>NC_064822.1:185746822-188246822 GCF_024166365.1 Elephas maximus indicus | reverse complement strand
TTGTGATGATTTTCGTTTTCTTCATGTTCGAGTGTAATCCATACTGAAAGCTATAGTCTTTGACTTTCATCAGTAAGTGCTTCAGGTTGTCTTCATTTTTGACAAGCAAGGTTGTGTCATCTGCATGTCACAGGTTGTTAATGAGTCTTCCTCCAATGTCGATGCCACATTCTTCTTCATATAGTCTAGCTTCTCGGATTATTTGCTCAGCATACAGATTGAATAAGTAAGGCGAAAGGATACAACACTGATGCACACCTTTCCAGTTTTAAACTACACAGTATCCCCTTGTTCTGTTTGAACAACTGCCTCTTGATCCACGTACAGGTTCCTCATGAGCACAATTAAGTACTCCGGAATGCCCATTCTTCCTAGTGCTATCCACAGTTTGCTATGCGCCATGCAGCCGAATGCCTTCAGGTAGTTGATAAAGTACCGACAAATATCTTTCTGGTATTCTCTGCTTTCAGCTAAGACCCATCTGACATCAGCAATGATATCCCTGGTTCCACATCCTCTTCCGAATCTGGCTTGAATTTTTGGCAGTTCCTTGTTAATGTATGGCTGTAGCCGTGTTTGAATTATCTTCAGCAAAATTTTGCTTACATGTGATATAAATTATGTTGTTCAATAATTTCCACATTCCATTTGAGAGCCTTTCTTTGGTGTGAGTACAGATATGGGTCTCTTCTCGTTGGTTAGCCGGGTAGCTGTCTTCTAAATTTCTTGACGTAGATGAGTAAGCACTTCTAGTGTCGTATTTGTGTTTTGAAGCGTCTCAATTGGTATTCCATCAATTCCGGGAGCCTTGTGTTTTGTTGGTGCCTTCAGTGCAGCTCGCACTTCTTCCTTCAGTGCTGGTGGTTCTTGATCGTATGCAACCTCCCGACGTGGCTGAATGTCAACCAGGTCTTTTTGGTACAGTGACTCTGTGTATTGCTTCCATCTTCTTTTGATGCTTTCTGCATCACTCAATTTTTTGCCCATAGAACACGTCAGGAATGCAACTAGAAACTTGAATTTTCTCTTCAGTTCTTTCAACTTGACAAATGATGATTGAGTTCTTCTCTTTTGGTTTCCTAACTCCAGGTCTTTGCACACCAAGAGTAATGTCATTTATTGGATGTGAGCTCTATAAATTTAAGTTTCTTCCCTTCCTTATTTGCCCTTTTCACTACCAAATGCATGAGTGCATCCAGGGTTCTCTTGAACTACGTATTTAATCTATTCTTGCCCTTCTTCTATGAGAAGATTAGGGAAACTTTGAAATGTTTATGCAAGATTATATCTACTAAAAAAAGCCCTATTGGGAGTAGAAGTCATGAGTATCCTTTCCAGGAAAAGTCTTCTACAGAGTCTCCCCCCTCCCTCCTTCCATGAGCTCCTCTCCCTATGTTCTCATTTCTGAGTTAAACACGTCTTAAACAGTAAACAGAAACTCATCCTTTGGGAAAAACTGAGATAACCATGCTAGGCTTTGAGGCTGGAATTTTAAGGGCTAAGTGAATATCAAACTTGATTGTGTAGACTTGGGAACCATTCAAGTGTATGGAAAATTGTACTTTGTGTATTTTGTGCGAAACTTAATAAAATATATTTGTATTGATTATATATTTTCTTTATGTTTATTGTAATTTCAGTCTCATAATGCTGTTTTTCTTTGGAAACCCTGGTGGCGTAGTGGTTAAGAGCTATGGCCACTAACTAAAACGTCAGCAGTTCAGATCCACCAGACGCTCCTTGGAAACTTTATGGAGCAGTTCTACTCTGTCCTATAGGGTCGCTAGGAGTCAGAATTGACGGGTTTGGTTTTTATTTTAATGCTGTTTTGGAAATTGATGATTTTCATTTTTTTTAGAAACTAACTTTTTTTAGAAGTAATTCCAAACCTCCAGAAAATCTGCAAGAATAAGAACAGTGTCATACAGCATTTACCAGATTTGCCTGTTGTTGACGTTTTACCCCGTTTGCTTGATCATTTACTCTCTTTCTGTGAGTGTGTGTATGCAAATAATACATACCATGTAAACAGACAACGCATACATGGTGTTTTTCTCTGAACCATTTGAGAGGAAGCCACTTATATTGTGGTTCTTTAGTCCTAAATACTTCAGTATGTATTTCCTAAGAATAAAGATTATTCTCTTACATAATCACAGTAGCTGTAAACTGCAGAAAATTTATCGTTGCGAGAAGACATTTTATCTCCTGTCCATATTGACCTCATAATGTCCTGTAGAGCCTTTTTAATTTCAGAATAACTTTTTCTATGTTAAAAGTACGTGAATCCTCAGAAAGTTCGTATGACACTAAGACTTACAGTGTAAAGTTATGCTGTGGGCTCAACCTCTTGGGCACTGCATATATTAGAATGTATTTCTGCTAATTTTGTTTTTTAGATAGATTTAGATTTTAGTGTTTTTTAGATAACTTGTTGGCTTTTAATTGAGCACAGACTGGCATTCTTTGATGGCGTTTGCACTTGGTTTGCTGAGGATGCACATCAGCCCGGACATCCATATTGTCGTTGTTAGGTGCCATCTAATCACGTCCAGCTCTTAGCGACCCCACGTACAACACAACAAAACACTGCCCGGTCCTGTGTCATCCTCAAGTATGTTGTTATGCTTGAGCCCATTGTTGCAGCCACTGTGTCAATACATCTCATTGAGGGTCTTCCTCTCTTTCGCTGACCCTCTACGAAGCATGATGTCCTTCTCCAGGGATTGATCCCTCCTGATAACATATCCAAAGTAAGTGAGTCGAAGTCTAGCCATCCTTGCTTCTAAGGAGCATTCTGGCTGTACTCCTGTGTTAACTAGTTGTAAATGTTTAATAAGGAGCCTTTGTGGTGCAATAGTTAAGGTCTCAGCTGTTAACCGAAAGGTTGGAGGTTTGAACCCACCCAGCAGCTCCACAGGAGGAAGACCCGGCAATCTGCTCCTATAAAGATTACAACCTAGAAGACCTATTGGGCAGTTCTACTCTGTCACACGGGGTCACTATGAGTCGGAATTGACTCAATGGCACCTAACAACAACAACAACAACAAATGCTTACTAGAATGCCCATCCCATTAATAATATCCTATATTGCATCACAAAGGCTACAATTTTGAGACTCACTACACTGTCCACTGCTGAGATCTTAACTCTCTGTCTAACATGCTGTCACCTTTCGTTTTTGAATGTAGATCCCCCTCACCAGCTCAGGTACTGTGCCGTACCTTGAATTCCTGTCCAGGTTCGGTGGGATGGACCTAAATGTAAATGTTATAAAGAGGTAAGAGTTGTGTTTGCTCAGGTGAAAACGTGAAATCTAAAATAATGAGTAAGAGCTGTGACGTAATGCCACTGGAACTAATTATACCAGCACATACACAGTGAAACCTGTGAGAGCTAGCCTTTAGCAGGACTGCCATGTTTTTCTCAGTCTCACAAGTGTTTCACCTTTGACAGGGTACAGTCTTACCACTTTTCTGTCACTCATTTTAGTGGAAAATATTTGAGTTTTCCTTCTCTGACAGGTTTCCACCTTACACAGGTTTTTTTTCCAAGAATTGATGCCTTCGAATTATGGTGTTGGTGAAGAATATTGAATATACCATGGACTGCCAGAAGCATGAACAAGTTTGTCTTGGCAGAAGTACAGGCAGAACACCCCTTAGAAGTGAGGATGGCAAGACTTCGTCTCACTTATTTTGGACATGTTATCAGGAGGGACTAGTCCTTGGAGAAGGACATCATGCTTGGTAAAGTGGAGTGTCAGTGAAAGAGAGGAAGACCCTCAACGAGGTGGATTAACACAGTGGCTGCTACAGTGGGCTCAACCATAGCAATGATTGTGAAGATGGTGCAGAGGACCAGGCAGTGTTTCATTCTTTGTACATAGGGTCACTATGAGTTGAAGCCACCTTGATGACACCTAACAACATGGGCCCTAAACATCAGACCACCAAAAACCAAAAATCTTAAAAACATATGAAGAGATAAAAAATGAAGGCTGAACACCAGCGGAAACAATATCCAGTAGAATCAGATTTTCAAATGCTTAAAATATGGGAACTACCAGATATGGTATGTAACACCAGTATGTTTTAATAAGTCTCCCTCCAATCCTGATGCCCTCTCCTTCTTCACATAGTCCAGCTTCTTGGATTATTTCCTCGTTGTACAGATTGAATAGGTATGGTGAAAGGATACAGCCCTGAAGCACACCTTTCCTGACTTTAAACCACGCGGTATCCCCTTGTTCTGTTTGAGCGGCTGCCATGTGCAGATTCCTCGTGAGCACAATTAAGTGTTCTGGAATTCCCATCCTTTGCAATGTTATCCATAATTTGTTCTGATCCACACAGTTGAATGCCTTGGCATAGTCAATAAAACACAGGTAAACATCCTTCTGGTATTTTCTGCTTTCAGCCAGGATCCGTCTGACATCAGCAGTGATATCCCTGGTTCCATGTCCTCTTCTAAATCTGACTTGAATTTCTGGCAGTTCCCTGTTGATACACTGGTGCAGCCGCTTTTGAATGACCTTCAGTAAAATTTTACTTGAGTGTAGTATTGATGATATAGTTTGATAATTTTCACACTTGGTTGGATCACCTTTCTGGGGAATAGGCATAAATATAGATCTCTTCTAGTCAGTTGGCCAGGTAGCTGTGTCCTGAATTTCTTAGCACAGATGAGTGAGTACTTCCAGTGCTGCATCTGTTTGTTGAAATACCTCAGTTGGTATTACGTCAATTCCTGAAGCCTTGTTTTTCGCCAGTGCCTTCAGTGCAGCTTGGACTTCTTCCTTCAGTACTGTTGGTTCCTGCTCATGTGGTCCTTCCTGAAATGGGTGAACGTCGACCAATTATTTTTGGTATGATGACTCTGTATATTCCTTCCATCTTCTTTTGGTGCTTCCTGAGTCATTTAATATTTTCCCTGTAGAATCCTTCAGTATTGCAACTTGAGGCTTGAATTTTTTCTTCAATTCTTTCAGATTGAGAAATGCTGTGTTCTTCCCTTTTGGTTTTCTATCTCCACGTCTTTGCACATGTCATCATGATACTTTACTTTGTCTTCTTGAGCCACCCTATGAAATCTTCTGTTCAGCTGTTTTACTTCATCATTTCTTCCTTTTGCTTTACTACTTGACTTTCAAAGCAATTTTCAGAGTCTCTCCAGACATCCACTTAGGTCTTTTCTTTCTCTCCTGTCTTTTTAATGACCTCTTGCTTTCTTCATGTATGATGTCCCTCCACAGCTTCTCTGGTCTTTGATCATTAATGTTCAATGTGTCAAATCTGTTCTTCAGTTGGTCTCTAAATTCAGGTGGAATATATTCAAGGTCATACTTTGGCTCTAGTACTAAACTTCTAGTACTCAAAAATAATTGTAGATATAAAATTTAGTGGATGAATGAAAATGGTGGATTAAACACAGCTGACAAGAGCACTAGTTGAGTGGAAGATGAATTTGAAGAAATTATACAGAGTGTAGCACAGAAAAACAAAGAGATGTAAGATATGGAAGACAGTTTTATGAGATATGAAGGATAGGAAGAGAAAGCCTAATTTACTTCTAATTGTGTTTCCTGAAAGAAGAAAAAGGGTAGGGCAGAAGTAATATTTGAGGAGATAATGACCAAGAATCTCAAGCCAGATAAAAAGAAGTACCTACTTAGGCATATCATGGTAAAACTGTAGCATCAAATTCAAAGGGAAAATCTTAAAACGGTGAGAAGAAAAAAATGAATTGACTCCAGAGGAGCGACTATTAGACTTTGACTTCTCAACAGTGACAATGAAAGCTAGAAGACAGTGGAAAAATATTTTTATTGTGCTGAAATAAAATATCTGCCATCCTAGAATTCTATAGTATATTTATTAGAATAAGAATGAGCTTTTTCTGAGGGATCTCCTGGGACCCTCTCCTCTTCCTGTTGTGGTACAATACTTATCCACTGATACCAGAGTACTTGGAAAATAGAGAAAAATCTGACACCTTTGCCTACTGCTCAAGGCTTCAGTTCAACCAATCTTGTATGCTTTCTGCATATCAATTTGTATAAAAATAAGAGGCAGTCAGTGAATTAGTCATCTTGGGACATTGGCAGAGTTGCAGCTTGAATTCCCTGAATCTGTGGTGGTAGGATTTATTATTCTGGTCATGGCACTTCTGAAAATATGGATTGAGAGCCCACATTTTGTCCAATCTCATTAATAATAAAGGGAATTTATTGCTTTCCTGTATATTGTAGGAACATGTAATTGGTTTTGACATTTTTCCCACTGTTTACACAAATGTAAGCCACTAGATATCATTTTACACCCTCCAGATGGGCAGTATTTAAAATTCTTGCAGTATGAAGTTGGTTAGGATGATGAAATGTTGATCAGGAGACAGAGTACTGGAACTCTTACACATGGCTAGCAGGAGAATAAATTTTGAACAGCTATTTTGGAAATGGATTTGGCATTATCTAAGTAAAATTGAAGGTGTGCATTTATGTTCATCAGTGAGATTGGCCTATAATTTTCCTTTATAATGCTACTTGTCTTTGTCAAGTTTTATTATAAAATATGCTAAGCACATGAAACGAGTTGGCTTTCTTCCGTTTTTATATTCTGAAGAGTTTATGTAAGGTTGGGATTGTTTATTCATTGATCAATTTCGCCTGTAAAACCCTCTGGCGCAGTCCACTCTGAGGAAGTGTTAAGTTGAACCATATGAACTTGCAGATATTTGACTGTTTTTATGTACAAAAATTGCAATTTCAGCAGGTTTTTGAAATTGCAAAAAAAATCATCTGGTTCAATCTAATATTTGGGGATACAAAAGGATGAGAAGCCTCTGAGGCGGAGGGATGTGGTTGGGAAGGAGGGTGCGTGGTACTGTGCCATTTCTTCATCTGAATGGTGGGTACACAGGTACTTGATTTTTATTCTTTAAATTTGAAATATGTGTTATCGTGTTTTGTATCTATTCAATATATAATTAAAGCAATTTAAAAAACATTACCTTTACCACAGAATCATCAGACTTGGATTCTTGACTGGGTTCTTCTATCTTTAATTTGGGTACAGTACTTAACCCCTCTAAGCCTCAATTTCCTACTATGTAAAGTGAAGTCAATTCCTGCTTAAAACCCCCTGATGGCTTCCCCTTGCCCTTAGTATAAAGCCTAGACTCCTTGTCATGGTCCACTGCAGTTACCAGGGCTGGCATCTGCTTCCTTCTCTGAAGTTACCCCACTGCATCATGCCACCTCCCTGTCCTGGCCCCCAGGATGGGCAGCAACCCTGCCCCTCAGGGCTTCCGCACCAGCCGTGGGCTCCCTTTGCTGTGGTTGGAAAGCGTTTCCTCAGAGTGGATCAAGTCTTGCCATAGCTTGAAGGATCACCGTTGTTACCCATCCCATCCAAAAGAGCTGTCCCATCTCCCAATCCCACATCTATCCCTCTGCTCACCTTTATGTTCTTCCCGGCACCTGTTATAATCCCAGCTTACATTGCTTGTCCCCTTATTTGCTGTGTTGCTGTCACTAGCATCAGGCTTTTTCAAGCTTGAGGGCGGTGCCTTGCTCACCACTGTGCCCAGAGCCTGGTATATAGGGGTCACGGGATAAATACCAATAAGCGAAGGAAATGAAGGGGCACCAGTTCTGCCTGTAGCTCTTTACATCCACCTCGGTGTCTCCCCCAGACCCTGCCATTTTGTTCCAAAGAGGGGCTCTGCAGTAGTTTGTGCTTGGCAGCCAATGAAAAACCCTGTGGAGCACTCTGACACATGTGGGGTCACCATGGCAGCAACTGGTGGTTTTTGGAAGTGGTTTATAGATGTACAGATAGTTTAAGATAAAAAAGAGTTAAATTCCTAAGAAAAACCAGATAGAGGCAAGGGTGTGGTATAGATACGCACATCCCCGTGAAGTCCTTTATGGAGCAGCTTACAGTGTGCCCACCCAGAGTGGGCTCTGAGCTCCACAGCAGCGGGGGCCTCATGGAGCAGCACAGGGCTAGGAGCAGAGCCCGAATCCCGGTGCCGCCACTCACTGAGAGAGGCTTCGGCTGCCTCAGTCTCCTCTGCTGTGAAGTGGGGATGATAATGGCACCTACCTCACTGGGTGGTTGTGAGGATTAAATGAGATGAGGCTTGCTAAGGCTTGGCACATAGTAAGAGCTCATTTTGCGTCAGCTCTAATTATTTAATTCCCACACTACTAATTATTTAATTCCCACACTACCCTGTGAGGGGTAACAGTAATTATATTTGCTTTTACATATGAGGAAACTGAGGCATTGTGCCCAAGTGCATGCTTATGGCAGATGGTAGTGCATAAGAAATGCCTTGCATTTTAAAATAATTTATTTAAAAATGCTTATAATTTTGATTTATGCTTGTTACATGTAAATGTTTATTTGGTTAAATCATTTTAACAATTTTTTTTTTTTTAATTTTTAAGGGAATCTGGGAATGAAATGAATCAATCCCGGACATTAAAAGAACTTGAGATCCAACTGGGAGACAAGGTAATCTTCCATCATTTCCCCCACTTTAGCTACAAGTGATGGTTGGCTGAGGTAGACGATGCAGAATGAACCACGGCTTAGCACCTGACTCAACCAGCCTTCTCGGAACTGCGTGTGTGGGAGCCTGCGCCCGGACTCCCAGGGCTCCACCTGAAGTCTTGGGAACCGCGTGTGTGGGAGCCTGCGCCCGGACTCCCAGGGCTCCACCTGAAGTCTTGGGAACCGCGTGTGTGGGAGCCTGCGCCCGGACTCCCAGGGCTCCACCTGAAGTCTTGGGATGTGAATCCCTTTTGTATTAACTTCAAATCATTGTCAATAGTGCTGCCTTTTCTGTTTTTGTCTAAGATGGAAGAAGGTTTTCGTTTTAGCAAGAGGAAACCACTGCTTTTCAGCAGTGAATGCCGATCAAGAGCAGCAGGATAAGAATGACCAGTAAAACTCCGAGTGATGGATATGTAAGCGCACCCACTCCTCATTTATCGACTGTTTTGTTATCTGACATTGCGCATTTATGACAAAAGTAAAAAATCTACTACACGACTTTTGCGCAATAATGACGTACATCTGGCAGTAACAAATGGAAAGGTGTGAGGTGAAAGTAATGCTGGGTGTGATGGTTGAGGTTATGTGTCAACTTGGCTGGGCCATGATTCTCAGTGGTTTGGCAGTTATGTAATGATGTAATTTGGCAGTTATGTAGTGATGTAGTCATCTTCCATTTTGTGATCAGATATGGTCATCCACTGTTTTCACATAAGGTCGATTTTTGCATAACGACCTGGTCCTGGTTTTTGGAACCTAACTGTGTCCATAAGTAAGGAGTGGGTGTATTGACTAATGTAGTCACAAAGGCTACTACTACGTGTTTAGAAAAAGAACACATAGCTCCATTCCTTCTTGCTGAATATGGCTAGCCATCATAGTGTGCTCAGGAGGGAGGAGACAGTCTGCTTGCCATTCAGGGGGTGGCAGTGGGCTCCTTTTTAAAATGCATTTAAGCCTGTCAGTTACACGAGCAGTTTGAGAATCATGGTTTAATTTAATTGATTCAATGTGTCGATTTAAAATGTGACAAATTTTCTTTCTTTTTTGAACTTGTTTGAGATTTTCATACATTTCAAAATCAAAACTAGCAAGAAAGTCACAAAATGTTTGTCTAAATTTCCTTGGCTGATGCCATTAGCACCAGAAAATTCCTCTTACTATGATTTTTTTTTTTTAGCATTACATGCCCTTACAAACCTAGTTTCACTATAGTTTATATCAGTAGAAAACCTGGCATAATTATTGCCGTTTCTCCTATGGCCCTTTTGTTATTCTGTAAGAAATAGGCAATGTGAGTAATATTATGTTGGTATGGTATTTCCCTTTTACTTGGCTCTTCATAAACTGTGTTAATCATGAAATACCTCTAGGAAAGTGAATGCTTTATGACAATCGTCACACCAATGTAAATACTGTCCTGGAGGTGGTGTGAAGTGTATAAACACAGGCCAGGACTGTCCCTTGCCAAAAACCAGGCCGCGATGAGCATATCTAAAAGGGAACGCCATTGCTATGTGTCCTTTCGCTCAAATCCTTTTTATTCTAGCTTCTGCCTCCATAGAAACCTTCCCCACTGTTTTTTTTAAATTGTGCTTTAAGTAAAAGTTTACAATTGAAGTCAGTTTCTCATACAAAAACTTATACACACGTGGTTATGTGACCCTACCTGCTCTCCCTACAATGTGACAACACAGTTCTTCTCTCCACCCTGTATTTCCCGTGTCCATTCAACCAGCTCCTGTCCCCCTCTGCCTTCTCATCTTGCCTCCAGACAGGAGCTGCCCACGTAGTCTCACGTGTCTACTTGAATTAAGAAGCACACTCCTCACCAGTATCATTTTATGTCTTATAGCCCAGTCTAATCTTTATCTGAAGAGTTGGATTCAGGAATGGTTTTAGTTTTGGGCTAAAAGAGAGTCTGGTGGCCATGACCTTTGGGGTCCTTCCGGTCTCAGTCAGACCATTAAGTCTGGTCTTTTTACTAGAATTTGAGGTCTGCATCCCACTTTTCTCCTGCTCCGTCAGGGATTCTCTGGTGTGTTCCCTGTCAGGGCGGTCATTAGTGGTAGCCAGGCACCGTCTAGTTCTCCCAGTTTCAGGCTGATGGAGTCTCTGGCTTATGTGGTCCTTTCTGTCTCTTGGGCTCATATTCTCCTTGTGTCTTTGGTGTTCTTCATTCTCCTTTGCTCCAGGTGGCTTGAGACCCCCTCCCCACTGTTAAGAGTGAGGTTAAACCAATGCGGCTTTCATGCAGCTTTGTAAGAACAGAGGTGAAGCTAAAAGGCTGAGGAGCGGCTGACTGAGTTAACACTAAACTCCCTTGTGGCTTCAGATCTCCTCTGTGTGTGTGCTGGCCCGCATAAACCACAGCACAAAGTCCACCTCCCACCCGGCCCGGGCAGACAGGTGGGGTGGACGAGCCTGACCTTTCCACGCGATCAGACCTGGCTTCAGTCTTGGGGCACTGTCGTTTACTAGCCTGGTGGCTTTGGACAAGTGCTGGTCATTTGGTTTTCTCATCTGTTAGTGGGGACAGCAACACCCACCTTCAAGCGCTGTCATGTGGCTTTAAAATGTTGAGTGTGAAGCACCTGGGGCACTCAATAAATGCCAGCTATTACGATTATGATCATGGCTACGGCTTCCTTTGAAGTACAGGTAGGAGCACAAATGAATCTCATCCCTTTCCACCCCCCAAAAATAAACAGAACAAAACAAATACCCCCCTCAGCTGTTGGCTGCCAGCTGCAGCACATCCTTGGTGAAGACCTCGATGCTGCAAAGGCCCACACACCCACGTCGGGGGCGGAGAAGGACACCTAGACCTCTTCAGGTGAGGCTCTCCTCACATGTATGTTGTCATTGGCTAGGTGACCGCTGGGAACGAGACAATGCGGATTATTTTAATTATGAATCCACATGGCTTGTCTGAACCAAGACTGAATGCAAACGACTGAATTTTGGGAGTCAGTCTTGACTAAATTCACGAGCGGCCTTGCCTTCCTCAACCCACAAATAATTCGCTGTGGGAACCCAAAACGGACCGAGCCATAGTGCTCACGTTTCCCAGTTGTCTTCTTCTGCAGTGAGCTTGGCCCTTGCCCGGTTTCTCAGCCCCTCTGCCTTCACATGCCTGCAGACTCTCCAGCTACGCTCAAGTTACGCTCAGTATCCAGTCAGATCTCAGGCCCCTGAGCCTTGTTTTCTCCATCAGTCAAGGGGAGGCTGACTGGATGGTCCCTGGTCCCTCCTCTCCATCTTTTTTTTTTTTTTTATTATTGTTTTTTAAATAAAAGTTTACAGATTGAGTCAGTTTCTCGTACAAAAATTTATGTACACCTTGCTATATACTCCTAGTTGCTCTCCCCCTAATGAGACAGCACACTCCTTCTCTCCATCCTCTAATTCCTTGTCCTTTCGGTCAGCTTCTGTCCCCCTCTGCCTTCTCATCTTCCCTCCAGACAGGAGCTGCCCTCTCCATCTTTTGGTGATTGTGCTCCAGGAACCTACCTGGAAAGGCTGCCGTCTGCTTCCACGGGGCTCTGCATTTGGGGGAGGGGGACGCCCTCTGGGCCCAGGTGACCCTCAGGCCACTGTCTTCAGGCTCTGTCTGGTCCAGCATCTGGTTTAATCTGCACATAGACTCCACTCAGCAGGCACTTTGAATCCAGTGAGCACCACCCTTGACCTCGCTCTCTTGGCTCTTGTGTTCCATTTCCCTCACAAATAGCACCTGCGCTTACATCTGGCTCCTCTTGCATGCCTTTGGCATTTTCTCGGCTGGTTATGGCTCTTGAGTTCTCGCCTGTTCAAGTTCTTTGCTCTGTTCTTGGCTGTGCTCTTATGGTCTTCTAGAGGAGGCAGCATTTAGCAGGACTCAGCCTCACCTGGCCTTTCATTCCAGACTCTAACCTCCTAGGGGGGCCTTGGACAGGTTTCTCGCTGTTCTCAGTTTCCTGTTCTCTAATATGGAGGCAACAAAACCTACACATTAGGTGGTTACAGGAATGAACAAGAGTAATACAAGTGAAGCCGCTGGCACGCACATAGCAGATGCTTAATAAAGGCTAGTCCCTTCCTTCACCGATGGGCCAATCAGTGTCAAGCACTACCAAGACCCTGCCTGTGGTAGGTTTCACCTGCCACCAGGTGGCACCACCTCCACTGCAGAGGTGTTTGGATGTGCTCCCTTGTGAGAAACAGAAAACCCCAAGGGCTTAGCTAGCTTGAACGATAAGGGATTTTTTATCTCTCCTGAGAAGTCAGGAGGGAGTGCGGGTCCAGGGTTGGCCAGTGATGTCATCAGCTCCTCGGATTCGTGCCATCCCTCTCTGAGTTTCAGCCCATTTCCCCTCCTGGTCTCCAGGAGGTCACCACCTTTCTGTGTGTAATAAGCGGGTGCTGTGGTGTCAGACTTTTTCACAAGTGCCATTTCTTCCACTCTGACTCTTTGTAAACACTGAGAAGCATCTCCCCATGTCTCACAGCCTAGAATTATGTTCTGACCCAAACCCGTTACCAGCAGTGGAATTGTTCCACCCCAAGTGGCCTAGTCCAATCCTGACTGCCCCCTGGGGTGGTGCTGGGCCTCCCTCTCCTGAAGCACAGGGCGCCCCAGAGAAGTGAAGGTGTCTGAGCAAAATGGGAAAGGAAGGCTTTTGTTAGAATGGTGAGGGAGGTAGAGGTGAATGGATTTGGGGAAGGCAGCCAACAGTGCCTGCTTCAGCCACCCTCTGAAAGGATCCACTGAGGCCGCTGGGCCTGAACCTTTTGGACACTAGTGTAATTTCTTGGATTTCGCCAGCTCTAGTGATAATCATACCTAGCACTTACTGAGAAGCCCTGGGGGCACAGTAGTTAGCCCTCGGCTGCTAACCAAAAGGTTGGCAGTTTGAACCCACCTGGTGGCTCCATGGGATTACAGCTGAGGACACCCTATGGGGGCAGTTCTGCTCTGTCACAGGAGGTCGCTGTGAGTGGAAATCAACTCGAGGGCACCTAACAACAACAACAGGGCACTTACTGGGCTCTGTTTTAAGTACTTTACTGTATTAAATCATTTAATTCTCAGGAGAACCCATGAGGCAGGTGCCATTTTATCCCACACTGATAGAGGAGGCAGCCAAGAACAGAGGCTGGGCAGTCACACAGCTGGTAGGTCGGTGCAGAAGGCACAATTTAAGCCTTAGCGGCTTGGCTCTGGAGTCCTTGCCCTTAACCGCTGAGTCACCGTGCCTCTTCCGAGGGCCACTTCAGGAAAGGCATCGATGCTGACTTTGTATTTAGCAAATGCGACCCCTTGTTATGCAAGTAGGGTCTGGAAGTGCCTGTAGGTGGATCCCGCCCATCACCAGAGAAGGCTTTCTGTTTACCATGGCCTTACGAATAGAATCCAGGCGTCATAGAGTCCAGGCGTCCATGCCGAGTGTGTTTGTGCATTTCCTACCACAGGGGCATCTTTTCGTCCATGCAGTCTCCTTCAAGTGGGCATCTGGGAGTTTTCTTTGCTTCCTTCTTTCTGGCCTCTCCTGCTCCTCCTCGCTCCTCAGTCTTTCATGTCCCCCGACCCCCGCCTGCCTGCAGGGGCCAGCTCCTTCCTGGCTCAGTGGCAGTGTCCGAGGCCTGGAACTTGGCTTCTTCAGCTCCTTCAGGATGAGGGACCTGCCAGGAAATAAAGGGACTAAAGCAATCCTTCACTGTGTTGTTGAACTAACCAAGTTTTGGTCTCTTTACTCTGTTTTATTATGTACCAGCTGAAGGTGGAAGTGAACGAAAGAGGTAACAAAGAAAGGAAATCTCATCTTGCCACTTTTGGTTTGTAAACTACGTCCAGAGAATTACTGGGAAATACGAAGTGACTTCGACCTGTATGAGAACATAATATGTGTTTCGAAATGTTATGGCTCTTCCCCTCCACCACCCCCAAATCTGTTCTTTAGTGGACTAGAATTCAAGAATGTGTAATTTAGTTAAAAAGTAGAAAAAGAAACAAGAAGGAAAAAAAACCCACCAAATCCAATCTCCCCCTCCTCACCCCCGACTATTTCCTCTTACACCACATCACTACTCAAGTCAGAGAAACTCTTTTGAGCCTGGGCGCCATGATGTCAGAACATCTGGTTGGCCCAGTCAGCCATGACTAGTGTGTCCGTGGACACTGAGTGATCCAACACAAGTTTTTATGGCTCTACCCTGGTGCCTCGGAGTTGTATAGACACAGCCTTAGTCATTTCAGAAGCAATTAGTAAATAATTATAGGTGCCAAGCTGCTTGCTTGCTGTGTAATATCTTCTTAAAGAAGAGACAGAGTGATGGGTAGATTCTTTTTCTTAAATAGGTGAATTTTCTTAAAAAAAAAAAAAGAAATTAAAAAAATTATTGCTTGAGGAATAAAGAAACCCAGTTGTTAGAATCACAGCCATTTCGTAAACGTACCTTCGGATCACAACACCACATTAGCATGAGCGAATGTGCTGGAATGCAGTCTGTTTGGCCAATAAAAAGGCTGTGTGAGGCTCAAAACAAGGCCATTTACTAAAACATACAAGCTTTCTGGTTAAGCTGTAATGTTCTCCTGATCCCACTTTCATCAGCTCTACTTTGGTGCACTCGGTATTAATTGCCTATTGTAGCAGGTATTTGAACACATCTCCTCTTTCATCCGAAGAAAATATTAGCATATCGCAGAGCTGTTGGGACAGATTGTATCCCAGGCACTTTTTCCTCCCTGCAGAAAAGCCTATCAATCATGAGTGAATATAGTGATTAATAATGTCACAGCTTTTACCCGCGTGTCTGCGTGCAACTAAATGAAGAGTAGGGCTTACATCTTGATCTGGAGAATTTCACATCACAAAATAATCAGCTGCCATTTTATATATAAAAAAAATATATAGAAAATACTTCTGCCCCAGGACCTATTTTTGGTTGCTCTATTATTATTTTTTATTATTAATTTGCAAAAGCCTTCATCAGGAAACTGCAGCAAAGAGGCTGTTACATGAGAATTGGCAATTATTTCAGGCTTGGTTTATCTTTGCTATTATTATATTTTAATAGCGGCTCCCTGCATGTGGCAAATGAACAGCACAGTTCATAGGGGCAGATGCTTGACGTGGTCACGGTGGAGAGAAATACGCCTCCACCTATTACAGCTGTGTGACCCTGAGCAGGCAGTTGAGGTGCAGTTGGGGTATAGTGAGGAGATGAGCCCTGTGGCTATTTTGTGGAGTTGTGTTTCTCAGGGCAGTTGGGAGACATCAAGGTGTTACTATTATTATTAGGTGCCATTGGGTTGGTTCCAACTCATAGTGACCCTGTGTATAACAGAACGAAACACTGCCCGGTCCTGTGCCATCCTCACAATCATTGTTTTGCTTGAGCCTGTCATTGTAGCCACTGTGTCCATCCACCTTGTCGAGGGTCTTCCCCTTTTTCGCTGACCCTTTACTTTACCGAGCACGATGTCATTCTCCTGGGACTGGTCTCTCCTGATAACATGTCCAATGTACATGAGACGAACTCTTGCCATCCTCACTTCTAAGGAGCATTCTGGCTGTATTTCTTCCAAGACAGACTTGTTCGTTCTTTTGGCAGTCCATGGTATATTCAATATTCTTCGCCAACACCACAATTCAAAGGCGTCCATTCTTCTTTGGTCTTCCTTATTCATTGTCCAGCTTTCCCATGCATATGAGGTGATTGAAAACACCATGGCTTGGGTCAGGCTCACCTTAGTCCTCAAAGTGACAACAAGGTAGGCTGGAGAAAAATATGGAAGTATTTGAAGGGCAGGCTGTAATCCTAATGCAGGCGAGGTGAGGTGCATTGAGGGTTTTTGACAAGGGGGTTATGAGACGGGAAGGGAGGCGCTCAGGAGATTGCTGTCAGCAGTGTAATGGTGGAACCTGATGGGACAGCAACTGGAGTCTGAGATCCCCATTACCAGGCCTTTGAAACAAAGAGTCACCTTCGTTATTGAATCACCTGCCTTTGTGGAGCATCTACTGGCGCGTGCGGAACACCATGTAACTACTAGAAATACAAAGAAGACTGAGATCTGGTCCTTGCCCTCCAGAAATCTAAAGTCTGCTTGCACAAGCACACGCAATAAATTTTAGTGGTTTAGAAATTTGTTTGTTGGGTGGTATATCACCTTGACCAGTGAACAGGTACCTGAACCACTGTAGTTTATTGCGTGTGCTTGTTATTTTACTAAAGGCAGTTGTGTGATGTGGAGAGTGCAGGCTGTCCCCAGGTTACAAACGTCCACAGCCCCTACTGGCCCTTTAATACTCTGTAAATTTGCCCTCACTTTGAAAGAATTTTTTTTTGAAAGGATTGAAGCAACCCCTACTCGAAGCCAATCCTTTATCACAATCCCCTTCACTTGCTTCTCGTGGAGCTTTTAAATCACGGAGGAGGCTCCAAGCCTCTTCGTGCGCTAACCAAACCCAAACCAAACCCACTGCCATCGAGTCGATTCTGACTCATAGCGACCCTATAGGGCAGAGTAGAACTGCCCCGTAGAGTTACCGAGGAGCGCCTAGGCGGATTTGAACTGCCGACCTTTTGCTTAGCAACTGTAGCACTTAACCACTGCGCCACCAGGGTTTCCTTCTTGCACTAAAGTAAGGCTAAGTAAGAACAGTATGTACTGTTCCCACTCCCCTACAAATTCGACTTAAAGGCTTAAAGACACAAGGATGGATCTTGTTCGTAATCTGGGACTCTCTGTATATTCTGTAAGATTCGTGAGAGGAAGTCACCACCGATGGCTGATGAGGCCACAGGGCAATATCTCTGGAGGAGGACAGGCTCGAGCCTGGCCTTAGAGGAAGGCTGCGACTCCAGGTGGTTTGCACACACTAGGAGCTCATTTGGTCTTAGAGTTAATGAATGAACAGAAGAAGCAAGGCAGGAAGGCACAGAGTGGGTGTTTGGGGGCATCAGGTGGATCTATTTTCGAAGAGGAAAGATGTCTGTGGGGTTGAGGAGACATGAGTGGGCACGCCCCTCCAACTCCACGCGCACCAAGTAAACTGATGATCTTCCTCCCCAACCCTGCGCCGTGTCCTGCATTCTCCATCATGTCCGTTCAGGTCACCAAGCAGAAAACTGGGCACCATTTTTCACTTCCATTCCCCCTCCCTATCGTAATCGCCAAGTCCTACTGCCTTTATCTCCTAGAATTTGCCCCATCTTCTCCATCGCTGTTCCTCTCATCCTTGAGGAGTCGTAGTTTGCTTTGGCACATTCTGGGCTCAGAGAAGGCCACTGTCTAGAAACCTGTGTAATGTGTCTGTATTTGTCTCACCCTAGTTAATATCCAGAGGAACTCATGTTTGGAGGAACTCCACTTTCGGAAATGCTGGATGAGATGGTAGACAAGGTCCTTTTCTACTCTGAAATGTGGTTTTGGTCTAGTTCTTAGGTTAGATGGTCTCTGGCTGCCTTGTGCATTGGCAAAGTGCCGTAGCAATATGGCAGCCTGCAGCATTGGCTGAAGCATTGGCCCTTCACCTGAACAATCTTCTTTAATTTGCCTGCCTTTCTTAAAGCAGGACCCTTTGCCATGATGCCCAAACAAAGATGAAAGTGAGAGGAGAGACGGGAAATATTTCTTATGGACCAGTCACCCTTTTTAAGCCCTAGTGCTTTGGACTTGGGGCTTATTTTCAAAGCTGTCTCAAAATTTCAATGGATGGATAGTTTGTTTTTAGAAGCCTTGAAGCTGTATGTTGCAGGTAAGCATTTTAACAGTGAAAATCACACATGGGGACAAGCTTACATCATCTGTAGGGTACATGATGGCAAGTTTCCCTCTTCACCTTGGCTGCGAGGAAGCCTACAACCAGATTTTTGCTTGGTCTTAGCAGCTATGTTACTTTTAAGGTTGCTTTAGCTCTTTTTTAGGATCGTATTTGGATGTCTTTTTATGTGAGCTTGTTCCGTTTTTGGTAACGGCAGGGTATACATATGTTCAATAAACACGCGTGTCGTTGCTGGCCTGTGGGGGCGGCACCAGAGCACCGGGCGGTGGGAAGGCGAAGCCTTTGTTAGGAGGTAAGCAGAGCCCTGCTGCTTCTCCTCCCACATGTCCCCAAATTGAAAGTTTGTGTTTATGAGCTTCTGAATGTAGTCTAATTTTTTCCTATCTGGTTTGGCTCATCTCTACCAGCTGGTAAATAGGAAATGTTCACGGTAGGAAGCCAATACTCTGCAGAGTGTAAACAGATGGAATTGATATAAAGTGACAAGTTAGACTGTGCTATTGAGAATACAGAGCCAAAACCAAGAACATAACAGTCAAGCTACTTATTTCGTTCCAGTTCATTTAGTCCTGAATAGCGCCTCGTATCTGCACAGCTGTGTTGTTCTTTTTTTTCCCCCCTTTTCTTTCTTCTGGGTTGATAATGACAATTGCAAAGAAAAACTTTAATTAAAGATTTTATACAAAATAGCCAAAAGTAGAATAATAAGGAAAATGAGCATTGGTGTGTATATTGTAAGAGACATCCTTTTTTCATGGTTTCATTTAAAAAATTTACTTCGTAAATTTAAAACAGATCTAGGAGTGGTGACGGAGAGGTGCCGGGCTGGCAGAAGGGGTGCTGCAGAGTGGAGACATCGGGCTGCTCAGTGCCCCCTCCCCAGGAGGTCCAGGGGGAGGCGCTCGCAGCTCTGGTTCCTGACCCCTTCGTACTAGAAACTAGGAGAGAAAACGTGGCTCTGAGTGAGGAACTGAACAGAAGACAGCTAAGTAGGAGCCAGTAAGAGTAAAATTATAGAAGCTCCAAGAATGCTCTGGCAGTCCGCTCCTCTGGGAAGGGCCACATCACAGCCAGGCCTGTTGTTGCTGCTGTTGGCTGCTTTCAAGTCAGCTGCAGACTCATGGCAGCCCTATATACAACCAAACGAAATGCTGCCTAGTCTTGTGCCATCCCCATGATGGGTTGCGGATCAGACCACTGTGATCCATAGGGTTTTCCTTGGCTGATTTTTTTGGGGAATAGATTGCCAGGCCTTTCTTCCTAGTCTGTTTTAGCCTGGAAACTCCACTGAAACCTTTTCAACATCATAGCAACACCCAAGCCCCTACTAAGAGATAGGTGGTGGCTGTGCACTGGGGTCTCCTGCGTGGGAGCCAAGAATTCTACCACCAACATCCCTCTAAAAAAGAAAACCCAAAAAACAGTTGTTCCCAAGTTGATTCCGACTCACGCTGACCCCACGCGTGTCTTCAGTGGCTGATTGTTCAGAAGGAGATTGCCAGGCCTTTCTTCTTGGTTTGTCTTGGTCTTGACGCTGGAGTGGAACCTGTTCACCATCATAGCAACACGCAAGTCACCACTAACAGAGAGATGGTGTTTGCACGTGGGGTGCATTGGCTGGAATCGAACCCAGGTCTCCTACGTGGAGGGTAGGAATTCTACCACTGAACCATCAGTGTCCCTCTGAAACAAACAAACAACAAAACAGTGCCTGCTGAGTCTGTTCTGGCTCCTGGCACCCCTGCACATGTCAGAGTAGAACTGTGCTCCACGGGGTTTTCAGTGACCGATTGTTCTGGAGGAGATCACCAGGCCTTTCTTCTGAGACACCTCTGGGTGGACTCAAACCTCCAGCCTTTTGGTTAGCAGCAGAGTGCGTTAACTGTTTGCACCACCCAGAGGGGAGAGATTTTGCAGCCTGGGTGGTCATATTTATTTGGGTTCACAGCTTTCCTTCCTGCAGCTCAAAGTGCTATAAAAAGAATTTTAAACAAAGAACTATGGAGTAAGAATAGCATCCGCTGTTAGCAGTTTATTGAACCATCTGAACCCAGTGGGATACAGATACGAGCAGTTAGATTTTCCTGCTCTCGTTGCTATCAGGCAGACATGACTAAAGCTCATATTTTCTTCCCCTCAGTCTATCTCAGGCAGCTTTCCTGGCTTTCTGGTCACATTTACATGTAAAAAGCCCAGTCCAGGCTAGTCCAGTTTGAAGCCTCCAGCCCATCGCCTGGCTCAGTTCTCCCTTCACCTCCCCTCAGTCCTACTCTGAGGACCTGCAGCACGGTGGGGCAGGGCCTGCCCTGTTGCTCCTCCTCCTCTCCCCCTTTCTGCTTCCTTTCTCCTGTAGTGCAGTGTGTGGGGCCCTGGAAGCAGTCTTGGGAAAAAAGGCCCTCAGCTGGTGTTCTCTCTCCACAGCACCTCCAGGCCAGGCTGACCTACAGGGCGGTGCTTTAGGGGCCTCTGTACCACGAGCTTTTCAGCTGAGGAGAGTCAGCTCTGGCTTAGCCCCTCTGAACCCCCTCAGCTCTCACTCCTGGTGGTCCACCCCACATCCTTTTGCTGCTCTGGGCCTCTCTCCTGATGCACAGCCCCTGGGAGCAGGACAGCTCAAGCCTCTCTACCTGTTTGGAAGTCCCATTAAGCTCCAGGGAAGCTCATGCATCCTGTTCATGCCAATGTAGGTGTGCAGGTGGCTTTCATCGGACCCTCCTGCTCTGCTGTCTCTGTTCAAGTCTTAGCTCCTTGCCTTGGGAAGGTGCAGAGCAGATCACTGGGTGCACAGCCCCAAAATGAGATGCCTGTCTTCCCTTCTTGCAGGTACCTATCTCTGTACAAAGATTTGCTTGCTTTACCAAAGCTGCTTCACCATGAATGCTGTAGTCACCCTATCCATCCATCCATCCACCCATCAACCACCCATCCACCCATCATCCATCCATCACCTATCCATCCATCCATCCATCCATCCATCCATCCATCCATCCATCCATCCATCCTTCCTTCCTTCCTTCCTTCCATCCACCCATCCACCCATCATCCATCCATCCATCACCTATCCATCCATCCATCCACCCATCATCCATCCATCCATCACCTATCCATCCATCCACCCATCCATCCATCCATCCATCCATCCATCCATCCATCCATCCATCCATCCATCCATCCATCCATCCATCCATCCATCATCCATCCACCCATCATCCATCCATCCATCACCTATCCATCCATCCATCCATCCATCCATCCATCCATCCATCCATCCACCACCCATCCACCCATCCATCCTTCCATCCATCCATCCATCCATCCATCCATCCATCCATCCATCCATCCATCCACCCATCACCTATCCGTCCGTCCGTCCATCCATCCATCCATCCATCCATCCATCCATCCATCCATCCATCCATCCATCCATCCATCCATCCATCCATCCATCTATCCACCCATCATCCATCCATCCATCACCTATCCATCCATCCATCCATCCATCCACCACCCATCCACCCACCACCCATCCATCCCTCACCTATCCATCCATCCATCCGTCCATCCACCCACCCACCCACCCACCCATCCACCCATCCACCCACCGTCCGTCCGTCCGTCCACCCATCCATCCACTCATCCGTCCGTCCGTCCATCCAACAAATAATTTGTTGTGCCAGGCTCCGTTCTGAGCCCTGGACTCCTGCCTACTCAAGACATTCCCTCTCTTAGGCTGGGTGGTGGGGCTGTGGAGTGGGAAGAGGAGGTGACTCAGGGGAGTAGTGTCACTTTGGCTACATAATATTTTCTGAAATGGATGTGTCACCGTGGCTATTTGGAACTTTGTCTTCAGCCGTTGATCCCAGTCGGCAGTTATCATACCACCTCTTACTGAGTATGTTCCCTGTTTGAGGCACCTCACACAGGAGCTCATTTCATCTACTCCACACATCGATACATTACCTTTATTCATTCCCATTTCACAGAGGAGGAAACTGAAGCTAAGTCAGGTGGCTTTTCTAAGGTTACCTGGGTAATATATGTGGAGCTGGGATTGGAAGTCTCATTTCAGAGCCTGTGACTGTGACCCACAGGAGCTTTGTGGAGAGGAGGAGGGGCAGGGTAAACCGTTTGACATGCTGGGATTGTCCATTCGGGGTCCCTCCAGCCCAGCGCAGTGTGATGCAGTGTACAGTGGGGCAGAGCACTGTCTTCCCCACTCTCCGGCTTTAATTCTCAAGATCAGACATTCTCTGCTTCTGGCAGAAACATTTACGATTGTGCCCTTCAAAAATTCATCTGAATGTATCTATTTAATATTTCAACTTAAATTTTGCTCCTAACTTTTCTTTTGCAGCCATCACTTCCTTCTTTCACTTCACTTCTATTGAGATGGGGCTTCATTTCTTTGTTTGAAATGTTAGGTGAACGAGTCCTGGTTTACGCGTCCATACTTAGGAACCTCAAAGCTTTCTATCCTGCTTTTCCCAGCCCTGCTTTCCAGACCGCAGAATCTCATGTTTCTAGTCTATCCTCCCTGGGGTTACCTTCCCTCCATCCGTCCATCACCACCAGGCCCCGAGCGTCTACTAGACTTGCTGGTGGGGAGGCAAAAGGTCAGGTGATGCCCGCCCTCAGTGTGTGAGTGCCAGCTCTGGGGAGGCCGTGCAGGCTCATTGCCCTGAAGTGTAGGGATGGGCGGTGCATCGCAGGGCTGGGACGCAGGTGAGCATCAGGAAAGAGGCAGGAAGTGGGGAAGAGAACACTTGGGGACGACCTCTTCAGAAAGCCCAGGCCCACTTCCTAGCTCCTGAGCCTTTTCATTTAAAGTCGTTAACTGTAGCTGTTTTGTTTTGTTTTTGCTTGTCTTTTCAAATCCTCAGTGCTTTTCCTTGTATTTGTGCAAGACAAAGCTCTCCTGACCCTTTATTCAGATATAAGTGAAGGAGGTACGGGGGGAGTAAAGCAGGGGTCCATAAACTTTTTCCTACCAGATTGCACCTTCCTTCAGCTTTGAGGGCCAGACCAAAAAACAAAAACAAACCAAACCCGTTGCTGTTGAGTTGATTCTGACTCGTAGCGACCCCACAGGACAGAGTAGAAGTGCCTCATAGAGTTTCCAAGGAGAGGCTGGTGGACCATTCGGTTTGCAGGCCAACACTTAACCACTATGCCATGAGGTCCAGACGGACCTAATTACTCAGCCCTGGCCTTGGAGTGTGGAAGCAGTTGTAGACAGCATGTAAATGAACAGGTGTGGCAGTGTTCCCATATAATTGATTTATAGATAATGACATTTGAAATCACATAATTTTCATGTCGCAAAATATTATTCCACTTTTGACTTTTTTCCAACCATTTAAAAATGTCAAAACCATTCCTAGCTTTCAGGCTGCCCAGGAATAGGCAGCGGGCAGGCATTGCTATGTGGGCAGTGGTTTGCAGCACCTGGGTTGCAGGAAAGGGAGTCAGGGCTCGGTAGGGAGGGGGTGACGTCACAGAGAAGGGAATGACATCATACACAGGTCATGAGGTAGAGGAGACCAGGTGTGCACAAGTCCTGGGCTATGGATAAGTGTGCTTGGTATATGTGAGAAAGGCCCAGGAGGCCTGTAGCTGGAGCACAGGGAGTTGGGGGCTGAGGTATGGGCGGAGGAGGGCCTGAGCAGTGGGCTCAGATCACCCAGAGCCTTGAGGCTTGATAAGGACTTCTCAGCACTTGGGAAGAGAGCCTGACCTGCCCGTGGGTTCTGAGTATTTCAGTGTGGCTGGAGCTATGCTGGAGGGGTAAGAGTGAGTGCTGTGGGGGGCGGAGCTGGGGACAGGGCAGTACGTAGGAGGCTGGGGGCAGTTGGCTCTCAGTGCAGACTTGTCCGCTCACACTGACAGCATCCTGGTTTCTTCTCTTCGTTCCTCTCCTGGCCTCTTCTCCCTTTCTGAAGGAGCCTGGGCACGAGGCGGGGGGTGAGTGGCATGGTCACTGTTGTTGGGGGGCCCTTAGCCATTTTATCCCTGTATACTTTTTCCTCCATCTCGTATGGAACAAGTCTTATGCACCACAGCCCTAAATCTCTTGCCTTTGATAAGCCTCACCATCTGCCGCTAAATTCTCCAGTCCTCGCCAAACTTCAGTCTGACAAATGATAAGAAACTTGGAGACACGCCTTTGCTGGGTGTACCCTGTGCCAGGCGTGCTGCTTCCCGGCTCTACACTGGAGGGCCATATGGACTGCGTCGGGGTTTTAAAAAAGCACATCGCTCACGTCCTCCGTGTTACCAGAAGGGGTGAGCTGGGATTCACAGCAGCCAAGGTGCTGAGATTTTATTTGGCCCCGGGAGCTCTGGGTGGCAGCAGCACCATTCTCTCAGACAAAGTGATGGTGCAGTGGAGCCTGGACGCCAAGGAGTGATTCCACCCCAGCTGGTGCCGTTCCTGCCCTTCTTCCCGTGGTATTCCCAGTTGCAGATATTCAGGTTGTTTGAGCCAATGTTGTCTAGTCCTTAGAAATGGAAGATGGGTATAGCTTTTAGCATGGGGTTTCACCCATAACAGACATTCAATTACTATTTGTTCTATTGTTATATTTTTGTCATCATTTTCTGAATGTATGGACCAGTCGTCTGAGGGGTATTTGCAGACATAGAACAAGGCTTCCCCAGATTGTGGCTTTTTTACAAGTGGGTGAAAAGAAGATGGATTCAGTCATTCATTTAGCCATCCGAATTTTTACTGAACGCCTGCTCTGTGCCTGATGCTGTTCCAGGCCCCAGGGATGAAGCAGTGACCAAAACCCTGCTCTCAGGTGGGGAGACTGACGATAAAGACAGACAAAGATTATACTAGGTGGCGAGAAGATAAAATGACGGGGAGCTAATTTATACAGGTGGTCAGGAGACTTTTCTGATGAAATGACATGTGGCCGAGATCTGAAGGAAGTGAGGGAGTGAGCCAGTGTGCGTCTGGGGGAAGAATGTTCCAGGCAGAAGGAACAGCAAATACAAATGCCTCAGGCAGGTGGAGCCTAGCACACCTCAGGACCAACAAGCAGGGCTGAGTCGTGCGGGGGTGAGGCCAGAGAGGTGCCAGGAACCAGATGGGGCCAATCCCTGTGGGTTATGGTGAGGCTTTGCCTTTTATTCTGAATGGGGTGGGAGCCACTGGAGGGCTTTGAGCAGGGGGAGAGTGTGCTCTGATTTACATTTAAAAAAGATGTTGTCTTAGGCTGGGTTCTCTAAAGAAGCAAAACCAGTATATATATATATATATATATATATATATAGTAGAGAGAGAGATTTATATCAAGGAAATGGCTCACGCGGTTGTAGAGGCTGTAATGTCCTAAATTCATGGGTCAGGAAAGAGGCTTCTGCTGATTCACGTAGCGGAAGGGGCTGGTGAATCTAAGATCATCAGGCCGGAGAGCAGGGCTGTTGGTCATAGGCTGAGAAGACAGATGTATCCCAGGATTGGCAGGTAAGCTGCCAGCTCAGGTCCCTAGAACTGGAGGTCAGATGAACAGGAGCCAGCTGCAGGATCCAGAGCGAGCAAAAGCCCCTGAGCCCTGTCTGAATGTCTGCCCGCACTGGATGCAGGCCACATGCCCAAGGAAACTCCCCTTTAACTGATTGGCCACTCACAGCAGATCCCGTCATGGGGGTGATCATGTATCAGATCTTAATGGGGAAGTGATCACAACATTATACGACTGCCGAAGCACGGAGAATCATGGCCCAGCCAAGCTGACACGCAGTCTTAACCATTACAGATACCTTGGCTGCTGGGTGGAGAATAAGCTGTGGGGTCCACTGTGGATACCCAATGGGAAACTACTGTGGTAGTCCGCGTAGAGTGTGAGGTGGAGGTGGTGGGACAGGGTTGGATTCTGGGAATGATCTGAAGGCAGGGCCGATAAGCTCTGCTGATAGACTGGATAGAAAACCCATTTGCAAACCAAACCCATTGCTGACAAGTCAATTCTGACTCATAGCGACCCTACAGGACAGAGTAGAACTGCCCCACAGGATTTCTAACGAGCGGCTGGTGGATTCTAACTGCCAACCTTTTGATTAGCAGCCTAAGCTCTTAACCACTGTGCCACCAGGGCTCTAGACTGGATAAAAAGATAGGGGATGTTAAAAAAAAAAGGATCTGGGTAGGAGTTTGCTGTTTATTGGGATGAGAAGACTGGGAGGAGCAGCTTGGGTTTGGAGCTCTGAGATGTCTGCTAGGCGATCACAGTGGGATTCGGAGAGACAGTGGTGTCCTAACTGGGCTCAGGAAAGAGGCCAGGACTGGAGACATACATTTGGGTGTCACTGGTTGATAACTCCAGCAGAGGACTGGACAAGCTCCCCGGGGAGTGAGTGTAGTTCGGGAAGCTGTCTGAGAACTGCGTCCTGAGGCACTCCAGAGCTCTGAGGTTGGGGAGATGAGGAGGAACCAGGAAAGGAGACAGAGAAGGAGAAGGTAGAAAGGCTGGGGGAGAACCGGCGAGAGGGGGGATTGGAAGCCAAGGTGGAAAAGTGATTCAAGAAGGAAGGAGCAATCAGCTGTGTCAGTTGCTTCTGTTGGGTCAGCAAGATGAGGACTGAGAATGGCCATCGGTTGTGACAACCATAACAGGACAGTTTTCGTGGAGTGGTGGGGGCAACACTGAGTGGGATGATTTTTAGACAGTGGGAGGAGACAGACTGGAAACAGAAAGTGCAGACAATCCTTCATCACCTTAAGAGGTGATTTCTGTAAGAGGAACCAGGAAGTGGGGCAGTGCCTAGAGGATGAGGCGAGCCAAGGCAGGCAGTCCTACTTTCTAAGAAGGTTTATTGCTATGGGAATGCCTTAAGAGGGAGGGGAAACTGAGGATGTGGGAGCAATTCCTGAGTGGGTGAGAAGGGGTGAGGTACAGAGGACACAGGGACTTGGTGGCTGTAGGTGGGGAGCCCGACCAAACAATGTGGGTTCAGGCAGGCCGTAGATGTGGTGGGCAGCAGGGGAGCATTGCCTTTTAGTTGGTTCTATTTTCTCTGCAAAATTGGAAGTAAGGTTACCAGTGGAGAGACTGAGAAATTGAAGGTTCGGAGTCTGGAGAAGGTGTGGACGACTGTCTGGAGTGGACTGTGGCAGTAGAGAGGATTACCACTGTCCCCTGTCTTGGTGGGAGTGGTCACAAGTTAGGGGAGTTAGGTGAGCCTGCTTGGTGGTACTTGTCTCTTCAGTCACATCAGGCCATTGGATGTAGGTCTGAAATGGGCAGTAAGTTTGGATTTAACCGGGGTTAAGGTTTTACCAGGAAGATATTTACCTGTGTTTTATTGACTGTGCAAAGGCATTTGACAGTGTGGAGCATAACAAATTATGGATAACATTGCGAAGAAAGGGAGTTGTGCTTAATTAATTGTGCCATGAGGAACCTGTACATAGATCAAGAGGCAGTCGTTTGAACAGAACGAGGGGATACTGAGTGCTTAAAGTCAGGAAAGGTGTGTGTCAGGGTTGTATCCTTTCACCATACTTATTCAGTCGGTATGCTGATTCAATAATCCGAGAAGCTGGACTTTATGAAGAAGAACAGGGCATCGGGATTGGAGGAAGACTCATTAATAACCTGTGTTATGCAGATGACACAACCTTGCTTGCTGAAAGTGAAGAGGACATGAAGCACTTACTAATGAAGATCAAAGACCACAGCCTTCAGTATGGATTACACCTCAACATAAAGAAAATAAAATCCTCACAACTGGACCAATAAGCAACATCATGATAAACAGAGAAAAGATTGAAGTTGTCAAGGATTTCATTTTACTTGGATCCACAATCAATGCCCATGAAAGCAGCAGTCAAGAAATGAAAGGATGCATTGCACTGGGCAAATCTGCTGCCAAAGACCACTTTGAAGTGTTAAAAAGCAAAGATGTCACCTTGAAGACTAAGGTGCGCCTGACCGAAGCCATGATGTTTTCATTTGCATCATGTGCATGTGAGAGTCAGACAATGAATAAGGAAGCCTGAAGAATTGTGGTGTTGGTGAAGAATATTCACTGTATCATGGACTGCCAGAAGAATGAACAAATGTGTTGTCATGGATTGAATTATGTCCCCCCAAAAATGTGTGTATCAACTTAGTTAGGCCATGATTCCCAGTATTCTGTGGTTGTCCTCCATTTTGTGATGGTAATTTTATGTTAAAGAGGATTAGAGTGGGATTGTAACACCCTTACCAGGTCACATTCCTGATCCAATGTAAAGGGAATTTTCCTGGGTTGTGGCCTGCACCACCTTTTTTTTTTTTTTTTTTAATAATTTTTATTGTGCTTTAAGTGGAAGTTAACAAATCAAGTCAGTCTTTCACACAAAAACCCATATACACCTTGCTACACACTCCCAATTACTCTCTCCCTCCACTGTCTCTTTTTGTGTCCATTTCGTCAGCTTCTAACCCCCTCCACCCTCTCATCTCCCCTCCAGGCAGGAGATGCCAACATAGTCTCAAGTGTCCACCTGATCCAAGAAGCTCACTCCTCACCAGCATCGCTCTCCAACCCATTGTCCAGTCCAATCCATGTCTGAAGAGTTGGCTTCGGGAATGGTTCCTGTCCTGGGCCAACAGAAGGTCTGGGGGCCATGACCACTGGGGTCCTTCTAGTCTCAGACCATTAAGTCTGGTCTTATGAGAATTTGGGGTCTGCATCCCACTGCTCTCCTGCTCCCTCAGGGGTTCTCTGTTGTGTTCCCTGTCAGGGCAGTCATCAGTTGTAGCCGGGCACCATCTAGTTCTTCTGGTCTCAGGCTGATGTAGTCTCTGGTTCATGAGGCCCTTTCTGTCTCTTGGGCTCATAATGGCCTTGTGTGCTTGGTGTTCTTCATTCTCCTTTGATCCAGGTGGGTTGAGACCAATTGATGCATCTTGTATGGCTGCTTGCTAGCGTTTAACACCCCAGAAGCCACTCTTCAAAGTGGGATGTAGAATGTTTTCTTAATAGATTTTATTATGCCAATTGATTTAGATGTCCCCTGAAACCATGGTCCCCAGCCCCATGCCCCTGCTATGCTGGCCTTCGAAGCATTCAGTTTATTCAGGAAACTTCTTTGCTTTTGGTTTAGTCCAATTGTGCTGACCTCCCCTGTACTGTGTGCTATCTTTCCCTTCACCTAAAGTAGTTCTTATCTACTATCTAATTAGTGAATGGCCCTCTCCCACCCTCCCTCCCCCATCTCATAACCACAAAAGAATGTTTTCTTCTCAGTTTAAACTATTTCTCAAGTTCTTATAATAGTGGTCTTATACAATATTTGTCCTTTTGCAACCGACTAATTTCACTCAGCATAATGCCTTCCAGGTTCGTCCATGTTATGAAATGTTTCACAGATTCCTCACTCCATGTTATGAAATGTTTCACAGATTCCTCACTGTTCTTTATAGATGCGTAGTATATAGATGTGAATATACCATAATTTATTTATCCATTCATCTGTTGATGGGCACCTTGGTTGCTTCCATCTTTTTGCTATTGTAAACAGTGCTGCAATGAACATGGGTGTGCATATATCTGATCGTGTAAGGGCTCTTATTTCTCTAGGATATATTCCAAGGAGTGGGATTGCTGGGTTGTATGGTAGTTCTATTTCTAGCTTTTTAAGGAAGCGCCAAATGGATTTCCAAAGTGATTGTACCATTTTACATTCCCACCAGCAGTGTGTAAGTGTTCCAATCTCTCCACAGTGTCTCCAACATTTATTCTTTTGTGTTTTATGGATTAATGCCAGCCTTGTGGGAGTGAGATGAAATCTCATTGTAGTTTTGATCTGCATTTCTCTAATGGCTAATGATCGTGAACATTTCCTTATATATTTGTTAGCTGCCTGAATGTCTTCTTTAGTGAAGTGTCTATTCATATCTTTTGCCCATTTTTTAACTTGGTTATTTGTCTTTTTGCATTTGAGTTTTTGCAGTATCATGTAGATTTTAGAGATCAGGCGCTGATCAGAAATGTCATAGCTAAAAACTTTTTCCCAGTCTGTAGGTGGTCTTTTTACTCTTTTGGTGAAGTCTTTGGATGAACATAGGTGTTTGATTTTTAGGAGCTCCCAGTTATCTAGTTTTTCTTCTACATCCTTTATAATGTTTTGTATACTGTTTATGCCATGTATTAGAGCTCCTAATGTTGTCCCTATTTTTTTTTCCATGATCTTTATCGTTTTAGATTTTATATTTAGGTCTTTGATCCATTTTGAGTTAGTTTTTGTGCATGGAGTGAGGTATGGGTCTTGTTTCATTTTTTTGCAGATGGATATCCAGTTATGCCAGCACCATTTGTGAAAAAGACTGTCTTTTCCCCATTTAACTGTTTTGGGGCCTGTGTCAAATATCAACTGCTCATATGTGGATGGATTTATGTCTGGATTCTCAATTCTGCTCCATTGTTCCATGTATCTGTTGTTGTACCAGTACCAGGCTGTTTTGACTACTGTGGCGGTACAATAGGTTCTAAAATCAGGTAGAGTAAGGCCTCCCACTTTGTTCTTCTTTTTCAGTAATGCCTTATTTATCCGGGCCTCTTTCCCTTCCATATGAAGTTGGTGATTTGTTTCTCCGTCTCATTAAAGAATGTCATTGGGATTTGGATCGGAATTGCATTAAATGTATAGATCGCTTTTGGTAGGATAGACATTTTCACAATGTTAAGTCTTCCTATCCAAGAGCAAGGTATGTTCTTCCACTTATGTAGGTCTCTTTTGGTTTCTTGCAGAAGTGTACTGCAGTTTTCTGTGTGTAAGTCCTTTACATCTCTGGTAAGATTTATTCCTAAGTATTTTATCTTCTTGGGGGTTACTGTAAATGGCATTGATTCTGTGATTTCCTCTCCGATGTTCTCTTTGTTGGTGTAGAGGAATCCAACTGATTTTTGTGTGTTTATCTCGTATCCTGATGCTCTGCTGAACTCTTCTATTAGTTTCAGTAGTTGTCTGGGGGATTCCTTAGGGTTTTCTGCTGCACCACCTTTTATCTCTCAAAAGATAAAAAGAAAGGGAAAGCAGACAGAGAGTTGGGGACCTTATACCACTAAGAAAGCAACACCAGGAGCAGAGTGCATCTTTTGGACCCGGGGTCCCTACGCCTGAGAAACTCCTCGACCAGGGGAAGATTGAGGACAAGGACCTTCCTCCAGAGCCGACAGAGACAGAAAGCCTTCCCCTGGAGCTGATGCCCTGAATTTGGACTTGTAACCCACTAGACTATAAGAGAATAAATTTCTCTTTGTTAAGGCCATCCGCTTGTGGTATTTCTGTTATAGCATCATTAGATGACTAAGACATCTGTCTTGGAAGAAGTTACAACCAGAATGCTCCTTAGAAGCGAGTATGGCAAGACTATGTCTCATACACTTTGGATGTGTTATCAGGAGGGATCAGTCCCTGGAGAAGGACATCATGCTTGGTAAAGTAGAGCATGAGCGAAAAAGAGGAAGACCCTCAACGAGATGGATTGATACAGAGGCTGCAACAGTGGGCTCAAGCATAACAATGATTGTGAGGATTGCACGGGACCGGGCAGTGTTTCATTCTGTTGTGCATAACGTTGCTCTGAGTCGGAAACAAGTCATAGCACCTAAGAACAACATGGTTTTGCCAAGCGCAGTGGTGGTTCAGTGGTAGAGTTCTCGCCTTCCATGCAGGAGACCTGGGTTCAGTTCCAGCCAGTGCCCTCATGGACAGCCACCACCCGTCTGTCAGTGGAGCCTTGCGTGTTGCCGTGAACAAGTTTCAGCAGAGCTTCCAGAGTAAGGCAGACTAGGAGAAAGACTTGGTGAGGTACTTCCAAAAATCAGCCAGTGAAAATGGTTCAGAGCAGTCTTACCCTGTTACCCACAGGGTGCCGTGCGTTGGGAGCTGACTCTGAGGCAGCCACGAGCAGCAGGGTTTTGCCAGGAGAGTATGATGAAGGAGGGGGGAGGGAGTTGAGCGGGTACGCTAGAAGGGATTACAAAGATGGAGTGTGGACCCTACTTCAGGCTAGGAAGGAAGTGAGGACGAGAGGAAGGGAAGAAGTGTGAACAGGTGGTGGGAGCAGCAGGCGGAGGTGCTGGGAGGAGGAGGGTTGTTAGAGATCAGGCACTCACGGCACTGAGCTGGACAGATGGGGGGTGGCTGAAAGTGGGCCTTGGCTTTGGGGTTTGCAGCTGTTGGGAAGAACAAGGCCTGGGGTTTGAGCAGGGGAGTGGGTGCTTTGGAGGAAGAAGCTGTCTGCAGCCCCAGGCTTGGTGGTTCCAGAGTTGCCTTCCTGGGTCAGGTTTCAGTTAGCGTGAGAGAGGCAAGGGAGCAGTCCGAGAAAAGGCAGAGGAAATAGGGGATTTTGATGAAAAGGAAGTAAACCCGTTCATTTACGTTTTCCCAGAGCTCCTTTCTTGAGGAGTGCTAACTTGCCACAGAACCTGGGCTGGACTTGGATGTGATCAGACCAGGGATGGTACAAACAGGACCCTTGCAGCTTGTAGCCCCTTGCCACTCCTCACCCACAGTCCCCGTGTCCCGTCTTCACATCCTTCCTTGCAGACTGGCCACCTGTTCGGCCTCCACCATGGAAGCTCACTGCCTGCTCTTCCCCCGCCCCGCCCTTAGCCATCCGTCCTATGAGATGTCACCTCCTGCATGAAGCCCTCCCAGATCACTCTGGCTAGAAGTGTTTGTTCTCTTCTCCAAAGGCCCACACACCTCCTCTGTCTTCCTCCTTTGGCCACTTGGGTCTTGTTCCCAGTGCCCAGTCCCGGGGAATGTTATTTCCGCGTTTTATCTTCCCTGCTGGGAAGTAGCCTAGTGTGGCTGAAGGGTAGACCTGAGTTTGAGTCCCTGCATCTTTGCTTCCTAGCTGTGATGGGTAGTTCAGGTAGCCTCTCTGAACCTCAGTTTCCTTATCTAAAGATGGGGAAATGGCACTTCCGCCTCTTGATTTGGGAGGACTGAATCCCATAGCACTGGGCTCTGCACAGTGAGCCCCCAGTGAGTGTTTCTCTTTCCCCCGATGGTGGCTTCTGGGCAAGAGCTACAGCCCAGTCCCAGCTGCAGCTCCACAGACTCTATCCCAATGCCGTGCACGTTCACTGTGCATTTGCTGAATTTGTGGAAGATCTCTATAAAACTTCCATGTGATATCTTAAAAAAACTCAGAGGGGTTGAAATGTACAGTCGTATACAAACCAGTAAAAATAATTTGCATATGGCTGTGAAAAATAAAAATTGCACAAGTCCAGCTATGCCAGAACTGTCGTTTTTAAGTATCAATTAACAAAAAAGACTTTTCATGTGGCTCTAAAAGGGAATAGATTGTGTATGAAACTTACTACTTTACATTAGAAAGAGTTTTTTTTCCCTTAACTTACTAAGACCACTTACAGAGCAAATTGCCTCAAAAATATTCAATAAATGCAAAGTGTTCTTTTTTTCCATAGACTTGTCATTTTGCAAAGCCGATCACTATGAGTCTTTGAAACATTTTCTGTTACAAGAAGCATTAAGACACTTTCATATTCTTTATTACCATTTTGCTTTTTAACACTGGGTCTTTTGACTTTTCCCAAATCAATTTTCATACACAGGTTTTCAGAAACATTAAAACAGTTATCAAAGCATTTAAGCTCGTTGATGTTAACGGCACTGGCCTGGTTCAGCCACATGAGCTCAGGAGAGTTCTGGAGACCTTCTGTTTGAAGATGACAGACGATGAATATGATAAGTAAGTAAACAAAGGTCAGGGAAGGGATTGCCCAGTCGAACTTTTAGCCAGTTTCAAGATGGGAGCTGTTGGGTTTCTTGGGTCCATCCATCCATCTTCCTGTGTCCCTCCTTCACTGTCCCAACTTTTCTTTTCTTTTTTTTTTTTTCCGAGAAAGGCACTCATTGGGCGTTTCTCCCATGCCCACGAAGCTCTCCACGCTTCTCAGAAATGACAGCGGATGGTTCTAAGTGACATCAGCCAATTGCTTAAGCACCCCAGAGTACACATCATCTGGCCTGCAGACCTGAGCGCATCTGGGTTATTTAAGTAACCTATCACAGCTGCCTCTCTCTTCCTGCCTCCCACCTCTCTTCCACCTCTCCCATCCCATGCATTTCCAGGTTACTGTTGATTTTGATTCAAAGCCTGGGGTCAGGAGAAGAATGAACAATTTCAGGGTTTATTCATCTGTTAACACGCTGGACTGGCTCTCTGTCCTGGGGTAATAAAGGGGCTTAATTTCCCTCCTAGAACTGTTGCTGCAGAGGTTTGCGGGGAGGGCATTCAGCAGGGAGCTGGTAAGTAACAGCACGGACATTTAGCTGCTGAGAGCATCTGAAAGGCACTGCCACCTGCTCCGGACTCGAGGGCAGCACACTGAAGCCTGCACGTGCTTTTTTCTTTTTAGCCTCCAATAAACTGCAGATCACTTAGAAGAAGCTAAGTGCTTAGCTTCTGTGGGTACTTGAGTTCCGAATGAAAGCTACTGGAAGGTGGGGCCATGCTTTGCTTCGTTTATCTAGCACCAGGCCAAGAAGTACTTTCCCCCTTCCTGCCTTTCCCAAACCCTTCTCTAAACATCCTCCAGGCCATTATCAGAAGTATGCAGCCTTCGTATTTTACCCTTGAGTCTAAGAGTTTCACATTGCGCCGTGGTTTTCCATTGCTTTTAAAATGGGTCACCATAGTTCCTTACATGGTCTCAGAGAGAAGGCGCTGCTGCCGTGAGGAGTAGAGGTGCAGAATTTGCTCCCCTGGCAAGGAAATCTAGAGGGCATGCGACAGTGTCGGGGCGCCCCGGGGTCTGAGAAACGAGGAGACTTGTTTCCAAGTCTTTAAATATCTTCTTCTTCTTTTTTTCTCTTTATAACCCACCTCGGAGTATAAAAGACATAATAGATGTTTTAATTTTTACATCTTTTCCGGCTGGGAAAGTGTCCAGAATAAGATCCAAACAAAACAAATTAAATAATTTTGTGCGTGCAATTACAGAACAGAAGCAGCACTCTTCTAAAACAGGCAATCAAAAAACAAAACAGTGTTTTATTTGACAATAAACCTTGTGTTTGGCACTGCCATCTCCAACCTAGTAAATCTATAAAAAATGTTACTGTCTGTTTCTCCATCTTATAAGTACTGAATAATAAAGAACTCCACAAATTTTTATTTTGAGTTTTTTTTTTCTTTTTGAGCCTTACAAACAATGCCGTTTGCACGATAAGGCTTCAGCAACTTAATGGAATTGCTCTCCTTTGGAATAAGGAGCATCGAAGATCAAACGTGGACTGTTGCTTCAACTGCTTTAATGCTTTCCTTATTGGAGCTCAAGAATATACTCTTTCCTGGAGAAGCTGCTTCAGTATTGACTTTGCCTTGTTAGTACATTTTTTAAGCAGGAAACACAATGGATTTGTGAAACCGTTCTTTTATATTGTTGTTGTTAGGTGCCATCGAGTCAGTTCCAACTCACAGTGACCCTACGTACAACAGAACGAAACGCTGCCCTGTCCTGCACCGTGGTTGCTATGTTTGAGCCCATTATTGCAGCCATGTCATTGAGGGTCTCCCTCTTTTTCAGGGACCCTCTACCAAGCATGATATCCTTCTCCAGGGACTGGTCCCTCCTGATAATATGTCGAAAGTATGTAAGATGAAGTCTCACCATCCTGGCTGCTAAGGAGCGTTCTGGCTGTACTTCTTTCAAGACAGATACGTTTGTTCTTCTGGCAGTCCCTGGCATAGTCAACATTCTTCACCAACACCATAATTCAAAGGCATCTATTCTTCTTCGATCTTCCTTATTCATTGTCCAGCTTTCACATGCATATGAGGCAACCGAAAATACCGTGCCTGGGGTCAGGCGCACCTTAGTCCTCAAAGTGACGTCTTTGCTTTTGAGCACTTTGGCAGCAGGTTTGCTCAATGCAGTACATCATACGCATAGTCTTCTAAAGAGGACGTTGCTTCTGTTGGAAGTAGAGTATCGGAATCCTGTAGCAAGGAAGTCTAGAAAGCACGTGGCGGTCTTTTATATTAAAGCTTTTATATTTAATATCAGTGTTTGGCACTTGGTCGGTGGGAATGGCCTGGGCTTTGAAGGCAGGCACCAAAAAAGCCCAAACCGGTTGCTGCTGAGTCGATTCTGACGCACGGCGACCCTGTGTGTGCGGAGCCCAGCTGCCCCACAGGGTTTTCAGGGCTGTGACCTTTTGGAAACAGACCCCAGGCCTTACACCTGAAGTGCTTCCGGATGGGTTTCGAACTATCAGCCTTTCGGTCAGTAGCCAAGTGTTTAACTGTTTGTACCACCCCGGGACTCCTGGGGGTCAAGCCTGGGCTCTGCCCTCCGTAGTTCTAGGGTCTCAGGGGAGCTCCTGGGCCTCCCTGAAACTCAGTTTTCTTGTACAGAAATGGCTACCGTGAAGCCTGCTTTGCAGGGCTGCTGTTGAGGGTCGCTGTGATGTACGTAGTATGCCTGCTGTGTGTTTGGCACATAGGAGGTGCGTGTTTCAGGGTGACTGTATCATCGTTGTAAAGATTCCCTGCCTACCCTTTAGTCTTTGATAAGCTCTTCTTTTCAGGCTGCAGAATACCTGCCAGGCTATGTAAACCAGAGGCCAGAGATAAAATTACCACTCAAGTCTACCCCGGGACCCATCAGGTTTTGCTTTTTCTTTCCCTTCTCACTCCATCCTCCCCTTCACTGTTTGGGGCCAGAAGTGTTTGAATCCAGGTAAAATAATTAATGAGCAGCCTCAAAAAACCAACCAACCAACCAATAAACCACTGACGGTCAGCCTGCTGCCTGAGCGGATGAAGGAATCTGCAGGCAGAGGGGTGGCGCTGGAGAGGCTTCAGGGGCCATCAACGGTGGGGTCGTCGCCCGTCCCCAATGTCCCCCCCCCCGCCACGTTTCTGCTGACTGGTGACCTCCGTGACCTCCTGCCCAAGCTCAGGTTCCCAGAAGAAGGCCTGGCTGGTTGTCTCTTAGGAACGGTCCTGTCTCTGCTGCTGCTCGGCTTCTAGAAAAGCCTTTTGAGGTCCTGCCTTCTTGTGCAGCCCTGAGGCTTTTGTTTTTGAAGTTTCATGTGCAGGAAACGCTACCGTGGACTTCTCTGTGTCCTCCAGGAATGCCGTGCGGCTGTTGTGGATGTGGATGGGGGAGGTGTCAGGAAAGGCCTGGATTCTCTCATGAGCAAATGAGGTTTTAAGGAATGCTGAATTTCCATAGGATTCTGGAAGGCTGGAGATAGGGCCTTCATCAGGACCCTGACATTTCCCTGGAGCAGCAGACTAGCTCATACCTTCTCTACAATAGGAGCTCACGTAGGGTAGATGCCACCCTCTGGGTTCTGGAGCTTACAGGCTTATTTTCACACGGTAGACTGTGCACGAAGGATGAGCTGTTGGGGAGCTTCACTGGTAACATCTGGCAGTGTAATAGATCTCAAGACAATTTTTCTCATTAGAACAACAGGCAGGATTCTTCAGAGTGGAACACGAGGTATGCGCAGAGACGAATATGTGGCATACTCTTTGTTAAATTTGGAAAACAGAAAAATAACAAATACTTTAAATGATAATGACTAAATTTTTAGAAAGCAGCATGAAATTAGATAATTATAGAAACCAACACATATGGAGATAATATAACCAAACATTCAGGAACTGTCAATTTATTATAAATGTAATAATGCAGAAATCATCCAGAAAGCCATTTATCAAGTGACAGATATGAATAACAGAGAACGGAGTTTTAAAAAGCAAACAAAACAAAACTCAAAATACCAAACATCCTGTTCATCTTCACTTTGTATGTGTGGGGTGGGGGCCGGGGGCCCGACTCCCCTTTTAATGGCACACTTGAGTCTGGGTCATCTGGGGGAGAAGCCCCCTCTTCACCCCCAGCCCCGACTACGTGGGAACAACATGGGTTCGTGGTGAGGGGTGGCGTGGAGCCCCCAGGAGCCAACCCCTCGGGGCAGAGTGTGCAGGCCTGAACTTGGACTTGGACCTGGACTGGACTTGGACTTGGCCAAGGCCTCCCAGGCAGCCACCACCATGCGGCGCTGGTCAGGCACTGACCTGGGAGCCACTGACCTGTGTGGGCACAGAGCTACGTGGAAGCCGCCGTGGGGATGTCGGCTGCACCCTGAGGCCCGGGAGGCCAAGGGCGATAAGCACGACAGGAGCAGGGTACCCTTGGGCGGACCCCAGACCAGGCCCGTGGCCCCCTGAAACGCCCCTCCTCCCCTCCCCCAGGGCTGGGAGATCCTCCCCCTACCTTTAGAAAGAATATCTGAATTTGTTTTCGGGTTAGACAGTACTGAAGTGTTTCCAGGACTCATTTTTATGCATAAAAATCATAGAATGCTTCAAGGAAAGCTTTGCCCCCTCCGCCGTTCACTGAAACCGTCGGCCACGCACGGGCCTCAGTTTCTCTCCAGCAGCGCCACGTGCTTGAGCAAGACAATGGCCTGCATCCTCCCCCCCGACGGCTCTGGATTTTTCTGGTTTGGAAAAGGTTGCTGACTGACTCCTGGCGTGGATCCATTTCCTGGATTACTGGAGGACAGTGGGGCCTGCCTCTGCTCTCTGAGGGGAGTCCTGCCCTGTCCCCTCCAGTCCCCCACAGAAGGTATCCCTGAGGGGTTGCGGGGGGCCTTCCCCTAAGCCGGTCCTGAGATGTTTCTGTCTGGTAATCTATGTTTTTCTTTTTCCACCTTTAGGCCGAGTAATCCCCTTCCAAGTATCTGCATCGTTTTTTGATCTTATAGTGACACTTCCCAGGTTTACTTTTTAATTCCTGCTGCAGCTAAAACTGACGTTAAAATGAAAGACAACCCCGGTGTAAAGGGAAAACCAGTTACTGCGGTGCCTTTTCTGACTCATGCCGACCCCATGTGTGTCAGAGCAGAGCCGTGCTCCCTAGGGTTTTCAGTTGCTGATTTTTTGGAAATAGATTGCCAGGGCTTTCTTCCGAGCTGCCTCTGGGTTACTCACACCGCTTGCACCTCGCAGGCACTCCGTGTAAAGGCTGCCTCAGTAACAACCTTGCTTCCTTTTATAGTTGACAGGTCGTGATTTCTGAGTACTAAAGATAATTTCTGTTTTAGGTTTTCAAGGCACTACAACATTGATAAAAATAAAGTGAATTATAATGTTTTTTTGAAGAGCCTCAGCGTAAATAATGACATGAACCTTAGACATTTTATGGGAAATCAAGGTAAGTATTTTTAAAGTGTTGTAGATGAAGGTTTCAATATTCTTTGACCTGGTAATCCCTCTTCTATGACTGTGTCCTGAGGAAATACTTTCAAATATGGAAAACCAAGTATCCACAAAGATAGCCGTGGTATCACTGTTTCTAAGAACAGCATCAATGTCTAAAAATAGGAAAAGGTTGAGTGCCTCAGGGTGTAGCCACATAGTGTAGCCACTAACCATGATTTCCACAGTGTTCCTGGTAACCTGAAACTATTCAGGAGCTATCCATAAATGACTGAAAAGAAATATTCCAGAATACTTAGGGTGCCTTTAAGTGTTAGGTCTCTGGGTGTTGTTTTGCTCTTCTTTCTGCCACTTCTGCATTTTCAGAAAATTTTGATAATGAACATGCGTTCCTTTACTGATAGGAAAAATCTTAATATAAAAGGGCAAATAATTGAGTAATTCCAGGCTTTCAAGGAAAAATTTTCCCTGTGCTGGTAGCCTTCATCACAGACTCATTAAGGAATTGCCCAGAGTTGGTCACTGGATAGTTTTGGCGTGAACAAGGATTCCGTTCTTTGTAGGGAATGTATGAGTAATGAAAGCAGAGGCCTTCCCCTCCTGGCCTGTGGTGGTGTCCTTGCCATAACCAGGACTCGGACTGAGTGGTCTCTTGCCTCAGGGGTTTACCCCTGTCGCTGGCTCCTTTAAGATGGGTGGTCATTGTTTGGTTTCAACTTAAGTCGTTCACTGAACAGCTTCTATGATCCTCAGATCTGCCCTGCTAGCAAGTTTCAAAATGATGGATTCTCAGATCTCAGCCCAGTCGCACTCATCAGCGTTCCTCAGAGCAGCCTTCTGGACTTTGCGTTTTAAAACATCCTAAATTTTGGGAACAGGTCCCTGGGTGATGCAAATGGTTTGCCCTCTACTACGAATCTAAAAATTGGCTGTGCGAACCCAGCCAGTGGTGCTGCAGAAGAAAGGCCTGGCTGTCTGCTTCCGTAAAGATCACAGCCAAGAAAACCCTACAGAGCAGGGTTTGCCATGAGTCGGGGCTGATTCGGCAGCAGCGGCTCGTGAGTTTTGGGAAGCACTAGACAAGCTGATCTTCCAAAGACCGCTTCGTCTCTTGGATTTTGTAAGTTCACGTGCAAGTCCCCGTATGACTAGGCTCTTAATTGAGTACAAAGCCACGTAAAGTACTCACCTTATCTTTAAGAAGTGTGTGGTGTATATTTAAATGTGTCGTTATTGTTTTGTGCCATTGAGTCATTTCTGACTCATAGGGACCCTGTGTTTAAATAGGGCGGGTAAAACACAAAATACTAAGGAATAATAACAAGAAGCATCTATTTATTGTGTCTGTGCAGAAACTTTATAAACCTTGATTTCTCTCACCAACTTTGTGAGGCTGGTATCATCCTATTTCCTTGATGAGAAAACTTGGAATCTGGGAAGCAAAGCAAATTGCCAAAAGGTGGTGTAGTTGATTTGAAATGTTCGGCTCCAGAGCAAAACTACGTAGAACAAACTGTCATGGGGCGTTCACGGAAGGAAGAGACCAGGTCCAGTTAAGAACGGGAAGCACTTTGCAGGACCAGAGTTTGAGGACGGATGTGACAAATACTGAGGGAGTTGGGAGCAGTCCAGCCTGAGGGCCAGTTGAGAGGACTGGGCTGGGCTGAAACGCGGTGGCACACTGAGCCCAAGTGGGAGATCAGGTGGTAGAGATTGATTGGATCTGGTTGTAGAATATTTTGATCTGAAATAAGTTTATATGCTGTCAAACCTATGAAAGCTGGAACCTGTGTAAAGTGGAAACCTATCGCAGAAGGAAAACACAAATATTTCCCACTGAAAGGAGCGATAGGAAAGTGGTAAGACTGTACCCTGTCAAAGGCAGAAAGCTTGGGAGACTTGGAAAAACAAGGCAGTCTTCCTGAGTTCCAGGTCTCACAGGTTTCACTGTGCCTTCAGGTAATTTTACATCCATGCGATGTGCGTGTAAGGGCTGCATGATAGCCTGCACCCAGGTCTTCACTCCCGCGCCTTGTTCTATTGCTGTCACGCGTGGTATTTTCACGTATGCTGTGAACAGTACGTTGTCACAGGTTTTCTGTAGTCAGTCATCTTTTAAAGCAGTTAAAAACAAGAAATACAAGTGGATTTTCTTTTATTTTCATTTATTCCGTTTTGTGGGCTGGTCATTACTTTGGTAGATCCAAGTTTCTGTCTGGGGTGTTGCTGCTGCCTAAAGAGCTTCCTTTAATGTTTATGGTAGAGTTGGCCTCTTGGCAAAAATGTCCTTGGTTTTGTTTGTCTGAGTATGCCTTTATTTCTCCTTCATTTTGAAAGATGCTTTTATTGGGTAAAGACGCCTGAGTTGGTCCTTTTTTCTTTCAGCACTTTAAAGATGCCACTTCCTTGTCTTCCTGTTTGCCTGGTTTCTGATGAGAAGTCTGCTGTAACTCGCCTTTGTTCCTCTGTATGTCATGTGGCTTTTTTCCCTCTTGGCTGCCTTCAAGATTTGTTTTCCCCTTTTGCTCTCAGCAGTTTGAATATGGTGTGACTAGGTGTTTATTTTTCTGGGGAATATATCTTGGAGCTTCTGGGTGCTATAAGCTGTTAATGTGCTTGGCTGTTAACTGAAAGGTTAGAGGTTCAAGTCCACCCAGAGGGGCCTCAGAAGAAAGACCTGGCGATCTGCTTCCGGAAAGTCGGCCATCGAAGACCCTGCAGGGCCCGGCCCTGCCCTGACGCCGCGAGGCCGCCCTGAGCTGGAGCCGACTTGATGGCGGCCGGTGGTTTGGTGGTTATCTGGCTTGTTGTTCTCTCAGTTTCTGTATCTGTAGTTTCCTGCCTGTCAGTACTTTTGAAAAAATCTTAGCTATTGTTTCTTCAGATATTTCTTCTGCCCTGTCCTGTCCCTTCTCTCCTCTGAGACCCCAGTTACACCTAGATTAGAATGTCTCATACTGTCCCACTACTCTTAATGGCTGTTCTGTTTCGTTTTCTCTTTCGTTCTCCTTGGATTTTAGCTTGACTCTTTCCTACAGACGTATCTGAAAGTTGACCGATTCTTTCCTCAGCAGTGTTGAGTTTCAGTGGGTGTACCTTTCACCCAGTTTTCCCCAATGTTACATCTTAAATAACCGTAGTACAATATCAAAGCCAGGAAATTGATGTGGGTATAATTGTGTCTATAGTTCTGTGCCATTTTATTCTATGTGTAGGTTTGTGTCATTACCACTGCCTTCAAGGCACAGAACTGGTCCATCACTGCAGAGCTCTTCCTTGTTGCTCCTTTAGAGTCCCACCCTCTGCCCCCTCCCACACCATTCCTAGCCCTTGGCAACCGCTAAGCGGCTCTCCATCCCTATAATTTTCTCATTTTGAGAGATGTTATATAAATGGAACTATACAGCACCTTTTGGGAATGGCTTTTTTCCACTCATCATAATGCCCTTGAGATCCACCCAAATTGTTGCATGTATTAATAGTTCATTTATTTCTGTTACTGAGTAGTATTCCATGGAATTGATGTGTAACAGTTTGTTTAGCCATTTGCCTGTTGAAGGACATTATGGTTGTTTCTTGTTTTTGGCTATTACTAATAAAGTTGTCCTGAACATCAGGGTACAGGTTTTCGTGTAGACGCAACATTTCATTTCCTGGGATAAATGCAGAAACCCCGGTGGCGTGGTGGTTTAAGTGCCACGGCTGCTAACCAAAAGGTCAGCTGTGTGACTCCACCAGGCACTCCTCGGAAACTCTATGGGGCAGTTCTACACTGTCCTGTAGGGTTGCTACGAGTTGGAATCGACACGACTACAACAGGTTTGGTTTGATTTTTGGGATAAATGCCCAGCATTGCTATTGCTGGTCAATGTGGTGAGTGTGTGTTGAGTTTTTTTTACTAAACTGCCGAACTATTTCACATTCCCACCAGCCTTGTATGAGTTACCCAGTTTCTCCGTATCCTTACCAGCATTTGCTATTGTCAGTGGTTTTGATTTTAGCCTTTTGATAAGTATGTGATGATATCTCATTGCGGTTAATTTTCATTTCCCTAACGGCTAGTTATGTTGAACTTCTTTCATGTGCTTGTTTGCCATCTGTATGTCCTCTTTGGTGAAATGTCTCTTCATGTATTTTGCCTACCTTCTAATTGGATTTTTTTTTTTACTGTTGAGTTTAGAGAGTGCTTTATATATTGCAGATATGAGACCTTTGCCAAATAAGTGGTTTGCAAATGTTTTATCCCAGTCTGTAGCTTGTCTTTTCATCTTCCTTATAGTCTTTTTTTGTTGTTGTTGTACTTTAGGTGAGAGTTTACAGCTCAAGTTAATCTTTCATACAAAATTTTATACACATATTGTCATGTGACACTAGTTGCAGTCCCTACAGTGTGACAGCACACTCCCCCTTCCCACCCTGGGCCTCCTGTTCCATCCAGCTAGCTCCTGTCTCTTCCTGCCTTCTCATCCTGCCTCTGAACAGGAGCTGCCCATTTGGTCTCGTGTATCTGCTTGAACTGAGAGGCACACTCTTCATGAGTATTATTTTATGTTTTATAGGCCAGTCTAATCTTTGTCTGAAGAGTGGGCTTTGGGAATAGTTTTAGTTCTCGGCTATAGTGTCCTAGGACCATGACTTCGGGGGTTCCTCCAGTCTCAGTCAAACCATTAAGATTTTTCTTTTTATATGAATTTGAGTTCTGTTCCAAACTTTTCTCCTGCTCCTTCTCTGTTGTGTTCCCTGTCAGGGCGGTCATTGGTAGCCAGGCACCATCTAGTTCTTCTGGTCTCGAGCTGATGAAGTTTCTGGTTTATGTGGCCATTTGGTCTCTTGGGCTAATATTTTCCTTGTGTTTTTGGTGTTCTTCATTCTCCTTTGCTCAAAGTGGGTTGGGACTAATTGATGTTTCTTAGATGGCTACTCGCAAGCTTTTAAAACCCCAGACGCCACTCACCAAAGAGGGATGCAGAATATTTTCTTAATAAACTTTGTTATACCAGTTGACCTAGATGTCCCTTGAAACCGTGGTCCCCAGACCCCAGCTCCAGCTACCCTGTCCCTTGAAGTGTTTGGTTGTATTCAGGGAACTTCTAGCTTTTGGTTTAGTCCAGTTGTACTGACTTCTCCTGTATCGTGTGTTGTCCTTCCCTTCACTTAAGATGATTCTTGTCTACTACCTAGTTACTGAATACCCCTCTCCTTCCCTCCCCACCCTTGTAACCATCAAAGAATGTTTTCTTCTGTGTTTAAACCTTTTGAGTTCTTATAATAGTAGTCTCTTGTAATATTTGTTCTTTTGTGACTAATTTCACTGAGCATAATGCCCTCCAGATTCATCCATGTTATGAGATGTTTCAAGGATTCATTGTTTTCTTTATCATTGCATAGTATTCCATTGTGTGTATGTACCGTAATTTGTTTATCCATTCGCCCATGATGGGCACATAGGTTGTTTCCATGTTTTTGCTACTGTGAACAGTGCTGCAATGAACATGGGTATGCATATATCTATTTGTGTGATGGCTCCTATTTCTCTAGGATATATTCCAGGGAGTGGGATTGTTGGGTCGTATGGTACTTCTATTTCTAGTGTTTTTAAGAAAGCACCAAATCGATTTCCAAAGTGGTTGTACCATTTTACATTCCCATCAGCAGTGCATAAGTGTCCAGTGTGTCCACAACCTCTCCAACATTTATTACTTTGTGTTTTTTGGATTAATGCCAGCCTTGTTGGGATGGGATGATATCTCATTGTAGTTTTGATTTGCATTTCTCTAATGGCTAATGATCGTGAGCATTTTCTCATGTATCTGTTAGCTACCTGAATGTCTTCTTTAGTGAAATGCCTGTCCATATCCTTTGCCCATTTTTTAATTGGGTTATATGTTTTTTTGTTCTTGAGGTTTTGCAGTACCTTGTAGATTAAACTGTTGTCATAGCCAAAATTTTTTCCCCAATCTGTAGGTTGTCTTTTTACTCTTTTGAAGTCTCTTGATGAACGTATGTTTGATTTTTAGAAGCTCCCGGTTATCTAGTTTCTCTTCTGGTGTTTGTGCATTGTTGGTTATGGTTCGTGTTCTGTTTATGTGGTATGTTGGGACTCCTAACATTGTCCCTGTTTTTTCTTCCATGATCTTTATTGTTTTAGATTTTATATTTAGGTCTTTGATCCATTTGGGGTTAGTTTTTGTGCATAGTGTGAGGTATGAGTCTTTTTTTTTTTTTTATTTAAGTGGATATCCAGTTATGCCAGCTTTATAGAGCTTTTGCAGAGTAAATTTTTTAAATTTTGATGACATCCTTGAGTTTTTATAGTTTACTTGGAATTGATATTGTGACACTTTATATAAAATAAAAGAACCTTGCTTCTGAGTATAGTTCTATTCCTCCTCACTCCATCCTTAGTTATAGTTCTCATGTGTATTACTTCTATATATGTTATAAACCCCAGAATAGTGTGTTATAATCTTTACTTTAAACAGTCTTAAAAAAAACTTTAAACAGTCTTATGTTTCTTTAAATAAAAAAAGCTTTTTTGTATTTACTGTTTCCATATTTACCGTTTCTTGTGCTTTTCATCCCTTCCTGAAGATCTGTGTTTCCCTATGGCATTATTTTCACTCAATTTGAATAACTTCTTTTATCATTTCTTGAAGTGCAGGTCTTACACCATTGGGTTCTCTTGTTGTTGTTTAACTGGAAAATGTCTTTATCCAACTCTCATTGATGAAGGATATTTTTGTTGAGTATAGAAATGTTAGATTGACATTTTTTCTTTCAGCATTTTAAGAAGCCATCTGTCATTTGTTTCTTTGTTCCCTATAATGGGTCATTTTTTTCCCCAACTGCTTTTACAGATGTTTATTTAATCTTTGGTTTTCAGTAGTTTGACTACTGACATATCCTTTTCTTTGTATTTAGGGTTTCTGAACTTTTTGGAATCTCTAAATTCATGTCTTCAATCAAATTTGGGAAAATTTCCGTAATTATTTACTCAAAATTTTTTCCTGTCTTTTTTTTTTTTTTTTAAACTAATTTCTGGTGGCTGAGTGTTTAAGAGCTTGGCTGTCAACCAAAAGTTTGGCAGTTCAATTTACCAGCCACTCCTTGGAAACCCTATGGGTCATTTCTATTCCATGCTATAGAGTTGTAATGAGTTGGAATCGACTCGATGGCAATGGTTTTTTTTTTTCCCTTGGTTACATATATATCAATCTTTGTGAAATTGTCCCACAGGTCACTGAAGCTCTGATAATCCCCCCGCCGCCTTTTTTTTTTTGGTCTCTCTTTTTCATGTGGGATGCTTTTTGTTGATCTTTTTATCTGTCTTCTCCAATTTGCTGATAATTCAATTTAAGACATATGTGTGTATATGTATTAGTTCAGTATTGTATTTTTCAGTTCTATTATTTCCAAACGGTTCTTTTTTTTTTTTTTACGCCATTTATTGTTCCACTGAGATTGCTATCTACTCATTCATTAGGAGAATATTTTTCTTTACATTCTCAAACACTGTTATAGTAGTTGCTTCAAAATTTGTCTGCTAATTCCAACATCTAGGACATTTTGGGGTTTGGTCTTTACTATCTTTTTTTCTTGCAGACGAATCACAGTTTTTTGTGGGGTGGTCTTTTATGTCTAGTAATTTTGGATTTATCCGGGTATATTAAATTTTGGGGGCAGTGGTAGTTCAGTGGTAGAATTCTCGCTTTTCGTGTGGGAGACTTGTGTTTGATTCCTGAACAGTGTACCTCAAGTGCAGCCACCGCCTGTCTGTTAGTGGAGGGTTGTGTGTTGCTGTGATACTGACCACGTTTCAGTAGCACTTCCAGACTAAGACAGACTAGGAGGAAAAATCAGTCAATGGAAGCCCTATGGAATACAATGGTCCAGTCCTGTTGTACGTAGCGTTGTTATGAGTTGGGGGCTGACTTGATGGCAGCTAACAAGATCAACATAGTAAATTTTAGGAGTCCCTGGGTGGTGCAAATGGTTAACATGCTCAGCTACTAACTGAAAGATTGGAGATTTGAATCTGCCCAGAGGCACCTCGGAAGAAGGCCTGGAAGTCGATTTATAAAAGCTTAGCCATTGGAAACCCGACGTAGCACAGTTCTACCCTGACACACATGAGGTATCCGTGAGTTGGAGTTGACTCATGGCAACTGGTTTGGGTTTTTGGGTTTATAGTAAATTTTACATTGTAGCGACAGTGGATTCTGTTATGTTCCTCTGAAGAATATCAAGTTTTTGTTTTAGCAGCCAGTTTACTTGGCTTCACTCAAATTCTAATCTTTGTCTTCTGTCAGTGGGGTAACACCTGAAATATTTGTTTTACTCTTTTGGCCTTATCTGCTGAACTTGTGTCTGCTCCACAAATCTGTAGTTTAGGGGCTAGCCAGAGATTTTGGAAGAGTTTATTCACAGACTTTGGAGTTACCCGTCTGTCTTGGGCTGGGTTCTCTAGAGAAGTAAAACCAGTACATAAATATATATAGAGAGAGATTTATATCAAGGAAAAGGCTCATGGAGTTGTAGAGGCTGGAATGTCCGAAGTCCGTGGATCAGGATAGAGGCTTCTCTTGATTTGTGTGGCTGCAGGGGCTGGCGAACCCAGGATTGGTAGGTCAGAGAGCAGGGCTTCCACTCTCAGGCTCTGAAGATCGAGGAATCCCAAGGTCTGCAGATAAGCTGGAGCTCAAGTCCCAAGAGCCAGAGGTCAGACGAACGGGAGGCAGTGCAGGATCCAGAGAGAGCAAAAAAGCCAGAATGTCTGCTTATGTTTGGATGCAGGCCACACCCCCAAGGAAACTCCCTTTCGACTGATTGGCTACACACAGCAGATTCAATCATGGGAGTGATCACATATAAACACTGAGAATCACGGCCCAGCCAAGTTGACACACAATCTTAGCCATCACACCTTCTACACCTCTCGTCTTTTTGGGCTTTCCCTCCTGACTTTCCAGCTGCTGTTCTAGTCCTCAACTCTGTTTTCTGATCCCTGAAGCTCCTAAGACATTGATTTTAGCTGGAGTTTGCCCTCAGGCAAAAAGCCATACAACGAAAAGCACTATTCCATTTTTCCAAGTGTCAACTCCCCTCCCATTTATGTCTGCTTTCAGTTACTCTCAGGTGCAGGAGAAGGATAGGTAGCCTGCTTCTGTAAAGATTTACAGCCTAGGAAACCCTGCGGGGCAGTTCTACTCTGTCCTGTAGGGTCACTATGATGGCAGTGGGCTACCGGTGCATTGAGATCATTTTTGGTTTATATTTTGGCCAGGGTTTGTAATTGTCACCTGCTAGAAGGGTTGGTTCAGTCTGGGCTACTTCACCATAATTGGAGGCAAAACTTTCCAGCTGCCCATATGAAAAGTTTTTTGCTTTAGCTTATGCTGACAATTTTTGTGCTCATTTTTTTTCTTTTTTACTTATTTCAATAAGTAGGTATTGTGAGAGGTTAAGTTCTATAACATAGTTTCAATTCACCACGAAAACCTCATTTTTCTTTTTTTGCATTGTTACCAATAATTGGCAGCAGGCTTTTTTAATCGGTGATACATAAGGTAATGAGATATCTCACAATGGAGGGCATCTTTGATGGGATTAAGGATGGGATATAAATCTCGTCATCCTTCTGTGTATTCCTGTGCCTGCAGCATTAGCTCAGGTTCTCACTGCCGCCTCCTAACTGGTGCCAGAGCCTACCTGGTGGGCCTGTTCCAGTGTGTTCTCTATACCCCAGTCATAGAAACCTTCTGAAGATAAAATCTTATTCAGCACTGTTTGCCTATTGAACACTTCTTCCATGACTTTAATAATTGAAATCCAGATCCTTCAGTTGGAAGGTAAAGCCTTTTTGTGGACGTCCTAAGTTAAAGCTGTAGAAGATAAAGTAGTTGAAACATATTAATGGTTTTAACACGGAGGTCGTCAAAACAGAGGCTTGGCTGCTGGGCTGTAGGGGGTAAAGGATGGACTAACTGCCGATGCCAACTGCTCATTTTCTCCATCTCCACCCCATTAGTGCCAAATCCCCAGCCCCAAATGCAAATCTCATGGTATCAGCGTGTCCTTTCTGGGTTGGATCGTGATGGAAACCATTTTATTTGAACCATGTGGGTTGCCACCTTACTAACTCGTTTTGGGAAAAGCCAAGGAACCCAGACAGGTCCCTGGGTATCAACCAAACAAAGAAGAAAGGGACACTATGGGGAGCAGTACAAAGATCATTTTGGCTTTGATTTACCTTCTAATTTCTTTCTGCTTAAGTCTATAGGAAGTGGGCCTTCTTAGCTTACTGACCCAGTGTCCCCAGGATTGCCACATCAGGAGTAGGAACCTTTATCATAGGATAAAATGTCTCAGTCTTGCTTATGTTTCAGAGCCCTGGTGGCGTAGTGGTTAAGTGCTGTGGCTGCAAACCAAAAGGTCGGCAGTTCAAATCCACCATATGCAGCAGTTCTACTCTGTCCTCTAGGGTCACTAGGAGTCGGACTTGATGGCAGCGGGTTTTCCTGCTTACGTTTAGTTTTCATGTCTGAAATGAACCTTTTTTAAAAAATTTGTCCTTGACTTCTGTCATTTAATTTCTGAGTTTTTCTAAGTCTGATTGATATTGTTCTACCTTGTCTCCTGTGGTTTTAAAATTATTGCTCAGTAAAGCAGCTGGGTGGCACAAAGGGTTAAGCACTCGCCTACTGGCCTCCAGGTTGGCAGTTCGAACCCACCCAGTAGAGCCTCAGAAGAAAGGCCTGGCAGTCTGCTTCCAAAGAGTCACAGCCTTGAAAACCCTATGCAGCGGTTCTACTCTGCACACAGGTCACCATGAGTCAGAATCAACACAGTGGCAACTGACGACACAGTAACAACACCATGTAGCTAATATATGTTGTCTGCTGAGTGCCAGACACGAGCAGCGTGCTCACGGCCCCGTCTCACCCACGTACGGCCAGACACGCGCAGCGTGCTCACGGCCCCGTCTCACCCACGTACGGCCAGACACGCGCAGCGTGCTCACGGCCCTGTCTCACCCACGTATGGCACTGTGGCATAGACACCATTTTCCATCTCTTTCACAAATGGGGCAACGAAGCCCAAGGTTGCACAGCGAGGAAGTGGCAGGGCCAGTTATCAAATCCAGGCAGTCTGCTTCCAGAATCAGTTCCTAACCTTTGACCTATTTCAAAGGATCCCACACTGAGAAATGTTCTCCTTGGCACTCTAGCCTTGAAGCTTAACCAAACCCAAACCAAACCCAGTGCCGTCGAGTCGAATCCGACTCATAGCAACCCTACAGGACAGAGTAGAACTGCCCCATAGAGTTTCCAAGGAGCGCCTGGTGGATTTGAACTGCCGACCCTTTGGTCAGCAGCCGTAGCACTTAACCACTATAGCACCAGGGTTTCCCTGAAGCTCAACAGATAAGTAAATTCTACAATGCTTCCAATTTTTCTGGAGTGAAATTTTAACCTAATCATGTTTTGGCAATATTTGTTTTCTACACGATTTTAACATTTTTGGAAGATAATCTCAAGAGAGTAATCGTTTAAAGATATATTTCACCTATTTGCATTCAGAAAATTTCACTTTCATAATTAAGCACACGGTTCCACATCTTTCTTTGTATACATTGCTCTCTTGAATATGAACTCCTGGCTGTTCTATTATTTAGCAATTATGAATGTTAAGGGTAAAATTTGCTAACATACACTATTTTTTGGGGGGGAAACGCGCTGTGTAAGGACGAATTATCAAGAGCTATTTATAGTTTTGAGGAGCCCCTGGGTGGTGCAAATGGTCAAATGCTCAACTACTAGCTGAAAGGTTGGCAGTTCGAACGCACCCAGAGGTGCCTCGGAAGTCAAGCCTGGCGATCTGCTTCCGAAGGTCGCAGCCTTGAAAATCCTATGGAGCAGTTCCACTCTATGCAGAACCCCAGTTGCCACGAGTTGGAATTGTTGGGTTAGGAACTAGCGACAACAACAACATTTACAGGGTTGATGCTGTTCTTACCTCTGCTAGGGAGTCTCTATTGTTGGGTTAGGAACTAGCAACAACAACAACAACATTTATAGGGTTGATGCTGTTCTTACCTCTGCTAGGGAGTCTCTATTTCACACATTAGCAGCAACCCATTATTTTTTATTTTTTTATGTATCAAACAATACATATTTTCTATTTATTTGGCATGTTTTTGCTACGTTTGTGTTCTTAATGAACCATCATCCTCTTGCTTGTGAAAAGCACCACCTGTTTGGGCACACGAAGCAGTGATACCCAGGAACAAATTTCCTTTTCTACAGTCATGACATACGTAAGTGCCCGTAAGGTTTGGATACTAAAAAGGAAATTTTGGGATAAACAGAAAGTGGCAGGAATTAGTAAGCTGCACTGAAGAATGAAACCTGGTATGACTGATGGGAGTCATAGAAGAGACTATAATTGAGTTCCTTAGCCCTGGTGGTGCAGTGGTTAAGCGCTTGGCTGCTAACCTGCCCAGTGGTGCCACTGGAGAAAGATCTGACAATCTGCTCCCGTAAAGATTACAGCCTTGGAAGCCCTATGGGGGCAGTTCTACTCTGTCACATGGGCTTGCTATGAGTTGGAATCTCCTCAAAGGCACACAACAACAACAATAGTCAGCCTGTTGTAACAACTCTATGCACACGAGTTCCTGGACTGTGAGTGCCCTGAGGACAGGCCTCATGCCTTACCACCCCTCCATCCTCCAGACCCTGGCTCGTTGTTTGAACAGGACACAGATGGGTTTCCGTAAACATGTGGTCTGTATGGGTTCCTGTGAATCGTCCTTAGAGTACCGGTTTCCCAGAGTGGGGTGAGTATAGGACAAAGCACAGAAAGCCCGGACTGGAGACCTCTGTGTGCTCGACCCAGTCAGATCCTGGTCCTGTGGCTTTGCTTCCTCATCTTTCAATGAGATTCCGTTACATCATTCCTGGAGCCCCTTGCACGTTGTATGTCCTAAGTTTCCATATTTCAAATGCTCAGCTGACCCAGGCCATAGAATCTAGACCTAGTCCTAAAGGACTGGCTTTGTGTTTTTTATGTAGCCCAGAAGGATCCACTAGGAAAGACTTTTTTTTTTTTTGAGATAGCAAAATGGAATTCCAGATGACTGACAGTTTGTTAACTGCAGCTGAGTAGTTATAAGTGTCCTTAATTTGGCTGAAGCTTATTTGCAGATATTTTAGGAAATAAATCTGGGAAACCATTTGTGATTCTTTGCCTTCAACTTAGGGAAAGAAAATAGCTATATTTTAGATATATTTTATTCTCTTTTATTGTGAAGTAACACATGCTTGTTGCAAAAAAGCCAGGGAACACAAGAGCACAAAATAACGATTCCCTGCAATCCTACCACCTGAATCCTACCAAAGTATTCGTTTTGGTGTATTCTCCGCCTAAATATTATTTCTGATACATGGATGGATGGATGGGTGGATGGACAGGCAGATACACAAAATAAGTGTTAAAATGAAAATTGAATTATGCTTGTCAACGTTTCTTTCAATCACAAAACAATATATATCAGGGAAAAATTTTCCACGTCCATAAATTTAGACTTGTGTGTTCGTTTTTAATGTCTGTGTTGTATTTCATAGGTTGGATGAACCACAGTTTATAAAACCAACTCTCTATTAATGGACATTTAGATTGTTTGAATTTTTTTTGTCTTATAAACAATACAGAAAATATCCTTGTTGTTAGGTGCTGTCCAGTCATTTCCGACTCACAGAGACCCTGTGTACAACAGAACAAAACACTGCCCCGTCCTGTGCCATGCTCGCAATCTTTGCTATGTTTGAGCCCATTGTTACAGCCACTGTGTCAGTCTATCTTGTTGAGGGTCTTTCTCTTTTTCGCTGACCTGCTGCTTTACCAAGTATGAAGTCCTTCTCCAGGGACGGATCCCTCCTGATAACATGTCCAAAGAACATGAGATGAAGTCTCGCCATCCTCGCTTCTGAGGACCGTTCTGGCTGTACTTCTTCCAAGACACGTTTGCTCGTTCTTCTGGCCGTCCATGGTGTACTTGATATTCTTCGCCAACAGCACAATTCACAGGCACCAGTTCTTCTTCAGTCTTCCTTATTCATTGCCCAGCTTTCGCATACATGTGAGGTGATTGAAAATACCATGGTTTGGGCATAACCGAATCCTCAAGGTGACATCTTTGCTTTTCAACACTTTAAAGAGGTCTTTTGCAGCAGATAAAATATCCTTCTCCGTATGCATTTGTTGAGTGGTCCTATTATTCCATTAGTGTAAGGTTTTAGAAGGGCATTTAAGAGTATTCAAGTACCAGGTTCTCTATACACGAGCAGAGCTAGCTCTTACCGTTTTCTTTAATCCTTGCCTACTTGACAAGTGAAAAATGCTAACTTGTTGTAACGGGACTTTTTAAATTACCAATGAGTTTGAGCAGCTTTTTCTACATTATTGAATTTTTCTAGTTCTTTTTGTGTGAATTACCTGTTTATGACTGGAGCTTTTTTTAAATTGGATATTTATATTTATCTTACTGATTTGTAAGAACTACTCACATATTATGAAAATTAATGTATATTTTATATACACATTAACCATAGTTTTTCCCTACTCATTTTTCTTTTGCTGTTGTGTTTTTTTTAACCAAGCCAAAATTAAATAACTGTTACCAGATGTATTGATTATTTAAATAATTTCTGGCTTTAATGTTTTCCTTGGAATGACCTTCTCACACTAAGATTATGTATCATGTAACATTAGCTTTATTTTCTTCTACTTTTATGGTTTTATTATTTTACTTTTATTCTATTTAATATGTATTCACTCTGTCTAGAATTTTTCCTAGAATAAGATAGCAAGTAGGAAATTAATTTTACTTTTTCCAAAATGGCCATCTAGTTATTTCAGTATCATTTATTAGATGGTTCATAGTTTTCTGCATGTATTCAAGTCTTAATTTTATGAGACGGGTGAGGATTAAAAGGAAACACTTAATATTTAAATGTACCTTTGGCAATGTTAATGTAGTAAAGGCTATTTTCTTTTAATAGAGGTCTCATGGAAGAATCAACAAGCCAAAAATTCCAGTAAGGAGTACTTGCCCATTTCTGATTTATCTGAAGATATCTGGAAAAACTGCTCCATAGATGAAATTGAGAAGACCTTTTGCCAAGAGGTAAGAATCTAAAGTGTGGATGGAGCAAAGTAGACAGCAATGGAAAGCCAATAGGTCTGGACATTGGTCCTACAACATCTCCTAAAACCCAGATACCTCCTTTGTCTCCTTAATAACCACAGTACATTGATAATGGTGATGGTGATGATGAATTAATTGTTAAGCCCCTCCTTGTGCTACTCACATACTACGTTTATTAAGAAACATATAGAACTTATATAAAGAAATTATACTATTTTATTTTTTTAATTTATTTTATTTTTTGTTGTTGTTGAGACTATACATAGCGGAACATATACCAATTCAGGAATTTCTACATGTACAGTTCAGTGACGTTGATTGCAGTCTTCAAGTTGCACAGCCATTCTCGCCCTCCTTTTCCGAGTTGCTCCTCCCCCGTTAACATAAACTCACTGCCCCCTGCGGTTCCTGTCTAATCTTTTGAGTTGCTGTTGTCAATTTGATCCCATGTAGCTAGTTCTTGAAAGAACACAGTGCTCAAGGCAGACATTCTCTACTAGTTAAGCTGAACTATTGTTTGGTTTTAAGAAGACTTCAGGGGTGTTTTTGGTTAAAGGCTTAAGGTTTAAAGATTATCTCAGGGCAATAGTTTTGGTGGTTCATTCAACATCAGTGGCTCCGGAAAGTCTGGAGTCCGTGAGAATTTGAAGTTCTGCTCTGTATTTCCCCCCTCTTTGATCAGGATTCTCTATAGAACCTTTGATCAAAACAATCAGTAATGTTAGCTGGGCACCATCCAGTTCTTCTGGTCTCAGGCAAAAGAGGCAGTTGTTCCTGGAGGCAGTCAGCGACACAGCCCACGTCCTCCTCCTGTTCCTGGCTCTCCTTCTTCTTCTGGTGCAGCACTAGCCATCCAGGTTGATTCACGGTCATAGCTGAGATAACGGACCAAACTTTATATGTGAATTTAGCATAGACTATGAGGCATTTTTTGGAAACCCTGGTGGCGTAGTGGTTAAGTGCTACGGCTGCCAACCAAGAGGTCAGCAGTTTGAATCTGCCAGCTGCTCCTTGGAAACTCTGTGGGGCAGTTCTACTCTGTTCTGTAGGGTCACCATGAGTTGGAGTTGACGCGTCAGCAGTAGGTTTTTTTATGAGGCATTTTAATAAAGTGTGGTGGTAGCGGGGAGTGGATTATTCAGTAATTCTTATTGGGATAATTAGCTAGCCAGCCACTTGGGAAAAACACTTGTAACCTTCTACTCTTCACAGAAAAATAAATTCTATATGCATCAAGTATTTAAATTTAAAAATAAATAATGTGGATCAAATATTTTAAGTCTTGAAATTGAGACTCTTTTAAGGATGAATTAAAGCCCAGAAGCCATAAAGAAAAAGACTGACACCTGTGACCACCTGATGTAGAAAAAGATTTTGTGCAGTAAAACTTTGTGTCAACGAATGATAAACTTGGCAAAATATTTGGAACGTGAATGGCCGACAAATAATAACTGTTCCTAACGTACATAGAACTTTTACAAATTATTGGTGAAACATTTCCAATAGAAAAATGTCAGTGTGGAAAAACTAACAGAAGCAAATATTGCTGAGGGTCTTAGAGAAGTGAGCACTTAATATGCTCTTGGTGAACTGGTAAAACTTGTTTTCTGTTGATGTTGTTAAAGGCTTAATTGTTTTCACAAAGAGATGCATGACCATTATGAGAAAATGCAAGCAATTCTGAAAAGTACAAAGAAGAAAGTAATAAATTATTCAAAATCCATAGAAATAAGCAGACGTAACGCTGGGTGAAGAATAATTTCAGGCCTCTCTTTATTCATATAGAAGCATGGTTGCGAGGGTGGACGGATACATAGATAGAATATAGTCAGTATATTTTCTACTAAAACTTATTTTATTTACATTTTCTTGAATTTACCAAAAGAAAAGGGAACATCTTCATCACCTTCATAACGACCCTTTTATGGGGCTTCCTGTGTGCCGGGAGCGTCCAAGTGCCTTATGGGTTCAGTCTTCACAGCAACTCCAGGTGCTAGGCGTTATTATTGTGTCAGTTTTAAGATGAGGAAACAGAGGCACGAGGAGGTTAAATGACTTGTCCAAGGTTACCCTGCAATGAAGTCCTGGAGCCAAGGTTTAAACCCAAGCCGTATAACTCCTACGTTCTTGCTCTTAACCCCACTCTATTATCCTCAAGTGAAACTAAAGACGTCTCTGAAATTTGGGTAAATATTTCTTTACCACTAGAGATATTAGGTCCCAAAAAAGACTTTCAGATAAGAGATTAAGAAAGCCACTAAGGGCTGGAGAAATGATGGTGTTTGTGAAGGATGTCTCAATGACAGGCATTACGTATGGGCTTGCTCTCTGCTGTGCAGTTAAGGTGATGGCACTCGCGTGTGTCTTCTGACCTCTCCCTTCAGAAACTTTAATGATTAATCTTTGTTCTTAGTCAGAGTTTATAATATGTACATTCTGTTCTGTTACCGTAATTTCCCCAGTTGTTTTGCCTTCGTTTCATATCTAAGTGGATTTAACGCGCATCAGAGGAGCCCTGGTGGTGCGGCTGACTTGGCTGCTGACTGAAAGTTAGCAGTTGGAACCTGTCAGCTGCTCCCCAGGAAGAAGGTGGTTGATCAGCTTCCTTAAAGATGACAGCCTTGGGAACCCTATGAGGCAGTTCTACTCTGTCCTGGAGGGTTGCTATGAGTTGGAATTGACTCGACGGCAGTGGGACTGCATGACAAAATTGTGCTTTGTTCTAGATAATAATTGTTGGTGTCGTCAAGTTAGTTCTGACTCATAGTGACCCTATGTACAAACAAAACAGCCTGCTTCTGTGCCATCCTCACAATTGTTGCTATGCTCGAGCCCATCATTGCAGCCACTGAGTCCATCCATCTTGTTGAGGGTCTTCCGTTCTTTCACTGACCCTCTGCTTTACCAAGCATGATGTCCTTCTGCAGTGACAGGAGCCTCCTGATAACATATGCAAGGTAAGTGAGACTTATCCCACCATCCTCACTCCTAAGGAGCATTCTGGCTGTATTTCTTCCCAGACAGATTTGTTCGTTCTTTTGGCAGTCCATGGTATATTCAATATTCTTTGCCAACACCGTAATTCAAAGGCATTTATTCTTCTTTGGTCTTCCTTATGCATTGTCCAGCTTTTGCATGTATATCAGGCAATTAAAAGTACCATGGCTCGGGTCAGGTGCACCTTAGTCCTCAAAGTGACGTCTTTCCTTCTTAACACTTTAAAAGGGGCCTTTTGCACCAGATTTGTCCAGTGCATTATAATACATCGTTTGATTTTTTGACTTCTGCTTCCTTGGCATTGATGATGGATCCAAGTAAAGTGAGATCCTTGACATCTTCAATCTTTTCTGTTTATCGTGATGTTGCTTGTTGGTCCAGTTGTGAGAATTAGCAGTGAACAGAACAGACACGATCCGCTCTCATGGAGATTAAACGAGCTTACATCAGGGAGAGAAACGTTAGGCAAGTGAGCACACTGATAAATACAGGATTTTTTGAACACTGTTGACAGAAGAGGAACAACAAGAGGGGCGTCATTTAAATGGGGGCCAGGGAAGCAGTTATCAAAACTCAACGTGTAAACATGGAGAAAGGGGCATACTCTTTGCTTGTCCGTCAGTAATATGATGGAATACCACGTATCATTTAAAAGAATAATGTAGATGTATACTAATTTTTACAGAAAAATGTCCATGACATATTGTTAAGTGAAAAAAAAGAATTCGTCAAACCTGAACGTGTAATATCATACCATTTCTGTAAAATTATATGTTTATATGATCGTGTTGACAGTTTCTGAAAAACTACGTACAAAACTGGATGATGAGACTTCTAGGAATCTTACTTCCTTTTTTATATTTTGCTGAATTGCTTGCATTTTTTTTTTTTTTACAAAGGCTTGTACTTCCTTTGTAAACAGTAAATGACAATTCCTCAAAGGTCATACGTGTCACAAGGATACTCCTGCGTTATTCCCTGAGCTTTGTCTAAAAGCTCTTCGTCGTATCAGAAACACTGTCTTGAGAAAACAAAACAAAAAACCCTGTTGAAGACCAGATTAAAAAAATGAATTACATTAATATAATAAATACACGGAAGTCCCTGAGTGGGGCAAACAAACAGTTAAGGGCTCATCTACTAGCCTAAAGGTTGGAAGTTCAAACCCACCCAGAGTCACCTCAGGAGACAGGCCTGGCTATCTGATTCCAAAAGGTCACAGCGAGGAAAACCCTACTCTGCACACATGGGGTTGCCATGAGTTGGAATCAACTCCACAGCAACTACCCACAACAACAACCGTAAATACCACAGCAACTACCCACAACAACAACCGTAAATATGCAGAGACCCTCCTCCGGGCCTGGCTCTGACTGCCCTCCGTGGGTGTCCTCCTCCGGGCACGGTCTCAAATGCATCTGACTTTTCTGAAAGACAAATGGGAAGATTTAGCCACATTTGGGGTTAATTTTATACAGTTTTCCAAGAAGCTTAGGTCCTGTGATTCTCTGAATATTTTTAAAGATTTTCTTCTTCGATTTCTAATATTCCTGTGGACACTAAGGAAAAATAAATGAATCTCTTCTCACTCCTTTAGTGGATAGAGACTCTTGTACATATATTTCCACGTTCCAGCTGCCTTTGTTTTTTGTTTTTTTTAAGTCACTTTTGACACCCAGTTGGTTTTTTTTTTTTTTTTTTTTCTAGTAACCAGGAAACATTGTATTCAAAGAAAGTGGGGAGGGTTGAAAACATTGGAGAATATTGTTAGTACTCAGTAACAAACAGCAGGGAAACCTTTAGAAGTAAAACCAGTCTTCACAGTATTTTTATGAGTCATGTGAAAATCAGTCGTTAACCTACTCTGCAGCGCTTTCAGAGTTCCCTAAGCAAAGCTCGTTCAGCCAGGTTCTTTGTAATTTCCCATTAAAAGAAAAAAAAGAATGATTAAAGAAATGTCCAGTGTATCCTATGTTTATGTGATCTTTAGATGAATCTTTTTTACTGTAAAAGCTGCTTCTAGTTTTTAATACACAGCTGCCAGCTTGGTTGTTTGATTGGCCTGATTTAATCAGGCGAAACATAGCGTGGGCTCACAGTAGGGATGGCTTGGAAGTATATTAAGGAAGATGTATCAAACTGGCAGATCCACCAAGTATTTTTAGCCCTGAGATTTGAGGTAGATCTATTATGTGTGCTGTTTTTCCCCGAGAAACTTGCCTGCCTTGTCAGTTGAGTGGCTGTGACGGGGAACAGTGTTTTATAGTGAACTCATCAATTAAACATTTGAAGTTCAGTACCTGCCACAGTAACCTTTTTTGATCACTGTGGAGAGGAAAACGCGAAGGGATTTTGGTAAAAATAAAATGGCTGGATAGCCCCATTTAGTAGATGTTCATGAATGTAATGCTCTATTTCTAACCCCTCTCAGCTTTTGAAGTCCTTTGAGAAGGTGGAAAAGGGGCTCAGTGCAGGGGACACCTGCAACAGTGGCTACATATCTCTGAATTACCTCAAGGTCGTCCTCGATGCCTTTGTGTACCGACTCCCCAGAAGAATTTTTCTCCAGTTAATGAAAAGGTAAGAGCCCTGTTGTTTTCTTGACATTTTTTTTTCAAACGTCAACCATGAGAATAAACCTCATTTATTTTCTTATTAATGTTTTATTTATTACTAAAAATTTCAAGCATACGGAAATAGAGAGAATCATGTAATGAACCCCAGTGTACCCCCTACCAGCTTCAGCAGTTACTGCGTCATGGTCAGTCCTAATTCATTTATATCCCTGCCCATTTTCCCTCAACCCCAGATATTTTTGAAACAAATACCAGACATCACATCATTTCATCTGGAAGGGTTTCCATATGTCTCTCGAGAAGTTACGAAGACAGCATGGTGAAAATACCATCTTCACACCTAATAGAGTTATCGATAATATTAATTAATAGCCAGTCAGGGTTCAAATTTATCTGATTGTCCCCTGTTTTGTTTTACAATTTATTCGAGTCAATATCCACATAAGGTTCATACATTGCAGTTGGTTGATTTGTCTCAACTCTTTCCTAACCTATAGGTTCCCTCTTCATTTATTATTTCGTTGAGATGTATGTGTAGAAGAAGCCCAGATGGTTTGCTATGAAGAGTTCCTTACTATCTAGATGTGACTTACTGCAGCCCATAGTGACATTTAATATACTCCTCTCTCCCCCACTCCTCTGCCCTGTCACCCATCAGTTGGTAGTTAGATTTACAAACCCACTTCCAATCTTTTTGGCAAGAATACCTCATAGGTGGTGGCATACTTTTATCAGGAAGCGTATATTGGCTGGTGGTCCCTCTTTGTGATGTTAGCTGCCGTTGTTGATCATACCTACATCCATTAATTCGTTAGGAATGATGAAGTGGTGATATTCTATTTCTATCATTCCTTCTTTTACGAGCTGAAATTCTTCTGTATTGAAAAACCTTCCTTCACCGACTATTTGGTAACAATGAGGCACAGTTAGTAGAGGAAAGGCAGGCTGTCCTTGATTCTTCTCTTTGTTTTCCACTTTTTCAACTAATGAATTGGCTCCCCAACATCTTCCACAAGTGAGCACTGAGTGTTTTTTCTTTAAAACGTATTATGAATTTAAACATATTTGATGTGTTTCAACTCATTACAGATACTACCCTTATTGAGAATTGACTGGTGGGGCCACTTGAAGTCGCCCCTGAGTCCTGTTGACGTGACCCTGTAGTCTTTGATAACTTGCTTTCTGGTATGACTAGATGTTCCGGGCTCATCGTGTATATTTCTCACCCCCGATCTGAAATCAGCCATCTCTCCAAGGAGCCCTGGTTCCTTTTAGTTGCAAATGGTACATGTAGGCCACAGTCTGGGTGGCAGAGAATACTCTCATTGATTTGGTTTTCTGTCCATAGAGGCGAACAGAAAGATGGCTGTATAAAACTCTGGATAATTGGTGGACTCCGGAGCTTCCTAGAAAGAAACGGCATTGAGCTACACCTGCTGAGTTGATTCCCGTAACTCTTCTTTTTTGCTCCTCAGCACCCTGTATGTCCACAGAGCATCACCCTGGGCCAACATGGAAGCGCCTTGAGAGCTAGAAGCACTTGGCCCCAGGAGTAAATGTTTCCATGGTGCAGAAAACATCTCTATTGCCCGGTGACGCCTCTCAGGGATTACTTTCTTAGATAGCTAAACTTGTATCGCCATTTCTTTCAATTAATAATGCACATGGTAATTTAATAGCAATAATAAAAAATAGTAAAGTAATAATTAAAAAGCCACATCCATCTTACAAAACAAGTTTACTATTTCCATATTTCCATGTTCTCTTCCATTTTGTGTCCACATACATATATAACTTTCACATATTTGTCATCAAAGTACATCTACAGTTTTGTATTGTGCTTTTTAGATCGAAATGTGTATTATAAGCATTTTCATACTGGCCCCATAGTCTTCAAAATTATCATTTTAATGGATGTATAAAAAGTTGTTAATTCAGCAGACATTTATTGAGTGCCTTTCTCTGACAAACACTGTGGTAGACGCTGAGAATGCAGAAATAAATTGTAAATAGAGTCAAGTCAGAGTGGCTTGCCAGAGTGATACTGTCTATGAAGACTATGATGGGGGCCTAGAGCAGTGTGTTAGGTGCTGCCAAGGTGTTACAGTCAGGGACCCAGGGATTTCTGACTACACATTCACCCAGAATTCCAAGCAGAACAGAGCACAGGAGACAAGAGCAGATGCTTTGGACTTGCAAGCACTAATACTGTGAATTGTTACGATGTACATGTCTCTTGGTGCACACATCAGAAGGACAGATTTGTCATATCTTCTTGGTCAGCTGTCCTCTTTATATAATAATTCTTTTACCTCCACGAATGCCTTTTTTGGTCTATCCTACCAGGTATTAAAACAGCCATAACAGTTTTCTTTTGATTACTATTTGTTGGTAAATCTTTTCCAACAGTTTATTTTCACTTTTTCATTGTTGTGTTTTAAGTGTGTTTTTTATAAAATAGCATACATATGTTTGTTGTTGTTGTTCGGTGCCGTTGAGTGGGTTCCGACTCATAGCGACCCTATGCACAACAGAACAAAACACTGCCCGGTCCTGAGCCATCTTTACAATTGTTGCTATGCTTGAGCTCATTGTTGCAGCCACTGTGTCAACCCACCTTGTCGAGGGTCTTCCTCTTTTCCACTGACCCTGTACTCTGCCGAGCATAATGTCCTTCTCCAGGGACTGATCCCTCCTGACAACATGTCCAGACTATGTAAGATGCAGTCTCACCATCCTTGCCTCTAAGGAACATTCTGGTTGTACTTCTTCTAAGACAGATTTGTTCATTCCTTTGGCAGTCCATGGTATATTCAATACTCTTTGCCAACACCACAATTCAAAGGCGTCAATTCTTCTTCGGTCTTCCTTATTCATTGTCCAGCTTTCACATGCATATGATGCGATTGAAAATACCATGGCTTGGGTCAGGTGCACCTTATTCTTCAGGGTGACATCTTTGCTCTTCAACACTTTAAAGAGGTCCTTTGCAGCAGATTTACCCAATGCAATGCATCTTTTGATTTCTTGACTGCTCCTTCCATGGCTGTTGATTGTGGATCCAATTAAAATGAAATCCCTGACACCTTCAATCTTTTCTCCATTTATCATGATGTTGCTCATTGGTCCAGTTGTGAGGATTTTTGTTTTCTTTACGTTGAGGTGCAATCCATACTGAAGGCTGTAGTCTTTGATTTTCATCAGTAAGTGCTTCAAGTCCTCTTCACTTTCAGCAAGAAAGGCTGTGTCATCTTCATAACACAAGTTGTTAATGAGTCTTTCTCCAATCCTGATGCCCCGTTCTTCTTCATCTAGTCCAGCTTCTCGGATTATTTGCTCAGCATACAGATTGAATAGGTGTGGTGAAAGAATACAACCCTGACGCACACCTTTCATGACTTTAAACCAATCAGTATTCCTGTGTTCTGTCCAAACAACTTCCTCTTGATCTATGTAAAGATTCCTCATGAGCACAATTAAGTGTTCTGGAATTCCCATTCTTGGCAATGTTATCCGTAATTTGTTATGATCCACACAGTTGAATGCCTTGGCATAGTCAATAAAACACAGGTAAACAGCCTTCTGGTGTTCTCTGCTTTCAGCCAGGATCCATCTGACATCAGCAATGATATCCCTGGTTCCACATCCTCTTCTGAAACTGGCCTGAATTTCTGGCAGTTCCCTGTCGATACACTGCTGCAGCCGTTTTTGAATGATCTTCAGCAGAATTTTGTTCACGTGTGATATTAATGATATTGTTCTATAATTTCCACACTCAGTTGGATCACCTTTCGTGGGAATAGGCATAAATATGGATCTCTTCCAGTCAGTTGGCCAGGAAGCTGTCTTCCATATTTCTTGGCATAGATGAGTGAGCAACTCCCACGCTGCATCTGTTTGTTGAAACATCTCAATTGATGTTCCATCAATTCCTGGAGCCTTGTTTTTCTCCAGTGCCTTCAGAGCAGCTTGGATGTCTTCCTTCAGCACTATTGGTCCCTGGTCATATGCCACCTCTTGAAATGGTTGAACATCGACTAATTCTTTTTGGTATAGTGAGTCTGTGTATTCCTTCCATCTTCTTTTGATGCTTCCTGTGTCGTTTAATATTTTCCCCATAGAATCCTTCACTATTGCAACTCAAGGCTTGAATTTTTTACTCAGTTCTTTCAACTTGAGAAATGCCAAGCATGTTCTTCCCTTTTGACTTTCCATCTCCAGCTCTTTGCACCTGTCATTATAATACTTTGTCTTCTCGAGAGGCCCTTTGCAATCTTCTGTTCAGTTCTTTTATTTCACCAATTCTTTCTTTTGCTTTAGCTGCTCGATGTTCGAGAGCAAGTTTCAGAGTCTTCTCTGACATCCATCTTGGTCTTTTCTTTCTTTCCTGTCTTTTCAATGACCTTTCTTCATGTATGATGTCCTTGATATCATTCCACAACTCGTGTGGTCTTCAGTCACTAGTGTTCAATGCGTCAAATCTATTCTTCAGATGGTCTCTAAATTCAGGTGGGATGTACTCAAGGTCATATTTTGGCTCATATGGACTTGCATATGAGTATATGAGCAATTGATGGTCTGTTCCACAGTGGGCCCCTAACCTTGTTCTGACTGATGATATTGAGCTTTTCCATTGTCTCTTTCCACAGATGTAGTCAATTTGATTTTTGTGTGTTCCATCTGGCGAGGTCTATGTGTATAGTATCGCCGTTTATATTGGTGAAAGAAGGTATTTGCAGTGAAGAAGTCATTGGTCTTGCAAAATTCTATTGTTTGATCTTTGGCATTGTTTCTATCACCAAGGCCATATTTTCCAACTACTGATCCTTCTTCTTTGTTTCCAACTTTTGCATTCCAATCGCCAGTTATTATCAATGCATCTTGATTGCATATTCAATCAGTTTCAGACTGCAGCAGCTGATAAAAATCTTCAATCTCTTCATATTTGGCCCTAGTGATTGGTGCAAAAATTTGAATAATAGTCTTATTAACTGGTCTTCCTCGTAGACATATGGATATTATCCTATCACTGACAGCATTGTACTTCAGGATAGATCTTGAAATGTTCTTTTTGACGATGAATGTAACACCATTCCTCTTGAAGTTGTCATTCCCAGCATAGTAGACTATATGATTGTCCGATTCAAAATGACCAATATCAGTCCTTTTCCGCTCACAAACGTCTAGGATATCGATGTTTATGCGTTCCATTGCATTTTCAATGATTTCCACTTTTCCTAGATTCATACTTTGTACATTCCAGGTTCCGATTATTAATGGACGTTTGCAGCTGTTTTCTTCTCATTTTGAGTCATGCCACACCAGCAAATGAAGGTCCTGAAAGCTTTACTTCATCCACGTCATTAAGGTTGACTCTACTTTGAGGAGGCAACTCTTCCCCAGCACTATACCAGACAGTGTTCTGCTGCTATTCATAAGGTTTGCACTGGCTAATGCTTTTCAGAAGCAGAATGTCGGGTCTTCTTCCTAGTCTGTCTTAGTCTGGAAGCTCGGCTGAAATCTCTCCTCCATGGGTGACCCTGCTGGTATCTGAATACTGGTGGCATAGCTTCCAGGAACACAGCAATATGCAAGCCCCCACAGTATGAAAAACTGACAGACACGTGGGGGAGCATATATATATAGCATATATGTATATATATATGGCATATATATCTATAGCCAAAATAAAATGGTAGGAAAAATAAATAAATAAAATGGTAAACCAAACCAAACCCATTGCTGTTGAGTCGATTTAAACCCATAGCACCCTATATATGGATCCCTAAAATTTCAAAATGAAAATCTTTGCCTTTTAACCGTCAAGTTTAGTCTGTTTCCATTTATTATGATTGACATGTGTGGAATTTTTTCTCCTACCATTCTATCTGAAGCCCTGGTGGTGCAGTGGCTAAGAGCTTGGCTGCTGACCAAAAGGTCGGAAGTTAGAATCCAGCAGCTGCTTCTTGGAAACCTTCTGGGGCAGTTCTGCTCTGTCCTATAGGGTGCTATGGGTTTAAATCGACTCAGCAGCAATGGGTTTGGTTAATGGGTTTGGTTTGGTTTACCATGTTATTTATTTATTTTTCCTACCATTTTATTTTGTACTTTCTATTATTTACCTTTTTTTTTTCCTTTCCATCTTGTTTGGTATTGGTTGAATTTATCACTCTTTTTTTCCCCCTCTCAACTATTTTGGGATTTATACCTTTTATGTCTATCCTTATAGTAGTTATCCTTAAAAATCTTAACGTGCATTCTAAAGTTATAAAGCCTAAAGTTAGTATTTCTACTGTCCTGGATAAAACAAACGCCTTCGACTTACATGTTGTCTTTGATTAGTATATTCGTTCTACCTTGTTTTCCATAGTACCTGGGTGAGTTGTTGTTGTTATTGGTTTATACTGTCCATGCTTGTTTAGATTTCCAGTTGGTTTGCTCATTGCTGCTGCTTCTATCTCACCCCTTCCTTCTGGATTCATTTTCCTGAGTATATCTTTTAGTAGTCCCTTTAGTGAGGTCCTGTGAGTGGTAAGCTCAGTCTTTGTTTTCAAAAATGTCTTCATTTTGCCCTTACTCTGTAATGAAAATTTATCAGGGAATAGAATTCTTGTTTGTTTTCTCTTAGCCCTTTGAAGCTTTTCCCGATGGCCCTCTGGCCTCTGCTGCTGCTGTTGAGAGTCTGTTGTCAGTCTCGTTGTCATTCCCTTAGAGGTGATCTTTTTTCTTTCTGGCTGCCTTTAAGATTCTCTCTTTGTTTTCATTATTCTGTAGCCTCACTATAAGGTGTCTCAGTACAGAAATCTTTATTAACCTTCTCAGACTTATGTTATCTTAGTCTGAGGATTTGTGTCTTTCATGAATTCTAGAAAAAACAGGAATTTTTCTTTGTCACCACCGCATTCTTACTGGTCTTCTGAAACTCCTATTAAATATATGTTGGACCTTCTCATTCCATTCTCTTAAACTCTCATCTCTTAACCTCTCTTTTGTATTTTTGTCTGTGAGCTGCATTCTGGCTATTTTCTTAGGATCTATTTTGGTTCACTAAGTCTCTTCAACTCTGCCAAATGTATTTCCAGTCTTGCACAATCCCAAGTCTTCTAACCCCAAATGGGGTTCAAACCCTAGCCCCTGAGAGGCTCCATTACATTCAGGGCTGCCTTCAGCACATCCTGTCTGTCTAGGTCTGACAAGAGCCCCAGACTGTTGTGACAATAACTCATGTTCTTATTTCTCCAGGGTTGGTTTCCTCCTGCATCTAGCTGCTGTGGATTTCCCTTTCTTGGTTTCAATTTCAGCTGTGTTTAAAATATTTTTTTGTTGATGTATTTATTCCAGTATTTCTAAGAGGTTGGGGGAGGTCCCCTCTGTTGCCAGAAACTGTCCCTTAATGTGTTTATGCTGCCTGGGAAGTCAGAAAAATCTCCATGGAATAAACTACTGATTTGAACATTTCAGGGGTGAATAGGAGTTTCCCACATGGATAAGTTGGAGAAAAACATTTCATCCAGAGAAAGCAAACAGCATTTTCAAAGGGGCTGCTTTGCTTGAGTTGAGATCAGTTTTTGTTGTTAGGTGCTGTTTAGTTAATTCCAACTCATAGTGACTCCATGTGACAGGGCAGGACTTCCTTATAGGAGTTTCTAGGCTGTAATCTTTATGGAGCCCTGGTGGCACAGTGGTTAAGAGCTCAGGCTGCTAACCAAAAAGGGTAGCAGTTCAAATCCACCAGCCACTCCTTGAAAACCCTATGGAACAGTTCTACTCTGTCCTATAGGGTTGCTATGAGTAGGAATTGACTCGGTGGCAATGTCTTTCTCCTGTAGAACCATTGGGTGGGTTTGAACCAACAACCTTTCAGTTAGAATACTTTAATTTCTTATATCAGAATGTATTTAACTGTTTCACCGTCATTCTGAGTCTTTAGTTTCTTTTTACTTTTGCATGTTTGTTTATTCACATGTTCTGTTGGTCAGTCAGTCAAGAAATAATTCTTGAGCACCTACTATGTAGCAGGTACTGTGCTGTTGTTGTTGTTGTTAGGTGCCATCGAGTTGGTTCCAACTCACAGTGACCCTGTGTACAACAGAAGGAAATGCCTGGTCCTGTGCCATCCTCTCAATCGTTGTTAGGCTCGAGCCCATTGTTGCAGCTACTGTGTCAATCCATCTTGTTGAAAGTCTTCCTCTTTTTGCTGACCCTCTACTTTACCAAGCATGATGTCCTTCTCCAGGGACTGATCCCGCCTGATAACATATCCAGAGTATGAGAGGCAAAGTGTCACCATCCTTGCTTCTAAGGAGCATTCTGGCTGTACTTCTTCCGAGACAGATTTGTTTGTTCTTCTTTTCGAGAAGACAGAGTAAAGTATTATAATGACATGTGTAAAGACCTGGAGTTAGAAAACCAAAGGGGAAGGACTCACTCAACATTTCTCAAGCTGAATCAACTGAAGAAGAAAAAAAAATTCAGGCCTCAATTTCCAGTAGTGAAGGATTGTATGGGTACTGTGCTAGAGACTTGGAATTTATCAGAGAATAAGAAAGACTTAATCCCGGCCCTCATGGAACTTCACATGCTCATGAGGGAGACCAGGAATAAACAAACAAATAAGCAATGAAATAAAATATAGAATGTGATTAGTGCTCTCTTCGTGAGGTTTCTCTAGAGAAACAGAACTAGCTGGAGTATATACTGTGTTTTTACACAAATGTTGCTGTAAAAAATAAGCATAGCACACTTAAAAAAATACCTCGTCGGGGGGAGGGCGTGGTTGGCAAACGAACATAAAAGGTGCATGTCATTTGCATAAAAGTATGGTATATACTCTTAGGTTCTCTTGATTATACATCTATATAATATATATAAATGTACCTACATATGTATATATATATTTATACACATATATGATTGTGGGGGCTGGCAAGTCCAAAATCCATAGATCAGGTGGCTGGAAACCCTGACAGTCTTGTGTATGTCTAGTCTTGAAACAGAACTCTTCTTCCTTAGTTTACCTCAGTTTTTTGCTCTAAAGCCTTCAGCTGATTGAATGAGGCCCACCCACATTATGGAGGGTAATCCACTTAGCATGAGGTCAGCTGATTTAGATGATAATCAAATGTTCGTGCCTTCAGGGCAACATCTAGACCTGTGTTTGACCATACAGTTGGGCAGCATGGCCTAGCCACATTGACACATAAGATTAACCATCGTGAGTGCTATAAAGACCGTCACCAGGGAACTGTCTTGGAGAATAACAGTGACGGATGACTTAGAGTGGTCTGGGAAGGCCTCTGTGAAAAGGTGACATTTGAACTGAGACCTGAGAGGTGAGTGGGGCAGCCATGGGAAGAACTCAGGGAGGAGACTTCCGGGCAGAAGTCAGCGTGACTAAAGCTGAGTTGGCTAGAGGGGGCGAGAGGCACCACCAGGTGCAGGTGGAGAGACAGGCCACGACCCCAGTGAGGAACTTGAGGCCTGCTGTAGGTGCAGCGGCAGCATGGGCAGGTGAATGGCGTTATCAGTAAGATCAGAGAGGTGATCTTCAGGCGTATTGCTCTTCCCTTTGGCGGAGTACTTTTTCCCCAGAATGTATTTCTGAACGAGGCCAGAGAGCGTGAATGCTTTTGGAGATTTTATACGGATTGCCAAATCCTGGCTGCAGTGATTCACACTGCCGTCAACATGGTGTGAGCGTTCTGGTTTCGTAGTCTTCCCAGCGTTGAATATTAACATCGCTCTGAAATACTGATAACTGAAGAGGTATAAAACTCTGCCTCAGGACCGTTTTAATCTTTGTTCCTTGGAGTGATGTCGAGGTGGGACATTGCCATGTGTTTGAGCTTGGTCGATCTCCCTGATGTGCATTCTCTCCCTGTCCTAATTGGTTAACGGCACCGGTGATTTTTTTAAAGTCAATTTTATTAGCTTTTTTGTTTCATAGTTTTTTGTAATTAGGTACTCATTAAAAGGTAACCCTTTTATGTCGAAAGTGTCGCTCCTGTTTCCCCCAGCTTCCCACTGCTTCCCTTCCATTTATATGACACTTCCTCGTTTTGAAGTTTACATTTTAATATAATTAAATACAGCAATCTTCTTCTTTTGGAATATCATCTGTTACTGGAAAATCTATAAATTCATCATTTTTACCCAGGCTTGATAAAAACTCTATCCTACTTTGTCTTTTTTATTCTTTCAAACACAAACAACTTTAATTCATCCTAATATAAAGTGGAAATCCAAATAATTTTTTTTTTTGAAAAAGGTCATCTATTTTCCCACCACCATTTATTAAATAGACCTTTCTTTACCCCCTTTTTGCTTTGTTATGTATGAAATTCTTAGCCATAATTTGACTCAGTTTCTGCTTTCTTTTCAATTCTGTTGACCTAGATTTCTGTCGTGCACGGACGTTTGTTATACACGGTGGTCCACAGCGGTCCATCCAATTGCCTTTTTCTTTTCCGTAAACCTTAGTCAAAACGTTGGTTCCTTTACAGTGTCACAGTGTCTGTTTCTAACCTATTTCTTGAATTTCAATGGTAATTGTGAAGGACTTAGCACTAATTATGTTATTTACCATGAATGAATTGGTCTAAGAAAAATGAGTTGGAAGTTGGACAGTGTCCTGCAGGGAGTGGCACTGGGGCCGCCCTGGCCAGTAGGCGACGCCGCTGTCCCTCTTCCCTTGCTCTCCTCTCAGCCCCCGTGAGGAGGAGGTCGGCTCTGACCCCCAGGTATTTCTGGAGGAGAGCATCCTTCCTCCCTCCCTGTCTTTTCCATCTGAGTCATCACGAGAAACCGTAACTCAGCTTCTGAATTTATTTTTTTTATGTTTTGTTAACTTACCAGGTTGAGCCCATGATTGCACTGGGCAAATCTTGCGTGACTTACGTGTTTAAAAAATGATTCAGCAGTTCACTCAAAAACGTGAATATGAATATTTGTAGCAGCTTTATTAATAATCACCTCAAACTAGGAATAACCCAAACGTACTTCAGCAGATGAATGGATGAATAAACTGGTGCACCTACACAATGCAGTACTTTTAAACAACGCAAAGAAATGGACTACTGATACGTATAACAACATGGATGAATCCCAAAGACGTGATGCTAAGTAAAAGCAACCATGATTCTGTTTATATGACGTTCTGGAAAAGGCAGAACAATTGGGATGGAGGAGAGATCGGTGGTTGCCGGGGCCGGGGTGGGGGAGGGGTGTGGCTTCAAAGAGGGAGCAGGAGGGAGGTTTTGGGGTGGGGGGGCGATGGCAGCGTTCTGTATCCTGATTGTTGTGGAGGTTCTATGAATGTATACATGCTGAAACTCAGAACTGTTCACCAAAATATACAGTCTGTTTTACTGCATTTTTGTTTAAGAAATAAAATTAAAAAATTCATACTTACTGTTGCCTTAAAAGGCAAACGATACAGGAAAGAATAGAGAAAGAAGTAAAATAAAATCTAAAATCTCATCTAAGAAAATGATGTAGATATTATTCTTATTATCCAATTTAAGACTGGATAGCACAAAAAGTTTAAACATCTCTTTTAGTTAATTTTTCTTAATATTCAATATCTAGGGCCTAAATTTAAAACCCTAACATCTTGGTAATAGGGCATAAAATTTTGATCCAAATAATATTTTAGAGACTTGAAAAGCCACTTCCCACGTATTTTTTAATGTAATGGTAGACTGAACAGCCAGCTTGCCCTCCGTCACTAACAAGCTGTTCTTTTCAACGTTGCCCAGCCTTTGACATGAAATAGATCTTTTACAAAATAAAGCCAATGTTTAAGTCTCAGGTTTGAGGAAGAGTTGAGAGGATGGAATAAACGCTGTTACTTGCATAATCACCAGAGACTGTGCTTCATCAACCTGTCATGTGAGGAGGTTTTCACGGAGAAACGTCTCCTGTTGAGAGTTTACCCGTTCACGCTGGTAACGTTAGTAGCCTGGCAGAAGCTATGCAAACAGAAGAAATAAGCCATTTAGCCCAAGTCATATGAAGTGTGGTGGCAGTACTCTGAGATATATTTTCAGTTATTATTCAAACCACTTTAAACCCACATGCCTTGTGTCTTCTTAATTTGGACACGTACTGGTCAGGGTCCTGGCAGAAGACAGCTGGTGTGCTACAAAGCCTGGTTGACATGAGTTTATGGAAGCTCTGTCACCCCGGTGAGGGCAGCAGTAAGTGAAATCAGTAGAAGGGAAGCATCTCAGGACCGCCAGCCGTGGGAAACTGTTACCGCTTACAGGCCTGAAGGGGCAAGAGAGGGAGCAGTTAGTGAAATGAGAAGGAACTATAGCTAAAGGAGGGTCACCCAATAGGAGTTGAGGTCTTAGAAGAACGTGACCTCCTGCCAAGCTGTAGCCCAGCAGGGCGGGAGCTGGGGGAACAAGTAGCCCACCATCTCTCTCCTCTCACCCTCCAGTCTCCTGCTTTTGCTGGTGCCTAACTGTGGCCATACCCAACTGACAACTAGAGGCAAGAGAGCCCAGTGGACACAGTCCACCAGGGCGCACTCAGAGTAGAGAAGGAAGGAAGGAGAAGGGATGTGGATCGACAAAGGAAGACCATTCAGGGCAGTCTACCATTCTGAGCCTCAGCATCCATTGAGGGATGAAAATCTCTTGTCCTTTGTAGGGATAAAAAGCTTCTATCCCCCCAAACAGGAGCCTCTCAAACTCCAGTATTATTGTAGGGAGAAGGGAGATGTCAATCCAGTTATGCCTCCCACCTGAACCCTAAAACATTAGCTATAATCCGGCTTTTCATATAAAGCAGTGGGGGGAAAGGAGAACAGAAACAACATAACATGTAACTGCTGAAATTCCCGTTATTGCAACTGGTCATGAGGTCTAAGTTGATAGTTTATAGCTTCCTTCTTCTGCCGCCCATTCTATGTCCCCCTTGCTTTCTCTGCTGGCATCTTTGTTAGACAGTGTTGTTCACTGGGTGGGGTACCCACCCTTCATTTTCCCAGGATCTCAGTCCCTGGCAGTCGTCTCTTTATGGGGTTACCACAGCTGGTTGAAGGAAGATAACACATTTTGTAGGACAGCACCATGACCTCAAAGACTGTGCGCTCTCAGCTGGCTCTGTAATTAAGTCATCGGTAAAGTATTCAACCATTCTGTCAAGCCAGCTGTTCCGGGTGACTGGGATCTGTGGTCTGACAAGTGAATTCTCTGGATAGGAGTCCATTGCCACCATCCTTCTCCATCTAAGGACGCCCTGGTTAATCACTGTGTCGAGTTCCCACATAGCACGGTGACGGATGAAGTGTTCTGGAGAACTGCCAGTGGTGCTAATGGCAGAAGCATTTCAGGCAGGGCACGTGAACTTGTACCTGGAATATGTATCTTTGTTTCTTAGTCTCCTAATGCTGCTAGAACAGAAAATACCACAGGTGGGCAGCTTTAAAGAACAAGAATTTATTTTCTCACAGTTCTGGAGGCTAGATGTTCAAAGCAGGGTCTCAGCTGTGTCAGTTCCTTCTGTGGGCCCTTCTCCTAGCTTCTGGTGTCTGCCAGTAATCCTGGGCATTCCTCTGCTTGTGGACGGGTTCCAACGTGGCATCCGTCTTCCCCTGTGTGTGTCTCGGTGTCCTGCTCTGTTGATGAGATACCACTCAGAAGTGATTAGGTTTAGGGCCACCCTACTCTGGCATGGCCTTACAAAACAAAAGAAAACCCCTGTTTTCTGTGTTGTTGTTGTTAGGTGCCGTTGAGTCAGTTCCGACTCATAGCGACCCTGTGCACAACAGAGCGAAACATTGCCTGGTTCTGCGCCATCCTTACAATCGTTGTTATGCTTGAGCTCGTTGTTGCACCACTGTGTCAATCCACCTTGTTGAGAGTCTTCCTCTTTTCCGCTGACCCTGTACTCTGCCAAGCATGATGTCCTTCTCCAGGGACTGATCCCTCCTGACAACATGTCCAAAGTATGTAAGACGCAGTCTCGGCATCCTTGCGTCTAAGGAGCATTCTGGCCGCACTTCTTCCAAGACAGATTTGTTCATTCTTTTCGCAGTCCATGGTATATTCAATATTCTTCGCCAACACCACAATTCAAAGGCGTCAACTCTTCTTCGGTCTTCCTTATTCATTGTCCAGCTTTCACGCATATGATACGATTGAAAATACCATGGCTTGGGTCAGGCGCACCTTAGATTTCAGGGTGACGTCTTTGCTCTTCAACACTTTGAAGAGGTCCTTTGCAACAGATTTACCCAATGCAATAACGTCTTTTGATTTCTTGCCTGCTGCTTCCACGGCTCTTGATTGTGGATCTAAGTAAAATGAAATCCTTGACACCTTCAGTCTTTTCTCCATTTATCATGATGTTGCTCATCGGTCCAGTTGTGAGGATTTTTGTTTTCTTTATGTTGAGGTGTAATCCATACTGAAGGCTGTGGTCTTTGATCTTCATTGGTAAGTGCTTCGAGTCCTCTTCACCTTCATCAAGCAACGTTGTGTCATCTGCATAATGCAGGTTGTTAATAAGTCTTCCTCCAATCTTGATGCCCAGTTCTTCTTCATATAGTCCAGCTTCTTGTATTATTTGTTCAGCATAGAGATTAAATAGGTATGGTGAAAGAATACAACCCTGATGCACACCTTTCATGACTTTAAACCAATCAGTATCCCCTTGTTCTGTCCAAACAACTGCCTCTTTTTCTATGTAAAGGTTCCTCACGAGCACAACTAAGTATTCTGGAATTCCCATTCTTTGCAGTGTTATCCATAGTTTGTTATGATCCACACAGTCAAATGTCTTTGCATAATCGAGAAAATACAGGTAAACATCCTTCTGGTATTCTCTGCTTTCACCCAGGATCCATCTGACATCAGCAATGATATCCCTGGTTCCACGTCCTCTTCTGAAACCGGCCTGAATTTCTGGCACTTCTCTGTCGATATACTGCTGCAGCCGTTTTTGAATGATCTTCAGGAAAATTTTGCTTGCGTGTGATATTAATGATATTGTTCTATAATTTCCACATTCGGTTGGATCACCTTTCTTGGGAATAGGCATAAATATGGATCTTTTCTAGTCAGCTGGCCAGGAAGCTGTCTTCCATATTTCTTGGCATAGACAAGTGAGCACCTCCAGCGCTGCATCTGTTTGTTGAAACAGCTCAGTTGATATTCCATCAATTCCTGGAGCCTTGTTTTTCACCAATGCCTTCAGAGCAGCTTGGACTTCTTCCTTCAGTACCATCGGGTCCTGATCATATGCCACCTCTTGAAATGGTTGAACATCGACTAATTCTTTTTGGTATAATGACTCCGTGTATTCCTTCCATCTTCTTTTGATGCTTCCTGCATTATTTAGTATTTTCCCCATAGAATCCTTCACTATTGCAACTCGAGGCTTGAATTTTTTCTTCAGTTCTTTCAGCTTGAGAAATGCCGAGCATGTTCTTCCCTTTTGGTTTTCCATCTCCAGCTCTTTGCACATGTCATTATAATACTTTATTTTGTCTTCTCGGGATGCCCTTTGAAATCTTCTGTTCAGTTCTTTTACTTCATCAATTCTTCCTTTTCCTTTAGCTGCTCGACGCTCAAGAGCAAGTTTCAGAGTCTCCTCTGACATCCACCTTGGTGTTTTCTTTCTTTCCTGCCTTTTCAGTGACCTCTTGCTTTCTTCATGGGTGATGTCCTTGATGGCATTCCACAACTCGTCTGGTCTTTGGTCACCAGTGTTCAATGCGTGAAATCTGTACTTCAGATGGTCTCTAAATTCAGGTGGGATATATTCAAGGTCATATTTCGGCTCTCGTGGACTTGCTCTGATTTTCTTCAGTTTCATCTTGAACTTGCATATGAGCAATTGATGGTCTGTTCCACAGTCGGCCCTTGGCTTTGTTCTGACTGATGATATTGAGCTTTTCCACTGTCTCTTTCCACAGATGTAGTGAATTTGATTTCTGTGTTCCATCTGGTGAGGTCCCTGTGTATAGTCGCCGTTTATGTTGGTGAAAGAAGGTATTTGCAATGAAGAAGTCGTTGGTCTTGTAAAATTCTATCATTCGATCTCCAGCATTGTTTCTATCACCAAGGCCATATTTTCCAACTACTGATCCTTCTTTGTTTCCAACTTTCCCATTCCAATTGCCAGTAATTACAAATGCATCTTGATTGCATGTTTGGTCAATTTCAGGCTGTAGCAGCTGATAAAAATCTTCTATTTCTTCATCTTTGGCCCTAGTGGTTGGTGCGTAAATTTGAATAATAGTCGTATTAACTGGTCTTCCTTGTAGGCATATGGATATTATCCTATCACTGACAGCATTGTGCTTGTAGGCATATGGATATTATCCTATCACAAGATAGATCTTGAAACGTTCTTTTTGATGATGAATGCAACACCATTCCTCTTCGAGTTGTCATTCCCAGCATAGTAGACTATATGATTGTCCCATTCTAAATGGCCAATAGCAGTCCATCTCAGCTCACTAATGCCTAGGATATCGATGTTTATGCGTTCCATTTCATTTTCAACGATTTCCAATTTTCCTAGATTCATACTTCATACATTCCAGGTTCCGATTATTTATGGATGTTTGCAGCTGTTTCTTGTCATTTTGAGTCGTGCCACATCAGCAAGTGAAGGTCTCGAAAGCTTTACTCCATCCACGTCATTAAGGTTGACTCTACTTTGAGGAGGCAACTCTTCCCCAGTCATCTTTTGAGTGCTTTCCAACCTTGGGGGCTCATCCTCCAGCACTATATCAGAAAATGTTCCGCTGCTATTTGTAAGGTTTGCACTGGCTAATGCTTTTCAGAAGTAGACTGCCACGTCCTTCTTCCTAGTCTGTCTTAGTTTGGAAGCTCAGCTGAAACCTGTCCTCCATGGGTGACCCTGCTGGTATCTGAACACCGGTGGCATAGCTTCCAGCATCGCAGCAACACACAAGCCCCCACAGTACGAGAAACTGACAGACACTTGGGGGCCCTGTTTTCTAGGGAGGTCGTCTGTATAGGCACGGGGGCTAGGACTTCAACATAACTTTTGGGGGGACAAAATTTAATCCACAATACTTATGAAGACAAGTTACCGCCCCCTCCATGATGAAAGGGGTCCAGTGTGATCTTCACCAGGTTTCTGGAAAGCCCACCTGGAGAAAGGGCCAGACTGAGGGAAGGCTCAACAGTGGCCTCTGCTGTCGGGCAGGTTGGGCACTTAGCGTGACAGTTGCCAGATCAGCTTCCATCAGGAGAACTCCACATTTTCAAACCCATGCACATCCTCCATGCCTGCCACCACGATCACTTTCTGCTGTGTGCCCATCGATCAAGCACCAGGTTGCCCTGGGAAATGACTTACCAACCTCCTTGGGGACCGGCCTCTTTTCCTCCTGATTATGGAGAGCGTCTTCCATGCTGGTTGCCTTCCAGTGGGCGTTTGGTCCGTCAGATACATCTATTCTAGACCTGTTTGTCTCCGGTCTTCCAATCTGTTCTTTCCAAGTCCCTGACCAGTCAGCCAACCCATTAGCTACTGACCACATACCAGCCCATCTCTCTCCCTAGGTACAGTGGTCAACTAAACATCTGGGGTGATGTCTGCTGCCTTTCTGGGCTGCCCTGGAGTGGGGCTGGACTGCCCTGCCTTCTACTTTTGGCTGATGGAGCAGACTGCATAGCCCCATCTGTTAACCAGGCCCGTGCCATCTCTTGTCCCGTCACCTGAAGCAGCAGGAACAGGCCCCATGGAAATCTGAGCTACCTGTTTATGCAGACTTTCTTCTGCCTTCCAGACTGCCTGGGCCTGGCCCTAAATATACCATTTCCATTTAACAACAGAATGCTGCCGCACAATCTGATTTTATGATTCCAGGGGTCAGATAATACCTAGTTCACCTGGGCAGTGTGAGTTTCATAGTCATTTTTGTCTCAGGGTCAGACATTCAGACTCTACCGGAGCTCAGTAGGAAGCCAAGGGCAGAAGAGGGCAGAGCCTAGCTTCAGAACTCTAGGGGTCCCTGTGGTGGTTCTCCTACTGGGACTGCCCATGGGCCTACTTAGCATCTCTGTCTGCCACAGACGCTTTCATTAGCCTCTGGTGTTCTGGGTCATGAGGCCCAATTAGGCCAGCCATTGTGCTGTAGCCCAGACCTTCTGTAACTGCTTTTTCTTGTCTAGATTTTTTCTGTCAGGCAACCTTAGTCTTTGCTAACTACCTATTGCCACAAAACCTTGTGGGTCAAAACACACGGATGACTCTGTGGCTGCTTGTGGTCATTACTTTCAAGCTGTAGCTATAGAAGAGGGCTCCCCAACAGGGGCTTGGGCTTTTGTAGGGAACCATAGTCACTTCCCGACAGTGCCCAACAGACAGGAAGCCAGGGGAGTCAGTACCTCATGTTCTCAGGTCTCCTGTTAGTTCCTCTCACTGACAAACTCAGCTAGAGGCCAGGGACAAGGGGCCCCCACACAGCAGTCCATGGAGGCCGGCCTCTGGGCATGGGGCATGGTAAGTGGAGGGGGGGGTGCAGAGTGGAACTGGCGGGGCAAACAGAAGACCCTGGACAGGTTCTTCAACTATCTCTGTGGTCAGGAGTAGGGTCAGACATGAGGCCTCCCTGGGTGCTCTTTTCACACCGTCTCAATTAAGTTAGGAACCAGGATAATTCTCAAACGTTTTGAAAATATGTATGAATCCTGGAAGAAAAATGGCATGTGTGATTTTTCTTTTTTTTATTTTTCATGTGTTAATTCATTATTTCCTACCCAATAATTATGTTCTAAGCTAAATTCAGTTAAGAGTTGGGGTTTCTTTGGAATATTTTGAAGTGAATTTGGAGCGCTGAAAGCAGGTTCTAATGTTAAATAAACGTGGGAAATGTGGGATTAAGTAGATTCCGTTTGTGTAGGACGTCTTACAGCAGTTAATATGTTAACTGCACATCATGAGTGTCCAGGAGAGGGACGTGCAGTATTTCCCAGGCTTAGTCTATGGAACAGTGTTCCTTAAAGGGGTCCCCAGTAGTGAGGCGTCTAGCCGTCTGTGTTCCCACTGCCTCCAGCCCAGCTCAGGCCTTCACTTCTCTCTCCTGGACTTGTGGTCCTAGATTCTGGTGTCATGAAACACTGGTGTGTAGTGATATGCTCTAAAGTGTGGACCGTGTCCCAGGTGATTTGTTTTTTTTACCATGTGCTATTTACCAGTGTTGTTGTTAGGTGCCGTTGAGTTGGCTCCAATTCATAGCAACCCTGTGCACAAAAGAAAGAAGCACTGCCTGGTCCTGCACCATCCTCACAATCGTTGTTATGCTTGAGCCCATTGTTGTAGCCACTGTGTCAATCCATCTCGTTGAGGGTCTTCCTCCTTTTTGCTGACCCTCTATTTTATGAAGCGTGATATCCTTCTCCAGGGACCGAACCCTCCTGATAACATCCCCAAAGTATGTGAGATGTATTCTTGCCATCTTTGCTTCTAAGGAGCATCCTGGTTGTACTTCTTCCAGAATACATTTGTTCCTTCTTTTGGCAGTCCATGGTATATTCAATATTCTTCGCCAACACCACAATTCAAAAGCATCAGCCCTTCTTCGGTCTTCCTTATTCATTGTCCAGCTTTCACATGCATATGATGCGATTGAAAACACCATGGCTTGGGTCAGGCCCACCTTAGTCTTCAGGGTGACATCTTTGCTCTTCAACACTTTGAAGAGGTCCTTTGCAGCAGTTTACCCAATGCAGTGTGTCTTTTGATTTCTTGACTGGTGCTTCCATGGCCGTTGATTGTGGATCTAAGTATAATAAAATCCTTGACAACTTCAATCTTTTCTCCATTTATCGTGATGTTGCTTACTGGTCCAGTTGTGAGGATTTTTGTTTTCTTTCTGTTGAGGTGCAATCCATACTGAAGGCTGTGGTCTTTGATCTTCATCAGTAAGTGCTTCACATCCTTTTAACTTTCAGCAAGGAAGCTTGTGTCATCTGCATAACGAAGGTTATTAATGAGTCTCCCTCCAATCCTGATGCCCGGTTCTTCTTCATATAGTCCAGCTTCTCATATTATTTGCTCAGCATACAGATTGAGTAGGTATGGTGAAAGGATACAACCCTGACACACACCTTTCCTGACTTTAAACCATGTGGTATTCCCTTGTTCTGTCCAAACAACTGCCTCTTGATCTATCTACAGGTTCCTCATGAACACAATTAAGTGTTCCGGAATTCCTATTCTCTGCAATGTTATCCATAATTTGTTATGATCCACATGGTTGAATGCCTTATCATAGTCAATAAAACACAGGTAGACATCTGTTTGGTATTCTTTGCTTTCAGCCAAGATCCATCTGACATCAGGAATGATATCCCTGGTTCCACGTCCTCTTCTAAATCCGGCTTGAATTTTCGGCAGTTCCCTGTCCATATACTGCTGTAGCCATTTTTGAACCATCAGGAAAATTTTGCTTGCGTGTGATATTAATGATATCCAATAATTTCCGCATTCAGTTAGATCACCCTTCCTGGGAATAGGCGTAAATATGGATCTCTTCCAGTTGGTTGGCCAGGTAGCTCTCTTCCAAATTTCTTGGTATAGACGAGTGAGCAACTCCAGCGCTGCATCTGTTTGTTGAAACATCTCAATTGATATTCCATCGATTCCTGGAGCCTTGTTTTTCGCCAATGTCTTCAGAGCAGCTTGGACTTCTTCCTCCAGTACCATCGGTTCCTGATCATATGCCACCTCTTGAAATGGTTGAACATTGACTAATTCTTTTTGGTATAATGACTGTGCATTTCTTCCGTCTTCTTTTGATGCTTTCTGCATCAGTTGATATTTTCCCCATAGACTTCTTCAGTATTGCAACTTGAGGCTTGAATTTTTTTACTCATTTCTTTCAGCTTGAGAAATGCCGAGCATGTTCTTTCCTTTTGGTTTTCTACCTCCAGCTCTTTGCACATGTCATTACAATACTTTACTTTGTATTTTCAAGCCGCCCTTTGAAATCTTCTGTTCAGTTCTTTTACTTCATTAACTCTTCCTTTTGCTTTAGCTGCTCGACGTTCGAGAACAAGTTTCAGAGTCTCCTCTCACAAATCTGTCTTAGAAGAAGTACAATCAGAATGCTCCTTAGAGGCAAGGATGGTGAGACTGCATCTTACGTACTTTGGACATGTTGTCAGGAGGGATCAGTCCCTGGAGGAGGACATCATACTTGGCAAAGTACAGGGTCTGTGGAAAAGAGGAAGACCCTCAATGAGGTGGATTGACACAGTGGCTGCAGCAGTGAGCTCAAGCATAACAACGATTGTAAGGATGGCGCAGGACCGGGCGGTGTTTCGTTCTGTTGTGCATAGGGTCGCTAGGAGTCGGAACAGACTCGACGGCACCTAACAACAACAACAACAACAACAGATGTGTAACAAATAAAAATTTTCAGAATTTCAATTTTTCCTACCAAAAATTCAGACACCTGATTAAAAAAAAAAAATACCCTATAAAAACAGTAATTTGTGGCACACACGCATTTCTTCAGTTTCAAACAGTCACGAAATCCCCTGCCTTGTGGCAGCATGCACTCTTACTAACATGGCAGCTTCTCAATAAACCCCAGAGGCTGAAAAAATTCATGGTCGCTATATATACTGCAGGCATGGAAGGGTTAATTTTTGTGTAGGATATGAGGTAAGGGTCAAGGTTAGTCCTGTTGCTATACTGATGTCCAGTTGTTCCACCCCATTTGTTGAAAAGACTACGCTTTTTCTGATGAATGACTTTGCACCTTTGTTGACAATCAATTGGTCATGTAAGTGTGAGTGTTTTTCTGAAGTCTGTTGTCTTCCATTCATCTATGTGTTTGTTCTTACACCAATATCACACTCTCTTGACCACTGTAGCTTTATGGTGAGTCTTGAAATCAGGTGTCTAAGTCCTCCAAACTTGTTCTTTCTTTCAAAATTGTTTGACTATTCTGGGTTCTTTGCCTTTCTATATATTCCTTTTAGAATCAGTTTGTCACTACGTTTTAAAAAATCTTCTCAGACTTGAACTCTGAGTACTTTGGAGAGAATTTCCACTTTAACAATATTCGGTCTTTTGCCCCAAGAACATGGTAAATCTTTCTATTTATTTAGGTCTTTAATGTCCTTACACAAGGTTTTATTGTTTACAGTTCTCAGATCTTACACCTTTTGTTTAATTTATTCCTGTTTTTTTTTTTTTGGATTGTATATGGAATTAAAAAAATAGTTTACCAACTCTTCATGGCTAAAAACTAGGATATGATTTATTTTTTTACAGTTGACTTATGATGTATTTGAGTTACGATGAACCACACTTAGGACTGTCCTTTTTCTTTTTTTGTGGATCTTATTGTTAGTAATACGTACTTCATTCAGGGTTGCAGCTCATAGTTTGCTGATGTTTCTCATTCTCATGCCAGCCCTCAAAGATCAGATTTATAAAGACACTGATAATCAAAGGCAGTGATAATGAAAACTAACCAAAAAGGTGAGGTATTTGACTTGCACCAGAACCAACTTACAACGGAGCCATCAGGACTTAACCCCATCGTAAGTCAGGGACTACCTGTGTTGGCTTTGAACACTGGGACCTTGCTAAATTCACAATTAGTTCTAACCCAACCCCTTGCCATCGAGTCGATTCTGATTCATAGCAACCCTGTAGGACAGAGTAGAACTGCCCTATAGGGTTTCCAAGGCTGTAAATCTTTGTGGAAGCAGATTGCCACATCTTCCTCCCACGGAGCAACTGGTGGGTTCGAGCCGCTGACCTTTCAGTTAGCAGCCAATCGCTGAAACATTAGTTCTAGTACCTTTAGTATAGATTCCCTGGTGTTCTGTACATAAGGTCAGGTTGTCTGCAAATAAAGGCTGGCTTACATCTTCCTTTCCAATCTGTACGCTTTTTATTTCTTTTTCTTGTCTCATTACTTTGATTAGAACCGTCAATGCATTGTTGAATACAGGTGGTGATATTGGACATCCTTGTCTTTTTTTCTGATCTTAGGGAGAAAGCATTCTGTGTTATACCATCATGTGTGATGTTAGCCATAGGTTTTTGGTAGATGCCCTTTTGTTAGGTTAAAGCAGTCCCTTCCATTCCTAATTTTCTGACAATCTGTATCATGTATATAGAATTTTGTCAAATGCTTTTTGTGCACCTATTCTGGCTGTTACATGGTTTATCTCCTGTATTCTGTTAATATGCCAAATAGCATTGATTGATTTTCAAATGTTAAGTCAACCTTGCATTCCTGAGATAAACCCCATTTCTCCTTTTTATATATTGTTCAATTTTATTTGTAAAAATTTTGTGAAGAATTTTTATTCATCTTTAACATATTGGTCTAAAGTTTTCTTATCAAATCTTTGTTTGCTTTTGGGATCAAGGTAACACTGGCCTCAGAGATGTGTTGGGAAGTGTTTCCTTTCCCTCTGCTTTCTGACTGGCAATATTTTGTTTTCTTTTTTAAAATTTGTTTATTTGTTTATTGTGCTTTAAGTGAAAGTTTATGAATCAAGTCAGTCTCTCATACAAAAAGTTACACACACCTTGCTATGTACTCCTGGTTGCTCTTCCCCTAATGAGACAGCACGCTCCTTCTCTCCACCCTATATTCCCTGTGTCTAGTCAACTAGCTCCTGTCCCCCTCTGCCTTCTCACCTCCCCTCCTGACAGGAGCTGTCCACATAGTCACATGTGTCTACTTGAGCCAAGAAGCTCACTCCTCACCAGTATCATTATCTATCTTATTGTCCAGTCCAATCCCTGTCTGAAGAGTTGGCTTTGGGAATGGTTCCTGTCTTGGGCTATCAAAAGGTCCGGGGACCGTGACCTCTGGGGTCCCTCCAGTCTCAATCAGACCATTAAGTCTGCTCTTTTTTATGAGAATTTGAGATCTGCATCCCACATTCTTCTGCTCCAAGAGGGGTTCTCTGTTGTGTTCCCTGTCAGGGCAGTCATTGGTTGTAGCCAGGCACCATCTAGTTCTTCCGGTCTCAGGCTGATGTAGTCTCTAGTTCATGTGGCCCTTTCTGTCTCTTGGGCTCATCTTTTCCCTTATGTCTTTGGTGTTCTTCATTCTCCTTTGCTCTAGGTAGGTTAAGACCAATTGATGCATCTTAAATGGCCACTTGTTAGTGTTTAAGACCCCAGGAGTGACTGGCATTATTTATTCCTTAAATATTTGATATAGTTAACCTGAGAAGCCACCTGGGCCTGGAGTTTTCTTTGTGAGAATGTTTTAAGTTACAACTTTAGTTTCTTTAACAAATAACTGCTCAAGTTTTCTGCTTCTTCTTGAGTCAGTTTTGGCAAGTTGTATTTTTCAAAAAATTCCATGTCAGTTGTCAAATTTATTTGCATAAAGTTATTCATTATACTTCTTCATTATCCTTTTTTTAAAATAGCCTTTTTATTTTAGAATAGTTTTAGATTTACAGAATCGTGGCAAAGATAGTATAGAAAGCTCCACACTCAGTTTCCCCATCATTAACATCTTATATTAGTGTGGTGCATTTGTTACAATTAGTGAACCAGTACTGATATTTATTGTTAACTAAAGTCCATACTTACTCAGATTTTGTCAGTTTTCCCTTAATGTCCTTTTTTCTTTTCCAGGATCCCGTATCGGGTACCCCATTACATTTAGTAGCCATGTCTCCTTAGGCTCCTCTTGGTTGTGACAGTTTTTCAGTCTTATTTTTGATGATCTTGACAGTTTTGAGGATTACTTTTCAGATATTTTGTAGAATGTCTGTCAGTTGAGATTTGTCTGATGTGTTTCTCCTGATTAGACTTGTGTAATGTGTTTTTGGGAGGAAGATCACAGAGGCTAAGTGTCATTATTATCCCATCGTATAAATATGACTTATCACTGTGGATATTAATCTTGATCACCTGGCGTGGGATAGAGTTTTTATTTTTTATTTTCTCTCTTAATTATTGTACTTTAGATGAAAGTTTACAGAACAAATGAACTTCTCCTTAAACAGTTAGTACATATTGTTTTGTGACATTGATTACCAACCCCACGACATGTCACCATTCTCCCTTCTCGACCTTGGGTTCCCCATTACCAGCTTTCCTGTCTCCTCCTTCCTACTTGTCCTTGCCCCAGGACTAGTGTGCCCATTTAGTCTCGTTTTGTTTTATGGGCCCATCTAATCTTTGGCTAAAGGGTGAACCTCAGGAGTGACTTTGTTACTGAGCTACAAGAGTGTCCGGTGTCTGTACTGTCCGGGTTTCTCCAGTCTGTCAGGCCAGTAAGTCTGGTCTTTTTTTGTGAGTTAGAATTTTGTTCTACATTTTTCTCCAGCTCTCTCTGGAACCCTCTATTGTGATCCCTGTCAGAGCAGTCAGTGTTAGCTGGGCCCCATCTAGTTGTGCTGGACTCAGTGTGATAGGGGCTGTGGTAGTTGTGGTCCATTAGTCCTTTGGACTAATCTTTCCCGTGTGTCTTTGGTTTTCTTCATTCTTCTTAGCTCCAGATGGGGTGAGACTAGTGGAGTCTTAGATGGCCTCTCACAGGCTTTAAGACCCTAGATAGAACTCATCAAAGTAGAATGTAGAACATTTTATGGACTATTTTATGCCAGTTGAGCTAGATGTTCCCTGAGACTATGGTCCCCACAGCCCTCAGCCCAGTAGTTCGGTCCCTCAGGGAATTTGGATGTGTTATGGAGCTTCCATGACTTTCCTTGGATGAGTTGTAAGGTAGTGTTTTTAAAGTTGCTCCAGTGTAAAGTTACTGTTTTCTCTCTCTCTGTTTCCATATTGTACTCTTTGGGGGAAAGTTATAATATGCAGCCTACACTTAAGGAGTGGGGAGTTATGCTCTATCTCTTTAAGGGCATCGTATGTATATTAATTATTTGGAATTCTTCTACATGGAAAATTTGTCTTTTTTCTCCCATTTATTTATTTATTCAAAACTTTATACTTATTAGTATGGACTGTGCCTCATTATCCTTTTAACGCCTATAGGATCTTTAATGATATTTCCTCTTGTATTACTGACATAGGTTTTTTTTTATCTTTTAAATAGCCTAGCTAAAGGTTATTGATCTTTTAAAAAATAAGATCTTTGTTTCATTGATTTTCTCTGCTGTTTGTTCCTATGCTATTTAATTGATTTCTACTTTTATATTTATTATTTCCTCCCTGGCCTTCAGCCTCTTGGCCCGTGGACCCTCAACCCCTTGGCCCCTTGGGTCTCTTGGCTGGCCCGGCCTCTGCCCTGCTTGGGCAAGTGTTACAGAGTTCTTTAGCTCTGCCAGTAAGTGCTTGGGGGCACCCTACTCTGCCAGCAAGCCTCCTGCCTGAAAGTGCTCAGGTCTCTCATTCTGTGGGTCAGCAAGCCTAATTCTCTCGGCAAGCGCCCAGAGGCACCCCACTCCACCAGCCAGCCTCCTGCCTGAAGACACTCAGCTCTCTTGCTCTGTGGGTTGGTGTTCTTCTTTTTCTGATTTCTTAAGGTGGGAACTTAGGTAATTGGTTTGGGACCTATCTTTTTTCTAATATAAGCACTTAAAACTATAAACTTACCTCTAAGAACTGGTTTAGTTACATAAAAAATTTGACATGGTGTGTTTTCCTTATCGTTAATTTCAAAACATTTAATAATTTTTCTTGTGATTTTGTCTTTGACCCAAGTGTGTTGCCTAGTTTTCAAATATATGGACTTTTACTATATATCATTAAAAAAAAAAAGTTATTTAATTCTATTTTGGTCATAGAATGTACTCTTTGTGATCTCAGTCTTTATAAGTTTGTTAATTTTTGTACTGTAGTCTCTTGTTTTATGTTTTCTCTTGATGAACATGCCACGGACACTTGAAAAGAATGTGCTTATGGAGTTGTTGGACATAAAACCAAAAAAAAAAAAAAAAAGGAAAAAAATAATATTTAAAAGCCATTGATGTACTGTACAACTATAGATCAACAATGTTAATGTCGGTTAAGAAACATTAATGTCGGCTAAGAAATGAGTAGCCACCCCACCCTGGACTGCACTGTGCACTTGGGCTAAACACATAGATGAAGAATATAAAACCCCTGGCAATGATGACTTCATACTCCGGAGTATCGCCAAGAACCAAACCCCTTGCTGTTGAGTCAATTCTGATCATAGTGACCCTATAGGATAGAGTAGAACTGCCCCATAGAGTTTCCAGGCTGTAGTCTTTACTGGGGCAGACTGCCACATCTTTCTTCCACAGAGCGCTTCATTCGAACCCACCAGCCTTTTGGTTAGCAGCTAAGCGTTTAACCACCGCACCAGTGCTCTGTAAATATCAGTTCGATCAAGTTGGTTGGTAATGTTGTTCAAAAATTCTATGCTGTTGCTTATTTTTTGTCTAGTTAATTGGTGAGAGAAGAATGTTAAAATCCCCAACTGTGATTATGGAATCATCTATTTCCTGTCTTTAATTCTTTCAATTTTTGTTTCATGTATTTTGGAGCTTTGTTACTAAGTGTATGCATTTACGTTTGCTACATCTTCCTGATTAATTCAGCCTTTTACCATTATGAAATATCCTTATTTATCTCTGGTACAAATTTTAATTATTAAATCTCTTTTATCTGATATTTGGAAACACTGGTAGCATAGTGGTTAAGTGCTAGCTCCGCTAACCAAAAGTTCGGCAGTTCAAATCTACCAGGAGCTCCTTGGAAGCTCCATGGGACAGTTCTACTCTGTCCTGTAGGGTTGCTACGAAACAGAATCTACTTGACGGCAATGGGTTTGGGTTTTTTTTGTCTGATATTAATATATCTACTCTAGCCTTCTTATGTTTACTGTTTGTATGGCATATCTTTTTCTTTTTACTTTAAGTCTGTCTTTATATTTAAAGTATGCATCTTTTGTGACAGCGTAAGTGTAGTAGGTCTTGCTTCTTTATCCATTGCGACAATCTCTACCTTTTAATTAGAGTGCTTAGTCTATTAACATTTAATGTAATAGTTCATATGGTTGAGCGTAGGCCTTCCCCTTTTTTTTCCCTTGGTTCCCTCTTTTCTTTGTTTCTCTCTCTATTTTTCCTGCCTTCTATTTGGATTATTTGATGTTTAATTTTTTTAGAATTCCATTTTAATTTAACCATTTTTTGGGGGGATGCTTTGAATAATTTGTAATGGTTGTTCTTGGGATTATAGTATGCATCCTTAACTGTTCCTAGTCTACATGAAGTTATATTGTATCATTTCTTATAACATGTAGAATCTGTGTAAGCATTTAGGTCTACATCCTGCCTTTCCATGGTCTTTATGCTATGGGTATTATATCTATCTACATTATAAAACCCAGAAGACAGTGTTATACATTTTTGGCTTTAAGCAGCCGTATATATTGTAACCCCCACATGTCTGTCAGCTTATCGTACTGTGGGGGCTTCCGTGTTGCTGTGATGCTGGAAGCTATGCCACTGATATTCAGATACCAGCAGGGTCACCCATGTGGGACAGGTTTCAGCTGAGCCTCCAGACTAAGACAGACTAGGAAGAAGGACGTGGCAGTCTACTTCTGAAAAGTATTATCCAGTGAAAACCTTATGAATAGCAGCGGAACATTGTCTGATACAGTGCTGGAAGATGAGCCCCCCACGTTGGAAGGCACTCAAGAGATGACTGGGGAACAGCTGCCTCCTCAAACTAGAGTCGACCTCAATGGTGTGGATGGAGTACAGCTTTGGGGACCTTCATTCGCTGATGCGGCACGACTCAAAATGAGAAGAAACAGCTGCAAACATCCATTAATGATCAGAACCTGGGATGTACAAAGTATGAATCTAGGAAAATTGGAAATGGTCAAAAATGAAATGGAACGCATAAACATGGATATGCTAGGCATTAGTGAGCTGAAATGGACTGCTACTGGCCATCCTGAATTGGACAATCATATAGTCTACCATGATGGGAATGACAACTTGAAACGGAATGGTGTTGCATTCATCATCAAAAAGAACGTTTCAAGATCTATCCTGAAGCACAACGCTGTCAGTGATAGGATGATATCCATATGCCTACAAGGAAGACCAGTTAATACGGATATTATTCAAATTTACGCACCAACCACTAGGGCCAAAAATGAAGAAACAGAAGATTTTTATCAGCTGCTACAGTCTGAAATTGATCGAAATGCAATCAAGATGCATTGGTAATTACTGGCAATTGGAATGGGAAAGTTGGAAACAAAGAAGAAGGATCAGTAGTTGGAAAATATGGCCTTGGTGATAGAAGCAATGCTAGAGATCGAATGAAAGAATTTTGCGAGACCAGCGACTTCATTGCAAATACCTTCTTTTACCAACATAAACGGCGACTATACACATGGACCTCGCCAGATGGGACACACAGAAATCAAGTTGACTACATCTGTGGAAAGAGACAATGGAAAAGCTCAATATCATCAGTCAGAACAAGGCCAGGGCCAACTGTGAAACAGACCATCAATTGCTCATATGCAAGTTCAAGCTGAAACTGAAGAAAATCAGAGCAAGTCCACGGGAGCCCAAATGTGACCTTGAGTACATCCCACCTGAATTTAGAGACCATCTGAAGAATAGACTTGACACCTTGAACACTGGTGAACGAAGACTAGACCAGTTGTGGAATGATATCAAGAACTTCATCCATGAAGAAAGCAAGAGGTCACTGAAAAGACAGGAAAGAAAGGAAAGACCAAGATGGATGTGAGAGAAGACTCTGAAACTCGCTCTTGTGCGTCGAGCAGCTAAAGGAAAAGGAAGAGTTGATGAAGTAAAAGAACTGAACAGAAGATTTCAAAGGGCATCTCGAGAAGGCAAAGTAAAGTATTATAACGACATGTGCAAAGAGCTGGAGATGGAAAACCAAAAGGGAAGAACACACTCGCCGTTTCTCAAGCTGAAAGAACTGAAGAAAAAATTCAAGCCTCGAGTTGCAATAGTGAAGGATTCTATGGGGAAAATACTAAATGATGCAGGAAGCATCAAAAGAAGATGGAAGGAATACACAGAGTCATTATACCAAAAAGAATTAGTCGATGTTCAACCATTTCAAGAGGTGGCATATGATCAGGACCCGATGGTACTGAAGGAAGAAGTCCAAGCTGCTCTGAAGGCATTGGTGAAAAACAAGGCTCCAGGAATTGATGGAATATCATTTGAGATGTTTCAACAAACAAATGCAGTGCTGGAGTTGCTCACTCGTCTATGCCAAGAAATATGGAAGACAGCTTCCTGGCCAGCTGACTAGAAGAGATCCATATTTATGCCTATTCCCAAGAAAGGTGATCCAACCAAATGCAGAAATCATCAAACAATATCATTAATATCACACGCAAGCAAAATTTTCCTGAAGATCATTCAAAAACGGCTGCAGCAGTATATCGACAGGGAACTGCTAGAAATTCAGGCTGGTTTCAGAAGAGGACGTGGAACCAGGGATATCATTGCTGATGTCAGATGGATCCTGGCTGAAAGCAGAGAATACCAGAAGGGTGTTTACCTGTGTTTTATTGGCTATGCAAAGACATTTGACTGTGTGGATCATAACAAATTATGGATAACATTGCAAAGAATGGGAATTCCAGAACACTTAATTGTCCTCATGATAGATCAAGAGGCAGTTGTTTGGACAGAACAAGGGGATACTGATTGGTTTAGAGTCAGGAAAGGTGTGCATCAGGGTTGTATTCTTTCACCATACCTATTCAATCTGTATGCTGAGCAAATAATCCAAGAAACTGGACTATGTGAAGAAAAACGGGGCATCAGGATAGGAGGAAGACTCATTAACAACCTGCGTTATGCAGATGACACAACCTTGCTTGCTGAAAGTAAAGAGGACTTGAAGCACTTACTAATGAAGATCAAAGACCACAGCCTTTGGTATGGGTTGCACCTCAACATAAAGAAGACAAAAATCCTCGCAACTGGACCAATGAGCAACATCATGATAAACGGAGAAAAGATTGAAGTTGTCAAGGATTTCATTTTACATGGATCCACAATCAACAGCCATGGCAGCAGCAGTCGAGAAATCAAAAGACACATTGCATTGGGTAAATCTGCTGCAAAGGACCTCTTTAAAGTGTTGAAGAGCAAAGATGTCACCTTGAAGACTAAGGTGCGCCTGACCCAAGCCGTGGTATTTTCAATCACATCATATGTATGTGAAAGCTGCACAATGAATAAGGAAGACCGAAGAAGAATTGACACCTGTGAATTGTGGTGTTGGCGAGGAATATTGAATATACTATGGACTGACAGAAGAACAAACAAATGTCTTGGGAGAAGTACAACCAGAATGCTCCTTAGAAGCAAGGATGGCGAGACTGCGTCTTACATACTTGGGACATGTTGTCAGGAGGGATCAGTCCCTGGAGAAGGACATCATGCTTGGCAGAGCACAAGGTCAGTGGAAAAGATGAAGGCCCTCAAGGAGATGGTTTGACACAGTGGCTCCAACAAAGAGCTCAAGCATAGCAATGATTGTAAGGGTGGCTCAGGACCGGGCAGTGTTTCGTTCTGTTGTGCATAGGGTCACTATGAATCAGAGCTGACTCAACGGCACCTAACAACAACAACAACAAATGTTTTGCAAAGGAATCAGGAGGCAAAAAAAACATAATAATAAAAATAAAAAAGCCTTTTGTATTTTTTCAGATATTTCCCATTTCGAATACTGCCTTCATGTGCTTTTGAGGAGCCAATGTCTCCATCTGCTTTCATTTCCCTTTAAGCAGAAAAACTTCCTTTATCATTTATTGAGGTATAGGGCTGCTGAGGAAACCCTGGTGATGTAGTGGTTAAGTGCTACAGCTGCTAACCAAAAGGTTGGCAGTTCGAATCCACCAGGATCTCCTTGCAAACTCTATGGGGTAGCTCTACTCTGTCCTATAGGGCTGCTATTAGTTGGAATCGACTCAATGACAATGGGTTTTTGGGTTTCGTAGGGCTGCTAATGATGGATTTTGTTATTATTATTATTTTTAATGTATACGTATCTTTATTTTTGAAGGATAATTTTCTTAGATACAAAATTCTGGGCTTTTTTTTTTTTTCTTCTAGCACTTCATGATGTTCCGCTTATTTTGGATTCCACAATTTGGATGAAAAGTCAGATACTAATTAAATTCTTGTCCCCTCATATATAATGAGTTGTTTTTCTCTTGATGCATTCAAGTTTACCCTTTGACTTCAGATATTGTAATTATGATGTGCCTTGGAATGGCCCTTTTTGTGTGTATCCTTCTTTGTGTTTGTTGAGCTGCTCAAATCTGTAAATGTATGCCTTCCATCAAGTTTGGAAAAATTTTGGCTGTCATTTCGTCAGTATTTTTTTCTAGCCCATTATTTCACTCCTCTCCACCTGGAACTCAAATTGCATGTATGCTAGACCATTTGACATTATATAACATGTCCTTGAGGTTCTATTTATTTTATAAATATATTTTCTTTATGTTCTTCACTTTAAGTAATTTCTGTTGGTCTGTATTGAAGTTCATTTACACTTTCCTCTTTTTCTCCATTCTTATGTTAAGTTCATCAGTGAAATTTTTATTTCAGATATTGTATTTTTTTGATTCTAGAATTTCCATTTAGTTCTCTTTTTATTGTTTTCATTTCTCTGCTTTCTACTGACATTTCCTATTCTTTTATTCATTTTGAGTATATTTTCATTCATTTCATTGAGAATAGTTATAATCATTGCTTTTAAAATCTTTGTTAATTTGACAGTGATGATTGGGTCATCTTGGAGTTCATCGCAGTTGGTTTTCTTTTTACTGTGTTCCGTGTTCCTGTTTTTTCATATGTACCGTAATTTTGAATTGTATCCTAGACATTTTGAATGTTAAATTGGGGAGACTCTGGATTCTGTAATTTTTTTCCCCAATGGCAATTGTTTATTTTGTTTTAGTAGGCAGTTACTTTGGTTGGACAAAAAGTGCATACTCTGCTTTTTGGGTGGCTGCTCTAATCTTAGTTCAGATCTTCTGTGTTTACCTAAGCTGTTTGGAGTCTGTTCTAAGCTTTCATGATTCAGAAGTTCGTCAGAAATGTGGTTAGATAGAATTTTGGGATTCTGTATGATTCTTCTAGATTTTCCTCCTTTCCCCTTACTGGCCATGATTTACCTGGTTTTGGCCTTCCAGTTCTGCAGGTCATAAAGGCTACAATTTTGTTTTGTTTTTTCCTGGCACTGTCATGATACAGTGACTGTGCTCAGCCCAGCCTGGAAGAATGGGAACTCATTCCCCACAACTCCCTTCCTCCAAGTGTGGATTCCCCACTAGACTTGGTGTTCATTCTTTAGTGTTTGCAGGTAGCTGCTTTTGGTATTATGCCCCGAATAATAGTGATTAGCTGTAGGAGGGTCGATCTAGTAGGATCTTAGTCATTACTGGAAGTGGAAGCCAAGTTTTAGTATTTTTCATATTAATTTGTATAAACACCTTATATTTTAAGAATATTAAGAATATATTATGCACATTTATGATAGATAACTTTGTAAGCTTGTTTTTTGGCTTTAAAGTTTTGTTTTAGTATTTCTAATATACAGAAATTATATATTGTAAATATAATTAAATAGATAAGCTTGAGATTTCTTTCTTAGTTTTTGCTTTCTTATCCAAATATTAGATGAGTATGTACTTAGATTTTCTTCTTGGCTTTACTAGTGGTCCTACTTCTTACATTAACTTTTTAATCCATTTTGAATTTATTTTAGTATATGATAGGATGTGAGGGTCTAATCTGATGTCTTCCCTAAAGAGCAGGATAATTTCTTAAACATAGTATATTGAAGCTGATTCTATTTTATAGGAGTCACAATGTTTCCATTATAGAAAATTAATGTCCAACTTGCTGAAATTTAAGGTGAGAATATGTAGTACTGACAACGTATGTCAGTGCAGTAAGCAAGGTCTGAGGAGGAAAGGCTGAACACGAGTGATGGGATTTTGTTTTTCCTGAGGAGAGTAGTACACCAAACCACTGTCTCCACAGTCTACCTTTTTAGATTTTGTCATGCGTACCTAAAAAGAATCAATAAATCAATCTCTCTTTCTGATGACCATGCACATAGTGCTAATTGCAGAAGTGGAAGTAATGACCATTTATTGAGCGTCGGTCGCTATAATAATAATAATAGTCGGAGTAAAAGTGTTATAGAAGTGTTGACTGCTGTATCAACAACAATAATAATAGTATTTAAATAGTGATGAGTGATACAAAGAAAGAAGACATAGTGCTGTGACAGAGGGTGATAGGGGTCAAGGAAATCAGGAAAGGCGTCCTTGGTGATGTGATGATTGACTTGAGACTTGAAAGAGGAATAGAATTAAATGTATTAACTATGGAGCCCTGGTGGCGAAGTGGTTCAGTTACTGACTGCTAACCGAAAGGTTGGCAGTTTGAATCCACCAGCCGCTCCTTGGGAACCCTACGGGCAGTTCTTCTGTATCCTGTTGGGTCGCTTTGAGTCAGAATTGATGCAACAGGTTTTTGAGTTAATTATGGGAGGTAGGTAATGATGAGCGTAGACGGAATTGGTCGAGGAAGCAACAAGTCTAAGGGACCTATGACAGGCCGTCTTGAAGAACTGAAAGGCTGATATGGCTAGAGTTAAGAGAAGGGAGAGGATGGCATAGGATGAGGCTAGAAATGTCAGCAGAGGCAAACTATGTGGGCTTGTAGACCACAGAAGGATTTTAGTTTTTATCCTAAGAGCAATGGGAGTCATGGAAAGATTTTAAGCAACAGAGTAATATGATCAGGTCTTCCTTTCAAAAAGATTAGGGTGGCTACAGTGTGGAAATATATTGGAGGAGGGCAACAGTAGGTGCAAGGAGACCAATCTGATTATCCCAATAATTAATCCAAGTGAAAGAAGATGGTAGCTTGGTCCTGTTTGTGGATGTGTGAATGGATGGATAGCTGGATGAGTAGCTGGGTATGTAACCAAAGCTGAACTAGCAAGATCATGGACTTAAAGCCACTTAATTTTGTTTCCTGCTGTTAATTTAAATGTGCTCAGTTGGATTGTTCTTTTCCCCTGAATGAAAACCTGAGCAGACTTGGTTTTTCTGCTTTGTCCTGGGTAATACAAAGAGCCTCAGTTTAGCAACTTCAGTAGCCAGTATCATGCAGTAGTCAAAGCTGTAGACTTGATTTGAAGGTGAATTGTGTTTCCTCACCCAGTTAGGGTCTGTTGGAGGCAAGAATAAAGGGGACATGAGTGATTTCTTCTCATTTCCCCACTTGAACTTCCCTCCCTTCCTCGTTTTGCAAACTCAGTTTCTGACATCTCCAAGGATTAGAGTGAACAGAAGGAGAGAGAGAGTGGAGCGTGAGAGTTCTTACGCGGCTGGCGCTGCTGTGAGCTTGCAGCGGCATCCTCTGTGCCCCGAAGTGTTTAAAGCTGCTTTCTTCCGGGGTGACTTTGTTGGTTCTTTGGATCCCCCGTCTCAGTTACGTGGTGCTGCTGGAACGGAAGTGCCACAAGTGGATGACCTTAACAAAGGGAAATTTATTCTCTCACAGTCTAGAAGGCTAGAAATCCAAATTCAGGGTGCCAACTCCAGGGGAAGGCTTTCTCCCTCTGTCGGCTCTTGGGTCGGGTTCTTTTCATCAGTTTTCCGCTGGTCGAGATGCTTCTCAGCACAGGGACTCCACGTCCTAAGGATGTGCTGTTTCCTGGCTCTTGTTTCTTGGTGGTATGAGGTCCCCATGTCTCTCTGCTTGCTTCTCTCTTTTATATCTTAACGGAGATTGGTTTAAGACACACCCTACTCTTGTAGATTGAGTTCTGCCTCGTTAACATAACTGCTTTTAATCCTGCCTCATTAACATCTCAGAAGCAGGATTTACAACACACAGAAAAATCACATCAGATGACAAAATGGTGGACAATCACACAATACTGGGAATCATGGCCTAGCCAAGTTGAAGACACTTTTGCGGGACACAGTTCGGTCTATAACGCCCCCATTACAAAGGATCCCATAGCCATAGTGCCTTTTATAATGACAACTGCATCTCCATTCCAACTGGTTGCTTATTCCCTCCTCAGCCCCTGGAAATCGGGAATAACTATACCTTTTCTTTTTAAGGTCTGTTTGCTCCTCCAGGTGGCCGTCTTGGGCAGGAGCAGAGATGACCCCGTGTGTGCTTGTCTGTGCACATCCTGTCTTTTTCATGTAGCCCACATCCTATCCACATGAATCTCTCGTGCATTATTGCCCTGGTCACTCTGGTAGAGCAAGCCAACCAGCAGCCCCACAACTCTTTTTTTTTTGTCAACCATTGGCTTCTCCTCTCTCCTGGAAGATTTTTCCATGGGAGTCAAGCACTGATCCATCGCACTCCCGATTGCTCCGGACACGTGTCAACTTGTCTGAGGGGAACCAGATCTCATGAGGCTTGAGGAGAGGGGTAGGCAACCTCCACCACCCACTTTGTTCGGGATCATGACTGACAGCATACCAAAAGATTTTCTCCCCCAAATCCTCTCTCTTATCTACTGTTTTCTGGACTTTGTAATACCCTTGATGTAGGTAAAGAGTTTAAATTTGTCTAGCCAGTTCTTTCTCATGTTTAGCAATCAAAGAGGATAGTCAGTCTCATGCTCACTGTGGTGTCTCATATCCCTTGTATAAGGACCTCAGCCAAAACTACCTTTTGCCACCCTGCTATGGAAAGATGGAAGATGCTTAGTGAAAAAGGAAGGCACTACATAGTAGATTAGAGTATGTTGTCAAACACTTGCTGGTTATCCAGCAATGAGATAGGGGTTTTTTGCTGTATCAGCTCTAATCCTTACAGCAATCCTCCCAGTGTTGTTGTTGTTGTTGTTGTTAGGTGCCATCGAGTCAGTCCCGACTCATAACAACCCTGTGTACAACAGAATAAAACACTGCCTGGTCCTGCACCATCCTCACAATTGTTGTTATGCTTGAGCTCATTGTTGCGGCCACTGTGCCAATTCACCTCGTTGAGGGTCTTCCTCACTTTCACTGACCCTCTACTTTCCCAAGCATGATGTCCTGCTGCAGGGACTGGTCCCTCCTGATAACATCAAAAAACAAAGTGAGACCAAGTCTCGCCATCCTTACTTCTAAGGAGCATTCTGGCTGTACTTTTTCCGAGACAGATTTGTTTGTACTTCTGGCGGTCCATGGTGTATTCAGTATTCTTTGACAACACCATAATTCACAGGCATCAATACTTTGGTTCCTTATTCACTGTCCAGCTTTCACATGCATTTGAGGCGATTGAAAACACTGTGGCTTGGATCAGGTGCACCTTAGTCCTCAAAGTGCTATCTTTCCTTTTTAACACTTTAAATAATATCTGGCCTCCCAGCAGATATTATTATTCTCACTTTACAGATGGGAAAAAGAGAGAATGAGAATAGTAAGCAACTTGCCTGTGGTCACATTGATAGGCAGTGAAGGAGCAAGGATTTGGCCTCTGGTTGTTCAGAATCCTAAACCTGAGTTCCCATGGGGCCACTCCTGCTGGCATCTCCTGAAACTGGAATTATTGGGCCCTGAGTCATCAGACCATAATCAACTAAGGAAGTTTGTTTTTGAATAATTTATTTTCCAATTTTGAAATTCTTGCTAAGACTTTAAGTCTAGATTCATTTTCTTTTGCTGCCATAAACCTTTTTAAGCCACAAAACTAGTGGCTTAAAACAACACGAATTTATTATCTTTAAGTTCTATAGGTTAAAGCCCAACATGAGTCTTACCACGGGGCTAAAACCAAGGTGTCAGCAGGGCTGCATTCTTTTCTGGAGGCTCCAGGGGCAAATCTGTGTTCTTGCCTTTTCTAGCTTCTAGAGACCACCCACATTCCTTGGCTCCTGATCCGCGTCCTCCATCTTAATGCCAGGAGTGCCGTCTCTCTCTGGCCTTTCTTCTGTAGTCACATCTCTTTCTCTGACTGCAGCGGAGAAAGGGTCTACCGTTTTAAGAATTCACGTGATCACACTGGGCCCACCTGGCTAGCCCAGGATACTCTCACTGTCTCCAAGTCCGTACCCTTTATCACATCTGCAAAGCCCCTCTTGCCAGGAAGTAGGACGTGGACGTCTTTGGGTGGCCATTCTTCCTGCTACAGTAATTGAGCAAAATGATGAATTTGAAAGAATTGTTTCATGGATGTTTAGAATTTTAATCAGCCCCCTTTGTTCCTTCCTCCAGTGTCTGCCATCACTAATAGAATATAGAGACATGGAGACGTATAATCTGTTTGTTTTTTCTTGCTCGTAAAGAAATCTATTTGTGGCACTATTTTACTAGACTCTTTTGTTTACCTTGGATTTGAAGCTTCGTATAAATTCATCGCTGCCGTTTTCAATTCAGTATTAAGCACCTAATCCAGGCAGTGTTATAGAAAAAAAAATGTTTAATATTTCTGTTTTTTAAATCCAGATTTGGACTTAAAACCACTGCTAAAATCAATTGGAAGCAATTTCTAACATCATTTTACCATCCTCCATGGTTGTCATTTAGTGGCTCAGTTCCAATGGCAAGAAGAAATAGGTAGGTAAAACACAAAAAGCCTAAAATCCAGATACTTCCTACTTCCACGTAAGGACTAAATTTTAGTTACACATCATAGTATGGAGACCCTGGTGGTGTAGTTGTTAAGTGCTGCAGCTGCTAACCAAAGGGTCGGCAGTTCAAATCCACCAGGCGCTCCTTGGAAACTCTATGGCGCAGTTCTACTCTGTCCTATAGGGTCCCTATGAGTTGGAATCGACTCAACGGTAATAGGTTTCTATATGAAAAGGAACAATATATGTTAACTTGTTTCCCCTGTGGGTCATGGGATTGCTGTTTTCATTCTGGTGTCTATTACAAGTTCAGGTTTACAATGCCACATACATTGTGGGGGGGCCCCCAAATATTAACAAATAATAGTAGGACACTTTAGAACGTAGACATCTGCTTTGTGATGTATTTTGTTTATGTTGGTGGGCATCACGTATTGATTGTCCTACATGAGTCAGAATCAGCTCGACAGCATGTAACAACTACCACCTATAAATCTTAGAGGAAAAACAGGCTTTATAACCTTGGCACGTCCATTGAACGCACTGCGCTGTATTGCAAAGTAAAACATACCAGAGTTAGCTCCCACTTCACTGGGTCCTATCCGTGTCTCAGAGATTTATGAATATTTAATGGACTGTCCTGGCTCCCGGCCCTCCGGTGTTCAAAGCCCTCCCTCCCTGTTCCCGGGGTGAGTTCAGTTCTTAAGTGAAACTTTCTTTCTCTATGTAATTTTCTTGTCTGATAGTACCTCGTCCAGGGCTGTAAGAATTAAAAATTTAACTTTATTTACTTTAAAACAGTAGTTTTCAACTGGGTAGGGGACAATAGTGTTCTTTCCCCTCCTACCCCTCCCACCGCCCGGGGACATTTGACAATGTCAGGAGACATTTCTGTTTATCACGGCAGGGTGACAGGTGCTCCTTACAGCTAATGTGTAAAAAAAAAAAAAAAAAAAAATGTGTAGAGGCCGGAAATAAAAACAAAACAAACCTGTTGCCATTGAGTCGATTCCAGCTCATAGCGACCCTATAGGACAGAGCAGAACTGCCCCACAGGGCTTCTTCCTGGGCTTTAAATCTCTACGGAAGCAGATTGCGAGGCCTTTTCGCCCAGGGAGTTGCTGCGTGGGTTCAAACTGCCGACCTTCCAGTTTGCAGCAGAATGCTTAACCTCTGCACAACCAGTGGAGGCCAGGGATGCCGCTAGATATCCTACACGCACGATACAGTTACCGAGCTCCAAACGTCAAGGGTGCCGCTGTGGAGAAATCCCAGTGAAACGTTTCCATGCGAGACTTAGTGTTTTTTTAGAAAAACTCGGTACCAGGGAGCCACATGGGGAACTCTGAGTTGGGACCAGTTTGTATGTTGCTCAGAAGGAGTGGTAGGTGTGTGTGTGTTTACATTTTACACAGTCGAAAAAGCTAACGTGGCTATATGGACACAGCAATAAAAGCTCAAGACAAATGTGAGAATTGCTCAGTAGGTAAGCTGATTCACTGTCATCCTTCATTTAACAGAAAATGAGAACTATCTAATTGAACATTGAAAAAGGGGAGGCCAACATATTTTGTTATGAGATATGGAAGCCCACCGTTCTGATCCGAGTTCGTATAGAGTTGGTTTTGATCTCCAGAGTGGGTGATCATAGGCCTTCAAGGGCACACATGTGAACCGATGGACCCCTGAGCTCAGGAGGTGAAAGCGAGGGGTGGTAAAGGGGAAGAGTCCAATCGTGTAGGTGGCTATGGCCCTTGTCAGTTGAAAGGAGACGTTCTGAAGGTTGTAAGCCTCACAGTTTTAGAACTGGAAATTTGTGTGCTCCTTTATCGTGTGGAAGTGTCTGCGCGATATGCCGCCTGCACAGGGAGATGATGGTTCTGATCTTGCTGCCGTAACTGAGGCCTTAGCAGTGATCAGTGCTCCTTTTCCTGGTCTATTTTGAGATCAAAAGCACAGATTTGCAAAGTGTCTACCCAACGTTAGTCAGCATGGGTGGGGGTAACTGTAAAGCAAAGCTAATAACTCCGATGGGAACTACACCCGTGCCATCTCCATTATTAGGCATCACATGGACCAAGTGGCAGATCAACACACAGAAGTGCCTTACACTTTTAGGAAGAAGAGCCATCCACAAATAAAGCATTAATATGGCTATTGGGAAGGTGCTTTTGTGCATTACGGAAGAGGGAAGTTCAAGAGCATAATCTTATTCCTGTTTTTCCTTTGATCCTCTTACAGCATCAACTCTAGCAACATCAACTCTAGAAACCAGCCTAACAAGGAAAATATTATCACAAAGTTATCAAGACATGCTGAAGATCGTTTTACGTCTTTGAAGAAGGCCTTACTGCTGTTCAACAACGTGAGATTTTGAACCCTTCCCTGATGAAAAATTCATTGTCTCTAAGAATGCTAACACTCACAACGAAACTGATAAAAACTGCACATCGACTCATTTATCCAACAAACGTTTTTTTGAGCTCCTATTATATGCTAAGAATTGTTGTGAGTGCTTGGGGTTACAAATCCCATCCTCAAGAATTGAGTCTAGTTAGGAAGACAGGTGATATACAAATAATTGCAGTACAGTAAGATAAATGCCGATAGCTTGAGAACAGTGTGTTCTCCTTGTTAAGAATGGAGTGACTAGTCATCCTTAATTGCTCATTTAACAAATTACCCACACTGGTTGACCCTCCCTCACCTGGCCTTAGACTTTATCATCTTGTAACCAACTTGTCGCCTGTAACAGGAACATTTTCTTCATTCCAAAATAACCTGTTTCAATTGTACAACAGATGGCAAGCTAATTCATGAATTTGCAACTTGCTTTCTCTTGCTTTAGACATCAGCTCCTCTTCCACTTTAATGTTTGTTTTAGAAAGTAGCACTTGGAGACTTTTGATATAGAGGGGCATTTCCCAAGTATGATATTTATTGAGCACGATTCCATAACTGCATCTCTAGTAAATAATGAGGAGGACAGTGACTTACTTTTCCCCGGGCTCAAATATGACTGTGTACAAAAAATTTCAAACTCCAGGGGAGTTAGTTGGCTTCAGCGCCATCCTTCCAAAGGCTGCTGACAAAGGGGAAGTCTGTAAGTTAACAGGATGTGGCCTGGGGAGAAGCCCCCATTGGCTAGAGGTGGATGTCAAGGTTTGGCCATTAGCTGTCTGTGTTGGACACCATAGTTCTATTCCTCTGCTTCCAAACATAGAGTGGACTCAGAGATAGGAGGTTATGTTTTCCTGTGGAGACATTTTAGCTAGTATACCTAGTATAATTAACTACCGGGAGCACTACATGACTTGCTCTTTCTGAATGAACAATAATATTGAGTGTTCAAGGGATATGGCTGCTAACCAAAGGGTCAGCAGTTTGAATCCACGAGGTGCTCCTTGGAAACCGTATGGGGCAGTTCTACTCTGTCCTACAGGGTCTCTATGAGTCGAAATTGACTTGACGGCAGTGGGTTTGGTTTGGGCTTTTGGCTTTTACTATGTGCCAGACACTGTTTTAAGCAATTTGCTTGTGTTATTTCATAGCCGCCTCTTCACACTTCTGTGAGGAAAGGGTTATTTGTATTTGACAGATAAGAAAGTGAGCATAGGGGTTAAAGTAGCCAGCCCGAGGCTACCCAGCCGGTAAGTAGGAGCCTCCTGGCTCCAAACATACACGTAAGCACTGGATGGAGCTGCCTGGTCATATAGTAGCTAAACTTCCTCCAAAATGAAGGCTCTGTGTATTCACCCACCTCAGGTTGTATTTAGCATAATGCAGAAGCAATTTAATTAAGAATGGTGAAATCTTCATCCCCATTAATGGAGGCCTGTAATAATGCTAACGACTTCAAATGTCAGACTGTTTAAAAGTCGTCGATGAATGGTTGAGCTACAGAGCAACAGACACATAATATCGGTTAAGAAATGAGTAGCCGCCCTGTGTTGGGCTGTGTTGGCACTTAGGCTAAACACACAGATGAAGAATATAAAGCCCCTGGCAATGATGACTTTGTATTCTGGAGTATCACCAAAAAACAAACCCGTTGCCACTGAGTCAATTCCAACTCTAGCGACCCTATAGAACAGAGTAGAGTGTCCCCACAGAGTTTCCTAGGAAACCTGGTGGCGAAATGGTTAAGAGCTCGTCTGCTAACCAAAAGGTCAGCAGTCCCAATCCACTACACGCTCCTTAAAAACCCTAGGGGCAGTTCTATGCTGTCCTATAGGGTCGTTAGGAGTCGGAATTGACTCGATGGCAATGGATTTGGTCTTTTTTTTTGGTTTTGGTAATCTTTATGGGAGCAGATTCACCACATCTTTCTCCCATGGAGTGACTGTTGTGTTTGAACCACTGACCTTTCAGTCAACAGCCACGTGGTTAACCACTGCACCATCACAGAAGAGTAATAATGGTAAAATGCCTTCCAGTTGAAAGGTAAATGGTTTCAGAGTGGGACTCCCCCCCACTACCACACACACACTTGCCTTGGCCTTGGCCATATTTTGGGATATGGAAGAAATTAAACAAGAATGAGAACAGACAGTGAGAGCCAGGAATAGGCAGGGCTGGATGTTTCACAGGTCCCTCTCCCGCTATAGAGAGGGATGCAGAATTAATAGAAGAAAGATTGCTTTGAATCTGCTCCTAGAGTCAAACATCTCAAGTAGCTATATGTGCTGCCTCCAAACACTGCCACCATTTCTTCAGGTGGACCCCAATCATCCCAATCTCTTACATTTAAATCAGGTGTGGCTCCCTTTCTATCACCCATGAACTGTTTGTATCCTGCCTGTTTGCTTCTCTTATTCTCAATGTTATTATTCACAGATGACTTGATTTTGTAAAAAGGACATCGAAACGCATGTACAAGGATGTATTAGAATTAGTAATAGAATTTAGAAGGTCATTGGATGCAAGGTCAATATGCAAAAATCAATACTATTCCTAAAAACACCAATAAAAATAAAAAAATAGAAATTTTTAAAATAGCATTTATAATAATATTTAAATAATCAAATACCTAGAAATATGTCTATCAAAAAATATGCAAATTCTCTACACTGAAAACTGCAAAGACTGCTTGGAGAAGGAATACCAATCCTTCACAAACTCCTTCAGAAAATAGAGGAGGAACACTTCCGAGTTCATTCAATGAGACCAATACTACCCTGATACCAAAGACAGACAAAGACATCACAAAAAAGCTGCAGACCAATATCCTTAATGAATATAGTTGCAAAAATTCTCAACAAAATGTTAGTATACTGGTATAAAAATATTAACTGTTATGACAACATGGGATTTATCCCAGGAATAGAAGGTCAGTTTAACTTCAAAAAAATCAAGTAATGTAATATACCATATTAGAATAAAGGGCAAAATCATATGATCATCTCAATAGATGCAGCAAAAGCATTTGAAAAATCTAACTTGCCTTTATGATACATGGTAAAACTCTCAACAAACTAGGAATAAAAGAACTTCCTCAACTTGTTAAAAGGCATCTGTGAAGAACCTACGGCAAACATCATATTTAATGGTGAAAGACTGAACATTCTTCCTAAGATTGGGAGCAAGGCAAAGATGTTTGCCCCTACCACTTCTACTCAACATGGTATTAGAGGGTCTAAACAGTGCAGCCAGGCAGATAAAAGAAATAAAATGCATTCAGATTGGAAAGGAAGAAATAAAGCTGTCTTTATCCACAGGAAATATGATCTTGTATGTATAAATTTCTAAGGAATACACACACAGACACACACAACTACTAAAATTAATAAATGAGTTCATCGAAGTTGCAGGATACAAGACTGATACACAAAAATAAGTTATATTTCTGTGAACTAGCAGTGAACAGTCCAGAATGAACTAAAGAAAATACTTCCATTGACAATAGCATAAAAGAGGAGAATAAATTACACCCATTTCTCACTCATGACACGGTTAGGTTCCAAAGACCAGGTTGTTAAGTGAAAGTCCACGTTATGCAAAAGTGGAGGCTGACCACATCAGATCACAAAATGGAGGATGACTACATCATTACATAACTGCCAAATGATATAGTTACATAACTGACAAAATACATCATCACATAACTGCCAAACCACCGAGAATCATGGCCCAGCCAAGTTGACACATAACCATCACAGCTGGCATTACTCTCGCTTTGCACCTTGGCATTCGTTATTGCCAGACGTACTTTGTTAATTCACAAAATAGTTGGATAGTACATTTTTTACTGCCCCACATGTCTATCAGTTTGTCGTACTGTAGGGGCTTGGGTGTTGCTGTGATGCTGGAAGCTATGCCATCAGTGTTCAGATACCAGCAGGGTCACCTATGGTGGACAGGTTTCAGCTGAGCTTCCAGACTAAGACAGACCAAGAAGAAGGACCCAGCAGTGTACTTCTGAAAAGATTTAGCCAATGACAATCTTATGTATAGCAGCAGAACATTATTTGATGTAGTGCCAGAAGCTGAGCCTCTCAGGTTGGAAGACACTCAAAAGACGACTGGGGAAGAGCTGCCTCCTCAAAGTAGAATTGATCTTAATGATGTGGATGGAGTCAAGCTTTTGGGACTTTCGTTTGCTCATGTGGCACAACTCAAAATGAGAAGAAACAACTGCAAACATCCATTAATAATCGGAACCTGGAATGTACAAAGTATGAATCTAAGAAAATTGGAAGTAATCAATGAGATGAGATGCATAAAATTGATATCCTAGGCATCAGTGAGCTGAAATGGACTGGTATTGGCCATTTTGAATTGGACAATTATATGGTCTACTGTGCCGGGAACAACAACTTTAAGAGGAATGGCATGGCATTCATCATCAAAAAAAAACATTTCAAGATCTATCCTGAAATACAACTCTGTCAGTGATAGGATAATATGCATACACCTACAAGGAAGACCAGTTAATATGACTACTGTTCAAATTCACGCACCAACCACTGAGGCCAAAGATGAAGAAATTGAAGATTTTTACCCACTTCTGCAGTCTAAAATTGATCGAACATGCAATCAGGATGCATTGATAATTACTGGAGATTAGAATACGAAAGTTGGAAACAAAGAAGAGGGATCAGTAGTTGGAAAATATGGCATTGGTGACAGAAATGAAGCCGGTGATCACATGATAGAATTTTGCAAGACCAACGACCTCTTCATTGCAAATACCTTTTTTCACCAACATAAACGGCGACTATACACGTGGACCTCACCAGATGGAATACACAGGAATCAAATCAATTACATCTGTGGGCAGAGATGATGGAAAAGCTCAATATCATCAGTCAGAACAAGGCCAGGGGCCAACTGTGGAACAGACCATCAATTGCTCATAAGCAAGTTCAAGTTGAAACTGAAGTAAATTAGAACAAGTCCACGAGACCATAAGTACAACCTTGAGTATATTCCACCTGAATTTAGAGACCATCTCAAGAATAGATTTGACGTGTTGGACAACACTAATGACCATAGACCAGATGAGTTGTGGAATGACATCAAGAACATCATACATGAAGAAAGCAAGAGGTCATTAAAAGGACAGGAAAGAAAGAAAAGACCAAAATGGACGTCAGAAGAGACTCTGAAAGTTGCTGTTGAAAGTGGAGCAGCTAAAGTGAAAGGAAGAAATGAAGTAAAAGAGTTGAACAGAAGATTTCAAAAGGCAGCTCGAGAAAAGAAAGTATGACGACATGTCCAAAGACCTGGAGATGGAAAAAGAAAAGGGAAGAACATGCCCTGCATTTCTCAAGCTGAAAGAACTGAAGGAAAAATTCAAGCCTTGAGTAGCAATACCGAAGGATTCTACGGGGAAAATGGAAACCGTGGTGGCGTAGTGGTTAAGTGCTACAGCTGCTAACCAAAGGGACGGCAGTTCGAATCCACCAGGTGCTTCTTAGAAACTCCACAGGGCAGTTCTACTCTGTACTATAGGGTCGCTATGAGTCGGAATCGACTCGACGGCACTGGGTTTGGTTTGGTTTGGTATGGGGAAGATATTAAATAACTCAGGAAGCATCAAAAGAAGATGGAAGGAATACACAGTCACCATACCAAAAAGAATTGGTCAACGTTCAACCATTTCAGGAGGTAGCATATGATCAGGAACCTATGGTACTGAAGGAAGATGTCCAAGCTGCATTGAAGGCATTGACAAAAAACAAGGCTTCAGAAATTGATGGAATATCAAGTGAGATGTTTCAACAAATGGATGCAGTGCTGGAAGTGCTCTCTCGTCTATGCCAAGAAATTTGGAAGATGCTACCAGGCCACCTGACTGGAAGAGATCCATATTTATGCCTATTCCCAAGAAAGGTGATCTCATCGAATGCGGAAATTATCAAACAATATCATTAACATCACACACTTGTAAAATTTTGCTGAAGATCATTCAAAAGCTGCTGCAGCAGTATATCAACAGGGAACTGCCAGAAGTTCAAGCCAGATTCAGAAGAGGATGCAGAATGAGGGATATCATTACTAACGTCAGATAGATCCTGGCTGAAAGCAGAGGATACCAGAAGGATGTTTTCCTGTGTTTTATTGACTGTGCAAAGGCATTCAGCTCTGTGGATCATAACAAATTATGGATAACATTGCAAAGAATGGGAGCTCCAGAACGGTTAATTGTTCTCATGAGGAACCTGTACATAGATTGAGAGGCAGTCATTTGAACAGAACAAGGGGATACTGCATGCTTTAAGTCAGGAAAGGTGTGTTTCAGGGTTGTATCCTTTCACTATACCTATTCAATCCGCATGCTGAGCAAATCATCCAAGAAGGTGGACTTTATTAAGAAGAATGGGGTATCAGGATTGGAGGAAGAGTCATTAAGAACCTGCATTATGCAGATGACACAATCTTGCCTGTTGAAAGTGAAGAGGACTTACAGCACTTACCTGATGAAAATCAAAAATCACAGCCTTCAGTATGAATTACCCCTCAACATATACCAAAAAAACCCAGTGCCGTCGAGTCGATTCCGACTCATAGTGACCCTACAGAACAGTGTAGAACTGCCCCATAGAGTTTCCAAGGAGCGCCTGGTGGATTCAAACTGCCGACCCTTTGGTTAGCAGACGTAGCACTTAACCACTACACCACCAGGGTTTCCCCTCAACATATAGGAAACAAAAATTCTCACAATTGGACCAATAAGCAACATCATGATAAAGAGAGAAAAGGTTGAAGTTTTCTAAGATTTCGTTTTACTTGGATCCACAGTCAACACCCATGGAAGCAGCAGTCAAGAAATCAAAAGAAGCATTGCATTGGGAAAATCTGCTGCAAAAGACCTCTTTAAAGTGTTGAAAAGCAAAGATGTCACTTTGAAGACTAAGGTGCGCCTGACCCAAGCCGTGGTGTTTTCAGTCACCTCCTATGCACGTGAAAGCTGGAACGTGAATAAGGAAGACAGAAGAAGAATTGACATCTTTGAATTGTGGCGTTGGAGAAGAATATTGAATATACCATGGACTGCAAAAAGAATGAACAAATCTGTGTTGGAAGAAGTGCAACCAGAATGCTCCTTAGAAGCAAAGATGGCGAGATTATGTCTCACATACTTTGGACATGTCAGGAGGGATCAGTCCTGGAGAAGGAGTAGAGGTTCAGGGAAGAAGAGAAAGACCCTCAATGTAAGGGATTGACACAGTGGCTGCAATAACGGGCTTAAGCATAACAACAATTGTGAGGATGGTGCAGGACCGGGCAGGATTTCATTCTCTTGTACATAGGGTCGTTATGAGCTGGAACCAACTCAACAGCACCTAACAACAGATTTTTTACTATTGTCATAAATGCAAACGTCAGATAATGGGATAGTTGATAAGTGAGGAGTAGGTGTACTTAGTAAGAAATTTAACAAAAGAAGTAACTGACCTGTATTCTGAAAGCTACAAAACATTGCTAAACGAAGTTAAAGAAGATGTAAATAAATGGAGAGACAGACCATGTTCATGGAGTAGAACATTCAATTTTAGTAAGGTTTAGCAAAATCAAAAACCAAATCCGTTGCCATTGAGTCAACTCCCACTCATAGTCAATTCTCAAATTGATCTATAGATTCAATAGAAATAGTTTTGAAATTCCAGCTTACCTTTTTCAGAAGTTAATGAGGTTATCCTAAAATTCACATGGAAATGTACAGATTGCCAAATAGCCTAAACAACCTTGGGCAAGAAGAATAAAGTTAGAGAGGACTTAAACTTCTAGATTTTGAGTAAAGTAATAAAGACTTTGTGGTCCTGGCATAAAGATAGACATATAGATCAATGGAACAGAATTTAAAGTCTATAAATAAACCCTTACATTTATGGTTAATACATTTTTGACAAAATCAATGGGGAAAGGAGAATCTTTTCAACAAATAATTTTGGGACACACAGATTAACTCAAAATAGAATATAGACTTAAATGAAAGAGCTAAAACGATAAAATTCTTAGAAGAAACCATAGACATAAATCTTTGTGACCTTGGGTTAGGCGAAGATTTCTTAGATATGACACCAAAAGCAAGACCTATAAAAGAAAAAAATTGATAAATTTGACTTTATAATAATTAAAAACTATTGTGCTATAAAAGACATCATTAAGAAAGTGAACTGACGAGGGACACATTACCCGTTGCCGTTGAGTAGATTCCAACTTAGAGAGATCCTATACCAACAGGTTCAGAGAAGATATTTGGAAATCGTGTATCTAGTAAAGGACTTGTCTTTAGAATAAGTAAAGACCTCTTACAGTCCAATGAGAAGGCAACCTAATTTTTAAAAAGAGCAAAATATTTGAATAGTTTACCAAAGAAGGTATATGAGTGGCCAGTAAGCACAAGGAGCCCTGGTTGTGTAGTGGTTAAGCATTTATCTGCTAACCAGAAAATTGGCAGTTCGAATTCACCAGCCGCTCTTTGAAAATCCTATGCAGCAGTTCTACTCTGTCCTATAAGGTCACTATGGTCAGAAATGACTCAACAGCAATGGGTTTGCGTTTTTTGTTTGTTTGTGTGTTTAATAAGCACATGAAAAAATGCTTAACGTCATTAGTCATTAGAGCAATGGAAATTAAAACCATGAAGAGATATCATACTCATAAAAATGGCTATAATTGAAAATAAACAGACAATAACAAGTGTTGGTGAGGATGTGGATAAATTGGAACCCTCATACATTGCTAGTGGGAATGGAAAATGGCAGCCACTTTGGAAAATAGCTTCTTAAAAATTAAACATAAATTTACCAGATGGTGCAGCAATGCCACTCCTCAGTATCTGAAATGAAAACGTGTTCACATAAAGACTTACACACAAATGTTCATAGCAATGCTGTTTGTCATTTCCAAAGTAGAAATAATCCAAACATCAATTAACTTGTGGTTAGATAAACAAAATGTATTCTATACATGGAATACTCACCAGAATGAAAAAGGAACAAAGTACTGATCCATGCTACAACACGGATGAACCTGAAAAACATTATGCTAAGTGAAAGAAGCCAGACACAAGACACCACAGATTGTATGATTCTATTCACGTGAAATACTTAATATTCATGTAAATAGGTGCACTTGATCTGAGCCATGGAGTTTTCAGTCGCCTCATATGCATGTGAAAGCTGGACAATGAATAAAGAAGACCAAAGAATTGATGTCTTTGAATTATGGTGTTGGCGAAGAATGTTGAATATACCATAGACTGCCAGAAGGACAACCAAGTCTGTCTTGGAAGCACAGCCAGAATGCCTCTTAGAAGCAAGGATGGCAAGAAGGACTTTATGCTTGTTAGAGGGTCATCGTAAAAGAGGGTGACCCACAACAGTGGCTGCAACAGTGGGCTCAAGCATAACGATTGTGAGCATGGCGAAGGACCAGGCAGTGTTTCCTTCTGTTGTATATAGGGTCACAGACTCAATGAAACCTAACGACAACAACAATTTACGTGAAATACTCAATAAATGGTAAATAAAACCCACTGCCATCGAGTCGGTTCCGACTCATAGTGACCCTATAGGACAGAATAGAGCTGCCCCGTAGAGTTTCCAAGGAGTGGCTGGTGGGTTTGAACTGCCGACCTTTTGGTTAGCATCTGTAGCACTTAACCACTACGCCAGCAGGGTTTCTGAAAGGTAAGTAGAGACAGAAAATAGATTAGTTGCCTCAGACTGGGCATGGGAATGGGGAGTGACTGTAATGGGTATAAGGTTACTTTTTTGGGGTGATGAAATATTCTAAGATTAGATTGTGGGGATGATTGTACAAAGCTGTAAATTTATTTAAAATAATTAAAAAGTTAGTGTCAGTGATTTCTATTTGGACGTTAAAAAACAGGTCATTACTCCCAAACCGAAAAAGGAAGCATGCATGGGTTCCCTAAAGTACTTAATTTAATCCAGGAGAACCTTATATTCTTTTTAGATCTTGAACCCCAAGATAACGGCTGGCACTGTACCGTGCTTTATCAGTTATGCATGGAACCCTGGTGGCAAAGTGGTTAACCGCTCTCCTGCTAATAAAAAGGTCAGCATTTTGAACCCACCAGCAGCTCCGCAGGAGAAAGATGTGACAGTCTGCTTCTGTAAAGATTACAGCCTTAGAAGCCTTACTGTGTCCTGTAGGGTTGCAATGAGTTGGAATCGATGGCAACAAGTTTGGGGTTAGGTTTTATCATTTATGTAGTCCGTTTGTCTTATTTAAGCTTCACATTATCTCTGTATGTGGTTGTTGTTGTTTTTAGGTGCCATCAAGTCAGTTCCAACTCATAGCGACCCCATGTGCAACACAACGAAACACTCCCCAGTTCACCACCCTCACAATTGTTGTTATGTTTGAGCCCATCATTGCAGCCACTGTGTCAATCCATCTCGTTGAGGGTCTTCTTCTTTTTCACTGACCTTCTACCGTACCAATCATGATGTCCTTGTCCATAGACTGGTTCCTCTTGATAACATGTCCAAAGTACCTGCGATGAAATCTCGCCATCCTCACTTCTAGGGAGCATTCTGGTTGTACTTCTGCCAAGACAGATTTGTTTGTTCTTCTGGCAGTCCATGGGGTATTCAATATTCCTCACCAACACCATAATTCAAAGGCGTCAGTTCTTCTTAGGTCTTCCTTATTCACTGTCGAGCTTTCACATGCATATGAGGCGATTGAAAATACCGTGCTTGGGTCAGGTGCACCTTAGCCCTCAAAGTGACATCTTTGCTTTTTAACACTTTAAAGAGACCTTTTACAAACAGTTGCCCAGTGCAATACGTTGTTTGATTTCTTGACTGCTGCTTCTGTGGGTGTTGATTGTGGATCCAAGTAAAATGAAATCCTTGGACAACGTCGATCTTTTCTCTGTTTATCATGATATTGCTTATTGGTCCAGTTGTGAGGATTTTTGTTTTCTTTATGTTGAGGTGTAATCTGTATTATACTGAAGGCTGTGGTCTTTGATCTTCATCAGTAAGTATTTCAAGTCAATTTTTTTTTTTTTTCACTTTCAGCAAGCAAGCTTATGTCATCTGCATAATGCAGGTTGTCAATGAGTCTTGGTCCAATCCTGTATGAGGTAGCAGTTCTTTATCCCCCCCATTTTCTCAGTAAACACCATCTCTCAATTTCAATATTTAATCTCCTTATTGATGATTTCTTATTCTGGGGGAAGGAATTTGCTACCAAGTATTTTGCTTATAATATTTTTTTTTTATGTAGCATGGCTGAAATTTTTCTTGCTAAGTAATTGTCCATTAATGTAATTGATGAGATTGGTGGCTGTGAAAACAAACAGTATGAATATTTTTAGTAAATTGGCAAATTATAACTGAACTGCCGGGAAGGTTTGTGCTTCATGTGGCTGAGCCACCCAGTCCTCAGAGGAAGCTAGGGAAGGAGGAACTGTTAAAGCCCGTCTGGACAGCCAGCTCTCCCACCAGAGCACTTAGCCGAGGCCTGTCCCCAGAAAGGGAGCAGCCCATGCCCAGGAAAAGGGCCTCATTCTTCACTCTGGGCCATCTCTTGCCCAGGTCCTGATGGAGAGCACTGTTGGGGTTCCACTTGGAAAGCTGACATTCCCACCCTCCACTGCTCTTGGCACATGTGTTAAATAGCAGTAACAGTTGCCGTCAAGTCGATTCCAACTCATGATGGCCCCATGTGTGTCAGAGTAGAACTGTGCTGTATAGGGTTTTCAGTGGCTGGTTTTTGGAAGTAGATGACCAGGCCTTTTTTCCAAGGCACCTCTCGGTGGACTCAAACCACCGGTCTTTAGGTTAGCAGCTGAGTGTGTTAGTTGCTTGCACCACGCAGAAACTCCGTGTGTCATATAAAAACCCTTTGCTGTCAAGTCGATTCCGACTCGTAGTGACCCTGCAGGACAGAGTAGAACCGCCCATATGGTTTCCAAGGAGCAGCTGGTGGATTCAAACTGCCAACCTTATGGTTGGCAGCTGTAGCTCTTAACCACTGTGCCGGTGATCATTAATTTAGGTATTCTATTTGCAAATCATAATTCTATTTGGCTAAACTTGCTCAGTGTCAAATGATGCTAAATGTATATGATGCTTTTCCTTCCTTTTTTCTCTTTTTACGTCCTTTTTATGTCTTATCTCAGAAAAGTGATGGAAATGTAACAGGGAAAGAGCTGCAGAACACTCTAAAGAACAACGGCGTAAGAATAAGTGATTCAGAATTCAAAGAACTCATGCAAGCGCTTGACCCGGGGGGCACTGGACTGGTCAATGTCCCCACGTTCCTTGACCTGCTTGAAGAAGAGAACCTGAAGGTCAGTTTTATAAGAACTTCATATTTTGTTTTCTATTTTTGGCGCAAAACTTAGGTATTCTTAGTAAAATAAGAGCTGCAAGTGAGACATGTTTTAAATAATGACTGTTCAAGTTTTTCCACTGAGTTAATTTTCATTTTAAGTAAGAGTGAAGAGTTGTTTCATTTTAACCTTCAGTTTCTAAGTCTTACTGGAGGGTGACGTGACATTTCTGAAGGCCCTTCCTGGAGCAATGGCACCTTTATTCACAGAATGTAGCTTTCCCTCCAGCACCTCAGCAACACTCCCTTGCACTCAGGTCTCAAGGAGGGTGTTTGTGAATCACAGCACCTGGTTCCCGTTCATATGACGGCAAAATGGTTAATTGCTTGCCTGCTAACCAAAAGGTCAGCAGTTCAAACCCACCCAGTGGCTGCGTAGGAGAAAGACCTGGCAATTTGCTTCCGTAAAAATTACAGCCTTGAAAACTGTATGGGGTCAGTTCTGCTCTGTCACAGGGGGTCACTATGAGTGTGAATCAACTCGTTGGCACCTAACGACAAGTTGCCGTTGACTTCGATTGCTGATACAGGTAGAATCAACTTCGTTTTTTTCTCCATGTAATTCTTAGGGAAGTGTTTTGTAAATAATCCAAATTGAGGGACATTCTATAAGATACATGATCAGCACTCCTCAAAACCTGTCAGTCTGTTCCTGTAAAAATTGCCACAAAAAAAAAAAAAACCCAAACCTATTGCCATCGAGTCAATTCTGACTCATAGCAACCCTACAGGACAGAGTAGAACTGCCCCACAGAGTTTCCAAGGAGCGCCTGGTGGATTTGAACTGCCGACCTTTTGGTTAGCAGCTGTAGCACTTAACCACTATGCCACCAGGGTTTCCCCTGTAAAAATGAGAGCCTAGGAGACCCTATGGGGCAGTTCTGCTCTGTCACATGGGGTCACTATGAGTTGGAATCGACTCGACGGCACCTAACAACACCCTCACCCTTTGTTGATTCGTCTTTTAAAAAAATAACTCTGCTTATGGCCTCATGTAACAAATACTTACTTTCCGTATTTGTTTCTTTTGACTGGAAAGTTGACAAAGTTATTGGATTATTAGAGGAGCTTCTATGACTTTAGTAGCTGTTAGCATTTCAAAATTTTAAGAATTGTTAAAGTCAGATTCTTGTTTCAGGTAATGCGTGGAATTGGCATTAACTACTTCCTGTACAAACATTTTTAAAGACCTCTTTTAATATGTAACCAGACTGTTCCAGGCCTGCTCAGCGCAGGCACACAGACATGAAATGAGTGAAAGCGGAAGAAGCAGCTCTATTTGGTTGGCCAAGCAAAGGAGCACACTGGGACTTGCGTTGCCAAGATGGCTCCCTGAACAATGGCCCAAGGGTCTTATATCGGTGAAGTAAATGGGCTCTGGGGCCTTCAGGAACGCCTCGAGGTGGGGCCAGCATGCTGATTGGTCTGGCCCGAAAAGGCATTCCCAGGGCAGTATGGCCTTAATGCCTGTGCTCAGCCTAAAAAGGGAGGTCTCTCAAACCAGATCTTAGGCTCAGACCCCTTGCTTCTGAAAGCCTTCCCCAAATTTTGGGCCACTAAAGTTTGGTTCCATCTGGTGGGAGAAGAGTTCTGGATTCATCAGAGGGCGGGATCGATGGTTCTGGCGTGTCAGAAGGGCCAGATCTAGTTCTTGCCAGTTTCAGCTGGTCCTGTGACCCCAGTCTCTTGTGTTCCTTAACTTGTCCAGGAACAGGAAACATACCTAAATAAGGAGACAGCTTAAAGACAGGGACTAAGTTCCTGTATCACAGACGATGGCAGGCCTATTCAAGATGGCCGGCAGATTGCCAGTCTCAAAACAGGTACAAGTTAGCTTTTAATTTTAGGTTTAGGAAGTTGGCATTTTTGTAAGTATAAGCCAAACCAATAATATCAAGAGACGCACCATTTCCCTACTGTTTTTACTGAATGGGGTGCGTGCCTCGGGGATGGCTTTCAGGTAGTTTAACTGAAGCTGGCTGCATTCTATCCTGAAGGCTTCCATGCCAAGTGCAACTAATTCGTCGTCAAGGAACCCTTCCCCCCTGCTCTGGTTTTGCATCAAGGTCTTGCTGAGAGTTAGGAACAGACTTTTTGGTTAAAATGGGACATTAATTATCACAGTGAGAGCCTCATGTTTACATCACCTTCTTTTGCTACATCTAGAAGTTTTCTACAAACATGTTGAGGGTAATTTTAATATAACGAATTACATAATTCATTAAAATGTTTTATTTGGGGCTTCTACAAGGCAAAGGCACCCTTTGTAGAATATTTGGAGCCCTGGTAGCACAGTGGTTAAGAGGTTGGCTGCTAACCAAAAGGTTGGTTGACAGTTCTAATGCACCAGCCACCCTTGGAAACCCTGTGGGGCTGGTCTGCTTTGTCCTATAGGGTCCCTGTGAGTCGGAAGTGACTTGATGGTAACAGGTTTGGGTTTTTGTAGAATATTTGGAAAAACTACAATGGTGACAATAATGATAAAAAATTCCTAAAAAAAAAAACCCAGAGAAAACCCACAGCCAAAGTTTTGGCAAATTTCCTTCTAGTCTTTGTGTGTGTGTACGTGTATTTTTTTATATGCTTAGAGTCATTATCTATATGATTTTGTATCCCATTTTTTCAACTTAATATTATACGATGTTGTAAGGAAAAAAATCACAAAGTTTAGTAAAGCAAGAAAGTTTTATTTGGCATATATTCAAAAAGGCAAAAGTGGAAAGTGGACAAGCACGCTGCTGGAGCTAAAGTCTGCCCAAATCTGAGGAATGTTTCAGAATCATCAGTATATACTAACATCACAAAATGGGAGAGATCACTGAAAACGTCGCCCTTGTATAGACTGGCTAAAAATTGCTAGATCAACATGATTCTATGTTTTAAATCATCTTTCTTAATAATCACTGGTACAGGTTTCAGTAATGACAGTCAGGACGGTCTTTGTTGGTTCAACAGATTTTCTCTTCACTAAATGCTAATAGAAAAAGATAAGCGAGAAAAGTCTTTTGTGTTCTGTTTGATTGGCTTCTGTGAAAGTTCCTTGAAGGATATTTTCTTCCCTAACAGATATTTTCCAGGATTGTCCTAGCTCAACACACGATGTAGGGGAAGTCAGCATCACCGGACTAAACCAAAAGCTAAGAAGTTTCCCGAACACAACCCAACACTTCACGAGACAGTGTAGCAGGGGCAGGAGTCTGGTGACCATGTTTTCAGGGGACATCTAGGTCAATTGGCCTAACAAAGTTTATTAAGAAAATGCTCTGCATCCCACTTTGGTGAGTGGCGTCTGGGGACTTAAAAGGTAGCGAGCAGCCATCTAAGATGCATCAATTGGTCCCAACCCACCTGGATCAAAGGAGAATGAAGAACACCAAAGACACAAGGAAAATATTAGGCCAAGAGATAAAAGGGGCCACATAAACAAGAGACTTCATCAGCCTGAGACTGGAAGAACTAGATGGTGCCCAGCTACCACCAATGACTGCTCTGACAGAGAATACAACAGAGAGTCCCTGATAGAGTGGGAGAAAAGTGGGGTGCAGAACTCAAATTCTAGCAAAAAGATCAGACTTAATGGTCTGACTGAGACTGAAGGAATCCCAGAAGACATGGCCCCCGGACTCTGTGTTAACCCAGAACTAAAACCGTTCCTGAAGCCAACTCTTCAGACAAAGATTAGACTGGACTATAAGACATAAAATGATACTCGTGGAGAGTGTGCTTCTTAGTTCAAGTAGATACATAAGACTAAAGGGGCAGCTTATCTCCAGAGGTGAGATGAGAAGGTAGAAAGGGATAGGAGCTGATTGAATGGACATGGGAAATCCAGGGTGGAAAGGAGGAGTGTGCAGTCACATTACAGGGAGAGCAACTAGGGTCACATAACAATGTGTGTATAAATTTTTGTATGAGAAACTAACTTGAGCTGCAAACTTTCACCAAAGCACAATAAAAAGAAAAAAAAATGTAAAACACAGTACACTGAGCTGAGATTAAAGGAGACACTCTGGAAGTCTGGTGCCTGGAAAACAAGAGAGAAGAGGATACCAATAAGAAATTTCAAATAATGTGGAAGTTTTAAGAAAAGTCTAGAGCACAGTTGTCAACTGGTGGCTTGCAGGACACATCCATCCCACAGATGTTTTTTGTTTTACCTATACAAAAAAAAAGCCATCGAGTCAATTTTGACTCATACTGACCCTATAGGACAAAGTAGAACTGCCCCACAGGGTTTCCAAGCCTGTACTCTTTATGGAAGCAGATTGCCACGTCTTTTCTCTTGCAGAGCAGCTGGTGGCTTTCAACTTTCGACCCTTCAATTGGCAGCCAAGTGCTTTAACCACTGCACCACCAGGGCTCTTTTTGCCTATACAAGGTTTTAAAAACTACGTTAATTAGTTGCCAACATTTAAAAATGGGGGATTGTACATAAATATCTAGATTTCCTGCTTCTGTTGAAAAATTGGGAGATTGGGCACCATTGAGTCAGTAATAGTTTTCCTGCAGTGCCTGTGAACAGGTAGACAGAAGTGAGGGGCAGTTGCCCTGTTCGCGTGTTCTCTCATTCACTCCAGTCTCGATGGTGCCCTGTTCAGTCATTTATGGCACCTAACTATCCCAGCAGGTGTTTGGTTTTGTGGCCTCTGGTCTGATTGAGTTGGTCTAAGTTCTTTCCAGCTTTGTGAAATCACTGTGAAATACATGAGGAGAACTTGCTTCAAACAGGAATCCCAAAGAACATCTCCAAGCACCATAGTAAGCCAGCATGGCCCTTTTGGAAAGCAGTTTAGCCAAGGCATCAAGGGCTTTCAAAAAGTCCATCAACCTTGATCCCAGTTTCACCCTTGGGAGACACTGTCCTAAAGAAACACTGCCCAATCTGCCTAAAGGTCATCATAAGTTTATAATAGAAAACAACAAGGAGCTGCAGAAACGTTTATGCCGAAACCTCTAGGTAAACGCTGTTACACAGACCTGTTGGTGTTAGTTGCCATCAAGTAAACCCCGACATGGAAGAGAACAACATGTTTCTCAGTCCTGTACCATCTTTACCGTCACTGCTGTGTCTGAGGCCATTGTTGTGCCTAGTGTGTCAGTCCATCTCAGTGAGGCTTTCCCTTGTTCTCATACGTACTCCTGGTCGGACAGAACAAGGGGATATTGAGTTTTTTAAAGCCAGGAAAGGTGTGCGTCAGGGTTGCATCCTTTCACCATACCTTTTCAATCTGTATGCTGAGCAAATAATCCGGGAAGCTGGACTATATGAAGAAGAACGGGGCATCAGGATTGGAGGAAGACTCATTAACAACCTGCGTTATGCAGATGACACAACCTTGCTTGCTGAAAGTGGACCTGAAACACTTCCTGATGAAGATCAAAGACCACAGCCTTCGGTATGGATTACACCTCAACATGAAACAAAAATCCTCACAACTGGACCAGTAAGCCACATCATGATAAATGGAGACAACGCTGAAGTTGTCAAGGATTTCATTTTACTTGGATCCACAATCAACAGCCATAGAAGCAGCAGCCAAGAAATCAACAGACACATTGCATTGGACAAATCTGCTGCAAAAGACCTCTTCAAAGTGTTAAAAAGAAAAGAGGTCACTTTGAAGACTAAGGTGTGCCTGACCCAAGCCATGGTATTTTCAGTCGTATCATATGCATATGAAAGCAGGACAGTGAATAAGGAAGACTGAAGAAGAATTGACTCCTTTGAATTGTGGTGTTGGCAAAGAATATTGAATATACCACGGACTGCCAAAAGAACGAACAAATCTGTCTTGGAAGAAGTACAACCAGAATGCTCCTTAGAAGCAAGGATGGCAAGTATACATCTCACATACTTTGGACATGTTGTCAGGAGGGATCAGTCCCTGGAGAATGACATCATACTTAGTAAAATAAAGGGTCAGCAGAAAAGAGGAAGACCTTCAACGAGATGGATTGACACAGTGGCTGCAACAATGGGCTCAAGCGTAACGGCCATTGTAAGGATGGCGCAGGACAGGGCAGTGTTTTGTTCTGTGGTACATAGGGTCGCTATAAGTTGGAACCGACTTGATAGCACCTAACAACAACAACAACCTGGTGGACTCTAATGTATAGATGGAGCCCTGGTGGTGCAGTGGTTAAGAGCTCGACTGCTTACCAAAAGGTCAGCAGTTCAAATACACCAGCCACTCTTTGGAAACCCTATGAGACAGTTCTACTCTGTCCTATAAGGTCACTATAATGTATAGATAAAAAATTAATTTATTCATGAGGAAATAATCAGATACCATTTGAGCATCATTCTACTAAACAACAGGCTTGTTCTTTTCAAAAATGTTAATTCATAAATGTCAAAGGAAAACTGAGGAGCCGTTTACTGAAGGACGCCCAGGAGACACAATAACTAAATTCAATGCATTATCCGTGACCTGATCCCAATTTGGAAAAGTATTGCTATAAAAGACATGAATGGAGCAGTTGGCTAAATTTGAATATTATTAGGTAATTTCTAATATTGTTAGCTAATTCTAATGAGATTGATATTAAATGCCCTAAATTTGATCATTGTGTCATGATTATATAAGAGTATCATTTCTTAGTAGATGTGTGTCAAAATATTTAGGACTAAAGGATCATAAAGTCCTCAACTCAATCTCAAAGGACTGACAAAAAAAAAAAAAAAACCCAATAATATTAGCTATATATATATATATGTAACAGAGATAGAAATAAAGCAGATGGGGCAAAGTGTTAGCAATGCTAAATATGGGTGAAGGATAAATGGTTGTTTATTGTTCTATTCTTGTAATTTTTCTGGGGTTTAAAATTTTTTCAAAATATGAAGCCAAAAACAGGTGCTCATCTGGACAATGATTAAGACAAAATGTTGAATAAATTCGGAGCACATTAGAAAAAATAAAAGATTGTCCTAGCTATTTGTCTTTATCTTAGGGCCCAGTTGATGTTTCCTTGTGAGCCCATCTCTAGCTGGGTCACATTCTCTATGCTTAAGGGTAGAAAACAATGCAATATTATTTCCTAAATCAATGATGAGCATTTCCCCCATATCCCCTACCATTAAATCAATAAACATGATTTTTAATGGCTACATAGGCTTTTTCTGTGTGCATGTATTTATTGGGGACATTTAGGCTGTTTATTTATTAATTTATTTTTACTATGGAGTAGGGACAAAGAAAACCTTCCCCGGGAGCTGGCACCTTGAATTCATGCTTATAGCCTACTAGACTGTGAGAGAATAAACTGTTTGTTAGAGCCATCCGCTTGTAGTGTCTGTTATAACAGCACTAGGTAACTAGATAACCTTGCTTGGTGAAAGTGAAGAGGACTTGAAGCACTTATTGATGAAGATCAAAGACCACAACCTTCAGTGTTGATTATACCTCAACATAAAGAAAACAAAAAATCCTCACAAATGGACCAATAAGCAACATCATGATAAACGGAGAAAAGATTGAAGTTGTCAAGGATTTCATTTTACTTGTATCCACAATCAACACCCAAGGAAGCAGCAGTCAAGAAATCAAAAATGCATTGCATTGGGCAAATCTGCTCCAAAAGACCTTAAAGTGTTAAAAAGCAAAAGTGTCACCTTGAAGACTGTGCCTGACCTAAGCCATTGTGTTTTCAGTAGCCTCACACACAAGCGAAAGCTGGACAATGAATAAGGAAGACCGAGGAAGAATTGACGCCTTCGAATTGTGGTGATGGCGAAGAATACTGAATATACCATGGACTGCCAAAAGAACGGACAAATCTGTCTTGGAAGAAGGACAACCAGCATGCTTCTTAGAGGCAAGGATGGCGAGAGTATGTCTCACATACTTTAGACGTATTATCAGGAAGGATCAGTCTCTGGAGAAAAGCATCATGCTCGGTAAAGAAGAGGCTCAGAGAAAAAGAGAAAGACCTTCAACGAGGTGGATTGACCCAGTGGCTGCAACATTGAGCTCAAGCATGATTGTGAGGATGGCGTAGGACTGGGCAGTGTTTCGTTCTATTTTCCGTAGGGTCGCTGTGAGTCGGAACCGACTTGATGGGACGTAACAACAACAACAGATAACTAAGAAACCATCTTTTTCTTTAAAACCAAGCAACCGAACAAAACATAGACACGTAAGCAACCTGATCTTCACTTAGTAAGGGGTGTGGTCTTTGCTTAACACAAATGAGATTATGTCAGCTGCCGTGCCCAAAGCCCTCCAGTGGCTTCTGGGACTCCTGGGATAAAGCAGAGCTACACAGCATGGCTGAGAGGTCCCCACATGGTCCAGCCTGGCTGAGCCCTACAGTCCCTCCAGCAGCCACATCAACCTGCTTCAGTTCCTTGTGCTCCCCCGGTTCCCTCCTTCTCCCTGGGCATGTGCCAGGATCCCTTTCTGCTCCTCTGCCCAGCGGGGCCGTCCTGCAGATCTCAGAGCCCCCAGCAGCTTCTGAGAGAGCTTCTGTTGTCTCTGACCAAGTTGTTCCTTCTCGTCATAGACCTCACTGTAGCTCTCATGGCCATTGCAACCACCGTGTCCCGGTGTCACCATGTGGCCATGTCTCCTTGAAGTCAGAGCCTGTTCTGATTTTTCTACCATTGTATCCCCAAGAGACAGCATAGTGACAGGCATGCTCAAAGACCATTTGTTGAGTGAAGGAATTCATGAATGAATTAAAAAAATTAAAAACAGAGATAAGCAAATAGAATAGAAATCATCACAAATTCCAACATCAAGGGCTTGTTAACCATTGTCATACTTTGTTGTATATCATTCCAAACACACAAACACACACATTTTTGTATATTCTGTTTTATTTAAAACTAGGAACATAAAATTACTTTTTAGGCTGTATTGTCTTTAATATATTGTTAATGTTTAATATCAACAAAGTTTCTGCTATATAATTTTAAAAGATACTGAATAACTATCCCATGTAATCTAGGTTATTCTTTTTTTTTCTCTTACAAATTTCGCTACAATGAATATCGTGATACCTGCTTTTTTTGCACCACTAAGTGATTATTTCTCTAGTATAAATTTCTAGAAATGGAATTATTGGGTCAAAGGATATTTGCTTTATTTTGGTAATTATTTCAAGTATTTTTAGTGGACTTTTTTTTTATTTATATGTACAAAATACAAAATGCAAAAGGCTGTACTGTGAAAAATAAGTTTCCCTTCCATTCCTGTTCCCTTGCCACCCCATTCTCCTCCCCAGTGGCAACCATTGTTACTCTAAAAAACCAAACCTATTGCCGTCCAGTCGATTCCGACTCATAATGACCCTATAGGACAGAGAGAACTGCCCCATAGAGTTTCCAAGAGAAGCTGGTGGATTTGAACTGCCAACTTTTTGGTTAGCAGCCAAACTCTTAACTACTGCACCACGCTGGGGCTCCAAAGTGCCTAATATTATCAAAAGGCACTTTGAGACAGAAACCCTTCCAGAAAAACTTTTATCGGCTTACACGCTCACCATTCCTAAACTCTTGCCAACGCTGGGCATTTGCTTACTTGTTCATCTCTGCCATTCCAGTAGGTAAGAATGCCATCTCATTATTCTTTCACTTTGCACTTACTTAGTTTCTGGGTAAAGGTTTTGTATTTCATGTTTATTGGATTAAAAAAAAAATTGGTGCAAAATAAGTATCATTATCCTCATTTTCAGATTGGAGGACAAACTAACTTGTCCAATGTCTCAGAGCAATTGGTTGAACTAGGGGCGGAGCTAGGGTTCAAGTCCAGGTTCACCTACCCCCAAACCTTCTGTTGCCATTCATGAATTTTTTTAATATACTTTATTTTTCCTGATTAGGTAAGAAAAAGATCCCCTTGTACAGGCACTAAGACACCTCTCCCTCAGGCTTGGGATTCGGTAAGTAATGCTTTCCTTCTCTCCGGGGTTGCCTTTCTATAAGAAAAGGGATTCCTGATGGCGCAGTGGTTAAAGCACTCAGCCACCAACCCAAAGACGGGCAGTTTGAACCCACCATCCGCTCCATGGGAGAAAGATGTTGGCAGTCTGCTTCTGTAAAGATTACAGCCTTGGAAACCCTATGGGGCAGTTCTGCTCTATCTTATAGGGTCGCTATGAGTTGTCATTAACTCAATGGCCACGGGTTTGGTTGGTTTGGTTCTATAAGAGGGCTGCTACATTTGACTGCAAACGTATAGCTCGATAAAGATGTTTATGTTTTTCTGGTAGGTGGAAGAAATTGTTCACGGTGGTATTACTAGGAATCTACCAGCTTTTTATAACGTGCTGCGGTCCTATGACCTTGGAGACACTGGCTTCATTAGTCGAATTAATTTCAAGAAGATTATGCGCACATTCTGCCCATTTTTAACGGGAGAACATTTAATAAAGTAAGTTTTTTGGTAATAAAATTAATTCCTGTCATGTTTTCCATCAAGTCTGTTTTATAATTCTAAACCTTTTCTTAGGCATTTCTGAATATTAATAGGGAATATTGGTAATAGCCACTGTTCACTGACCACCTACTAAGTGCTGGGCATCGGCTACGAGCTGCATGTACATTACAGGATTTACTTCTCACTACAGCCCTGTAATACGTTGTTGTTAGTTGCCATTGAGCCGATTCCGAGTCCCTGGGTTTTGCGAATGGTTAAGCACTCAACCACCGTCAAGAACAAGGGAACCCCTCAGTGAGATGGACTGACAACAGCCACAACACTGGAGTCACACGTTCCAGTGACCCTGAAGATGGAGCAGAACCAGGCAACATTTCATTCTGTCGTACACAAGGTCCTCATGAGCCAGACGTGACTGAATGGCAGCTAACAACAACCAGGAGCAGATGCTGTGGGAGGCAAGATGGAATAATGACACAGGTAGAGCACAGGTTTTGGAGAAACACAGAGACAGGCTGGGCTCCAGGCCCCACTGTTCTCTAGCTGTGCGAATTTGAGTAGATACTTGACTTCTCCAGCCCTCAGTTTCCTCATCCATAAAAAGGAAGCATAATAGGAGGTGCCATCAGCCACCACAGTATGACAAACTGACAGAGGGGTGGCGGATAGTTCTACCAGGAATAAATCTGTGATGAAAACACTTGGAGATTCAAGATATGCCTTGGAGTAGAAGTGGCTGGCTTGCCAGTGGTTTGGGTTGGGGTAAGGTAAGAAGGAATGGAGATGCCTTCTGGCTCGAGTGACTGGGTGCTCAGGGTTGCCATCCTGGATCGGAGACTGGGGAGGAACAGTTTCAGGAGTCAAACCCGGAAGATCCACTTTGGACATGTCAACAGGGTGTTGACACTCGTGATACAATGCCACCTAGAGTGACTGGTTACTCTCCATCCCACCCCTAGCCCAGCCCCCACGGTCCCGCTGTACCATCACCAACTTCCCTTGTCACGGCCTTTATCATTTATTGTTTATGTTTATTATCTGTGTCACCCCACCAAGGATGTAATGGTAAGGGACTTTGTCTTTTCACCTCTGAAGCCCTGGTGCCTGGACTACACTCAGGGCTTCATAGGTATTGAGTGGATGAATGAACAAAATCAAATGGAAGAGGCATGCAGGCCGTGGGGTATTTGAGATTGAAGCCTCTCCAATCCACTTGCCAGACTTTATCTGTCTCAACTGCAAATCTGATCATGTTCAAACCCTACCTAAAGCACTTTAACACTCAGCCGCTAACCAAAAGGTTGATAGTTTGAACCCACCAGCCACTCCGCAGGAGAAAAGACCTGGCTATCTGCTTCCATAAACATCACAGCCTGGAAAACCCTGTGGGGCAGTTCTATTCTGTCCTATAGGGTCACTGTGAGTCAGAATCAACTTGACAGCACACGACAACAACAACAGCAATGAGGTTCCAGAAATTATAGCATGCACAGCTGAAGTCAAGAGCCCAGCAGAAGTGCTGTGAAGAAATGGGATTAACTTATTTATACCCTAAACTGACACCTTAGAAAATTCTAGAAAGCACACACTCCATTGGCTGTCAGAGTGATGATGTCATCACATACTACGTAGCCTCTGGAAGACTCCACTGTATACACGTGAGAGAATGAGGGTATGAAAGGCAAATATCCATATCACTGGCCGTCAAGTCCATTCCAACTTAGGGCCACCCCGTGTGTGTCAGAGTAGGATGCGCCATAGGGTTTTTTTTTTTTTTAGTTTTTATTGTGCTTTAAGTGAAAGTTTACAGATCAAGTCAGTCTCTCATACAAAAATTTATATACACCTTGCTGTATACTCCTAGCTGCTCTCCCCCTAATGAGACAGCACACTCTCCATAGGGTTTTCAATGGCTGATTTTTCAGAAGCAGACCGCCAGGCATTTCTTCCGATGTGCCTCTGGATGGGTTCGAACCGCCAACCTTTCTGTTAGTAGCCGAGTACTTAACCATCTGTGCCACTCAGGGACTCCACAAGGCTAGGAACATCTTAATATTGATATGAGACAGTTTTGACCTTATTGATGCCCTGAAAGTGCCCTCAGGGCACCCCTGGGGTCACCACTTGGGTCGTAGGATCATGAAGTCATGGAGCTGGACTCGAACCCGGCAGGCTGATGCCAGGGCCAGATCCACAGCAGCTCTGCTCTGTTGCTTTGTGAATTTCAACGAATATGTGATTTTTTGTTTTGGTTCTCAGGCTCTTATATTTACCAAGTTTGTTATAATTAGTACATACAACTTTTAGAATTTAAAAACATATTAAGAAACAAAATATTAAAAAGGAAAAGAAATAAGTCCTGGTCTTTCTTCAAGCCTGGGCTGACTGTATTGGCATATCCACGTTTTCTAAAAGGTTCGCACATGCTGAAGTTCCAGTATAAATAGCTCCGTAATTCCATACCAAAATGTCTAATTATAAAAGTATTTTTTATTTGTTACATCTTCATTGAGGTGTAATCTACATACAGTAAGCTTCACGCATCTAAATTATACAATTTGATGAAATTTCTCAGATGTTTACACCCATGAAACCATCACAAGATGGCAGACATTTCCATCTCCCCCCGAAGCTTTCTTTTCTGCTTTCCCAATCCATCTTTCCCTCCATACCTATCCCCAATCAACCACCGATCTGTTTTCTGTCACTGTGGATTGCTTTGCATTTTTGAGGATTTTCTGGCCTGGCATAATGGGCTTGTGGCTAATCCGTGTTGTTGTCTATCAACAGCTGCTTCTTTTTTCGTTGCTGAGTAGTATTCCATGCGTGGGTTTACCACAGTTTGTGTATCAGCTTATCTGCTAATGGTTATTTGGTTTGTTTCCAGTTTTTGACTATTACAAATAAAACTTCTGTACTTATACAAGTCTTTGTGTAGCCACATTTTCGTTTACTTGGGTAGATAGGAGTGGAATGGCTCTTTCCTCCGGTAAGTGCGTATTCAATGCCAAACTGCCTTCCAAAGTGATTGTACCATTTTACACTCCCACCAGCGGTGGATGAGAGCTGTAGTCACTCACATCCTCACCAACACTTGATAAGGTCAAGTCTTGTTGATTTTAGTTTTTTTTAATGGGTGCGTTTTTAATGATTTTTTTAAAATCCAGACTCTGCAGTAAGTTTCAGGATACTGCTTCCGGAAGAATCCTTTACAAGAAACTTCTGGCAAGCATAGGAATTAATGGCTTACCCACTGGCTCCCCAAATCTTGTTCCAACGCATCAGCTGTCAACTGAGCATGTTCAAAAAGAGGAACAGCAGTGGCCGGATCTTCCCGAGAGGTAAGTGGACCGCAGTGAAAGCACGTGTTAACATTACAGTGCCTGTCATGTAATAGGTACCTAGGAAGTATTTGAAGACCGAGGGAGTGTTTTCATATTTTATCATTTAAATGAGAAAGATGGCACACTATAAGTAGAGTGATTAGTCCTGTGGAATTTTAGATCAAGAAGCTGTCTTAGGAATGATTGAATCCACCTATTAATTTTGGCAATGAAGGTGCTGAGGCCTGAGAGATTCAGTGACTTACCTAGGCTCGCTCACTAACTCGGTGCCAGGCCTGGGCCAAGGCTCCAGGGCTCCTGACTCCGGAGGATCCGTTTGCAACTCACTGTTACGTACCTCCATTCCCCTTTATGCTTTTCCAGAAACTTAGATTTCTTACCGCCTTTTAATATTTATTACAAAATACAGCCATTAAACTGGTTCCCATTTTCTAATGTGGATGATAGGCCTATTAAAATGATTTCCAAATTAAATTGTAACAATAAAACATACTTAGTAGATCTTTAAAAAAAATCAGGCTAGTGAATATTCTAGCTCTTGCTCCTTTTGAAAAATATAGGCTTAGTCTAATGAAAAGATATTATTTTAACTTGCCTGTTGATGGTTTATAATAAATCCATAAGGACATGTAAAACGTTCAGCTATTCAGCAGATTTCACTTTGTCACATCCCTCTTAAAACGTTCTTAAGCACAGAGCAATGGGAATATTTTAATGATACGCTAATGAATTCACATATCTGGGCATTTCGGTAGTCGCTGCTTTATAAATGGGCGGAAAGATGGCATTTGAAGAGAAAGGTTCGGTATCCCGTGGTAAGATATGTGGCCTCCTAAAGCCAGTGAAAGAAGTCATGGCAGTTGAGGGGTCCATAAAACAGATTAGGCCTCCCTGGCGAGCTCTTCACTGCGGAGGGAAGCAGCAGGGGAGAACAGAAGCCCCCTCTCCACGGGCATCTGATGGCCAGTTTGTTCTTCCACCAAAAATGGGGCCAAAGAGCTGAGGAAATAATTACCCTCTGAACACACACACACACACATGCACACACTAAAAAAATAACACACTACATCGTATCAAATTTACATTTTCTGGATTAAGTTGATCCTGTAAATCAACTTGGAATAATTGTGGGCTTCCCTTCATTTGTGTGGAATTTTGATGACTCCGTTGACCTAAACTAAAGAAAAAAACTAAACCCGCTGTCGTGGAGTCGACTCCGACTCCTAGTGACTCCGTAGGACAGAGTAGAACTGCCCCAGAGAGTTTCCAAGGCTGTAGTCTTTACGGAAACAGACTGCCACATCTTGCTCCCAGGGAGCTGCTGGTGGCTTCAAACCACCAACCTTTAGGTTAGCAGCAGAGCACTTAACCACTGAACCACCAGTTACGGCAAAATGGCCCATTGCTTTAATTTAAAGCTTTATAATGGGTGCTGACTTAAAATTTTCCTGGTTCACAAAAATATCCCTTTTCAACCATATCTACCCAGCCGCATGCCATATTCAACCAGCTCAAAGCACACCTCCACCCACCTCCCTTACCCCCCACCTTGCTGCCATTTCTTCTCCCCTCCACTTTGCTGCCATATACTGGCACAACAGGAAGAGGTTTTACTTAGGCAGAGTGGTCCTGACCTCACCATCCGGCTCTGTGACTAACAAGGTACGGGAACTTAAGGTGTCCGTAAATCATTCTGTCCCTTAGTCGTTCTGGAGCACCTGCTTCCTCATTGTGAAACAGGGATGGTAGCCTCCTTGTTGTGGTGGTTCAGGAGAAAATGGACGAGGTCTATAGGAAGCACAAGGTGTGTGTAAGCTGACTCCGAGCCTAAATGCTTGCTTGCTATTTTAGAGTCAAACCCACTGAAGATAAAACCCCTGTGACCAAGAATCTAACCAAAGAAGAAGTTGTTGAAAAACTCAAAAACTGTATACAGCAGCATGACCCAGCATTCCGAAAGCGATTTCTGGACTTCAGCAAGGAGCCTCACAGGAAAATTAATGAACGTGACTTCAGGAAGGTAGGCTGGTGGTTTCTCTGTATTTCTTTCCTGAAGGAGCATGGTTCTTTTTTTTGTTGTTGTTGTGCTTTAAGTGAAAGTTTACAAATCAAGTCAGTCTCTCATACAAAAACTCATATACACCTTGCTATGTACTCCTAGTTGCCCTCCACCTAATGAGACAACACACTTCTCCTCTCCACCGTGTATTCCCCGTGTCCATTCAAACCAGCTCCTGTTCCCCCTGCCTTCTCATCTCCCCTCCAGACAGGAGCTGCCCACATAGTCTCATGTGTCTACTTGATCCAAGAAGCTCACCCCTCACGAGTATCATTTTCTGTCTTACAGTCCAGTCCAATCCCTGTCTGAAGAGTTGGCTTTGGGAATGGTTCCAGTCTTGGGGTATGGTCTGGGGACCATGACCCCAGGGTCTCTCTAGTCTGAGGCAGACCATTAAATTTGGTCTTTTTATGAGAATTTGAGGTCTGCATCCCACTGTTCTCCTGCTCCATCAGGGATTCTCTGTTGTGCTCCCTGTCAGGACAGACATCGGTTGTAGCCGGGCACCGTCTAGTTCTTCTGGTCTCAGGCTGATGTAGTCTCTGGTTTATGTGGCCCTTTCTGTCTCTTGGGCTCATATTTACCTTGCGCCTTTGGTGTTCTTCATTCTCCTTTGTTCCAGGTGGGTTGAGACCAATTGATGCATCTTAAATGGTTTCTTGGTAGCGTTTAAGACCCCAGACATCACTCACCAAAGTGGGATGCAGAATGTTTTCTTGATACCTTTTGGTATGCCAGTTGACCTAGATGTCCCCTGAAAGCATGGTTATTTTCTTATAAAAGCATCTCTAAAGGATAGGAACTCAGTTTTTGGCAATGGTTTTATTCTGGGGCAAAGGAGATCCGTTTTTAGGCATCTTTCAACAATTTTAAAAGAACTCTTTTGGACAAAAATGTCTTTGGCAAGTTTCTTCAGTGACTACTTACACTATGGGTGTGGCCGGCTTTAATATTTAAACGTTTAAAACAGAGGACTCCTTGATGCAGGGCTTGGCTGCCCGCCACGTACCTGGCGGTGTGTGTCGTGGGGCTGAACGGGGGTGGGAGGACGAAGACGCCAGGGCCCCTCCCTGCCAGCCAGGAGCTCTCGAGATGCTTGTGATAACAGAGCTGGGGTGGGTTCCTCTAGGAAGTGAAAAAACAAGATTCAAAAAACAACCTGGCAGGGAAATATGGGAAACTCAGAGAGCTGACTTGCATGTGCTTATGGGAACCGGCAAGCTTCTGCCAGCAAGCACGGAGCTGGAAGGGTTCAGCACAGACTTCTCAGGAATTAATTTAAATGATGGCTTAAAATTCCTATTACCATCGCTTTAGCTAATCATCTCCAGCGATTTTTAAGAAAAGCATTTCAGTTAATAGGCTGAGACGTCCATGTGGACAGATTCAGAAGGCCGTGAAATATATTTCCAAGAAGAGAGTAATTACATTAGTGTCACCATTTACCCACGGCCTGCCCCCTGCCAGGCTTTGTGACAGGCTCCTTGCCGATGTTACTTCTCGGCCTCACAACAGCAGCACGGTGGACGGTGGACTGGAGGGGGAGCAGGGCTGGAGGTACAGTGAAGGGGGGTTAGAGAGCCACTGAAATGGTCCAGACCTAACACCTGCCCCCCCCGCCCCCGCAAAAAAAGTCCAGGGTCTGATGTTATGTATGGGGCCGGGGGAAGGAGGGTAGACTTCAGAAATACTTAGGAATAAGAAGGGGATGAAGGGTAGGAAATAGGGGATGGGGGATAAAATGAATCAGAGAGAATAGGGAGGGGAAGGATTCCAGGATGGTGTCCAGATTTCTGGCTGGGCCTCAGGTGCTTGGCAGTCAGTCATGGATGACATTGCTGAGGGCAGTTTCAGTGGGGTGGATGGTGGCGGGGGTGGAAGCCAAATTGCAGTGGATTAGAAGTTGTTGTTGTTAAGTGCCGTCGAGTTGGTTTCAGCTCATGGTGACCGTGTGTACGACAGAACACTGCCCGGTCCTGTACCATCCTCACAACCGTTGTTAGGCGTGAGCCCATCAGCGCAGCCACCGTGTTAAAAGTAATCAGGTGCAGTTCACCTGCCCCTCCAGCCCCCACCTCTCCTCCTCAGGGCAGTTAGTCCTGGATTTTATTTCTCCCACGTCACCTGGACCACCTTGCCCCTGATGCAACGCTAGTCTTCAGCTGCCACAGTGCTCAGCATCCCAACCCAGTCAGCTCCCAGGATATTACAGCTGGAAAGTGAGAATTGACCAGTCTGCCTCTGATTTTCCAGAGAGGGGAAGTGACTGCCTTAGACACGCGGCAGTAGGTGGTGGCAAAGCTGGGGCTATCACCACTACGGCCGACTCCAAGGGAGGCTTCTTACTCCAAGGGAGGCTTCTTACCTTCCCCGTACGCTGCCTCACCTGAGGACGCCTCAGGCAATCAGCTCAGCGGTGGGCTCTTCCATCTTGCAACTTTTTATGCTACTGATATGCCAGTGACTGGCTGCATCAATCTGTTGTATCCACCTACCGACTAGAACTCTCCGCGGGGGCGTCTCTTAGATGCTCTGCCAGCAGCCTTCCCCTGTCCCTTCCTGGCAGCCTTGTTCCCAGGCCTCAGGCCTAACATGGAGTCTTTCCTGACTCTGCTCTTTCTCTTATATCCACATCCAGTCCATCAGCACCTGCTGGCACCCTTCTTAACGTTCCAGAATACAATGACTTCTCACCACCTACCCTGCTGGCCGGAGCCACTGTCATCTCTGTTGGTCTCCTTGCTCTGCCCTTGTCCCGCTACATTTTATTCTCAACACAGCAGCCAGAGTGGCCTTCCAACCAGTAACTCAGATCAGGACATTCCTGCTCAGAGCCCTGCAATGGCTCCCCGTCTCCCCAGATAACACCGGAGTCCTAAAAAGGCCTAGAAGGCCCTGCCTGGCCTAGCCACCTGCCACCTCTCTGACACCTGTGACCACCGGCCATCTTTCTGGTGTCTGTGACCACCCCCCACCTCCCTGATGCCTGTGACCACCCACCACCTCTCTGACACTTGTGACCACCAGCCGCCTCCCTAATGCTGGTGATCACCCTTTACCTCTCTGACTTCAACTCTTACCACGCCTCTTGGCTCTAACCTCTCTCACGTGGCTCCTGCCACAACAGCCTCCCGCTCTTTCTGACACACAGACACGCTTCTGCCTTTTCACGGGCTGTTCCCCCTGCCTGGAACACTGTTTCTCAGATTCTGTAGCTTACCGCCTTCACGGCTTCATTTCACCATCTTCACTGCAGCAGCCCTGACAAACCTGTTGACAGCTGCAGCCTGCCCTCCCTCCTCTACCCCTTCTACCCTGTTAGTCTTTTTCCACGTCACTGATCCCCTGTTGCATACATATTACATACACACCTACTTACAGTGCTTTTTCCTCCCTTCCGATTTCTGGTGGTTTGCTTGTCTTCTCCTACTAAGACATAGGCTCCAAAGGTAGGGGTTTTATCTCTTGTTCAGTGACGGATCCCTAGTGTTTGGCACATAGTAGGTGCCCAATAAACATTTGTTGAAAGAATGAATGAATTTGAAGAGTAACAAGAATGCAAGTGGATCCTGAGCTGATGCGAACCCTGAGGGCTGAAGGCAGTGGGTATTTCAGAAGCCCATGGGATTCCAGGAAGTGGGGCTGGTTCCCACAGCCGTCAGTGGCCACGCTCCACACCCACTTCAGCGCCTTCTCCACCATGACGGCTCTCCACATTCCGGGCGACTTAGACGGGTAGCTGATGGAATGATTGTTCAGCCGCCTGCTTTGTGCCAGCAACTGGCATGCTCCTCCTCCTTTCTAGTCCCGTATCCCCCGGAAGACATCCCTGACCACCGAGAATGTACCCGTGGTAAGGGGAAGAGGAAAAATAGAAACCAAGAAAGGACTGATATGCGGGAGGAAGAAGTTTGTTTTTAAACATGAAAAATAGTGGCCAGTTCTCTGTGAACCCAAGTAAGCAAGTTGTGCCCTGGTTTCCTTCCCAGTGACTTGCTGGGTTCAACCTTTGGGGGAAATCCTGTTGCGACGCTGACGATAATAACAGTCCCTGGAATGATGGCGATGGCAACAGTAACACCGACAAGGGCCATTTGCTGAACTCCTGCAGCGCTCTGGCACCCTGGAAGCTGCTTTCACACCCTATTCCTAGTCCTCACAGGAACCCCGTGAGGTAGAAGGTACATGATGTCCACTTCACACATGGGGCACCGAAAGCTCAGGAGCAAGAGAGTGGCTCAGCATCCTTTGATCCAGGTGGGTTGAGACCAATTGATGCATCTTAGATGGCCGCTTGTTAGCATTTAAGACCCCAGACGCCACATTTCAAAGTGGGATGCAGAATGTTTTCATAATAGAATTATTTTGCCAGTTGACTTAGAAGTCCCCTTAAACCATAATCCCCAAACCCCTGCCCTTGCTCCGCTGACCTTTGAAGCATTCAGTTTATCCCAGAAACTTCTTTGCTTTTGGTCCAGTCCAGTTGAGCTGACCTTCCGCGTATTGAGTATTGTCTTTCCCTTCCCCTAAAGTAGTTCTTATCTACTAATTAATCAGTAAAAAACCCTCTCCTACCCTTCCTCCCTCCCCTGCTCATAACCACAAAAGTATGTGTTCTTCTCAGTTTATACTGTTTCTCGAGATCTTATAATAGTGGTCTTATACAATATTTGTCCTTTTGCCTCTGAATAATTTCACTCAGCATAATGCCTTCCAGGTTCCTCTATGTTATGAAATGTTTCACAGATTCGTCACTGTTCTTTATCGATGCGTAGTATTCCATTGTGTGAATATACCACAATTTATTTAACCATTCATCCATTGATGGACACCTTGGTTGCTTCCAGCTTTTTGCTATTGTAAACACAGCTGCAGTAAACATGGGTGTGCATATATCTGTTCATGTGAAGGCTCTTATTTCTCTAGGGTATATTCCGATAGCCTCAGAATTTTGTGAGAAGAAATTTAATTTTTAATAGCTACGTTCCTTAACGTCTTCCCATGATTTGGGTTCTGCCCTTCTCTTCCCCAAATCTGTGTAATAGCAATTAGTACAGTGAAGTGGTTGCCAAGTTTCATCCAGGGGAATTCACCCTAGCGCTGGGTCACATGAGTCAGCTTGCCTGACTGTGTACCAGTTGTTCATCGGGTTAGCCTCAGTAGTACCTCATCAGTGGCCTGGACACCTTGTACTCTATATTACAGGTGTCAGTGACTTATTGTGCCTGACCCAAGCCGTGGTCTTTTTAATCACCTCATGTGCACGTGAAAGCACAAAGAAAAAGGAGGACCAAAGAATCAATGCTCTCAAACTGTGGTGTTGGCGAAGAATACTGAATATACCATGGACTGCCAGAAGAACAAACAAATCTGTCTTGGAAGAAGTACAGCCAGAATACTCCTAGAAACAAGGATGGCGAGACTTCATCTCAGGTACCCTGGAAATGTTCTCAGGAGGCATGAGTCCCTGGAGAAGGACATCATGCTTGGTAAAGTAGAGGGTCAGTGAAAAAGAGGACGACCCTCAACAAGATGGATTGACCCAGTGGCTGCAACAATGGGCTCAAGCATAACAGTTGTGAGGATGGTGCAGGACCGGGCAGTATTTTGTCCTGTTGTACACAGGGTGGCTATGAGTCAAAACTGACTCGACGGCACCTAACAACAACAACGTGGAAGCTGTTCCTGATAGATGGTATGGTCAGGCATGGGTATTCAGTCATTTTTTATTCCAGGGGCTACTGGCCCCAAACAATGAAACCATTTCTCCTGGTGTAGAGGCCAGAGACTCCACCTTCTGTTTTCCCCGTGTGGCTTAGTCCTGTAATGAGTATACAACAGGCTCCAGCAAAATGTCTACTGACAGAGGAATGGCAGAGACTGTTACTGTCTGCGTGATAGGTGTTTTCTTCTTCTCCAGCAAGAACAGAAATCTGCTTTTGCTAGGGGGTAGTAATATGCCCAGCCAAAACCAGTCTGTTTATATTCATACATATTTATTTCTCAATCTCCCTAGTAGGTGAAACCAAAAACCAAACCCACTCCCCTCAAGTCAGTCCCAACTCATGGCAACTCCATGTGTTACGGAGTAGAACTGTTCCACAGGGCTTTGTTGGCTGTGATCTCTAGAGAGGTAGATCACCAAGACTTTCTTCCCTGGTGCTGCTGAGTGGTTCGGAACCACAAGCCTTATGTTGGCGCAAACTGTTTGTGCCTCTCCTCGTAGAAAGATATAGCATATAACACAGTCCCAGTTAATGAGATGTAAGTGGAAGTTGTTGGGAGGAGTTTTTAAAATGAAAGACTTGGTTGACTTGAGTCTTTTGCTCCCTACCCTTTCTTTCCCATCTTCCAACTTGAAGCATGTGTGTGATGGCTGGTGCTCCAGTAGCTATCTTGCATGCATGATGATGAGGATGGAAGAATGGAACTCTAGAAGCAGGTCTCTGATGACAGAGCAGAGCTGCTGCACTGGCCCTGCAGTGGCAACCTCTGGACTCCCTGTTACAAGAGAGAAAAGCAACCACCTCTCTTATTTAGGTCAATGTTTTTGGAGCTTTATGCTAATTCAGCATATGAAGGAGAAACTATCCAGAGAAAGAATGTAAAGGTTCTGTTGTTGTTAGGTCACTATGAGTCAGTTTCAACTCACAGCGACCCTATGCACAACAGAACGAAACACTGCCCGGACCTGCCCCATCCTCACAATCATTGCTATGCTTGAGCCCATTGTTGCAGCCACTGTGTTACTCCATCTCGTTGAGGGTCTTCCTCTTTTTCACTGACCCTCTACTTTACCAAGCATGATGTCCTTCTCCAGGGACTGGTCCCTCCTGACAACATGTCCAAAGTATGTAAGACGAAGTCTTGCCATTCTTGCTTCTAAGGAGCACTCTGGTTGCACTTCTTCTAGGACGGATTTGTTCGTTCTTTTGGCAGTCCGTGGTATATTCAAAATTCTTCTCCAACATCACAATTCAAAGGCATCAATTCTTCTTTGGCCTTCCTCATTCATTGTCCAGCTTTCACATGCATAGGAGGCGACTGAAAACACCACGGCTTAGGTGAGGTGCACCTTAGCCCTCCAGGTGACATCTTTGCTTTTTAACACTTTAAAGAGGTCTCTTGCAGCAGATTTGCCCAATGCAATGCGTCTTTTGATATCTCGACTACTGCTTCCATGGGTGTTAATTCTGGATCCAAGTAAAATGAAATCCTTGACTGCCTCAGTCTTTTTTCTCTGTTTATCATGATGTTGCTTATTGGACCACTTGTGAGGATTTTTGTTTTCTTTATGTTGAGGTGTAATCCATACTGAAGGCTGTGGTCTTTGACCTTCATCAGTAAGTGCTTCAAGTCCTCTTCACTTTCAGCAAGCAAGGTTGTGTCATGTGCATAACGCAGGTTGTTAATGAGTCTCCCTGCAATCCTGATCCCCCGTTCTTCATATAGTCCAGGTTCTCAGGTTATTTGCTCAGCATACAGATTGAATAGGTGTGGTGAAAGAATACAGCCCAAACACACACCTTTCCTGTCTTTAAACCATGTGGTATTCACTTGTTCTGTTCAAACAGCTGCCTCTTGATCTATGTACAGGTTCCTCATGAGCACAATTAAGTGTTCCGGATTTCCTATTCTCTGCAACATTATCCATGATCTGTTATGATCCACACAGCCGAATGCCTTATCATAGTCAATAAAACACAGGTAAACATCTTCCTGGTATTCTCTGCTTTCAGCTAGGATCCATCTGACATCAGCAATGATATCCCTGGTTCCATGTCCTCTTCTGAATCCGGCTTGAATTTCCTGCAGTTCCCTGTCGATGTACTGCCGCAGCTGCTTTCAAAGGATGTTCAACAAAATTTTGCTTGCAAGTGATGCTAATGATATTATTCAATATTTCTGCATTTGGTTGACTCACCTTTCTCAGGAATAGGCATAAAAATGTATCTCTTCCAGTCAGTTGGCCAGGTAGCTGTCTTCCAAGTGTCTTGGCATAGATGAGTGAACACTTCCAGTGCAGCATTCGTTTGTTGAAACATCTCAATTGATGTTCCGTCAGTTCCCGGAGCCTTGTTTCTCACCAATGCCTTCAGAGCAGCTTGGACTTCTTCCTTCAGTACCATGGGTTCCTGATCTACGTTACCTCCTGAAACGGTTGAATGTCGACCAGTTCTTTTCGGTACAGTTACTCTGTATATTCCTTCCATCTTCTTTTGGTGCTTCCTGCTTCGTTTAATACTTTCCCCATAGAATCCTTCAGTATTGTAACTTAATGCCTGAATTTTTTCTTCAGTTCTTTCAGCTTGAGATATTTTGAGCGTATTCTTCCCTTTTGGTTATGTAAAGGTTCTAAATCACCCTAAATTTCAAAAAACAGTTTTCCTGTAATAGCACCTGTTCTTGAGTTGACATTTAAATAAAAATGACACAATTAAAGATGTGCAATTTTAATAAGGTTTTTAGTGAAGAAGTTCAGTGTACCATTGCATTAAATGCCAAAGGACAGGCTGTAGGGTGCAGTGGCCAAAGCGATGAACTGGGGGAGGCATTTCCAGGGAGAGAGAATGCTTTACAGGATTGTTGTCAAAAATTACTTAAAGTGTGATGCACAACACCCAGAACAGGCCCAGCACAATTCCAGAAAGAACAGTTCTCTTCCCCCTTCCCCAGTGGAAATTCCACATGGAACCACGAGAAGCATGCTGAGCTCGTTAGAACTCCCATCGCTCCGCTCTGGCGGGACTGTCAGCTCAGTGGGGTATCACCGGTTATCTCGCATCAGTCTTCAGAAGCTCTTCTGTCAAACAGAGGGAAAAAGACAGAAGGCAAATTGTTTTTTAACAAATGTAATTTGCAGGGTGGACAAGATCTTCTGGCTGAGAAAACATGGGAGCGTGCTCTCAGCAATAAACCTGCAGGGACGCGTTGCGTCTGGTGACCCTAAGTTCCAGATGTTATCACTGTGGACTCTGTTCTCCTGTTTCTCCCTCCCTGAACCTGTGTAGCCGACCACCACCTTCCACAGCAAAGGAGATGGCTGTGAGAATAAATCATTGTCGTTGTCATTATTAGTTGCCGTGAAGTTGGCTCCAACTCACGGGGACTTATCTATAACAGAACAAAACTTTGCCTGGTCCTGTGCCATTTTCATGACTGCTGGGGCGTTTGAGCCCATTGGTGCAGCCACTGGGTCGGTCCGCCTCATTGAGGGTTTCCCTCGTTTTCACTGACCCTTGGCTTTACCAAATACGATGGTCTCCTCCAGTGACTGGTCTTTCCTAGTGACGTGTCCAGAGTACCTGAGATGAAGTCTCACCATCCTTGTTTCTAAGGAGCATTCTGGCTCTACTTCCTCCCAGACAGATCTGGATGTTCTTCTGGCAGTCCGTGGTGTATTCCGTGTTCTTCGCCAGCACCACAGTTTGAGCGCGTTGATTCTTCAGTCTTCCTTTTTCATTGTGCTTTCATGTGCCCGTGAGGTTCTTGGGACATGAGCCAGCAGCTGGCTCCCTGATCTGCTGTTTTGGGCTTCCTCAGCCCTTGCAATCACATGAATCAGGAGAAACCTCCGACCTGACCCGTGACCCATGAGTCTGGGACTTGCCAGCCTCCACAACTGCATGAGCCTTTCCCTTGAAATAAATCTCTCTCTGTATGCCAAATATATATACTTAATTGACTGGAGGTCAGAGGATGACAAGTCAGATGCAGAATTGAGAGAGTGCGAGCTTTGCCAGAACATCCATATATAGTGGGTGCAGGCCACACCTTCAAGGAAACTCCCCTTTTAGCTGATTGGCTGCTCATATCAGATCACAAAATGGAGGATGGTTACATCAGATCTACCAAACCACTGAGATCATGGCCTGGCCAAGTTGACACATAACCTTAGCCATCACTTTCCATTTCTGCCTCTGTTAGCCTGTTAGTACATTCATCCATTAGTCTACAGAGGCTACACTGAAGACCCCAACATGCATCCTCATTGTGGTCAAATATAAATGATTGCTTATATTTAATTTAGCAATGCTAAAATTTTTGAATACTTTAACTCCACCTACCTCCTCATATCTTTTGAGTTATTATTGTCATGCATTTCAATTTTACTTGTATTTAAAATCCTACAAGACATTATTTTTAGTGTCTTGCACAGGCAACGATCTTCTGTGTATCTATGTATCCGTACTTGCTGTCGCTCTTCTTTCGGTTTTACGTTTTTGTGGTCCTACCTGGACTCATTTTTATTCTGCCTGAAGTTCTCCCTTTTGTCCTTCTTTTGATGCAAGAATACTGGCAGCTAACTCTTAGTTTCTGACCTTCTGAAAACAGCTTTATTTTGCCCTTACTTCCTTTCATTAATAGACTTTATTTGCAGAACAGCTTTAGATTTACAGACAAATTGAGCAGATAGTATGGAGCTCCCCTATGTCCTCCCTCCTTTACCAAATCTCAGTTTGCCCCTTTATTAACAGTTTCCCCCAATGGTATGATACCTTTCTTACAATTAATGAATAAATATTGATACATTTTTATTAACTAAAATTCTTGTTGTTGTGTGCTGTTGAGTCTACTCTGACTCCTAGTAACCCTGTATGACAGAGCAGAACTGCCCTGTTAGGTCTCCTAGGCTGTAACCTTTACGGGAGCGGATTGCCAGGTCTTTTCTCCTGAGGAGTGGCTGGTAGATTCAAAGCGCTAAACTTTCGGTTAGTAGCCAAGTGCTTAACCACTGTGCTTGCAGTTGTTACTGCTGTTAGGTGCCACCCAGTCAGTTCAAATCATAGCTAACCCTTGCGGAACAGAACAGAACACTGCCCGGTCCTGTGCCACCCTCACAGTCATTGTTATGCTTGAGCTCATTGTTGCAGCCACTGTATCAACCCATCTCGTTGACCGTCTTCCTCTTTTTCACTGACCCTCTACTTTACCAAGCGTGATGTCTTTTTCCAGGGACTGGTCCCTCCTGATAATATGTCCAAAGTACGTGAGACAAAATCTCCCTGTCCTTGATTCTTTGGAACATTCTGGCAGTATTTCTTCCGAGACAGATTTGTTTGTTCTTCTGGTGGTCCATGGTATGTTTAATATTCTTTGACAACACCATAATTCAAATGCATCAGTTCTTCTCTGGTCTTCCTTAATCATGTCCAGCTTTTGCATGCCAATAGGGCGATTGAAAATAACATGGCTTATGTCAGGCACGCCTTAGTCCTAAAGGTGATGCCTTTGCTTTTTAACACTTTTTAAGAGGTCTTTTGTGGCAGATTTGCCCAATGCAATACATCATTTGATTTCCTGACTGCTGCTTCCATGGGCATTGATTGTGGATCCAAGTAAAATGAAATCGTTGACGACTTCAATCTTTTCTCCGTTTATCATGATGTTGCTTCTTGGTCCAGTTGTGAGCATTTTTGTTTTCTTGATGTTGAGGTGTAATTCATACTGAAGGCTGTATGTAGTCTTTCATCTTAATCAGTGTTTCAAGCCCTTGGCTTTCAGCAAGCAAGGTTGTATTATCTGCATATTTCATGTTGTTAATGAGCCTTCCTCCGATCCTGATGCCATGTTCTTCTTCATATAGTTCAGCTTCTCGAATTATTTGCTCAGCATATAGATTGAATAAGTATGGTGAAAGGATACAACCCTGACGCACACATTTTCTGATTTCAAACCATACGGTATCCCATTGTCCTGTTTGAATGACTGCCCCTTCCTCAGTGTCCAAGTTTCTCATGAGGACATATGATATCGTTCAGTAATTTCCACATTCCACAGGATCACCTTTCTTTGGAATGGGCACGAATATAGATCTCTTCCAGGTGGCTGGCCAGGTAGCTGCCGTCCAAATTTCTTGACATAGCTGGGTGAGTGCTTCCAGTGCTGCATCTGTTTGCTGAAACATTTCAGTTGGTATTCCACCACCTCTGGAACCTTGTTTTTTGCCAGTGCCTTCAGGACAACTTCAACTTCTTCCGTCATTGCCATCAGTTCTTGATCATATGCTACCTCCTAAATTGGTTGAATGTAGACTAATACTTTTTTGTACAGTGACTGTGTATTCCTTCCATCTTTTTTTCTTTTCTTTTTTTATTGTACTTTAGGGGAAGGTTTCCAGAACAAACTAGTTTCTCATTAATCAGTTCATATGCATAGTGTTTTATGACATTGGTTACCAACCCCACGACATGTCAACACTCTCCCTTCTCGACCTTGGGTTCCCTGTTACCAGCTTTCCTGTCCCCTCCTGCCTTCTAGTCCTTGCCCCTGGGCTGGTGTGCCCCTTTAGTCTCATTTTGTTTTATGGGCCTTTCTAATCTTTGGCTGAAGGGTGAACCTCGGGAGTGACTTCATTACTGAGCTAAAGGGGTGTCTGGGGGCCATACTCTCAGGGTTTCTCCAATCTCTGTCTGGTCAGTAATTCTGGGCTTTTTTTTTGTGAGTTAGAATTTTGTTCTACATTTTTTCTCCAGCTCTATCCAGGTCCCTCTATTGTGATCCCTGTCAGAGTGGTCAGTGGTGGTAGCCAGGCACCATCTGGTTGTGTTGGACTCAGTCTGGTGGCTGTGGTAGATGTGGTCCCTTAGTCATTTGGACTAATCTTTCCCTCGTATCTTTAGTTTTCTTCCTTCGTCCTTGCTCCCAAAGGGGTGAGACCAGTGGAGGGTCCTGGATTGCTGCTCACAGACTTTTAAGACCCCAGACACTACTCACCAAAGTAAAATGTAGAACATATCCTTTATAAACTGTGTTATGCCAATTGAGCTAGATGTTCCCTGAGACCATGGTCCCCATAGCCCTCAGCTCAGCAATTTGATCCCTCAGGGAGTTTAGATGTGTCTATGGAGCTTTCATGACCTTGCGTTGTACAGGTTGTGCTAGCTTCCCCAGTATTGTGCACTGTCTTACCCTGCACCAAAGTTACCACTTATCTATTGTCTATTTAGTGTTTTTCCATCCCTACCCCTCTCCTCCCTGGTAACCATCGAAGAAGATTGCTTCTTTTTGTGTGTAAAATTTTTAATGGTTTTTTACAGTAGTGGCCTCATACAATATTTGTCCTTTCGTGACTGACTTATTTCACTGAGCATAATGCCCTCCAGGTTCATCCATGTTATGAGATGCTTCAGATTCATCGTTGTTCTTTATCACTGCGTAATACTCCATTGTGTGCGTGTACCACAGTTTGTTTATCCGTTCATCTGTTGATGGGCATCTCCCTGATCTCTTGAAGAGTAACATGTATTAATCTTCTGTATTCTACCTCTGGTATTTCAAATACCAGCAGGGTCACCCATGGTGGACAGGTTTTTGTGGAGCTTCCAGACTAAGAAAGACTAGGAACAAAGGCCTGGCAGTCTGTTTCCAAAAATTCACCAAATAAAATCTCATGGATCACAATAGAATAATGTCTGATATAATGATGGAACAACAAAATTTAAGTATGCAAGAAATTTTTTTTATTGTACTTTACATGAAGGTTTACAGACCAAATTAGCTTCTCATTAAACAGTACACGTATTGTTTTATGATGTTGGTTGACAACCCCATAACTTGTCAGCACTCTCCCTTCTTGACCTTGGGTTCCCCATTACCAGCTTTCCTGTCCCTTCCTGCCTTCTAGCCCTTGCCCTTGGGCTGGTGTGCCCCTTTAGTCTCGTTTTGTTTTATGGACCTGTCTAATCTTTGGGTGAAGGGTGAACCTCAGGAGTGACTTAATACTGAGCTAAAAGGGTGTCCAGGGGCCATACTCTCAGGGTATCTCCAGTCTCTGTCAGCCCAGTAAGTCTGGTCTTTTTTTGTGAGTTAGAATTTTGTTCTGCGTTTTTCTCCAGCTCCACCTGGGACTCTGTATTGTGATCCTTGTCAGAGCAGTCAGTGGCTTCCCCAGTATTGTGTACTGTCTTACCCTTCACCTAAGTTGCCACTTATCTATCATCTATTTAGTGTTTTTCCATCCCCACCTCTCCACTACCTTGTAATTATCAAACATTGTTTCTTTTTTGTGTGTAAACCTTTTCATGAGTTTTTATAGTAGTGGTCTCATACAGTATTTGTCCCTTTGTGATTGACTTGTTTCACTCAGCATAATGCCCTCGAGATTCATCCATGTGGTGAGATGCTTCACCGATTCATTGTTGTTCTTTATCATTGTGTATATGTATGCACCACAGTTTATTTATCCATTCATCCATTTATGGACATCTTCCTGATCTCTTGAAGAGTTCTGTATATTAATCTTTTGTATTCTACCTCTGGTGGTTCCAGGAAGCTCTCTTCATCCAGAAGATTTTTTGATTCTTTGTTTTGGGAGCTTGCTGAAGCCATCATGGTCTGCCTCTTTAAGTGATTTGACATTGACTGTTGTCTCTAGGCCATCAATAAGTTATTGTATTTATTTATTTTATGTTTGCTTACTATGTCCTAGGTTCTTGTTTTGTTTTGATATGCCCAAATAGGCTACTCAAGTGAACTGGTTTGAATATTGGCACCTTTGAAGGTCTAACATCCTGTCACCAGGTGGTTAGAGCTGTTACTAGGTGTATGAGCCCAGGAGTCTGTTTTCTTGTATGGATTCAGCTCAGGTGTCCAGGCAGTTGGCCACCAAGTGTGTGGTACAGACTCTCACCTATAGTCTTAGATGAGCAGGGGTGATTGGTGTAGGCACAGGAATCTGGCTGCAGTAGGGGGTCTCATGCTGAGCAAGGCAGGGGGCTGACAACCTCCCCTGAGTGTCTGTGAGGAAAGCATGTCCCTGTTCCCTAGAGCACATAGGTGGATGGGTTTTGCATCCAGACTATGGGCACCTAGTGCTATTGTCTGTAAGAACTGGAAGGCACCACTTATCCTTGGACACCTGTTGCATGTGGCTAGGTGGCATGGGTGAAGCCACCAGCCCTCAGGCCCCTGATGTGGGTAGGTGAGGACCCTGCTTTATAGGTAGAGCAGTGTCAAACCTCACAAACCTACCTCTCCACCATATAGCTGAAACAGTTGAAGTTAGACTCAGGTATATACCCTGTTGTACTGTGCTAATGAGGGCCTATGCTATTGAAATGGGCCCACACAGGTCTATGTAGGGGTGAAAGGGATTCAGAGTCTGCGGACCCCTTATGCCTGTGCCTAGGCAAAGGAGCTGTTTTCTGCCCTGAGTTTCCAGTTTAGGGGAGCCAGCAGATTTTTTCCCCCCATTTTTTACTTTGTTCCTTCTCCAAGGCTAGGAGGATGGCTCAGGGCACACGACAGGTCTTACTTCCAGCCCAGGGAAAGCAGCTATCACTGAAGCCAGCTTGGGACCTGGTGCAGAGTGGGGAGGGGTCAGTTTAATGGGAGAGTTTTTTCCAAAGGGGTGTTTTTTCATCCATGCAGTAGATTAAACGCAAGTACTTATCTTTTGCTGAGAGGGCTGCTTTTCACTGATTCTGGAGGGGTGAGTAAACTGCTGGGCCTCTCCCAATGTGGGAAACGCGTCCTGAACACCACTGCTTGCCTCACCACTAGCACCAGCTGGTCTTGCCTAAGGGGTGCCGGTTCCCACTGGGTCAGTCCTGGCAACTCCTCGCTGCTTCTGAACCATCTCTCTCTTCCCCTGACACTCAGTCTGATTGCTCAACTTTGCCTTTGATGTTCAGGACTCCTAGATTGTCATATATAATCAATTCACTTGTTTTTGGGGGGTCTTTGTTGTTTTGTTTTTTTTTTTGTTAGAGGGACCATCAGAAGTATCTGACTTCTCTGCCATCTTGGCCCTGCCCCCAGTCAGTGCATCTTGATTGTTTATTTGATAAATTTCAGACTGCAGAAGTTTGTAAAAATTTTCAATTTCTTCTTCTTTGGCATTAGTGGTTGGTGCATAAATTTGAATAATAGTTGTTTTAAATGGTCTTCCTTGTAGGCATATGGCTGTTATCCTTTCACTGACAGTGTTGTACTTCAGGATAGATCTTGAAATGTTCTTTTTGACAATAAATGTGACACCATTCCTCTTCTCTTTTTCATTCAAAGCGTAGTAGACCATACGATTGTCCATTTCAAAATGGCGAATACCAGTTCATTTCACCTCCCTAATGCCAAAGATAAGGTGCCCTGGTGGCATAGTGTTTAAAACACTTGTCTGGTAACTGAAAGGTTGGCGATTCGAACCCACCAGCTGCTCTGTGGGGGAAAAATATAGCATCTGTTTCTGTAAATATTTACAGCCTTGGAAACCCTATGGGGAAGTTCTATTCTGTTCTGTCAGGTTGTTATGAGTCAGAATCAACTGACAGCAGTGGGTTTGTTTTGGTTTTTGGAATGCTTAGGATGTCGATCTTCAAATGTTTCATTTCATTTTTGCTGACTTTCAGTTTTCCTTGATTCATACATCACACAGTCCATGTTCCAATTACTAATGGACGTTAGCAGCTGTTCTCATTTTGAGTCAGGCCACATCCGCAAATGAAGGTCCTGAAAGTTTTACTGCATCCGTGTCATTAAGGTTGACTCTACGTTGAGGAGGCAGCTCTTCTCTAGAAGTGCTTTGAGTGCCGTCCAGCCTGAAAGACTCGTCTTCCATCACTATATCAATATTCTGTCATTATCCATAAGGTTCTCACTAGCTTATTTTTTCAGAAGTAGATTGCCAAGTTCTCCTTCCTAGTCTTTGTTCAGAAGCTCCACCAGGGCACCTTCTAAAATCCTTAGTTTATTCATATTTCCTTAGTTTTTATGTAGTGTCCTTCTTCTGTTTCAGGGTGCTGTCCAGAACACCACTTTACATTTACTTGTCATGTCTCCTCAGGCTTCTCTGGCTGTGACAGTTTCTCAGACCTCCCTTGTTTTTGATGACTTTGACAGTTTTCAGGAATACTGGTCAGGTGTATCATGAGATGCTCCTCTTTTGGAGTTGTCTGATTTTCTTTTTTTCATGAATTGACTGGGGCTTTGCATTTTGGGGAGGAAGACCATGGAAGTAAAGTGCCATCTTCATCACATTGTATAAGGGATGCATACTATCAACATGACTGATGACTGTTAATGTTGATCTTGATCACCTTGCTGAAGTGTTTACCAGGTTTCTCTACTGTGAAGCTACTCTCCACCACCCTCCAACCCCGACACCCCATATTATATTGTACTCTTTGGAAGGGAGCCACTCCGCACGGCCCACACTTAAGGAGTCGTTAGTTATGTTCACCCACCTTTAGGGTAGAGTATCTACATAATTTATTTGGAATTCGTCTGCATGGGAGATTTGTCTCTTCTCCTACGTTTATTAATTTTTTCATTTTTATCAATATGATAAAATATATAAAGTCAAGAATAATTATCTTAGACTTTTGGTTATAACCCAATTAGTTTATTTTGTTGCTTAAATTATTCCAGCTTTGGCCATTGAGAGCTCTTTCCGTTGTCTCCTGTGCCCCTTTGACAGACCCTCATCAACGTGTGTGTGTGTGTGTGTGTGTGTGTGTGTGTGTGTGTGTGTGTGTGTATACATGTGTAGCACTTCCTTACTTTCTGGCACTATAAAATGCTCCAGGTTCATCTTATGTATTTCCTTCCCCAGTCCTAAAATCAGCCATCTCTACAAAGATCCCTGGTTCCTTTTACTGGAGACTGGTTTTAGAAATTTAGATCTGGCACTAGGTGTACTTATTGCTCCTGGGGAGTCATTACTTTTAGAACCTCTCAGCTGACAGATCAAAGAAATATTTGTGTGTGTAAAGCTCTATGTATAATCACATATCTATAAATACTTCCCCGCACGTGTCTGTCAGTTTGTCGTACTGTGGGGGCTTGTGTGTTGCTGTGATGCTGGAAGCTATTCCACCGGTATTCAGATACCAGCAGGGTCACCCATGGAGGACAGGTTTCAGCTGAGCCTCCAGACTAAGACAGACTAGGAAGAAGGACCCGGCAGTCTACTTCTGAAAAGAATTAGCCAGTGAAAACCTTATGAATAGCAGCAGAACATTGTCTGATATGGTATTGGAAGATGAGCCCCCCAGGTTGGAAGGCACTCAAAAGATGACTGGGCAAGAGCTGCCTCCTCAAAGTAGAGTCAACCTTAATGACATGGAGGGAGTAAAGCTTCCGGGACTTTCATTTGCTGATGTGGCATGACTGAAAATGAGAAGAAACAGCTACAAACATCCATTGATAATTAGAACCTGGAATGTATGAAGTATGAATCTAGGAAAATTGGAAATCGTCAAAAATGAAATGGAACGCATAAACATGGATATGCTAGGCATTAGTGAGCTGAAATGGACTGGTATTGGCCATTTTGAATCAGACAATCATACAGTCTACTATGCTGGGAATGACAACTCGAAGAGGAATGGTGTTGCATTCATCGTCAAAAAGAATGTTTCAAAATCTATCCTGAAGTACAACACTGTCAGTGATAGGATAATATCCGTACGCCTACAAGGAAGACCAGTTAATATGAATATTACTCAAATTTACGCACCAAACACTAGGGCCAAAGATGAAGAAATAGAAGATTTTTATCAGCTGCTGCAGTCTGAAATTGATTGAACATGCAATCAAGATGCATTGATAATTACTGGCAATTGAAATGCAAAAGTTGGAAACAAAGAAGAAGAATCAGTAGCTGGAAAATATGGCCTTGGGGATAGAAACAATGCCGGAGATCGAATGATAGAATTTTGCAAGACCAACAACTTCTTCATTGCAAATACCTTCTTTCACCAACATAAATGGCGACTATACACATGGACCTTGCCAGATGGAACACACAGAAATCAAATCGACTACATCTGTGGAAAGAGACAGTGGAAACGCTCAATATCATCAGTCAGAACAAGGCTGGGGCCGACTGTGGAACAGACCACCAATTGCTCATATGCAAGTTCAAGCTGAAACTGAAGAAAATCAGAGCAAGTCCACGGGAGCCAAAATATGACCTTGAGTATATCCCACCTGAATTTAGAGACCATCTCAAGAATAGATTTGACGAATTGAACACTAGTGACCGAAGACCAGACGAGTTGTGGAATGACATCAGGGACATCATCCAAGAAGAAAGCAAGAGGTCATTGAAAAGACAGGAAAGAAAGAAAAGACCAAGATGGATGTCAGAGAAGACTCTGAAACTTGCTCTTGAGCGTCGAGCAGGTAAAGCAAAAGGAAGAATCGATGAAGTAAAAGAACTGAACAGAAGATTTCAAAGGGTCTCTCGAGAAGACAAAGTAAAGTAGTATAATGACATGTGCAAAGAGCTGGAGATGGAAAACCAAAAGGGAAGAACACACTCGGCGTTTCTCAAGCTGAAAGAACTGAAGAAAAAATTCAAGCCTCGAGTTGCAATAGTGAAGGATTCCATGGGGAAAATATTAAACGACGCAGGAAGCATCAAAAGAAGATGGAAGGAATACACAGAGTCATTATACCAAAAAGAATTAGTCGATGTTCAACCATTGCAAGAGGTGGCACATGATCAGGACCCGATGGTACTGAAGGGAGAAGTCCAAGCTGCTCTGAAGGCATTGGTGAAAAACAAGGCTCCAGGAATTGATGGAATATCAATGGAGATGTTTCAATAAACAGATGCAGCGCTGGAGGTGCTCACTCATCTATGCCAAGAAATATGGAAGACAGCTTCCTGGCCAAGTGACTGGAAGAGATCCATATTTATGCCTATTCCCAAGAAAGGCGATCCAACTGAATGTGGAAATTATAGAACAATATCATTAATATCACACATAAGCAAAATTTTGCTGCAGATCATTCAAAAACAGCTGCAGCAGTATATCGACAGGGAACTGCCAGAAATTCAGGCTGGTTTCAGAGGAGGATGTGGAACCAGGGATATCATTCCTGATGTCAGATGGATCCTGGGTGAAAGCAGAGAATACCAGAAGGAAGTTTACCTGTGTTTTATTGACTATGCTAAGGCATTCGACTGTGTGGGTCATAACAAACTATGGATAACACCGCGAAGAATGGGAATTCCAGAACACTTAATTGTGCTCATGAGGAGCCTCTACATAGATCAAGAGGCAGTTGTTCGGACAGAACAAGGGAATACTGATTGGTTTAAAGTCAGGAAAGGTGTGCGCCAGGGTTTTATTCTTTCGCCATACCTATTTAATCTGCATGCTGAGCAAATAATCTGAGAAGCTGGACTATATGAAGAAGAACGGGGCATCAGGATTGGAGGAAGACTCATTAACAACCTGCATTATGCAGATGACACAACCTTTCGTGCTGAAGGTGAAGAGGACTTGAAGCACTTACTAATGAAGATCAGAGACCACAGCCTTCAGTATGGATTACACCTCAACATAAAGAAAACAAAAATCCTCACAAGTGGACCAATGAGCAACATCACGATAAAGGGAGAAAAGATTGAAGTTGTCAAGGATTTAATTTTACTTGGATCCACAATCAACAGCCATGGAAGCAGCAGTCAAGAAATCAAAAGACGCGTTGCATTGGGCAAATCTGTTGCAAAGGACCTCCTCAAAGTGTTGAAGAGCAACCATGTCACTCTGAAGACTAAGGTGCACCTGACCCAAGCCATGGTATTTTCAATCGCATCATATGCATGTGAAAGCTGCACAATGAATAAGGCAGACCAAAGAAGAGTTGACGCCTTTGAATTGTGGTGTTGGCAAAGAATATTGAATATACCATGGACTGCCGAAAGAATGAACAAATCTGTTTTGGAAGAAGTGCGGCCAGAATGCTCCTTACAGGCAAGGATGGCGAGACTGCATCTTACATACTTTGGACATGTTGTCAGGAGGGATGAGTCCCTGAAGAAGGACATCATGCTTGGCAGAGTACAGGGTCAGCTGAAAAGAGGAAGACCCTCAACAAGATGGACTGACACAGTGGCTGCAACAATGAGCGCAAGCAAAACAGCAATTGTAAGGATGGAGCAGGACCGGGCAGTGCTTCGTTCTGTTGTGCATAGGGTCGCTACGAGTCGGAACTGACTCGACGGCACCTAACAACAACAACAACATAAATACTTCTATATGTAGGGATCTGTATTTATATTAAACAGGAGTTCTTGCTGATGTCTCCAACTCTAATTTATTACGTGGATCATTCTAGCTTCCTACCCTTATAGACCTGTACATTTCCACTCCAGCACTAAGAAACATGACTTCTGCTATGTGCCATCCTTTTACGGAATTGTTGAATTCCAGTTTATGAGCATAGCAGTATCATATCGTTAACCCATACTCACGTGGTAAACAACTTTATCTATTAGAGTACAGGACTTATGTGCAGGTCCGTTTGCCTTTAGTCTTATAGACTCTACTCATTTCCAAAACTTCTTAGCTCAGAATCTTTCCCCCAAGCCCCGTTAGTAAAGGTTGTTTCACATATATCTAATGTAATTAGATTTTCTTGTCATAGTCATCATTTTTTCTTGGAATCCCTCAACCTTCTAAGTGATTTTTGTTTAATTTGCATCCAGTAAGGTTTACTCTTTGTGTTATAAAGTTCTATAGGTTTTGACAAATGCAAAATGTTGTCTCTGCTATTATGTCCTCATGCAGAATAGTTTTACCTCCCTAAATACCCACTGTGCTTCACCTGCTTATCCGTTCCCTCCCCCTGAACTTCTGACAACCACTGGTATTTTTACTGTATCTAGAGTTTAGCCTTTTACAGAATGTCAGATAATTAGAATTGTGCACTTTGCGGCCTTTTCAGATTAGCTTTTTTCACTCAACAGTATGCATTTAGGGTTCCTCCATGTTTTTTCATGCCTTGATAACTCATTTCCTTCCTTATATTGTTGAATAACATTCCAATACATGGATATATCACAGTTTGTTTATCCATTTACCTACTGAAGGACATCTTGGTTGCTTTCGGTTTAGGGAAGTTATGAATAAAGCTGCTGTAAAAATTTGTGTGCGTATTTTTGTGCGGATGTAAGTTTTCAACTCAGTTGGGTGAATAACTGGGAGCTCAGCTGCCGTATCATATAGTTAGCCTATGTTTAGCTTTGTAAGAAACTGCCAATCTGACTTCCAAAGTGGCTATACCTTTTTGCATTCCCACCAGCCACAAATGAGAGTTCTTGTGATAATTAGGATTCTTGTTCAGCAAGTAGCCGCTCCCTCTCCTTCGGTCCCACTGTGATGGAGGACACTTTCCTGACCCATTGATGTTGAGCGTGGTCATGGGTTTCTTTGACATGGAAGGTAGTACATGTGACCTGAGCAGAGGTCTTAAATATTAAATACGCTTGCATGGTTTGGCTTGGTCTGGCACTCCAGTGATCTGCCAGTAGAAGAGCTTGCCCAGTGTAACTGCTGTCCCTGCAGTTTGTTCTCCAGAATGAATACATATGGTTGTTGTTGTCGTTAGGTGCCATCGAGTCAGTTCTGACTCATAGCAACCCTGCGTACAACAGAACGAAACACTGCCCGGCTCTGCACCACCCTCACAATTGTTGCACTGTTGCAGCCACTGTGTCAGTCCATCTCACTGAGGAGCAAGCATAAACCCAACCTGCATCCTGAATCAGAAACACCCATCCAAGCCCATCTTATATCAGCAAAGCCACAAGCGACCTGTAAACCTATGCTTGTTTTGTCGCAAGCCATTGAGTTTTGGATGGTTTGTTATGAAAGAGCTGACTGGTAGAGCCCCTGACCATGTTGTAACCCCAAACACGTGGCACACAATGGTTCGGTGAACAACCAGACCCAGTCTCAATGTGTCTACTGGTTTTCCCCGTAGGCTGTGCCCGGGCTGGGTCATTTGATGGGGAGTGAGATATTCTCGACTGTGTGAATGCTGCGCAAAAGAAGGCCCCGTTTGCCGTTATTCGTACAGGCAGAATCGGTCACCAGTGCTGGCTGGTTGTCACTGGCGACCAAGCATCACCGGGCATTAAACACACCCAGCATAATGATTTGAGCTGCTCCATACTACTTAAATGTGCCCTTGAGGTAGTGCTTGTGTGTTGGGGCTTTGGGCTCCTCCTCTATGAATGATGAAATGATGCTGATACTCTTCAAAGTCTCTCCCAATGCTGTGAGCCCATGAGACAGTGTCATCTAGTGGACTCAGACAGATGTTCAAAACCACTTCCTAGCAGCATCCATGTAGCAAACAGATGACTTAATTTAACCTTCCTAAGCTTTGTAAAATGGAGTTGGTCGTACTTTTTTGAGTTATTGTGAGCTTTAAATATGATAACAGATGGAAATAATTTAGTAAGGTGGCTGGCATCTAGTAGGTGCTCAGTAAAATTGTCTTGTTGAGTGACCCTTGTGAAGCTTCCGTTACCTCCTAGAGTCAGGAAAGAACGTTTACAGCTCAGAGGTCAGCTCTGGCCCTTCTCATTTTTCCATTAATGCTGAGACTCTATGGTTGGGATGTTTATTGGATTTAACTCCCATAACTGAGCCTCTGTCTCTCAACACCCCCTGCTGTTGGGGTTCTTATGCAAGGGGTTTTTATCTGAGATGCTCAATACCCTTGGAACATCCACTTCATTCTTCACAGTATCCCTGTCAGCTGAGAAAAAAAGAAAATCCTGTACTTTAATTGTATTAATAACAGGCAACAGCAAATACCTGTGTGGCCTGTGTACGTGACAGCATCATGTTTGCCTCTCATGTAGGTTTTCACTGGCTTTGAAGATTCTGTCTTGCTGGGGCCACGTGGACAGCCCAGCATTTGTATCTGAATATTCTATGAAACATTTGCCAAAAGAGTTTGAATTTTCTGTTCAAATATAAATGAGGTCTACTTTGAAAGTTCCATATTCTTTTCTAGCCATGGCACTCAGGCAGATAATACGCCTTGTACCTGGTTTGCGTGTGACAAGATAGTCTTGATGATTGGGATTCTCAGACCACCCCTGCATTCTGAATGACACAGCTCTGTGGTGGTAGAAAGATAATAGTAGGAGAGGAACTGGAAGATCAGGTGTAATTAGCTGGGGGAATGGAAGATTGGGGGGTCCAGTATATCTGAAACTCTAGAGAAGACTGAATTTTCTTGGTGCTTATTTCATTTTATCTGTGAATGGTATGTAAAGAAATAGAAATAATACTCCATATTAGTAATGAAACCCAGAACTCTCTTTAGTTTTATCACAAAAGAACTTAAATCAGATACTCCCCAAATAGGTAGGATTAGCTAAAGAAGCAGTCTCCAGATTTCATGCCCTGAATTCCACCTTCTTCTTGGAATGTGTCCTTTTTAAGTCTCCAGCTTAAGTATAAGCATGAAATATTTTCCATGGGTTCCGTCAACTGAGGCATGCTGTAGCATTTTCAAAAGAGAACTTTACTAAATGAAGTATTAAGGGGGAATAGTAATGATATCGTTGCTGATACAGCACAAAATCAGAGAAATATCCAAGTCTAAAGTATCTGCACTGCAGGTCTAAAGAGCTAGTCCAACTTCACAGTCCCTGTCCTGTCTCCCTTTCCTCCTGGTTCCTTCTGACTGTCTCACAAGGACAAATGTCTTCTTGTCCCGCCTCACAGTGTTCTCACTGTCCTAAGCCCTTCCTAGCCAAGGTTGAATGACCACTTTTCACTCTGGTCTGCCTGGGTGTAGACTTTCTTAAGTCATACTTGAGCCTCATCGAATATAATAGTAAGAGTCTGGTGAGTGTCCACCAGTCCCTTACATTGACAGCCCCTCCTCTTCATGTCCACTCGACATTTACTGAGCAATTACTGTGTGCCCTTGGGATACAGAGGTGAAAAAGAAAGTGCTAATGATTTCTGTATCAAACAGCAATTTTTTGGGGTGCTTGCCACATGCTCAGCCCTGCACCAGGGGCTATAATAGAAGTAACCAGACGGGGCTGTGGAAGTTTTAAAGGGGCTTTGTCACCCAGGCTGAGGCAGGCTGTTGAAGGCTTTCCTCAAGCCGGTAATACCTGTGACCTCAGGATGTGCTTGCTCTAGCAGCCAAGGACGTATTACCCGGAGTTCTCCTTTCAGCACCACTGAGTAAGCGCCTGCTGGATCAGTCCTCCCAGAGATATCAAGAAATTCTGGACAACGTTGAATGAATGAGTGAATAAGTAAATAAATAAATGGACAAGTACCTGAAGGTACTGGAGAGTGAAACTAAGCAAACAGATTCTGAAGAGGAGTTGACCCTTGGAGAAGGGGAATGAAATGGGGCAGGTTTCCAATTTTTATAGCTTTCCACCTGAGTAAAGGCTGAAGTTGGTGGCACATAGAACAGATAAACAGTGATAGAAAACCAACAGTCTTTCTGATCTGAAGGCCAGAAGGCAGAGGTCAGGGGGACTACTGCCACTAGAAAGTGAAGAGGGATTTCTGAAAAAGAGAGAGCCAGAAAATGAATGCCTCAAATTTGGTGTATAAATTCTGCCCAAATCTCTGGATGAACCTGTACTGTACATGAGCAAGGAAAGATTGCAAGTAGTCTAGCTAAGGGTAAAAGAACTTAAACTTAGATTTAAGCTGCTGCACTACAGACCTTTTTAGTTAGAGTCCAACCTAGTTAATTTTCCTGCTCAAACAAACAAAAATCTTCACTGTTTGAAGAAACATAACACAATCCAGAGTCTCCAGACCATAACATTCACAAATATCCAGGATGCAATCCAAAATTACTTAACATATGAAAAAATAGGGAACTGTGGCCCTGCTGAAAAGAAAAGACTCTAATATGACCTAGATGTTAAAATTGAGAGTCAAAAACTTCAAAGTAGCTATTATAACTATGATCATGGATGCAAAGGAAAATACATTCATACACTCATAAGGAATGAAAATATAGGAAATCTTGGAAGTGAAATAGAAATTATAAAAAGACCCAAATGGAAATTCTAAAACTGAAAAATAAAATATCTGAAATAAAAAGTTCACCAGATGGGCTTAACCACAGAATAGAAATGACAAAAAGAGGAATTAGTGAATTTGAAGAAAGGTCAATAGAAGTTATACAAACTGTAGAAGAATAAAAAGGATAGGGAAAAAAACTGTGCCTCAGGGATAGGTCAAACAATATCAAAAGGTCTAACATAGATGTAATTGGAGTCAAAAAAGGAAAGAAGAGAAAAACTAGAGAAGAGGACATATTTGAAGAAATAATGGCTGATATTTTCCCAGTGTGGTGAAAGACATACATTTTGAGATTCAAAAGTTCAGAAAACTCTAAGTAAGATAATTACAAAGAAAATTAAAACTGCTGAAAACCAAAGTCAAAGAGAAAATCTTGAAAGCAGAAAAAAAGTGGCACATTACAAACTGGGAACAATGATTTCAATGACCACTTACCTCTTACCAGAAACAACGGAGGCCAGAAGACAGTGGGGCAACATCTTTAAAGACCCGCGAGGAAAAATACAAACAAAAGACCCTCTCAATCTGAATTTTATACCCAGCAAATGTCTCCTTCAAGAATGAAGGTGAAATAACATTTTCAGTAAAAGAAAACCAAGATAAGCCATTGCCAGTAGATCTTACTATAAGAAATGCTAAAGGAAGTTCTTCAGACTGATGGAATATAATGTCAAGTACAGACTTAGATCTTCAGGAAGGAACAAAGAGCATTAGAAATGGTAAATATCTGATTAAATATAAATGGCCATCTTTTTCTCTTAGTTAAAAAAATACATGAATTTATAAGGCAAAAATCATAACATTGTCTTATAGAGTTTATAATGTATGTAGCTGTAAAACAAATGACAACTGTAATATAAAGGCAGGTAAGGACTTATTTGGTTGTAAGCTTTCTTCATTTTGTGTGGAGTGGTACAAAATTAACTCTAAATAGACTGAAAAGTTGAAGCTGTATGTTGTACTCTCTAGAGCAACCACGCATTATCAGAGGGACCAATGCCTGGAGAAGGACATCATGCTTAGTAACGTAAAGGATCAGCAAATAAGAGGAAGATCTTTAATGAGATGGATTGACACAATGGCAGCAACAAGGGGCTCAAACATACCAACAATCATGAAGATGGTTCAGGACCAGGCACCATTTTGTTCTATTATACATAGGGTTGTTGAGTCAGGCCTGACTTGACAGCACCTAACAACAACAACATATCCAAAAAAACCCATTGTCGTCGAGTTGATCCCAACTCATAGTGACCCACATAGAGAAACTGGTGGATGGTTCTCTCATACTGTGCTTTTCAGTAGCTGGGCTTAGTAGAGACTTGAGTCACTCACTCAGCTTTGTTGTTGAGCACCTACCCTGGTGCACCTTTTCTTCACTAAGAGAACCCAGCAACCATTCCACAAAATGTTGTGACCTCTTGAGGAAGAACCAGTCTGCCAGCTTGTGAAAAATGTAACTACTGTCACTGAGCAATTTGTGTAGCAATTGCCAAATGGGAACTTAATTTGCTGTGTTTCAACAAAAAACAATAAAATACCGTTTTAAAAATGTTGAAAAAAGAACCAGCCTACCATCTAGGAGACATCACAGGGATCTCAGAAGTGACCCTGGTGAATCAGAAGATGTCGGCCTTGCCAAAGCCACCAAGCCATGTTTTGTCACTCTTCAAGGAACTTCCTTAAGGAAATGCTTCCCGGAAATGCCCAAAGGAGATTTCTGAATGGTTAAGCATTTTCACATATGTCTCATAAAAGTTGCAGTTTAGCCTTACGTTGCCTTATTGTGAATTGCCTCCAAGGGTTGTGATAAATCTCCTTGATTTGCTGTGGTGTTCATCTTGGAAGTGGGAGTGGTGCAAGGGGGAGCCTCAAAAGAGGCGGGGGAAACATCGACATCTGTGAGACGCTCGGCACCTCTTTGGTGATCGTGCTCTCTGGTTTTCATCCCTTTGGTGATCGTGCTCTCTGGTTTTCGTGTCCTCCGTGGGGCTCCGCACCGACAGAGATTACACGCCCACAATGCTGGACAGGCTGCTTAGGGCACAACGACTCTCCCAGGCGCTTCGCATCCCTCCAGGCTATGAAACATTTGCCTGCAGACATTTTCTTACTCTCCATTACATATGTTTTTATGAAAGGACAGAGTGAGGGGGAATTTGCAATGAATAATTCATTCGTAGTTGTTTTCAAATAAAAAATTATTTTTCAAAGATAGCAACCAGTATGTCCCCTTCAGAGGCCCGTTACTGCTGTGGCTGCCCCTGGGCATGCCTCAGCTTTCTGTCTAAACGTCCCCGACTCCCGTGCTGGGACAGGCTCCTCTGTAGGTCTGGGATGGGGTGTGTGTGCAGATGGCACGCCGCTATCAGAATTCCAGGCACGCTCTGCCCACGCACATCCCCGGGCAGGCCCCAGGGATACACTTGGAATCCGGATCCGCTCACCTGGGCTCCCCAGGCAACACCACACCTCCACACCTTCCTATTCCCTCCCTCCGATCCTGCACCAAGCCCGGCCTGAGGCTTGTCTACCTCGGGCCCACACACGCAAGGCAAGGCCAAGGGCTGACGGATTCCATCAATGAAGGCACAACCAGCCACTTTAATATTGAGACAGTTTATTACTTACGTGCACAGCAAAAAGAAGAAGCCAGCAGTGTCTGCAGCTTGGATCCTAGTCCTACACACCAAGAACAGCGACCCCAGAGCACCAGCAGCCGATGACTGCAGTGCCAGCTGTGGCGTCCCTATCGCTGAGGAGCCACCTAGACTGCAGCTGAGTGGACTTACATTCTGGAGCTCTGTTCTGAGGGCATGGAACAGGAAGTGCCATGTCTCACCATAAGCCAGGAGGCGATGAGAAGCTGTCTCACGACAGCTTCGCAGGGGAGACAGGAAGGCTGGTGGGAGGTGGCCTCATGGCAGCTCCTTAGAGACCTCCCATCCATTCCAGAGGGTCACAGGGTGTTCCAGCAAGATTCAAGTGAGCTGCGGTTCAAGCCTGTGCTTATGTGGATCTGCGCAAAGCTGCGAGGGCACCACAGCCTATGTTACTGTCCCACTGTCATGTCCTGGGGGCCCTGGTAGCACGGTGCTAACTGAAAGGTTAGTAGTTCCAATCCACCAGCTGCTCCTTGGAAACCCTATAGAGCAGTCCTACTCTGTCCTATAAGGTCACTATGAATCAGAATTGGCAGTAGTGGATAAATGGGTGTCATTTCTTGGAGGCATAGTGGCTAAAATGATTGACTGCTAACTGAAAGGTCAGGGGTTCAAAACCACTAGTGGCTCCGCAGGAGAAGTACGTGGCAGTCCACTCCCGTAGAGGTTTACAGCCTCGGAAACCCTGTGGGGTCACCAGCAGTGGAAACTGATGTTAACTGCAGTGGGTTTTTGTGTGTGTCATTTTCTGCCCATTTCTACCACTCCTCTTCTTTGTCCGGCCCCAATGACCTTATACCAAAAATGGAGTTCACCACAGTGGTTAAGAATAAGAACTGGATTGGAACTCCAGTTCTGTCAATCCCTACTCATCAGATTGGGTGAGTCACCTAAGCTCTCTAAGCCTCGGTTTCCACATCTTTAAAATGGGCATAGTAAGAATACCGTTTCAAGGCTTGTGGTAAGGGTTGGATGAGATTGATTTAATGCGTGTAAAGTACTCAGCAAGATGCCTGGCACATAAAACCCCTGCTGTCCAGTTGATTACGGCTCATGGCAACCCTGTAGGACAGAGTAGAGCTGCCCCATAGAGTTGCCAAGGCTGTAACCTTTACGGAAGCAGACTGCCCCATCTTTCTCCCTGGGAGCAGCTGGTAGGTTTGAACCACCAACCTTTCGGTTAACAGCTGAGCACTTAACTGCTGGGTCTTGCTGGGCACATAATAGGCAATACTATGACCACATGATGGTGACAAAGATGATGATGATGAAGAAGAAGATGATGATAATGATGGAATAAACACTCTTCTACCTGGTGCCCTGTCCCTTCCCCCCATTGAAGGCAGCACTGCAGCTGTGGCCCCTCTATTCCTCTCCTCTGTGACCTGCCCTGGCTTCCTGTGGCATCAGAAGCCGATACATGTTAATGACACCTCCATGTGTGCCCACACACCACACACACCCTTTCTTCAAGACCCGTCTCCTAACTCTTCAGAAAGACTTTCTCCTCTGTCCTGGGTGGGTTCCGCCATCCTGGACGTCTCTGGCCCTTAGCTGCACAGACCTGTCCTGGTGGGTTCCGCCATCCTGGACGTCTCTGGCCCTTAGCTGCACAGACCTGTCCTGGTGGGTTCCTCCATCCTGGACATCTCTGGCCCTTAGCTACGCAGACACGCTTTGAACTGTGATTCTATGCCTTTTTCTCACTTAAACTGTGAATTATTTGAGAGCACCTCCCCAAAGCCTCCCTTCTGGGGGTGGCTTACCTCCAGGCAGGTCGTCCCTCTGCATTGTCAACTGACTGACCGTTGGCCAAAGGACGGTGACATCATCTCTCCCATGAACAGCCCAGCCAATCAGCCTCTTAGGAAGGATCTTCTAGAGGGTTCCGCTTCAGCCTTCACAGTACGGGGAAGTGTGCTTGCTTGCTAGCCCTCCCGCTGCACACACCCAGCTAGAAGCTGTGGACGTAGCTCCTGCCGGCTTGAGTGAAGAGATGATAAATAATTCCCGGTGAGGGAACTAGCATAAGGAGAGGAAAAGGGGTGTCCATAAATGTCCCACCAACCACTGCTTAAGTAGCCGGCAGTTTAAACTGTAGATCGTAATGAAACTTTCATGGAAGTGTTAGTGTTTTCCCTCCCCGAACCACCTGGTTTGTTTTGTTCGTGTTTTGTTGACTATGTGTGAGTATGACTCTAACTCACGAGACTTGAAAGCCAGCGCAGTCACCACAACGCCGAATCTGAATACCTTGGATGGCCGGCCTTTGACAGTCTGCCCCTTTGTTCACTCACTCACTCACTCAACAAACACAGCCTTGTGCTGGGGACCAGGGACGCAGGACAGCAGGACACTGGGCCCCGCCCTTGGGGTCTGTGGGTTGGGGGGGAGGGGTGCAGACAAGTAATAATCAGGGGCTGGGCCGGGGGTAGTGGTGAGCGGCTGCTGGTCAGGAGGGACTGCGGAGCCGTGGCCCACGGGACAGCCTGACCGCCTCTCTGCCTCTCTGCCTTCCTTTGCCAGGTACTAGAAGCTCATGGAATGCCCATGGATGACGATCAGTACACCCTGCTGACCGCAAAGCTAGGATTTAGCAAAGAAGGGATGAGTTACCTTGATTTTGCAACAGGATTCGAAGGTAGCTAATCACTGAGCGTGGACCCCGGCCGGGACACAGCGGGGACAGCTCGGGAGTCTTTCCTGCAAAGGCTGCTCAGGCTGAAGTGGCAGAAGTCCAGAGGCTGGGATGGTGTGCATTATGTGATTGGAAACAGTCATTTTTATTTCGTTTTCTCGGACTGTGTTTAGGCCTTCTGCTGGCACTAAGGTAGACAGGACTGTGAGGGCAGAATTTGGCCCGATTTTGTCTTCTGCAAATGTAGAGCACAGTTGGTTCAGAACTTTGACTCCAAAGCCTGTGCTGCTTCACTCCCACCTCTTGTCCTTGAAGATAGTTCTCCTAAAAGTTAAAAAACGAAAACCCAACCACTTGCTGTTGAGTCGATACCGACTCATGGTGACCACGTATGTGTCAAAGTAGAACTGTGCTCCACACGGTTTTCAATGGCTGGTTTTTTGGGAAGTAGATCACCAGGCCTTTTTTCTGAAGCGCCTCTGGGTGGACTTGAACTGCCGGCCTTTGGGTCAGCAGCCAAGTGCTTAGCCATCTGGGCCATCCAGAGACTCCCTCCTAACAACAGATGTTGATTGTAGTTACTGATAGCCATTGCGCACCCCCCCTTTATACAGATAAGGAGGCAGAGGTTCCAGGGGGGTCACCAGCCACTGCCCTTCCCCCTCCCCATGGTTGTTAGGAAATTCATTTTGTACAGGCTGCAGCTGGCCCTTCAGGTTCCCCTCTGGTCCATACTCTAAAGCCGCACCTTAACACGGACGCGCACACGCATGCACACACCCACACACGCACGCACGCACACATCAATGGGATACCCTTCTGTTTGGCTACAAATGAACCACAGGTGGGACAGAGCAGAACCCAAAGCCCTGTGTTTGCATGTTGACACCCTCCAGGCATGCATCTGGGGCTGATGAGTGATGGTAGCCGATCTCTGCTAAAGGGACTGGCCCTGTGACTCCTTACCAGGAAACCCTGGAGGCAGGCTGCCATTGTGGAGGCCCTCCTCGCCCCCGCCTTGCTATTTCTAGAGCTGGAGAGCGGGCATTCGTGAGAAATGACCCTGCGAGAGGCCCCAGCCTTACTGCAGAATGAACTGACAGGATCATTGGGTCTATGGGAAGCCCTGCTGGAGTAGTGGTTAAGAGCAACGGCTGCTAACCCAAAGGTCCGCAGTTCGAAGCCACGAGGCGCTCCTTGGAAACCCTACAGGGCAGTCCTACTCCGTCCTTAGGGTCACTGTCGAGTGGAAAGCAACTGATTTGGGTCTATATTTTAACATTTTGAGAGAAAATAAAAAGAAGGAAAAGGCTCCCACATTTATCCTAGAGAGTCCTTCCAGATGCATGCACGTTTCGGGTGTGGATATCTGGGTCACTCGCCCCAGATCCCAGAGCTGGTGACTCAGGTGCAGAGTGGGAACTGACTCAGTGCCCATCAGCTGCCCAGCCCCCTTCTCCCCGCCCTTTCCTCTTCTCTGTCTTCACATCCCCACCCCACCTCCCTGACCCGTCTCCTCCCTGTGCTCCGGGCAGCCTGGCTATCCTTCATCAGCCCCCCCCCACCCCGCCCCCCAGTGCTGCCTCTGCTTCCGGCGAGCTGAGGCCCCTGGCCCACCCGGGCAGGGGCCAGAGGTGGGCGAGGCAGAGGAGCCACATTGGGCAGGAAGGAGCCTGAGTGGAGGCCAGCGTGGCCCAGCTGTCGGGAGGTAGAGTGGGCCCGCATTTATCTTACAGAGAGCTTCCAGGTGTATGCTTTCCAGGTGAGGGAACAGGGCCCAGGAGAAGTAGGTCCCTCACCCCGGGCCCCAGAGCTGGCCAGTGGGGTGCAGAGCAGGGAACACGTGTGTCATATACATTGGAATTAGCATGGAGTGGAGACAATAGGGTGCTCTGGTGCACAGGGCAGGGGCCCTTTAGGGAGGGCTTCCAGGAGGAGGTGATTCCTGAAATGAATTCTAAACTCTAAGCCTGTGCTGGCCAGAAAGAGAAGGTGTCTGGACATCCTGTCAACTGCGTCTCCTAGAGGCCCCATCAGTGGAGGAGTGGTCATGACACGTGCAGAGAACCATATCTAAAGAGAAGTCCCCGCTTTATCGCCTGGCTTTTAGACAAGGCCACACCCACCCTATCCAGCCTGATAGAAATGGGTTGATTTTTGCACAGAGAGCACCCCTCCCCCCAGTTTTAGTGGAGAGGGCATAATTCTGTCATCAGCCTGGCCTCTGGGACCTGACTGTCCTGAATTCAGCCCTGCTGTCCATGAGCTCTAGAACCTTGGAGAAGTTGGGAGAACCCTTTGAGTCTTCTCATATGTAAAATGGGTCTAATAGTAAGCTTCCCTGTGTATAAGCTAGGCATTAGAAGAGTATCTACTTCCTAGAGTTGTCGAAAGGACCAAAAAAGATATGAAGGCCCCTAAGTGGTGTAGTGGTTAAGCGGTTAAGCCAAAGGTTGGTGCTTGGAACCTACCAGCTGCTCTGTGGGAGAAGGATGAGGCAGTCTGCTTCCATAAAGATTACAGCCTTGGAAACCCTATGGGGCAATTCTACTATGTCCTATAGGTTCACTAGGAGTCAGAATTGACTCGATGTCAATGGCTTTTTTTTTTTTTTTTTTGGGTTAAACATAATATCGGAGTCCCTGAGTGGTGCAAATGGTTAACACGCTCGGCTGCCACCTGAAAGTTTGGAAGTTTGAGTCTACCCAGAGACGCCTTGGAAGAAAGGCCTGGAGAACTACTTCCAAAAAATTCAGCCACTGAAAACCCCATGGAGCGCAGCTCTACTCCAGCACACGGGGGGTTGGTTGCCATGGGTCAGAGTTGATTCAGTGGCGTCTGCTGATATAGGCATAGTATCCAGGAGACACCTGGCCAGAATCTCTCTGTTGAATTAATGAATGTTAAAAGGATCACACGTTTCTGTGTTTAGAAAGTAATTCTAGAACACAAAAAGAGGCAGGAATTCTCCCTCTCTGCCTCTGGGAATCCAGAGCCACCTGAGACATAGTCCCCAGTGTTGAGGAAGGACAGAGAAATAAGACAAGCAAACACATGGGGCGCTGTCATACGAGATAGGCAGGGGTAAAAGTATGTCCTGATTGTCTAGAGAATCCCTTTCGAAACAGGAAAATTTCTAAGAAACTGAAGGAAAATAAACCAGAGCCTGACAAAGTTAAAGACTGCCATTCTGAGAGCAGTGGCCGAGTCGTGGGATCGCACCCCTGGGTGGTATTTTAACAGGATTCGGAACAGGAAGAAATAAACCGTGCTGATGGAGAGATACGGATACCTCGAACACGGGTCTTCTGATTGATGTCTTTGTTTTAGATACGGAAATGAGTCGGCCAGAATCGACTAGAACTCAGACTCCAGTTCTGACAAAAAGTTACGTGAACAGTCACTTCATAACTGCTGAAGAATGCCTGAAGCTTTTCCCCGGGAGACTGAAGGAGTCCTTCCGGGTAATTTGTGGCCTGCCCTCCCCTCCTCAGTCTCATCCATTCCACCATGTGGCCTAGTCGGCCCAGGGGGCACCAAGAGAGGGGAAAACATGTGACTCAGCCTTGGCCAGAGACGGTGCCGCCTGCCCTTCTCCCCTTGCCTGGGGGTGGGGTACAGCCTGCCCCTTCTCGCCTTGCCTGGGGGTGGGGTACAGCCTGCCCTTCTCCCCTTGCCTGGGGGTGGGGTACAGTCTGCCCCTTTACCCCTTGCCTGGAGGTGCGGTACAGCCTGCACCTTCTCGCCTTGCCTGGGGGTGGGGTACAGCCTTTCCTTCTCCCCTTGCCTGGGGGTGGGGTACAGCCTGCCCTTCCCCCCTTGCCTGGGGGTGGGGTACAGCCTGCCTTTCTCCCCTGGCCTGGGGGTGCAGCTGCCCCTTCTTCCCTTGCCTTGGGGGTACTTAACTTTGAGACCCCCCCCAGGTCTGTCCCTGTTGCCGACCTTTGCTGTGACTGCTTGCTGCCTCTCAAAGGCTCCAGAGGAGTGAGGGTACCCTCCTCACCAGGGAGGTCAGGAGGGAAGAGGCCATGACAACAGTGTCACAGTAAATTTCGGGTCCATTCATCCCTTCCCTTCCATTCCATGGCTCACTCACCAGCAGGCTCCACACACTAAATCTTTACAGAAGAAGGCTGTCACGTCTTTCTCCCACGGAGCTGCTGGTAGATTCAAACCACCAACCTTTCGTTTAGCAGCTGGGCACTTAACCACTGTGCCAGCATGGCTCCTCCTGTATGCCAGAACCCATGCTGGATGCTGGGATCCAGGATGCAGCCCAGCCCCAGAGATCTCAGTCCAGAGGACACAGATGGTAAACGCGTGCTCATATATGTCGCGATTGGCGGTGGAGAAGGAACGTAGGATGCTCTGGGGCTCAGGGCAAGGGCCCCCGTAGGGAGGCCTTCGTGGAGGAGGTGACTCCTGAAATGACTCCTAAACTCTAAGCCTGTGCTGGCCAGAAAAAGAGGGAGCAAACAACAGACAAGGCCTCGTGAGCAAGGTGACGGCAAATAGGTGCCAGGCTTTAGGGAAGAGCATGTGGCTGGCCTATTAGGACGAGGCAGGGTCTGCGTGCCCAAGCATGACAGACGAGAATGGAGAAACAGACCTTCCAGCAGAGAGGGAGGTACAGAGCAGCCTGAATGGGGTCAGTGCTAAGAAGTAAAAGACGGGGATTAAAATGGGAAGGCAGGGAGATGGGTTTAATAAGCTGAGCTGTATTTACTGCAAAATAGGTCTCAGGGTCCCCAGGAATTAGAATGGATTCCATCCCAGGGGATGGAGGCTCCAGGTATGGGGGGAGCGGATGGCAGGTCATGTGGAGGAGAACATCCAGGGAGAAGGGGGTGGAGGGACCTGGTGGCAGAGCTGCCTCCTAGGGGGGACACTACAGCTCACATTGTCCGGCCTTCTGAAACAGCTTCCCCACGCTGATGGCCAGTCAGAGACTCATTGTGGTGACCAAGCTACTATTTGAAAACAAATATACTCACAGTGACCATCTAGCTGGGGTTTTGCAGGGTCTCCTGATTTTGGACCTTCCATCCCGCCCTCAGACCGTGCATCCTAATGTGCAGTTTGAATAAATCCGGTCATGGCGTGCATACATGGAGAAGGTTAGCCCTAGTCTCTACACAGACCTAAAACACAGCAGAGACAAGTGCTCTGAGAATCCCAGTGTTGGCTTGAGCCTGGGGGAGGCGGGGTCATCCTGTGGTCGAAGCCCTGTTCTCTGAAGAGGGAACGCTGGCTGGCTAGGAGGTGGTGGCGGGAAGGACGTTGAGAGGCAGGAAGGAGCAGCGTCTTTTAAATTGATTTCTGCAGTATTTACCACAGTGATGGCACACATTAGGTGCTGAGTAATGAGTAAACACGGACCGCTCTGTCCACAAAATCCCACAACATTTTAATTAGGCACTTGAGTCGGGCGCTTGCTTTATATCAAAAATAACCACTTAGGGAGGACCCCGTAGCATGAACGTATGAGTGCAGTACCCCGAAAACACCAGATCACCTCTTGGGTGACAGGCTGCATTAGGCACAGATGAGAGCCGGGGTACTGGAACAGTCTCTGCAACTTTCTAAGCCAGCTGTGTTCTCCGTGCTTTACATGTATTAACGCGTTTAATCCGCACGACAACCCGATCCCCATTTTACAGGTGAGAAAACGGATGCATGGAGAGGGTGGGAATTGTCCGAGGTCACACTGCTGCTCAGTGGCAGGGCTGGGGACTTGAAGCTGAGGCGTCTGCCACCAGAGCGTGCCTTTACACACTATGCAGTGCTGCCTCTCAGCCACAAGTTCCCTGTGGGCCCTGAACCTCAGTCTCCTCATCTGCAAAATGGAAATCCCAAGCCGGCCTTGCAGTGCAGTGGGCGGGGTAAAACACACCAGGCTCAGACACGGAACGTGTTTATCTGAGTCCTCGACATGGAGCACAGGCCTCTGGGTGGCCTGTGGGCATGCCACTGTGTACGCTGTCTTCCTGTCCATTGTAGACAGAAGTTGCCAACCATCATAAAATCTGTGTAAAAATCTATAGAAAAATCCTGATCAAAAGAGGGAGAATGCAGAACAGAACTTAAAATTCTTGCAGGCTCCAGACTTCCTGGAGCCATGGAGGCTGGATGAACCTCTGAAACTATTTAAACCTTAAACCAAAAACATACCCGAAGTCTTCTTAAAAACAAACAACGGTTTATCGTAACTAGCATTATGCTCTTTTAAGAACTGGCCATATGGACTCAAACTGACGACAGCAACTCAAAAGATTAGATGGGAATCTTGGGGGGGAAGCGAGTTTATGTTAACAGGGGAGGAACAACTCGGGAAAGAGGGTGAGAACGGTTGCACAGCTTGACTAACGTGATCAGTGTTACTTAACTGTACATGTGGAAACTGTTCGATTGGTGTATGTTTTGCTGTGTGTATTCAAAAAACTATATAAAAAAAACCACAGCATGAGTTTTACACGTTCCAGAAAACTCCAGTACACACTCCTGTTCTTATTTCCAGTAGTGAGGATTTTACCACTAACTGGGAGAGTCAGGGGAAAAGGGAGCTGGAGTATGTAATTTCCTGGGGAAGAGCAAAGCACGGTGAGGATATTATTCCTGGAGCAGAGAGACCCCCAAACGCAACGGCTGAAACGCTACGCAGCCACCCCTTCTTCTCTTTGGAGACGAGCCCCCGCCTGCTGGGCTGTGGGTTTGCCGCAGTCCGAGGCGCAGCAGGGAGGCGCCCTCTGACGCACGTGTGGGTTTTGTTTCCAGAACCCCTACTCTGCCTTCTTTAAGATGGACACCGACAGGGATGGCATCATCAGCACCCAGGACCTGCACAGACTGCTGCTGCACCTCCTGTTCAACCTGAAGGACCAGGAGTTCGAGCGTTTCCTGGAGCTTCTTGGCTTGAAACTCAGCATCACCTTAAATTTCCGGGAGTTTCGGAATTTGTGTGAGAAGGGATCATACAGAAGCGATGACCCACCACAAAGACTCATCAGGTAAGAAGGCGGCATCTTTATACCCGCCAGCCCGCGCCAGCCTGAGTCCAGCATTTCTGCGGGTCCAAGGAGGCAGACAGAGAGCGGAGCTGTCCCACCAGAGCAACGGGTTTCCTTGTCGGTGGCTGGAGAGAAATCACAGCAGGAACAGGCCAACCCTGTGTGTGTCGGAGTAGAGCTGTGCCCTCCAGGGTTTTCAGTGGCTGATTTTCGGGAAGTACAGTGCCAGGCCTTTCTTCTGAGGCACCTCCAGGTGGACTCGAACCTCCAGCCTTCCGGTTAGCAGCTGAGTGCATTAACCATTTGCAGCACACAGAGATTCTGTAGAAAGGTTGAAATGGATTAGAAAATACAGCTATAACCATATCACCTGTGAGCATCATTTTTCTATTTCATCCCACTCATTTTTCTATGCACATAAGTTTATATATTGTTGTTGTTAGGTGCCGTTGAGTCGGTTCCAACTCCTAGTGACCCTACGCGACAGAGTAGAACTGCCCCATGGGGCTTCCAAGGAGCTGGTGGATTCGAACCGCTGACCTTTTGGTTAGCAGCCGAGCTCTTAACCACTGCCCCATCAGGGCTCCATGCATTTACATTTTTTTTTCTTTTTATAAATCTGGGGTTGGATGATACTCTTTTTACTCGGTTTTTGAGAACTCAGCTTCCAAGACCTTTGTGTTGTAATGTGCATGACATTTCAGCTCCTTAACGTGACGTTGGCCACCGGCTGTCCACTGCAGTGCACGGACTCGGCCTGGTCCGTGCTGGTCAGGGGAGTGCAGCCCCTTTCTGCAGGAACCGATGCTGCGTCCCTTCTCCTCTGGGTGTATATCTGACTGTAGGTGTAAGTTTGGCTCGTCCCGCCATCTGCTTCCAGAGATGCCGGGATCTCTTCCAGCCCCTCCCCAGGCAAGGCTCCTCCCCAGGCCCCTGCCCACCCAAGCTGACCTATCTCACGGTGGGAAGGGGAATTTCAGTGTCCTGCATGCCATCCCCACTTGCTTCCTCCCCTTTGTCTCTGTAATGGTGGATACTCGAGAAGGCAGTGACTGGGCTTGACGCCCAGTGCAGCACCTGTGGCTCCCTGTGGGGATTACTGAATGCCCCCGGGCATGAATGGAGTAGCCACTCAGCCCCTCCTTGACCATCACTGTAATACTTCATTAAAACGCCAGCAGGCACTGTGATAACACAGAGGTGTGTTTTCTGATATAGCATGATCATAATATTCACTGTACTGTTTTGCCCTCGAGGCACTGGCAGCCCCGAGGGTCTCCAACAAGCACCTGTCCTACCCACACAGGGCGGCTCCCCTGGAGGGCAGCAATGCCCCAGAAGCCACAGTCACAGGGCTAGACTGTCATGACGCTTGTCTGGCTGCAGAAGCCCTCTGATCTCGCACTTTAATTTGTTGCCACTGTTCACATGTTTTGGGAAAGTAGCTTTAATTTTTGTCTGTCAAAAAAACCCAGCAAATATAACTATGGTCTCTCCGTAAGAAGAGTGATCGTGGGACGCGTGAGTTGGACACTGTTTCCAATTGCTCGGGTCTGAAGAGCTTTAATGTGGGGCTTGATTGCTTGACATTAAAACAATACAAATTCTTCCCCCCAAAATTTTTTTAGAGAAGGTATGCAGAACGAACATGGAAAATTTCAATGACAAGGCCCAATCCTCCCATTCAAATGGCTCGGCCTTCTTATTTGTATTTATTTGTTCATTCATCAAGCATTTACTAAATGTCGACTATGTGCTACACGTTGTCCTAGGACCGGGGGTGCAGAGATGAGTAAGATGCAGACTCTCCCTTTGAGGAGCTCACAGTTGAATATAAGATGACAGGAACAAAGAGAAATAACCCACTGCCATCGAGGCGACTCCGACTCATGGCAACCCTACAGGACAGAGTAGAACTGCACCATGGGGTTTCCAAGGAGCGGCTGGTGGGTTTGAACTCCTGACCTTCTTTCTGGTTAGCAGCCTGAGCTCTTTGAAATAGAAGAGTGATTAGTAAAGTATGTCTGCTTTGAGCATTGTGGTCTTTCAAAGATTCATCTGTGTGGGATGAAATTGACAACATCTCGAAAGGCTAGATGAGAAACTTAGGGGGCAGTGACCATATGCTGATGGTGGTGGAATAAACTGGAAAGGGACCACGAGAATGGTTGCGAATATGAACACTGTAATCAGTGTGGCTGAGTTGTACATGTAGGATTTGTTGAACTGGTGTATCCTTTGCTGTGTATATTTTCACGGACACAAAAATAAATAAAAAGAAACAGAAGGGTAGCTAAAGTGCTATAGGAGAGTAGAGGGTCGGGGCTCAGTCGTCTCAGGTTCTCAGGCAATGTGGAGACATCCAAGCTGGGTCTTGAAGTGTGAGTAGGGTTTTATCAGATGCAGGCTACAGGAAAGGCTGTTCAAGGCCAGGGAACAGCATTTGCAAAAGTATAGAGGCTGGAAAGGGCACATTCGGGAAATGGGAGAGGAGAGTGTGCAGGAGCCATATGCCCAGAGGGCATGGTGACCAGGGGGCCTGGAGCAGCAGGAAGGCCGGGCTGGGTAGTTACCCAAGTGCCCGAACGAGGAGTTCATCCTTTTTCTGTAGACAAGAGAGTGAGGAGGTCACAGCTGTGCTTTAGAAAGATCTTTCAGCAGCCCCAGAGTGGAGGAGGAACTGAAAGGGGGAGAGGGTGGAGCCCATAGAGACCTGTTTTGGGCCCTGGGGCCTGAGGGAGAAACAGCTTTGAGACCTAGGCCAGGCGCTACATTAGAAAGTCAAGCCCACTTATGGACCAGACCTTGTGCTTCATGACGATGTATCTTTTAATATCCTTTAATAATTAATACTGTCTGATTTTACAGACACAAGAGTTGGGGCTTATAGAAAAGTTAGTGACTCGTCCAGAGGGGCACAGTGATGGATGGTGGGGCAGGGATTTGAACCCAGGTGCCTGTTGAGAGTGGTGGTTTTCTGCCTAGAGAACCTGTCTTCTTTGTCCCTCCTCAGCCTCCCTCTTTCCACCTAACAAACCTGGGTGCCGTCCCTTCTTCAAAGCCTTCCTGCCCTCCCTGCTGGGCTCCTCTGCCCTCTGGGCATTCACTTTGCTCTTGCGTCATTGACATGCAGTACTTTTTAAAACTGCGAGGGCTCATAATTTTGTTGAAGACAGGGCGGCCATTTGTTTGCTTCATAACTGCAGAACTTTTTCATTTTTAAATTTGTAAATACCAATTAGAGTAATAAGTACAATGACTCGCTTGATTTCTACACCATCTATTCCCTTCCAGTCACCTTGTTAAAAACACACTTGCCTTGACCATTTACCCAGTTAAAAACCGTAATTAGTACATTTTCATGCACGAACATCAGAAAAGATGAAAGAATGCTGTCCCGTCATGTGTCCTTTAAGCAAAATTGGACGGTCAAGGCTCTTGTCAGAAAGTATTGCCTGATCAGATCTTTCCTGTTGAATGGCAAACTGAGTGAAAACACAGAGTTTCTTTTTTCCCTGAAATACTCATCAGTTATTGAGTTTGAGAAAATGTATCTGGGATGTTGCCCTCTAAAGCCTCACAGATTGAGATGTGGCTTCGACAACCAATTTCATCATCATCCTTGGAATCTAGTTATTCTTTATCTGCATTCATCTTCTGATTCAGTTAATAATTGTGAAACAACCTCCTCTGTCAATTTTCCTCCCTTTGCTACTTGGGCATAAAATAAGAATTCTGAATTTTCCACTGTTCAGTGAAAGCTGAAGTAGTCTGCAGATATGGCTTCACTATCTTGTTTTATAACTTCTTGAAAGATACTGTAATACTTTGGGCAGTGCAGTAAGAATACTCAAGGATAGCATCATAAAAAAATTTTTTTTTTTTTAATGGTGATCAATTTCAGGATTTCATCATTCTGCTAGGTGATTCCATCTTATTTTTGTTTTATTACTTTAGCCTTTTTTAATTAATTTTTTTAGCATAGTTGGTGTCTTGGTTATCACGTGCTGCTATAACAGAAATACCACAAATGGACGGCTTTAACAAAGAGATATTTTTTCTCTTACAGCCTAGGAGGCTAGAAGTCTGAATTCAGGATGCCAGTTGCAGGGGAAGGCTTTCTCTCTGTGTCGGCTCTGGGGGAAGGTCCTTGTCATTAACCTTCCCTTGGTTTAGGAGCTTCTCTGCTTAGGAATCCCGGGTCCAAAGGACAGGATCTGCTCCCAGCGCTGCTTTATTGGCGGTAGGAGGTTCTCCTGTCTGTCTGCTCACTTCTCTCTTTTATATCTCAAAAGAGGTAGATTTAAGACGCAAACTAATCTTATAGATTGAGTCTTGCTTCATTAACTTAATTGCCTCAACTCCTGCCTCATTAACATCATGTTGTTGTTGTTGTTAGGTGCCGTTGAGTTGGTTCCAACTCATTGCAACCCTATGCACAGCACAACGAAACACTGCCCTGTCCTGAGCCATCCTTAAAATTGTTGCTATGCTTGAAGCTTGTTGTTGCAGGCACTGTGTCAGTCCATCTCGTTGAGGGTCTTCCTCTTTTTCGCTGATCTTCTACTTTGCCAAGCATGGCGTCCTTCTCCAGGGACTGGTCTCTCCTGATAACATGTCCAGAGTACGTGAGACAAAGTCTCACCATGCTTGCTTCTAAGGAGCATTCTGACTGTACTTCTTCCAAGACAAATTTGTTCACTCTTTGGCAGTCCACGGTATATTCAATATTCTCTGCCAACACCACAATTCAAGGGCATCCATTCTTCTTCGCTCTTCCTTATTCATTGTCCAGCTTTCGCATGCATATGAGGTGATTCAAAACGCCATGGCTTGGGTCAGGTGCACCTTAGTCCTCAAGGTGACATCTTTGCTTTTCAACACTTTAAAGAGGTCTTTTGCAGCAGATTAGCCCACTGCGGTACGTCTTTGTATTTCTTGACTGCTGCTTCCGTGGGTGTTGATTGTGGATCCAGGTAAAATGAAATTCTTGACAACCTGAATCTTTTCTCCATTTGTCATTATCTGGCTTATTGATACAGTTGTGAGGATTTTTGTTTTCTTTATGTTGAGTTTTAATCCATACTGAAGGCTGTGGTCTTTGATCTTCATTAGTAAGTGCTTCAAGTCCTCTTCACTTTCAGCAAGCAAGGCTGTGTCATCTGCATAACACAAGTTGTTAATGAGTCTTCCTCCAATCCTGATGCCCCATTCTTCTTCATATAGTCCAGCTTCTCGGATTATGTGCTCAGCATACAGACTGAATAGGTATGGTGAAAGGATACAACCCTGGCGCACACCTTTTCTGACTTTAAACCGTGAAGTATCCTCTTGTTCTGTTTGAACGGCTGCCTTTTAATCCATGTACAGGTTCCTCATGAGCACAATTAAGTGTTCCAGAACTCCCATTCTTCTCAATGTTATCCATAATTTGTTATGATCCACAGAGTTGAATGCCTTTGTATAGTCAATAAAACACAGGTAAACATCCTTCTGGTATTCTCTGCTTTCAGCCAGGATCCATCTGACATCAGCAATGATATCCCTGGTTCCACATCCTCTTCTGAAACCGGCCTGAATTTCTGGCGGTTCCCTGTCAATATACTGCTGCAGCTGTTTTTGAATGATCTTTAGCATAATTTTGCTTGTGTGTGATATTAATGATATTGTTCAATAATTTCCTCATTCGGCTGGATCACCTTTCTTGGGTATGGGCATAAATATGGATCTCTTCCAGTGAGTTGGCCAGGTAGCTGTCTTCCAAATTTCCTGGCAGAGCCGAAGCAGTGCTTCCAGTGCTGCATTCCGTTTGTTGAAACATCTCAATTGGTGTTCCATCTTTTCCCAGAGCCTTGTTTTTTGCCAGTGCCTTCAGCGCAGCTTGAACTTCTTCCTTTAGTACCATTGGTTCCTGATCATACGTTACCTCCTGAAATTGTTGAACGTTGACAAATCTTCTTGGTATAGTGACTAATGACACTGTGTATTCTTTCCATCTTCTTTTGATGCTTCCTGTGTCGTTTAATATTTTCCCTGTAGAACCCTTCAGTATTACAACTGAAGGCTTGAGTTTTTCTTCAGTTCTTTCAGCTTGAGAAATGCTGAGTTCATTCTTCCCTTTTGGTTTTCTATCTCCAGGTGTTTACACATGTCATCGTAATACTTTACTTTGTCTTCTCGAGCCCCCCTCCTTGAAATCTTCTGTTCCGCTCTTTTACTTCATCATTTTTTCCTTTTGCTTTAGCTACTCGACGTTCAAAAGCAGGTTTCAGAGTCTCTTCTGACATCCATTTAGGTCTTTTCCTTCTCTCCTGTATTTTTAAGGACCTCTTGCTTTCTTCATGTATGATGTCCTTGATGTCATTCTATAACTCATCTGTTCTTTGGTCATTAGTGTTCAACGTGTCAGATCTATTCTTGAGATAGTCTCTAAATTCAGGTCGGATATACTTGAGGTCAAACTTTGGCTCTTGTTGACTTGTTCTAATTTTCTTCAGTTTCACCTTGAGCTTGTGTATGATGGTTTGATCTGCACTTGGCCCCTGGCCTTGTTCTGACTGATGATATTGAGCTTTTCCATCGTCTCTTTCACAGATGTAGTCCATCTGATTCCTGTGTATTCAATCTGGAGAGGTTCAGATGTGTAGTCACCATTTATGTTGGCAAAAATAGAGGTATTTGCAATGAAGAAGTCGTTGGTCTTGCAAAATTCTATCATGTGATCTCCTGCATTGTTTCTGTTACCAAAGCCATATTTTCCAACTACAGAGCCTTCTTCTTTGTTTCCAACTTTTGCATTCCCATCACCAGTAATTACCAGTGAATCCTGATCGCATGCTTGATCAATTTCAGACTGCAGATGTCGGTAAAAATCTTCTATATCTTCCTCTTTGGCCTTAGTGGTTGGTGGATAAGTTTGAATAGTAGTCATATTAACTGGTCTTCCTTGTAGGCATATGAATATTATCCTATCACTGACAGCGTTCTACTTCAGGATAGATCTTGAAATGTTCTCTTTGATGATGAAGGCAACACCATTCCTCTTCAAATTGTCATTCCTGGCTTGTAGACTATATGATTGATTCAAAATGACCAGTGCCAGTCCATGTCAGCTCATTAATGACTAGGATATCAATCTTTATGGTTCCATTTCATTTTTGATGATTTCCAATTTTCCTAGATTCACACTTCATGCATTCCAGTTTCCAATTATTAATGGATGTTTGCAGCTGTTTTCTTCTCATTTTGAGTCATGCTACATCAGCAAATGAAGGTCCTGAAAGCTTTATTCCATCCACATCATTAAGGTCACCTCTACTTTGAGGTTGCAGCTCTTCCCTAGTCATCTTTTGAGTGCCTGAGGAGCTCATCTTCCAGCACTATGTCAGACAATGTTCTGTTGCTATTCATAAGGTTTTCACTGGCTAATTCTTTTCAGAAGTAGACTGCCAGGTCCTTCTTCCTAGTCTGTCTTAGTCTGGAAGCTCAGCTGAAACCTGCCATGGGTGACTCTGCTGGTATTTGAATACCAGTGGCGTAGCTTCCAGCATCACAGCAACATGCAAGCCTCCAGAGTACAACAAACTGACAGATGCGTGGGGGACAGAAGTCGGATTCACAACACATAGGAAAATCACATCAGATGTCAAAATCGTGGTCAACTACACAATACTGGGAATCATGGACTAGCCAAGTTGACACATTTTTTGGGGGTATACAATTCCATACATAACAGTTGGGAACAATTAACGAGTAATGATTAAGTTTTTCCTAGGATAATGAAATATAATAAAATTAAGATCAAGATCATTAAGACTCCAAAATGTATCATAGATATATAAAAGAATCCAATTCTAAGATAGAATGAGTTTTATTCTATTAAGAAAATAATTTTTTTTTTCCTGTTTTTTGGAGGACCTCTAAGAAAGAATAAAAGTCGTGAATACCAACCCTAGGTCCATTATCAGGTTGATTCTGGCCTCATAGAGTTTATTTAGTTGGGAAGTCTTCCTTGTTCTATTTTCTGCATTGTTTAGAATCCGTATTATTTTTTTCCTTAAATACTTGATGGAATTCAACAATAAAACCATCAGGCTCTGGAGTTTTCTTTGCTGGGAGATTTTTAACTATAAATTCAATTAATTTAATAGTTATAGGACCATTGGAAACTCTGTGGGGCAGTTCTACTCTATCCTGTAGGGTCGCTATGAGTCGGAAACGACTTGACAGCAACGGCTCAGGACCATTCACGTTTTCTATTTCTTCTTGACTCAGTTTTGGTAATTCGTGTCTTGTAAGAAGTTGGTTCATTTCATCTCAGTTGTCAAATTCGTGAGAATAAAGTTGTTCATAGTATTTCTTGTTATTCTTCTAATGTCTGTGGGGTCTTCAGTGATATCCTTTTCTTCATTCCTGATATTGGTAATTGGTGTTTTCTCTGTTTTTATCTTGATCAGTTTAGCTAAAGGTTTGTAATTTTCATTGATATTTTCAAACAACCAGCTTTTGGTTTTCATTGATTTTTAGCTGTTTTTCTGTTTTCAATTTCATTGATTTCTGCTCTTATCTCTATTATTTTCTTCTTTCTGTTTGCTTCAAGTTTAGTTTGCTCTTTTTGTATTTTATTAGGTTGGAAACTCAGATATTTTTCATCCTTTCTTTTCTAATATAAGCGCTTAAGGCTATAAATTTCCCACTAGACCCTGATTTACCTGCATTCCACAAATTTGTATCTGTTGAAGTCTTTATTTTCATTTAGTTAAAAATATTTTCTAATTTCCCTTGAGTCTTCCTCTTAGACCCATGGATTATTTAGAATTGTGTTGCTTCAATTTCAAAATACTGTGTGTTTTCCAAATATCTTTCTGTTATTGATTCCTAATTTACTTTTCTTCTGGTCCGACAACACGCTTTGTATGATTTTAATTCTTTAAATTTGTTAAAGTTTGTTTTGTGACCCTAGACATGGTCTGTCTTGTGTACTTGAAAAGAATGTGTATTCTGTTGTTGGGTGGACTGTTCTATAAATGCCAGTCAGGTCAAGTTGGTTGATAGTGTTCTTCAAGTCTTCTGCATTTTTGCTTATTATCTGTCTACTTGTTCTATCAATTACTTAAGGAGGAATGCTGATGTCTCCAACAGTAGTTTTGAACTTATCTATTTCTCCTTTCAGTCCTATTAGTTTTTGCTTCACATATATTGAAACTCTGAGAAAAATAGTATATATATATATTTTTTTTCAGTTTGGTTTATTTCCAATCTGTAGAGATGATGGAAACCCTGGTGGCATAGTGGTTAAGTGCAATGGCTGCCAACCAAAAGGTCAGCAGTTCAAATCCACCAGGTGCTCCTTGGAAACCCTATGGGGCAGTTCTGCTCTGTCCTATAGTGTCGCTATAAGTCAGAATCAACTTGATGGCAAAGGGTTTGGTTTTTTTTTTTTTTTTTTTTTGGTTTAGAGATGATATCTGACACCACACACACTCACATGTGTATACACACACACACACACACACACACACACACTTTATCTACCTGAATTTGCCTGACAGACTTCTTCCTTTTGAGCCATAGGGACAAAGCTGTAATTGGCAGTCTCCAAGTTACTAGTTACATTACAGATAGATTTGGTCTCTCAGAAATAAGATAGCCGAAGTGCCAAGGAACTGAGCACTCAGCTGGAGAAGTAGGCATCCTAGAGCCAATAGCCACAACCTGAAATTCATGCAGACCCCCTTTCCAAGGAATACTTTTGAGACCCTTTCCCTCAAGGGTTGAGTTCTAAGAAAAGGTAAAGGAATTGGTGGGGTTTCCCAAGGTACCCCCCATCCAATGAGAACCCTTTTTCCCACCCTTTCTAGAAGCTGGAAACACACCGGCTTGCTCTCCTTCCTTAAGGAGGCTTCCTGCGGGCTTGTAAGCTGCAGAATCCCCTGAGATAAGTCTGGATGTTTCTGCCTTTCTCTCTGAGGGAGGAACAGGTACACTGAATGTGATGGGCACTCAGGAAGGCTTTACCTTGCTCAAAGGTCGCAGCCTGCCCGGAGAGGAGAGGCAGTGAGAAGGCATGGGGTCATGCAGCTGTGAACCCAATGGTCTCAGAAAGGAGAAAAAAGGAGGGGGGCAGAGGAGGGAGGAGTGGGATTTTACATTTACAGGAAGGAATGTTTTACTGGGGTTTAAACTTCATGGAGGCCTGTACGTTTGAAGCAGCTTCTTAGGCTGAAGATCAGCCAGTCATGGCCGACTAGTCTTGCTCCTGAACTGGGTGAGACCAGTGAACTAGCCCAACCTGGCAACTTCCCCACCCCCTTCATGCCTTACCCTCTCAAGCTGCTGTCGGGGGCAGCACTTTGGGCCCTTGATTATGGGTCACTAAGGAGCCACGGGGAGCCCACACCAGCTCCAACAGCCCCCAGACCTTTCTATTTTAGGTTTTGCAAAGGCTTCTCCAGGATTCTCCCCAGGATTGAAGGGCAGTTACCCCTGTACCCTCTTTCCTAACATTCATCTCACATGTCATCTTCTGGGTCTGACTTCCCCACCAGACTCTCAATTCTATGAGTTTGTCCTATTTTACTGCTGAATTCTTCGGTCTTCACTTAGAGCAGGTGCTTAATAAATATGTTCAGTGAATAATTACATCCAAGTCCTGTGTGGGGAGAGGTAAGGGACTCCAGAGCACAGGTGGGATCAAGGCTGAGACCCTCTGCTCAGCCGAGAAGGGGCCAAGTTTGACATCTTCCTGCCTGAGTTCTAAGAAGTGACTCTTTGAGGCTTGGCGAGCAGACTGTGGGGCAGAGAGAACTCTAGAGGCAGGCCTGGGCCTTACACAGACCCTGATGCTGACTTGGAGACACTGGGGAGTTAGTCCTGGCCCAGGGCCTTGAAAGCAAGGAAAGTCTTACCCAAACTTTGACCTAGGAGACTGCCTTTCCCCAACCCTTCCCTGTTTTTACAACTGACTGAGGCAGCCCAGAGCAGAGATGAGGTGTGGTCAGGGGATCAGGAGACCTAAGCTCTGGTTCAGACACTTCCATCTCCAAATTAACCCTGTCACCTTGGACAGGGCACTTAATTCCTATGGGCCAACATGGTTTTCTCACCTGTGATGTGGCAAGACTGCCCAGCTAACCTGCAGGGTGGATCAGGACACTTAAATCCTATGAGTCTATAATAAAGGACACAGGTACCCCCAATCCAATGAAAAATAGTATGTTTTAGTTACCCAGATATTTGTCATTTCTGCTGCTCTTCCTTTATTTTCTGAAGTACCAAGTTTCTTTCTTATCATTTTCCTTCTGCTGAAGAACTTAGTTGTCTTTAAGAGAAGGTTTATGGTACACAAATATTCTTAGTTTTCTTTTATAAGAATATCTTTATTTCTTCTTCATTCCTAAAGGATATTTTTGCTGGATATAGAATTCTGGTTTGACCATTCTTTTGTTTCAGCACTGTTAAAATGTTGCTTCAGTGTCTTCTGGCTTCCATGGTTTCTGATGAGAAATCTGAAGCCATTCAGATAGTTTTTCCCCTATGTATAATGTGTCATTTTTCTCAGGCTACTTTCAAGATTTTTCTTTATTCTTGGTTTTCAACAATTTGATTATGGTCTGCTTGAGCATGGTTTTCTTTGAGTTTATCATTTTTGGGTTTGCTGAGCTTCTTGAATACATAAATATATATTTTTCACCAAATTTATGAAATTTCAGCCATTATTTCTTCAAATATATAAATATATGTTTTTCACCAAATGTAGGAAATTTTCAGCCATTATTTCTTCAAATATATATTTTCCATACTAATCTTTTTCTCCTACCTTTTGGTATCCCAGTGACATGAATGTTAGACCTTTTTATTTTGTACCACAGGTCCATAAGACTATGTCCTTTTTTCTCTCAGTTTTCCCTTTCTTGTTCAGATTGAATTATTTCTCTTAATCTATTTTCAAGTTTACTGGCTCTTTCCCCTGCCTTTCCCATTCCACCACTTAGCCATATACATTGAAAATTTTATTTCAGTTGTATTTTTTAGTTCTAAAATTTCTATTTGGTTCTTTTTCTTAATATACTGTAGCGTCTGTATCTTTGCTTAGAAATTTTATCTTTCCATTCATGTCTAGGGTGTTCGCCCTTACTTCATGGGTCATGCCTATAATAGCTTCTTTAAAGTCTGATAATATCAACATATGGATTATCCTGGGGTTAGTGTCGTTGATTGTCTTTTGCCTTGAGAGTTGTTGAGATTTTCCTAGTTCTTTGTATATCAAGTAATTTTTGGATTGTATCCTGGACGTATTGAATATTCTGCTATGACACCCTGGGTTCTGTTAAAATCCCCTGTAGAATGTCGATTTATTTCTTTATTTTTAGTAGACAGTCAACCCAATTTAGTTTTAAATGTAAGTCCCAATTTGCCTTCTGTAAACTGTGGTTTTGATGTCAGTTTGGTTTTCAGAGACATCGCAGCATAATTCAGGCCAGATCTGTGTGTGCACCACCCAGGCCAGTCTGGTATCTGTTAATAGTCTGTGGCCTACACAGTAGTTAAGGTCTGAGAGCTCTGCTGTGCTTTTTTGTGTTATTCCACACATGTACATATCAAAGATAAGCCTGGGATGTCTGCATAGATTTGAAGAGTCTCTTTTTCATGTCTCCCCTCTCTATGATTTACCTTCACACTCTCCGGCCCCCAGGGGTCCCCTTTCTTGGCCTTCTGGATAGAAAATCTTGGATTTTACCCTATAGGGTCACTATGAGTCAGAATCGACTTGACGGCAATGGGTTTGGTTTGGTTTTTGGGTACTGTTGTGTACTTCCCATGACTGGGTCTGCCTCCAGGAGCAAAGTGGTGAGAGAAAAGAGAGAGGGAGAAAATAACATGAATCACCCACACACATGGATCACACGGGCTCCTTCTGATCAGAGAGAAGATTTCTTCTCAGAGTCTTAAGCCACCTACTTGGCGGCTGCTATTGCTGCCACAGGAAACCCTGGTGGCCTGGTGGTTAAGAGCTACGTCTGCTAATCAAAAGGTCAGTAGTTCGAATCTACCAGGTGCTCCTTGGGAACTCTATGGGGCAGTTCTACTCTATCCTATAGAGTCACTATTAGTCGGAATCGACTTGACGGCAACAGGTTTGGTTTTTTGGGGGATTGCTGCCACCACCACGGAAGTGCAGTTTTGTGACTGGACTGGCCTTGAATCTGGACTAGGAGATTAAAAAAAGAAAAAAAGGAATCCCCCCACATTGCTTGTACCCCTCTTGGCTTTCCCCTGGAGCTTTTCTGTCTACATCTACTTCACAATTCCAGAATCAGGATTTCTGAGTCTAAGCTGGGAGATATGGGAGGAAAAAAACCTATGAATCTTACCACTGTGTCAGCCATCCTTCAAGTTTCTATTTTCCTCCCCATCTTCCTCCTATTATTCACTTTTTAGTATCTTCAGAGAGTTACATTTTGTATCCTGTCCCAGCTTTTTAGTTGTGATCAGTGAGAGAGATGGGGTGACGTGTTCCTACTCCATCTTAACTGGAATCGGAAGCCCATCTCAGGACGCTAGCACTGCCTGGAGCGCGGTTCCCGACAGGTTCACATGCTGCCTCCTTATTGCTTGTGTCTCAAAGAGGCTTCCCAGCTTTCCCAGCTAAGGTGCCCCCCTCACATCCTTCTCAGTCACTTCCAGCACTGGAGTTACCCGATTCAGTTTTCCATGTGTTTGTAGTATGTTTCTCCCCATCAGAGTGTAAACTCCTTCAGGACGTGGACTCTGTCTACACTGTTTGTTATTGTGTCTGCAGGGCTACAGCAGTGCATAGTAAGTGCTCAGTGTGTTTTTATGACCGACTGCTATAGAGGGTGACTGGTGGTCAAGGTCCTAAAGAGCCAGGCAGCAGGAGAGGACACCAGTAACTATCGGAAGTGTTTGGAGTGAAGCAATGTAAATAGGTCCTAGAAAAGCCTTCTGATCTCTCTAGAGGGAACGGTGATGTAAAATGGAAAAGGGAGCAATGGATGGGAAAACCAGTAGGACTCCCTGGCGTGAGCACAGATGACTAAGGAAATAATTGAGCCTTATGGCCTAGAAAAGAAATCATTTGTAAAAGGGCTGTTTGGATATGTGTTTAGATACTGAGATCAGTTCGGACACGTTGACTTTACTCAGCTAGCACATGCCTCTCAAGGCCTCCCTCTGTGACAGAACTTCTGGGGATGTCCAGGTGAGACCCCTTGGCACTGGTAGGCTTTAGGAGGCATCTAAAGGAAAAGGCAGAGGAATATATGTCATTATGATGTACAGCCCTCTTAAATAATAGTTGTGAAAATGCAGCACAATCCCATCAGCCTTCCCAAACCTTTGGTGGTAAAGTCATGATAGGAGACCTTTGGATGATTGACCTTTGGATCCCTTTCCACCCTGGAAATTCCATGATTCTGTGAAGTCCAGTAGGCAGTTGGAGAGAGATGGAAGCGAAAAAACCTGGGTGAGATTAGAGTACTAGTGGTACAGTTTTATGGGTAAACAGCAGTGACATGGTAGTTGGAGACACGGGAAGGGATGACCTCTCAGAGGAGTAATAAACTTTGGGGTAGGAGTAGCGAGAAGGGGTAGTGAAGGGGGAGGGACTGGAGGTGTACACCTGCCGGGCCCCATGTTAGGTGTGCATATCTATCATGTCGTGTAAAGAACAGTGTCATGAAGCCGATTGAAGAGAGGATGGATGGCTAAGAGTGTCACGTGTAACAGAGAAGTCAAGAAAGACCACTTAATTTGACAATAGAGAGGTAACTGGTGAACTTAAAGAACGAGGGTCTCAGTAAAGGGAAGTGTGCCAGCAGTGGTTTACCTGTGTGCCCCACCACCTGGCATCTGCCAGGAGACAAAAGGAAACCGGGCAAGTCCTCATTTGGTCCACGTCATGGATTGAATTGTGTCCCCCCAAAATGTGTGTCAACTTGGCTAGACCATGGTTCCCAGTACTATGTGATTGTCCACCATTTTGTCATCTGATGTGATTTTCCTATGTGTGGTAAATCCTGCCTCTGTGATGTTAATGAGGCAGGGTTAGAGGAAGTTATGTTAATGAGGCAGGACTCAGTCTACATGATTAGATTCTATCTTAAGTCAATCTTTTTTGAGATATAAAAGAGAGGCGCAAGCAGAGATACAGGGGGACCTCATACTACCAAGAAATCAGTGCCAGGAACAGAGCACGTCCTTTGGACCCAGGGTCCCCGTGCAGAGAAGCTCCTAAACCAAGGGAATATTAATGACAAGGACTTTCCCCCAGAGCCAATAGATAAAGCTTTCTCCTAGAACTGACACCCCGAATTTGAGCTTCTAGCTTCCTAGATTGTGAGAGAATAAAGTCCTGTTTGTTAAAGCCATCTACTGTGCTGTTTCTGTTATAGCAGCACTAGATGACTAAGATAGTCCACTTAAGCAGCAACACAGGATGGGTAAGGAGACACTGCCCACTCTGCAGCTGGTTCTCAGACCCTGCCATTCGAGAAAATGCAAGAAATTTCGTTTGCCAAACCCTGGGAGTCAAAGGTTTCTGTCATTCACCCAAGAGTGCTGCTTTGAACTTGACCCTCTCCATGTGATACCTGGGTCAGTAGCACAGTGGAGGTTTCTAGGGTCATGCTGGCCACCGTGAACATAGTGACCAGTAGGTGCCGGCAACTGTTGGCCATTGAGGAATTTGAGGTGTGGTCCAGGATAGCTGTCTGAGAGCAGTTACAGTTCTTAGAATTTAAATGAGAAGCCACATGGGTAGCAATGATTACTCCATAATTTGCTGGTTCTCGTAACTGAACTGGCTTGCTGTCTGGTTTTAACATGAGTGACAGTGTGTAACGTCCCAACAGGGCCTTCTCGGAGAGGCCGAAGCTGCAGGCCCTAAGCTCCCGGGATCTCGCACGGCACCAGCGCTCCCTCAGTGCCGGGGCCCATGGTCTGCACTTGTTGAACTGAAACAGGGACCTGGGATGGAAAGAGGCTCCTCAGAGAAGGACGAGCCAAAGGCAGCCCTCACCACTGCAAAATGTAACAGTTAACGGCTCTCTTCCTATGAAGAGTGAAGTTCATGGAGGCTACAAAAACTATATAGCTCCAGATAAAAACGAAATTAAAAAAATATTAAGCGTAAAAAATAAAGGAAAAATGTTTTTAATTAAAATGATAGTGAGAAAATCTAGGCTGTGGCATCAGAGAGACTTGTGTTTGAATGCCAGCATTCCCAAGAGCTAGCTGTGTGATTTTGGCATGTTCCGAACCTCTCCAAAACATCGTTTCCTCCCGCAAAATGGGATGGTGATACCAGCACTGCTGTGAAGAAGACTCAAGAGGGGTCTGCACATCTGGTGACTGAGAGTCCCAGCACCTCCTGGTCACCACGTTCGTGGTGGCCTGCATGACCCTAGAGGCCCCACTGTGTGACTGACCGGTGTATCACAGGTTCAAAGCCTGTCTTGGGTAAATGGCAGAAAGCTTTGACCTCTAGGGTTTGACAAACAAAATTTCTTAACATTTTCTCAACTGGCAGCATACTAAGTGATGTTAGAATTTTTTATTTTTTTCTTCATTAGCGGTTCATACGTAAGTTCCTTACAAGCAAAAACAAATAGTACTTATTAAAAAGCTTTACATGGGGCTTGTTTTCTGTCTCCCCACCCGGGTTTTCTGGGGTGCCTGGAGGTGAAATTCATACAAGGGTCTTATGGAGTCTCAGTCACGTGCCCCTTATTCACTGTTAGGCAAGACACATTTATCACTCACATGTGCACTTGAAAAAGTGGGGGTTCTGAGCAGATGCACAGATGTGGCCTCGTCCAGGGGCAATTGGCGTGGTCCTGTGTGCTGTCCACTCTGCCAGAGGACGACCTTGAGAGCTCTGCTAACTGCAGGGGGAGAGACTTTGGGTGCAGATCTGTGTGTAGAGAAGCTTGAGTTCCTTAAAGTGGAGTGATACCCGAGGGAGCAAGGCGGCTCTGGGGGAAGAAGTAGCAGTGGGGTTTTCCAACATTTTTATTTTCCCCTGGTTTGTTTTATGGAGCTCTGGTGTGTGTGTGGGGGGGGGGTGGTACAGTGGTTAAGAGCTCGGCTGCTAACCAAAGGTCAGCAGTTAGAATCAACCAGCTGCTCCTTGGAAACCCTACAGAGCAGTTCACTCTGTCCTACAGGGTCGCTACGAGTCACATTTGATTCAAGGGCAATGGTTTTTTTTTTTTTTTTTGATGGAGCAACAGTTAAGTGCTCGCTTGTTAACGGAAAGGTTGGCAGTTCGAACCCACCAGCGTCTCTGCAGGAGAAAAGCCTGGCATCTTCTTCCTTAAAGATTACAGCCTAGGAAACCCTATGGAGCAGCTCTACTCTGCCCTACTGGGTTGCTGTGAGTAGGAATTGACTCAAAGGCACCCAACAACAGCAACAGTTTGTTTTAGTGAATGGGAAAATCCAGGGGCATCTCAAATTTCTCTATCCACCACTTCACTGTGCTCGAACTCAGGGTCTTTATTTAGTGCCCTCAGTTTCTATCATTTGAGAGTAAATATAATAGAAATTTGATCATCTTTCAGTCCTACAAGCCCAACCTTTGGAAATGAGCCGAGACTGGAAAGTCTGTAAGCCGTGTCCCGCCCTCGTTCCAGAACTCTTTGCTTTAGTCTGTATTTCACTCCAACCTGTCAATTCAGAAATAAGAGCTTTCAGTTGTTTTCTTCCTACAACACTTAATGTTATATCATGTTTTTTTCCGCTCTGAGAATCAATGAGCCCTATTTGTTCGGTGAGCTGCAAAAAAAAAAAAAAAAGTCGAATAGCATTTATCTGAAAATAAACCAGGACTTACGAAATTTAAGAAGACTTCGCTAACATGCAGCTGGGAAAATCTGACTGTATTTTGGGAATTAAGTTAGACCAGATGTGAACTAACAGACTCTAATGGTACTTTGAAACAAACGGGGGCTGGGGGAACCCCTGGGGAGATTAATGAGCCCTTTAGATTTAAAACGCAGTTATTTATTATTTCTTAATTTTTTTCTTTCAAGACCCAAACAGAAGGTTACGGATTCAGAACTAGCTTGTGAGCAGGCTCATCAGTATCTTGTCACTAAAGCGACAAACAGGTGGCCAGACTTGTCGAAGGTAAGAAAGACATTTATTTCCTTAAAAGGCAAGAAAATCTATTTCGGTGTTTCAAGATCCCTGGGATGATCAAACTGTTTAGACCCAGCCGCCGAGGTGGGAAAACAATTCTCCTACCGCCTTTTATTCTGCAAATACTTTCTCAAACTAAATTCCCACATTCAAAGTCAATGGCTGTCTAGAAAGAGAAGTCATTGGAGGAGTTCCACGGACAAAAATACCTGGCATTACTTCATGTTGGGTTGGAATTAAAATCTTAAGTGAAAAATATACGATACTGTTGGTAGCACAGTGGTTAACAGCTCAGCTGCTAACCAAAAGGTCAGCAGTTCGAATCCACCAGCCGCTCCTTGGAAACCCAGTGGGGTAGTTCTGCTCTGTCCTGTAGGGTCACTGTCAGTCAGAATGGACTCAACAGATACGGTCGTGCTTCATTTTACACAATTGGAAGCATGCATTTTTAAAGTGCAGTTTCCTCCTGTCTTTCCAAAATTATTGAAAGAGAATTTGCCAAAATTACACAAGGCCAATACCATCCACCTGCAGCCGTGTAAATTGTGATCCTGGCATCAGGGAGAGGCTTCACTTATGGGACAACGAGGCTACACTTACGGGAACATGGAGGCGAGTGGGTGGAACTGGCTGCACCCAGGAAATCTAGGATGTGGGGTCCGCATTTCATAGTGCAACGAGGACACAATAACTTTATGTTTAAAAGTACCTTGAAAACTGCCTCATGGAAGTATTTTCAGGGTATTTTGAAGACCGTCTCCACCGTGGTTCCCCCAGTCCTTTTCCGTCTATGTTCATGCCATCTGGACCAGATTTGACGTTCTGGCTGTCAAGTCGTGTCGGGTGCCAGGGCTGCATCTCCCCAGCACCATCCATTCCACTTCCGGACAGAGGCTGGGGGCGGAGGGAGAAGAGGGTCTGCAAAGGGAGCTGGAAGGAGCCAGGGACTGAGATGTGGGATGGACTCGCTGTCCTGTAGAATGGGGACGGCACTGGGGCCCCTGGCATAGCCTGAAGCTTGAGGCCAGGCCAGTCCTCAGGCAGCCCTCTGGGACCAGGGGAGCTGGGCAGATCTGGGCCTCTCCGCAGCTGGCCCAGAGCCTCCTCCCTCCCAAGGACAGCCCACACTCTCAGCCTCTTCCCCTTCTCCCTGCAGCCTCCCCTCCCCCTTCTAAGGCACCTGTCCCCATGGCCCCCAGGGCCAATTCCAGGCCCCTTCCCAGCTCCCATCCCATCCTGATCTGTTCAGCACTTGGCACTGTGCTCAGGCTTTGCACCCAAGGATTCACTAGTCAACAGTCAGCTCGGTCCTGCCTCACAGAGCACAAAGCGGTCAGTCCAGCAGCCATCAATGAAGTGGGGCGGAGCAGGGTGACAAGAACGGTGAGTGGGCAGGGGTCTTTGTTGCTGAGGCGCCCAATTCTGCCCTCTGGAGATGCTGGCCTTCCCAGGACTGTGCTCTCTGGGGCCTCCTCCCCTCCGCCCACCCTCCTGGGCTGTGTTCTCTCTCCCTGGCTGACCTCCTCTCCTCTCTGTGACTCTTGCTCCCCCGAGAGCCTCCCACCTCTACGTCTCCAGCCTCGGTGCCCTCGGTGGCTCAGTCATCTTCTACTTGATGCTCTGCAGAGCCCCAGGTTACCCTCACGGTGCTCAGAGGGACTGGAGGCCGAAGCACTCTGCTGCCAAAGCGGCACCTGGGGTCTCACATGCACCCCCTTCTCTTCCCGGACTGCACAGGTGCAGACATGGAAGGGGGAGAAGCAGAGGGCCATCTGGAATAAAGGGACTGGAGAGGGCCCAAGGGACGTGTGGAGGGAGCACACCTACCCACTTGGTCCTGAAGTGAGCATTAGGCACCCCACCTGCACAAGACTGAGCAGCCCTGTGCGTCTTGTTATTACCGTGTGGACAGCTCTGTCGCTCCGCTGGTTCTGTCTTACGTCAAGCATTTGGGGAACTGGACTTAATTCTAAATCTGCAGGGGGTGCTATGACACACAGATCCTGAGATAGGCCCTCCCCAGGCCTGCCCTTGACCTGTGGCCCACAGCTTCACAGGTAAGGAGAGGGTGTGGCCTTGTCTCCTCTTGGCTGCATCCTGCACCTCTCAGACTTGCATCGGGTGCTTACCACACAGAACCTGTTTCTATCCAGGGGGATGTGTTCTGCAGTGAAGCTGCATTGGAACTTGGGCGAAGATCCGGGTATTTAGTCATTTTCAAACAGAGTCGCCTGGCTGGCCATGCAGCCACGCTAAGAGAGGGATGAACCCCAGCTGAAATCTCGGGAGCTCGGAGGAGCCACCCCACTGGAGTCGGCTTCCTGTGCTCATTTTGGAAAATAAGTCCGTGTGTTTCTTGAACAAACATTTATCATGAACCAATTATGTGGGAGGCACGGTGTGAGGTTCTAAAGACACAATGACAAAAAAGACACAGTCCCTGCCCCGAAGAGATCCGTGGTCCAGGGAGGACTAGAGACTTATGGCCTGAGCACAAGTGATCGCTATGAAGAAGTGGAGGTGTTACAGCAGACACCTGGCTTGGGTGTAGTGGGAGTGCCCAAAAGAAGATGTGACTTCTGTTGAAGGAGTCAGGAAAGGAGGCACGAGTTAGCCTCAGAAGATGGGCAGGCATTTGACGATGGATGGTGGGGATGAGGAAGCTGTTGGTGGGGTGAACCAACCCATGGAAGTGGCAGACTGACTAGCTTGGTAGGAGCACGAATAGTCCAGCTTGGATGTGTCCAAGGGATTGGGTGGGGGTGGCTTCCAGTGCAAGGCAGGGCTGAGGCAGACGGGGCCAGCTCATAGCAGGCCTTAGCTGTAAGCGTTTAAGGGGACTTCTCTGGGATCCTTTCGACTTAGTACAGTGAAGTATGTAAAATGTATATGTACAGTTTAAATAATATTATTCACCCATGTAACCGCTATCCGGATTAAGGAGAGAATATTGTCAATACCTTAGACTAACGGTTGGCACGGTTCTCCTGTAAAAGACTAGATACTAAATACTCTGGCTTGGAGAGTCCCTTCTGACTCAACCACTCAAGTCTACCATGACAGCACACAAGCAGCCATAGACAATACATAAATGAATGGATGCGGCTGTGTCCCAATAAAGCATTATTTATAAAAACAGATGTTGTTGCTGTTAGGTGCTGTTAGGTCAGAGTTGGTTCTGACTCATAGCGACCCTATGTTACGACAGAATGAAACACTGCCCGGTCCTGCGCCATCCTCATGATCGTTGTTATGCTTGAGCCCATTGTTGTACCCACTGTGTCAGTCTATCTCGTTGAGGGTCTTCCTCTTTTTCGTTGACCCTCCGCTTTACCAGGCATGATGTCTTTCTCCGCGGACTGATCCCTCCTGATAACAAGTCCAAAGTATGTGGGACAAAGTCTCATCATCCTCCCTTCTAAGAGCATTCTGGCTGTACTTCTTCCAAGACAGATTCGTTCGTTCTTTTGGCAGCCTGTGGTATATTCAGTATTCTTCCCCAACACCACGACTCAAAGGTGTCAGTTCTTCTTCGATCTTCCTTATTCCTTATCCAGATTTCACATGCTTACGAGGCAGTTGAAAGCACCATGGCTCGGGTCAAGTGCGCCTGCCTTAGTCCTCGAGGTGGCACTTTTGGCTTTTTAACACTTTAAAGAGGTCCTTTGCAGCAGATTTGCCCAAGGCAATGTGTCTTTTGATTTCTTGACTGCTGCTTCCATGGCTGTTGATTGTGGATCCAAGTAAAATCAAATCTTTGACAACTTCAATCTTTTCTCCGTTTATCATGATGTGGCTCATCGGACCAGTTGTAAGGATCTTTGTTTTCTTTATGTTGAGGTGAAATCCATACTGGAGACTGTGGTCTTTGATCTTCATCAGTAATAGCTTTCAGTCTTCTTCACTTTCAGCAAGCAAGGTTATGTCATCTGCATAACAGGTTGTTAATGACTCTTCTTCCAATCCTGATGCCCCGTTCTTCTTCATATAGTCCAGCTTCTCAGATTATTTGCCCAGCGTACAGATTGACTAGGTATGGTGAACAGATACAACCCTGACACACCTTTCCTGACTTGTTCTCTTTGAAAGACTGCCTCTTGATCTATGTATAGGTCCTCATGAACACAATTAAGTGTTCTGGAATCCCCATTCTTTGCAGTGTTATCCATAATTTGTTAGGACCCACACAGTTGAATGCCTTTGCATAGTCAATAAAACACAGGTAAATATCTTTCTGGTGTTCTCTGCTTTCAGCCAGGATCCGTCTGACATCTGCAGTGATATCCCTGGTTCCACATCCTCTTCTGAATCTGGCCTGAATTTCTGGCCGTTCCCTGTCAATGCACTGCTGCAACCACTTTTGAATGATCTTCAGCAAAATTTGCTTGCGTGTGGTATTAATGATATTGTTCGATAATTTTCACATTCAGTTGGATCACCTTTCTTGGGAATAGGCTTGAATATGGATCTCTTCCATAGTTCCTACCGATCAATAGGAACTCTTAAACAGTAGTCTGGATACTAGTCTTTTGTAGTAGCAAAGATCGTCCCCCGGTTTTTGTTGTGTTCTCACCATCTTCGTATGATGTCTTGATAAAAATAAGTTCTCTTTGTTGTTGTTGTTAGGTGCCATCAAGTCAGTTCCAGCTCATGATGACCCTATGTACGCAGAGTAGAACTGCTCCATAGGGTTTTCAAGGCTGGGACCTTTTGGAAGCAGATCACCAGGCCTGTCTTCCAGGAGCCCTGCATGAGTTCAGACCATCAGCTTTTGGCCTAGTGGTAGAGTCCTTAACTGTTTGCATCACCCAGAGGGCTATAACTCTTAAATTACCTATAAATCAACCAAAAAACCAAACCTGTTGAGGTTGAGTCGATTCTGATTCATAGCGACTCTATAGGACAGACTAGAATAACTGGGGTAACAGAGATCTCATTTTAAGAGGCACTGAGGCTGCTAATGCAAAGATCCAGAGTAAAGGAGCTATTTCTTGGATAGAGATGCTTCCAGAAGTTATTAAGATCCAGCACACCACATTGACTTATGCTTTCCTTGGGGGAAAAAAAATAAAATTAGACTTCATTGTTTTCTCTGCTGTTCCCTTCCTTCATATTAATAAATTTTAATGTAGTCAAATTTATTAGTATTTCCCTCCAGCTCTTGTTTAAGAAGTCCTGTCCTACTCAAAGCCATGAAGATATTCTCTTACTTTTCTCCTTTAGGAGCCTTATGGTTTCACCTTGCATACTTAGGTCTTGAAATCTGGAATGGGCTTTTTAGATGTGTTGTGAGGGAGGGTTCCAATTTCACTTTCTTTCATCTGGACACCCAGTTGTCCCAGCACCATTTATTGTGAAGTCCGTCTGTTCCTCTACTAATCTGCTCTGCCCTATGTGATGGTCCGTGGGTGTTTCTGGGCTCCTTATTCTTTTCCATTGGTCAGCTTGCCTGTCCCAACACCAATACCATATCTTTTTATTTACTTTAACTTAATAATAAATCTTAGTAGCACTGGCAGGCACATTCCTCCACCTTGTTCTTCTTCAAGCGTTTTTCAACTAGTGCATCAAGTTCTACAAAGGAGGAAAAAACCTATTTGGATCTTTGTTTGGAAACAACATTTTTTTTACTGCAGCAAAATATAGAAACAAAACAGTTGCCATTTCAACCATTTTTGCGTGTACAATTCACCATGTTGTGCTACCATCACCACTATCCTTTTCCATTTTTTTTTTTTTTCATCATCATCATGGAAACTCTGCGTTCCTTAAGCAGTGACTTCTTTCTCCCTCCCACCTGCCCCTAGTAACCACTGATAAACTTTGGTCTCTATGCATTTACCTATTCCATATAAGTGGAGTCATATGTTTGTCCTCTTGTGACTGACTTATTTCACTGAGCATAATGTTTTTGAAGATTCTTCCATGTCAGCATGTATCAGACCTTCATTTCTTTTTATGGAGAGAGCACGTTTTGTTTATCTGTTCATCTATTGATGGTGACACTTGGGTTTTTACCTTTTAGTTTTTGTGAATAATGCTGCAATGAACATTGATGTACAAGTCTGTTTGAGTCCCTGCTTTCAAGTCTTTTGGGTAGATACCTGGGAGTAGAACTGCTGGGTCATGTGGTAATTCTAGGAAACCCTGGTGGCATAGTGGTTAAGAGCTACAGCTGCTAACCAAAAGGTCAGCAGTTCGAATCCACCAAGTACTTCTTGGAAACTGTATGGGGCAGTTCTACTCTGTCCTATAGGGTCGCTATGAGAAGGAATCAACTTGATGGCAACACGTTTGGGTTTTGGTTTATGGTAATTCTATGTTTAACTTCTTGAGAAACCGCCAAACCCTTTCCCACAGCAGCTGCACCATTTTACATTTCTACCAGAGGATAAGGGTCCCAGTTTCTCCACATCCTCACTAACACTTGTTATTTTCCATTTCTCTGATAGTAGCCATCCTGCTGAATGTGAAGTGGTATCTCATTGTGGCTTTGATTTGTATTTCCCTAATGACTAATGACATTGGGCGACTTTTATGGACTTACCATCCTGCTGAATGTGAAGTGGTATCTCATTGTGGCTTTGATTTGTAGTTCCCTAATGACTAATGTTTTTTTTTTAATGACTAATGACATTGGGTGACTTTTATGGACTTACCGGCCATTAGTCTATCTTCTCTGGTGGAATGCCTATTCAAGTTCTTTGCCCATTTTCGATTGGGTCGTTTGTCTTTTTATCCTTGAGTTGTAGAAGTTCTTTACATATTCTGGTCATTAAACCCTTATCAGATAAATGGTTCCCAAATATTTTCTCCCATTCTATAGGTTTTCTCTTCACTTTTTTTGTAAAGTCCTTCGATGCACAAAAGTTTTTAATTTTGTTGAAGTACAATTTATCTTTTTTTTTGCTTGTGCTTTTGATGTCTCATCTAAGAATCTATTGTTGAAAACTAGGTCCCAAAACATTACCCCTGTGTCTTATTCTAAGATTGTTTTTGTTTTATTCTTACATTTAAGTCATTTATTCATTTTGAGTTAATTTTTGTGTATGGTATGAGGTTTAGGTTCCATTTCATTATTTTGTGTGTGCAGATCCAGCTGTCTGAGCACGTTTGTTGAAAAGACTGTTCTGGTCCCGTAGAAGGGATTTTGGTACCCTTGCCAAAAATAAGTCGACTGTAGATGTATGGGTTTATTTCTGGACTCTGAATTCTATTCGGTTGGTCTAAATGTCTACTTTTATGCCAGTACAAGACTGTTGTTGACTATCGTAGCTTTATGGTATATCTTGGAATTGGGGAGTGTGAGTCCTCCTGTTTGTTCTTCTTTTTCAAGATTGCTTTGACTATTCGGGCCCTTGCAACTCCATATGAGTTTAAAAAGTAGAAAAACTGGTGGTTATCAGGAGTGTTACATTTCACATGTTATAGTTATAACAACCTAGTTCAAATACAACTAGTTAACTTCAGTAACATGCAAAATCTCTACCCCTATACCGCGCCTCCCCTTCCTGTTGCTGTTATCGTGCGTTACATCATTATATGTTACGTGCCCGATAACATAAATTTGTAAGTATATTCATTTTTATTCTTGAATCTTGTAGGACATAATTAACCGAAAAAACCAAAACCCACTGGGATGTAATTACAGAATTACAAAACAAAGATGCTATAAAACTGGCCCTCACATTTGCTCATGAGATTATTTTTATCAGATTACCTTTTTTTTTTTAATCTATGTACATCTGTGTGGCTGTCTCTGTGTGTCTCTTCTCCCCTTCTATAAAGACACCCCTGATGTTGGATTAAGAGCCCACCCTACTCTAGTAGGACCTCATCCTAAATTAACAAATTACGTCTGCAGTGACCCTATCTCCAACTACACATTCTGAGGTTCCAAAAAGAATATGGATTTTTGCTGGGGTGACATTATCCAACCCAGGGCATATTCTTTATGTCTACTTCCAGGGCTGTTATGAGGAGGGCTCAGTGAACAATTACTTGGAAAGAATGTAAGACAGTGCTGAGTACCCTGCGTGTTAGCTATTATTAGAGTCCTTGGTCCTCTTCAATGCCTGTCAACTCCCCAGATACCATTAGCATCCAGCATAACAGCTGGATTATAAAATCCCTCATTTCCCCTCTGACACGATGCTGTTGTTGTTAAGTGCTGTCGTGTTGGTTCCAAGTCACAGCGACCCCATGCACAACGGAACAAAACACTGCCCGTTCCTGCGCCATCCTCACAGTTGTTGCTATGCTTGAGCCCATTGTTGCAGCCACTGTGTCAATCCACCTCGTTGAGGGTCTTCCCCTATTCGCTAACCTTCTACTGTACCACGCATGACGTCCTTCTCCAGGGACTGATCCCTCCTGATAACATGCTCTCTGACAGATGGCGGGCCCAAACCACTGACCCTTAAGCACCTGAGGCTACCACCTCATTCGCAGTTAATTGGGTTGACTTTCCTTTCTAATAGTGTTTAATCTCACCTTTTTGGTCGGGAGAAGACTCAGGAGCACACAGCAGAGGCCACTTGTTACCCAGAAATCACCCCTTCCAGCGCATAGTGCCTGTTTGTATGTTCTTCTGTTGTCTCCTCTATGGGGATGGTAAGGATGTCTGGAACGCAGATGAGGAGGCAGTTAAGTGGATGGACGGGAAGAGAAAACCCTTAAAAAAATGTTTCATATGTTACTAAATGCCACCTTCTCATCTTGTAGAATTTTATAGAAACTGACCGTGAGGGCAATGGCATTCTTCGGCGACGGGATATAAAGAACGCTCTCTATGGCTTTGATATTCCCCTCACACCCAGAGAATTTGAAAAGCTTTGGACGAGGTAAGTGAATTCTGAAGACTGGCTCTTTCCCATTTTGCTGGTCTTGGGTAGTTCGTTGCAGCAAATTCAACACAAATCTTTCATTACTACTTAGGGGTAAGGTGGGAGGCGGGGGATGGTTTTCTTTTGATTCTGTCAGTCCTGTTTCCTTGTTCCTCATAGAAAGCAGCCTTAGTGAACAGGCTGGTCTTCAGGAGTATGAAGAATCAGGGTAAACACTCATCAAGAGCACTAGACTTGAGAGGTTTACATTTCCAAGAAACCATTAGTTCAAGCCAGCGCTTTTACTTTTTTGAGAACTAAGTCAGTCTCCAAAGACTTAACTCTAATACAACGCTCTCAGCAGAGATGCAGTCGGCGAAGGAAAAAGCAGTTTCTCCCCATTGCCCAGAGATGGAAATCAGAGTTGCACAACTGTTTTGTAGATAAGTAATTTGTTGGAGGCAAATAACCAAACTTTGGCAACTTGGAGTTGCTTCCCAAGGGTCTCTTAAATGAAAAATCGTATCTAATGCTGGTTACATTTTTCAAAATGTATTTTAGACTGAGCTGTTTTTGAATTAGACCCCCAGTTAAGATATTCCCCCTGTAGATCTCTGAGTTTCAAGGGGTGCTAACAATGTGTGTATTTCCAAGCTCCAGCTCCATCTTTGAATTACTTTCTTCTTCCTTATATATGAATGCCACTTGCATCCCCCAAGGATAGTAAACCCTGATTATGTGTCCACTCAGGAGGCAAGCTCGTGAGACAGTTCATGGAATTTTTTAGCTTTTCGTCTCTTCAAAGTGGAAGGCTGAAATGTTGGCCAAGTTTAGAATTCAGTGGGCTGTTTTGTGTCTAATTTAGAAAAGCAACTTGAAGTTCTTACAAAATCCTTAAATTTATTTATTTTTTTTAGATCAATTCCAACACGGGCTCAATTTAGGCTCCCTATCCATTTTCTTTCCAGTAGGTTAAATTAGAGGCTCTGAGTAATCAAAAGATCTCCACAGGGCCGGGAGGTGTACGGATCTACCACTGTGTGGACCTTGTGGATGATTCAAAGATGACTCCATGGCCCCAGTCTTCAGGGAGCTGACAGTTTGTCAGGGGACAGAAAGCAGTCACAGAAAGAGCTAGAGTTGAGTACTGACTATGTTTAATGCCACTGCAGATGACAAGTCAAGCGACATGAGAATTAAAAGCAAGAGGACTGGGGGCCATGGAGGATTGGGAAGTCAACATGGTGGAAGTGACATTGAAGGAGAACTTCAAGGAGTTGAGACGGGGAAAGAGAGCATTATGAGTCAAAAGGACTGCCTGAACCATGGGCCAGCCAATGGGCCTTCTATTGGTGGTGGCATGGGGCTCCCTGGGCCAGAAAGGAAGAGTCAGGCCAGGTCACCTCACCATGCCTTTGTTTTCAGGCATTATGAACCCAGGATTTGGGAACAATGAGTTTGATTGGGGTCATTTGAGGAAGAGTTCATAGAAGTGATTGGATGAGAAGGATCCATTGGGAGCCTATTGATCCACCAGGGTGGGCAGGTTGGGTCCTTGAGCTGGGTGCTGGCCATAGGCATGAGAGATTGGGAGTCAGGTGCCCCACCAGGTTCCCACGTAGAGAGCAGGAGCACCCTGGTCCTCTTCCTAAGGGCAGAATAGAGCATGCTCCCATTCTCATTGGACAGAGGTGTGCACCGTCACTTCTGGCAAAAGTTTCTTTGTACATTTACTAAGATTATTATTAAATGGAAAACTGTTTGAGGTCAGAATTTTGCTTCCTTTTGTTTAGCTGGCCTTGGTCACAGACTCTGTCCACCATGGATGGTGAGTGGGCAAGATGCAAGCTCGGCAGCCAGACACAGGGGCCTGACTCCTGCCTTCCCACTCACAGCCCTGTGGCCTCCATCAAGTTACCTCTTCACTCTCCTCACCTGCACAATGGCACTGTAATCACACCTGTCGCCTAGGGTTGCTGTGTGGATTAGGTTAATGAATATGTGCAAAGTGCTTACATGGTGCCTGGCACGCAGTAGCCACACAGTAAATGTAACAAGTTCTCTCTGCATTTGATCACTTGATGAACATTTCTTAAACACCTGGTTGTGGGGTTCTTTGCTGGGCTGGGAGACCAAGACAAATAAATCATAAAGAGCTCGTCCCCCTAAGATGCTCACATGGTCTTAGGATGAGAAATGGGTGTATATTAATCATTGCAGCTCAGGGGTCCTTGAGGGGGTGGACAAAGGCTCCAGAGATGGGTGCTTGTAAGCTGGGCCTTGGCATTTGCCTGAGTGAGTATTGTCAGCACAGGCTAACCACAGTAACAAACACCACTGACATCTCAGTGGCTTACCCCAGTAGTGGTGTCCCGGTGCAGTGTGGGTGTCAGGGGAGCTCTGTTCTTGATCATTCGGGGATCATTCTGGTATCACTCCATCCCCTGGATCTTCTGTGTCTTCCTGGCAGAGAGGGGAGAGAGCATGAGGGATCATGTCAGCTCTATTGGGGCCTGGCCAGGAGCTGTGGCCCTTGCTCTGCCCACATCCCGTGGACCAGGAGACACTGGACCCACCGTAGGGGAGGCTGGGAGAGACCGTGCGGATGTGTGTGCAGGAGGGAAGGGAAAGGAAGCTGGGGAGTGCACAAGAGTGTCTGCTGTGTGGGGAGTGAAGGCTGAGGAGACTCCGGGGCTGTGCTGGGCAGTGTCCAGGCAGGCCCGGGCAGAAGGAAGGGATGACTAATGTCATGGCCAAAAGTGATGCAGGGCAGCGAGTCAGAAAAGGAATCAGAAAAAGGGGCTCTGATGTCACTCAGAGATCTGGAGGCTGCTATACCCCGTCCCCCGAGGCTGGAAGAGCAGAAGAGGAGGGGTGTCACCAGAGAGCTGGGAACTACTCCCCACTTAGGGGCTGAAGGAACAAAAAGGAGACAACAGGGCATTCCTGGGACATCAGGAAGTTGCCTCCACCGCCAGTTGGAGCCCACAAGCTAAGCTGGCCAGGCATCCCAATGCTCTGGGGCCCATGTTCCTGAAGCTGCTGGAATCTCAGCTGCTGTGTGGCCCCAAGTGACAGCCTCTGCCACCCCTGAGTCGCCACAGGGAACAGCATGGCTCTGCTCTCTTCCTGCCCTCTGATCTGGCTTGGGCACCCCCACCTGACAGAGAGTCCCCGGAAGCAGCTCTTTGGAGGGTGTGCAGAGGAAAATGCAGGAGAAGGAATGCGGGGTTGAGTGAGGGCCACCTCACAGATATCCAGCCTTGGGAGCCTGAAAGAGGTGGTCCTTGGGGCTCTGAGTAAACCTGGTGGTCAGAGAACAGAACTCAGGGCAAGAGCCTGGGATGAGGCTGGAACAGGGCTACGGAGGGCTGTATGTGAACCTAAGGCCGCAGAAGGCCTGTATGTGAGCCCGAAGACCAAGGCTGGTAGGGAAAAGGCATGGGCAGGCCTGTGTTCTAGAAAGATCACTCTGGCCACAGCAGGGAGGAAGAACTTGAAGAATCAGGAGTAGAGGCATGGAGAGACTGAGGGCTGTCTCAGCAGGCCCAGCAAGAGAAGGCACTGGGGGCCCTGGGAGAGAGGCATGGGTTTGAGAGAGCTGTTGGAAGTAAAAATTAGCTTTATGTGGTACATACATACAATGGACTGTGACTCAGCTGTAAAGAGAAATGAAGTCCTGATACAACATGGATGAACCTTGAAGACATCATGTAGAGTGAAATAAGTTAGCAGAAGACAAATATTGTATGATCCCATTTATATAAAATAAGCAAATATACAGAGACTAAAGTTTGTTAGTGGTTACCAAGTATCTTAGTCGTCTAGTGCTGCCATAACAGAAATACCACAAGTGGATGGCTTTAACAAAGAGAAATTTACTTCTTCACAATAAAGTAGGCTAAAAGTCCAAATTCAGGGGGTCAGCTCCAGGGGAATGCCTTCTCTCTCTGTTGGCCTTCTCATCAGTCTTCCCTCGGACTAGGAGCTTCTTTGTGCAAGAACCCCAGGTCCAAAGGATGCGCTCTGCTCCTGGCACTGCTTTCTTGGTGGTAGGAGGTCCCCAACTCCCTGCTTGCTTTCCTTTCCTTTTATCTCTTGAGAGATAAAAGGTGGTGCAGGCTGCATCCCAGGGAAACTCTCTTTACATTGGATCACAGAGGTGACCTGGTAAGGGTGTTATGATCCCATCCTAATCCTCTTAACATAAAATTACAACCACAAAATGGAGGACAACCACAGAATACTGGAAATCATGGCCTAACCAAGTTAACAGACACATTTTGGGCAGGGGGGACACGATTCAATCCATGACACCAGGGATGGGAGGGTGGGGGAGAGGGAGCATTGTTGCTTAGGGGGCACTGGGCTCCCATTGACGGTGGTAGGATAATTTGGGAAAGATAGTGGCGATGGTTGTACAACACAATGAGCATAATCGATGTAGCTGAACTGTATGTGTAAAAAATGTGGAATTGGCAAAGCTTTTGTTATATATATTTTACCACAATAATACTTTTTTAAAAAGTATGCCCTAGAATAAAAACCATGTTGCTGACATTAAAACAAAAAATCGCCTCTAGTAGCCATACCTATTCAATCTGTATGCTGAGTGAATAATCCGAGAAGCCGGAGTATATGAAGAAGAACGGGGCATCAGGATTGGAGGAAGATTCAGTAACAACCTGCGTTATGCAGATGACACAACCTTGCCTGCTGAAAGTGAAGAGGACTTGAAGTACTTACTGATGAAGATCAAAGACCACAGCCTTCAGTATGGATTGCACGTCGACATAAAGAAAACAAAAATCCTCACAACTGGACCAATGAGCCACATCACGATGAACAGAAAAGATTGAAGTTGTCAAGGATTTCGTTTTACTTGGATCCACAATCAAGTGGAAGCAGTAGTCAAGAAATCGGAAGATGCATTGCACTGGACAAATCTGCTGGGAAAGACCTCTTTAAAGTGTTGAAAAGCAAAGATGTCACCTTGAAAACTAAGGTGCACCTGACCAAGCCATGGTATTTTCAGTCGCATCATATGCATGTGAAAGCTGGACAAGGAATAAGGAAGACTGAAGAATTGACGCCTTTGAATTGTGGTGTTGGAGAAGAATATTGAATATACCATGGACTGCCAGAAGAACAAATAAATCTGTCTTAGAAGAAGTACAACCGGGATGCTCCTTAGAAGCATGGACGGTGAGACTACATCTCACATACTTTGGACATGTTATCAGGAGGGATCAGTTCCTGGAGAAGGGCATCTTGTTAGTAAAGTAAAGGGTCAGAGAAAAAGAGGAAGGCCTTCAAGAAGATGGATTGACGCACTGGCTGCAACGATGGATTCAAGTATGGCAACAATTGTGAGGATGGCGCAGGACTGGGCAGTGTTTTATTCTGTTGTGCATAGTAGGGTTGCTGTGAGTCGGAACCAATTCGACGACACCTAACAACAACAGTAGACTGGAAGACGAGGCTGCTTGAGAAGGATGGTACTGTTGGGTAAGGTCCTCCTCACCCTCTGTCTGATGAGTCAGGCATAGAAATCGGGAGGACTCCCTGAGGAGGCCCACAGCCAAGGGCTCTGCTCTCAGGAATGTCATCTGCACCCATGGCTGAGCTGCATGGCCTTAGGCCCGTGCTGCCCATCTGCGGGCTTGAGCTGTCTGTCAGGTGGAATGGTTATGGGGGCTGAATTATTGAATGCATATAGAGTACCTGGCACATGGTGCTCACTAAACATGATAGCAAAAAGATCACATAGATTTGGAATTTTTTCCTGATTATGTTAATGCATACTCATTTTAGAAGGCTCAGAAGATCCAGAAAAGCGTAAAGTAAAAGACAGCAACAGTAAATCAGCCAGAATCCACTCGGCCGAGGCAACAAACAGTGGTGATGTGTTGGTGTCATTTTCCATCCTTTTTCTCCATGTTTTTGCAGTATCATACTGCCCATCCTTGCTGCATTCAGTCTTCTGGGCTTGTTCCTGCACTCCTTCAGCGTCTGTTGAAAACTCCTGGTCCACTCCCTCTGAAATCCCTCTCTCACTGCAATGGGGGGCCTTAGAATGGGCAGGAGGGGCCCAGTGGCCCAGCGTTGGGTTGTCAACATGCTGAGGAGGCTGTTCCAGTTGCCATAACAACGAGAAGCGTGGTCTGGAACATGTGGCAGTGAGACAAGCACTACACCACGGTGCAGTTCTAGGTGTTCTCAGTGAATAGGGGCCACGGGGAGCTGTGAGGCACCTGGGACCAGTGTGGCTTGCGGTGTCAGCTCAGAGAGTTCTGGAGGTCCCACGAGTTGTCAGAGCAGGTGAGACCCTCCCAGAAGCTGAAGAGGCAAAGCAAGTAGGAAAATAACATCCTGCTCTTTTGAAAATAAAATGATACCATGTTGTTGTTAGGTGCCATTGACTCAGTTCCAACTCACAGCGGCCTTATGTACAACAGAACGAAACATTGCCTGGTCCTGTGCCATCCTCACAATCGTTGCCGTGTTTGAGCCCATTGTTGCAGCCACTATGTCAATCCATCTCCTTGAGGGTCGTCTTTTTTTGATGACTCTCTACTTTACCAAGCATGATGTCCTTCTCCAGGGAATGGTCCCTTCTGATAACATGTCCAAAGTACATGAGACAAAGTGTCACCATTCTTGCTTCTGAGGAGCGTTCTGGCTGTATTTCTTCCAAGACAGATTTGTTCGTTTTTTTGGCAGTTCATGGTATATTCAATATTCTTCACCAACACCATAATTCAAAGGCATCAATTCTTCTTCTGTCTTCCTTATTCTCTTTGTCCATCTTTCGTGTACATATGAGGCAATTGAAAATACCATGGCTTGGGTCAGGTGTACCTTAGTCTTCAAGGTGACATCTTTGCTTTTCAACACTTTCAGGAGGTCTTTTGCAGCAGAACTGCCTAGTGCAATACATTGTTTCATTTCTTGACTGCTGCTTCCATGGGTGTTGATTGTGGATCCAGGTAAAATGAAAGGCTTGACAACTTCAATCTTTTCTCTCTTTATCATGATGTTGCTCATTGGTCCAGTTGTGAGCATTTTTTTAGTTTTTTTATGTTGAGGTGCAGTCCACACTGAAGGCTTTAGCCTTTGATCTTCATCAATAACTGCTTCAAGTCTTCTTCATTTTCTGAAAGCAAGGTTGTGTCATCTGTATATTGCAGGTTGTTAACGAGCCTTCCACCAATCCTGATGCTGCATTCTTCTTCATATAATCCAGGTTCTCTGATCATTTGTTCAGGATACAGATTGAATAAGTATGGTGAAAGGATACAACTGTGACACACACCTTTCCTGATTTTATACCACACAGTAGCCCCTTGTTCTGTTGAAGTGAATGCCTCTTCGTCTATGTACAGGTTCCTCATGAGCACAATTAAGTGTTCTGGAATTTCCGTTCTTTGCAGCGTTATCCATAATTTGTTATGACCTATACAATTGAATGCCTTTGCATAGTCACTAAAACACAGGTGAACATCTTTCTGGTATTCTCTGCCTTCAGACAGGATCTTTCTGACATCAGCAATGATATTCCTTGTTCCCTGTCCTCTTCTGAATCTGGCTTGGATTTCTGTTAGTTCCCATCAACGTAGTGCTGCAACTGTTTTTGAATTATCTTCAATTTTTTTACCTGTATATGATATTGTTTGATAATTTTTGTATTCTGTTGGATCACCTTTCTTTGGAATGAGCACAAATATGGATCTCTTCCAGTCTGTTGGCCAGATAGCTGTCTTTCAGATTTCTTGCCATAGACAAGTGAGCACTTCCAGCACTTCATCTGTTTGTTGAAACATCTTGAGTAATATTCAGTCAATTCCTACAGCCTTGTTTTTTTGCCAATGCCCTCAGTGCAGCTTATATGTCTTCCTTCAGTACCATCGGTTCTTAATCATATGCTAATTCCTGAAATGGTTGAATGTCAACCAGTTCCTTTTGGTACAGTAACTCGGTGTATTCCTTCCATTTTCTTTTGGTGCTTCCTGCATTGGTCAGTAGCTTACGCATAGAATCCGTCACTATCGCAACTCCAGGCTTGAATTTTTTCTTCAGTTCTTTCAGCCTGAGAAATGCTGAGCATGTTCTTCTCTTTTGGTTTTGTAACTCCAGGTCTTTGCACATTTCATTATAACATTTTACTTTGTCTTCTCGAGTCACCCTTTGAAATCTTCCATTCGGTCCTTTAACTTCATCATTTCTTCATTTCACTTTAGCTACTCTACGTTCAAGAGCACGTTTCAGAGTCTCTTCTGACATCCATTTTGGTCTTTTCTTTCTTTCCTGTCTTTTTAATGACCTTTTGCTTCCTTCATTATGATGTCCTTGATGTCATCCCACAGCTCATCTAGCCTTTGGTCATCAGTGTTCAATGTGTCCAATCTTCTGGAGACGGTCTCTGAATCCAGGTGGGATGTACTCAAGGTCGCACTTTGGCTCTCATGGACTTGCTCTAACTTTCTTCAGCTTGAGCGTGAACTTGCATGTGAGCAGTCGATGGTCTGTTCCACAGTGGGCCCCTGGCAATGTTCTGACTGATGATATTGAGCTTCTCTATCATCTTTCCACAGATGTAGTCAATTTGATTCCTGTGTGTTACATCTGGCGAATTCCACATGTATAGTCACCATTTATGTTGTTGAAAAATGAATATTTCCAATGAATAAGTTATTGATCTCGCAAAATTCTATCATGCGACCTCCAACATCATTTATCACCAAGACCGTATTTTCCAACTACCGATCCTTCTTCTTTGTTTCCAACTTTTGCATTCCAATGACCAGTAATTATCAATGCATCTTGATTGCCTGTTTGATCAATTTCAGAGTACAGAATTTGGTAAAAAATCTTCAATTTCTTCATCCTTGGCATTAGTGATCGGTGTGTAAATTTAAATAATAGTTGTATTAACTGGTTGTCCTTTTAGATGTATGAATATTATCCTACTTCAGGACAGATCTTGAATATTCTTTTTCACAATGAATGTGATGCCATTCCTCTTCAATTTGACATTTCTGGCATAGTAGACCATATGATTTTCCGATTCAAAATGCCAATACCAGTCCATTTCAGCTCACTGACGCCTAGGATATCAATGTTTATGCGTTCCATTTCATTTTTGATGATTTCCAATTTTCCTAGATTCGTACCGTGTACATACCACGTTCTGATCATTAGTGGATGTTTGCAGCTGTTTCTTCTCATTTTGAGTCGTGCCACATCAGCAGATGAAGGCCCCAAAAGCCTCTGTCCACGTCATTAAGGCTAACTCTACTTTGAGGAGGCAGCTCTTTCCCAGTCATCTTTTGAGTGCCTTCCAACCTGGGGGGCTCATCTTCCAGCACTATATCAGACAGTGTTCCACTGCTATTCATAAGGCTTTCACTGGCTAATGGTTTATTCAGAAGTAGACTGCTGGGTCCTTCTTCCTAGTCTGTCTTAGTCTGGAAGGTCAGCTGAAACCTCTCCATCAAAGGTGACCCTGTTGGTATGTGAAATACCAGAAGCATAGCTTCCAGCATCACAGCAACACTCAAGCCACCACAGTAAGACAAGCTGACACACAAGTGGTGACACAATACAGACAAGAAAAAGGCTTCCAATATTATTCTTTCAACATTTGTTAGGCACCTAGAAAGCACCCTATTTTATTCAAGACTCCCTGCGTGCTGCAGATGGTTAAGCACTTGACTGCTGACTGAAAGGTTGGTGGTTTGAAGCCACCCAGAGGCACCTCGGAAGACAGGCCTGGCAATCTGCTTCTGATAGGTCACAGCCATGATAACCCTGTGTGGCAGTTCTATTCTGCACACAAAAGGTCACCATGAGCCAGCTCAGTGGCAGCAGGGTTGGTTTTTGGCTTTATTAGTCTGGAAGCTCTAGCTGATGCTGTGGAACCAAGTTAACAAGTTAACTCAGAGGCGTACACATCAGGGAGTGGTTTCGCATTCGCCCAAAGTCAGCGGTGGGTCTAGCGGCTCTTCTGGTTCTCGTGACTCAGGGTTGGGGCCGGCTTTCAGCTTGTGGCTTCATCATCTCAGTAGGGTTCTTACAGGTCAGCAAGGCAGGGACTGTGGAGCTGGAGGGTCTCGCATGGGCTTCCAGGACTTCAGCCACAAGTGACCCACTTCGGCTCACAGCCCCTGCCCAGGACAGGTCTGTGGCCCTGCTGACTGCACCAGGGCCGGGCAGGGGAGAGAGCTGTGGGAGGACTGTGAGCAGGCGGGCCACAGCTGGCTCTGGGGGATTGAAAGAACAAAACGTTGTGAAAAGCCTGAAGGAGGCTTGTGGAAGGAAACCTGCGAGCAGAAACCAGATTTAATCTTTAAGTAGGAGCGTTCGGGAGAGTAGGCCGGGCTTGGCTGGGAGAGAAGGCTGAGGAGAAATGCGAAGGTGGGTGTGCGTTCATTCGTTTATTCACTCTGTCCATCAGTAGGCAGCGGTCGGTTTGAGACATCCTATGTGCCAGGCCTGTGTTAGATTCTGTGCTTCCAGAAGATGAAAGACGAGCCCTGCCTGCAGGTTGCTCCCAGCCCGCGGGGGAGGCAGGTGCTCACACGGACGGTGACAGCAGCAGCGAGCCAAGAGAGAGGACAGTCAGGGTAGCCAGGGCTGTGGGAGCCATGCGGGAGTTCACCTGAGGACCCGGGAGATGTCACGCCCGAATTGAGTCTTAATAAGCCGTCATTAACGGTACCAGTACCAAGTTCTGTTGAGCCAACCCCAACTCAAGGTGACCACATGTGTGTCAGAGAAGAGCTGTGACCCATAGTGTTTTCAGTGGCTGATTTTTCAGATCTCCAGGCCTTTCTTTTGAGGCACCTCTGGGTGGACTTGAACCGCCAGCCTTTCGGTTAGCAGCCGAGATCATTAAACATTTGCACCCCCAGGGACTCCAAGCAGTTTAGTGGAGAGAAGAAGCTGGGTGCAGTGGGGGCCACATCAGGGAGCAGCAGAGACCCAGATTGCTGGGGAGCGGGGAGTCCGGGAGCTGGAGAGAAGAGAGACAGCCTAGGAGACTGGAGCTCAACTGCCTCTCCAGGCACCTGGCAGTGCTGCTGCACCCTCAGGCAGACACTTGGCGTTCTGAGAACCTTGTGGAACCTCCTTTCGCAGACTGAACTCAGCTGTTTCCATCTCAAGTCTAAATGACACACCCTCTCTAGAATATACAAAATGTCAAATTCTCTGCCTCTCAGTTTGTGGCAAAAAACGCAGTGGACCTAAAACAAAGGTAGCTGAAAAACTGTGAAATGGGAAAGGTGTGATAAAAACGCAGGGCAGACGAAAGTAGAAAAGCGGCGGTCGCAGACGAATCAGCCTAGATGTTAACTGTGTAAGCTGGCTACTAAAGTCGATTTGATGGAAGGTTTTGGAGGTAAGCGATACCCAATTTATGCCCAGTTCTAGCTGTAGCAGGTAAGATGTATGTCTGTAATCAAGTGTGAAAAGAGAAGCCTCTGAACAAAGTACCTGTGTCATAGGAATCGGCTTATGTGAAAAAAACTGAAGGTTTTAACAGGGAACTAGGTGAGCTGGCAGAGTCCCTAGGTGGTATGAATGGTTAACGTGCTCAGCTGCTGATGGAAAGGTTGGAGGTTCAAGGCCACCCAGAGGAACCTCAAAAGAAAGGCCTGGTGATCTCCTTATGAAAGGTCAGCCACTGAAAACCCTGTGGCGCACCGCTCTACTCTGATACACGTGGGGTCACTGGATGGTGACTAAGGGGGGAACGTGAGCTAGCAGTTATGTCTGTTGCTATCTCTGTTACTTGGCCCAACAGAGGCAGTGCCCAGGGAGAAACTACCGCTGCCATGCTGGTGGAACCCCTGGACAGGAGAGCCTTAGGGTGCCACATAAAAATCCCATTGCCGTTAAGTTGATTCCGACTCATAGCGACCCTATAAGACAGAGTAGAACTGCCCCACAGGATTTCCAAGGAGCACCTGGTGGCTTCGAATTGCCAACCTTTTGGTTAGCAGCTGAACTCTTAACCAGTACGCCACCTGGGTTTCCAAGGGTGCAAAAGGACTTGAAAAGTTGAGCAGGATCCCTAGTTTAGAAAAGACGCAAGTTTTAGAAGAGCCGTATATGAGGGAGGGTCGCACTTAGAGATGTGCTAGCTAGGTAGGTTTTTCGTTCAGCACACAGACCTTCACAGTGATTAAAGTTTTCTAGAACCACAGTGGGCCCTTTCTCCAGCAGTGCGTCCCCAGTGCCTGGCATGGTTTCATCCAAGGCTAGACCACCTCTTGCTGGGGACCATCCAGGAGAGTAGCCGGCTCTGGGTGGGGACTTGGAGCAGTTAGTATCTAATCATCTGTGATTCCATGAGAACCTTCTGAATGTGCCCGCTGGGCTTGGCCAACTCAGGTAGCTGGACACTTGCCATTCTGAAGAGCAGCCACTCAAACCATCAGACCACCCTCCCAGATGCCGCCTGAGAGAATTCCGTCTGTCCCAGGCTGCAGAGGGCACCACGTCCACGTCGGCCGCCCCTCCGGTTTCATCTGTGCCCTTGAACTCTGGGGCCTGTGGCTTTAGAAGACACTTGTGACATTTATATAAGAATCAAGTACCTACCCTGAGTGTGAGAGCAAAGACTCTCAGCAAAGCAAAGCAGTGGGCGTGACACAGCCCAGGCATGTGAACCGCTGAGTTGCTGTGTGCTCAGCCAATGGGCAGTCATCCGATTATCCCATAAATTACCGACCGTTGCTATATGCAAACGCAGGTTTTTATGGGTCCTCTGTTTATGTGTGCGTTTTCCTGGCACGTCTGTTGCTGAACCATTTTAAAATTCAACCTTTATGGGCAAGTTGGTTTTTTTTTTTTTTTCATGTTACACAAAGGATTATATAATGAAGGGTGAGGTTATGTAAGCCGAGTTAACTCTCTTTATTAGTCACATTCAGAACGATATTTTAGTTGCGATTGTGCAATCTGGTCCTCTGTTCCTTTGTGCTGAGCAGAGAATGTTTATGATCTTTATTAATGAAGTAATTAAGAAGTGTGTTTTCATTCGGTTCAAGTGTCGTGATTTAGAGTTTGCCTTTGGGAGTCTCTCGAGCATATCACCGGGATGGCAGTGCTTCCTTCGAGATAGACTCACTTCACATTTGTTAGCTCAGCAGATGTGGGTGGGCAAGGCAAGGCACGTGGCTGGGCACAGGGAGGTGGATCGTAAAGATGAATAAGGCGTGGTGTCTCTGGGTGGTGCAGATGTTTAAGCGCTGAGCTACGAACTAAAAGGCTGGAAGTTCGAATTCACCAAGAGGCACCTCAGAAGAAAGGACTGGTGATCTACTTCCAAGAAAATTAGCCGCTGAAAACGTCACGGAGCACAGTTCTACCCTGATACACACGGGGTCGCCAGGAGTCAGCGCGGACTCCAAGGCAACCGGCTTTTTTTTTTTTTTTTTTGTCTCTTCGAGAAACCTGCCGTCTAGTAAGGGAGCTAAGACTTGGGCTAAAGAGCTGGAGCGCAAGCTAGGATGGGGTGGAGCCTCTGGGTGCAAATAGCAGCAGCGAACACTCGGATGCACTTACTGGGTACCAGGCCCTGTTCTTAGTCCCTACCTACATTAGCCCGTCATCCTCACCCTGCCCTAGAGGAATCCTCAGGGAAGTGGAATTATTTTCAGCTTTGGAGAAGAAAGAGGTTTCCTAAAGCGGTACACTGCTACCCAGGGCTTCTTTGTCGGTGGATGGTCCAGGGGCCGGGCTTGAGGAACCCTCTTCTGAGAATGGAGAGCCAGTGGGGAGCTATATCCAGGGGTATCTTGACTAGAGTTGCATCTTTTTTTTATTGGCCATGCAAAGGCGTTCGACTGTGTGGATCATAATAAATTATGGATAGCATTTCAAAGAATGGGAATTCCGGAACACTTAATTGTGCCCATACAGAACCTGTACTTAGACCAAGAGGCGGTTGTTCAAGCAAAACAAGGGGATGCTGCATGGTTTAAAATCAGGAAAGGTGTGCATCAGGGTCCTTTCACCATGCTTACTCAATCTGTATGCTGAGCAAGTAATCTTAGCAACTGGACTGTACAAAGAAGAACGGGCATCAGGATTGGAGGGAAGACTCAAAAACCTGCGATACGCAGATGACACAACCTTGTTTGCTGAAAGTGAAGAGGGCTTGAAGCAGTTACTGATGAAGATCAAAGACCACAGCCTTCAGTATGGATTACACCTCAACATAAAGAAAACAAAAATCCTCACAACTGGACCAATAAGCCACATCGTGATAAACGGAGCACAGATTGAAGTTGTCAAGGGTTTCATTTTACTTGGATCAACAATCAATACCGCTGTAAACAGCAGTTAAGAAATCAAACGATGCATTGCATTGGGCAAATCTGCTGCAAAAGACCTCTTTAGAGTGTTAAAAACATAGATGTCACTTTAGAGACTAAGCTGCACCTGACCCGAGCCACGGCGTTTTCAGTTGCCTCATATGCATGTGGAAGCTGGACAAGGAATAAGGAAAACCAAAAAGGAATTGAATTATGGCGTGGCAAAGAATATTGAATATAGCATGGACTACCAAAAGAACGAACAAATCTGTCTGGCAAGAAGTACAGCCAGAAAGCTCCTTAGAAGCGATGATGGCGAGACTTCGTCTCACATACTCTGAAAATGTTGTCAGGAGAGATCAGTCCCTGGAGAAAGACATCATGCTTGGTAAAGTAAGTGAGTGAAAAAGAGGAAGACCCTCAACGAAATGGAGTGACACAGTGGCTGCAACAATGGGCCCAAGCATAGCAAGGATTGTGAACATGGCGCAGGACCGGGCAGTGTTTTGTTCCATAATACACAGGGCGGCTGCGAGTTGGAATGGACTCTGTGGCGCCTAACAACAATAACAACAACAATTTTTTGGGTACTCATCACAGATACCTGGAAAGATTTAGGAGTCCTGGTGGCGAAGTCTTAAGAGCTTGGCTGCTGACCAAGAAGTTGGCAATTCGAATCCACCAGCTGCTCCTTGGAAACCCTATGTGGCAGTTCTGTTCCATCCTATAGGCCCCGTGGGAGTCAGAATCAACTCAACGGCAATGGGTTCGGCTTTTTTTTTGGTTTGAAAAGGTCTTATGGGGTTTGGTAAGTGCGAGTAGCTACAGCAGCAGTGCAGGGTGCTGTGCTGAGACCTGCCGCCTGTGAATCCCTTTGGTCCTCACCGCAGTCTGAAGAGAGAAGGATGCCGAGCCCCCAGTGGGCAGTACCTTCCCACGCTCCCCACACCACTGAGCTGGTGTTTTCCAGGGTTCACTCTGCGATACTGCCTCTCAATATAGGGGAAGAAATCGCCAGAGAGGAACGTCCTTACCTTTTGTGATGGCGCCCATGTTAAAAGTCCCTGGATGGTGCAAACGGTTAACACACTCAGCTGCTAACTGAAAGGCTGGCAGTTCAAGTCCACCCATAGGTGCCTTGGAAGAAAGGCCTGGCAATCTACATCCGAAAAATCAGCCATTGAAAGCCCCATGGAGCACAATTCCACAGGGATACACGTGGAGCTGCCAGGAGTTGGACTTGACTCTACAGCACCTGGGTGTTTTTTTTCCAGTGTTCAAAACGGGCCTAGATGCTCAACCAGGCGGGAGGAAGCCAGCAGGTGGCCCAGAAGGAAAAGGAGCAGTGGCGGGTGGGAAAGGAGAGGCCTCTGGGCTCCCGCAGGCTCCTGGGGTAGAGGCCCACGTGCCTTGGGAAGGATGAGTGGTGGCAGAACAGCCAGAACCCCCTGCAGACCCTAGCACTCCCATCCTCCCGTCCTCCTCTCCTCTGCAGACCCTAGCACTCCCATCCTCCCGTCCTCCTCTCCTCTGCAGACCCTAGCACTCCCATCCTCCCGTCCTCCTCCCCTCTGCAGACCCTAGCACTCCCATCCTCCCGTCCTCCTCCCCTCTGCAGACCCTAGCACTCCCATCCTCCCGCCCTCCTCTCCTCTGCAGTCCCTAGCACTCCCATCCTCCCGTCCTCCTCCCCTCTGCAGACCCTAGCACTCCCATCCTCCCGCCCTCCTCTCCTCTGCAGACCCTAGCACTCCCATCCTCCCGTCCTCCTCCCCTCTGCAGACCCTAGCACTCCCATCCTCGCGCCCTCCTCTGCAGACCCTAGCACTCCCATCCTCCCGCCCTCCTCCCCTCTGCAGACCCTAGCACTCCCATCCTCCCGCCTTCCTCTCTGCTGCAGACCCTAGCACTCCCATCCTCCCGTCCTCCTGTCCTCCCCGACACCCCAGCTCTTGAAGACAATATGCTGCCTTCGCTGCTATTCTCTTGAAACGGTCACAAAGGGCTCAGTGTGTCCAGGCGGCCGTGGGGATCTGAGCGCCCCTAAGGGTCTCCCCAGCGAAGCATCAGAGGAGAGCTCGTGTCACAACAGAACCCGTTTGCTCTTTTGAGCAGCCCGGCAAATCCCCAAACAACATCAGGGCAGAAGAATCACACTTGCAGAATTGTTTAAAAATAGTCTCGTTTTCTGGTAGCTCTGAGTTCATCTGGGGAAAAATGCCATCTGCAAACGCCGTTTTCATCGATTAGATCAGGACCAGGATCTGTCTGTAAAAGTACATTTTTTTTTCTTCAAAATAAATTGGCAATTTGGCTTAAGAATTTTACTGAAGTCATTCTATTCTAGTTGAACAATGTTGGAAGATAAAAACCCTCCATTATGCCTTTTTTTAATGAATTATAATTCAGACAAATCTCAATAATGGAACTGACATAGAAGGCACAGAGCAGAATTCTTAGCTTGTTTTCCTCACTAGCCTCCCTCGTTCAACGTGTGTAATTGGCATCTCTTCAAAGAGAAAACGGGGACTTGTACCATCGTGGAATCCAGCGGCGTTCACTTATTCGAGCGTTCAGACTAAATATACTTTGGGAAGGGTTTTCCTCTAAACCTTAGCGTAGCTGCTTGTACATTGGGGTGCCCAATGAAAACCATGGAGTGAACGGATGGTTGGTTTTCGTTTTCTACAGTCACGACTCCGTTTCCAGCACAGAGCCAGGTGAATGGATCCGGCCGCTCTGTCTTGGGGAGGCCCCATACAAAGGGGTCATTCTGTTGGTAGAGCCGTGTTTTTCCACCTCGAATGTGGCTCTGAGTCACCTGGGTGCAAACCAAAAACCAAATCGGTTGCCATTGAGTCAATTCTGACTCATGGTGACCCTATAGGACAGAATAGAACTGCCCTATAGGATTTAGGGTCGCTATGAGTCGGAATTGATTTGACAGCACTGGGTTATAGGGTTTCTAAGGAGCACCTGGTGGATTCGAACTGCCGATGTTTTGGTTAGCAGGCATAGCTCTTAACCACTACACCACCAGGGTTTCCCACCTGGGTGCAGGTCTTAGTAAAATGCAGCCTCTGACCAGGTCTGGGGTCAGGCCTGAGAATCTGCATTCCATGCTCTCCCAGGTGAGGCTGGCCCACAGAGCGCACTTTAGGTGGGGAAGTGCTAGAGTGAGCTCTTCACAAGTCAGGCAAAACCAAAAAAAAAAAAAAAGAACCAAACCCTCTGCCGTCAAGTTGGTTCCTACTCATAGAGACCTTAGCGGCTGGTGGATTCGAACTGCCAACCTTTTGGTTAGCAGCCGAGCTCTTAACCACTGTGCCACTCGGGGCTCCAAGGGGTGCAGGAAGTGTCAAAAGCCCCAGCACCAACACCCCCTGCTGGCCGCTGATGGGAGCCCTTTTTGTTTTTAAAGGTACGACACCGAGGGAAGAGGGCACATCACCTACCAAGAATTTTTACAGAAATTGGGTATTAACTATTCGCCAGCCATGCACCGGCCCTACGCAGAGGATTATTTCAACTTCATGGGTCATTTCACTAAGCCGCAGCAGGTACAAGAAGAGATCAAAGAGCTGCAGCAAAACACAGAGAGGGCCATCAGGTGAGTTTGTAATTATTATTGTTAGCTGCTGTCGAGTTGACACTGGCTCATGGCCACCCTAGGTACAATAGAACACAACACTGCCTGGTCCTGCACCATCCACATGATCACTGGTGTGCTCGAGTCCATTGTTGTGGCCACTGTGTATTTAGAGTGCCTTTTTTTTTTCCAACCTAGGGGGGCTCATCTTGCAGCACTATATCATACCATGTTCTGTTGTGATCCATAGGTTTTCCATTGGCTTATTTTTGGAAGCAGATTGCAAGGCCTTTCTTCCTAGTCTGTCTTAGTCTGGAAGCTCCGCTGAAACCTGTCTACCATGGGTGGCCCTGACAGTATTTGACATACTGGTGGCATAGCTTCCAGCATCACAGCAACACCTAAGCCACCACAGTACACAAACGGACAGGTGGTAGTGGACCATAATCTGTTCTATGGCACAAGTTGTTTTAAAGTGGTGCCTCCCAGTGCTGGCAAAGCTACCGTGAGCCTGTGATACCCCTTTCCTGCCGTAGAATCTAGAGATTTGCACTAAGCCCCAAGAAAGGTAAAGTAGTTAGAAAGCCAGCCACACTCACGTCCTCATTCTCTCATGTTTTGTTTCTTTTTCTTTGGTTACTGCATATTGTCTGATCCCTCCCCTGGAATGCAACTAGGATGCAAGCTCCATGAGACAGGTCTGTCTTCTCTACCACTGAGGCCCTACTACCAGGGCAGTGCCTGATGCCTAATAACCAAGCCAAACCAGTTGCTGTCAAGTTGATTTCGACTCATAGTGACCCTATTGAACAGGGTAGAACTGCCCCCATAGGGCTTCCAAGGCCGTAAATCTTTACGGAAGCAGACTGCCACATCTTTCTCTGGCAGAGGGCTGGTAGGTTCGAACCACTGACCTTTCAGTTAGCAATACCCAGTAGATATTTGCTAAATGACTGAATGAATGAGCAGACATAATCTTTACCTCGGTGCTTCTACTTCGGGGACTTATCCCCAAGAAACAATTCAGAAGAGGCCAGAGCTTAGCACCTGGAAGGTATGATTTTCAGTGGGCTTTCAACGACGACAAAAGGAACACCTTCTAATCCCACATTGGTGCACTGGTTTAGAAAAGTGTGGTCCAAAAGAATATGAGATGTGATATACCTTTTAACATTATGGAAACCCTGGTGGTATAGTGGTTAAGTGCTATCTGTGGCTGCTAACCAGAAGGACGGCAGTTTGAACCCACCGGGCAGTCCTTGGGAAGTCTATGGGACAGTTCTGCTCGGTCCTCTAGGGTCGCTATGACTCGACAACAATGGGTTTTGTTTTTGTTTTTTTTTAATTAACATTATTATCCTGAAGACTGTGGAAAACTTGGACAACGTCTGTAATAAAAGGTTAACTGGAGGGGAGGATCTGACTGGTCTGTGTTCCACACTTGGAACTATGTCACATGCATAGACAGGAACACAAGGACTGGAAGATGCCGTGCAAAAGGTAATGGCTTGTCTTTGGAAGGTGGACTGTGTGTGATTATTTTCAAAGTTGGCAATAGATATTAATGTCATAACTTTTTAAAAAATGTACAGCATAGGAAAAAAAATCTGCATATGATGTGACCACTAAGCAATGGGACAGATTTTCTTGAGCATCAAAGAACCATCAAGCTCAGTCCTCAGCGTCACCTGCAGTCCAGCTCCCATCACCTGAGGGCCCTGGCCTCACTCCAGGCTGCAGACACCTATCCACCTGCAAGCCCAGCTCTCTGTCTCCATCACCTGGGCTGGCACTTAGATGAATGAATGCATGGATGAATGAGTCAGTGAATGAATGACTCCCCAGAGGAAATGAGATCTCCAAGGACACCGAGATGGAACTTAGTGGCTAAATGGGATTTTAGAGAAAGCAGCTGAAGTACCCCCTGAACCTGCCTGAAACCATCACATTACAAAGCCTGACTACAAAGCCTGACGGCAGAGGATTGCATTTGTAAAGCTGAAAGTAAAGATATACGCAAGCCTGTGTAAATCACATGTGCCGTAAACCTAATGAGAAAGTGGAATCCACCCTTACCAGACGGGGTCGGCCCATTACGCAGCCGTGTCTTCCCCTCACTCTCTCCTGCCACTCTGAGCAACGGGGATCCCGGAGAGGCTCCCGGAGAGACAGCTCCCGTCCTTGACTCCCTTACGTCACCTTCGCCTCCTCCTCTGTTCCCATTTGTCGTGTGAGCGTTGGTCTGTGCCTGGAAGAACCCCGTGTGCCTCAGATCACCAGCCCAGGTAGCTAATCCGTACTCTCCCGATCCCCTTGGCCACATCCCCCTCACAGACCGCAGAAGACCAGCCTGATTTCATGAAAATGCAGCACCTACCGATGCTTATTCAAAGCCCTCGGCTGGTGAAACCATCGAGTCACTTTGCCTGCAGGATGGCCACTTTTAAATTATGGGTGTCAGTGGGTCTTCCAGATACGACATGTTCGCATGGTTTTTTATCTCCTCGTTTATACCAAGACACTGGTAAGACTGGAGATTAAAGTGACTACCGTTTTATATTTGCCTCTAAGGAAGTTTATTTTGTTTGGAGTACCCCAAATACATTTTAAGGAGCCCTGGTGGCACAATGGCTAACCAAAAGGTGAGTGGTTCGAACCCACCTGGGGGCTCTACTGGAGAAAAGACCTGGCCATCTGCTCCCGTAAAGAAACCCTATGGGGTAGTTCTTCTCTGTCACGTGGGATCACTGTGAGTCAAAATCAACTTGACAGTTCCCAACAACAACAAATACATTTTAGGTCCCTAGGTGATGCAAATGGCTTGAGCTCAACTACTAACCAAAGGCTGGTGGTTCCAACATACCAAGTGGTACCTCGGAAGAAAGCCTGGCAATCTGCCTCTGTAAAGATCACAGCCAAGAAAACGCTACGGAGCAGTTCTGCTCTGACGCACGTGGGGTCACCATGTGTCAGAATCAATTCGACAGCAACAGGTTTGGTTTTGTTTGTTTTGGCTTAAATACATTTTAAAAATTAAGAAAAATTCTTTTTTTAAAATATCTGCTTTCCATCAAAAAACCAAACCCAGTGCCATCGGGTTAATTCTGACTTATAGCGACTTTATAGGGCAGAGTAGAACTGCCCCATAGAGTTTCCAAGGAGCGCCTGGCAGATTTGACCCTTTGGTTAGCGGCTGTAGCACTTAACCACTACGCCACCAGGGCTTCCAATGCCTTACTCTTTTTTGCCCTGAGTTGAAGATTCAGAATCGGAAGGGCAATTGTGAACTGACCCCATAAGCAAGGGCCTGGCTAAAATGCCAGTTGAGAGTTGCACAGGCAAAACCAGCAGTGCTCTGGGGCTTTTCAGCAGTGCGGGGGCCTGGGAAGCCCCGTCCCTTGTCCACATTGGGACCTGGACATGGACCGGGAGCAGCAGCAGCCTGGTTCTTCAGCTTCTGCTTGGCAGTGCGTCGTGATCCGTGCTCCAAACCCTCATTTACTCTGTGCACATATTTACTCTGCACGCAAACTAATTACTGCCGAGAAACCCGTCCAAAAAAATGCTGAGTGCCTCGATTTTCTAAAAATATGTATCTTGAAAATGTTTTGATTTTTTTTTCCGCATCTTCATTTGCTTTCATTTTGAAGAATTAAGTGGAATTTAATAGTCGCGATGACGAGTCATCATTTTGTAACATGGGAGTGAATTGAACGTACACCTGTAAGGGAATCCAAAATGTGGCTGCCATTGGTGTCTGTGCGCGGGACAATTAATGTGGCTCCTCTGTATTAGGTGCCACATGCCAGTGAGCCAATTCCAAATTAGTGGCTGAGAAGAAACAGGAGAGGCACCCTGGTGGCGTAGTGGTTAAATGCTTGGCTGCTAACTGAAAGGTCTGCGGTTCAAACCCACCAGCCACTCCTTGGGAGGAAGATGTGGCAGCCCACTCCCGTAAAGATTACAGCCTGCGAAACCCTACGGGGAGTTCTCCCCTGTCCTACAGGGTCACTATGAGTCAGAATCGACTTGACGCAGTGGGTTTTGAAGAAAAGGGGTTAGATCGTTCATGGAGCTTCAAAGTAAATGCCATTCCTCCTCCCCACCCTCAGTATTCCCACTCAATTCCACCTCTTCTGAATTTCTGCATTTTCTGTTCCTGCGCATTATTTTTACCAGAGAGACCAAGGCACCGTCCTCTCCCACAACTAGACCATTTCCTCCAAAGAGTTAGTTTTTAGAATTCAAGTTCTTTTCCCTGAGTGATCACTTCAAAGCCAAGTCCACGTCTGCGCCCATTGGACCAACGCGTTATTCACTGCTCATTAGGAAAGCATTTTTAGAGACTGGGGTAAGATGAAGTGATGAAGTTTATATCATTCTACCACGGCTCAAGTGCAAGGCTATTTATTCTTAAAAATCTTCCACCACTTTTATCCTTTTGACTTTTTTCAAAGTCAGGGAAGAACATTCTGACTGAAAAGCTGCATCATAGAGACTCAGATGAGTTCCGTAGGAGAGTCAGCCGGCAGCCAGGGGCCACAGCTCCGGCCTCCCGTGCTGTCTCCCTGCCTCGAGGGACAGAGTCGTCTCCTGCTCTGCGCTGGGTCCGGGCACCGCCTTGTTCCCGTCTATAAAATGGGAATGGCGATGCCCCCGGGCAGGGGTCGAGAAGGTCGAATGTGAGCATGTATGTGAAGAAGATAACAGCTCTTGGTTTGTCACTGGGGCACGCGGAACGGTGGCTGTGCTTCTTCAGAATATGGCTGTTAGTTGCCGCTGAGCTGGCTCTGACCCCTGGTGAACTTACATGTGACGGAACGTGCCCCGTCCTGCACCCCCTCGTGGTCCTTGGTACGCTTGAGTCCACTGCTTTGGCTATCGTGTCAGTCCGTCTTATTGAGGGTTTTCTTCATTTTCACTGACCCTCTCCTGGACCAAACACGATGACCTTTTCTATTGATTGGCCTTTCTCGATGATGTGTCCAAACTAAACCAGCTGAAGTCTCACCGTCCTCGCATCCTCAGGGGATTCTGGTGGCATTTCTTCTAGGAGAGTTTGGTCCATCCCTTTGGCAGTCCAGTATATTCAGTGTTCTTCGCCAACCTCACAATTTGATCGCATCAGTTCTTCTTCTGTCTTCCTTATGACAAGAGCTCCTGGGCAAAAATCGACCTGATAAAAGCAAGCTGGACCCCTACAGCTAGCACGGGTAGGACCTGTGCCTTCCCATCTCCTCACTTGCTGCATCCCTGCCCTGCTGCCTCAGGGCCTCGGTGCTGGCTGTCCCCCGGGCCACCAGAAAGCTCCTCCCCTGAGTATCTGCCTGGCTCACTTCTTCATCTGCCAGTCTCTGCTCCAGTGTCACCTTCCCAATGCAACCTACTTAGACTTACTTAGAACTGCAGTCGCTTCCTCTTCGGGCATTCCCAACCCTGTAACTCACTGGCTCTTCTCATCACCTACTAACCTGCTGTGGGAGCGGTGGTAGTTCAGTGGTAGAATTCTCACCTTCCATGAGGAAGACCTGGCTCAAGTCCCCGCAAGTACACCTCAAGTCCCGCCACCATCCGTCAGTGGTGCCTTGAGCGCGGCTGTGATGCTGAGCAAGTTTCAGCGGAACTTTCAGGCTAAGAGTAGGAAGAAAGGCCTGGTGATCTGTTTCTGAAAATCAGCCAGTGAAAACCATATGGGTCACAATGGTCCAACCTGCAACCAATCATGGGGATGGCCCAGGACTAGGCAGCATTTTATTCCGTTGTGCATGGGTCGCCATGAGTCAGGGGCCAATTTGACGGGAGCTAACAGCAACCCATTGTACAATGTACTTATATCTTCTGTTCACGGTTTGTCTTGCCCCCACTGGACGGGAAGGTCTTCTACAGCTGGAACGCATGCCTGTGTGATCCACCGATGTGTCCCAGCACCTAGAGCAGTACCTGGCACGTGACAGGGACTCAACAAGGACTTATGGAGAGAGCAAACGTGGATTTCACACATCTCTAATACCCCTTCACTTTTACATTCACGGTTCCGTTTTTAAAGCACCAATTCTAGTAACCAGGCACGGCTGTCGTTTCTCTAATGTGCTTTTGCTAATGATAATAATAATAAAATGGTAATGACACCGACTTATTATTTTTTCTGGGATACCTTTTAATGTAAACGCTACACAGAGACTGCAAAACGTCTTCAAAATTAGTTCTTAGATGAAGCGTCAAGTCGTCGCATTAGAATGCTCATGAAACACTTGCCCTAAAGAAATGATCTTGTTTTCCTGACTTCAGCATGTGTCTGAAATGTACTCTCTTTCAGGGACAAGCTTAAGGATCGTTTTCAAGAGATCAGCAAAGCACTCACCGACCTAGACAAATCTAAAACTGGCCGCGTGCCCCTGAGCAAGCTGCAGAAGGCGCTGGGAGAATGCGGACGCTCTCTTAAAGAGGCAGAGCTGACCGAGCTTCTAAACAGGTTCCTTTAACTGCGTTCAGTGTTTCTCGGGAGTCCCTGGGTGGTGCAAATGTTAAGCGCTCAGCTTCTAACCAAAAGGTTGGCAGTTCAAACCCACCCAGAGATGCCTCAGCAGTAAGGCCTGGTGATCTGTTCCCAAAAGGTCACAGCCTCGAAACCCCTGTGGAACAGTTCTGCTCTGCACACACAGGGTCGCCATGAGTCGCAGTCGACCCAATGGTAACAACAAATACGTTTCCCTCGCAGTACGAAAAAAAAATGTGTTGGGAAGTTGCTTTTGTTTCTTACCGTGTGGCCTCTCGAACAGTCTCGTGACGTTGAAATAGCCTCCACGTGTTCCCTTTTGCCGGGCTACATGGTGGTGGGTTTGAGCCAAAAGCAAAAAGAGAAAAGCAACTTGACAGATGCCCAGCTTTCCCTGCTCCGTCTAAGCAGCAGCAGCAGCAGTGTGTATGTGTGTGCATGTGTGTGTGCGTGTGTGCGTGTGCGTGCGTGTGCGTGCGTGTGTGTGTGTTTGCATGTGTGCCTTTTAACTGTACTTTAGATGAAGCTTTACAGAACAAACTAGTTTCTCATCAAACAGTGCACACATTGTTGTATGACATTGGTTAACAACCCCACGACATGTCAACACTCTCCCTTCTCAACCCTGGCTTCCCTATTACCAGCTTTCCTGTCCCCTCCAGCCTTCCAGTCCCTGCCCCAGGGCCGGTGCACCCCCTTTAGTCTTGCTTTTTCCCATGGGCCTGTTCAATCTTTGGCTGAAGGGTGAACCTCAGGAGTGACCCGATCACTGAGCTGAAAGGCTGTCCGGGGGCCCTACTCTCAGGGTTTCTCCAGTCTCTGTCTGGCCAGCAAGTCTAGTCTTTCTTTTTGAGTTAGAATTTTATTCTACCTTTTTCCCCAGCTCTGTCTGGGACCCTCTATCGTGATCTCTGTCACAGCAGTCGGTGGTGGTAGCAGCAGCATTTTTTGAATCTAGTTTCTCTTTGATTCGTGCTATTCGTGCAGTTTGTCAGGAGCCTGACGTTTTCTATGAGACTAGAAACCGCAGCCCCTGCCCTGTTAATGCCCTCACTCCCCTGTCCCTGCACTCAACAGCTTCCAACTCTTGTAACTGGTGTCTGTTGGTATTGAACTCCCCATTTCTAAGTGACAAGCTTACACTGCTACTTCTTAGTTTTTCACTTGGAGGCAGTGTCTATGACTTCCTGCTAAGAAGACAGTTTTAACTCTTTGTCACTCATCACATAGCACCCACACCCGCCCCTTGGCCTCCACCACCCATGGAAACAGATGCAAACTTGTCTCCATGTGCTCCCGGGATCACTGCATCTTCTGTATGTGTGTGTTCAAATATACACAAAACATACGCCACTTCAACAATTTCTACACGTACAATTAGATGTTCTAAATGACATTGGTTATATTCTTCAAGGTGTATCACCTTTCTCGACAACCTTTACTAAACTACTTCATCACCATTAACACAAACTCACCGCCCCCTAAGCTTCCCATCTGCCCTTTTGAGTTGCTGTTGTCGATTTGATCACATATAGCTATAGATCATTCTCTAGAAGAGTATAACGCTTAATGCAGACGTGCTTTTCTAATTAGGCTAAGCTATTGTTTGGTTCAAAGATGACTTCAGGGGATGGTTTTGGTTCAAGATTTAAAGATTTCCTCAGAGTGATAATTTCGGGCAGTCATCCTGCCTCAGTGGCTCCAGAAAGTCTGGATTCTGTGGGAATTTGAAATTCTGTTCCTCATTTTCCCCGTCTTGATCAGGATTCTTCTACAGAATCCTTGATCTAAATGTTCAGTAGTGGTAGCCGGGCACCATCCAGTTCTTCGGGTCTTGTGGGATCACTGCATCTTTATTTCGATTTGATCAATATTCAGAGTTTACATTATTATGACTAACCAACTACTTTTCCTTTCCTATGCAGCATTTGGAGCCCTGGTGGTGTGGTGGTTATGGGCTATGGATGCTAATCAAAAGGTCTCTACTACCTTTTTTATTAGATGCTTTCCTCAAAAACATGCGTACATTAAGAATGGGGTGCTGAGAAGCGCAGCAGGGATAGGGCCGGTTTGTTGACTCTGTCCGAGATGTTCAGTCACTTGGCAGGCAGTTTCCCTTTCAAACTTTTCTTGTGGGCTGGTCAGATTTCCAGAGGATACAGTTGCCGTATAAAATACATGATGCCCCCTTAAATTTGAATTTCAGATAAACAATGCATATTTTTAGTGTAAGTATGTGCCAGATGTTGCATGGGACATACTTACATACAAAAAAAACTGTTGTTGTTGTTAGGTGCTGTCAAGTCGATTCTGACTCATAGCAACCCTTTGTACAACAGAAGAAAACAGCGTTGTTTATCTCAAGCTTGAATTTCACTGGGTGCCTCTGTAGATTTTTTTGCTAAATATGGCAGCCCTACCAGAGAAGACTGTTCTGGTTTTCTCTTGCCAGCACTCTGGGAGCTGACTGGGAGAAGAAGGCTGGAAGTTTCAACAGTCCATGTGGTAGGACAGACTGAATAATGGCCCCCAAAGATATCCAGGTCCTAATCTCTGAAACTTGTGAATGGTATCTTCTATAGAAAAAGGGTCTTTGCAGATGTTTTTCAGTGAAGGGTATTGTTGTTGCTATTAGGTGCCATCAAGTCAGTTCCAACTCGTAGCAAACTTGTGTACAACAGAACAAAACGTTGCCCGGTCCTGCGCCATCCTCATAGTCGTTGCTATGTTTGACCCCATTGTTGCAGCCACAGTGCCAGTCCATCTCATTGAGATCCTCCCTCTTTTTCACTGACCCTCTTCTTTACCAAGCATAATGTCCTTCTCCAGTGATTGGTTCCTCCTGATGACATGTTCAAAGTAAGCGAGACCCAGTCTCGCCACCCTCGCTTGTAAGGGCATTCTGGAAGTACTTCCTCCGAGACAGATTTATTGGGATGGGGATCATCCTGGACTAGCTGCGTGAGCCATAAATGTAATCGCAGGGATCCTTATAAAGGGAAGGCAGATGAAGATTTCACGCAAAAGAGGAGAAGGCACCCTGCTCACAGAGGTAGATGTGAGAGTGATGCAGCCACAAGCCCGGTGACACCTACAGCTACCAGAAACTAGAAGAGGCAAAGAACAAAATCTCCCTAGAGCCTCTGGAGGGAGCATGGCCTACTTACATCTCAACTGTGGCTCAGTGAACCTGATTTCAGACTCTTGGTATCCAACACTGTAAGGGAATAAATGGGTGTTGTTCAAAGCCACCATGTTTGTGGTATTTACAACAGCCATAGGAAATTATTAGAGTCAGTATGTGAACTTACACTTAATCCCCCTCTTGTCATTAAGAAAAAAAAAAAAGAAACCCTACCTTGAGCCAGGACAGATGCCTCCAGTTCAGAAACACTCTTTTACCCTCACCGGAGAACATACCTCCAGGCATTCTCTTGGGGTGGAGTTTGGGGATCGGTGTAGGGTCTAATTGCTTCCCACACATATTTTTAACCAGCCCTTCTGTTTTAACCCCACCCTCATCCCTACTTCCGGTAGCTGGTGCCACCACTGCCAGTGCCTTTGAGGGCGTGTGCAGGGTGTGTCAGGTTACTTTTCTACATTCCCTCTGATGGATTCAGGAAGTGATTTCTTGAATCTGATGCAACCGTTATCATTCACCCATCAAATTTCCAGCAGCTCTTGTCTCCTTTGACTTCCTTAGTTCCTTGTGGTCTATGCCCATGGTCCTCAAACCCCTGCGAGCATCGGAATCACTGGCATTGCTGGGCTCCACCCCCAGAGTTTCTAACTCAGTGGGCCCAGGGTGGGGCCTGAGAGTGTGCATTTCTAACAAGGTTCAAGGTGAAGCTGATGCTGATACTGCTGGACTAAAGCACCCTACCTTGAGAACCACTGTTTTATACCTTTTGAAAACTTTCTTTAAAAAAACTTCATTTTCTGAAAAAGAAGGAAACCCAAGAAGCAGAGAAGAACTGGACTTCAGGACTAATTGTCTCCATAAACCACTGCCTCCTCCACCGTGAGACCAGAAGAACTAGATGGTGCCCGGCTACCACTACTGAACGTTCTGATCAGGGACACAGTAGATGGCTCCTGATAGAAAGTGGAAAAAATGTGGAACAGAACTTCAAATTCTTAAAGAATCCAGACTTACTGGACCTATTGAGGCTGGAGGAGTCCCTGACTTTGGCCCTGAGTTACTCTTCAATCCCTGAATTGTAACTATCCCCTGAAGTCACCTTTAAACTAAGTAACAGTTTAGCTCAAAAACTAAAGATTGTCACCCCCTGAGTATTGCATTCTTTAAAAAAAAAAAAAATTATATAAGACCAGATGGTCAACAGCAATCTCAAAGCGTAGATGAGGAGGTTGGAGGGCAGAGAGTTTAAGTCAATGGGAGTGGAAACAACTAGAACAGAAATGAGAATGTTGACAGGATGTGAAGAATGCAACCAGTGTCACTGACCATTATGTCTAGAAACTGTGGAATGGGAGCTGGATTTCGCTGTATACATTCTCACCAAAAATATTATTTTTTTTTTTTAAAACTTCCCTTTCTGTCTTTTTAGAAGGGATTTGAGTGGGAACAGAGCAAGACATGTTTTCAAACCACTTTATTGAACTGGAAGTCTTGCCCTCATGGACTTTTGAGCTGAAGTAACTTCAAGTTCATTGCTTGCTCCTCTAAGCCCTGTTATACACAGTTTCCACCTTGAAGTACAATTTAGCTGTGCTGGTTAGATATTCATGGAGCCCTGGTGGCTCAGTGATTAAGAGCTATGACTGCTAACTAAGAAAGTTGGCAGTTTGAATCTACCAGCTGCTCCTTGGAAACTCTATGGGGCAGCCCTGCTCTGTCCTATAGGGTCACTATGGGTCAGAATTGACTCCACTGTGATGGGTTTGGTTAAATATTCTGGGACTGAGTACATAAAGCTTTGTCCCTCACTCTGTGAGGTGAGGATATTAACACCCTCTCCTTTTCTTTCTTTTTTCCAGTATTTTAGTGGTTGCCCTAAAGTTTGCAATACAGTCAGCTGTCACTTAACATCCACAATACATTCTGTGAAATAGGATGTTATGTGATTCGGATGTTGGTGAACACCATATTACATACAGGCAGTCCCCAGGTTATGAACATCTGACTTACATACAACCCATAGTTACAAACCAACCCCTATAAAGCCTATTATATTAAACCTTATGGGAGCCCACTTCCTGTTGTTCTCCTTGCCAGGTGTTGGAGGTTGGAGGGACAGGCAGCGGCAGCAGCCATGGCTGAGAGGGTGTGGAGTGAGAGGAAGCAAGTGAGAAGGGAGTGGAGTGCGCCCAACCCCACCTGCTATTCCATGGCCTGAGGAGCAGGAGCAGCCTGGGCCCTGCAGTCCCCGCTGCCACTGCCCACCTGCCCACTGGACAAAGCCCAAGAGCCCACACCCAGAGCCATGTCCTCTGCCTCACCTGCCTGTATACCACGTGTGGCCCAGTGCTGCAGGAGCCTGGGTTTGATGTCTTTAAAACCATTAGGGGAAAATGATAAACAAAAGGAGAGCTGCTTTCCCTTTTAAAAAAAAAACCTTACAGGACCACAGATGTATATGTGGTCGGACGTTGCCTGAATGGACGTTAGGTGGCACGTGACTGTGTGTGTTTACATCTAGTCTGCGTCTACTTTCAGGTACAATATAAGCGTATTCCCAGTTCCTCCCTTCTGTCCCTTTCATTTCACTTATCCATATGCTATAATTGCCCCAATACATTATTGCTGTTGTTATCTTGAGCAAATAATAATCTACTAGATATTAGATCAATTAGGAATAAGAAAAATAAAATATTTTATTTCACCTTCATTTATTCCTCCTCTGATGCCCTTCATTTCTTTATGTAGATCTGAGTTTCTGAACTATATCATTTCCCTCCTCTCTGAAGACCTTTTAACATTTTTCACAGGGCATGTCTGATGGTGATGAATTCCTCCAGTTTTTGTTTGTCTGAGAAAGTCTTTATTTCTCCTTCACTTTTGAAGGATAATTTCACTGGGTATAGAATCCTAGGTTGGTAGTTTTTATTCTTTTAACACTTTAAATAATTTAGTCTACTCTTTTCTTACATGGTTTCTAATGAGAAGTCTGATGCAATTCTTATCCTTGGTCTTCTGTAGGTGTTTTCTTCCTTTGCTTCTTTCAAGATTTTTTCTTCGTCTTTGTTTTTTCTGAAGTTTGAATATGATATGCCAGGTGTGAGTTTTTTGATATTTATCCTGCTTGGTGTTCTCTGAGGTTCTTTGAATGCTGCTCCCATGGGCTTTGTGGATCCAAATAAAAATGAGTTCTTTATATATTGTGGATATTAAACCTTTATCAGACATATGATTTTCAGTTATTTTCTCCCATTCTGTGGGTTGTCTTTTCATTCTCTTTATAGTGTCCTTTGATGTATAAAAGTTTTCAATTTTGATGAAATCCAATTTATGTATTTTTTGTTGCCTGTGCTTTTGGTGTCATAGTTAGGAATCCATTGTCAAATCTAAGGTCATGAAACTTTCCCCTCTGTTTTCTTCTAAGAGTTTTTTAGTTCTAGGTCTTTGGTCCATTTTGAGTTAATTTTTGTGTGTAGTGTCAACAATGTAAGGTAAGGACCCAGTCTCATTCTTCTGTACGTGGATATCTACTTGCCCCAGCACCGTTTGTTGAAGAGAATGTCCTTTCCCCATTGAATATTCTTCGCACCCTTGTCAAATTCCATTGACCACCAAACACTTGTACACCAATGTTCATTGCAGCACTATTCACTACAATATTCACAGTAGCCAAAAAGTGAAAACAAGTGTCCGTCCATAGAGAGGTAGATAAAGAAAATGTGGTATGTTCACACAATGGACTATTACTCTGCCATAAAGAGAAATGAAGTCTTGATACATGCTTCAACATGCATGAATCTTGAAAGCATTATGCTGAGTAAAATATGTCAGTCACAAAAGGACAAATATTGTATGATCCCACTTATATATGAGATAATCTAGAATAGACAAGTGTATAGAGACCAAAGCTTATCAGTGATTATAAAGGTGATCGGGAGAGAGGGGGTAAAGAAGGCTCAGTGCTGAGGGGACACTGAGCTTCTCTTAAGGGTGATGGTACAACTTGGGAATGGATAAGAGTCCTGGTTGGACAGCACGGGGAGCATAATTATGTCACTGAACTGCACATGTGAAGATGTTGCAAAGTCAAATATTTTGTTACATTTACCACACACAAAAAAATCAGTTGACCATACACATGCACACAGGATGCGTTTCCATTTATTAGTTCTTTAATTTCTTTCAGCAATGTTTTGTCGTTTTTAGTGTACAAGTCTTTCACCTTGTTGGTTAAATTTATCCCTATTTTGTTATTTTTGGCGTTTTTGTAAATGGAATTGTTTTTCTTAATTTCCTTTTGGAATTGCTCTCTATAGAAATACAGCAGATTTTCATGTGCTGATTTTGTATCCTACAACTTTGCTAAATTTGGTTTTTAGCTCTAATAGCTTTTCCGTGGATTCATTTGGTTTCCTATATATAAGATCTTGACATCTGCAAACAGACAGTTTTACTTCTCCTTTTCAGTTTGGGTCTTTTACTTCTTTTTCTTGTCCAGTTGCTCTGGCTAGAACTTCCAATACCGTGTTGAGTAGAAGCGGCCCCAAAGTGGTCATCCTTGACTTGCTCTTGATCTTACGGGAAAAGTTTTCAGTCTTTCACCATTGAGTGTGTTGGCTGTGGATTTTTCCTATATGGCCTTTATCATGTTGAGGAAGTTCCCCTCTATTCTAGTTTATTGAGTGTTTTTGTCATGAAGGGGTGTTGGATTTTGTCAAATACTCTTTCTGCATCAATTAAGATGTTCATGTGGGTTATTTTCCTTTATTCTATTAATACATTGTACTACATTGATTGGCTTTTGTATGTTGAATCACTCTTGTATTCTGGGGATAAATCACATTTGATCATGGTGTATGCTGATGAATTAAGTCTGCTAGTATTTTGTCAAGATTTTTGCATCTGTATTCATAATGCATGTTGGCCTATAGTTTATTTCTTTGTTATACAGTGTCTCTGTCAGACTTTGAAATCAGGATAATGCTGGCCTCATAGCATGAGTAAGGAAGTGTTCTGTCCTTTTCTATTTTTTGGAAAAGCTTGAGACTTGATGTTAATTCTTCTTTAAATGTTGTTGTTGTTAGGTGCCGTTTAGTCGGTTCCGACTCATAGCAACCCTGTGTACAACAGAATGAAACAGTGCCCCGTCCTGTGCCATGCCCACAATTGTTCTTATGCTTGAACCCATGGTTGCAGCCATGTGTCAATACATCTCGTTGAAGGTCTCCCTCTTTTTCATTGACCCTGTACTTTACCAAGCATTATGTCCTTCTCCAGGGACTGATCTCTCCTGACAACATGTCCAAAGTATGTAAGATGTAGTCTTGCTATCCTTGCATCCTTGCATTCTGGTTGTACTCTTCCAAGACAGTTTTGTCCGTTCTTTTTGGCAGTCCCTGGTATATTCAGTATTCTTCCTGAACACCGCTGTTCAGGGGCATCAGTTCTTCTTGGGTCTTCCTTATTCATTGTCCAGCTTTCGCATGCATGTGATGCGATAGAAAATACTATGGCTTGGGTCAGGCGCACCTTAATTTTCAAGGTGACATCTTTGCTTTTCAATACTTTAAAAAGGTCTTTTGCAGAAGATTTGCCCAATGTAGTGTGTCTTTTGATCTCTTGACTGCTGCTTCTGTGGGTATTGATTGTGGATCCAAGTAAAATGAAATTCTTGACAACTTCGATCTTTTCTCTGTTGAACGTGATGTTGCTTATTGGTCCAGTTGTGCGGATTTTGGTTTTCTTTACGTTGAGGTGCAATCCGTACTTAAGGCTGTGTCTTTGATCTTCATTAATAAATGCTTCAAGTCCTTTTCACTTTCAGCAAGAAAGGTTGTGTCATCTGCATAAAGCAGGTTGTTAATAAGTCTTCCTCTAATCTTGATGCCCTGTTCTTCTTCGTATAGTCCAGCTTCTCACATTATTTGTTCAGCATACAGATTGAGTAGGTATGCTGAAAGGATACAACCCTGATGCACACCTTTCCTGACTTTAAACCACCCAGTATCCCCTTGTTTGTCCACACAACTGCCTTTTGATCTATGTGCAGTTGCCTCATGAGCACAATTAAGTGTTCTGGAATTCCCGTTCTTCACAGTGTTATCCATAATTTGTTATGATCCACACAGTCAAATGCCTTTGCATAGTCAGTAAAACACAGGTAAACATCTCTCTGGTATTCTTGGCTTTCAGCCAAGATCCATCTGACATCAGCAATGATATCCCCGGTTCCACGTCCTATTCCGAATCCAGCCTGAATTTCTTGCAGTTCCCTGTTGATATACTGCTGCAGCCACTTTTGAATGATCTTCAGCAAAATTTTACTTACGTGTGCTATTAGTGATATTGTTCAATAATTTCTGCATTCAGTTGATCAACTTTCTTGGGAATAGGCATAAATATGAATTTCTTCTAGTTGGTTGGCCTGGTAGTTGTCTTCCATATTTCTTGGCGTAGACAAGTGAGCACTTCCAGCACTGCATCCATTTGTCGAAACATCTCAATTGGTATTCTGTCAATTCCTGGAGCCTTGTTTTTCACCAGTGCCTTCAGAGCAGCTTGGACTTCTTCCTTCAGTACCGTCAGTTCCTGATCACATGCCACCTCTTGAAATGGTTGAACATGGACGAATTCTTTTTGGTATAATGACTTTGTGTATTCCTTCCATCTTCTTTTGATGCTTCCTGCGTTGTTCAATATTTTCCCCATAGAATTCTTCACTATTGCAACTCAAGGTTTTAATTTTTTCTTCAGTTCTTTCAGCTTGAGAAATGCTAAGCGTGTTCTTCCCTTTTGGTTTTCTATCTTCAGGTCTTTGCACATGTCATTATAATATTTTACTTTGTCTTCTCGAGCCTTCCTTTCAAATCTTCTGTTCAGTTCTTTTATTTCATCATTTTTTCCTTTTGCTTTAGCTACTTGATGTTCAAAAGCAAGTTGCAGAGTCTCTTGTGACATCCGTTTTGGTCTTTTCTTTCTTTCCTGTCTTTTCAGTGACCTCTTGCTTTCTTCATGTATGTTGTCCTTGATGTCATTCCATAACTCGTCTGGTCTTTGGTCATTTGTATTTAATGAATCAAATCTATTCTTGAGATGCTCTCTAAATTCAGGTGGAATATTTGAGTAGGTAGATCATACTTTGTCTCTCATGGACTTGTTCTAATTTTCTTCAGTTTCAGCTTGAACTTGCATACGAGCAATTGATGGTCTGTTCCACAGGCAGCCCTTGGCCTTGTTCTGACTGATGGTATTGAGCTTTCCCATTGTCTCCTTCCACAGATGTAGTCAATTTGATTCCTGTGTATTCTATCTGGTGAGGTCCATGTGTATAGTCACCGTTTATGTTGGTGAAAAAATGTATTTGCAATGAAGACGTCGTTGGTCTTGCAAAATTTTATCATTTAATCTCCGGCATTGTTTCTATCACCAAGGCCATATTTTCCAACTACTGATCCTTCTTCTTTGTTTCCAGCTTTTGCATTCCAATCACCGGTAATTATCAGTGTATCCTGATTGCATGTTTGATCAATTTCAGGCTGCAGAAGTTGGTAAAAATCTTCAATTTCTTCATCTTTGGCCTTAGTGGTTGGTGGGTAAATTTGAATAATAGTCGTATTAACTGGGCTTCCTTGTAGGTGTATGGATATTATCCTATCACAGACAGCGTTGTACTTCAGGATAGATCTTGAAATGTTCTTTTTGATGATGAATGCGACACCATTCCACTTCAAGTTGTCATTCTCAGCATAGCAGACCATATGGTTGTCCGATTCAAAATGGCCAATACGAGTCCATTTCAGCTCACTAATGCCTAGGGTATCAATCTTTATGCATTCCATTTCATTATTGACAATTTCCAATTTTCCTAGATTTATACTTGATACATTCCAAGTTCTGATTATTAATGGATGCTTGCAGCTGTTCTCATTTTGAGTCATGCCACATCAGCAAATGAAGGTCCCAAAAGCTTTACTCCATCCACGTCGTTAAGGTCAACTCTGCTTTGAGGAGGCAGCTCTCCCCCAGTCATCTTTTGAGTGCCTTCCAACCTGAGGGGCTCATCTTCCAGCACTGTATCAGACAATGTTCCGCTGCTATTCGTAAGGTTTTCACTGGCTAATGCTTTGCAGGAGTAGTCTGACAGGTTCTTCTTCCTAAACTGTCTTAGTCTGGAAGCTCAGCTGAAATCCGTCTACCATGGGTGACCCTGCTGGTACCTGAATACCGGTAGCATAGCTTCTAGCATCACAGCAGCACACAACCCTCTCCACAGTACAACAAACTGACAGACTTGTGGGGGCTTCTTTAAATGGCTGGTATAATTCACCAAGGAAACCGTCTGGCTCTGGCCTTTTCTTTGTTGGAAGGTTTTTGATCACTGATTTAATCCCCTTGTCATAGGTCCATTCAGATTTTCTATTTCATCTTGAGACATTTTTGGTAGTTTGTATGTTTCTAGGAATTTGTCCATTTCATCTAGGTTATCAAATTTATTGGTGTAAAATTATTCATAGAATCTTCTTATAATACTTTTTATTTCTATAAAATCAGTAGTAATGTTCCCACTTTCATTTCTGATTTTAGTAATTTGTGTCTTCCCTCATTTTCTCTTTGTCAGTCTACCTAAACTTTTATCAATTTTGCTGATCTTCTCCCCAAAAAACAAACTCTTGTTCTTGTTAGGTGCCGTCAAGTTGGTTCCAACTCATAGCAACCCTATGTACAACAGAATGAAACACTGCCTGGTTCTGCGCCATCCTCACAATCGTTGTTATTCCTGAGCCCATTCTTGTAGCCACTGTGTCAATCCATCTCATTGAGGGTCTTCCTCTTTTTCACTGACTCTCTACCAAGCATGATGTCCCCTCTCCAGGGACTGATCCCTCCTGATAACATGTCCAGAGTATGTGAGACATAGTCTCACCATCCTTGCTTCTAAGGAGCATTCTGGCTGTACTTCTCCCAAAACAGGTTTGTTCATTCTTTTGTTTTTCTGCTCTCTATTTTGTTTACGCCCTCTCTAATCTTCGTTATTTCCTTCTTTCTGCTACCTTTGGTTTTAGTTTGCTCTCCTTTTTCCAGTCCCTTAAGGTATACAATTAGGTTACATATTTGAGATCGATCTTCTTTTTTTAAAGCAGGCATTTGCTGCTATAAATTCCCCTCCTAGTACTGCTTTCACTGCATCCCAAAAATTCATTGAGCTTCTTGGGTGTGTTCTTATCCATGTCTTGCACGAAATATGGAAAAATTTTGGCCATTATTCCTTCATATGTTGTTTCTGCCTGCTCTCTCTCTCTCTTCTTCTGGGACTCCCATAATCAGGGACAGATTACCCAGTAAGCAAGATAAGCATGTACTTAGGGCATCAACAAAATAAGGGCACCAGTTGTCCAAAGCAAAGATCCATAGATGCCAGGGAGACAGGACACATTAAATTTTCTTTTATGACATCTTTTCATTTATAATTATGTCATTTACTATGAAACAAGCATAGAAACTGAAGTATGAGCTGTGTAAAGCAAAATTGGTGAAGTCAGTTTTTCATTGCGGGAGAGCAACAGAATTTTACATTGATCGTTGAAACAGCTAAGTTCACTGACTCATTTTCTTTGTTGTAGAATACGTTTAGTATGGTTTTTGTAGAAAACATGGTATATAGTAAAAATCTTGGTACCTTACATCCTCACTAAAAATCTTATAATCCAGTTCATCTCATTCTCCTAAAACGGCATATGCCACTTTTGTATTCAATCACTAATATTACAGTCACAATTAAAAAGAAGTCCCATCATAAATAGCTAAGACACACAAGCATATGTCCACGTATATATATAACTCACATATCGCATTTGGATGTGTGAGTAAGCAGAGGAGGGGACACCACAGATTATCAGTGTTTAGGGCTCCCACACGCCTTCATCTGGCCTTGCCCATAATACATATGTTGGTCTGCTTGATGATGTCCCCAAGGTCTCTTATGCACTGTTCATTTTTCTTCATTCTTTTTTCTTTCTGCTTCTCAAATTAGATAATTTCAATTACATTATTTTCAAACTTACTGATTTTTTTCCTCTACCTACGCAAATGTGCAACTGAACCTGAAATAGATTGAATGGTGTCCCCAAAAAGATATGTTTAACTCCTAAGCCCCAGTACCTATGAACATGACCTTGTTTGAAAATTGGGTCTTGGAAGATGTTATCAGTCAACATGAGATCATTACCAAAGTAGGATGAGTCATAATCTAATATAAATAATGTCGTTATAATTAATTGCTTTTGGAGTTCATGTGAGAGAGACAGGGAGGAACAGTAACCATGTGAAGATGCATCTACAAGCCAAGGAATACCTGGGGCTACCAGGAGCTGAGAGAGACAGGAAGGAATCTTCCCCTGCAGAGAGAATATAGCCTTGCTGACACCTCGAATTCAGACTTATTGCGTCCAGAACTGTGAGACAATAACTGTCTGATCATAAAGCCACCCACTTTGTGGCATTTTGTTACAGCAGCCCTAAGAGACTAATAGAAAACCCCAAGAATTTTTTAATTTCATCTTTTGTACTTTTCAGCCCCAGAATTTCTATTTGGTTTCTTTTTATACTTTGTCTCTTCTGTGGCAATCCCTATTTGTTCATGGATTGTTCTTTTGGATTCCTTTAGTCTTTCACTGGTAGTTCCCTTTAAATCATTGAGCATATTTAAGACAGTAGATTTAATGCTTTTGACTAGGAATTCCAATGCCTGGGCTTCCTCAGGGATGATTTCTGTCAAATTCTTTTTTTTTTCCTGTGAATGGATCATACTTTCCTATTTCTTTGTGTGCTTTGTAAATTTTTTTGTTGAGAACTGGACATTTTGCGTATTATAATGTGGTAACTGGAAATCAGATTTGCTCCCTCCTCAGGGATTGCTGATTGCTTGTCGAGGGCTTTAGCCATCTGTTTGGTAACTTTTCCAAACTATTTTCCAAAGTGCATTTTCCTCGTTGTGTGTGGTCCCTAAATTTTCTGTTCCGTTCTCTCTCTAGTCGGCACTGATCAGACAAAGATTTCCCTAAATGTCTGGCTCCAAAAAGGAAAAAAACTGGTTTTCTATTTCCTTAAATATTCTGATAAATGCCACCAGAGAATCTGCTGCAGCCTGAGAGAGCCAAAACCATGGCAAGCATCTGCTGCCATCCCTCAGGGAACCACCAGATCAATCAAAATGCACAGCCCCAAATTCCCTGAGGAGAAGGCCCTTACTGCTTTTCCTACCACCAGCCAGCCCCTCCAGGAACACAGGCTGCTATCTCCATTGCCACAGCAGGCCTGAGGAACGGATGGATGATGGCAGCTAATTCATGCCTCCCGCTCTCTTACCTGAGACCAGCAGCTTCTCCCTTCATCAGGCACTCCCCTGGTTGTTCTCAGTGTTCGGTCAGGTTCCAGAGTTCTGAAATCGTTTATCTTTGCTGCTTTTTTTTTTTTTTTTAACAGTTCATAGTTGTTTTGGTGGTAGGAACAACCCCTAGAACTTCCTTCTCTGCCATCTTGCATGACATCACTCCATAGGTTGATTCTAAAACTTGACAACCATTAAACAGCATTTCATTGTTATGACTATGTAATTATTATTTGGTGTCCAGGTAATGAATGAAAAGTAGCTTTTCTTCTCAGGGGCACTATCCTTGAGCCACTAGCCTTAATGTCAAATAGATTCTCTTTCGTAGATTTCATCAGTCACCGAAAATCATACCACATTTCAAGTTTGCTTCGTATTTATACTATGCCTTCGTTGGATAGGTTTGTATTTGTTTCCTAGAGTTTTATATCCTTTTCTGTTTTTCTTAAATGATTTGCCTTTATTTTACCTTGTCAAATAAAACAAATCCGTACTTACATAAGGAGAGACGTCCTCTGAAAAGATGATTGCAGTGGGGGAAAGGAATTACTGCATAGAAAACGCTCCAACCATGAGACTCACAAGCATCTCAAAGGTGAAGCAGAAAAGGGTTTTTCTTTTATAGGGAAGAGTAAGCAATGCTAGAAAGAACCAGGACAGGGGAATGGAATGAGTGGGTAGTGGATAGTGTAATCAGACAGTTTGAGCAGGAAATGTCTGCGGGGCCATTAAGGAGGAGTTGCCCTACATTGCAATGCCTGCTGAGGCTGATTTGAGGGACTTGGAGGACTTAGGGAAAGGAAAAAAAAAAAAAAAATTAACCGAAGTTTGGTCAAGTAAACCTAGCAAGTATTTTGTCCAGATTGGTACAGAGAGTTCAACTAATCATTTACGAGATAAAGAATGTGAATTTGCAATGTCTGTGTCTGGTCTTGTGATAGGTAAACCGAGGGGCCATTTATGAATCTTATCTAAGTCATACGGGAAAGGGTGGCTCTTTGCAATAAGCTGTTTCCAGGAACACAGTGGGTGGGGCGATTTCTTTAACCACTGTTGTTTTTCAGGAGCACAAGGCTTATGTAAAGTTCAACATGGTCCAACCCTCATTTCCTCCAGCATTCCATCCCACTTCCTATTCTGTTGAATTTTTTCTTCTGGCTTCCTCTATCCTAGAGCCCAACCGCCATTCTCTTGTTCTAGGTCTGCCACCCCAAGACCATCCTGAGCTATCTCTACTATTCCCCTTATTATTTCTTAGTTTACATTCTTATTTTGCTGGAGTACTTCCCGAAGTAACTCCCTAAGAAAGGGTGGATGGGAAGTAAGTTTTCCGAGTCCTCATTTGTCTGAAAATTTTTTTATTTTCCCTTACACAGACAGCTAGCTTGATTGACTGTAGAGTCTTAGGGAGAAAATCATTTTCCCTCAAAATTTTGAAGACATTCCCCCATTGCATTTGAGCTGCAAGAAGTCCAATGGCTCTCTTTCTCTCTCTCTCTCTCTGTGTGTGTGTGTGTGTGTCTGAGCATATAGAGAAAGGGAGGGCCATTTCCTCCTCAAATGCCCCTTTTTCCTTAAACAAAGTTTCTTCTCACTAAATTTATTTCCAGCCAAGCAAGAATTCATGTGCATTCAATGAATAAATCATGGGAAAATAGCACCAGATAAATAACTAACTAAATGCTTATTAGAGAATCTTGCTAAAAGGTAGTTAGACTTGATACTTTTGTAAGCAACAAAAGGGCTGTGGAATTTTTGTAGTCCACCTTTCAATGGGGCTGATCAACTTTCTTACGGATTGAAACCTTAATAAGGATCCATTGCTCAGTTGCTTGTTTCTTCTCAAAGACCTCTTGATGATGAACATCTCTGTTGTTTGTAATTACATGGAGATTATTCCTTTTCTAGATCCAAAATAGACTTTTCTAAATAATACTGGGGAGATTAGCATATGTATTTGATTTTATTACTAAATTTTAATACCAAGTTGGCAATTTATCCTGCTGCTGAAATAGGGTTGATTATCCTTTTCCTCTATGTCTCTAACATATTAGCCAGCTCGGCGTGGGGGCTGTGGAAGGCTGCTGTGCAGCTGTGGGTCGGAAAAGCACAGTCCTTGGCTCGTTTTCTGTAGAAGCAGATATCTGAGTCACTGGAAACATCTTCATCCGGCTCACCAACTTTTCAAGCTGTTCTTCTTTGGCACTTTCACTCAATCTTGCCGAAAGAAAGTCTAGGTGTTGAAATTACAAAGATATGAACTTTAAATGCAATTGAACTTTATTTTTGAATTATTTTATGTGTTTAATAAATACGCTGTCCGTTCTTGCAAAAGTTTTGGATTTTATCTCACTTTTATATCCTTTTAGAATGTAAAAATATTTTCTTCCATGTCACGGTCCGGGGCGGAAGGAGTTTCTGTTTCTGTGTGGACATATATCCTCACTGGGTTAAATATCCCAATGGGGTTTTTATTTAAGGAATTATTAGATACCTGTATAGCTATATCGTTTGTCATTGTTAGTTGCCGTGGAGTCGGTTCTGACTCACGGCGACCCCATGTGTGCAGAGTGGGACTGCTCCGTAGGGTTTCCAAGGCGGTGACCTTTTGGAACCGATCATCAGTGCTGTCTTCCAAGGCACCCCTGGGTGGGTTCGAACCGCCAAACTTTCCGAAAGTTGTCAAGCATTTAACCCATCGTGCCACCCAGGGACTCCAAATAGGTTTTGTAAAAATATCTTCTGCAACTTGGTTTCCACCATTCTTTAAAAAGAATTTAGTGTGTATTTTACCCAGTTTCACTGATCCTTTTTGCTATCTTTGACATGTTTCCCTCCCTTTCCAATTCTGCTGCCGTTTCTTAAATCCAGACCCTTATTCACTAAGGCTTCGAAGACCACAGAAGCGTTCTGTCCACGCTCCTTGCTTCCGAGCTGCCCAGCCCTTGCCCCCAGTCTCACCTCCAGACCATCTTGGATGCCGCTGCCAGATTTATCTCCCCATTTTGTTGTTGTTGTTGGGAGCTGTCAAGTCGGTTCCAACTCATAGCGACACTATGCATAACAGAACGAAACACTGCCCGGTCCTGCGCCATCCTCACAATCGTTGTTATGCTCGAGCCCGTTATTGCAGCCACTGTGTGCATCCATCTAGTTGGGGATCTTCCACTTTTTCACTGACCCTCTGCTTCACCAAGCATGTTGTCCTCCAGGGACTGATCCCTCCTGACAACATGTCCAAAGTATGTAAGATGCAGTCTCACCATCCTTCCTTCCAAGGAGCATTCCGGTTGTACTTCTTCCAAGACAGATTTGTTCGTTCTTTTGGCAGTCCGTGGTATATTCAATATTCTTTACCAACACCACAACCCAGAGGCATCAGTTCTTCTTCAGTCTTCCTTACTCATTGCCCAGCTTTCACATGCATCTCCTGCTCTGCACATGTCACATTCCTGCTGAAGCACCTTCATTGGCCCCAGTCATAGAACCAGGCAGCCCCTTACCACCCTTGTGATCCCCAAAGCTGTGAGCCCTGTTATCCAGCCTTCAATTTCCAGATCTTCGGGCAGGGCAGACTGTGATCCCTCCAGCCAGCAGTGACCCTGCACGCTCACCTCTCATGCAGGGCAGACTGTGGTCCCCCAGCCAGCAGTGACCCTGCACGCTCACCTCTCATGCAGGGCAGACTGTGGTCCCTCCAGCCAGCAGTGACCCTGCATGCTCACCTCTTATGGCCCTTGCCTTGTTTCCTTATACTGCAGTATTCGTGTGCCCCTCTCTAATTTGATACCTAATTTGTATGTAAACACCTGCAGGGCAAGAAATAGTGGCTTCAGCTCGTTCATATCCCCCACACTGCCCTGTGTTTGGCAACTGTTTGTAGAGTGAATAAGTAATAGAGTTTTTTGTATTGATATTCTTTTCTTTCTTTTGGGACATCGCCTAAGCTGGGGAGTCAGCTGGCAGGATAATTCTGTCAATTACCTTGACTTCTTGAAAGCAGTAGATGGCAGCAGGCCAGCAAGACCTTCGACAATTGAGAAGGAAGAGAGCAAACCCATCAATTTTGCAGCGCTGCGTCCAGAGGAGATGCTGAAGAAGGTCCAGGAGGTCGTCGACTCCTCCCATCAGGCTTTGTGGAAGGTATGGCTGACCGAACGCACTTTTCCTGTAAAAGCTGAGTGGAGATGTTTACATCCTCATTTTCACAATTACCTAAAGGAAAATTAGTGTAAGCACATTGCAGGCCATCTGGAAAACCATGGGTAATAGTGCCTCACATTTCAACACCCTAGCTTGTGCTTACAATTGCACTGGCCCCAGGGGTCACCTGGTAGGGATTATTGCAAGCTGAAAGGCCTACAAGGGACCAGGCATAACGTGAACGATGAACAGGGCCAGGAGGAGGCCAAGGCAGGCCAGAGGGCAGAGGCCTGTCTGAAGGGCAACTTCTTTTCCGCTCTGGCCAATTGTTGCTGAGATGAAACGCAGGCCCTTATTGTTTTTTCATGAGAAGCTATGAAGCCTCCTGATTTTTTAAGTGTCAGCTCATAGTTCAGATTTTTCGAAAACACTGTGCAGGCCAGACATGTCCGTTTGCAGGATGGCTTTGCCCCCTTCTAACCTGAAGTGACGCCACATAACAGTATCAGGATGGGCTGTTTCTCAAACAGAGGTCCTTGGGAACTTCGAGAAGAACCATGGCTCTCACTTTTGAGAAGGGTCCCGTAGGCAGTAAGCAACTGTTGGTGGCCTTAAGCAAGAGAGGAAGACTCTCTGGGCCAGGGTGTGGAAGCGGGCCTGGAGGGCAGCGAGGAGAACAGCTGATGACATTTAAGGATTGACATCGGAGAAGACGGTGAAGAAGTCAGACGTGCACACATTTCTGCAGATCCTTGGAGAGATGTCTCCCCTGCATCTTGTTTCAGAAATGACACCACCACCTCACTTTCATGTAACGTTTTACAGAAGATGGTTGCACTGCAGTGGTTTGCCTGTTGCTGTGATGTTGAAAACTGTGCCACTTAGTATTTCAAATACCGGCAGGGTCACCCATGGTGGACAGGTTTTAGCGGTGCTTCCAGACTAAAACAGACTAGGAAGAAAGGCCTGGCAATCTACCTCCAAAAATTAGCCAACAAAAACTCATGAATAACAACAAAATATTGCTCAGTATGGACAGGTCATCAGGAAAGACCCATCACTAGAGAAGGACATCTCGTTTGGTAAAGTAGGAGGCCGACAAAAATGAGAGAAACCCTCGATGAGACGGAGTGGCCCAACAGCCAAAGCAGTGGACTCCAGCATAGCGATGATCACGAAGATGGCACAGGACTGGGCACTGTTTTGTTCTGTTATACGTGAGGTCACCATGAGTGAGAACCTGCTCAACAGCAGCTAACAACACCAAAAGCCTCTTCGCATTGGAGCCTTCCGTGGGCCGTGGGGCTTGGCCGGCTGGCTTTACGCACAGATGATCACGCCAACCCGGGGAAGTGCAGGACTGTGGACAGAGCCTGCTGGACCTGAGACCCTGGTGGCTGGAGACTGCTGGACCCCAGATCCTTATTGCTGAGACTGCTGGACCCCAGACACTCAGGACTGGAGATAGCAGGACCCCAGACCTTTGTGGCCAGAGACTCCTGGACTCGAGACCCTTGCGATCAGCCACTGCTGGACCCAAGACCCTTATGACCGAGACTGCTGGACTCCAGACCCTTGTGGCCAGAAACTGCTGGACCCGAGACCCCTCTGAAGGCTGTTAAGCATCACGTGGACACTTGGCTAACCGGTCGCTTATATTATTACCCTTCTCCTTAATATTTGCCAACATGTGCTATGTGCCAGGGGTCTGGGGAGCTGCATTTTCAGGCTGACTTAGTCAAGCTTGCTACAACCTCTTGGGCTATTAAGTCCATCTTTTTACAGCAAAGAAGGTGAAGCTCAGTGAACCTAAGGGTTTGTGGTAGGCGAAAGAGCCAAGGTCCAAAGACCAATTCCCACCTGCCAGCCAGGGTTCTCTCCACCTGACACAGTGGCCTTGGGGTACCGCTAGGGGAGGTGGATAAAGACTGGGAGCTGCAGAGCCTTCTAAGGTTAACTTGGTTGTAGATATGTCATCACCCCATGGGCCCTGGGGGTGTGCCTGATTAGCCCTGAATGACAGGTAACCTCAGGGAACTGGCAAGTACACGGAATTCTTACTTAAAATTAAAAAGAGAGCTTAATCTTTGATACAGACTTGATACAGACTTCCAAGTCCAATAAAAATGAATGATTTTGTTTCGACAGATGGAAAAAACTGTGCTTTCTTTTTATAGCACATTTTTTGCACTTTTTCAGTTTGACTACTGTCATGGGCTCAAGCTGTCTGCCCCTCCAGCTCCGGCGTGGGGCAGCGGAGTCTTCCCCAACCCCTCATAATACAAGGCCACACAGGCTCTGGTCGACGGTCCAGAAAGGCCAGCAGCCTCGGTGTACATGCTTGGGGTCGGGGTGGGGGTGTCCGGTGACCTGTGCCTCCAGCCCCTTAGAAAGCCAGGTTCCTCCTCTATGTCTTGTGGGATTGCCCCCTGAGCCAGGAGCTGCCTGCTGCTACAGGTAATTGATGTTTTAAGGAGCCACAATTTAATGGTCCAGAGGCCTTTCTTGGAGACTCCCTTCTCCTCTATAAAAGGTGGTCACCAGAGGGGGTCTGGGGCTTACATCACATAATGGGCTCCTGCGGCCAGTCGTGGGGCCAGAGCCTCTTCACCCTTCTCTCCCACTGTATTCAAGTAGGAGAGGTTACTGTGAATTTTCTCTGCAACACGAAAGCTCTTATCCTGTGTACAGAGCTTCTGTGTCCTTGTCCTTCAGTGGAGTCCCTGGGTGGTAAGCAGTTAACCAAAAGGCTGGCAGTTCGAGTCCACCCAGACACTTCTCAGAAGAAAGGCCTGGCAATCTACTTCTACTCTGACACACAAGGGGTCGCCATGAGTCGGAATCGACTCCACAGTGACTGGAACTGGAGACTCCTTCAAGAACGGTGCATTTATTTAGTAATTCGGAATTTGCAAAGGACTTTCATGCAGCTTATCTCAATTATATTTAGTAAGAAAAGGTACTTAAAAAGGAAAATCGCTTTTAAATATTCCCTTGGCATTGGCCTCTGCGTTCATCTTTCTTCTTCTTCTTTTTAGACCTTTTCTGAATTGGACAAGGAGGACACTGGGTTTGTGAAGGCCACAGAATTTGGACAAGTTCTGAAGGATTTCTGTTACAAACTGTCAGATAACCAGTATCACTATTTTTTGAGAAAATTAAGACTTCATCTAACCCCCTATATAAATTGGAAATATTTTCTCCAGAATTTCAACTGTTTCCTCGAGGAGGTAAGGATGTCTCCAACACATAAGCCTCTCTTTTTGAAAAAGGAACCCCCCCAAAAATTTTTTTTTTGGAAAAATGGATAAATTGGCAGTCACCGCCTATAATGAGCTCCTTCTAAATGGAAAGTTAGTGTACATTCCACATAGGGTATTAGAAGGTAAATATGTATCCTTTATTGGAAAGTTGTAAATTTATTTTGTTTTCATTGCAAAGAAGTTTGGGGGCTTGTTTTTGTCTGGCTGCTTTAACGTGCTAAAGAATCCTAGATCCTAGAAGATGATCTTACATCCAGAAAAGTGCAGCCCATGATGTGACAGACCCTGAGCCAGGTATCAGGTACAAGGAGTCCAAAGCAGAGGGTAGAGGCAAAAGTGGAGAGAGTACACTCTGGCAGCAGAGGCATGTTCAGCAGGAGGAAGGGCCCTGGAGGAAGTCAGGGAGGACTTCCTGGAGGAGGCTGGATGTCTCGTTCCTCCCTAAGACAGTCTGTCTGGCTGCACAGGTTGTTTATTCTTAGGTTGTTCCTCGATCTCGTAATGCACATGGACCAACATCATTATCAACAGTGACAGTCTAGGTCCAGCCGCCTCTGCTTCTCTGACCACCACTCCGTGCAGGGCACTGAGCTGAGCGAGAGGACGCACCAGGGCCACGCTCACTGCCTTCGTGGAGGGGAGACGAAGATAAACTCGTGGAAAATTCAAAAATAAGGCAACAGCTAAATCACCACAGACTTGCACGAGTCTGGATTTAACCCCCCACCATGGGTGGACGCAGGCCCTGTTGCAAGCGTTTCTGTGTGACGCTATAAGGAACCTCCTAAGTTCGCGCTTCCTGCGGGCAGTGTTTCCTTCTGTCATACACAGGGTCGCTGTGAATCGGAGCCGGCCCCATGGCACCTAACAAGTTCGCATAGCTTTGTTGATTTACATAGCATAAAGTCTTAGACGTGGAATTACTAGGGCGAACGGCAGGAACGTTTTCAAGGTTCTGAGGCTGGTCGGGAGGAGAAGAAGAGCGCACGCTCCGTAGTCCTTTCTGTGTGCCAAGCCCTGGCCTTAGACCTTCGTCTCTGTGAACTCAGGAGCCCCTGGGCGGCACAAACAGTTAAGCACTCGGCTACTAGTCGAAAGGTTGGCAGTTCGAACCCACCCAGAGGTGCCTCAGAAGACAGGTCTGACAATCTGCTTTCGAAAGGTCCCAGCCTTGAAAACCCTGTTCGGGGCTGTTCAGGTCTGGGGTCTGGGGTGGCCAGGAGTCAGAAACGACGCAAGAGCAACTGACGACAGCAGACCTAGGAGCTCGGCTGGCCCTGTGGTTCGGTCGGTGCCCTCGTAGATGAGCACACAGAGGCGCAGAGACGTTAGGTAACCTGCCCACAGCCACTCAGCTGCTGAGTGGCAGGTAGGTTTGCAAACCCAGGAGGTCTGGCTCCCGATTCAGGCTCCTGGACCCCATGCTGTGTGGCCTCCTCTGGGGTTATGACTTTTTTCATCTTGCCATTTAACCCATTGCCATTTAATTGATTCCAACTTATAGCGACCCTACGGGACAGAGTAAAACTGCTTCATAGGGTTTCCAAGGCTGTAATCTCTACCGGAGCAGACTGCCACATCTTTCTCCCGTGGAGCAGCTGGTGGGTTCAAACTGCCAGCCTTTCAGTTAGCAGTCCAGCGCTTAACCACTGCGCCACCGGGGCTCCTTCTCCTGCCATTTAGATGGACGTTTGTAAACAATATAGACTCTTATGTTGCATATTTTACAACTTGATATAAATGGTGCTATATTGAATGTTGTCCTTACCCTACATTATGTATTTAAGATTTATCCGTGTTAATACTGGCTTTAGTTCACTCACATAAGCTGCTATAAAAAGAGTCTGTTAAATGAACATATTCTATTGAACACCACCATTTGGTTATCCACCTCCTGCTGGTGAACGTTTAGGTTGTTCGCAGTTTTCTCCATCACAAACCAATCGGGAGGGGACCCCTCCCTGCACATGGCTCCTGCACTCAGGAGCTACTCTTTATGGAATTCCAGAGTCAGAGGGCAGATGCATATTGAACCCCCTCCCACCCCAAAAAAACCTGTTGCCATCAAGCTGATTCAGACTCACAGCAACTCTCTAGGATGGAGTAGAACTGCCCCATTGAGTTTCCAAGGCCAAAATCTTTATGGAAGCAGATCTTTCTCCCTAGGAGCAGCTGGTGGGTTCAAACCACCACCTTTCAGTTAGCAGCCAAGTGCTTAACCACTGCACCACCAGGGCTCATTTCAGCCTCCCCAGATACTACCCAAGCTTTCTCCAAAGTGGGTGGACCAGCGCACACTCACACTTGTGGTGCGTGCGAGCTCCCAACGGGCCACAGCTGCTCACCTCGGTAGCAGTCAGATTGTTAGTAGACCGTTGTGGCTCTGTAGTCTGCGAGTTGCCCAAAGCCACGCCAGTCCACGGTTGGTCGTGGGAGTTGCAAACTTCTCCTGGCCTGTGACTTGTCTTTTCATTGTGTCTCTGGCGGCTCCCACTATTTTTAATGCTTATACTTTTTCTGATTTTAAAAAGAGTGCGTCTTCATTGTGGGAAAGTTGGAAATTTCAGGAAAACACAAACAAGAAAACAATAATCTAAGCCGCATGACGAAGAGATGATCCGATGACAGGAACGCTGTGTTTAGTGAGCACCTCCTGAGCTCCTGGCCTCCGCAGGCATTTTCTCCTTAGCTGTTACCCTCCCAGAGGAAGGTGTTCATTCTCATCCCAGATGAAACAGGCTCCAAGAGGTCAGGTGACTGCCAAGCCTCCCAGCAAGGAGAGGCAAGTTAGGTGGGTTCACCTTTCGAGTTTGTTCTTTATCTATACCGCACTGCCTTGGAGATATTTTCTCCTAGTTTTAATGCCTTTTTTTTTTACATAGTGTACATAACAGTGTATCTCTAGCATTGTATCTTGAATCAAGATACAATCCTGTATCTTGCTTTTTTTCAGTTAACATTAAATCAGGCCATGTCACCTAAAGGTTTTCCAAACCTGAGTTCAAACGTCTGTGTAACCTGCTGTTGACTCCATTAATTTTAAGAATTTGGCTTTTTCCCCCCAGCGTTTGTCAATGCGATTTACTCTGCAGTGAACGCTCTGTGTGTAAACCTGTATCCACATTTTGGGTTCTTTCTTTAGGAGAGATTGCAAGAGATAAGTAACTGTGCTCAAAGGATAGGAATAATTTTATTGATCTTGAAAGCAGCCCCTTGTATTGTTATTTTTTTTAATTTTTTCTTCTGTTGGGTTGAATCCTATGACATTGCCCTATTATTGACTATTGATGATTTCATCTGCTTTACACTAATGTTTGTAGAAGTTGCATATGCGCATTACACGTGGTTTGGAATATACTAAAAATTGTGACGCTGAATCACCTGTAGGGACAGTGTTAATTAACATTTTGGCTTATTTCCCTCCAATTCTTTTTTCTATACAAATGTCCTTTGGGGAGGGGCTGAGGACAGTCTGTAGATGCCGTTGGATTTGAAGGTTGTTGGAGAATTCCTGGGCTCGTACAAATCTCTTTTTGAGCAAACACGTTCTATTTGTGTCAAAGTAGTATATATGTCCTCTAGAAATAAAGCCGAATTGTGGCAAAATGTTTACAAACAGAGATCCCTCGATCACCTCTCTTTTCCTCCAGTCCCGCTCCCCAAAAGCAACCACTTTCCTCTTTTCCTCTGGTTCTGCAGCTATGTTGTTGTTGTTGTTGTTATAGTGACCCTATGCACGACAGAACGAAACACTGCCCAGTCCTGTGCCATCTTCACAATCATTGCTATGTTTGAGCCCATTGTTGCAGCCACTGTGTCAGTCCGTCTGGTTGAGGGTCTGCCTCTTTTTCAGTGACCCTCCCTCTACTTTACTAAGCGTGATGTCCTTCTCCAGGGACTGATCCCTTCTGACAGCATGTCCCAAGTATGTGAAACGCAGTCTCGCCATCCTTGCTTCTAAGGAGCGTTCTGGCTGTACTTCTTCCAAGACAGACTTGTTCTTTCTTCTGGCAGTCCGTGGTGTATTCGACATTCTTCACCAACACCACAATTCAGAGGTGTCAGTTCTTCTTCTGTCCACCTTACTCAGTGCCCAGCTTTTACGTGCATATCTGGTGACTGAACACACCATGGCTTGGGTCAGACAAGCCTTAGTCCTCAAAGAGACATCTTTTTTTTTTTTTTTTAACACTTTAAAGAGGTCTTTGCAAAAGTTTTGCCCAATGCAATACATTATTTGATTTCTTGACTGCTGTTTCCACGGGCATTAATTGTGGAGCCAAGTAAAATGAAATCCTTGACAGCTTCAGTCTTTTGTGTTTATCATGATGTTGCTTACTGGCCTTCAGCTGTATGCCTCCTTATCCCTGAGTAAGACACCTTCCCCTTCTTAAATACCAGCCGTCAGTGTTGCTCACCTACCTGCTTACGTGCAGATGAGGACTTGGCTTTCCCATCTGCCCCCAGCCGCTTCCTCCTCTGGGGTCCCCTCCAGTCTTCTTCTGCAAGCTGCCCTCCACTTGCCAGGCTCTCATGGCATCTACCTTGTCGTTTTCTCCAAAACGTGGGTTCCTTGCTTGTGTCCAGCTCTGCCGAATAGAGACATCCACTCTTTCTATCAACAAGTGCTTGTGTGGCCCTTTGCATTGAGCTGGGTGCTGCTGGGCTTAGTCTCCCCCTTCCGGGAGCTTCCGTTCTAGCAAGGGAACATAGATTGTAGATGATAAATATATCCTATGTCAGACTCTGGTGAGTGCTGTGGGGCACGAGGGGGCAGTCAGGGAGGGCCTCTCTGAGGAGGTGACATTTGGGCAGAGTCCCCCATGGAGGCGAGGGAGTGAGCTGAGTGGTGTCTTTGGGAGGGGTAGTCACAGACAGGGATGTGGGGGAGTGCATCTCTGGTCTGAGTGTGGAACATAGGGGACCCAGTCAGGGAGGGCGGGGCAGGGGAATGGACTCTTGGAAGTGGCTTAAAGACTTTGGCTTTGCCTCTGGGTGACACAGGGGAGGCAAGAGAGGATGAGGCACAAAGGGGCCCTTACATTTTAGCAGGTTCATTGTGCTGCTGGGTGGGAAGGGACTGTGGAGCCGAGGGCCAGAGCAGGGACCAGCATGGTGGCCAGGGAGGGAACTGATGAGAAGCAGCTTGAGAGTGGGGAAGCGTTTAAAGTGGAGTGGACAGACTCTATGGTGATGACTTACCTGTTCTAGGTGAGAGACTGCACAGCAGGAAGGACCAGGTGTCTGAGCTTGTGCTGATGGAATGGGGACGAGTATGGGAATAGAAGGGCTGCTGGGGCAGGCATCACCGGAATTCATCTAACCTCTTCTCTATTGTTGGACCTTTAGGTGGTTTCCAATATTCTGCATTATAATGATGATTTTATTGACTATGCAAAGGCATTCGACTGTGTGGATCATAACAAATTATGGATAACATTGTGAGGAAAGGGAATTCCAGAACACTTAATTGTACTCATGAGAAACCTGTATATAGACCAAGAGACAGTCGTTCGAACAAAACAAGGAGATACTGTGTGATTTAAAATCAGGAAAGGTGTACGTCAGGGTTGTATTCTTTCACCATACCTATTCAATCTCTATGCTGAGCAAATAATCCGAGAAACTGGACTATATGAAGAAGAATGGGGCATCAGGGCTGGAGGAAGACTCATTAACAACCTGGGTTATGCAGATGACACAACCTTGCTTGCTGGAAGTGAAGAGAACTTGAAGCACTTACTGATGAAAATCAAAGACCACAGCCTTTTGTTTCATAAAGAAAACAAAAATCCTCACAACTGGACCAATAAGCAACATCATGATAAATGGAGAAAAGATCGAAACTGTCAAGGATTTAATTTTATGTGGATTCACAATCAACACCCATGGAAGTAGCAGTCAAGAAACCAAAAGACGCGTTGCATGGGGCAAATCTGCTGCAAGAGACCTCTCTGGAGTGTTAAAACCCAAGCAGTGGTGTTTTCAATCACCTCATATGCATGTGAAAGCTGGGCAATGAATAAGGAAAATGGAAGAAGACTTGATGCCTTTGAATTAGGGTGTTGGCAAAGAATATTGACTATACCATGGACTTCCAGCAGAATGAACAAATCTGTCTTGGAAGAAGTACAGCCAGAATGCTCCTTAGAAGTGAGGATGGGGAGACTTCATCTTACATACATTGGACATGTTATCAGGAGGAACCAGTCCCTGGGGAAGGACATCATGCTAGTAGAGGGTCGGCGAAAAAGAAGAAGACCCTCAATGAGATGGATTGACACAGTGGCTGCAATAATGGGGTCGAGCATAGCAAGGATTGTGAGGCTGGTGCAGGACCAGGCAGCATTTCTTCCTGTTGTACGTAGGGTTGCTATGAGTCAGAACTGACTTGAGGGCACCTAACAGCAACAACAACAACCAAACCAACCAAGCCCGTTGCTGTTGAGTCGATTCCGACTCATAGAGACCCTATACAACAACAACAATTGTTGTTTGGTGCGGTCAAGTAGATTCAAAGTAAAACTGCCTCGTGGGGTTTTTAAGGCTGTGATCTTTACGCCTTGTCTTTCTCTTGCAGAGCTGCTGGGTCGGTTCACATCTGGACAGGCTAGCAGTGAGTGCTTAACCATTGTGCCACCAAGGCTCCTTACAATGATGATACTGCCCCATAGGGTTTCCAAGGAGCGCCTGGTAGATTTGAACTGCCAACTTTTTGGTTAGCAGCTGTAGCTCTTAACCACTACGCCACCAGGGTTTCCTATAATGATGATAGCTTACCTTACTGAGAACTTAGAAATATGTGCCAAAGAGTTCTAACGCTTTTACGTGTCTGATCCCATTCTAGTCCTCACAGCAGCTCTATGCCCAAGTCACACAGAGGCCGCGAGTGGAGGACCCAAGCCAAGCCTCACGGTCTGGTTGCACGGCTCCCTCCTGACTGCGTGCTGTCCCTGCCGTCCTTGCTCACCAGTCACTGTGTATGTGTCTCTGCTGGCTCTCTGGAACTGCCAGACCAAGAGTGTGGGCATTTCCAAAGCTTTCAGTATTTCCTTATTGCTTTCCCTGACATCAGTTCTCCCTGGTCTCCTCCTCACAGCCGCCTTGCAGCTCAGGCACTTTGCTGAACACTCTTGTGAGAAGGTTTGAGGAGTCATTGCCAGCTGAGTGACGATGAGAAATGTGCCCAATGACAGGCCATGGCAGTGGGCTGGACGGGGCTGGGCTGGACACCCAGGGCGCAGTCAGCGTCAGTAAATGCTCTTTGAATCAAATTAAATCGCCTCCTAAGTTGGCCTGAAGGAGTCCAGGTGGCACAACAGTTAAGCACTCAGCTGCTAACTGAAAGGTTGGTGGCTGGAACCCACCCAGCGGCTCAGCGGAATAAAGGCCTAGAGGTCTGTTCCCGTAAAGGTTACAGCCAAGAAAACCCCATGGGGCAGCTCTACTCTGTCACATGGGGTCACTACCAGTTGAAAATCAGCTCAACAGCTCCCAACACCAACAAGAAGTTGGTCTATGGAATGTGGGAAGACCCTGCCGAGAAGCTAATACTTGAGTGGAGGTTAAAAAAAAAATAAAAGAAGAAAAGACGTGTTAGCAGGAGGACACGTTGAGCGAGGGGCTTCTTGGAGCACGTCTTGGGCCTGGAGGTGTGAGTGAGACCTTGATGTGGGCGACCCCAGCAGCCCAGGTGGCGGTGCTGACGGAGGATGCCGGGGCGTGTTGTCTGCTTCATCTGCCACTGGGGAGGAGGTCACTGCAAGGTCCGTGTCCTCTGCCACAGAGCTCAGGTGGCTTCCTGTGAACCACAGAGCACCACCGATGACTCTGCAAGGAGGTGGCCAGTCTGCTCCGTGGGAGGAGAACACAAGGGCCTCCGAAGACGCCTGAAGCTTCGTCCCAGGTTTTGTTCTGTTTTTAATAGAAGGAAAAGGAAGTAACAAACAATAGGAATAGTTAACAAACCATCCTCCAGCTCATTAAGTATGGTAGGCACTAGCCATCCTTTTCCTCTAGGGGATGTGCAGGAGGCAAGTCATTAAAAGGAGATTACCAAAATGTAATTAAGGCAGCCCGCACCTCCTCCCGCCTGGGAAGCGCACTGTGAATAATCCCTGGCAAACCAAAGCCACCCCTGGAAAAGGAGAACCTGGAACTGCCGTGGAGACGGGCTTGAGGCCTTGAGTCTATCTGTGTGGGATCAGATTGCCAACTGCAATTCGAAAGATTAGATGGGCAACTTAGGGGGCAGTGAGTTTATGTTAATGGGGGAGGAACAACTCAGAAAAGGAGGCTGAGAATGGTTGACAACTCAAAGAATATAGTCAGTGTCACTGAATTGTACATGGAGAAATGGTCGAATTGGAGCATGTTCTGCTGTCTATGTTCTCAACAACAACAACAACAACAAATAAAATACATATTTTCAAAAAGTCCACAGAGGGCGCAGATGACAGGTTTACACTTACTCAGGATCCGTGTCTCATACTAGACCTACCGCTAAGTCTGTCCTCATGAACTTTTACTGGTCTTAACGTCTCACGGGCTGTCACGCATGACGTGAGAAGATGATCCCAGCTCTTTCCAGAGCAGGTGTCGCAGCATTTCCAGGTCCCTGGGAGGTGGCTTTGCTGTGACGATTTGTCCCCTCCTTGTTCCTCCTGCTGCTTCACCCAGCCCAAGTGAAGTCAGATAACAGGGGCATGGTGGTTCAGTGATAGACTTCCCACCTTCCATGCAGGAGACCAGGGTTCGATTCCCGGCCAGTGCACCTCAAGCACGGCCACCACCCATTTGTCACTGGAGGCTTGCGTGTTGCTGTGATGCCGGACAGGTTTCAGTGGAGCTTCTAGACTAAGACAGACCAGGGAGAAAGGCCCAGTGATCTACTTCTGAAAATCAGCCCATGAAAACAATGGATCACAGCAGTCCGATGTGCAACCGATCATGGGAATGGCGCGGGGCCGGGCAGTGTTTCGTTGTGTTGTGGGTGGGGTCGCCATGAGTCAGAGGCTGACTCGGCAGCTGACAACAACAAAGTTAGATAGAAATTCTCAAAGTGTGGGCCATGGGCCACCAGCCAGTACAGATCGGCTGTCCCTACACCACGCGCAGAATCAACGTCTCTGCAGGGGTAGTGGGCATCACGGTCACTCTTGTGCACACTTGCATTTGAGAACAATCCAATCAGTGTAGAGGCAAGCGGGCAGCGAGTGGGAAGACGAAGGTGACTGCGTCGACTATCAATCCATTGTCGTCTAGTCGATTCCGACTTACAGCAACCCTATAGGACAGAGTAGAACTGCCCCATAGAGTTTCCGAGGAGCGCCTTGTGGATTTGAACTGCTGGCCTTTTGGTTAGCAGCCATAGCCCTTAACCACTACGTCACCAGGAATTTGTCTCGCGCCACCTGGAACCTATCCCACCTTGATGGACGATGAGAACACTAACCCGCATGACAAAGAAGAGGAACAAAGTGTTTAGACTGAAATACTACCTTGGTAAAAAGCAGGAGGACAAGGACCCAACAAAGCACCAATGTCTTTTCCATAAGATTCCCACAGACTGCCTACAGACTGGGTGGAAACATCACGCAAATTTCTGTCCTCAGCAAATATCTCTTTTTCACTTCTGGAAAGGCATCCTACATTCAAGATGCTGTGCGCAAAGTAGAGAGTATCACCTTGTTTTTAGAAAATCCTTCCTGTTTAACGTTTCTTTTAGGCCCTAAAGTACAGTTTCAGTATCTTCCGTGAATATAATAATAACACTCAGAGCATAAATAGAATTTTTTTAAGGCATAGTGGAAACCCATATAAAATCTCTTTATTAGCATGGAAATAATGGAATTTTTTTTAAACAAAACACATCCTTATTGAACACAGAGTAATTCTTTTGTCACATTCTAGCAAGCTGAGAGCCAATGAGATCTTCCCTTGCTTGGTGCTTGCAACATGTGATCTTTTAAAGTCATTCCATCAGATGTTAAATAACTTGAAGATGACTCTTTCTTTCCAAGAGAGAATTTAAGATTGTAGTTTTCAACTGGAGACAGCGAAGCACATCAAAACATTTGTCATCGTTTATGAACATCATATTTATATTCGTTGCCACCAGTATTTCTTCGATTTATCTTTCTTTTTATTGCAAATAAAATGGTGTCCATGTATTTTTAATGAGTGTGATAAAGAATGGGACATGTTTCCTTTTCAGGAAAGGACTCTAGCATGATTTGAAATAAACTCAGTAAATTATTAAGACACATCATTGTTGTTATTTACCCTTGCTCTGATGGCAAGAAAGTCTGAGTCCTCCGAATATCATTTCAGGGCTTTTAAATGTTTCTTCTCAATTTCACTCACTTTCCGCTTGCCAATGCAGCTCCTCCTACCTGTTGTCTGGTGGAGCGCCGAGGAGGTAGCAGTCATAGGGGGACTTAGGACTACTTGTATGCTCAGGGTGGCCTCAGTGGCAGGCAGGAGCGGGGAGTCACTGGGCCCATCGTGCCTAGGCTAAGGGAAAAGAAGTATTGTCAGCCACAGCCCCGTTCATGTGGTCCCTCCTGAGCCATTTTTGGATCACTTAAGCCCCAGGTTTGAGCTGCCCCATGGAAGCCAGAAGCCAACCAAGAATTCCCATTGTCCCAAATAAATCTTGCAAAGACAATCCAAAAAACAGGTGACACCAGCATTTGGACTGTCATATACCTATGGATGGAAACACTGGTGGAGTAGTGGTTAAGTGCTACAGCTGCTAACCAAAAGGTCAGCGGTTCGAATCCACCCAGTGCTCCTTGGAAACTCTGTGGGGCAGTTCTACTCTGTCCTGTAGGGTCGCTACCAGTCAGAATCGACTCCACAGCAGTGGGTAATACCTATGAATATCTATTGAATATACCATGGGCTGCCAGACAAACGAGCAAGTCTGTCTTGGAAGAAGTATACTCATGCAAAAACTGGGCAGTGAGTAAGGAAGACCAAAGAAGAATTGATGCCTTTGAATTATGGTGTTGGTGGAGAATGTTGACTATCCCGTGGACTACCAGAAGAATGAACAAATCTGTCTTGAAAGAAGTATAGTCAGAGTGCTTCTTGGAAGCAAGGACATGTTATCAGGAGGGACCAGTCCCTGAAGAAGGACATCATGCTTGGTAAAGTGGAGGGTCAGGGAAAAAGAGGAAGACCCTCAGTGAGATGGATTGACACAGTGGCTGCGGCAGGGGGCTCAAGCATAACAACGATTGTGAGGATGGCGCGGGACCAGGCAGCGTTTTGCTCTGTGGCACATCCAGGGTCAGTGTGAGTCAGAACCAACTCAGCAGCACCTAACGACAGCAGTATACCTAGAAATCTAAATTTTAGTATTGCTACTCATGTTCTGGCTGGAAGACACGCGGTAGGATCCTCCCCTAGAGACCTCGGGGGAGTGTGGCCCTGCCAACACCTTGACGTTGGACATCTGACCTCCAGAATTCTGAGAATGGATTTCTGTTATTTTAAACCACCAGCTTGTGGTGCTTAGTTACAGAAGCCCTAGGAAACCCATGCAAGGGCCATGCTCTCAGCTTCTCCCCAGTAAGCGAGAACAGGGTCCGCCTCAGGATTGCTGTAGTATTAAGTGAGCTAACTCGGAAAGAGCTTTGCGTGGTAACTAGCGCCGCAAACACCAAATGTCGGCTTCATTATTTTTTATCCTATTCTACTTCCGTGAGTGCATGTTTAATGTTTAGTAATGAAGTGATTATATGGTGTGGAATGTATTTGGGTGGAAGAATTTGTTTTAATCGTTTCATAAATGACTTTAGCCATGAGTTTATTGAATCATAAAGGAACGAGGAGGTGCTCAAACATATTTCCCTGTATTTCTCTGCACCTTATGGCAATTTCATGCTATGGAAGGATTCGTGAATTGGGGTGTTTGCAAAGGTCTCAGGGTAGATCCTCTGTGCTTGCTGAGCTGTGTGACCCAGGGGAGGAGGCGGTGGCCCTGACTCGCATGTCAGGGCACAGGAAGGGCAGAACGGCTCTGTGCGCCCTGGCGCTGAGTCTGACGGGATGCGCCGGAGAAGCCCCAGGCAGGTGTTGGGAGATGGGGTGCAGAGACGTAACTAAGGTATGGCAGGTAGGATGCGTGCCCTGGGAACTGCTTGGGGGCGCTAACAAGCAGTTTCCATTGGCCATTGCAGTTTCCGTCACCGGCTGTGAGACATTATTCAGCAGTCTAACACTAATTGCCACAGGTGCTATTTTCCATAGATAGGCCCCTGACAAGCGTCCTCTGTGTAGGGAACAGCAAGTTTGGAGACCCAGAGGTTGGAGAAAGCACCACACTTTGGGAACGTCTAGAGCTTGGGCGAGGTGAGGGGGAGAGATTGAGGGCAGTGGTCATGAGGCCCGATGGGAAGGGGTCTGAGGCAGGCTGAGGGGCAGGGGTGCAAGGGTGGGTCTGCTTCATAGCCTTGCTGGCCTCGATTGGTGTCAGACGTCAGCTTGTCTAGGGCAGCATTTGGCCTCTCGTTCATGCCTGAGTCCCAGTGCCTAGAACAGTCCCTGGCACACAGTAGGCCCTTAGTGAATATCTATGCTGCTCTCAGTGGGCTCCTGCGTTCTCGTCCCCGCGGACAGTGGCAGGAATCATGATAGAATCCCAAGAGTGTGGGCTCTGGAATCAGGCCATCATGAGCTCCATTATTAGCTTGTGGGGAGCAGGCTGGGGAGCATGGGCAAGCCCTGACTGCTGGGAGCCTTGCCTCGCTTACTTCCTCCATAAAACAGGGTGCACCCTGGCTGCCTCTAAGGTGACTATGAGGATCTGATCAGCCCAGTGCCATGGAGAAGGAGGTGCTGGTGAAGGGTGGCCCCAGAACCGCTGGGCCTGGTACTCAGCAAGCATCTGCTGAATTGAATTGAAGGTTGACTTGGTTTATGGCCTTTCCTTGCCATCGTTCATTGCCCGCGAAGAATCCTCTCGTGGTACGAGAGTCCAGGAGGGAATGGCCACTGAAAAACCTGAAATTGTGACTTCCGGTGCCACTGTGTCACTTCTGAAAACCACATGCTGGATTATTTATGTCAACTCAGCCATTGTTCATGGGTGTGCCTGTTGTCTACCCTCAGCTCCCCACGCTGCAGATGATGGCAGCGTCTCGAGGGCCACCAGTACCCTGGCCCACGGAGCCTCCATTTTATTTTCATCTGGATTTTATCTCCTTTTCATTTTTGACAGGCAGTTTTGCTGCTGTTGTTATTTTTAGCATTCATTTATTCACTGTAAATACAAATGAAGATACAGTACAATTAATTTCTCTGCTAATCAAAATATTTGATCAAATGAAGCAATTTTTCAATTCTTAGAAGTAATTATACCACTCTTTAAAAGGGAGTGGAAGAATTCTTTCCTGAGTCTTTCTAATTAGGAATTTTTGCTACCTGCTGTGTTCTTATTCTGTATGAAGTTTCAGGGCTCTTTTTTTTTTTTTTTCTTTTTCCCCCTCCTGCATAAGGAATCAAGGAAGAAAGCTAGGTAATTGTCTTCCTGAGTATTCAGAACAGAACTTAGTAGATAAACCATACACCCAGATTAGCTAATTATAACCTTCATAATAGCTAAATTAATAACCGATTGCTATCGATTTTGACTCATAGCAACCCTGTACGACAGAGTACGACTTCCACATAGGTTTCCAAGCAGCAGCTGGTGGATTCAAGCTGCTGACCTTTGGGTTAGCAGTCGTAGCTCTTAACCACTGTGCCACCAGGGCCTACTTCTCATAGAAACTTGCTCGACCCCCTTGTCTAACCTCCTGCTTCCAGGCAGGTGCCTGCCATCTTGGACATCCAAAAGTGGAGTGCTACAGACTCCCAGTGCCACGTGCCCATCGTCAAAGGATGCTGATGGTCAAAAAGCTACCCATGCTCAATAGCCTACTTCTTTTCTCTGTAGTCTGAGCTCCTTCCCTTTCATTTCTCACTTATTAGAAATTCGGATTGTATCCGTCAGCTATTGCTGTGTAACAAACAGCCCCAGAGCTTCAGGACCCCATAGCAATAAGCATTTATCCAGCTTTCACATCTGTGGGGTGGTAGATGTAGGCTGGGCTCAGCTGTGGCTGGCTCGGCAAGGACATCTCTGCTCCGTGTGTGTCTCCTCCTCCTCAGACCAGTGCACTTGTTGTTGTTGTTGTTAGCCGCCACTGAGTTGGTCTCTGACTCATGGTGACCTCATGCACAACACCACGAAGTGCTGCCCAGTCCTGCATTGTCCTCATGATCAGTGGCAGATCAAAATGATGTGATCAATGGGGTTTTCATGGGCTGATGTCCAGAAATAGATGGCTGGGCCTTTCTTCCTAGTTCATCTTAGTCTGGGATCTCCACTGAGACCCTTCAGCTTCACGGCAACACGTAAGCCTCCGGTGACATATAAGACAGGCGGGTGCTTCACATGAGGTGCGTTGGCCCGGCATTGAACCTGGGTCTCCTGCATGGAAGGAGAGAATTCTGCCACTGAACCGCCTGTCTCAGAGCAGTGTGCTGGCCAGGGCATGTTCTTCTCAAGCAGATGGCATGGGTGCAGAGGGCCTGCCCAGTTACACAAGTGCTTTTTAAGTCCTTGGTCATGTTTCATTTGCTTTCATTCCATTGGCCAAATCAAGTCATATGGTGGAGTCTAAAGTCAGGGGATGGGGAGCTATATGCAGCCTCTTTAGTGGGAGCAACTACAAAGTCACCTGGCAAAGGAGGTAGGTAGAAGGAGAGTTGAAGGAATGTGGCCTTGGAAGCAAGGTACCATAAATATATATATATATATACACACATACATATATATATATACATATATCCACCACGTGTCTGTCAGTTTGTCGTACTGTGATGGCCTGTGTGTTGCTGTGATACTGGAAGCTTTGCCACCAGTATTTCAAATACCAGCAGGTGTGTGACTACATCTGTGGAAAGAGACAATGGAAAAGCTCAATATCATCAGTCAGAACAAGGCCAGGGGGTGACCGTGGAACAGACCATCAACTGCTCATATGCAAGTTCAAGTTGAAACTGAGGAAGATTAGAACAAGTCCACGAGAGCCAAAGTACAACCCTGAGTATATCCCACCTGAATTTAGAGACCATCTGATGGAAGAATAGATTTGACATGTTGAACACTAATGACTGAAGACCAGAAGATTTGTGGAATGACGTTAAGGACATCATACATGAAGAAAGCAAGAGGTCATTAAACAGGCAGTAAAGAAAGAAAACACCAAAACAGATGTCAGAAGAGACTCTGCAAGTTGCTTTTAAATGTGGAGCAGCTAAAGCGAAATGAAGAAATGATGAAGGCAAAGAGCTGAACAGAAGATTTCAAAGGGCAGCTCGAGAAGACTAAATAAAGTGTTATAATGACATGTGCAAAGACCTAGAGAAAGAAAACCAAAAGGGAAGAACACTGTCAGCATTTCTCAAGCTGAAAGAACTGAAGAAAAAACTCAGGCCTCAAGTTAAAATACTGAAGGATTCTACAGGGAAAATACTAAATGATTCAGGAGGCATCAAAAGAAGATGGAAGGAATGCACAGAGTCATCATACCAAAAAGAATTGGTCGACGTTTAACCATTTCAGAGGGTAGCATGTGATCAAGAACAGACGGTACTGAAGGAAGAGGCCCAAGCTGCACTGAAGGCATTGGTGAAAAACAAGGCTGCAAGAATTGATGGAATATCAATTGAGATGTTTCAACAAACAGATGCAGCACTTGAAGCACTCATTAGTCTATGTCAAGAAATTTGGAAGACGACTACCTGGCCAACAGACTAGAAGAGATTCTTATTTATGCCTATTCCCAAGAAAGGTGATCCAACAGAATGCAGAAATTTTCAAACGATATCATTAATATCACACACAAGTAAAACTTTGCTGGAGATCATTCAAAAGTGGCTGCAGCAGTACATCAACAGGGAACTGCCAGAAAATTCAGGCCGGATTCAGAAGAGGACGTGGAACAAGGGATATCATTGCTGTTGTCAAATGGATCCTGGCTGAAAGCAGAGAATACCAGAAGGATGTTTACCGGTGTTTGATTGACTATGCAAAGGCATTCGATTATGTGGACCATAGCAAATTATGGATAATATTGTGAAGAATGGGAATTCCCAAACACTTAATTGTGCTCATGAGGAATGTGTACGCAGACCAAGAAGCAGTCATTTGAACAGAACAGATACTGCATGGTTTAAAGTCAAGAAAAGTGTGCATCAGGGTTGTATCCTTTCACCAAACTTATTCAGTCTGTATGCTAAGCAAATAATCCAAGAAGCTGGACTATATGAAGAACAGGGCACCAAGATCGGAGGAAGACTCATTACCAACCTGCGTTTTGCAGATGACACAACCTTGCTTGCTGAAAGTGAAGAAGACTTGAAGCGCTTAGTGATGACCATCAAAGACCACAGCCTTCAGTATGGATTGCACCTCAATGTAAAGAAAACAAAAATCCTTACAGCTGGACCAGTAAGCAACATAATGATAAATAGAGCAAAGACTGAAGTTGTCAAGGACTTCATTTTACTCGGATCCACTCTCAACACCCATGGAAGCAGCAGTCAAATCAAAGGACGAATCGCATCAGGCAAATCTGCCGCAAAAGACCTCTTTAAGGTGTTGAAAAGCAAAGATGTCGCCTTGAGGACAAAGGTGCGCCTGACCCAAGCCGTGGTGTTTTCAGTCACCTCATGTGCATTCGAGAGCTATACAATGAATAAGGAAGACCAAAGAGGAATTGACGCCTTTGAATTGTGGTGTTGGCGAAGAATATTGAATATACCACGGGCTGGCAGAAGAACGAACACATCTGTCTTGAAACAAGTACAACCAGGATGCTCCTTATAAGCAAGGATGGCGAGACTTTGTTTCATGTGCTGTGGACACGTTATCAGGAGGGACCAGTCCCTGGAGAAGGACATCATGCTTGGTAAAGTGGAGGGTCAACGAAAAAGAGGAAGACCCTCAACAAGATGGATGGACACAGTGGATGCAACAATGGGCTTAAGCACAGCAACGATTGTGAGGATGGCGCAGGAACGAGCAGTGTTTTGTTCTGTTGTGTGTAGGGTCACTATAAGTTGGGACTGACTCCATGGCAGCTAATACCACCATATATGTATATATTTGTGGGTAGGTGTGTGGGTAGGTGTGTACGTCACCATCTCTAACTCTACCGAAATATTCGAAAATTCAGTCCCCCACCCCCATTGTGTTCTCCATTCTTCATTGTCTAAGGGAGTTGCTTAGGATGTGTTGTGGGGGGAACTTGAGTTTTATAAGTCAGCCAAGAATGAGGCGGGACATACCTTATTGGCAGAATACTAGAAGGCTCTCTTTGGGAACCACCCCCTTCATAGCGGTATTGAAACAGGGTACAATAAAACTGTGTATGTGAACTACCAAAATTCTGGATTCTGTTAACACCTATGGAGCACGCCCTGCCCAGTGTCACCGGCTCTTTCACTTGGTTTAACTCTGCCCTGTGATGCCATCTCCTCCATTCTGTTGGTGCCGGGTAAGCAATACTTCTCCATTCGAGCTTTTTCTCACCTCAAACGTGGGTTTCCTGCAGCAGAGCCAGCGAGACCCATCTCTGTCTTGCAGACACTGGTGAGTGCATCTCTGACCAGAGGAATGCTTCCTAAATGTTCTTTCTGAAATGATTCTGCAGGGCAGTTCCCTCTGACAGTGTGATCACCCCCACTGTAAAATGGAGAGCCTCAGCCCAGAAAAGTGAAGCGGCTTGTTTGAGGCCACACGGGAGAAGCTGGCAGAGCAGACTTCGGCTGGCTGTCCTGAACCCAAGCCCGTGGCCCCACCCTGACTTCCCTGCTGCCCCAGGAGCCACGGCAGCAGCCAGACCGGAGCCACAGTTCCGTGGAAGCCCACCTGCTCACGCCCTCGGGGCATGGCCACGTCCCCACACACCCCAGCATGCCTCTGCGCTCCAACTACTCATGATGGAAAGCTATTAGCAGGGCTAATCCCGGGCAGTAAGACCACTAGTAATCACCACCATTGCCAAGAGCAGAGGCAGCAGTGGCAGTCCTGATGGCTGGGCCCAGCCACGCACTTTGCAGGTGTCAGATAAGTGAAATCACAACAACCCTGTGAGGTTGGTTCTGTTTCTATCCCAAGGTCAGGACAAAGTGGCAGAGCCAGCCCGTCCTTTCAGACCACCCCCAAGGCCCTTGGTTAACTGGGCTTTATGCCCTCCTGGCACAACCGTCCCCACCCCGAACCTGGCTGCCCTTGGCTGAGTCCTGCTAACTCCCAGTCAGCAGCACTGGGGCTACTGTGCTGTTCCCTCTGCTCTGCTCCCTCCAGCCAGGCCTGCCTCTTCTCCCCAGCCCCTGTGAAGCCCTGCCTTGTCGCTGAGCTGGCCCAAGCCCTGCGGGGGAGGACCAGACATGGCTGGGGCCCCAGGGCTGAGCTTTAAGGGCTGTGCCTGTGAAACCTCGTCAGAGTGGAGGACCGCAGCAGGAACATCAGGCTGGAAGAGAGGGAAGAGCCGTGGAGCCGGCGGAGTGAGTTCCCCTCCGACCCATGCTGACCTCCCTCTGCCTCCCCAGCAAAGGCTCACCACCATGGGGCAGCCTCTCACTCGAGTCCAAGTCCGACGCGGCCGCAGGGTTTAGAGCTACAGGTTTACATCGTAACCTGTCAAGCGCTGTGTACCAAATGAGATAGATGAACGCGTTTGAAACAGAGAAGCACTTGATAAAAGTAAGGTGTTATTAGCAGGCTCCGTGATGATTGTGTACTTCATATACTGGGACGTCATTTCTTTTTATATACTTGTCAAACATCATGCTGTGGTTTTGAAGGGAACTGGGGATTTTCTTGTTGGTAGTGGGGTCTCCACCGCCCTTCTGTCTGTTTGTCATACTGTGGTGGCTCGCATGTTGCTGAGATGGCTAGAAGCTACGTGCAAAAGGGGAACCCAAGTATTGCCCATATTTCAAGTACCAGCAGTGTCACCCACAGCAGACAGGTTTTAGCAGAGTTTCGAGACTAAAACAAATTAGAAAGAAATCCCTGGCCATCTCCTTTGAAAATTAGCCGATGAAAACCCTATGGGTCACAACAGAATATTGTCCAATAGAGTGCTGGAAGATGAGCCCCTTAGGTTGGAAGCACTCAGAACGCAGTGGCTGAAACCATGAACTCAAACATACCAGCCGTCATGAAGATGGCACAGGACCAGGCAATGTTTCGTTCTGTTGTACACGGGGTCACCGTGAGCCAGAGCCAATCCACGACAACAACCACAGTGGTGATCTAGATTCCTCTGCAACTTGTTTGTTGTTGTTGTTAGGTACTTTTGAGGCCGTTCCGACTCACAGCGACCCTGTGTACAACAGAACGAAACACTGCCTGGCCCTGAGCCATTTCCTGCGCCATTCTCACAGTTGTTATGCTTGAGCCCATTGTTGCAGCCACTGTGTCAATCCATCTTGTTGCGGGTCTTGAGGAGACAATTGTTTACTGAAACAGGATGCCATGGACACTCCCTTTTTTTTTTTTTTTAATTTTGCTTTAAGTGCAAGTTTACAAATCAAGTCTCTCATACAAAAATTTGTATACACCTTGCTATGTACTCCTAGTTGCTCTCCCCCTAATGAGACTGCACACTCCTTCCCTCCACCCTGTATTCCCGTGTCCATTCAGCCAGCTCCTGTCCCCCTCTGCCTTCTCATCTCCCCTCCAGACAGGAGCTGCCCACATAGTCTCATGTGTTCACTTGAGCCGAGAAGCTGCTCAATCCTCACCAGTATCATTTTCTGTCTTATAGCTAGTCCAATCCCTGTCTGAAGAGTTGGCTTTGGGAATGGTTCCTGTCTTGGGCTAACAGAAGGTCTGGGGATTATGACCTCCGGGGTCCTTCTCGTCTCAGTCAGACCATTAAGCCTGGCCTTTTTACAAGAACTTGAGGTCTGCGTCCCACTGCACTCCTGCTCACTCAGGGATTCTCTGTTGTGTTGCCTGTCAAGACAGTCATCAGTTGTAGCCGGGCACCATCTAGTTCTTCTGGTCTCAGGCTGATGTTGTCTCTAATTTATGTGGCCCTTTCTGTCTCTTGGGCTTATAAGAGCCCATTCACCTTTGCTCCAAGTGGGTTGACACCAATTGATGTATCTTAGATGGCCACTTGCTAGTGTTTAAGACCCCTGACGGCACTCACCAATGTCGGATACAGAACGTTTTCTTAACAGATTTTATTATGCCAATTGACTTAGCTGCACCCTGAAACCATGGTCCCCAGATCCCTGCCCCTGCTGCTCTGGCCTTCAAAGCATTTGGTTTATTCAGGAAACTTCTTTGCTTTAGGTTTAGTCCAGCTGTGCTGACCTCTCCTGTATTGTGTGTTTTCTTTGCCTTCACCTAAAATAGTTCTTGTTTACTATCTAATTAGTGAATGCCCCTCTCCCTCCCTCCCTCCGTCCCCACCCTCGTAACCATCAAAGAATATTTTCTTCTGTGTTTAAACTATTTCTGCAGTTCTTATAATAGTGGTCTCATGCAATATTTGTCCTTTTGCAACTGATTTCACTCAGCGTAATGCCTTCCAGGTTCCGCCATGTTATGAAATGTCTCACAGATTCATCATGGTTCTTTATGGATGCGTAGGATTCCATTGTGTGAATATACCGTAATTTATCCATTCATCTCTTGATGGGCACCTTGATTGTTTCCGTCTTTTTACTATTGTAAACAGTGCTGCAGTGAACATGGGTGTACCTGTATCTGTTCATGTAAGGGCTCTTATTTCTCTAGGATATATTCCAAGCAATGGGACTGCTAGATCGTATGGTAGTGCTATTTCTAGCTTTTTAAGGAAGCGCCAAATGGATTTCCAAAGTGGTTGTACCATTTTGCATCCCCACCAGCATTGTATACGTGTTCCAGTCTCTCCACAGCCACTCCAATGTTTATTATTTTGTGTGTTTTGGATTAATGCCAGCCTTGTTGGAGTGAGATGGTATCTCATTGTAGTTTTGATTTGCATTTCTCTAAGGGCTAATGATTCTAAGCATTTCCCCATGTAGCTGTTAGCTGCCTGAATGTCTTCCTTGGTGAAGCGCCTGTTCATATCCTTTGCCCGTTTTTTAATTGAGTTATTTGTCTTTTTGTTGTTAAGGTTTTGCAGTATCTTGTAGATTTTAGAGCTTAGACACTGATTGGATTTGTAGTAGCCAAAAAAGTTTTTCCCAGTCCGTAGATTGTCTTTTTACTCTTCTGGTGACGTCTTTGGATGATAGGTGTTTGATTTTTAGGCGCTCCCAGTTACCTAGATTTGAGAGATCAGATGCTGTTAGGAAATGTCATAGCTAAAAACATTTCCTGTCTGTAGGTAATCTTTTTACGCTTTTGGTGAAGTCTTTGGATGACCATAGGTGTTTGAGTTTTAGGAGCTCCTAGTTATCTAGTTTCTCTTCTGGTGTTTGTGCATTGTTAGTAATGTTTTGTATGCTGTTTATGCCATGTATTAGGGCTCCTAGCGTTGTACCTATTTTTTCTTCCATTATCTTTATCATTTTAGATTTTATATTTAGGTCTTTGGTCCATTTTGAGTTAGTTTTTGTGCATGGTGTGAGATATGGGTCATGTTTCATTTTTTTTTTGCAGATGGATATCCAGTTATGCCAGCACAATTTGTTAAACAAAGTCCATTTAATGGACTTTGGACTTTTCCCCATTTAATGGACTTTTTGGACTTTGGGTCAAATATCAGCTGCTCATATTTACATGGATTTATGTCTGGATTCTCAATTCTGTTGCATTGGTCTATGTATCTGTTGTTGTACCAGTGCCAGCTGTTTTGACTACTGTGGCCGTATAATAGGTTCTAAAATCAGGTAGCATGAGGCCTCCCACTTTGTTCTTCTTTTTCAGTAATGCTTTACTTATTTGGGACCTCTTTCCCTTCCTTATGAAGTTGGTGATTTGTTTCTCCATCTCATTAAAAAAATGTCGGAATTTTGATGGGAATTGTATTGTATCTATAGATCGCTTTTGAATAGACATTTTGACAATGTTGAGTCTTCCTATCTATGAGCAAGGTATGTTTTTCCACTTACGTAGGTCTCTTTTGGTTTCTTGTGCCATTATCTTGTAGTTTTATTTGTGTAGGTCTTTTACGTCTCTGGTTAGATTTATTCCTAAGTATTTTGTCCTCTTGGGGCCTACTGTAAATGGTATTGATTTGTCAGTTTCCCCTTTGATGTTCTCTATGTTGGTGCAGAGGAATCCCTCTGATTTTTGTGTGTTTATCTTGTATCCTGATGCTCTGCTGAGCTCTTAGTTTCAGTAGTTTTCTTGAGGATTCCTTCGGGTTTTCTGTGTATAAGATCATGTCATCTGCAAATACAGATACTTTGACTTCTTCCTTACCAGTCTAAAAAAACTACTCTAGTTTTTTTTTTCTAGATGCCCTTTATTTATCTAGCCTAATTGCCCTGGCTAGGATCTCCAGCAAATTGTTGAATAAGAGTGGTGAAAAAGGGCACCCTTGTCTGGTTCCCGTTCTCAAGGGGAATGCTTTCAGACCTTCTCCATTTAGGATGATGTTAGCTGTTGGCTTTCTATAAATGCCCTTTATTATGTTGAGGAATTATCCTTCATTTCTATCTTGCTGAGGGTTTTTATCATGAATGAGTGTTGGACTTTGTCAAATGCCTTTTCTGCATCAGTTGAGAAAATCATGTGGTTCTTGTATTTTATTTATATGAAGAATTACGTTGATTCTTTTTCTAATGTTGAACCATCACCACATACATGGTATGAACCGCACTTACTCATGGTGAATTATTTTTTGATATGTTGTTGAATTCTATTGGCTAGAATTTTGTTGAGGACTCTTGCATCTAAGTTCATGAGGGATATAGGTCTGTAATTTTCTTTTGTGGTGTCTTTACCTGGTTTTGGCATCAGGGATATGCTTGCTTCATAGAATGAATTTGGGAGTATTCCATCCTTTTCTATGCTCTGAAATACCTTTTGTATTAGTGGTCTTAACTCTTCTCTGAAAGATTGGTAGAACTCTCCAGTGAAGCCATCAGGGCCAGGACTTTTTTTTCTTGGGTTTTTTTTAAATTACCTTTTCAATCTAGTCTTTTATTATGGATTTATTTAGTTTTTCTACCTCTGTTTGTTCCACAGTCAGCCCCTGGCCTTGTTCTGACAGATGGTATTGAGCTTTTCCATTGTTTCTTTCCACAGATGTAGTCAATTTGATTTTTGTGTGTTCCATCTGATGAGGTCCGTGTGTCTAGTCGCCGTTCATGTTGGTGAAAGAAGGTATTTGCAATGAAGAAGTCTTTGGTCATGCAAAATTCTATCATTCGATCTCCGGCATTGTTTCTATGACCAAGGCCATATTTTCCAACTACTGATCCTTCTTTGTTTCCAACTTTCGCATTCCAATTGCCAGTAATTATCAATGCATCTTGATTGCATGTTTGATCAATTTCAGACTGTAGCAGCTGATAAACATCTTCTATTTCTTCATCTTTGGCCCTAGTGGTTGGTGCGTAAATTTGAATAATAGTTATATTAACTGGTCTTCCTTGTAGTCGTATGGATATTATCCTATCACTGACAGCATTGTACTACAGGACAGATCTTGAAACGTTCTTTTTGACGATGAATGTAACACCATTCCTCTTTGAGTTATCATTCCCAGCATAGTAGACTATATGATTGTCAGATTCAAAATGGCCAATACCAGTCCATTTCAGCTCACTAATGCCTAGGATATTGATGTTTATGTGTTGCATTTCATTTTTGACAATTTCCAGCTTTCCTAGATTCATACTTCGTACATCCCAGGTTCTGATTATTAATGGATGTTTTCACCTGTTTCTTCTCATTTTGAGTCTTGCCACATCAGCAAATGAAGGTCCTTAAAGCTTTACTCCATCCACGTCATTAAGGTCGACTCTACTTTGAGGAGGCAGCTCTTCCCCCATCATCTTTTGAATGCCTTCCAACCTCATCTTTTGAATGCCTTCCAACCTCATCTTTTGAATGCCTTCCAACCTGGGGGGCTCATCTTTTAGCACTGTATCAGACAGTGTTCCACTGCTGTTCATAAGGTTTTCACTGGCTAATGCTTTTCAGAAGTAGACTGCCGGGTCCTTCTTCCTAGTCTGTCTTAGTCTGGAAGCTCAGCTGAAACCTGTCCTCCACGGGTGAAGAAAATCAGAGCAAGTCCACAAGAGCCAAAATATGACCTTGAGTATATCCCATCTGACTTTAGAGACCATCTCAAGAATAGATTTGACACATTGAACACTAGTGACTGAAGACCAGACGAGTTGTGGAGTGACATCAAGGACATCATCCGTGAAGAAAGCAAGAGGTCATTGAAAAGACAGGAAAGAAAGAAAAGACCAAGATGGATGTCGGAGGAGACCCTGAAACTTGCTCTCGAACATCGAGCAGCTAAAGCAAAAGGAAGAATTGATGAAGTAAAAGAACTGAACAGAAGATTTCAAAGGGCCTCTCGAGAAGACAAAGTAAAGTATTATAATGACATGTGCAAAGAGCTGGAGATGGAAAACCAAAAGGGAAGAACACACTTGGGATTTCTCAAGCTGAAAGAACTGAAGAAGAAATTCAAGCGCCAAGTTGCAATAATGAAGGATTCTATGGGGAAAATATTAAACGATGCAGGAAGCATCAAAAGAAGATGGAAGGAATACACAGAGTCATTATACCAAAAAGAATTAGTAGATGTTCAACCATTTCAAGAGGTGGCATATGATCAGGAACCAATGGTACTGAAGGAAGAAGTTCAAGCTGCTCTGGAAGCATTGGCGAAAAACAAGGCTCCAGGAATTGATGGAATATCAATTGAGATGCTTCATCAAACAGATGCAGTGCTGGAGGTGCTCACTTGTCTATGCCAAGAAATACGGAAGACAGCTTCCTGGCCAACTGACTGGAAAAGGTCCATATTTATGCCTATTCCCAAGAAAGGTGATCCAACCAAATGCAGAAATTATAGAACAACATCAGTAATATTACATGCAAGCAAAATTCTGCTGAAGATGATTCAAAAATGGTTGTAGCAGTCTATTGACAGGGAACTGCCGGAAATTCAGGCTAGTTTCAGAAGAGGATGTGGAACCGGGGATATCATTGCTGATGTCAGATGGATCCTGGCTGAACGCAGAGGATACCAGAAAGATGTCTTCGTGTGTTTTATTGATTATGCAAAGGCATTCGACTGTGTGGATCATCACAAATTATGGATAACGTTGTGAAGAATGGGAGTTCCAGAACACTTAATTGTGCTCATGAGGAACCTCTGCATAGATCAAGAGGCATTTGTTCGGACAGAACAAGGGGATACTGATGGCTTTAAAGTCAGGAGGGTGTGTGTCAGGGATGTATTCTATCACCATACCTATTCAATCTGTATGCTGAGCAAATAATCCAAGAAGCTGGACTATACGAAGAAGAATGGGGCATCAGGATTGGAGGAAAACTCATTAACAACCTGCATTATGCAGATGACACAACCTTGCTTGCTGAAAGTGAAGTGGACTTGAAGCACTTACTAATGAAGGTCAAAGACCACAGCCTTCAGTATGGATTGCACCTCAACATAAAGAAAACAAAAATCCTCACAACTGGAACAATGAGCAACATCATGATACATGGAGAAAAGACTGAAGTTGTCAAGGATTTAATTTTACTTGGATCCACAATCAACAGCCATGGAAGCAGCAGTCAAGAAATCAAAAGATGCATTGCATTGGGTAAATCTGCTGCAAAGGATCTCTTTAGAGTGTTGAAGAGCAAAGATGTCACCTTGAAGACTAAGATGCACCTGACCCAAGCCATGGTATTTTCAATCACATCATACGCATGTGAAAGCTGGACAATGAATAAGGAAGACCGAAGAAGAGTTGACACCTTTGAATTGTGGTGTTGGCGAAGAATATTGAATATACCATGGACTGCCAAAAGAACGAACAAATCTGTCTTAGAAGAAGTACAGCCAGAATGCTCCTTATAGACAAGGATGGCAAGACTGCGTCTTACATACTTTGGACATGTTGTCAGGAGGGATGAGTCCCTGAAGAAGGACATCATGCTTGGCAGAGTACAGGGTCAGCGGAAAAGAGGAAGACCCTCAATGAGGTGGATTGACACAGTGGCTGCAACAGTGAACTCAAGCATAACAATAATTGCAAGGATGGCTCAGGACCGGGCAGTGTTTCGTTCTGTTGTGCCTAGGGTCCCTATGAGTCAGAACCAACTCGACGGCACCTAACAAAAACAACCTCTATTTGTGTTAGTTTAGGTAGGTAGTATGTTTCTAGAAATTCATCCATTTCTTCTAGGTTTTCAAATTTGTTAGAGCACAATTTTTCGTAATAATCTGATATGTTTCTTTTAATTTCAGTTGGGTCTGTTGTGATATCGTCCATCTCATTTCTTATTCAGGTTATTTGCTTCCTGTCCTGCTTTTCTTTTGTCAGTTTGGCCAATGGTTCATCAATTTTCTTAATTTTTTCAAAGAACCAGCTTTTGGTCTTGTTAACTCTTTCAGTTGTTTTTCTGTTCTCTATTTCATTTAATTCTGCTCTAATTTTTCTTATTTGCTTTCTTCTGGTGCCTGAGGGCTTCTTTTGTTGCTCTCTTTCTCTTTATTCAAGTTGTAGGGATAATTCTTTGATTTTGGCCCTCTCTTCTTTTTGAATGTGTGTAGCTAGTGCTATAAATTGACCTCTGAGCGCTGCTTTAGCTGTCTCCCAAAGTTTCTGATAGGAAGTGTTTTCATTCTCATTGGATTCTATGAATTTCTTTATTCCATCCTTAATTTCTTCTATAATCCAGTCGTTTTTGAGCAGGGTGTTGTTCAGTTTCCAAACGTTTGATATCTTTTCCCTGCTTTTTCTGTTATTGATTTCTATTTTTATGTTTTTATGGTCAGAGAAGATGCTTTGTTGTATTTCAATGTTTTGGATTCTGTTAAGGCTTGCTTTATGTCCTAATATGTGGTCTATTCCAGAGAATGTTCCATGTGCATTGGAAAAGAAAGCATACTTGGATGCTGTTAGGTGGTATGTTCTGTATATGTCTATGAGGTCACGTTGGTTGATTGTAGCATTTAGATCTTCAGTGTCTTTATTGAGAGTCTTTCTTGATGTTCTGTCTTCACCAAAAGTGGTGTGTTGAAGTCTCCTACTATTATTGTGGAGTGTCTATCTCACTTTTCAATGCTGTTAGAGTTTGTTTTATGTATATATGTATATATAACCATATTAAATATTTATGTGTAAATATTTAATATGGTTGTATCCTGGTATATTGTCCCTTTAATCATTATATAGTGTCCTTCCTTATCCTTTGTGATGGATTTAACTTTAAAGTCTATTTTGTCAGAAATTAGTATTACCACTCCTGCTCTTTTTTGATTGTTGTTAGCTTGATATATTTTTTCCTTCCTTTGAGTTTTAGTTTGTTTGCATCCTTAAGTCTGAGGTGTGTCTCTTATAGGCAGCATATAGATGAATTGTGTTTTTCCATCCATTCTGCCACTCTCTGTCTCTTTATTGGTGCATTTAGTCCATTTACATTCAGCATACTTATGAATAGGTATGAGTTTAGTGCTGTCATTTTGATGTCTTTTTTTATGTTTTTGACAGTTCTTTTTTCACTTAATCTTTTGTGCTGAGTAGTTTATCTTTACATATTCTCTTTTCTTCATATTCGTTGTTGTTTTTGTTTTTGGTAATTCTTTATGTTTTCCTTGCGTTTTATTTTGATGAGTAGGATTGTTAGTCTCTTTTGTGGTCAATATTTACCCCTATTTTTCTAAGTTTAAACCTAACTTTGATTTCTTTATATCACCTTGACTTCCTCTCCATATGAAAGATATATTGCTACATTTTTTAGTCCCTCTTTGTTGTTTTAATGTCATGGACACTCTTGAATAAATGAGAGATAATTCCTTTCATGTATGTAAATCATTCACTAAATGGGTTAGACCTCTGGTGCATAAAGCTCCACTAGTAATTTTTTTTTTTTTAACATTTTAAAAGACATGGGAAGTGGCCCTGCTGTTCTTACAGCCCGCAGGTGAGCTGCTGCTTGAGAGAAGCACGGGGACTTTGGGACTTGCTATCCTTCATACAGACAGTGACATGGCCTGAAAGTCATTCCTTCCTTGTGGTTCTTCTCTCAATACTGCAGCTGTAATTCTTGTCCTGAGGGTGCTTTTTCTGTAAAGCATATTTCGTATTGGAAAGTGTCATCCAAACTTGAAGGCAGTGGTGTCTTCTCATTAGGCACAACATTCCTTCCAGTTGTGCTGTTTGTAGGTACTGTCCTGACTCACAGCGACCCTGTGTACAACAGAACTAAACGCGGCCGGGTCCTGCGCCATCCTCACAGTCATTGCTATGCTTGAGCGCATTGTTGCAGCCACTGCGTTAATCCATCTCATTGAGGGTCTTCCTCTTTTAAACTGGCCCGCTACTTTGCCAAGCATGATGTCCTTCTCTAGGGACTGATCCCTCCTAATAATATGGCCAAAGAATGTGAGACATAGTCTTGCCATCCTTGCTTCTAAGGGGCATTCTGGTCGTACTTTTTCCAGGACAGATTTGTTCGCTTTTTTGACAGTTCATGGTATATTCAATATTCTTCTCCAGCACCACAATTCAAAGGTGTCAATTCCTCTTTGGTCTTCCTTATTCATCATCCAGCTTTCACGTGCATATGAGGCGATTGAAAACACCATGGCTTAGGTCAGGCGCAGCTTTGTCTTCAAGGTGACATCTTTGCTTTTCAACACTTTGAAGAGGTCTTTTGCAGCACATTTGCCAAGTGCAATGCGTCTTTTGATTTCTTGACTGCTGCTTCTATGGATGTTGATTTTGGATCCAACTGAAATGAAATCCTTGACAACTTCAGTCTTTTCTTTGTTAATTATGATGTTGCTTATTGGTCCAGTTGTGAGGATTTTTGTTTTCTTTTATGTTGAGGTGTAATCCATACTGAAGGCTGTGGTTTTTGATCTTCATCAGTAAGTACTTCAAGCCGTCTTCACTTTCAGCAAGCAAGGTCATCATCTGCATATCGCAGGTTGTTAATGAATCTTCCTCCAATCCTCACGCCCCATTCTTCTTCATGTAGTGCAGCTTCTTGGATTATTTGCTCAGCATACAGATTGAATAGGTGTCATGAAAGGGTGCAACCCTGACACACTTCTCCTGACTTTAAACAATGCAGTATCTCCTTGTTCTTTTCCAGCGACCATGTCTGTCAGTTTGTGGTAATGTGGGGTTTTTGTGTTGCTGTGATGCTGGAAGCTATGCCACCAGCATTCAGATACCAGCAGGTCACTTATGGTGGACAGGTTTCAGGTGAGATTCCAGACTAAGACAGACTAGGAAGAAGGACCCAGCAGTCTACTTCTGAAAAGATTAAGCCAGTGAAAACCTTACAAATATCAGCAGAACATTGTGTGATATAGTGCCAGAAGATGAGCCCCTCAGGTTGGAAGGCACTCAGAAGATGACTGGGGAAGAGCTGCCTCCTCAAAGTAGACCCGACCTTAATGACATGAACGGAGCCAAGCTCTCAGGACCTTCATTTGCTGATGTGGCATGACTCAAAATGAGAAGAAAGAGCTACAAACATCGATTAATAATCAGAACATGGCATGTACAAAGGATGACTCTAGGAAAATCGGAAGTCATCAAAAATGAAATGGAATGCATAAATACCGATGTCCTAGGCATTAGCAAGCTGAAGTGGACTGATATTGGCCATTTTAAATCGGACATTCAGTGGTCTACTGTGCTGGGAATGACAACTTGAAGAAGAATGGCATTGCATTCATCATCAAAAAGAACATTTTAAGATCTATCCTGAAGTACAATGCTGTCAGTGATAGGTTAATATCCATATGCCTACAAGGAAAACCAGTTAATACCAATATTATTCAAATTTACACACCAACCAGTAAGGCCAAAGATGTAGAAATTGAAGATTTTTACCAACTTCTGCAGTCTGAAGTTGGTCAAACATGCAGTCGGAAGCATTGATTGGAATAGGAAAGTTGGAAACGAAGAAGGATCAGTAGTTGGAAAATATGGCCTTGATGATAGAAAAGATGGCGGAGATGGCATGATAGAATTTTTGCAAGACCAATGACTTCTTCATTGCAAATACCTTCTTTCATCAACATAAATGTTGACTATACACATGGCCTACCCAGATGGAATACACAGGAATCAAATCAACTACATCTGTGGAAAGAGACAATGGAAAAGCTCAATATCATCAGTCAGAACAAGGCCAGGGGGTGACTGTGGAACAGACCATCAACTGCTCATAAGCAAGTTGAAGTTGAAGAAAATTGGAACAAGTCCACGAGAGCCAAAGTACAACCTTGAATATATCCCACCTGAATTTAGAGACCATCTTAGGAATAGATTTGACGCAATGAGCACTAATGGCTGAAGACCAGACGAGTTGTAGGATGACATCAAGGACATTATACATGAAGAAAGCAAGAGGTCATTAAAAAGACAGGAAAGAAAGAAAGAACCAAAGTAGATGTCAGAGGAGACTCTGAAACTTGCTCTTGAACATCAAGTAGCTAAAGCAAAAGGGAGAAATGATGAAGTAAAGGAGTTGAACAGAAGATTTCAAAGGGCGGTTCAAGAAGACAAAGTAAAGTATTATTATAAATCTATAAATGTATAAAAGTATTATAGTGACATGTACAAAGGCCTGGAGATAGAAAACCAAAAGGGAAGAATGTGCTTAGCATTTCTCAAGCTGAAACAAGAAAAAATTCAAGCCTCGAGTTCAATATTGAAGGATGTGATGGGAAAAATATTAAACACCACAGCAAGCATCAAAAGAAGATGGAAGGAATACACACAGCAGTACACCAAAACGAAATGGTCAGCTTTCAACCATTTCAGGAGGCAGCACGTGAGCAGGAACCGATGGTACCGAAGGAAGAAATCCAAGCTGCGCTGAAGGCATTGGCGAAAAACAAGGTTCCAGGAATTGACGGAATATCAACTGAGATGTTTCAGCAAACAGATGCAGCACTGGAAGTGCTCACTTGTCTATACCAAGAAATTTGGAAGACAGCTACCTAGCCAACAGGCTGGAAAAGATCCATATTTATGCCTATTCCCAAGAAAGATGATCCAACCAAATGTGGAAATTATCAAACAAGATCATATTAATATCGCGTACGAGTAAAATTTTGCTTATGATCATAGAAAAGCGGCTGCAGCAGTATATTGACAGGAACTGCCAGAAATTCAGGCCAGATTCAGAAGAGGATGTGGAACTAGGAGTATCGGTGCTGATGTCAGATCCCGACCGAAAGCAGAGAGTACCAGAAAGATGTTTACCTGTGTTTTATTGACTATGCAAAGGTATTGGACTGTGCGGATCATAACATATTATGGATAGCATTGCAAAGAATGGGAATTCCTTCTAGTCATAGGAGAGACATTATTTTTTCCCATCTGTCTGTAATGAGCATGTGAGAAGTGCCAGGGACAAGAAGGTGGCAGACCCAGGAGCCGTCTGCTCCTTGGTACCAGGCTGCTGGTGGCTGAGCTGTGCCAACGAGCAAAATGGGAACACAAATATTGGCGCCTACCAGACTCCAAACCCAAATGTCCTCAATGCGAGGCCCGAGCATGGCTCTCTGGGCATGTGGGGTGGCAGTAGTGTAGCCATGTCCACAGGTTACGACAACAGTAAAGTTTCGTACAGAGAACGTGTAACCGCTATGTTTGCACTCGGGAAGTACGGATCTCTATCCGGCAGCGAAACTGCTGACGTGGCGTGAGAGATGTTGGTCCCTGGTGGTTTGGGTTTTCCTGCCCTCATCTTTCTCCTTGCTTCTGTTTCTCCTCGGAAATGCCCAGTGACAGTGCCTGGCGTCTTGTGCACCTGGGGACCCATGTCCAGGTGTGACCGTGGGCTGGATGGTGGCCGTATCCCCCAGCACTTTGAGGAGAGCGCGGCTGTGGCATTGAGCCCAGCAGCACTGAATGCTGGCTGTGACCTTGGTGTTTCTCAGCCTCCCTGAGCTCCTGCCCTCCAGCTGCGAAGTCAGGATAATAATGCCTTCTGAAGGGTTTCTAGTCGATCGAGGCCTACATGTCCCTTGACTCCCACGGCAGTCATCCCGTCACTGATTCCCTGGAACGGGCACTGGGGCCCCGACCAGGGCCACTACCCGGCCATCCCATCGTCTCAGCTCATGGCTGCACCCCCTCGCCCTCCACCTGCAGGACCCTGCCGGGCTGTCCTCCTCACAGCAGGGACTGTGGAAGGATTCTTCCTACCTCTGCCTCCCCAGTCTCTAGAAGCACGCCTGGCACATAGCGGATGTTTTGTGGGTGTTTGTCGAATGACTGAATGTAACAAACCAGTTTCCTTCAAGTCAGCCCTGCCTCATGATGACCCACATGTGTCAGAGTAGAACTGTGCTCCATAGGGCTCTCAATGGCTGATCTTCAGAAGTAGATTGCCAGACCTTTCTTCTGAGACACCTCTGGGTAGACTCGAACCTCCAACCTTTCTGTTAGCAGCCAAGCGTTTAACTGTTTGCACTACCCAGAAACTCGGAATGTGATGTCATTGTTGGGTGCCGTGAAGTCCATTCCGACTCACGGTGGCCCCATGTGACAGAGTAGAACTGCCCCATTGGGTTTTCTAGGCCGTAGTCTTTACCGGAGCTGATCACCAGGTCTTCCTCTCTCAGAGCCACTAGGTGGGTTTTCACTGGCAACCTTTTGGTTTTAGCAGTTAAGCGCTTAACTGTTTCGGCCACCCAAGGACTCCGAATGTGATAACAGCTGGTGTTTATTGGGTGTTCTCTCTCTGTGCGCATAGCATGCCCATGTGCACACTCCAGCACAGCTGCTCACATGCCCACCTCGGCCAGTGCCAGCTTAAACGTGACACAGTGCTCTGTGGACGAGGCTGCCCCCGTGGGAGGGCTGAGATCCCCATCTACGACACTGGGACTCACGCTGGGTGACACATTCAGACCAGCTGCTCTCCAGTACCGCTCCCGGCCAGACTCCCCAAAACAGGCCTCTGAGACTGCTGATCCTGGGGGGCAGGGGAAGAGGTGCAGAATTTAGACCCCCCCCCGCCCCGCTCAGAAACCCCAGTCATCTGCTGGCATCCACCCTACCTTAACCCTCCACCAGGAGAACAAAGGTTAATACGTGTGCGCGCGCATGTGCGCGTGCGTGCATGCGTGGCATCATTTGATTAAAAACATACCACTTTGCAGGCCTTTTCCCCTTACTAAACCAAACCTGTTGCTGTCGAGTCAATTCTGACTCACGGCGACCCCTTACGTGTCAGAGTAGAATGGCTCCATAGGTAGGGTTTTCTACTCTTTACAGAAGCAAATCACCAGGCCTTTCTTCTGAGGTGCCGCCGGGTGGGTTCGGCTGAGAGCAGACTGTTTGCACTACCCAGGGACCTTTGCACTTGCTGGAACTTCATAAATATTTTACCATGTTATTAAGTTATTCTTTGAAACACTCTACACAGCCACGTTTTAACCTCATTACGGAAACCCCGTTCCATTTACTTAGCCCTTCCCCAGTGTTGATGTCCAGATTGTTGCCAGTTTTTATTCCTGTAAATGAGCCTGTAATAATGATGATTTAACAAACTCATCTTGTTTGTCCCCTTCCAGAGAGTTCTAAAAGGGCAGGTTCTAGGCTAAAGGATAGGGGTTCTTCAGGGTTCCAGATGCTTCCTTACACCTTTCCCAGCATCAACCTTATCAACCCAGAATTTTGCCAGTTTGTCAGAAGGAAAAAGTGCAGTCTTGTTCTAATTTCCATTTATTTGCACCGTGACAAGGTCGAAGCTTTTAAACAACAGATCCGGAGCTGCTTCTCAGAGCTGGGCGCACACCCTGCCACCTCATTCATTTTCCTGGTTATGTCATTTTCATATCTTTTATTCATTCATTCTTTTGACAAACGTCTAGATCCACTGTGTGCTCAGTTCTGTTCTGAGCACTTGGGGATTCAGCAATGAGCAAAAAGATTGGAGCCCTTGCCCCCATAAAGTTCATATTCTGTTAGGGTGACAGAGACAGTAAGGAAGTAAATATATAGTGGATCATAGAGCAATGTGGTCAATACCAAACAAGCAGGGAAGGGCTAGCAGAGGCAGGAGTGTTATAAAAACCCTGAAGGCATCGAGAGAATGGTACGTGCAAAGGCCCTGAGGCAGGAGCTGCTTGCTGTGTGTGAAGCAAAGCAAGGAGGCCTGTGGCTGGAGCAGACCAGGCAAGGAGAGAGTCACAGAAGGAGAGGTCAGAGAGTGTGGGTGGCTGGTGGGAGGACCATTGTGAGGTGACTTTGAGGGATGTGTGATGCCATCCCAGGGTCTTACCTTGTTCTGCTCTGCATTTTAAAAAGACCGTTCTCAGAGGAAGATGGTTAAGGGTAGACACAGGGAGGCTGCTGCAGTAACTAACCCATGTAAGAGGTGATGGGAACTTGGACCAGGGGTGAGGACAGGGCGGCAGGGAGGGGTCAGCCTCTGGGTATGCATTGAAAGCAGTGCCGTGGGCATCTGCGATGGTTTGGATGTGGGTGACAGAAAGATATGTCACAGACGACTCCAAGCCTGAGTAACTGGCAGGGCAGAGTTTACGTTTCTGGAGTTGGAACCTGGGGAGGACCATGTTTTGTTTTTTTTAATTGTGCTTTAAGTGAAAGTTTATAAATCAAGTCAGTCTCTCCTAGAAAAATTTATATACACCTTGCTATGTACTTCTCGTTGCTCTCCCCCTAATGAGACAGCCCACTCCTTCTCTCCACCCTATACTCCCGTGTCCATTCAGCCAGCTCCTGTCCATCTCTGCCTTCTCATCTCCCCTCCAGACAGGAGCTGCCCACATAGTCTCATGTCTGCTTGGGCCAAGAAGCTCACTCCTCACCAGTATGATTTTCTGTCTTATAGTCCAGTCCAATCCCTGTCTGAAGAGTTGGCTTTGGGAATAGTTCCAGTCTTGGGCTAACAGAGGGTCCGGGGACCATGACCTCTGGGGTCCTTCTAGTCTCAGTCAGACCATTAGAGGACCATGTTTTGATGGTGGTAGTGGTGGTGACAGCAGCGGGCTGGAGTGGAGGAAGGGCAGAATGCAGAGTTTGGGCTCAGTCATATTAAATCTGAGATGCCCATTACACTGTGTCTTGGTCTCCTCGTGCTACCGTAGCAGAAATACCACAAGTGGGTGGCCGTAAAGAACAGACATTTATTGTCTCACGGTTCTGGAAGCTGAAAGTCCAAATCAGGGTCTCAGCCATGTCGATTCCTTGTGTGAGCCTCTCCTAGTTTCCAGTGTCTGAGGTGATCCTCGCTTATAGACAAATCTCACAGGGCATCTGTCTTCCCCTGTGTGTGTATGTGTCTATTCTGGTCTTTTTATAACTTAGAAGTGATTAGATATAGGCTACCCCCTACACTGTACATCCTCAATGGATTGGTTGTTCACATTGCATTAGATTGCATTATGGAAGATGATTACATTACATGTAATGTGACTACTCTATGGAAGGTGATTACATGACATGGCATGACATGGAAGGGAATTGTATTACATTACAGTATGTAAGGTAATCTGCTATACCCAAGGCCAACTGATCTAATCGCATGTAACTATTCTATGACAGCAACTAGGCTAGTGTTTGGCGAAACCACTGGGAACCACAGCGTAGCCAAGTGAACACACAAAATGAACCATCACAGGCTCCAAGTGGAGACATGCATTGGGCAGTTGACTCTGCATGTGAGCTGGAGAGGAAGGGCTTGACCTAAAGATGCAAATGGAAGGGTTGTCAGAGTCCAGCTGGTATTTCTGATCACCTAGATATTCCCGAAGAGAGCCCCAGGTGAACCCTCAGGTCCCTCCTCCAGCTGCCACAAATGTCCCTGTTTCTTCCCATGTGTGCCTCATCTGAGAGGTGAGAGGAACCAGCAGAGGAGCCTGAAAAGAAGCCACGAAGGAGACTGGAGGCAGTGCAAGAGGGCGAGCTGCCTGGAAGCCACAGAAACAAGGTGGAGGAGGAGGGAGAGGTCAGCTACGTGGCTGAGGCCGAGGGCTCACTACTGGATTTAGCCACAAGGTCATTTGTGACCTCACTGAGCCGTTTGCTGGCAGTGGTGGTAATGGCAGCTTGGGATGGGGTAGCAAGCCTGCCTGGAGTGGGTTCCAGGGGGAGAGTAGGACACCTGCTGTAAAGAGAGCGGGAAATAGACGGTGACTGGTGGGAGATGGAGGGTGAAAATGGGGCCTTGAGTATAAGATGGGAGATGTTATGCCCTTTTATTGTCCATGGGAAAGATCCAAAAGAGAGAGGTTGACAACTCGGGAGAAAATAAAAGGATTTCTTAATGAGACTTGGGTGTGCTGTCTTGCTTAGGAGGACTGCCCAACCCAAGATTATCCTCTAATACTTGAATAATGTTGTAACAAATAGACTTTGTGATGTAATGGCTCAGCTGTGAGAGGGATTTCTTTCTCACTCACTCGCAGTCTGGAATAAGTGTTCACTGATTTATTTGTATGTTTCTGAACGTAGCTATACTGTTCTGATGTAAATTTTGTGGCAAGTTTTAATATCTGATGAGTCAAAAACGTCATTGCTAGACTTTTTAGAAATGTTATGGCAATTCTCACATACTTATTTTTTCTCATCTTGTTGTTCAGTGCCATTGAGTCAGTTCCAACTAGTATTTTTTCCTATATCAACTTTAATATCAATCTGTCTAATGACATGACTTTAATAAAAATGTAAGTGGGTCTGGGGAGATCATTGTTGTTGTTAGGTGCCATCAAGTCAGTTCTGACTCATAGCAACCCAGTGTACAACAGAACAAAACACTGCCTGGTCCTGCGTCATTCTCACAATCGTTGCTTTGCTTAAGCCCATTGTTGTAACCACCGTGTCAGTCCATCTGGTTGAAGGCCTTCCTCTTCTTCAGTGACTGTCTACTTTACCAAGCATGATGTACTTCTCCAGGGACTGGACCTTCCAAATAACATGTGTAAAGGACGTGAGACAAAGCCTTGCCATCCTCCTTCTGAGGAGCTTTCTGGCTGTACTTCTGGCAATCCATGGTGTATATTCAGTATTCTTTGCCAGCACCATAATTCAAGGCATCAATTCTTCTTCTATCCTCCTTATTCATAATCCAGCTTTCACATGCATATGAGGCAATTAAAAACACCATGGCTTGGGTCAGACGAGCCTTAGTCTTCAAAGTGACATCTTTGCTTTTTAACACTCTTAAGAGATCTTTTGCAGCAGATTTACCCAATGTAATGCGTCTTTTGATTTCTGGACTGCTGCTTCCATGGCTGTTGATTCTGGATCCAAGTACAATGAAACCCTTGACAACTTCAACCTTTTCTCCGTTTATCGTGATGTTGCTTATTGGTCTAGTTGTGAGGATTTTTGTTTACTTTATGTTGAGGTGTAATCCATACAGAAAAAGTAGACTGCCGAGCCCTTCTTCCTAGTCTGTCTCAGTGTGGAAGCTCAGCTGAAACCCGCCCTCCATGGTGACACTGCCGGTATCTGAACACCAGTGGCCTAGCTTCCAGCATGATAGCAACACGCAAGCCCCCACAGTACAGCAAACTGACCGAAGAGATCCATATTTATGCCTATTCCCAAGAAAGGTGATCCAACCAAATGCAGAAATCATCGAACAATATCATTAATATCACACGCAAGCAAAATTTTACTGAAGATCATTCAAAAGCGGCTGCAGCAGTACATCGACAGGGAACTGCCAGAAATTCAGGCCAGATTCAAGAGAGGACGTGGAACCAGGGGTGTCATTGCTGATGTCAGATGGATCCTGGCTGAAAGCAGAGAATACCAGAAAGATGTTTACCTGTGTTTTATTGACTATGCAAAGGCATTCGACTGTGTGGATCATCACAAATTATGGATAACATTGCAAAGAATGGGAATTCCAGAACACTTAATTGTGCTCACGAGGACCTTTGCATAGATCAAGAGCCAATTGTTCAGACAGAACAAGAGGATACTGAGTGGTTTAAGTCAGGAAAGGCGTGCGTCAGGGTTGTGTTCTTTCACCATACCTGTTCAGTCTGTATGCTGAGCAAATAATCTGAGAAGCTGGACTATATGAAGAAGAATGAGGCATCAGAATTGAAGGAAGACTCATTAACAACCTGCACTTTGCAGATGACACAACTTTGCTTGCTGAAAGTGAAGAGGAATTGAAGCACTTGCTAATGAAGATCACCTTAGTAATTAAAAAAAAAAAAAAGAGGATAATGGATTACTCCTCAACATAAAGAAAACAAAAATCCCCACAACTGGGCCAATAAGCAACACCATGATAAACAGAGAAAAGATTGAAGTTGTCAAGGGTTTCATTTTACTTGGATCCAGAATCAACAGCCATGGAAGCAGCAGTCAAGAAATTAAAAGATGCGTTGCATTGGGCAAATCTGCTGCGAAGGACCTCTTTAAAGTGTTGAAAAGCAAAGACTAAGGTGCGCCTGACCCAAGCCATGGTATTTTCAATAGCATCATATGCACGCGAAAGCTGGACAATGAATAAAGAAGACCGAACAAGAATTGATGTCTTTGAATTGTGGTGTTGGTGAAGATTATAGAATATAACTTGAACTGCCAGAAGAATGAAGAAATCTGTCTTAGAAGAAGTACAACCAGAATGCTCCTTAGAAGCGAGGATGGCAAGACTGCACCTTACATACTTTGGACATGTTGTCAGGAGGGATCCGTCCCTGGAGAAGGATATCATGCTTGGTAAAGTACAGAATTTTTTTTAAAGTACAGGGTCAACAGAAAAGAGGAAGACCCTCAACGAAATGGATTGACACCGTGGCTGCAACAATGGACTCAAGCATAACAACGATTGTAAGGATGGCACAGGACGGGGCAGTGTTTCATTCTCTTGTGCATGGGGTCGCTATGAGTTGGAACTGACTCGACGGTACCTAACAACAACTAGAACAATCCATGCTGAAGGCTGTAGTCTTTGATCTTCATCAGTAAGTGTGTCAAGTCCTCTTTTTCCAAAAGCAAGGTTGTGTCATCTGCATATTGCAGGCAGTTCATAAATCTCCCTCCAAACCTGATACCGCCTTCTTCATATAGTTTGGCTTCTTGGAGTATTTGCTCAGCATACAGGTTGAGTAAGGATGGTGAAAGGATACAACCCTGGTGCACACCTTTCCTGATTTTAAACCATGCAGTATCCCCTTGCTCGGTTGGATGGATTACCCCTAGTAGAATTTTTGAGATGTATTTATTAGTTTGGGAAAGGTTATAGCTTCTGAAGTTGAGTTTTGCATCCAGGAATATAACATGTCTCTCCATTTATTCAAATCTTGCTTTGATAACCTTCAATGAAATATGTATAAATTTCTTTCTATAGGTCTTGTGCTATCCATATGAAATTTATCCCAAGGCACTCAATAGCTTTGCCATTAATGTGAACATGGCATTCCCCCCTACCCCCAATTCAAATGGGTTTTTTTTTTTTTTTTTTGGTATATTTTATTTGAGTCCTGCTACTTTTCTAAAGGAAACCCTGGTAGTTTAGTGGTTAAGTGCTACGGCTGCTAACCAAAGGGTCGGCAGTTCAAATCCACCAGGCGCTCCTTGGAAACTCTTTGGGGCAGTTCTACTCTGTCCTATAGGGTCGCTGTGAGTCGGAAACTGACTCGACGGCACTGGGTTAACTTTTCTAAATTGCCTTATTGACATTTTCTAGTTGAACAATCATATCCACAAATACTGATATATCTTTTTTTCAACACATATATACTGTTCATTTCATTTTTCTTCTCTCATTTCAAAAGCTGGAGCCTCTAAAAATGTGAATACTAGAAGCGAATGGAAGCATGTCTATCTCGTTCATGACTTTAATGGAAATGCTTTTAGTACTCCACCTGTTTAATATGATGTTTTCAGTTAGCATCCGATTAATACTCTGTCATGTTTAGGATGTTTTATTTCTATATAGTTTATCCATTTTGTTGAATACCCTTTTAAAATTTTATTGTTGTTCGGAATATACATAGCAAAATGTACACCAGTTCAACTGGTCCTACATATACAATTCAATTACATTGATTATATTCTTCGAATTGTAGAACTATTCTCACCCTCCTTTTCTGAGTTGTTTCTCTCCATTAACATAAACTCACTGCCCCTGAAGTTCCCTATCTAATCTTTCAAATTGCTGTTGTCAATGCGATCCCATATAGATAAATCTTAAAAAAGCACAATGCTCAAGGCAGATATTGTATACCATTCCTCACAGAAATGGCTGCTGAATTTTGTCACATGCCTTTTTTAATGGAATTGAAAGATCTGCTAATTTTTGAAGCACGCTTTTATTTGGAATAAATGCTAGTTGGTCTTCATGTGTCATTTTTAAACATATTGCTAGAATAAATATTCCTAATATTTTGTTTGGGATTTTTATGTTAATGCCCATGTATTAGATTGGCTTATATTTTCTTTATTATATTTTGATATTAGGGTTTCTTAGTTACCTAGTGCTGCCATAACACAAACACCACAAGTGGGTGGCTTTAAAGAACAGAAATTTGTTTTCTCGTCATTCTGGAAGCTAGAAGTCCAAATCAGGGTCTCAGTTGTGTCAGTTCCTTCTGTGGGCCTCTCCTAGTTCCTGGTGACTGATGGCAATCCTTGGCATTCCTGGACTTGAACATGCATCCATCCCCATTGTCTATCTCCCCCTGTCTGTGTGTCTGTTCTGTTCTGCTTTTTTAATAACTCAAAAGTGATTAGGTTTGGGACCCATTGTGTTCTGCTATGTCTTCATTATATAACAAAAGAAAAACACTATTTCCAAACAGGATCACAGCTACAGGTACTGGGGTCAGGACTTCAACACATATTTTTTGTGGGGGGTAGGGACACAATTCAATCCATAGCATAGGGTAATACACAATGAATTGAAATCCTATATATCTCTTTCTGTGTTCTAGAATAATCTCATATAAAAATATCTCTTCCTTGAAGGTTAAATACAGCTTTTTCACGATAGGTGGTAGATCTTTCAACAGCTTTCTCTTCTGCGGTTACCTGTCTATTCAGGTTTTCTAACACTTAAGTTAAATTTAGCAATCTATATTTTGTTAGAAGATTATCTGATTTCCTCTGGAGTTTAAAATATATTAACCTAAGGTTGCAAATAATACGTTGTGAGGATTCTTCCGTATCTGTTGTCAGAATAAATAATAATTGTCATTTGTTTTGTGTTTTAACACTTTCGAAGAGCACGCACGTAGTCATCTCATGGGGGCCTTTGTTCCTACTGGGTAGATGAAGAAACTGAGGCAGAAGAGGCTCAGTGGCCATGCAGGTCACATAGCCATTGGAGACAGAGTCTAGGCTCGGACCTAGCATTCCCCATGCTGGGCTCCATCCGCCGTGTTCCTTCCAGCTGGTGCACATGGACTCCGTCGTCCTCAGGCCCCAGAGGTTCGGGGAGCGTCACAATGGGCTCGGGGGTAGGCTCACACTGGGAAGAGGCTCCTGTGAGCTGGGAATGCTGGCGCCCTGGGAATGTTAGGGAAACGCCTTGTGCTTAGCTTTGGAAAGTGCGTCATCAGCTGTTTGAATCCCAAAAATGCATCAGTAGAACCACTTTCATTTTCTGAAATGAAAAAGGAAAGGCATTGATTCGCTCTGCAAATGGCTCCAAGTGGATGTGAAAAGCTTCCGGTAACCTCTGAGTGCTGCAGGATGTGGTGGGGTAAAGTTTGGCGCTAAGTTGTATATTCAGGTTTTTGAGGGTGCTGGGGAGCAACATCCTGTGTTTTGATATGATTTCATAAAACAACATTATACAGACCTTTCTGTCCTAAAGGATAGTAGTGAGAGAGAGAGGAGCCCTCGTGGCACAGTGGTTAAGAGCTTGTTTGCTAACCAAAAGGTTGGCAGTTGAAATTCACCAGCCGCTCCTTGGAAACCCTGTGGGACAGTTCTACTCTGTTCTGTAGGGCCGCTATGAGTTGGAATCGAATCAACGGCAACGGGTTTGGTTTTGGTTATACATAGAGGAGACAGAGAGAGTTGCTGCTGTTGCTGTATGCCATCGAGTCGACCCTACAGGACAGAGTAGAAGTGCCCAGTAGGGTTTCCTAGGCTGAAATCTTTACAGGAGCAGATCACCAGGTCTTTTCCCCTGCAGAGCAGCTGGTGGGTTTGAACTGCTAACCTTTTGAGCTTTGGGTTAGCAGCCCAGTGCTTAGCCGTTGCACCACCACCACACGCACACACACACACACACACACAGCTGTGGACTTGCTTAAAATAAAACATGACCAAGTTTTAATACTCACTGAGGGGGATTACTAGATGTGATAATCTGGTAACGTTCCTATCACAGCTAGCAGTCACGATGGATGTTGATATGGGGAAGCCCAGGATATCTCAGAGTATACCCAGGCACAGGGACACGCTTCTTCATACATTGTCACTGTGGGTGTTTTTGGAGCCCGCTCTTCCCCTCCCACCCATTTCCCACTCCTCCCTCATATTCCAGGAGTTGACCTGTTGCTACAACAACCACAGACCTGGTTCTGGGGGCCTTACTCTGATCTCAGTGAGCAGATGCTTGCCAGGGTTGCCTCCTGGCCCCACTTGCTCCCCTGACCCCCGCCACTTGCAGGAGCACTAGGACCCAGCTGCCCTTCTGCCCTCAGCTGCCCCCACATGCTTCATCCCTTGGGCCCCAGCCTCCCAGCTTGACTTCAGCACGGAGCCCAGTCTCCCCGGCACCCCCTCCTGAGTGGCCCCAGCATAAGCACAGAGACCCCCATCACTCAGCACCAACAGACGAGATAATGGGAACAGCAAGCAAGGGGAAGAGGCGCAGTTCCAGACTCTGGGCGACCCCTCCCAGCCCCGGGCCCTGGCATTTGCAGCACTCCCACCATTCACGATGACAGTGATGATGAAGATAGGACTGTTTCCATTTGCTGATAGCTGCTCGTGTGCCGCGGACTGCACCCCACACTTCACGCAGTCTGTCATTCTATTTATTCTTTACCGTGAGCTGATGGGAAGGGTGTTAATCTGCCCATTTAGTAGATGAAGAACTGAGGCTCTGAGATGTTAGAATAGTCGGTGAGCGGTGGAGGCAGGAGCCTCAGCTACTCTGAGTTAAGCCTGCTCTAACCACTTGGTGTCCGTAGTCCTGCTGAGAGGGTTGTTGGGCTTCTTCCCTCTGCTTCCATCCCTGAAGGGCCCCTTCTGGCCCCTCCTAGCCCACCTTTCCACAGTCCTCTTGCCAGTAAGTAAGCTTAAAGGCGTGGCCAATTCCTCCTCCCCCCAGGAAGCTGCCCCTGAGCCCAAGCTGGGGTCCATGCCCTCCTCTGGGGCCCCCAGCACCCCAGGCTGGGTGTTATGAAGATCCATCTCCCAACACCAGGCTCCACTGCCCGAGGAGTGATATGGAGCGCTGACCAGGGAACATGTTCAAGTCCGTCCCAGTGGGGAGGTGGCTTCCAGCATGGCTTCCAACCCCACTAGTTACGGACTCCCTGTGGGTCTCAAGGACTTTCAGATTGAAGACTGCTCTTTACTAACAGTGGGACTGCAGCTTAGCATAATGACCGTGGTTGTTGTTGGGTGCCATCAAGTCAATTCCGGCACATAGTGACCCCGTGTGACAGAGTAGAACTGCTCCATAGGTTTCCTAGGCTGTTACCTTTATGGGAGCAAATCCCATAAATCCAAGATCTTTGTCACCAATCAATCTTCCCCTGGTCTAGGAGTTTCTTAGCACAGGGACTCCAGGTCCAAAGGACATTCTCTGACCCTGGTTCTCCATTCTTGGTGACATGAGGTCCCACTCTGCTCATTTCTTTCTTTTGTATCTCAAAAGAGACTGACTCAAGGTAAAACCTAGTCCTGTAGATTGAGTCCTGCCTCATTAACATAACTGCCTCTAATCCTGCCTCATTAACATCATAGAGGTTAAAGACTTAGGGCACATAGGATAATCACATCAGGTGACAAAATGGTAGACAACCACACAACACTGGGAGTCGTAGCCTAGCCAAGTTGACACACATTTTGGGGAGGATACAATTCAATACATAACAACACCCTTCCACATGGAGTGGGCACTCTCTGTGCGTTTTTAGACAGACCACAGACAGCCTGAGCGAGGGAGTGGATGGGAATCACAGGTGCCTCTAAGTGCGGCTCAGCATTAAAGAGCCCGCCTTGCCTGGACACTGTCCTGGCCCGTGGGATGGACCTGCTTGTGCTATTTCTCCATGGCAGGTGCACCCAGGCTTCCGCCTTCAGGGAGGTCCGAGTCCATAGGTAGACACTGTCTTAAATCTGTGTGCCTGTTGCTTTTGTCTCCTTGCTCGTTTTCCCCTCTAAGCTGGCGCCCCTGGGCCTGGCAATGGGCAACAGGCCCAGAGCCAAGTGTGACTTATTATTGTTATAATTTTCCATTGTGTTTTTGGTGAAGGCTCATATAGTCTAGGTTTCCATTCAATAACTTCGACACAGATTTTTCAGCGGCATTGATTACATTCTTCACAGTGCACGAACGTTCTCATTTCCGTTCTGGTTGTTCTGTTTCCATTAATCTAGTTTCCCTGCCCCTCGCATTCTCATCTTTGTTTTAAAGTAATTGTTGACTGTTTGGTCTCATATATAGATGATTTTTTAAAGAAGCAAAGCACTTATGGGTGATATTTTTTGTTTTATGAGCCAATCAGTTATTTAGCTAAAAGGTGGCTCAGGAGCTAGTTTCAGTTCAAGCTTTAAAGAGTATCTCAGAGCAATAGTCTCGGGGCCTCCTCTAGCCTGAACCAGTCCAGTGAGTCTGTTTTTTGTTTTGTTTTCTTTTTAAGAATTTGAGGTTTCGTTCCACATTTTTGCCCTGTTCTCTCAGGATCTACCTATTGTGGCCCTGGTCAGAATGGTTGGTAGTGGTAGCCAGGCAGCATCTAGTTCTTCTGGTCTCAGGGTAGATGAGGCCGTGGTTCATGTAGACTATTAGTCCTGTAGACTAGTTCTTCTCTGAGTGTTTGGTTTCCATTTTCTCTTATGCTCCAGGGCTTATTATTTATTAATTGGACCAATTCCCCATTCTGCTTTGTCCAGACTGCTGCTGAGTGGGCAGAGAAGATGCCCAAAGCGCTACCACCACCCAAGGACATAGGCAAGAGGGACATCCTGGACCATCTCCACAAAGCAGTGACTGCCCACTACAACACCATCGCCCAGGAGTTTGAGAACTTCGACACCATGAAAACCAACACTGTGTCCAGGGATGAGTTCAGGGCCATTTGTAATCGCCATGTGCAGATTCTGACGGATGAACAAGTAAGACGTGTACTGGGTAGCCTCCTGAGCTATGTATGAGCACTGGGTAGCCTCCTGAGCTATGCACACTGGTCAGCCTCCTGAGCTATGAGCACTGGTTAACCTCCTGAGCTATGTGCACTGGTTAACCTCCTGAGCTATGTGCACTGGTTAGCCTCCTGAGCTATGCACACTGGTTAGCCTCCTGAGCTATGAGCACTGGTCAACCTCCTGAGCTATGCACACTGGTTAACCTCCTGAGCTATGAGCACTGGTTAGCCTCCTGAGCTATGCACACTGGTCAGCCTCCTGAGCTATGAGCACTGGTTAGCCTCCTGAGCTATGCACACTGGTTAGCCTCCTGAGCTATGCACACTGGTTAGCCTCCTGAGCTATGCACACTGGTTAACCTCCTGAGCTATGAGCACTGGTTAACCTCCTGAGCTATGAGCACTGGTTAGCCTCCTTAGCTATGAGCACTGGTTAGCCTCCTGAGCTATGAGCACTGGTTAGCCTCCTGAGCTATGGGCACTGGTTAGCCTCCTGAGCTATGGGCACTGGTTAGCCTCCTGAGCTATGGGCACTGGTCAGCCTCCTGAGCTATGCACACTGGTTAGCCTCCTGAGCTATGCACACTGGTTAGCCTCCTGAGCTATGCACACTGGTTAGCCTCCTGAGCTATGCACACTGGTTAACCTCCTGAGCTATGGGCACTGGTTAGCCTCCTGAGCTATGGGCACTGGTTAGCCTCCTGAGCTATGAGCACTGGTTAGCCTCCTGAGCTATGCGCACTGGTTAACCTCCTGAGCTATGGGCACTGGTTAGCCTCCTGAGCTATGGGCACTGGTTAGCCTCCTGAGCTATGAGCACTGGTTAGCCTCCTGAGCTATGTAGCAGATTTGCCCAAGGTTGTATCGTTTGATATCTTGACTGCTGCTTCCATGGGCATTGTTTGTGCATCCAAGTAAGACGAAATCCTGACTGACATGTGATGTTTTAGGGATGTTAAACTTGCTGTTTATATCATTAACGTCTTCAGTGAGTTCATACTTTAGGGCACTGAGTTTAGAGGCCTGAGGAGGGGTAGAGGAAACGGGGTGATAATCCCCCCTTCCTGTGAATACTTCGAGTCTTTACCCTGAATTCTGCAGCGACCACCTCTGGAGGGGAGATTTCCCAAGTGACGTTTCTCTGAGGGTCTGCAGGAGGCTCCCTGGCTTGGCCTAAGCAGGACCAGGAGGGGGAGCTAGGGGCAGAGTGGCTTTCATGAGTATTTAGACCTCATTTTTCAATCTGAATTTCTCTGTTGTGATTCATGGGTTTTCACTGGTTAAAAAGGATTCCTGGTGGCGCAATGGTTAAGCACTCAGCTGCTACCCAAAAGGTTGGCAATTCGAACCCACACAGTGGCTCTGTGGTAGAAAGATGTGGCGATCAGCGCCTATAAAGATTACAGCCTTGGGAACACTATGGGTGGCTCTCCTCTGTCACCTGGTGTCACTATGAGTCAGAATCAACTTGATGGCACCTAACAGCAACAGTTTTTGGAAGTAAATCCCCAGGCCCTTCTTCCTAGCCTGCCTTAGTCTGGAAGCTCCACTAAAACCTGTCCACCAGGGGTAACCCTGTGGGATTTGAAATACTGGCATTTTGGTGCAGACTTTTTCCAAGCGAAATGAAGTGCTATTTCCAAATGACTCTGCCCCATGCAGCAAGGTGAGCGGGCTCGCTCCCTGCAGATACTTCTCTCCACCAGTAGGAATGAATGTAAGCCTTTAAAATCAATACGGTTGCATTATTATTCTACCGGGCCAACTAACAAAGGTTTTACCAATAAAGATTTTACTAATAAAGGTTTCTCATTTAATCTAGAAGAGTAAAGTCTTGCTCTAATTATAGGTATAGATTAATGACATGCTGACATGTCTGGCATTTGTAACAGAGAATTGGATTTTAATGGTCCACCACCCCAGCACATCCACACCCCTACCCTGTGCCCAAATACAGCACTTATTTTTAAATGCTGTGTTCTAAAAATAAGCGCTGCGTCTCCCGTGCAGCCTGCGCTTCGTGGAGAGCATCAGACTCTGGCATGAGAACACCCTGGCAGTAGTTGGGGGTGCTGAGCGGAAATGGTGCTATATTTGGGAAGGTCGCTTCTGGAGGATGGGCCACTACACAGACAGCAAGAGCTCCAGGGAGCCATATGCTTTCTCCTTGCATGAGATACTTTGCCGACGACCTTCTTGGTTGAATGGCACAGTGTCTGTTAAAGTAAGACACAGAAATACTTTGCGCTCCTAACACGTCTCGACCCATCATGCCGTTATTCGAAAGAGTCACTGAAGGTGCTGGGACAATTGTTGTTAGTTGGTCATCAGATCAGTTCCAGCTCACGGTGATTTTTTTTTTTTTTTTTTTTATAATAACTTTTATTAAGCTTCAAGTGAACGTTTACAAATCCAATCAGTCTGTCACATATAAGTTTACATACATCTCACTCCCTACTCCCACTTACTCTCCCCGTCTTGAGTCAGCCCTTTCAGTCTCTCCTTTCTTGACAATTTTGCCGGCTTCCCTCTCTCTCTATCCTCCCATCCCCCCTCCAGACAAGAGTTGCCAACACAATCTCAAGTGTACACCTGATATAATTAGCTCACTCTTCATCAGCGTCTCTCTCCCACCCGCTGACCAGTCCCTTTCATGTCTGATGAGTTGTCTTCAGGGATGGTTCCTGTCCTGTGTCAACAGAAGGTCTGGAGAGCATGACCGCCGGGATTCCTCTAGTCTCAGTCAGACCATTAAGTTTGGTCTTCTTATGAGAATTTGGGGTCTGCATCCCACTGCTCTCCTGCTCCCTCAGGGGTCCTCTGCTGAGCTCCCTGTCAGGGCAGTCATCGATTGTGGCCGGGCACCAACTAGTTCTTCTGGTCTCAGGATGATGTAGGTCTCTGGTTCATGTGGCCCTTTCTGTCTCTTGGGCTCTTAGTTGTCATGTGGGCTTGGTGTTCTTCATTTTCCTTTGCTCCAGGTGGGTTGAGACCAATTGCTGCATCTTAGATGGCTGCTTGTTAGCATTTAAGACCCCAGACGCCACATTTCAAAGTGGGATGCAGAATGATTTCATAATAGAATTATTTTGCCAATTGACTTAGAAGTCCCCGCAAACCATGTTCCCCAGACCCCCGCGCTTGCTCCGCTGAGCTTTGAAGCATTCATTTTATCCCGGAAACTTCTTTGCTTTTGGTCCAGTCCAATTGAGCTGACCTTCCATGTATTGAGTGTTGTCTTTCCCTTCACCTAAAGCAGTTCTTATCTACTGATTAATCAATAAAAAAACCCTCTCCCACCCTCCCTCCCTCCCCCCCTCGTAACCACAAAAGTATGTGTTCTTCTCAGGTTTACTATTTCTCAAGATCTTATAATAGTGGTCTTATACAATATTTGTCCTTTTGCCTCTGACTCATTTCGCTCAGCATAATGCCTTCCAGGTTCCTCCATGTTATGAAATGTTTCAGAGATTCGTCACTGTTCTTTATCGATGCGTAGTATTCCATTGTGTGAATATACCACAATTTATTTACCCATTCATCCGTTGATGGACACCTTGGTTGCTTCCAACTTTTTGCTATTGTAAACAGAGCTGCAATAAACATGGGTGTGCATATATCTGTTTGTATGAAGGCTCTTGTATCTCTAGGGTATATTCCGAGGAGTGGGATTTCTGGGTTGTATGGTAGTTCTATTTCTAACTGTTTAAGATAACGCCAGATAGATTTCCAAAGTGGTTGTACCATTTTACATTCCCACCAGCAGTGTATGAGAGTTCCAATCTCTCCGCAGCCTCTCCAACATTTATTATTTTGTGTTTTTTGGATTAATGCCAGCCTTGCTGGTGTGAGATGGAATCTCATCGTAGTTTTAATTTGCATTTCTCTAATGGCTAATGATCGAGAGCATTTTCTCATGTATCTGTTGGCTGCCTGAATATCTTCTTTAGAGAAATGTGTGTTCATATCCTTTGCCCACTTCTTGATTGGGTTGTTTGTCTTTTTGTGGTTGAGTTTTGACAGAATCATGTAGATTTTAGAGATCAGGCGCTGGTCGGAGATGTCATAGCTGAAAATTCTTTCCCAATCTGTAGGTGGTCTTTTTACTCTTTTGGTGAAGTCTTTAGATGAGCATAGGTGTTTGATTTTTAGGAGCTCCCAGTTATCGGGTTTCTCTTCATCATTTTTGGTAATGTTTTGTATTCTGTTTATACCTTGTATTAGGGCTCCTAGGGTTGTCCCAATTTTTTCTTCCATGATCTTTATCGTTTTAGTCTTTATGTTTAGGTCTTTGATCCACTTGGAGTTAGTTTTTGTGCCTGGTGTGAGGTATGGGTCCTGTTTCATTTTTTTGCAAATGGATATCCAGTTATGCCAGCACCATTTGTTAAAAAGGCTGTCTTTTCCCCAGTTAATTGACACTGGTCCTTTGTCAAATATCAGCTGCTCATACGTGGATGGATCTATGTCTGGGTTCTCAATTCTGTTCCATTGGTCTATGTGTCTGTTGTTGTACCAATACCAGGCTGTTTTGACTACTGTGGCTGTATAATAGGTTCTGAAGTCAGGTAAGGTGAGGCCTCCCACTTTCTTCTTCTTTTTCAGTAGTGCTTTGCTTATCCGGGGCTTCTTTCCCTTCCATATGAAATTGGTGATTTGTTTCTCTATCCCCTTAAAATATGACATTGGAATTTGGATCGGAAGTGCGTTAAATGTATAGATGGCTTTTGGTAGAATAGACATTTTTACTATGTTAAGTCTTCCTATCCATGAGCAAGGTATGTTTTTCCACTTAAGTATGTCCTTTTGAATTTCTTGTAGTAGAGCTTTGTAGTTTTCTTTGTATAGGTCTTTTACATCCTTGGTAAGATTTATTCCTAAGTATCTTATCTTCTTGGGGGCTACCGTGAATGGTATTGATTTGGTTATTTCCTCTTCGGTGTTCTTTTTGTTGATGTAGAGGAATCCAAGTGATTTTTGTATGTTTATTTTATAACCTGAGACTCTGCCAAACTCTTCTATTAGTTTCAGTAGTTTTCTGGAGGATTCCTTAGGGTTTTCTGTGTATATAATCATGTCATCTGCAAATAGTGATAACTTTACTTCTTCCTTGCCAATCCGGATACCTTTTATTTCTTTGTCTAGCCTAATTGCCCTGGCTAAGACTTCCAACACGATGTTGAATAAGAGCGGTGATAAAGGGCATCCTTGTCTGGTTCCCGTTCTCAAGGGAAATGCTTTCAGGTTCTCTCCATTTAGAGTGATATTGGCTGTTGGCTTTGCATAGATGCCCTTTATTATGTTGAGGAATTTTCCTTCAATTCCTATTTTGGTAAGAGTTTTTATCATAAATGGGTGTTGGACTTTGTCAAATGCCTTTTCTGCATCAATTGATAAGATCATGTGGTTTTCGTCTTTTGTTTTATTTATGTGATGGATTACATTAATGGTTTTTCTGATATTAAACCAGCCTTGCATACCTGGTATAAATCCCACTTGATCAGGGTGAATTATTTTTTTGATGTGTTGTTGGATTCTATTGGCTAGAATTTTGTTGAGGATTTTTGCATCAATGTTCATGAGGGATATAGGTCTATAATTTTCTTTTTTTGTAATGTCTTTACCTGGTTTTGGTATCAGGGAGATGGTGGCTTCATAGAATGAGTTGGGTAGTATTCCGTCATTTTCTATGCTTTGGAATACCTTTAGTAGTAGTGGTGTTAACTCTTCTCTGAAAATTTGGTAGAACTCTGCAGTGAAGCCGTCCGGGCCAGGACTTTTTTTTGTTGGGAGTTTTTTGATTACCGTTTCAATCTCTTTTTTTGTTATGGGTCTATTTAGTTGTTCTGCTTCTGAATGTGTTAGTTTAGGTAGGTAGTGTTTTCCAAGGAATTCATCCATTTCTTCTAGGTTTTCAAATTTGTTAGAGTACAATTTTTCATAATAATCTGAAATGATTCTTTTAATTTCATTTGGTTCTGTTGTGATGTGGTCCTTCTCATTTCTTATTCGGGTTATTTGTTTCCTTTCCTGTATTTCTTTAGTCAGTCTAGCCAATGGTTTATCAATTTTGTTAATTTTTTCAAAGAACCAGCTTTTGGCTTTGTTAATTCTTTCAATTGTTTTTCTGTTCTCTAATTCATTTAGTTCAGCTCTAATTTTTATTATTTGTTTTCTTCTGGTGCCTGATGGATTCTTTTGTTGCTCACTTTCTATTTGTTCAAGTTGTAGGGACAGTTCTCTGATTTTGGCTCTTTCTTCTTTTTGTATGTGTGCATTTATTGATATAAATTGACCTCTGAGCACTGCTTTTGCTGTGTCCCAGAGGTTTTGATAGGAAGTATTTTCATTCTCGTTGCTTTCTATGAATTTCCTTATTCCCTCCTTGATGTCTTCTATAACCCAGTCTTTTTTCAGGAGGGTATTGTTCATTTTCCAAGTATTTGATTTCTTTTCCCTCGTTCTTCTGTTATTGATCTCTAGTTTTATTGCCTTGTGGTCTGAGAAGATGCTTTGTAATATTTCGATGTTTTGGACTCTGCAAAGGTTTGTTTTATGACCTAATATGTGGTCTATTCTAGAGAATGTTCCATGTGCGCTAGAAAAAAAAGTATATTTTGCAGCAGTTGGGTGGAGAGTTCTGTATAAGTCAATGAGGTCAAGTTGGTTGATTGTTGTAATTAGATCTTCCGTGTCTCTGTTGAGCTTCTTACTGGATGTCCTGTCCTTCTCCGAAAGGGGTGTGTTGAAGTCTCCTACTATAATTGTGGAGGTATCTATCTCGCTTTTCAGTTCTGTTAAAATTTGATTTATATATCTTGCAGCCCTGTCATTGGGTGCGTAAATATTTAATATGGTTATGTCTTCCTGATCAATTGTCCCTTTTATCATTATATAGTGTCCTTCTTTATCCTTTGTGGTGGATTTAAGTCTAAAGTCTATTTTGTCAGAAATTAATATTGCTACTCCTCTTCTTTTTTGCTTATTGTTTGCTTGATATACTTTTTTCCATCCTTTGAGTTTTAGTTTGTTTGTGTCTCTAAGTCTAAGGTGTGTCTCTTGTAGGCAGCATATAGATGGATCGTGTTTCTTTATCCAGTCTGTGACTCTCTGTCTCTTTATTGGTGCATTTAGTCCATTTACATTCAGGGTAATTATAGATAAATAAGTTTTTAGTGCTGTCATTTTGATGCCTTTTTATGTGTGTTGTTGACAATTTCATTTTTCCACATACTTTTTTGTGCTGAGGCGTTTTTCTTAGTAAATTGTGAGATCCTCACTTTCATAGTGTTTGACTTTATGTTAGTTGAGTCGTTACGTTTTTCTTGGTTTTTGTCTTGAGTTATAGAGTTGTTATACCTTTTTGTGGTTACCTCATTATATACCCCTATTTTTCTAAGTAAAAACCTAACTTGTATTGTTCTATATCGCCTTGTATCACTCTCCATATGGCAGTTCAATGCCTCCTGTATTTAGTCCCTCTTTTTGATTATTGTGATCTTTTACCTATTGACTTCCATGATTCCCTGTTATGTGTATTTTTTTTTTAATTAATCTTAATTTGTTTGTTTTTGTGATTTCCCTATTTGAGTTGATATCAGGACGTTCTGTTTTGTGACCTTGTGTTGTGCTGATATCTGATATTATTGGTTCTCTGACCAAACAATATCCTTTAGTATTTCTTGTAGCTTTGGTTTGGTTTTTGCAAATTCTCTAAACTTGTGTTTGTCTGTAAATATCTTAATTTCGCCTTCATATTTCAGAGAGAGTTTTGCTGGATATATGATCCTTGGTTGGCAGTTTTTCTCCTTCAGTGTTCTGTATATGTCGTCCCATTCCCTTCTTGCCTGCATGGTTTCTGCTGAGTAGTCAGAACATATTCTTATTGATTCTCCCTTGAAGGAAACCTTTCTTTTCTCCCTGGCTGCTTTTAAAATTTTCTGTTTATCTTTGGTTTTGGTGAGTTTGATGATAATATGTCTTGGTGTTTTTCTTTTTGGATCAATCTTAAATGGGGTTCGATGAGCATCTTGGATAGATATCCTTTCGTCTTTCATGATGTCAGGGAAGTTTTCTGTCAGAAGTTCTTCAACTATTTTCTCTGTGTTTTCTGTCCCCCCTCCCTGTTCTGGGACTCCAATCACCTGCAGGTTATCCTTCTTGATAGAGTCCCACATAATTCTTAGGGTTTCTTCATTTTTTTTAATTCTTTTATCTGATTTTTTTTCAGCTATGTTGGTGTTGATTCCCTGGTCCTCCAGATGTCCCAGTCTGCATTCTAATTGCTCGAGTCTGCTCCTCTGACTTCCTAGTGTGTTGTCTAATTCTGTCATTTTATTGTTAATCTTTTGGATTTCTACATGTTGTCTCTCTATGGATTCTTGCAACTTATTAATTTTTCCGGTATGTTCTTGAATAATCTTTTTGAGTTCTTCAACAGTTTTATCAGTGTGTTCCTTGGCTTTTTCTGCAGATATCCTAATTTCATTTGTGATATCATTAAGCATTCTGTAAATTAGTTTTTTATATTCTGTATCTGATAATTCCAAAATTGTATCTTCATTTGGGAAAGATTTTGATTCTTTTGTTTGGGGAGTTGGAGAAGCTGTCACAGTCTGCTTCTTTAAGTGGTTTGATATGGATTGTTGTCTCCGAGCCATCACTGGGAAACTAGTTTTTCCAGAAAATCCGCTAAAAAAAAACTGCAGTCAGATCCCTATCAGAGTTCTCCCTCTGGCTCAGGCTATTCAGATGTTAATGAAGCCGCCTGGGGAGGGTGGGGGAGGGAACAGAGAGATAGGAGAGTAGCACCTCAGAATATAGCCAGAGTTGCTTGTCTTGCTTGGAATGACTATTATATCTGAGATTCCCGCGGGCGCGTCGCCTATGTGTGCTGTCTGTGTGGAGATTGCCCCCGGGGGGTCTGGCCCGCTGGAGTCACGGTCAGATCCTCCACTTCCAGCCCCACGCCCAGCGTCAAGGCTCCCCTACTGGGACGGTGCACTCTCGACTCCAAAATCAGTCGCTGCCTCCCGGGGACTTCTCGTCCCTCCAGCCGCGTGGCCGTGCCGCCCCCGTGAACCAGGTGGGCCCCCTCCCGGGGTTAGTTCAGATGGGTGGAGTAGCTCCCCGTGCTTGTGCCGCGACCGAGTGTCCCGGCTGGAACGCTGTTCTCCCCGCTCCAATACCAGTCGCTGCCTCCCGGGGACTTCTCCTACCGGCTGCGTCCCACGCCGCCCGCGCGACCCGGATGGTCACCTTCCCGGGGTTAGTTCAGGGGGTGGAGCAACTCTCCGTGTTTATGGCGTACCTGCGTGCAGTCCAAATCCCTGTGGGACGGTTCCCCGGCTCGGATGCTGCTCTTTCTGCTCCAAGATCAGTCACTGCCTCCCGGGGACTTCTCCTAACGGCTGCGTCCCACGCCGCCCGTGGAACCGGCTAGTCCCCCTCCCGGGGTTAGTTCAGGGGGGTGGAGCAGGTCTCTGTGCTTGTGCCGTACCTGACTGGTATGCTGGCTCCAGGCTCTGGAAACAATCGCTGCTTCCCCGTATTAGTTCGTTCTCCGTCTCTAAATCTGTGTTTGTTGTTCAGGGTTCGTAGATTGTTATGTATGTGATCGATTCACTTGTTTTTCCGTGTCTTTGTTGTAAGAGGGATCCGAGGTAGCGTCTGCCTAGTCCGCCATCTTGGCTCCGCCTCCTTGTGATTCACGGTGATTTTATGTACAACAGAACCAAACGTTGCCTGGTCCTGTGTTGTCTTGACAGTCGCTGATACGCTCAAGTCCACTGTTGCAGCCACTGTGTCTTTTGAGTGCCTTTCAACTTAGAGGGCTCATCTTCCAGCAGTATTATCAGACAGCGTTCTGTTGTGATCTATAGGGTTTTCACTAACTAATTTTCAGAAGCAGATAGCTAGGTCTTTCTTCTTAGTCTGCCTTAGTCTGGAAGCTCCACTGAAAGCTGTCCACCATGGGTGACCCTGCTGTATTTGAAATAACGGTGGCATAGCTTCCAGCATCACAGCAACATGCAAGCCACCGCAATACCACAAACTGAGAGATGGGGTGGTTAGAGCTATATGAAATAGCATCACTATAGATGTCATGAAGTGACTATCTACGTGATAAAAACTTATCTCTCATCCCGAAATGATCCAACAAGCTAAGAGGCCAGCTTGTAAGTCCATACTCTGTAACTAAGGAGGTGCCACATATTTCGAAACCTTTTAGTGCAATTAACCTTTCAGAAAAGGAAAGCAACTCTCAGAGCAGGTGGGTCTTCACAGCTGTGCATAAAGTGTGTTACAAAAGGCTGTCAGAACTTGGTCTATGTGGTTATTACTTAGGATGATGGAGACCCAGAGTCCATAGTGCCATTAGTCCACCACGATCACATGAAGACTTGGAACATGCAGCTGTATTGGGAAAGAACCTGTAAACACTTCTGAACACCTTATATTTACAGGCATACCTCAGAGATGCTGCGTGTTCAGTTCCAGACCGTCGCAATAAAGCGAATGTCTCAATAAAGCGAGTCACATGAATTTGTTGGTTTCCCAGTGCATATAAAAGTTATGTTTACACAGTACTGTAGCCTAGTAAGTGTGCAATAGCATTATGTCTAAAAAAACATTGTACATACCTTAACTTAAAAATACTTTATTGCTAAAAAGTGCTAAACATCATGTGAGCCTTCAGCGAGTCATCATCTTTTTGCTGATGGAGGTCTTGCCTCAGTGTTGATGGCTGCTGACCAGTCAGGGCAGTGGTTGCTGAAGGCTGCGGTGGCTGTGGCCATTTCTTAAAATAAGACCACAGTGAAGTTTGCCGCATTGATTGACTCTTTCTTTCACGAAAGATTTCTCTGTAGCTTGCGATGCTGTTTGATAGCATTTGACCCACAGCAGAACTTTCAAAATTGGAGTCAGTCCTTTCAAATTCTGCCACTGCTTTATCAACTAAGTTTCTGTAATATCCTAAATCCTTTGTTGTCATTTCCACAATGTTCACAGCATCTTCACCAGGAGTAGATTCCCTCTCAAGAAACCACTTTCCTTGCTCAGCCATATGAAGCAACTCCTCATCCCTTCAAGTTTTCTCATGAGATCACAGCAACTCAGCCACACCTTCAGGCTCTGCTGCTCATTCTGGTTCTCTGGGTCTTTCCACCACATCTGCAGTCACTTTCTCCACTGAAGTCATGAATCCCTCAAAGTCATCCATGAGGGCTGGAATTAACTTCTTCCAAACTCCTTTTAATGTTGATGTTTTGACCTCCTCCCATGAATCACAAATGTTCTTAATGGCATCTAGAACGGTGAATCCTCTCCAGAAGGTTTTCAACTTTGCCCAGATCCATCAGAGGAATCACTATCCATGGCAGCTATAGCCTTACAAAATGGATTTGTTAAATCATAAGACTTGAAAGTCGAAACTACTTTCCATGGGCTACAGAATGGATATGGTGTTAGCAGACATGAAAACAACATTAATCTCCTTGTACATCTCCATCAGCACTCTTGGGTGACCAGGTGCTTGGCCAATGAGCAGTAATATTTTGAAAGGAATCTTTCTTTCTGAGCAGTAGGTCTCAACAGTGGGCTTAAAATGTTCAATAAACCAAATTGTAAACAGATGCGCTGTTATCCAGGCTTTGTTGTTCCATTTATAGAGCACAGGTAGAGTAGATTTAGCATAATTCTTAAAGGCCCTGGGATTTTCAGAATGGTAAGTGAGCACTGGCTTCAACTTAAAGTCACCAGCTGCATTAGCCCCTAACAAGAGAGCCAGCCTGTCCTTTGAAGTTTTGAAGCCAGGCACTGACTTCTCTTCTCTAGCTAGAAACTCCTACATGGCATCTTCTTTCAGTATGAGACTGTTCATCTGCAGTGAAAATCTGTTGTGTAGTGTAGCCACCGTCATCAGTTATCTTTGCCAGATCTCCTGGGTAACTTACTGCAGCTCCCACATCAGCAGTTACTGCTTCACCTTGCGCTTTTATGTCACGGAGACAGCATCTTTCCCTAAACCTTAAACCCACCTCCGCTAGCTTCAAACTTTTCTTCAGCTTCCTCACCTCTCCCAGCCCTCACAGAATTGAAGAAAGCCAGGGCCTTGCTCTGGATTAGGCTTTGGCTTAAGGGAATGTTGTTGCTGGTTTGATCTTCTATCCAGACCACTGAAGCTTTCTCCATATCAGCAATAAAGCTGTTTCTCTTTCTTATCATGAGTGTGTTCACTGGAGGAGCACTTTTCATTTCCTTCAGGAGTTTTCCTTTGCGTTCACAACTTGGCTAACTGTTTGGCACAAGAGGCCTAGCTTTCGGCCAGTCTCGGCTTTTGACATGAGCTTAATCATTTCTAGCTTTTGATTTAAAGTGAGAGACGTACTACTCTTCCTTTCGCTTGAACACTTAGAGGCCGTGTAGGGTTATTAATTGACCTAATTTCAATATTGTCATGCATTGGGGAACAGGAGGCCCAAGGAGAGGGAGAGAGACAGGGGAATGGCCGGCCAGTGGAGCAGTCAGAACACACAACATTTATTGATTAAGTTCGCCGTCTTATGTGGGTGCAGTTCATGGTGCCCCAACACAATTACAATACTAACATCACTGATCACAGATCACCATAACAGATATAGTAATAATGAAAAAATTTGAAATATTAGGAGAATTACCAAAATGTGACACACAAAGAATGAAGTGAGCACATGCTGTTGGAAAAATGGCGCCCGTAGACTTGCTCAACACAGGGCTGCCACAACCTTCAATTTATAAAAAACACAGTATCTGCAAAGTGCAATAAAGTGAAGTGCAATAAAACAAGGTATGCCTATATTCCTAAAACTGACACCCATAGGGAGTGAGAAGAATGCTTGCAGAGAACAAAACTAAAGGATCCTTCAGATGGGCAAACTTGGGTTTCAACTCTGCTTCTGCCTTGTCCAGCTGTGTGACCTTGGACAAGTTACTTGCCCTTTCTGAGATTCTGTGTCCTCCAGTATGAAATGGGGGCACATAGGCTCTTCCAGGTACCCTCTCACAGGGATATCATTGCTGATGTCAGATGGATCCTGGCTGAAAGCAGAGAATACCAGGAAGATGTTCACCTGTGTTTTATTCACTATACAAAGGCATTGAACTGTGTGGATCGCAATGAATTACGGATAACATTTCAAAGAATGGGAATTCCAGAACACTTAATTGTGCTCATGAGGAACCTGTACATGGATCAAGAGGCAGTTTGTTCGAACAGAACAAGGGGATACTGTGTGGTTTAAAGTCAGGAAAGGTGTGTGTACATCAGGGTTGTATCCCTTCACCATACCTGTTCAATCTGTATGCTGAGCAAATAATCCGAGAAGATGAACTATGTGGAAAAACTACGCAGCATCAGAATTGGAGGAAAACTCATTAACAACTTGCATTATGCAGATGACACAACCTTGCTTGCTGAAAGTGAAGAGGACTTGAAGCACTTACTGGTGAAGATCAAAGACCACAGCCTTCAGTATGGATTACACCTCAACATAAAGAAAACAAAAATCCTCACAACTGGATCCATAAGCAACATCATGATAAACAGAGAAAAGGTTGACATTGTCAAGGATTTCATTTTACTTGGATCCACGATCAACACCCATGGAAGCAGCAATCAAGAAATCAAAAGACGCATTGCATTGGGCAAATTGGCTGCGAGAGATCTCTTCAAAGTGTTAAAAAGCAAAGATGTCACCTTAAGGGCCAAGGTAGGCCTGACCCTAGCCATGGTGTTTTCAGTCGCTTCATGTGCATGCAAAAGCCGGAGAGTGAGTAAGGAAGACTAAAGAAAATTTGTCACCTTTGAGTTGTGGTGTTGGTGAAGAATATTGAATATCCCATGGACTTCCGAAAGAATGAACAAGTCTATCTTTGAAGAAATACCAGCAAAATGCTCCTTAGAAGTGAGGATGGTGAGACTTCATTTCATATTCTTTGGACGTGTTATCAGGAGGATAAACACCAAATTAGATGCAGTTGAAGAGAGGACTGATGAATTTGAAGGCAGACTAGAACAGTGACTCTCAAACTTAAGTGCATCGGAATGACCTGGAGAGCTTGTTAACACCTGGACTGCTGGGCCGTATGTGGAGTTTCTTAGTCAGTAGGTGTGTTTTACAGAACAACAAGACAAGACATGACCTCAAAAGCAACAGCAATGGAAGCTCAAAGACAGTGGAATATTTTTAAAGCATTGAGAGAAAATTATTGTAGATTTATGATTCTTTACCCAGAAAAATTACCTTTAAAATGTAGCAAAATAAAGACATTTTTCAGGGGAAAAAACAGAGGAAATTTACCAAAAATAGACCATGACTAAAGGATATATTTCATAAAGAAAGAAAATGATTTCAGAAGAAAGGTCTAAGATGTAAGAAGCAGAGAAACTGGTAAATATGAAAAAAAAAATAGTGCTAACACTAAATGAACACTAACTCTATAGAATAAACCAGTCTCAGGTTTAATTGGTGGAGAAAAAAATAACAAGAGAGATCGAAAATATTGAATTACAATCACATGAAACCTGTATTTTTCATTTCAAGGAATTGTATTTGCTATCATTTCAAATCTATCTCGTCGATTTTGATAGTGCCTTTCTCTCTGGTCATTTTAAGTATTTTATAGATAATTAGAGAAACCCTGGTGGCATAGTGGTTAAGAGCTGTTGGCTGCTAACCAAAAAGTCGGCAGTTCAAATCCACCAGGCGCTCCTTGGAAACCTTATGGGGCAGTTCTACTCTGTCCTATAGGGTCGCTATGAGTCGGAATTGACTTAACAGTTTTACGAGTTATAATTAACTATTAATTTAATATTTTGCCTTTAATTCACATAATTTAATATTTTATACATTTTTAACTATTTTATACATAACAATTTTATATTCTCTGACTAATAATTCTAATATCTGAAGTCTAAACCTATCTTAGCTTGTTTTCATCAACTCATGTGCATGGTGACTCGCTTCTTCGTGTGTTTGGTTATTTTATTTCATGAAGAGTTTATATTTGGCTGAATTTAATCTGGGGCAGTCACAAGGAACCTGGACTCAGAATGGTTTTCTCCACATACGATTTGAGTTTGGTTATTCCAGGTGCCAAGGATGCCACCAGCCTGGCACCACTTTCGTTCCTCCACCTTGGGATTCCATGATGGAGAGACTAAAATGGAGTCACGCTCCAGATCCCCCATAAGAAGGCCCTCTGCCCAACCTGGAGCACAGACAAGACAGGCAGGTTTTGTCTTGCCCACCCTTCTGCTGCACGTGCAATCCTCCAGGTGACCTGACTCTTTATTCAGCCTCAACTCAGCCTGTCTCCTATACCCTGAGGGCCTTTAGTCCCAAAAACTTTGCAGTTGTAGGACCGGTTTTTGCCCCAGGGTAGTACTGGCTTTCAATTTTATGTTTATCTTTCTTTAGGGTTAGCAGCTTCTCTGACCCTTTGGGGCTTCCTATACTTCCTTGGAGCTCTTCAGTGTGTTTAAAAGTATGTTTTTAAAAGTATTTACCCATCAACTGGGTGTTTTGTAGAGGAGGGCTTATGGGAATGTCCAGAGTGACAGATTGCCTGAGATCTTGTTAAACCATAAACCATTTAGAAGTAGGTTCCTGATGATCTTTTATTGTGAGTTTCTGTTTGAACTGTCTTGTGGTCAGAGAACACGATCTGAGTACCTTTCTCTTTTTTTTTTTTTTTCCTGATTTGTTTGGAGACATCCTCTGTTGCTTTGTGTATTCTCTGAGATTTTAGTTGCAGGTCGCAGAATACACTCAGACTAGCTGTAGCAGAAGGGAATGTTTGAAGGGGTTGTTTCAAAGGGTATTAAGATCTTAAAGAAGCTCTGGAGGAGCCGAGCAGCCAGTGAGGATGCCCCGGAGCCAGGAGCCACGGCAGCCAGGAGAAACCCCCTGCTGCTACACACAGTGGTGCTCAGCGTCTGTGATGCCAAGGATAGGATGCAGATCCCAAGCGCTCTCCACCACGCTCACACAGAGAACCGATTTCCCGGGGGGTGGCCGCTCTGCGCCGTGCTCATTTCCTCCTTCCAAGTCTCAGGCAGTGTGTCTGCTACAAGGGAAAATGAGGACTGTAGCTTTTAGCTTTCCAGCCTATGCCATTCAAGAAGGTAGTCTAGAAGGGAAAGGATTCAGGGACACGAGGGGTGCCTTAGATAGGAGCAGAGACCCTTCTCCCATAGTTACAGGGGGAGGCAAGGGGAAGGGCACTCAGATGCAGTTATTTGGTAATTGATTTCTCTATGAAATAGGGGGCAAGGCTATCAGCTGAGAATGACGGGGCATGTTGGGTGTGTTAGGAGGGGGCGTGTTGGGCGCGTTAGGAGGGGGCGTGTTGGTGTGTTAGGAGAGGAGGCGGCATGACATAGTCACCACAGAGAGTGGAAAAGTGCACTTATCAGGGAAGGATAGTAGGAGTGTATGGCAGTTAGGGTAGGCGTTTTGCCAGGCAAGTCTTGTGGAGAGAGAGGGGTAAGGGAGGGAAGAGTGTTAGGGAGTATGTGTGGGATTTAAGCTAGTTAAGAAGAGAAGTGAGGACTTGGGGGTGGGGGAAAGTTGTGGATGGGTAATAAAAAAAAAGTGGTATGGTAAATGGATGGAAGATGTCAGTGAGGAGGGAATGCTAAAGTGGGAGACCTGAAAACATGCAAGTGTTGGTCAGATGGTTTTTATTATTGCTCCGAACCAAAAACCAAACCTGTTGCCATCCAGTCAGTTCCGACTCATAGCGACCTTATAGTTGTTGTTAGGTGCCATTGAATTGACTTTTTGACTTATAGCAAACGCATGTGACAGGTGGAACTACCCCCATAGGGTTTTCTAGGCTGTAATGTTTACAAAAGTGCATTGCCAGGTCTTTGTCCCTCAGAGCCGCTGGTTGGATTCAAATTGCCAACCTTTCAGTTAGCAGCTGAGTGCTTAACCATAGCACCACCAGAGAAAGGGGCATTTAAAATTGACGTCTCGGGAATGCCACAGATTACTGGTGATGTCTTGGATGTAACAACATGAATGACTGAAGTGGGGCAAGGACTTACAAGGTCAGCAGAGGTCACCTACACATCACTGAAGATACTGAATTGCCGAGAATAATGACAGAAGCTGAGATGGAGAGGAAAACTGAGCCTGCAAGACATGGTGTCAGAAGGACAGTGCAGACTGAGGAGGGCCTGGAAGTGGGGACTGGGTGGACATGCCATGGGATGCACAGCAGCATCCCTCGAGTGGGCTGCGGGGAAGGAGCGTCCTCATGGGAGAGCAAGCTTCGTCAGAGCCCAGTGTGTCAGAGGAGAAGCCAAAAATCTCGGGCTGTTGCTGATGATGTGGAGAGAGGAAGGGTGCGCACGGTGGACACGGATCAGGCTGGACGGGGATTGGTGGACAAACAGATGAAAACGAGAATGAGCATCTGGGCTCATATATGAGGCTGGAACGTTGCGTGGGACCCAGGTAAATGGACAGAGTGGCACTGATTCTAGAAATCTCAGAGCCTGCTGTGACTAGTGACCCCAGGATGGACTGGGGGTGAGGCGGGGACTTTTTCAGCAGAACACTGGGTATTAAAGACCTGTTAGAGTCTGGAGCTGTAAGTTAATTCATTTTATTTATTTTATTTTTACTTCTTTAGTGGAATCTTGTACTTTTTTTGTGGAAGGAAAATTCATATCCTTTTAAGCTCGACTTCATCTTTATTATTTATGTTCTTTTTCATGTGTGAAAATGTACACGGTCACATACCATTTCAACAATTTCTGCACGTACAACTCAGTGACATTGATTGCATTCTTCAAGTTGTGCAGACGTTCTTGTCATCCTTCTCCAAATTGTTCCACCACCGGATCTTTTACGTTTTTAACTTGTTTACTTTTTATTTTTCAACAAAGTCTAAAGTTGAAAATATCCCCATCCTCCTCCTGAACAAAGACTTCAGCATACTTTGATTTACCTTAAAATCCCCCTACCTGTTCCACATGAGTGAGCTTAAACCTTAATTCCAGGCTGTTTGTAAACACACACACACACACACACACACAAAGTATTATTTCTATTAGAATATACAGGTCAGGCTGCTCTAACAAAGGGACTAGCAGGTACATTGGTGTGAGTAAAACAGAAGTACATTTTTCTCTTACTTAAAAGTTTGAATGAGCAGTTCAGGGCTGGTGTGGTCAGGGACCCAGGCTGTTTCCATCTTGTGGCTGTGCCATTCCAGCCAATGGGAAGAAGTGAAGCGAACAAAAATGCTGCACCCTTTTAAGGGTATCATCCAGAGACTGCACACATCACTTCTGCTCACATCTCATTGGTTAGGACGTAGTCACATGACCATACCTAACTGCAAAGAAAGCTGGGAAGTGTGGCCTTTAACTGAACAGCCATGTGCCCATCTAAAACTTCCATTACTGGAAGATATTCCCAGCCAACGCACCTCATGTGCGGCCAGTACACGTCTGTTAGTGGAGGCTTGTGTGTTGCTATGAGGCTGAACTGAACAGGCTTCAGCGGAGCTTATAGACTAAGACAGAATAGGAACAAAAGCGTGGAAATCTGTTTCTGAAAAATCAGCTAATGAAAACCCTGTGGATCACAACAGTCTGATCCCATTGTGCATGGGGTCACCATGAGTCAGGGACTGACTCAACAGCACCTAATAACAACTACAATACCCAGTTAAAACTTCCATCACTATAGAAAAAAAGAGGGGGTTGGGTACTGGTGGACAACTGGCAATCTTTGCCATGTTTTGATACATCAGTACTTTTCTGGATTTACAATGTGTTATCACTGTATTTGCTCACCATCACATCTTGTATCCCACTCCTACGTTCTAGTTCGTGAACCAGCGTACTTGCTAAAGTACCATATTTTTATGCAAATAACACGTCTTCTACGTTTGTTTGCCACCTGTGCCCTCCCCAACAAGGTATTTTCATAAGCACACTATGCTAATTAGCATGCTTATGAAAATACCTTGCTGGAGAAGGGCACAGTTGGCAAACAAATGTAGAAGGCACATTTTATTTGCATAAGAATGTGTTTCATCTTCACTTGCTCTTTCAGGGAAGAATAAAGCTGAGATTTTTTAAAATTTTGCCCCCATTCTTAAAAGATAGTTTGGCTGAGTATAGAATTCTAGGTCCACAGTTTTCTTCCTACAGGCTTTGAGAAGGTTTTGCAGCTGTCTCACAGAATCTCTTGGTGCTCTTGAGATGGCTGCTAGTTTCCACATATTTCTACATGCAGCAGATCCCAAAGTGGAAGAAAGGAGGGGGCTGAGCTACTCAAGCCCAGTTTCTTTTACTGAAACCCTCTATTGAGATAAGATGTGAGGTGTAACTAAGGGGGCAGAAGGGAGCTGAGAGTGTTGTTCTAATAAGTTCCCTACCACTGCCACCACCACCACACACACACATTGAGCTTACCTGGTAGTCTCTCCTTCACACAGTCCTCACTGTGGTTTTGCAGTTGCCTTTGTCAAAGACAAAGAGAGAATCTTGAAAGCAGCTAGATTAACAACTGACTTTTCATCAGAAACCATGGAGACCAGAAGGCAATGGGATGACATATTTAAAGTGCTGAAAAAGAAACTTTGAACTAAGAATTATATATCTGTATACCCTAGAGACTTGGAAACAGTGACACAGACACATAGACTGCTCCTAACTTAGTTTCATGGCCTGTGTTAGTAACTAGTACAACTCAGTGCCCACTCAATGGCACATGCCCAGTTCCAGCTCTCACCTGGGGGCCTCTGTTTCTATCTCAGCTCTGATAATGGGTTGGGGGCTCTGTTCTAATTGCCCTCCTCTCATGTGAGTGTGTCTTGCCTCTGTTCTTAAGAGGGTACTGAAATTCCAGACTCCACTGTGACCGCGCACTAACTTTGGCCTTGGATGCTGTGGGTTTCTTCTCTGTTTCTGTTCCACCCTGAGTTCCCTGTTGCACTGGAACAAGGGAGTGTATTATTTTTTAATAGTTTTCATCCCTCTGCTCAAACTCCCCTTTTGTTTGTACATGCTGTTCACTTTTTCCACTAGAACATTGTTCATAGGAACCAAGGAGCCTGCTGGTCTCCTGGGTAGAGGCCTATGGAGAAGAACTTGAGAATGTGTGAACTCCCCCCGAGTCTCAGTATCCTGATCATTCTAAACATGAGCCAACCCACACTTGGCCTTTAGGAATGTGCTAAAATTTTAGCTGATTTCTCCCTGGAGCCCTGGTGGCACAGTAGTTAAGGGCTATGGCTGCTAACCAAAAGGTCAGCGGTTTGAGTCCACCAGCCACTCCTTGGAAACCCTATGGGGCAGCTCTACTCTGTCCTATAGGATTGCTATGAGGATTCTGACTCCATGGCAACGGGTTTGGTTTTTTTTGGTTTCTCCCTACTCTTTTCTGTGGCAACTACCACTTCTTCCCATGCTCTGCTGGGAATGAGAGTCCGTGTGTCTGGCTCTCCTTGGAGCTTTTGGCTCGATGGGATTCAGGCCCCTTGGCTCCCTTGAGACTCAGCTGTCTGATGAATAGTTCAACATAAGTTCTGATGTACATTATTTGAATTTTTCCTATTGTTAGGATTGAGAGCAGTGTTCTCTTGCAGCCTCATCCTTTTCTTCTTCATAAACCCCTTCCTGATTAATGTGATCAGAATATTGTTTAGCACCTCCTTTCCCTCTTTTGAAACATTTTTCATTGAAAGGTCTTCCCATTGGGCCAGATCCATCTTCTCATTTGTGCCTGGGATGGCCAAGAGGACCCTTCAGGATCTTTCAAGCCAGGGGAGGAGATGTTATCTGCAGAGGTGGTTTCAGCAGGATGTGGGAAGGTGCTGGAGTGGGGCATAGAGAAGAGCACCCTTAGTCTGGCCAGCAGTTAAGCAGAGCTTTCCTGGAGGAGACAGATGTGCTGGGGCTGAGTCTCGTTTGTGCCAGTTACAGTGCTTGGTGTTCATGAGGTCCAAGACAACATGGTCACTTTCTCTCAAGGCCCCTCACTTCTACTGTACTGGTTTTTCCTTATTGATCAAAATTAAGTTAGCGTGAATCTACACGAGTGATAAAATGACATAGAACTATACACACACTGGGCACCAATGTCAACTTCCCAATTTAATGATATTGTACATAGTTAAGGAGCCCTCGTGGTGCAAAGTGTTAAGCACTCAGCTGCTAACTGAAAGGCTGGTGGTTCGAACCCACCCAGTGGCCCCATGGGAGAAAGACCTGGTAAACAAAAAAACCTGTTGCCATCAAGTGAATTCTGACTCATAACCACATTGTATAAAGATTACAGCCTATAAAGAACATGTGGGGCAGTTCTCTGTAACGCATGGGGCTGTGATGAGTTGGAATCACCTCAAGGACACACAATAACAACAACTATAGTCACCTAAGATGTAACTTTGGGGGAAGCTGGGTGGAGGATACAAGGGGCCTCTCTGTACTGTCCTTGCAACTGCCTGTGAATCTATCTATAATCATTTCTAACTAAACAGTAAAAATAATAATAATAAATAAACAGCATGGTTCCAGACTAATCTTCTTTGCCTTTTCAGGGCCAGGAACATTCTCACTCCTCATTCTCACCCCTCAATACCTCATTTCAGGGATCTCAAATAGACATGGGCATGGTCACTTTATATTTGCTTTTGGAAAGCCCCAGCGGAGACCCCGAAGCAAGCAATGTTTCTGGCACAGCTCGGGCTTGCAAAGCGGAAGCCCGGGAGAGAAGGGAGGACGTGGAAGCCGAGCCTTCCCTGGCTTCCAGAGGCAGCTGCTCCGGCCAGCACGGGCGCCGAGGGGTGGGCTTCTCTGGGTTTTAAGGGCTATAAAAAATTAAATTGGAAGTAAGTTCCCATTCTCTGCTGCCTCCCTCAAAGCCCTCAAGTCATCAAAAGTGGCTCATTTAGGGCGCGCTGAGTTGTTCTGTTCCATCAGTGCTGCGTGTGGCTTCCATACAGTTGTTGGCATCAGACAGTAACAATACAAAGCCATAAAATTCTCTCCACTTTCCCAAACGCCTCCCTTTTCATCTTGTGAGAAGACACTGTCTGCCCTTCGGGTGAGATAAATTGTTGATGCAAACAGCACTGCAGCGGTGAGCCACCCTCAGGATCCGGTGCACCGGAAGAGGACACACGCCAGGGCTGGGGCGGCCCTGGGACGGAGGGGGCCAGAGGTTTCATTTGCATTTTCTCCTCCAGTGTTCGTGTATGCTGCAGCTCCGTCACCGTGACTAATCACAAGATTTAATGGCCTTAAACTGCTCACCAAGGGCCCAATTCAATTAAAAAATGTCCCCCAGAAGCCATGAACAGTCCTCTTGTCTTTGCTTTCCCAGCCTTCCAGAGGCTTCCACCCCTGGGCGGAGGCCGGATGGGTTCTTGTGTAATTTTTTTTTATTGACTCAGGCCGCAGACTCCTGCCAGTCCCACTGGCATTCGCCTGGCACTGCCCTGCGCCCCACTTCTGCATCACACTGGGGGCGGGTCTGCTTGGCTCTTACACTGTTGTTGTTGCCGTGTGCTGTCGAGTCAGTTCTGAGTCATGGCGACCCCATGTGTGCAGAGAACTGCCCCACAGGGTCTCCTTGGCTGTAATCCTTACAGACTCCTGGTGACCCCACACGTGCAGAGTAGAACTGCTCCATAAGGTTTTCAAGGCTGTGACCTTTTGGAAGCAGATTGCCAGCCCTGTCTTCAGAGGCACCCCTGGGTGGGTTTGAACTACCAACCTTTCAGCTAGTAGTCGAGCACTTAACCATTGGCGTATCCGGGGCCCAGGTTCTCACACTGACTCTTGGAAATGACTTCTACTTCTTCACCAGTTTGACAAGCTCTGGAGCGAGATGCCGGTCACCGCCAAGGGGAAGCTGAAATACCAGGAGGTCCTGATCAAGTTCAGCTCGGAGAAGGCGGTGACACCGCCAGCCTCGGGCGACTCGACCAGGGCCCAGAAAGGGAGCAGCGTCCCCGAAGTCTCAGAAGGGACCAGATCCGCCCAGTTATCATCCCCGCGGGATCCAAAGGGGAGACCAAAGACGTGGAGTCACCCCTGTGTGAGTACCCCGTGTGGCCAGGTGCTTCTGGGTGGGCCCAAGGCGTCTGCAGAGTGGGCCAGGGTGCTTCTAGGTGGGCCCAAGGTGTCCATGGGGCATGGGTGGGTCGCCACATGGTGAGTTGGGGGGCCACAGGGGAGAGGAGCCCACTGGCAAGTCCTCAGCATTCGCTTCCCTGAGAGGGGCAGGTGGTTGATATGAGGGGCTCACTCATGGCACCCGCATGTGTGTCTGAGTAGAACTTCACTCCATAGTGTTTTCAGTGGCTGATTTTTCAGCCATCAATTGCCAGGCCTTTCTTCTGAGGCACCTCCAGGTGGACTAGAACTACCAATCTTTTGGTTAGTAGCCAAGCATGTTAACCATTTCCACCACCTAGGGACTCCAAATATGAGGGAAGGGGGCTGAGAGTTGGAAAGGAGGAGGATGGGGGTAGAAGGGAAGGACGAAGAGGATTCGAGATAGAAAAGGAAGATGAGGCAGCAGAAGACACTAAGTGTTAGCAGCTCTGTCAGCTCTTTGGTCCAGGAAAACAAGTGTCCGTGATGAACCTGCCACACGCACCCCCCATCGTGTGCTGCCATTCTACCCATTTTACAGCTCAAGAAACCGAGGTTGTGAGAGGTATCCTGCTGTGCTCAAGGTCCCTCGGTTAGAAGTGGAGAAGCCCTAACATCCCGGCCTGGGTCACGGAGCAGCTCTCCCTGGCACAGCCCTGACCCACCGGGAACGGAGGAAGGGGCCCAGCTCCTCAGGCTGTTTCCTCACCTGCAGGAAGGGGTGATCACGTCTCCAGGGAAGAGAGAATTCAGCACCATGTGTATGAGGCAGCCCCCACGCGCTTAGTGCATGGTGAGCACTCAGACAGCAGTTACCATGCCGTCTGCCAGCCAAGACACACCTACGAGGTGCTGGGCCTTCTAGAGCTGGGAGTACTGCAGCCAGCAAAGGTCCCTGTTCTTGCGGAGCTATGTTCCAGCAGGGGATGGTAGGCAACAAACAGTCAACATAGTAAGTAGTCAGTCAGTTAACAGGTGGAAAGTAGAGCAGATGAGGGGGTCAGCAGCGCCCCCAAAGATGTCCACGTCCTAATTGCCTCAACCTGTGAATATGTCACCTCACCTGCAAAGGGGGAAGTGAGGCAGCAGTTGGAATTAAGGTTGCTCATCAGATGAGATGGGGAGCTCATCCTGGATTATCTGGGTGGGTCCAATGGAACCACAAGAGTCCTCAACCAGGGAAGAAGGAGGCAGAGGAGTCAGAGTGAGACTGACGACCATGAGACAGACCAGATCCACCACTGCTGGCTTTGAAGACGGAAGAGGAAGCTACGAGCTAAGGGGTGCAGGCAGCCTCTAGAAACTGGACAAGGCATGGAAACGGATTCTCCACTAGGGCCTCCAGGAGGAACCAGGCCTGCCCACACCTTGATTTTAGCCTACTGAGACACACCTGGGACTCCAGAACTGGAAGAGAACAATTATGTATTGTTTTAAGCTGCCAAGCTTGTGGGCATTTGTGACGTAGCACTGGGAAACTCGTGCAGGCCATAAGGCCACTGTAAGAACTTCAGCTTCCGCTCTGTGGAAGTGGGAGCCTGTGTAGTTTTTCACCCTTAGGAGTAGCCCAGTGTGGCAGACTTTTTACAAAGACTACCTGCATTAGGCTGGGTTCTCTGGAGGGGCAAAGCCAGTGAAGCCTATATATATAAACGTATGTACAGAGAGATATATTTCAAGGAAATGGCTTACACAGTTGTGGAGGCTGGCAAGACTCAAATCCATGGATTGGACGTCAGGCTGGAGGCTTCTCCTGACTCATGTGGTTGCAGGGGCTGACGATTCCAAAATAGGCAGGTCAGACGGCAGGCTGTTGGCTCATGTCCCAGAAATGCCAGGTCAGAGGATGATGAGTCTGATGCAGGATTGAGAGAGCGCGAGTTTTGCCAGAACATCTATATATATTGGATGCAGGCCACACCCCCAGGGAAACTCCCCTTTCAACTGATTGGCCACTCACATCAGATTACATCATGGATGATGATTACTTCATATCTGCCAAACCACCAAGAATCATGGCCTAGCCAAACTGACCTAACCTTAACCATCACACTACCTGTCATGGATTGAATTATGTCCCTGAAAAAATGTGTGTATCAACTTGGTTAGGGCCATGATTCCCAGTACTGTGTGACTGTCCTCCATTTTGTGATTGTACTTTTATGCTGAGAGGATTAGGGTGGGATTGTAACACCACCCTCGCTCAAGTCACCTCCCTGATCCAAGGTAAAGGGAGTTTCCCTGGGTCGTGGCCTGCACCACCTTTTATCTCTTGAGAGATTAAAGGAAAGAGAAGCAAGCAGAGAGTTGGGGACCTCAAACCACCAAGAATGCAGCACCGGGAGCAGAGCACGTCCTTTGGACCTGGGGTCCCTGCACCTGAGAAGCTCCTCTACCAGGAGAAGATTGAGCACAAGGACCTTCCTCCAGAGCTGACAGAGAGAGAAAGCCTTCCCTTGGAGGTGATGCCCTGAATTTAGACTTTTAGCCTACTGTACTGTGAGGAAATAAACTTCTCTTTGTTAAAGCCATCCACTTGTGGGATTTCTGTACAGCAGCACTAGATGACTAAGACACTACCCATCTATCAGCTTTTTGTACTGTGATGGCTTTCGTGTTGCTATGATGCTAGAAGCTATGGCACCGGTATTTCAAGTACCAGCCAAGTCACCTGTGGTGGACAGGTTTCAGTGGAGCTTGCAGACTAGGAAGGACGATGAAAGCCCTATGGACAGCAATAGAACATTGTCCGATATAGTGCTGGAAGATGTTGAAAGAGGTTGAAAGGCGCTCAAAACACACAGTGGCCGCAACAATGGACTTGAGCATACCAATGATCGTGAAGATGGTGCAGGACCAGGCAACGTTTTTGTTCCATTATACATGGGGTCCCCAGTGGGGATGGACCAAAGGAGGATGACGGATACCAGGCCCCAGTGGTGATCAGGTGAGAGATGATGGAGTCTAGGAGCATGGTGGTGGATGGGAACAGGTGAAAAGTGGCCAAATCCTGAGCATCTTCAAAGTGGAGTCATCAGGACTTCCTGATGGATCGATGGATTACAGGTGGGATCCAGAGGGAGAGAGGAAAGTTGAGGAAGACTTCCAAGTTTTTGGCCTGAACAACTGGAAGAAAGGAGTCATCGGCTGAGACGCGGAAGGCTCAGATGTGGCCAGATTTGAGAGGAAGATCGAAATTCACTTGGGTTCGTTAGCAGCCGCAGGTGAAGGAGGCGGTCATGTATCTGAGTCTGGTGTTCAGTAGAAAAGTCTGGGCTACATTAAATTTTCTCCCTTGTTTTTCAGTGGAAAATACAATAAAACAGAACAGCCTCATATATGGTCCAAGTAACTTCAAAATATCAGACATTCTGTAAGTGGTTACAAGGTCGAATGCCATCCAAATGACGAGTAAATTCCTTTCTTTGATGGGACTCTGTCTCCGGTGAAGAATACGCCATTGTCTCTTCTCCCCTCCGCACCACACACGCCAGCAAGGGATTTAAATAGCATCTCTCTATATGTGAACCTAAGCTATATATTTAATTCCAGAACTACTTTGCTTATTATGATTTGGCACCAAAATAGCCCACTGATGGAAATAAAAATTAAATTGTAAAGTTGCCATCTATGTAAATTTTCATTCTATTTCTGTAAAATTTTCATTCTATTTCTGTAAAATTCTGAGCCTCAAAGCCTGAGTCACATCTGTAATTTTTTATTGTTACTTCCATTTTGAGTCTCAAAAGCCACTTTCTCTTCTTTCTTGCTAGACTCCAGCGAGCATGGCCGCCCACCCCTCCACTCCACCCTTACAGAACTGTGAGCCCATTGAGAGCAAGCTCAGAAGGAAAATGCAGAGCTGTTGGCGGGAAATCCTGAAAGAATGCAAAGAGAAGGACACAAACAAACAGGGGGAGATCCGCGCCTCTGAGTTCTTGGGTTTGTCTCGGTTATGCATTCGGCCAATAATACATTGTCACCTCCTGTTGGCGAGAGGTGTTCTCAATGGGCAAATCCATACCCCATTGTGGGGTGAGGGAGGGCTAGAATGGGGAGCCAGTAGGGAATGTCTGGGTCAAGATGGCAGCCTAGGCACCTCGCTAAACAAAAGTACCGAGGGACAAGAATTCCTAGCACGCCACCTGCCACAGATTGACATAGTCCTGACAAGCAAATGTGCCATTGACTTTCAGCGTTAGAATCAGCTCATGGAGAAATCACAGACTTGGTTAGGATCGCAGGACAGAATGTAAATGTGAATAAACTTTGACAGCTGATGGCAATGGGGTCGTGGGTGGTAGGGAAAGGTGCGGGGTGTGGGACAGATGGGGACGCTCAGACCCACCCATTGTACAACTCCAGGGGCTCCATTCACGTCAACATCCACTCTTTCATATCGTTTAGTTTTTCATCATGTATTACTTTGATAGGTTAATCACTCAGCACTAACCAAAAGGTTGGCAGTTCAAACCTACCCAATGGCTCCACGGGGAGAAAGACCTAGTGATCTGGTTCTTACAGCCTAGAAAATCCTATGGGGAAGTTCTGCTCTGCCACGTGAGGTGGCTGTGAGTCGAAGTCAAGCTGATAGGACCTAACAACCACAACAGCGTCACTCTGATAAATCTTTGAAAATTAAACCAGTTGGTTGTATGCTTGCATTCATTGTTGTGGATTTGTCTGCGACACTTGACGTTGCAGAAACGTAAACCTGACCATGTCGCTCGGCTGCTTAGAAGTCTCCTTTAGCTGCCTGTTTTCTGGTCTACTGTACAGTCCGTACATTGGAGAAGTTTCAGTACTGATGTAGATTACTTTTACAACAACCATCACTTAACAATGTACAAAACAAGTGTAAACTCTTTCAGTGAATAACTTTTATTTTAAGAGGCTTATCAATTAAGTATAAAAATATGAAATCAGTAATAATCAAAGAAATGCTGGTGCGTTGGTTTAATGTGACATGTTTTGCTGAAACCAAGCCAGCAGTGTTGTTTTTAATGCATGTCTGAGAGTCCCTTGTTTTTTAGTGACTTCTTTTGAATTTGAGTGTGATGAACCGTAACTTGAGTTGTTGTCGTTATCAGTACTATTGCTTTTTCTTTTTAATTGTGAGCTTCTTTAAGCCACAACCCATTGTTCTGAGAGCTTGGTCAGACTGTAACTGTGTGTGTGTGTGTGCCTTTGAGTCACTTCCAACTCATGGCACTCCATGTGTGTCAGAGTAGAAGTGTGCTCATAGTTTACAATGGCTGATTTTTCAGAAGAAATCACCAGGCCTTTCTTGCAAGGCATCCCTGGTGGACTCGAACCTCCAACCTTTTGGTTAACCATTGGCAACACCTTGGGACTCCTTTAACAGTGCATCCAAAATACAGTATTTTAGAGCAAAAACACTGATTGATTTTTATAAGTCATTCTGTATTTTCTCTCCACTGCTGACGGCCATCTGCAAGTTGGGTTATCAGAAGTATCTACTGACAGTTCTGTTAGGTTCCACACATCTCCCCAACCAGGCCTGGATGGCCTTGTTCTCCTGCCTCCCTCTGTGCAAGAGCAAACAAGCCTCCATCTGCACAATGCACGGCACCGTCTCCTGGCCTGGGCTCGGCTTGAAGGACTTGATCATTTAGATCATTTAGATCAAGTCCACGTCTGTTGATTTTCCTCCTTAACCTCAACAATTGGAGCAGTGTTCTGCTCCTCGACAGTCTATTGCTTTCATGAACTCAAATCAAAGTCTCAATTTATTAAACTTAAGAAACTAAAGTCTTACCCTAGGTAAGTCTCTTTCAATTGTGAGTTATCCCTCCAACAGCAGTTGCGTCTTTACAACTGGTAGAAGAGCCACTATGAGCACACGGGCAAGGCTTGGGCTGAGTGTTGGTACCCAGACATTAAGATCTGCCAGCCTAGGGACAGCCAGGCTCACCTCCCTGCCACGTGGGCATCAACAGGTTCCTGATCAAAATGCCAAGCCCAGACTGAAACTGCATGGCACTTGCTTTCTGTATTCGGATTATGAGTTGCATGCATTTTAGATCATCCGTTAAAAAATCAGTTGCTGTCGAGTCTATTCCGACTCATAGCAACCCTGTAGGACGGAGTGGAACTGCCCCATAAGGCTTCCAAGGAGAAGCTCGTGGATTCGAACTGCCAACCTTTTGATTAGCAGCCCTGTCACTTAACCACTGTGCCACCAGGGCTTCTTTAGGTCATCACTGAAGTGAAAACTCAAATTGTGTGAATTCACACAACCTAACAGACCCTTGTACTGTGCCTCCAAACCCCAGTGGAAAAAGGTTTTCAGGGGCCACCTCAGAATTCCCTGGTGGGGCCGTAAAGGCTGCCCACAACCCAGCCCCTGCTGGCCTCACACACGAGCACGGAGAACCTTCCTGTTCCCCTCCCACCCCAGACTTCAGTCTCTGCCCTGAACGCCAAGCCTTTGCTCAGGTAGCTCCTGTCCTTTGCAACCCCCACTGTTGTCCACTTTCTCTGCTGCTCAGTGTGTTGTGGCTCCTCAGCGCCACGTCCGTCCTGCGTTGTGGTGTCTTTGTGACTGTACAGATCTGGGACTATAGGCAGGACAGCGTGAGCCCAGCAGGACTGCCGTAGCCTTCCTTACGTCACTTAGTTTGTCCCGTAGCTATCTGTCTTTCCACCCACTGTGAGCCCCGGGAGGACCCAGCCAGGGCCTAGAGCAGAGAAAGCGCCCCAGCAAATGTTGGATGACTGAACGAATGAAAGAATGAATGAACTAACGACCACGCACTGAACTGGTGTTCTTGTCTTTAGCGCTCGTGGAGAAATTCAACCTGGACATAAGCAAGGAGGAGAGCCAGCAGCTCATTGTCAAGTACGACTTAAAGAACAATGGTAAATTTGCTTATTGCGACTTCATCCAGAGCTGTGTCCTCCTGTTAAAAGCCAAGGAGACGTCGCTGATGCAGAGGATGAAAATTCAAAATATGCATAAAATGGTATGTAAGTCGTTCTCACACAGTGCGTGGGTCTGGTGGGAAAGGCTCTCTCCTTTTGCTCAATTCATTGCAAACGTGGATTCGTCGCTGCCTACAGCAGGTGGGCATCCAGCTCCTCCAGGAGAGGGGTCCCTGGTCCAAGCCCAGCCCAGCTCTGCCTCCAGCGAGGACTCCCTGGGTCTTGTAGGCTCATCTGCCAAATGTCCCCTTCTGGCTGCTGCCTTCCCACAGATACCTGCCCAGATATTCTCTATACGTGTATATTTGCCAAACAGTGCTTCGTTGCCCTATTTTCTTCTTTGCTTAAAGATCAGTATAAGTACCAGGCACATTTTCAGAACTGTAGACCAGGCTGAAAGCCCGCAGCTTAGTGTGTCAGGGAGCACTGGCTTGGAGGCGAGGGCTTGGCGGTAAAGATACGGTCGCCATCTTTGACATTGGACATTGGAAACAGCTCAGGTCCTTCCCTCCTTGAAAATAGTTCAGATACTTTCCCTCCTTCTGGAACCTATAAGGGTTTAGAGACCCCAGACTGGGACCCAGGGGACTGGGTTCTCAGACTTACTCAGGTGACCGTGAAATATCCCTGTGATAAATGGTCAGCTACCACGTCAGCCACTTCTACAAAGCTGTGGGGAGTGGTAATTGGCCAGCTGGAATCCAAGCAAAGTTCACCATTGTTCACGTCAACACAGATGTGTACTGATACCTTGGATGCTTGCTCCTGTTTATCTAAATATATTCATCAACCGTTGAGGCAGGGCCAGACCGTTTGTTCAAGCGTAGGGCGTGGCTTGGCGTCTCTGGTCATCTTTCTTGCATAAGGCATGCCCACAATGCACTGTCTACAATCTTCTGTGTCTTCGAAGAGGAACGAGAACCTAAAGACACTTAAGTAGCAACCGAGTACACTCTTCTGGAATTGCACCCTCAGTTCTCAGCCGTGACACTTTTCTCCTTCTCACCCATGCCCGGTTCAACCACAGAGTTTTCACTCATTCCTCTTCTTCGAGCCGTTCCCAAACAGGCAGCCAAAAACGTCGCTGTTTTCATGCCCATATTCTGTCAGATTTATGTCACACTATGTAACACTGAATTACGGTAAATTGAATTAAATAACAAGTACAACTGGCAGTCTCGATTTGGGGAGCAGACGCAGCTGATTCCACTCGCCTTTGGCTCAGCTGGGACCAGGGTAGGGGCAGAGCTGGGCCAGCAGCCCTCCCTGTCCCCACCCCACCCCACCCCACCTCACACCCCTCAGGCAGCAGTCAGTAATTGAGGAAATGGAGTGAGGTAGTTCAGCTAACATAGAGTACCTGCAGAAAGTTTCCACACAGGTAAACTTATAATTTTGTGCAAAATCAGGTACCATCTAGCATCGTTTCTAGTTCAGACAAGCAGGAGCAAGCTTCAAGGGCCCAGGCCACATTTGGGGAAGAAAAACATAAAACTGAGACAGTTCTCCCACTGGCTGAGTTTTCTAGAACACGGGAAAGGCTGCCCTCCTCAGGGGTTTGCAGGGCCCGGGACGTAGCCGGAGGAGTATGGGAAGACTCTGCCAGCTCCTGCCTTCCTCCGCCCCTCTGGGCCTCAGTTTCCCCCTCTGTAAACGAGAAGGAGGTCTGCAGGCTCTGATGAGGCAGGCAGTGTGCAAATGAGGTGGAGTCTGCCAGGTGGCCCCAGGTGCCTCTGCGGGGAGAGCTCGAGGTGCCCCCCTCCAGCCGCTTCCCTGTCTCAGCAGGTCGCCCGTGGGCACTCAGGGAGCACTGGGCTGCAAGTGTTACAAGGGTCGAGCAGAGAGGACTCCAGGACGGCCAGCATGCCCCCAGTGCACCCATGCTCACCCCACAGCCCCAGTCTCATTCGCCCGAGCTTGGCTGACATAGTCCTCCGGCTGTTCCATCAGAAGAGCCTCACACTGGACACCATGGTGAGGCTGCCGGTCACAAGACGGCTCAGCAGCTTTCCTAGGAGAGAGTGGGGCCAGCACTGTGCCTGGGCCCCTGCCCTGCTCCTTGTTGCCGTCCTCATCCCCTCTGCTGCCAAGGCCTCCTAAGCCTGGTTGTTGTTGTCGTTGTTGTTAGCTGCCATCATGTCGGCCACCAACTTACGGTGACCCCACGCACAGCAGAACCAAACACTGCCCAGTACTGTGCCATCTGCTTGGTCGGTTGTGGATGGACCGTTCTGATCCATAGGGTATTCACTGGCTGATTTTTCGGAAGTAGACTGCTAGGTCTTTCTTCTTAGTCCATCTTAGTCTGGAAGCTCTGCCGAAACCTGTTCAGCATCATAATGGCACGTGAGCCTCCACTGACAGACGGATGATGGTGACGGTGAAGCGCATTGGCAGGGGATCAAACCAGGATACCCCGCAGGAGGGCTAGGATTCTACCGCTGAGCCTGGAGCCCAAGTCCACTGCCTCCCAGAGAGGAGCTAACAGGGACCCTTCCTAGTGATTTGGTGGATTTCTCTCAACCTTCAGCAGCAGAAAAGACCTCCCTTTGGGGTGGAGAGTTTGGCCCTTACCTTTCCCTGCAAGGCCAGAGCCAGAGCCAGAGGCGTAGGGTTCCTTCCTGGGAGGGTTTGTTGTAGTGTCCTGGGACAGGAACCCTTCGCCAGTCAGACGTATACAAAAGGAGAGCAGGTGGGCATAGCGTTCATTCTCTCCCAAGGATGCAGTAGAGCTGATTTGGAAAATTGGCTGCTAACGAAAACATGGGGTACCTGGTGAGTTTCCATCATAGGTGCTAAATGGTGTGAAAATTGAAAGCAGTTTAATTCTGTGCCGATTTGTGTTGTGTACGGCCATGTCCCACCACTTGTCTGTCAGTGTGTTATACCGTGGTGTTTCGTGTGTTGCTGTGATGCTGGAGGCTAGCCATCAGTATTTCATATACCAGCAGGGTTACCCATGGCGGACAGCTCTTGGTGGAGCTTCAAGACTAAGACAGACTAGGAAGAAAGACCTGGCACTCTACTTCTAATAACATCGGCCAGTGAAAACCTTGCGAACAGCAGCAGAACATTGTCTGATACAGTGCCGGAAGACAAGCACCTCAGGTTGGAAGCCATTCAGAAGATGACTGGGGAAGAGCTGCCTCCTCAAAGTAGAGGTGACATTAATGACACGGATGGAGTCAAGCTTTTGGAACCTTCAGCTGCTGACGTGGAATGACTCAAAATGAGAAGAAACAACTGCAAACATCCATTAATAACGGGAACGTGGAATGTACAAAGAAGAATCTAAGAAAATAGGAAGTTGTCAAAAATGAAACGGAAAGCATAGAGATCAATATCCTAGGCATCGTTGATGTTGTTAGGTGCCATCAAGTTGGTTCCGGCTCATAGTGACCCTGTGCACGACAGAACGAAACACTGATCAGTCCTCACCATCTTCGTGATCGTTGGTATGCTTGCATTCATTGTTCTAGCCACTGTGTCAATCTATCTCATTGAGGGCCTTCCTCTTTTTCACTGACTCTCTACTTTACAAAGCATGATATCCTTCTCCAGGGACTGGTTCCTCCGATAACATGTCCAAAGTACCTAAGACCAAGTTTCACCATCCTCGCTTCTAAGGAGCATTCTGGTTGTACTTCTTCCAAGACAGATTTGTTCGTTCTTTTGACAGCCTGTGGTATATTCTACATTCTTCACCAGCACCACAAATCAAAGGTGCCAATTCTTCTTCAGTCTTCCTTATTCATTGTCCAGCTTTCTCATTTCTTTTGCAGCAGATTTGCCCAATGTGATACAACTTTTGATTTCTTGACTGCTGCTTCCATGGGTGTTGATTGTGGATCCAAGTAAAATGAAATCCTTGACAACTTCAATCTTTTCTCCATTTATCATGATTTTCCTCATTGGTCCAGTTGTGAGGATGTTTGTTTTCTTTATGTTGAGGTGTAATACATACGGAAGGCTGTGGTCTTTGATCTTCATTAGTAAGTGCTTCAAGTCCTCTTCACTTTCAGCAAGAAAGGTTGTTTCATCTGCATAACGCAGGTTGTTAATGAGTCTTCCTCCAATCCTGATGCCTCGTTCTTCTTCATATAGACCAGCTTCTCGGATTATTTGCCCAGGATTAGTGAGCTGAAATGGACTGGTATTGGCCATGTTGAATCAGATAATGATAATGGTCTACTATTCCAGGAATGACAAATTGAAGAGCAACGGTGTCATATTCATAGTCAAAAAGAACATTTCATGATCTATCTTAAAGTACAATGCTGTCAGTGAAAGGATAATATCCGTATGCCTACAAGGAAGAGCAGTTAATACCGCTATTATTCAAGTTTACTCACCAACCACTAATGCCAAAGATGAGGAAATTGAAGATTTTCACCAATTTCTGCAGTCTGAATTGATCAAACATGCAATCAGGATGCATTGATAATTACTGGTGATTGGAATGCGAAAGTTGGAAACAAAGAAGGACCAGTAGTTAGAAAATATGGCCTCAGTGACAGAAATGACACAGGAGATCCAATGATAGAATTTTGCAAGACCGACGACTTCTTCACTGCAAATAGTTTGTTTTCAACAATACAAACGGCTATGCACCTGGACCTCGACAGATGGAATACACAGGAATCAAATTGACTACATCTGTGGAAAGAGACAACGGAGAAACTCAATATCATCAGTCAGAACAAGGCCACGGCTGACTGTGGAGCCGACCATCAATTGCTCATATGCAAGTTCAAGTTGAAACTGAAGAAAACTAGAACAAGTCCATGAGACCCAAAGTACAACCTTGAGTATTTCCCACCTGAATTTAGAGACCATCGCAAGAATAGAATTGACTCATTGAACATTAATGGCCGAAGACCAGACGAGTTGTGGGAGGACATCACACATGAAGAAAGCAAGAGGTCATTGAAAAGACAGGAAAGAAAGAAAAGACCAAAACGGATGTCAGAAGAAACTCTCAAACTTGTTCTTCAACGCAGAGCAGCTAAAGCGAAGGGAAGAAATGATGAAGTCAAAGAGCTGAACAGAAGATTTAAAAGGGCAGCTTGAGAAAACAAAGTATTATAACTCGTGCAAGGAACTGGAGTTAGAAAAAACCAAAACGGAAGAACGCACTCAGCATTGCTCAAGCTGAAAGAACAGACGAAAAAATTCAAGCCTCAAATTGCAATATGGAAGGATTCTACACGAAAATATTAAATGACGCAGGAAGCATCTAAAGAAGATGGAAGGAATACACACAGAGCCACTGTACCAAAAAGAATTGGTCAACATTCGACCATTTCAGGAGGTAGAATATGATCGAGAACTGATGGCACTGAAAGAGGAAGTCCAAGCTGCCCTTAAGGCCCTGGTGAGATACTCAGACACGCTTCAGGGCTGTGTGAAGCTAAAACGTCTTGTTTTCAATTCAGTAGCACCTGAACGAAATAATCAGTGTCGTGTACTGTCTAATTACTAGATATAATTACAACCTTTAGGATTTTTTTAAGCTCTCAGAATCTACTAGAAGACCCAAACTGAAATCTTTTTTTTTTTTTTTTTTTTCTCAAAGTGTGTTGAAACTGGCCGGGTATCTGCCTGGGCTCTCTCACTCCTGTGAGGTGGCATGGCCTCCCGTGTGTTGGAGTCACAGCTCCAATCGTCCTGATCCTGTTTTGTCACCTCCCTGAGCCTCCATTTCTCAATCCGTAAAATGGGAATAAATAGACCCACCTTCTTCGGGGGGTTCAGGGGCAGAAACCAAGCAGTTGCCTCCGAGGCATCTCCAGCTCTTGGCGCTCCGTGCGCATCCGAGCAGAACTGCGCTCCACAGGGCTCTCAGCAGCTGACTGTTCAGAGCAGATCACTGGCCTTTGTTTCAAGGCACCTCTAGGTGGACTCGAACCACCAGCCTTTCAGTTAGCAGCAGAGCACAACAGCCATTTGCACCACCAGGGACTCCGTGGGGGCAGGAAGAGGGGCGCTGATTGAGACCCTGCTGTTAAGCAGCCCCAACACGGAGACGTGTACTGAGGAACAGGGCTGGGGTGATGCTGGACGGTGAGTTCTGCTTCCAGAATCCATTCTGGACTGAGAGCCAGGGGGCTGGGGCTCAGGAGTAGGGCCCAGGAGAGGAAGTTCCAGGCCCTGTCACGCCCACGCCCGCCTCACTCCCCCATTCCCATTCAAAGCGCCTTCCTCAGCCCCTCTTGTTTTCCAGAAAGAAGCTGGTATTGAGACATCCTCCTTTTACTCGGCTTTGCTGCGGATTCAGCCCAAAATCACGCACTGCTGGCGGCCGATGCGGCGTACCTTCAAAGCCTACGACCAGGGCGGGACAGGGCTCCTGAGCGTGGCAGACTTCAGGAAGGTGAGCGCACCTGTGCATCCGGGCCCTGGGCAGGGGCAGAGGTCACACCGGCGGCCGGAAAACCTCCAAAGAGGATCCCCCCTCACCTCACCGAAAGCCAGGTGTGACCAGCTGTCCCTGACCTCACTTTCTTGGGACCCCCAAGTTATTAAGGCCTGGATCCCCTTACCCCTTGCCTGCAGATTCCATGTCCTCCTCCCCAGAAGTTTCTAGAATCCTGCAGGAGCACCCTGTACCTTCCTGGTCCACTCTGACCAGCCACTCACTGATATTGGAGCCACCAGCTAGGCCCCAGGCATGGTCTGTGCCTTTTTTCCATCCCTACGGGGGGCGGGGGTGCGCAGGGCTGTTCCCCCGCCTCCCAGGACCCACAGAACACATCAAGGGAAAAACAGGTCCCAGGAATGGCTACTCAGAGGGCCACAGACCCCAGCCCTACCACCCCGGTCCCTCCCTCCTCACCTCTGCTCTCTCCCCACTCCCACCGCCCACCCTGTGGCCAGAGCCAGCTCACCTCCCAGCAGCGCGACTGTGCTAAGCAGTTCTCCTACCCAGAGTCCCAACCCTCCTGGGGCCCTCGTGCCTTTAACGCACCCAGGGAGGAAAAAAACCCTTCTGAACTGAAGCATGATCTGCACGAAGCCTTGACCCCATTCCCAGCAGCCAGGGCTCCTCACCCCAAATGCCCCTCCAGGGGAATCTCTGCCTCACCTCTGATAGCCTGTAGTACCTCATCCCGAGTACAGAAAGGCTATGCTCCAGGGTGAAGCTGATTGTGCTGTGGGGCTGGGTTTCTCTGTGTAGGCCCCTGGGAGGCCCACTGAGCCACAGAGGTGAATGAGGGCCCACTGTGTGCTATCACCCACTGTGTGCTGTTAATTGGCAGGTTCTTGCCCACGCCTCACTCCTTCCGCCCCCACTCCCAACCAGTGAGGTTAAGAAAACAATTGAGGTCTGGAACATTAGATAAAGTAAATAGTACACTCAGAGAAAAAAAAAAATCCCAGTCAAGACATGCAGGGAGACAAACAAGGCTGGGGATGCCCTTACAGAAGTTGTACTCTGTGGTTTATCTGTGCTTCAGACTAAAAGCCTGAAAAATAAACCGGAAACCAACCTTTCTTTAAACTGTAAACCTAGAAGATTAACAGCAGTTGGGGGGGCGAGGGCAGGCAGGCGGGGCAGGTCCCAGCTCACCGAGGGCCCCGTGCTGGGCTCACCATGTACTCGAACGCCCAGCCCCACAGCGCACAGTGGGTGATAGCACACAGTGGGGCCGTACTCACCTCTGTGGCTGGGCGCTCCTCCCAGGGGCCTGCACAGAGAAACCCAGCCCCACAGCGCACAGTGGGTGATAGCACACAGTGGGGCCGCACTCACCTCTGTGGCTCAGTGGGCCTCCCAGGGGCCTGCACAGAGAAACCCAGCCCCACAGCACACAGTGGGGCCGCACCCAGGCTGCATCCAGCCAAGCGGAGCCCAGACCTGGCGGTAAATATTTCCAAATCGTGGGCCCTCAGTGCCCCTCCCCCTGCCTGGCCAAGGCCCCAAGCAGCTTTCAAGTTCACATTCATTTTGGGTCCAGTAAGACTCCTGGCCCCGGATTCTCCTTCAGGCTTTGTGAGAGAAGGGACGAAGTAGGCAAGGGTCTGTTCGTTTCCTTTTCAGGCAACTTCCCAGGAATTTGGGGTGGGTTGCAGTGCAGAGAGGGCAATAGAAATGGAGACCTTGCCCCCAGTGGGGCTAGAGTCGGGGAGCAGATGGGGGTGGCCCCCTTCTTGCACGGAAACCAAGCCGCTGTCTAGTCGGTTCCGACTCTTGGTGACTCCAAGTGTGTCAGAGTAGAACTATGCTCCGTAGGGTCTTCCATGGCTGATTTTTGGAAGTAGATTACCAGGCCTTCCTTCCGAGGCACCTCTGGGTGGACTCGAACCTCCAACCCTTCAGTTAGCAGTCAAGTATATTAACTGTTTGCACCACTCAGGGATTCCCCTTCTCAGACAGCAGGCTCGATTTTCTTTTCCGTTCTCAACTCATGGGCCTGACAGCCAGGCCAGCTGACCTCTGTCCTGTAGGCCGGGCTCAGCCTACTGCTGGCTCGAGGGAACCTCGGGGCCTTCTCACTTCCTAGTCTTCTCTTAGAAATACATGACAGCACAAATGCAGATAGGAAACTTGATCTTTACTTTTACCTAGTAGAATCTGTTTCAGCTACATATAATGGGAAAAAGTAACAGCAAATTAAACAAGGTGGAAGCTTGTCCCTCACATAAAAGAAGTCCAGTGGTAGGCGGTCCAGAGCTGGCGTGGCAGCTGAGCGGTCAACCAGGCTCAACATCTGGGTTCCTTCCTCAAGGATGCCTCATGGTCCAAAATGGCTGCTGGTGCCCCAGCATCATTTCCATATTCCAGGCACCAAGAAGAAGAGAAAAGAGAGGACGGGCATGCCCCTTGCCTTTAGAGGAGGCTTCCCAGAAGTTCCATATAACATCACACTTCCAGTTCCCTGGCCAGACCTGGTCAGAGGCCAGCACTAGCTACAGGAGAGGCTGAGAAAGGTCACCTCTGGGCTGGACACACAGCAGTCTGGAAGGAAATCGGGGCTGTTACCGAGGAGGAAGGGAAGCTGATATCAGATGGGCATCTAGCAGCCTCTGCCACAGGCTGTATTATTGCCAAATCACAACTCCCTAGGGGGCCATACTAGGGCCCACTCCAGTCCCTTTCTCTCCATCCCTCTGGCTGGTCTGAGCCCTTGGCCTCGGTAAGTGGCGGGGAGGAAAGGGAGACTCAGCATCTTCCATTTGCCCCGGAGCCAGCTACTGTCTCTTTCTGTTTCACACCCACCCTGCGGAGCTGGGCTGCCCTGGGGCATCTCCTGTTCAGGCAGAGGAGAAAGTGTCAGTGGGTCCTAGGGCCAGGACCAGGTGGAGGCCAGGGGCAGGGTCCGGGGGCCACAGCCAGTCCTGGCAGCCCGCCTCCTGACGGGCCCCTTCCTCTGCCCAGGTCCTGCGGCAGTACAGCATCAACCTCTCCGAGGAAGACTTTTTCCACATCCTGGAGTATTATGACAAGACGCTGTCTTCAAAAATATCCTACAATGACTTCCTCCGGGCCTTCCTCCAGTAGGGCGGCGGCCACGCCCAACACAGACAACGCACAGCCTGTCCCCAAGACTAATAAAATCATATAATCGGGGCGGGGGGGGTGTTAAATGAATTTTCCAGAGTGTCCTCAGAAACAAAACCTAAACCCAAGCCAAGCCTCGCCTTCCCCGCCGGCTGCTGACCCAGGCTCGGCACTGCCGGCTCCACCACCAGGCTGTGGCCTCTCTGGCAGTGGGGCCGCCCGCTGCGTCCGGCACTCTCGCTCTTTAGTCCGAGCAAATAAAAACGTGAGTCTTTGCAGGAATGATTCTTGAGACTTTAAGAGAACCACCAATGATAAAACGCTTAAAAACTCAGAAGGTCTCGTTCATGGGAACCTGCTGGGCGCAGGGGGATGCTGACAGCTGCGTCATTCTCTGAGGTACTACCTCTCTGCCCATCTGTCTCCTCCGTCTTGTGTCCCATGGCCATGCTTCTGCCCTGAGGCATCGAGCCAATGCCTGGTTCCAGAAAACCTCAGCCCGGCACCTATGTCTGGTGTGCCCACAAAACAGTCCTCCATGCAGGGCCCCCAGGCCGGCTGAGCTGGCAGCTGATTGACCCATAGTGACTTCCTTGGGAAGGACCGGGCTTGACCAGCTCAGGAAGTTTTAAAGTCTCTCTCTTCTTTCCACCCTTATGTTTTTAAAGCAGCTGGGAGGGCAATGGGGCAGGAGGAGGGCAGTTCGCTGCCTCCTCTAAGGTTCTGGGAGGGACTGAGAGGTGGCAAAGCAAGAGAGAGGCCCCTGAGCCTGGTAGAGAGGAGGGTGGGGAGGAGCCCTACCCTGCCCACCACCCCAGGCCCCTCTCCTCCCCAGGCCCTCCCACCTCAGCCTCCATCTCAGCTCTGGACATGCTGACCCGGCTCCTGGGCACAGACCCCACCCCACCCCCATGCAGGGCCCAAGGGAGGCCCCTGGAGGTGAGCAGAGTTCTGGGCTCAGCTGCCTAAGGCTTCCTGGGCCAGCTCCCACTATGCGTCCATCCCTTCATCCATCATGGGCCCTCTATCTCCGTGAAAACGTCCTGCTGTGTCATGCTTGTTTCCAGGCATCCCAGGTGCTCCCCTCGCTTCAGGCTGGACCCCTGGGGGACCCGGCCCCACACCCGTGCCCTGCTGTCCTGTGGTCCCCCTCCTTCCAGTAGCCCCTGGTCTCTGAGCAGTCAGTGTAGGGAGGGGGGTTCCTCTTTTTCTCTCTGTGTTCAGTCTAAACTGGGACATCTGGGCGCCTTGCAATTGTGAAATAGCTTTTCACCGCCTGGTGCTGTATGCGGAAGGTACTGACTCTGGCCTTAAATAAACCCATCGGTGTGTGTCACATAGGAGCCCTGGTGACACAGTGGTTAAGGCGCTCGGCTGCTAACTGAAGGGTCAGTGATTCAAACCCACCAGCTACTGCACGGGAGGAGGATGGGGCAATCTGCCTCCGTAAAGATTGCTGTTGTTGTTGTGTGCCGTCGAGTTGATTCAGACTCATAGCGACCCTATAGGAGAGGGTAGAACTGCCCTGTAGGTTTTCCAAGGAGCAGCTGCTGGATTCAAACCGTCGACCTTTTGGTTGGCAGCCTGAGCCCTTAACCAGTTGGCCGGGCACCAGGGCTCCTCTGTAAAGATCACAGCCGAGGAAACCCTATAGGGTACTTCTACTCTGTCCTACGAGGAAACCCTATAGGGTACTTCTACTCTGTCCTACAGGGTCACCATGAGTCGGAGTCGACTCCATGGCAATGGGTGCATCAGTGGTCCTGGAGTCTCCCAGCCTTTCTGCGGCCTTTACGCCATAAACTGTTTCTCTTGCCCCCGCCCCCCGATTCAGGACACAGCATGGCACTGACCGCAGAAGGAACCCAGTGTCCATCCCAGAAACCATGTGCGTGGTCAGGGAGCAGGGTGCTCAGAAAGCAGGCGAGGGCATGAACGTCCTGTGGGGCACTGGGTGCAGCCGCCCCTCACCAGGCACACCCCTCCAGGCACAGCACAGCCACCTGGCAAGGTGGAGCTTGCACTCCATTTCAGAGATGGACACCCTGGGGCTGGTGCAGAGGGAAGAAGGGGGCGCAGTCCAAGGAACACGGCCGAGCTGGCCCAGGAGGAGGGAGGCGGCGCTCCTGCTTCCCACCCCGTAGTCCGACTTCCCGCCTGCAGTGCGGGCGTCCAGGACGAGGCGAGGAGGCTGTGTCCAGGCCAGCACTGGGGAGGCCCCTGGATTCCAGAGGAGCGGGGGCTAAGGGGAGGACAGCGGTGGGGGGTGGATGCCTGCTGCAGGGGGATGCTCAGGTAGCCCTGAGTTAGGGGAGGGGAAAGGGCCACGACAGGGAGGCCCTACATCCTGGCAGCCCCACTGTCTGGCTGTCTAGCTGTGTGCTGCATACCCGCTCCCTGTTCCTCAGTATCCTCATCTGTAAAACGGGGTCACAGGTGCCTCACCTTTGCTGTGAGGCCTGGGCCGGCAGGGACAGACTCCAGAGAGAGGGTCTTCCTTTTGGGATAAGGAAGGCATGACCCAGGGGAAGGGAGGGGACCAGCATGAACCTGGGGGAGGGGGAGGCGGGAAGGTAGGAGTGAACCAGGTGGGAATATGGGCATGAACCAGGTAGGGGGATGGGTGTGAACTAGCAAGCAGCTCGGGGAACCCGAGGGCTGACCTACTAGATCTCATGCAGAGGGGCCAGTGGACACTTGCTCATGGACCAGGCACTAAGCTTTGCACACAGCATCATGTGGGCCTCCCAGAGGTCGCCACCATTGATATCCCCATTTGACAGATGTAAAAACTGAGGCTTCAAAAGTTAATGTGCCCAGAGTCTCACAGCTGGTAGGACTGGCCCAGGTAGTAAGTGACGGCCAAGGCCAGCATCTTAGGCTGAAGGTCCCAGGGCTCCTCTTGGGATTTGGGCAATGGCCTGAGTCTGGCTGCCTTCTAGGGATGTTTGCCTAGTATCCCTGAATGTGGGTGGGCAGGCTGCCCCCAACAGGCACCACTGAGGGCCAAGAGGCCAGGCTGCCAAGGCAGGACTGAGAGACACTGGCCCTGGCACCCACACCCTGCCTCCTTGTCTTGGCTTTAGTGTGCCTCCTCCTGGGACTTCCTTTCCCTCCTCTGCATGACACCCATGCTGCCCCACCAGGGCCCAGCTCTGAAGTCACTTGCTTGGGGGAACCTCCCATGACCTCTGGCAGAGGCAGGTATTCCTGCTTAGTGCTCCCTCAGTGGGGGCAGCATCACTTAGTGCAGCCCCATCTTCTTCCCCTTAGCCCAGAACAGGCCTGCGTTGTTTCTATCACCAAGGCCATATTTTCCAACTACCAATCCTTCTCCTTTGTTTCCAACTTTTGCATTCCAGTCACCACTAATTATCAATGCATTCTGATGCATGTTTAATCAATTTCGGGCTGCAGAAGGTGATAAAAATCTTCAGTTTCTTCATCTTTGGCTTTAGTGGTTGGTGAGTAAATTTGAATAGTAATCGTATTAACTGGTCTTCCTTGTAGGCGTATGGATATTGTCCTATCACTGACATCATTGTACTTCAGGATGATCTTGAAATGTTCTTTTTGATGATGAATGCAACATAATTCCTCTTCAAGTTCTGATTCCCATCAAAGTAGGCCATATGATTCTCTGATTCAAAATGGCCAATACCAGTCCATTTCAGCTCACTAATGCCTAGGATATCGATGTTTATGCGTCCCATTTCATTTTTGATGATTTCCAATTTCCCTAGATTCATACTTCGTACATCCCAGGTTCTGATTATTAATGGATGTTTGCAGCTGTTTCTTGTCATTTTGAGTCATGCCACATCAGCAAATGAAGGTCCCGAAAGCTTTACTCCATCCATGTCATTAAGGTTGACTGTACTTTGAGGAGACAGCTCTTCCCCAGTCATCTTTTGAATGCCTTCCAACCTGGGGGGCTCATCTTCCAGCACTATATCAGACAGTGTTCCACTGCTTCATAAAGTTTTCACTGGCTAATTCTTTCCAGAAGTAGACTGCCAGGTCCTTCTTCCTAGTCTGTCTTAGTCTGGAAGCTCAGCTGAAACCTGTTCTCCAGGGGTGACCCTGCTTGTATTTGAATACCAGTGACATGGCTCCCAGCATCACAGCAACATGCAAGCCCCACAGTACGACAGACTGACAGATGTGTGATGGGGAAAATCAGTAAGGATCTAAATAACCAGAACAACACCAATCAACCAACTTGACACCATCATTATGGGACAACAGCAGAATACACATTTCTTGGAAATCCCCAAGGACCATTCTCCAAGATAGACCAGATTCTGGACCATAAAACAAACCTTAATAGAAATCATTCAATGTATGTTCTCAAGCCATAATCAAGAAATCAATACTGGAAAGACATTTGGAAAATCCTCAGATATTTAGTAATTAAGCAACACATTTCTAAATAATGGTGAGTAAAAAAAGAAAGTCTCAAAAACAGTTTAAACATATTTTAAACTAAATTAGAATAAAAATACAACATACTGATATTTGTGGGTTGTAACTTAAGAGGGTACATAGAGGGAAGTTTATAGCATGAACTGTTTATATTAAAAAAAGAAGAATACAAAGTCAGTCATCAAAGCTTCTGCCTTAAGAAATAAGTAAAAAAAAAAAAAAATTACAATTAAAGAAAGCAGAAGGAAGATGTTATAGATTGAATTGTCCTCCCAAAAAATGTGTGTCAACTTAGCTAGTCCATGATTCCCAGTATTGTGTGACTGTCCACCATTTTATCATCTGATGCGATTTTTCTTACCTCTATGACGTTAGTGAGGTGGGATTATAGACAGTTATGTTAATGAGACAGGATTCAATCTATGAGATTAGGTTTTATCTTATGCCAATCTTTTTTGAGATATAAGAGAGAGGAGCAAGCCGAGAGACGGGGACCTCATACCACCAAGAAACAAGAGCCAGGAGAATAGCGCATCCTTTGGACCCGGAGTCCCTGCACTAAGAAGTTCCTCAAGCGGGAAGACTGATGACAAGGACCTTTCCCCAGAGCCAAAAGAGAGAGGAGAGCACCTTCCCCTGGAGCTGGCACCGTGAATTCGGACTTCTAGCCTGCTGAACTGTGAGAGAACAAATTTTTCTTTGTTAAAGCCATCCCCTTGTGGTATTTCTGTTATAGCAGCACTAGATGACTAAGACAGGTCATAATAAAGATTACAGCAGAAATCAATAAAACCAAAAACAGAAAAAATAGAGAAAAATCAATGAACTCAAAAACTAGGTTTTGTTTGTCTTTGTTGCAATTCGAATTAAAATTGATGAACGTCTGGCCAGGCTGACCAAGTGAAAAAGAGAGGAGACACAAATTACCAATATCGAGAACGAGGAAAGGGACATCACCACTGATCCGCAGACGTTGAAAGGGCAGTGAAGGGATGCTGTGAACAACTCTGTGCACGTGATACAACAGCTTAGGTGAAATGGTCTGATTCCCTTAAAAACACAAACTACCAGAACTCACTCAAGAGAAACAGATGACCTGAACAGTCTTATGCCTATTGAAGAAATTGTAGTTGTCGTTAAAAACTCTTCCAAAAAACATTCAGATGGGTTCGTTGGCAAACTCCACCAAATATTTAAGGAAGAATTAATACTCATTCTACACAGTTTCTTCCAGAAAATATAAGAAGAGGAAGTACTTGCAAAATTATGCTGTGAGGCCAGCATTACCCTAATACCAACACCAGGAAAAGGCAATGCAAGGAAAACAAAAATTGTAGATCAATATCTCTCCTGGGTATAGAAGCAAAAATCCTCAAAAAAATTAGTTGCAAATAACCCCATTGCCATCAAGTTGTTGCAGATAGAATCCAGCAATTAATAAAAATTATAATACATCATGACCAAGTGGATGTACTGGTTCACATTCAAAAATCAATTAGTGTAATTGACCATATTAATAGACTAAGTAAGAAAAAAACATCTCAATAAGTGAGGAGAAAGCATTCAAGAAAATTGAACATTCATTCATAATAACAATTCTTAGAAAACTAGGCATAGAAAGGGAAACGCTTAACCTAATAAAGAACATTTACAGAACAGCCACAGCCGATATCACAGTGAATGATGAGAGACAGAACGCTTTTCCCCTAAGATCAGGATGTCCTGTCTCCTCATTCCTGTTTGACATCACACTGGAAGTCAGTCCTAGACAGTGCAATAAGGCAAGAAAAGGAAAAAGGAGTGATAAAATGGAAGGAAGGAAAAAAGATTCTATTTGCAGGTGACGTGATTGTCTACATAGGAAATTCCAAAAAGTCAACCTAAAATCTCCTAGAACTAGTAAGTGAGTTACAAGGCCAATCGTATTGCTGTGTACCAGCAGTGAACTGAAATTTGAAGTTCAAAAAATAGACCCCACCACCACCAAATGAAATACTTAGGTTATAACCCTAACAAAACCCGTGCAGGATCAGTATGCTGAAAACTACAAAGCACTGATGAAAGAAATCCAGGATTAACACGTGGGAACAGTTTTCATGGCCTAGAAGACTCAATGCTGTGAAGATATCACTTCTCCCCATTTTGATCTATACATTCTATATGCATTGCCTTGTTTTCTAAAAGAACAAAAGGGGAAAAAATATGTGTAACCGTGGCTTTGACAATGGAAGTTTTTATAATCCATAAAAGAGAAAATTGATAAATTGGACTTAATAAAAATTAAAAACTTTTGTTCTAAGAAAGACATTGTTAAGAGAACGAAAAGAGAACCCTCAGACTGGGAAAAAAGATTTGCAAATTACATATTCAATAACCCCACACATCTGTCAGTTTGTCATACTATGGTGGCTTGCATGTTGCTGTGATGCTAGAAGCTATGTCACTGGTATTTCAAATACCAGCAGGGTCAACCTTGATGGACAGGTTTCAGCTGAGATTCCAGACTAAGGCAGACTGGGAAGAAGGACCTGGTGGTTTACTTCCGGAAAAAAATTAGCCAGTGAAAGCCTTACGAATAGCAGTAGAGCATTGCCTGATACAGTGCAGGAAGATGAGCCCCTCAGATTGGAAAACACTCAAAAAACAACTGGAGAAGAGCTGCTTCCTCAAAGTAGAGTCGACCTTAATGACGTGGATGGAGTCAAGCTTTCAGGACCTTCATTTACTGAGGAAGCACGACCGAAAATGAGAAGAAACAGCTGCAAACACCCATCGATAATAGGAACGTGGAATGCACGAAGCACAAATCTAGGAAAAATCGGAAGTCAAAAATGAAATGGAACACATAAACATCTATATCCTAGGCATTAGTGAGCTGAAATGGACTGGGATCACCATTTCAAATCAGAAAATCAAATTGTCTACTATGCTGGGAATGACAAATTGAAGATGAAAGGCATTGCGTTTATCGTCAAAAAGAGTATCTCAAGATCTATCCTAAAGTGCAGTGCTTTCAGTGATAGAATAATATCCCTATGCCTACAAAAAAGACCAGTTAATGCAACTATTATTCAAATTTACCCACCAACCACTAAGGCCAAAGATGAGGAAATTGAAAATTTCTGCCAACTTCTGCAGTGTGAAATTGATAAAATAAGCAATCGAGATGCATTGATATTTACTGGTGATTGGAATGTGAAAGTTGGAAACAAAGAAGGATCAGGAGTTGGAAAATATGGCCTTGGCGATAGAAAGATGCCAGAGATCGCATGATAAAATTTTGCAAGACCAACCACTTCTTCCATTGCAAATACCTTTTTTCAACAATATAAACAGCAACCATACAAGTGGATCTCACCAGATGGAATACACAGGAATCAAATTGACTATATCCACAGGGACAGACTATGGAAAAGCTCAATATCTTCAGTCAGAACAAGGCCAGGGCCACCTGTGGAACAGATCATCAATTATTCATACGCAAGTTCAACTGGAGGCTGAAAAAAATTAGAACAAGTCCACAAGAGCCAAAGCATGAGCTCGAGTATGTCCCATCTGAATTGAGAGACCATCTTAAGAACAGATTTGACTCATTAACCACTAATGATCGAAGACCAGATGAACTGTGGAATGACATCAAGGAAGTTATACATGAAGAAAGAGGTCATTAAAAAGACAGGAAAGAAAGAAAAGATCAAAATGGATATCAGAAGGGACTCTGAAACTTGCTTTTGAAAGTTGAGTAACTAAAGCAAAAGAAAGAAGCGATAAAGTAAAAGACCTGAACAGAAGATTCCAGAGGGTGCCTCGAGAGACAAAGTATTATAATGAAATGTGCAAAAACCTGGAGTTAGAAAACCAAAAGGGAAGAACATGCTCAGCATTTCTCAAGGTAAAAGAACTGAAGAGAAAATTCAAGCCTCCGGTTGTAATACTGAACGATTCTACAGGAAAAATATTAAACGACCAAGGAAGCATCAAAAGAAGATGGAAGGAATACACAGAGTAACTGTACCAAAAAGAACTGATTGGTGTTCAACCATTTCAGGAGGTAGCATATGATCAAGAACCGATGGTACTGAAGAAAGAAGTCCAAGCTCCACTTAAGGCTTTGGAGAAAACAAGGCTCCAGGAACTGATGGAATACCAATTGAGATGTTTCCACAAACGGATGCAAAGCTGGAAGTGCTCACTCGTCTATGCCAAGAAATTTGGAAGACAGCTACCTGACCAACTGACTGGAAGAGACCCATATTTGTGCCTATTCCAAAGAAAGGTGATCCAACAGAATGCAGAAATTATCAAACAATATCATTAATATCACAAACAAGTAAAATTTTGTTGAAGATCATTCAAAAGCTGTTGCATGAGTACATCAACAGGGAACTGCCAGAAATTTCAAGCTGGATTCAGAAGAGGATATGAAACCAGGGATATCATTGCTGATGTCAGACGGATCCTGGCTGAAGGAAGAGAATACCAGAAAGATGTTTGCCTGTGTTTTATTGACTGTGCAAAGGCATTCAACTGTGTGGATCATAACAAATTATGGATAGCATTTCAAAGAATAAGAATTCCAGAACACTTAATTGTGCTCGTGAGGAACCTGTACATAGACCAAGAGACAGTCATTCGAAAAAAACAAGGGGATACTGCATGGTTTAAAGTCAGGAAAGGTGTGCATCGGGGTTGTATCCTTTCACCATACTTATTCAATCTGTATGCTGAGCAAATAATCCGAGAAGCTGGACTATATGAAGAACAACTCAGCATTAACAAACTGCAATATGCAGATGATACAACCTTGCTTGCTGAAAGCGAAGAGGACTTGAAGCACTTACTGGTGAAGATCAAAGACCACAGCCTTCAGTATGGATTACACTTCAACGTAAAGAAAACAAAAATCCTTACAACTGGACCAATAAGCAATATCATGACTAACAGAGAAAAGATTGAAGTTGTCAAGGATTTCATTTTACTTGGATCCACAATCAATGCCCATGGAAGCAGTAGTCAAGAAATAATATGATGCATTGTCTTGGGCAAATCTGCTCTAAAACACCTCTTTAAAGTGTTTAAAAAAAAAAGCAAAGGCCTAAGGTGCGCCTAACCCAAGCCATGGTGTTTTCAATCGCCTCATATATATGTGAAAGCTGGACAATGAATTAAGTAGACTGAAGAAGAATTGACACCTTTGAATTATGGTGTTGGCAAAGAACACTGAATATATCATGGACTGCCAGAAGAATGAACAAATCTGTCTTGGAAGATGTATAGCCAGAGTGATCCTTAGAAGCAAGGATGGTGAGACTTCTTCTCACATACTTTGGACATGTTATTAGGAGGGGCCAGTCCCTGGAGAAGGACACCATGCTTGGTAGAGTAAAGGGTCAGTGAAAAGTACAAGATGGATTGACACACAGTGGCTGCAACAATGGGCTCAAACATAGCAACAATTGTGAGGATGGCGCAGGACCGGGCAGTGTTTCGTTCTGTTGTCCATATGATCGCTATGAGTCGGAACCAACTCAATGGCACCTAACATCAAGAACAACTGAAAACTCAAGAAAATATAAAACAAACAACCCAAGTAAAACGTGAGAGGGGAGTGAAATCTGAACAGACCCTTCATCAAAAATTATATATGGATGGCAAATAAACATATGAAAAGATGTTTATATTATTAGTCATTAGAGAAATGGAAATTAAAACAAGGAATACAGCCAAACATCTCTTTGAATGGCTTAATTTTTAACACTGAAAATACCAAACTCTGGCTAGGGTGTGGATCAGCAGGGATGACGGGAGTGCAAAATCATACAGCCATTTTGGAAGAGTGACCTACAGGGGCCACCCAAGGGAATTTTAGAGTGATGTGTAACTTTGGATAACAGAACTCTTTTTTCAGGTACTGGGGTGGTAGATACATGACTCCTCGCATTTGTCAAAACCCACCCAACAGAGACTGCAAAGAGTGAAGTTTATGCAAATTGTCTCAGCCTGGGCTCTCTAGAGAAGCAAAACCAGTGAAACATATATAAATATTTATAGAGAGATTCACTTCAAGGCAATGGCTCACTCAGTTATCGCAGCTGGCAAGTCCCAAATCTGTGGGTCCAGTGGCAGGCTGAATGTCTCTGCTGGTTCATGGGGCTGCAGGGGCTGGCAAATCCAGTCTGCAGGCCATGGGGCAGGCTAGACTGTTCTGTAGACATATGTCCCAAGAGCTGGAGATCAGGTGATGAGAAGCAAACAGGATCGAGAGAGACAGGGAGCTTTGCCAGAACATCCATGTATATACTGGAGACAGGCCACACCCCCAAGGGAACTCCCCTTTCAACTGATTGGCTGCTCACATGAGAACACAGAATGGAAGGTGAGTACACATAGTGACTGCCAAACCACTGAGAATCAGAGCCTAGCCAAGTAGATATGTAACATTAACCATCACACAAACGTAAAACGAATCAACCAGGATGGAACGCAGACTGTGACAAAAGAACTCAGCTGTGTTCCAAATATAGTGTGTAACCTCACTAAGAGGGATGGGGAAAGTGGAACTGAGCAATGTGACTTTGGAAAACAGAGTTTTGATTGTCAAGTTAAAGATCGAAAGAACTGCACAAAAAACTGTACTCTAGTTGGTGATTATGTTTCTCACAGGCATACAGATTAGCAATTTTGAAACTATATATATACTGTTGTTGTTGTTGTTGGTAGGTGCCATCGAGTCAGTTCCAACTCATAGCAACCCTATGTACCACAGGGCAAAACGCTGCCCGGTCCTGCGCCATCCTCACAGTCGTTATGCTTGAGCCCATTGTTGCAGCCACTGTGTCAATCCATCTCGTTGAGGGTCCTCCTCTTTTTCACTGACCCTCTACTTTACCAAGCATGATATCCTTCTCCAGGAGCCGATCCCTCCTGATAACATGTCCAAATACGTGAGACGAGGTCTCACCATCCTTACTTAAGGCGAATTCTGGTTGTACTTCTTCCAAGATAGATTTGTTCGTTCTTTTGGCAGCCATGGTATATTCAGTATACTTTGCCAACACCAGAATTCAAAGGCGTCAATTCTTCTTTCGTCTTCTTTATTCTTCGTCCAGCTTTTGCATGAATATATACTAGGATTAAACAAATGCATGAAGAAATTGTAGATAATGGAAGCCATGTTTCTCATGTTCAAAGAAGGAAGTTACAAATAAGCAAAGTGGAAAGAATAAACTCCGTATTGCTGGATTAGAGTCAGGGGGGTTATCAGTATGAACTAATGTTTTATTTTTAAGATAGAGAGATTTGTATGATAGGTAGGTAGATGATAGATAATGAGTAGATGACGGATGGATGGATGGATGGATGGATGGATGGATGGATGGATGGATGGATGGATGGATGGATGGATGGATGGATGGATGGATGGATGGATGGATGGATGGATGGATGGATGGATGGATACACAGAAAGGAAGGAAGGGAGGAATAAATGATAGATAGTAGACAGGTGATAGATGATTGATGGACGATGGATGGATGGATGGACAGACGGACAGATAGATACAGGTATGTAGGTAGGTAGGTAGAAGATAGATAACAGATTATATACAGATATGTTTGTAAATGCGTATGTGTGCGTATACTACATATATTTCCTAACTCTGTTCACTGAGAGACCTAGAAGTAGTGATACCCCAGTAGCATCACTCAGAGCTTAGTTTCTAAATAAAAGGAGCTAGGGCTCTCTGGAGACATAGTTGCTTCTAGGAGAGGGACAAGAAAAATACAAGTGACCTTGGAGCATCTTATAGTGCCAAAAAGTAGGGAAGTGAAACAAACAAACAAAAAACGACAACATGTTGAAAGGACACAGGAGCCAACTTTAAAGAGCTTCCAGTGGCCAAAGCCAGAACAATTTGAGCAACAGAACAAATCATGTTGGGTTACAACTCAAAGAATAAAATATCCATAAGTCTATACTGACATAAATAATTGAATAAATAAATAAATGGAAGAGAAAGGACGAGATAGATTGCCTTACAGAAGAATTCCAAATAATAAATGTGGAAGGTATGAGGAAATTGAAAATCACCATGAGAACACCACAGTAATAATTGCTGCAGACAAGATGCATGGGTGAATCTTAAAATTCATGGGCAAAACTTCAAGGAGAAGCAGGATATTTGTGCAGCCTCAAAATACCTCCCCCCATTTTTTTTTTAAGTTAATGTGGTGGTTTTAATATATTTTCATAGTTTCTTTGACGTTCCTCCAAGTTGTTGTTGTTAGGTACCTTCGAGTCTGTTCTGACTCATAGGGACCCTATGTACAACAGAACAAAACACTGCCTGGTCCTGCGCCATCCTTACAATCCTTGTTATGCTTGAGCCCACTGTTGCAGCCACTGTGTCAATCGATATCCGAGGGGCTTCCTTTTTTTCACTGACCCTCTGTTTTATTAAGCATAATGTCCTTCTCCAGGGACTGGTCCTTCCTGACAACATGTCCAAAGTATGTAAGATAAAGTGTTGCCATCCTTGCTTCTAAGGAGCATTCTGGCTGTACTTCTTCCAAAAGAGGTTTGTTCATTCTTTTGGCAGTCCATGGTACGTATATTCAATATTCTTCGCCAATACCATAATACAAAGGCATCAATTCTTCTTCAGTCTTCCTTATTCATTGTCAAGCTTTCACATGCATATGAATTGATTGAAAACACCATGGCTTGGATCAGGCACCTTAGTGGATGGATGGGTAAATGGATGGATGGATGGTAGATGGATGAATGAATGGATGGTGGTTGGATGGGAGGATGGGTGGATGGATGGGAGGATGGAGGATGGGTGAATGGTGGGTGGATGGGTTGATGAGTGTGTTTATGAGTAGGTAAGTGGATGGATGGGTGGGTGGATTGACGGGCGGACGGAAAGATGGATGGATGGATATGGCAGAACTGTTATAGCTTGGAGAACTTTGAGACTGGGGTCATCACACCTGCAAGTGCTTCCTTGGGCAACATCTGGGCACTTTGTTTAAAAAGGGCTAGGTGAAACATCCCACTTCTAGGAAAAGCCCAGAGCAAAACCATCTCAAAGCACTTTGGGGAATCAGGCAATCAAGGTATTTGAACGTGATGGGATACAGATCTGCCCATCCCACCCTCCCAACCATATCTGAGACCCTCCCCATTCTGTCCTCCCACCCCAGGGGAGCCAGAGCAGACAGAAGGAAACCAGTTGCTGCCACACGGAAGGTCTTCAAACTCCAAACTCCACCCAGCAGACAGCAAAGCTCCAGGACTCAGGACCTACTGGGAGGATGCCGTTCCTTCCTCCATGTCCCACCTGTGATGGTTAAAGTGTTTGTCAACTTGGCTGGGCCATGATTCTGAGTGGTTTGGCAATTATGTAATGATGTAGTTGGGCAGCTATGTAATGATGTAATTATCCTCCATTTTGTGATCTGATATAATCATTTTGTGATCTGATGTGAGCAGCCAATCAGTTGAAAAGGGAGTTTCCTTGGAGGTGTAGCTTGCATCCAATATATACAGATGTCCGGCAAACCTCGCACACTTTGGACCCTGCATCTGACTCATCATCCTCTGACTTCTGGTTCTTGGGACATGACCTGCCTTCCACCTGACCTGCAAATCTTGGGATTCGCCAGCTTCCACACCCCTGTGGGCCAGCAGCCTGTCGTCTGACCTGCCAGTTTGGGTTTGTCAGCCCCTGCAACCACATGAGTCAGGAGAAGCCTACAGTCTGATGCCTGACTCACAGATCTGGGATTTGCCAGCCTCCCCAACTGCATGAGCCATTTCCTTGAGATAAATCTCTGTGTGTATACACACACACGCACACATATACACGTTTCACCGGTTTTGGTCCCCTAGAGAACCCAGCCTAAGGCACCACCCAACACCCAGAGAAACAGCACAGGAAGAGACACCATGCAGACTTTCTTTTTATAAAGACTTTATTGTCTAACATGCTTGACAAAAAAAATTACAGCCACAATCAAGTTATGCCAAAATGATTGAGGAGCACGCCATAATCTCTCATCCCTCAAGGACTTTTAATGAATTTTCTCTTAAAGTAACAGCTGCCTTCATAACTTTTCTTTTCCACATAAAAATACACCATATTCTGCAGATACCTTAGGAAAACAAAAAATTTAAGTTTATAGTTCTTGGTCCGCATGGAGATTCAGTGGAGACGATGCTAAAAGGGCCGTGTATTTTATCCACCCCGGGCATGTGCACACACATGGGGTGAGCCTGAGGGGTCCCAAGAGACCATGGAAACATCCTGGCTCCCAGGAACCACCTCGGCCAAATGGGATTCCTGAGGCCCTGCATCCACAGAGCAAAGCTGGCCTCGGCCAACACAGTGCCTTGGGATGTCACCCCTCAGAGGCAAGGCCACAGCGAGCCTGGCTCACTCATGAGCAGGGAAGGAGTCTCCTGGGATGACAGAATGCTGGGGTCAGAGATAAGGAGTCCTCGTGACTCTAGAGCTTTTCTATGAGAAAGGAACCAGAGCAGGTTTGGGACAGGACCCTTAAAAAAAAAAAAAGCCTTTTGGACCATGCATGCAGCCTCGTAAGGTCGGAGCTTTGGGTGGTGGCCAAAGTGAGGATCTATAGCCAGAGACCGAGGTTCAAATCCTGGCTCTGCTCCTTTTGTGCTCTGTGCCCTAAGGCAAGTTATCTCACCTCTCTGGCCTCTATCTCCTCATCTCTAAAGTAGGGGCACCTGAGTCCAACTATGCAGGACTATCTGAGGGTAAAATAAGATTATATTATCTGCAAAAGGGTTTGTTTAATGCTGGTTCCCAGGGCTGGGGCTAGGGTGTGGGGAGCGAGGCATCCCTTTCAAGTATAAAATTCCAGGGAGTGACAAAAAACCAAGGTACTGAATACAATTTTAATGCAATATTTTTAAAATCAAAATACTGCCCCCCCAAAAAAAATCCATGATGAACAAAATATCACAATTTTTAATAAAGAATCTGACCCTGGCCTGCCCCAACCCTGCCTCACTCACCTCACCCTAATCCCGGCCCTTCTGGTTCCCTCTCCCTCAGAGATTAAACCCAACTCGCTGTCCTGATTTAAAGATGAGAAAGCCAAAGCCCTCAGAGTGGGGCTGCTGGAGCCCAAGGCCTGCTCTGTCCCAGTGCCACCCTCCCATTACCTGGGCCAACACAGATTTCGAGCCAGTCAGCCTTTCTCAGCTGTGGGCATGCCTGAAAGAATCTGAGTAATGTGGGGGAAACAGAACCGAGGAACGGAGTCCTTTCTGGGGACAGTAATAAGAAGCACAGCCACGCCTCATTAAATTAAGGGGTGCGTGTGTGTGTGTGTGTCGTACACACGCAGGTGCCCATGTGTGGCAGGGCTGCCACTGCCTCGGCCTGCAGACCCCACCCCCCGGATGCGTTCTGCAGAGCTGTGCAGCCCCCCACAGGGCAGGGGCTGCCCCGCCACGATTCTGGAGCCCTCCAACCAGTCCTGGGCACACAGATGGCTCATTTTGTACAGCTGATCCCCAAAATCCAGGCTGCAGAGGAGTGCCTGGGGTGCTCAGGCCATTGTTCAAGTCAGCAAAAATGCCCATAGGAAGGAAAGGGGAAATGACCCAAGGCCAACCGCTCGTGGCCTGGCCAGGTGAGGCCCGGATTCCTGAGATGTCCCTGAATGCCCCCTCCTGCCAAGGGGTCAGCCTCAAGGCAGGCTGAGAGGAGAAGGAGGACTGTCTGAGCCCAGGCTACAAAACCTCCCACCAAGCCCCCACCCCTGGGGCTCCCCAACCACACAGACCCTCAGTTAGAGGGAGGTTTTGTGCGAGAACTTCCAAAACCTGTCCCAGGTGGCCCAAGGGCAGCGACTTCTTGAACCCACGAAGGTGTCCAACCGGGAAGGATGAGGATTTGATCACCTCCCAAGCGAGGCGGGCCATGAGCTGATTAGTCCTTCAAGGAGGTACACACAGGATGTACACGCAGAAAACGTGATGCTTGCGGAACCCTAACAGGGCAACGCAGGGTCCCGACCCCAGGGGACAGGGGCCTGAAGAGTCAGAGGGGTTCTCTTCATTCCAAGGCCTCAGCCCATCCCCAGAGCCAGACAAGTCATCTGGGTTGTCCTGCATGGAAGGAAGGGTGGTGGGGGTCCGTGCTCTTGGCCAGGTGTATGTAGCTGACACACGTGGGCAGGCAGGGATGGGCAACGGGGAGCAGTCAGGAGTTCCGGGGTGTGGGAAGGTCGATAACTATGGGTGGGTTCACAGGCTGGTAGTTCACAGTGCACACGGATGCATTCACATAGGTAGTCGTCCCGTCGGCCATGACACCATACCCTGGGGGGCAAGCACACATGCATCAGGCCTGGACCAGGAGCAGTGGGGTGGCCTAGTGGTATTGGGGGGCACTCAGACACTGTGGGCTGAATATGTCTCAGGCCAGCTACTGAAACCCTCAAGCTCAGTTTCCTCATCTGCAAAATAGAGATGACAGTGATAAACTCTACTCTCAAGTCTACTCTGAGGATCAAATGAGATAATAAACCACATACAGAGTTCAGCCCAGTGCCCAGCACAGGGTAGACACCTACTGAGTCATCATCATCACAACCCTCATCATTATCACCACCCTCACCATCACCACCATCACCACCCTCATCGTTGTCATTACCATCACCACCATCACCATCACCACCCTCATCGTTGTCATCACCATCACCACCATCACCATCACCACCCTCATCATTATCATCACCATCACCACCATCACCATCACCATCACCACCCTCATCATTATCATCACCATCACCATCGTCATAATCACCACATACAACCATTACCAAAACCATCACCATCACCACCATCACCTTCATTGTTATCATCATCACCATTACCAGCATCATCACCATCATCATCACCACTATCATCATCACAACAATCACCACCCTCATCACCATCATCATCACCATCACCATCACCACCATCACCATCATCACCACCATCACCATCATCACCACCATCACCACCATCACCATCACCACAATCACAATAAACACCACTATGCTTATCATTATCATCACTATCACCATGATCATTATCACCATCACCATGATCATTATCACCATCCTCATCATCACCATTATCACCACCCTCATCATCACTATCACCATCAACATCACCACTATGATCACCGTCATCATCATCACCCTCATTATCACCATCACTATCATCACCATTGTCATCTTCAGCATTATAATCACCATCATTGTCCTCACCATCATGTACTTTCTCCTGGCAAACTCTGCCCTCACCAGTCCCTCTTCCCACAATGTCTACTTGCCAGAACCCTCCTTATCCTTCAGCACAGACCCCTCCGCATTCTTTGGAGCTCCAGTCTGTGCCTGTACCAGCATGAGGCTTGGGGTTTAGGTCACGTGCCGCCTTGGATCTGATGGCACTGCACACCCATAGTAGAGCTGCAGGAAACAGTCTGCTGCCCCGAAAGTCTTCAAGGTCCTCTAGGGTCAGGAGAGGTCTGACCAGTCCTGCTGCCATGACCATATCCTGCAGAGGCCCTTGGGAAAAGGTTGTCAGGCCTAACTGCTTCCGTGCAGGGAAATGATGTGATATGGACAAAGCCTACAGGGAGCTCCAGGTGCCATTGTAGGTGGAAGCTCAGCAGCCTGAGGGATCTCTTTGGAGGAAACCATATCCATCTTTGTCCCACCGGAGCCCACGTCTTCCTGGCAGGGCAGGATGGGACAGACAGGGAAGCTCTGGACAGACAGCCTTAATGTTGGAAAGGAGTGAAAAGAGGTATCTGTTGCGAACTGGGGCCAAACCAGGCTCCAGTTAGGTGATGGCGGAGGGCGCCTAAGGGTTTAGTAAGGAGCATCCATATGCAGCAATGGGCCTGGGGGGGAGCATGAGCTGTCAGGACGGTCCCCAACACACCTGCCCCGCCCACTTTCCTGCAATGTGCAGGGAACACCCCCCTCCCCCCTCCACACACACACAATGATGTGCTTGGGGCAAGTGGCTCCTGTCCTCCAGGACAGAGCCAGAATGCCATGTCTGTATGTACCGTCGGCAGTGGGGGGGGAGGAGTTATCCCTGTCACTAAAGCCTCTCAGGCAGGCAGCCAGTCCCTCCACATTTATTAGGCACCTACTGTATGCCAGGCCTGGGGAATGTAAACTAAAAGCCAGGGCCACACCCTTGGGTAGTTCATGGTACAATGACCAAGTGCAGCATCCTCCCTGCCATGGCTCAGGTGTCCCCTCCTCCAGGAAGTCTCTGCCCACCTCCTGAAGAGGTCCAAGGCTGGAGACACAGCAAGGTTACAGAGGCCAGAGCCAGCAAATTTGACCCCCCAAGTTTTGCCAGATTTTGCATTCATCTTCCTACGATTAAACATTTTAGCAATAACTCAGCGATAGCCAATATGTGCATGAGGCGCTTACAAAGTGGAAATTAGTCCTGGGCTATCTCCCTTCTGGCTGGAGAGAGCGGGGCGGGGGTGACCGGGCTGCAGGGAGTCCTGTGTGCGAGGCCCACACCCCGCCCCCTGACTGACCTTCGTGGATGTGGCCGAAGACGTGCAGCCGTGGCTGGACGCGCCTCTGCACCGTGTTGAGCAGCTCCACGCAGCCCACCCGCTGCATCTTCTTGGGGACCCAGTCCAGGAAGCCTGTACAGGGGACACAACAGAAGGTGCCAGGGTCCGGGAAGGCCCAGCCCCCACAGCCCAGCAGGCAGCTTTGGCAGCCGCAGAGACACAGCTGGCCCTAGGGTCCCAGGCCTGACACAGTTCCCACTCTTAAGCTGGCTCTCCACCACCCTGCCCTGCATTGGCCTTCAGGGAAGGAACCCTGGTTCTGCCCTGTACCAGTGGGGGCCTCCCGCACTGCAGCCTCACCTACTTCCTCCTCAGGGCACTAGTGAGAGCCACCTGAGGTCGCCCTAAGAGCCTAGGGTGGGACAGGCATAGGGGGGCAGGAGAGCTCAGTGTCTGTTAGCCCCCCAGACCATTCCTGCTCCAACTGGCCTCAAGGATGGTATCCACCCATTGCACAGATAAGCAAACTGAGGCCAGAGAGGGGACGGTCTGGCCCAAGGGCACTCTGGCACCTGGCAGCAGAGCAGATCAAGCACGGAGCAGAGAGGAGGGGGTTCCGTGTTAGGAGCTTCCTGAACACACACCCCGAGATCATGAAATGAACGTCTCACTGAACGCAGCATGGCTCCCACGGCCGCGTCTGTGCAGGCTCGCACCAGCGGCCTCCCGGAGCTGCCGCATATGGCGGCTGCTGATTATCCTCACATGGCTACACAAACGAAGAATAATTGATCACTCCTAGCGAATAATTAGAGTTCACTGTGGCTCCTTTCTGTTTGGGTGGGCGAAACAAGTTTCTTTGACTGCTGGCAAAGGGAAGGGGGACTCAGGCCTGGGGAGATAAGAGCCCAGGGCTGCCTCCTGGCCTCTGTGAGCTCATCTGCCATGTGCGAAATGGGTGACTAATTCTGACTTCCCCACATCATTGCAAGGAGCCCATGAGGTAACATATCAAGCCACCAGCACACAGTAGGTGCTCAGCAAATGAGGGTGACAGTGGGGTGACTTGTCCCAGGTACCCCAGCATGTTGGTGTCAGAACACTGCCTGTCCAGGCTCTTCTCCACAGGCCAGGCAGGCCTCTGTTCACCTCTCTTCAACGGCCCCCCAACCCTGTCTAACACACGCACACACATGCACACATATACATACACTCACGCACAAGTGCACACGCGTGCATGCCCCGTGCCCTCCGCGGCAGGCTCTCTTACCCAGCGGTGGTCCATGGGTTATCAGGATGTCTACACCTTCAGGAATGAGGTTCCATTTCTCCAGCAGGGCTTGGCCTCGAGGGAGGTTAAAGCCCCAGCCATAAAACCAGGGCTGCCTACAGGCGAAGAGGAGATGGGCAGAGAGCCGGTGAGAGCATGACTTGGACCTAGAAATCCAAATCAAGGTGGAGATTCGCCCAGACTGAGCCCAGAACACTGACAAGCTGTTGGGCTGTGGCGTCACAGGCGATTCTCTCCCCTCTTCTTCTTGCTTACCTGTAGTTTCTATTCTCCTATGGAGGTATTATTGATGGAATAAAAAATGCAAGTTAAAAATATATAAGCTTCTGACACAAAGAGAGAGTGGAGGGAGAGAGCAGGCTGTCTCATTAGGGGGAGAGTAATTGGGAGTGTGTAGCAAGGTCTATATGGGTTTTTGTGTGAGAGACTGACTTGATTTGTAAACTTTCACTTAAAGCACAAAAAAAATTACTTTAAAAATATATATATACATATATAAGCTTCTGCCAACGGTGTTTCTTGCTCCAAGCTTTTCTGAGGAAACCCACGAACATTCTCTGCCCACCTCCCTCCCCCCAGAAGACCATTCTCAACCCCAACTTCCCCCTCCCCCAGGGTAGCCCTCCTCCGTCCTCCCTCCCCCAGTTGGGGCAGGTGAGCTTCTGCCAGGAGAGAGCGGATTCCAGGTAGAGGATTCTCAGTCCCTGATCCCACCTGAGCTCCTAGTCAGAGGTCCAGGTAAGGCTGAGCCCACCTCTAGCTCCAAGGGTGGGGCTAGATGGACCTTGGCTAAGCAGCATGATCCCATTCTGTGACCCAAGCCAGACCTAGGCCCATCGATGCAAGTCACTTCCCTTGATTGGCTCATCATCACCACCACCATCCTCCTCCTCATCACCATCATCATTCCATTACCATCACCACCACCAGCACCATCACCACCATCACACCATTACCATCACCACCACCACCATCACCACCATCATCACCACCACCATCACCACCACCATCACAATTATCACCACCAACACTATCATCACCACCACCATCACCATCATACCATCATCGCCATCATCTCTACCATCATCACTACCATCACCATCATCACTACCACCACCAGCACCACCACCACCATCACCACCATCACCTCCCCACCCACCGCTCCAGGGACTTCACCCCTGCAGCAACATTGGACAGAAATGTATCTGTTTCACAAATGAGAAAACTGAAGAGCGGGGGTAGAAAATAAGAATGGCCACCACCATCTTCCGCACTCCCACTTTTTCCAGGCTTCATTTAAGTACTTTACAAACTGTTAAAAGAACGCTCTGAATTAAGGACCATTACTATTCAAGTTTTATAGATGAGGAGCCCGAGGCTCAGAGAGGTGAAGTGGATCACAGACGTGGGCCCAGGTCTGCTAACCCCCAGGCTGGCCACATCGCCACCACTCACCCTGCCAGCACACACTGCGTGAGTCGGGGGTGGGCTTGGGCTTCACCCTCGCAGCCTCTCACGTGCACGTAGCTGCTACTTAAATCCCTCCCGTGGTCCACACGACATTCCATGGGGCGCTGACACCTCTGATTATCCACCCAACGGTTCTTCCCTATTGGTATTCAGAATATGCACCTTTTTGGAACCCTGGGGGTTCCATGGAACACCATTTGAAAACCCTGACTTAGTCCTACCCTCTCAGGTTCTGGACGAAGAGGAAAAGGCTAGGGTCACACAGTGAATCAGCAGAAGTCCCATTCGAACGCCGATCTGACACCCTCTCTCCTCCATCCTTCAACCCCGTGCCAATCTCCTGAATCTCATCGGAACCTTTGGACCATGAGCCCATGAAGAGGAGGGTGGGTGACCACAATGGCCATTGAAGTCAAAGGTCCTCTCACCGTTTCAGACACACACGGGATCCCCTCCACTGCCTGCCTTGCTCACGCCATGACTCCTGCCCAGAACACTGTCTCCCTCCCCTTCTCCTCCTGCACCCCTGCCTCCAGCCCCAGGTTTACCCTCCAAAGCTCTGCTCCAAAGCCTCATTCTCGCCTTTGAACACTCAGCACCAGGGAGCAAATAAATGCTCATTTAAAGAATGGTAGTGAGCGAGAATTAATGAATAGTTAGCAGGATGTCAAACAAGACTTCTCCTGTTGCCCTGGGATTACAGCCAAAACTTCAAAGCTGAAACCAATCCCCCACATTTGAAAGAAACATTCCAGATAGCCCCCCAGCAGAACTTACCAAAGTGGGCAGGACCTCCTAGCCACCATCTCCCCAGCCCCCATCAGCCTAAGCTCTTGTCTCAAGGAAGCAGGCTGTGGCTCCCATCTTGTTCTTGAGGGAGGGGAAGGGAAGGGGTCCCATGGGTGGGCTCCAGAAAGACCACTTGTACAGGAGGCCTGAGGAAGGAAACCTGATCCTCACTCCCCGGCAGTGGACCTGGGGGTCTTCCCTCTGGGTCTGTGAGAGAATAGGTGGTCAGGGGCAGGGGGCAGGTGTGGCCTGTCCTGAGGGTTCCCCATCCACAGCAAGTCCCCGAGATGTGAGGAGGATAGGCAGCCAGGCAACGAATGTTGGGGGATGGCAGCTGGGTGGGTGGCTCGGGGAGCAGGGGCGGTCCCACCAGAGCGCACCTCCTACCTCAGACACACCCACACAGGCCTGCCCTTGAGAGTCTGCAGAGGCTGAGGGTTCTCTCTGCCAAAAAACACAGCGTGTGCACACACATACACACACAATTTCATACTCAATTTCAAGGGAATCTTGGGATCCTGGGCTAGAATGGCTCCACTTCTTACTACCTGTGTGACCTGGGGCAAGTAACTTAACTTCTCTCTCTGCCTCAGTTCCCTCTTCTGTAAAATGAGGATAATTCTGTCCACCTCAATGGGGCTGTTGAGAGGACTAAATCAGTTAATCCATGTAAAGTGCTTCAAACGATGTGATTCACAGTAAGTACTCAATAGATGTCAAGAAATCAAAGAAGCTTTGCATTGGGCAAATCTGCTGCAAAGGACCTCTTTTAAAGTGTTGAAGAGCGAAGATGTCACCTTCAAGACTAAGATGCGCCTGACCCAAGCCATGGTATTTTCAATCGCATCATATGCATGTGAGAACTGAACAATGAATAAGGAAGACCGAAGAAGAGTTGACGTCTTTGAATTGTGGTGGTGGCGAAGAATATTGAATATACCATGGACTGCCAAAAGAATGGACAAATCTGTCTTGGAGGTACAACCAGAATGCTCCTTAGGAGCAAGGATGGCAAGACTGCATCTTACATACTTTGGACAAGTTATCGGGGGGACCAGTCCCTGGAGAAGGACATCATGCTTGGCTAAGTACAGGGTCAGCGGAAAAGAGGAAGACCTTCAACGAGGTGGATGGACACAGTGGCTACAACAATGAGCCGCTGTGAGCATGGCGCAGTGTTTTGCTCTGTGGTACACAGAGTGGCTATGGGTCGGAATTGACCCCACAGCACCTAACAACATCAACAAGAACTCAATAGACTGAAGCTGCCATCATCATCTCCATGACCATTTCCATCACCACCAACATCATCAGCGCCATCATCATCACTATCATCTTCATCAACATCATCACCATCACTACCACCGTCCTCACCACTATCCCCATCACCACTACCATCAACACCACCACCGTCCTCACCACTATCCCCATCACCACCATCAACACCACCACCGTCCTCACCACTATCCCCATCACCACTACCATCAACACTACCACCGTCCTCACCACTATCCCCATCACCACCATCAACACCACCACCGTCCTCACCACTATCCCCATCACCACTACCATGGACACCACCACCGTCCTCACCACTATCCCCATCACCACTACCATCAACACCACCACCGTCCTCACCACTATCCCCATCACCACCATCAACACCACCACCGTCCTCACCACTATCCCCATCACCACTACCATCAACACCACCACCGTCCTCACCACTATCCCCATCACCACTACCATCAACACCACCACCGTCCTCACCACTATCCCCATCACCACCATCAACACCACCACCGTCCTCACCACTATCCCCATCACCACTACCATCAACACTACCACCGTCCTCACCACTATCCCCATCACCACCATCAACACCACCACCGTCCTCACCACTATCCCCATCACCACTACCATGGACACCACCACCGTCCTCACCACTATCCCCATCACCACTACCATCAACACCACCACCGTCCTCACCACTATCCCCATCACCACTACCATCAACACCACCACCGTCCTCACCACTATCCCCATCACCACTACCATGGACACCACCACCGTCCTCACCACTATCCCCATCACCACTACCATCAACACCACCACCGTCCTCACCACTATCCCCATCACCACCATCAACACCACCACCGTCCTCACCACTATCCCCATCACCACTACCATGGACACCACCACCGTCCTCACCACTATCCCCATCACCACTACCATCAACACCACCACCGTCCTCACCACTATCCCCATCACCACCATCAACACCACCACCGTCCTCACCACTATCCCCATCACCACTACCATGGACACCACCACCGTCCTCACCACTATCCCCATCACCACCATCAACACCACCACCGTCCTCACCACTATCCCCATCACCACTACCATCAACACCACCACCGTCCTCACCACTATCCCCATCACCACTACCATGGACACCACCACCGTCCTCACCACTATCCCCATCACCACTACCATGGACACCACCACCGTCCTCACCACTATCCCCATCACCACTACCATGGACACCACCACCGTCCTCACCACTATCCCCATCACCACTACCATGGACACCACCACCGTCCTCACCACTATCCCCATCACCACTACCATGGACACCACCACCGTCCTCACCACTATCCCCATCACCACCATCAACACCACCACCGTCCTCACCACTATCCCCATCACCACTACCATCAACACCACCACCGTCCTCACCACTATCCCCATCACCACTACCATCAACACCACCACCATCATCACTGGCAGCATCATCATTGCCATCATCATCACTATCACCATCATCATGGACCCCTCCTGAAACCCACCCATTGAGTCTGCATGAAGAACTTTGGCCTAGAGCAGGGTTTTTCACCCTGCAATGCAATGGGTCACAGCAGCATTAAAAAAAAAAGACAGAACAATAGAAAACATTGGAGTATGTCATAGTAGGAAAAGAATGCTTCCGTTAAATATATTTTCATTTATATAGTGCCCACACACGTGTGTACTGAGGCTCCATTTTTCAAACATCTAATCAAATATTTTTTTTTTTTTTTTTTTTAATCAAATATTTACAAGGTGGGATGCGGCCTCATCAGTATGGAGAGAGTAGTTTGTGTTAGTTCCTGTAACGCCACGGCAGGGGATGACTTTTGAAAGAGGCACTCAGAAACACACCAGAGACCCCTGCCTCCGCCTGTTCCAGGGCTACTATCCCTTCACCCAGCACTAACGAGTTTCGACTGGGGTGACAAGTTTTGCCATAGATACACCTGCCTGGTTCTTAGAAGCATATCACCTGAATCCTGGGAGGCTGGAACCCACCCCACCCCTGGTTATACCCAGAGAGGTTGCTCTAGTTGCCAAGGTTGCACAGCAGGTCTCCAGCAGAGCCAGGTGGAAAACAGGTCTCAGGCAACCTGTCCAAGACTGTCCCATCACCCCCTGTCCACCCACCTACCACCTTTTCCTCCCCATCACACCCCGTGTCCCATCACCCACCCACCCACCACTTTCCCTCCCCGTCACATCCCGTGTTCCATCACCCACCCACCCAGCCACCACCTTTTCCTCCCCATCACACCCCGTGTCCCATCACCCACCCAGCCACCACCTTTCCCTCCCCATCACACCCCATGTCCCATCACCCACCACCTTTCCCTCTCCATCACACCCCGTGTCCCATCACCCACCCACCTGCCACCTTTCCCTCCCCATCGCACCCTGTGTCCCATCACCCACCCACCCGCCACCTTTCCCTCCCCATCGCACCCCGTGTCCCATCACCCACCCAGCCAGCTCTGGAACCATCAGAACATTCTCAAAGGTACAGGAGAGTGGGTCTTGCCTGGGGTGGGTGGGGGGAGAACTGTCATCTGGGACCGTCGGCTGACACCACAGCATGAGAGGAGGGGTGCTGCTCTGTCCCCTCTGATGGATGGATAGGGCACTGGAGAGCTGCCCCTGGGCTGGGCACTTCACCTCACCCAGCCTCGGTGTTTTTACCTGTGCCCCCAGGCCTTCCCCCATGCAGGCAGGGAGGGTCTGTCTAGCTTTCTGCTGTATCCCCACTGCCTGGCCCGGGGGAGGAGGGTTCAGAGGACTGAATTGTGCTGTTGTTGTTGGGTGCCGCTGAGTCAGTTTCGGCTCATAGAGACACCATGTAGCAAAGCAGGACTGCCCCATGGGGTTTCCTAGGCTGTGATCTTTGGGGGAGCAGATCACCAGGTCTTTCTCCTGTGGAGCTGCTAGTGGGTTCAAACTGCCAACCTTGCAGTCAGTAGCCACATGCTTTAACCATTCTACCACCAAAAACCCATTCTACCACCAGGGTTCCTTTAATTGTATTACCACTACGAAAACGCCTTCTGAACACACAGGAGTCTGTCAATGGGAAGAGGCAATGCTCCAGCTTTCATGAGAATTGGGGGGCTAGGGGGTGGGAAGAGTCAAGTCAGGCACAGAAGCACCCGGAGGGACATTTCCAGGACAGCCTGCTGGCTGGGGGCGGTGGGGGAGGGAGGCTCTCAAAGGCAGGGCAGGAGGGGACAGGGGCTGGGAGCAATGGGGACAGACTCTTCAGAGTGAGCCCCCTTCCCAGACGCCTATGACTGGCCTGGACAACCCCTGGCCCCTCCAGTCAAAGTTCATGTAAACAACTACCCACATCTCTGCTACAGAAAGAGGCCACGAGAAGGAAGTGCCGGCCTCCCTGAACCTCCCAGCCTGTCATTGGTAAAGAAATGGGCCCCTCCACGCCCAGCATGACCTGGGAAATGGATGTCATCACCGTAACCGGTGGCTCCCTGCGGATCCCCACCCGTTCCCTGGGGGGAGGAGGCTGAAACCCAAGGCGGCCCGGCACGCGCTTCCACTGGGGTGGGCTGCTGTGGAAGGAGCTCCACCCAGTGCACCCCTCAGGGCCCCCACCCGGAGGTAAAGTTGGAGGCCATGAATGCCCAAGACACGGTGCTGGAGGCCACAGGTGCTGGTACCCGTTTCCAAAGCAACCCAGTGCCTGGGCCCAGCCTTATCACCCCCGGGGGCTGGCCCAACTGCCCACCCCACTGTCCAGGGCCCATCAGAGGCCCCAGGAAGGGCGCTGAATCACAACCCCGGTTCAGCCACGGGAGGCGGCTTTACGTCCTGAGTTTCTGTCTTTCTGCTCTCAAGTAACGATTGGAATAATTTTCTTACAGAATGATAGTTGCCATGGCAACCAGAGCAAATTTTCCTTTTCTGAAACAGATGTCTCATTTAGTTGAAAATTAGAATGTGAACAAACCCATGGGAAAAATTAATTCAAACTTTAACAGAGCGCTGAATACAATGTAATCTCTCAGAGGTTAACCCCTTAACAGCTTTTTGGTGCGCTTTTGGTAACCTTCAGATCCTGTCTAATTAAGCCCGCTTAGCCAATACAAATGACCTCCTCCTGGCCAATCATTAAGACGATTTTCCCCGGAAGTGTGAATTTCAGATTCCCTAACAGCAGGGGGGGGGATCCTAGTCCATAAAAATGACTGAAGTGGAGCCTACCTATCTCTGGTTTTTCTGCCTCCCCAGGTAAGGCAGGTAGGCTCATAGCCCCTGAGCAGGCACGTATACTCAGGGCTCATTTAATCAGCCTGGGGCATGGCCACCCTTGGCTACCCAGCATTTCCTGGGGATGCCGGGAGACCTGGGGGTCCATGGGTGGAACTGAGCCTAGCAGTGCAGCCGGGTCACACACAGTATGACACCTGGAAAGCAAAGAGGACAGGGACAGGGAAGTCTCCCTGGGGTGGGACATCAGCACTTGCCCACCCCCACAGGCCCAGCTCTGAAAGCTCTCCACAAACCACTGCAGGCAACGCTCACTCCCACCCCACTCTCACACCCACCCCAGGAACCAGCTGCTCTCATTGCCCCATTTTACAGATGCAGAAACTGAGGGACTCATCCAAGGTCCCTTGGTGATGAAGTGACACAGTCGGGGCTCCAAGCTGGAACTCCGACTCCCAGCCTGGCTCCTTGCTCCCATCCCAGAATTGTGGAAATAAGACCACCGTCCTCTGCAAGCCCCACTTTCCCTGCTGGCCGCTTAGCCTCAGGACTGAACTGTAGGGGAGGCCCTGTGTTAGAGACAGGAAATGGCACACAGAGAGGCCAGTGTCTGTGTCCTGGCTGGTGGTCGACAAAAACAGGACCCTCTGTCCAAAAGCCACAAGCCTGCTGCCTGCAGACAAGAAGCCATGGCTCCCCCTCCTCACTGCCCACCTCTTGCCTCACCCCCAAGCTGCTTCCGAATGGTCCCTGCCATGTCCCAGTCCAGTTCCTGGCCTGCCAGGCCCACTCAGAGCCTAGCTGGGCAGAGGGGGAAAGGGCACCCCTGGCTCCCAGTACCCCGCCTCCTTTGCTCCACCCCACCCCCACCCCCGCCTCCAGGACAAGCCCAGAGCCCAGACCTGGCAGGCAGGGCCTTAGGTTCTGCCCCAGCCCACCTTTTGGACCACCCTGCTCAGATTTCCTGCTGAGCCTACCAACAGTCAGCCACAAGGATCCACCTTCTGTTTCCCGAAGGCAGCCGGCCTTCCCTCACCTCCAGGTTCTGGCTCGCACTCTCCCAACTTCCCCAGTTCCCATCCCAGTCCGTGTCCCATGATTCCTTAGGCCCAGCTCAAAGGCCGCCTCTTCTAGGAAGCTTCCCTGATCACCACCATGCCCCAAGCACAGGCAACCCCTCCCTGCTCTGAGTGCCTGTGTTAGCTCCCTGAGGGCAGGTCCAGGTTGAATCTGTCTCTTAATCCCTGAAGCCCCACACCTTATGTGCTGATGCCTCTCTTCAGGGAGGCTTTGCTCAAGGTGTACATGAATTAATGAAGAAAGAATGAATGAAAGACGGAATGAAGGAATAGGTGCTCTGCTGGACAGGCAGGTGGGAGGAACTAAGCCTTAGCCCTCTCCCCCTGCACCCTCCCATAGGAGCCCCGCCCCAGAGCCCTGGCGGTCACGGAGCCCCAGGAGCTACACCAACAAGAACAATCAGTAACACTCACCGTCTGCTGGGGCCAGGCTGGGCTCTGCACTTCGCCCCTTAAGCTCGTGACCCTCCGTGAGCCTCCCCAGTGGAATTATGCGCCCATTTCACAGATGATGCCTCACGGTATGCTCACACACACCTACCCCGCCCCCCACATGCCAACCCCCTGGAAGGCTCGCTGCCCCTGGGGGCCACTCCCTGCCTCCCTAGGCAGCCCATTCTCCTGGTGAGGGCCCAGGGAGGTGCCGAGTGCCAGGGTAGCTGCCCTGAGTTCCCATGAAAGCCCTTTGGGGGAAGAGGCGATCTGAGCCTTACAGAGAACTGACTGGGGGCCAGAATTGAAGGTGTCCCCCATTCTACAGGAATGAAAGCTGAAGCTCAGAGGGGAGAGTGACCTGCTTTAGCCACATAGCACCCCCCTTAAAACAGCATCCTCTGAGCACCCAACGAGTGTGACCAGGTCCCGTCCCCATCCCTCTCCTGAGTCCAGGCAACATGCTCCATCCAGACCCCTAGCCTATCTGTTCTCCCCACCCCAGCACCTGCCCCCCGAAACAGGCCAGGCTTCTCGGGGGCACTCGGTTCTCTCAGAGACAGTCAATACTGAGAGCGTCTTAGGTGAGGTGACACCTGTCACTGGCCCCAATCCCTCCCGGGCACTCCTAGTACCCTGGGTGGCTGACTTCCATTCTGAGGCAGGGGAAATTGAGGTTCAGAGAAGTAAGCGACACAGTGCCTGGTTCCCAGGGCGAGTCAATCCCTGACTAAGCGAGGACTGTGGTGCTGGCTCCTCACCCCAGGTTGTCTACCTGGGGACATCTTAGTCCCCAGCTCTATCGTCAACCTCCAACTCTGACAAAGAGAGGTGCCTTGCCCCCGCTTCTTGTGGCCCCAGGCCAGGACCCAGAGCCGTCCACCTGCCCTCCAGGAACTCCCGGCTGGTGGGCTGAGGGGACGCTGCGGCAGGGGCCAGCTCCACACCAACTAACTGCCCCTGGGGACCCCGCTGGCTGTCATGGCGGCAGGGCTGCCCAGAGTGCCATGACACGTCCCCGAGGACTGTCAGTCACACACCTTGCCCAGCATATAACCACTTATGGCAAGTCAGCGGCAAGATAAGTGGAACCGAAAAATGGGGTCCTTTGTCATTCCTAATCAATTTCCCCCACCCTTCTGATGTGTGGAATCATGCATCTTTTGTTTCGCTGGGACTCCTGAGGCTGGAGAAGGCAGATGACTGGTTTCAAACATTAATCTCCCGTAGCACGTGTGCGTGCCTGTGCTGAGGGGTCTCCTACGAAGAAGAAAACCACCATGTGAAATCAAGTCTACCTGGACGCGTGAGAGGGAGATACAGAGAGGAAAGTGCACTCTTGTGTGTGTTGACGCGTGTGCATGAGAGTGTGCATGCCTGTGGCTGGTGTGTGTGTGTGTGTGTGCATGTATGTGAGACTAAAAACGTATGCACCTGTGTGTATGTGAGACAGAAAATGTGTGTGTGTGTGTGTGTGTGTGTGTGTGTGTGTGTGTGAGTGTAGGGCAGCTCCTGCCAATGTCTGTGAGGAATTTCTTTCCCTCCACCAAAATTCTTCACCTGGCTGTAGTACATGAGGTGTGGAATGACAAGAATCTGGAGGTCCCAGGGGAACCAGGTCCAGGAGCCCTTTGACCTGTGGCCTGAAGCCGGATGCCCCCAGCCCCTCCTGCTGCACCCAGGACTTCCGCCATCACCCAAGGAGGAGCCGAGGCCAGGTGAGGCCTCACAGCCACCCTTGGACAGACAGGCGACCCCTGACCAAATATGGACTCAAGGCTGGGGGAGGGGAGGGAAGCAGGAGGCCACTGGGGTCCCTGTATGCCCAGACCAGTCACCGCCTAGTCCTCACTTCCTTTCACCCTGGCCATGGCCCTGTGAGGGGAGAAGGGACCCCTTTCACAGGCACAGAGCCAAGGCTCAGGGAGAGGACGGCACTGAAGGGGACAGGAACCCAGACCTGGCCCTTTCTGGGTTCTGCAGCCCACCACGGAAGGCCATGAGCACAGCCTATACCAGGCTGGTCAAGACTGGCCAAGGCCGGCTGCTCCAGGAGCAGACCCGCCGATGCACAGGGCCAGAACCTGGCACAGCTCTTCTAGGCCTGAGATCCTGGGTGGGCCAGTCATGCACCCACCCGAGCCTCCTTTACTATTCTGTGAAATGGGGTGAAAGTCAGCCTGCCTTGGCCTGTCACCAGGCTGATTAAATGGGTTCATTACGGATGGTACTGGCTTGCTGAATGCAACCAAGACCAAAAACACAAACCCGTTGCCGTGGAGTCAATTCTGACTCATAGCAACCCTATAGGACAGAGTAGAACTGCTCTACAGGGCTTCCAAGGAACGGAAGGATTCGAACTGCAGACCTTCTGGTTAGCAGCTGAATGCTTAACCACAAGGGCTCAGGTATTCAAGGGGAGAAAGAGTCTTTGCCTCACTGGCCTGAACAAGCCAGGGAGGCTGGTGCCCCACGCTACACCCACCTAGAAAGGCAGGATAAAGTGTAACGAGCACCATGGCAGGTGCCCAGCTGGATGGCGACAAGCAGGGGAAAGCCCCAAGTGCCAAAAACTAGGAGGAAAAAGAAAAGCAGTGTGCAGCTGGGGCTGCAGGTGTGGGGGACGGGGGCAGGGGCCTCCCCTGACCCAGGGGACATGGGTTTAATGGCCTTGGAGCAGCAAGAGAGAAGGCTGTGCAGCAAGTTAATGAGGGAGATAACAGTGACCTGTCCTCCATGAGGCCAGTCCCCCAAAGGGCTTCAGAGAAAGAGTGGGCAAGAGAAGGCCCCCACTGGCTGCCTCCCCCAGAGGGAGGAAAACACCCCTCTGAGCCTCTAACTGGGGTCCATCCTCAGGCCAGTAACCTGCGTGGTCCAGGAAGCCCAGAGCCCAGAAATTAACTTCAAGCAGTCCCTGGCTGGTCACACCCACAGGCAGGCAGACACCATCTGCTCTGGAGGGAGACACCCCAAACCAGGTTACAAGGGCCTCCCCCAGATCACGCTTTGCCAGACACAAGGCTGCAATTCCAAACGACACCCCAGAACTTCAGAATCACTGGGGAGAGACTCTAAGATAAATGCTTTAGAAAAGATTTTCTCAAGAGAAAGAGCAAAGGACTCTGGGTCAGACGCGTGGCATAGAGTCCCAGGCCTGCTGGTTCCACATGCAGAGCCAGGAGAAAGGATTGAGTGCTGAGAGTACAGTGGAGGGGCGGCAGTTCAAACTGGGTGGAAGATGGGGGACTTCCTGGAGAGGGTGGAGCATGGCCGGGTTTGGGGGGCAAAAAAGATGGAGCCGCATCTGGCCAGGCTGGCGATCACTATACTGTGGGCGTAGCCAGGTGCCCGTGCCATGCCAGATAGGAATCCCCACCCTGCACTGCACGCCCAAGACCTGGACCACATTCTGGAGACAGGCAATTGAGAGGCAAGCAGAGAGCTAGGACTCATGATATCATCCTCAATTCTTTTTTTCTTATAAAGTTGAAGAGGAGCCCTGGTGGTACAGCAGTTAAGCACTTGGTTGCTAATCAAAAGGTCAGAGGTTCAAGCCCACCCCATGAAGATCCCAAAAAACCAAAACCAAACCTGTTGCTGTCGAGTTGATTCCAACTCATAGTGACCCTATAGTCAGAGTAGAACTGCCCCATAGAGTTTCCAAGGAGCGGCTGGTGGATTTGAACTGCTGACCTTTGGGTTAGCCGTAGCAGTTAACCACTACACCACCAGGGTTTCCCCATAAAGATTACAGCCTCCAAAACCCTAGGGGCAGTTCTACTCTGTCCTATAGGGTTGCTATAAGTTAGAATCAACTCGACAGCAATGAATTTGGTGTTCAGTTTTTATGAAGTTTAAAAAAGAAGCATTTTAGCATCTCTCAGAACCCAGTCCCATGCGGGGCCACCATCCTTCCATCCAGCCAGTGCCAGCTCTACTCCTTGACAACTGTGGAACCCTAAGCAAGTCGCTTCCCTTCCTGAATCTCAGTCTCCTCATCCATAAAATGGGGACAATAGTCTAGCCCTCACTGAACTGCTCTGAACCAGGACAGCTATGACAATGACATCACGTAACAAGTAGACTGAGCTCCTCCAGGGCACCAGCTGAGTCCACGCCAACCCATGGGGCCCCCATGTGTGTCAGAGTAGAACTAGACTCTATAGGGTTTTCAATGGCTGATTTTTTGGGAAGTAGATTGCCAGGCCTTTCTTCCAAGGTACTTCTGGGTGAACTTGAACTATCAACCTTCTGGCTAGTAGTCAAGTGCTTAATCATTTGCACCACTCTCAGGGGCACAGGTTGACGGAACCCCAGGTTGTTCAGTCCCCACCTCCCACCCCAGCCCACCCTGTGTGCACTAAAGGAAGGGGTGGAGGTTAATGCTGGACTCCACCTCCAGCCTCGCGGAGCCCCTGGCCCCACACCTCCCGAGGGCAACCGTGCCAGGCAGCTCTGGGCTATATACACACGAGCTTTATCTTCCCAGTCCCCTACCCTGGGCGGTCACAGTCCCAGTCCCCCACCCTGGGCGGCCACAGTCCCAGTCCCCCACCCTGGGCGGCCACAGTCCCAGTCCCCCACCCTGGGCGGCCACAGTCCCAGTCCCCCACCCTGGGCGGCCACAGTCCCAGTCCCCCACCCTGGGCGGCCACAGTCCCAGTCCCCCACCCTGGGCGGCCACAGTCCCAGTCCCCCACCCTGGGCGGCCACAGTCCCAGTCCCCCACCCTGGGCGGCCACAGTCCCAGTCCCCCACCCTGGGCGGCCACAGTCCCAGTCCCCCACCCTGGGCGGCCATAGGCAACAGCTGGAGAGGTTTGGGGGATGAGGTGGACGGCTACCATGCACTGAATGCCTACTGTGCGCCAAGCAATTCACACACACCATCACCTTGAATCCCAAGGACAGCCCTAGGAAGGGGCCGTCCCCGCTGTCATTTCACAGACAACCAAGATTCTGGGAGGCAGACACTCGGCCAAGGTCACTCGGCTGGGACCCACCCAGCAGGATGTCTCCGAGTCCGGCCTGCACGCTGCCGTTAGCTACTGTGGAGTCACTCCCGACTCACGGCGACCCCGGCCCAACGGCTGGGATAAAATACTGCCCGGTCCTGTGTCGTCCCCATGATGGGCTGTGGACCAGCCGATTGTGACCCGTAGTTTTCATTCGCTGATTTTCAGAAGTAGGTCGCCAGGCCTCTCTTCCTAGTCTGCCTTAGTCTGGCAGCTCCGCTGAAACCTGTTCAGCATCACGGCAACACACGAGCCTCCACTGACAGACAGTGGCTACGCACGAGGGGCATTGCCGGGGATCAAACCCGGGTCTCTGCACAGAAGGGGAGAGTTCTACCACTGAACCACTGCTGCCCGTGGCCTGCACAGTCCTCGAGGCTCCTGGCTCCCAGAGAGGCCTGTAGGGCAGCCCTGACCCCTGCCCAGCCTCAAAGCCCATTCCTGCCCCAAGGCAGCCAGCCAGGCCTCCAAGCTAGACGCCCAGGCTGGCCCCGCAGCCCCTTCTCAAAGTTTAACGTCTCAGCAGGTTTAGATTCCTTCTTTCAAAATACCAGAAGTAATTAGACCAGATGGACTAGCTGTGTGCCAATTCCGCTCCCTCCCTCACTTTTTTTTTTTTTTTAAATCAGGGCCGTTTTCAGTTAAATGAGAACAAAAAATGCATCCAAAACCCATAAATGAATACGGTATGTATACGGGTTTTTTTTTTTTTTTTTTAACACTTAGGCTGTGTAACAGCTGAGTTCTGCCCCTTCCTCTGCAGTGGTTCCCGCCCCCTTCCTCTAAGCCGCTCTCTGCAAAGGCTCAGGGCCAGCCTGCTCCTGACGGTGAAGCCACCTCCCCTGCCTATCTGAGAGGGTGGCAGTGCAAACGTCGCCCCAGTGAGACTTTCGTCCCCTCCTTGTCCAACCGGACAGGGGTCATGTGACCAAGTCTCTGCTGGTGGTGATGGAGGGGGCGCTCGTTCCAGGGGACAGAGAAAAGGGGTGCTTGGTCCTCAGCCTGGGGGTGATGGGGTGGGTGGAGGGGGGAAGGGGAGGGTGGTAGGGGAGGACAGGGAGGGTGGAGCGGGGATGGGGAGGGTGGCAGGGGACAGGTTGGGTTGCAGGGGATAAGGAGGGTGGTGGAGGACGGGGAGGGTGGCAGGAGATGAGGAGGGTGCTAGGCAGGAGTGAGCAGCACAGGGGAGGAGGGAACCATCCTGCAAGGTGGTGGTGGGAGGAGGTGGGGGGCCTGGGAGGAGGCCGCGGAAAGACTCAGACACAGGAAGTCCAGGCCACACCTGAATTTCAACTGTAGTGTCACAGCCTGGCACCCACCCACCCATCCATCCATATGTCTGTCCGCTCATCCACCCATCCATCCATACATCTGTCCAGTCATCCATCTATCCACCTACCCATCCACCCATCCATTCAACAAATATTTATTATGATGAGCCAGACACAGTACTAGGCCTGGCGAGCTCCTTCCAGAACAATCCGCCAATGAAAACCCTACAGAGCACAGTTCTACTCCGACACACATGGGTGCTCCAGGAGTCTGAGTTAACTCAACGGCAGCTGGTAACTGGAATTATTTCCCACTATTAACACAGTGGCTAAGAGCTCAGCTGCTACCAAAAGGTTGGCAGTTTGAATCCACCAGCCACTCCTTGGAAACCCTATGGGGTAGCTCTACTCCGTCCTATAGGGTCGCTATGAGTCAGAATCAATTCAATGGAATGGGTTAGATTTTTTTTTTTTTTTTTTTGGTTATACAGAGGGGTCAGAGAGGTTAAGTCATATGCCCAAAGTCACACAGCTAAAAAGTGGTGGGGCCCAAATCCGAGTGGCCCTTCCCTCACCGCCTAACTGCCCAAGCACAGCTGTGGCTGCGGCTCCCGGGGCACCCACTTCCCCGGCACACGGGTCTCAGAAGGGAGGGTGGCAGCTGGGCCTGCTGAACTGCTCGGGATCAGCTCTCCCGTGGAAGGGAGGCAGGTGCAGGGAATTAGCTCACACCAGTTGCAAATGCAGTGAAACTCACCCAGCAAATGGCCCAGGGCTGGCCTCCCACCACCTGCTCCCAGCCCGAGATGGAGCCTAAGAGAAACCAGGGAAGCTGGCAGGAAGCTACCGCCACCCGAGTGTCACTTTGCGATGCTGCGGTGGCATGCGTTTTACCACGATGCTGGAAGCTATACCACCAAACCAAAAACCAAGCCCATCGTCATCGAGTCGATTCCGACTCACGGGGACCTTATAGGACTGAGTAGAACTGCCCATAGGGTTTCCATGGAGCAGCTGATAGACTGGAACTGTTGACCTTTTTGGTTAGCAGCCATAGTTTACTGTAGCTCTTAACCACTGTGCCACCAGGGCTCCATGATGCCAAAAGCTATAAACCACCAGTATTTCAAATCCCAGCAGGGTCACCCGTAGTAGACAGGTTTCAGGGGAGCTTCCAGACTAAGACAAGGAAGAAAGGCCTGGCAATCTACTTCCAAAAATTAGGCAATGAAAACCCTAGGGATCACAGAATACTATCTAAGTCTTCAATCTGCCTACTTTGGACAGGTCATCACCGGAGGCAATGGGGGCCCTCAATGGAATGGGTTGACACAATGACCACAACAATGGTCAAACATACCACAGTCATGAAGATGGCACAGGACCAGACGATGTTTCATTCTATGTCAGGTCACCACAAGTCAGAGCCAACTTGATGGCAACTAACAACAACAACATACGAACACACTAGAAGAAAAAGGCCCACTCTCGGCCTGCATGGTACAATGGAGAGGACTGCCATCCAGCCCTTGGCATTCAAGGCCTCCTGCAGCTGACCTCTGCTCTCCCTTCCTGCCTCACCCCCTCCACATCCCTTCCCACACAGCAGAATGCCCTGAACACACCATGTGCATCGGGCCTCCAGACTTTGCACAGGAACGGCCCCTCCTCCACCTTCCCCATACGCAGGTGGTATAGATCATAGGCACCAACGCAAACACCTACAGAGACCCCACAAACCAAAAACCCGTTGTCATCGATTGCGACACATAACCACCCTACAGGACAGAGTGGAACTGCCCCATAGGGTTTTCAAGGCTGTCACCTTTACAGAAGCAGACTGCCCCATCTTTGTCCGGCGGAGCAGCTGGTAGGTTCAAACCACAGACCTTTCGGTTCACAGCCAAGCACTAAATTCACTGGGACCCCACAGGTGGTTTAAATAAGCAAAGGGCCCCACTCATAAGACGTGGTCAATTGAAGAATGGTCCCCAAAGGTATCTAGGTCCTGATCCCTGTCAGGAGTTCCTGGGTGCTTGACTATTCACTGAAAGATTGGAAGTCTGAGTCCACCCCAAGGCATCTCACAGAAGGAAGGCCTGGCAATCTACTTCTGAAAAATCGGTCATTGAAAACTATGGAGCACAGTTCTACTCTGACACACGCGGGGTCACCAGGAGTTGGAGTCGACCTGACAGCCGCTGGTGGTATTGGTTTAATCCCTGGAACCGGTGAATTATGTTACCTTACCTGCAACGCAATTAAGATAAGGATGAAGAGATTATCCTGGATTATCCGTGAGCCTTAAATGTAATCACAAGGCTCCTTACAAGACGGAGCCAGAGGGAGATGATACTACAGCAGAAGACGGAGATGAGACGAAGGAAGCAGAGAGAGACCTGAAGGTGCCGTGCTGTTGGCTTGGAAGATGGAGAAAGCAACCCCAAGCCAAGAAAGGCGGGAAATGCAGCTCCAGAAATTGGGAAAGGCAAGGAAACGGGCTCTTCCTGGAGCCTCCAGAAGGAAGCAGTCTGCCGACACCCTGACTTAGCCCAGTGACGCTGAGGCTGACGTCTGACCACCAGGACCGTAGGATACTACCTGTACGCAGCTTCAAGCTGCTGAGTTTGTGGTAGTTTGTTACATCAGCCATGGGAGCTGATATAACAGCTGGTGAGCCCTGAAGTAAGGAGCCCTGGCAGCACAGCGGTTTGGTAGTCGGAACCCACCCAGCAGCTTCAAGGGAGAAAGACCTGGCAATCTCCTCCTGTAAAGATTAGAGCCTAGGAAGCCCTAGGGGCAGTTCTACTCTGTCCTACAGGGTTGCTATGAGTCGGAATCAACTCGACAGCACACGACAGCAACTACGATACCTTGGCCACAGAACAATTCCAAAGAGAAAGTGACATCACAGTTCTGGGAAAGCAGAGTCCAGCGTCTGACACAAGACACTGAGTAGCTGCTCAGCAGATGTGAGTCTAGGTCAAAGCATGAATTTCAAGGATAGGAAAGCCCAATGTCACAAGACAAGGAGAACCCTGGATTCTATCCCCGGCGTTGCGCCTTCTAACCAAAATCACCACTCAGAAACGTTCCCAACAGCCTTCTTCACCTTCAGAAGTCACTCCTTCCTGCACTTCTTCCAGGTAAAATCTTAGTCCCTAAGCCTGTCAATGCTGACGTCTGTCCTAGAGACTCCCCAGTCACCAGAATAGAAATCATTTTTCCTGCAGAACTAGGAACAGATCGCTAATTCCAGGGGGCTGCTGAATACAGCCGTAGTTCATGGAGTGGAATATTTTGTGGGGTGTCAGCCAGAGTGCAGAATACAGAAGAAACATTTTGTGGTACGGCACACCCCAAGTTAAATGACTCCTCATTCCCGGGCACCTGGGTCGTAGACATAACCTCAGATCTTATTTGTCATCTGGCGTTGTCGTGATCTGCCGTCGAGTCGGCCCCCCACTCATGCTGCCCCCGCGCGCAACGAAACGAAACCTGCCTGATCCTGCGCCGTCCCCGTGATACATAAGGTTTTCGTGGGTGATTGCCAGGTCTACCTCCTGGTTCGTCTTCATCTGGAATCTCCACCGAAACCTGTTCAGCGACAGACGGGTGGTGGCCGTGCTCGAGGTGCATTGGCCGGGAATAGAACCTGGGTCTCCTGCCTGAAAGGCGAGAATTTTACCACTGAACCGCCACTACCGCACGTACAGAACATACGTGCAGTTGGAAGTGGGTTTCCCTCCACGTCAACAAGTAAACGTAGGACGCAGGTTCCAGCTTCAAGTGTGACCTGGTGAGCAGAGCCTGCTGCAGCCTTTCCCAGTTCCCTATCAAAATACTTTTGGAGACGTTAAAAAAAAAAAAAAAAAAAAGAATTCCTACGAACATAAAAATCAAAAACTGGCAGTCAACCTGTCGACAGAGAGCCTGGGGGTGGGCGGTCTTTGATGAACGTATGCCAGAAACTGAGGCGTGAGGTGGGCACACAGCACATTGATGGGCACCCAGCTGTGGCTCAGAGAGGGTTCTGCCCAGCCCCGAGTGGGCAGTAAGCAGGGGCTGCCCAGCTACCCTGCAAGGGGCGAGCACAGCGCTATGGAAACACACGCCACACAAAGGACAGGGGCCAGAGCTTGAAGGCTCAGAGGGGGCTAAAAATCCCAAACCAAACTCATTGCTGTGGAGTTGATTTCAACTCATGGCGGCCCCGTGTATGCTGAGTAGTACCACCCCACAGGGTTTTCGGGGCTGTGACCTTCCAGAAGTAGATCATCAGGCCTTTCTTTCAGGGTATTTCTGGGTGCATCCAGACCATCAACTTCTCAGTTACTAGCCAAGGGCTTAACCGTCTGCATCACCCAGGGACTCCCAGAAGGGGGCAGACCGCTGAAAATGATCACTGCTTATCCCTGGCGTGCGAACAATGCCTGGCACACAGAAACACCAAACCAAACCCACCGCCATCAAGTCAATTCTGACTCATACTGACCCTATAGGACAGAGTAGAACTGCCCCATAGGGTTTCCAAGGAGCAGATGGGTGGATTTGAATTGCCACCCTTTTGGTTACCAGCCAAATGCTTAACCGCTGTGGCACCAGGGCACACGGAAGGCACCTGGTAAGTCTTGTCTTAAGTAAATGAATGAATGAATGCAATCACAGAACAATGCCAGACAACTGTTGGGCGGCTCTCAGCATTAGCCATATAACTGTACTAGGTTCCTCAGCTTTTCTGCCCTCACTTCCTCATCTGTAAAATGGGACCTACCTCACAGGGCTGATGTGACAATTCAATGAGTTGATGTTCATGGCCTTCTTGGCACAGTGGCTAGGTCAGAGTACGTTTCCTAAGTGTTTTGCTGTCATTACCTTCTATCTTTGCTCAGGCACTCATATGAAACTACACACAGTCATAAGCAGAAAACAGGATGAAATGAAAAGATGCGTGGATGAAATAGGAGTCAGGGAAGTGTCACAAGGAAGCTAATCACACAATAGCAGAATTAAAATCTACACAGGCATGGAAATTACACCTCAGTGGAAAAAAAAAAAAGTACAGCCAGAATGCTCCTTGGAAGCAAGGATGGACAGACTTTGTCCAACGTGCTCGGGACATCTCATCAGGAGGGACCAGTCCCTGGAGAACTGCCTTGATAAGGCAGTTGCTGTTAGGAGCCGTCCAGTCAGTTCTGACTCATAGTGACCCCATGTACAATAGAACAATAAACACCACCCGGTCGTGTACCATCCTCACAATCGTTGTTATGTTTGAGCCCACTGTCGCAGCCACTGTGTCAATCCATCTCGTTGAGGGTCTTCCATCTCTTTCACTGACCCTCTACTTTAGCAACCATGATGTCCCTCTCCAGGGACTGGTCACTCCTGACATGTTCAAAGTACGTGAGATGAAGTCTCACCATCCTTGCTTCTAAGGAGCATTCTGGCTGTGTTTCTTTCAAGACAGATTTGTTCATTCTTATATGAAAATAATTACCATTGTTATTAAATAATAATCTGGGGTCAAAGGTCTAAGATTATAGTTTTAAAAAAAGTCAAACACCAAGGACACAAGGCAATTACGAGCCCAAGGGACAGAAAGGGCCACATGAATCAGAGACCACAACATCCTCAGACCAGAAGAACTAGATGGTGCCCGGCTACAACCGATGACTGCCCTGACAGGGAACACAACAGAGAACCCCTGAGAGAGGAGGACAGCAGTGGGATGCAGACCCCAAATTCTCATAAAAAGACCAGACTTAATGGTCTGACTGACACTAGAAGGACCTTGGTTGACATGGCCCCCAGACCTTCTGTTGGCCCAGGACAGGAACCATTCCCGAAGCCAACTCTTCAGACATGGATTGGACTGGACAATGGGTTGGAGAGGGATGCTGGTAAGGACTGAGCTTCTTGGATCAGGTGGACACTTGAGACTATGTTGGCATCTCCCTGCCTGGAGAGGAGATGAGAAGGTGGAGGGGGTTAGAAGCTGGCGAAATGGACACGAAAACAGAGAGCGGAGGGAGAGAGCGGGCTGTCTCATTAGGGGGAGTAATTGGGAGTGTGTAACAAGGTATATATGGGTTTTTGTGTGAGAGACTGACTTGATTTGTAAACTTTCACTTAAAGCACAATAAAAATTATTTTAAAAAGTCAAGAAATAAAAGAGAATAGTGAAATTGGGCTAAATTAAATCCCTTATTTTAAATAGGGAAGAATTAAAATACACCGTTTAAGTTTTTACTTTTATAATCAGATAAACGTAAGCTGAAGAATATTTTTGACAGATTGAAAAGCCGTGACATGTAGAACCTGAAAGACAATGTATGCCTTCCAAATTACCCAAATAAAAAACAAATATAATCTGTATAGCACAAGAGAAAAACTAAAGATATACAGAGCATATAACAAGAAATGAGAAAAAACTAAACATATCAATTATGACAATAAACAACAATGCAACAAGTGCCACTATTAAATTACGAAGACTCATATCAAGTTAAAAATAAAATCCAATTGCAAGTTGCTGAAAAGGTACCTGATGGCGTAGTGGTTAAGTGCTACAGCTGCTAACCAAAAGGTCGGCAGTTCAAATCCACCAGGTGCTCCTGGGAAACTCTATGGGGCAGTTCTACTCTGACCTATAGGGTCGCTATGAGTCAGAATCGACTCAATGGCAATGGGTTTGGGTTTTGTTTAAAACAAATTACCTGGAAGTATTTATTAAAGGATAAGCAAAACTTAACTGAAAAATAAAAATAAAGTTTGAACAAATAGGGGTTGTGTCATTCTCCCAGATGGAAAGACTGAGTTACTGTGAAGATATTGAATTTTTTTAAACCTTTATGTACAGTTTTATTACAATGTTAATTAAAATTCCAACAAGGTTTTGGGAGAAATTAACAAAGTAAATCTAAAGTTCTAGAAGAATACAGATGCAATACTAGCTAAGTAGTTTTTGAAAAAGGAGAATGGAGGGATTTTTACAGTATCACATATTGAAACATAATATAAAGCTATCATAAGGACATACAGGAATAGAGAGATAATAAATGATAACATGTATAAATGATAATGCATAAAAGTTTCATTGGAAGATAAAGAAATCATCACAAAACCATATAGAAAAAAATGGATTACTCACAAAGGATGTCAGAAAAATTAGCCATTAACTTAGATTCTTATCTCATATCTTGGTCTAGAAATTCATAAATAAAAGCCCACTACTTACAACAAAAACTCAGGAGGAATGTATGATCCATCGCAAGATGGAGATGGCTCCTTGCATAAAAGCATAAGACAAAATCACAAAGGAAAAGGTGGAGCAATTTTACTGTCTAAGAATTTATAATGCCCCAATTGGGAGAAAAAAAAAACAAATCTAAAAGAAAAATGAGAAACTATGAAAACATACTCGTAACAACCATGGCAACAGTTTATATTGTTTTGATATAAAATGGTCCTAAGTTAACTCTAAAAAATATTAATTCCCCAAAAGGAAAAAATGGCCAACAGGCATAAACAAATAATTTACAAATGGAAGAAAAACAAATGTCCAATTGAAAAAAATACTGAACAGCACTACTAGTCGGGGAATTAAAAATTAAAACAATAAGATACAGCTCTCATACATGGCTGGTGACCATGGTCACTGTCACAGCCTCTTGGCAAAACTGTTACGCACCATCAGTTAATGCTAGGTACACCCCTACACCACAATCCAGCAATTCCACCCCTGAGTATACGCCCAACAGAGCCAGCCACCAACAGACATGTACGAAAACGTTCACAGCAGCGCCCATCCTAGCAGCACGATTCTTAACGGCTGAATGACCAAATAATTCGTGGTATATTCATACAATGGAGGATACCCGGGTGGCAGCAACAGTTAAGTACTCAGCTGCTAACCAAAAGGTTGGCAGGTTGAATCCACCCAGAGGTACCTCGGAAGAAAGGCCTGACTACCTCCTTTTGGGAAAAACTGCCACTGAAAACCCTGTGGAGCACTATTCTCTGACACACATGGGGTCGCCATCAGTCGAAACTGACTCAAGGGCAGCTATGTACTGCATGCATACAAGGGGAAATAACGAAGTATTCTACACACAACACCTTGACCGAATCTCACAAACAGCACTGCCTGAGAGGAGGCAGCCCCAGAGAGGTGACGCTGGAGGATTCCATTGCGGAAACGACAGAAACAGGCAAACGGCCTACGCTGTGAGAAGTCAAGATGGCAGTCGTCCTGGGCAGAGGGTGGTGACTGGGAAGGCGCAAGGGGGAATCTTTCAGGGTGTTGCTCACGTTCTATTTCATTTATGAAAATTCACAGATATGTGAATAGGATCTGTGCACTTCAGTGCACATTTTAATAAAACACACACCATTGTGTGAGAGGATAGGTGGGCAATAAGATGCTGTTTTCAGCCATTAAATTGGCACTTCTTTTTGGGTGATAATGCTCAGTGTTTAGGAAATGCTCATGGTGCAAATATTAGTTTCCAAAACAGGATGTAAAACTTCATATATGTAGCCAGCCTTAGCTTAGTTTTAGGATGGATGGTGGGTGGATGGGTGGGTAGGTGGATGGATGGATGGACAGACAGAAAGATAGATGATGGATGGATAGACAGATAAAAAGACAGATGGATGATAGATAGATGGAGAGATGGATGGATAGATAGGTAGATAAACATAAAGATGGATGAATGGATGGGTAGGTAGGTGGGTGGGGGGTGGGGGGTAGGGGGGTGGGGGTAGGGGGTGGGGGGTGGACGGACGGACGGACGGACGGACAACAGATAGGTAGAGAGAGAGTGAGAGAAAGGGAACACCATGGATGAACAGCTAGGCTGACAGAAAAAATTCGCAGAAAAAATACCAAATAGTTAACTGTCACTATCTCTGGTTGGTGGATTACAAGTAACATTTATTATGGGACTCAAAATTATATGGCAAGGGGGAAAATGACAATATTTATTAGGCACCTACTATGTGCCAGGCATTGTGCTAAGTACACTTCATTTAGCAGAACAGGTGCCCCTTGTCGAATTAATGAATGAATGAACGCACGGACGGATGATCTGCCATGGTTCTGGGACAGCAGAGCACGGTGTTCACGTTTGTGGCCTGGATGAGCACCCAGCACCATGGCCCTGACATTCCCAAGCTGAGCATGTCTGGGCAAGCCTGGAGTTGCCCGTCAGCTCAGCACACAAGCCACAGGTCTGCCGATCCCTCTCCACTCTCTCGGGCACCCACCTCACCAGCCCAGTGGGAGACACAGGGGCAGGAAACACCAGATAAGAATGACACCAGCAGTGGATACCGTGAGGTGACCCTGTGGCCCTCAGGCTGGCGGCCTTGCACTGGAAGGAGGCCCGGAGCCACTGCAGAGTAACGTCCCTCACCCAAGCAGGAGTCTTGCACCCGTCCCCAGGCCCCCAGGTGGCCCCCGGCTGGCCAGGGACAGGCCATGCCTCCAGGCCTTTGCACACACTGTTCCCCTCCACCCAAATGCCCCTCCAGCCCCAGGCCACGCATCCTACGGACTTTCTTCAGACAAGACTGCACCACGGGGTCCTTCTGCTGCCCGGGGCTCTGGGGCACCTGCCCGTCACACAGAGCAGCAATGACCCTCCTCACGCCTGGCCCTACCCAGCCAGGTGAGCTTGGAGATGAGGCCAGATTCCTGTGCCCCCAGCAGGGAATAAGGGCTTGGCTGTGTTTGTTTTTAAACAGCTGTGGTTCACATGCAGTAAACCAGACATCTGGCCTTCCATGCAATTCCAACTGCCTTTCCTCGCCACGCTGAGCAAACTTCATCCCCCACCTACGGGCCTTTTTTTGTTTTTTGCAAGGAGGTGAGCAATGGGGAAAGATCCCAGCACTACGGACTGATGGTTGAAAGCAGGGGTTCTGGAACCAGGCTGCATAGGTTTGAATGCCGGCTCTGCCCTTCCTAGTCATGTGACCTTCAGTAAGGTCCTCATCATTTCTGCACCTCAGCTTCCTCATCTGTAAAATGGGGATAATAATCATGCCTGTCTGTACATGAGACAGCACACAGCACAGAGGGTAAGGCCGATGTCACTATTCTCCTTTTAGATACAGGGAAGCTGAGGCACAGAGAGCCACAGTGACCTGCTGAGGGTCACGTGGAGGATCGGGGGAGAACCGAGACTCGTTCCAGTTCCCCTATCCAGACCCCCACTCCTTCTCCCCCCCAGCCTCCTCAGCACTCACCATGGGGAGCCATAGACCCGGAAGCCGCGCACGGTGACCTCCGAGTCCTGCAGGTAGATACAGTTGGTCAGCAGTGACTGCACGTTCTCGTAGTTCTCAGGTTTCAGCTTCGACACGGATGGGAAGTAATAGAAGTCCTGCTTGATGAGGTCGGCCATGAACTCCTGGTCAAAGGTCAGCTCGTGGTTGCCAGCGATCACAATCTTGTACTCGTAGGGTAGGTTGCCTGCAGGGGCGGACAGACAGACACGCAGCGGACCGCTGGTGGCCCTTCCAGGAGCCATGGTGTGGCCGGGGGTGGGGGAGGTGGCTGCCCCAGCTGTCCCCACTCCAGAGCCCTCAGATCACCGGAGGCAACAGCCCGGTCACAGTCCCCACAGCCCTGCCTGCCCGGCCCAGACAGCCAACGGCCCTGCGACCAGACCAGTGAGAGGGGTGGGTGGGCGGGCAGGGTAAGCAGCTTGTGAGCTGCAGACACCCCAGGCCTGGCCTCAGTTTCCTGTGTCCTGTCAGTCGCCACTGGCACAAGACCTTGCCCGGAGCCTCCAGCCCTGGTTGTCACCAGCCTCACTGCCCCAGCCACTGGTGTCTGGAATCTCCATGTCCCCAAAGGAATTGCAAGCTCTTCGCAGAACCCACTCAGAACCTTTGGGGACCCCACGCACAGCATCACGCCCACCTCCATGTCGTTCAAAATGAAAGTCAAGTCTAAACAGAACCAACACGACAATGTGTCTGGGCAATCACATCATCCTAGCTGTGCTTTCTGCAAACTCCTAGACAAATCCTTCAAAGCCAGACCTTCTGTCCTGCCTTTCTCAGGGGTGGGGGGGCCTACCTTGCAGGGCCCCCAGCAGGTGCCTCCTGGTAATCCAGTGTGAGCTGGGTTCCTGGTCAGCCACCGGTAGGGCCCACAGCCCCTCGGCCCCAGTCCCCCACCCCACCCAAGAGCCAGACTGATCCCGGACCCAGGTTCAGGACTCCCTACCTCCCACCAGCCTCAGCTGCTGGGCTCCATGGGCACGGAGACAGTCCCGATGGCACCTGGGCGCCTGGTTTAGATACAAATCACAACGTCGAAGTAAGCCAAAAGACCCCAGCCTTTCTCCTGGCCCCTTCCCCACGGACATGCCCTCTGCCTGGCTCACCCTTCCCGCCATCCTCAGCTGGCTTTAAGATCCAGCTCAGCCATCTGGTAGGCCTTCCTTATTAGTCAGGGTACTGCCCGCTAACTGCTGAAACAAAACCCCCAAATCTCAGAGGCACCACACAATGAAAATGTATTTCCTGCTCATTTTATAGTGAGTGGATTATCTGGGGAAAAGTGAGGTGGAGGTCTGTCCTTCAGGGGGCTCCACCACCCCTTCGTTGTTGTTAGCTGTCGTCAAGTCGATTCTGACTCATGGAGGCCCCACGAGCGCAGAGCAGAACTGCTTCGTAGGGTTTTCAAGGCTGTGACCTGTTGGAAGCAGACTGCCAGGCCTGTCTTCTGAGGCACCTCTGGGTGCCAACGCAATGCCCAGCCTGGAGCAGGGGCCTCAGGGCTGCAATGGGGACACCCACAGCCATCCCACAAATAAGTAACGACGACAACTTAATGCAGCAGCTAAGTGACTTGACCTCTGAGAGTGGAAGGAGCTGGTGTAAGAGACACTAACCTTTAGAACGATCCCAGAGGGCCCCAGAGTGTGCACACATGGACCCCCACTACGTACAAGGCACTGAGCCAGGCTCCATTATCAGCCCATCATGGGGATGTAGAAACTGACTCCCAGAGTGTTGGGCTGTGACATGTAAGAGGACACATGGCCTGGAGGGGGCCAAGCTGGTCAAGGCCAGCCCTTGGCCCCAGGTGCTTCCCATGGGCTCCACTGATCTCCTGGGGGGCCCAGGAAAGTGCCCCTCGACAGGCAGGGACACAGAGCCCTGCCTCAGGACGCTGTGCCACGCTCTTAGTGCAGCAGACGGGCCTTGAGGAGTGGCGTGTAAGGGAGCCCTCTCAGGGTCCTCGACCTTCGCACTCCAGGTCGCACAGAGAAGGAAGATAGAGAGACGATGGGCCTCCCCTGAGCCAGCAGAGGTTCGCGCTGCACGATGCATGTTCTCTGTCCTTGGGACGTGACCCCCACAAGGTCACACTCAGGGCAAAGCGCCGGCTTTGGAGCCAGCTGACCAGGGTCCAAATCCTGGCTCTGTCACCTCTCAGCTGTTTGAGCCTGGGCCAGCCACCTAGCCTCCCTGATAAGGTGTGCATGCCCGCTGAGGCCCTCTCTGCCCCACGGGCTCCCTCAGCCCCTCCCCGAGGGTTCCCTGAGCCCCTCATCCCCCTAGGGGAACAGCCGGCACTCAGCCTGCGGGACGATACAACAGTCCAGGGGCAGCAGGGCCCTTCGGCCTGTTGAAACCCAACCTCCACCACGTGCAAGCGTCCCACCAACAGGCCAGAAACATCTCTGCTCCAAATTCTGACAATTGTCTGCCTTACTGGACACTGAAGCCCACAGCACTGGAACAGACGTGATGGCCGTGCAGCCAGACTCGGTTCCCCGAGCGTTCCAGGAGGAAGCTCGCCTACCCAGCCCACAAGTAAGCTCCAGAGAAGGCCTTACACTTTCAGTCGTGTGGTACAATAAGACCCATGTACTGTAACTACAAAACCAAACCCAAACCCGCTGCCATCAAGTCGATTCCGACTCATGGAGACCCTACAGAACAGAGTAGAACTGCCTCGTGGGGTTTCTAAGGCTTTAAAGCTCTACAGAAGCAGACTGCCACATCTTTCTCTCGCAGAGCGGCTGGTGGGTTCGAACCACTGACCTTTCAGTTAGCAGCCGTAACTACAATATTATTATAGTCTAATTGTAACGAGGAAACCTTGGTGGTGTAGTGGTTAAGTGCTACGGCTGCTAACCAAAGGGTTCGGCAGTTCAAATCCACCAGGCGCTCCTTGGAAACTCTGTGGGGCAATTCTACTCTGTCCTGTAGGGTCGCTATGAGTCGGAATCGACTCGACGGCACTGGGTTTGGTTTTTTTTTGTTGTTGTTAACTGTAATGAAATGGAAGCTCCTGAACCCAATTAAAACTTCTCCGCAGCTCCCTGCTGAGACCTGCCCATTCTGACGCTGCGCTCTGTGGCCCCAGCAAATGACTGCTGGACGCCCGCCTGATTCCCATCCTAGAGGTGAGAGAGAAGGTTAGCAAAAAACAGGCAGAAAATGGCAATCTGCTCACCCTCGACTCACCACCACCCTCATGGATTGACTTTTTTTAATAAATGTGTGTATCAATTGGGCTGGGCCATGATTCCGGGTATTGTGTGATTTTCTTATATGTTGTAAATCCTGCCTCTATGATGTTAATGAGGGAGGATGGGCGGCAGTTCTGTTAGTAAGGCAGGACTCAACCTACAGGATTGGATTGTCTTGAGGCAATCTCTTGAGATATAAAAGATAGAAGCCGGCAGAGAGACAGGGGGACCTCATACCACCAAGAAAGCAGCACTGGGAGCACAGCACCTTCTTTGGACCTGGGGTCCCTGCACCTGAGAAGCTCCTCGACCAGGGGAAGATTGAGGACAAGGACCTTCCTCCAGAGCCAAAAGAGAGAGAAAGCCTTCCCCTGGAACTGACGCCCTGAATTTGGACTTCTAGCCTTCTAGACCGTGAGAGAATAAATTTCTCTTTGTTAAAGCCATCCACCTGTGGTATTTGTGTTACAGCAGCTCTAGATGACTAAGACAACCACCCACACTTCTGTGCAGGTTTGAGGAAACAGTGCTCTTTCTCCTGTGGTGGTGGTCACCTTCAGGAAGCCAGACAAAGGCTACAAGTGTGGGACCTAGCTGTGACAGCCTACATTCTGCCACAAACCAGTCGTGCAACTTACCTCCTTGTGCCTTGATTGCCTCACCCATAAAATGGGAACAGCAATGCCCACCTCACGAAACTGTTCCGGAATGACGGAAGATAATAAATGGAAATGGTACGATGACGTTTGATGTTCAAAAACACATCAGCTTCCCTGCGCCACAGTTTGCAAACAAAACACCTGCAGGCTGGACCTGCCCACAGACGTATTTGGTTTGGCGCATTTTTTTTTTTTTAATTTGAATCTGTTGCCAGCATTAGAAATTTGGGAGATTCCCATAAAACTCCATTCTTTCTGTTTCTAGAAGCAAATAATTAAGTTTTAAAATCTTGCAATCCTGGCCCAGTCAGGGAGTGTTGAGTATCTGTGCCCCCGAGACAGGATTCAAATGTGCAGTTTGCCCCAGTCACCACCTGTCCCTACTGTCTCATACCCAGCCCATGGCACTCATGTTACGGTACTGCCCAGCCCCTGCAGGCATTTTGGTTTGTGACCTGCCTGCTGAAATCCCTGGAGACAAGGAGGGAGCAGACCTGCCCCCTTGCTCTGGGGTGCTTCTAATCAGGCCCTGGGGATAAGCTCCCCAGGCCCTCTCTGCCTCCCTGCCTCGCACACCCTGTGTTTCTCATCACAGTCCAGCCCACCAGGCCTGGCCCAGGGGAACTGAGCAGTCTGCTTCCTCCCCCAGCTGAACAGAGCCCAGCAGAAGCCTGGCCAAGGGAGCTGCCCACAGGGGAAGGAGAGCCCCTCAATACCGGTGTTCAGGCTGCTGGTGGGGAGGGAAGAAGTCTGCACGGGCCCACACAGCTGGGGAGTGTCACAGAGGACATGGCAGTGATGTCTGTCATGTCCTGGACCCCATCGTCAGGTCAGCCACCATGGGTCAAGGGCTGGGATCTCAAATCCCTGCAAAATCTCCAAGCTACGCTTTATTATCGTTGCTGGGTAGCCAAGGAAAACAAGGCTCAGAGGTTAGGAGCCCTGGCCAGGTCCCAGAGCCAGTGGGACAGTGGGTAACAAATCCAGCAGGCCCCACCCCTCTGGGTCAGCGACTCAGACCCTAGCAAGGCCACCAGATCATGGAGTCATTGTGGGACTCCTCATGGAGCCCCTCTCCATGCATATAAAATGGGAGCAGTACCGCCCACCTTGCGAGTCTTCAGCGGGGAGGCAGCAGCCCACAGGGCTGGGGTGGGAGGGTGGTTACTCCAACTGCCTCGGGCTGTGATACATTACGGCTTCCACTTCACATCACCCATCCGTCCTGCTTCACACCACCCGGGCTGGAGAGCTGCAGACCACGCGCCTGTGTTTATGTCACATTGCTGACTGGGGGTGTTACTTAAGCAAATTAGCAAATTACTCTAACTTACAGTTTCATTTCTCTTTGCAGCTCCCTACTACTCAGGGTGGGGGAAGGCCTGCAGGAAGCTGTTGGCTCCTCCCAGGCCTCCCACCTCTGCAGAGGAGGGGAACTGAGGCTTCTTTCCTCCCAGGGAAGGGTGGATGGGGGACTGGGACTGAATTTTGTACATAAAGCCAGGCAGGGGGGCAAGAACCACAACATGCTGGTTCGACACGCTCAAATATTCCCTAGGCTCACCCAAACAGATGGGTGCCACATGGCTTGGAGGCAGGAGCACATCCATTTGTGAATTCAGAAACCTTCCATGCCTGCCCCCTCTGAGCTGAAGGTTTGTCTGTCTGAAACTCACCAACTGGACATAACCTTCACAGACACGTATTACTATCCCCATTTCACACCTGGAAAAACTGAGGCTCAGAGAGAGTGCCTAACGTTATGTAAACCAATAACAAAGTGATCGACAACCACAGAGGATGGTGGACATTTAAGAGACCCTGTGGCTTGGCCTTATCTCCCCCATCCTGAGCCAGCACTCTGCACCTTCATGCTACTCACCTCTCAGCGGATGGCTGGATGGATGGATAATGGATGCGTGGATGGATAGACAGATGATGGATGGACGGGTGGATGGATGTACAGACGATGGATGGCCAGATACGGACGAACGGACCGACCTACGGACGGATGGATGGACGATGGGTGGATGGATGGATGATGGGTGGAAGGATGAATGGATGGATGGCCAGATATGGATGGACGGGCCAACCGACGGACAGATGGATGGACGATGGGTGGATGGATGGATAATGGATGCATGGATGGATAGACAGATGATGGATGGACAGATGATGGATGGACAGATGATGGATGCGTGGATGGATGGCCAGATACGGACAGACGGACCGAACGACGGACGGATGGATGGACGATGGGTGGAGGGATATACGTATGGATGGATCAGATGCATTTATCAATCAATTTCTCTATCCTTAGACAGCCTACCTCTTTCATACCAACTGACTTCTGTCTCCCCGGATCCCTCCTTTACTCCGAACTTTTCCTCCAACTGTCCCTAGCAGGTATGCTTTTTACACGCCCCACCTCAATCCTGATTATCCTTCTCTGAAATATTCTCCAGTTGGCCCTGCTTTCTTGCAGGTGGGAGTCAGGATGGAGGAGCCAGAGCTACAGAGTCAGGATGGGGGAGCCAGAACTAGCCCTACATCCATCCATCCATCGTCCCTCCATTATCCACCCAGCCATCATCCATTCATCCATCCATTGTCTGCTCATTCATCCACTCCATCATTCATCATTCATCCATCCACCCATCCATCCATCATCTGTGCAAAAATCCCCTCCTCCATTCTAGGGCTGCTACCTCTGTTGTTACAACCAAAGGCTGCATTAATCTTCTGGGTCTCACATCTTCCTGCTCTTACCAGGTTGACCATGGATAAAATGCCCAACAGCCAATCATTACAGGCCTTCTTGCCTGGCTTCATCTCGCCACCCTGTATGTGGGCAGTAGATGAGGGGAGTGTATTGAAGACCTTAGACAAGTGATTGATGTGCAGGGTCTCACGGGGAAAAACGAGATGAATATAAACTTTTCTGCACACCGGGCAATTAATGTCATTCTCTTTGTCCCTTCTTGCTGCCACCCTTCCCTGTGGGCAGATATGAAGGGTGACACATACGGGAGCCTCCCTAGTGTCCAGATAGGAGCACCTGCCCTGTCAAGGTGCCAGGAAGCACCTTAGCCTTAGGAGATGAGGTGTCCCCCAGGCAGGTGTGAAAAGCGATGTAGCAGCAGCAACCTTGGAGTCTAGAATGTGCTGTTACCCCACACACCAGGATAAGCACAGGCAGGAAAGCCAGAATAAAGACTGTCTGAAGGGCCCACCCAGGCTGGGCACGGTGGCTCAGGTGTCTGAGTGGCTGTGTGGGCCTTGGTAGTGCTCAGAGAGGGGGCAGGTGGGGTAGGTGGGGTTCATTGCTTTTTTTACCCACCTCCCCCATCAGCCCGGCCAAAGCTAGGAATACAGCCAACCCATCCTGAGTCCTCATCAAGCAGGAAACTCATTTTCTTCTCCTATGCTGGATCCTTCATAAAGCTCCCAACCCTGGTCAGCTCTTCACAGACCTGATTGACCCTGGGCAAGGCACTGTCGGGGACACAATGACAGACAACACAGTCATGCAGTCACTCCTGGATGGGGCCTGCAGGGCTTCCAATCCAAGCCACTCACCAGACAGAGGAGGAAAGGGAAGCTCATAGAGGGGAAGGAACTTGCTCAAGGCCACACAGATCAAGGTCAATGATGAGCAGAGGCTCCAGCCCTGGCCTCCTCCCTCAGGGACACCTGAACAATGGCCACCCCAGCCTCTGGTAGGACATACCCAAGGAGCGGACTGTTGGGGACTGCAAAGACACAAGAGGGCACTTGGGAAGAATGGAGCAGAGATATGATCCTGCACCTGGAGATAGGCCAGGTGAGCACTGCTAGGTGGGTCAGGATACTGGTCTCCCAACCTCTGCCCAGCACACGAGGTCCGTGATGTCAAAATCACTTCTGCCTCCCCTTGCTTTTGAGAGCTGGAAGAAATTGTTGTGCATTTCTATTCTGCATAATGCTGTCCAGGCCATCTTCCCAAAATGCTTCTTTTCTTCTCAGCCAAATTATTTAAGAGGCTGGCATTTGTGAACCACGGACTTCTCAGTGGTAAGGACCACTCAGTACTCCTCAGCAGGGTGCTGGAGGACGACCGTGTGGTTTTAACTTTCCATTTGCCACATGCACACAAAGAGCTACACCTCCACACACAGATCCCATATGTCACACACAATGCCACGGGGAACAAAAAAGGGTTCCAATGGGAATCTTCACTCTTCGTGCTTCCACGATTAATCTCCCTGCAAAGGTTAGGATTCTTCACCGCAGATATCTATCCATCCCATTAACAGAAAGTGCTGCCTCCAAACCGCATCATGGGTTAAATACAACAAGATACGCACGGGCTTCTCCATTATCTACGCCGTTCCCGGAGCGGCGCGTGGAGCCCGGCGGAGTTTTAGTGCTTGCTAAACGCAGCGACAAGCAGGAAAGTGCCCACTTACGGCTTCTTCCGCCCATTCCAATCGCGCAGAACGCAGCAGAGGGGGCTGGAATAAAGGGGCGGCAGAACGATCGCTGATGGCATTTTTAGTACGTCTTTGACAGTTCTGTGTTTAAACACTCGCCGAATGTCTGGGAGGTTCACATCAACGTACTTCTTGGTATGGCGCACAGACTAGAGTAACGTGAGGACGGAGAGGGCTCAGGAGTCTGCTGCGAGCGTGAGCCAGCGACGAGAACCCCTAGCCAAGCACCCACGGACGATGCAGCTGGGACGCAGCAGAAGGGGAATTCTGTGTGTCACCTAACAGATGGGAGAGGCTGGAGTCCAGAGCCTGGTCCTCTGGCCAGGGTTGTCAACGGAAACACTGTGTGGGCTGTGCCCATAGAATTGGGGAGTTCTTGCCCTGTGCTAAGCATTTTCCTGTGCCAGGCACTGTGCTGAGCCATTACATCCGATGCTTCTAGAGACCCCAGGTGGTGCGAACGGTGAAGCGCTCGACTACTAGTCAAAAGGTTGATGGTTCAGACCCACCCAGAGGAGCCTCAGAAGACAGGCCTGGAGATGGGCTTCTGAGAGGTCACAGCCTTGAAGACATTATGGAGCAGCTCCACTCTGCACACACAGGGTCGTCACGAGTCAGAGCTGACTCGAGGGCAACTAAGCACAACAACAAGGCTTTTCACTGGGTTCTCAGAATAATGAAGACACCCGAACAGTGCTCAGAACTGTTATCTATTGGCATTCTGGGGTTGTCAGGAGGATTAAACACCATCGTCTACTACACATTGCAGAAAGATTAGTGGCAAGGCTGGAGATAAAAAAAGAGGTTCAGAGAGGTCAAGAGGCCTGCCCAGGGACACACAGTAGCTCATTACAGCTCTGCCTGTCCAGAGCTCAGCGCTGTGACACCCACCACCGGGCCCACTGCCCTGGAACCGCAGCACCACCCCCACCGGCTGCAGGGCCCCGCCAGGCCAGCGCACACCCAGCCAGCTCGGGTCCCGCGTGGAAGACGGCTGGATTCGTGACTCAACGCTGGTGCCCGTATTTAAAAGGCAAATGCGCTTTTTCTTCTGTTCCGTCCTAATAGCCAAAATGTTTAACTTTCAAACATTTGTTTTTCCTGGGAAATGTTTTAAAAACAGGAACATTCAGCCCTCATCATTTTCGAACGCTTGTTTCCGTTGCTACCGCAGGGCCCATCTGACTTAGGCTGAGAGGGACAGCAGAAGGCTTCTGTGGCTTTCCCCCCAAAATAAGGGTGCCTTACACAGCCAGAAGAGGTCCCTGGGTGGCACAAACATTTTGTGCTTGACTACTAACCTAAAGGGTGGCGGTTCGAACCCACCTGGCGGCACCACAGAAGGAAGGCTTGGCAATCTGCTTCTGTAAAGATTACAGCCAAGAAGACCCCACGGAGCAGAGTCTCCATGAGTCCAAATTGACTCGGTGGTAATGGGGTTGTTTTTTGTTCTTTTGGGTTTTTTCGGTAGCCAGAAAGTCTTCATAGGAAGCTCCCTGGAGTCACAGCATGGCAGGATATAGACGTCCAAAGGCTTTCACAGTAGGCCCCTTGTGGTGCTCACACAGCCCTTGTGAGGGCCCCAACTGATGACACTGGACATAGCGGCATCCAGAGCTCATGGCCACAGCACTCCCACCAGGTCAAGCCCTGTCTGGTGCTCGGACCTCTGCCCTCGCCACCCACACCCACCCTGCACCCCTCTGGACTATTTCAGGCCTCTGATACTGGATCATGCTGTTGCATCCACCCGGGCCTCGCTTCCCGCCCCGCCTTATAAGCAAACACCAACTCGACGCCCCCTTTATCAGGCAGCCCAGGGGCCACTTACACCTGGATGCCTTCCGTGAGTACCCTGTCTTCCCTGAGACCTGGCAGGGCAATGGGGCCCCCAACACTCAGGCTGTCCCTCTCTCAGACGGTCAGGCCAGGCTGCCGCTGCAGCTTGACTTCTCAGCCACCCCACCAGCATAGGAGCTCCTGTGGGGCAGAGCCTTGCCTGATGCACGTCTCCACCCCCCAGCACCCAGCCTGGTCCTGAGAAGGTGCTCAGTACATATTTACTGAATCTAGGGGGTGTTATGGGGGTGCTGCAAATGGTTAACACACTTGGCTGCTAACTGAGAGGTTGGAGGTTCGAGTCGACCCAAAGGCACCTCAGAAGAAAGGCCTGGAGATCTACTTCCAAAAAAATCAGCCATGAAAACCCCACGGAACAAAGTTCTACTGTGACACACATTGGGTTGCCCTGAGTAGGAATCGACTCTTTGGCAACCTGTTTATGACAGATAACAAGGGTCAGAGAGGCCAAAGCACTCCCAAACAACTGCCGTTGGGTGTTCCGGAAGGCCACACCATGAGGCTAAGGAAAGGATCCTGGAATGGAGTTAGGAGGCTTAGGTTCCAGCCTCAGCTCTCGACCACCTGACCATGCAACCTGGGGCAAGGCAAGGCCCTTCCCCTCCTTGGGCCTCAGTTTCCCCATCTGTACCATGAACAAGTAGTATAAAGGTCCTGACCTCTGGGAGCCCTTTCAGCTTCCTAAGACCCTCCAGGTGTGTAAGGGATGGGGAGGAGGGGGCCAGAGGTTGTTAATGGGGTCAGTGGGGTCAGAGAGCGGGGCCAAGGGGGCGCTTACACAGGACAGAGCACCATGAGCACACGTGTTTATCTATGCCCCTTGCTGACACGCCACAGCATCCACGGTAAAGAAGTAAAAAGGAGTGACCCTCCAAGGACAGAAGACTGGAAACTGGAAAGAGACGGAGAGTAGCCCAGCTCAGCCAAGCAGAGAAAGCAGAGGCCAAAGTCCTGCGGAGGGGGCCAAGCTGTGCCCAGAAGCCCAGGGGGCTCAGGAAGTAGAGACCCAGGTGCAGTGAGGCCCCAGACCCCTCCCCTAGCCCACTCAGCCAGGGACCACAACCTCCCCCACCCCCAGCCCCAGAAGAGGGGAGGTCACTTCCAGGAAAAAACAAAGGCTCCAAAGGCACAGATGTCGGGAACATCAGGTCAGAAGGAAGACGGGCAGCGAAACTGGGGGTTGGTCATATACCCAGAAGAAGAGAAATCAGGAATGCAAACAGAACACTGTACACCAACGTGCACTGCAGCGCTTTTCATAACAGCCAAACAATGGGAGCAACCCAAGTGTCCATCAGTAGACGAAGGGATAAACAAAATGTGGTCTGTACATACAATGAAGTATTATTCAGCCATACAGAGAAATAAAGTCCCATTAAAAGTCAGGTGACAACTAACCTAACCAAGCAGAAACTTCTACAGGAGGCGCACTTTAGATTTAAATACACAAATAGGTGGCAAGTAAAAGTATGGTAAAAGATACACCACACAAACAGTAACAAAAGATAACTGAAGTGGCTACACCAATATCAGACAAAAGAGACTTTAAAACAAAAATTGTTACTAAGGAAAAGAAAAACGTTTTCTAATGATAAAAGGGTCAATTCATCAGAAAGACATAACAACTATAAACATATATGCACCTAACGACAGAGTCCAACAAGAAAAAATGACAGAACTGAAAGGAGAAATAGATAATTCAAGAATAATTGTTGGAGACTTCTCCACCCCACTGTCAGTAATGAAAAGCTACCCATAAGATCAACAAGGAAATAGAAGGCTTGAAAACCACTATAAACCTGCACCACAAAGAGTGAATCCTAAGGGAAACGATGGATTTTAGGTAATAATAACATCTAGTTTGGAGACGAAGAAGTCAAACTATCTCTGTTCACAGATGGCACGGCCTCACATAGCAAAAACCCTTAGGAACACACACACACACACACACACACACACACACCTATCGAAACTAATATACGAGTTCAGTAAGGTTCCAGGATACAAGACCAATGCATAAAAATCAATTGTATCTCTATACACTTGCAATGACAATCTGAAAATAAAATATAAGAAAACAATTCCATATACAATAGCATCAAAAAAATAAAATACATAGAAATAAATTTAACAAAAGAAATGCAAGACTTGTACACTGAAAACTACAAAACATCATTGAAAGAAATTGTTGCTGTTGTTGTTAGGTGCCGTCAAGTCAGCTCCGACTCACAGTGACCCCATGTACAACAGAACAAAACACTGCCCAGTCCCGCACCAAACTCACAATTGTTGTTGTGCTCGAGCCAATTGTTGCAGCCATTGTCTCATTCCATCTTGTTGAGGGTCTTCCTCTTTTTTGCTGGTCCTTTACCATGCATGATGGCATGATGTCCTCCTCCAGGGACTGATCCCTCCTGATAACATGTCCAAGGTATGTGAGACGCAGTCTCACCATCCTTGCTTCTAAGGAGCATTCTGGTTGTACTTCCTCCAAGACAGATTTGTTCACTCTTCTGGCAGTCCATGGTATATTCAATATTCTTCGCCAACACCACAATTCAAAGGCGTCAATTCTTCTTCGGTCTTCCTTATTCATTGTCCAGCTTTCACATGCATATGAGGCGACTGAAAACACCATGGCTTGGGTCACGCACGCCTTAGTCTTCAAGGTGACATCTTTGCTTTTTAACACTTTGAAGAGGTCTTTTGCAGCAGATTTGCCCAATGCAATGTGTCTTTTGATTTCTTGACTGCTGCTTCCATGGCTGTTGACTGTGGAGCCAAGGAAAATGAAGCCCTTGACAACTTCAACCTTTTCTCCATTTATCATGATGCTGCTCATTGGTCCAGTTGTGAGGATTTTTGTTTTCTTTATGTTGAGGTGTAATCCATACTGAAGGCTGTGGTCTCTGATCTTCATCAGTAAGTGCTTCAAGTCCTCTTCACTTTCAGCAAGCAGGGTTGTGTCATCTGAATAATGCGGGTTGTTAATGAGTCCTCCTGCAATCCTGATGCCCTGTTCTTCTTCATAGACTCCAGCTTCTTGGATTATTTGCTCAGCATACAGACTGAATAAGTATGGTGAAAGGATACAACCCTGGCGTGCACCTTTCCCGACTTTAAATCACTCAGTAATTCCTTGTTCTATTTGAACAACTGCCTCTTGATCGATGTACAGGTTATTCATGAGCACAATTAAGTGCTCTGGAATTCCGATTCTTTGCAACGTTATTCATAATTTGTTACGAACCACACAGTCGAATGCTTTGGCAGGAAACATCCTTCTGGTATTCTCTGCTTTCAGCCAGGATCCATCTGACATCAGCGATGATATCCCTGCTTCCACATCCTCTTCTAAATCCAGCCTGAATTTCTGGCAGCTCCCTGTCAATATACTGCTGCAGCTGCTTTTGAATGATCTTCAGCAAAATTTTACTCGTGTGTGATATGCATTGTTCGATAATTTCCACATTCGGTTGGATCACCTTTTTTGGGAATAGGCATAAATATGGATCTCTTCCAGTTGGTTGGCCAGGAAGCTGTCTTCTAAATTTCTTGGCATAGACAAGTGAACACTTCCAGTGCTACTTCTGTTTGTTGAAACATCTCAATTGTATTCTGTCAATTCCTGGAGGCTTGTTTTTTGCCAATGACTTCAGTGCAGCTTGGACTTCTTCCTTCGGTCCCATCAGTTCCTGATCATATGCTACCTCTTGAAATGGCTGAACGGCAACCAATTCATTTTGGTATAATGACTCTGTGTATTCCTTCCATCTTCTTTTGATGCTTCCTGTGTCGTTTAATATTTTCCCCATGGAATCCTTCACTATTGCAACTCAAAGCTTGAACTTTTTCTTCAGTTCTTTCAGCTTGAGAAATGCCGAGTATGTTCTTCCCTTTTGGTTTTCTATCTCTAGGTCTTTGCACATGTCCTTATAATACTTTACTTTGTCTTCTTGAGCCGCCCTTTGAAATCTTCTGTTCAGCTCTTTCACTCCATCTTTTCTTCCTTTTGCTTTAGCTATTCAGCTTTCAAGAGTAAGTTTTCAGAGTCTCTTCTAACATCCATTTTGGTCTTTTCTTTCTCTCCTGTCTTTTCAATGACCTCTTGATTTCTTCATAGATGATGTCCTTGATGTCACTACACAACTCGTCTGGTCTTCAGTCACTAGTGTTCAATGCATCAAATCTGTTCTTGCGATGGTCTTTAAATTCAGGTGGGATATACTCACAGTCATATTTTGGCTCTCGTGGACTTGTTCTAGTTTTCTTCAGTTTCAACTTGAACTTGCACCATGAGCAGCTGACGGTCTGTCCCACAGTCGGCCCCTGGCCTTGTTCTGACGGATGATATTGAGCTTTTCCATAGTCTCTTTCCACAGATGTAGTCAATTCCTGTGTATTCCATCTGGCAAGGTCCACACGTATAGTCGCCATTTACGTTGGTGAAAATAGGTATTTGCCATGAAGAAGTCATTGATCTTGCAAAATTCTATCACGCAATCCCCAGCATCATTTCTATCACCGAGGTCATATTTTCCAACTACCGATCCTTTTTCTTTGACTCCAACTTTCGCGTTCCAATCACCAGTAATTACCCGTGCATCCTGATTGTATATTTATCAACTTTTGATCATGTTTAACCCTGCTGGTACTTGAATACCAGCCGCATATCTTCCAGCATCACAGCAACGCACAAGCCCCCACAGTACGACAAACTGACATATGCCTGGGGGGGCAGTGAAAGAAATTAAAGACCTGAAAAAACTGGAAGACGTCCCATGCTCATGGATTAGAAAACTTAATATTGTTAAAATGGAAATATTCCCCAAATTCATCCATATATTCAACTCAAACTGCATCAAAATCCCAGCTGCTTTTTTCACAGAAATTGTTGAATTGACCCTAAATTGCATCTAGAGATGCCAAGGATCTGTAACAGCCAAAGCAATTGAAAGAGGACAACAAAGTTGTAGGACTTGCACTTCCTGATTCCAAAACTTACTACAAAGCAACAGTAATCCATGCAGTATGGTACTGGCGTAAGGATAGACCTACGGATCAATGGAACAGAATGAGGGTCCAGAAATAAATCCTTACATTTATTGTTAGTCGATTATTGATGAGGGTGCCAAGACAATTCAATAGGGAAAGAACAGTCTTTTCAACAAATGGTGTTGAGACACCTGGATGTCCACACGCAAACGAATGAAGTTGGGTCCTCTACTTTACACCATCTACAAAAATTAACTCAATATGGACAAAAGACTTAAATTTAAGAACTAAAACTATAAAACTCTTAGAAGAAAATAATAGTGGTAAATCTTTGTGACCTTGGATGGATTAGATAGTGATTTCTTAGATATAAGACTAAAAGCACAAACAACCAAGAAGAAATGGACAAACTGGACTTCACCAAAATCAGAAACTTCTGTGTTTCAAAGGATGCTATCAAGAAAGTGAAAAGACAACCCACAGAATGGAAGAAAATATTTGCCAATAATATATCCGATAAGGGCCTAATGTCCAGAATATATCGGGAACTCTTACAACGCAATAATACAAAGACAACTGAATATAAAAATGGGCAAAGGAATATACAAAACATTACTAACAATACACAAACACCAGAAGAGAAAATAGATAACTGGGAGCTCCTAAAAATCAAACAACTATGCTCATCCAAAGATGTCACCAAAAGAGTAAAAAGACAATCTACGGACTGGGAAAAACTTTTTTGGCTACTACAAATCCAGTCAGTGTCGAATCTCTAAAATCTACAAGATAGTGCAAAACCTCAACAACAAAAAGACAAATAACCCAATTAAAAATGGGCAAGGATATGAACAGGCATTTCACCAAAGAAGACATTCATGTAGCTAACAGATACATGAGGAAATGCTCAAGATCATTAGCCATTAGAGAAATGTAAATCAAAACTACAATGATATATCATTTCACCCCAACGAGGCTGGCATTAATCCAAAAAACACAAAATAATAAATGTTGGAGAGGTTGTGGAGAGACTGGAACACTTATACACTGCTGGTGGGAATGTAAAATGGTACAACAACTTTGGAAATCGATTTGGTGCTTCCTTAAAAAGCTAGAAATGGAACTACCATATGATCCAGCAATTCCACTCCTTGGAATATATCCTAGAGAAATAAGAGCCCTTACACGAACAGATATATGCACACCCATGTTCACTGCAGCACTGTTTACAATAGCAAAAAGATGGAAGCAATCAAGGTGCCCATCAACAGAAGAATGCATAAATTATGGTATATTCACACAATGGAATACCACGCATCCATAAAGAACAACGATGAATCTGTGAAACATTTCATAATATGGAGGAATCTGGAAGGCATTATGCTGAGTGAAATTAGTCAGTCACGAAAGGACAAAGTTTAAACACAGAAGAAAATATTCTTTGATGGTTATAAGGGTGAGGAGCGAGGGAGAGGGGTATTCACTAATTAGATATACACAAGAACTATTTTAGGTGAAGGTAAAGACAGCACACAATACCGGGGAGGTCAGCACAGCTGGACTAAACCAAAAGCAAAGAAGATTCCTGAATACAATCAAACGCTTCGAAGACCAGAGTAGCAGGGATGGGGGTCTGGGGACCATGGTTTCAGGGGACATCTAGGTTAACTGGCATAATAAAATCTATTAAGGAACATTCTGCATCCCACTTTGGTGAGTGGTGTCGGGGGTCTTAAATGCTAGCAAGTGGCCATCTAAGATGCATCAATTGGTCTTAACCTACCTGCAGTAAAGGAAAATGAAGAACACCAAAGACACCAGGTAAATATGAGCCCAAGGGACAGAAAGGGCCACATAAACCAGAGACTACATCAGCCCAAGACCAGAAGAACTAGATGGTGCCAGCTAACCCCTGATGTCTGCCCTGACAGGGAACACAACAGAGAATACGTAATGGAGCGGGAGAACAGTGGGATACAGACCTCAGATTCTCGTAAAAAGACCAGACTTAATGGTCTTACTGAGACTGGAGGGACCCCAGAGGTCATGGCCCCCAGCCCGTCTGTCAGCCCAAGACTAGAACCATTTCTGAAGCCAACTCTTCAGACAGGGACTGGACTGGACTAAAAGACAGAAAATGATACTGATGAGGAGTGAGCTTCTTGGCTCAAGTAGACACATGAGACTGTGTGTGTAGCTCCTGTCTGGAGGCGAGATGAGAAAGCAAAAGGGGACACGAACTGGTTGAATGGACACAGGGAATACAGGGTGGAGAGAAGGACTGTGCTGTCTTATTAGGGGGAGTGCAGCTAGGGCTACATAGCAAGGTGTGTATAAGTTTTTATATGAGAGACCGACTTGATTTGTAAACTTCCACTTAAAGCACAATAAAAAATAAGCTTTTAAAAATTAAAAAAAAAATGGGCAAAGGATTTCTCAATAGATATTTCTCCAAAAAAGACATGCAAATGGCCTATAAGTTCACAAAGGGATGCTTATAGGGAAATGCAAATCAAAATCACATGGAGATACCACTTCACGCCTCCTATGATCACTATAGTCAAAGAGACACAATGAAAGTGTTAGCAAGGTTGTGGAGAAACTGGAACACTCATACATTACTAGTAAGAATGTAAAGTGGTACAATCTCCCTGGAAAACAGTTTGGTAGTTTCTCAAAAAGTTACCATAGAGTTACCATACAACCCAGAAATCCCACACCTAGGTATATACCCAAGAGAATTTAAAATATATGTCCAAAACTTGTACACAAATATTCACAACAGCATTTTTCACATTAGCCAAAAAGTGGAAACAACCCAAACGGCCACCAACTGATGAATGGGTAAAAGGTCAGCAGTTTGAATCTACCAGCCGCTCTTTAGAAACCCTACGGGGCAGTTCTACTCTGTCCTGTAGGGTTGCTATGAGTTGGAATCGACTCAATGGCAACAGGTTTGGTTGGTTTTTATATCCATACAAATAGATTATTCAGCTATAAAAAGGAATGAAGTACTCATTCATGCTACAACGTGGATGCACCTTGAAAACATTATACTAAGTGAAAGAAGTCAGACACAAAAGGACAAATATCGCACGAAAACCTCCAGAACAGGAAATTCCATAGAGACAGAAAGATTAGTGGTTGCCAGGGGCCGGGGAAGGGGAGAAAGGGGGATGACTAATAAAGGGCGTGGGGTTTCTTTTAGGGTGATGAAAACATGCTGCAACTCGACAGCGGTTGGTGTGCACAACTTTGTGAATATATTAAAAACCAATGAACTGTACACTTTAAAGGGGTCAACTTTATGGTATTGAATTATATCTCACTTTAAAAAGGCAAACAACTTAAAAATCTGTAATATGCATTTCTGGTTTGGGTCATGAAGGTCTTCCTCGTGTTGGACTAACCCTCCTGCCAAGCGTTCGCCAGCACTGAAGAGCCACCAGCGCAGACAGGAGTTGAGGGGAGGGAAATGCATGAGATGAACTCAGATTCACCCTGGCTTCTTCCCTGAGGACATTTTCAAATCAGTTTCAAGAACAGAGCCCAGCAAAAGGCAGCACTCCTACTGAGCTGAGAAGACAGACAAGGGAATTGTTGAGGTCTGCCGGAGTTTCTGGGATTTGCGGAATGCAATGCCAGAGAGGTGGGAGCTGCAGAAACGAAGCCTAAAACCCTGCGTACAAGATTATTTCAAGTCATTGGCTGATTCCTGAGCAGTGCATCCACAGGATGAGACTCAAAAAAAAAAAAAAAATCCAGCAGAAAACAGCAGTGGAGAGAGAGGTAAAGCACTAAGCAGAAATTTCTGCACTCAGGTGGTCTTGGGACCACAGAAGTGAGATGTCAAGCCAAGATAAGGGGACTCTGGTAAACTCCCTGGCTTTTAGCTGAGAAAAGAACAGCCACACCCTAGGAATAAGGACCACATCCTAGGAGTATGGACAAAACCAAGGTAGATGAGCCCTAACAAAGCCCTAAACCACACGTTGACAGGATCAAGGTTATCTGCCAAGATTCTGTCTACCAAAGAAAACTTGTCTCTTTGTAGGAGGATCATCTACGGCTTCTAATTTTCCATCCACACCATCCAACACCAAGCCAAAAGTAAAATGCATGTTAACAAAAACAACAGCAAGTATCTGGAAAGCAGGAGAAAAATCAGACAAGTGAAACAGACCTACAGATGACTCAGGTATTGGAGTTAACAGACAGGTACTCTAAAAAAAAAAAACTCTAATAATGTTCAAGGAAAAGATGGGTGAAACAGATGAAAAGGTGGAGAATTCCAACAGAGAATTGGAATTTATAAAAACAGATCAAATGGGCAGTCTAGAACTGAAAAGTATAATTGCTGAAATTAAGAACTCATTCATTGGCTAGCTTTAGTAGTAGATTAGACACGGCAAAAGGTAAAATTAGTGAACTAGAAACCAATAAAAACATTCAGAAGAGACACAAAGAGAAAAAAGAAAGAAATGGAAAAGAACAGAGTGTAAGATATATGTGGAATACAGCCAAAAAGTCTAACACATGTGAAATTAGAGTTCCAGAAAGAAAATGGGACAGAAACAAAAGTTGAAGAAATAATGGCCAGGAATTGCCCAAACACCCACAATTCAAGACGCTCAGCAATGCTCAAGCAGGATTGAAACCACACCTTGGCACATCAAAGTGCTGGAAACCAAAGCACTTTGGTTCTTTAACTGAATAAAGAAAAAAAAAAGCTATCTTCAAAGAAGCAACGTAAGAATGACTGTCGATCTCACAACACAACACAGTGCATGCTATGCAGTTATGCTGTGAGATCATGTATGGGTATCTGTAACTCTGTGTGTTCAGAAGTGCTGCTCCACAAAAACTAAGACACGGGTCATCACGACATGCTTTGGACAAGTATGTTGGATAACAAAAAAAGTCCGTAGTGATGACATTGATACCAACGCAGAAGATGTACTTGAATGTGAACACAAATATTTCATAAAATGTGAGCATGGAAAAATATTTCTCATATAAAATATTTTATAAATTATATCTAAAATATGTGACTAGAGTAATTTAGATGTTATAAGTAGACTTGGTTATTTTGTCTATATCTCTAAAGATTCATATATTCAAGTTCAGGCATGTTGTTGTTGTTAGGTGCCCTTGAGTCAGTTCCAATTCATAGCGACGCTATGCACAATAGAACGGAACGCTGCCCGGTCGTGCGCCATCCCCACAATCGTTGTTATGCTTGAGCCCATTTTTGCAGCCACTGTGTCAGTCCATCTCGTTGAGGGTCTTCCTCTTTTCTGCTGACCCTCAACTTTACCAAGGATGATGTCCTTCTCCAGGGTCTGATCCCTCCCGACAACATGTCCAAAGTATGTAAGACACAGTCCCGCCATCCTTGCCTCTAAGGAGCATTCTGGCTGTACTTCTTCTAAGACAGATTTGTTCGTTCTTTTGGCAGTCCATGGTATAGTCAATATTCTTCACCAACAGCACAATTCAAAGGCATCAACTCTTCTCGGTCTTCCTTATTCATTGCCCAGCTTTCACATGCATATGATGCGATCAAAAATACCATGGCTTGGGTCAGGCGCACCTTAGTCTTCAGGGTGACATCTTTGCTCTTCAACACTTTAAAGAGGTCCTTTGCAGCAGATTTGCCCAATGCAACGCGTCTTTTGATTTCTTGACTGCTGCTTCCATGGCTGTTGATGGTGGATCCAAGTAAAATGAAATCCTTGGCAACTTCAATCTTTTCTCCGTTTATCATGATGTTGCTCACTGGTCCAGTTGTGAGGATTTTTGTTTCCAGGTCTATGTAGTATTTATCTGGACAGACATACTACTGGAAAGAAGAGTCGGATCATTCAAGCATCTTGGAGGAAAACTGACGCCCCTGCATGCCAGACAACTGGAATCGCGAGCAGGTGGAACGGTGGGTTCTTGGATTTCTTTGTTTTTGTTGCTGCCTAGTCACCACTGAGTTGGCTCCAACCCGTGGTGACCCTACGTACAACAGAACAAAATGCTGCCCAGTCCTGTGCCATCTTCACGACCCTCGGCATGCCTGAGTGCCTTCCAGCCCAGGGGGCTCATCTTCCAGCACTACATCAGTTCTGCTGTGTTCCATAGGGTTTTTCACTGGCTAATTTTCAGAAGTAGATCTCCAGGCCTTTCTCCCTAGTCTCTCTCAGTCTGGAAGTTCTGCTGAAACCCATCACGGGTGACCCTGCTGGTATTTAAAATGCCAGTGGCATAGCCGCCAGCATCATAGCAACATGCAAGGTGCCACAGCAGGACACACTGACAGACGGATGGTGGCTGGAACTCTAAGTGCTAGAATTGCAGTTTTTTAGATCTTGGAACCCTGGAAGCCAAATGTTCTAATCTTGGAAACAGATAATCCTAGAATTTTAGAAGTCATAGAGGTTTAAAGAAAGGAGGAGACTAAATGGCTATCTAGAGTCCTGGCTACCCCCTTATCAAAAGTTTCTAAGTCAGAGGCCTTGGGACAGGAAGTCTGCGCCTGGCTCCATCTCACCAGAAAATTCCCAGCATGGATTTTACCTGAAGTTTAACAGCCCTGGCTTGAGAGGCACGGCTACAGGGCCAAATCTTTGGTGTGTTAATGAGCAAACGTTTTTTTCCAAAAGGTTTCACAAGTACCTTCAGGCTACAGACAACCCATTTGAATGGGAAAAAAAATTTTTTTTTTTTTTTGCCCAAGCCAACGTTCTTTGAAGTCGCAACTGAAAACGTACTTGAGAGCGGTTAAGAGTAAAGGTCCCTGTTTTAAAAATATTTCTTAGTAAAACCAAGTGTTTGAAAGCTAGATAAACTTTTTCAATGTTGTCAGCTGCCATCAAGTCAGCCCCAACTCATGGCGACCCCATAAACCGTGGAATGAAACGCTCCCGGGTCCCGCACCATCCCCACGATCAGTTGCATATCTGACTGTTGTGATCCACGGTGTTGTCACTGGCTGATTTTCAGAAGCTGATCACCAGGACTTTCTTCCTAGTGTGTTATTCTGGAAGCTCCGCTGAAACCTGTTCAGCATCACAGCAACATGGAAGCCTCCACTGACAGACGGGTGGTGGCTGTGTATGAGGACTGTTGGCCGGAATCAAACTCTGGTCTCCTCCGTGGGAAGCAAGAATTCTACCACCAATGCCCCACTAAAATAAAAGTCATTTTGCCACCTGTTTGTTCATTCCATCATTCCATTTTCCTTGACCCTAGCATGTGCCAAGCCATGTGCTGGGAGCTGGGGACAGAAATGGCTCCCAGTCCCTTCTCCTGTGGTCTGCATGGGAGACAGACACACACACAATTTGGAATCTATAGCGTGGTGACAATCAAGTCCCAGGGAGCCACACAGCCGCAGAGATTTTTCCTTTTCCTGACCAGAAGTAAGGGAGGAAGGGGCTCAGGCAAGGTTGCTGAGAAGGCATGATAATAAGAACAGGCGTCAAGGATGAACAGCAGACACGGCAAGTAAGGGCATCCCAGGTGGGGAGCCCCACACAAGAAAAAGGCATGGAGGTGGGAAAATCTGGCATATTTGGCAATTGCCTAGAAGGCTAAGGCGGACAAGGGAGGAGGGCCTAGGAAGGGCAGTTAGGGTCACACCAGAAGGCGACCTGACTGCCAGACAAAGGAAGCGCTGAAGAGTTTTAAGCTGGGAGGGAGAGTGGTTGGATCAATGAACAAGAAAGTTTCTATGTGAACGCCAAAATGACAAATGTTCATTTGGAAAATGACTATTTTGAGAGGTTGAGACGTTACCAAAGAAAGCCCGGCGCTGTCAGCTAGCTGCGTCCATTTTAGCGTCGTGGCTGGCAAACTAGTCCAGAATTAGCTCCAAACGGCCTTCCACGAGCTCTCAAATCTGCTTTTCATCGTGCGTGCTGGGAAAGGTGTGAAATCCTTCTTCTTAAGAGAAATCAAAGAAACAAACCTATACGCTTTTAAAAATCTGCTTTCTTTAAAACTAATTTCAAAGAACTATATCCTAAGTTTCAAATACCTGGTTAAAAAAAAGGAAAACATTCCCAGAGGATATTAATAATTGTAATTAAAGCTACCATCAACTGCACATCTACTATGTACCCACCCAGACCCAGTGCCATCGAGTCGATTCCGACTCATAGCGACCCTATAGGACAGAGTAGAACTGCCCCATAGAGTTTCCAAGGAGCGCCAGGCAGATTCGAACTGCCGACCTCTTGGTTAGCAGCTGTAGCACTTAACCACTACTATGTACCAGGCACTTTAAATATGCTCAAAATAACAACAACACAATCGTTGCCATGTTTGTTACGTGTTTATCCCATGCCAGTTCATGAAGCAGCAGTCAAAATATCAAAAGATGCATTGCATTGGGCAAATCTGCTGCAAAAGACCTCTTTAAAGTGTTAAAAGGCAAAGACGTCACTTTCAGGACTGAGGTGCGCCTGACCCAAGCCATGGTCTTTGCAATCATCTCGTATGCATGTGAAAGCTGGACAGTCAGTAAGGAAGACCAAAACAGAACCGATGCATTCAAACTGTGGTGCTGGTGAAGAATACTGACTATACCGTGGGCTGTCAGAAGAATGGATAGATCAGTCTTGGAGGAGGTACAGCCAGAATGTTCCTTAGCAGCAAAGATGGTGAGACTTAGGCTTACTTACTCTGGACAGGTCATTAGGAAAGACCAGTCTCTAGAAAAGAATATCACAGTTGGTAAAGCAAAGGGTTACCGAAAATGAGGGAAGGTCAATGAAATGGTTTGATACAACAGCCAAAATAACGGACTCGAGCATACCAACAATCACGAAGATGGCGCAGGACCGGACAACAGTTTATTCTGTTATATACACACAAGGTCTCCACGAGTCAGAGCCAACTCAACAGCGACTAAGAACAACGATCCCACGCCAGGCCCTGTGCTGAACCCAGATCACCCACGGCCTCACTGAAGCTTCCGAATATCAACCTCCTTTTACAAGTAAGGCAACTGAGGCTCAGTGAGGGGGCATAATATATCCAAGGCCAGGTGGCAGGGAAGAGGGAAGCCAGGATCCAAACCCAAGGGGCCTCTCCAGACTCATGCACGTAAATGAGATCCCAAACACAGGGTCTTACTCGATCCTCACAACAGCCCTACAAAGAGCATCACTCCACGTTATAGCTGAAGAGACAGAAACACGAGAGAATAATGACTGGCTCTGGGCAGAATGACAACTAGGGGTTGGCGCTGTCCATGGTGCTGGAGATAGACCCTCACAAGACTATAAGATCCTGTCCTTGTGGAACGGACCTTCAGGGGAAGACTAGCGATAAAGGAATAAACGACAAGAGCCAGGTCAGGAAGATACAGATAGAGAATACATAAAGCCAGTTAGAGGAACAGAGGGCTCTGAGGTCAGGGTGCTAATTCGCCCAGGTGGTCAGAGCCAGGTGGCTGCTGGAAAACCTTGTTCCACAGTGGGTCTCGGTCTTCTAAGCCATAAAGTGGGGACCACATCACCCAGGACAGTGAACAATGTGACAGCACCTATAAACAGTAAAGAGCTGTCTAGAAAAACTCATTATTGTCATTAAGTCCCTGTGAGCCTCGGATACCAGGCTTCAGCGCAAAACCTGGCAAGTTCTCGTATTCCCCCAGCAACTGAAACATGACTTTTTTTAGTTGGCCCTTGTCTTAGGTTGGATTCTTTAGAGAATTAAAACCAGTAAAGTATATAAATACATTCAGAGAGAGATTTATATGAAGGAAACGGCTCACGCAATTGTAGAGGCTTGAACATCCCAAGTCCATGGATCAGGATAGAGGCTCCTCCTGACTCACGTAGCTGCAGGGCTGGTGAACCCAAGGTCGGGAGGTCAAAGAGCAGGGCTGTCACTCTCAGGCTGCAAAGACTGACGAATTCCAAGATCGGCAGGCAAGACCCCAGGTAAGCTGCTAGCTCAAGTCCGAAGAACCGGAGGTCAGGTGAACAGGAGCCAGCTGCAGGATCCAGAGCCAGCAAAAGCCCACGAGCCCTGCCAGAATGTCCATTTGTATTCAATGCAGGCCACGGGACCAAGGAAGCTTCCTTTCAACTGATCACCTACTCACAGCAGATCCCATCAAGAGTGTGATCACATTACATCAAATCTCATCATGGAACTAATCACAACATCATAGGGCTGCCAAACCACTGAGAATCATGGCCCAGACTAGCTGACACACAATCTCAGCCATCACAGCCCTGATGAGATAAAGCATTCCTCCTGACTGTCACGGAAAGGAGAAATGTGCTAAAAGAAAGGGCCAAGATTTTTTGGACACGTGGGGAAGGTCTCATATAAAAATGGCCACTGCCTTGGCTGCCTAGTGCTGCTGTAACAGAAATACCACTGTGGATGGCTTTAACAAACAGAAATTATTCACCCCCAGTTTAGGAGCCTAGAGTCTGAGTTCAGGGCACTGGCGCTAGGGTAAGGCTCTCTGTCTGTCAGCTCTAGGGGAAAGCCCTTGTCTCAGCTTCTCTAGCCCCCGTGTTCCTCCAAGTGGCATCTGTGTTTCCCCAGATCTGCTTGCTTGTCTCTGGGCCTGATCTGCTCTTTTTATATCTCAAAAGTGATTGGTTTAAGACACACCCTACGCTGATATGGCCTCATAAACCTAACAAAGAAAACCCTCTTCCGAAATGTGATTATATCCACAGGTATGCAGGGGTTAGGATTCCAACACATTTTGGGGGGACACAGTTCAACTCCTAACAGCCACCTGACATATTTTTTAAAAACTTTTTTTTAAAGCATAAGCCTTGGGTTAGAATCCTGACTCTGCTTTTATCTGCTGTATGATCTGGGGCCAGCTCTTCACTTCTCTGGGACTCAGTTTCTTCATCTGTGAAATGGAGCCATAACGTAGACCGCTCGAAGAGTTTTCTAGCTGCTTTGTCCAAACAGTAGCTATTAACTCCCCATGGCTATTTAACTTCAAATTAGTTACAATTAAATAAAACACAAAGTTCAGTTTCTCAGTCTCACCAGCCGCATTTCAAGCGCTCAATAGCCACATGCGGCTAGTGGCTACTATATTGGATGGTACACCACAGGTACATGGCATTTCCATAATCTCAGAGAGTCCTTTAGGACAGCATGCTGGTCCAGGGCCTTGCTACTCAAAGTGTGGTCCCCAAAAGAGTTCACGGAAGAACAAAAGGGACATGGCCTGAAGCTTGTTAGAAATGCCGAATCACAGGCCCAGCCCAGACTTGCAGAAGCAGAATCCACCTTGACAAGACCTTCTCCCCAGGTGACTAGGTGGGGAGACACCACCTGGCAAGAGGCAGCTCTGTGATAATGGCTGTAGCATCTGCTGGTTTCCGAGCTCTTGCTAAGCTGGGGTCACGTTCTCTCAGGCCTAGGTAGCCAGAGAGCTTCTGTCGAGGTTTCTGCTGACCCCAGGTGCAGGAGGCAGGCTGCAGGGACAGAGTGTTTTAATTCTACCCTGGCCGAGATTTTTTGGCTTGTTGACGCTTCCCATTCTGGAATTAAATCCAACATGAAAATGACATTTTAAAAAACTCACAGGCTTATTTCATAGCAGACACATCTCTCCATATTTATAGGAGCGGGGAGCAGAGAAAAAAAACATAGCAGCTAGAAAATCCTGCTTCCCCCAACTCTTAAATCACCAACTAGTGATTTCTCGAACAACCAAGAGTTTCCCCGATGGTTCCGCAGCCTTGAAAGACGGCAAACAGCTGTGGCCGCACTTTGAGGTGAAAAGAAGGCTCCAGCAAAGCCCCAGACCACGTGTCATTTTTAACACATCGTCTCCATCTGCACAACCGCCAGCCTGGGAGGAGAGCATTACCATCCTCCACTGTACAGGTGAGGGACTGGAGGCTAGGGTAGGTGAGTCCCGGCCTCTAGTCTCACACCTGGGGGACAGGTGAGCTGCGGGTTGGACCTTTGTGTCTGGTCTGACTTGGACCAATGCTGCCGCTTCACCGTGTTCTGTTCCCACCACACCACTTATCAAGCACCTGGTGTTTTCTCGCTCATATGTCTCTTGAGTGGGAGTCTTGGGTGTTTTCCTCTCCTGGTGGCTCACTGGTTAAGCACTCGTCTGCTAACCAAAAGACCGGCGGTTCAAATCCACCAAGAGCTCCACAGGAGAAAGACGTGGGTGTCTGCTTCTGTAAAGATTACAGCCTTGGAAACCCTACAGGGCAGTTCTACCCTGTTCTATAGGGTCACTATGAGTCGGAATGGTCTCAATGGCATGAGTTTGTTTTTTTGTGTCTCCTCAGCTCCTTGCATGAAGTCCAGAACAAGGTAGGTGCTCAACAAACCTTTGCTGAATGAATGAATGAATGCAAACCAATGGCAAGGAGGAGCTCCAGCCTCAGGGCCCTGGATTAGGCTGCCCCTTGGAGCTGGAAGGTCTGCACCCAAGCTCTTCACTTGTTCAAACATTGCCCAAACCCCAAGGCCCACCTCAAGCCCCACCTCCTGCATGACGCCACCCAACTCCCCTGTTGGACATGACCACCCTATTTGTTCCCCATCCTCCTTCTGGCCTCTGCTTCTCCCACCCATCTCGCCGGCCCTGGTTCCTTGCCGGTCCTCAAATGCATCACCAACAATCCAGACTCAAGGCTGCTCCCTCTGCCCAGAACGCCCTCCCCAGACATGGGCGCAGCTGGCTCGCTTCACGGTAACCGTGGTAACCAGGTCTCTGCTCATCAGAGGGGCTGGCCCTGCTATCACTCCCTGTTCCCTTACCCTGATCTCCCTTACAGATAACGAATCCGTTTGTCTGTGGCCATGTCTCCTCTCCCTAAACTTCAGCCTCACAGAAACAGGGTCTGTGTTTAGCTGAGGCTGCAGCCCCATGCCTAGAATCATGCCCTAACAGGTGTTCGGCAAACAGCCCCTGAGGAAACGAATGTGGGTATTTCTAATCAAGTGCAGACTGGAAAACAAATGGTAAGGCTGAGGACGATTTTGGGGCAGGATTAAAAACAAGTTACAAAGTGAAACATCAGACAGCAAAGATCCATGAGATGGTGTGGAGAGTGCCCAGGGTAGGCGTGTTCCTTAGTCCTTAGTCCTCCGGAGGCTGGAGATGTTAATTCTAGGCTGTGTTAAGCCAGATATGCATATTCAAAAATTTATGAGTACCCACTAAATGAACTGAAAAAGAATGTAGAATCTCCAAACCAGTAGAGGGGAAAAAGAGAAACTTCAATCAATCTAAAAGGGAAGGGGGAAGAAAAAAAGCACAAAATGAATGATAGACATGGCGATGTTCTACATACTGGCAAACACTAACAGAATATTTGATATGATTACTCAAATCCCAAAAACCTTTGCCAAGGTCCTACACAAAGCTCAAAAGTGACAAGGACACAGCTCTACATGGAACCCACAGACAAATAAGGTGGGCATCAAACAGACGACAGTAGAAGGATCTACCACAGAAGCTAGGGCGATCATCCTCCCAACAATCAGAGCCATTGGCCGGATACATTTCCCTTTTCACTTTGGTCCCCAGGAAGCTCCCAACTCATAAAGCCCATAGAGCCTGTGTGACCTTGGTGCCAATATTCCAGGCCCTCCCTCTGAGCTGCCCTAATTTCTTTTTTCTAAGCTTGACTCTGAATTTATCTTGCTTACTTTGGACATGGCATCAAGAAAGACCAGTCTCTAGAAAGAGACATCATATTTGGTAAAGTAGAACCAAAAAACCAAACCTGTTGCCATTGAATCGATTCTGACTCATAGTGACCCTGTAGGACAGAGTAGAACTGCCCCACAGGGTTTCCAAGGAGCAACTGGTGGATTCAAACTGCCGACCTCTCAGTGAGCAGTCAAGCTCTTAATGAAAAACAAAGGAAACCCTCGATGAGACGGAACAACACAACAGCTATAACAAACGGCTCAGACACACCAATGATCCTGAAAATGGGCGATGACCATGAAGATGGGCGATGACCATGAAGACGGGCGATGACCAAGGAGGCGGGCAAAGACCACGGAGACGGGCAAAGACCACGGAGACGGGCAAAGACCACGGAGATGGGCAAAGACCACGGAGACGGGCAATGACCACGGAGGTGGGCAATGATCACGGAGGTGGGCAATGATCACGACTGAGAAACACTCCCTTCTGTTATATAGAGCTGACTCAACAGTAACCACCAACAAGCAGTAACAACCTTATCATTGATACCTACCATTTTACCATCCTTGTTTTTATAAACCATCTCAAACCCTTTGAAACAAGATGGGATACAAAGAAGCAAACAAAAAGCCCAAATAACAAAATACACAAAAGAAAACCGATGAAGGACTTTCAGACAGCCCACACCTTTGCAGAGAAGCACGTCTCTACCTTGTTTTATTTTTTTTTTAATTTAAGGTAGAAAGTTTTAGAATGATGATCTTAAAAAAAAAAAAAAAGAAAGAAAAGAACACCACTGCAAAACATCAGTTTGAAATCCCCCCACACACCAGAGAGTCTCATTTCATTTCAAAGCCACTCTGTTGTAAATAGATAATTAGCACTTAAACACACCTTTCAAGGGGTTTATACATTAACATGAAAATACTGTAATTATGGCTGGCCAAAATCGCTTGACTACAACTTAGAATTTGAGATTTTTCATCTTTATTAGAAGTTAATTTCCTCCTTTTCAGCCCCTAAAACACAATTTGGCTTCGTGAGGACTTTTTTTGATGAGGAATATGGAAAATTAATTTTTCAGATGAACACCAAACCTCTGCTCCACGGTTCATCCATTTTTTATCTGAGCATCGATCTTCCTCTCTCGCTAGTCAAAGACCCTGTTTACCAGTCACGGTGACTACCAAAAAAACAAAAAACGGTTGCCACTGAGTAGAGTGCAACTGAGCCGGAAGGTCTCTGGAGCCTGGAGCTGCTTAACCCCCTGAGCATTTCGGCCATTCCTGGGGGAGGCCACCATCCCCCACGTGGGGGAGGGAAGACGTTTCAGCGCCCTGGAGAGAAGGCCAGCAGTGCTTGGGGAAACCAGGAGAGTACCTGCCTGACGACTCGGCCACCCCGCACCCACCGCGGCGTGCCCCAGGGCAGTCCCGCATAGGGCGGGGGACACGTATGAGGGCTGAGGCTACCCAGGGACAGTCTTCAGGCCTGATACACAAACCCAGAGATGCTCCAGGACGCTCCGCAGTGGACGTCAGAAGTGACAGCCACATGGCGAGGTCTTACAGAGTGGAATATAAGAAGAGACAGGTTGTGGAGCAACACGTGGTAACACACCGCCAGGGGCAGAGCTGAGCAATAGAGGGAGCGTGTCCCATGAGAGGGGGGTGGTAAGAAGTGGCCAGGGTGCAGACGGAGGTCAAAAATCATAAAACAAGAACAAAGCAGGACTGCACGGGCTGCCCGGTCCAAGAGCCATGACTGCTCAACCCTCCACATCGGGGTCCCTTTCCCCGCAAAGGAAGAGACTAAGTCTGACGGAGTGGCCTCCCTGGGAAGCCGCTACCTGGGAGGGAGACAGAGGGGAAAAGGGAATAGTCACCTTCTAGCTGCAGCTGAAAAAAAGAAGTCTCTTTTTTACAAATCGTAGTACTTTCTGTGTCTGTCATCAGCTTCCTGTCCCAGTTGGGCGAGGAGAGGTCCCACCTGCCCCTTCTGACCCCTAGCCTCCACCAGGAGCCCCACCTGCACTGAGAAGGTGCTCCTTCCATCTGCTCTTGAGCTGAAATACAAAGAGGCCAAAACCCCAACCATATCCTTTGCCGTGGAGTCTATTCCAACTCACAGGGACCCTATAGGACAGAGTAGAACTGCCCCATAAGGTTTCCAAGGCTATAAATCTTTATGGAAGCAGATTGCCACATCTTTCTCCAGCTGGTAGGTTCGAACCGCCAAGATTTTGCATTGCAGCAGAGCACTTAACCACTGTGCCACCAGGGATCCCTCGCAAGGAGGCAGAACAGCCCATTTCTGCAGCCAGCCCCCCCACCCCTGGGGCTTGGGCCTCCAACACAAGTGGCAAACGAGGCCAGAACCAAAGCCACTGCCTCGAAATGAATTCTCCCTTTCCCTCCCTCTCCCTTCCTCCCTCACAGATTTTAATTAAGGGTTTACTTGCAAAAGACCTAGCTCCATTTAACGAAATCCTTGGACCCCTTTTATATTGTCTTATATATCGTTTTGTGCTAGAGCGCTGGTAAAAAGTTAATTATAACTTCTAAATACTCCATTACCGGGCCCTCGCCTCCCTCCCCGGCCTAATTCCACTGAGGGTACAGCCACTCAATTAACCAGCTCCTTTTTTTTTTTTTTTTTTGTGGGCTTCACAGACCCCCGCCCCCAGCTCCATTCAATGTCCACCCAGCTCCCCTCGGTGGCGGGCTGGGCTCTGAGTACGCAGGGGGACCAGGGCATGGTCTCCGCCCTGGCGGGGCGCAGGATCCTGCAGCAGGAAAGGAAGCCTGGCAGGGCAGCGGCTCGGCAGGTGACATAATGAGTCGGGGGGGCGGACAGTGGGAGGGATGGGTAGGATGTAGAACGGACAACAGCGGGGCCAGGATGACAACAGATGTCAGGTGACATCAGACTTGAGGGAGGGGAGGAGGGGGACAGGGTGCTGTGGCTGCGGGTTCTCAATGCCACACAGGTGGCACCTGATTACATAGCCAGTGGGATGGGTCAGGGGTTTGGGGGTTCAGTTTGTGATATAACAAAGCTGCAGTCTCATCTGGGAAGGCCAAGTGGCTATGCAGGCTGGGCCCCAGACGGCGGGCAGATGGAGGTGCCCTGCAGGTCAGGTAGGGGTAGAGCAGGGGTCTGGGTGAGCATCGCACTTCTGGAAAGGATATGGAGAGGCTCAGGGATGTCCTGGGAGGAGGCTCTTCACGGGCAGGAGGAGGATGGAGAAGCAGTCGGAGAAGGGGTGCCCAGAGAGGCTACAGTACAGACCCTGGAGAAGAGCTCAATTAGACGTGTGTCGCACCTGGTGCCGCAAAGGGGCGAGAACAGAAGGGCGAGAACGAGCCTCCCTGCAGTCATTCCCGAGGGCACTGTAAGGGTGAGGGCCGGCGGCCAGGCTGCAGAGCAGGGCGGGGGAGCAAGGGCGGTACCTGCCAGTCACAGCAGCTGGCTCTATGCCTTCTTGCCAATCCAGGCTCGGAGGCATGAGTGTCACTCACGGAGACAGCAGCAGGACCTGGGCTGGTGTGCTTGCCTCAGGGAAGACGTGAGGGTGCCAGGGCCTCCAGGTCAGCTGACGGCCTCTGCAATCACAGCTGGAGGCAGGTACTGAGGGCACGGCCTCTCCACGTGGATTCAGCACCTGTACCCACCTGGGATACCTGGCCTCCTCAGTTGGTCCAGGTGACCTGTAGCCTCAGCTCTAATGACTCATCCTAAGATGCCCAGCTCGGCCTCCACTCCGTGAGCCTCCTCTGTCCACACTCTCTATGTCCCCCGTTGCCACAGCGATGGACCACACTCACCGTCACTGCCCTGCCCTGCCCAGCTCGGGGGCCAGCCACACCACCCCCTTGGAGCCCCTGTTTGCTGCTGTCCCACCCACAGGCAACCCGTTGTGCTGCCCTGGGTCCGGTCACCCAGCTCACAGCCCTCACTCCCATTCATCTGGGGTCCACACGCTGCCATCCAAGGCTCCCAGGGCTGATAGGGCTGGCACTGCGGACGAAGCCTCAGCTCACAGGTCTCCTTGTGTCTGCTCTTCCACTGCAATCCCGAATGGCCTTTGAAAACACTCCCTGACATAAAATCCTCCAAACCCCCTTCACACTTAGAATCACTCCCCAGACTCCTGTCCCAGGCCCATGAGGGCTACATGAACCGGCACCCGCCTCTTCCTCAAACTCCTCAAACTCCCGCCTCCCCTGCTCTGTTTCCCAGTTGCTTCCTCCTCCTCTCTGTTTCTACCCCAGGGCCTTTGCACCAGCTCTGCCCTCTGCTGGAAGCCTCCTCCCCCAGCTGGGCACAAGGCTGCCCGAATTTCACCTCTCAGGCCTCGCCCAAGGGCACCTCCTCCAGGAGGCCTTCCCTGACCACCCAGCTGAGCCATCGTCACTCAGTCACCATCACGTCCCCTGGGTCAGTTCTCAGCAGACACTTGTCACCCTGGCAGCTCTCTTACTGCTTCTGCGTGCATTTATGATCCACTGCCTTCCTTCGCTGGAACATGGGCTCACTCCCTGCTCCTCCCCAGTGTCTAGAACAGGCCTGCACACAGCGGGGTCTCGGTGAGGTATATGGAATGGCAGAATGATGTTTCCTTCCAGTCTCGTTTCTGTGTGTGTGTGTGTGTGTGTGTGTGTGTGAACTGTTGACGCAAGTCAGATCATACATCAACACTCTCAGAAAGCCTACACTTTTCACACCTGGCCGCCTTTGCACACGCTAAACCAGGAAACCAGTTGCTGTCGATCTGACGCCAACTCACAGTGACCCCATGTGTGTCAGAGAACTGTGCTCCACAGGGCTTCCAATGGCTGATTTTCAGAAACAGATCACCAGACTTTTCTTCCGAGGCACCTCTGGGTAGACTCCAGCCTCCAACCTTTCAGTCAGCAGCCGAGAGCGTTAACTGTTTGCACCACCCTGGGGCTCCTTACACATGCACCCCCTCTTCTCCCTGCTACTCAGTTTCACGGCTCAGATCAAATGTCCCCCTTCCTGGGCAGCCCCCTGGTCCCCTACCCCATACCCAGGGGAGCCCTGATCTGGCAAACGCCGGTTCGCGGGAGCAATAATCATGTTCACACAGCACTTTAGAGTTTAGAAAACTCGATTGTTTCATCCGTCCTACTGGAGCCTCAGAACAACCTCCAGGGCGGCAGGACACAGGAGCCTGGCGACTCCTGTTTAAAATGAGGCCACGGAAACTCAGAGAGGTCACATGGTTGCCACAGTCACCCAGGCAGCAAGCAGATGTCCAGCATCTGGCCCCAAACAGCGCCATCTGGACCTTTGTTGTTGTTAGGTGTTGTTAAGGATTGATTATGTCCCCCCAAAAATGTGTGTACCAACTTGGTTAGGCCATGATTCCCATTACTGTGTGGTTGTCCTCCATTTTGTGATTGTAATTTTATGTTAAAAGGATTAGGGCGGGATTGTAACACTACCCTTCCTCAGGTCACCTCCCTGCTCCAAGATAAAGGGAGTTCCCCTAGGGTGTGGCCTGCACCACCTTTTATCTTACAAGAGATAAAAAGAAAGGGAAGCAAGCAGAGAGTTGGGGACCTCATGCCACCAAGAAACCAGCACCAGCAGCAGAGCACGTCCTTTGGACCCAGGGTCCCTGCACCTGAGGAGCTCCTCGACCAGGGACATTCCCCCAGAGCCAATAGAGAGAGAAAGCTGTCCCTTGAAGCTGACGCTTTGAATTTGGACTTTTAGCCTACTTTACTGTGAGGAAACAAATTTCTCTTTGTTAAAGCCATCCACTTGTGTATCTCCGTTATAGCAGCACTAGACGACTAAGACAGGTGCTGTCGAGTCGGTTCCGACTCATCGAGACCCCATGTACAACAGAGCTAGACACTGCCTGGTCCTGAGCCATCCTCACAATCGTTGCTATGTTTGAGCCCACTGTTGCAGCCACTTGGTGAATCTCATCGAGGGTCTTCTTCTTTTTCGCTCACCCTCCATTTTACCAAGCATGATGTCCTTCTCTAGGGACCTGTCCCTCCTGATAACATGTCCAAAGTAAGTGAGACGAAGTCTCGCCACCCTTGCTTCTAAGGAGCATTCTGGTTGTACTTCTTCCAAGACAAACTTGTCCGTTCTTCTGGCAGTCGGTGGTATATTCAATATTCTTCCCCAACACCATAATTCAAAGACATATTCCTTATTCATTGTCCAGCTTTCGCATTCATATGAGGTGACTGAAAATACCACGGCTTGGGTCAGGCACACCTTAGTCCTCAAAGTGACATCTTTGCTTTTGAACACTCGAAAGGGTCTGTTGCAGTAGATTTGCCCAATGCACTATGTCATTTGATTTCTTAACTGCTGCTTCTATGGGTGTTGATTGTGGATCCAAGTAAAATGAAATCCTTAGCAACTTCAATCTTCTGTTTCTCACGATGTTGCTCATTGGTCCAGTTGTGAGGGTTTTTGTTTTCTTTATGTTGAGGTATAATCCATACTGAAGGCTGTGGTCTTTGATCTTGAAGTAAGTGCTTCAAGTCCTCCTCACTTTCAGCAAGCAAGGTTGTGTCATCTGCATAACGCAGGTTGCTAATGAGTCTTCCTCCAATCCTGATGCCCCGTTTTCTTCATATACTCCAGCTTCTCAGATTATTTGCTCAGCATACAGATTAAATAGGTATGGTGAAAGGGTACAACCCTGACGCACACCTTCCCTAATTTTAAAGCATGCAGTATCCCCTTGTACTGTTCGAATGACTGCCTCCTGGTCTATGTACAGGTTCCTCATGAGCACAATTAAGTGTTCTGGAATTCCCACTCTTTGCAGTGTTATCCATAGTTTGTTATGATCCACACAGCCGAATGCCTTTGCATAGTCAATAAAACACAGGTAAACATCCTTCTGGTATTCTCTGCTTTCAGCCAGGATCCATCTGACATCAGCAATGATATCCCTGGTTCCACATCCTCTTCTGAAGCTGGCTTGAATTTCTGGCAGTTCCCTGTCAGTATACTGCTGCAACCACTATTTAATGACCTTCGGCGAAATCTTACTTATAGGTGATATTAATGATACCATTCAGTAATTTCCACATTCTGTTGGATCACCTTTCTTTGGAATGGGCACAAATATTGATCTCTTCCAGTCGGTTGGCCAGGTAGCTGTCCTCCATATTTCTTGGCAAAGAGACGAGTGAGCACTTCCAGCGCTACATCCGTTTGCTGTACCCTGACACGTACTAAAGGCTAGACCTGTAGTTCATCCAGTATTTACCCCTTTAAGTCAAATCAGAGATGTTTCTGAAGGATGAGAAGAACAGGAGAGGCAATACAGAGGAGATGCCACAAGCTTGGCTCTGGAGTCCAACTGCCTGGGTTTCAGTTCCAGCTCTGCCACTTACTAGCTCTGTGACCTTGGGCCAGTTACTCTACTTCTCTGGGCCTTCGTTTTCTCCTCTGTAAAATGGGGATAACAATAACCCCTGCCTGATTCCACCGTCAGGAGAATTACACGAGCCAACAACACACCAAGGGGCTAGAAGAGTGCCCTGCACAAACTAAACACTCAAAAAACCACCACCCACCTGTCAGCTTGTCATACTGTGGGGGCTCGCGCGTTGCTGTCATGCTGGAAGCTATGCCACCGGTATTTCAAATACCAGCAGGGCTACGTATGGTGGGCAGGCTTCAGCAGAGCTTCCGACTAAGAGAGACTAAGAAGAAAGGCCTGGCATTCTACTTCCAAATATTAGCCAGTGAAAACCCTATGGATCACAACAGAACATGGTCTGGTATAGTGCTGGAAGATCAGCCCCTAGGTTGGAAGGCACTCAAAATACACAGTGGCCACAACAATGGATTCATTCGTACCAAAGATCGTGACCATGATGCAGGACCAGGCAACATTTCACTTGTCGTACGTGGGCTGCTGTGAGTCAGAGCCAACTCAATGGCAACTAACGACATATGCAAAAACCCACCTGTCCAGGTGTGCCTAATGAGTGCACAGCGCATCTCCAGGCCACAACCACCCACTCCCTGGGGGCTCGAAACGCCGGCACGCTGAGGGGAACCGCCCTTTGAGCAGTGGGCAAGCTCCCCAAAGAGCCAGCGGCAAACGGGCCTCCGTCAACCAGCTCCTACTTCAGCTCTCACCCAGGCGCAAATCCCGAAGAGGCCTCGGCTCCCTTGATCAGCCGAAGGCCCGGCACCTGACTCTTCGAGGCCCACCCCCATCGGAGCGGCAAGTACTGACATCTGCAAACACTTCAAGGCAGCAAAGAGGACAGGCCCTGGCACAAGGAGCCTTTAGCAAAAGGAAGGCCCCTTTGTCAACTCACATCCCTCCCTCGTAATAACCCAGGCAAATAGAAAAAGATCTCCAACAAGTGCAAATGATGAAACAGGCCCCCCGTTCCCGCGGCACGCTGCTCTTACGTCTGCCGAGAGATAGTTAACCGGTGGCTAACGAGTCAGTTCCCACTCCTCGCGACCCCATGTGTGTCAGGGTAGAACTGTGCTCCACACGCACACGCACACACACACACACACAGAACCGTGGTCCACAGGTTTTTCAATGGCTGATTTTTCAGAAGCAGATCGCCAGGCCTTTCTTCCAAGGCACCTCTGGGTGGACTTGAACCTCCCAGCTTTGGGTTACAAGCAAGCACATTCACTGTTTGCACCACCCAGGGACTCCAAGGGGCAGGCAGAGAGACCTTTCTAAATTACTCATCTAAACATGCCGGCCCTCCCAGGCAAAAAGCCCTTCCCTGGGTCCCAGTCAACATGAGAATATGGTCACGATCGGGCTCTGTCCCTCCTTCCAGGTCCAGCACGTCCTCCTGAGCCCCCGCTCCAGCCACTCCACATCATTCCTTTTTTCAAGTTCCCACTGCCAGGCCTCTGCCCGAAACAGCTGCCTTCCCCAGGGGCAGACTCCCAACTCCTGTGTCAAAGCCCAGGGGCACAGTCAATTTCCCACAAGGCCTTCGCCTGTCCCCAGGGAAACCCGCCACCCACCCTGGCTGGGAGTCCACAGCGCTGGGTGCCCACACCCATTTCACACGCAGTGGTTTTGCCCAGTCACTCACTCAGCATTTGCGGGAACACGCCCAGGGCCAGGGTGTACACCACAGACGGTCCCCACCCTTGGGGACCTCAGGGCAGGCAATCTCCTCCTCTGTCAACAGGTATAATATAACAGCCACCTCAGACAGCTGTTGCCAGACGTAAGCAATGGAGCAGAGAGACTGCCTGCCCATGCCTGGCACATAGTAGGTGCTCAGCCAACAGTGAGCGTGGAGATTTGCCATGGAAACCGACTCTTGAGTCAGCCAAGAGACCCGCAGGAGCCGAGCGGGAATATGAACCAGCCTCCAAGAGATGTCCCCTGCGGGGGAGACAGCCCAGGCCTGGACAGGCCCTCCAGCCTCTCCCCTGCCTCGGCCACCCCACAGAAGCCCTCTCCCGCCTCCACACGTTTCAGTCCACATGGAGGCTGTCATTAGAATTTCCCATCTGAAAAATCAATATTTAAAGCTCCCAGTCTGCCAAGCAGAGGGGAAGGCTTTGCATGTAAGCATTTGTCTCAACTGGCAAAGCTGGGCCTGTCCCTCACTCCAGCCGCCCCGCCTCACTCCAGCCTCTGCGCACCAGCTCCAGCCAACCACACAGCGGGGCACCCTGGGCAGGTGGGGACCACCTGGCAGCCTCGAGGGGCTCTCACAGAGGTGACCGCCCACACCCACATCTCCACGGCAGCAGGCTGACCACCCGTGGCCGTCTATCTGTCCCTGGGGAGGTGGCAGAGGTGCGCGTGTGAGCTGCCTCCGGATTCCAAGGCTGGGGGCTGTTCCCGGGGACACCCCAGGTTTCTCTTTCTTTTCTATTTTGGAAAAAAGTAAAGAACCAAAAACAGAAGCCAGGGGCTTTCGTGAAAACCATGGCCCACACCTGGTTCCCTGGAGCCCCTGGGGGACCACAGAGCCCTAAGATCCCCTCCCTGGGGAGCAGCTGACACCAGCCCTGACACCACCATGTCATTCACTCATTCAGCTATTCATTCATTCAACAATTCTTTATTGAATAAATTGTTGAATGAATTCTTCTCCAGGCACTGGGAACTGGACGGACACACAAGCAGACAAAGAGAACCTGGGAGAATCCCACAAACAAATCGAAAGTTACAACCAGGACAGGTGCTGGGCTAGGAAAGGACCGAGGTGTGGCTCCCAAGGTATGAGGGCCAAGGGGGAGCTCCTGAAAGGGTCCGAGCAGCCTGGGTATCAGGGGGCTTCCGAGGGGAGGTAAACAGGCAGACAGAGGCCGAGGAGAGGACCGGGCACAGCGGGGAGGAAGGCTGCCAGGCAGAAGGTGCTCCTGACCCGGTACGGTGGGCCAGGTGGGGACCTACCAAGCCACTCGTTGAACTTCTTCACCTCGCTCGGCAGCCCCAGCTCCGTGAAGTCGCCTGCGTGGATGAGCACATCGCCATAGGGCATCTGGATGGGGTCGGTCCTCGAGTGGGTGTCGGAGACGCAGACAAAGCGGGTGTAGCCAGGCGGTTTGGGGGCGTCGTGAGGCACCGGGTCCACCCTGCAGGAGAGAGGACACACGGGTCATGGGGCCCATGTCCTCCGACCCCTATGACACTCCCACGACGCACCTACTCCTGGGTCTCCACAACTCACTCAGAGTTCCCTACCTCCACACGGACTGAGCCCCCACCCTAACACATACAGAGCCCCACCCTAACACACACTCACCCCCCACCCTAACACACACCCCCCACCCTAACACAAACCGATCCCCCACCCTAACACACACCCCCCACCCTAACGCAAACCGACCCCCCACCCTAACACACACTGACCTCCCATCCTAATACACTGACCCCCCCACCCTAACACACGCTCACCCCCACCCTAACACACACTGACCCCCCCACCCTAACACACACTCAACCCCACCCTAGCACACACTCATTCCCGACCCTAGCACACATCGACCCCCACCCTAACACAAACCGACCCCCCAACCTAACACACACTGACCTCCCATCCTAATACACTGACCCCCACCCTAGCACACATTCACCCCCCACCCTAACACACACTCACCCCCACCCTAACAAACACCCCCACCCTAACATACACTCACCCCCACCCTAATACACTGACCTCCTACCCTAAAACACACCAACCCCCACCCTAACACACACTCACCCCCCTCCCCTAGCATGCACTGAGCCCCCAGCCTCCAGGTGAGGCCCACCCTGTTGGAATTCTGCCTCTTGCACTCCCTAGCCAGGCAAACATTTTTCCCAGAGCCTCAGCTTACCCCTCTGGGACTTGGGCACCTCAGAGGGTTGTCGTGACAAGCACTTGGAATGGAGCCTGGCCTTGAACCCACAAGAAGCTCCTGTATTATAACTGACCTGCTGTTGCACTAAAGGGTACGCTTCCCATCTTCTAGTCTTTATCCCTTGAGCTAAGGGGCCTCTTTAGATTTTTTTTCCTACTTGCCACTTCCCCTGAAATGGGGACACCACAGAGACACCGTGTATCTGTTTATGTATTGTACAGATGTTGTTGTTAGCTGCCATCGGATCAGCCCCTGGCTCATGGCGACCCCGTGCAGGACGGGACGAAGTGAGGCCAGGTCCTGTGCCACCCAGATGGTCAGTCTCGGATTGGACCGTTGTGGTCCACAGGGTTTTCACTGGCTGATTTTTGGAAGTAGCTCACCAGGCCTTTCTCCCTGGTCTGTCTTAGTCTGGAAGCCTGCTAAAACCTGTCCACCACAGGTGACCCTGCTGGTGTTCGAAGTACCAGGGACATAGCTTCCGGCATCACAGCAACACCAAGCCTCCATGTCGGGTGGGTGGTGGTTACACATGAGGTGCATTGGCCAGGAATCGAACCCCGGTCTCCCGCATGAAAGGGGGGATTCTACCACGGAACCACCACCATCTCACCGTATGTACACCTATGCTTTAGACATAAAAAGAGTGGGATTCCTCCCTCCTCCAAGAACCAGTTTCCACCCCCTTGGGAATGATGTCCCCACACTGAAAACGCATCACCTCAAGTCTGAGGTCCACTCGAAAGAGCAGACTCCGAGGGGGCCATTTCCCGCGAACATGGAGAGAAATCAAGGCGCTCAGAGTGGGGGGCAATTTTGGAAACTATGAGAGGATCTCATCAATTTTAGAACAAGGGCCTTCCAGAGTCCTGAACGGGCACAGACCTGGAATCAGAAGCAAGGGTTCAAATCCCAGCTCTGCCACTTACTACCGCTGTGTGACCTTCAGCTAACACCGGGCCTCAGTTTGCTCAGCTGTAAAATGGGCACACTCAGACAGTTACAAAGGGCTGCACAGATGGGTGTCAACTCCTGTTCCTCGGGAGCCCACCCCAGCCCGCTCCTGACACAGGACAAGCAAGGAGCTCACGGTTATTCTCACTGAACCCAGCTTCCTGACTCCCAGGACAGGGCTCCCCCACCACTCTTTGCCTCCCCAGCTGAATGATTGCGCCAGACTCAAAACTCTTAAAAATAATGCAATGACATTTCAACGAGCAGCACTCTCCAAATGAGTATGCCACTCCAGGAGTTGTGTTTAAATCTAATTATGCGGCAAACCAAAAGCGGTGCCGTATCAGTTACATAAATACTTTTAAAGACATCTTTCTAATTATCCTTTTTTTTTTTTTTTGTCAGACAATATACTTCGAAGAAATTTAATTAACCCCTTACGAGAGGCATGGGTTCAGCATGCTAATATACAGGGTGCTTCAGCATGCCCAATCCGCGCCGTCGGAGGCGCCGAGCCAGCCACCCTGACCACCGAGGCACACGCTAGGGCCTTCCTGGGGGCTGTGAAGCCAAGTCTGAATCCCAGCAGGTCAGAGTGAGAGGGACTGGGGAAAGTAACACTCCCCGAAAGGGTCCAATAGCCACCAGACAGGAAGGTGCTGGGAGTTTGTCCTTTGCCCTCTTCATTCATTCATTCATTCATTCATTCATTCATTCAACACAGCATGTCCTGAGCTCCCACTGTGTGCCACCCCTGAGCTCAATGCTGGAGACACCAGAAGCCCCAGGCTGTGGCAGAAACAGAGCTGGCTGGACAGTGACAATACGGTCGCCAGCTTCAACAGGGCAGCAGAGGGGTTGGGGGCCAGAGAAGGCCCTCAGCCGACCTGGGGCCCCAGAAGCTTCCTGAAGGAGGCGATGCTTGAGCTGGTCTGGAAGCTGAAATCTCCCTCGCAGTAATTCCCGCCACTCCTCTGCCCTCTGGAGCCCCCAACACCCTCCCCCTCAAGTGACAGTCTTGCAGGTAGAACTGACCTCCATCCACTTCACATCCTGCCTGCTCCCAAGGCGACTGGACCCAGGACAGCTGGTCACTGCTGGGCTGGCCTAGGGCCCAGCTACGGGCCTGACCCAGAAGCAGACGTGAGCCAACCAGCCGTTCCCTCCACCCATCTCTCCCTGTCTTTCTCTCTGTCTCTCTGGAATCTGGCCCAGAAAGCACAGAGGAAATCTCCCAGCTGGCCAAGGAGCCAACATTGCGAGGATGCTACAAGGTAACAGAGACGAAGTCAAAGAGAGACAAAGAAGGGAGACAGAGGGAGAGACAGGGATGCCAGCCCCAGATCCACCTTGGGCCCGGCACTCCCTCCTCCAAAAAGCCCCCTTAGCGGAGGAGCCTGAGTGGCCATGGCTTCCACCACCCACGACAAGCCCACCATGCACGGTGCGTGTTCCGAGGGTCTGCACTGGGCTGGGCCTACGCTGCGCTGAGCTCTTTAATTAACTGCTCTTATTTCCCTACACCCCGAGGCTCTGAGCACCGTGAAGACGCAAGCCTAATAATCCCCAGAGAAAAAACTAAAGACTTTTATTTCCCAGCACAGTCCTCCAGCTATTTGCATTGTAACGAATGTTCAACTCTTGAAATGCAACCGGCAGGATATCGGTGACGGTGATGCTGCCCAGGTATTGAGGGTGCATTACTGCCGAACACTTCACAGGCATTCGCTCCCCTCACCCTCACTCCCACACGACCATCTAGGCACCCTGGCTGTCCCCATTTTACAGATGAGGAAACTGTGGCTCAGAAAGGCCGACTTGCCCATACTCTCAGCTATGGAAATCTGTGGAGCTGGGATTTGAAGTTGTTTTATTCCAGAGCTGGCCTCAGGCCCTACCTCATTTCATTTAATCCATCAATAGACAAGTGCATATTGAGTGCCCCCTAAATGTCTGGCCCCTGCGAGGTGTTGGGGATATTCCTGCAGATAAGACACTCTTGAAGGGCACCCACATGGGGCACACAGAAATCCCGCCTGTGTTTGGGAACAGGGGAAAAGGCTGGAGGAGGTGAGATATGCAGAAAGAGAGAGCGTATGAGAACGCTTAATTGTGCTCGTGAGGAATCTGTACACAGATCAAGAGGCAGTTGTTCAGATAGAACGAGGGGCTACTACGTGGTTTAAAGTCAGGAAAGGTGTGCGTCAGGGTTGTATTCTTTCACCATGCCTATTGAATCTGTATGCTGAACAAATATTCCGAGAAACTGGACTATATGAAGAAGAATGGGGCATCAGGATTGGAGGAAGACTCATTAACAACCTGCGTTATGCGGATGACACAACCTTGCTTGCTAAAAGTGAAGAAGACTTGAAGCACTTACTGATGAAGATCAAAGACCACAGCCTTCAGTTTGGATTGCACCTCAACATAAAGAAAACAAAAATCCTCACAACTGGACCAATGAGCAACATCATGATAAACGGAGAAAAGATTGAAGTTGCCAAGGATTTCATTTTACTTGGATCCACAATCAACAGGCATGGAAGCAGCAGTCAAGAAATCAAAAGACGCATTGCATTGGGTAAATCTGCTGCAAAGGACCTCTTCAAGGTGCTGAAGAGCAAAGATGTCACCTTGAAGACTAAGGTGCACCTGACCCAAGCCATGGTATTTTCAATCGCATCATACGCATGTGAAAGCTGGACAATGAATAAGGAAGACCAAAGAATTGAAGTCTTTGAATTGTGGTGTTGGCGAAGAATATTGAAAATAGTATGGACTGCCAGAAGAACGAACAAATCTGCCTTGGAAGAAGGACAACCAGGTTGCTCCTTAGAAGCAAGGATGGCGAAACTATGTCTTACATATTTTGGACATGTTGTCAGGAGGGATCAGTCTGTGGAGAAGGACATCATGCTTGGTAAAGTTGAGGGTCAGCAGAAAAGAGAAAGACCCTCAACGAGATGGACTGACACAGTGGCTGCAAAAATGGGCTCAAGCATAACAACAATTGTGAGCGTGGCGCAGGACTGGGCAGTGTTTCGTTCTGTGGTACACAAGGTCGCTAGGAGTCAGAACTCACTCGACAGCACCTAACAACAACATGAGAGGTGAGAGGGCTTGACAGCATCATTGGACTCCGAGGTCCAGCTGTGCCTGAAGCTGGATCCAAACCTGAACTTCCTAGCTAATCACGTAAGTAAGCAAACTCCTTAACACAGTTGAGTTGGGTTTCTGACACACGCGATGGCCAAACTCTGAGTAAAAGCTGAGTCACAGCAGCCTGGGGGTAACTGAGGCCCAGACAAGTTAGGCTCATGCCCAAACTCCAAGCTAGGAAGTTAACAAGTAGAACTTGAACCTGAGTCTTTGCTAACAAGCATTTGAGCATCTAGCCCCAACACCTTCGTATGACAAGAAAAACAAGACTCAGCGGGCACCAGAAAGAAGGCAGAGAACCAAATGGTCCGCGTTCCCTGGAGCGAATCCCGATTTGTCCAGGCCCCTGCCTGCTGGGGTCGCCCTGCGCCAGGCCACGGCTCTCTGAAGCCGGTCCCCAGCTCTCCTGAGTGTCTCCTGCTACTGCAGTCTGGCAGTGGATGTCCCGACAGGAGTCATGGCTGCTGAATCAGTGCAGAATAAAGAACGTGGCCCGTGGTGCCCAGATCTCGGCCCCGGCTCTGCGGCCTCCTCCTTGCTATGTCCTGTGACCTCCCCCCCCGCCGCCCCCAGCCTCCATCCACCTCCACACGACAGGGGCAGCCCCTCACTGTCTGTAAATTGCCTTCATGGCTTTGACCCCGCTGTGAAAGTGTGCCTGGCCCCGGTCTTGGGCCTCTCCCCCATAACCCTCGGCTCCCTGGAAATGTGACTCCTGGCATTAAAACCCCACCCAGGCACCAGAAACGGAGGCTGTCGCCCCCATTATCCGGTTCCTGGGGAGGTGGGGGCTCTGAAGGCCCATGCAGGCCAGAGGACTCCTCCCTTCATAGAGGCTCCAACAATGTGTCCAGCTGTGTGACTGGGCATTCGGTACAGGGACCTCTAGTCCAGGCCTCTCGTTTACAAATGGGGAAACTGAGGCCCAGGGAGGGGCAGTCCCTGGCTGGCTCAGCATCGCACAACGGCTGCCCTGACTCCCTGGACAGGGCTCCTCCCACACACAAACCACTGGGTCCAAGGTGACAAAGAGGCGTAGATCCTCCACCCCAACCACACAGTCCCGTGTCCCCCGCCTGCCCTTCCTGCCCCCGTCCCGGCCTTTGCACCTAGAATGACCGGCTCCCCTTAGGTCAAAGTATCGTTCACCCTCAAAGCCCAGTGTGATGCCGCTGCCCCCAGGAAGCCCTCCTCGATGCCCCAATGCACTTGCTGGGCTTTGCTGCCTGGCCATGCTCTGACCTTCCCTTCCCCTTCTGTCATGGTGCAGGCTCTGGGGTAGGGCCCCATGCTGGAGCAGGGCAATGACACTTAGGAAATGGTCGCACAGATGAAGGTGCAACACAAACTGAGACGCAGGTCAGCAAGGGAGGAGGCTCTGAGCCCCTAGAGCTGGAGCGGGGTGTGAGCTAGTCACTGTCCTAGGGAGGTGACACCTGGGCTAAGCTCACAGATGCTTCGGTGTTATCAGGGCAGAGTAGGGAAGCATCCTTTAGGCAGAGGGAAAGGCATGTGCCCGAGGCAGTAGGAAGAATGGAATGTTCTGGAAACGAGGTGGGCTGAGTCTGGAGCCCAGCAGGAGAGGGATACAGGATGAGAGCTCCCTGCCCTGCCCCTGGCCCGCCCCAACACCATCACCCCCCCAGGCCCACTGTCACCCTGTCTCTCAGAGTCCTCTCAGGGGAGGACATGCTGAGGGCCACAGGGTCCCAGCGTGAACCCAGCTTTCTGCCCTGCACTGGGCCCAGGCTCCTTGGCTCACCTTCTGAAGCCTTGGTTACCTCATCTGGGGAAGGGGGGTCAGGCTGCTGGTATGGCAGTGCTGGGGGCTGCAGACAATATGCACAAAAGGGGCCAGTCCAGGTCTGGGGCACGGTAGGGCCCCCTCTCCCTCGGCCACATCTTCCCAGGACCACATGAGCCTGAGGTACTCAGAGTGTCTTTAATGGGACAGCTTGAGTCTCCACCAACACCACTGTTTTAAAAGCTGGAGAAGGAGTCTCTATGCCAGGCTCCAAGCCCCCACAAGGGACTATACCACAGACCCGTATAGCCTTGGCCCTCACAGCACTTGCTCTTGCCTTCCCACCTACCCCAAAGCCATTGCCTGCCTGCCCACCCACCTAGGGGCTGCCACTTGGTCTCCAAGGCCCAGTTCTGGAGACTCATGGCTCAGACAGAGGCAGCCTCGTTACCAGCAGGGTCTCTGGGGGCAACTGCATAAATCACACAGCACGCGGGAAGGCCACGTTTGCACCGTCACTGTTGTCATTAAATATAAATTGTGGATTTATTCAATAAGGCCCCCTTGCTCCCTTGCCCTAGAGACCCAGGGCGGCCATCAATCACAGGCCAGGGAGGGGCCTTGTCCTCCTGCCTCCCTCCACAGGCTGGACTCTCCATGGAGACCTGCACACAGCACGCTCAGGACGTGGAGCCTGAATAAGGGGGGCAGTGACAGCTCTCCCCCCCACCCCAAGATGCTGCAGCAGCTTTGCCCAGCTTTGTGCAAAGCTCTGTTTCAAAGCCCAGTGGCCTGGCAGACAGCGAGGGAGTACTGGACCAGGAGTCCAGAATCTGAGCTCAGAGCATGCAAGGTCTTCTGGGACCTGCCCAAAGCCCCTGCTGCCTCTGGGCTCCACTGCCCATGGAAGCCCCGCTCAGGAGGTGGCAGCCCACCCAGAGCAGTGCAGGCTGGGCGTGACCAGCTGTGACATCACAGGAAAGCCACTAAACTTTCTCTCCACGGCACCTGCCGCTACCTGTTTCATGTGCTGGTGTGCACTTTCTCACCTTTGCTAACAGTTTGTCGCCCACCAGATGTCAGTGAGGGCAGGGGTGTGTCTGTGACCACTGGTGTGTCCTGAGCACCTAGCCCAGGCCTGGCGTGTGCTAATAACGTTGAACATTGGTGACATGCCTGGCCCTGCTCTGTGGATCTAATTGTTTAACTCTCAGTATTACCATTAGCCCTGGGTGGTACACAAAGTTAACGCACTCAGCTGCTGACTGAAAGGTTCAAGGTTGTACTCCACCCAGGGGCACTGCAGAAGAAAGGCCTGGCAATCTACGTCTGAGAAAATCAGCCATCGAAAACTCCACACAGCACAGTTCGACTCTGACACACGTGGTGTTGCCATGAGTCAGACTTGACTTGGCAACAACTGGTTTGGTTTTTTATTTTTGTTACTCTTAGCAGCATTTTATAGGTTGGGAAACAGAGGCACCAACATGTGTAAGCCCCACAGGTCAGGGCCAAGCCAGGATTCAAATGTAGCAGCCAGCTCGGAGGCGGCATTCCTGACCAATGTGCTATGCGGCTGCTCAAAGACTGCGTGAAGGAACACGTGATGAAGAAGCCTCAGATGCTCTTGGGTTAAATGGGGTAATAACCACACTGTCATTTGGTCATTCACTCCCCTTCCTCGGACACAGCCTGGCCAACAAGTGCTGCAGCAGCTTCTGCGTGGGCAGCTTTGTCCAGTTCTCCAGCCGCCCTTCTCCCAGCCACCTCGGACTCTGACTTGCTGGCCCACTTCCTCCTCATGGTCCCTCCCAACTTGCTACCCCACCCCATCCTCCTCTCTGGGTCTCAATCTAGAAGTCCCCTTCTCCAGAGACTGTCCCATCACCTCCCTGGCTGGCTGTTCTCTTAAGGATGCAGTGCTCCCTAAGGCAGGCGTCGGCCTGGATCTGGCAGAGCACTGTAATGACAGCTTTCTGGGGTTAAGCAAACAGTTAGGTGCTCAACTACAAACAAAAAGGTTGGTGGTTCAAACCCACCTAGAGGTACCTTGGACGAAAGGCCTGGAGACCTGCTTCCAAAAGGTCACAGCCTTGAAAATCCTATGGAGCACAGTTCTACTCCAGCACACATGGGGTCGCCATGAGTCAGAGTCGACACGACAAATTAACAAAAACTGTGGTTATTATCTATGGTGCTGGGGATCCCTCTGAGGTGGGCGTTGGAACAGACAGACCCACGAACCCCACCTGCTCTGCTGAGGCCCAGGTGCTTGTTCCATCCCCACTGGGGCAGGAGTCCAGCCCTGAATCTAGGGACCTTGGCCTCGACCCACCCAGCTGGAGGGCTGGCCCCACTAAGGAAACTGGAAGTAGCTTCCGCAGTAGAAATCTACCAAAAAATAAAGTCAGCAGCTACCGACTGTCAGCCCTGCAGCCCCCATGAATTCTGAAGCAAGCACCGTGGGAAGATGGTGTTCCCAGCGCTGCAGCCCACCCCAGGCCTGGCGGCTGCCTGCCTTCCCAAATCTTTCTCCGAACAACAATCTCTCTGCACCCACCCTTGCCAAGGAGGACGGTCCTGAGGGAGACAGCACAGCAAGGAGTGGCAGCACTCAGGCCACACCAACCTCCCAACCTGGGCTGGAGACCCCCACGCTCCTCCTCTCTGGGGTCTACCTGCCAGCTTCTCCAGTCTCCTCAAAGGGACAGCGGTGGGAAACAGGTGGCATTTGATGCCCTAGAGGGAGCTGGAGAGCAGAGAAGGGAGAGCCTCGGGGAGGCATCTGACCCAACCTGGAGGTCAGGAGAGCCTCCGTTGAGTCTCCCGGTGCCGGAGCACCCTCAACACAGTTCTGACCACCCCATGCTGTCACTGAGGAGCTGTTGGTTCCCCAAGGGCTTGTCTATGACCAAGGCCCAGCACAAGGCAGGCACCCTGAAAAGGGCAGGAGAATGTTCTAGAATGTTCAAGAACATTCAAGACCAAGCTGACAAGTGACTGAACTCTCGAGCTAGAAGTGAGTACATCTCAGACATCACAACGAAAGAATGCCGAACATGAGAGAGCCCTGAACTGGAGCCAGGCAGCCTGGGTTCAAGTCCAGGTTTGGGGCCCGTTAGCTGTGTGGGCTGGCTGAGTCCCCTCTCCTCTCTGGGCCTGTTATGTCCTGCGGGTGCCCAGGATCACGGAAGAGGGGTCTTCTCTGAACACAGTCGCCTGGGGCAGGGCCCGGAGTTTATCTGCCCCCACCTCATGCCACTCACACCTCTCCGGGGCTCAGAGAAAATCCAGGGAGAAGAAAGGTTTGTCCAAGCCCAGGCGTCGGGGACAAGTTCTTGGTGCCGATCCAGGATGGCCTGAGTCTGCGCTCGTGGGCCTCCCAGCTCAGGCACCCCTGCTATTTACCATCAGAGCCCCGAGCGCAGTGCAGAACTCTCTGGTTCTTCTAGAAAAGCATCTCAGATTTCTCAACAGAAGCCTGGGGGTCTTGGCAAGAGGCAGGGGGACGGGGGGCTGGAGAGCCAGGCCAGGACCGATCCGGCTCCTAGCCTTCCATGGGGTCTGTGGCAAGTCTCTCACCCTCTCCCAGCCTCAGTTTCCCCATCTCCACAAAAGGGTCACAAACCCAACCGCCCAGAGGGCAGCTGGAACTCAGCCCCAGATGCTGCCAGGAACACGTGTGGGTCTGGAGGAGCCAGGCCTTTTGATTTTGAAAAGCGAAGCCAGAAGTCCGGATTTTGATGTGAAATCACCTCATTTTTAAATATTTGTCAAACATCCTCCCTGCCAAATGAAACAGAACAGGCCAGATTCGACCCCCAAGCCATCGGTTTGCAACTTCTCATACGTCCCTCCCGACTCGGAGCCTCTGTGACCCTCGGGTTCCAGAATCCCTCCAGTCTGAGCCCAGCAGCCAGAAGGGCGCCCGAGCCCTGGAGCCCACCCCAGGCGGTTCCCCCACCAGCCACCCACTTACATCTGCACGTGCGGCGGCTGGAAGCGGCCCTGGTTGATGTTGTAGAAGGTGAAGGCCTGGGTGGGGTTGGAGCTGTACTCGTCCACCTCGATGATAAGCCGGCTGTGCTGGTGGCGCCGAGCGGCCATGACGTGGGACTGGGAGAAGGCCATGCCCAGGCCGCAGGGAAGGAGGGCCAGGGCCTCTGCCTTCAGGACGCCGGCATCCCACCTAGGGCGCCACATGGACCTCCGCTGGCCGCCCGGGCATCTCCCACCGCCGCTGCCACCGCCGCCGCCCGGCCCCCCGCCAGACCTGGAAACAGACTGAGGAGACGGAGCAGAACCATGCGACAGTTAATCTGTTTGGGATTTGCTTTATTTAATGTCAGATGAAGATTTAGAAAGAGGGAGAGGGCGGGGGGAGAGAAAAAAACAGTCGTACAGCTCAAAAACTCATTACAAATCTTTCCAACTCAGCAGTTTGATGAATATACTTCGGTAAAAAGGAAAGGGAAGCAAGGGAGGGGACAAAAACCCCACAAGGCTGTGGAAGGATGCCTGCATGGTCCAACATGTTTAAATACTTAAGACATTTTTTTTTTTTTTCCTCTCCAACAAAATCCACCACAGCCCACAGGGTGATGATGAGGCCAAGGAAGACAACGGCTGGTATTTTGTAAACAGGTAAAGTTAAGTCTTACTTTTCAGAATCAGGGATAGGATGGGCTCACCCCCAACCCTGTCCTCCCCTCATACACCCCAAAACGCACCCACGCGGCCCCACGCCCACACCCCTGCAAGCCTGAGCAGGTGGAGACAGCAGGCCACAAATTCCTTCCTCAACACCAATTTCGCCTAAAGATATCTTTTAGCAGCACCAGGAGAAGGGATTTTCCCAGATACGTAGTGCCGTACACCTCCGCAACTCAGGGGGTGGCAGCAGGGGTGTGGGGGGAAAGGAGTTTAGTTTTTAATTAAAGAAACCTTCCCAAACACCTCGGTGCCTTCTCCCTGATCAAACCAAAAAAACCAAACCCGTTGCCAGCCATCTAGTCGATTCCAGCTCATGGTGACTCTACAGGACAGGGTAGGACTACCCCAGAGGGTTTCCAAGGCACGGCTGGTGGATTCGAACAGCTGACCTCTTGGTTAGCAGCCGTAGCTCTTAACCACTTACTTACCCATTTCAGTTGAGTAGATTCCGACTCACAGCAACCCTATAAGACAGTAGAACTGTCCCTAGAGTTTCCAAGGAGCTCCTGATGGGTTGAAACTGCCAACCTTTTGGTTAGCAGCCATAGCTCTTAACCATTACGCCACCAGGGTTTCCAATTAACCACTAAAAAAATCCCCTAAATCTCGACTTTCCCAGCCAGGCCTTGAATTCACTTAGAATCACAGCTTTCGTGGGCTATAATTTATTGTTTTCTTTCACTGAAAAGGGCAGTCTGCATTTCAGTTTACTGATCTGAAATGCCCCTTTGGCCAATCCAACCCAGCTATGTAGAATCTTAAAAGTACAAGCCTGGGTGAGACCCCATCAGGCCCCACACACTAAACACTGTGGCCTCGATGCTAGGACCGCCTATTTTTCTCATTCCTTTTCATAATTACTTTTGAACTGTATAAATACAAGATGCTTTGAAGCTTGTTGTTGTTTTCTTCGGTTTTGGGTCGTTAAGACCTTTCAACAATTCCATGTGCACTGCATTTAGCCAAGGAGAAAATCTCATAATTTAAACTATTCCTGGATAGTCATACCCCAGTCACGTTAAACCAAGAAAAATCCCCCTTGCTTTGCGCTTGGAAGAAGAATCGACACAATCAGAAAACAAATTAGATTAGGAAAACGACAAAAATTAGAGACTGGAGAACATTTTAATTACGTGCAAAGGAGAAACAGGTTATTAATTTTTTTTTTAATTTTGATGGTTCCCATACAAGGTGAAATAAACAGCAACATTCTCCCCTCCTCTCCCCTCTCTCCCCAAAAATGCACCCTGATTCACAACACAGCTTCCTCTTCTGCCTTTGGGAAGATGAGGAAAAGGTCTGCTTTTCCCTGGGAAACACTTGTCCGCTCCTTTTCTTGCAAATTGTCTCTAAGTGTGTCAGCTTTCCCAGAAGATGCCAGCGAAGGGGTCAGATGCCAGGCAGGCGACTCAGGGTGTCATGGCCCTGGAGCACCTAAAATCCCCCCCAGAGCAGGTCTGCGCCCTGTCCTTTCTGGTGCAGCTGCCGGGCACCCAAGAGTCCTGGGAGAGTCCTCAGGGCACCAGATGCTGAGGCCCAGCATTGAGTCCAGCACTGCACTGACCTGCTGTGTGACCTTAGGCCAACTTTCTAACCTTTCTGAGCCTCAGCATCCTCTTCTGGAAAATGGGTTTATAATAGTAACACCACCTCCCAGAGCAGCTGTGCAGGTTAGATGGAGAAATAGATTGACATCTCTGGCACAGGGCCTGGCAGGTACTAAGTGCCCAGCTAACATGGGCTGTTACTATTATATGATCACTATTCAGTTCAATTTGATGGCTATTTATCAATTGCTGGGGCATCACCCATGGTCCAGGGTGTCAAAGATGAGCAAAGGGGACATCTCTAGGAGCTGTGCTCTCAAATGCAAAGCTGACCACATCACTCCCCTGCTCGCAATCCTTGCCTTTCATGAAGACTCTCGATCATGTGGCCCTGCTTGGCCTGCCCTGCCTGCGCTCCAGCCACGTAGGCCTGAGGCCATCAGCTACTGGGGGCTGGGCTCTTGTTTAGAGCCACTTTACAAGGGCTATCCTGCTGACTGCTCACCACCTGTAAGATAGGTGTTATCACATGTCCTGTTTGAAGCATGCGTGGCAGAGAAGTTAAGGCCCCTGCTCAGAATGGCAGAGACTGAGTGGCAGAGCTGAAACTCAGACCCAGGCTGCCTGGCTCCAGGGTTCCGGCATCTTCAGCCTGGACCCCTCTGCCCTCCTCTCCAGCTGGCTAAAACTGACTTGCTTTTCATTACCCAGAAAAGCCAGAGATGCTTTGATGAGGGTCCCACTTTCCAGGGTCACATGAAGAGCCTGGACGTCCCCTGAGGGAGGGCCTGGATCTCCCTTACTCACCCCAGTATGTCAGCTCCAGCACCCGCCAGCGCTGGGACCCTGAGCAAGTGGCTTAACTTCCCAGAGGCTCTGTTTCCTCCTCTACAAAATGGAAAGAAAAATAGCACCTACCTCACAAAAAACTAAAACCAAACTTGTTGCTTTTCAGTCGATTTCGACTCATAGCGACCCTACAGGGCAAAGTAGAACTGCCCCATAGGGTTCCCAAGGAGCAGCTGGTGGATCTGAACTGCCAAACTTTTGGTTAGCAGCTGAGCTCTTAACCACTGAGCCACCAGGGCTCCTACCTCATATAGTCCTGACTATTAAATGAGCTGACATGTGTAAACTGCTTACGGAGTAAGTGCTCATTAAATGTTAGCTATTATTGTTATATTATTATTGTCCCCATGGCCTATCACAGATACTCCATTAATATTTAATTACTGATTGTGTGGGTGAATAGATAGATGGATGGAGGAATAGATAGATGGACTGAGAAAGGAGAGAGAGATGGGGAGGGAAGATGGATGGACAGACGGACGGACAGATGGATAGATGAAGAGATGGATGGATGGATGGATGGATGGATGGATGGATGGATGGATGGATGGATGGATGGATGGATGGATGGATGGATGGATGGATGGATGGATGGATGGATGGATGGATGGATGGATGGATGGATGATGGACGGGTAAGTGGATGACTGGATGAGGAAATGGAGAGATACATGGATGGATGAATGAAGAAATGGATGGATGGACAGATGGAGAGAGGGAAGGAGACAGAGAAGGAAGGAAGAAGAGATAGAGATGGGTAAGGGAGGGAGAGATGGGGAAGGGAGGGGTTGATGGGTGGATGGAGAGATAGAGAGATGGATTGATGGAGAGAAGGATGGAGAGAGAGAAGGAGGGAGGGAAGAAGAGAGATGGGGCAAGGGCAGGAGAGATGGAGGGATGGAGAGACAGAAGGATGAGAGACGAAAGAAAGGATGGATGGACAGAGGGTGTGGCTTGCCAGACTCTCCCTAGTGCCCAGCACAGTCTGGAAAGAGTGAGTGTCAAAAGGGCTCAGCTATAAGTTGAAGAGGCGTTGCCCCCTCCCCCTTACCCCACAATCCTGTAGGAGGCTGTCCAGGCTAGGCACAGCCCTTGTGAAAAGGGACTCCCAGGGGCTTCCGCCCACCCCTGTTCCAAGAAGCAGGCGCCCACAATATGGGGGAACAGCTCTGCACCAGGGGACCCAGCCTAAAAAGGCAGCAGCAAGGCGTCCCAGGAGGCGCTCGGCAGTGAAGTGCCGCGTTTCACATAAAGGGGATGCGCGACAGGCCTTGCCTGGAGGAACCAGGGAAACTGGGAACGCAGAGCCGCCTTTTAATGCCCATTTAATATTTATGGAGCCGCAGCAGCCTAGGCGTCTCGGTGCCGAGAGCGCGAGCATTCTCCACGGTGCAGCCTAACCGCAGAGGGGAGCTGCACCTTCCACAACAAACGGCTGTGAGCCAGGAGGCATCTACACCTGGTCCACAAAACAGCAAGCACGCCCGCAAGGCAGCAACACCAGAGCCTGCTGGGCAAAGACCCACCAGGCTCAGTGACCCTGAGCAAGTCACGCACCCGGCAGTCCCGGGGCCTCCTCGTGCAAGTGGGTGGAGATGGAAAAATTAAATTAAAAAAAAATGGAGCTACAGAGAGTTGTTGTTAGGTGCCATCAAGCCAATTCCAACTCATGGTGACCCCACGTGTACAGAGTAGAACTGCTCCATAGGGTTTTCAAGGCTGTGATCTTTTGGAAGCAGATTGCCAGGCCTGTCTTCTGGGGCGCCTCTGGGTGGGTTCAAACCATCAGTCTTTAGGCTAGTGGTCGAGCACTGAACCATCTGCACCACCCGGGGCCTCCTCTACAGAGAGTAGGGTGGAATTAATTACTTAAAGCTTTTACTCTTCAACACTCACCGTGGCCTCAGGCCAACACGTTCCAGGTGCTGGAAAGAGCCCTGAGAAAACAAAGGGGTCACTGCCCTCAAGGAACTGGCGGGGAGGGCAATAAAGTAAACACATAAATAAATAGAAAAGATATTTTCAGGTAATAATATGTACCTGCAAGAAGACAAAGGAGCCCTGGTGGTACCGTGGTCAAAGTGCTCAGCTCTTAACTGAAAGGCAGGTGGTTTGAACCCACCAGTCACTCTGCAGGAGAAAAAACCTGGCAAAGATTACAGCCTAGGAAACCCTACGGACAGTTCTACTCTGTCCTATGGGGTCAACAGGAGTTGGGGTTGACTTGATGGCAATGGGCAGGGCAGGTAGTCAGAAGACAGAGCAGGATGATGGGATCATGAGTAATGGGGGGGCAGGGGAATGGTTACTTTAAATTGGATGATCAAGAAAGACCTCTCTAAAAAGAGGTAGGAGGGAGCCAGCCATGTCCAGCCCTGAGGGAAGAGAACCAAGGCAGAGGAAATAGCAAGTGCAAGGGCCCTGAGGCAGAGGAAGCACTCAATGAATGGTCTCTTTGGTGATTGCTGTTTCTGCTGTTAGCCCTTGGCGAGCTTCCACAAAGGAGAAGAGCCTGGGCTTTGAAGTTAGAGGGAGTGTGGTTCAGGCTCAGATGCTTCTGAGCTATGGGATGTTGAGCAGGTCACTTAACCTCGCTGTGTTTGTTTCCTCATTCACCCCGTCTCGGTGTTCCTGCCCCTCTGTGAAGGTCCTGTGAGCTCAGGCTGAAAGATGCCAGCTTCTCTCAGCCCAGCACTCACTGGACAATTCCTTCTGCTTTTAAGGGCTTGTTTTTCAAAAGTCTTATTCTCTCAAAAGATAGCTTCTCCTTTTGTTTTCCCCTCAAAGGCATTTATTTTTTAGACCTCAGGTTCCACGCGTCCAGTTAGGCCAGGGTTACAGAGGGTGAACCTGGGGGTCAGCTGGGGCACCAAGAGGCAAGAAGCTGTTAAGCGCTGACTGTACGGGGAGTCTATGACTAGGAGAGGGTACTTACAGCCCCATATCTAGAAAAGAGTCACCTCCAGGTCCCAGGTCTAAGAAAGGGTCACCTCCAGGCCCCATGTCTAGGAGAGGGTCACGTCCAGGCCCCATGTCTAGGAGAGGGTCACTGCAAACCCCGTGTCTAGAAGAGGTCACCTCTAAGCCCCTAGTCCAGAAGAGTCACCTCCAGGCCCCAAGAGGGTCGCCTCCAAGCCCCATGTGTAGGAGAGGGTTAACACCAAGCCCCATGTCTAGGAGAGGGTCACCTCCAGGCCCCATGTCTAGGACAGGGTCACCTCCAAGCGCCATGTGTAGGAGAGGGTTAACACCAAGCCTCATGTCTAGGAGAGGGTCACCTCCAGGCCCCACGTCTAGGACAGGGTCACCTCCAGGCCCCACGTCTAGGAGAGGGTCACCTCCAGGCCCCACGTCTAGGACAGGGTCACCTCCAGGCCTGACGTCTAGGACAGGGTCACCTCCAGGCCCCACGTCTAGGACAGGGTCACCTCCAGGCCCCACGTCTAGGACAGGGTCACCTCCAGGCCCCACGTCTAGGATAGGGTCACCTCCAGGCCCCACGTCTAGGAGAGGGTCACCTCCAGGCCCCATGTCTAGAAGAGGGTCACCTCCAAGCCCCCTGTCTAGGAAAGTGTCACCTCCATGCCCCCCTTATTGGGCTCCCCTGCTGCAGCCTTGTCCTCCCGTTGCCCTGGCCGCACCAAACCAGCTTCCAGAACAAATGTCCTAATACGTACTTCTGATTCACCTCACCATCCCCTCCCCACACTTAAACCTCCTCATTAGCACCCCACAACCCTGAGGCAAAGCCCTAGCTCCTCAGATCAGCTTATGAGGCCACACTTGACCTCCCTGGACTCCGTCTCACCATTCAGACCTAAGTCAATCACTCAGGGTTTCCCTGACACCTCAAATGCCCACGACCTCCACTCCTGCACCCACCTGTCTACTGGCTCACACCCACTCAGTCCTCACAATGACTCGGGTCACTGACTCAGACATCCTCCCTCACCCCCCCAGGCTGGGTTAGAAGCCCCCCACCCAGACCCCCAGGGCTGCCCTTATCAAAGCTCCCGTCACACAGTCTAGTTCTGTGTCTGAGCTGAATGAGAAATCAGAGACTAGTCCATGAATGAATGATGAGTGGGTGAATGAGTGAATGAATGAGTAAATGAATGATGAGTGGGTGTGAATGAGTGAATGAGTTAGCAAATGAACGAATGAGTGAATGAGTGAATGCATGAATGAGTAAATGAATGATGAGTGGGTGAAGGAGCGAATGAATGAGTGAGTGAGTGAATCAATGAGTGAGTGAATGACTGAGAGAAACAGCACAGGCTTTCAAGTCTGACAACAGGGCTCAAAAGCAGCTTTACCCTCCCTGGACCTGGGTTTTTCTTACCTCAACGTAAGGATTGCTAAAACATTCCTCGGGGGCAGGTAGGAGGATTAAAGGAAGTAGCACACATAAAGGCAGCTAGTTTAGGGCCCAGCATACAATCAGTGCTCAATAAATGTCCCTTCCTCTCTGGTTAGAAAGTTCCAATGGAACCCAGCAGCTATGCAGGAACTTCCAAGGATCGAGCAGAAATGTTCATGGGATCCCAGCCGGAACATACGCCAATTCAACCGTTTTGACATGTACCATTTAGTGACACTGATTACATTCTTCGAGTTGTGCAACCATTCTCATCCTCTTTTCTGAGTTGTTCCTCCCCCGTTAACATAAACTCACTGCCCCCTAAGCTTCTTGTCTAATCTTTGGAGTTGCTGTTGTCAATTTGATCTCATATAGTTTTTAAAAGAGCACAATGCATAAGGCAAACATTCTTAACTATTGTTTGGTTTTAAGAAGACTTCAGGGGATATTTTTGATTTAAGGTTTAAAGATGACCTCAGGGCAATTGTTTCAGGGGTTCATCCAGCCTCCACGTCTCCAGAAAGTACGGATTCCACAAGAATTTGAAATTCTGTTCTGCATTTTCCCCCTTTTGGTCAGGATTCTTCTATGGAATCTTTGACCAAAATGTTCAGTAATGGTAGCTGGGCACCATCCAGTTCTTCTGGTCTCATGGCAAAGAAGGCAGTTGTTCATGGAGGCAGTTAGCCCACACATCCCATTTTCTCCGCCTATTCCTGACTCTCTTTTTTCCTCTGTTGCTCCAGGTGAACAGACACCAATTGTTGCGCCTTGGATGGCTGCTTGCAAGCTTCTAAGATCCCAGGCACTACGCAATGAACTAGGAGGTAGAACGGAAGCACTAAACACATTATTAGGCCAATTAACTGGAATGTCCCATGAAACCATGACCCTAAACCTCCAAACCAAGGAACCAAATTCATCCTCAGAAGCTATTCTTTTTTCGTTTTTTGTTTATCATTGTTGTGAATATATCTACCACATAACTGTTGCCAATTCAACTTCGTACAGGTGTACAACTTACTGACAGCAATTACATAAATTGGCTCTGGCTGTTCAGATAATCGGGCAGATCCCTCCTCATCTGCCTGGAACTCTGGGGCTCCCGGCCTCTTCCCTACCTACGCCCCGTTACTGGGTATGTCGCCCACTGATTTATTCCCAGGGTGGTTGTGACTGGACAGACCAGCACAACCTGGCCCTGGACTAGCTCCTCCAGGCAAACGCGTCACTACCCTCCTCACCCACGGCACTGCAGGGCCCCAGTCAGCCCCTCATCACCTACTGCCCCTCCTTCCTGCCAGACCCTGTTCCCCAAATGACTCAGCTGTGAAACTGGGCATGGGGCACAGTGGGGGGCAGCCAGACAGATAAACAGGTGAGGAGGTACAGGGGCAGGGTCTCTAGGCCCAGAGGAGGCCCCCCAAACTGTAAGTCCAGACAGTATGTGCTGGAGGCCCAGAAGAGAGATTGAGAAGGGCCTCAGCTTACATGGAGCCCCCTAGGCAGCAGGTCGATTTTTGCAAAGGAGACACCGGCGGTCCCGCTGCCTAAATCTGTCCTAACAGATAAGCGGGGGGCCTCTTGGAGCATTCGCACCACGAGGATCAGTGGTCTGAAGGCTCCCAAGACAGACCCACTCTGCATATACCAGAAGCATCTACTTCCACCCCACACAGGCTCCCCAAAGTCAGTGTAGTGGGGGCCCCAGACCATGGCCCGGGACAGTCCCAGTTCACGCCTGTTGTCTGACAGACATCAACATAAGCAGCATCCTCTCTCGCTCTCAAAGGTGACCTGATTTGGAAGGTCAAGGCCACCCTAATCAAAGTCCACTCAGCTCGAGGCAGTTAAGGCAACCACCCCCAAAGGGCACGTTTCTGTTCCGTCCGTGGCGCGTTCTGAACAATAACTGTGAGGCCAGGACAGTAATCCTGTAGTCCTGAGTCCTAAACTCGGGTGGCAATCTGTGACTGGCTAGAGAGGCCACCACAGAGTCCCAAAGGCCTTCCTCGCTGCGGGGGAATGCTCTCTGATCCTAAAGCCCGGAGAGCTCTGTGCTGGGATTCCAATGGCATCGTTGCTCCAAGCCCACGTCTCCTCCTCTAACCGCCTGCAGGGGCGGCCGGGCAGCCCCAGCCTGTCTGACTAACTGGTCAGCCCAGAACACAACTAATCATCTTCACCGTTCGCCCAAAGTGACTCTAAGAAAAAGGCGCCTCAGCTCAGCAGACGGCTGCTCTCTGAAGCTTTGTCGTGAACTTAGCTGCAACGTGACGATGTCGGGCTGTGGTGACAAGCCCCCCGCCCGAGCAAAATGCAGGACGTACTGTTTAACGGAAAGGTACCAAGGTGTGGGGTCTGGGATGAATTCTCTCACTAGCCACGCTTCCACCCGAGCTCAAAAATCACTTTTACATTGTATCTTGTTCCCTTATCTTGCTTGTGCCAAAGAATATGCAATAGACGAAAATGTCGTAAACTGGTAAAAACAAGAATTCCTTAGGAAAGGAAAAGGAACAAATAGCCCAATGTGGGGGAAAAAATCAGACCTAATCCCACCATGTCCCTAAAAGGATAGAGCTTACGTGTGGCCTCCCTCGTTGCCCACTGTGGACTCTCAGAGGGAAGGCAGTACTGGCCTGTAGCTGGTATCAGCAGCTCACCTGAACGAGCTGATGAAGGGATCCAAAACGGAGTGAAAACTAGACCCTGTTCCTTGGGAAAAAAAAAAAAAAAAGGATCAACCACGAGTGACTTTAAAGCGAATACCACTTAAAAACCTTTTAGCTGGGCCCATTTTGAATTATGACTACATGATTTTAAATTACACTTTCTAATTCCTCTACGCCCCTGCCCCCCAGCCGTTGCTGCTGCTTCATTTTCCAATTATGTACTTTTATTTTAGAATGACGAAGAGTGCTGCTTACTGGATCCTGCCCTGTCTGCCGCAAATAGCTGCTCATTTATTCCTTTAATTTTATCCAGGAATGCCGGCAGTTCACATGGCTCGTCTGCAAATTCTGAATATCCCCCGTCCCCATCGCAGAGAACGAGGCCCGAGACGCACAGAAATTTACAAAGCTCAGGCCGAGAAATACGCTGGAAAACCAACACTCCACTCCGTAAATTATTGTAATTCTTGGTGCTTTCTAGATCCATCTAGCAGATCAGTAATCACATAAATAATGGCGAAAGGACGGGTTTTTCTTCCCCAAAGTGCTATGCCCTAGTTTTGGAAATAAAACACTTGCAGATTCACGTTATCTGCGGAGCTGAAAATGGGAAGCTACCCAGATCCGTTTCAAATGTGCACACAGACAGACCCACCCACAAAAGGAAGGAAGAGGCAGATGTGTAACACCCAGCAGTCTGGGTCCCTTTCCGCCTCTATATCAAGTCACACGCAACACAAATGGGGGTTTGGGTGCGTACACGGTTGGGGGGCAGTGGGAAGCAGAGGGGTCTACGCTGCCTCGTATTCAGCTACATTTTGCGGAGAAAGTGAACGTGAATTGACAGTTTTCAGGGCAATCTATTAAGCAGATGTCACGGAAGCATACTCAAATCAGGACAATGGTAATTCTACACTTAAGTCGGAGATGGAGGTTTTGCCATTTTTATGATCAGTTGAAGTGTATTTTTTTGTAATCATGGGGGCATTTGGAATGCAGTATTAAACCTCCAAAGTGCGGTCAATGAACTAATGTGCCTGAAAGACAAACTTACAAAGCTGAACTCCATTCTCCTCCTTCTCCTCCCTGTTGTACAGGGAACCCGGGGCAGGCGAAGACTGGGGGAGGGAACCCTTTCCATGAACGCCCAAACCATAAAAGCCCTTCCTTATGGCAGGGGAAGGGCAGGGTGTGGAGAAAGGCTCCCATCTCTCAGGTGGTCGGTGCAATCTATCTTGCAGTCTTGCAGGCTGCGGGACTGCGGGAGAATGCAAGAGAATGAAATGAAGAGGAAACGAGGGGTACGCTGGAAATGGGAAGCAGACATCATTTTCTCCTTAAAGTGATGAAATTAGCATGGACGATGCCGGAAAGTCTTGTCGTGTGCACCAACGCTGCGCCTCAAATCTTTTCTTGGAAGGAGCGGATGGCAACGCAAAGACATGCAATTGACAAGCGACATTACAGGAAGCAAACTTCCAGGTGGAGACCAGGGTGGTGGAGAGAGGGGTTTCCAAAGTGCCTGGCTCTGAATTCCCGCAGATCAATATCAGCCAGAGGGGCGAGGTGGGCTCCTTTCCACGGTAGCTGCTTCTATTTATGATGTGCGACCAGGGTCTAGCATCAAGCTGGGTTCATGCTCAAGGAAACCCCCCAAAGGGTAATTCACAGCAACATCTAAAGTCACTATGTGAGCTCAAAATTAATACATATAATCTCAATCTGTTATGATATTTTTCATGAGATTGGCTGTCCTCGTCAGCTCCAGATATTTTAAATAGAAATACAGCATAACTAAGCCTGGTCTCATCAGAGTAAAAAAAGTCAGGATAAAGTAAAGCTTCTGTTTCGGCAGCAGAATGGCCAGGTCACCAGGGAGAGCCACCATGAACCAAATTAACCAAGGAAGGTTTCTACCTTCCCCTCCAACACCATTCCCAAAAAAGGAGCCTCTTTTTCTTTTTTCCCTTGGAGTCGGTTTTGCTTTTTACATTTTAGCCACCTTTTCAGACCCAAGTCAGACAATTTCAAGGGCAGTCTGGAGAGGACGCTAGCTGATGGTCTGATAATGTGGGAGCAAGCACATCCAGGAGTCACCGCTTCAGAAACAGCTTTCAGAAGGCCAGCACAGTCCAGGACACCTGGCTGTGGCTATGTGGAGCATTCCTACCAGTCTCCCCCATTCCCCCGCCCACCCTGAGCGTTTGGTCCTTCTGATCCTAGAGGACGAAGTGTCTGGGCCAAAAAGAAGACCCCACGAAACAGGTCTGTCTCTCATTTAACTTTGACCTGCGGGTACAGAGTGGGCCTGAGAACTCATTCCTGGGCCCCTTCATCTGGGGAGCCCTTTCCCCCAGGGTCCCTCCCTGCAGAGGTGCAGGGAGACAAAGGTACCTATTGCCAAACAGGGAGATCTCAGGGAGAAGAGGAATTGAAAGGAGGATGCTTGAAAAGACCCTTTTTTCTGTTCCCGGGGAGGGAGGGGCGATGGGAGAGACATGTTACCTTGTCACGTTAAAGATTCTGACAGACAATCCGGGGAGAAGGCAGAAATTCCACTCTTAACGGCAGCTCCCGCCACTTGAAAGGGTTAACTAACCTCCACTAATTGCATGTTTTTCTGTGCATAATATTTACTTGTTAAAAGTCTTTGCCTCACTGATTAATTTTCTCTGGCCCTCTGTTCATGATCAGTTCACGGGCCTGAAACGGGGAAATGGAATCTTCTTTGATAGATTAAAGGAAGACTGCACTTTGGAGAGCGTTTCCTTCTTTCCAGAAGTCCGCACTGGCTGACTTTTTCTCCCTCCCGTGAAATCCAGCGACCATCCTGATTCCTCAAACAAGTGGACAGAGGTGTGTGTCCTGTGTCAAGTGAGCATACGAGGGGGCGTCACTGGCTGAGTGGGAATGTAGCAAGTTCAAGAGAAAACAAATACGCTTAAATCGCTTCCACGGGATGAAAATTTCATAGTCTCACGGGTGGGCTGGGGAATTTTTAAAAGCAGGCTTCTCTGGGCTCATTATTCTCTGCGTTGGTCTGTGCATTTCTGATATAGTCTGGGCTCTAGCAGAAAGACCCCAAAGTCCAGGGTGTCTTGCCTAACTTCAGGCCTGCCCTACCCCCCCATAATCACAGTTGACAAGGCATTAGCTCCTAAGGTTCTAAGCCCACTCACAGCCGTTACCTCCTCACTACAGTCTCAGCAAAGGACTCCAAAACATAGGTGACCCTCAGAGCCTACCCACATCAACACTGGAGGAATCGAATCCAATCCAGGTGTTCCAAAATTTTCCTGGGGCTGAGAAATCAAGAGGAAGGCGGCCCCACATTGCACTGCTTCTGGGCACACGATGAAACCTTGGTGCCTGGGTTATCACCTTTTGACTGGCCATCAGCCAACTAATGTACCTCCAACAAGTGAGCACTGGAAAAAATGTAACCATTTCCCTGAAATCCATCTTGAGAAGACAGATTTTACAAGTGTTGTGGGGCTGCCACTCGGAAAGACAATTTGCAGGGAGCCAAGCATCGTTGTGAAGCACAGTTTATTATGCATGGCTCTACCCAGCGGTCCCCGGAAGACTGCGCCTTGTTCTAGAATGCCTCCCTACCATCACCGGCTCTAAAACCCCGATGTACTCTCCAGCCTGCCCCGGCCCAGCCCCATGCAGGCAGCACACTGCAGAGGACCGACCCTCTCTCCAAAAGGTTTGGTAGCACGCTGGCTCCCACAGACCAAGGCCTTGCTTCCAACTTGGACGTGGCAGTTAGCTGGGGGCTCTCTGACAGCCCCCAGAGCATTTTTACCCAATGTGATAGATTATCCATGAAGTTAGGGTAATTTTTTTTTTTTTTTTTGCAAAGACCAGTCAGGATATTGATGGTGTTCCTGTCTGCCTGAGCCCCACTGCTCGGCGGATCCCCGCTAACAAGTCTCCCACCCCCACTCAACTCCTGTCGAGCCAGCTCAGCCATTCACCAGCCGGCCCACTTTGTTCCCCGGGTTTAATTTCATAATTGTCTGCCACTTAACAAGCTCTCCTCCGGGCGATTCAATAAGGGCCTTGGAAATGGGGAGGGGGAGGCAACCAGGCTTCTGGGAGAGGGCTGCCTAGCACTGGGCAGGGTGGGGGCCAGCTCCAGTGTGGGACTTCCTGAACCCACCTCCAGCCACAGAGCCTGACCCGGGAGGAATGGAGGGGGGTGGGCCCAGAACCCCAAGCCACAGTGGCCTGGCACAGGCTCCTGGGCACACCAGCTCTCAGACTGCCCTCTCTGTCTCCAGCAGGTTAAAGGACACTGTGCTTGAATTGACTGTCCTGTAACATGTCACAGAATAAATACCTAAGGGACTGAACTGCTCCTTAGCTGGGCATCCGGTGAAATATTGCCTGTGAAGGCTGGGACCTGTCTGGTTAGCCATGGAATCCCCTGGGCCGAGCACATAGCAGGCAGCAGTAAATATTTGTTGAGTGAATGAATGGATGGATGGATAGATAGGTAGGTGAATGGAGTTTCCAGCAATGGAGAGCAAAAGTAGCCACTCAGCCAGCATTAGTCCCCCATACCCCCCACCCTCAAGTCCCGGCAGGGGCTTCGCTGCGCACAGTAAGCTCTCAAGAACCCCGAGCGGCTATTGTCACCACATCATCACTTGCACCCCTCCGGCCCGCTCGCTCTACCAGCCACTCTGCCAGCAACCAGCAGCGACCGGCGAGCAGGGGAAAAGTTTCGCTGACCCCTCGGCCCCGGCCACAGTCCCGCACCCCGGCCGAGCCACCTCCCGGCGGCATCCGCCCCGCGGACAGGGCAGCGGCGAGGGTGCCCGGCCGGGGCGCCAGCACCCGGCAAAGGCGGCCAAAGTAACTTTGCGGGCGCCCCTGCGCTGTGCCACGGGCGTCACCCCGCGCCCGCCGAGGGTCCCGGCCCCGCGCCCCGCCCGCGCCCGCCCCCGGCCCTACCTGGCCCCGGGCTCCTCTTCGGCGGCCGCGGCGGCCGCGAGCAGCAGCGCGCGCGGAGGGAGGCAGGGGCCCGGCTCCGGGGAGGGCGGCGCGCACGGGCGGGGGCTCCTCCGGCAGCGGCCGCTTCGCCGCGCGTCCGAGGCAGCAAGTGGGAGCCAGACTCCTCCTTCGGGGGGCGGGGGGCCCCCCGCCGCCCCCGCCCGCGCCCGCGCCCCGCCCCGCCCCCGCCGCCCGCTCCCCCGCCCGGCCGGCCAGGCCTCGGCGCCCGCATCCCGCAGCGGAGGGCCCGGCCAGGCGGGCGGAGCGGGCCGGCGGCGGAAGGGGAAGGCGGCCGCCCGCCGCGCCCCGCGCCCCGCGCCCCGCGCCCGCGCCCGCACCGCCCTCGGCCCCGGTCCGGCCGCGCGCAGGGCGGGCCGAGCGCTCTCACCTCCGCATCCGAGGCCGCGCGGCGGGCCCGCGGGCTAGGGTGTGCGCGGCTCCTTCCGGGCGCTGCGGGCTCCCGCCTGGACCTCTCCCGGGGCCGCGGGGCACCCTGACCCGTCTGCTCCCGCTGGGGGCCTGGGATTTCCCTTTCCGCTCTGCTTCTGGAGAGGAGCGGACCCTAGCTCCCAGTCTGAATAGGCCCACGCCCCCCCCATACTCTACCTCTGGGGGTCCCAGGTCCCCAGTCCCCGAGCCCGGGGTGGGGCAGGTAAGAAGGTCAGGACCTCAGTGAACCTGGAACCGATTTGAAGATGCCCTGCCTTTGGGGGTAGGAGAGGGTTAGCACCCTGGCTGCGGTGGTCCCTTCCTTGGGAATTCGAGAAGCCGCTCATATGCTCTAGCTCCCTGCCCACAGGCTGGGGGGCTGCCCTCAAGGTCCTTGTGTAGTCCAGGGCCCAGGTCACCTATGCTGGGCTCCCCAGACTGACGGGGAGGTTAGATGGTCCATCTAATACACCTTGGAAAATGTTTATGCCTCCCCCCTTCCCGCCCACCTCACACACACAGCACAGGGCAGCACTGTGCCCTCCAACCCTCCATTCATCAGATCACCCACAGCCCCCTCCCTCCAGGACGTTGTGCGGGCCCTGCACGCTCAGCCTGCCCTTGGGGACAGCCCAGTCTGCTCATGGAGGCATACGGAGACATGAAACAACTCCCTCACAGGGTCTGCCCAGACAGTGCAGGTGGGGGAAGTGGGGAGAGCTACCTGGTGTGGCTTCCTGGAGGTGGGGATGCCCAGTGAGTGAGCCAAAGAGTGTGGAGTTCTTCCAGGCCTAGAGAAAAGTATGTGCAAAGGCCTGGGATCCTGAGAGGCCTCGGGGTGTTTGGGATGGTGAATTCAGTGGGGTTGGAGAAAGAGGGAGTGTAGAGAGAGGGGAGATGAGGCAAAAATGTGAGGAGGACCGGAGGATGGCAGGAGCCAGATGACAAAGATCCTGAGATGCCCAGCTAAGGGGCTGGACCTTACCAGAGGCAATGGGGAGCCACAGAGGGGTTTTAAGCAGGAGCTTGACTTGGTCAGGTTTATCTTTTTAGAACTTGCTCTGGCAAATCTGATAGAGGCGATGAGGGGGAGAAACTGGAGCTGCAGAGAGAGACGATCGAGGCCTGGGCTGGGCAGTCACCCTCCTCCTGGCTCCTTGTCCACCGACCCCACTTCTCTCACCCCGGGCTGGGGCACTTCTGGGGAGGAGTGAAGAGGCCAGGCTGGATGTACAAGCTTGATGTGGCAGGCAGGCAAGGCAGGAGGACACATTGGCTTGGTAACAGCAGCCTGGACAGGGGTCCTGGTACTCCCGACTCCGCAGAGCACAAAAGCCCATCTGAATTCAACAGGGAAGCATCCCTTTCTTCTCCCAGGGCTGCTGGCTTCCAGGTGCAACGACCCAAGGGAGACGGTCGAGAGAGCTGCAAGTCTGCCTGGGTCTCAGCCTTGGGCTCAAAGTCTCAGTGGACTTCACCGGCTGCCTATCAAGGACGAAGCCCCAGCCTGGCAGTGGCCTGAGGAGTTTGGGGGGACACTTGCTTTGGGACAGTGGAGGATTAGGCCTGAGGGTTCCCTGAGCGAGAACAGAGAAGTTCCTTTGACACTTACCTCCAAGGCCAGCTTCTTCATCCGTCCAGTCCTATCCCATCCGCAGCTCCTAGAACAGCATTTATTGAGCACCTGCTGTATGCCTGGCTCATCCTTGGGAGCAAAACCTGAGCTCCTCACCCAGTCCCAGGTACTGTCTCATGTAACCCCCATACCTACCATGGTTCAGGCTGCACCCTGAGGGTCCAACTCCTTCAGGCCCCAGCACTGCATCCCATGGGACCTGGAACTTAGTAGGTGCCCAATGAATGGGCTCTGAAAGGCATGGGAATGAGGAACGATGGATGGGCCAGGATAGACCCATTCCTAAAAGAGCAACCCATCTGGCAAACACAGCCGACATTCTGCTTTTGGAAAAATTTAATAACACAGTGGCACTTGTTCATGGAGAGTAATAGAAACACCACACGATCCCACACTGCTGAACCAGCCAGGGGATGGCTCGTCCTGCTGGGGAGCATTTCCCAGGTGCCTACTGTGTTCTGGAGGCCGGGGAAGAGAAAGGAGAGAAGGCAGACTCTCTGCCCTCAGAGAGGCAGGTAGGTTGCAGAAGCTTCCCACGCCAGGGAGAAGAGGGCAGCGGGGGGCACAGGGAGAAAGGCCAGGCAGTTGCAGCCCGGGGAGGCTTCTGAGGTGCTGTGTGCACACCAGAGGAAGAAGACTCTATCATGAGGGTAGACGGGCAGTGCAGGTTCAGTGGTAGAATTCTCGCCTTTCCGGGTTCGATTCCCAGCCAGTGCACCTCATGCGCAACCACCACCCATCTGTCAGCAGAGGCTCGCATGTTGCTATGATGCCGCACAGGTTCCAGTGGAGCTTCCAGACCAAGACAAACTAGGAAAAAAGGCCTGGTGATCTACTTCCAAAGGTTCACCGATGAAAACCCTATGGATTACATCGGTCTTATTCGCAATAGATCATGGGGGTGGGGGGCCAGACAGCATTTCTCTCCATTGTACATGGGGTCACCATGAGTCAGGGGCTGACTGGGCAGCAGCTAACAGCAATGAATTGAGGATAGATGGGCAAAGGACAGCCCAGCAGAGGGACCAAACCAAGTTCATAGCCGTCCAGTCAATTCCGGCTCATAGCGACCCTATATGACAGAGTAGAACTGCCCCCACAGAGTTTCCAAGGAGTGCCTGGTGGGTTCGAACTGCCAGCCTCTTGGTTAGCAGACGTAGCTCCTAACCACTACACCACCAGGGTTTCCAGCAGAAGGACCAGCCGGTGCAAAGTCTCCAAGTCTAGGAAGAGAGTCGTGTGATATCCCTTGGGGGAGAAATTTCCCTTCCAGGCATCTGTTCCGCAGCAATGGCTGCAGTCTGCTTGTTGTTGTTGTTGTTAGTTGTCCCCGAGTCAGCCTGGACTCCCGGCGATCCCACGCACAGCCACATCCTGCACCTTCCTTATAATCTAGCACTGGCAGTCAGGAAATCAAAAGACGCATTGCATTGGGCAAATCTGCTGCAAAGGGTCTCTTTAGAGTGTTGAAAAGCTAAGATGTCACCTTGAAGACTTAACGTGTGTCTGACCCAAGCCACTGTATTTTCAGTCACATCATATGCGTGTGAAAGCTGGACAATGGATAAGGAAGACTGAAGAAGAATTGAAGCCTTTGAACTGTGGTGTTGGCGAAGAATATTGAATATACCATGGACTGCCAAAAGAATGAACAATTCTGTCTTGGAAGAAGTGCAACCAGAATGCTCCTTAGAAGCAAGGATGGCGAGACTATGTCTTACATACTTTGGACATGTTATCAGGAGGGATCAGTCCCTGGAGAAGGACATCATGCTTGGCAAAGTACAGAGTCAGTGGAAAAGAGGAAGACCCTCGAGGAGGTGGACTGACACAGTGGCTGCAAGAATGGGGTCAAGCATAGCAATGATTGTAAGGACGGCTCAGGACCGGGCAGTGTTTCGTTCTGTTGTGCATAGATAGGGTAATTATGGGTCGGAACCGACTCGATGGCACCTAACAACAACAACGACACATCAGACAATGTTCTGTTGTGATCCATAGGTTTTCCATTGACTAATTTTTGGAAGTAGATCACTAGGCCTTTCTTCGTAGTCTTAGTCTAGAAGCTCCACTCAAACCTGTCCATCGTGGGTGACCCTGCTGGTATTTGAAATACCAGTGCCATAAGTTCCAGTATCACAGCAACATGCAAGCCACCACAGTAAGACAAACTAATAGAGAGGGAACAAGCTAAGTGCCTGGCCAGAGGGTACCAGCTTGAAAAAGCACAGTACGTCCAGGGCTTTCAAGCAGCCGTTAAAATCACGTGGCTGGCGCGGTGTAGCAGGAACATGACGCGCCAGCTCGGTAAGCATCGGTGAGTGGGTGAAGCAGGACACACGGAGGGAGTGCACCCAGTTCTGAGTGTTAAAAAGAATGAAAAATAGAGGGAAAGTGGGAGAAAAAATGAGATGGGAAGCATACAGGGCAAACTGTTACCCCTGGTGGTAAGCTGATGGGTGGTTCCTTACTCTACGTGTGGAATCTTTGTGTCATCTCCAACTTTTCTACGAGCATCAGGGTGTCATGAAGGGTGGGGAGTGTGGGGTATTCAGGGAGGGTGTGAGAGGAGTGTGGGGTGCTGCTGGGGGTGCGGTTCTAGGCGTTTGCACACTCCTCAGGTCCAGGACGGTGCCTGGCTCGTACCCAACGTGCAGGAAACTCAGCAGGTCTGGGCTCCTACAACACACCAAGCCCCCTGTTAGGCCCTGGGAATCTCCATGGCAGGGAAGGCCAGGGGAATTCAGGGGAACTGGGGGTCAGTGTGAGCTGGGGGATCTGGGAGAGGCTCCCCGGGAGAGGTGACACCAAACTGGAGCCTGAAGGATGGAGCCTGGTTTGTGTCCTCACCTCTGCAACATTAGACCCCTCCAAGGGCTCCACCTGCCAGCCCAGGTGTGTCTGGATCCTGAGACAGTCCAGAGGCAGGTCACCTGGCAAAGTCCTTCAGTCTAGCTGTCTAGCATGTGGCTCATCCCAGGCCTTCCTCTAAGCCCGGAACCCAGGGTGGAAAAGCCACACCCTGTCAGGGACCCTGGGCTCTCCCCACCTCCACCCCAGCTTGGTACACACTACAATGATGGTCCCAACTCCTGAACCACTCCCTGACCACTGGTTCACATCCTGCTTCTGCTGCTTACAGCTGTAACCCTGACCCTCAGTCTCTTCTTCTATAAAACAGATGCACTAATCACTACCTCGAGGGTGTGGTACATAGTCGGCACCCAGCAAGTGGTAGCTGTAACCCCATCACAACCCTAGATACCAAGCCTGGGGATCTGATTCTAACCCAGCTCTGCCACCAACTTGTACAGAAGCTTAGAACATTCCTGTTTCTCTGAACCTCCATTTTCTTAGCATGGGGAGAAAGGCGACGTACTAGCTCACTCCTGGGCTTGCTCAGAGGTAAAGTGACAAGGTATGGAAAGGCCCCAGGAGCTCCCAGTCAGGCTGTTGTCCAAATGAGCTCCCTCCCATCTGACCCAGGAAGCCAGGCATGGAGACGATCCTGTAGAAAACAAGCTCTCGGCACTTAGCTGAGCCATCAGTCAGATTTGCCTGGACGATGAGGCGTTTTGCGACTGGACAACTGGCCCAAGACACGCCCCAGGAATGGTGTCCCCTGCCCCAGGCCATGCTGCTCCAGCTTGGAGTCCTCCGGAGCTGGGACTGAGGCCCAGCCAAGCCCAGACAGAGCCAGCCACCCTCTGCAGACTGCAGGAGCCAGGAGGATGCAGCCCTGACAGCTCTCGTGAAGCAAGGCCAGCCCCTGGTGCCCCTCCCAGCATCCTGGCCACCTACCCCTCCTGAGCCTCCATGTAAGGCAATTCCATGCACAATGGGACTGGATCATTGTGACCCATTTGGCTGATTTTCAGAAGTAGATTGCCAGGCCTTTCTTCCTAGTCCATCTTAGTCTGGAAGCTCTGCTGAAGCCGGCTCAGCATTAGAGCAACACGCAAGCCTCCACTGACAGACAGGTGGTAGCTACGCATGAGGTGCATTTTAACGGTTTACTTGGCCAGGTCCTCAGCTTTTCTGTGACACAAGACTGCAGATGAGGAGACTGTGACTCCAAGAGGCTTTGAAACCTGTCCAGTAAGTAGATGGTGATGTTGGCACTGGAAGGCCAGTCTGCAGGCTCCAGGACACCTTCTCAGCCCTTCACCCAGCCCTTTCCCTCCCCCTGCCCCCCGCCAGGGCCAGGTCAGAAACCTCCAGCACATTGTTCCAGGGACCACGACAACGCCGCTGCCCCAGGCTCTGCTGTGCTGTCCAGGGTCCTGGCCAGGTCACCCCGGCCCCACACGGGACCTGCTCCAAGGGCTCCTGTCCCTGCGTCCCTGCGCTTTCTGTGTAGCCTTGGATCCCGCGCTTCAACTCTCACGGCCTCAGTTTCCTTGTCTGAAAAATGGGTGCAATGTGGAGTGGGCAAGGAGGTGGCTCATATTCAATAAGCTTCCAATTATATTACTGACAAAGCTGGAGGCAAAGCTGGAGACCCAGAGTAGCTCAGCCCAGGCCCTGCCCTTGAGGGGCCCAGAGGGTGTGTAGCCTACTAGCTGATAGTGACCACACCCTGCTGGGCAGCAGGGAGAGGCTGGAGCACACAACGGAGGCTCTTTCCCCTCCGCGGGAGCAGAGAGGACTGCCCAGGGGAGGTGCTTGGGGAGCCCAGGGGACATGGGCAGAGGGAGAAGGGTACTCCAAGCAGAGGGGCTGCATAAGCAAAGGCCTAGAGGCAGGAATGGGGGCAGCTGGGGGTTCAGCAGTCGAATTCTTGCCTTCTATGCAGGAGACCTGGTTCAATTCCTGGCCAGTCCACCTCATGTGCAGCCACCTACCTGTTAGTGGAGGCTTACATATTGCTATGACGTTGAACAGATTGCAGTGGAGCTTCCAGACTAAGATGAACCAGGAAGAAAGGCCTGGCAATCTACTTCCGAAAATCAGCCAATGAAGGCCCAATGGATCATGGTAGTCAGAGCAGCAATGGACAGACTGAGCAGCGTTTTGTCCTTTTGTGCATGGGTTCACCATGAGCCTGGGGTGGAGTTGACGGTAGCTAACAATCATAGAGGCAGGAACCAGTAGCAGATCTGGTTTGAAGGAGGAAGTGGCAAGCAGGGGTTAGGGTGCAGAGGCTGCTGACTTCAGTCCCTTCCTCCTCAGCATGACCAAATGCTAGCCCATGACCACAAGGCCCCAGGAAGGTGGGGGCTGGTGAGGCCCCTCGGGCAGTGGAAGGGAGGCTGGATGCCTGGGCAGACATGGTGGGGGTAGAGAGATGTCGGGAGGGGTCCACTGGAGGGAAGTGCCTGGGCCCCGTGATGGCCGGGTCCTAGGAGCACCAACTCAGCACCAGCTCCAAGGGGAAGAGTGGGCCATGGTGGCAGGACTTGAGGACACAGTGGGGTGCAGCACCCCCCCCCCCGAGCCCAGTGTCCCCATCGGGGAACAGGTGAAAGCCTGCCTGCATCATGGGTCTTGGTGCATATCAGGGAGCATACCCCGACAATGGGCTACCATCACTGGGGCGTGGCGGGCTCATCCAACTCTCCTCAGGACAGCTCTGGGCATCAGGCGGATCCAGGCATTCTCCTTACCCTGGGATGGCCTATCAGGAGCTGCCCCGCCCCGACACCACTGTCTGACCCCAGAGCCGGGCCAACCTTGGTGCCAAGCCAATGGCGGTGCCGAACCAGACATGGGTAAGAGGGAACAAAGGAGGCTTTGCATGAGACCCAGAAAGGAACAAATGAGAAGGGTCTCGGCTCAGGCTGGGGAAGGCCAGACAAGGACCAAGTACCCCACCCCTCTCCTGACCCCAGTCCTCTGCTGACCCCAGCCCTCCACTGACCCCAGGCCTCCGCTCACCCCAGGCCTCCGCTGACTGCAGCCCACATGCCACTCCCACTCACACCAGAGGGTCTGTGGGAGGCTCAGATAAGACACTGAGGACATGGGTCTGGGGTAGAGCGCAGGTGTCCAGGAGGGACTGAGCAGACAGCAGGGCCATCGGGTGGGCGCAGACCCCCGGACAAATGTGCTGGTAGAGGAGAGCTGGGAAGTGATGACACCCAGCTCCAAGACAGACCCCAATCTGGGTGCCTTCATGCCTCGCCTCCGACCCTCACCCCACATCCGATGACACCCCATGTCCTGCCCACCTGCCTTCAGAATCCACTTCTAGTGACCCCCTCCTCCCTGTCTGCATGCCCCACCCTGGGCTCCCTGCTCACCCTGAGCACCCCGCTGCCCACATCTGAGCCAGGGCTCTCCTCCATTCGGACCTCAGACCATGCCTGTCCCCCTCTTGCAGGCCCTCAGTGGCTCCCATTGCTCTGACCCCTGCGTCCACTGGGCAGCAGGACCTGCCAGTCCGGCCAGGAATGCACTCACCCAGACAGCCGACCTCCAGCCCACCACAGGACCACAGCCACTGGACCCTCTACCTCTGTCCCTGCCCAGCAGCAGGGCCCTAAGTCTCTGGGCCTTGCTGGGGGGGATCAGGAGCCCAGGAGGCAGCTGGGCGGGCTGGGCTCTAGTGACAGGCGTGGCTGGGACTCCACGTCTCCAGCTGGAAGTCTCCCCCCGCACCCCCGCACTGGGAGATACAGTTCTGTGAGCAGGCAAGAATGCCGCTGGAACTCGGTCTGTTGCTAGGTCACAGGCCAGGTGATTTGCCCATTGCCTCACCTGTAAAACAGAGATAATGATACCTGCCGTACAAGGTTGTGACGATCCCATGGGATAAGGACTGTGAGCCAGCCTCATGCTGGTTTGGACTCCCGGCAAGCAGCAAACCAATGATGGTCCCCAAGAGACCCAGCAGACGCCAACCAGCCCCTCCCTGACCACTGGGCCCTCTGCTATCCACTGCCGGGCCCCCAGCTCCATTCCTGCCTCCCAGCAGGCTCTCGGGAAACATTTAGGCACCAGGTGAGCCAGCAGAAGAGCCCCAGGAAGCACCCCCGCTTTTGCCGATGCCTGAAATCTCCCTGCTGTTATCCCTGGTGAAAGGCAATGTCCTGGGGATGTATACAGCGGAGCTGGGAAGGCCTGGCCGGCTTCCTGGCGCAGCTGCCCCTGCCCCCTTCTTTGGAAGGGAAGCCCCTGCATTCAGGCAGGAAGGAGCCCACATGCCTGCAAGCCTTCTACGCCCATCGTGCCCCACTTCCCCAGGGCCCTCCTCCATTTTCTGTATCTCTGCTGGTCGGAAGGCCCTTCCATCTGTCATGTTTATAGCTTCTTCCCTCTGTCCCCCACCCCACCTCCTGGGCTGCTCAGAACCCTCGGCTCCCTCCAGACTGGTCCTGGGGAGTCTTGGGGACATCAGCAGGAGCTCCTTGAAGCCTGCTCCTCCCGGACAACACCCTGACCTGCAACTGTCCTTCAGGTAACCTGGCTGCAAGCCCCCTGCCCATCCTGGTCCCCTTCTCCAAATGAGCCCCAGGCTCTCTTCCCACAAGCTGTAGCAGCCAGACCAGCACGGAAACCAAATGCAGCTCTCGGGAAGAGGGAAGAATCCCGCTAAGTAATATGGTGTTGCTGCTGTGGCAGTCATACACACCATAGTCTGAATGTGTGTCCTCCATGTGTGCCTTCCGTGCGTGCCCAGAGCAGACATCACTAATCAATTACAGCAGTCTTTCCCGTTAAGCCAGAATGTAGCCTGAGAATCCTCCTCTAAGCAGCTGCTGTGAGGGGCTGGCCCTAGAAATAACCTCCACGTGCCGTTCCTGGCCGGGCCAGACACCTGGATGGGCCACCATTCTCTGAGAGCTGGCTGAGCATACGGCACTAGTCCTTCTGCTCCTCTTCTGCTGTGACGACTGGGAGCTGGCACAGAATTCCAGCACTAGGCCAGAAGGGCCGTTTGAGAACTTCTTGAGCACAGAGGTCAAGAAAGAGGTGACCTGCCCTAAGTCACACAGCACCCTCTCCAGGCCAGGCCTCCTGCTCCCTGTGCCATAGCCAGTGCCTCCACACAGTTTCCCCATAATGCAAGGGAACCCTAGGGCCCTCCAGGGCTGTCCACACCTTCCTAGCTGGTGCCCCAGAGATCTGGCCCCGGAAGTAGAACGTTGCATTGGGAGGCTGGGTGGTTATGTCGAGGTCCTTAGAAGGTTGTCACAGAAGCTGGCATCACCCCGAAAAGCCTGCCAAACTCCCACCCATCTACAGGGCCTCGAAGTCGGCTCTGGTCCCCGACGTGTGCCAGGGCAGTAATTTCCCTCCCGTGTATGGTTTGAGCTGACCTGGGCCTCCCGTGCTCCAGCAGGGCTCATAGCCCTCGTCTGCTCTCCCCTACAGGCTATTTAGACCAGCCCCCTCCTCACAGCTCTCTGGGGACTCCCAGCCCCCTGTCTTGAAGATGATGATGTCTTGTAGTCCCCTGAGCTAAGAGATCCCTGCCAGCCTAAGCCCAAGCTGCGGACTTCCCTGGGTCCCTCCTTCCCTCCCCTCCAGCTTCTGCCTCCCTCCAGGACTCCTCTAGGCCGTACCTCCTTCTCCGCATCTTCAGCACCCCTGCATGCCAGGTCTCCACCACCTGCGTGTACACCTGCCCGAGTCTCCTGACCTAACAAACAAGCCGTCTGTTCATCCCCCGTCACCTCCAGCTTTCACCCTGTTTCTCTCCTGCTCAACTGAGTTGCCTGGAAAAGTTGTCCACCCGTGCTGTTGCCCCTCTCCCCAACCCTCTCCTGTGGCTAGGGCGGGGTTCCCAGCAGCCTCCTGATGGCCAGGACAGTCTCGCCTCATCCTGCTAGTCCCCAGCCACGTGGTCATCTCCCCCTGCTCTCAGGATAAAGTCCAGCCTCCTGGATGTGGCCTCAGATCTGCGTGTCTTGGTCCTGGGGACATCTCCAACCTTGTCCCCTTTCCCACCTTATCCTCCAAACGCATTGGCCAGCTTCCTTCTAATTGAGTCTGGGACTCCACGCCAGCTCAGTTCTCTGCACCCTTGATCAATCGTCTCTACCACAGTAATCACAAAGACACCAGTACTTGTCAGAACCAACCCATGGCACACGACAGCACGTGCCAGGCAAGGAACCCTGGTGCTGCAATGGTTAAGTGCTTGCCTGCTAACTGGAAGTTGTGCTGTTCAAACCCACCTAGCAGCTCTGTGGGTGAAAGGCCTAGCGTCTGCTTCTGCAAAGATCCCCCCCAAAAACCAAACCCATTGCCGTCAAGTCGTTTCTGACTCATAGCGACCCTATAGGACACAGCAGAACTGCCTCATAGGGTTTCCAAGGCTGTAAATCTTGACGGAAGCAGACTGTCATATCTTTCTCCCACGGAGCTGGCTGGTGGCTTTGAACCACCAACATTTCAGTTAGCAGCCAGGCACCTAACCCCTGCACCACCAGGGTTCTGTCTGTAAAGATTACAGCCAAGGAAATTCTGTGGGGCAATTCTGCTCTGTCACGAAGAGTGACTATGAGTCAGAATTGACTTAGTGACCCAAAACAATGAGGTTACAAGGAGCCCTGATGGCCCAAGAGTTAAGTGCTCATCTGCTAACTGAAAGAAAGGTCAGCAGTTCGAACCCAGCAGCCACTCCATGGGAGAAAGATGTTGCGGCCTGCTTCCGTAAAGATTAGAGCCTTGGAAACCCTATGCGACAGCTCTGCTCTGATCACATGCAGTGGTCATGAGTCAGGATCAACTCGACACAACTAACAACTCTTTGCCAGGCAGTGTCCTATAGGGTCTCTATGAGTCGGAATTGCCTCGACGGCAAAGGGGTTGGGTTTTGGTTGGTGCTAAGCATAGATTAGCCAATCCCATGCTCTATTAACTCTGCTTATTCATTGGCTCCAAATATATTTATTGAGCACCTACTATGTGTCATATTGAGCATCTACTGTGTGCCACACACAGTTGAAGTGCTGGTGATACAGCAGTGGACCATGGTGTAGATAGTATTGTTCCAATTGTACAGAAGTGGAAACTGAAGCTCAGAGGGGCTAAGTGACCTGCCTGGGCTCACACAGCCATGAGGGAGGCTCCAAGTCCTGCACCCTCTGCTCCCATGCTGTAGTCTCCATGGGGACCATCCACTCGTAGTCGATCCAGCACCCTACCCCTCACCCCATCCCAAAGCCCAGCACCCTCAGCTCTTTGTTCTCCTCCCTGGGAGCCCCCTCCTGCCATCCCCACCGGCCAGGCCGCCAGCCGGGCTGCTGCCTCCCCAGGAGCCGCTGCCAAGCCGTCAGCTCCTGTCATCGCCCGAGGGAGCCAGAGGGAGCGTCAGCAGCAGCCTTGGCGCCCACAGCCTCTGTGCCACCCACGTGGTCTCAGTCACAGCCGCCAGGCCACCCGGTGGCAGGGCGCCCAGCCCCAAGCCCACGGCTGTGGAAGGGGGCAGTCAGTGCTGGGAAATACCACCTGCTCCGGTACAAATCAGGACACTGAGGCTGGAGGAAACACTGGGCTGAGCCAGGCCTCTCTTTACATTGGCTAAATTAGTAAAATCGACCTATCAGGGTGAAGAGCGGATGTCCGTGGAAGGCAGGTTTCCTTTGCTGGAGTCTCCCCGTTCAGAGCTCAGAGCTCAGCGTGGGGTGGGAGTGTCTCCACCTCCTCCTGGGTCAATGCTCCCTCTCAGGTGCTCATGGCACCTCCTCAGACACCCCAGGTGTGCTCTCAGTGGCTAAGGAGCTTTGGGCAGAGACAAGACCCCTTGCAGAGCTGTTTCTCCCTGCACTTGGACACCAGCTGGGTGGCAGAAGGGTGTGTTTGGCTCCTGAAGGCTGGACCTCTGTGGCTCCATCCTGCCTTTGAGCCCCCAGAGGCAGCTGAGGACCAGGAGGGGGACGCATGACCCCATGGAGCCTCTGGTGGCCTCAGTAAGCTCTGTTCTGTGCCCTTGGCAGTGAGCGAGGAGAGAGCACCTGAGGCCACCCAGGCCTGAGCTCCACCGAGTTCTTCCTGGTGTCTGAGCCTTCCTGTCCTCCTCTGCCAAACCGGGTAATGGTTCTACCTGTCCAGGTTGGCGACAGGCTAAAGAAGGTGGTGGATGCACCCACCACTACACCCACTGCCATCGAGTCGATTCCGACTCATAGCAACCCTACAGGACAGAGTAGAACTGCCTCATAGATTTTCCAAGGAGCACCTGGCGGATTCGAACCACTGACCTCTTAACCACTCTGCCACCAGGGTTTCCGATGGATGCACGCCCTAACCCGATTCAGAGGGGGGAAGCTGTGAGCTGTTGGGGGGAGGGAGGCTTGGAGAGAGCCAAGAGCTGCAGACCCGCCCCGTCTGGGGCCTCAGGGAGCGTTGGCAAGGCCCCTCACTGTCTGCCACTTTGGGGTGAGGTGGGGGATCTCAGGCAGTGCCAGGGCCGCAACACACCTGCTGGGAGGGAGAGGACGGGGGCTGGGTGACTGGGACAAGGAAGAGCACGAAGGATTTGTTAACTCTTTCGGTTACGACAGGAACCTCATATGAGCAGCTTAAGGAATTAGAGGTTGTTGTTAGGGAGGGGAGTGAATTGAAGGAAGGATCAAGAAACAAACCTGCAGAAGGAAAAGTCCCAGGCTGGTCTGAGGACCCCAGCCATGGGGCCCCAAGTAGGCGACTGTCAGTAAGGACCAGGCCCCACCCACCCCAGGCCCCACCTACCACTACAAGGCCCCAGCCCACCCAAGGCCCCACCCATCCCATACCCCATCCACCAAAGGCCCCACACCAGGCCCCACCCACCCCAGGACCCCCAGGCCTCATGCTCCTTGCTTCCAGCTTCATATTTTTGGGAAAGAATCCCATTGGTGTCCAGCCTGGACCAAAGATTACAGCATCAGCATGAGCCTTGCCAATCCCAGGGAAGGAAGAGCCCTTTGGGCAGGGTGGCCACAGTCAAGGATGTCTCCAGGGTCTTCACGTTTTACAGGGAGTAGGTGGACAGACCCCCGGAAAATATGCAGTCAGCAGTGTGTACCAGAGCCTGGGGAGGGAGGGAGCTGGGTGTGTCTCTGGAAAAGTGGACAGTGGAGCATGGGAAGGGCAGGCGGATATCAGGGCATGTGGGGACAGAGGCATGAGACTGGCAACGGGAGCCAGGGTGACCTGGGAGACACAAGCGGTGGAGAGACAGGAGGGTGTGGACTTGGGACAGGGCTAGGAGGGCAAGCAGAAGGACCTCCTGGGCATATTGGGGGTCAGCAGGTAGGGCGAGAGAGGAGGGGGTGCTGACCAGGGCTCCAGGATGCGTGGTGGACCCTGCTGGGTGAGGTGGAGGATGAAGGGTTCTATCTGAAATGTCCTGAGTTTGAGTGTTTCTGGGGCAACACAGGGGAGACGGCTACGGGGCAGAGAGACCTTGACTGCACCAGGAGATTAGGGGCGTCTGGCATGGACGGACATGGGCCAGGAGACCAAGGGGTGCTGAAGACGACCCAGGAAATGCCTAGAAGAACAGGGGCCCAGGAAGAGCCCTGAGGAACTCAGCATTCAAGGGAGGGATATAGGGAAGGGACTCACAGACAGTAGCCAGAGAGCTGGCAGGAAAACGGGGAGGGCAACAGTAAGGGAAAAGCTTGGCTTAACAACCAGAAGGTTGTAGGGGACCCTGGGGAGAGGTTCCCTGTGATGGGTAAGGTTGTGCATCAACTTGGCCGGGCCATGATTCTCCGTGGTTTGGCAGTTATGATGAGATCTGCTATGAGCAGCCAATCAGTTGAAAGGGAGTTTCCTTGGGGATGTGGCCTGCATGCAATATAGGTGGACTTTATGGTAAAACTCGCTGACTTTGGCTTGCTCTGGATCCTGCAGTTGGCTCCTGCCCGTCTGACTTCTGGTTCTTTGGACGTGAGCTCGCAGCTTACCTGATGATCTTGGGATCCGTCAGCCTCTGCAGCCTGCGAGCCAGAGGCCTGCTACCTGACCTGCCGATCTTGGGCTTGCCAGCCCCTGCAGCTACATGAGTCAGGAGAAGCCTCCACCCTGACCCCACAGACCTGGGACTTTCCAGCCTCTACAGCTGGGTGAGCCGTTTCCTAGATACAAATCTCTCTCTCTGTCTCTCCCTTTCCCTGGTGGCGTAGTGGTTAAGTGCTACGGCTGCTAACCAAAGGGTCGGCAGTTTGAATCCACCAGGCGCTCCTTGGAAACTCTGTGGGGCAGTTCTACTGTGTCCTATAGGGTCACTATGAGTTGGAATCGACTCGACAGCGCTGGGGTTTGGCTTGGTTTTGGTTATGTATATATATGGTATATACACATATACACACACGCATACCCATGCTTCACCGGTTTTGCTTCTTTAGAAAGGAGCCCTTGTGGCGCAGTGGTTAAGGGCTCGGCTGCTAACCAGAAGGATGGCAGTTCAAACCCACCAGCTGTTCCGTGGAAACTCTGTGGGGCAGTACTACTCTCTCCTATAGGGCCACTATGAGTCAGAATCGACTCGATGGCAACAGGTTTGGTTTTTTGGTTTATATACACATTTCACTGGTTTTCCTTCTCTAGAAAACTCAGCCTGAGACAGTCCCTAAGTGGGTTCGCGTGATGGAGGTGAACGAGTCCCCCCCTCAAATGGGCCATCTCTCTGTACCCCTGATTCTCTATCATGTGGGACTGCTGTTGTTGTCAGATGCCCAGTCCTGCGCCATCCTCACGGTCATTGTTGTGTTTAGTCCATTATCGTGTTGGCCTGGTTTCCATTATGTTGAGAACAATGACCCCGGTATCATTGGGGGCAGAGATTTCCTTGGAGAGAAGGGGCCAGTGACTGAAATGTGTTGGAGAATGGCTGTGCTCTGTTCCCAGGGCCTCAGAGCAAAGCCGTGGTTGTCCCATTTGACAGATGGGAAAAGAGAAGAAGCAACTGGTCCGGGAGCACACAGCACGGCAGGGGCAGAGCTGGGCCTGGGTGGACGTCCACTCCTGGCCAGTCGCCAGTATCTGGGCTCCAAGGAGCAGCTGCCGCACACATCGGCCACCCCAGGAAGGAGACACAGGAGCAAATGGGTTCTTTGGTGAGGGGGCAATTCCAGGGACGTTATGGCTTTCTGGAGCCAGCAGGGGCTTTGGAGCTTGATGGGCCCAGGTTCCAAGCTTGGCTCTGCCACTTGCTACCTTTGTGTCCTTGGGAGAGTCTCGACCCCATGTCGGGGCCTCAATTTCCTCATCTGTAAAATGGGGTTCATAATGCTTATCTCCCCGAGATATTGGAAGGATCACATGAGTTGCCCTTTGAACAGTTGCCTGGCACAGAGAGGGAGGGTCCCAGTTCATGTTGGATGCTGACCTTAGAACCAAGAGAGACAAGAATAGATCCAGGACAGACCCTGACCTCAAATAGCTGACAGGCAGGACAGGGACCTCGCACACTCCAACACAGTGGGAACAAGGACAGTGGATGGAGCTTCTCCCCGCTGCAGGTGAGTCAGCCCCCAACACACGGCGACCCCATGCCTTACAGAGCAGAACTCCTCCACAGGATTTTCTCGTCTTGGATCTTTACAGAAGCAGCTTGCCAGGCCTTTCTTCGGAGGAGCCACCTTTCTGTTAACAGCTGAGCGCTTAACCGCTGCACCACCTGGACAGTTAGGTGGGTTCAAACCATCAACTTTTCAGTTAGGGGTCGAGTACAAACCATTTGCACTAACCAGGGACCTTGCGTGGGGCCTCCAGGGACTCAGTAATCCCTATAAACACTCCCACCCCACGCCTTGGCCTGTGTTCTCTGTGCCCGAGTCTTACCCGTCCATCCGGTTTGCTGGCGTATGGCCCCTACCCTGTGCCCTTGGGCTGACGTGTTTACACAGACCTGTCACCTTCTCCCAGCCTCCTCCTGGGGTACAGGGCTTTGGCAGTGCGGATTTGGTGCCACACAGTCAGACTTTGGAAGCTCTAGCTCAAAACAACAGCCAACTACAGGCCCAGGAGGCAGAGGAAGCCAAGCGGACCCCCCACAGCTCCACCTGGCACCGAGGGGCCAGGCAGGACTGGGCAGCCTCGCTCAGGAAAGCGGGTGTTTACGTTGCAAACAGAGGCTTCAGGGGAATGTCTCTGTGACTCTGCAGCAGGGGGGTGCAGGCGCCAAAGGGCCAGGCCTGTGTCTACGCTGGGCCCCCAGGGTTCTGGCTGCTGCCTGCTGCCCTGAGCACTGACTTGCTCCACTTGTCCACGCCAAGCACCGCGTGTGCTGCGTGAGTGGTGGGCCGCGTGTTGTCCCCACATTATTTGGCATCAGAAGTGCGTGTTCACCCCCAGTGGGCCCGCATCTTCCAGCAGGGGCTTTGCTGAGGTGGAGCTGGCTCCTGAGCTGGTGCATAGAGGCAGGGCTGGCCTGGCTCCCGGCCCCCACCCCAGCCTCATCAGCTCCCATCCTCTCCCTGGCACCACCTCCCTACCCATCCCCAACACTCTGCCCAGCAAACTCCACAGGAGCTCTACTCTCTTGGCAAGCAGCTTCCATGTCAGGCCTGTGCTGGGGCCTCGGGTGACAGTGAGGGAGCGGGGCACCTGCCCTGGGGCAGAGACAGAGCCGCAGCTCCAAATTCCCAGGCTGTGAAGGGGTTAGAAGCCCAGGCCCTGGGGCCACACTCTCGGCCCCACCACTGACCAGCCTGTTTTCCTTGTCAGTAAAACAGGATGATGCAAATCACGGTCCCCACCTGTAGAGCCAAGTGAATAAGTAAAGGCAGGTCCAGCATTCACGGCTTGGGAGCTCACTAGATGTTAGCTATCGGTACACCGTTATCATCTATGCTGGGGTGGGGCAGGCGCTGGGGACTGTGAGTCAAAGGAGGGGGTGCTGAAGCTCTGCACCATTAATTCCGTTTTCACAAACGCTGCTGGACGATCTTGGTGGGTCCCATGGCATCGAAGAGGGGACAGAGGTGAGAGAAGACACCATCCAGGTCATGCAGGGTGGAGTCTGGATTTGACCATGTTGCCTGATTCCAAGCCTCACTGAAAATGACGGGGGGGCGGGCAGAGCTGAGGGAGAAGTACCTAGCATCTGCGGGGAGAAGTCCCCCAGGGCCACAGAGTCAACCCCAGGGCCCACTGGGGTCAGGAGGCCAGCAGCCCTGTGGCCCCATCTCAGGCGAGTCTGGGGCAGGCAGCCCTCCTGCAGGCCTGGGTGTGCTGGCCCATCTCGCCCTCCTTGGAGAAGCCTTCACGTTCCCAAGGCTCCAGCCCCAACATCAGCATTGCTCTGCGTGGATTCACAGAGCCCATGAGCCAGGCCAGAGCTACACTGGGCAGAGTTGGGGACAGAGGTGACGCTGATAAAGTGCTGGTCCCTGTGCCAAGCCTCGCCTTCACCACAGGCACAGTGGGGATGGGGGAAGGCGGCCACGGGACTCTCCCTCCTCAGTCCGAGCCCTTCCCAGCAGTCTCCTGCCTGGATTCCCTTTAACACATCTCTCAAGCCCTGGAGCTGGCAGGACGATGTCTTCAAACAGGAAACGACGAGGCAGCTCTGGGGGAAAGCCCAGGCTCCGGTTAGCCAAGGTACCTGTGGTCCAAGCTGTGGGACCCAGCCTGTTCACCCTGTCTGTGCAGAGGGGTTACAGCACTGGGGGAGGCCAGGACAGAGTGTCCAGGAGTGTGACCCAGGCCTGACCAAACCACTCTGAGCATTGGTTTCCTCCTCTGTAAAAGAGACTGATGATGTGAGGTCCCGGCACTGGCCTGTGGAAATCCCTGAGGTGACACTGTGGGGCAGCCGGTGCTGTTTCCGGTACCCCTGAGCTCTGGTGAGGACAGCTGTGTAGAGCGCTGTAGTCATGCAGCAGCGTCAACAGGGGTTACGAAGAAGGACAGACATGCGGGGACGGGCAAAGCGGGCAGGGCTCGAGTGCTGGCTCCATCATGTAAGAGCTGGGTGACCTTGGGCAGGTCATTCAACCTCTTTGAGCCTCTTTGTGAGGACTGAATGGGAAAAGGTGTCTAAGGTGCCTGCACACAGTAGGGGCTTAATTAACATCAGTCTCACGCATCCTCCCGTACTTGTGAACAGTAGGGAAGAGATGCTGTCTCTCGCACACAGACACACACACAGAGACACATGCGCACGCACACACACACACAGACACACGCACACATAGACACCCACACGCAGACAGACACATGCACACATACACATGCACACAGACACACACGCACACAGATACATGCACACAAAGACATACGCGCAGAGACACATGCACACATACACGCATACATAGAAACACAGGCACAGGCACACACACATGCACACAGACACATACACAAAGACACATGCACACATATACACACACATGCACACAGACACATGTATGCACACAAAGACATATGCGCAGAGACACATGCACACATACATAGAAACACAGGCACAGGCATACATACTCATGCAAACATAGACACACTCAAACACACACAAAAACATGCACACATATACACACATGCACACGTGCACATGCACATGTACGGAGACACATGTATGCATACACAAGCACACACAGACACATGTGCGCAGACCCGCACACACATGCATGCATGCACACGCATGCATGCATGCACATACATGCACACATGTGTGCATGCATACATACACACATGCACGCATACATGTGCACAGGCAGATACATGCGCACAGACACATGTACAGACATATCACACATAGGCATACACAGACACACAGACACATGTACACACAGACATACACAGACACATGCAAACATAGACACATACATACACACGTGCACATGCATGCATACGCAGACGCATGCATACATGTGCACAGGCAGACAAGACACACAGAGACATGTACACACAGACATACACAGACACACAGACACATGTACACACAGACATACACAGACACATGCAAACATGGACACATACATACAGAGACACACATGCCCCTCCCCCCATGTCTGGGGAGGGCAGAAAGTCAGTGTTCATGAAGTGATTCAGTTGCCAAGGCCCTAAGACACGTGGGGAGACCGCACATACCTGGCTCCACAAAGCAGGAAGGGCCTGGACACACCCGCTCCTGTGACTTCCTGGAAGAGCTCCGGTTCAGGTGGGAAGAGGATGAGGTTGTGAGAGCCCAGAAGAGAAAAGCCCTGGGCTCCCAAAGGCACCTGTAGCCAGAGGCCAGGGCACTAGTGGGGCAGATGGCTGTGAATACGTCTTTCCTCTTTCTGGGCCTCAGTCTTCCTTTCATGTGCAATGGGCTGGACCTCCCCAGCTGACCTCCAGGGATGGTTAACAACCACAACAACAAACCGACCGGCACTGAGTCGATTCCACAGGTTTCCAAGAATCTCTCTGGAGCAGACCTCCACATCTTCCTCCCAATCTCTCTCTGGAGCAGAGGTCCACATCTTCCTCCCAATCTCTCTGGAGCAGACCTCCACATCTTCCTCCCAATCTCTCTGGAGCAGACCTCCACATCTTCCTCCCAATCTCTCTGGAGCAGACCTCCACATCTTCCTCCCAATCTCTCTGGAGCAGACCTCCACATCTTCCTCCCAATCTCTCTGGAGCAGACCTGCACATCTTCCTCCCAATCTCTCTGGAGCAGACCTCCACATCTTCCTCCCATGGAGCCGCTGGTGGCTTTGAACTGTCGACCTTTTGGTTTGATCGCTTTAACCGCTGTGCCGTAAGGGCTCCCCCGGGATGGTTAAGAGGTTAAATTAAAAAAAAAAAAAAAAACCCACTGCTGTCAGGTTGATTCCCACTCCTGGCAACCCCGTGTGTTATAGAGTAGAGCTGCTCCACAGGGTTTTCTTCATGGTAACCTTTACAGAAGCAGATCGCCTGGTCTTTCTTCTGCGGTCCTGCTGGGTGGGTTCAAACCACCAAACTTTAGGTTAGCTGATGATCACAAACTGCTTGGCAAGCCAGGCTCCTGTATCCGGGTAAATATACAGGAATAAAAACCCAACTGCCCACCACCACACGTGGGCCCATTCAGGGCCACGCCCCGTGGGTCACTGGTAAATCTCTGAGGCTCTCCCAGGGTGTGGGTAGCGTTGATTTGTAGTGTTTGCCAATTTCTGTGGTGTAAATACTTCCCCCATGGTTGATTTTGAGCTGCCAACCTACAGGCCGAGTAGGGAGCGGCTGTGCACAGACAGCTTTGGAGAGCAGATGAGAGCCAGCTCCCTGGCACCACCAGGCCACAGCCTCCCTCCCCCTCCCCCCTGCATACTCTCTCCTCCCCATTGCTGCCCTCCTGCCTCACCCACCTTGTTTCTGGTCCCCACACCCCAGGTGTGTTCCTTTGCACTTTGCATTATGTCTGCTGCCTACAGTGTTCCTCCCCCAGATTGTGGCATGGCTGGTCATGCTCTGCGTTCCAGGCGTCAGCACAAATGTGACCTCAGAAAAGCTCACCCTGACCACCCTGTACATATTGCTACCCCTTCCCCCCCGCCACATACCCCTTTCACCCTGTGACTTCAGGCTGTTTTAGTTCCTCCGTGGCACCCAACTCTACTTAAAGAGTAGTTATCTGCTAGTCATCTGTCTCACATCCAGCTCAGCCCTGCCTGGGGCATAGTAGGTCCTCAGGCAGTATGAACACCAGGAAGGAAGGAAGGAAGGAAAGAGGGAGGAGGGAGAGAAGGAAGGAAGGAAAGAGGGAGGAGGGAGAGAAGGAAGGAGGGAAGGGAGGAATGGAGAAGGGAGGGAGAAAGGGAGGGAAGGAGGAAAGAAGGGAAGAAAGGAAGGAGGGAGAAAGAGAGGGAAGGAAGGAGGGAAGGAGACAGGGAAGGAAGGAAGGAGGAAAGGAAGGAAGAAGGGAATAAAGGAAGGAGGGAGAAAGAAAGGGAGGGAAGGAAGGAACAGAGGAGAGAGGGAGGGAAGGAAGGAGGGAGGGAGGAAGGAAGGAGGGAGGGAGGGAAAAAGAGGAGGGAGGGAGGGAAGAAGAGAAGGAGGGAGGGAGGGAAGAAGAGAAGGAGGGAGGGAGGCAAGAAGAGAAGGAGGGAGAGCGGGAAGGAAGGAGGGAGAGAGGGAAGGAGAGAGGGGGAGGGGGACAGGGAGGGAAGCAGGGAGAGAGGGAGGAAAGCAGGGAGAGAGGGAGGCAGCAGGCGGCAGGGAGAAGGGAGGGAGGGAGGGAAGAAGGAAGGAAATGGGAACCTACCTGGACTGCATCCTCCCAGGCCTCGCCTGGCTCCCTGCCCCCTCCCCTCACCCCCAGTCCTGCAGCTGCTCTTTAATTGGGGCCCCACGGGCAGCAATCCCCCTGGGCGGCGACCCCAAGTGGCCCTGTAATTGCAATTTCCCGCCCCTTTCCCCCCACCTGAAGGCCCTCTTCAGCAGAAAGAAGGCCTGGCCCCATTGTGCGGCTCAGTGGCCACAAGGATGACCTCACCCCCGCGGGGCTGGGCGGGGCCTCCTGAAAAGGGGCCCAGAGGGGGCCGTGGGGTCCAGGTTGGGAGGAGCTGGAGGCTGTGGCCTGGGACAAAGGGTCGGAGGGGCTGAAGCCCATCCCGGGAGAGGGGGTTTCCAGGGTAAGACAAGGCGCTTTTCATTAGGGAATAATTGGAAGGGGGCAGATTAATCCATGAGAAAGGATCTGGAGGGGAGCTGTGACAGAGGCAGTGTGATTGAGGAGGACTTAGAGACCCACAGACAGACAGACAGGCCTGGGCCAGAAATCAGCCTGCTCTGTGGCCTAGGGCCAGCGACCTCCTCACCTGCGCCTGAGCCTGAGCCTGTGCAGATGATGACAGTCTGTCCACATGGGCTTGTACGAGGTCTGTACTAGACAGTGTCCTCAGGGACCGGGCACACAGCAGGTGCCCCATCAATAGTCCTTTCTGCTGACCTCTGAGTCTGGGTCTGTCTGTTCTCCCTCTTCCTAGACTTTTCTTATCCTCACCCTCCATCTTCCTGACTCAGCTCCCAGGAGCCCAGAGCTTGGCAGCCCCCCCACCCCCACCCAGTGATCACCTGGCTGGGCTCTGGTGCCCTTGGTCCCTCCTGCTGTGGGCTCCAAGCTCAGGGCCAAGTGGGCTCAGGAGAACCTTCATGCCTCATGGTTCAGCCCAGGGTGGTTGTCCTGGTCTCTGCCCCAACTCTCTGCCTCAAGTCCCTAATTAGTGCTCCAGCCCTGCAAACCTGCCCCTAGGGGCTCCCCTACCTGAGAGAGCCCCCTACAGGTGCCCTGGTTTTGCATCTTGCCATCAGGCCCTTCTCCCTGGAGAAAAGGGACAATCCCTGGATCACCTGCAGGATGGAGGGAACAGTATGAAGCAGGGCAGAGGCTACCACATGTTTCAGGGTGGAGGAAACAACATGAAGCAGGGTAGTGAAGGGAACAGCATACTTCAGACTGATGGGAACAGCATGTGGCAGGGTGGAGGGAACAGCATGTTTCAGGGTAGAGGGAACAGCATGAAGCAGGGTAGTGAAGGGAACAGCATACTTCAGACTGATGGGAACAGCATGTGGCAGGCTGGAGGGAACGGCATGCAGTAGGGTGGAGGGAACAGCATGCAGTAGGGTGGAGGGAACAGCATGCAGTAAGGTAGAGGGAACAGCATACAGTAGGATGGAGGGAACAGCATGTGGCAGGGTGGAGGGAACAGCATGTGGCCGGGTGAAGGGAACAGCATGCAGTAGGGTGGAGGGAACAGCATGCACAGATCCAGGTGAGCCCATCATGCTCGGGGGAATGCCCTATCGCTTGGTGGGGGCAGAGTGTGGAGTGCGAGGGAGAACAGGATGCCTCTCCCAGCCTTTGAACTCCTTGTTTATGACTAACAACCATTACAATATGAATTTTATCAGCACTGAATAATTTTCAAGCGACAGTATTTCCAGATTGAAGCTCGTTACGTTCATTTAGTTTCCTGACCTGTCTTCTATCTAATGCGGTGAAACTGTTTCTAGTTTATTATTTTCATTTTATGGAACCCTTTTTCAGTGGGATCAGTATTTTTCCATATGACATTTTCAATGAAAATTTCATCATCTGAACGTTTCACATTTTGCCCGTCACAGCATCTCCCACTGTGGATTTCCTTTGGTGGCCATTTTTTCCTGCCAAGTCCAATGTTTCAGGGACTGATGTTGCAGCTTCTTTATTTGGTTGAAAAGATTTGATTCTGCCATCAATTCCTAAATCAACTTGTTTTCCTGTGGGTAGGCTTGATTTGGGCTTGACCATCCCCGGGTGGTGCAAACAGTTCCGCACTCGACTACTAGCCAAATGTTGGCAGTTCGAACTCACTCAGAGGCACCTCAGGAGATACGCCTACAGGTCTGCTTCTCCTTGAAAACCCTATGGAGCAGTTCTGCTCTGCAATACGTGGGGTCACCACAAGTTGGAATCAACTTGGGGGCAACTAACAATTCTCCCATGGAGATTTAGGCTGGACGTGGTAGGGTCAAAACCCCCTTGGGGTCAAAACGCCCTGCACTGGGAGGTGGTCCAGGTCCTCAACAGCAGAATCAGAGGAAAGTCCATGGAAAATTACGACCGAATTCAAGCAGGTCTGCGAATGGCCCAGGCCCTTCAGGAATGAAGGTTTGGGTCGCCCCGCCAGGCAAGCCCCACAACCAACTGAGGTGTTTGCTGGAGGCAGACTGGTATTCATGTTCTCCCCTTGAGTGTGGGTGGGACCTGTGACTTGGTTCTAACCAATGGAGTATGGCAAAGATGATGGGTGTCATTTCTATGATTGGGTTACATAAGATTATGACTTCTGCCGTCTAGCAAACTCACCCCTTGCTGGCTCAGAGGAAGTGAGCCGCCATCTTGGAGAGGCCCACATGGCAAGGAGCCGAGGGAGGCCTCTGGCCAGCAGCCAGCGAGAGCCTGAGGCCCATAACTCAGAAGGAACTGAACCCTGCCAACAGCCACGTGAGCTTGGAAGCGGACCCTTCCCCAGTCGAGCCTAGAGGTGAGGCTGCAGACCCTGGGCCAGCATCTTGATTGTGACCTGGTAGAGACACGGAGGCAGAGGACCCAGGTAAACCATGCCCAGACTCCAGACCCACTGAAATCTTTCGATCATCAGTGCGGGCTGTTTTAAGCCGTGAAGCTTTGTGATAATTTCTTACGCAGTGATAGGTAACTAAGACATCAGGCAAGCATCATCATCGCCATAAGTAACAGTAGTAATAGTAGGAGTACAAAAAGTAGTGGTGGAGGTGGAGGTGGAGGTGTTGGTAGAGGTGGAGGTGTTGGTAGAGGTGGAGGTGTTGGTAGAGGTGGAGGTGTTGGTAGAGGTGGAGGTGTTGGTAGAGGTGGAGGTGGAGGTGGTGATGGTGGAGGTGGAGGAGGTGGTGATGGTGGAGGTGGAGGAGGTGGTGATGGTGGAGGTGGAGGAGGTGGTGATGGTGGAGGTGGTGGTGGTGGTGGAGGTGGAGGAGGTGGTGGTGGTAGAGGTGGTGGAGGTGGAGGTGGAGGTGGAGGTGGTGGAGGTGTTGGCGGAGGTGTTTGTGGTGGTGATGGTGGTGGTGATGATGGTGATGGTGGTGGTCCTTGTCATATTAGTAGTATAGAGTTACAGTTGCATATTGAGTGAGGGCTTTGGTGATTCAGTGGTAGAATTCTCTCCTTCCACACAGGAGATACGGGTTCAATTCCTGGCCAACAAGCCTCATGTGCAGTCACCACCCACCTATCAGTGGAGGCTTGAGTGTTGCTATGATGCCGAACATATGTTGTGTGAAGCTTGCAGACTAAGACAGACTAGGAAGAAAGGCCTGGCAGTCTACTTCTAAAAATCAGCTAATGAAAACCATATGGATCATAACCAGTCACGGGAATGGTGCAGGACTGGGCCGCGTTTTGTTGCACTGTGCGTGGGGTTGGCATGAGTTGGGGCCAACTTGGTGGCAGCTAGCAGCAACAAGAAGAATGTATATTGAGCACCTGCTAAGTGTTTCACGTGCTTGCTCTTTCTTACTGCTCACAATAACTGTCACCATTTTATGGTCACCATTTACAGATGTGGAAACTGAGGCTCAGGAGTTTAACATGACCTGGGACACACCAAAGCAAGGCCCGACTCCCAGAGCCTGGCTCTGAGCTAAGAACTGGCTGGAGACGGGGAGGTAGACCAGGGGCCACAGTTCCAATTCCCTTCTTCCTCCCAGATCCCTCCACCCTCCACACCTTTCCTCCTTAGGTGCAGACACCTTCCCCTCATAAAAACGGCCACGCAGACATATTTCCCAGAAACACAGCATCAGTTTTACCTGCACCTTTAATGAGCGTTTAATTCTTTCAATCGCCTTGTGGTCCGTTTGCAGGGGAAGCCGAACCACCGAATCGTTGCTTACTTCACCCGCCGACGGGAACTAGATTCATTTAGAAGAATCTATTGCTAATTTGAAAGCTCTGATTCTATAATTTCCTACAGGGAAGACATGTAAATTGCGTGTTATTTAACACCCTTTCATGGCAGGTGAGTTCCGCGGGGGCAATTATAACCTGCTCTCTACCCTTCTTACCGGTTCCTGACAAGGGGGGAGGCGGGAGGAGGGAGACCGGAGAATGTTTTTAGGGCTGGTCTCTAAATGGCTTTAGGAAACCCTGAACTGGAAGGATGTGGAAATCAAAAGACGTATTGCATTGGGCAAATCTGCTGCAAAAGATAGCTTTAAAGTGTTGAAAAGCAAAGGTGTCACTTCAAGGACTAAGGTGCGCCTGACCCAAGGCATGGTATTTTCAGTCACCTCATAGGTGTGCAAAAGCTGGACAAAGAATAAGGGAGACCGAAGAAGAATTGAAGCCTTTGAATTAAGGTGTTAGGGAAGAATATTGACTATAGCACGGACTGCCAGAAGAACGAACAAATCTGTCTTGGAGGAAGTACAACCAGAATGCTCCTTAGAAGCAAGGATGGCGAGACTACATCTCACATACTTTGAAGATGTTATCAGAAGGGACCAATTCCTGGAGAAGGGCATCATGCTTGGTAAAGTAGAGGGTCAGCGAAAAAGAAAAAGACCCTCAATGAGATGAATTGACACAGGGGCTGCAACGATGGGCTCAAGCACAACAACGATTGTAAGGACGGCGCAGGACCGGGCAGTGTTTCCTTCTGTTGTACATGGGGTCGCCGTGAGTCGGAACCGACTCAACGGCACCTAACAGCAAGGAACTACTAAAGGAGCCCTGGTAACATGGTGGTTAAGCGCTTGGCTGCTAACCAAAAGGTCAGCAGTTCCAACTCACCAGCTGCTCCACGGAAGAAAAGACCCGGCGATTTGCTCCAAAAAAATTACAGCCTAGGAAACCCTTTGAGGCAGTTCTGCTCTATCCTATAGGTCACTAGGAGTTGGAATTGACTCGATGGCACACGATAATAGGGACTACTGACTGAAAGGCTGATGGTTCAGAGCCACCCCAGAAGAAAGGCCTGGCTATCTGTGTCCGAAAGGCTACAGCCTTGAAAGCCCCATGGAGCTGTTCTACTCCGCACACACGGGCCCACCGTGAGTCAGAATCGACTTCACAGCAGCTAACAACAAGTGCAGTCAGCTGGCGCGGTGTCTGCCCCCCTGCCCCTCCACCCTCAGGCAGTGGACTGCCAGGCAGGCCGGGCCCTCAAGTCCTCAGGTCTTTCCCTAACCATGTGCAAGCTAGAAAATCACTGCAGAGGGTGAGAGCCGGTCAGGACCCCCAGCCCTGCATCCCAGGGTCTCTGTCCCCAGCTGTGTGATACAGAGCCGTCCCTGGACCTCTCTGGCCTCGGTTTCCATCTGTACCAGTGGGGCGATCATACCCAGCCTGGGCTGATGGGAGGATCAGCCGAATACTGAGTGCGAAATTAAAAACCCTCTGCACACTGCAAAGCCCTGCCCCCTCCCGCAGGATGCACTTGGCGGGAGGCCTTCAGCCCCTTGAAGCCCCTGCTCAGGGCTGGACTCCCCTGCTCCCACCCAACAAACTGCCCAATGGGACCCAAATGGTCCTGGCTCTCAGGGTTTACAAGGAAAGGCTATTTCTTCCCTCATGGTTGTGGCAAACAGACTCTGTGTGCCCCTCCACACGTGCACGCGCACACACACACACACATCTGAGTAGACGTTTCTGGAAGAATGTTCAAGAAGCAGGACCATAGGGAACCTCTGAGGTGAGGAGCTGGGGGTGGAAAACGGAGACAGTCTTCACTTTATGCCCTTTTGTGCTGTTTGGATTTCTTCTCTCTTATTTTCCTCCCTCCCTCGCTGCTTCTCTCTCTCCTTCCTTCCTTCCCTCCCTCCCTCTTTCCTTCCTATCACTTGCATGTACTACCTACTCAAAAACATTACACGTTTATTCATTTTTAACAAATAAACATGTGACCAAGGCTCCCCCCACTTCCTGACCTCCCCACCTCCTCCTCTTTCTCTTCTGAGTCCCCCATTCAGCCCCCATTCAGCTGGTCATTCAGGCCACAACATTTGAGCACCTGCCCCAGCTAGACCTCTGGCAGTGCACCGAGGAGGGATGGCTTTCTCCTGGAGCTGCCCCTGAGCTGGGCCTGGGAGGAGAAGCAGGGGTCCGCTACTCCCTGGGGGAGCTAGAAACAAACTCATGTCCCCCTGAAAAGCAAAGACACTGGCACGAGCGCCCCGACAACCTATCGCAAAGCACTGGGGACGGGGACGGGCGCCACCTGCTGGGTGCAGGTGGGAAGTGCGCTCTGACATCAGCTCCTCGCCTCTGATTCTTCCAGACTGGGGATGCGCTTAGGGCAGGGGTGTCCTGAGCGCTCTTCTCCTCCACCCCACCCCCTTACTGGTGAAGTATCCTTCTCCCCAACAAATTCCTCCAAACAGCTGCCTCAGGTGTTTTTCACACCTGCATGGTTTTACATGTCAGAGGTGTGTCAGGCGCTGTAGACTTTCCCTCACTCCCCAGACGTGCACAGAGGGCCAGTCCCTGTCCTAGGCATAGGTGAGACCTTGACAAACAAGATACTCCTGGTCCCTGCGGGCTCTGGGGGCAGGAGGAGAGGTTAAACAGCTTGTGACCCAAGGAGCCATTTCATTGCAAGTATAAAGGTGCTTGGGGGGTGGGGAGGGGGCAGGGAGGGCAAAGCGCTGTCTCAGCTGGTCACCACAAGAGACTCCCAGGTAAGACGGATTTCAGTGTTACAGGGAGGCAAGGAGGTGGAGTGACTCCTCAAGGTCACACAGCCAGGAGGTGGGCTCAGATTGGGACCCAGGTCAGATTGGGACCCGGGCTCTGGAGGCCAGGAGGGCGCAGGGATCTCTGAAGACCGGCTGGCAGGCTACAGGCACAGCCCCCCACTCCCTCCCCGGCCAGGCCCTGGGGAGCAGCTGCTTCTGGATTTCAGGGGGTTTGCCCACAGAAACTTCTAGAAGTTAGACCCAGGCCCCCTGAAAGATCTGTGTTCTCCTCCTGTCCAAAGGGGCAAGTCTTCCAACACAGTCCCACCCCACCAGCCCCTTTTGTCAAATGAGTCCACCATCTTCATGAGAAAAGAGGCCCTGCAGTACAGCGTGGCTGTCCCTGGGCCACTAGAATTGCTATCCCCTTGCTGGGCCTCAGTTTCCCCTCCTGGGCAGTGAGGGTCAGCTGGATGCTCAGGCCTAGGTTCATCTGGTGTTAGAATCCTCTTCACCTGCCTCTAGTCATCAGTGAGGAAGACAGACTCCTCAGTGGTCTGGACGTCCTCAGCTTCCCCAAGGTGACCCATCTATGGAAGACCAAAACCACAGTGGTTTGCAGACTGTGGAGGCAAACTGGACTCTTGGCCACACGCAGCTCACAGATGTCCCTTTGGGATGGAGATACAACCCATAGGGCCTGTTGTGGCCAGGAGGGACATTGGGCCAGATCCCCTTTCCTCCACACTGTGTCTGCAGCCCCTCCTTGAGCAGGTCTCCAACCCCCCTGTGGGTAAATCATGGGAACTCTGGGCTAGACCACAGGTTCAAATCACCCTCCCAACCCTGGCAATGCCATTTTATACCTGTGTGCCCTGGGTAGGGCAAACAGTTCATGTACTCAGCTGCTAACCAGAAAGTCAAAGGTTCAAGTCCACCCAGAGGCACCTTGGAAGAAACACCTGGCAATCCATTTGCAAAAAATCAGCCACTGAAAGCCCTCTGGAGGGCAGTCCTACTCTGACACAAAAGGAGTCCCCGTGAGGTAGAGTCAGCTGGACAGCAGCTGGCTCTGGGCCCTCGGGCAGGTGACGGAGCTCAGCCACCAGCATCTTGCCTCATTATATGTAAAGTGAGGATGGTGGCAGCGCCCACTCCTCAGTGTCTGGGGGACTGGATGGACGACCCTGTGCAGTATCAGCAGTGCTCAAGGAGAGTTAGCCCTGGTGGAGAGCGTTGGCCAGCCCCCCACAATGACCACCGCCCCCCTCGACTGTGGAATGGAGAATGGGTGCGCAAACATTCTGCACATCAACCAACGTGCACAATACCTGGCAGGTTTACCTTCAATATCTCACTTAACCCTGTTTCTACACCCATTTTATGGTTGGGGAAGCTGAGGCCCAGATAGAGGTGGGATGTTCCCGGAGTCACGCAGTTAATATGAGGCAGCACTGGATTCAAACATCTCTCTGGGAGGAAGGTCAGTGTCAGTTCATCAGGAAACAGCCTGGACCCTGGGCCCTGAGTCCTTGTGGAAAATCACAGCCCCTTTGTATTGGAGGCCCTGACTGGTGCAAACGGTTAAGTGCTTGGCTGCTTACCAGAAGACTGGCAGTTCAAGTCCACCCAGAGGTGCCTCGGGAGAAAGGCCTGGCTATCTCCTTCTGAAAACCCTGTGGAACACAGTTCTACCTTGGCACACGCGGGGTTGCCGTGAGCTGGAGTTGACTTAATGGCACCCAGGTACTGGTTCATCTTTCATAGCCAGCGCATCCCCATTTTGGCCACAGCGGGGCAGCAGCATCCTAGGCATTGCAGGCCTTGGGCTGTGCCACCGCCTGTCCTGTAAGCCACCCGACACCCAGCCTGGAGCCCCAGACTATGGCAAGGTTGGCACAGGGAGAGAGGGTGCGGGGCCTGAGGGCACTCGGATCTGAGACTGGGACCCAGACTCAGCCTTGCCGCCTCCACTGCCTTGGTGCAAATACATAAGGAAAACGCTGGGATGGGTTAAGGGCTGGCAGGCGGCAGGTTCCAGTCCCAGCTCTGTGTCTCTTGCTGTGTGACCTGAGTGACCTGTCCCTCTCTGGGCCTCAGTTTCCCCATAAAATATGGTCCAAATCAGGGGTTGCAAACCAACAATGTGCAGTTTTCTTCAATCCTTACGGTGTTGTTAAAAGTGTTAAGTGAGACACAAGAGAAAGATTAGTCCAAAGGATGAATAGACCACAACTACCACAGACTGAGTCCAGCACAACGAGATGGTGCCCAGCTACCACCAGCGACTGCTCTCACAGAGATCACAACAGAGGGTCCTGGACAGAGCTGGAGAGAAATGTAGAACAAAATTCTAACTTGCAAAGAAAGGCCAGACTTACTAGTCTGACAGAGACTGGAGAAACCCTGAGAGTATGGTCCCCGGAAGCCGCTTTAGCTCAGTACTTAAGTCATTCCTGAGGTTCACCCTTCAGCCAAAGATCAGACAGGGCCACGAAACAAAATGAGACTAAATGAGCACACCAGCCCAGGGGCAAGGACGAGAAGGCAGGAGGGGACAGGAAAGCTGGACGAATGGAAATGGGGAACCCAAGGTCCAAACGGGAGAGTGTTGACATGTTGTGGAGTTGGCAATGCGTGTCACAAAACAATATGCACATTAATTGTTTCATGAGAAACTAATTGACTCTGTAAGCCTTAATCTAAAGTACAATTAAAAAAAAATCTAGATTCAAATTCTCATAGAATCTGTACTTTCTGAAGCCAATGAGGCTGGATGAACCCAAGAATTAAAAAAAAAAAAAGTGAAAAAAAATCGGATTTCATCCCCAAATGCAGATTCCTAGGCTTTCTTGGACATTTCAGAAACTCTGGTAACGCTGGGTGGCTGCCAGTTCCCACCACACTTACTCAGGAGGCCTTTGCCTTTGAGATCGTTGGGGGCTCCCACCATTGGTATCCTGTCTAGCTGGGTGTCTTTGTTGGAGGGGTGCTATTCTGCACGTTGAATGATTCAGGAGCATCCCCAGGTTACAACAACCAGACGGGGGTTTTAGGAGAGTAGAAGGGAGTGGGTCACTAGCCAGCCCAGAGGGGCTCCTGGGAGGGTTTGCTGAACGCCGTCTGAGGGTAGAGCGGGCCATGCCTTCGCCTACAGCTAAAGGCTCACGGTGCTCACCAGGGGAGATTTGGCCCCCGGAGGACATTTGGCAACATCTGCAGATACTTTTTGTTGCTTCCATACTCCTTGTGCGATGTAGCCATTGCCAATTTTTAAAACTCAGATATAATTTTGCCCCTCTCCTTGCCCAATAAGGACTCCTCTCTGCCTTCTAATGTTTTAAATTTTTTTTTTTCACTGAAAGAAATGAGGCTGGTTCTAGGTTTACATTTATTAATTTTTAATATTTAAAATCGTGACGGCATTATACATACAAGAGTGTATGGGCCACGTCTGTTAAGGAATGAGCAAATGTTCACCCAGGTGCTCACCACCCGGATCAAGAATTAGAGCGTTGTTCTGGCCCTACAAGTTCTCACTACCATAAATTTTGCGTTAACCGTTCCTGTGGTTTTCTTTGTAAATGGAATTCTTTATAGAAGTGGAATAATACCATAAATATCCTTATGTGACTTGATTCTTTCACTAGACGCTCCCGCATGTTGTTGGACATGGCTGTGGTTGACTCAGGGTGGTCACTGTATAGTATTCTATCGTGGGAATGTTCTGCTTGCATTTGTTCATTTCATCGGTGATGGACATTTGGGTAGTTTCGGTTCAGGTTATCAGGAAGCAGCACTTGTGCGTATCTCCCGGCACACACGTGCAAGAATTGCTGGGTCACAGAGTCTTGACATCTTCAGCTTTTCCAGGTCATGCCAAATGTCTTCCAAAGGGGTTGAACCAGTTTACTCGTCCGCCATCAGTGTGTTTGAAAACTCCCAGTATTCCAAATCCTTGCTAATCCTCAGTTTTGTTAAACTTTGTAAATTTTGTCAAATTGGTGAATGTATAAGGCTTCAGTTTCCATTTCCCTGATTTCTAATGAAGTTGATGGTCTTTTCATTTGTTTACAGGGCTTCTACTTCTCTGAAATGCTTATTTCTTATTATTATGTTACCATCTTTGTATTAGGTTGTTTACTTTTTCTTACTGGTGCTCAGGAATTGTTTATATATTCTGGACAATAAGGCTTTGTCAGCTATATGTGTTGTGAGCATCTTCTACTCTGTGGCTTGTCTTTTTAATCTCTTTCTGATCTTTTGGGTTTTTTTTAAAACATCTTAACTTTAATGTAGTCAAATTTATCAACTTTTTCTTTACTCTTCTACCCAAGTCATAAAGATATTCTCCTCTTTGTCTTTTTATGTAAGTTAGCTCTTGTATAGTGTGAAGTAGGGGTCCAATTTCATTTTTTTCTATGTGGAAACCCAATTGTTCCACTGCCATTTATTGAATAGTGATTTGAAATGCCAGCTCAGCCATAAGTCAAGTCTCCACATATGCTTGGGTTTGTTTCTGAGCTCTGCATTCAGCTACATTAGTCTATTTGCCTCTGTAACAACATCTTAAAAACCCTGTTGCCATCGAGTCAATTCTAACTCATAGCGATCCTATAGGACAGAGTAGAACTGCTCCATAGGATTTCCAAGGATCAGCTGGTGGATTCGAACTGATGGCCTTTTGGTTAGCAGTCAAGCTCCTAATCATTGTGTCATCTTACTCCCTTAATTTTTATACTTCTGTATTATTATTGGTAGAACAAGTCCATACCTTGTTCTTCATCTTCAGGAGAGTCTTGGCTATCTCTGAACCTTTTGTCTTGTATAAAAACTAAAACCAAACCCGTTGCCTTTGAGTCGATTGATTCATGGTGACCCATGTGCTACAGAGTAGAACAGTTCCATAGGGTATTCTTGACAGTAATCTTTATGGACCAAAATGGATGTCAGAAGAGACCCTGAAACTTGCTCTTGAACACAGAGTAGCTAAAGTGAAAGGAAGAAATGATGAAGTGAAAGAACTGAGCAGAAGATTTCAAAGAGCAGCTCGAGAAGACAAAGTCAAGTATTATATTGACATGTGCAAAGACCTGGAGATAGAAAACCAAAAAGGAAGAACATGCTCAACATTTCTCAAGCTGAGAGAATTACAGAAAAAACTCAAGCCTGCAATTATAATATTGAAGGATTCTATAGGCAAAATATTGAACAACGCAGGAAGCATCAAAAGAAGATGGAAGGAATACACAGAGTCACTGTACCAAAAAGAATTGGTTGAGGTTCAACCATTTCAGGAGGTAGCATATGATCAAAAACTGATGGTACTGAAGGAAGAATTTCAGGCTGCACTGAAGAAACTGGGTAAAAACAAGGCTCCAGGAATTGATGGGATATCAACTGAGATGTTTCAGCAAAAGGGTACAGCACTGGAAGTGCTCACTCCTCTATGCCAAGAAATTTGGAAGACAGCTACATGACCAACCGACTGGAAGAGATCCATATTTATGCCTATTCCCAAGAAAAGTTATCCAGCTGAGTTAGGAAATTATTGAACAATATTGTTAATAGCACACATAAGTAAAATTTTGCTAAAGATCTTTCAAAAGTGTCTGCAGCAGTACATCAACAGGAAACTGCTAGAAATTCAAGCCAGATTAAGAAGAGGCTATGGAACGAAAGATATCATTGCTGATGTCAGATGGATGCTGGCTGAAAGCAGAGAATACCAGAAAGACGTTTAACTGTGTTTTATTGACTATGCGAAGGCATTCGGCTGTGTGGATCATAACAAATCATGGATAACTTTGCTAAGAATGGGAATTCCAGAACACTTAATTGTGCTGGTGAGGAACCTACACATAGATCAAGAGGCAGTCAGTCAAACAGAACAGGGGGATACTGCGTGGTCTAAAGCCAGGAAAGGTGTGCGTCAGGGTTGTAGCCTTTCACCACACTTGCTCAACCTGGACTATATGAAAAAGAATGCGACATCAGCCTTGCAGGAAGACTCATTAACAACCTGCGTTATGCAGATGATACAACCTTGCTTGCTGAAAGTGAAGAGGACTTGAAGCACTTACTGATGAAGATCAAAGACCACAGCCTTCAGTATGGATTATGCCCCAACATAAACAGAATAAAAATCCTCACAACTGGACCAATGCACATCATCATAATAAACAGTGATAAGATTGAAGTTGTCAAGGATTTCATTTCACTTGGATCCACAACCAACAGTCATGGAAGCTGCAGTCAAGAAATCAAAAGGCTCATTGCATTGGGAAAATGTGCTGCAAAAGACCTCTTTAAAGGGTTGAAAAGCAAAGATGTCACCTTGAAGACTAAGGTGCACCTGACCCAAGCCATGGTATTTTCAATTGCCTCATATGCATGTGAAAGCTGGACGATGGATAAGGAAGACCGAAGAAGAACTGACACCTTGAATTATGATGTTGGTGAAGAATATTGAATATACCATAAACTGCCTAAAGAATGACCAAATCTGTCTTGAAAGAAGAACAACCAGGATGCTCCTTAGAAGCAAGGATGGCAACACTTTATCTCACATGCTTTGGATGTGTTATCAGGAGGGATCAGCCCCTGGAGAAGGACATCATGCTTGATAATGTAGAGGGTCAGCAAAAAAGAGGAAGACTCTCAACAAGATGGATTGGCATGGTGGCTGCAACAATGGGCTCAAGCATATTAAAGACTGTGAGGATGGCACAGGGCTGGGCAGTGTTTCATTCTGTTGTTCATAGGGTCACTATGAGTCAGAATCAACTTGACAGCACCTAACAACAACAACATGGACTCAAACATCAAAGATCATGAAGATGGCACAGGACCGAGCAACATTTCCTTATGTTGGTTGCCCTGAGTAACAGCCAACTCGAAAGCAGCTAACAACAGGTCTTCTATCACCCTCATCTGCCCATGGAATCTGTGCCCGGTTCCTCCCCAGGTTGGGCATACAGCTTCTACCCTGGAATCTCCCTTCTCCAGCACCCTGGGGGTTCTCCTTGCCTTTCTCCTGTTTCCTGTATTACATAATTTTCTCTTTCTTGGTTTGCCCATTCATTCTGGTGAACTGTCTACTCTCGTAATCTCTTGAGAAAGGGTATAAGGGAAGTAAATATGTCATGACTTTGCATGTCTAAAAAAAATCTTCATTTATCTTCACATTTGACTGATACCTTAGCTGGGTAAAAAAAAAAAAAAAAATCTAGGTTGGAAATACTTTTCCTTCAGCATTTCACAGGCCTGACTCCCACGGCTGCTAGCTGCCAGTGTTCCTGTCAAGAAGTCCAAAGCTACTCCTGATCCTCATGTATGACCCTTTTCCTCTCCCTGGAAGCTTGTGGGGTCTCCTCTTTGTCCCAGTATCTCAAGCTTCACGATGATGTGCCCTGGAATGGGTCTCTTTTTAGGTACCATAGAGGGCACTTAGTGGGCCCTTGCGATCTCTAAACTTAGGTCTTTCTTTCTGAACGCTACCTCAAATTGTTGATGAATTCCTTCCTTCCTTTTTAAGTTTTATCTTCTCTGTCTTTCTGAAACTTCTGTTAATTGGACATCAGACGTCTTGGAGTATTCCTTTTTTTTTTTTTCCTCCTTTTTTCCATCTCTGTCCTTTTCCTCTGCTTCCAAGGATATTTCCTCAAATTTATCTTCCAACTCTTCTACTGAATTTTTAAAATCTCTGCTATTTTTTAAATTTCCAAGGGCTCTTTTTTTATTCTCTGAATGTTTATTTTTTATAGGGTCCTGTTCTTGAGTCATGGGTACAATGTCTTCTTTCTCTAAGAATGTCAATGAAAGCCTTATTTAATTTTTTTTCCTCTCCCTCCAAAGAGTCTTTGTTTCCTCCAAGCTGCTTTTCTCCGATTGTTGTTTGTTTGGCTTCACCTTTCACGTGCGCTGCTCTTCTTCATGTCTGGTCATCCTTGGCAGTCTGCTCACAGGGACTAAGCTGATTTGCCTTTCTGAGTGTGTGGGTGGGGTCTGGCAATGTTGGCTTCCCCGAGAATCACTTGGCCAGGATGTTTAGTTTGGGAATTGCTAATTTCCATATTTAAAGATCTTTTCCCTGACCTTGTTAGATCTCCCAGAGAAAGCTCTTCTAGTCTCTTGCCTGGAGGTCGAAGGCCTGGCTGTTAGTGTTCTAGGACACGAAAAACTCCTTACCATTGAGTTGATTCCCACTCATCGCAACCCTGTGTGTTACAGAATAGAGCTGCTCCATAGGGTTTTCTTGACTATAATCTTTACTGAAGCAGATCACCAGGATTTTCTTCTGTGGCACCACTGGGTGGGTTTGAACCAAACCCATTGCATGGAGTTGATTCCAACACGTAGCGACCCTAAGGACAGGGTAGAACTGCCCCATAGAGTTTCCAAGGAGCATCTGGTGGATTCGAACTGCCAACCTTTTGGTTAGCAGCCATAGCTCTTAACCACTATGGCCACCAGGGTTTTCTTTAGGTTAGTAGATGAGCACAAGCCATTTTCGCCACACAGGAACCTTCTAGGACACAAGTGGGAGGAAAAGTCTGGGCTTCCCAGGGTCCCATAATCGTAAACCCAGAATGGTATTTCCAGTTCTCTGCTGGGCTTCATGTGCACCTGTCTCACCTCTCAGAGTATAAACCCTCTGCCTCCTCCAGGGAGAACTTGGGGGGATGGCTCGCTTGGTGGCCTGGAGTTGGGAAGAAAACTCTGGGTTTTTAACGGTTTCTTAAACAGGTGATCAACCAGACCGCCTCGTTTTAGTCAAGCCCTGTTCACATCCACTTCCAGAGGCGCCTGGAACAGCCCATCCCCAAGCCTTTTGGGGGTCCATGATGTAAGTTGGGTAGGGTCTAACTTTCCTCACCCTCAGCTTAGGGTTCAGTGGCCCTACTGACAGTCAGTCCATCTGTTTTACAGCTTCCTAAGTTTGAGTCCTCCATCTCCACTCCCACCCTCTCCATTCTTCTGAGTTTATGGCTTTGTGAGAAGTCCCTTTATTGTCTTTTTAGCAGGTTTGGGGAAGGAAGCATGGAGTCCCTAGGTGGTACAATCAGTTAAGCACTCAACTACTAACAAACAGGTTGGCAGTTCAAACCCACCCAGAGGTGCTTCAAAAGAAAGGCCTGGTGATCTGCTTCTGAAAAGGCCACAGTCTTGAAAGTCTGTGGGGCAGTTCTACTTTGCACACAAGGGGTCACCATGAGTCAGGAGTCACCATGAGTCAGGAGGGATCGAGGGCGGTTGGTTTGGTTTGAGGAGGAAGCACGAGGAGAAGCGGGTGTTGAATCTGTTCCCTCTACTGGAAGCCCTTGTTTATTTCTTTAAATGTCTGCCTGGCCCGCTAGCCTGTGACCTTCTTCTGGAAAAGGAGCAGGTTCAAGTCATTTCCAAGGAGGAAGCAGCTGTAGTAAATACTGGTTTGATGCGTTAAAGAGAAAAGCGAGGTTGACCTTACCAAAAGGAGTCATAAGGTGGTAAAGGAAGCACCGTATCTCAGTCCAGAAGATTGAGTTCAAATCCCAGGTCTGCTACTGACCTGCTGGAATTGAGCAAGTCATTTTATTTTTCTGTGTCTCCATCTCCTCATCTGCAAAACGGGTATACCCAGATTACCTCATCAAGTTGATGTGAAACGGAAGCAAGAAGATGTGTGTGGCAGTACGCAGGGAACATTAAACCACACTAGAGGTGTCTGTAGTTAAGAATACTAAGAGTAAGATTGCCACAGCAATAACGGTCATTAGTAGAAAGAATATAGGATTGGAGATCAGGAGAGCTGGGCTAGAATCTGGCTTCCACCATTGACTGTTTTTTATGACTATAGTCACTTCTCTTTCCCAGGCTTTTCCTCTTCATCCTGCTTATTCTCCGTGTTTTCTTCTTTACAGTTCTTCTTCCTCCTCTTTCTTCGTCATCATGACCTTCATCATCACCTCACGATCAATGATGAAGATCGCCATCATTACCACCGCGATCAACATCTTTCTCATCATCATCATCATCTCATAGGCATCGATCCAACAACACAAACGCAGCAAATATCATAGAGTGAGCACTTGGCAAGCGCTGGGAAGTAGCTAAACACTATAATTATATGTAACTACAGATGTTATTTTATTTGATCGTTACCACAACTGTAGGAAGTAGGTTTATCATCATCATCCCTGTTTTACAGTTCAGAAAGTGGAGGCTCAGATTAAGTGACTTTCCCAAGGTCACACAGCTGAGAAGAGGTGGGAGAAGCCTAAAACCCAGTTCTGTCTGACTCACAAACTTGACTTTCACCTCTGAGCGTTGCTGTCACACGGAGCCTCTGGGGCTGCTTAGCTCCAACGTTTTGTGATTCTTCACAAGCCCTCAGGGTAGGAGCGCAAAGCCATGTGTTCAGGGGCTGAGAAGGCTTCTCAAGTCATAGCTCCTAAGTATTTCCTTTCTGACCCTCATTTTCACTGGTTTTACATTGTGAGCGTCTTAAGGTGTTTTTTTTTTGTAAAGTTAAAACACATTTTCACAAGGTTGGCTGGATCAGACGTAGGCTTTTAGACGCTGTTTGGCTTGGCACAGTTTCCAAATGTCTCCCAGTCACTGTTGCTTTATATTTCTTTTTGCCAAGACCAAGATCAGAAATAACTCAGCTGTGAAAAAAAAAAAGTATATATATATATATATATATATATATATATATATATATATATATATATATATATAAGCTTGCCGGCAGTCCTTGAAGAAGGTGAATTGCTGGTGGGTTATTTTTCCCCCTTGAGTCAGAAGTGTGAAGGTAGGTGGGAGAAAGAGCAAGGTTCTGAAAGACCCATGTATATTTAGGCATCAGGACTAGTTCCATTTTAAGAAAGAGGAGGGTTGAGGCATCCGTACACCGTCAAACAGACCAGCTCATTCTCCGCCAGGCTCTTGATGCCTCTTGGTAGATCTTATGGTTAGGACTGCTAAAATACACAGGCCCCAAATTTGGTTGGTATGGTTCCAACTGGCAAGAAGTAATTTCATTTTGTGACCATGAAACTTCTCTTACCGGCCAGTGTTGAAGCTTTCTGTTGACCATATTCTGGTTGCAATGTGCCCCTGAGTACAGAGGTGAAGCCATGATTAAAAGCTGCTGACGTGCAAATACCCTGCAGAAATGCCTTTCTTTCTTCAACATCTAGGAGAGAGACCATAAGCCTAGGGCGCTGGCTGTACTTGAAATTCATAAATTGTGCAGATAAGGCAGGTTATATGTTATAATGAGGATTCATTCATTGATTTGTTCAACTTTCTCCACACTTTTCTCAAATGCCTTCATTGTTTCATGGCGCCACATCAGGACTAAGAACACTGAGCTTCTCCTGCTCCTTGTCGTGGAGAAGCCCATTGTTTGGAGGCAAACATGGCACAAAAGCAAAAACAAAGAAAACACACACGTATAACTAGAGCATGCTGTGGGGTGTTCAAAAAGAACACTAGGCTAAAGGCCAAAACAGGCTCTAGAAAGTTCTTAGAACTTCTATCTCTGGCAATCTGCCAGATTAGATTACCTGGAATGACTCTCCCAAATAAAATAACTAAAATTCTGGAAAATTTTTAAAAAATCTTTTTACACACTGCTGAGTTGATGTGAAAGTAGGAAAAGAATGGAATCCTCCCCCCTGCCAAAAAAAAAAAAAAATGAAGACAGGAGCCCTGGGAGACACTGGGCTTCTGCTTTGGTAGTTGCATGAAGTACAAGGAGCGGGAGATAAAGTCTAGGCTCTGCCCAATAAAAATCTAAGAGGAGATCCCTTCAAGCTAGAACCTAAAACAACTATGTTCAGAGTGTAGGGGAAAATGAGAAGTAAATCCCCCAAGGCAGAAAAGAACAGAGAGGAAACTTGCCTGTCTTGACCTTTTGGGTTGAGAAGAAAAAAAAAAAAAATTCCCTTGAGAATTTGTAATCACAAGCTGGACCTCATACGATTTTCAGTTTGAATTCATGCTACTGTGTGGTCCCCAAAAACTCAAGTATGGAATTTAAAGCAGCTGCTGCTTGATAGTGCCCTCAGTCAACTGGTAGAAGCAAACTCTAAACCTCACTAGAGGAATTAAACTAGAGTGTAAGCCTTTTTTTTTTTTTTTGTAAGCCTTATATAATTTCCACAAGTAAAGTTACAAAGAAAATGAACAGCTTACAGTGAAAAAACAAACAAACAAAACCCTATCAACTTCACAAGGAAAGAAGGAAGGACCAGCAGAAACGAGAGATGGTAAAAAGAAACCCTAAAAGCCTTCAGATTTGAAGTGATCTTATGCAGAATACAAACAAATTTAAAACAATAATTTTGTGTTTAGAAAAAATAGAAGACAAGCTTGAAGATATGAGCAGTGAATATGATACTGTAAAGAAAAACCAGATTTCTAAAAAATCAAACAAAACATATAGAAAAGGAAAATATATACTTGAAATGTAAAACTCAGTGAACAGGCTGAACAGCAGATTAGATACAGCCAAACAGAGGATTTGTAAACGAGAAAATAGAGCCAACTGAATTACCCAGAAGGATAAAGTGAGAGGGTCTAATGTACTTATATTCAGAGATAACAGCTGATAATTTTCTTGATTTGTTGTAGGTACCAAACCTCAGATCCATGAATCCCAAGCAAGGTAAATAAGAAAAAATTTACATCTGGACCTCATAGCCAAATTGCAGAACCTCAAAGAAGAAATGTTAAAAGCATCAGAAAGAAAAGATTATCTGCAAAGTATCAGTAATTAGATGGATAGCTAACTTTTCACTATCATCCACGGAAGCTAGAAGAGAGTGGAATTATATCTTCAATGTGCTGAGAAAAAAACTGTCAACATAGAGGTCTATACCATCCTTTAAGAACGAAGGTGAAATAAAGACATTCAGATAAAGAAAGAATGTGAGCTTTAACCACCAAAATACACTCACTAAAGAAAATTCTAAATGTAATACACTTCAGACAGAATAAAAATTATTCCAGAGGATAGACTAGACGTGTAAGAAGGAATAGTGGGCAAAGGCATGAGTAAATATTTGGGGGAAAACTAAGCAAACATGGACTATGTGACTCCACAATAATAAGGTCTAATTTGTGGTTGGAAAAAAAACAAGCTAGAAATAAAATACTGGACAAAAACGCCATATAATTTGGGAGGGGAGAGTCAAAATTAGATTTTTCAAATCCCTTTAATTATTTGGAAGGAGGTTTAATATATTGATTAAGTTTAGGCTTTATTAGCTAAGCACTTAGTGTTAAAAAAAATATCTAGGGTACGCTTTAAAAGGCTAGTCATGGAGTTCATAAATTCTAAACAATTAGAAAGAAAAAATGGGATAGAAAAAGAAAAGAAAAACCTCAAATGATTCAAAAGAAAGCAAGAAAAAGGGCTGAGGATAGAAGTAGCATAAATAGAAAATACAAGATTGTAGAAATTAATCTAAACATATAAGTTATTAGTAACATATGTAAAAGCACTAAACTCTTCAGTTAAAAGATGATTGACAGACTAGATTTTCAAAAATTGAGATTATGCATGAATTATAAGAGTTGTACCTCAAATATAAGGACACAAGACTACTGAAAGTCAAAGGATAGAAAAAAATATGTTAGGGAAACAGTAACTAAAAGAAAGCTGCTGTAGCTGCTAAGACAATTGCTTCGTATGCGTGGGAAAGCTGGATGATGAGTAAGGAAGACCGAATTAGAATTGATGCCTTTGAACTACGGTGTTGGCAAAGATATTGACTCTACCATGGACTGCCAGAAGAATGAACAACTCTGTTAGAAGCACAGCCAAAGTACATCGTCTCGTGTACTTTGGGCATGTTACCATGGAGGGACCAGTCCCTGGAGAAGGACATCATGATTGGTCAGACAGAGGGTCGGGGAAAAAGAGGAAGACCCTCTACTGAATGGATTGACACAGTGGCTGCGACAATGGGTTCAAACGCAACAACGATTGTGAGGATGGGGTAAGACCAAGCAGTGTTTTGTTCTGTTCTACATACAGTAGTTATAAGTCAGAACCCGTTCAACAGCACCTAAAAACAACAACAACAAGGCAGAAGGGCATTAGGAGAGATAAAATGGTCATTAGTTAATGATAAAAAAAAGTTCAATTCACAGGAAAAAGATAACATTTCTCAATTTGTACACAACCAATAGCATAGTGGCAAAATATACAGCAGAAATTAACAGAACCATAAGGAGGATAGACAGATCCACTTTCATAATGGAATTTTTTAGGCGATCTTGCTTAGTAATTGATAGATCAAGCAGCCAAAATCAGTGAAGATACAGAAGGTATGAGGAACACGATTACAAGTTTAATCTAATCAATACATGTGGCATATGTTATCGGGTTCCGTCAAGTCAATTCCAACTCGTAGCGACCCCCTGTAACAGAGTGGAACTACTCCATAGGGTTGTCTATGCTGTAATCTTTACAGGAGCGGATTGCCAGGTCTTCCTCCCATGGAACCTCTAGGTGGGTTTCAACTGCCTACCTCTCAGTCAGCAGCCAAATGCTTAACTGTTTTACCACCAGGGCTCCTTACGTAGCACATAAAACCCAGTGCCGTCGAGTCGATTCTTTGGGTGAAACATCCTTTTAAAACAACATCTAGAACATTTATACAATTGACCACATGCTAGACTATAAATGTAGCCTCAACAAAGTTCAAAGATTGATGTTGGGAACTCAACTCCGGGTTGGATATTAGGGTGCAGGAAGCTCATGAGGCAATGCTCTTAGAATCAGCACCCTTGGAAGGGAGGGGAAAGGAAGAAGGTTTGTACAAAGGGAGAAGCTGAGGTGCAATGCAGTACCAATGGAAGCCTCAGCCAACTCCATGGGGTGCTCTGGAGCTGGAGTGGTTTTTCAGAGTTGCCCTGAGTTGCAGTGGGGAGCTGGGCCTTTCGGTCTTTATATCCGTTATTAGTCAGTCACTGGATCCAAGCTGCCCATTAAAGGAGCCGTGGCATTGGACAAAGCAATCCTAAAAAAGGGCAGACAGCTGAGGGCAGCCACCTTCCACCAGCACTCCTGGCAGCTGGGGAAATAAGTCTTTCATTCTTGAAGAAAAATCTCATACTTTCAGAAGTTTAACAACAGACATCTAAACAGCCCACAGGCCCAAAAATAAATGAATAAATAAATTAGAAAGTACTTAGAACTAACCAATAACAAAAATATTTGTATCAAGACAGGTGAGATGCAACCAAAGCAGTACTTAAAGGAGAGTTTATAATCTTAGATGCTTATAGGAGCAAATAAGAAATGTTCAAGATTAATGAGCTAAGCATTCAACTTAAAAAGTTATAAGAACAGTAGAAGAAACCCAAAGACAGGGAAGGAATAAAATAATGAAGATAGAGCAGAAATTAATGAAATAGAAAACATATAGTGGAGAAGATGACCAAAGGTAAAAGGTGATTCTTTGAAAAGGTTAAAATAATAGACACATCCCCTACAAGATTAACCAACATAAAAGAGTAAGCATAAATAATCAATATTAGGAATAAAAGAAGGGACATAATTATAGACGCTGTACAGATTTAATGGGTAATAGAAAAAAAATACATTTGAAGTCTTAAATGAAACTGACACATTACTAGAAAAAAGCTATTTATCAAAACTGACTCAACAAGAAATAGAAAACCTGAATGGGCTTATAATTATTACATACGTCAAATTAATTGTTGAAAATCTTCCCATTAAGAAAACATTAGTTCCAGGTGGCTTTAGAGGTAAATTCTGAACATTTGAAGAACAGATAACTTCAGTTTTAGCCAAATTTCTACTCCAGATTGGAGAAACACAGTCAACACCCCCTATTTACTTTAACGGGCTAGTATAAGGTTGATAAAAAATCAGATAGGAATAGTACAAGGAAAACTTACAAGTTAATCTCTCTCATGAACATAGACGCAAAAATTCTTTACAGATACTAGCACAGTGAATTCAGCAATAATGACTGAAAAACATAATACGTCAAGATGAATTTGGACTTGTTTTAGGAACGCAAGATTGGCTTATGATTAGGAAATCAATTAACATAATTCATCACAATGACAGTTTAAAGAGAAAAAACTAATCATTTCAATAGATAAAAAAATTTTCAATAAAATTCACCATCCTTTCATTATAAAAGTTCTTTGTACAATTGGAGTTGAAAGGAGCTAACTTAACTTGATAAAGGGAATTAAAAAAACGTTGTTGTCGGCAACTAGGAGCCCAAGAGACAGAAAGGGCCACATGAACCAGAGACCTACATCATCCTGAGACCAGAAGAACTAGTTGGTGCCCGGCCACAATCGATGACTGCCCTGACAGGGAGCACAGCAGAGAACCCCTGAGGGAGCAGGAGATCAGTGGGATACAGACCCCAAATTCTCATAAGAAGACCAAACTTAATGGTCTGACTGAGACTAGAGGAATCCGGCGGCCATGCTCCCCAGAACTTCTGTTGGCCCAGGACAGGAACCATCCCCGAAGACAACTCATCAGACATGAAAGGGACTGGTCAGCGGGTGGGAGAGAGATGCTGATGAAGAGTGAACTAATTATATCAGGTGGACACTTGAGAGTGTGTTGGCAACTCTTGTCTGGAGGGGGGATGGGAGGATAGAGAGAGAGGGAAGCTGGCAAAATTGTCACGAAAGGAGAGACTGAAAGGGCTGACTCAATAGGGGAAGAGCAGGTGGGAGTACGGAGTAAGATGTATGTAAACTTATATGTGACAGACTGATTGGATTTGTAAACGTTCACTTGAAGCTTAATAAAAGTTAATAAAAAAAAAAAAGTTGTTGTTAAGTGCCTTCAAGCCTGGTCCTGCATCATCCTCACAACCCTTGCGACGCCATTGTTGCAACCACTGTGTCAGTCCATCTCATTGAGGGGCTTCCTCTTGTTTGATGACCTTCTGCTTTACTAAGCATGATGTCCTTCTTTAGGGACTAGTCCCTCCTGTTTTGTTTAACAAACCTTGTAGCACTATTTGTCTGTATACACTTTATAAAAATAAAAGCTAAAAATAAAGAAAAGAAATAAACACTGTCCCCTTGATGTGAGACAGAGCTTGCAGGCCTGGTCTGCCAGGCAGGAACCTGGGGGTGGGGAGATGTTGTTTTATTTTTTGTTTCTCCTCACGCCTCTGCCTGTGACCTGGTAGACACCTCTGGGCTCTCGAGCACCATCGGGGACCATTTCCCCCATGTGAGTTATGGCCCCAGATTGGTTGAAAATCCCACCAGGGAACTCTCTGCTGCCTGACCCCATCTGTGCCAATCTTCCTGCTCATTCAGGGGCTGCTGGGATTGACACATTGACGTCAATCGCGAATGAGATATCCGCCCCCTCCCCCCCCGCCCCGCCCGCTCTGGCTGCTCCTCTACCTCCTCCAGGCCCCTCATCCCAGACTAGAGCTCCCTAAAAGGAGCTGGGCTACCAAGGGCTGTCCTCACACATGCTGAAGTCTGGGCACTGACTCACCAGACCTTCAGGAGACCCGCTCAGCACCTGAGATCACAGAGCCACAGTAGAGTCTATCCAGCAGGGCTGCTTAGGGATGTGGGGGGCCCTCCGTCCACCTCCCATTCCATGGTCCTTCTCTTTGTTGCATCACCCCAGCCCAGACGGGACTCCTTGCTCCTGCCCCTTCCCCCGAATTCCCTCCACACTGATTCACAGATCAAAACCAAAAAGCACCAAACCTGATGTGGTCAAGTAGATTCCTGCTCACAGCGACCCCGTGTGTTACAGAGTAGAACTGCTTCATTGGGCTTTCTTGACCGTAATCTTTATGGGAGCAGACCACCAGGTCTTTTCCTTCTCAGAGCTGCTGGGTGGGTTTGAACAGCCAACCTTTAGGTTAGTAGTTGAGTGCAAACTGTCTGAACCACCCAAAGATGACTCACAGACCACAGCAGGTCATTTGAGTATCGGGTGTTGCAGCATACACACATACAACACACGCCTCTTCCTCTTCATCTCAAACTCAACAACTAAAGTTGCTGCTGAATAAAGTGATTCCCTTCCCATAGCGGGGCGATTTCAGGTCCTGGAGGAGCACTGCTTTCCCTCCTAGCTGTAATAATCGTGGGTCGTCTAGCCTAGGAGCCCTAGTGGCACAAATGTCTAAGCCTTGTGCTGCTGACTGAAAGATTGTAGGTTCAAACCCACCCAGCTGCTCCAAGGGAGAAAGATCCAGACATCTGCTTTTGTAAAGGTTACAGCCCACAAAACCCTCTGGAGCAGTTCTACTCTGTCACATGGTGTTGCCAAGAGTCGGAATCAACTTAACAACAGCATTTTCTAGTCTCTTCTCTCAGCCTGAGCAGCCTCTCACCTAGTGGCATTAATACTTCCTGTGAGGGCCAAATGAATCATGTAGGCTGGGTATTTTGGGAAATAAATGAGTGAGACATCCAAAGACTATTTTGAGAAACATGAGGAATCAGCCCTCTCAGATGTTAAAATAGATGATCAAACCCCGCTGATCAGACGACAGAGGAGGCAAACGAATGAAACCAAAGGGAGAACGGGGAGAAGGTTTTCACATAAAAGAACGTTAAATAATATTGTAATATATGCCGAAGTTGTCTTCACTTGGCAAGAAACAATGGAAGGAGTAGCCAATTTTTAAAAATCAGTTTAGTACAGCTATTGTGATGAACGGTTTGGCAATTCCTCAAAGAGGTCAACCTAGAACTACCATACGATCCAGCAAACCCAGTCCTAGGTGGTGGTGGTATTGTCAGTTGCCACCAAATTGATTTTGACTCATGGCGACCCCGTGTTTTATAGAACTGTGCTCCATTGGGTTTTCTTGGCTGTAATCTTAATGGAAGCAGCTCATCACCAGGCCTTTTCTTCTGAAGCAATACTGAGTGCGTTCAAACCGCCAGCCTTTAGGTTAGCAGCTGATCACAAACCATGAGGTGAAATCCATACTGAAGGCTGTAGTCTTTGATCTTCATCAGCAGGACCTTCAAGTCCTCTTCACTTTCAGCAAGAAAGGTTGTGTCATATGCATATTGCAAGTGGTTAATGTGTCTTCCTCCAATCCTGATGCTTGCTCTTGTCCATATAGTCAAGCTTCTTGGATTATTATGGTGTTGATGAAGAATATTGAATTACCATGGACTACGAGAAGAACAAACAAATCTGTCTTGGAAGAAATCCAGCCAGAATGCTCCTTAGAAGCAAGAAGGCCAAGAGTTCTTCTCACATACTTTGGACACATTGTCCGGAGGGATGAGTCCTTGGAGAAGGGCATCATGCTTGGTAAAGCAGAGAGTCAGTGAAAAAGAGGAAAACCTTCAACAAGATGGATTGACACAGTGACTGCAACAAACAGCTCAAGCATAAGAATGATTGTGGGGATGGCGCAGGACCGGGCAGTGTTTCTTCCTGTTGTACATGGGGTTGCTATGAGTCGGAACTGACTCGATGGCACCTAACAACAACTACAAGCTCACTGGGAAGAAAAGCCCTAAACCAACAGAGTTTTTATTTTCTTTTAATTTTTGGAACTTGACAAAATGATACCAAATTTCATGTAGAAAAATAAACATGTGAGATTGACCAAATCAAACCCATTGACATCGAGTCAGTTCTGACTCATAGTGACCCTATAGGACAGTGTAGAGCTGTCCTATCAGGTTTCCAAGGCTGTCGTCTTTACGGAAGCAGACTGCCACGTCTTTCTCCAGCAGAGATGGTGGTGTGTTTGAACTGCCAGCCTTTTGCTTAGCAGCTGAGCAGTTAACCACTGGGCCACCAGGGCTCCTCATGTGAGACTAGCCAGGAAAATACTGATGAAAAACAAAAGCAGTGAAGGAGGGCTGGCTCTAGCAGACGTTGAAATGTACTATTAAAGTGCAATGATTTCAAAAGTTTAGTACTGGAGAAGAAAGACAGCTCAGTCTAGACCAGAATGCAGATCTTGCGGAAACAGATGTGGGAATTCAGCATGTGAAGGCGGAAAAAAAAACAGATGCATTTCACGCCAGAGAGAAATGATGTATTATTCAAAGCATAACGCTGAGATAACTGGATAGGTAATCATCTAGAACAGATAAAGCTGAACCCCTACCTCACCTCTTATACCAAGATAAATGCCATACGGGTTTAATATTTAAACAAAAGAATTGAACCGTGAAAAGTCTCAAAGAAAACATAGGTGAATGTATTTATAATCTTGGAAAAGAAAGATCTTACTAAGCAGGATACAGAACCCAGAGGCCATAATAAAATTCACTGGGGGAAATCAATGGGTGAGAAACCCATAGAATATTTTGAAAAAGGTGAAGAATAAGCCCGCTCTGATATTAAAAATAGATGATAAATGGAGGGCAGAGGAACAAGCTTTTCTACATAAAATAATTTGATACGTGATAATGAACAAGGGAGAGGAATGTCAAATAAATAAAGTTCGGACAGCACATTAGAAAAAACAGAAGTTTAAATTCTTATACTGAAAAATAAATTATATATTTTTAAAAAATCAAATCCTAGAAAGACTGGCCAGAAATATAAGTGAATATTGACCAGATCCCAGAAGAAATGGGACCCTTCAACACTTTAAAATGATTGAAGAAATCAAAAAGGGAAGGAAAACTAACAACTATTTATAAAGCATTTTTGTACCAAAAATTCAAAGTTAAAAAAAAAAAAAATTGACTGTATCAAAATTTTAAATGTCTAAGTGAAAAAAAAGTATAAGCAAGGTCAAGGAAAAAGCTAAATAACAAAAGATATTTCATAGGATTGTCTTAACCTATAAAATGCTCACACAAGTCAATGAGAAAAAGACTTAAAACCTAACATAATCTTAGACATAACCAAACACCCCTCAAGACTGGTTTTCTGAGTTTGAAGGCTTAGGACCATCATCTCATAGGCAGCTCAGTTAATTGCCATAATATAGTTCATAAAGTGTATGTTCTACAACCCAATATGGTGAGTAGTGTCTGGGGTCTTAAAAGCTTGCGAGCCTCTGTGAAAGTGGCAACTATTGGTTTCCATGAGTCCAGAACAAAAGAGAAAGAGGGAAACCAAAGACTTAGAAAAGAAAGTCTACAGAACTAATAGTCTGCACGAACCATGGCCTCATCTACAGAGACCAGATGAACTAGATGGTGCCCAGCTACCACTACTGCCCACTACCAACCGTTCTGATCAGAGCTACGATAGATGGGTCCTGATAGAATGGGAGAAGAATGTGGGACAGAATTCAAATTCTTAAAAAGTCTGGACTTACTGGACCAGTTGAGACTAGTGGACTCCCCAAGACTATTGCCCTGAGATATACTTTAAAATTTAAACTGAAATTACCCCTTGAGTTAACTTTTTAGCTAAATAACAGATTGGCTCATATAATAAAGAATGTCACCTGTAAGTAATGAACTTCTTTAAAAAAATCATCTACTATATGAGACCAAATGGTCAAAAATTACTCTGAAGGTAAGGGGCAGGGAAACTAGAACACTGGAAATGGAACAACCAGACAGACAGAATGAGAATGCTGACACATAGTGAAAACATGTAGCCAACATCGCTGAATAATTTGTGTGAAATTGCTAAATGAGAACCTAATTTGCTGCGTAAACTTTCACCTTAAACACAATAAAATACTATTAAAAAAAAAAAAAACTAACATGAAAATTAGCAAAAGCTATAGTTGAAAAGGAAATTCCCAGAAAAAGAAAACAGGCAATAGTCATCTGAAAAATGTTCACCCTCACTCGTAGTTAAGAAATGTAAGTAAAATCAATAAGATTTTTTTTTCTTTACCCATCAAATTAGCAAAGATGTTTAAGTTTGAAAATACCCACACTTACGGGGAAACAGCGGCTCTCACACACAGTTAGTGGGTATGTAAACTGTTCTACTTCACTCCTTTTCATGGCTGTATAATACTCCTTATGGGAATATAGCAAAATGTACCTAACCAGTCTTATTACAGACATTTAGGTCTTTTTTTTAAATTAGGTATGAAAAGCAGGACTGTGATAAACCTCCTTGTACATACATCTTTGTATATGTATGTAAATTTGTCCGTAGGAAAAATTCCTGGCAATGGAATTGCTAGGTAAATGGATGTTTGCATTAAAAATCTTGATAGATATTGCCAAACTGCCTTCTCACAGTATTACAGCAGTTTACACTTTGAGAGATTGTATGTAATCGACTCACCGGCAGTGGGGGTGTTTGTGTTGTATACCTTCCCCAGTGCCAGGAATGATTACTTTGATTGTTTTAATTGTTAAGGATGTTTTTAAAAAGATAGGGGGGAGGGGGGTGGGAATGAATGCAAGCTGCAAGGTGTGGTACAGATGTGAGAAACATTTCTTAGTTCTGCCTTTGGTGTTTACCTGCTGTGCCACCCTCAACATAGCCCTTCCCTGTTCTGGGCCTCAGTTTCCCCATTAGTAAAATAAATGGAACTAAATAGATTGACGTGAATGAAATCTACATATCAAATGACAGAGAAAAGTGGGTCTGTTGTATTTTTGAGTGTCTGGGGCTACAGGGGCGGGTGGGAGGTTGTCCTTAGCTGCCATCAAGTTGGTGACCCCATGCACAATAGAACTAAACGCTGCAGTTACATCCCTAGGGGAAGGCAGGGGGTGCAGACCACACCAGGTGACACTGTCAGAGGGAGTGACACCAAAATGACTGTCTATAAGATGTTTGTGCAGTGTTTCAGCAGAAATTTATTATTTTTTACAAAAGTATCCCAATAGTTACAGCAACAAAAATATTTTTCGCAAGCCCAGCTTTCTTGTAGGAATATACCTTCAAGGTGAAAACTCTATGCTAATTTACTTTTTGAGCCTTCTAATGCCCTCCAGTCAGAACTGTCATTATTACCCAATTAGAACAATGCTTAGAATCACGTGGTCTCTTCTGCAGCGCTACAAGCAGCAATCTTACTTTCGTTGCTGCCCGTGTTTCTATAGTTACAGGTTTTGTAAAATTTTCTGGTGTTTTGGCTACAATATTGTGGTAATAAGCATGGGGGGGTGACACCATGAGTTACCGCGCTCAGTGACAGCAACCCTAGTGATGCCACTAAAATGTTGCCGTGTCCTGCCACCCTGATTGCTCTCAGATCGGACTGCTATGATCCACAGGGTTTTCAGTGACTGGTTTCTGGACGTGGGTTGCTAGTCCGTCTTAGTCTGGAAGCTCTGCTGAAACCTGTTCAACGTCATGGCAACACGCAAACCTCTGCTGACACGCGAGGGATGGCTGTGCGCGAAGTGCCTTGGCTGGGAATGAAACCTAGGTCTCCGGCGAGGAAGGCGAGAATCCTACCACTGAACCACTAATCCCTGCCAACTCTTGGCCTCACAGGCTCCAGAGAGGCAGGCACGTCAGGGACTCCACCCTGGCCCCACCGAAGCAAACAGGATCTTTGGTCTCTTTCCTGAGCTGCAGTCCAGGAAAGTGAAGCCAATTTCTCCCCTGTTGGAGAACTTGATGTTTTCCTGCTGGGAGGAAGGTTGGGCCTAGACCTGCCTTTCCTCTTGTCTCAGATGCGGGGCTCCCCATCGCCTGCAGAGATAAGGCTTGATTGATTCTGGCCTTTGAGGTCTCTAGGTTCTGGCTTCAGCCTCCCTTTAGGGTCTAACCAGATACATAGCCTCGATTCCAAACTGAGCCTGGAACATACACCTTATCTGGGGGCTTTCCCCAACCTCCAGACTTTGCCCACACAGTGCCTCCACCTGCAACACTCCCCGTCCATCTCTGATGACTTCCTTCCCCAACTGTCTGCTCCCGCCCAGAACAGACGGTGCAATCTAACACAGGAATTCAAGTCTACAAGGAGCCCTGGTGGTGCAGTGGTTAAGAGTTTGGCTGCAAACCAAGAGGTCGGAAGTTCAAACCTACCAGCCACTCCTTGGAAACCCTACTGGACAGTTCTACTCTGTCCTCTAAGGTTTGCTATGAGTCAGTATCAACTGGACAGCAACAGGCTTGGTTTTTCGGTTTAAACTCTACAAGCTTTCTGCCTTGGCGAATCTTAGCGATTCTAAGAGAGAAAAAGTGCACATATTCAAAAATTAAACAACAAAAAAAAAACCATTGCCATGGAGTCGATTCTGACTCCTGCCAACCCCATGTGTCACCGATAGCTGAGCTCCATAGGGTTTTCTTGGCTGTAATCTTTATGGAAGCAGATCACCAGGTGAATTCCAATTGCCAGCCTTCAGGTTAGCAGTGGAGTGCAATCATTATAATTATAATATAATGGTAATTGTGTTAGCCCATAATTATAATATAATCGTTATGATAATTATTATCGGTCTCATTACTGATTTGAGGTGTGTTGCGGGAGTGCTCAAGGCAGAAGATAGGCACTTAGGAAGAAGCCCTTGGAATGGAGGCCCAGAAACCAGAATGTTAAAAGGATAAATAGAGTCTCCCGGGAAGGGGGATTCGGGGGTGCAGAGAAGGGTTTAAGTCCCTGACAATGGGGGCCATCTGAACGAACCAGAGCCGTTCCTTTGAGTCCTGAGAAGAGCTATTTTCTTGTTTAAAGCCTTAAAGAGCTATTAAGTTGGGCAAATCTCTGGTAGAACAGCTGGAAACCTAAGTAGCAATTTAAACAGCCCACTGCCCTTCAATCCTGACGTGGAATGTGAGCTGCGGGCCAGGCCGGCCGCTCCTATATTGTCAGGCCTAAGAGGATTGAGAGGGGGCTTTGCCGGCGGGGTCTGAATGCAGCCAGCAGCTTTATTTAGCAAATCCACAATTTCTACCCCACCCCCTACTCCTTTTTTTTTTTTTTTAAGTGAGCAGACCAAACTCTAATTTCCCTCTTTTCTCTCCCCAGCCAGCCCCCTTGAATCGGCCCATTCTTTCATTCTGTGGAACTAATGAAGGCTTCGCAGAGCCCCGCTCAGGAATAGGGGCTCTTACATAAAACATGTTTCATTGATCAACTTCAAAAAGTCTTCGGTGGAGGGGAGGGGGCTGGGGGAGAGGGTCTCAGGCCGCCTGGAAGGGGAGGGAGCGGGGAGGCTGTGCTGGCCAGTGACAGCTCAGGGAGGAGGGGCTGGGAATAGTGACTGTTTCCATCCCCGCTTATCCGTTTGTTTGCTTTGTGGGCTAGCCGGCCTGAAGCCCCACCGTTCACCCGTGCACTGACCAAAAGGAAGGCCGCATTGCTTTAACTTGCTTTTTTTATTTTTTGAATTTATATTTTTTTTCCATCTCCCCACAAATAAAAATTTTGGCCAATCAAACAGAGCTCTGGCCTTAGAGCTATTCCCCCAGGGAGATGTAGCTGCCAGCTTCAAGCCTCCCCAAACATCCATTCCAGCAACATTCAAGGGCCTGGAGTTCCGGTGAGGCACCCTGGCCCAGTCTGGGTCACCCGAGGCAGCCCGCCAGCAGGGGTCCAACAGCCTGATGGGGGAGGCGCCACACACAGGGCAGATCAGCAAATCCCTCTCTTCCACCAATACTTACTGAGCGCCTGCTATGTGCCAGCCACTGATGCCGATGAATTTTATTTTTCTGGGAATTGCAAAAAGCAATAAATGCTCCCTAGAAAACAAGGCCAAGGCACCAGTAGGCGCTTAGTAAAAAGTACATGTCCCCCTGGGGCCTCCTAACCCCACTCCCCAGAGGAAACCACTGTTAACATTAGGACGTGTAGCTTTTGGGGACTCTCTTTACATGAATAAGGAGCCCTGGTGGCACAGTAGTTAAGTGCTTGGCTGCTAACCAAAAGGTCAGTGGTTCGAATCCACTAGCCACTCCACAGGAGAAAGATGTGGCAGTCTGTTTCCATAAAGATTACAGCCTTGGAAACCCTATGGGGCAGCTCTACTCTATGCTATAGGGTGGTTATGAGTCAGAATCGACTTGACAGCAATGGATTTTTTACACTAATACAAACACACACACGCACACACACACAAACATAACCATTGCCATTGAGTCGATTCTGACTTATAGTGGCCCTGTAGGACAGAGTAAGCTGCCCACATGGGGTTTTCAAAGCTGTAAATCTTTACGGAAGCAGATTGCCACACCTTTCTCCCGAGTAGGGTGGGTTGGAACCGCTGACGTTTTGGTTAGCTGCCGAGTGCTTAACCACTGCGCCACCAGAGCTCCCTACACACAAACATGTATAGGGTTTTATTGTTGTGTTTTTACAAACACAGAATCAAAGATTCTATTCTAAAACTTTTGTCACAATGTTGCAAGAATGTTTTTTCTAAGACACTCTTTCACAGCTGTCTAAACCTCGATCATATTGTGCGGTAATTTACTGAGCCACTCCCCGACTGAAAGATATTTAAGTTGTTTTCAGGTTTTTCCTGTTACTAATAATTGAGTCCTGAACATCCTTGAACAGGTATCTTTGCCCATGGGCAAATATTTCTGCAGAAATCCTAGGCAGGCAATTGTTAACTCAAACGTAGTCACGTTGTACTTTATTTTGGTTTTTCCCTTTTATACTGTACATACAGTCAGGCACGTAATATGCACTCATCTCAAGTACTCGGCCCAGTACTTTTTGCACGTCATCAGTCTTAGAAGAAATACAACCAGAATGTTCCTTAAATGTGAAGATGTCGAGATTTTGGTTCTCTTACTTTGGACACGTCATCAGGAAAGATCAATCGCTAGAAAAGGACACCATATTTGGTCAATGAAAATGAGAGACAGACTGTTACCCAGAGTGTCCCAGAAACTCTCAATAAGGGCCATGTGATTAAAAAAACAAGGCAGGTGGTGTGGTCAAATCAACGTGGGCCTCAGTGGGCTCAGCCAAGACATAAGCTCTCTCTGTGGCAGGGCCTCCCAGAGTGCTAATATGCCCATACCAGGGCGACTCTCCCCACACGTCTGTCAGTTTGTCACACTGTGGTGGCGTGTGCGTTGCTGTGATGTTGAAAGCTATGCCATTTCAAATACCGCCAGGGTCACCCATTGTAGGCAGATTTCAACAGAGCTTCTGAGGGTTATTGACCATCCCATAATTGTTGTTTTTCAGAAAAGTCTACTCTTGTTACATTTTTGTTGCAGCTTTCACAACACCTCACCATGATTGGTTGATTCACCAAGTTTCCTCCCTTCTCCCGGTAGGAGGCGGAGGAGCAGGCACATCACCTCCAAATTTATCCCCATAGGACTTTCTTGGGGTGGCAGTATCGAGCCGTTGCCATTTTTTTAGGGCTGTGTGCAGTATTTTTAGAATTTTTAGAGCCGTGTGCAAAAACTCATTCACAAAAATTATGTGGACTGCGCGTGGCAGGACTGAAGATCCTTCCCTCACTGTTCATGAATATGTATGTCACACCCTATAAAAGCAAATCTGTCTTAGTTCAGGAAACTGGCAGCCTTAGGTCATGAGACGCTGCCTGCCCCCCAGTTTGCAAACTGTGAATAAACCTTTCTGTTCTGACTTCAATTTGCTAGTCTGCTGGGCAAGAACCTATTAGTTGGTGGCTTCACTTCCAGATTCACACAGACTTGGAAGAAGGACCTGGCAGTCTACTTCTAAAAATATTTGCTAGTGGAAACCTTATGAATAGTCTGATGTAGTGCTGGAAGACGAGCCCCTCAGATTGGAAGGCACTCAAAATACAACTGGGGAAGAGCTGCCCCCTCAAAGTAGAGTCGACCTTAATGTCATGGTTGGAGTCCAGCTTTCAGGACCTTCATTTGCTGATGTGGCATGACTCAAAATGAGAAGAAACAGCTGCAAACATCCGTTAATAATCGAAACGTGAAATGTACAAAGTATGAATCTAGGAAAATTGGAATTCGTCAAAAAAGAAATGGAATGCATAAACATCGATATCCTAGATATTACTGAGCTGAAATGGACTGGTACTGGCCATTTTGAATCAGACAATGATATGGTCTACTCTATCAGGAATAACAAATTGAAGAGAAATGGCGTCACATTGATCATCAAAAAGAACATTTCGTAATCTACCCTGAAGTACAACTCTGTGAGAGGATAATATCCATACACTACAAGGAAGACCAGTTCATAAGAATATTATTCAAATTTACCCACCAACGACTAATGCCAAAATGAGGAAATTGAAGATTTTTACCAACTTCTGCAGTCTGAAGTTGATCAAACAGGCAATCAAAATGCATTCATAATTACTGGAGATTGGAATGCAAAAGTTGGAAACAAAGAAGAAGGATCAGTAGTTAGAAAATACGGCCTTGGTGATAGAAAGATGCCAGAGATTGCATGATAGGATTTTGCAAGACCAACAAATATTTCATTGCAAATACCCTTTTCAACAACATAAATAGTGACTCTACACATGGACCTCGTCGGATAAAACACACAGGAATCCAATCGACTACATCTGTGGAAAAAGGATATGAGGAAACTCAGTAATGTCAGTCGGAACAAAGCCAGCGGCTGACCGCAGAATAGACTATCAGTTCCTCATATGTACGTTCAAGATGAAGCTGAAGAAAATCAGAAGTCCACGAGAGCCAAAATACAACCTCGAGTATATCCCACCTGAATTTAGAGACCATCTCAACAATAGATTTGACACATTGAACACTAATGACCCAAGACCAGATGAGTTGTGAAATGACATCAAAGACATCATACATGAAGAAAGCAAAAGGTCACTAAAAAGACAGGAAAGAAAGAAAAGACAAAACTAGGTGCCAAAAGAGACTTTCAAACTTGCTCTTGAACTACAGTAGCTAAAGTGAAAGGAAGAAATGATGAAGTCTAAGAGCTGCACAGAAGATTTCAAAGGGTGGCTCGAGAAGAAAAAGTAAAGTATTATAATGAAATGTGCAAAGACCTGGAGTTAGAAATCAAAAGGCAAGAACACGTTCGACATTTTTCAAGCTGAAAGAACTGAAGAAAAAATTGAAGCCTTGAGTTGCAATAGTGAAGGATTCTATGGGCAAAATATTGAATAACACGGGAAGTGTGAAAAGATGGAAGGAATACACAGAGCCACTGTACCAAAAGGAATTGATTGATGTCCAACCATTTCAGGAGGTAACATATGATCAATAACTGATGGCACTCAAGGAAGAAGTCAAGCTACACTGAAAAACAATGGTCCAGGAATTGATGGAATACCAATTATTAATATGTTTCAGCAAACAGATGCACCACTGGAGGTGCTCACTTGTCTATGTCAATAATTCTGGAAGACAGATTCTTGACCAACCGACTGGAAGAGATCCACATTTTTGCCCATTCCAAAGAAAGATGATCCAACCGAACGCGGAAATTATCGAACATTATCATTAATATCACACACAAGTAAAATTTTGCTGTAGATCATTCCAAAGTGGCCGCAGCAGGACATGAACAGGGAACTGACAGAAGTTCAAGCCAGATTCAGAAGAGGACGTGGAATGAGGGATAGAATTGCTGATGTCAGATGGATCTTGGCGGAAAGCAGAAAATACGAGAAATATGTTGTCTTAGTCATCTAGTGCTGCTATAACAGAAATACCACAGGTGGGTGGCTTTAACAAAGAGAAATTTATTATCTCACAGTCCATGAGGCTGGAAGTCCAAATTCAGGGCACAGGCTCCAGAAGAAGGCTTTTTCTGTCAGCTTTGGGGGAAGCTTCTTGTTATCAATCTCCCCCAATCTAGGAGCTTCTCAGCACTCCGCTCCCGATGCTGCTTTCTTGGTGGTACAAGGTCCCCTGTCTCTCTGCTCGCTTCTGCCTTTTATATCTCAAAAGAGATTGATATAAAACACAACCTAACCTCATAGATTGAGTCCTCCTTCATTTACGTAACTGTCTCTAATTCCTGCCTCATTAACATCATAGAGGTAGGATTTAGAACACATAGGAAAACCACATCAGATGACAAAATGATGGACAATCACAATTCTGGGAATCACGACCTCGTCAAGTTGACACATATTTTGGGGGGGCACAATTCAATCCATGGCAGATGTTTACCTGTCTTCTCTTGACTGTGCAAAGGCATTCGGCTGTGTGGATCATGACAAGTTATCCATAGCATTTCAAAGAATAGGAATTCAAGAAAATTTATTTGTTCTCATGAGGAACCTGTACGTAGGCCAGGAGACAATCAATCCAGCAGAACAAGGGGACCTTGCTTGCACGGTTTAAAGTCAGGAAAGGTTTGCATCAGGGTTGTATCCTTTCACCACACCTATTCAATCTGTATGCTGAGCAAATAGTCTGAGAAGCTGGACCCTATGAAGAAGAACAGGCCATCAGGATTGGAGGAAGACTCATTAACAACCTGCTTTATGCAGGTGACACAACCTTGCTTGCTGAAAGGACCTGGAGCACTTACTGATGAAGATCAAAGACTACAGCCTTCCGTGTGGATTACACCTCAACATAAAGAAAACAAAAATCCTCACAACTGGATGAATAAACATCATAATAAATGGAGAAATGATTGAAGTTGTCAAAGATTTCATTTTACTTGGATCCACAATCAACACCAACGGGAGCAGCAGTCAGGAAATGGAACAACGTATTACATTGGGCAAATCTGCTACAAAAGACCTCTTTAAAGTGCTGAAAACCAAAGATGTCACTTTGAGGACTAAGGTGAGCCTGACTGAAAAAAAAAAAAAAAGCCATGATATTTTCAATCGCCTCGTATGCATGCAAAAGCTGGACAATGAATAAGGAAGACTGAAGAAAAACCGATGCCTTTGAATTATGGTGTTGGTGAAGAATATTAAATATACCATGGACTGCCAGAAGAAAGAATAAATCTGTCTTGGAAGAAGCACAGCCGTAATGCTCCCTAGAAGAAAGGATGACAAAACTTTGTCCCACATACTTTGTACATGCTGTCAGGAGGGACCAGCCCCGAGAGAAGGATATCATGCTTGGTAAAGTAGAGAATCAGGGAAAAAGAGGAAGACCCTCAAATAAATGGACTGACACAGTGGCTGCAACAACGGGCTCAAGCATAACAACGATTGCGAAGACGGTGCAAGACTGGGCAGTGTTACGTTCTGTCGTACGTAGGGTCGCTATGAGTCGGAGCCGACTTGAGGAACACCTAACGACAACACGGGGCGGAAGTGGGGGGAGGGCTGGCACATTGTGGGGAATGCAACCAATGTCATTGAACACTTTGTGCACAAACTATTGAATGGGAAACAAATTCGCTATGTAAGTTTTCACCTAATGGATGTTAAAAATTAAAAACAAAACAAAACAACACTGCCCAGTCCTGTGCCATCCCCCTGATGAGTTTTAGATGGGACCATTATGATCCACAAGGTTTTCATTAGCTGATTTTCAGAAGTACATCGCCAGGCCTCTCTTCCTAGTCCACCTTTAGTCTGGAAGCTTCACCAAAACCAGGTCAACAACATGGCAACGCTCAAGCCTCCACTGACAGGGTTTTGGCAGCACCCAGGGAGTGTTGGCCAGGAATAGGACCCGGGTCTCCCGCATGGAAGGCGAGAACTCTACCACTGAACCACTAGAATAGCTCTCTTTCATTCTGTAACTGCTTAGGTGGGACCAGCACAGCTGGGAGGTGGTGGGAGGGGGGCTTCACCTTTCTTGGGCTCAGTTTCTCCACCTACAGAATGGAGGATGTAGAATCCCGACCTCAGCCTTCGACTACGAGAATCAAACAACATGCTGGGTGCCAGCGGGTTTGGTAAACTGTAAAGTTCTGCACAAATGCCCATTGTTACTGTTGTGATGAGCTGCCCACCTGACATCGCAGCCACGAGGTTAGTTATCAAAGAGCAGAGCTGGCCTTGGGGGCAGAGCCAAGAGCCCCCCTGGCCTGTCCCCTCCACTCCCCACCATTCCCCAGAGATAAAGAGGTCGGACCAGAGGCCATAATGGCTCATTGTGCTTGGGGTGCTGCGTCTGCGGCCTGCGTGGGCAGCTGTGGCGGACCTTTATCATCGTCAGACTCACCCCTCCTCCTCTGTCTTGGGGACAGTCTTGGGGTTGAACTAGACTGGGCCTGGCTCCGGAGAAGGACTGGTGTCTTGCACTCAAAACGGCAAACTGGGAAAAGTCCCCAGAGGCTGGGAAAGCTGGGGTCTCAGGGTCAAGAGTCCATAAAGTCTCTCTGGACCCTGGACACCCACCAGGCAGGTCACTGACCAGCATCACAGCTTCCTGTTTGTGTACCCGGAGGGGCCTGTGACTGCCAGTTAGCCTGGGGGGGAAACGTGTTTGAGGGCAACCCAGGCAAACATCCACCCAGGCACAGCCTCCACTGCCATTCCTATTCTGAGGGCCAACTTGGCCCAGGCCACTGGACCAGGCACTGGCAGAAGGGAGAGACTGGTTGCCATCGAGTTGATTCCAACTCATACTGACCCTATAGGATAGAGTAGAACTGCCCCGCAGGGTTTCCAAGGAGCGCCTGGTGGATTCACACTATCAACCTTTCAGTTAAAAAAAATTGCTGTCACATTCATTCTGACTCATAGTAACCCTGTGTGTGTCAGAGTAGAACTGCACTGCATAGAGTTTTCAATAGCTGATTTTGGGGAAGTCAATTGCTGGGGCTTTCTTCCAAGGCACTTCTGGGTGGACTCGAACCTCCAAACTTTTGGATAGAAGCTGAGTATGTTAACCATTTGCACCACCCAGAGACTTCAGAAGGGGACTAGTAATCTCCTAATTCATTTGTGCCCCCACATTCATGGAGTCCCCACTTCACCTGGAATCAGGGCTCCTGCCCTGCCTGCAGCCTTGAAGCCCTTACCTGGCAGCCTCCTGGCAGACTATGTTGGTTTTGGCATTAGAGAGCTACTTGCAGCCCAGGTAGGTGGTACCGTCCTTGGGCAGGGCACTGGGAAAACCACTGGGCAGTAACTCCAAAGGGCAGAGGAGACCGAGGAGATAGAGAGGGGGCTACAGATGCAAGAGAAACTTAGGAGTAAGACTGGTGGGACTTGGTAACATTTGCTCCCCTTCCACCCAGTTATCCCACTCCCACAAATTTATTTAGAAATAATCAGAGATAGGAACAAAGGCTAGGTACAAGTGTGTTCACCTTGGTATTGTTTACAGGGGCAAAAAAAAAGAATGAGCCTGGACTTGGTAAGTCGGGTTTGTGGTGCAGTGGAATATTACTCAGTCTATTTTTTTAAATTGTGCTTTAAGGGAAAGTTTTCAAATCAAGCCAGTCTCTCATACAATAATTCTTGTATACCTTGTTATGTACTCCTAGTTGCTCTCCCCCTAATGAAACAGCTCACTCCTTCTCTCAACCCTGTATTCCCCGTGTCCATTCAGCCAGCTTCTGTCACAGTCTAATTTTTTAAAGATCACATTTTACAAGATTTCATGCTCATGCTTCTGAATGAAATAAGAGAAAACAGATTGCCAGACTGTATGTGTTGGGTGAAACTCAGCAAAAAAAGGCTGAGAAAAAGGAGCCAGACAGAAAAGTGTACATAACACACGATTCCGTTCATATCAAGTTCTCGAACAGGAAAACTAATTCGTGGTCATAGACAACAGATCAGTGGTTGCCTGGCTTGGAGGGTTGGGAAGATCAATTGGGGGAGAGCAAGAGGGAATTTGGGGGTGGGTGGGAGGGGGGCAGCATTCTTTATCTTGACTGTGGTGGAAATTACATAAGTGTCAAAACTCATCCAACTATGCGCTTAAAAAAACAATCAAACCAGCTGCCATCGAGTCGATACCAGCTCATGGTGACCCCACGTGTGTCAGAGTAGAACTGCACTCCATAAGGATTTCAATGGCTGTGATCTTTTAGAAGTAGATTGCCAGGCCTTTCTTCTGAGGAGCCTCTGTGTGGATTCCAACCGCCAGCCTTTCAGGTAGTAGCCAAGTGCTTAACCCTTTGTACCACCCAGGTCTACAGATGCATGTTAAACAGGGACATTTCACTGTATGGAAAGTATGCCACTATAAAGTGATTTAAAAATAAAATGAAAATAAATAGACAGGCCAGAAAAAAGATGCTGTATGGTCTCAATTTTAGTTTTTAAAACATACATACTCATAGAGAAAAAGCCTAGAAAGAAATATATTGCTGTTGTCATGTGCCGTTGAGTCGATTCCAATCCAAAATGACCCTATATGACAGGGTAGAACTGCCCCATAGGGTTTCCCAGGCTGTTATCTTTATGGGAGCAGATTGCCAGGTCTTTTCTGCCAAGGAGCAGCTGGTGCATTTGAACCACTGATCTTCCAGTTAGCAGCTGAGTGCTTAACCACTGGGCCACGAGGACCCCTTGGGACAAAATATCCCCCTCTCTGGATCTTTCCTGTATTGAGCAGATTTGACTTTTTAAATTGGGAAACAAAACGGTCATTTTTGTGTAAAAGGCAGTGTTGCACAAATCATTGTTTGCAGGGACATTAGATAAGAGCATGCTCGTGCCTGCACGTACACACACCCACACCCACCACGCCCACCTCTACACACAATGCTGCTGAAATGTTGCCAGCACAGGTCATATCGGTGAAGGGGAACTTAGTACAGGCTCCACTGCAGTTGAGAATCTTAGAAAAGATTCTAAGAGAATTTTGTAGATTACGTCCACTCCATCCTCCCTGAGGCGGGCTTGCAACCACTCTCCCGATCTCTGGGCAATCCCTTCTTGGCACACAGACCCCTTTTGATAATCTAGTCTTATGGCTGGGTGCTGTTGAGTTGATTACAACTCATAGAGACCCCATGTGACAGAGCAGAACTGCCCCGTGTGGTTCCCTAGGCTGTAATCTTTACAGATGTGGATTGCCAGGACTTTCTCCCATGGAGCCACGGGTGGCTGAACGGACAACCTTTCGGTTAACAGCTGAGTGCTTAGCTGTTGCACCACCAGGGCTTCTAATCTGGTCTTAGGATCTTAAATTGTGTGTCAGCTCCTGGAAGAGACCTTCGATGACCCGTATATGAATAGCCATGCCCTTCGTCCCCACCCACCATCACGCTATATCACATTCCACTGTCCTAATTCTGTTAGGTCTTACCCCCGCCTCGTGATTTTCTTGTTTATTTTGTTGTTGTTGTGGACTTCAAGAGAACAGGGATCCAGTCCCCAACACCGAGAACAGCATCTAGCACAAAGCAGCTGCTCAATAAATGTTCTTTGAATGAATGAATGACTGCGCTTCCGTGTGCTCAATGCCCACTCATTGCCAGGTACTTTACAGATGGGATCACATGAGATTCTTATCCCCATTGCAGCTACTAGAAAGATGAATGAAAACAGAGTGTCAAATTCTCATGGAACCCAGATTTTCTGGAGCCATTGAGGCTGGATCACCCCCTGAAACTATTACCCTGGAGAAATCTTTAAACCTTGAACCAAAACTATCCCCTGAAGTTATCTTTGAGCCAAATAATTGTCATTGTTTAGCCTAATTAATTAGAAAACAATGTCTGCATTAAGCATTATACTCTTTTAAAGAATTATCTGTATGTGATCAAATTGAAAACAGCAACTTGAAAGGATAGATGAGAAGCTGAGAGGGCAGTGAATTCGTGTTGGTAATGGTGACATAATTTGGAAAAGATTGTCAAGAAAGGTGTCACCATGTGAAGAATGTAACCAATGTCACTGGATTGTACATGTAGAAATTGTTCAAGTGGCATAAGTTTGATTGTGTATATTTCCATCAAAATAAATAAATAGAGGTCAAAAATTTTAAAAACAGATGAACATGAAACTCGGCAGTATCTAAAACCAACCAGGTGAATTGTGAGAGGTTATGATTTGTTACACTATGTAAAAACCACTTTTCTCACTGTTAAAACCAAAAAAGTAGAAGTATGAGCATTATAGCAAGGAGTGCCCTCTGATCACCATGCCCCTCAGTTCTTTGAGTGTTGTTCACTAATGGTCAAGAGTTTGCCTTTGGGAGTCGCACTGGGGTCAAATCCCACCTCCGCCATTTTTACAAGCTCTGTGGGCTTGGACAAGTGGCATGAGCCTCTGTATGCTCAGACCTAAAGAGGGGGTGGTAGCCGTTTCTACCCCCACAGGATACAATATTGTGATGCATAGGACATCTGCCCACAGTGCAGACACACAGGGGCATTCAACAAATATTGTTATTGTTGGGTGCCATCAAGTCACCCGACTCATAATGACCCCATGTAACACAGTAGAACAGCCCATAGGGTTTCCTAGGCTGTAATCTTTATAGGAGCAGATCGCCAGGTCTCCAGCTCCCATGGAGCTACTGGGTGGCTTCAAACCGCCAACCTTTCAGTTTGCAGCTGAGTGCTTAACCATTGTATCACCAGGGCTCCTTCAACAGATGTTATCTATTATAACGAGGAGGAGGCAGCCGTGGAAGCAGGTCAGAACCCCCTGAGAGCACAAATCAGGCTGTCATTTCAGGGGAGTCTAGAAAGTGAGCTGGATGGAGTCCAGCGCCCCTCAGGACAGAGACTCTGGTTGAACAGATGGGGCTCAAGCCCAGAGATGGGCCTCTGGTGCCCAGTCACCTAGAGATTGCAGAAAAAAATTACCCTCGGGGGTCTACAGACTGTTCAACGAGAGGGGATATTATTATGCAAATTCATTTTAATAAAAAAGGATGTTAAAAGTCTCCAAAATCTGCAGAATTGAGGTTTAACATGTGTGATGGTATTCTACTCTTGCAGAGAACTTTCTTTTCTCAAAGAATTTTCACAACTGTTATTAATCAAGAGAGTTCTTCCTGAGGAAACTAAAAATAAAAAAAAGGTAAGGTACTCTTAACCCGTTGAATGTTATTACCGTCGTTACCACTACCCATTGCCATCGACTCGATTCCGACTCCTAACGAGCCTATAGGACAGAGTACAATTGCCTCCATAGAGTTTCCAAGGCCATGAATCTTTACAGAAAAAGACCACCAACATCTTTACCCTACGGTGAGTCTGGTGGGTTCGAACCACAGACCTTTCAGTGACCAGCTGAGCCCTTACCACTGTGCCACCAGGGCTCCTCACCATTACCACACTAAAAGAAATAGGAGTTGTTGCTGGTAGTTGCCCTCGAGTTGACTCTGACCCATGGTGATCTCATGTATAACAAAACCAAACATTGCCTGCTCCTGTGCCACCTTCATGACCCTTGATATGTTTGAGCCCATTGTTACAGCTATTATGTCAGTCCATCTCATTGAGGGTTTCCCTCGTTTTCATTGACCCTCTACTTTACCAAACATGATGTATTTTCAAGCAATTGGTCTTTCCCGATGACACGTCCAAAGTAAGCAAGATGAAGTCTTGCCATCCTCACATCTAAGGAGCATTCTGGTTGTATTTCTTCTAAGACAGATTGATCCTTTCTTCTAGAAGTATATTCAATATTCTTCACCAACACCACAGTTCAAATACACCAACTCTTCCACGGTAGTAACCTGTTGCAGTCGAGCCGATTCCGACTCATAGTGACCCTAGAAGACAGAGGAGAACTGCCCCATAGAGTTTCCAAGGAGTGCCTGGTGGATTCGAACTGCTGACCTTTTTGGTTAGTAGCCGGAGCTCTTAACCACTACGCCACCAGGGTTTCCTCTGTAGCAGTAGCAATCACAATAATAGCGCCTGTGCCAGGCATGGTTCTGGGGGCTTTATGTGCAGTATCTCATCTAATCCTCTCCATAGCCTAGTGAGGAAAACACTGATTTTACTGATGAAGGAACTAAGGTTCAGAGACGTCCCACACCACTGCTGCCTGGGTGTATTCTTCCCACCAACTCGAAGATGGCAGCTATACAGAGGAAGAAACTGAGGCCCACAGAAGTGTTAGCTGACTTATCCAAAGTCACAAAGCTGAGAAGTAACAAGAGTGCGATTTGAACCCAGGCCCCTCAGTGCCCATACACGGTGCCACTCAACCCCTCAACTGGTCTGGAAGTTCAAGACTGATCCCTCAAACAGTGCTCCTCCCAAACCATCCGTGCACACCTCAGCCGTCAGCTCCTGACTTCTTCAAGCCGCTGCAGCTGCAGGAGATGAGGGGCTGGCAGGAGACTTTGGAGGGGCTCTGCTGGTTCTCATGCTGAGGACTGGGGCCGGCGGGCTGGAGGCTGGGGTCACAGAGCCTGAGCATGGGTTTGCAGACAGGCATGGAAGGTGCGCCTGGGGGAAAAGCCCAGCTCACCTGTTCCTTTCCCTCCTCTCCTCCTGCGGCCTGTGTGCGGCGTCACCAGGGGGAGCCAAAGGTTCCCAAGAAGTTGGTCCTGGTGGCAGCCCAGCTCCCCTTGCCCTCCCTGGACAGAGGATAGAGGTGAGCACAGAGGATGGAGGTGGGAACAGAGGATGGGGGTGGGCACTCAGGATGGAGGCGGGCACGGAGGATGGAGGTGGGCAGGGAGGATGGAGGTGGGCATGGAGTATGGAGGTAGGCATAGAGGATGGAGGTGGGCACAGAGGATGGAGGTGGGCAGAGAGGATGGAGGTGGGCACAGGATGGAGGCGGGCACAGGGGATGGAGGTGGCGTGAGATGTGGGTGGCTGGGCTCACTCCTCAAGGTCCTGTCAAATGGCCAAAGACTCTGTATCCACTCACTGGAGCAATCGGGACTCTCAGCTAAGTAATGCTGGTCTTGTTCATTTGTTCGTTCGTTCATTCATTCAACAATCACCTTTTAGGCCCCCGCTCAGAGCTGTGGCCTCAGACATGGATCAGCCATGAGTACTGTCTTCAAGAACCCCCAGCATAGGAGGAGACAGGCAAGAAACAGACCTGAAACCCAGAGACAGCTGGGTTCAGGGCGGGGAAGCCCAGAGGTCTGTGGGAGCCCAGAGGGGGCACCAATCCCTGCTTGGGAGCAGGGGTTGGGGTGTGGGCAGAAGAGGATGGTGAGCCTGGTGAAGGGTGGGGAGGATGGGAGCTCAGCAGCAGGAGGCATGAAGGCAAAGGCTATGAGCGTGACAAGCAGGGCCTCTCTGGGGCTTCCTTGGCCATCGCCTTGGTGAGGCTGGACCAGTGGTGAGGGGCACAGGGTGAATTGTTAGCCTTGGAAGGTGACAGGAGCTGTGGAGTGCTTTCTCTCAGGGTGACTGTCAGAGTCATCCCCTGGTCTCCACTCTCCCAGCTCTGTCTCCAGAAACTCCAAGGCACCGCATGGTGGAGACCTGGCATGCAGCTTGTCACCCAGCACAGACACGTTGCTGTCTGTAGGGCATCCCTCCATCATGTCACCGTCACATGGGCAAGCACTTCACAGCTTGCAAGTTGCTGCAAGGGCATCCGCTCAGTCCCCACCTTCTCCCACAGATCTTGAACATCTCTGTCCTTCACCCCTTGTCCATCAGGAAAATCTCTCCTCAGCTTCGTGTCCTAGCTCCAGGGTCACCTGCCCTGAGAGGACCCCTAGCCATTCCCAGGGTGGGAGTGCCCAAAAGGGACCACTCCTTCTCTACCCTATGTGCCAACTCTTTTAGTGCCCACTCACCCTGGGCGCATTTATGAGGGCCTTGTTGGCACAATGGTTAAGTGCTCAGCTGCTAACCAAAACGTTGGTGGTTTAAACCCACCAGCTTCTCTGTGAGAGAAAAGACCTGCTGATCTGCTCCCGTAAAGATTACAGCTTAGGAAACCCTATGCGGCAGTTCTACTGTGTCCCACAGGGTGGCTAGGAATTAGAATCGACTCAAGGGCACACAACAACACCACATGCATGCTCCTCACCACATCCCCACTCCCTGACTCCTGCATGGACCCTGATCTTCTGGCAGGAACCACGTTTTGTCTGTCTAGACACATTTGTGGTTGTCAGCTGCTGTTGAGTTGGTCCCTGACTCATGGTGACCCTACGCACAGTGGAATGAAAAGCTGCCGGTCCTGCACCATCCCCACGATCAGTTTCAGGTCAGCCCATTCTCATCCACAGGGTTTACACTGGCTGATTTTCAGGAGTAAATCTCCAGACCTTCCTTCCTAGTCTGTCCTAGTCTGGAACCTGTCCAGCATCCTAGCAACACCCAAGCCTCCCCTGACAGAAGGGTGGTGGGTATGTATGAGGTGCATCAGCCGGAATCTCGCCCAGAAGGGTGTTAATTCACCAGCAACTCAACCTGAGCAACGCTTGGGGCAGGCTGGGGGCTAGAATCTGGTGCAGGTGAGCACTGCTCCCAGGCTGCTGGGGGTCCTGCTCTAACCCGCCATCACCATGTCTCCCTTCCCTTCTTGATTTGGGGGACAGAGCTTGGAAACAGGCTCCCCTGCTGCCATCCAGCTTGAGGGGTACCTGACTGTGGGTGGGAGACCACTGATGAACAGGCACGTTAAAGAATATTGTTTCCAGCTAGTTGGAGCTCCCTGGAAGGACCTCCCTGCAAACCTCCCAGTTCTTGCCCTGTTGCCCAATGCACACACCATGTGTGGATCTGAATGAAGGAAATTCTCCCCACCTCAAAACCCAAAGCCACACAATTGGGAGGGTGATAACTGGGTCTTCCAAACTAAGCCACGGATCAGGAGCAACCGTGCAAAAGAAAACACCTGGCGTGGTGGGGTGTGAGGGGCACACTGAACGGAGGCAAAGAGCAGAACCTTCTTCTGCTCCGACTCCCTGACACCATGGCTGGCCCTTCCTGGTGCCCCATGTGGGGGCCCCCTACCTCAGGACCAGGTCAGCGACAAGTTGTTTGCATTGTGAAGTTGGATTGGGAGCAAGGGTTGGCTGGACACAGATTTAGCTCTTCAAAGCTGAGATCTTGTTCAGAAATGTGAGTGCGAGTGAGGGAGCGAGTGTGTGTGTGTGAGGGTGTGTATCTGTGAGGATGTGTTTGAGTGTGAGTTTGTGTGTGAGTGTGTGAGAGCATGTGTCTGTGTGGGTGAGTGTTTGAAGGCCTATGTGAGTGTGTGTTTGAGTATGTTTGAGTGTCAGTGTGTGTGAGAGCACGAGTCTGAGTGAGGGTGTTTGAAGGCCTATGTGAGTGTGTGAGGGTGTGTTTGAGTGTGGGTGTGTGTGAGTGTGTATGTGTGTGAGGGTGAGCGTTTGAAGGTGGACGTGAATGTGTGTCCGTGAGGATGAGTGTATGAGTAGGAAAGTGTGGATATTGGGTTTGAGGGTGTATGTGAGTGTGTGTCTGCGTGTGAAGATAATGTATGCGTGAGCATGTCTGCGTATGGGAGTGTGTTGGGGGAGTGGGTGTGCGTGTGAGTGTGACTCTGTGTGAGGATGTGTGTGTTGGGGGCGGGGAAGGAGCTGGTATGGAGGGAAAACGTTGGGCGCAAACCGATGCAGGCAGAGTGGACCGACAAAAAGAGAAAAGTCTTGTCTTTGAGTCGGGGCTGGGGAGCAGGGGAAGAAAAAAGGCGCTCTTATTGGTGGTTGTCAAGGAGATGGGCCTCGGGGTTTGCTGAACTTTCTTCCCTTAAAGCGTCTTACAGCGAGCTGAGAGGAGCCATTTATTTCCAGCCAGGCCTCTGGGGCTGGGGTCCTGACCAGGCCCCAAAGGCCGAGGGGCGTCAGGTGTGCCCCAGGCCAGGCCCTAGCAGTGCCCCTCCCCCGGTCCTCTGTCTGTGTCCCTCGCCCCGCCAGGCTCTGTCACCGGGGAGGCCCGGGGCTCCCATTCACCCGGGAGACAAACTTCGTGGGTCCAGGGGTCACCCCGCGGGTCGGCCGCGTCTGCCGAGCCACCGCAGTGATCCTTGTCGCCCCACTGCAGACACGGCCCGGGCTGTCCTTGACAGCCACACTTGCGGACCATTGTCCTTTGCAGGGTGTTTAAAAGTGTTCCTTTGCTTGCACGTGAATTTTAAGGCGATCTTCCCAGTTTTTCGGGTCCGGCTGTTCACTGCTGCGTGGCCAGCTCGCGGCACACAGTAGGTGCTGAGTAAGCACGCACTGAAGGCCGGATGCCGACTCTGCTCTGTGCGTTTGGATCGTGGCCGACACATGGACCCCGCGGGGCCCCTCGGACCCCCGGGCGCGGGTGCACAGCCCCCTCCTCGCCCTGAGTGTCTGTGTGCTGGGGGGACCCCAGGGGCGCCCACCCTCCACGGAAGGGTGGGGAGAGGCGGAGGCCCGTGGGGGGGACAGCTCCGAGCCAGCCCGGCCTGGCCGACGCCCCCGCCCCCCACCTGCCACCGCCCGCGGGGGGCGCCCCCGCTGCCTCCCCCCCCCGCGGCCGGCGCCCATTGGGGGACCCCGTGCCGGCCCCGCCCCCCGGCGGCCCCCGGCCAATGGGCGCGCGCTGTCAGCTCGTCAGCCGCGCCCGCGGGCTCGGGCTCCAGCGCCGGCCGCGCCGCCTGCAGCGAGGAGCGCGCGCCCAGCCCAGCGGCCGCCGCTCGGGTCCCCGCCGCCCGCCTGCCCGCCGCACGCCCGCCCGCCCGCCCGGCCGGCCGGCAGCGAGATGGGCGCGGCGGCTGTGCGCTGGCACTTGTGCCTGCTGCTGGCGCTCGGCGCGCCCGGGCGGCTGGCGGCAGGGAGCGGGCTCCCAGGTAAGCGCCCCGACCGGCGGGCGTGGGGCGCGGGCGCGGGCGCGGCGGCGGCGGAGCTCGGGCGGGGCACGCCCTCGGCCCCCGGCCCACAGCCAGGGCCGTCGGGAGGGCGCCCCGGGCCCCCGCGCCCCACGCCTCGCTCCCCCGCGCTGCTCTGTGCAAAGTAACTTCTGGGGCAGCCCGCGCCCCCTCGCCGCAGCCTGGCGGCCCGGAGCTCCGGGTGCCCGGGGGCCGCAGCACGGGGTGGACGGGGCCCTGGGGAAGGGCGAGCGGGCGGCGGAAGGAAGAAAGCAAGCCAGCGCGACGGCTGGCCGAGGGGGCCCGGCGTGCGGACCGAGGGCGGGGGACCCCGGGGCAAGAGGGGCGCACCCTCAGGGGAGAGGGGAGCCGGGGGGCAGAGGGGTGAGGAAGGAAGCACCGACAGCGAAAAGGGAGGGGAGGTGGTAGATGGGGGGACAGACGGACAGAGAGGCGGCACAGGGGAAACAGACAAAAGGACAGGGGAAGAAACCCAAACACAGACACGAAAGGGGACAGAAGGGACCAGAAAGGCGAGACGGGGAGAGGAGGAAACCCAGGGAGGCAGAAGGAGGCAAAGGGACAGCAAGGAGGGAAAGATCATAAGACCGAGCGGAGAGGGACTGCTAACCCTTGGAAAGGAGAGGAGGAGAAGTGAAGACAGACAGACAGCCAGAGGAGACAGGAGGACTGGGGAGGAGGAAGAAGGAGGGAGGGAGACAGATAGGGATGGAGATGCCTGGAAATCTTGGCACAGAGGGAACCTGATGGGCAGATAGATGGCCAGACAGGAGAGGAGGAAGGCAGAAGAGAGGACAGCCGGACAGACACAGGGTGAAGGAGCTGGGTGGGGGCACAGAGGAAGTGGAGACAGTCAGACATCTGATCCAAGAGGGGGTCCGGGAGGGCACAGGCATCCACCAGGGCAGGCAGGGGGCAGCGGGGGGTGGGGGTGCCCCAGTAGGTTCCGCCAACACCCGCTGCCCTCCCAGCCTGTCCCTCCAAGCTCTTTGGTGCTCTAGATGGGGCTCTCCGACAAAGCTGAAGTCACATTCTCTCCTCCCACATCTGTGGAGGACTTTCCTCCCATTCTCGACTTTGGAGTACTGTGAAATTAGGGTCCCTGCCTACCCTGACTCTGTTCTTGCTATTCTCCCGTCACCGCCTGGCTGCTGCGCTGGGCTCCCAGGGATCTGTGTGCAGTCAAGGGTCTGTGTCCTCAGAGTTGTGCCCCGAGTGGGGTGCCAGGCCATTTAAACAACTCCCACAGTTGGAGCCGAGCTGTATCTCCGGCCCCCATGTTGGGAGGTATCTCTCCTGGGCTTTGGGATCCTGCAACCCTGTACGGCTGCTCGTGCTTGTCTCTCTCTCTACATCTCTGTCCTTTCTCATGTCGCTCTGGGTCCTCCACCCCCAGTTCATGTGTGACCTGAGCTCTCGACCTTGGAAGCCCTGAGACTGAACCCACGGCAGCATGAGCCCCAGCAAACCAGTCAGAGCAGCTGGTGGGGGAGGGAGTCCCAGCCCAAGCCAGTGGACCATGGGGGGCGCATGGCCTGGGGCACCTCTCTCTCCTGCCCTGCCCTCTCCCCAGCCCCTAAGCTTTGTAAGAGCACCCAAAGACATGTTGATGCGGTGTGTTGGAAGGTGTCCCCACCTGCTGCTTGGTCAGCTTCCATCCTCCATTTCTGTCCCCCTGAGGACGTCTACCTGGTGGGAGACTGGGGGGGAGGGGGGGAGGGAGGATCAAAGGCTCCAGAAGGTTCTCTCCTCTCATTCCCATGCGCTGACCCTTGGGAAGTGGGAAGGGCCATGTCTGTGGCCTGCTGTCCCTGCTGGCCCCTGTCTCAGAAGTGATCCCAGTCGCCCCTGCACAAGCACACTGTCTGGCCCTCTCTGGCCACTGCCCTTGAGACAGTGCCACCCTGCTGGGGGCCTCTGCTGCCGTTTTCCCAGAGGTCTTCACCCATGTTACTGCTGCTGGGGGCTGCCCTTCTCCCCCACCGCCCCCCCCCGCATCACTGGCACCCACAGCTGAAGGGGGTGGGCTGCTGATATGAGCAGACACAACTACCCTGGAAAGTGATTCAGCCTGCTGTGTGTGCGCGCACACGTATGTGTGCACGTGGGTATGTGTGCATGTGGGTGTAGGTGCGTGTGTATGTGCACCCCCGGAGGTTGTTTCTGGCGTGTTTCCTTTTGGTGCTTCTCTTCCTTCAGGGGCAGGCTGGAGCCTTCGGGGGTGGAGGAGGGGAGGAGGGGTCCTGGGGGGGTTCTTAGAAAGGTCTTCCACCTGGATTTAGAACTCACGACACCAGGGAAGTAATCCAGAATGGACATTCTCGGGGATCAGGCACTCTAGCGCAAGGCCAGAGGTTTGAAGAGATGGTGACATTTTGGGTTTCTGCTGGAGGGGCTGCCCTGGGTGACTGCTGAGTGTCCCCAGTGCTGTACTCCTGGGTCGTTCTGTCTGCTGTCCATCCTTGTTTTTTTTTTTTTTTTTAATAGCTAGCTGGAAGTACCATACCAAAGCCCTGTATCAGAACCCCGACTCTGCTCCTAAGGAGCTATTACCCACAACAAGACCTCTCTCGGCCTCAGTTTCCTCCCTTGTCATCCAAGGAATTAACCTGGATTCCCCCTGAAGTTCTGGCTGTGCTGTCCTGGGTCCCTGAGACTCCTCTGCCCGTCTGGGCTCCGTGTGTGCGCGCGCGCGTGTGTGTGTGCGTGCATGCGTGCGTGCGTGTGCGTGTGTGTGTTGGACTGTATCCACAGACGCACAGAGACCATTTGCATTCTCTGGTCCCAGCAGTGGTCCCAGACTGAAGGTGTATATGTCTGTGTGTTGGGGGGTGGGAGGTGAGGAGTGCCAGAGCCCCCAAACCTAGACTGAGCTTGGAAGCTGGGATCTGAAGACCAGGTTCGCACATAAGTTTCTGAGGCAGGGGAGGAGCGCGGGGGACGTCAGACCCGCCCAGGGCCCGGGTCAGACCAGCTAAGGGTGTGGTTCTGCCTCTGGGACAGCCCACTCTGGGCGTGTGGAAGCCAGATTAAAAACCCTGCACCTCCACAGCCTAAGGCATGGGGATCCCGTGTTAGGTCACCTGCAGGGGCTTCTTGGCTTAGTGTCTCCTCACTGCTCCTTCCTAGCCTCAGTTTCCCCATTTGTAACCCAAAGGGGCTGGATGTAAATTCCTCCAAAGACTCTTCTGGTTCCAAATTCTAGAATAAGGATAGTGGAGGAGGGTTGGAGTGATGCTTGTCAGGAAGCAAGACAGACAGAGCGAGATCACCAGCTTTTCCTCGCTGTGACCCTTGTTGTCGTTGAGGGCTGTCGAGTTGTTTCCCACTCATAGCGATCCATGTGACTGAGAGCTGCCCCATAGGATTTTCTTGGCTGTAATCCTTACAGAAACATATTGCCAGATTTTTTTATCCTTTCCTGGTGATGCAGGGGTTAAGAGCTCAGCTGCTAACCAAAAGGTCAGCAGTTTGAATCCACCAGCTGCTCCTTGGAAACCTTATGGGGCAGTTCTCCTGTGTCCTATAGGGTCACTGTGAGCCAGAATCCACTCAACAGCAACGGGTTTGGTGGTTTTTGTTTATCTGCAAAGCTGCTGGGTGGGTTCAAATCGCCTGCCTTTTGGTTTCCAGCCAAGCACTTAACCCTTGTGCCGTCAAGGCCCCTTCTCTATGATCTTAAGCCTCTGTTTTCTCATCTTTTTTAGTGGGAATATTAGTCCTACTTAATGGGATCTGTGTGAAAATAATTGAGGGCAAGGATATTGGTAGCAGCCTGCCTGGCACAGAGCGGCTGCTCCATGGGACTGCTGTCATTAATTACCTCGTGAGGTGTGGAAGGATGGGGCGGGAGGAGGTCCCCGCTCTACCTGCCTCCTACTTCCCCGGCCACACCTCACCTGTTTCTTCCCCTCTACAGGAGCAGTGGACGTGGACGAGTGCTCAGAGGGCACAGATGACTGCCACATCGACGCCATCTGCCAGAATACGCTGAAGTCCTACAAGTGCCTGTGCAAGCCGGGCTACAAGGGAGAAGGGAGGCAGTGTGAAGGTGAGCCCAGCCTGCCATGCTCCCCAGACACAGGGCTGGCCCTGCGGTGTGCAGGCACCCAGTCATGCCCCAGTTAGCGCCAGCAGACAAGGGGGAAGGGAGGCATTGTGAGGGTGAGCCCAGTGCAGCCCACCCTGCTCCCCAGACTCCGGGCTGGCCTGCGGTGGCCCCAGCTGGCAACACACAGTCGTGCCCCAGTTAGCACCAGCAGATGCTGCGCCTCCAGCCCTGCCATGAGGGCAGGCAGCACAGCCTCTCTGGGCCCTGGGAGGTGGCCGCGGGCTTCCTGGAAACACTTCCTGGCCAGGTGGGAGGTGGAGTCGTGGGGTGCCCTGCTCACCTGAGTTTGAGAGGTTTGGGATTTCTTAAAGCATTTGGGATGAAGCATTGAACGATATATTTGTGTATCTGTCCCCACCTGGACAGATAGGGTGAGAAAGATCTGGCATGAGCCCCCTGAGGTCCTTAACTTAAAGCCGAAACTACCCTGTGCAGCTTGTTGTCCCCCAGAGGACCTGATCAGTGGCCGGCCACCGTGTTTGTGAGGCTGGCCCAGCCCTCATGTCTCGAGCGCCAGAGCATGGGCAGAGATACATGGATTTGCACCTTCCGTCTGTCCATCCAGCCTTCTTGCCCTCCTTCTGGGACGCTGGTCTGACTCTCTATGAGAACCTGCCTCCCTGGCTGCTGAAAGTCGGAGAGAGGAGCAGCCTGGCTGGCTGTGGGTGCAGCCGGAACTCCTAAGGCAGACAGCGCCTCTGGGCACATTCCTCTGCAAGGGTCTGTGTGTTTGGTTCAGCTCCATCGGGGCTGGAAACAGCTCTCTCAGTGACTGATGTGCACCCCTGGATGAGTACCACTGGTCTAGATCTTCCCTGTAGGTTTCCATTTTACAGAAGAGGAAAACTGAGGCTTGGGGAGGAGCAGTGTCCTCTCTAAAGTCCCTGAGTTTGACAGTGGCAGGGCAAGGACAGAAACCCAGGCCTCCTGATTCCCATACCACGGCTCCCTGGCTTCTTGCCCTCCCACACCCTGAGTTTTTCAGTGTGAGACCTGTGCAAGGAAAACGGCTCATGGAAGCACAATGGATATCTGTTGTCTCTTTATAAGGGTTTGTTATTGTTGTTGGGTGCCATCGAGTTGATTTTGACTCATAGTGACCCCATGTGACAGAGTACTACCGCCCCACAGGGTTGTCAAAGCTGTAATCTTTACAGGAGCAGATCACCAGGTTTGAATTACCGACCTTTTGGTTGGCAGCAGAGCGCTGAACTGTTGCACCACCAGTGCTCCTTGTATATGGCTTTAAAGGAGCCAAAGTTGTGTGGGAGATGCAGCTGGCCCTCCTTGGGGTGCTGGTGTTTGTTTGTTCATCTCATTACTGAGCTGAGCGCTGGGCAGACAGCATCACCCTGGCTCATGCCAGGCTTGGCCACATCCCTGGCCTTGTGTGGGGTCCAGAGGCCAGAGGGGGAGCTGGCGCCTGCCCACAGCCCTCCGGAAGGGGGCCAGGCTGCAGGTCATGAGCAAGAAGCCTGGTGGGCCAGGCTGGGCCGGGCCGCTGGCAGGGTCTGGAGGTTGGCTCAGTGGTTCCAAGTGGCACATGTGAGGATGTGAGTGACCATTTTTGGACGTTCTGCCTTGTCTGACAGGCCTGGTACCCTGGGAGGGGAGGGCAGTGGGGGCAAGCCAGGACGGGGTCACCAGGGGCCACCTGTCCTACTGGGACCCTTCAGAAACAGGAGCAGTGGGAGGCTTTCCCCTGACGGCCTGAGAGGCCCAAGAAGCCAGCAGGGGAGAGGGACAATAGGGACGGCAGGGTAGTAGGACAGCAGGGTAGAGGGACAGCAGAGGGTAGAGGGACGGCAGGGTTGAGGGACGGCAGGGTAGAGGGATGATGGGGTAGAAGGTAAGCAGGGTCAAGGGACAGCAGGGTAGTGAGACAGCAGGGTAGGGGGACAGCAGGGTAGAGGGACAGCAGGGTAGAGGGACAGCAGGGTAGAAAGACAGCAGGGTAGAGGGACAGCAGGGTAGAGGGACAGCAGGGTAGAGGCACAGCAGGGTAGAAAGACAGCAGGGTAGAGGGACAGCAGGGTAGAGGGACAGCAGGGTAGAGGGATAGGAGGATAGAGGGACAGCAGGGTAGAAGGACATCAGAGGGTAGAGGAACAGAAGGGTAGAGGGACAGCAGGACGGAGGGACAGCAGGGCGGAGGGACAGCAGGGTGGAGGGACAGCAGGGCAGGACAGCAGCCTGGTGGGGACTGTTTCTCCAAGCATGCCCTTGGAGCGCTGGGGCTGTGTCAAATGCATACTTCCAGGCTTCTGGTCTGGGTTTGGTTAGGAAGTCTGGGGAGAGGCGGTGGGGGTCTGTATTTTAACACATGTCCCAGGAGACCCGCAGGAATGGCTTCTAGAACAGAAGTGACCACTTCCCACAACCCTAGTTGGTGCTCCTGTTACAGATGAGGTTCTCGGGGAACTGCAGGGAGTGGCTGCTGCCAAGAGACTGACTTCTGTCCTGAGGCTTAGAGAGTTGGGGTCTAGCTGTACATGTGGCCTATCAGTTTCTGATAGTGGCCAGCACCTGGGGCCAGAGCTCGGAACTTTGGGAGGAGGAGGTAGGGGTTTGAGTTCCAGCCCTCGAGTCCCAAGTGTCCTGTGACTTGGGACAGGCGGTCACTCTCCTCTGGGACCTCAGGGTTCCTTCTCTTCATGTCTTTAAGATGGAGGGAGGTGGACTTCCTCAGTGGTCTGCAGCCTTGCTCCTGTCCCACCCTGCTGAAGACTACACCACCCACTGCTGGGCTGGGCTCACCATGCCCATGGTTCTCAGGGGGTATCTGTAGGAACCCCCTGGAGAGGGTCTCCTGGATGACCATCCTCTTGGCCTCTCTCAGCCCATTGCTGGCTCCCTTTCCAGTCCAGCAAACCAGCTTGCTCCCTGTTGTCTGGTCTGTGGTGCCAGGTTTCAGCCCTGCCCTAGCACTCTGGTATATATGGTCCCTTCTCTCCTGCCACTGGAGCCCCGGTGGCGCAGTGGTTGAGAGCCAAAAGGTCGGCAGTTTGAACCCACCAGCCACTCCTTGGAAACTCTATGGGGCAGTTCTACTCTGTCCTATAGGGTCTCTGTGAGTCACAATCAATTCGATGGCAATGGGTTTGGGTTTTTTGGTTTTCTCCTGCTGCTGGGCCTTCCTCACCTGCGTCTCTGCCTGTTTTACCACTGGCCTGCCTGCTTCTCCCCAGGGCCCAGCTCCGTGGGTCCTCTCCTGCTGTCCTTCACCCAGGAGGACCCACCCTTTGTCTCCTACTTTCAGAGTCCCATTTTAGCTCCCCTCTCTGCCTCTGCCCTGGATTGGGAGCCAGACTCCTGGTCCCAAGCCCAGCTCTGCCATCCCCTGGCTTGGCGGGCCTCCTCTCATCCGTTAGCAGGGAAGTCATATTGCCCTGCAGGGTGTGAGGGTGAAAGTGGATGAGGCGTGTAAATGTGCTTCAGAGCTGCCAGGGCCCTGGTGGTCCAGGCCTCTCGTGCTCTCCAGCCTCGCTCCAGCCTTTACATCCTGAAACCCTAAGCAGCATCTGGGTCCTGGCTATACATCTGCACACCAGGCTGTTCTGTATTCCAGAGCACCGGCTCAGGCCTCCCCCTGCCTGGAGCTCCTTCCCCTCCCTTCGTGACCTGCCTAGTTCCTAGTCATGCTTTAGACTTGCCTCCTCCAGGAAACCGTCCTTCATATCTCCACTTACATGCAATCACATGTGCGCGCACACACATGCAAATCCGTTAAGGACATACTCTGCTCCCAGAAGCCCTTGGGCTTCCCTCCATCACAGCACTCCTGACCCAAGATTAGAATTAACCGTCTTGCTCCCCACTGAACTAGGAGGTCATTTAGTGGGAGCTTGAGGGCTGCCATGGGCTCAGTGTTGAGACCTTGGGTTGAGCTCCTCAATGGCAGAGACCCACTTCTGTATGTAGCTCTGTTCCCACTCCTGGGGCAGGGCCTGGTGCCAGCGTGGGTGTGCAGAAAATGTTTAGTCTGCATTGGCTGTCTTTTGCCCAGAATGGAGTTCAAGTTAGAGGAGTGCCTTGTAGGGTGCCCACAGCAGGGAGTGTGAGGGTGGGATGGGGGGTGGCGTGCTGGGTCCATGGAGGCCCCATGCTTGCCATGGCGTCATCTGGACTCTATCCAATGAGAGAGGAATGAGGACAGGCCTGACCTCTACATGGAGCCCTGGGCTGCAGCCACCTTTGCCCTGACTGGACTGAGAGTTTGGATCTCCCTGAACCTCCGCTTCTCCTTTGGTTATATGGACCAGAAGTGTGCCCCACCACAGGCTGTCCTGAGATTGAATGAGATGCAGTGGTTGCCAGCCTCAGTGGCTGGCTCGTGGTGGGCACTTAATACACAGCATGTGTTGCTTTTGGCATCGCCATCACCACCATCACCATCATCACCATCGCCATCATCACCATCAACAACATCACCATCGCCACCACCACCATCGCCACCACCACCATCGCCACCACCACCATCGCCATCATCACCATCACCATCATGACCATCAACATCATCTATCCGTACTGCTTCTCAGAGTGGGCTGAGGCTCAAATGAGATTATGACTGTGAAGACCTTTGACGATGGCTAAGTGCTATAAGAGGTGATCGCTATGGTGCCACCCGGTCCCTGCCTTCGAGAAGCTTATGTTCTGGCTGGGCTGTATGAGCTGAAAGTACTTACCAGTGGAAATTCTTTATTAGCAGGCTAGGATGGTGCAGGTGGTGAATCAGTACCTGCTGAGGTCCACCATTAGTAGCACAGAGAATAACTGTTAGGAACTGAGAGGGAGATGCCATTGGGTCACTCGCTCCCTGAAGTGAGTGGACTGGCATGGAGTCTAGAGGCCTGAGTGGCCCTGTCCCCCTGTGCTGAGGTTTTCGCATCCCAAGGGACCCACCCACAGCCACTGAGTGTCAGAATTGATGCAGCCGCTGAAACGTTCACCCAAGGGCCGTCGGATCCCGCACTGGCTTCCCCCGGAGGACTGTGCAACAAATTCTGGGCACTCTGTGAAAGCCGAAGGGGCTGCAGGCTGCACGCAGTGGTGGCCTGAGGGACCTTGGAGCCCATCTAGTTGTTCACTTCCTTGGTTTACAGATGGGAAAGGAGAGGTACAGGAGAGCAGGGGTCTTGCCTGAGTTGGGACCAGAGTCCAGATTTGGTGGGGCCATTCGTTCACACTGTGTTTCTGTAGGTAGTTGTATCTGTCTCGAAGTTTCTGCTCTGAGAGACGGAATGAGTAGTTCACATGCAGGTTCGCATCCTGATTAGAGCATGGACTTTGGAGCCAGACCGCTTGGGGTCAAATCCTGCCAGTGTAGCTTTAAGAAGTTACTTAACCTCTGTTTATAGAGATGCTAATAGTATTGACTTCATAGAGATATCGTGAGAATTAAATGAGTTAATAAATGTGAAGCATTTTGAACATTGCCTGGTACGCGGACACAACTCTATAAACACGAGATGCTGTTACTGTGATGATAATGATGTTGATGATGGTATCGTTGATGACATTGATGGTGATGGTGATGGTGATGATGATGGTATGAAGTTAGTGATGATGATGGTGGTGATGTTGATGATGATGATAAATGATGGTGATGTCCATGACGATGATGATGATGGTGATGGTGATGCTCAATATGTGGGGATGAAGCTTTGTCTTCTCCCAACAATTCCCAGGGTCTAAATGGCTGAGAAATGGGGTGTGTTGGTTCATTGGCTGTTCAGATAAACCACATACATGTATCCGTATCTCCATAGAGACATACATTCACAGGTGACCATTTACAAGTCTGTACAAATAAAAAAGACACTTGACAGAATGCTTTCCTTTGTTCAACTAAACCTATTCCCAGGATGGCAAATATGCTGCCACCTTCCTCCATAGCCGACTTCAGTAATCAGTCACCGCACACTCCATGCTGTCATTTCCTCTTTAGGTGAAACTGCCAGTCTGAGCTCCTGAGTTGGCCTAGGTTCCGCCACAGCCAGGGTTGGCATTTTGAGGGAAATAAATACCCAGTCCTACAAATCTCACAGACTTTGTGGCTCCCAGTGATACTCAGAGGATGGATTCTCAGCTGAGCATGCCTGGGGAGCGTGGTGCCCACAGGCTCCCCAGCTCTTCACAGGAAGTGGGCCAGGTTGACGGTGATGGTCAGGCCAGGGGATGGGAAGGCCCCTGTGGGGCTGACTGGGCCTCTCAATGTCCTTCACCGTGTCAACCTTGAGACTCCTACTGGTTGTAAAAAAACACTTTAGCAAGGCCAGCACCTAAGGCTACCCACCGCCTATCCTGGGGACGGTCTCTTGCCATTCCAGCAGGGCCATCTCGCCTGTGGACGGTGGAGATGACAATGACTTGACCTCCCCTTGTGCTACGATGTTGCAGCTGTGTGCGGGAAGAGGCCTAGGGCCCTGTGGGGTTAGCTGGAGGCTGGAGGGGGCTTGTGTTCTCCCAACTTAGACAGCTGGGAAAGGCTCTGAGCATGGCTAGGGGAAATCAGTGTTTTCTTGATGATTCACATCTTGGCGGACTCTGCAGCAACATGAGGGCAACTCAGGGTTGCTAGAGGTGGAAGGAACTTCAGAGGATGTCTGGGGCAGCCCCTGTGTGTTACAGATGCCCACCCCTCTTCGTTGCCCTCCCCAAACCCATGCACACCTCTGTTTTAGCCAACAGCGTGTTGTGTTGATATTTTCCTGGGCCTCTTCCTGGAATGCAGGCTCCTCAAGGTCAGGGTCTGTGACCTGTTCTGCTCCCCAACCCTGGGACCCAGTGTCAGGCCTGCCAGGGGCTTAGAAGACATTAGTTGGGTGAAAGCGTGGATGGATGGACTCCAGCAGCCAATTCTCCAGTGGTCATCTCCTCCAGGAAGACTTCCCTGATGCCCCAGGCAGGTGAGCTATCACCTGTGAGCTTCCATGGTCTCCTGGGCATTTCTCCCTCAGAGCTTCTGTCACACTGGGTTGTGATGACCTGTGTGACCTCACCCAGGGCTGGGCCCTGAGCTGGTGTCAGAGGATGGTAAATGGTTGTTATTAATCCCAGGGTGTCAGGAAAGGCCTCCCAGAGCCTCACCAGCTCTGAAGATGAGGAAGCTGAGACTCTGAGAAAGGCAGGAGCTAGTCTGAAGATATCTAGTGTGGGCTGGTGGCAGAGTTAGCTGGGGAAATTGGGCCCAGGGAGGCCAGCCTTTATCCAGGTCGCCACCTGAGAAGTAGTAGGGCGTGGATTTTAACCCAGATCAGCCCTGGAGTCTCAGCAGTGAGCCAGACCCCCCTCAGTGTGTCCAAAAGCAGTGAGAGAGCCTCCTTAGCTATGGAGTTAGAGGGCCCTGCAGGGACCCTTTCCTCTTTACGCCTCCCACCCTGCAATTGTTCCCACCAGCTTGTTTGAGCCAGGCCCTAGGAAGGGAAGGGGCTGGAAGCGTGTCATGCATCCATATAACCAGGGCTGATGCCCCTCCAGGCTTAGCCCAGCACTCAGCTCAAGCACTCTGCGCCACTAGCTACTGCCATTCTCTGTTATATGTGCTGTCTTCTCTCCCTACACTCGTCCCAGAATCCCTGTCTTTGTTAGTTCCTCAAACTTGCCAGCCCCTTCCTACCACAGGGCCTTTGCACACTCCGTTTCCTTTGCCATCTTCATTTAGCTTCCCAGCTCACCAGGCCTCTTGTGCATGGCCCTTGAGGAAGCTGCCAGGGCAACCCAGCCCTGCCCTGGCCTCCTGGTCTGAATTAGCTGGGTCTGCCTGTGTTCGTTCTGCTGAGGGGGCAGGCTGGGGGTGAGGAGGGGCCACTTCATCCCCCTTTAAATGCTTCAACTCATTTAACCTTAATTGCGTTGTTTTCGTAGACATTTACTAAGGAAAAGGACCAAATTATAGCTTGAATTGGGTCTTACTAATCTTAATTAAAAGCTCTCACTTATAATCAGGACCAGGCCCCAAACGAAGGGCAAACCACCCTCAAATGGCTTGTTTAAATAACTAAGACCCTCCTGATAATCACTGTTTAGTCTGAACCAGCTGCACACATCACTCCTTCTACATGTGCTTAATTTTTTAGACCATTTATTCAAGTGGTTTATCCCACTTGCAAGCTCCAACTCGGGCCTTTTCCCAAATGCTATAATTAAAAGTCTTGGGGGAAATAACTTTTTGTTTTGGCCACAGCATATCAAATATATTACTATTTTCCCTTTTTTGTGAGAAGGAAAAAAATGACAAGCTTCTGGACATCTGAGATCACAAAATTAGCATGTATGTGATGAATGTAAATAGTTAGTTCCTGAATTTTACATCCCTCGGGGTCTACTTGTCAGTCACTGAAGTTAGGGTAGATTACGGCCATGTTATTAAGCATTTTAACAAAACTGCTAATAACAAACCAGTGATCCAGTTAGTCGAACATCCGAAAAAAAAAATCTTAAAACCAATTGGCCTTCTTGGCGAATAATGTCCGTGAGCTTATAAAATCCTTTTCATCATCATTATTGCACACTTTATGGAAACTCTAGATAAAATCTAGTCTGGGGGGTGGGGAGAGGTCAGGAAAGGCAAGTGGGAGGCCGGCAGGGGGAAGGAAGGGGAAATGCTTCTCCCCCAGTCTTAAAACGTGCAATTACGCGTGCTAACGTGTGCCCCGCCAAAGATGAAAGCACTCTAGTCCAGCAGACCAGCGTGCAGGAAGAAATTGGTTGTGACTTAAAATTCCAAGTTGCTGTCAGCTAGCAATTAGGCGGTGTTGCTTTCAGCTGGTCCCAGCTCTGCCCTAGAGTTGAGGCCTTTTGGAAAACCCTTGGAGCCCATGTATGTGTTTTAGAAGGAAAAATTAAAAGCTTATGCTGGTGGGAATGAAGCACTGGAGGCAAGCTCACCTCTCTGAGCTCAGTTTGCCCGTTTGTAGAATGTGTGTGTGGGACTTGATTCAATTCGGTATCTAGAATGTTTGCTGAGCACCTGCTGTGTGGCAAGCTTGGTGCGGGGCCCAGGCCTGTTTCCTGCCCTTAAAAACTGCACAGGTTAGTGGGAGAGAAGACGGTGAAAGACATGATCTTAATAAGGAGTGGAAAGTACTGCGATGGAAATGCAGACTCAGTGGGAGGGGGGAAGAGGGAATATGTTTCTGCCTGGAGGAGAGGGGGAGAAACTAGGGAGGTCTTCCTGGAGGAGGTGTCATCTGAGCCAGGTTGGGAAAGCATCACAGAAAAGGGTTTAGAGGTCCCTTCCAGCTCTGACAGCTGATGAAAGTATGTGCAGCAAGGATTCAGAGGTCTGTGTTTGGTCCTGGCCAACCCAGTAAGCCCAGCAAGTGGCCCATCCTTCCTGAGCCCTGGACTCCTCATCCATCTATCAGATGGGTTCACTGACACCCGCCTTGCAGAACAGGCACTGAGTGCAGGTTTGAGGATAGAAAGGGGCCTTGGGATATGTGAGAGCGTGTTGAAGACACTGCCACTTCCTGCAGGTTGGGTCTTTTACACCCCCATTTCTCCTAGAGTTAGAGGTTCTCTGCCCCCACCTTCCGTGTCTCCAGACTCCCAGGCAGCAGGCCTTTCACTGCCCCTTCCTCCGGGCCCTCTTGCCTCCTTCTGGCCCTCTTCTTATTACAGTGGCTGTATTTGTTTTTCCATCGGAGGAATGCTAACCAGAAAAAAACCATTATTTCTAAGAAAATAAACTGTGGGCACATTGGCCTTTGAATGCTACTGAAAATGGATGACAGCCTTCCCCAATGCCTTGCGACAAAGAGGGCCAGGGGCTGGTGTGCAGGCGAGGTCAGGCGGTCTCGGAGGGGGCTCTGAGGGAGTCTTCCAGATGGGCCAGGCTGTGGCCCTGGGAGCTTGGACTTCTGACCGGAGTCCTAACAGCTGCCGGTGCCATTGCTCCCCACTCCCTCTCAGGCTCTCCATGATGCACCCCGCTCTCCAGGACCCCCCAGGCCTTCTGTCTGGGTGGCCTTAGTGAAGTCAGCCTTGAGATATGGCTGTGGGGGCAAGGCTGAGTAGTTCACTTTGGGTAAGTGGAGGAAGAGAAGAGGGGAGACCCCAAGCCGGGAGCCTAGTTGCGGGGCAGGCCTGAGAGATGGGGCCTGATTCTGGTAGGGTCCACAGGGAGGCAGCCCAATCTAGAAGGCGAGGCTTGAGGGTGACAATGGGCGGGCCTCCAAGTCATTCAGTCATTCAACAAATGTTGCCGGACCACCTTTGCAGCTGCATGCCCTGTGACAGGCATCGAGGGAACAAGGATAGTTCCTGTCCTCAAGTCACCCATGTCAGCGGGGTGTGACTGTTGTTAAAATGAAGAGAATCCAGGCCAATGGAAGCACAAAGGAGACGCCAGCACCAGGAGAGGCGGGCAGGGAAGATTTGGAGGAGGCAATGGAATCTAAGCCAAGTAGGAGTCAAGCAGGCAAAAAGGAAGGGAGGAGTGTTCTGGGCAGAGAGACCAGCATGAACAAAGACTTCAAGGAGTCAGTAGAAAAATAAATGTAATGATAGGTTATATTCACAGAGGTATTAAATCTAGAATTAGGGAGGGGACAGTCAGGCCAAACAGATGTCTCCAGGAGTATCGTGTTAGGAAATGGGACTATGTTAACTCATGGAGTCCCTGGAACAACCCTCTAAAGTAGGTGAACTATTTTAAATTCCCATTTTACAGGTGAGGAAACTGAGGCCCAGAGAAGTGGAGTCCCTCCTTGAGGTCCCACAGTGAGGAAGTGGCAGAGCTGGGGTCTGTGTGATCTGAGTCCCTGTTGTGTGCTGTGTCCCCTGCTTGCTGGTGTGTGCCACACAGGGCTCTGTGAGACCCTGGGGGAGGAACCTGGAAGGTAGGGGGATGCATCAGGGAGGTGGATCGTCTCTGACCTGAGAAGAACCTTCTGCCAGTCAGAGGTGCCCCCAGATGGAGCAGCTCCTGCTTTGGGGTGGTGAGCTCCGTCTTCGGAGATCCTAGCAAGGGCTGCGGGGATGTGGGCTAGGGATTCAGGTGTGGCTTTGATTTTATTTTAATAATTTTCAAAGACCCTTATCAAGGAAATACATATGCATGTTTAATGAAGGAGTACGTGAAATATTCGGCTTACAGTGAAAAGCAGCAGTCTCGGGCCCCTGCCACAGAGACAGCCGCTAGTAACTATTTCTGCCTTACTTTTGCTGCACCAGGCAGTAGAGAGGGCTTCCCTGTGCTGGTACGCTGGGCTCAGCTCCCCGGCCCCCCCGCCCCCCATTGGAGAGCCCTCTGCGGCTGCAGGGCACCGAGAAGGCTCCGGGGTCCCTCGGGTTGACCACGCCTGCCCGCCCTTCTGAGAGACTGAGCTACCAGGTGTGGGAGTGGCAAAGTCCCTGAGACCTGGGTTCCAGCCCCATGTGACCTGGGGCAGGTCTGCTGGCCTCTTGGGCCCTGGTGTACTGACTGTAGAGTTGAGGGATGGAGCCAGGAGATTCAAGTCCCCCTTGAACTCCTACGTGGGCAGCTCCCTCTTCAGGGGTCTCCTGGCCATGGTGCAGGAGTCTAGGGGTGCTGGCTTAGTCTCGGGGCAGCAGGTGGGCTGGGAAGAACCCTGTTAGCCACCAGGGATTTGGAGAGAAGGAGAAGGGAGTCAAACTACACCAGGTTAGCTCAGGCCCTGCCCGTGGCCCATCTCAGTGGAAGAAGCCCAAGTGGGGCCTGGGGTTCAAGTTGCGACCGGCCACTCACTTGCTGACGAGGTGCGGTCCTCAGTCCACCTCTGGGCCTCAGTTTCCCCTTTGCAAAATCCAGGGGGGTGGGTAGGAGGAGCTCCAGGACCCAGCTTCCCAATTCTAAGTGGCGGCTAGGGTTTTGTGGCAACTTCCTGTTCCTGGTGGTCTTCTTGTGAGTTCAGAAGTAGTTGAACCAGTGGGGCAGCCCCTCAGGCCTGAGTTGTGCGGGCCTGCGGCAGTTCTACTCTGTCCTGTGGGGTCGCTAGGAGTCGGAATCCACTCGACAGAAAAGGCAGGGAGGGGGTTCGTTGCTAAGGGGACAGGAGAAGGAGCAGGCCAGTAATTGGTGGAAGGGGTGGTAGTGCCTCCCTCAGGGCCAACAGAGGGTCCCTCCTTACTTCCCTCTTGAACGAACAGGTCAGTCTTCCTTTGGCCACACTGCTTCAGTATTAATTAGACCTGACATTGTAGCCCAGGAGCAGCCCCCCGGGGAAGGTTCGGGGTGTTGCTGAGGGAAAGAGGAAAGAATTAACTGGTCCTTCTCATTTTGGTTTGGTAGGGAGATCCCCCTGGTTCTTGGGGACAACAACCCCCGCCATTACCCCAAGCTGTGTAGGTGGCCTTTGAGGTCAGCTCCCAGCAAACATCCTTATAGCAGGGCCTTGGGAACCCATCCAAGGCGCCTGCAGCATCAACTTGAGAGGCACCTTTACTGAGATGTAATCAGTATGCCGTACAACTCACCCCCTTCAAGTGTAAATTCAGTGGTATTTGGTACATTCACAGAGCTGTGCGTCCACTACCACGAGCAAGCTTGGAACCTTTTATTACCCCAAAAGAAACCCGCACTCCTTAGCCATCTCCCCAACCCTCCACCCCCAGAAAACCACTAATCTACTTTTCTGTCAGTCCTAGTTATCTAGTGCTGCTATAACAGAAATACCACAAGTGGGTGGCTTTAACAAACAAATATATTTTCTCACAGTTCAGGAGGCCAGAAGTTGGAATTCAGGGAGCCGGCTCTGAGGGAAAGCTCTCCCTCTCCATCTGTTGGCTCTGGGGGAAGGTTCTTATCTCTTTTCAGCTTCTGTTTCTTGGCTTCTTGGTGGTCTTCATGTGGCTTGGCATCTGTCTTCCCCCATCTCTGCTTGCTTGCTTAATCTGCTCTTTTATATCTCAGAAGAGATTGACTCAAAACACACCCTGTAGTAATACTACCTCATTAACATAACAAAGAAAACCCAGTCCCAGATGGGATTATAGCCACAGGGATAGGAGTTAAGATTTACAACACATATTTTGGTGGGACACAATTCAATCCATAACACTGTCCCAGTAGATTTGCCTATTTGGGACACTTCATAGAAGTGGAATCAATTCCTGGCTCCCCTGTACCTACTGTGCGACCCTGATCAGGTCAGAGAACCTCTCTGAGCCTCGGTTTCCTTCCCTGTGAAATGGAGATGCTGGGACCCACCTCTCAGGGTCGTCGTGTGGGAAGGACCACACGTAGCCTGGCATACTGTTGGGGGTCCGCGCCCAGAGTCTGTGAGCACAAGGACCATTCACGCACTCAACGTTCAGCAGATTTGTGTTGTACACACTCTGCTGGGTTCTGAGGCTCCGGCTGAACAGGCCGCGGTCCTTGCCCCCAAGGAACTCACAGCCTTGAAGGACATACACAGAAGCAAATGAGGGTAATGATAGCCTGTGTTCAGGGAGCAGGTCCCTGGGTGGTGAAAGCAGTTTGCACTTGATTGCAACCTAAAGGTTGGCAGTTCAAATCCACCCAGCAGCACTGCGAGAGAAAGGCCTGGTGATCTGCTTCTGTAAAGATTACAGCCAAGAAAACCCTATAAAGCAGTTGTACTCCAACACACATGGGGATGCCTTGAGTTGGAATTGACTCGACAGCAGTGGGTTTGGTTTCTGGTTTGGGTTCAGAGGGCTGTCGGACCCAGAGGGTGGAAGGGTCGTGTCTGCCAGGAGATCAGCAAAGGCTTCACGGAGGGTTTGATGCTGGCACCACGTCTGGGAGCATGAGTGGGTGTTTGTGGAGGGGAAGGCGCTCCTGGCAGAGGGACCAGCAGCAGCAGAAGTGTGGAGGCCTGAAGCCATGTGGGGCCCACAGAGAGGTTACCAAGCAGCTTGAACCCCATCCGGCTTCTCTTGGCTCATGGGGTGCGCCTTCCCACCCTCCAGCTGAGCCACAGTGTGCGGTTAGGAATGAAAAAGTATATAGACATGAGTTGGTTTTGCGTGACCTTTGACCTTTCCCATAATTAACTGCCGGGCCCACTTCTGACATTGTCTCAGCAGAAGCGACACCTGATTGATGGATGCCAGGGCCCCACAGAGAGTGGGTTTCATTACTTAGTCATTACGAACCCAGAGCTTAACCCTGCGCCACCAGAGACAGCGGGTTTAATCCTTCCTGCAAGGCGGCCCCCAAGAAACTACCTTCCTGCGAGCGTAATTAGCCGACAAACCGGATTAAGATTTATTCATCAATGAGGACTCGACTTCCTAAGCCATACGTCTCCCCAAGAAGGGTTGCCTGATCTAAGAAGGGCCTGCTTTTTCCTGAAGCGCCCAGACAAAGGCAAAGACGGTGCCGCCAGCCCAGCCAGGAAAGGGGGCTTTGTTGCAGCGTTTAGTCTCCGCAGCCACAAAGAGCGTCGCACAAAATGCCACTTTCAAGGGGAAACGAGAAGACATTTCAGTAATGATCTCCAGGAGTGGAGAGTGGGGGGTGCTTTAAAAACCCTCGCTTTGAGAACATTCCCAGTTGGTCCTGATTTTTAGGAAAATGCCCTAAAATAGTGTTCAAATAAAATGAGAAGGAACTCTGACTCATTGCAATAGAATTTTCTAGAACCTAGGCACCACAGACTAAATATATGTTTTATGGGACGGCGAGAATCAATTTTGAATTAAATTAAAAAAAAAAAAACACTCATCCCATTCGGATTCCAAACCAGGATCGTTGGCACGTAAACACTTTTATGGGATTGTGTACGTGCTGCGCTTTAATGTAGAAAAAGTAGAACTTTTAAAAATCCCATAATGAGCAGTTCCCCGTTCTGTTTTTCTCCACTATATTGGATGTCGGGAGCTGTCTTCTGTTGGAAATTGAGTTTTATTTAAAAAAAAAACAATCTGGCTGGGGGCGGGGCAGGGGTGCACAGACCTGAGCCCTTTGACTTCTCTTCAGCCCGGTCTTTTGTAGTTGTCTGTTTTTCTCCATTTGTATGAACCACCTCTGCCACCACCCCTCAACCTTGGAATTAAAAATATGTAATCATGCAGGTGGTACCTGTACCCTACCTTTCTCCTTAATGACTTCGGGAGCATGAAGAACTTTAAAAAAATACTCATTTCATGCACGCTGGGAATGTGGCCCCAATGAACGTAGCGACTGGCTGGGGGCTGGGGGCTGGGGGCAAGATTCTTGGCCACACTATGCTTCATTCTCCTCATCAGTAAAATGAGAGCAGCAGTCACACCCACTTTCCAGGCTGTGATGAAGGTCAAGGTCACAGAAGCCCTTTCCCCAGGGCCTGGTGTGGAGCTGGCAGAGATGCCCGAGGATTCCAGTATCCCGCCTCCTCCACACCCAGAAGACATCTATTTACAAGAAGCTTGCTGGGGGGCCCAGGGGGTGCCGTCTGGCAAGATGATGGAGTCGACTTGACTGCTTCACCCCTGGAGTGTGCAATGGGTGTATCTCGGTGGCACTGGCACTCTGTCAATCAGGCCACTGCCCACTGCAAGTATTCTTAGACACAGACAGAAGCATGATGTCACGTTGTCAGTCCAGACAGCGCAAGCCCATGGGACTCCAGTCTGTGCCAGCCCTGGGCCCCCAGGGAGCGAAGCTCAGGAGTGGGTGAGAGAGACTCTCAGCATAGGATTCGTAGGTAGTGAGCGCCTTGAAAACATGCAGAAGCCGGAGATGGCCTTATGGGCCAGCTGCTGAGAGGCGAGGTTTAGGCTGGTACCAGGTCTGCAGTTAGGGTTTGCCAGGCGGACGAAGGGATGAAGGTTCTGGACCAGGTGTGGGCTAGTAGAAGTGCTCAAGCACTTGCCTGCGCAGCCAAGAGCTCACCCTACGTATCTGTTATTGTTGTCATTGTTATGTGCTATTGAGTCGGTTCCGACTCATAGCAACCCTATGTACAACAGAATGAAACACTGCGTGGTCCTGCACCATCCTCACAAGCCGTGTTGTGTTTGAGCTCATTGTTGCAACCACTGTCTCAATCCATCTCATTGAGGGTCTTCTTCTTTTGTGCTGACCCTCTACTTTACCGAACATGATGTCCTTCTCCAGGGACTGATCCCTCCTGATAACATCTCCAAAGTACATGAGATGAAGTCTCACCATCCTAACTTTTAAGAAGCGTTTTGCTTGTACTTCTTCCAAGACAGATTTGCTGGATCTCTTGGCAGTCTATGGTATATTCAGTATTCTCCGCCGACACCACAATTCGAAGGCATCAGTTCTTCCTCAGTCGTCCTCATTCATCGTCCGGCTTTCCCCTGCATATGAGGCAGTTGAAAACACCCTGGCTTGCATCAGGCGCACCTTAGTCTTCAAGGTGACATCTTTGCTTTTCAACACTTTAAAGAGGTCTTTTGCAGCAGATTTGCCCAATGCAATGTGTCTTTTAATTTCTTGACTGCTGCTTCCGTGGGTGTTGATTGTGGATCCAAGTAAAATGAAATCCTTGACAACTTCAATCTTTTCTCCGTTTATCATGATGTTGCTTTTTGGCCCAGTTGTGAGGATTTTTTTATTTGTGTTAAAGTGTCATCCATACTGAAGGCTGTGGTCTTTGATCTTTATAAGTAAGTTTTTCAAGTCCTCTTCACTTTGAGCAAGCAAGGTTATGTCATCTGTATAACGCAGTTTCTTAATGATTCTTCCTCCAATCCTTATGCCCCATTCTTCTTCATATAGTCCAGCTTCTCAGATTATTTGCTCAGTATACAGATTGAATAGGTACGGTGAAATGACACAACCCTGACACACACATTTCCTGACTTTGAACCATGCAGTAGAATGGGAATTCCAGAATACTTAATTGTGCTCATGAGAAGCCTTTACATAGATCAAGAGGCAGTTGTTTGGACAGAACAAGGGGATACTGCGTGGTTTAAAGTCAGGAAAGGTGAGCATCAGGGTTGTATCCCTTCACCATACCTATTCAATCTGTATGCTGAGCAAATAATCCGAGAAGCTGGACTATATGAAGAAGAACGGGGCATCAGGATTGGAGGAAGACTCGTTAACAACCTGCATTATGCAGAAAGTGCAGAGGACTTGAAGCATTTACTGACGAAGACCAAAGACCACAGCCTTCAGTATGGATTACACCTTAACATAAAGAAAACAAAAATCCTCACAACTGGACCAATGAGCAACATCATGATAAATGGAGATAAGTTTGAAGTGGTTAAGGATTTCATTTTACTTGGATCCACAATCAGCAGCCATGGAAGCAGCAGCCAGGAAATCAAACAACATACTGCATTGGGTAAATCTGCTGCAAAGGACCTCTTCAAAGTGTTGAAAAGCAAAGACGTCACCTTGAAAACTAAGATGTGCCTGACCCAAACCATGGTACTTTCAATCGCATCATATGCGTGTGAAAGCTGAACAATGAATATGGAAGACCGAAGAAGAATTGACACCTTTGAATTGTGATGCTGGCGAAGAATATTGAATATACTATGGACTGCCAAAAGAACGAACAAATCTGTCTCGGAAGAAGTACAAGAGTGCTCCTTAGAAGCAAGGATGGCGAGACTGCGTCTTACATATTTTAGGCATGTTGTCAGGAGGGATCAGTCCCTGGAGAAGGACATCATTTTTGGCAAAGTACAGGGTCAGCGGAAAAGAGGAAGATCCTCAAGGAGGTGGATTGACACAGTGGCTGCAACAATGAGCTCAAGCATAACAACGATTGTAAGGATGGCGCAGGACCGGGCAGTGTTTCGTTCTGTTGTGTGTAGGGTCGCTATGAGTTGGAAGCGACTCGACGGCACCTAACAACAACAACACACATTCTGTTTGAACAACTGCCTCTTGATCTATGTCCAGGTTCCCCATGAGCACAACTAAGTGTTCCGGAATTCCCATTCTTCACGATATTATCCATAATTTGTTATGATCCACACAGTCCAATGCCTTAACATGCGCAATAAAACACAGGTAAATATCTTTCCAGTATTATCTGCTTCCAGCCAGGATTCATCTGACATCAGCAGTGATATCCCTGGTTCCACATCCTCTTCGGAATCTCTCTTGAATTTCTGGCAGCTCCCTGTAGATATACTGCCACAGCTGCTTTGAATGATCTTCAGCAAAAAAAAAAAAAAAAAATTAATTAATTTTATTGTGCTTTATTTTTTTTTTTTTTTTTTTTTAGCAAAAGTTTACAAATCAAGTCAGTTATACAAAATGTATATACACCTTGCTATATACTCCTATATGCTGGGTTTTGGTGGGTTATATACTCCTAATTGCTCTCCACCTAGTGAGACAGCACGCTCCTTCCCTGCACTCTCTTTTTTTGTGTCCATTCCAACTCCCTCTGCCCTCTCATCTCCCCTCCAGACAGGAGATGCCAACATAGTCTCATGTATCTTTTTGATCCAAAAAGCTCATTCTTCACCAGCACCATTTTCTATCCCATTGTCCAGTCCAATCCCTGTCTGAAGAGTTGGCTTTGGGAATGGTTCCTGCCTTGGGCTAACAGAAGATCTGGGGACCATGACCTCCCGGGTCCTCCTAGTCTCAGTCAGACCATTAAGTTTGGTATTTTTACGAGAATTTGGGGTCTGCATCCCACTGCTCTCTTGCTCCCTCAGGGGTTCTCTGTTGTGTTCCCTGTCAGGGCAGTCATCAGTTGTAGCCGGGCACCATCTAGTTCTTCTGGTCTCAGGGTGATGTAGTCTCTGGTTTATGTGGCCGTTTCTGTCTCTTAGGCTCATAATTACCTGTGTCTTTGGTGTTCTTCATTCTCCTTTGCTCCGTGTGGGTCGAGACCAATTGATGCATCTCAAATATCCACTTGCTAGCGTTTAAGACCCCAGACGCCACACTCCCAAGTGGGATGCAGAATGTTTTCTTAATAGATTTTATTTTGCCAATTGACCTAGATGTCTCCTGAAACCATGGTTCCCATACCCCTACCCCTGCTACGCTGGCCTTCAAAGCATTCAGTTTATTCAGGAAAATTCTTTGCTTTTGGTTTAGTCCAGTTGTGCTGACCTCTCCTGTATTGTGTGTTGTCTTTACCTTCACCTAAAGTAGTTCTTATCTACTATCTAATTAGTGAATGCCTCTGTCCCTCCCTTCCTCCCTCCCTCCCCCCTCATAATCGCCAAAGAATATTTTCTTCTCTGTTTAAACTATTTGTCGAGTTCTTGTAATAGTGATCTTACACAATATTTGTACTTTTGCAACTGACTGATTTCACTGAACATAATGCCTTCCAGATTCCTCCATGTTATGAAATGTTTCACAGATTCATCACTATTCTTTATCAATTCATAGTATTCCATTGTGTGAATACACCATAATTTATCCATTTATCCACTGATGGCACCTTGGTTGCTTCCATTTTTTGCTATTGTAAACAGTGCTGCAGTGAACATGAGTGTGCATATATCTGTTCATTTAAAGGCTCTTATTTCTCTAGAATATATTCCAAGGAGTGGAATTGCTGGATCGTATGGTAGTCCTATTTCTAGCTTTTTAAGGAAGCGCCAAATCGATTTCCAAAGTGGTTGTGCCATTTTACATTCCCAACAGCAGTGTATAAGCATTCCAGTCTCTCCACAACCTCTCCAACATTTCTTATTTTGTGTTTTTTGGATTAATGCCAGCCTTATTGGAGTGAGTTGGAATCTCATTGTAGTTTTTATTTGCATTTCCCTAATGGCTAATGATCGTGAACATTTCCTCATGTATCTGTTAACTACCTGAATGACTTCTTTAGTGAAGTGCCTGTTCATATCTTTTGCCCATTTTTTAATTGGGTTATTTGTCTTTTTGTAGTTGAGTTTTTGCAGTATCATGTAGATTTTAGAGATCAGGCTCTGATCGGAAATGTCATAGCTAAAAACTTTTTCCCAGTCTGTAGGTAATCTTTTTACTCTTTTGGTGACGTCTTTGGATTAGCATAGGTGTTTGATTTTTAGGAGCTCCCAGTTATCTAGTTTCTTCTCTGGGTTGTTACAATGTTTAGTATGCCATGTATTAGGGCTCCTAATGTTGTCCCTATTTTTTCTTCTATGATCTTTGTCATTTTAGATTTTATATTTAGGTCTTTGATCCATTTTGAGTTAGTTTTTGTGCATGGAGTGAGGTATGGGTCTTGTTTCATTTTTTTTGCAGATGGATATCCAGTTATGCCAGCACCATTTGTTTAAAAGACTGCCTTTTCCCCCCATTTAACTGATTTGGGACCTTTGTCAAATATCAGCTGCTCATATTTGGGTGGATTTATGTCTGGATTCTCATTTCTTTTCCATTGATCTATGTATCTGTTGTTGTACAGCACCAGGCTGTTTTGACTACTGTGGCGGTATGATAAGTTCTACAATTGCGTAGTGTGAGGCCTCCCACTTTGTTCTTCTTTTTCAGTAATGCTTTGCTTATCCGGGGCCTCTTTCCCTTCCATATGAAGTTGGTTATTTCTTTCTCCATCTCATTAAAAAATGTTGTTGAAATTTGGATTGAAATTGCATTGTATCTGTAGATGGCTTTTGGTAGAATAGACATTTTTACAATGTTAAGTCTTCCTATCCATGATCAAGGTATGTTTTTCCACTTATGTAGGTCTGTTTTGGTTACTTGCCATAGCACCTTGTAGTTTTCTTTGTATAGGTCTTCTACGTCTCTGGTGAGATTTACCCCTAAGTATTTCATCTTCTTAGGGGCTATTGTAAATGGTATTGATCTGATGATTTCCTCTTTGATGTTCTTTTTGTTGGAGTAGAGGAATCCAAGTGATTTTTGTATGTTTATCTTGTATCCTGATACTCTGCCGAACTCTTCTATCGGTCTCAGTAGTTTTCTTGAGGATTCCTTAGGGTTTTCTGTGTATAAGATCATGTCACCTGCAAACAGAGATACTTACACTTCTTCCTTACCAATCTAGATGCCCTTTATTTCTTTATATAGCCTAATTGCTCTGGCGAGGACCAACAGCACAATGTTGAATAAGAGTGGTGATAAAGGACATCCTTGTCTGTTTCCAGATCTCAAGGGGAATGCTTTCAGACCTTCTCCATTTAGGATGATGTTGGCTATTGGCTTTGTATAAATACCCTTTATTATGTTGAGGAATTTTCCTTCTATTCCTGTTTTGCTGAGGGTTTTTGTCACGAACGGGTGCAGAACTTTGTCAAATGCCTTTTCTGCACCAATTGATAAGATCATGTGGATCTTGTCTTTTGTTTTATTTATATGACAGATGACATTAATTGTTTTTCTAATGTCGAACCGTCCCTGCATTCCTGGTGTGAATCCCATTTGGTCATGGTGAATTATTTTTTTGATATGTTGTTGAGTTCAGCAGAATTTTACTTGCCTCTGATATCAGTGATGTTTTCCGTAATTGCTGCATTTGGTTGGCTCACCTTTTGTAGGAATAGACATAAATACGGATCTCTTCCAGTCGGTTGGCAGGTAGCTGTCTTCCAGGTTCCTTGGCATAGACAGGTGAGTACTTCCAGGACTGCATCTCTTTGCTGAAACATCTCGTTTGGTATTGTGTCAATTCCTGGGAGCCTTGTTTTTTCTCAATCCCTTCAGTGCAGCCTGGACTTCTTCCTTCAGTACCGTCAGTTCCTGATCATATACAACCTCCTGAAATGGTTGAACATCAACCAGTTCTTTTTGGTACAGTGACTCTGTGTATTCCTTCCATCTTCTTTTGATGCTTCCTGCATAGTTCAGTAATTTCTCCATAAAATCCTTCACTAGTGCAACTCGAAGCTTGAATTTTTTCTTCAGTTCTTTCAGCATGAGAAATTTCGAGTGTGATCTTCTCTTGGTTTTCTATCCCCAGCTCTTTGCACACATCATTGTAATACTTTACTTTGTCTTCTCCAGCCGCCCTTTGAAATCATTTCAGTTCCTTGACTTCATCATCTCTTCGTTTTGTTTTAGCTACTCGATGTTCAAGAACAAGTTTCAGAGTCTCTTCTGATATCCATTTTGGTCTTTTTTTTTTTTAATCTTTCTTGTCTTGTTAATGATCTCTCACTTTCTTCACGTATGAAGTCCTTGATGTCATTCTACAACTGGTCTCGTCTTTGGTCATTACTGTTCAATGTGTTGAATCTGTTCTCAACATGATCTCTAAAATCAGGTGGGACATACTCAAGGTTGTACTGTGGCTATTGTGGGCTTGTTCTAATTTCCTTCAGTTTCAACTTGAACTTGCGTATGAGCAATTTATGGTCTGTTCTGCCGTCAGCCGCTCGCCTTGTTCTGACTGATAATATCGAGCTTTTCCATCATCTCTTTCCACAGATGTAGTCAATTTGATTCCTGTGTATTCCATCTGCTGAGGTCTGTGTGTATAGTTGCCGTTTCCATTGGTGAAAAAAGGTATTAGCAATGAAGAAGTCGTTGGTCTTGCAAAATTCTATCATGCAATCTCCAGCATCATTTCTATCACCAAGGCCATATTTTCCAATTACCGATCTTACTTCTTTGTTTCCAACTATTGTATTTCAATTACCAGTAATTATCATTGTATCCTGATTGCATGTTTGATCAATTTCAGACTGCAGAAGTTGATAAAAACCTTCAATTTCTTCATCTTGGGCCTTAGTGGTTGGTGCGTAAGTTTGAATAACCGTCGTGTTGCTGTCTTCCTTGTATACATATGGATATTATCCTATTAGTGACAGTGTTGTACTTCAGAATAGATCTTGAAATGTTCTTTTTGACGATGAATGCAATGCCATTCCTCTTCAGGTTGTCATTCCTGGCATAGTAGACCATATGATTGTCCAATTTAAAATGGCCAATACCAGTCCATTTCAGTTTACTCATGCCTAGGATATCAATGTTTATGCATTCCGTTTCATTTTTGATGATTTCCAATTTTCCCAGACTCGTACTACATACATTCCAGGTTCTGATTATTAATGGATGTTTGCAGCTGTTTCTTCTCATTTTAAGCCATGCCACATCAGCAAAGGTCCCAAAAGCTTGATTCCATCCACGTCATTAATGTCAACTCTACTTTGAGGAGTTAGCTCTTCCCCAGTTGTCTTTTGAGTGCCTTCCAACCTGGGGGGGCTCATCTTCCAGCACTATATCAGACAATGTTCCACTGCTGTTCATAAGGTTTTCACTGGCTAATGCTTCTTCATAGTCTGTCTTAGTCTGGAAGCTCAGCTGAAACCTGCCTACCATGGATGACCCTGCTAGTATTTGAATACTGGTGGCATAGCTTCCAGCATCACAGTAATACACAAGCCCCCACAGTACAGCAAACTGACAGACATGTCTCATACATCTAACCTTAGAGAATTCAGCTAGATGATCACAGCAAAAAAAAACCTTAAAATACCTAAAGGGCTATAGATTATGTTCTGCCCATGGCATTCGTTTACAGCGTACACCATACAGGATGAGATTGGACATTTCGAGTTAGATTTTATGATAACAGATAGACATAATCTCCCCACCCTGTGAAGATCTGTTAAGGCCAGTTTAAGGATTTTCAAGGGTGATTTTGATTCTCCTTGCTCTTCGCCATTAAGTATGTATTTGAGAATTTTCAGTGTGTCTGAGTGAGGCTCAGATGAGAGAGAGGAGGGGTGACATGGAGGGCCTGGGAGAGAAGTCAGTGGGAGCCAGGTCAGGAGGGGCCCTGGATTTGGACTAAATCCCGGGCAAACGGGGAGCCCCAGAGTACTGCCATTTTCCTGCCTTTTGGCTCTTTAAGATTACATTTCCATGCTACACAACGATAAAGAACAATGATGAATCTGTAAAACATCTCACACCATGGATAAATCTGGTGGGCATTATGCTGAGTGAAATAAGTCAATCACGAAAGGACTCATAGTGTATGAGACCACTATTATAAAAACTCAAGAAAAGGCTTACACACAGAAAGAAACAATCTTTGATGGTTACGAGAGAGGAGAGTGGCGGAGAGGGGAAAACACTAACTAGGCAATAGATAAGTGGTAACGTTGCTGAAGGGTAAGACAGTACATAATACTGGGGTAGTCAGTACAACATGACCAAGGTAAAGTCACAGAAGCTCCACAGACACATCTAAACTCCCTGAGGGACCTAGTTACTGGGTTGAGGGCTGGAGACCATGGTCTCCGGGGAAATCTATCTCAACTTGCATAACAGTTTACAAAGAAAGTGTTCTACATCCGACTGTGGTGAGTAGCGGGTCTCAAAAGCCTGTGAGCGGCCATCTAAGACACATCTACTGGTCCCATCCAGCTGGAGCAAAGGAGAACAAAGAAAACCAAAGGCACAAGGGAAAGATTAGTCCAAAGGACTAATGGATCACAACTACAATAGCCTCCACCACACTGAGTCCAGCACACAACTAGGTGGTGCCTGGCTATCACCACCAACTATTCTGACAGGGATTGCAATAGAGGGTCCCAGACAGAGCTGAAGAAAAATGTAGAACAAAATTCAAATTTATAAAAAAAGACCAGACTTGCTGGCCTGACACAGACTGGAGAAACCCCGAGAGTGTGGCCCCTGCACACCCTTTTAACTCAGTACTGAAGTCACTCCCAAGGTTCACCCTTCCGCCAAAGATTAGAGAGATCTATAGGGCAAACAAAGGAACCCTGGTGGTGAAGTTGTTAAAGTGATTTGACTGCTAACTGGAAGGCAGTCAAAACCACCAGTGGCTCCTTGGGAGAAAGATATGGAAGTGTGCTTCCACAGAGATTTACATCCTTGGAAACCCTATGAGGTTGCCATAAGTTAGAATGGACTTGACAGCAATAGGCTTGGTTTGGTGGGTTAAAGGACAACCCCTGCACGTTTGTTAGTTTGTCATACTGTGGGGGCTTGCGTGTTGCTGTCATGCTGGAAGCTCTGCCACTGGTATTCAGATACCAGCAGGGTCACCCATGGTGGACAGGTTTCAGCTGAGTTTCCAGACTAAGACAGACTAGGAAAAAGGACCTGGCAGTCTACTTCCGAAAAGAATTAGCCAGTGAAACCTTATGAATAGCAGCAGAACATTGTCTGATGTAGTTTCGGAAGATGAGCCCTCCAGGTTGGAAGGCACTCAAAAGACGACTGGGGAAGAGCTGCCTCCTCAAAGTAGAGTCGACCTTAATGAGGTGGATGGAGTAAAGCTTTCGGGACCTTCATTTGCTGATGTGGCACCACTCAAAATGAGAAGAAACAGCGGCAAACATCCATTAATAATTGGAGCATGGAATGTATGAAGTATGAATCTAGGAAAATTGGAAATCATCAAAAATGCAATGGAATGCATAAACATCGATATCCTAGGCATTAGTGAACTGAAATGGACTAGTATTGGCCATTTTGAATCGGACAACCATATGGTCTACTATGCCAGGAATGACAACTTGAAGAGGAATGGCATTGCATTCATCGTCAAAAAGAACATTTCAAGATCTATCCGGAAGTGCAACACTGTCGGTGATAGGATAATATCCATACTCCTACAAGGACGACCAGTTAATACGACTGTTATTCAAACTTAACGCACCAACCACTAAGGCCCAAGATGAAGAAATTGAAGATTTTTACCAACTTCTGCAGTCTGAAATTGATCGAACATGCAATCAGGATTTATTGATAATTACTGGTGATTGGAATGGAAAAGTTGGAAACAAAGAAGAAGAATCAGTAGTTGCAAAATATGGCCTTGAGAACAGAGACAATGCCGGAGATAGGAGGATAGAATTTTGTAAGACCAATGACTTCTTCATTGCAGATACCTTTTCTCAACAACATAAATGGTAGCTATACACATTTATGTTGTTGAGAAAAGGTATATAACAAACTATGGATAACACTGCGAAAAATGGGAATTCCAGAACACTTAATTGTGCTTATGAGGAACCTTTACATAGATCAAGAGGCAATTGTTCAGATAGAACAAGGGGATACTGATTGGTTTAAAGTCAGGAAAGGTGTGCGCCAGGGTTGTATTCTTTCACCATACCTATTTAACCTGTATGCTGAACAAATAATACGAGAAGCTAGACTATATGAAGAAGAACGGGGCATCAAGATTGGAGGAAGACTCATTAACAACCTGCATTATGCAGATGACATGACCTTGCTTGCTGAAAGTGAAGAGGACTTGAAGCACTTACTAATGAAGATCAAAGACCACAGCCTTCAGTATGGATTACACCTCAACATGAAGAAAAGAAAAATCCTCACAACTGGACCAATGAGCAACATCATGATAAATGGAGAAAAGATTGAAGTTGTCAAGGATTTCATTTTACTTCGGTCCACAATCAAAAGCCATGGAAGCAGCAGTCAAGAAATCAAAAGACGCATTGCATTGGGCAAATCTGCTGCAAAGGACCTCTTCAAAGTACTGAAGAGCAAAGATGTTACCCTGAAGACTAAGGTGCACCTGACCCAAGCCATGGTATTTTCAATCACATCATATGCATGTGAAAGCTGGACAATGAATAAGAAAGACCGAAGAAGAGTTGACGCCTTTGAATTGTGGTGTTGGCAAAGAATATTGAATACACCATGGACTGCCAAAATAACGAACAAATCTGTCTTAGAAGAAATACAACCAGGATGCTCCTTAGAAGCAAGGATGGCGAAACTACGTCTTACATGCTTTGGACATGTTGTCAGGAGGGATCAGTCCCTGGAGAAGGCCGTCATGCTTGGCAGAGTACAGGGTCAGCGGAAAAGAGGAAGATCCTCAACGAGGTGGATTGACACAGTGGCTGCAACAATGAGCTCAAGCATAGCAACGATTGTAAGGATGGCGCAGGACCGGGCAGTGTTTCGTTCTGTTGTGCATAGGGTCGCTATGAGTCGGAACTGACTCGACGGCACCTAACAACAGCAATACACATGGACCTCACATCTATGGGAAGAGACGATGGAAAAGCTCAATATCGTCAGTCAGAACGAGGCTAGGAACAGACTATCAATTTTAAGTTGAAACTGAAGAAAATTAGAAAAAATCCACAAGAGTCAAAGTATGACCTTGAGTATCTCCCACCTGAATTTAGAGACCATCTCAAGAATAGATTTGACGCATTGAACACTAATGACCAAAGACCAGGTGAGTTGTGGAATGACATCAGAACATCATACAGAAAGAAAGCAAGAGGTCATCAAAAAAACAGAAAAGAAAGACCAGGATGGATGTCAGAAGAGACTCTGAAACTTGCTCTTGAACATCGAGTAGCTAAAGGAAACGGAAGAAATGGTGAAGTCAAAGAGCTGAACAGATTTCAAAGGGTGGCTAGAGAAGACAAAGTCAAGTATTATAACGACACATTCAAATACCTGGACTTAGAAAACTAAAAGGGAAGAACATGCTCGGCATTTCTCAAGCCGAAAGAACTGAAGAAAAATTCAAGCCTCAAGTTCCAATAGTGACGAATTCAACAGGGAAAATATTAAACAATTCAGGAAGCATCGAAAGAAGATGGAAGGAATACACAGAGTCACTATATCAAAAAGAATTGATTGACATCCAGCCATTTCAGGAGGTAGCATATGATCAGTAACTAATCGTACTGAAGGCACTGGTGACAAACAAGACTCCAGGAATTGCCGGAATACCAACTGAGATGTCCTAACGAATGGATGCAGCGCTGGAGGTGCTCACTTGTCTATGTCAAGAAATTTGGAAGACAACCACCTGGCCAACCGACTGGAAGAGATCCATATTTATGCCAATTCCAAAGAAAAGTGTTGCAACCAAATGCGGAAATTATCGAACAATATCATTAATATCACATGAAAGTAAAATTTTGCTGAATATCATTCAAAAGTGGGTACAGCAGTACATCGACAGGTAACTGCCAGAAATTCAAGCGGGATGTGGAGCCAAGGATATCATAGCTGATGTCAGATGAATTGTGGCTGGAAGCAGAGAATACCAGAAAGATATTTACCTGTGTTTTATTGGCTATGCAAAGGCATTCGACTGTGTGGATCATAACAAATTATGGATAACATTGCAAATGGGAATTCCAGAGCACTTAATTGTGCACCAGGGTAGTATCCTTTCACCGTATGTATTCAATCTGCATGCTGAGCAATAATCCGAGAAGCTGGACTACATGAAGAAGAACAGGGCATCAGGATTGGAGGAAGACTCATTAACAACCTGCGTTATGCAGATGAAAGTGCATAACTGAAGTGCTTGCTGAAAGTAAAGAGAACTTGAACCGCTTACTGATGAAGATCAAAGATCACAACTTTTAGTATGGGTTACACCTCAACGTAAAGAAAAAAATCTCACAGCTGGACCGATAAGCAACATCATAATAAATGGAGAAAAGATTGAGGTTGTCAAGGATTTCATTTTACTTGGATCGCAGCAGTCAAGAAATCAAAAAGACGCGTTGCATTGGGCAAATCTGTTGCAAAAGACCTCTTTAAAGTCTTAAAAAGCAAAGATGTCGCCTTGAAGACTAAGATGGGCCTGACCCAAGCCCTGGTGTTTTCAATCACTTCATATGCATGCAAAAGCTGGGCAATGAATAGGGAAGACCAAAGAAGAATTGACAACTTTGAGTTATGGTGTTGGTGAAGAATATTGAATATACCATGGACTACCAAAAGAATGAACAAATTCGTCTTGGAAGAAGTACAGCCAGAATCCTCCTTAGGAGCAAGGATGGTGAGGCTGTGTCTCATATAGTTTGGACATGTTATTAGGAGAGACCAGTCCCTGGAGATGGAAATCATGCTTGGTAAAGTAGAAGATCAGTGAAAAAGAGCAGGACCCTTGAAGAGATGGATTGACACAGTGGCTGCAACAATGAGCTCAAGCATAACGATTGCGAGGATGGCGCAGGACCGGGCAGTGTTTTGTTCTGTTGCACATATGGTCACTATGAGATGGAACCGACTAGACAGCACCTAACAACAACAACAACAGGGCCAACAATAACATGTGAGGAAGGTGCTTCATAGTTCAGTCATGTATACTAGACTAATGGGCACACTAACCTAAAAGCAAAGACAAGAAGGCAGGAAGGGACAGGAAAACTGGACAAATGGAAATGGGGAACCCAGGGTGGAGAAGTGGAGAGTATTGACACATCAAGGGGTTGGCAACCAATGTAATAGAACAATTTGTGTATTAATTGCTTAATGAGAAACTAATTTGCTCTGTAAACTTTCACCTAAAGCACAATAAAAAAGAAAACCTAAAAAAAAAAAAAAGATTAAACTTCCAGAGAGCTCTGCTCTACCCCCTGCTTTCCTCCTCTACCTCCCCCGCCCCATCATCTGTTCTTCATTCTCTCGTCTGGTTGTGCTGGGCGCCTTGAGGGCTGGTGGAGCCTCCTTCAGGGGTGGCAGTTCCCAGATGGGTTTTGACAATAACAAATACACTTGCTTTGGCAGAGAATTTTTAGTTGGTTTGTTTGTGTGTTTATCTCTTATGCAAAAAAAAAAAAAAAAATGAACATTCGAGGCACAAACAGAAAATCGGGGGTAGGCTTCTGCTTGTGAGTGGCCATCCTCCGTCCTGGGCTCGGGAAGGTAAGACTGGCTGGCCTTGGAAGCCTGGGAGAGCGTCTCCTGCCTGGGGATTGGAGGCATTGGTTGTTTCTCAGACTTGAGGGAACTCTTTGGGGATGAATTAGAGGAAGAGATGCTTGTAGCGCACATTCTCACACATTTGGCATCTACTGTGGCCTGCCCTTTGAGGAGTCAAAGGAAAAAAGGCAAGAGTTATTTTATTGACTATTCAGTGATCTCTTTACAATGCATTATGGGTATTAAAAAACCAAAACCAAGCCTAGTGCCATCTAGTTGATTCTGCCTCATAATGACTCTATAGGACAGAATAGAGCTTCCCCACAGGGTTTCTGTTTCTAAGGTTGTAATTTTTACAGAAGCAGACTGTCACATCTTTCTCCTGTGGAGCGACTGGTGGGTTCGAACCTCCAACCTTTTGATTAGCAACCAAGTGCTTTAATCACTGCACCGCCAGAGCTCCTTCTTTTGGGCATAGTGATATATGTATATCATTTATCATTTCGATAATGAAAGGGGTGCTGTTAATAATTACACCCAACAAGGACGCCAGGTAAATTGGGGTCTATGATTATCCTAATCAGGAAACAGACATTTTTTTCAGACTTGCCACCAGAAAAAGAGCTTGTCCAGTTGCATTTTGTGGGTTTGGTAAATATGTAACAATCGTGTTTCCTTCTTTGCCTTGGGTTCTAGGAAGCTCAGAGCCGTATCTGTGGCCTGCCTTTTATAATTGTGCCAAACTTCACTAATGTATTTCTGCATACTGTCACTGGCATTATCTGATTCTTAAATCCTTGTGTTTTTTTCCTTTGTCCTAACTTTTTCTTCTTTCTGAAAATCTTATTGTATGTATTTTTTAAAGCTATTTGAGTTTGAAGAAATGGATGAGAGGGTGAATTAAGTTTGAAAAGATGGATGGGTAGATGTTTTTGGCTGGATAGATAGGTAAGTGGGTAGGTATTTCAATGTATGGATGAACTGATGTGTTTTTGGATAGAAGGGTGGATGTTTGGATCATTGAAGAGATGGATGAATGGTTAGGCCTGATAGGATGAGTGAATGCAAGTTTAGACGAATAGAAGGATGGGTGGCTGACTAAACATTTAGATCAATGGGTGGATGGATGAATGTTTGACACATGGGTGTGTGTTTGGCTAGAAAAATGGATGGATGGGTAGGGATTTAAACGGGCACATAGACAATTGGATGACTGGAAGGATAGTTAGCTGACTGGATATTTGGAGGGAAAGACTTTAGCAGAAATGGACAAATGAAAGGATGGCTGGGTAGGTAACCATCCATCATGATGGTGCTGGATGGTTAATGGCAGGTGTGAGTGTTTGTATGGATGAGTGAATGAATGGGCGCGTGTCTGTCTGAATACTTGCAGCACTGGATGGGCGTGGGTTGAGATGTGTATGTGTGTGAATGGATGGATGGGGAGTGAGTGGAAGGATGGATGGGTGAATTGGTGTTTGGACGATTGGATAGTACTTTCTTGGCCAATGACTTGCATGCCATGGCACTCTAACTTATCAGAAAGAGCGTGGTCTTTGTCGACTGAAAGACCTCTGTGCTAATCCTTGCCCTACCACCACGTGACTTTGAGTGATTACCTAGCCTCTCTGCACTTTAGTTTGCTCAGCTATAAGATGTAATTTAAAACACTTAACTCCAGAAGGTTGCTATAAGAATTAATGTATGTTTCAGGGGTGGATACTTACATGCTTTCTTCTGAAATACTGCTTGAGAGAGGGGATCCTTTTACCCAAGCATGGAATATAAGCTCTTCCCCTCAGTCTGATTGATCCAACCTAAGTCATGTGCCCACTCTGGGACCAGTAGCAGTTGTTAATGCTAATCCAACACCATGTGCTCTTTTGAATAGATCCATCAGGCTCCAGCCCAAGGGTTGGGACATGCGAACTTCACCGGAGTGGCCTGTCCAAATGAATGTGGGGAGGAAACAGTTAGGGGGCTGCCAGGTCAGGTCAGGTGAGAGTTGATGATGAGGCTGACAGACAGTGGGAATGGAAAACCAACGTGACTATGTTAAAAAAAGAAAACCAAACTCGTTGCCGTTGGGTCGTTTCCGACTCATAACAACCCTGTAGGACAGAGTAGAACTGCCCCATAGGGTTTCCAAGGAGCGCCTAGTGGATTCGAACTGCAGACCTTTTGGTTAGCAGCTGTAGCTCCTAACCACTATGGCACCAGGGTTTCTGTAACCATGTTAAGGGTATAGAAAAACCATCCTTTGGTGGATGACTAGATGTGGGGGAGAGGCAGAAGAATAACAACGTTCACTTAGATGGTGAGCCCCAGGGAGGAGCAGGCTGAGGAACGTTGGTGAGCTGAATTTGGGTCACCTTGCCTTTGTAGTGTCTGTAGAGAGCCAGGGAAGAGGCAGTTAAATTGGGTGTGTCTGGGGCTCTGATGAGAGGTCAGGGCTAGAAACGGAAATTGTTAAGTGATCAGCATCCCTCAGCCTTTGTAAACCCAAGTGCCCTTTATAAACACTAAAATCTTCCATCCTCCTTTAATGTTATTTGAAATTCCTAAGTACGCTGAATATCATATTAAAAACAATCCAGAGGAGTTGCAGAATTGAATCTGCTTCCCAGCCCTGGAGAATCGCACAGGCAGTTGGCCACTGCAGACAAGTTGGGGGGAAGCCTCCTGTTTCTTGAGCCCTTGGAGATCCGGGCTACTTTGTTCCTCCCTTACCAAGCTGATTGGTGGGCACCAGGAGTGGGCTGCACAGCCCAGACACTGTACTTTGGCACTCTGGCACAGATGCTGCTGTTTTTACTGCAGTATCCCCTCTGCTCAGCAGACTCTCTGGAAGGCAGATATGGAGGTGGTGATTGGTCACATCCGAAGTCAGGGAGCTCACTACCTTCTGAGACAGCCTCTGCCTTCTAGGCGGGTATTCCTCCTGGTCAAAGTTAATTGGCCCCCATGAGTTCCCCCCACTGAGTACAGCTCAGCCCTGCAGACCAATGTGGAGAGAATGAACTCAGTGCCTCCTCACACCAGCTCCTCAGGCATTTGAGGGGTAATCAGGCTTGCCTCCACGTTCCTCTCTTTTCCAGGCTGCCCCCATCCCTGCTTTTGTAGCTGGAACCCAGCTTCAAACTTCCTCTTGGACTTGGTAGGTCTCCTCTCACGCTTTCTCCCCTTTCGAGGCACTTCCGGTTCTGCTTTGCTGGGGGTACTTCCGGTTCCGCTGTGTGAAGCACTTCCGTTGATGCCTCTGGGAACCTCTGAAGGTCAAGTTCAGTGTTGGTTGAGGTGGACAAGCCCCATGAGTTAGGGTGGGGGAGTCTGAAGACCTGGTAGCAAGAAGAAAAGAGTGAGTGCCCCAGGCGATTGCTAACATGGTCTCCCTATGCCTGGGGCCGCCATGGTTGGCACTCCCAGAGAGGCCCCGCAGAGCCAGGGTTAGGTTCCCTGGGACTCCCAAGCCAGACTGTGTGGTTCGAATCCCACTTGTACCACCTTCGGGGTGTGTGACCTTTGGCAACTTTGTATCCTCCCTGCACCTCAGTTTCTTCAGTGCTCTTGTAAAATTGGGATAATGATGATGGTACTTCACTGAGTTAGTGTGCAGATTAAAGAGATAATGGCATATCAAGTGTTGGGAGTAGGGCTTGGGCACTGAAGCAGCTCATTGAGTGTTAACTGGGGCGTTCCTCTTATTCTTCAAAGTTTCTCCAATCTCTCTGGAGCTCCAGAACTGATACCACTTTGGCCCTTGATGTGAAATGCTCAAAAAGCCTTAAAACAGCAACAAGGGCAACCTGTCTATGAGACAGAAGCCTTTGTTACAAGGAAACTGGAGCAGTAGAAATTCAGGATCAGACACTGATGTAAAAGGAAACTATTTGGGGGATTAGATGGGCTTTTCTTTCATTTCAGGGCTTACATTCACCGGCGGGGGGGGGGGGATGGTTGCTTTTTCTGCCTGTGTGCAAAGTTAATTTTATCCAATATCCCCTGCTGCACAAGTAAAGAGCTCCCCGTTTCCAGGAGGCTTTCAAGTAGCCTGGATAGCCAGTTCTTAGGGATAGTAGACAGGGTCCCTGCATGCTGTTACTGTTAAGAGACTTTCGAGCGAGGCAAATCTGAGCTTGAATTGGGCCTTCTTCCCTGTGGTGACAGCTAGGTGAAATCTCGAAGGAAAGGTGCCCACACCATGCCCAACATGTGGCCCTGCTCTGTAAGGCAGTGGCCAGCCTTGCTACAAAGCCAGCATCTTCATCATTGTAATCCCTGGGTCCCCAGCCCCCAGCAAGGACCTTAGTACATACCTGTTGAGTCGCCCTCTAGCCACTCATGTCCTGGTGGCTTCAGCAGTAGGGGTAGGGAGGGTCCCAGGCTCTCCCTCTGACACCTTTCTGCCCCTCGTTTTGCAGACATCGACGAGTGTGAGAATGACTACTACAATGGGGGCTGTGTCCACGAGTGCATCAATATCCCGGGGAACTACAGGTGCACCTGCTTTGACGGCTTCATGTTGGCACAGGACGGACACAACTGCCTGGGTGAGTGAGGTGGCTGTGCCCACCTGCTGGGCCCATCCTGCCCGCTGGGCCCACTCCAGCCTGTTTCTCAACTTCAGCTTGCAGAGTTGGGGCCTGGGGAAAGCTAGCCTTCCTTTGGTTCCTTGAGGACTCTTATATAACTCCAGATTTATATGATTAAAGTATATATTTTAAACTAGTGTTATAAAATTTATAAGAGTAATGCAAGCTTGCCACATAAAGTGGAAAAATGTAGAGTAGGGAGAAGAAAAATGTAAACCATTTTTAGCGATGCTGGTGTGTGTCCTTTCACTCTTCTCTCTGTATCCAGTGTTTTTACTGTAGTGCTGATCGGATGGTCAGCCTGGTTTTGCATCTTGCTTTTCCCATTAACATCGCATGTACCCCAGGCATTTTAATGAGGCCGCTGTTGCTGCCATGGAGCCCTGGTGGTACAGTGGTTAGACATTCTGCTGCTAACCAAAAGGTCAGCAGTTCAAATCCTCCAGCTGCTCTTTGTAAACCCTATGGGGCAGTTTTACTCTGTCCTGTAGGATCACTATGAGTAGGATTCAACTGAATGGACATGGGTTTGGGTTTGGTTTGGGTTGCTACCATCATCAGAGCTAGGTCAGATCAGGTGAGAGTGTGCCATACAGCAGCCTCAGTACTGTGCAGCCGAGCGATAGTCCGATAAGTGGCTGCACCAGAGGTGGTTCCAGGTCTGCAGAGGGGAAGGGAGCTCATGATGGAAAGTGCATGGATCCTGAGCCTTCTTGGCCTTTGGCTGGTGAGTGACCCAAAACAATGACTGGAGGGTACAAGCGTGGATTCATCAAGAGCATGCTGTGGATATGTGACTTAACCTCTCTGGGCCTTATCGGTTAAAGGTTGTGAGCAGCTGCCTCACAGGGCTCTTGTGAGCAGTAACTAAGATAATGTCAGCTAGCACTGAGAAGCAAGCCCGGCACTCAGTGCCAGGAGCTGTTACTATCATCCTGCTCACCGAGCCTCAGTCTTCCCCACTGTGAAGTGGGCTAATTATGCTACCTGTGTCACCAGGCTATAGGTGAGGACAAAATGACACAGTGTGGGTGAAATGGCCGACACTTAGGAGGTGCTAAGTAGTCAACAAAGAGGCATTGCTAACACTCTAGGGGACCTGGCCACCCCTTTGTGGTTGAACATTGAGTATTTTGTTTGTTTTTCTTGCCATTAGGATCCAGAGATGGCTCTGGGCATAAAAGTTTTTTTCCCCCAGTTTTCCCAGTCATATGCTGAGGAACACTTCCCAGTAGTGCAACCACGGGGTCAAAGGATCATTCAGGTTTTTATGGCTTTCAGTGCAGTGCTTTCTAGAAGTGCTTGGGAAGACCCGCACTGGGCCTGCCACTTTGCAGGTGGGTGGTGTGGGGGGCCGAGGTCCTGGGTGCTCTAGAACTCTTCCTCAGAGTGGTTGTATTGGCTTCAGATTTCTCTCCCTGTTTCTGTTTAATGCATGTTGGATCTCAGATGAGCTTGTTATGGGAAGTAGATCCATGGTGTGTAATTACACCCAAAGTAAGCGCTAAAGCTTAGGGGACCTGTGAAGAACTGCCTCTGCATGGACTGACTCCCCAGAGGGCTTCAAAGAGGAGGTGGCATTGAGCAGGCTCACCGAAGGCTGGGAAAAGTTTGCTGGGGGAGGCCACAGCCCATGCGGAGCTCTATGAGGCTGAGTTCAGGTGTGAGGAGGGGTGGGGGTGTGGGCCTCAGAAGTAGCAGAGGTTTGGTTGCACCGTGAAGCATTGGGTGTGTATGACACTGACTGTCGCCAGCGCCGGGCCTGGTACCGTACAAGTGTCAGCTCCTGGATCCTCGCTGAAACCTGCGCACTCAGCTCTACCAGTTGTCTCCCCTTTTGTCAGTTGACGGTGATAGTGCGTTCCAGTAATCAGGTGGTCAGTGAAGGCAGAGGGCAATGTGATGAACTGACAGTCCCCATGGCCTCGGTTATTATTTGTTTCCTGCCTTTTTTTTTATCATGGCAGATATATAGGACATCATGTTTGGTAAAGTAGTTGTGGTTGTGTGCTGTTGAGTTGATTCCAACTCAGAGCAACCCTACAGGACAGAGTAGAGCTGCCCCATAGAGTGTTCAAAGCTGTAAATCTTCATGGAAGCAGGCTGCCACGTCTTTCTCCCGTGGAGCGGCTGGTGGGTTTGAGCCACCAACCTTTCAGTTAGCGCCTGAGTGCTTAACCACTAACAGTCCCGTGGGACAGCCAGCTCACAGCCAGCAGTATCGCCCAGAGGCCAAGAGGACAGAGGTTGGGAATTGCCAGCTCTCGGCTCAAATCTTGGCTCTGCCAATTATCGGCCATATGACCTTTGGCCAGTCACTTCACCTCTCTGTGCCTCAGCTTGCTCCCCTATCAAATGAGATTCATCCCCCGTGTCTCAGAGGGTCTTCATGTGGATCCAGTGAGATCACAGATGTAAAGCATGTAGAGGAACACCTAGCACTGAGCCCTCAAAACATAACAGGCATTGTCTTGTCAAAAACTTCCAGACGAGATGTACTAAGCTGGGATGGTTTGACCGCCAAGACCTCGTGGGGCTAGGGCCCACTGTCTGCACTCCCTGAGGTGTCTGCACTCCCTGAGGTGTCTGCACTCCCTGAGGTGTGTCTGCACACGTGGCTCCCCCTTCCAGATGCAACACTCTTTCCTGGGCAGAACAACCTGTTTGTAAGTTCTTGGCTGCAGCAGGTACACCCAGTGCCTCCAGCGCCTGACCCCACCAGTCCCCAGACGGATGGCAAAGCCCAGCCTCTGTTTTAACAACACTGTTTTCACAATAATCCCTTTTACACTGATTGCTTTAAAAGAATTGGGTGAGTCTCCCCCCACCACCTCCGAGGACAGATTGCAACTCAAAAAAACCCAAAAACCCAATGTCATTGAGTCGATTCCGACTAGATTGCAACTTCACACGCTTCTAATTTACACAGATGGCAGCCAAGAGAAGCCTGTCGCTGTCGCTTCTCTGCTTTTAGTTGAGGGCAGACCTTCCCCAACAAACAGACGTCTCCAGCATTAGAGACAAAACTGCAGCACTGAAGAACTCAGACCTTGATTCTAACCGGCTCCAAGCCAGCTTGACCATGTGGCCTAGCTGGGTGAATTGTGGGAGCCGCAGCTCCCTTGTCCGTTAAAGGCTGTAAGAACTAAAGTGCCTGGTACGGTGTCGTATCACGGAGGCTTGATGAATGTTGGCTGAAACCAATCACGCAAGAGTCTGCTGGGCTTGGAGCTTAAAGACCTTCAATTCTGGTGCCACCACTCATGAGTTGTATAATCTGAGGCCAGTTTCTCAAAGCCCCCAAGTTTTGGTTCCCCAGACTATGAAATGGGTCAGGAATTTCTGTCTCAGAGGGTTGACGATTAAATAGGGAAATAGATGTGGCGCGAGCTGGATGGACTGAGGCAAAATTCTGAACAGATGCAGTGTATGGTCATCATGTGGTGGCAGAGGTTTCAAGCTGCCTGCCCGTAGTCCTCTTCCGGCCTGCAGACATGTCTGCTTTTCCTCACAGTGCTGTTGTTGATGGTGACGATGATTGGATTATTTGTCAACAGTTAAAAATGAGGGATGTCACATAAAAATTGACATTTCCAGCTTTCTTCCTGCTTGGCCACCACCACCTGGCCCCTGATACTTGTGGCACCTGAGGCCAGAGTGTGCATGGAGCCCACCCACTTCCCATTTGTGTAAATATTTGAGAGTTTTTTAGTGAAACTTCCAAAACTAGAATCTATTCCATTTTCTACCTTCACAAATATTCCTTCCTAATGACCTGGAGTAGTCGCTGGGTGGTGCAAGTGGGTAACACGCTCAGGTACTAACTGAAAAATTGGAGATTCAAGTCCACCCAGAGGCACCTCGGAAGAAAAGCCTGGCAATCTCCTTCCCAAAAATCAGCCACTATAAACCCTATGGAGCACAGTTGTGCTGTGACACACATGCTGTCACTGTGAATTCGAATTGATTGAACAGCATCTGGTTAATGACCCGGAAGGCCAGGCTTGGATTTAGGATTCCTTGGGGTTTTGTGCCATAAAATGTTTCCTCCCCCGGCTCCATCCTACACCACAAAGGAGCCTCGCACACAGTGGTGTCACTAGGGGGTATGGGGAGGTGCATGGACCACACCAGGTGACACTGTCAGGGGGTGGCACCAAAATGACTGTAAAAATATCCCTGTAGTTAGTTATAACAACAAAGACATTTTTTGTAAGCTCAGCTTACATGTATCGATATACCTTCAGGGCTAAAATTCGATGCTAATTTACTTTTTCAACCTTCGAATACCCTCCAGTCAGAGCTGTCATTTTACCCAATTACAGCTATGCTTCGAGTCACGTGGTTTCGTCTGTAGGCGCTACAAGCACACACTGTTGTTTTTGTTGCTGCCAGTGTTTTTATAGTCTCTAATTTTGCCCAATTTTCGGGTGTTTTCGCTACAATATTGCAGTAATTAGTATTTGTGAACCTATATCAATAACTTTTTTGTGAATGAAGCAGTAATTAAAGGAAAAGGAGCGATATATGGAAATTACGATTTACAGGTAACATTAGTACAAAAAACGTTACTAGGGATTCTGTATGGTCTGGTACAGGAGAAGGTCCATGGTGGGAGGAGGTTGACACCATGAGTTATCACACTGGGTAGCGCCAATCTTAGTGACACCATTGCTCACACACCCATGAACACCCTTACCTGGGTGCTCAGGCTGTGGCCATAGGCTCCACAAACAGCCAGCCTTTTGGTACTGCTTGGATTTAAGTGCCATCTGTCCTTCCAAGAACAAACAGGTACAGGGCTATTTGGACAGGGAATTTTAGGGTCCAGAAGGGTGGATGGGGGTCCCAAGTGCACATGACCCCTTGGTCCTGTTGACTCCTTGCTCCTTACTCAGCCACAGGAGAGGCAGAGCAGGGTCTCCTAAATGTGGGGCCCAGCACAGGGGCACCTCTCCCCCCCATCTAAGTGTGGTTCCGGCAGCAACTGGCAGGAGCTACACTGCAGCTGCCCCTGTCTGCCGCAATCCTCACCACTCCCTATTGCTCACAACTACTCAGCTGTCATGTAAGAAACCCCCTGGGCCTCAGCAGGCACCCTGGCTGTGCTTCCCGATGAAACTGCAGCCCAGGGCCTGCCGCTGCAGGGGTGAGTGATTGCCGGAAGGTTCTCGTTCTCACCACCTGTGCAGTTCTGACCACCTCTGGTCAGCCTCTGCACCTCGTCCCACGACCCACCACCCACCGGCGACAGCGACACTGTTCACATCTCTCTGTCGTTTAGTCCCCAGAAGCGTGGATCAAGAGTCTTGTCCGCGGAATTCCTCAGGGATGAGGGCTGGAGAGAAACCCAGTCACAAGGAAGTGAGTAGCACAGCCTGAAAAGAGTTCCAAGGTAATTAGGAGAGATGAGGCTGATGGCTGAAGAGTTATTTTCTTGCCCAAGTTTTCACAGTTGAGCCTTTTCTTTCACACGAATGAGGTTATTTTCTTGTGAAGATAGCTCGCCTGGGACTGTGTCCTGGAAGGGAGCCAACTCTGTCCTCCTGGGAGCGAAACCTGCTTTCTACTTGACATCTTTATTAAGGAATTTCTCAAATATAACAGAAAATGACACCAGAGGGAATTGAAACCATGATGAGACCCTTGCTCAACCCCAAATGATGGCTTTTAGCATTGTAATTACTTGAAATAGCAGTAGTTCTGTTTAAAAAATATTATTCCAAACTCCATGCAATTGGGCATAAGAGCGATATGTAGGCTAATAGAATAAGATTTTTTTTTCATCTTAAATTAAAACCAGCAGAGGGTAATTTTTTTCCCGTCTCCATAAAGCAAGGCTCCTCTTTCTCTAAAGCCATTAGTTCACGTATCCAGATGTTCCGTCCGACCCCAGTCTTCACCCTGACTTACTGAAAACTGTGTTTCTTTGGTTTGTCCAGTTGTAATTGCAGACTGGCTTTTCGGCACTTTTTTCCCCCCGATGAAGAGAAGTCCTTGTAAACAAGTCCCGCAGAAGGGTTGTTTCATTAACCAGATCCTTCCACCACTGTTAACATTGCTTGAGCACCTACTGTATACCTGGCCTTGCCCCAGTGTAGGTTGACCATTCCACCCAGGTGAGATGAGTGGATTTGGGTCCGGTGTCTGCCGGGGGGGCCCTCTGAGCTGCCCAGGGTGCTGTTGCATGGTCTCTTTCCATTCATGGTCAAAGCCATCCATATCCCCTTTTTACAAAGGGGAAAACTGAGGCTCAGACGGCCAGTAAGTGGCAGAGCTGGGAACAGAGCCCAGGTGTGTGTCTTCACCAATCCTAGGCCTAGGAGCCTAGGGAGCCAGGGCCCCCATGCCCATCCCTCCCCCACAGCGCCCAGAACAGCACCAACTCTGGGAGGCTGGCGGGTTCAAGGAGGGGCCCCCTGCTGCGGGGTATTAGATATGCACCCCCTACCCCTGGGCACGAGCTTGGGAGTCCCTGAGGGCATCTAGAACCTGCCAGGCTCAGCTGGTGGGGGGCGTGCTAAAGGGCAAGAGAGCACCCCTCACTCCAGAGAGGTCACCATAGGGGTGCCACCTCCCCAAAGCCTGTCCTGCCTCCCTTGACCAAAGGAAGAGCTTGCCACCCTCGGCAGGAGCCTTGGAAGCACTGGAGCTTTCCTTGGGGGCCTTCTTCCCTGTCCGAGTGCTTGGAGTCCCGCTCTTCCAGGGCCCTGCCCTGCGGCTGCCGCCGCTTCTGCAGAAACACCTGGCTCATCAGCCCACCAGCTCATGAGGCCACCTAGGCCAGGGCCCTGCTGGCCTCTGCCCCCACCTCTCACCTTGGCCCACCTGCGCCCCTGGCCCAGCCTTCCTTAAACCCAGAGAGCCCCTCCACACATCTCTGCTGTGCAGGAGCTGCTCCCTGGTGACCACCTATCCGCCCTTCAAGACCCAGCCCAGATCTCTCCCTTGCCCTGATGTCTTCTCGGACGTACGCCATGTTGTATACACCCATCGTAACTCTGCGTTGGAGTTCTCTCTTCTTACCCCTGAAAGCAGACTCTGTCTGCCCTTCCTGTCTTCCTCCTCGCAGCCTGTGCAATGCCTGGCCTGGCGTAAGTGTTTCATAAATACTTGTAGAATGCATACGTCAGATGTAAATGTGCCTTGTAGCTGTGAACGCCCTCTCGCCCAGCTAACCTCCGTGCTGGCACACAGTGAAGGTAGAGACACTAGATGAGGCATCTCCCTCAGGGCGCCCAGGTTTGCGAGAAAGTCGGAAATACTCGCACCGCAACGAAAAGTGGAGAGTGCTGGGTTAGAGCCCTTCACCTAGCGTCCACCCATTTATTCATTCCATAACGGTGTGCTGAGCACCTCTGTATGCCGTCAGTGGCGAACAGAATCGGCAGGGCCCCCGTGCTTGTGAACTTACATAGTGCAGGGGGAAGGTCAGCAAACAAGTAAACCTATAATTTGGTCCAGTAGGGTCAGGTCAGGTCAAATGCATTGGAAAAATAATAAAATAATGTGGTCAAGAGTGATGGAGGGGAGGACAACCACTTTAGGGTAGTATTTTAGTTACTATTGCTGCATGAAAACCAGCTCGTACTTAGTGGTATAAAGCACCCTTTTATTCTGCCGCTGGGTTCTGTGGGTCAGGAATTCACACAGGGCAGAGCAGGGACAGCTTGTTTCTGCTCCACGATCTTGGCGCCTCAGCTGGGAGACTCGGAGGCTGGGGGTGGTGATGGCAGGAGCCAGAATCCCTTGGAAGCTTCTTCACTTGTGTTAGTGGTTGGTGTTGGCTTTCGGCCAGAACACTGACTTGCAGCTTCTCCACGTGGTCTTTCCACATGGGCTGCTGGGACTTCCTCACAGCATGGCGGCTGGGTTCCAAGAGCTGCTGTCCCAAGAGAAAACGATGGAAGGTCATGGCATTTTGCAGTCAGGGCTCGGCAGTCACTTGCAGCAAACTCTGTCGGCCAAAGGTCCAGATTCAAGGGGAGGGACCAAAGTCCGGAGTCCCCAGTGAAGAGGAGGAAGCCGCCATTTGGAGGTCTAGAGACAGTCTTCCCTCCAGACTGAGGTCAGTGTGCCTGGAGGATCGGGAGTGAGAAGGGGCAGGAGGAGGGTGGTCAGGGAGGTGGGCAGGGGCTGGGTCATGCAGGGCCTTATGGGGCTGGCACCCAGTTTGGATTTTTTTCTAGATTAGTTGGCAAGCCATGGACGTTGTAACAGGGCTTCAAACTGGTTGTTCTGGTTCAGACCCCTGCGGAGAATTTACATTTCCACCCCAGATATACTGAATCAGAATCTACATTTAACAAGATCCCCCGGTGATTCTCATGTATAGTAAACTTTGAGACCCACTGCCCTACTAGTGGCTCTCAGCATTGGTCCCTAACCAGCTGGATTAGCATCACCTGGGAACTTGTCACTGCCCTACTAGTGGTTCTCAGCATTTGTCCCTAACCTGCAGGATTAGCACCGCCTGGGAACTTGTCACTGCTCTGCTAGTGACTCTCACCATTGGTCCCTAACCCGTAGGATTAGCATCACCTGGGAACCTATCACAGCCCCTACTAGTGGTTCTCAGCATTGGTCCCTAACCCGCAGGATTAGCATCACCTGGGAACCTGTCACTGCCCCAACTAGTGGTTCTCAGCATTGGTTCCTGACCCGCAGGATTAGCACCACCTGGGAACTTGTCACTGCCCTACTAGTGGTTCTCAGCATTGGTCCCTAACCCGCAGGATTACCATCACCTGGGAACCTGTCACTGGCCCTACTAGTGGTTCTCAGCATTGGTCCCTAACCCTCAGGATTAGCACCACCTGGGAACTTGTCACTGTTCTACTAGTGGTTCTCAGCATTTGTCCCTAACCCTCAGGATTAGCACCACCTGGGAACTAGTCACTGCTCTACTAGTGGTTCTCAGCATTGGTCTCTGACCTGCAGGATTAGCACCACCTGGGAACTTGTCACGGCCCTACTAGTGGTTCTGAACATTGGTCCCTAACCCGCAGGATTAGCACCACCTGGGAACTTGTCACTGCTCTACTAGTGGTTCTCAGCATTGGTCCCTAACCAGCTGGATTAGCACCACCTGGGAACTTGTCACTGCCCTACTAGTGGTCCTCAGCATTGGTCCCTGACCCTCAGGATTAGCACCACGTGGGAATTTGTCACTGCCCTACTAGTGGTTCTCAGCGTTGGTCCCTAACCAGCTGGATTAGCACCACCTGGGAACTTGTCACTGCTCTACTAGTGGTTCTCAGCATTGGTCCCTAACCCGCAGGATTAGCACCACCTGGGAAATTGTCACTGCCCTACTAGTGGGTCTGAGCATTGGTCCCTAACCAGCTGGATTAGCACCACCTGGGAACTTGTCACTGCCCTACTAGTGGCTCTCAGTATTGGACCCTGACCCGCAGGATTAGCATCACCTGGCAACTTGTTAGAAGTGCAGATTCTCAGTAGGTGTGCCAACTGGTTTTAACCAGGAGTTGGCATGATCTGATCGACACTCTAATTAGCAACCCCTTCTGGCTGCTAAGTATAGACTGTGTTACAGGGAATGGCAGTGGACTAGGTTAAGGAAGGAGACCGGTTAGGAGACCACTACAGAGGTCCGGGCCCAAGATGCTGGGGGCTCCGCCCAGGACGGCAGCGGTGGAGGTGATGAGAAGTGGCTGAATCCAGAATATGTTTTGAAATCAGAGCCAACAGGCCTTGCTGATGGATGAGATGTCAGAGGTGAGGGAGAAAGGAATCAAACATCCATGTGGCCCTGTGGCTGTAGCTGAGACGGGAGACCGGGAGAGGACACATCTTGGGCTGGGGCACAGGACTCCAGAGTCAGTTTGGCCAGGCGCGGTTTGACACGATCAACAGCCGTCCAGATGGAAACAGTGCGCTGGCAGGTGGATGTCCAAGTTCAAGAGCCTGGGGCATAGGCAGACCAGCTTCTAGGCAGCGTTTAAAGGCAGCGATCAGAACAGCTGTGTGTGGAGTTGAGCTGAGTTACCCACAGCATTCTCATCCATTCATTCCCTGGAGACTCCCTGAATGCTTGCTCCCTGAGTGCCAATAAGAGATGAGTGGATGCCCCCTGCCCCTGAGAAGCGCAGGGAGTGAGCCTGCCTAGCTTCGACTCTGGGATCCATCACTTACTTACTGTGTGACCCTGAGAAAGTTACTCAGCCTCTCTGAACCCCTGCACCTCCATCTGTAAGGCGGGGTGAATAATAGTGCTTATTTTCCAGGGCTGGTACACAGACTAAGGTGGTCATCTGTGTGTACTCGGCCTTCCATAAGGGCGCAATAGGTGTGAATTTTCTAATTCTCATTTATTCTCATGTGCAAAGCCAGATGCTTTTTAAAATAATTCATTCTATTTTTGTTTTTGTTATTGAGAATATACACAGCAAAAACATACAGCAATTCAAGTTTCTACGTGTATAATTCAGTGACATTGATTACGTTCTTTGGGCTGTACAACCATTCTCATCCTCTTTTCTCAGTTGCTCCTCGCCTATTAATGTAAACTCACTGCCCTCTAAAGCTCCCATCTAAACTTTTAAGTTGCTGTTGTCAATTTAATTCCACATAGATACATCTTAAAAGAGCACAGTGCTCAAGGCCGACATTCTTTACTAGTTAAGCTAAACTATTGTTGGGTTTTAAGAAGACTTCAGGGGATATTTTTGGCTTAAGGTGTAAAGATTATCTCAGGGAAATAGTTTTGGGGGTTCGTCCAGGCTCCATGGCTCCAGAAAGTCTGAGTCCATGAGAATTTGAATTTCTGTTCTGCATTTTCCCCCTTTTGATCAGGATTCTTCTATAGAATCTTTAATCAAAATGCAGAATGCTTTTTCAAATGATGGACGTATTTCGTGAGCTGGCAGGGATGTAGGGAATGAGCCCAGGCCCTGGGCCTGATGTCCTGTGCTGGGGTTTACTCCTGTCAGGACTCCACCCAACAAGCTACTGCTTACAGACTCTCCTGGGGCTGGAAGCTTCCCTTCCTCTTTCGTTCCTTCTTGCCTTCACTGACATTAGGGTCACATGGCATCAGAGCTTCCAGTCTCAGCTCTGCCACGGACTGATTCTGTGACCTTGGACACGTCACCTGATTTCTCAGAGCCTCAGTTTTGTTCTCTGCAAAATGGGGATGACTCTCGCCTGTCGGGGTCAGATGAGAAGACAGATGTGCTGCTGACACTCAAGGCTACCGAGTGGAGAGAGAAGGCAAGAAGGAGTGAAACTCGGGGACTCCTGCCGGGACCTGGGGCCCCACTGCACGTGTGGGAGGAAGTCCCCCACGGACGCCTCAGGTGCTCGGTGCCAGTGCAGCAGAGGCAGCTCCCCACCCAGCATGATGAAAGGGCTGCACTGCCTCAGCCCTTTGAAGCCGCCCCCTCTCATCCTGGTGGACAGCTGGAGACAACGTGTTGCTCCCTTGAACCCGAATGAAGGCTCAAGTTGCCTCTGTTTATTTGTCTTTGTACTTCAACAGCTCCAACGTGTTTCTTGCTAGTGGAAAAACACTGAACCTTTTAATGTAAAACTAAACAACTTTGGACATCGTCAACTCCATAAGCACCAATATTTTTTAAGGTAAACTCAAGAGGCTTATTCCTGTTCTTTTTATCGACACCATCCCCTCTCTTCCCCATCCTTGGCCCAAATTCAGATGGTCTAGGCCGCTGAGGAGCAGACGCTGGGTCTGGGGGATTGCTGCGGCAGCAGCCCACAGCAGGGTCGTGCCCACTCGCCTCTCCGGATTTCACAGCTGTTCACCCGCTGGAGATTCTTTGGCCTGAGAAAAAGACACTCCCTGCATGCTGTTGTGCGTCTCTGTTAACGGCTTCTTTCATCCCCCCAATCACTGCAAAAATGGAGTGGTCCTGGAGCAGGGTAGGGCAGGGGACAACGCAGACCAGGCTACTATAGGGACGGAGCAGGCTTGTAGAGCCACCAGCCACTGTCTGTCCAGGGGTCCGGTGGGCAACAGCAGGGTGCTGTCCATGGGTGGCCACTGGGTGCTAAGGTGAAAAAGCAGTGGGCTGAGATTTGGGCTCCTGGGCCACTGAGCCACTGTGATACCATGGGAGCCTCCCTGCCTCTCTGTGCCTCGTTTTCCCCATCCCATGTGAAATGAATGGTGGGTTTGGATCACTGGTTTGCAGATCCTGCAGGGGGTTGTTGATAGCAGCAGAGCCCGGTTTTTCAAACAGCCTCTTGCAGTGGCCACACTGCTCAGGGGGCGATGAGAACCCTGCCCACCTGAGAAGCCGTTCCCACCCCGGCCCTTCTTCCTCCACCGTCTGGTGGTTGGTGACTTGGCAGCATGGCACTTGTAGGATTTGGCCTCAGGGACAGTGGCTAAGCTCTTTGCTGTCCCTCCTAGTCCCTGAAAGACCCAGTCCCTGTCTCCCTCCCTCCTTATTCTCAGAGCTGTCATCTCCCTGGACATACCACCCTTCCTTTCTCCGGAGTGGCCCTACACCTGCTGTCTCTTCTGCCTGCATTGCCCTTCCCCATCCTTAGTTAACTCGGCCAACACTGACATGCCCCTGAGGACCCAGCTCAGAAAGCCTGCCCTGTGCAGTGTGATTGGCACGCCTCCTCTGAGTCCCAGGGACCCCCAGGATTGTCACCGTGCCTCGGTGGCCTCTTCTATGTCCCTGGGGCTCCTGGAGGGTCCAGCTCACAGGTGATGTATCTCTTCGTCCCTGGGGCCCACACAACCCAGCCCAAAGAAGGCTCGTTTGTGTGATGGCGGGAAGAGGGCAAAATTCCTGATTCTGACTTTCGGAGGACTCACTCGACTTGGCAGCAGTGACAAACCTGCCTCTGAGGAATACTCACTTGGACTGCATCGACCACCATGGAAGGTCTCCTAGCAGCCGTGTGACTGACCCTCCCAGCGGCCAGCCGATGGCACCTGATACCCACACCTCCTGCCCGCCTCTGGTCCCCGCTCTAGATGAGACAAGAGCGTGGGCTTGGACTCAGGCACTGCAGCCTGGGCTCTGGGCTCCCTCCCAGCTAGTGGTCTGGGGTGACCTCTGCTCCTCACTTCTGTCACCTGGACTAGAGGGGTAATGCTCTCTGGGGAGGGCTACGCAGAATAGAGCGAGGCGTGTGTGAATAGCATGGGTACACGGAGGCTCCTGGGGCAGGCATGTCCTTTCTCTCCCGCTCCCATGTGACAGCACCTTCAGGTCAGGGCCTCCTCGCCCTAGGAGGCTACCTTCCCCCATGGTGCACGTCAGTGGCCTCCCATCCCTCCCCTGGGCCCAGCCCCACCTTTGGGTAGTCTCGATTTGGTGGTGTGGGGAAGAAGTGCTGCTCTGTCCCAGGGCAGAAAATGCCAGGCTCATGAACAGCAAAACAAACACCCCGCTGAGGAGGACAGGCCAGGCCCACAGACACTTCGCTTCATCTGTTCCTGTTTGTAGTCCACGTGCCAAAGGCTTGGTCAGAACTTGGAGAAATAAACAAAAACTAAGTGTCTTGTGAAGGCTCTTTAAAAATACCCTGTCACCAAAACATACGCCCTAAACCAGACACTGCCAACAGCCCACAGTTCCGAGTCTCCGGGCCAGCACCTCCTTTGCCAGCAGCCCTGCTTGTTTTGGAGCAGCCTGGGCCCTGGATGGCGTTTGGGGTCACCCTGGGCATTTTCTGGGCCTGTTGTGTCTGGGAAGAAGCTTCAGTTACCCCCCTCCCTCCCAGCACCAGCAGGAGAGGCCCCAGTGTTTATGGTGGCCATTAGCCAGCCCCGTGCACGGCCTGGCCCAACCGCATACGGCTGGAAATAGATAGGCTGGCAGAGGCGCCCTGTGCCTGGCTGGCACTCCTTAGGCGTGGGAAGTGGGCACCAGAGGCTGCCAACTGGGGTCTTTAGTAGCCTGCCAGATATTACCCTAATGGCAGGGAGAGAATCCTACAGGCAGACTTGCCCTCCCCCCGGCTCATCTGCTGGCCAGCAAGGGGTCAGACGTCAGTGGTGTCACTTGGGACCAGCCGTTGGCAAAGTCCCTCCAAGTGGGGTCCTCCCGGGGCCATTGTGGGAGTCACTTCCTCAGCCTGGCATCTGGCCCCTTGTGATCCAGCCCCTGCCGTCCGCTCTTCTCGGCTCCAAGCAAACCCCTTGCCATTGAGTCAGTTCCGGCTTACAGCGACCCCAGGTGTAGAGCTGCTCTGTAGGGTTTTCCCAGCTGTCATCTTTATGGAAGCAGATCACCACGTCTTCCTTCTGTGGAGCCACTGGGTGGGTGGTTTTGAACCATCAACTTTTAGGTTAGTAGTTGAACACAAACTTTACACCACCCAGGGGGCTCCTAGGCTCCCAGCAAAGGGACTATCCTGCCTGTCCCAGGAACCCCATGCCCTGCAGGCACCCCGTGTCCTCCAGGCATCCCCTGCCCACCCCCACACGTGCTGTCCCACTCCCTGGAGAACCTTCTCCCTGACTGTCTGAGTAGTCCAGCTCTGCGGTGCCTCTTCCCTGGGCCTCCGGGCAGAATCACTCCGTACGCCATGCTGGCTGGCTGTGCCCCGCCCAGAGTGAGAGTGCAGATGCCAGGGCTCAAAGTGTCTGTTTACTCATCCGTCTTCTACACGTATAACGATTACACAGAAACATTCAGGGAAATCAATACAAGAGACAGAAAAGAACCCCCCACTATCTTGCCACCCCAACAGATCAGCAGTTTTCATGCCTCCATGTTCTTGGCCTATGTCATCTGTACATAGATGTAACTTTATATGGTCATCATCCTCACATGAGGTTTGTGTGCAGCACCCACCCCGGGGTTCTCTCAGAGCTAGTCTCAGGCTGGATATGGAATCACGGGGCCAGGACGTGAGAATGGAATCATGGGAGCCGGCAGCTGGTGAGCGCTGAGGGGGAGTCTGGTGACCGTGCAGCTGGCATGACAGAGGTGCTCAGGAGAAGCTCTCTGTAACGTGATGACGCCTCTCAGTCAGCGCCTGTCCCCTGAGTGCCCACCTCTGCCAGGCCACAGAGGAACGTGGAGTTCTGAGATTGCTAGACGTGACCTCTGGCCTCAGAGTTCCCAGGCTGTGTGGAGAAATACCCCAACATGGTGTCCTCTGAGTAATGAACACTAGGGCTGTGTTCAGAGGGGTGAGGGGTGGGCAGCTGTCTCTGCCTGGGAGGAGCAGAGGGTCACCAGGCAAGAGTGGAGATGGGCTGGGGAGAAAGGCCTCAGGGCAGATGATGGAGTGTCAAAGGTGAGACTGAGCACTCTGTGCTCCCAGGCCTGTGACCTGGGGTTATACCTGCAAGTGTCAGAGCATCAGGGTATCACATCGGACACCACACACTCCAGGCATACCACACACACACACACCCAGCACCCACTGCATCCCACCCTGCGCGAGTCTTTAGACAGAGGCTCCTGCCTCTCAGGTAGGCCTCCGTGGCGCCGCCCTCTCACGGTCCGCTGCTTCTTCTCCGGGGCTTTGAACCCAGACAGTAGCTAATATCTGTGGGTATGCCGGTGTCCTTACTGCTGCAGTGGTTAAGGGCTTGACTGCTAACCAAAAGGTCGGTGGTTTGAACCCACCAGCCGCTCTTCAGGAGAAAGATGTGGCAGTCTGCTTCTGTAAAGGTTGTTGTTGTTGTTGTTAGGTGCTGTCAAGTCAGTTCCAACTCGTTGCCACCCTGTGTACAACAGAATGAAAGACTACCTGGTCCTGTGCTATCCTCACAATCGTCATTATGCTTGAGCCCATTATTGCAGCTACTGTGTCAATCCATCTCGCTGAGGGTCTTCCTCTTTTTTGCTGACCCTCCACTTCACCAGGCATGATGTTCTTCTCTAGGGACCAGTCCCTCCTGATAACATGTCCAAAGTACGTGAGATGAAATCTCACTATCCTTGCTTCTAAGGAGCATTCGGGCTGTACTTCTTCCAAGACAGATTTATTCATTCTGCTGGCCATATGTTCAATATTCTTTGCCAACACCGTTAATGCAAAGGCATCAATTCTTCTTTGGTCTTCCTTATTCATTGTCCAGCTTTTCGTATGTATGTGAGGCAATTGAAAATACCATGGCTTGGGTCAGGTGCACCTTAGTCCTCAAACTGACATTTTTGCTTTTTAACACTTTAAAGAGGTCTTTTGCAGCAGATTTGCCCAATGCAATGCATCTTTTGATTTCTTGACTGCTGTTTCCATGGGTGTTGATTGTGGCTCCAAGTAAAACGAAATCCTTGACAACCTCGATCTTTTCCCCGTTTATCATGATGTTGCTTACTGGTCCAGTTGTGAGGATTTTGTCTTCTTTATGTTGAGGTGTAACCCATACTGAAGGCCGTAGTCTTTGACCTTTATCAGTAAGTGCTTCAGGTCTTCTTTACTTTCAGCAAGCAAGGTTGTGTCATCTGCATATCACAGGTAATAGGGAGCCATGTGAGGTTTATGAGGAGAGGATTGTCATGGAAGACAGTGGCCACAGACTGGACCTGAAGAGGGTGGAGTTGGCTGTGGGGAGGCAAATGACACCTTTCTAGCTCTTCAACTGAGCTCAAGTGCTACCTCTTCTCTGAGGCTCCCTGGATGCCCACCCTCAGCCTCCACCTCTGCCCTCTTACAGCCCAAAGTCTGCCATGTTCTTCAGTGTGTCAGCTCTGTTGGGACAGACACTGTTTCTTAGTTCTGGTTGTCACCATGTGGTCTGCCCTAGAGCCTGGGAGTGAGGGACCAGTGAGTGCAGGAAGGACCAACCCAGCACCCAACAAGCCCAGTTCAGGAGCTGTGGGGCAGGCAGCCGCTGGCTCCGATCTGGGGTGTGCTGAGGCCCTCACACTCACGGGGATCTCTCGAGTGGGGACTGGCGTGCGTGCGGCGGACAGCGGAGGGAAGAAGGAAGAGGGGGAACACACGTCCAGCATCCACAGCAGCCTGGCAAGTGGCAAGGCCTGGATTTTACACTCAACAGCTTTGGAAGATGAAAGAAAATGCCGAGTTTAATTGGGAAGAATGACTGCATGAACAGTCAGAATTCCAGGCCACACTGAGGCGGAGACATTCATGCTGGGGCTGAATCGCTGTAATTGGCCAGAGTCAGGCCAGATGAACTAGCCAGAGGACCTGTGTCACCCAGGGCGTCGGCAGGAGCCCCCCTCCACCATTCTGGGGAGTCTCCCTGTACCCCAGCCACAGGCCCTGAGTTAATCACGGCCAGCTGGGCTTGCTTTTTCCTGCCCTGTGTGTTCACCAAGTCCTGCATGAGTGTCTCCCGTCTTCTCTTAGAGCTGTTCTAGGAGCACGTGAGCTTCGTTTCTCTCCCCTCGCTCTCACCAGCCCTCCATTTTTTTTTTTTTTTTTGCGCTTTAAGCGGGAGTTCACAAATCAAGTCAGTCTCTGATACAAAAATTTATATACACCTTGCTATATACTCCTAGTTGCTCTCCCCCTAATGAGACAGCACACTCCTCCTCTCCATCCTGAATTCCTGTGTCCATTCAGCCAGCTCCTGTCCCCCTCTGCTCTCTCATCTCCCCTCTGCTCTCTCATCTCCCCTCCAGACAGGAGCTGCCCACATAGTCTCATGTCTACTTGAGCCAAGAAGCTCATTCCTCACCAGTATCCTTTTCTACCCCATAGTCCAGTCCAATCCCTGTCCGAAGAGCTGTCTTGGGCTAACAGAAGGTCTGGGGACCATGACCTCTGGGGTCCTTCTAGTCTCAGTCAGACCATTGTCTGGTCTTTTTACAAGAATTTGAGGTCTGCATCCCACTATTCTCCTGCTCCCTCAGGGGTTTTCTGTTGTGTTGCCTGTCAGGACCAGCCCTCCATTCTTATCCCCTTCAAAAGAAGTCGCAAACCCTCCAGTGCCCCCACAAATGTCCAGCCAGGATCACAGTCACAGCTGGGCTGTCAGAGGCCCCAGCCTAGCGAATGAAAGTGTCCGCATCCGTCCTGGCTCTGCCACTCATTTGCTGATGACCCTGAGTAGCCATGCACCCTCTCTGAGCCCCTGAGCTGTGGTTGGCTTAATGAGATGCTGTGACAAGAGGGCCTGGACAGGGAAGGGGCTCAAGGCACACGGGGTCCCCATCACCTTCCTGCAGCCTGCTCTCCTGCCCACTGCCTTAGACATAAAAGGAAGAGCCAGTCTTGCCACAGGCAGAGGTCAACAGTGTCATTCAAGAGGGGATCCCACTGTGTCTGCAGACCCCACCCCCTCTGTCCCTGCTTCCTGGAATGCTTCCCAGTCAGGGGCTCTTTCATTCACTTAAGACTTTGGCCCTTAGACCAATGAGGATGCCAGCCAAGAAGGAGAACATTGTGGCCATGCCCCTTTCTGAGACCCTCCGTGTGGGTCTGTTCATTTAGCACATGTTTACGAAAGGCACAGAGAGCCAGACCTTATGGTCTGGTGTCTGGTCCTCCTGCACAATGGTCCCCGCATTTGCTCATATGGCCCCCCACATGGGGTGTGCCCACCCCACACTGGTTAGGAGGACACGGCTCTTCCTTCGACCAGCCTTCACTCGTGCCTCTCCCGACCCAGGGTCCCCCGGCCACCACACACTCCCCCTACTCACTAGAGCTTCCTTCCTGGCCAGGCCTGAGAACTCCAGGGCTCCGGAGAGCCAAGCTAGACGCTCCCTCCCCCACCACGTGTTTATGGCTCACAGGTCAGGCCACAAACACATGCCATGTGCCCTGTGTACCATGCAGAACACTGGGGTGCAGTGGTGCCCAAGACAACTGGCCCCTGTTGTCAGGGACGTGTGTTCTCGGGGGAGAGGCAGAGAGGAACAAACCAAAGGAAGGTGCCAAGTGGATGTGAGTACTTTGAAGAAAACAGACGCCAGGGCCACGTAATGGAGTGACTTGGATGCTGGTGTCTGTTGGTGGTCAGGGACAGTGCCTATAAGGAGGTGACATTTGAGCTGAGGTCTGAATAAGGAGAAACCATGTGAAGAGTGTGAAGAACATCCCAGGCAGGGGGACAAGGGCAGAGGCCCCAAGATGGGAACAGGATTGTTGTGGTCATGGGGCAGCAAGGACGCCTGTGTGAGCAAGAAGGAGGCTGGCAGGGGCTGGGAGGGGGTGGGCAGGGCAGTGGGCTGGTAGGGGATGGGCAGGGCAGGGGGCCATAGCAGCTCACCAGCCCCTGTAGACTAGGGGAGGGAGTTTGCAGTTTATTCTAAGCGAGCAGGGAAGCCTTTAGAGGGTTTCAAGCCTTTAGAGAATAGCCTGGCTGGTTGACATTTTTCTAGGTCACCATGTAGAGACTGGGTTATGGGCTACAGGGTGAGGGCGGAAACAGTGAGACCAGTGAGGAGACTATGGCAGTAATTCAGGCACAAGATGCTGGTGATCGGGCCCAGCAATGCCAGGGATGGAAGTAGGTAGATGTGGCTGTACTCGGCTTATTTTGCAGGTGGAGCTGACAGACTGGACCTGCTGACAGATTAGATGTGGGGAGTGGAGAAGAAGAGGTACCCAGAATAGCTATGAAGATTTCTGGCTAAAGCAACTGTAGACCGTGCTTCAATATGCTGAGAAGGGGAAGCCAGAGGGTGGAACTGGCCTCATGAGAGGTGGCCTTAGGAGCTCAGCTTAGGTCTTGTTAGCTTTATCATGCCTATTGGACATCCAGGTGGAAGTGCCACATTAGTCATTGATATTTGAGGTTGGAGAGTAGTGGGGTTTGGGCAACATTGTCAGATGGTAGCCAGTAAAGCTATGGGACAGGTGACAGGAGGGGAAACCAAGAAGAGCATGGACAAGCCAGGCTTCACTGACTTGGTCCTGTACGTGCATGGAGTCCCTGGTGTAGGGTTCTGTGAGGGGCTGCCTTAAAAGAGGTAGTGTCCACAGAATGGGAGAAAATATTTGCAAATCACATATCTGTTAAGGGTCTAACCCGTTGCTGTCAAGTCGATTCTGACTCATAGTGACCCTATAGAGCAGAGTAGAACTGCCCCATAGAGTTTCCAAGGAGCACCTAGTGCATTAGAACTGCCAACCTTTTGGTTAGCAGCAATAGTACTTAACCACTATGCCACGAGGATTCCCTGATAAGGGTCTAGTATGCAGAATATGTAAAGAACTCTTACACCGCAACAATAAAAAGCCAAATAATCCAACTAAAAAATGGACAAAGGCTTTGAATAGACATTTCTCCAAAGAAGATAGACAAATGACCAATAAGCACATGAAAAGATGTTCAACTTTATGAATCATTGGAGAAATGCAAATGGAAACCACAATGAGTACTATTTCATACTTACTAGGATGGCTAGAATCAAAAAAGCAGAAAATAACAAATGTTGGTGAGAAGGCGGAGAAATCAGAACCCTCATCCATTACCGGTGGGAATGTAAAATGGTGCCGCCACTGTGGAAAACGGTTTGATGGTTCCTCAAAAAGTTAAACACAGAATGGCCTACGATCCAGCAATTCCACTTCTAGGTATATACGCCCAAAGAACTGAAAACGTGTATCTACACAAAAGCTTGTACCAAATGCCTCTAGCAGCATTGGCCACAATGGCAAAAAGTTGGCAACAACCCAAATGTCCTTCAGCTGATGGACAGATAAATAAAATGCACTATATCCATGCAACAGAATATCATTTGGCCACAAAAGGAAATGGAGTACTGAGAACATGCTACAATGTGGATGAACCTTGAAAACACTGAGTGTAAGCTCAGTGAAAGAAACTACCCAAAAAGTGGTGTATTGCATGATTCCATGTGTGTGAAATGTCCACAATAGGCAAGTCCGTAGAGATGGGAAGTAGATTCGTGGCTTCCAAGAGCTGGGGGAGGGGAAACGGGGAGCAGCTACTTAATGGTTACGGGGCTTCTTTTGGGGGTGATGAAAGTGGGTGATGGAATTAGACAGGGTGATGGTCGTACAACATAGTGGAAATACTAAAAACCACTGAAGCATACCCTTTAAATGGTGTGTTTCATGGTATATGAATTATATCTCATTAAAAAAAATGATTAGGGGGGGAAAAGTGGAAGCCTATGCAGAGCCTGAGAGGGTGGGCTTGTCCCCCCACCCCCCACCCCCAAGCAGACCACAGGCATGGCACTGGGCTGAGTTCTAGGCCAGCCTCACGCAGCCTGTATGGTGGTGTCTGCCAGAGAAGGTGGCCTCAGCCGTGAGCAGGCCAGAAGCTAAGTCAGGAGGGAGGCCGCTTAAGGAGCTGAAGCTGCTTCGCTTAGAGACCAGAAGGCTAAGGGGGGACTGGAGCGCTGCCTTCAGTGTGGATTGTAGTTACGTTTCCAGTTTGGAGGGTACCTTATGGTCTCCTGGGTATGTCCACCATGAGTCCCTGAGGTACTTGCAGCGGCTCTGGTTAACAGTTGCTGGCATTTATTGGTGGTTTGTACATGCCAGGCACTGTGCTAAGTGCTTTACCACCGTTATTTTTGTTAATTCCCGTAACGACCTTGTGAGCCAGGTGCTGTTGTTAGCCCTGTTTCGTAGAGAAGAAAATCAGGGCCCCAAATGGGTAGGCAACCTGCCCAAGGTCACATGGCAAGGTTCTCGCTAAACCCTGTACCCTATCTGGTGTGACTCACAGGACAATAACCAGGACCCCATAGGGCGTGGTCACAGGGAGAGGTAACAGGGGAACTCGTGTAGATTACCATAAGGAAGCGTGGTCAGGGGTCCAAGCTAGGTAGCACCCCACCCCTATCCTACGAGATCTCCTTGGCTGAGGGATAAGGGCTCAGATAAGGGATGGCATGGTGACCAGATGCTGAAGGCCAGGAGACTTCAGCTGAGCTCTGGCCTCTCCTGGCTGGCTTCTCTGGTCTGTAAGGCCCAGAGGCCCTGCCTGGACTTGAGCTTTTTGGGCTCTCTGGTATGTAATACTGACCGCACGACTCAGGCTTCAAACCCTGAGCTAGGACTCAGCCCAGCCTGAGGGGCTCCATGTCATAGCAGGGGTGCAGAGGGAGACCCCATATCTGCACACACAGCCAACCTGCTGGGGCCTGTGCTAATGCCCAGACCAGAAGCAGGCAGCGTCCTGGGAGACTGCAGCCATCCCTCCTGCCTGCACTGCCGGCCAGCCCCCCTTACAGCACAGGGTGTGTTCTGGATTGGGCAGGACCCAGGCCCCAAAGCTCTAAAACCCATGTGTATTTTACCCGAAATCTAATCCATATGGTTCTCATTTATTTACACTTAACTCATCAAATGCAATTTTGCAAGAGCCGCTCGATAGCCAAGAGGCTTTTCTGCCTAAGCGTCCCTTCTGGAAGGAGCCTGGGGAGGACTGGGCCTCGGCCCTCAGGGCCAGGTGGAAACACTCAGCGTGGAGGTGGAGCGTGGCTCCTGACACGGCCGGTGCCTCTGCCAGTTCGCGAGCTCGGTGGGAGCCATGACACCAGAGCGCGGCACAGGCCTGACACACAGTAGGCGCTTGGCAGCCATGAAACCACGGGTGGGATCCGAGTGAAACCCAGTCTCCGTTCCAAATCATAAAACGTTCACGGGAAACCCAAGGCAACCAAAGCTGTATCCAGAAGTAAGTTTTCACTATTATAAATAACTGCAAACCTGACCTCTTGTCCAAAGGAGGACAGACAGCCAGCTATTAATAAAAACAAACACCAGCACCTTGGGCCAAAAAGCAAACCTCACCACAGGCCAACCACAGTCCTGCCTGAGAGGCCTTCCAGAAACAGATCCGTCTACAGCCCCGTGGTGCGGGCTCTGAAAACCCTTCTTGCTGGAAAACAGCTGAGTCAATCACAGGACAAGGGCGCATCCCAGATAAGGCCCTCCAGCTGCTAGCGCTGGCATCGGGTGGGGCAGGGCAGGCTGGGGGCAGCCTGTGCCACTGAGGAGGGGGCACACTGTGCATCCAGACCTGTGTGCCTGAGGGGCACTGCCGAGTGTTGAGTGTCAAGGAGGAGGTGGGAGGACCCCATTTGCACTGATCATCTGGGTGCTAACGAGCTGTGTCGTGTTCCCACAAGAGCCATCATGGTGGCCCCTGCCAGGGAGAATGGACTGGAAGGGAGAGGCTGGAGATGCAGGAGGAGGGTACAGATGACCCTGAAGAGGGAGGCTGGGGGCCAACCCAGAGCTGTGGGCACACCCAGGGCTGTGGGCACAAGGATGGAGGGGAGACAGGGGCAAGGTGCTATGGAAAAGCAGTGGGGCTGGTGACTGCTCAGGGGTGAGCACGGGCTTCAAGGACAAGCGGGTTCTCAAGCTGGGGGGCTGGGTGGGAATAAGGCCTTCTTAACCCCTCAGTGTTTAGGCTTTCTGGGTGCCCCTCTCCCTCTCTCCTCCCACCTCCATCCGCCCAGGACTTTGAGGATGTTGGCTGAGTGCACAAGCGCTCGCTGCTCACCGAGGCTGGGAGCTGGCCATGAGGAGGGCTGGAACAGAGGACTAGGGCAGAGCTCAGGGCCTCAGCCCCAGCCTGCAAGGATGTCGTCCATGTTTCTGGTAGTGTTCAAATGGCTGCTTCTGCAGGTGCCTCCCAGCCCCACCAGCCGAGGGCTCCTCGGGGCAGGGACCAGCCCTGGTTCAGCTTCCTCCCTTTTCCCAGCACCCAGGCCTGCCACCCCTGTCCCTGGCCCAGAAGTAGGTGCTCCTTCCGTTCTGGTGGCAATCAAAAGGAGCCTGCGTGTTAAAAGAGGGCGCATTCGCCCAGGAGGCTGCAGCTGGTGCCCAGCCTGGTGGGGCAGTCCAGGTGGAGGTGCCTGCTGGCACTCATAGAGCTAGAGCCCTCGGGGCCGTCTCTCCACGCAGCACCCTCCCGCAGCACCCTCCCATGGTTCTGTTGCCAGTTAAAAGGGTTTCCTGAGAGGAGCCTCCAGGAACGGCCCCAGAATCCGCAGGGCCTCTTCTGCTTTGTAACTAAGTCCCCATGCTGACAGCACCCTGCCTTCTGGGGGCTTTTGGCTACGGTCATAAATAAAGATGAAGGACTGGGAGCTGGTGGCAGGATTGGGGCAGGATCCCCTCCCCTAGCTGCCCATGGATCACGGATTGGAAACAGGCTTACTTGGGGCCCCCACTTCCTGCAGGCTCAGCCACGGCCCGAGGCTTTGGTGGCTCGGCAATGGCTCTGGCTTGTCGGGCTGCACACTGTCCTCCTCAAGGACCATGCCCTCAGCCAGCAGGACTAGGGGGAATGGGACAGGGGGACCCAGACAAGAGCACAGAGACTAGGACAGTGGTCAGGGGGCACGTCACGCAGGAGGGCCTGGTGGGGGTGCCTCTGTGGTGTGTTCGGGACACAGAGCACCCAGAGCCCAGCTCAGCAGTTGCTTCCAAGCCTGTGGCCTTGTCTCCTGTTCACCTTAGCATATTGGCATCCAGGACCCAGCCAGCCACCTCCCTGGTCATTGCTGGAATTCCCCGCCAACCAGAGCAACAAAACCTCCCCATCTGTGCCCTGCCTGCCCCTTCCGTGTGCCTGCTTGCAGAGCATCCCATCTTCCTCCAATCTCAGGTCACAGACCCCTCTTCTCCTGGACCCAGCTCCAACATCGCCTCCCCCAGGCACCCTGCTTCCAGAATGATGCCTAGACACCCATCTCTGCCCCCGAGGGCCAAAACGCACTGTCATGCTCCCTGTTGTCCTGGCCCGTCACGCGAAGTGTGGCACAACACAGCTGCACAGTGTGGCATGAATGAACGAGCAGAGGCATTGCAGGGGTGTTAAGAGGGCAAGGACTCTGGCTGGTCAAGGAGGGGGGTGTTCCAGCGCTATGCTACAGCGGTCCACCTTCCTTGTGTGGTAGTGAGCTCCCCAACCCAGGCAGGCTGTGCCATCTGGTTTATCCTGCTCACACCTGAGCACTCACTCTTGGCCCAACCCTCTGCTAGGTGCTAGGGCTATAGAGGAGGCTCAGGCTGCCTGCACCCCAGAGCAGAGGCAGGAAAACCGAGACCACTGGTCCAGGGCACGAGGGACACAGCAATCAGCACCGGCAGGCCTGCCGTGGAAGCCAGAGGTGGGGCATGGAACCTGAAGGCACCAGGAGGACTTCCCAGAGGAGGGGGCTTTGGTTCAGGGTTTGGGCAAGGAGAGCATGTGGGGTGCAGGGTTGTAGGCAGAAGCACCAGGGTGATACTCTCATGGCCAGGGCTCAGCTCACAGTGCCCTTGTTCAGAGCAGCAGAATCAAGGAGAAGCAAAGAGCGTGTCGGCTTTGGCCTCAGGCTCATTGGGTGTCACATCCCTCTTCTGCCTGTTTCATAGCCTTGGGAACGTCTCTTCCCCTCTCTGGGCCTCAGTTGCCTCATCTGAGAAATGGGGATGATGAGAATAATGCTTCAGAGTGGAGCTGTTGTACAGATTCATTAAGACAGTGGCCGAGCACCTTGGCAGGCAGTGAGTGCCTGTTTTATATGATGGTGAGATTGCCAGTTCCACCTAGCCAACCTTGGTACTCTTCACTGGGAGTGGGGATGGGGGAGATCCTCATTCAGCGGCAGCCACACAAACCCATAGGTATACGGGACAGTTAGCTCCAGGGGGAGAGAAGGCAGAGGGTGCAATCCAAGAGGGCTTCCTGGAGGACAAATCTGCAGTCCCTGTTGCTCTACAGAGCGCTTCATGTGGACGAGGCGTGGGCTTCCTCCCACAGGCGGCAAGCGGGGCAGGACAGGGACAGAACTCAGGTCCTTTGAATCCCGGTGTAGGCTGTCTCCTGGCCAGGCGTGCATCTCATAACGGAGCTGAGTGTCCTAGGCATGCCTCTACAGGGAGGCCTGGAGCCAAGTATTTCCCATATTTCCCATATTTGCTGCGGGGCCTAGAGAGGGCCTCCAGGCGAGCCCAGTCTGTGCCGGGCCTGTGGGCAGCCAGCCCACAGACCCAACTGTTCCCATTGGTCCCCCTTCAGACCTCACTGTGGGTCCCGTTTGAGGGCTCGGGTCATGGGGTGTCAAAGGGTCAAAGGTGGAGCCTCAGGCCCTTAATCCAGACCCAGAGCAGCTGGAAAAGACACAGGCTACCAAAGGGACCCGACAGCTGCCACTTCCCGCCCGACTCCCTTGTAAGTGGAGAAAGCATGTGGGGGGCAGCCCTCTTCCCGCTTGCTTAATCTTGGAGCTTTATCATTTGGGAGTGAGGAGAAGACATGTTTACAGGGCCTGCATTTGTTTCGAGTTATTCATCAACGTTGGCAAGTCATTGTTCCCTGCTGGTGTAAACAGCACTGTCCCAGGGCCCAGCGCTCTGCCAGACCATTCAGGGCTTGGAGATGGCTCACGTCAGCCGCCCTGTGGTTTCTGGCTCCCCGTGAGGTGAGGAGGTGGGTCCCGCCAGATGGCTTCAGGCGCATGGTACCAGGGAGCTTGTCCACAGTGGGCCAAAGGGGTGTCTCCGCACCAGGAATTCAGCATTCGAGGGTGCGTGCCTGCTTTTGTTTTTTGCCTTTATTAGGGCTTGGGAAGAGTCTCTGGGTGGTATAGACGGTTAACGCTTAGCTGCTAACTGAAGGTTGGAGGTTCCAGTCCACTCAGAGGTGCTTGGGAAAAAGTCCTGTCGGTCTACTGCTGAAAAATCAGCCAGTGACATTATGCTGAGTGAAATTAGTCAGTGGCAACAGGACAAGTATTGTACGGGACCACTATCATAAGAATAGAGAAGAAAATATCGTTTGGTGGTTACGAGAAGCGGGAGGGAAGAAGGGAGGGAGGGGGCATTCACTAATTAGGTAGTAGACAAGAACTACTTTAGGCGAAGGGAAAGACAACACATAATACAGGAGAGGTCAGCACAACGGGACTAAACCAAAAGCAAAGAATTTTCCTGAGTAAACTGAACGCTTCAAAGTCCAGCATAGCAGGGGTGGGGGTTTGGGGACCATGGTTTCAGGGGACATCTGGGTCAACTGGCATCATGAAGTCTATTAAGAAAACATTCTGCATCCCACTTTGGAGAGTGGCACCTGGGGTCTTCAACACTAGCAAGCAGCCATCTAAGAGGCATCAATGGGCCTCAACTCACCTGGAGCAAAGAAGAATGAAGAACACCAAAGACACTAGGTAATTATGGGCCCAAGAGACAGAAAGGGCCACATAAACCAGAGACATCAGCCTGAGACCAGAAGAACTAGATGGTGCCCAGCTAGAACAGATGACTGCCCTGACAGGGAACACAGCAGAGAACCCCTGAGGGAGCAGGAGAGCAGTGGGATGCAGACCCCAAATTCTCATAAAAAGACCAGACTTGTGTATGTAAGTTTTTGTGTGAGAAACTGACTTGATTTGTAAACTTTCACTTAAAGCACAATAAAAAAAGAAAAAAGAAAGAAAGAAACCAGACTTAATGGTCTGACTGAGACTAGAACGACCCTGAAGGTCATGGTTCAGACCTTCTATAAGCCCAAGACAGGAACCATTCCCAAACGGAACTCTTCAGACAGGGACTGGACTGGACTATGGGATAGAAAATGATACTGGTGAGGAGTGAGCTTCTTGGCTCAAGTAGACACATAAGACTATGTGGGCAGCTCCTGTCTGGAGGGGAGATGAGAGGGCAGAGGGGGACAGGAGCTGGCTGAATGGACACAGGAATACAGGGTGGAGAGAAGGAATGTGCTGTCTCATTAAGGGGCGAGCAGCTAGGAGTATATAGCAAGGTGTATATGAATTTTTGTATGAGAGACTGACTTGATTTGTAAACTTTCACTTAAAGCACAATAAAAAAATTTTTTTTTTTTAAATCAGCCATCAAAAACCCTATGGAGCACAGTTGTACTCTGACATGCATGGGATCTCCATGAGCTGGGATAGACTCCACGGGGAGAAAGGCTAAGACTGGGACTCAGGAGGGGTCAGGAGTAAGTCCCAGGAACAGCTTCCCACATGCAGATCTCATCGTGTGTGTGCCAGGGCATGGGCATGAGGGCCTTAACGGTTCTCTGTGGGCCAGAGATGTGACCAGCCCCAGGTACACTGGGTCATTCTTTATATTACTCGCAGCAAGCTGGCTTTGGCTTGACGTTTGTGTCTGAGTCCACAAGCATCTGCTCAAGCCAACACCCAGACTCAAGCTTGTGCTGGGGGTCACTGGTTCTTCCTAACATCAGTCTGGACGTGTTCACTGGGAGCTTAACAAGGGAGCGAGACAGCAGGTGAGAGTCCTGGCTTTGCTCTGGCCCACTGTGCGACTTTGCCTCTCTGTGCCTCAGTGTCCTCATCTTTAAAGTGGCACTGGTAGCAGCCCTGTCACACAGGGCTGCTGTGAGGATCGAGTGGCTATTCACGAGGCACTGCTCCTGGCAAAGGAGAAGCACAGGAGCAGTGTTAGCTTTGGGTGGTTGTTAGCAGGCCGAGAGCTGCCCACAGTCCACGGACGCCCCAGACGGGCCATGCCAGTGAAAGGTCCACTGCTGAAGTGTGAAGGGGAGGCTGCCCCCGTGAAGGTGACATTGCACTGGGCCTTTAAGAAGCCCCCAGTAAACCTTTGCCGAATGAGGAAAAGCGTTAGGGTGTTCTCTCCCTCTTCCACCTGGCCTCCTGCCGCTCAGACTCTTGGGCTCGTGGTACAATGTGATGGCCCCTCTCAGGAAGAGCCACCTTTACCACTGCGGCTGTCACCGTTGGTAGCTTTTAGAGTTCAGAGCTCTGCCTCTCTTCCCTAGCTGCCCCACAGCTGACATTTGAGCTTACCAAGTAAGAACGGGCCACCTCGCTGTCAGCCTCAGAGGCAGCCGGGCGGTGTCTCAGGTGGTAAAAGTCGTCTATTGTCGGTGGACCCAGCCTTACTAGGCTCCAGAGCCAAGGCCTCCTCAGGTTCCGTGCAGGTCACCCGGTCTGACTCTTCACCTTTTAACATCCTTTTGGTCCCAGTTGTAAAATAGGTCTTTGTTAAGAACTGTATAAAAGACTAACGGGGTGTGTGTGTGTGTGTGTGTGTGTAAACAGTCAGTAGCTCACATTGCCTTTGTGGTTTTATATATTTCCCTATTAAAATGACAATACAGACATGGAACATTAAGGTTTAAGAAGCCCTTCTTTCGTTCTAAACAAACTGACAGAGCAGGGGGTTATGACTTTGGTAATTGAAACATGCTGTTCTGTTCAAGGCCAGAGCTCCATAAAGCCGCCTTTCAGCCAGGTGTACCCTTTGTGCCAGCGGCCTCTGGTTGAAATGAGTGTCTCCCTGAGTTCTGGCTCCCAGAGAGTGGGGAAAGCTGCCTGACAGCTCGCGGCAGCCAGAGGTCAGGGTCTTCCAAAAACTTTCCGTTCTTGGACTTTTGAAATCCACTCGCAGGCAGAGCCCTCCAGCCTCTCCTCAGCTCCCAGGTCTGGTACTGCTGGGTGTGGGCCTGTGGTATGATTGAAGAAAGATGGGCGATAGGATTTGGTTGGCGGGTGCCGTGTGTCAGGGACAGACGGGGCAGGTTTCACTATCTTCATGGAGACGGATGTAGGTAAGAGCCTAGGTTTGGCCACTTGGAAAAATGACTTGGCCTCTCTGCACCTCAGTTTCCTCATCTATAAAATGGGTTAATACCTGGATCTGATTTACAGGTTTGCTATGAGGGTTAAAGGAGCTGATTCAGGTAAGATGCTCAGAGCCGTACATGGCACACAAGAAGCACTCAGGGTCAGCCAGCATTACTGCCCATGTAACCAGCTACTTCTGGGGAGTACCCTGGAGAGTACCTCTAGGAAATACCTCCAGGGAGTACCTGCGGGGCATACCTCTGTGCAGGACCCCCTGGGAGTACCTCTGTGGAGTATCATCAGGAGTACCTGCGAGGAGTACCTCCAGAGAGTACCACTGGGAGTATCTCTGGAGAGTACCATGAGGAGTACCCCTGGGAGTACCTCCAGGAGTACCTGCAGGGAGTACTTTCAGCACAGTCTGGGGGGCGATTGCATCCGGGCCCCATCAGCTGCCCCCTCCCCTCCCAGCTCCAAGTGTGACTGTCTCCTCCCTCCCTCCTGTCCTCACAGATGTGGACGAGTGTCAGGACAACAATGGTGGCTGCCAACAGATCTGTGTCAATGCCATGGGCAGCTACGAGTGTCAGTGCCACAGCGGCTTCTTCCTCAGTGACAACCAGCATACCTGCATCCACCGCTCCAATGGTGAGTGCAGGCCTGGGCTGGACCAGGCACGTCCTCTCCCCAGCCCCCAGGAACAGGCAGCCCCCTGAAATCTCCTTCTCCATGTCTTGATCGGGGGGCTCTCAGGGCCAAGGCGGGGGACTTTGGTGGTGGCCTGCATGACTGTTTTGTGCCCTGGTGTTGATTCTGCATGGAAATCCTCCCAGCTCCCCGCCTCCCCTGCAACGCCAGGGATGTTGGTGTTATCACGTGGAGACGAGGTGGGGCCACACGTGGCAGATGTGCCCAGAAAAACTGTTCTCCTTCCTGGGTGGGGGCTGGCTGTGCCCAGGGAGAAGGGGGCTCCATTCCCCATCGTCCTCTTCCCCAAGGGGGGCTGAAGGCTTGATTAGACTGGGTGGCGAGTGCTCAGTCTCCACAACCCTGACAGCACCAAGAACAGTCTACAGGTGGTCACAGGGTCAACAGCCAGCGGAGGTCCTTGTGGTTGGGAGCCTGCTGTCCTCTAGAGGCTGGGCAGGTGGCAAACCAGCCTGGGGGTACAGAGGGCCCGGAAAGCTCACAGCCAGCGGGGTGCCTGGGTAGATGGAACTGACCCTGGCCAGGCCTCCGTGTTAGGGCAGCAGAGGTGAGAACCCTAGATCCCGGCCCAGGGCGGCAGAGCTCTGAGGTGGGGCAGAAGCCAGGACACACAGACACGTGTGCTTGGAGGAGAGGGGCAGAGGGAACAGCATTCGCGAAGGCATAGGGGCGTCTTTCTAAAGACAATGGTGACGTCAGGAGTCTCAAGGCAGGTCTCTGCCTGCAGCAACATGGCTGTGAGGGAGAGGCAGGAGCTGGCGGTCCTGGGCCATGGCAGTTCTGGGCAGTCAAGGGAGGGGATGCGAGGAAGTAGAACAGGGTGGCCCCGAAAGGCCAGAGTCCCCCTGCCTACCGCTGAGCCTGACAGGAAGAAGGTGTTGGAGGTTGAGGGCAGGGGGGAGGCCTCCGGTCTGTGGCACCAGCAGAAGGCCCGTCCATTGGCTCAGCTGAAAGGCGGGACAAGAAGGGCTCTGGGTCAGCCGCCCTCTGCTGGGAGCCCAGGGGAAACGCCACTGGCTGCTCTGAGCCTCCGCCTCCTTATCTGCTAAGTGGGGACAGCGTGGTGACCCGCAGGACTTTAGAGGATGGAATGAGATCATGTGTATCAGGTGCCTGGGACACAGTGACACCAAAGGCAGGCTGGGAGGTGAGGTTGTAGGGTTCTGGGCAGGTTAATTTGAAAGCAGTCTCTAAGAAAGAAAAGGAAAAAATCTTCCGAAAGTACGTGCTCTGTGGGACTCCTTAGGTCTTCCCCCGCTTTGTGGTCTGTTTGGGCAGTTCTCTCCAGGGCAGGATTGGCCCAAGAAGCCCCACGCCCCAGCTCTGCTGAGCCCGGGAGGGACAGGAAGGCCGAGCCCGTGGCTCCTGGGCACTGTTATGCAGACTTCCCAGCCACCCCCCACCCAGGGGCCCCCGGGGAGTCAGGAGCTCAGCACACACCCTGTAAAACCTCCCAGCCATGGAACAGTGGGGCCGAGCCACCCGAGACAGAGGCAGATGACGTAACCGAAGACGTGAGCCCACATCCAGTTTGATAGGAAGGCGATTTATGGGGCAGAGCTGGAGTGAGCGTTTGTGGTGGGAGGGGTCCCACTTCCATGGAGGAGGAGGCTTTAAAGGGCGGCTGCTCTCGGAGGAAGCTGTGGCATTCCCAGGCTGGGGCTGCCTGGCCCTCTTTTCAGTCTGTTGTACATGCTCCGTGCCTTGGAAGCTCGGCCCCAGGGGAAGACATGTCACCCCCGACTAAAAGGGGGTGCGTGCAGAAGGGGAAGTCGGCTGGATGCACAAGGATGGCTGGGTCCTGTTTCTAAAAGGTGTTGGTTTGACCTGTAAGCATTTGCTATACCACAGATGTCACACACCTTGGCGTCACACACCTCAGAGTACTAGGGTGTCGGGGAGGTGGCTGTGTGGAGGGTGACAGCTGCTGTTGCGTGTCATTTACTCACGCTGAGCCAGAGGCGGTCCTGACAGGAGTGACTCATTTCCTCCTCCCAGCGAACCCTTGTGGAGCAGGTGGTAGCAGTATTCCACTGGTGGTGAAGAGACTGAAGGCCAGCCCTGTAAGGTGACAGGCCAAGGGTCACACAGTAGGGGAGCAGCAGGGCCGGGGTTTGTACTCAACTTAGGCTAACGGCGGGGCTGGCTTCTCAGCTGAGTAGGCTCATAGGGAAAGAAGTGAGGAGGCACATATGCAGTGGCTGGAGCCTAAGCCTCTGTGAGGACCTCTGTGAGGAAGCCACATTTGAGCTGAAACTCCCATGATGCCATGGGAGAAGTTGGGGAGTGTCCCGTGGGGAGGGGGCTTGTGAAGACCTGAGGTGGGGATGGCCCAGGCACGGGTGAAAAGCAGAATGGCAGTGTGGTGGCACTCACGGAGCCAAGGGGAGGAGCCCCAGGCCCCCTCACTGCGTGAGGAGTTTTTCATGCAAAGGGCAGCCTTGGGAAGGCAGGTTAAGGAGAGGTGGGGAAATAAGGCTGGAGGGGTGAGTGGAGGATTTCTGGAGGAACTCGGAGACTTCGGGGACCGGACATCAACTGACTGGTGTGGCAGCCAGTGGGGCTGGAGGAGCCCTGAGGGAGCTGTGAGCATGCACGCCCCTCCCCAGAAGCCCCAGGTGGCCAGACCCTTGGACTTTTAACTGAAGGCAGAAATCCAGGTTTAACCAGAATACAGTTAAAGAGGTCCCTTCTCACTGCAGGATTTTCCCGTGGTATCTCCTGCTTTTTAAATCTGGCCCGGGAAATCAATTTAAACAACAGACACCTTCTTGGATACCTTCAGAAGGACAAGTAGTAGCACTTCCTGAGTCCCCGGAGGCCGTGTGGGAGGCCTGAGGGACGGGCCACATGCGCAGGACACTGGCAGCAGGGCTTCTCTTCAGAAATGCCAGTAAAGCCCATGGGTGGAGCAGGGGCTTTGGGTCCAGTTGAGCTGGGTGACGTTGGGCAAGCTGCCCACCTCTGAGCTTGTCTGCTGTTGTAACTGTTGCCTGCACCAGCGTCAGCAACAGTAATGACTGTTACAGCTCATAGTCAGCATGTCACGGGGTGGGGGTCTCAGCCCTCCAGATGGAGCTTGTTTTGTGCCTAAGTGGCCTCTGATTCCCGGGGCTCCCAGGAGGGCTGATGGATCCAGAGCCATTTGGCAAATTATATTCCTTGTGTCACCCGACTCTCCCTGATGCCTGTCCAGCTCTTTGGAGCCTTGCTCTGCACCGGTCTTCGTTAGGTGGGACCGGATTCATGAGAGGGCTCAGCCAGGTCAGTCAAGGCTGCTGGCAGAGACACAGGCCTTGGGCCCAGCCCTCCTGAGAGGCCTCTGCCTAGGCGGAGTACACACCAGGCTGAGGCCTGTGGGTCTAGCTGGGGCTAGGGCTGGGAGTCTGGGATTCTCAACTCCTCCCTGCCCTCCCGCTGGCCACGTGGCCTTCTGCACTGTCCCTCCAACCTCCTTGGTTCTCCTCGTCTGTAAAATAGGACCAGCAGTCCCACCCTGGCAAGTGAAGCTGCGTTGGGGGAAATGCTTAGAAGTGGTCAAATGCAGGGCTGGCCAGAGGGCAGCAACTGATGTAAGGAGCCCTGTCAGGGCTCAGGCTTGGGCTGGATTTGGAGACGCCATCACAGTGCTGGGGAAGAGGAGCTACAGAGAGACCCTGAGCTGTTGGGCTCTGTGGCCAGTCTCCCCCTGCCAGCTCTGGAACCCTGTCACCACAGGCCTCCCTGCTCAGCCTCTGGCCCTGAGCCTCACTGCCCCAGGGCAGCCGTCCTATCCCACCCCAGCCTCCACTGTATCTCCATCATGTGTGCGGGGGAAGGGACTCTCCAGTCCTGGAGCAGACAGGCCACCTGAGGAGCTAGCCCCCTGGAGCTCTCTCCCTCTCCCATGTTTGTGCCTTTTTATCTCACATCCCAAAAAACCCAGTGCCGTCCCATATATCCTATTTATACTCTAGGAAGGTGTTGCTCCTGAATAAAGTTTCCCCTTTTCTCCCTACATGGAATTCCTCCTTCCAGTCTGACCAGAAGTGACTTCAGGAGCAGAGAGAACTCTGAAAGCCTCCTAGCTCTGGAGCCTGGTGGCACAGCGATTAAGAGCTCAGCTGCTAACCAAAAGGTCAGCAGTTCAAATCCGCCAGCCATTTCTTGGAAACCCTTATGGGACTATTGTACTCTGTCCTGTAGGGTCACTATGAGTCGGAATCGACTACGCAACAGGCTTTTTTCTTTATTTCATTTGCCCGCCCATTCATTCGTTCACGTGCCAGTGGTCTGCTGGTCCCTGGTATGGCAGTGTGAGCGTGATGCTTTCATCTAGAAAGGCGATCAGATACTGGATAAGAGTCAGAGGAGTTCCTGTGTAAAACTGAGCGGAGAAAACAGCTCTGGGGGGAAACAGTGAGGGCTTCTGGGGGCTTCCGTTTTCTCACCTGAACAGTGGAGACGTTAACAATACTAGACTGTGAGTCTGTGAAGACCTGCTGCTCTTACTAGTGTGTTCCCGGGCCTGCTGGTGCTGTGGGGGTGAGGTGTCACTGCCCCCTCCCCCAGGCAGGAAGCTGTCCTGCAGGCCGTGCTGGAATCCTCACCAGATGCCCGCTGGGCTCCATCCTCAGGCAGTGGTAGAAGACACCAGAGTGACAGGTAACATGACATTCCCACAGCCCCAACTACAGCTTGGACTTGTGGGGAACTTAGCACGCTGCACGGTCAAAGCCCAGCCCTGTGGGCCTTTGACACGCTGGCAATCAGCACATGCGTGTCTCTGTGTCTCTGTTATCCGCGATGAAGAGCACAGTGCCATCACTCATGACCTGTGTGACTCTGTGCAAGTCACTTACCTCTGTGCCTTAGTCTCTGCATCTGTAAAATGGGGAGTTATAGCCCCTACTCCATTGGATTGTCTCTAAGACATTTCAATCTGGGCTCCTAGTCTTCTTGTTTATCATAGATGAGGAAACTGAGGCTCAGAGGAGGCTGGCCCTTGCCCAGGGTCACACCACACACCAGCAGCAGAGTGGGGGCTTGGGTGCACGGACTCTGCTAGTGTGTGCTGGGTGCTGGTTGAAGGCCTGTGCTTCAGTTGATGGTGGGGGAGGTGATTCAGAGGTAGGCCTTGCCCCTGAGGAATGGTAAGCTGGCGGCCCTGGCCCCTGGATTCCCCCATGTGCAGGGCAGCATGTGGTGACACCTGGGACCGATGGAGACAGCGGTTCTGTTTGTCCCTGCAGCACGAGCTCACAAGCACCCACCCTCTGTCGATAGACAGAGGTGGGGAAGGGTGTAGGGAGTGGTGAGCAGCCGGGCCCGGGTAGCAGGAGGTCATAACAGCAGTCATCTGACAGTGCTTCCCTGAGCCTGGGGGGTCCCACTTCCTCAGAGATGTCCAGTCAAATGCCTGGTCAGCACATCCAGTGGGCAGTGTGGTCAGTGTTGGACATTGGGCCAAGCGATGGGCTTTGGAGGCTCCTGTGAGGCATCCCTGTCTCAGAGGAGTAAGCCGGTGCCCATTTGACCACCCAGCACAGACACCTGCTGTGTGCCTCGGGCCCTCGTGTTTTTTGCGCCGGAGGATGCTGCGGGGCAGGCGAGCAGCCTTGTCCCTGGGAGGCTGAGGCCGTGCTGCACAGACCTACCGGCTGACGTTCTTCCAGCGAGACCATTGTGAGCTGACCTGAGTGCGCTTCACCTTCGGTTTAATGCTCTCCTGTGTTTGCTTGAATGCATGTATAAAATCGGGTACGAACCCATGCTGCCCTCCTGGTGTGGGCACCTTTGTGGAACTTAGGGCCACGTTTTCACAAAGCTCATGACTTGGCCTCAAAAGTGACGCTATATCCAGCCAGAGCCGGTGGGCTGGGGTGGGGCAGGAATGGGAAAGCCTGGCTCCTGGAGAGTGTGCCTTTGCGGGAAGCAAGAATAGCCATAACAGCGAGAGCTGCGTGTATTGCCCGCTTACTGCACGCCAGGCCACTGAGCGCTCACTGTGCACTACCCCACTGGCTCCGTAGAGTGACCCCATTTTACAGACTGAGAAACTGAGGCACCGAGAAGTTAGGGAACTCAGACAAGGCTGCACAGCTAGTGCATGTCATCAGGGGACCCATGCTTTGGCCGGCCCCGGAGCCTAGGCTCCTGACTCCTCCCAGCAAGAGAGAGAGCAAGCAGTGTGGAGAGTTCCAGACAAGGCTTGGGCACCCTTCCTGGGCATGGTGAGTGGGACGGTCACCAGGCAGAGGGACCAGCGTGAGCCAAGGCCTGAGGCAGGATGCTGCAGTATCTCTTTGGGGACTCAGGGGGAGGTGGGGTGGGCGGGAGAGAGCGAGTGGCTGGGGGCCGTTTGGTCCTAACCTTGGCTGAAAGTAACGGATTGGAGAAAGCTTCCCTTCAGCTTAGAGTAGGGCTGTGAGGATAGACAGCCAGAAACCCTGAGCAGAGATTCAAAGCCGCCTCCCCACTTCTTAGGCCTGTGTCCGGGACGGTGTCTGCAGCAAGGGGCCCTCAGCCACCCTCTGGCTGCCCTGGGCCAAGAGCGACAGGTCAGGGGCCAGTGTCTGGCCCGTGTCTGCTCATTTCTCCAGCCTTGCCCGGAGGGAGATGGGCTAATGTCTGAGCCCCACCCTCCCCGGGCCTGGTGCCTTGCATACATGGTTGCTGTCAGGTTTCTTTCCAACACCCCGGGTCCACAGGCTGGCCTCCCCAGGGCCTGCCTTCTCTCTCCTCCCTGCTGGCCAGCCTGCTGCTCTTCGCTGCTGGGCCCTTCTTTCAGGCCACCTGGCCTCCCACCCAGGGCTCTGCCCTTCACTGACCCACAGCTCACCCTGCCCTGGCATCTAAGATCTCAGATGACTTGGTGGCCCAGGGCCTTTCTTGCCTGTTGGAGAGCGTGGACCCTGGACCCAGGCCCAACGTTGGCACAAGTGAGAGGGGTGGGAGCCCAGGTGTAGCAGAGCTTGGGCTCTGTGTGAAAGTGCCCGGAGCCCTATCAGTGGGAGGGGGGCACAATCTGTGTTTCAGGAAGATCACTCCCTGCCTTATGCTGGACAGGGGGAGATGAAGGCAGGGAGCCCAGAGGCAGCCTGGCGGCCACTGGAACCCTAACCTCCCCCATGGGCCATGTGGAGGAAAGGAGACGCAGGCAGGACAGTCTGTGATGCCCCATCAGCCTTGGGTTTACACTTCAGACGGGCCTGTTACCCGCATCACATAGGTGAGGAATATTTCAGTGGCGGGTGGCTCTGGACAAAGTGGGCCTGTTCTTCTCGTAATAGGGAGACCCAGGGTAGGGGGCAGTCTGTGGACTCCAAGCAAGGCCAGCCACTTTCTGCTCGTCATGAGGCTGAGAACATCAAGTCCTGCCAGCCCTTGCAGTCAGTGCCCTGGTCCACAGCTGTCTGGGAGTGATGTGTGCACAGAGAAGGTGCCCACCTTCCCACACCCAGCCAGGGTGGACCAGGCCAGTGCCCAGGCTGGGCCTAACTAAATTTCTGGGAGTTAACTGGGTGAGGAAAAGCTCAGAAACTCAGGACACGCAAGTGGGGTTTCTGATCCCCCTACATGTGTCTAGGGGCTTGAGTCAGGCTGCCATCCTTTCTGTACCTTAGTGACCACGTGTCCAGGCCCTGGAAGGGGCCAGGGGCTCCTCCATTCCACCTCCATGGGCAGCACTCGGAAGCACCCCCTCTACCCCAGTCATGCCAGGGCATGCCCTCCCAGAGCCCACAGACTGCAGGAGGCAGACATGCAGGTAGACTCTGACCAGGCAGTGTGGGGGGCCCTCTACACAGGGGCCACAGGGCGGGGAGCCAAGGGCAGGGCTCCAGTCCCCATTCCTTTCCTCCCTGCACCCCCAGTCAGCAGAAAGACTGCACGCTTGCTGAGTGGTGGGTTTAGAAAGAAAGCATTTCCTTCTGACCAGAGCGCAGACTGCCCGTTGTGGGATGGTGTTGAGGCCCTGCACTGCACACCCACTGGGTCAGCCACAGTGAGAAGAGTTGAAGCAGGCCTGAGCCCACTGCTCAGAGTGCACACCCAGTCTCGGGGCTGGTGCAGGGGCCCCTCAGAAAGGTCACCTGGGACTTTTCAGGTGCAGATACCCTAGGGCTGGGTCAGGGCCAAGGGCTGGTGGTTCTGACCACAGAAGTGGCCTCTCATTCATGCCATTGTCCTGGCCCTCAACCACACTCCTCCAGACTGGTCCTTTGGTGGTGGTTTTTAATTTTATTGTGATAAAATATAACATAAAATTTGCCATTTTAATCATTTTTAAGTGTACAACTCAGTGACATTAATTACATTCACAATGTTGTGAAGCCTTCGTCACTACTTCAAAAAATTTTCATCACCCCAAACAGAAACTCAGTAATCATTGAGTATAACTCCCCTTCTCCCCTACCCCCAGCCCCTGTTGTTGTTAGGTGCTGTCGAGTCATTTCTCACTCACAGCGACCCTATGTACAGCACAGCAAAACACTGCCTGGTCCTGTGCCATCCTCACGATTGTTGTTATGTTTGAGCCCGTTGTTGCAGCCGCTGTGCCAGTCTATCTTGTTGAGGGTCTTCCTCTTTTTGAATAACCTTCTACTTTACCAAGCATGATATCCTTCTCCAGGGACTGTTCCCTCCTGATAACCTGTCTGAAGTATGTGAGACGAAGACTACTTCAGTCTTTTCTCCATTTATCATGATTTTGCTTGTTGGTCCAGTTGTGATGATTTTTGTTTTCTTTATGTTGAGGTGTAATCCATACTGAAGGCTGTGGTCTTTGACCTTCATCAGTAAGTGCTTCAAGTCTTCTTCACTTTCAGCAAGCAAGGTTGTGTCATCTGCATAACGCAGGTTGTTAATGAGTCTTCCCCCAATCCTGATGCCCCGTTCTTCTTCATATAGTCCAGCTTCTCGGATTATTTGCTCAGCATGCAGACTGAATAAGTATGGTGAAAGGATACAACCCTGATGCACACCTTTCCTGATTTTAAACCCCTTGTTTTGTTTGAACAACTGCCTTTTGGTCTCATGGACACTTAAGTGTTCTGGGATTCCCATTCTCTCCAGTATTATCCATAATTTGTTAGGAACTACACAGTCGAATGCCTTTGCATAGTCAATAAAACACGGGTAAAAGTCTTTCTGATCCAGCCAACATCAGCAATGATATCCCTCATTCCACATCCTCTTCTGAATCCGGCTTGAATTTCTGGCAGTTCTCTGTCAGTCAGTATACTGCTACAACCACTTTTCAGTGATCTTCAGCAAAATTTTACTTGTGTGTGACATTAATGATATCGCTTAATAATTACCACATTTTGTTGGATCACCTTTCTTTGGAATGAGTACAGATATGGATCTCTTCCAGTTGGCTGGCCAGGTAGCTGTCTTCCAAACTTCTTGCCATAGACAAGTGAGTGCTTCCAGCTCTGCAACCGTTTGTTGAAACATCTCAATTGGTAGTCTGTCAATTCCTGGAGGCTGTTTTTCACCAGTGCCTTCCGGGCAGCTTGGACTTCTTGCTGCGGTACCATGGTTCTTGATCATACGCTGCCTCCTGAAATGGTTGAACATTGACCAATTCTTTTTGGTACAGTGACTCTGTATATTCCCTCCATCTTCTCTTGAAGCTTCCTGTGTTGTTCAATATTTTGCCCATAGAATCCTTCAGTATTGCAACTCGAAGCTTGAATTTTTTCTTCAGTTTTTTCAGCTTGAGAAATAAGCAGCACGTTCTTCCTTTTTGGTTTTCTAGCTCCAGATCTTTGCACCTTTCATTATAATAATTTGCTTTGTCTTCGCAAGCTGCCCTTTGAAATCTTCTGCTCATCTCTTTTTCTTCATCATTTCTTCCATTCACTTTAGCTACTCTACATTCAAGAGCAAGTTTCAGAGCCTTTTCTGATATTCATTTTGGTCTTTTCTTTTTTTCCTGTCTTTTTAATGACCTTTTGCTTTCTTCACATTCGATGTCATTCCACAGTTCATCTGGTTTTTGGTCATTAGTGTTCAATGCATCAAATCAATTCCTGGAAAGGTCACTCGGGACTTTTCAGGTATAGATACCCTGGGGCTGGGTCAGGGCCGTTGGCTGGTAGTTCTCACCACAGGAGCAGCCTCTCATCCAAGCCATTGTCCTGGCCCTCTCTTACCACACTCCTTCAATCTGGTCCTTTTCCTGTTTTTAATTCTATTGTGGTAAAATATAGCATAAAATTTGCCATTTTAATGATTTTTAAGTGTACAATCCAGTGACATTAATTACACAGTGACTTCCAACAATGGGCTCAAACCTAATGATTGTGAGGATGGCACAGAACTGGGCAGTGTTTCGTTCTGTTGTACGTAGGGTCACTGTGAGTTGGCATCTAACAACAACAACGGCATTTAACAACAATAACAATTAAACTTCACTATGTTGTGCAGCCCTCACCACTATTTCAAAAACTTCTCATCACGCCAAACAGCAGCTCAGTAACCATTGAGCAATAACTCCCCATTCACCGCTACCCTTAGCCCCTGGTAACCACTAATCTGTTTTCCGGCTGTATGCATTGGCGTATTCTAGATATTTCATGTAATTGGAATCGTACGATATTTATCCTTTTATGCCTGATTCTTTTGCTCAGCATAAAATCTTCGAAGTTCATACTTGTCAAAGGATGTATCAGAATTTCACTTCTCTTTATGCCTGAATAACATGCCATCGTATGTATGTACCACATTTCGTGTATCCATTCATCGGTTGATGGACACTTGTCTTGTTTCTCCCTTTCGGCTATTGTGAATAATGTTGCAGTGAACATTGGTGTACAAGTGTCTGCTTTAGTCCCTACTTTCAAGTCTTTAGGGAATTGTTGGGCCATGTGATAATTCTATATTTCTATATTTAACTTTTTGAGGAACTACCAAACTGTTTTCCACAGTGACTGCACCATTTTGCATTCCCGATATGCTCAATGTCTTAGTCATCTAGTGCTGCTGTAACAGAAATACCACAAGTGGATGGCTTTAACAAACAGAAGTTTATTCTCTCACAGTCTAGTAGGCTAGAAGTTCAAATTCAGGGTGTCAGCTCCAGGGGAAGCCTTTCTCTGTAGGTCCTGGAGAAAGGTCCTTGTCATCAACCTTCCCCTGGACTAGGAGCTTCTCCAATCAGAAGCCCCAGGTCCAAAGGATGCGCTTTGCTCCCAGGGCTGCTTTCTACGTGGTATGAGGTGCCCCTGCCTCTCTGCTTATTTCTCTGTTTTTTATCTCAAAAGAGATTCGTTCAAGACACAACCCAATCTTGTGGTTCGAGTCCTGCCTCATTAACATAACTGCCACCTGTCCCACCTCATTAACAACCTAGAGATAGGATTTACAACACACAGGAAAATCACATCAAATGACAAAAGTGGTGGACAATCACACAGTACTGGGAATCATGGCCAAGCCAAATTATACACATATTTTTGGGAGACACAGTTCAATCCATCACACCCAGCATTTCTCAAGCTGAAAGAACTGAAGAAAAAATTCAAGCTTCAAGTTGCAAAATATTAAATGACACAGGAAGCATCAAGAGAAGATGGAAAGAATACACAGAGTCACTGTACTAAAAAAGAATTGGTAAGCATTTAGCCATTTTAGGAGGTTGCATATGATCAAGAACTGGTGGTATTGAGGAAGAAGTCCAAGCTGCACTGAAGGAATTGGTCAAAAACAAGGCTGCAGGAATTGACCCAATACCAGTAGAGATATTTCCACAAATAGATACAACACTGGAGGTGCTCACTTACCTATGCCAAGAAATTTGGAAGACAGCTACCTGGCCAACCAACTGGAAGAGATCCATATTTGTACCCACTCCAAAGAAAGGTGATCCAACAGAATGTGGAAATTATCAAACAAAATCATTAATATCACACACAAGTAAAATTTTGCTGAAGATCATTGCAGCAGTATATCGACAGGGAACTGCCAGAAATTCAAGCCGGATTCAGAAGAGGACGTGGAACCAGGGATATCGCTGCTGATGTCAGATGGATCCTGGCTGAAAGCAGAGAATACCAGAAAGATGTTTACCTGTGTTTTATTGGCTATGCAAAGGCATTTGACTGTGTGGATCATAACGAACTGTGGGTAACATTGTGAAGAATGGGAATTCCAGAGCACTTAATTGTGCTTATGAGAAACCTGTACATAGACCAAGAGGCAGTCGTTCAAACAGAACAAGAGATACTGCATGGTTTAAAGTTAAGAAGGGTATGCGTTGGGGTTATATCCTTTCACCATGCTTATTCAGTCTGTATGCTGAGCAAATAGTCCGAGAAGCTGGACTATATGAAGAAGAACCTGGCATCAGGATTGGAGGAAGATTCATTAAGAACCTTCGGTATACAGATGACACAACCTTGCTTGCTAAAAGTGAAAGGACTTGGAGCTCTTACTGATGAAGGTCAAAGACTACAGCCTTCAGTATAGATTACACCTCTATATAAAGACAACAAAAATCCTCACAACTGGCCCAATAAGCAACATCAGGATAAACGGAGAAAAGATTGAAGTTGTCGAGAATTTCATTTTACTTGGATCTGCAATCAACATTCATGGAAGCAGCAGTCAAGAAATCAAATGACGTATTGCGTTGGGCAAATCTGCTGCAAAGGAGCTCTTTAAAGTGTTCAAAAGCAACGATGTCACTTTGATGACTAAGGTGGGGCTGACCCAAGCCGTGGCGTTTTCAGTTGCCTCCATATCCGTGTGAAAGCTTGACAGTGAATAAGCAAGACCAAAGAAGAACTGATGCCTTTGAATTATGGTGTTGGTGAGGCATATTGAATATACCGTGGACTGCCAAAAGAATGAACAAGTCTGTCTTGGAAGAAGTACAGCTAGAATGCACATTAGAAGCAAGGGTGGCAGGACTTCCTCTGACACACTTTGGACATGTTATCAGGAGGGACCAGTCCCTAGAGGTGGACATCATGATGGGTAAGGTAGAAGGTCAGCGAAAAAGAGGAAGACCCTCGAAGAGATGGATTGGTACAGCGGCTTCAACAATGGTCTCAAGCATAACAACGATTATGAGGATGGCACAGGACTGGAAGTGTTTCGTTGTGTTGTACATAGGGTCACTATGGGTCAGAAGCGACTCAATGGCACCTAACAACAACAACAACCAGCAGTAGATGAGACTTCCAGTTTCTCCACATCGTCACCGACACTTCTTATTTTCCATTTTTCTGATTATAGCCATCCTAGTGAGGGTGAATCATTGTGGTTTTGATTTACATTTCCCTGACGACGAATGGCATTGAGTATCTATTCATGTGCTTATTGGCCATTCATATATCTTCTTTGGAGAAATATATATTCAGGTATTTTGCTCTTTTTTGATTGTGTTATATGTCCTTTTATTGTTGAGTTATAGGAGTTCTTTATATATTCTGAATATTAATTCCTCACCAGATATATGGTTACCAAATATTTTCTCCCAATCTGTAGGTTGTCTCTTCACTTTCTTAATGAAGTTCTTGGATGTACAAAATTTTTTAAGCTTGACGACATCCAATTTATCTATTATCTTTCGTTGCTTGTGCTTTTGGTGTCATTTCTAAGGATACATTGTCAAAAACAAAATCCTGAGGCTTTATGTAACCCTATGTTTTCTTCTAAGAGTTTTATGGTTTTAGTTCTTATATTTAGGGCATTGATCCATTTTGAGATAATTTTTATCTATGATGTGAGGTAGGGGTCCAACTTCATTTTTTTGCATGTGGAGATCCAGTTGTCCTGGCACCATTTATTGAAAAGACTGTTCTTCCCTGTTGAATGGACTTGGCACCCTTGTCAAAAACCAAAGGACATAAATGCATGCTCCAGGCTAGTCCTCGATCCTTCTCACTGCCCCTCCTAAATTTGTGTTCTACAGCTACCTCTCCTGTGCTCACTTGCCTTGTGGCATGCAGGCTGGCTAGACATCCCCTCCCCCCACCCCACCTCAGCCAGCAGGTGCCCTCATTAGGGCCATGTCCACCCTTCTGCAGGTGATGGGAACACAGCCCCACACACATTTTACACACAGGATCCCATTTGATGCTTACACCGGTCCTGTTGCAGGAGGGAAACTCAGGTTCCTGGTGCACACAGGAAGCGCTCAGGTCTTTGTCTAGTCCCTGGGCAGACCATAGTCCCTCCCGGGCACCTCAGCCACATACTGGCTTAGGACCCTGTAAGTGTACCTGGCCGCCAGGGCCTCCCATTTGCTCAGAGGACTTGATTCCCATATCACGGAATCTGGGCCAAGCCCTGACCTGAGGGAACCCAGCGTGGCTGCTGTAGGGTCGGAGACATCCTCTGCCCATTCCAGGCCTTTCCATCACTGTGGGTGCTTGGACAGTGTGGCTGGGAATTTTTTGTTTAACCGAGAGGATATGGTACAGCTATGTTTGAGAATCCTCCCTCTCCAGCTTCAGTGGCAGCCCTCTGACCACTCCTTGGGGTGGACTGTCCACGCCAGCGCACTGGGGCAGACCTCACTGTGTTACAGGTTCTCCTCCCCTCCCTGCTGCAGTCCCAGGCGGGCAGGAGAATAAACAGCTCTCATGTTTAGCGGGAGATTTACGATGCTACTGGAGAAGGCCTGTCCTGGCCCTGTGCGGTCCGGAATGGCCCTCAAGGCGGGGACAATAAATCCAGCCCATTATTTTTTACGAGCCTCCCACCCCATAAACAACTCTCTGGCTGACGAGCCCCGCCTCACACCCTTTTCCTGGCCTGGCCTCAAGCCAGCCCACCAGGCAGCCCTCACCCAGCGCCGGGTGCATCCCCTGGTACTTCCTTCCTGATGTCCATGGTGGACGTTTACCCCCCGAGCGGAGAGTGGAGGGCAGGGGGCACCTGGCCCCAGCTCACTTCTTAGCCACAAGTCCTGAAGCTTCCATTTCATCTGTAAAATGGGATAGAAGTTAGCATTGTCCACTATAGAACTCTTGTGAGAATTAAAGTGAGATAAAATACAGACATATTCCTGAGTGTCCCTGGTGGTACAGTAGTTAAGAGCTAGGCTGCTAACCAAAAGGTCAGCAGTTCAAATCCACCAGCTGCTCCTTGGAAACCCTATGGGGCAGTTCTACGCTGTCCCGTAGGGTCACTATGAGTTGGAATCTACTCAACGGCAATGGGCTTGAGCCGAGTGTCGTGCTTGGCACTGAGCCTGGTAAAACCATGAGCTGTCAGTCAGAGGTGTAGGGAGAGTAATGAGTGCCCAGGGGCCATTTCTAGGTTGCCCCCAGCCAATTTCAAGATGAATAGATACTGAAAGAAGCCACACATCAGCAAAAATGCCTCACCCCCTGTTGTCCAGCTCCCTCAGTCAGGCACCTTTCATATTTGTGGTGCCTCACATTGTCATTCCGCACCTCACCTGGCACTCACTTGGACTTGCATCCGGGGGCAAGTGCCCCTATCAGCCCCCCTTACCCCTCAGTATGCCTTTGCTGTCACTGAGCGTCACAGTATGTCAAGCACTGTGCTCGGATCTTGCTATGAGTAATCAAATCCACAGAACTGTGTCGTGTAGCTACTATTATCCCCATTTTACAGCTGAGAAAACTGAGGCTGAGAAGCAAAGAGATTTGTCCATAGTGAGTAAGTAGTGGAGCCAGAATTTGAACCCAGGTCTCACTGACTCCTCAGACCAAAGAATGAAGAGATGGATGGAGGGGCTGGAGCAAGGGTGTTGCACCTGGAGCCCTTGTGGCCAAGAGCACCCTCGCCTCCACATTCTGCCTGCAACCCTGGGGCAGGCTGTCACCCTGTCCCTGAGTTAGTACAGCAGGTGCCCTGGGAGCGTCTTGCCATTGTCCTAACAGACCCTATGGCCATGTTGCTCCCTACTCAGAACCTCCTCCAGCCCCCCAGTGCCCTCAGAACAAGGCCATGCTCCTTGGCCAACCCAGGGGCCTCTACCTCTGACTCGGCAGCTCCTTGCTGCACAGTTGAATGCCCACAACCAGCTCCTTGTCACTGGGCAGACACCAACTCCTCCAAGCCTCTGTGCTTTGCACACACTGCTCCCTGTCTGGAATGCCCCTCCTGCTGACCTCGTTCACCCCGAGAACACTCTGCTCTCTCTAAGATCCTGCCCGACCGCACCTCCTCTTGACAGCCCTCCTGGCTTCCCCAGTAGAGCCAGTTGGTGGAGCTGTGCCTCGTCAGGGTGGCCTCTGTTCTGTCCTCGCTCCTACCGGTATCCTCCTTGCCCTGTCCTGTGTCTTTGCTCACAGGCCTTTCTCCCTCCAGATAAAGACCTTCTCTAGGGTAGCCAGGACCCCTGCTCCCCTGTGTCCAGCGTGGGGGCTGGCAGGAGTGGGCATCATCGGGCTGGGGTACATCCAAACACAAAGAGCCCTTCTCTGGCAGACAGCTGGCCAGACCTCAGTTTTAAGGTAGTGGCCGAGGTCCAGGGAAAGCTGAGGGCTGTATCTGAAGTCCCCTAGTGTTACAGATTGCATTGTGTCCCCCAAAAATGTGTGTCACCTTGGCTGGGCCAGTATTCCCAGTGTTATACGATTGCCCACCATTTTGTCATCTGATGTGATTTTCCTATGTCTTTTAAATCCTACCTCTATGATGTTAATGAGGCAGGACTCAATCTACAAGATTAGGTTGTATCTTGAGTCAATCTCTTTTAAGATACAGGAGAGAGAAGCGAGCAGAGAGACATGGAGACCTCATTACCACCAAGAAAGTAGTGCTAGGAGCAGAGAGTGTCCTTTGGACTCGGGACCCTGAGCTGAGAAGCTCCTAGACCAGAAGAAGATTGATGACAAGGACCTTTCCCCAGAGCTGACAGAGAGAAAGCCTTCCCCTGGAGCTGGTCCCCTGAATTCGGACTTTGTTAAAGCCGCCCACTTGTGGTATTTCTGTTACAGCAGCACTAGATGGCTAAGATACCTAGCATGTTGGTGGCAGAGCTGGGACTTGCCCCTGGGCCTCTAGCTTCCTGGCCAGAACCCACGCCCCACACTGCGCCCAGTGGCCTAGACCCTGCGCGGGTTTGTGAGTGCACTGCCCCACCTGTGAAAAGCAGGCAGATATGGGGGTTTTAGCCCAGAAACCTGGGCAAATGTCTGTTAGCAGTGTGGTGCCAGCCATGGCAACTGTGAATCCTTCAGGGCCAGAGTCACTCCTCCGCCTCTGGACCTCATCAGGGAAATGGGGTTGTCACTGCCTTGGGCCCTACACCTGCTTGCCTGGCCAGCAGCTCCCCACTAGCCCTCGTCCCCAGCTGAGGTTGGCCGGGCAGGTTACAGTCCCCCAGCCTGGTGGCCACTTGGACACTTTTTGTATTTATGTGATGGTGTCTTCAGTTCCTTTTCAGCCCCCAGCCCTGACTGTCAGCCCTCTCCGTAGGCGATCGCATTCAAGCCCTCCTGGGGCCTCTTCAGCCCTTCGACAGCCCAGCCCCAGCCCCAGCCCCAGCCCCTGCCCCTTACCTCACCTCCAGCCTCCAGACTCCAGAGCCAGCCCCAGCCCCAGCGCCAGCCCCAGCCCCAGCCCCAGCCCCAGCCCCAGCCCCAGCCCCAGCCCCAGCCCCAGCCCCAGCCCCAGCCCCTTACCTCACCTCCAGCCTCCAGACCCCAGAGCCAGCCGTCTCCAGGACAAGGTCCCAGCTGCAGCGTTCTAGTCTGCTTAAAACCAAATGCGTTATCTCCCCATCTCTCCCTAAACCTGAGTTCCCTAAGTGTCTCACAGCAGGGAGAGGCAGGCACCTGCACGCGGGTATCCCCCTTGACCCATCCCTCCTGGTTCCCTGCATCCCCCTGCGACCACGTCCACCGGCCATCCAAGCTCTACCCAGCCACCTTCTTCCCCCTACTGCCCCAGCCTTCTTTCCTCACGCGCGGCTCTGTCGCCCCCACCCTTTTCCACGGCTTGTGAGTGCACAGCGCGGGCAAGTCCCTGGCAGCAGTGTGGGCAGCTACTCTCTTCCTCAGAGCCCCATGTTCTTGACAGGCCCCAGCAAGTGTGGCCCCCACACTCTCGTCAGCTTCTCCTCCGGCGAGGGCTGCTGTGGGGACACTCGGGGGAGGTGGCTGCCTTGGCCCCACCTGTGCCAGGGCTTCCCCATCTGGTCACCTGTCAGGAGGGAGAAACAGACTTGCTCCCTGTTCACAGCCAAGCCAGGGTCCGGGGCCTGCGGGAGTTGGGGGGCTGGGGGGGGGTAACAGCAGGTCCCACTTAGGGCTTCCTTTAGGATCTTTGTGGAGGGAGATAAGACTTCAGACACCCATTTAACAATTTTTAGTGTGTTTATTTGTATAAGTGAGTCCCATGTGGTATTTGGGACATCCTCGCACTAAGAAAGTACTGTACTGAGAAAGTTTGTGTTGTTTCCGTGAAATTCAAATTTAAATGGGCACCCTGTATTTTTATTTGCTAATCTGGCAGCCATGGGGAGGAGGAAGGGCTCTCCAGCCTCCTGGGTCTGAGGGGAGTGGAAACTCAGGTCAGAAGGCTCCACCAGGCCCCCTGTGGTCTGTGGGGGCCAGAAAAGATGGCTTTTATGAAGTGGCTGGTCCGAACCGAGGCTTTGACTTGAGTGTGGTGACACCTAGTGACCAACCTGGGAAACGTCAGGGGACGGGAGGAAGAGGAAGAGAGGACCCAGGAGATCTCTGAGAAGGAGACTGAGGAGGCTGGGCCCTAAAAGAAGGTGCACTGGGGAGCCAGGGGCTGGGGGTGGGCAGGCCTTTGTGGAGCACCACCTGCAGGGTAGCTGGGGAGAGGACCCTGAACTGGAGTCAGCAGTCTTGTAAAATGGGTCTTAGTCTCCCACTTTACAGATGAGTAAACTGAGTAGGTTCTAAGACCATACACCTTAGAAGGGGTCGGGATAGCCGTGGACCAGCCCCTCAGTGGTGCCAGCCCCATGTGTACTTTGCCACTGTCCAAATGTCTGCCCACACGCTTGTCTGCACAGACTGCCGCCTGCGAGGCCACAGTCCCTACTTCACCCAGGACAGCTCGTCAGGGGGTTCCCAGTGCTGGGACTGGTCTAGGTGCCCGGAGAGGGGTGGCTGGGCTGAGGGGGCTGAGAAGGCAGGGCCCAGCCACCCCTCCGCCCACAGTCTCAGCTCCCCTCTGGCTGTCTGAGCACAGTGCCGCCCACCCCCTCTATGAGCGCCATGGGGAGAGACCGTGTCTCAAGCTGAAAATGAGCTTGGCGGTCTCGCGGTCTCGGCACAGGCCTGCTCACCATTGGCGCTTAGCAGAGGCTTGTAGAGTGAGCAGTGGCAAAGGCCAAAGGCAGCCCCCAGGTAAGCAGCCATGCCCTTGTGAGCCTCTTCCTGATCTGAGGGACGGACGGTGCTGAGCTTGAACAGCAGCTGTGACGTTGTCGATGGCTGGACATTGCCGCTGATTGCTGTGTGTCCTGGGGGCAGTTACTGAGCTCTGGGCATCTGTCTCTTTAGTGAAAAACTAGAGGCTTCATCTAGGTGCTCTTATGCTCCTTTCCAACACCACCTTTCCAGAAACTGGTGTGTCCTGGCCGCTGGCTTGTGTGTGGACGAAAGGCAGGACGCCTTCTTTTGGAGCTGTGCCCCACGCCCAAGTGAGCTCATCACCAACTGTCCTGGAAATGTGTGTTGAGCACCTACTTCATGCTTACCTGTGGTCGGCCATGGTGGTTGCAGGCGAGAAGCAGGCTTGCTGTACAGAAGGCCTGTGCCTGGACAGAGTCCTAGGGCCTAGGGCCAAGTCCTCTCTCCCTATGGTCTGTGGAATGAGTTTACGACATGGGGAGCTTTGGCGCCAGGTAGAATGAGGCCAGATCGACTGGGCAGGAGTTGTCAGAGAGGGTGGCGTGCCTGTGCAGAAGGGTTGCAGCTCCTGGGGTCCCAGCAAGGACCAGTGCAGGGAGCGGGGGAAGTGCAGGGACAGGAGAGCTGGGAGGGTCTCGGCCCAAGAGATGCTTGAAGCCCAGCACAGAGTGTGTGGGGCGCGGAGCAGTGAGGAGTGGGTCAGCCCACCAGGCCGAGGAGGGAGGAGCCAGCCCCTTGCCAGGCCCCCCATTCCCCTGGGGACTCAGGGCCCAGAGAGGCTCTGAGTGATGAGCTCTTTCCCTGGCATTGGATATGGTGTGTGAGCAAGGCAGAAGGGGCAGTGGGAAGGAAGAGAGGTGGGGCGGAGGAGCCATGGAGGCACCGAGTGGGCCAAAGCTGGTAGGGGTGTGAGGGGAGCATTTGACCAGGGGTGGCCTTGGGGTCAGGTCCCAGCTCCTTCTCCCTGAGCCTCAGTGTCGGCATCTGGCAGTCAGGGCACTTAGAGTTGTTGAAAAGTCCAGTTAGGGAGGTCTGCAATGTGCCTGACACGGCCTGCCACAGGGCACTCCCCAGTGAGCTGAAGGCCCCAGTCGCCCCCATTTCTTGGGGGAGGAAGTGCCTCTCGCTGGCACTCGGCCTCTCTGAAGAGACCTGTGGTGGAATGAAAACGGCCCCCACTTGGGACTGCCTGGGAGTGGGCCGGGCTCATGGTCAGCTGGGGGGGGGGCGCCTAGTGGGGGCACCCGGCTGGCTGGCGCCCCAGTCAGGCCTGAATTTGCCAGGAGGATTTAATTTGGGGGCACGTGGTGGAATCCAGAGCCTGCAATTCTGCTAAAGCCCAGGCTTCCTCGTAATGAGAGGCTCTCTAGCGCCCGCTGCTCAGCACAGATGCTTCCAGAGTGTAATTAGGGGATCGGGGCAGAGCCGGCCAGGCGGGCGGCTAGGCTAGGGCCCCAGACAAGTGTATCCCTAAGCCCAGAGCCCAGAGTGGCCAAGCCCAGGTCCCTCACCAGTGCAAATAGAGCATTCACTCAGGGTCCTGGGGACAGAGAGGCCACTCAAGCTTGGGCCTTGCCCCCTGGAAGATCCTCCAGTCTGGGTGGAGACCCAGACAGTCACCATTAGTGTGCCAGGTGCTGTGGTAGAGGGGAGTGCAGGAAACATGGGGCCCAGGCAAAGCCCTAATCCAGCCTAGGGACCTGGGAGAGGATGGAAACAAGGAGGTCTTCCTGGAAGAGGTGACACCCAAACAGAACTTCAAATAGTTAGTTGGAAATTGCCATTCAAAGGAGGAGGGAGGCGTGTGTCCCAGGCAGAGGGACCCACATTCCCAAAGGCACCGAGCTGAGGCACCAGGATGGCTGTGCAGCCAGCTGCAGAGTGTTGACTGCTACCCAGGGCCATGGCGCAGGTGGGAGACAGCTGAGAAGAGGCAGCCGCCCCCAGTGCCATGGGAACCTTGAAGACACACTGAGAACGTTCTACCTGACCCTGCGGCATGGGTGGGTGAGGGGTGCTGAAGGGTTTCAGGAGCAGAAAGCCAGTCAGAGATACGCCCCAGAACCTCCTCTGAAGCTGGAGGAGGGCAGGTCTTTAAGTCAAACAGACCAGGTCCAGGTGTTGACTTAGGCTCCACCGTCCTGGTCCAGGGTGGATGACGTCATCGCCCTGAATCACTGTGTAAGATGGGGATGAAGCTGCTTACTTTGCAGGTGAGCATGTGAAGGCCTGTCTTCTGTCACGCTCTCTGTGCTGGGCCCTGGGAGCTCGGAGACCAGCGTGATGTGCTCCCTCCCCACCAAGAGCTCAGACAGAGTATTCTGAGGCGTCACTTCCAGGATTGGGGAGGCGGGGTCAGAAGTCAGGCATCCTGGAGAATGTGCAGTTGAGATGGGCTTTGAGGGACAGAATTTGGAAATGTGGAAGGAGCCAGAGAGGGCAGAGAGCTAGGTCATTCCACACCCAGGGACCCTTCCCATCAAAGCTGAGAGTGTTCCGGAATACACGGGCATAGCCCCAGGGCTTCCCTGCCTGTCCCCTGGATCAGGAAATGCTCCATCACTTCTGGGAAGTCCACTTGAAAGGTGGGCTCTGAAGTCACACAGCGGATCACAGCCGGGCTCTGCCACGCTGCGTTACCTTCTCTGCCCCCATTGCCTCACGTGTCACATGGGGACAACAGCGTCTACTTTAGAAAGTGGTTGTGAGGCTAAAGGAGGCTGTTCTTGGGACGGGCTGTGTGCCCAGCAGATGCTCTGTCGGCGACAGCTGGGGCTTCGCCCGGCCGGCAGCAAGTTGCCAGTGGCCCTGCCTGCTGGAAGAGATCCATATTTGTACCCATTCCAAAGAAAGGTGACCCAACAGAAGGCAGAAATTATCAAACGATATCCTTAATATCACACACAAGTAGAATTTTGCTGAGAATCGTTCGAAAGCGGTTGCAGCAGTACATCAACAGGAAACGGCCTGAAATTCAAGCCAGATTCATAAGAGGACTTGGAATGAGGGATGTCATTGCTGATGTCAACTGGACCTTGGCTGAAAGCAGAGAATACCAGAACAATGTTTATCTATGTTGTGTTGACTGTGCTAAGGCATTCGACTGTGTGGATCATGACAAATTATGGATAACATTGCAAAGAATGGGAATTCCGGAACACTTAATTGTGCTCGTAAAGAACCTGTACATAGACCAAGACGCAGTGGTTCAAACAGAACAAGGGGATACTGCATGGTTTAAAATCAGGAAAGGTGTGCGTCAGGGTTGTATCCTTTCACCATACTTATTCAATCTGTGTGCCGACCAAATAATCCAAGAAGCTGGACTATATGAAGAAGAACAGGGCATCAGCATTGGAGGAAGACTCATTCACAACCAGCGTTATGAAGATGACACAGCCTTGCTTGCTGAAAGTGAAGAGGACTTGAAGCACTTACTGATGAAGATCAAAGACCACAGCCTTCAGTATGGACTGCACCTCAACATAGTAAGCAACATCATGATAAACGGAGAAAAGGCTGAAGCTGTCAAGGATTTCATTTTGCTTGGATCAACACCCATGGAAACAGCAGTCAAGAAATCAAAGGACTTATTGCATTGGGCAAATCTGCAAAAGACCTCTTTAAAGTACTAAAAAGCAAAGACGTCACTTTGGAGACTAAGGTGAGCCTGACCCAAGCCAAGGTGTTTTCAGTCACCACTTATGCATTCAAAAGCTGGACAATGAATAAGGAAGACTGAAGAAGAATTGACGCCTTTGAATTATGGTGTTGGCGAAGAATACGGAATATAGCATGGACTGCCAGATGAACAAACAAATCTTTCTTGGAAGAAATACAGCCAGAGTACTCCTTAGAACCAAGGAAGATGGAAGGCAGGGCCAAGATGGCGGAGTAGTCAGACGCTTCCTGTGGTCCCTCTTACAACAAAGACCAAAAAAAAACAGGTGAATTGATTATACATGACAAGCTAGGAGCTCTGAACATCAAAGGCAAAGTTGAGGAATCGGATTGGGCGGCAGGAGGAAGGAGAGCTGATTCAGAAGCAGCAAGGAGTTGCCAGACCTGACCTGGCTGGAACTGACACCGTGCAGGCCTGGATCAGCTGGTGCCAGCAGTGAGGCAAGCAGTGACATTCGGGACTTGTTTTCCACACCGGGAGAGACTGAGTGGCAGAGAGTCTACTCACGCCACCAGAATCAGCGAAAAGTGGGGCTCAATCAGCAAAAGATAAGTACCTGCGTCTAACCTACCGCACAGATCAAAAAACAGCTCTTTGGGAAAAACGTCTCTCCCACTTACCTGCCCCGTTCCTGCTCTGCACTGGGTCTCAGCCAGCTTCAGAGATTGTCGTGTTCCCTGGACCAGAAGTTGGACCCATCATGCATCCTGAGCCATTCTCCCAGCCTTGGAGAGGAAAAAATTAACAAACAGGGGAAAAATAATCTACTGGCTCCCTTAAACCAAAAACTCAGGACAGAAACAACTTCTTTGCCTAGACACAGGCATAAGGGGTCCACAGACTTTGAATGCCTTTTACCCCTGCAGAGACCTGTGTGGGCCCATTTCAATAGCGTAGGCCCCCATTAGCACAATACAACCGGGTATATACCTGAAGTCTAACTTCAACTGTTTCATCTGTGTGGTGGAGAGGCAGGTTCATGACATTTGACACTGCTCAGCCTATTAAGCAGGGTCCTCACCTACCCACATCAGGGGCCTGAGGACTGGTGGCTCCACCCACGCCACCTAGCCGCCCATGACAGGGGTCTAAGAAAAAATGGTGCCTCCCAGTCCTTACAGCCAACAGCATTGGGTGCCCATAGTCCGGCTGCAAACCCACCCACCTACATGCTTTAGGGAATAGGGACATGCTTTCCTCACAGATACTCAGCAGTGGTTGTCAGCTGCCTGTCTTACTCAGAGCATGACCCCTACTGCAGCCAGATACCTGTGCCTACACCAATCACCCCTGCTCATCTAGGACTGTAGGTGAGAGCCTGCACCACACACTTGGTGAGCGACTACCTGGACACCTGAACTGAATCCATACAAGAAAAGTAAATGGACTCCTGGGCTCACATACCCAGTAGCAGCTCTAACCACCTGGTAACAGGACATTAGAGCTTAAAAGGCACCAATAATCAAACTAGTTCACTCGAGCAGCCTATTTGGGCATATCAAAACAAAACAAAACAAGAAGCTAGGACACACTAAGCAAACAAAAATAAATACAATAACTTATTGATGGCTCGGAGACAACAGTCAATATCAAATCACATAAAGAGGCAGACCACGATGGCTTCAGCAAGCTCCCAAAACAAAGAATCAAGAAATCTTCCGGATAAAGAGCATTTCCTGGAATTACTGGAGGTACAATATAAAAGGTTGACATACAGAACTCTTCAAGAGATCAGGAGGGAGATCAGGCAAAACTCAAAACAAGCCAAGGAGCACACAAACAAAGCAATAGAGGAGCTTAAGAAGATTAGAGAAGTGCGTAATGACAAATTTAATAGGCTGCAAGAATCCATAGAGAGATAGCAAACAAATCCAGGAGATTAACAATAAAATTTCAGAATTAGACAACTCAGTAGAAGCAAGGATGGCGACACTTCATCTCACATACTTTGGACATGTTATCAGGCGGGACCAATCAGTCCCTGGAGAAGGATATCATGCTTGGTAAAGTAGAAAAAAAAAAAGTAGAGGGTCAGTGAAAAAGAGGAAGACCCTCAACAAGATGGATTGACACAGTGGCTTCAACAATGGGCTCAAATATAGCAACGATTGTGAGGATGGCACTGGACCAGGCAGTGCTTCGTTCTGTTATACACAGGGTCGCTGTGAGTCGGAACCGACTCGACAGCACTTAACAACTACTACCCTGCAGCCCACAGCTGCAGTCAGTCTCTCCTGCTTCAGGTCTACCCTTATATGTAGTCCTCTCACCCTCCCTCAGTCATTAAGGTCTCTGGGCCTTGGTGTTCTCATCTGTTAAGTGGGGTGCTACTGTGGCACACAAGGAGAGTGAGTGAGATAGCACGTCTACAGTGTAGGGGCCAGGCCTGCACACAGGACGTGCTGGATCAATGTGCCCAGCTGGCGTCACCGTCCGCTCCCAGCCCACTTCTCACAGCTGTGCCTGCGGCTCCTGAGGCAGGACCAGCCCCTTCACAGGATGTGGAGCTGTGTTCCTCTTTCCCTGCGGAGCCTGGACAGCTCCAGGAGCTGGGCCAGGGAGGCTTCTCCCGCCACCCGCCAGGGCTCCCACCCTTTGGAGGCGCCATAATTTCCTATTGATGAGGTGGAGGGGAGGAAAGCCCTTCTCCCCAGTCTAGGGGGGAGGGCTGAACGAGTAATTGTTCTTTTCTCCCTGCTCTGCTGTTCCCAGCTTGCCTTCCCTTCCCATGTGTTTAAAGGACATGGATGCGGAAAATTATGTTATTGATGAAGTTGCCATAGCAACGACCCTTGGGAAGCACACAATCCCGCTTTGTTATCCCGGGCCAGGGGCGAGGAGAAAGGCCCTGCTCCTAAGTGCAAACAGATTGCGCCTGCCCCTGGCTCCCCTGCTTTGAATGCATCCGTGAACTTTGCTTTGCAGACGATACACACACTGGCTGAGGCTGAGCGGATTCTACCACCGGGTACCTCTGGGCACACGGTACTGGAGCATCTAAAAATGCTAGAAGGCCTTCTGGGAAAATAGGCCAGGGTGGGAAAGGTCACAGAGCCCAGAGAGGCACTAATGGGGCGGGGGGTGGGGTGGGGTGGTCTCCAGGAGGAGGCCACGGGCACTGGGGAGAGGAAGGTACAGCCCAGGGGCCTGGCCCTGCCACTGACCCATGGTGTGGTCCCCAGGGAGTCTCTTCCACTGCGATCGAGCCTCCATGGGCCTGTTTGTAAAACCGCGCGGCCGTACCCACTGCCCACAAGAGTATAGCCAGTACCCGAGTACCATACACACATCTTCCTAAAAACTCAGGGCAAACCCTCTCCCTCACAGCCACCACCCTCCCGCCAGCAACTTCGTCCCTTTCAGGGTACCGGCCACAGCCTCCCCGCTTGCTTTCCAGCCCCAGTCAGGCCCTCCAGGTTGTCTCCACGCAGCCTCCAGAGATCTTTCTACACAGGGCCGCAGTTTATACCCTTCCTGAGCTCCATCCTCAGCTGTACCCTTCACCACCCTCTCCCCTAGAGAAGGGAACGCCACGGGGGAGGCCCGGAAGTGAGGCTGTGATATCCATTTCACATATGTGGAAACTGAGGCTCGGAGAGGTAAGTGAATCACCAATGCCCCAGAGCAAGTGGCAGAGTCCAAACTTGGACCCGGGTGATGTGTTGGCAACCCCACCACCTCCTCATTGCCCGCCCGTCCTCAGCTGGGGAGACGAGCAGGCCAAGTTGGAAGAATGTAATTGGATTTGGATGGATTGGATTCGATTAGGCCTGAGCTGGCAGGCAGCCTGGCTGCCTGGCATCCGGGGCCCTGCGGCCAGGATTTCTGGGAATGACTGAAATTATATCTCAGTTCCCCTCAAGGAGGGGAAATAAGCAGAACTTTCTGCTGAGTTGGTCACTCAGGTTACTCCCCCACGTCAGCACAAGGAGCTAGGCCGAGGGAGAGGTGGTGCTGGCAGCCCCCCTCACGCTGCAGCCTCAGAACCCTGCTCTGGGCAGGACTGGTGCAGCCTCTGGGGCTGGGTGTGAGTGGGCTTGGCCCGTGCTCTTGAGAAGCCAACGGACTAGCATTAGTGGGAGCAGTCTGCCACCTGATCTGTAGCGTCCCAACAGGAAGCCCAGGACTGCTCTAGAACAGAAATGCTTTGTTCTGAGCACCTCACGTGCCCGTGGGTTCACCTTGCCCCTTTGCCCACAGGCCTACTCCCAGTAATAGCACCTCCAGGAAGGGAACAGGCTGGCTTTCCCTCCTGTTAGCACCCCTGCCCCTCAGCACAGCCCTCCCTGTGGGAAGCAGGGAGGGAGGACACCCCCCAGGCGCAGAGGTGCTCCAGAAGGCGGGACGGGTGCCCTTTCCCCTGCCCCAGCCTGCACCATGCCTGTCCCTGTGACACCACTGTCACCTCTCCTTGTAGACTTGGGGTCTCTTAAGTTCATAAACCAGAGCGTCCCAGAGGGGCAGGCAGGGGGAAGCTCCTCAAGACACCCATGTGTTGGGGGTGGGGAGGTGTTTCATGGGTGCGGCTCCAGTTGACTGCAGGACTTACTTGTGAATTTCCTGCATCAGGCATCCTGTGTCTCACAGAACATACAACTGGCATGCCACAACAGAAGTTCAAAGTCTCTACCCCCTCACCTTGCCCCTAAAATAGTCAGTGGGTTTGATCTATCCTCAGATTGAGCAGCCTTTATTTCTCTCTTTTCTCTTCTTCCTCCCTCTATCCTTCTCTACCCTTCCACCATTTTTCACACCCTTGTTCTTCTTCCTTCCTTCCTTTCCTTCCTTCCTTCTTTCTTCCTCCCTATCTCCTTCCTTCTTTCCCTCCCTCCTCCCCTTCCCTCCCTCCCTCCTCCTCTCCCCTCCTCCCTCCTCTTCCTTCGCTCCTTCCTCCTCTTCCCTTCTCCCTCCTCTTTCTTTCTTTCCCTCCCTCCTTCTTCCCTCCCTCTCTCCCTCCCTCCCTCCCTCCCTTCCTTCCCTCCTTTCTGTCACCACTTGCTGAGCCCTAACTCTGAGCCAGGCCCTGTGCTGATTACTTGTGATGCTGAAAAGAATAAAACTCAGATCTCCTCACAGTAACCTGTGGTTGGCAGGATGGAGAGCTACTTAAACAACCATCCTGATTTAACCTCTTTTGTTCCTGTTGGATTAACGGTATGTTGTTGTTGTGAGGTGCTGTGGAGTCCGTTCTAACACATAGCAACCCTGTGTGCTACAGAATGAAACACTGTGCCATTCTCACAGTCATTGTTATGCTCGAGTCCATTGTTGTAGCCACTTCAGTCCATCTCGTTGCGGGTCTTCCTCTTTTTCATTGACCCTCTACCAAACATGATGTCCTTCTCCAGGGATTGGTCCCTCCCGAAAACATGTCCAAAGTGTGTGAGATGTAGTCTCGCCATTCTTGCTTCTAAGGAGCATTCTGGCTGTACTTCCCAGACAGATTTATTTGTCCTTTTGGCAGTCCGTGACATACTCAGTATCCTTCACCAGCACCGTAATTCAAAGGCATCAATTCTTCTTTGGTCTTCCTTACTGATTGTCCAGCTTTCTCATGCATATTAGGCAATTGAAAACATCATGACTTGGGTCAGGTGCACCTTAGTCTTCAAGGTGACCTTTTTGCTTTTTAACACTTTAAAGGTCTTTTGAGCCATGGTGGCATAGTGGTTAAGAACTCAGCTGCAAACCAAAAGGTCTGCAGTTCAGATCCACCAGCCTCTTCTTGGAAACCCTATGGGACAGTTCTACTCTGTCCTGTAGGACTGCTATGAGTCAGAATCAACTTGACGGCAACGGGTTTGGTTTTTTTACTGCTGTTGTTAGACCTCAGAGGAAAAGTGTTATTCAGGTTGAGGGAGTCCCTTTTGAAATTCATAAAGCTTGGCAGACTGGAGTTGGAGCCCCATTGTTGTGTAGGCTGAGCACTCTATTAGGCGATGCTTCCTGGATGGGTTAGTTTTATAAAGTTTTGCCTTTTTTCCCTTTATTTCTGTGAGATAAGGCTTGCAAGCATAATTATGGCTTTTATGTGTGATAGCTGGGGAGCCCTGATGAGTTTGTTTGGTTTTTCTGTGTCATATTTGGAAAGCCAAAGTTTCCACATGTAACCTAATGAAAAGGTGCCTGCAGTAAATTACCTATATAGTTCTCATCGGTATATTGTGGTATTACAGATCAGCGGCACCACACTGCCACTCGCCTCGTTGGTGGCTTGTATTACTATATCATATTTCTCAAAATCCATATTACCAACCAAAAATTTAAACACATTCAATTAGTAAGCGTGCATTCCAGTACCAAAAACACAAGCCATCAAAAAACAAAATTTTTAAGGGAAAAAAAATGTGGTTGTTGCTGGGTGGAAACCCCAGATTCTGCTCTGCTTGACTCAGCCAGTAAACGAGAGACCGAGGTGGGAGAGTGAAAATGCATCTGTCTTTTGTTGTGCAAGGAAAGGAACAGTCGGGGCTGCTGCAGCCAAGGCTGCCCAGCGAGGGCAAGGGGGAAGTTTAATTTTAAGGGGTTTACAAGTAGGATGTTCATACAAGTTATATCAGCACTATTCTTAATCCCACTACGCAGGCGCAAGGAGGTTTACATGTAACTCCATGTATTGTACGTTCTCCCCACGTGTCTGTCAGTTTGTCGTACTGTGGGGGCTTGCGTGTTGCTCTGATGCTGGAAGCTAGGCCACCGGTATTCAGGTACCAGCAGGGTCACCCATGGAGGACAGGTTTCAGCAGAGCTTCCAGACTAAGACAGACTAGGAAGAAGGACCCGGCAGTCTACTTCTGAAAAGCGTTAGCCAGTGAAAACCTTACGAATAGCAGCAGAACATTGTCTGATATAGTGCTGGAAGATGAGGCGCCAGGTTGGAAGGCACTCAAAAGATACACAGTGGCTGCAACAATGGGGTCAAGCATAACAATTGTAAGGATGGCGCAGGACAAGGCAGTGTTTTGTTCTGTTGTGCATAGGGTCGCTATGAGTCAGAACCAACTCAACAGCACCTAACAACGACAACAACGACAACATTTTATGTTCAAAAAATGGCAGTTAAACTCTACCCAGAGGCAGGAAAGCTACTATGAACGAGGTACTTAATGAGCTGAAAGGTTACCTTGAATGTCAACATGGTGCCTAAACGGGTTTCTGCCAGTTTCCTCTAGTTTGGGGCAGCAGTTAAGGAGAGGGGAACCAGGATTTTAATGTAAAGCTACTGGGCATGCCAAGCAAGCTGCTTGAGGCAGTGGGATTTTCCGCAGCCTGGAGACCTCTGTCTCATAGTAACGAAATTTAATACAAGGCAGAAAATGAAGTAGAAATGAAGGGCGCACACTGTGGACACTTTAATAACACCTGTACTTTATTCAGACCCTGCTCTCTGCCACAGGCTGTACATTTTTATCTCACCTGAGCTTCGCAGCAACCGTCCGACTAAAGATTAGCATAGCCCCATTTTACAGCTGAGAAAACAGAGACCCAGAAGAAAGTGGTCCAGGCAGAACGTGGATACAGTGCAAGGCAGGCCCAGCACCAGGCCCTCCTTTGGTGGCACAGTCTTTCCTGAGGGACCTTGATGGTGATGGGCTTGTGGGCCTGGGAGCTGGCCTCTCTCCTGGGGCCTTGTAGCTCATTCACTCAGTAGACATTTGTTGAGTGTCTGCTGTGCGCAGCCACCGCTCCACTGGGGACAGAGCAGTGAGCGAGACAGGCCCTGCCCTCAGGGAGCCACCGCATAGGTGAGAGGGCAACAGCGAGTGGCCCAGGAGTAAATACAAAGCCCTGCCCTCATCAGGAGGTGCACAGAGATCCATGGGGACCTGGAGGCTGCCTTGGTCTGCGGGGTCAGGGCGGCTGCCCTGAGGAGAGCTTGTGTGGCCAGGCAGAGTGAAGAGGCCATGGTTAGCAGAAGGGCTGTCCCCCAGGGCGACGGCTGGTCAGCAGAGGGGCCGTCTCCCAGGCCGAGGGCCGGTCAGTAGAGGGGCCATCTCCCAGGCTGAGGGCTGGAGCAGGCAAACGGTGTTGGAGAGGAGCCTCCGCACAAACCTCCTGCCGCCCTCAAGAGGCCCGGTACCCAGGCAGAAGCCTGTGGTGGGTGAAGGCCCAAGCTGGGACTCAGAGGACGAGTGGACCAGAGGGTTGGAGACCAAGGGGGTCATTAAACATGCTGGGGAGCCAGAGCTGTTTGCAAGGGCTGGAGCAGTGGTAGGCACGGTCTGAGCCGAGGCTCAGTGTACCCATGACCTGGGTGCCACAGAGCCGAGGAGTTGGGGCTGCTCACTTAGGGCATCCACCTGACATCTGTGCTTTGTGAGGGGCTGCTGGAGAGCCTCGCATAGGAGGTGCATTTGAACTAGCTATGAATTGTAAAGGCTTTTCTGTCTGAGGCCTATTCATGGAGACAGCAACTGTTTCTTCAGCTCGCCGTGCCGCTATCTAGTTCTGTTCCACCCGGAAGCTCTGCTGCCAGGCAGCCATCTGGGCCCCACCGAATGCAGCCCAGTGACTTTGGGCCAGAGAGCCTTGTCTGGGAGTCCCGAGGCCTCTCTCACTCTCCTTCTCTGGCCTTACTTTTTCCACCTGTAGGATGGGTGGGCAAGATGGTCTCCAAGGACCTGTCCAGCGCTGACCCCTGTGGCTCTGCCAGGCACGAAGCAGTGTTTTCATGGCCTGCAGATTCTAGTGCTGCCCAGGGTGTGGCTGAAATCGGTGCAGACCCCCACGTCTGTAGCTGCAGAGGGGCTAAAGTAGTAGCAGCAGAGGACGCCACGTTCCCCCCGCCACCAGGCTGGGTGGTTTGAGCCATCTTTGAAGTGGTGGCAGGGTTCATTTTAGAATATGATAATGATGCTGTGACAAACACCCATTTCGGGGAGCAGGGGCCTCTGAAAGGATCACCCCCAGGCGCTTAGGCTGACCGTGCTCTCGCTTCCCACTGGCCTCAGCTGTGCAGGGTGAGGACGGCTCCCTGTCGCCTGACCGCAAGTGGAGCTGCTATTCCCGGCTGCCCACTCCACTCGACATGGCTTGCCTGCTGGGCTCGGAAAAAAGGAGCCAGGACCTCTGCCTGGACCTCCCACGTCCCCTCACTTCACGGCACATACACGTGTGTCCCCTCCAGGCCAGGCCTCCGTGAGACAGTAAGGACACTGTCCGGCCCTGCTCAGAGTCCACCGGAGTGCAGTCCTCACAGTCAGTGCTAGGAGGGGGTGGCCAGAACAGGCCCTGACCAGCCTAGGATCCAGGAAGGCTTCCTGGAGGAGGGGGCAGTGGCGTGCAGCCCCACAGTGCTCTGGGGTATCACCACCAGGAGACCACCTGTGCAGCCTCTGTCCAGCGCAGATGACAGAACACCCCTTAGCCTAGCGCAGGCAAGGGGGCGATGGCACAGGTGCCTGGAGACCCCAGGAGCAGCCGTGCCTATAGGCCCAGATGATCCCCAGGGGTTCAAACTTTTGGTGGAGCGGCTGTCTCTGCCTCCTCACCCCCTCCACACCCCATCCTCACCCCCTCCTTACCCCTTCCTCATGCCCTCCTCACCCTCTCCTCTCCCTCTCCCTGGTTCTCTGTGAGGGCTCTCCTCTCAGGCAGACTCTCTCCATGTTCTTTTGTTAGGAAAAATGTAGTTTTTTTTTTAATTTAAAAAACATGACATGTTAACATGTAATGAGTTTTTTGTTGTTATTTTGAGATAAATTAATAAATACATGTCAATTTCTCTTTTTATTTCTGGTATGGTAAATATTGATAGAGCACATAAACACCCCAGCGAGTGCTCTTGGGGTACCTTTGGAATTGTTAAGGCCGTATTGAGGTCCTAAAGCCACCGCGCCAACGCTAACCAGCCCAGCTTAGCCCTCACCTGGAGAGAAAAAGGGAGGGGGCTCTGGGTCAGGTGAGAAGAGCCTGGAGGCCACTAGAGGAGAAGCAGGGACCTTTGTGGTCTGTTGGGGGTCCCATCCAGCTCCTCCACTGGATAGCTGAGGGAGAGAGGGCCAATCACCACACCTCACGCTACCTCGGGGTCTTCAGGTAGAGGTGGAGGGCCTCGTCCTGGTCTCCCACAGTTGTCAAGAGGTGCCCTGGAGCCACCCTTCCCGCCTCTGAGATGCCGTTGCTGAGCGTCCCATTGACTTTGGGTAGAACGGCGGATTACTCTCCACATTCTACTTTGCCAGCAGAATGACAGTGACGCCTTGGCTCATTCTTAAAGTCTAGATTCTCCCAAAGAAAGACCACCTGATGGCAAGCCCGTGTTTTGGGAGAAAATCGAGATTTTGACAGCTCAGTACTCCGTCTGGTAGCTGCCAAGGTTCAGGGCGTCATGGACTCCCAGTGACAGATCTGTGATTGATGATGGTTGTTGGAAGTTGTGGTTCTTTGGGGATGGAAATTCACGCTCCCTCTTTAGCCGTCATAAGCCTGAATGGCACAGGGGCCGGTGGGCTCTTCCAAAGCACAGGTCTGCTTACAGCACTGCTCTCCTGGCCCGACGTGGGGCAGCCCTGGAGAATGAGCACGGGGTGGTGGTGAGGGGAGACGCAGGGTGTAACCTGGGGGCCAGGAAGTTCCGTGGGATTGCTGGAGTTGGAGAGAGGCCTAAGATTCCGTTTATGGAAGACAGGAGAAGATGTCCCAGGAGGAAGGGGAGGCAGAGGACGGGGAGGGATGGGACCCTTCAGGAGGATGGTCAGCGGGTGCTGTGGGATTGCTGGCCAGCAGAGCCTGTGGAGGAAGAGGTGGGAGATGAAGCTCGGAAGAAGGCTTGAAAGCTAATTCCTGTGTGTCCTGTGGGCACCAGGGAGCCACAGAAGCTGTGTGAGAGGGAAGTGAGCTCACCACTGGCCGCAGCGTTCACTGTGGTCAGCGAAGGGGCCGTGGTGGTTCAGTGGTAGAATCCTTACCATCCACGCAGGAGAAAACGAAACCAAACCCCTTGCCGTCAAGTCACTTCCAGCTCAGTCCCTGGCCAGTGCATCTCATTCTCAGCTACCGCTCATTATCGATGGAGGCTTGTACGTTGCTACGATGCTGCACAGGTTTCAGCAAAGCTTCCAGACTAAGGTGGAGTAGGAAGAAGGGCCTGGTGACCTACGTCCGAGAAGTCCGCCAGTGAAAACCCTGTGGACCACAGTAGTCCACTCGCGTTGTGCGTGGGGATGGCACAGGACCAAGCAGTGTTTCATTATGTTGTGCATGGGGTCGACAGAGGGGCTGCTTGGCGGCCACCACCCGCTGGCCAGCCCCTTGCCTGAGACAGAGTCTCCCCCGGGACCTGATGAGAGACTGAACATGTCTCGGTGGCCCGAGAGAGTTCTTTTCCTGAAAGCCTCTTCTGAAGCAGTGTTATCCACCCCAAACAGGGCACCAACCTTCAGAAGTCCCTGCATCCATAGAAAGATCTAGTCTCCGCTCCTGAGTACCGACCTGCCTATAGGGTCGCTATGAGTCGGAATCAACTCAACGGCGACGGGTGTGTGTGTATACCATATCCCTGGCACTGTCCTGTCTGGGACCTCATTTAATTTGCACACCTGCTCTATGAGACAGAGGTTATCATTCTGGTTGTGTAGATGAGGCTCAGGGAAGTGAAGAAATTTCCCGAGACGCGCAGCTAGTAAAGAGGCCAGACTCACGCCACGCTTTATGATGACCTCTCTAAGGCAGTAACGTGCTCGAGCTGGCTCGTACCAGCTCGCCGGTATATTTATTCCCAACTCTGCCTTCAGTGACATCTCCTTAGTAGCTTGGTCAGAGTTATTTATACCACGGAAATGGGCAAATGCTACAAAGGGTCCCCCACCGCACCCGAGCCAGTCGTTAAGCCTTTACCAGCACACACCCTTCTTCCGCACCACCTAAGCCTAGATTCTCAGAAAGAAAGGTCGCCCGATGGGAAGTCCATGGTTTGGGAGCAAACAGTGATTTTTAAAGCTCTGACTCAGGCCTCGACGCTTCCTTAGGGTTTAGGAGTGTGAACTTGCAGCGTTCTGTGAGGGTACAGCCGGGAGGTGCTTCACCGGTTCAGTTGTTGGTTAGTTGTGTGTACCCTAAGTCAGCCCAACAATTTAATTTTTGAATGAGAAAATCAGGGTGGAGGAATAGTAAGAGTAAGACAGTCAACAATACAAACCTTTTTTTCTTTTGTTCCTGTTTAAACTTCAGAATTTTCTAAAATCTTTATTATAGCTGCCAAGGTGGTTTTGTTTTTGAACGTATGTCCGTTCTGGGTTGCCCCAAGCCCATGCTTCAAGTGGACGGGGCCAGGATGGCTGAACCCGAGGCAGGCGTGTCCCTGGGGACAGGAGGGCATCTGTCCGAGTCCCTTCCTCCTCCTAGGTGGCTCCACTCCTCACAGGCCCTCACAGTGGGAGGTGGGAGGCAAGGCGTTGGCACTCAGCTCTTCTCATTCATCTGCCTGTAGCCTCTTGATGGACTTGTAATCTACAACCTCTTGCTTGACCCCTGGCCTCATAAGTTCTGGAAACTCCTCACAAATCACCAGGAAGATGGGCATCAACTGGGGTCAGCTGAAGGAGGTCTGAGCCACCCCAGGCCGTCAGGGAGGGGAGATCCAGTCTGGCAGGGGTGAGGGGTGGGGAGGGCGTGTCTCAGGAGCCACGGGGTGACTGAGGAAGGCAAGGGGTCAAAGGGCCGACCCCAGGGACTCCTGTGCTCCCTGATCACACCAGTGCCCTCCAGCTGTCTCAGTGGGCATGGACTGAGCAGGCATGGCGCCAGGCCCGGGGAGCCTGGAGGCCCTCCACTGAATGGGCTTCCAGCTCTGCACACAGTGAGGCCTCTGGGCGGCGGGAGGACAGGGGTTTGTAGTCAGAGGCCCTGGTTCGAGTCCTGAGCCCACGTGGACCTTTGTGTGAGGGCCTTCACCAGGCCTTCATCTGAAGGGGGCCAATGAAACCCACCTCCACCCAGCTGGTGGGGGGGGTGGGCAGACCTTCACCAGGTCCTTGTCTGAAGGGGATCAATGAAACCCCCCTCCACCTACCTGGGGGGGCGGGGTGGGCAGACCCTCACCAGGCCCTCGTCTGAAGGGGGTCAATGAAACCCCCCTCTACCTAGCTGGGAAGTGGGGGGCAGAACTGGCACGGGACAGTTGTTACTACCCAGGGTTTGTCACCAAAGTGGGAGCCTGAGAGGGGAGGAGACGGGGGATGAGGCTGGCTTGTGAAGGACTGGGCTTCCAAGTGCCCGGAGAACAAGCTGGAAAGGCCATCGGAGAAAGGCCGGCCACGGTCAAGGCTCTATGTAAGAAACCTCCCCCGCAGCTGGAGGCAGGCCCTCTTCAGGGCCGAGGTGGCCTGAGGGCGGGTCAAGCCCGGCCATGCACCATGGGGAGGCTCTGCCGGGGTGGCCTGAGGGCGGTCAGGGTGGCCGTGCACCTAGGGGAAGCTTTATGTGTCATCCTAACCCCAGGGAGGCCACCCGCTGGTCCCGAGGAGAGGGGCCTGAAGCTGCAGTGTGGGAACATTTTTGCTTTATAAAGTGGCATCTGCCAACGCAGGGGAATCACCTGCTAAGCGCAGGGATGTAGTTACATGTGTGAGTGTGGACCAGGGGGCTGGAATGTGCTAGGGCAGGCATGCAGGGGGCAGGCACTGGAGGTCAAGCGGAGGCCAGAGAGGGCAGCTGGCCCAGCTGCAGGGCTCTGCGTGAGAGGAAAGGTTCTGTAGTCCTGTGTGCATCGCACAAGCCAGGTAAGTTACAGCCCGCATGCTGGGCAGCACAGGCCAGCGGTATAGTAGTGCAGGGTGCCTTGGGACTGGGCCATCTCCGAGAGCCAGCGCCACCTGTGCCATCCACTGACCAGGGTCGGCAGCCTCTTGCTTGTGTGCGAGCACCAGGAGGGAAGGGCAGTGGGGCTGACTGCCTTTGGGTGTGACTCCTGGAGGCAGACCAGGGCAGGGCATTGGCACTCGGCTGCAACCCACCTGCCTTCCCCTGCCCCCTGACAGATCCCCTCTCTTCTCCGGGCCTGAGGGGACTCTCCCAAGTGCTTGTGAAACCCTTTGCACATCGACAAGTGTGCACATCCATCATTTAAAGGCCTGGCGCCACCCACCTGCTGTAGTGGGGCCAGCTCTACCATGTCCTGACTTAAAAGAGCCCACAGACTGTACCCCAGAACCTGCCCGAGGGAAGGGCTTTTCGTCGGTGGGTCCCGAGGCGTCCCTTACAGCGTGGCTCACGGAGCAAGGTCTGGCTCTACTCCTGGGCCCTGTGTCCTTGATCTCTTGCTAAGAGATCCCCACTGGATGGGGGCATGCCCCTGTGTGCACGTGCAGGCGTGTGCAAATGGCAGCCCAAGGACACACAATGGGGCTGTGATATTCCACCACCTGTCTCTTTTCAGCCTGAAATCTTCTCTTCCCCTCTCTCCCCATCCCACCCTCTCCTGTCTGTCTCTCTGCAGAGGGCATGAACTGCATGAACAAACACCATGGCTGTGCCCACATCTGCCGGGAGACGCCCAAAGGTGGGGTAGCCTGCGACTGCAGGCCCGGCTTTGACCTTGCCCCAAACCAGAAGGACTGCACACGTAGGTAGATGGAGGCAGATGGGTCAGACACCCCCACGCGTCTCCTGCCATTGCTTTGAGAGGGTCTGTCCAGTCCACTGGACACTGGCCAGGGCGGGCTCCCAGCCCCTTGGGTTGGAGAGAAAGGGGGGCTTGGGGAGGCACAGGGGAAAGGGTTCTGAACCCCAGGCTTAGGGTCTCCCCACCCAGCATAATGCCCTGAAGCAGCCCCACCAAGTGGGCCTGCTACGACCCCCTGCCTGTGCTTGTTGCTGTCTCACTCACTCCTGTCTCCCCAACCAGTGAAGATGAGGGTGGGGAGCGCTGGTCCCTGAGCCTGAGCTCTCCAATGGGAGTGGAGGGGCTATGGCACAAGAATTCTGAACAGCTGGGTTCTTGAGGGGCTCGGAAAGCCCCTGGTAATGGGACGGTGTAAAGAAGGAAGGGAGCTTGGTTCTGTGCTGACCTTATTTCCAGGCTCAAAGATCAGAACTCACAGCCCGACCCCCACAAGGGTTATGGCAGGGGCCGAGCGTGTAAATGGTAGTATCCTCAGAGACCTGGGTGGACCGAGGCCTGCTCGGAGGTCTGGCTGGGGACGAGTCTTCTCATAAGACTCACACGGAGGCCAGCCTCTTCCCGTGGTCACCTAGCTCCCTGGGAGGGGTGGGAGCAGGGAACAAACAGGACAGTGACTGGACACTCAGCTCATCCGCCAAAGCTTCAGGCCCTGTGCTGCCCTCTGACAGCTGCCTGGGGAGGTGGCCAGTGTGGCCTCTCCCTGCTGAGCAGTGGGGACACTAGATTGATGGTGCTTGCCCGTGTCTGCAAAGAGCAGAGCGAGGCTGTTGTAAAGACTGCCCAGCTCTGGCCAGAGACAGGCACTTCCCCCCGAGCCCACTTTCCAATGCAGAAAAATGGGATGGAGGCATTCAGTTCCCCCTTACAGTATAGAAAATGGTCCTCACTTAGCTGTTAGGAAAGAAGAGACCAAGACCGACCAGCCTTCCCCTGACCGTGCTGTGGAGAAGGAAGATGGCCCTTAGTCATGGAGTCCTGCAGTTGTCATCAGCTGTCCTTTGGATGTCTTGCCATGTCACTCCCACCAAGCTCTCCTCACGGTGTCCCCAAGGCCCTGGGACCCAACTGCCTCAGGCATGGTCTCTGTCTCCAGGAGCTCACACCCCAGCCCCGGATTCGTGTGTCATCGGTTCTCTAAGGTGAAGCTTTCTTCAGCCCACGTAATGTCTGAGCTGGGGACCAGCCTCTTCATTCCTGACTCTCTCCTGTGGGGTGTCAAAAATGAACTCACGTAGGCTGAGGGGGTCGCAGTAGAGTTGCTTTGGGGGGTCGAGAATGGAGACGCAAGTATGCTGTCACCAAGGGCAGGGCCAAACGGGCAGTCTTGACTGGGAAATACCCAGCGCTGGCCCTGCGCTGCCAGCCAGGCCCTCCTCTCCTCTACACCAGACAATCCCGTTAGCTGCAGAGAAGCGTCCCACCACCTGGCAGCTTTCAGAACAGAGAGTGACCAACTCCAGCTTTCCCATCCCCTCCAAGTTGGGTGATCCAAGATTCCTCAAGAGAAAGACCAAGGTCAAGAATATGTGGAGTTAGCAGGCTTGGGGACATCTCACAAGATTTGTCGAGCATCAGCTGTGGACCAGGTGTCCAGCATGGGGAATGGCTGGGAGCAGCCACTCTGTAATTCTCTCACCACATCCAGGACGGGGGCTCCGAAGAGACGGTTTGGTTAGATGGCATCTCTGAGGGGCTGACCTGGTGTGAGGGGAGGGAGCAGCCAAGCCTGTGTCCCCTCCCTCCAGACGGGCCACTTATCAGAGAAGAGCTAAACCCTTGCCGGAACATTTGCTGGTTGAGCAGCAGCAGTCCTACCCCTCTCTGGGCTGCTGGATGTTGCTAAGGGGGTTAGAGCCTGTGCCTTACTTTATATGACTTCAAGAGCCAGGAAGTGGGTGACCGCCTGCTGGGCCTGCTACAAAGTGACTGAACTGGTGGCTGCCCAGTCCATGGTGTGGGTTCCTTCCGTGTGGTTAATGCAGCAGGGTAATGTCAAGTGAGCTCACCTCTGAGGCTTACCCTAGGGCCCTGGAGGTCACTGGAGAGCCAGAAGCTTCCTAAGCCTCAAGGTGGGTGCGGGCTGAGGCCCAGCTCAGCCAGCCTCTATGGGCCACCGAGACAGCAGGGGCTCTGCCCCCAGATTCTGTCCTCCTCGCAGAGCCCAGGACCCACTCCAGGGCCTGTGAGCACATGCACCCATTTGTCTCCCTTGGGTTCAGGGCTCAGGCATCTCTGGGTACAAGCTGCAGTAAGCTTTGGCCCCCAGGGCCCAGGAGAGGCGAGACGTCCGGGTGGCGTGAGGGCCCTATGTGCAAACCCCCCTCGTGTCACCGGGGCCGGCCTGGCCAGAGAGCCCGCTCCTCCTCAGTCATTATTCAGGGCACCACCCATCTCCAGGATCCAGGGCTCCGGAAGAAGCATCTGCAATGCTCTTACTGCCTTCTCCGCAGCTCCACCCCCACCCTCTCTGACATGGAGCTCTCCTCAGTGCCAGAAAGACAGGGCTCAGCCTGTCTCTCCCCTCACCTGACCTGGGCTCCCAGCAGAGCTCAGCTGCAGACCCCTGGGACCCTTGGCCTTCCTGGGTCTCTCCTGGGCGAGAGGGGCTGTTTCAGAGATGAGAGAAGGTGACTCCACCACCACCGAGACGACCCAGAGTGCAGAGAAGGAGCCCGAGTGCTTTGTGCGCGAAGCCAGCTCATGTTTCCCGAAGCAGTGGGGCCAGTTCCTGAAATTTCACCCCTGGAAGTCAGTCCTTCCTTCGGATGGTCGTTTGTTCCCTCAGGTTGCTGGGGACAGAGTCTGGGACCCAGAGAAAGAGCCTTTCCTCATGAAACCGTTCTCCCTTGACATGACAATTGCATGTGACCAGGCTGATGGGACCCCACCATCCCTTGGGACCAGCACCCCCAAAAGCCCCCACTGTCATCATTTTGGTGAAAGGAGGAGCCCCTGGGAACACCCCAGAAGTCAGTTGCGAGAAGTCTGGAACCCTGCACGGGGAGTCGTCACCACATGACTTCCCTCCAGCCTTAGCCGTGGTCTGGGTCAACCTGACCACACATTCTTCACGCAGACTGTAGACTCTGGATGCTTGGCCCCTCTGACCATGACTGGTCTGAGGTTTTCTTTCGCATATTCAATCATCATTAGGTTTTTGCCAAGTAAAGAGTGCAGACAGAATTCTGGACAAATGGTTACGGTTTCCAAGAAGACACCCTGCCCTCGAGGCCCTGGTGCTCCTTGCGTACCAGTGACTGGCACGCAGCCCTCCCTCTTAACATAGGGGAGCAGGGCTCAGAGAAGGCCTTCCAGAAAGATCTAGATCCCCTGCTTCTCCTGGGTGATGTTCCTCACCCTAGAAAGGGATAGTGTTGTATTTTCTTTTAAATAAACTTGAACTTGTCATTCCTGCTTTTGGCTGAGCGTCCTTTCCAGCTGACCTAGGTCGCTGATGGTAGTTTTGAGACTTGGGGCTGAAGGGTTTCTGATGGCCCGGGCCCGGCGCTGCAGCTTATTCAGCATGCCTTATTCCAGACATTTCCCAAACCAACCCTCACACGGCATCCGTTTGCTCACATTTGTGTGAATGTTGCGGAGCTCGGAGGGATCAGGGCTTGGAGGGGATAGAGTTTGAGGGGGGCGCTTGGATGGGGAACGTGGGAACGCCCATCCTCACATCCCGAAACAGAGGCTGGAGAAGAAAAGCTGCAGGGAAAGTGATGAGAGGAGTATCCCCTCTCACGTGCCCCCTGCTGATCCCACCCTGGCGTCAACAGACGTTGCCCCATTGAGACAGGCTATTGTAAAGTGCTCTTTGCAACTGAGGGGAGTGTCTTGGATTGCATTGCATCCCCCCAAAAATGTCTGTCAACTTGGCCAAGTCATGATTCTCAGTATTATGTGATTGTCCACCGTTTTATGTGATTTTCCTGTGTGTTGTAAATCCTATCACTACGATGTAATAAGATGGATTGGCAGCAGTTGTGTTGATGAGATCTATGGGATTAGGTAGTGATTGGGCCAGTCCCTTCTGAGATATAAAAGAGAGAAGCGAGCAGAGAGACATGGGGACCTCATACCACCAAGAAAGTAGAGCCAGGAACAAAACGTGTCCATTGGACCTGAGGTTCCTGTGCTGAGATGCTCCCAGACCAAGGGAAGACTGATGACAAGGACCTTCCTCCAGAGCCGGCAAAGAGAAAGCCTTCCCCTGAAGTTGGAGCCCTGGTTCAGACTTCCAGCCTACGGGCCTGAGAGAAAATAAATTTCTTTGTTAAAGCCATCTACTTGTGTTGTTTCTGTTATAACAGCACTAGATGACTAAGACAGGGAGGGTAAGATTTTTTAATTCACCCCTTTACCCAGTGCCATCCAAGCGTCTCAGCTGTGTGCCAGCTCTGTTCCAAGCCCAAAGGGCCCACACACCCCTGTCCTATCCTGTGTCTCCTCTAAGGAGTGAATGGTTCCACCCAAGCCCCTGGAGAGGCGGAAAGGCCAGGAGCTGTGTGTCCGCTGTCCAGCCCTCACTTCCCTCCCCTCCCCTAAAAAGAAACCACCAACACCGACAAACTAATCGTTTTGCTGTCGTTCTGTTTATACACACGTATGTACACTTTGGGCCTAACTAGTAACCTGTAACTATGGAAACGGAGGCTGCCAGCACAGCTGCGAAGACACGGACACAGGCCCCATGTGTGGCTGCCACCAGAAGTACGCCCTTCACACAGACGGTCACACGTGCATCGGTAAGTAGGCTGCACACCACCCCCTCGTCACCCTGCCCCCCACAGGGCACCACGTGGCCCTGGAATCTGCTACCATCCCGCCAGGTCCCAGTCTCCAAAAAGCAAGAAAAGGAACGCCCCCGGTAATGATGGGGGGCGGCAGCCATCCCAGAGAAGCTCTCTGTGGAGTCTCAGCCACACAAGGCCAGGCTTCTCTGCTCCAGGTGCCCGGCAAGGGCTCGCCTGCCTCAGGCTTCCTTAAAACAGAGCTTGACTTGGGGGTGGCCCCAGGCAGGGTCCTTGGGGAGGGGGAAGGTGTGTATCCCCACGGAGGGATCTCTGTTGCCTAAGTGGATGTGTCCCCTCCCTAAGACAGAAAGCACCCAGTCAGGCACAGTGGCCACCCCTGAGCCGGGTAAGCGCCCTCAGCAATGTGGAAAACCAAGAGGTTTTCTCAGAAATTGTAAGTCTTCATTGTCTAAAACCCAGGGGAGATGACGGTGTGAATCAGTGTGGGGTTCGGGTGTTTTTAACTGCTTTTTACCCCCAGCTAATGGGAGCTCTGGGCCAGAACATTCTCTCACACTCAAAGGTTGTTCTTCCCAGGGTGCCCCTACCTGTCACCTCCCCTGTTACATGGAGCCTCAAGTTTAGTCTCGGTTACCTCCTTTCTCCTGATCCATATTTACAAGGTGAAGCTAGACTATTTTTGAGTATTTTATACCAGAAGCACTGGTGGGTTTTCTTCCCACTCAAAAATGCCACTGATTTTTTTTTAACTGGTATTAAGGAAAAGAGGAATTTCAAAATTGGTGCCCAGAGTTCACCCTCTTTCCTCTCTTCAGTGTTGGCGAACTTTAGAAACACAAAACAAGTCAGTTATCATGTTTATTTAAAAAGTAAAAGAAAAAAAAGCCACCTTCTGTGGGCTCGGGCAATCTTTCTTGAGGTGCTTTCACGTAACAGGAAAGGGGTTGGTAAGCCAGTGATGGCCACGAAGCCCGTGACACCCAGACTCGGCCGCTTCATTCTCTCCCTGTGTTGCAGGGGTGGGAGTGGCCTGGGGCTGCGGGTGGGCCCGTGTCACGCCCTGGCCCTGGGTCCACGTCCCAGGGTGCTGCTGCCTGCGGTGGTTCTCCCTTCCTCTGTGTGGTCTCTTCTTGCGACAGCCGTTTTTTTATTTCATTTGATCTCACTCCTCCTGCTTCTCTGGTGATGGTCCCTGATTGCCTGTCTTGTCTGATAGCTGACGTTCAGTAGTTATTTCTGGAGCCAAAAGCCAAACCAAACCAACCAAACAATCAACAAAATTAAAAGCAAAACCCGGTCTCAGACCAGTGTCTCTATTGCAGCCTGATCCCATCTAGAACCTTCTCCTCCCACCTCTCTCCCTCCACTGTCCTGCCCAGAGGCCACCTGGGCCTCACCCCGGCCTCCTCCCTGTCTACGTACCCTCAAGGTCTCCCTCAGCTTTTGCCGCCGTCGCCAGTGGGGCACGGACGGGTGCAAACAGCTGCCGGGCCAGACACACGCCAGCCCTCTGTCTAACACATCTTGTCTTTGTCCACCCGACTCATCCTTTTTTATTTCCATTTTTTATTTCTTAATGTCTGCTGCATGTGACAGTCCCCGCTTGGATCTATTTTCTAAAGTTATGTCCCAAACCCCTCTGTCCTTCCCTTAGAAACCATTTTCCGTGCCCAGCTGCTGCTGCTGCTTCCACTCCCGGCCAGGGTGAGAACCCTTTCATCTGGCTTTGCTCACTGTCTATCAGTTTCCCCTGGGGAACAAGTGTCCCTGCACATGTCTGACTGAGCAAAGGAACCTGAGCCAGCTAACTCCACCTGCCCCTCCACAGGACACATCCTGGTGTGGCTTCATGCCCAAGCTGCCAGAATGCTCCCTGGCAGGCACTGGGCATTCCCCTCCTGCTCGCTCCTAAAACCACTGAGCCCCCCTAGCAGCCCCTCACTGAGCGCTTGAATGTATAGTTCTCCCCCACCATAGACAAGCAGGCAACCAGCGCTGCCCCAATCGACCCCGGTCTTTCTGTCTGCTGGACTGGATCCCTCGCCATGCGTGTCTGCTCCTCCGTGCGTTTTGTTCTTAATTTTGCATGAGTGTTTGACAACGTCCTTGTGACAGGGCGTCTGCTGCCCCAGGCGCATCCATCACCGGACCTCGCAGCCTGTCTCCTTGTCCTGTGCCTGCCTCTCCAGCCTGAAGCCTGGGTGTCTGTGGTGCCTGTGTCTCCGTACGCTCCGTGCCGGTGCCGTCTGCTTCTCAGCCCTGCGGCTCAAGCCCTGTCCGCTCTGACCTCAGCCGCCTCTGTGTGCAGCTCGGCCTGTGTCCCCTCTGTGTCCCGGCTCATCCCATGGTCATCCCTCCTTCTCACCCACCCTCCCTCCCGCTCCTGCCCTGAGCACCCCTCCTTGGAGTCTCCTGGGAGTAGCCCCTTGGTGAGGCCGCCGCGCTGGCCGGCATGCTGTGTTGGCTTTGCCTGCGCCCCACCGAGAGGCTGACTGTCTCGGGCCGCGGTAAGTGGGCTGTCATTAACCACCGGCTCCGTGTTTGTCCCTTACTTGTGTTTTAGAGAAGGATGAGGCTGCAATTGAGCGCTCTCAGTTCAATGCCACGTCAGTAGCTGATGTGGACAAGCGGGTGAAACGGCGGCTACTCATGGGTAACACTTTTCTCCACTTCCTTTGTTGTACTTCCACTTTTGTGTGTTTGTGTCTGTGTGCCTGTGTGTGCAAGCATGTGTGTGCATGAGTGTGAATGTGTGGGGCGGCGGCGTGTGCTGGCGTGTGGGGCGTCTGAGTGTATGTGAGCTGGTGTGGGCTGTGAGCGTGTGTATGGTATGTCTGTGTGGTGTGTGGGGTGTCTGAGTGTGTGTGAGATGGTGTGTGGGCTGTGAGCTTGTGTGTGGTGCGTCTGTGTGGCGTGTGGTATGCCCATGTATGGTGGTCACGTGTGTCATGTGTGAATGTGGGGGGCCACACTGCAGATGTGACCTCGCTTTTTCCTTTGTAAAGTTTTTACCCTCCATGAAACACGTTTGTTGCTTTGTGTGTATGTGTGTGCTCATTTGTGGCAAAGAACCCAGAGCCAAGGCTTAATGGCTTCTGCCTGTAAACCTCCTATGTTTGCTGTAAATGCCCACATTTGCAGTTAGGCTCCCTGGCATCAGCAAGGCTACACTGAGGCTTGGAGGCAAGCCCGGCATTAGTGTCAGGCAGGGGTTCGAAGCAGCTTGGTCCTTAGCAGCCTCCTCTCCTGGGAGAGAAGTCGCCATCCAGCACCTCTAGTTCTCAGGGAAAGGAATCGACCTCCTTGCTTCGTGGCTGGGTTGGGGGGTTCTCCAAGATGTCTGTCCAGCCTGCTCCTTTCATAGTTGACAAGGCTGGGACCCAAGAGGGAAGGACAGGTTAAGGTCATTTAGCAAGTCCAGGCAGAGAAAGCAAGGCTTACTCAGCTAGGGGTTGTCCCCAATGCTCCCCGACCCTGAGTGGCCCCCCCCGGCCCACTTTCCCACGGTGTCACCTTCATTGTCCCTCCTCAGGCACCCGCCCGCATGTTGGACTCAGGCTGGCTGTGGGGCCTGTGTCCTGTCAGCTACGCTCTGAGCACTGCTTTCAGGGGCCGGACCCAGGCTCCAGGGCGGCTTTCCCAGAAGCACCCAGGTGGTCTCAGGGTGTCTTAGGGGCCTGCTGGCAGGGCGGACCCTGGGGCTAGTGTAAGGAGAAAGAGGTAAAAGAGGAAACAACTGGGCCTGGACAGAGAGCTCAGAAAGGCACTCTGCCCCTGCCTTCGTGCCTCTGTCCCTTGGTCCTTCACTCAGCTCCCCCGCTTCTGGGATGTGGCCTCTGTGTGATGCCGGCTCCCCCAGGGCCTCCCGAGCACAGTCCTCATCCAACCAGATTGTCACACCTTCTTTATGTCACTCTGAGTGCTCACAGCCACCCTGGCAGCTGTGGGGTTGGTGGCGCATTTCCTGTCCTTAGAGGAAGAAACTGAGGCACACTGGGGTACACGAGTTTGCCTAAGGCCACACACAACCATGCACAGCTTAGTTTAGCCCAGAGGTCCTGAAGGCTGTCTTGAATGTTAGGGTCACGAGACCGTAGAGGCCAATGCCAGAGGTCCCGGAAAGGTTACCAGCTTTGTGGGCCTCATGGACCTTTCAGGGAGGGTGCAGCCCTTGTGCCCCGAGCAGTGGCTGATGGTGATCTGCCAGCCCCATGTACACCCCAGGCCTGACTGGCGCCACCCGTGTTCCAGGTGAAGGCACTGGAGGCCAGAGGCCAGGGGAACACACTAGGCTGGGTGCTGACTCTCCACTTGTCCTGTTGACTTGGGCGTCTGGGTTGGCCTGGAAAGAGCTAGAAACAGCAGAGAGGGCAGGCTTTGTGGCCCCAGCAAGCAGGTGTGACCAGTATCTTCCAAGAAGGTGTGAGCCAGAGCTGTGGGCTTTCTGGAAAGGTGGCTAGAGGTGGGCAATGGGAGCCTCAGGTGGTGCCATGAACGCTCCTGGGCCTCGAGTACTGGAGAGGTGGGCCCTCAGACACCCCACACCCTCCCTAGGAAGAGCGTGGGTGATGGAGGAGGGCCGAGCTGAGTTGCCATCAAGCAGGTAGGGTAGGCAGGTGGAGAGAAGGGCCTCTGTCATTGCTTTTTAAAATTAGAGTCAGTGGGTCAAGCCCAGAGCTGGAACCTGGAGTGGGGCCAGGGATGGAAGGAGGGAGGCCTAAGAATACAGGTCAGCCCACCTGGGCCTGGGAGGCAGAGGTGGGGAAGCAGGTTGAGGACTCTGGGCCAGGCACAGGGGAAGGGACTGAGGAGCTGGATGACGAGTGGCCTTCCTGCGTCCTCACCTCTGTGATCATTAGACCCCCCCCCCCACCCACCCCGTAGAGCCTGTCCTTCCCACAGACAGACTTCTCCCTCTTCTGGGCTCCCCACAGCGCTTGCCACATGGGGGACAGGGGCCAATGGCCAAGGCCCCACACCCCAAGCTAGGTAACCAACGTCTGAGGCTCCTGTGGAGGGTGGATCCTGGGGCCCCATCTAGGCACAGGTGAGCCCCATCCTCATAACCTTAGCACATCACCTCTGAGAGCAGCCTGTGTGGTAAAGACTTAGGCATCTTATTAGAATGCAGGCTAGTATCCCCCAGGGAGGTGTGGCTGCTCCCGGGATGTATTAACAGAGGCAAGGTGTTAAGAATGCGGGAGTTGACCAGCCCCTCGGGTTGCTTCCATCCCAGAGAGGCCAATTCTTTTCTGTGTCAGCGGGCTCCATGTCTGGAGTGGGTAGGAAAGGATTAAGTGAGGGGGGCCCGTTCCCTCTCTGGAAGTGAGTGGGTACAGGGAAGCTCAGAATGAAGGGACCCCAGGGCGGCTCATGCCAGCCGCGTGCACCCCCATAGCACACACCCATCTTCGTCACCCTCTGTGGTGACCACACATCAAGCAGACTTGTCCCGCATGTTCAGGGTGAAGCCACCTTCCCGTTCTCCTGTCCTGGCGGGGCCTCCCAGGATACACCCCATTCTGAACAGGCTCAGAGAGGTTAAGTGGCCTCGGGGCCATATCTCCTGGTTGAGGCTGTGAGCTGTGGTTTCCCTTCCCCAAATGGAGATGTCCACATAACCTAGATTGACTCAGAATTATTTCAGAAGGGTTTTGTGCCCAGACTGCCAAAACAAAACAAAACCCGTTGCCATCAAGTTGATTCCAGCTCAGAACAACTCCACGTGTCAGAGTAGAACTACGCTCCGTAGGGTTTAACGGTTCGGTTTTCAGAAGTAGATTGCTAGGCCTTTCTTCTGTGGTGCCACTGGGTGGATTTGAACGGCCAACCTTTCAGTTAGTTGCTAAGCACCAACCATTTGTGCCACCTAGGGACCTGCCCAGGCTGCAGAGGCCACAGATCCCTTAGCTATCTGCAAGTTGATTCATTAGCAGCCTCACCTCTAAACACAGCCACAGACAGGCCCAATATAAGCAAAAACCAAAGGCCCCAGAGTGTATGAACTAAAACTTGGGCACTTTACCCTTATGTGAGCCTCTCAGCTCCTCACTTGGGACCTGCCTCCTCTTTCTGCACCCAAGTTCTAACACTGTGATGACGCAGCTCCCCAGTGTAAACACCATAGGGATAGGAACACTACCATCTACTGCAGTCCTGCAGTGTCGTTTGTTTACGTAAGGCGGGTGCTTCCTGCGTGTGAGCCGAGATTTCACGCCCAGCAGCACTGGGGAGAGGACAAGCCGTCTCTGTTACAGACCAGAGGGGTTAGGACGCTGTGGCACAGAGGGGTTAAGTGGCTCAGGCCATACGGGAACAAGGAGTTCCAGTGGGGAAGGGCCGCAGAAGGCAGGGAGCACTGACGTGGTGAGGTGCCATCACAGCCCGCCTGAGAGTGCGGCCGAGTTGGAAACCACCAGAGAGCTAGCAGAGAGCTCTGTGCACAGCGACCTAACAGGCAGGGCCAGCAGTCAAACCCCACCATCTTCAGTACAGTCACTGAGCTCAGGCTTGGGACACGATTAAGGTGTGTTCACCCAGGTGCCACGGGGTCAACTCTGACTCACAGTGACCCCACGTATGTCAGAGTAGAACTACGCTCTGTAGGGTTTTCAGTGGCTAATTTTCAGAAGTAGATTGCCAGGCCGTTGTTCTGAGGCACCACTGAAATGTATAACCAATTTTAGACAGCCACTAAAATCAGTTAAAATTTTTAGATTTGAAAATGGTAAAGTTCAGTTAGCCAGCCGACTGACTTCTGTGAAGCATGTGAGTAGCCAGCTAAGGGTACAGAATGAGAGCTTCCCACAGGCCACCAGGCCCCCGATAGCAAGATCTATGACATGCTGTGAGGATCTTTGTCAGCTCCAGGATTTAAGTCACGTTCCCTCCCCCAGAGTATACTTTAGGAGAGATGGTATATTCATTTTCTCTCGCTTCCGTAACAAACCACCACCATCCTTGTGGTTATTGTCAGGTGCCATCGAGTCAGCACCAACTCATAGCGACCCTGTGAGAAGGACACACTACCTGGTCCTGCACCATGCTTACAACCATTGTTACCTTTGAGCCCATTGTTGCAGCCACTGTGTCCATTCATCTCTTTGAGGGTCTTCCTCTTTTTTGCTGATGCTCTACTTTACCAAGCATGATGTCCTTCTCCAGGGACTGGTTCCTCCTGACAACATGTCCAGAAGTATGTGAGACCAAGTCTCGCCATCCTTGCTTCTAAGAAGCATTCTAGCTGTACTTCTTCCAGGACAGATTTGTTCATTCTTCTGACCAAAACCAAAAACCAAACCCCTTGCTGCCAAGTCAGTTCCAATTCATAGCAATCCTATAGAACAGAATAGGACTGCCCCATATGGTTTCCAAGGCTGTGAGTCTTTACAGAAGCAGACTGCCACATCTTTCTCCCATAGAACGACTGGTGGGTTCTAAGCACCGACCTTTCTGTTAGCAGCAGAGCACTTAACCACTGCACTACCAGGGCTTCGTTCTTTTGGCAGTCCATGGTATATATTAAATATTCTTCGCCAACACCATAATTCAAAGGCATCAGTTCTTCGATCTTCCTTATTCGTCATCCAGCTTTCACACACATATGAGGCGACTGAAAATACCATGGCTTGGGTCAGGGGCACCTTAGTCTTCAAGGCGACATCCTTGCTTTTGAACACTTTAAAGAGGTCTTGCAGCAAATTTGCCCAATGCGATACATCATTTGATTTCTTGACTACCGTTTCCATGGGCATTGATTATGGATCCAAGTAAAACGAAATCCTTAATAACTTCAATCTTTTCTCCATTTATCATGAGGTTGCTTATTGGTCCAGTTGTGAGGAGTTTTGTTTTCTTTATGTTGAGGTGCAGTCCATACTGAAGGCTGTGGTCTTTGATCTTCATCAGTAAGTGCTTCAAGTCCTCTTCACTTTCAGCAAGCAAGGTTGTGTTATCTGCATAACGCAGGTTATTAACGAGTCTTCCTCCAATCCTGATGCCCGGTTCTTCTTCATATAGTCCAGCTTCTCAGATTATTTGCTCAGTACACAGATTGAATAGGTATAGTGAAAGAATACAGCCCTGACACACACCTTTCCTGATTTTAAACCACTCAGTGTCCCCTTGTTCTGTTCGAACAACTGCCTTTTGATCTATGTACAAGTTCCTCATGAGCACAATTAAGTGTTCTAGAATTCCCATTCTTCGTGATATTATCTGTAATTTGATGATCCACACAGTTGAATGCCTTTGCATGGTTGTCTTAGTTATATACTGCTGCTATAACAGAAATACCACAAATGGATGGCTTTAACACACAGAAGTTAAGAGGCTGGAAGTCCAAATTCAGGGTGCCAGCTACAGGGGAAGGCTTTCTCCTTTGGCTCTGGGAAAGGTCCTTGTCATCAATCTTTTCCTGGTCTAGGAGCTTCTTAGCACAGGGACCCTGGGTCCAAAGGATGCCCTCTGCTCCTGGCTCTTCTTGCTTGGTGATGATGAGATCCCTCTCCTCTCTGCTCAATTCTCTCTTTTATATCTCGAAAGAGATTAAGATACAGCTTAATCCTGTAGATTGAGTTCTGCCTTATTAACATAACTGCTCCTAATCCCGCCTCATTAACATCGTAGAGGTTAGGATTTACAACACGTAGGATAATCACGTCAGATCACAAAATGGTGGACAACCACACAATACTGGAAATCATGGCCTAGCCGAGTTGATACACATTTTGGGGGGACTAAATTCAATCCAACAACAGTCAATAAAACATGGGTAAACATCTTTCTGGTGTTCCCCTGCTTTCAGCCAGGATCCATCTGATATCAACACTGATATCCCTTGTTCCAGGTCCTCTTCTGAATCCAGCTTGAATTTCTGGCAGTTCCCTGTCGATGTACTGCTGCACCTCTTTTTAAATGATCTTCAGCAAAATTTCACTTGCATGTGATGTTAATGATACTGTTCGATAATTTCCACATTCTGTTGGATCACCTTTCTTTGGGATGGGCACAGACATGGATCTCTTCCAGTCGGTTGAGCAGGTAGCTGTCTTCCAGATTTCTTGGCATAGATGAGGGAGTGCTTCCAGCACTGCATCCGTTTGTTGAAACATCTCAGCTGGTATTCCGTCGATTCCTGGAGCCTTGTTTTTCGCCAATGCCTTCAGTGCAGCTTGGACTTCTTCCTTCAACACCATCGGTTCTTAAACATATGCTGCTTCCTGAAATGGTTGACCGTTGACCAGTTCTTTTTGGTACAGTGACTCTGTGTATTCCTTCCATCTTCTTTTGATGCTTCCTGCATTGTTCAATATTTTGCCTGTAGAATCCTTCAGTATTGCAACTCGAGGCTTGAAATTTTTTCTTCAGTTCTTTCAGCTTGAGAAATGCCAAGTATGTTCTTCCCTTTGGTTTTCTAACTCCAGGTCTTTGCACATTTCATTATAATACTTTACTTTGTCTTCTTGAGCCATCCCTTGAAATCTTCTGTTCAGCCCTTTTACTTCTTCATTTCTCCATTCGCTTGAGCTACTCGACATTCAAGAGCAAGTTTCAGAGTTTCTTCTGACGTCCATTTTGGTCTTTTCTTTCTTTGCCATCTTTTTAATGACCTTTTGCTTTCCTCATGTATGATGTCCCCGATGTCATCCCACAGCTCATCTGGTCTTTGGTCATTAGTGTTCAAGGCGACAGATCTATTCTTGAGATGCTCTCTAAATTCATTTGGGATATATTCAAGGTCGTACTTAGGTTCTCGTCAACTTGTTTCAATTTTATTCTACTTCTACTTGAACTTGCATATGAGCAGTTGATGATCTATTCCATGTTCTGCCCCTGGCCTTGTTCTGACTGATGGTATTGAGCTTCTCCATTGTCTCTTTCCACAGATGTAGTTGGTTTAATTCCTGTGAGTTTCATCCAGTGAGGTCCACGTGTATAGTTTATGTTGTTGAAAAAAGATATTCACAGTGAATAAGCTGTTGGTCTTGCGGAATTCTATCATGTGATCTCCAGCGTCATTTCTGTCACCAAGGCCATATTTGCCAATTACTGATCCTCCTTTGTTTCCAACTTTCATACTCTAATCACTAAGTATTTATGAATCCATCTTGATTGCATTTGATCAATTTTAGACTCTAGAAGTTGGTAAAAATCTTCAATTTCTTTGTCTTTGGCATTAGTGGTTGGTGAGTAAATTTGAATAATAGTTGGATTAATTTGTCTTCCTTGTAGGCATATGGATATTATCCTGTCACTGACAGCATTTTACTTCAGGATAGATCTTGAAATTTTGACTGTGAATCCAACGCCACTCCTCTTTCCCAGCATAGTTGACCATATGATTGTCCAGTTCAAAATGGTCAATACCAGTTCATTTCCGCTCACTAGTGCCTAGGACATTGATCTGTACACATTCTGTTTCATTTTCGATGATTTCCAATTTTCCTGGACTCATACATCGTACATTCCACATTCCGATGATTAATGGACACTTGCAGCTGTTTCTTCTTATTTTAAGTCATGCCACATCAGCTTGACTCCATCCATGTCATTAAGGCCAACTCTACTTTGAGGAGGCAGCTCTTCCAACCTGAGGGGCTCATCTTCCAGTACTAAATCAGACAGCATCTTGCTGCTGTTCATGAGGTTTTCACTGGCCAGTTATTTCAGAAGTAGGCTGCCGGATGCTTCTACCTAGTCTCTTAGTCTGGAAGCTCTGCTGAAACCCGTGCACCATGGGTGACCCTGCTGGTGCTTCCAATACCAGTGGCATAGCTTCCAGCATCACAGCAACATGCAAGCCACCACAGTACGACAAGCTGACAGACGAGTACTACCATCCTGGTGGCTTCAAACAACACCTGTTTGTTATCTTACACTCCATAGGCCAGAAGCCCAACACGAGCCTCACTGGGCTAAAGTCAAGGTGTGGGCAAGGCTGTGTTCCTTCTGGAGACTGCAGGGGAGAATCCGATTCCTTGCCTTGTCCAGCTTCTGAAGGCGCCAGTATTCCTTGGCTCGTGCCCTCCCACCTTCTTCAAAGTGAGCATTTCTTCATTCCTTTTGCATGGTGACATCTCCTTCCCTGGCCCTCTTCTTCTGCCTCCTTCTTTCACGTCTAAGGAGATTTGTGATTACCTTGCCCCACCCGCATCCCTAGAACCTGGGAAGATCCTCTATCTCCGTGTCCTTCATTTGGTCACATCTTCGAAGTGCCTTTAGCTGCACAACATCACAGCTTCCTGAGATTAAGATGTTGACATCTTTGGTGGCCATTATGCTGCCGACCAGGAGCCCTGGTGGCACAGTGGTTAAGCACGTGGCTGCTAACCAAAAGATCAGCAGTTGAATCCATCAGCAGCTCCACAGGAGAAAGATGTGGCAGTCCGTTTCCGTAAAGATTTACAGCCATGGAAATCCGAGGGGGCAGTTCTGCTCTGTGCTGTAGGGTCGCTATGAGTTGGAATCAACTCAGCAACAACAGGGTTCTCCTGCTGCAGATCACAGATGGTTCAGCCTTGGCTGGGAGGACCCTCCCAGGCCGTCTGCCTGCTGTGAGCTCCGTTAAGGCAGAGCCCACACCTGCCTTCGCTGCTGCCTTTCCCAGGCTGAACTCCCTGTCTCCTGACACTCTGAAAACCAGTGCTAACTGTGAGGGATGCCCTGGGCAATGCAGAAGTGGCTCCCCCGTCCCAGTAGATGGGCCTCCAGCCGTGGTGCCCCCGTGGGGGACTTAGAGCTTTCTGCCTCTCTCTGAGCCTCAGAAGAGATCTGGATCTGATGCCAGCCAGTCTGTGGCCTTTCTCTCATAAAGTAGCACCACCAGGGGGACCTTCACCCCCTGGAGCACAGCCATCACAGGACAGGCTGCTGAGTGCCACTCTCTCACCCCTAGAAATGAGGGACAGTGTGCTTTTAACAGGGCGGAGGAGGCGGGAGGGTGTTTCTCGGGTCCAGCAAATGCTTGAGCTTGGAGGGGAGCGATCAGTGACCCTGGCCTGCCCTGCCCTTGCCCTCTGATGACCTGAGTAAGTCCTTTCCCCTCTCGGGGTTGTGAAGTGGGAGGGCAGTCTTCCTGCCTCTGGGACTGTGACAAGGACCTGGGACCGTTGCATGCTCTGTAGTGCTTCGTCAGTCAGACTGGCCTGCGGACACTTCGCAGGGTGCGTCCCAGTGCTCAGCCCTCAGGCTTGGCGTAAGCGTTGCCCAGCAGTGTGTGCAGTGCCACCAGGTTTGCAACAGGGCCTCCCAAGCTCCCAGCACCCCACACCCAGAGCTGCACCAGGCAGTGGGGGCCAGACCCAACCTCCACTCAGCCCCTGCCCTGACGGAAGCAGGAAGTTCTGTGAGACAGCGGCTTTCCCCCTCAGAGGGGACTGTGGCTGCCACCTGGCCCCCCACTTAGGGTAGCTGAGAGTGGAGGTGAGCCCCACAGAGGGAAAGTCCCACCCTGGTTCCGCTTCACTGGACGCTCAGCGAAGCAGCCACGGCCATCTTCCTTGGACACAAATCTGAATGTGCCTAACCCCACCTTACCCCTTTTCTTCAGTCCTTGGCCTCTCAGGATTTGGTCCAAGTGGGCCCCCAAAGCGCTTCCAGATCTGCCCTCAATGCCCTTTGCCACCTAGTCACCCCTCCCCTGCACCCACTTCCTGCTCAGGGTGATGGCCACCCAGCCCTTGGCCCCTTTGCCAGCTGGGACCCCATGCATAGGCTGTGTGAGGGAGTGTGGTGATGCTTGCTGCTGGAGACCAGCACTCCCTCGGGGACCTCGGTGGTCTCCCCTGGCATTGCCCAGCTTAAGTCAGCCACTCCACAAACATTTTCCCAAGGCCTACCAGGCACCAGGCACCAGGCACCAGGCACTGCGCCAAATGTCCCTGGGCATGGGCAATGGCCACGCCCTCATCTGTGGGAAGGAGTGAGGGGCGTTAGTAGGATGGTGAGACAGCCACTCCTTGCCTTCCTCGGAGCACTGTGTGGCCTTGGGCTCTCTGCATCCTAAGGAAGATCAGGCACAGCGCTCAGGGCAGGACAGGCCACCAGGCACAAAGCAACGCCAAGGCCAGCTCTGTCTAACTTTTGTGGGCTGTGTGACCTGGGGACCCTTGCTCCCCTCTTGTATAAAGCAGGACTCACAATACCCGATTGTCAGAGCTCAGACCTTGTCCAGCGAGTACTCACTGAGTGTCCAGCGTGTGCCAGGGAACAGACACCACCAGAGATAGGTGATACGAAGTCAGGATAAAATGGCATCAGATATGAAGCACCTAGCAGAGGTCCTGGGGTGGGGAAAGTGCCCAGTAAAGCTCCGCTCAGGCCCAGCGGGGATTCCGGGCAGGGTGGGAGGCGAGGCTGTTTTTGTTAGTCTGGCCCTGGCCCTGCCCGCACTCAGGTGGGCCTAGAGTTTTAATACCGATTGCCCCATGTAGCCATGGAAGGCACCCTACAGGGCCCAGGGCCGTCTTCTTAGCACTGCAGTCCTTCATCCCAGGACATAAAAATAGATCAAACGGACCAGGCCCTGTGGTTGGGGTGGCTCAGTCACCCTGCCCACAGTCTCCCTCTTAGCCCATCCTTACCTGCCTCACGCTGTCTAGCTGGGTGTGAGCAGGGCAGGCCAGGTGGTGGCTAGAAACCAAGGGGGGGCAGCAGTCGGCCGCTGATGAGGCATAGCCCGTCACTCAGGGCTCCCTAGGGTGTGGTTCCCCAGTGATCCACGGAGGAAGGTTTCTGGGTGCTTGTCAGGGCTCTGTTGTTGGCTTTAGAACCAGCCATGCATTTGTTCTCAGAGCAGGACACCTTTGATGAGAGTTTTGCTAAAAGTGGCTTCTCCTCCGGGTTTGCTACCCTGGCCCAGAGGAACATCCAGGCTCCAGAGTGAGACCTGGGTTCACTTCCTGGCTTCTCCAGCCCTTTGCCAGAGTCTCCTCACATCTTGGAGCCCCACGGTGTCCTCCTTTGTAGATGGGCTTGTAGCCTCCTTGAAAGCAGCTTCCGTGAGAGATGTGAGGGGTGGCACCTGTCTTGGACCTGGGGCTCAGTCAGCAGTTCCTTCTTTCATCTTCTCCTTCCCCGGGCCATGACCATTTTCAGAGGGCCCTTAGAATGCCCGTGAGGAACTGCAGCTTGGTGGTGGGGGAGGTGAGACTCCTGGGGCCGGGGGACTACCTGACGTGTGTCAGGTCATACTGAAGCAAAGCCTTAGGAAAGGGGCCCTGCGGAGCCAGCAGGGTCAACGCCCCTCACAGAGGCCTTGGTCCCTGCAGCCTGGGCTCCCCCAGCCCCGCACCACTCCCAGGCTGGAGCCTCCAGGAATCAGCCTCCCCCTGCCTCTACCCCCTCCCCATGGAGTCACCAAGGCTGAAGGCCCCGCTTGAGAGCCCCCCAGAGGGTTACACACTGGGGCTGGGCACTGCCTCCCTTGACCCAGGTTGTCACCTGATCTTTCCCTGAGCAAGTCTCTGGGGCAGCCGTCGGGAAGGAGACCGAGGCCATCCCTCTGTGCAGCATCCTCAGTGCCTCGTCCCATTTAATCTTCCCAGCAGCCCTGAGAGAGTGTGTTCAGGGTCACAGGTAAGGAGACCGGGCTCAGAGAGGTGAAGGGGCTTCTCACTTCCCACTCCCCATTAGGGGCCACCCAGCGCAGAGGAAGGATGCCTGGCCCAGCTGTCTAGCTCCTTCCCTCCTGAGCCTCAGTTATCTCCTGATAACTGATAATTCTTCTGTAGAATGGGCATAATAACCCTGCCCGCCTCCCCTGGGGATTGGCTCAGATGAGATTCGGCCTGTGAGGCTCCTGTCTGCCTTCATCATCCTCTGCTCACGGCCGAGTAAAGGCCGGAGTCAGCGGCAGGGAAGAGCCTCGCACCCCTGGTCCTGGTGCCTGCTTTCCTCTGACACCTCAGTGGTCCTCCTGAGTGGACGGGCATTCCAGAGGTCTTGCAGAGTCGAAGTCCTTCAAACCAAATGGAGACACCCCCCCACACCGAGGCATCCCTGCCAGAGAAGGCCCCCCAGTCTTGCTCCTGGGTTAGCCTTGTCTCTGCTCCCCAGCTGTCAGGCCTCAGCCCCGCTGCAGACCTGCGGGACAGTCCTGTTCCAGGGAGGCTCTGCTCCTGGAGCACCTGTGTAAGAATCCCCACCCACCTGACAGCCCCCCGAGAGGGTCTCCACACTCCCAGCCAGTCGCTGGAATTGTACCCTATCCTGATGCCCCTGGAAGATGGTTCCCTGGCAAAAGTAACCTCACAGAAAACCCCCATGAGTAGGCGAGCTCCAGGTAAGCCGAGCCCCCAGCATGGTGTGGACCTACAGGCGTTATTTGCTGAGCAGCTGGGCGAAGTCAGCAGGGCCCTAAATGAGCTTCAGAGTCTCCCGGGCTGTTGTGTGCTAAAAGGCAGTGTCCAGGCCCACCCCCCTGCCCCCGGGACTGACCCAGAGGCCTGGGTGGGCTCTTTCAGGAATAGGGCCTCAGGCAGCCGGCCTCGATGTGGCAGAGAGCAGCGTGGTCCCGTGGAAACTTCTGAGGCCTCCTTCCTTCTCCCTGCCCTCTCGGCCCCCTCCATCCCCCTTTAGACCCCAGTTGGGAGATCCCTCCCTTGTCAGGCTGCAGTCCTGGCTTCCACAACCTCCTTGCCTCCAGCTATATGGAGCCCCTCCCCCACAGCACATCAGCCATTAGGGTGTCCCCCAGGGCCTACCCCCACTCAGGTCCAGACGTCTTGGGGCAGGAAGTCTGCTCTCAGGCCATCCGGCACCCTGCCCTCAGGGCACATTGTGCAGCACAGTACAGGATGCCGCCAGCGCCTGGCCCTCCTCCCAGCTGGGCTTCAGTCAATACTGGTGGCCAGAGGGCAGGTGAGCCCAGCCCTGCTGAGACCAGGACAGATGCAGGAAAGGCTTGGGCTGCTCCCACCACCAGGCCAGGCCTCCAGGAGACAGGGCAGTGTGTCAGAGCAGTGAGGGCCTGGTGGGTCACACTGGACCTGCTGGATCAGAGCCTCCCAGGAGCCAGGACAAGCGTCTCGGTGATTGTAATGCACGCTCAGCTTCACAGGGCGGATCAGGAGCTGGGACTGACACTCAGCCTCTGAACCCACATCCAGTTCTGGTTGTGGGCCATCGGAGAGCACCGCCTACAGGGAAACGGCACTCAGGTTTTCCCTCGCCTGCCTTCTCCCCTCCCTCTGGCTGTCTAGGTGGACATGCGGGTCTCCTGTGCAGTGGGCTGGCCTCAGCCCCCTCCCTCTGGCTGTCTAGGTGGACATGCAGGTCTCCTGTGCAGTGGGCTGGCCTCAGCCCCCTCCCTCTGGCTGTCTAGGTGGACATGCAGGTCTCCTGTGCAGTGGGCTGGTCTCAGGCCCCCCCTCCCTCTGGCTGTCTAGGTGGACATGCAGGTCTCCTGTGCAGTGGGCTGGTCTCAGGCTTCCCCACTTGGCTGTGTAAGTGGACATGCGGGTCTCCTGTGCAGTGGGGTGGTCTCAGGCCCCCTCCCTCTGGCTGTCTAGGTGGATATGCAGGTCTCCTGTGCAGTGGGCTGGTCTCAGGCCCCCTCCCTCTGGCTGTCTAGGTGGATATGCAGGTCTCCTGTACAGTGGGCTGGCCTCAGCCCCCTCCCTCTGGCTGTCTAGGTAGACATGCAGGTCTCCTGTGCAGTGGGCTAGTCTCAGGCCCCCTCCCTCTGGCTGTCTAGATAGACATGCAGGTCTCCTGTGCAGTGGGCTGGTCTCAGGCCCCCCCTCCCTCTGGCTGTCTAGGTGGACATGCAGGTCTCCTGTGCAGTGGGCTGGTCTCAGGCCTCCCCACTTGGCTGTCTAAGTGGACATGCGGGTCTCCTGTGCAGTGGGGTGGTCTCAGGCCCCCTCCCTCTGGCTGTCTAGGTGGACATGCAGGTCTCCTGTGCAGTGGGCTGGTCTCAGGCCCCCTCCCTCTGGCTGTCTAGGTAGACATGCAGGTCTCCTGTGCAGTGGGCTGGTCTCAGGCCCCCTCCCCCTGGCTGTCTAGGTGGACATGCAGGTCTCCTAGGCCATGGGCTGGTCTCAGGTCTCCTGCCCTGCTGCGCCCCATGCAGGGCAGGGACTCCGTCACCTTGATTCCTTTCATTCCTAACGGGGCCTCCAGAGCTTCCACTCCTTCAGCAGGGTCTTTGGCCTAACTCGTCAGGCACCTACCCAGCCCTGTGCTGGGTGCCCAGCACAGAGTCCAGCCTGTTCCTATTCTGCCCTCGAGGAGAAGCCTCACCAACAGGCAGTGTCGCGCAAGTGAGAGAGACTCAGGAAGGCTGTCTGATGGAGGCCCCCTGAGGCAACTCCTGAGGAAGGTGGCAGGTTAGGCCTCAGGAGCCACCCTGTAGACCCCGTCCACTAGTGTGCTAGGCTGTGGAGACAGAGGTGGGCTGTGGGAGAGATGGGGCCAAACTCCTTTGAGAAAGGCCAGGTCCCTGCCCTCATTTATCTCCCCTGAGAAGCCATTTGCTCTTGAGGGCAGAGCTTATGTCAGATTCCTCTGTAACCCCTCCCCTGACTACCAAAAAACAAAACAAAACCATTGCTGTCACGTCCAACCAGACTCATAGTGACCCCATAGGACATAGTAGAACTGCCCCATAGAGTTTCCAAGGAGCTCCTGGTGGATTCCAACTGCTGACCTTTTGGTTAGCAGCCATAGCTCTTAACCGCTACACCCCCAAATACCAGTACCAAGTAACTACTCCAGACTGCTGGTCAGATCTGGTCTGACAGAGGGTTGGACACAGTGTTCCCATCTGCTTCCCTGCTAAACAGGGCCTCCACAAGGCCAGGGACTGTGTTCATGCCCAGGTGCCCAGTGCAGAGTAGGGCTTGAAAAATCATTGGGTGAGAGTCAGCAGCTGCCGGGGGAGCTGGACTCCATAGGCAGAGGTTCCAAGGAGCATGGCGAGAGGGAGCTCTCAGCCAGCAGTTACCCGGCAGCTTACAGAGCACTGTCACGTCCACTGTTTTGCAGGAGCCATGTGGTAAATGTTCTTTCTCTCCATGTCATCGATCAGGAAACTCGGACTTGGAGAAACAAGTGGCTTGCCCAGCCCATGCAGCCAGCATTGGAGCCCTGGCTTCCCACCCCCCTGCTTCATGGCTTCCCGCTGTACCATGGTGGACACTGTCCCAGATGGCAAAGGCATCCTCGGGCCCTCGCTGTGTGCTCGGCAGCGTCACCCATGCTCAAACTCAAGCTCCACGGGGACAGACCAAAGACAAGGCCCCCTAACTTGCGTGGGGCTCTCCTGCCTGCCCCAAGGGTTCTTTCCAGGGCTCGTTTACACTTGAGACCCCGACCCCACACCTGGCCTTCCTCCTCCTCTGCCATCCCAGCCCTGGGGGTAGAACCATTCTCCCCCCGATGGTGGAGAACATCGTAAGCCCACATCCCCACCTGCCTCAGGCCCGCTCTCTGGCCTGGCTGGGCTCACTCATCCACCTGCAGTGTCACAGCCCTGGGTTCAAGTACTGGCCCTTCCCAATAGCTGTGTGACCTGGGACACAGGGTCAGCCTCACAGCATGCGACCCAGGCAGTCCACAGAGCCGTCCACTAGAAGGGCCCACAATTGCGTTAATGCTCTGCCGTCTCTGTCTTGAAGTTCTTAATGATTGTTTAACAAGGGGCCCTGCGTTTCCGTTTTGCCCCGGGCCCAGCAAATGATGTCCTTGTGGACAAGTCACTTAGCCTCTTTGAGTCTTCATTTCCCAGCCTGTGAAGAACCTCCTCTGGAGCTTCCATAAGGCCCATGGAGGAGGGGTGAGAAGGTGCATTGTCAGCTATGGGCTGTACTCCTGGGAGGTTTGTTTCCACCGTTTCCCCAGGTGTAGAGTAGATAACTTTAGAAGGACCTGGAAGCTGTCACCTGGATACAGGGAGAAAGACTGGCTGGCTCACAGGCCAGAAAGGAAATCCCCAGGACCCCCAGACAACCTCAGGACCCCATACCCTGAAGGTCTGTCGGGAGGCCTCACCTCACCTCCCAGAGTGTTTCCAGATGAGGATTTCCTCACAGGGCCACTTCCTGCCCTGGCTCTGGGAATTTGGCCTCTGGGAGGACTGGGGCTGGGACAGGGCCCCAGGGAAGGCCGTGGGCTCAGGAGGAGGCCCTGTCTGCAGGGCCCTCCCATACCTCTCCCAGGGCCAGAGCGCAGCTCCCGTTTGCTTCCTGCATTTGAGGTGACCCGGTAGTCAAGACTCCCCACTGTAGGGAGGGGACAGGGCAGTAGGTTTCTGAATCTCTCTGAGAGCGTGATGGCCTAACACTGGGCTGAGTGGTCTGTCTTGGGAGCAGAGATTTGAGGCTGCTCCCTGGGGTGTTCAGAGATGGGGGACCAGGCAGTGAAACAGACTGAAGGACCATCTGAGGTGGGAGCCTCCTCAGCAGCACCCAGGAGCCTCAGCCTGGAAACCCCCGCCCTCATCGGGCTGTACAGGGACACCCTGTCCTGCAACTGTAGACTTCAGCCCCCAGCACCCCATTTTAGCCCTGAGGACCTGGGTAGGTTTCATTGTTACCCTTTCCACGTGTCTCGTACTTCACAGTTTATATTTAGTATTAAACTCAAAAACCCATTACATTATTATATATTACCTCAGAGCAATAGCTGAGGCGGGCAGGCAAGACAGAACCTTCCATCCCTGCATCATGGAGGGAACAGGCCAAGGCGCCGGTGGAGTGGGGGGAGGCCTGAGGTCCGATGGCGGGGAGGCCTGAGGTCCCTTGGGGGTATGCCTGAGGCCCCGTGGGGGGGAGTGTGAGGTCCCGTGGGGGAGAGGCCTGAGGTCCTGTGGGGGATATTCCTAAGGTTCCACAGGGGGAAGGCCTGAGGTCCCATGGGGGAGAGGCCTGAGATCCCGTAGAGGGGACTCCTGAGGTCCCATGGGGAGAGGCCTGAGGAGAGGCTCTGCCCTGCCCAGCCCTTGCATAGAACCCAGCACCAGGAAACCCTTGGTGAATGGGGCTGTTAGCGTTATGGAGCTTGAAGGTGGTAGGGAGTTAGGCCACGTTTCTGGTTTAGAACAAGCCCTCCAGCTCCCAGAGTGAGGACAGTGGTCCAGAGGAAGAAGGACCATCAGAGGTGCAGTGGTCACATAGGTGGAGGTGGTAACCTGGCCCAGGACAGCAGCAGTAAGGGCAGGGCTGGAATCAGGAGATGGAAGTCAGGCCAGGTCCTGAGTACTGCTGGGATGAGGGAGGGAAGGGAAGGGGACAGGGACTCCTGAGATTCAGCCTTAGGCAGATGGGGTACCATTTGGCAGAGACAAGGAGGACTGGGTGGGGTTGAGTCCAAGGCTCCAGTGGGTACCTGGTTGTACGTGCCCAGAGCTGGGTTTGGCTGGAGAGTGAGATTCAAGGCTATCGTGCGGCCACTAACCCCATGGACCCTTCAGCTTAGAGCTGGTTATGTCTTGCTCTGTGGGGGCCTGGCCTGTCGGTGGGGTGAAGGGCCCAGGAGTAATGGGCTCACAGGGCTGCAGTGAGGGGAAGGGCTGAAGGGGGCTGGTGTGGGGTGGGCTTGTCAGCACCAGTAATAGTCCAGGGCCCTTCCCGGAGGCCCAGAACCCCTTGTTCAAGCAGAAGCTACTCAGGTACCGGCCATTGGCAGGGCGTAGGGAGGACTGTGCTGGGGTGGAGTCCTGCTCCGAGGATCCAGAGACCTCATACCCAGCTGGTGCCACATAAGCCCCTTCTTGACCTCAGTCTGCCCAGGGGACAAGATACTGGTCAGGAGACCCCTGAGGCCCCCTCATCTCTGGCCAACAGATTTCCCAGCTTCGTCCAGGCCGTCAGGAAGGGAGGTGTCTCTTGGAGCCTGTTTGGCTGGGTCCATTTCTCAGGGACACAACTCCCAGTACCCCGCGTGCCCCACCACAGAGAGGCTGGGGGGTCATCTGCCGTCCCCGAGGGAGGCCACCCTGGCTGCGCCCCCGCTGGAGGGCTGCCCACCTCCCTGAGGCCCGAGCCTTAATTACTTGCATCTGGAAAGCCAGCTGGTTCTCTATCCCCTCTCCAGAGAGGACTCTCCCTCATGAAAGGCTTAAAAGGCACTTGGGGGTATGTGGGCTCTTTGATTTGGGCTGGGGGCTGGGATTCCCCTCTGGTTGTAACCCCTGGAGGGGAAACAAGCTTTCGTTGAGCAACTACTACCACCGGGGCAGGCCAGGCCATTTAGTGGTGAGGGAAGGCTGGGCCTCAGTTCACAGGCGCGGCACCGGGTCCAGCGAGAAGGGTGGCCTGCCTGGGTCACAGCAAGGGGCAGCGGGATCCCCACCCAGGCCTGCCCCTGTTGATGAGCCGGCACGAGCAGGCGAGTGCCATGGGAACTGCCCGTGCTGAGATAGGGGCCCCCTAAAAAAAAAAGAAAAATTTTTTTTTTTTTACCCAAGCTCAGGCAAGGCCATGTCTGGGGCCTTGGTGGCTCCTCACTAGGCAGCCTTTGAGCCAGACCCTCAGGGACAAGCAGGGGGAGACCTTCCAGCAGCTGGACCTTCAAAGGCAGGGAGGTGGGGAGATGTGTGATTGGCTCAAAGAAACCGCCCACCCCCCTGGAGGCTTGGGATTTGGGAGATGCGGCAAGACAGGCCCAGCAAGAGTCAGGCCAAGAAGACTTAGGCACAAAGGGTTAAGCACTTGACTGCTAGCTAAAACCCTGGTGGCATGGTGGTTAAGTGCTACAGCTGCTAACCAAGAGGTCGGCAGTTCGAATCCGCCAGGCGCTCCTTGGAAACTATCGGGCAGTTCTGCCCTGTCCTATAGGGTCGCTGTGAATTGGAATTGACCGCTCCTTGGAAACTATCGGGCAGTTCTACTCTGTCCTATAGGGTCACTATGAATTGAAATTGTCTTGACGGGCAGTGGGTTTGGTTTTTGGTTGACTAGCTAAAAGGTTGGTGCTTTGAGCCTGCCCAGAGGTGCCTCGGGAGACAAACCTGGTGATCTACTTCTGAAAACGTCACAGTTCTACTTTGCACACGTGGGGTCACCATGAGTCGGGATCGACTCGACGGCAGGTGTCACAGCTTGGCCTCGCATGGTGATGATCCTGGCTGTGAGGGGAAGGGCAGATGATGGCCTCTGCAGCAGGTAGCACCCCAGTGCCACCCCACAAAAACGCACAGGTGCATGGGCACACACACGGGGAATGTTGGGTTTCCTCCTCTCCCTACGCTGCCCGCTCCTTCCAAAGTTGAAGTTCAAAGGAAAGGCACCATGAGTTTGGTCTAATTAACAGCAGGGACTCTTGGCAAGTGGGGGGTAGATATTCATTTATTCATTCACTCTTGCATTCATGCCACCCAAAATCCTCCCTGAGAGGACAGAGGCAGCCAGCAGAAAGACAGACACCCCCGAAGAACAGACACTAACAGTAAACTGGCAGGAAGAGCCCTCGGGGAGTAGGGCCGCCAGGGTGGGTGCCCACTGAAGCCAGAGCGGAGCAGGCAGGAGAATTCACAGACTACACCAGATGGCTGCAGGTGGCTGCTGGCTTCCTGGCAGCAGAGAAGGGGCAGCCCACTCAGTACAGTCTCCCCAAGATCAAAGTCTGCCAGATGCGCGGAAGAAACAGGCTGACGAGACAGGAGCTGCCCACGCCCAGTGACCTGGCTCTGAGGCTCCGCGGCCACTCCCTGCCTGGAGCTTCTCGCACCACTTCCCTGGGTTCAGTGACTTCAGTTAGGCCCCCAGCCCCTCCTAGCCCCTTTCAATTTAGGAAAGGAGGGAAAAAAAAACAGACAAGCTTCAAGTGGACAAAAACCAGATGCTCTGGCTTGCCGTTCAGTGAGAACAGATGTGGGATGAGCACCTCATAGAGACGATGGGTGGTAGCAGGCTCCAAGACCCTCCCCTTACCCATGTGGCCAGGGCCACCACCATTTGTTCTGAGAGGACAGGTGAACCCCGCTGGCCACCCAGTCAACACCAAGCTGGACCTGAAGCCTGTGCCCAGGCAGGGCAAGAGTACAGGCAACTGACCAGTCTCCGGGCTGGCCCCCAAACAGCGATTTTGACCCTGTTGACAGTAACATTTACACAGGCACCAACCTTAATGGTTTGCAAGCAGTTTTCCCATCCGTTGTCACATTAGATCCTAACCAGCAGCCCCATTTTACAGATGGGGAGCCTGAGGCTCAGAGAGGCAGTGCAGCTTCCCTAGGGCCCCACAACTAGAGAGTATCAGAGATGGAACTGGGATCCAGGTCTCCTACCGCACGGATGGGGAAAGGCGGTGGCTTCTGCCTGAGGGTGCTGAGCGTCTCTGTCTTCCCTTCCCAGAGACGTGTGCTGTCAATAACGGAGGCTGCGACCGGACGTGCAAGGACACAGCCACTGGCGTGCGCTGCAGCTGCCCGGTTGGATTCACACTGCAGCCAGATGGGAAGACGTGCAAAGGTCAGGAGTGGAGTGGTTGTCACAGCCACACCAGGCAGAGCTGAGAGGCTCAGTGCGCTGGCACCACTGGGCACAGCGGTCTGGGCTGGGTGGGGGGCACGCGGCTGCAGGAACAGGGGGCTCAACCGTCACTTCCAATTCTGTTGGAGAGGCAAGAAGAATAGGGTCGGCACCAACATTCCCCAACAGAGTTCAAGAGCACCCTGGTTCCACAGTGTATTAATTGGGTCCTGGGCTGGTTAAGACAGCAGCTGCTAGCCAGAAGGTTGGCAGTTCAAATCCACCAGCAGCTTCCTGGAAACCCTATGGGCAGTTCTACTCTGTCCTATAGGGTCACTGTGAGTTGGAATCAACTCGATGACAACGGGTTTTTTTCAGGCAAGAAAAAGGTCCCTGGGTGGCTCAAATGGTTTGCGCTTAGCTACTAACCAAAAGGTTGTCAGTTCGAACCCACCCAGCAGCACCACAGAAGAAAAGCCTGGCAGACTGCTTCTGGAAAGATTACAGCCAAGAAAACCCTGTGGAGCAGTTCTACTCTGTAACACTGGGGTCGCCATGACTCGGGGTTTTGTTTTGGGTTTGGGCAAGAAAAGGGGTTCTGGTGTCCAATAATTTGGCAGTACACTGGGTTAAACCATTAAATGGGGTCTTCCCTGCAGGACTTACCAGGGCCTTTAGTGCCTCCCTGTGTTTCCCAAGGGGGCAGCCCTCGCATATGGCCTCCTCGCTCAGCCCTTGACATGTGGAATGTTCTGCAGAGTGGGGGGTGGCAACATGGCACACAGCACAGTCTGGGAAAGGCAGGTCTCATCCTGGGAGGTGATTGTCTTCTCGTCCCTTTGGAAAAATAAGGACACTGCGTGTCCACATCCTTGAAAGAATGAAGTTGTGGAAGAACCTCACCGGAAGGAATAAGGACGTGGAGAGGCTTACCTTTGCAATGAGGAGACGAGGGATGCGCAAGATGGGAGAGCGATTCCACTGAAGGGAGGACAGGATGGACTGGAGGCTTGAGAACATAGAAGTTTCTCGGCCCACTCAGTCCCTGACTCATGCCACAGAGAGTGAGTACATGCCTCACCAGGGTGCTCGGCCCCGGGGACACCTCAAGAATGAGACGGTAGGGAAGGAGACAGACATCAGCGAGGAGGGCCCAGCCTTGCACCACATGTTTACAGAACCCTAAGAAGCCATACAAGGAGCCCTGGTGGCATAATGATTGAGCATTCAACTGCTAACCAAAAAGTCGACAGTTTGAACCCACCAGCCGCTCCGTGGAAGAAAAGACCTCACGATCTGCTCCCATAAAGATTACAGCCTAGGAAACTCTGTGGGGCAATTCTGCTCCATCACACAGGGGTGCTATGAGTCGGAATCAACTCAACAGCACACAACAATAACAAGAGAAGCCATGGCTTGGGTCAGGCGCACCTTAGTAGTCAAAGTGACATCTTTGCTTTTTAACACTTTTAAAGAGGTCTTTTGCAGCACACTTGCTCGATGCAATATGTCATCTTATTTCTTGACTGCTGCTTCCACTGGCGTTAATTGTACGTCCAAGTAATATGAAATCCTTGACAATGTCAATCTTTTCTCTGTTTTTCATGGTGTTGCTTATTGGTTCAGTTGTGAGGATTTTTGTTTTCTTTATGCTGAGGTGTAATCCCTACTGAACGTTGTGTTCTTTGATCTTCATCAGTAAAGTGCGTCAAGTCCTCTTTCACCAAGCAAGGTTGTGTCATCTGCATAACACAGGTTAATGAGTCGTCCTCCAATCCTGATGCCTCATTCGTCTTCATCTAGTCCAGCTTCTCAGATTATTTGCTCACGCACTGGTTGAATAATTATGGTGAAAGGATACAACTCTGATGCATATCTTTTCCATTTAAACCATGCATTATCCCCCTTGTTCTGTTTGAACAACTGCCTCTTGGTCTATGTATAGGTCCCTCGTGAACACAGTTAAGTGTCTGCAATTCCCAGCTGTCACTTTGAGGACCAAGGTGCACCTGACCCAAGCCATGGTGTTTTCAGTCGCCTCATATGCATGTGAAAACTGGACAATGAATAAGGAAGACCAAAGAAGAATTGATGGCTTTAAATTGTGGTGTTGGCAAATAACATTGAATATACCATGGACTGCCAGAAGAACCAACAAATCTGTCTTGGAAAAAGTACAGCCAAAATGCCCCTTAGAAGCGAGGATGGCGAGACTTCGTCTCATATACTTTGAACATGTTATCAGGAGGGATCAGTCCCTGGAGAAGAACATCAAGCTTGGTAGAGTAGAGGGTCACCGAAAAAGAGGAAGACCCTCAACAAAATGAATTGACAGTGGCTGCAACAATGAGCTCAAGCATAGCAAAGATTGTGAGGATGGTGCAAGGCCAGGCAATATTTTATTCTGTTAGACATAGAGTCTCCATGAGTCGGAACCGACTCAACGACACCTAACAATAACAAGAAGCCATGGCCTTTGGGGTCAGAGTTAGGCCTGAATACCAAAGCCCCCTGTGAGGCAAGCGAGGCACAGCACCTAGCCAACCCTCCCCACAGCTCAGCATGGCCATCAAGTCCCTGTACACCTGGTTGGTCTCCTCTGGCCACCCTACCAGGATGGTGTAGGCTGGAGGGCGGGGCGTGCAAGGAGGGAGGAACTTGAACTCCTGCCACCCAGGGGTCAAGAACACTGAGAGCAAAGGCTCAGGGTGATTTTAAATAGTGTGAGATGGGCTTTTTTAAGCCATAAAAATGAGCAGACAGCGGAAGGCTTCCCTTTCCTCGCCAGCTCGCAGGCTCCGGAGCTGGGAAGGACCCAGTGAACACTGACAGAAATAACAGTGCTTCCGCCAGTTTATATGAAAACAGAGCCCTACTGTAACCACCACATAGCTGAGGTTTGTTCTGGCCACAGGGGCAGCTGGTGGCACCTGAGTCTTCCCACACGCCTCAAGTGCCAGGCGTCCCTGGACAGGGAGGAGGCCGCGGTCGTCTGCCCAGCCCAGTGGACGTGCACAGAGGTGCAGCCGTCTGCCACCAAGCCTGGGCCAGCACGGTGTAAAATCAGGCCACTGTCCTTCTGGGTACCATTTGCCCAGAGGCCCAGCGCTGGCCCAGGACCAGAGGGCAGAGGCCTTCATTGCCAAGGGGCTGCAGCCAGGCCCCAGGAATGGGAAGTTGGAGGCCAGGAGCACACCACTGGGAGCTGATCTGTCTGGCCAGGCCCTGAGTTATTCAGAGGGAGCCACTGAGGGGGGACCTGGCTGCGGCCCGGCCTCATCCCTTGGTGCCCCAAGGGGCACTCTTCCCCTCCCCACTCCCACCCCACGCCTGGGGGCCTGAGGAAGGCTGTCACACAGCCAGGGCCACCAGCCCAGGGGCCCCACTGGGTGTGACTGGTGTGGCCCCTCCAGAAACAACTGGCTCTTTAACCAGGACCTCCCCTACTCAGAAACCCTGGTGGCATAGTGATTAAGTGCTATGGCTGCTAACCAAAGGGTCGGCAGTTCAAATCCACCAGGCGCTCCTTGGAAACTCTATGGGGCAGTTCTACCCTGTCCTATAGGGTCGCTATGAGTCGGAATTGACTCGACAGCACTGCGTGTTTTTTTTGTTTTTTTTTTTTTTGCCCCTACTCTGCCCCATGGCCAAACCTGGCTGAACTCTCCCCAGTGGGGAGTAGGCCTGAGCCTGGGCCCCAGGCCTGAGCCCCTCGTGGCTGTCATTGCAACTCTTAGGGCCCTCACTGTCCATGCCCTTTAGTCAGAGATGGGTTCATTTGTTCATTTAGTGGCTGTGTTTCTGGGCTCCCACCTGGTGCAGGTACAGGGACTTGGCGGGGGGGGGCCTTCCCTGCCCCCAGGGTTCTTGTATCTAATGCAGGAAAGACAGGCTTTAATTTTAAAGCACACCAACATAAACATGTAGTTACAGTCTGCTAGGAGACCTGGTGATGCCACGGTTAAGTGTTCAGCTGCTAACCAAAAAGTTGGTGGTTCAAACCACCAGCCACTCCATGGGACAAAGATGTGGCAGGCTAATTCCGTAAAGATTACCCACCGCCATCGAGTCAATTCCGACTCATAAAGACCCTACAGGACAGGGTAGAACTGCCCCATAGGGTTTCCAAGGAGCGGCTGGTGGATTCGAACTGCCTACTTTTGGTTAACATCTAAGCTCTTCACTACTGCGCCATCAGGGCTCCAGCCAAGAAAACCCAATGAGGCAGTTGTTTGTCCCATGGGGTCACTATGAGTCGGAATTGACTCGATGGCACTCACCAACAACAGTGTTAGACAGAAAAAGCTCAGCATGCCAGGGTCTCGAGTAACGGGGCTGAGGGCTGGGGGTTCGAGGGTGCAAGGGTCAGGGACAGCATTTCCAGCAGGGTGGCTGTGGTGCAGAGGCAGCCGAGTGTCCGGATCTCTGAAAGATGGGCGGGGGGGCGGGGTGGTGGCACGGCGTACAGGACTTGGCGGCCAGAGCAAGGAATTTGGCCTGCATTCCAAGAGCCTCAGCAGTTTTGGGCAGGGGACGGACACACTCAGGTTTTCATTTTGAAAAGACCCCCTGACCACTGCTTGGACAGCAGTCCCTCAACAGGGCTGAGTGGGCATCTCCCGGGCTCCAGGTGACGGCAGCTTGGGCCAGGGGGTGGCAGTAGAGATGGAGAAAAGTAGAGTCTGGAAGTTTTCATAGATTTTAGCGTTTAAGGATCCGGGCCCCGTGGAACTTTAGAGTCATCAAAGTCTAGAACTGCGTGATATGAACACCATAACGTCTTCCAATCAGGGAGCCCCAGGAACCATATGCTGACCTCCAGACCCTGAGGTCTGCCCTCCTGGAACCTTGGGCACACACTGGAGTGCTCCAGAACCTGGCGGTCAGGACACAGGGCCTTGGCAGGGCCAGCCCAGTGGGAATTCCCAGCAAGCCCTGGGCTTTGGTTCCTCAATCAGTATGCAAGCCCTGATCTTGGAAGAGCCCAAAGGAAGATATCAAAGGTGTGATTTCAAAGGTTCATTGTTTTCTGGAAGCCAAAAGGTGGTTATCAAGCCAGATGGTTGGCTGGAGGGCAGAGATAGCAGGGCACTCAGGAAGCCCAGAGATGAAAACCTGGCGGGATGGGTGGGGATATAGGGGCTGTGGAGGCTTCTTCAGCCAGACCTCCAGACAGGATTTGCCCCAAGCCCTCACCTTGATGTTTCAAGGGTACAGATGGGGCAAGGGTCCAGTCCTCAAATTTCTGGTTTGGTGCTGTGCACCTGTTGGACCTGGGCACCTTGCTAACTGACCTTTCCTGAGGGCCCCTCCCTGAGGACCCCCTCCTTGAACCCCCTCCCTGAGGGCCCCCCTGAAGCCCCTCCCTGAGGGCACCTTCCTTGAGACCCCCTCCCTGAGCCCACTCCCTGAGGGCCCCCTCCCTGAGCCCCCTCCCTGAAGCCCCTCCCTGCGGTACCAGGCCTAGCCACTCTAGGCTGGCACCTGGAGCCTAGGCTCTTCAAGCAGGAGCCTAGATTTCCCTCAGAGGCACCAGCTCCTCCCAACACATTCCAGAACAATCTGGGGGAACACCCACCTACCTCCCCTCCCACTAGCGCTGTGGGCCAGGCAGGCATCCTCTCAGGGTTTATTTCTGAGTGGCAGCCATGGTGCCCTCGGTGCCCACGCCTGCCCTCCATCCAGCTGGCCACCTTCCCTGCCAGGCTGCTCCCTGTACCTCGCTCTGCTCCCTCCCAAGCCCTCACGCCCATGGCTCCTGGGCTGCCAGGCTGTGCCCCTCAGTGGGACAGGCCCAGAGGGGAGTGCAACTAATTGACCTGAGTGTCCCTGTAGTTCACCCCTCCCCCTTTACCCTTCCCCCTACACACACACACACACACACACACCATCACACTCTCACTCTCTCTCCAGGGCCCAAGACCCTGCCCTCCTCTCAGCCCTGACATCCCCCTTGTCTAGGGTCACCCTTGACTCAGTCAGTCACTCAGTCCGTCCACACTCCTGGACAGTGACTCTGTACAGACCCCCATCTCTGCCCTCCAGGCCCTCTCATCCCCCTCAAAGGCAGGTCCTGTGAACCGGGAGCGGCTAACCCCAGAGACAATGTCAGGGAAGGCTTCCCAGAGGGGCCCATTTTCCCAGGAGTGGGGGAGGCGATGGGGGCTGGGCCTCCCACAGAGGTGGGCATGTGAGGGGTGGGCAGCGTTAGTGGCGGAGCTGGGTCCGAGCTCCCGCCTGTGGGAGCCCAGCGCCCCTCTGATACCCGGGGCTCCCTCGCACTGACCCCAGGCAGCAGCTCGCCAGCCTGGGCCTCCAGCAAACATGCCTCACTCCCCTGTCTGGTCGCTATGGCAGCCCAGGGGAAGGGGCTGGGGCTTCCAGAGGAAGGCAGGTCCTGAGGAGGGCAGGGGCATGGAGGCGACCTGTGGCAGCCCAGGGGAAGGGGCTGGGGCTTCCAGAGGAAGGCAGGTCCTGAGGAGGGCAGGGGACATGGAGGCGACCTGTGGCAGCCCCGTCCGTAGGGACTTTGGCCCATTTCATCTTCCCAGTGATGCTGTGAGAGACCCTGTTAGCAGATGGTGACCCTGAGGCTCAGAGGTGCTGAACCCTCTCAAGGCCTCACCACTAGGCTGCCCGAGGCTCTGGAGGACGGGGATGACCGGGCCAGAGGAGGAGCGCTGACAGGCATCAGAGGCTCAGCTTCTGCCCTTTCACCACTGTTGTTTTGTGGCCTCACCTGTGACCTGGAAACCTGCCCTCTGGTTGTGTTGAAGATCACTTGGCCCACTGCAGGGAGAGCCGTGGTGCCCAGAAGGTGCTTGGCATCTTCCCTTCAGCAGTGACAGGACCCTCGCCAGAAGCAAACAGGTCGACAGCTCAAAGGCCTGAGCTCCTGGTGCTCTGCGGGGTGGGCTCCCCTCAGGGCAGCTTTGCTCCTAGACCGTGGTCTTCAGGATGCCTGCACGGTTCCTGGTGCTGAGAAGTCACTGCTTCTGAGAATAGAATTGCAGTGAGCACTACAGAGCTCCTACTATGTTCAGAGAAGTGAGGGGGTTGTGCGAAGCCCCCAGCTGATGAGTGGCAGGGTGCCAGCTGGACATGGGTCTGGTGAATCTGGGCACCACCTCCCTCAGGGTGGAGCATCTCAGGTTCCCTCCCTCCCCACCCTCCTGGGGCCAGAGATTGCAAACAGAATGAGAACCTGCAAGCAGAAGGAGCCTCTGGGTGGAGGTGCCTCAGGCAGGCTGGCCAAGGGCTGGGGCTACAGGGGTACACCCTAGGGTGGGGTGCACCTGTGTCCCCCAGAGCCCGGTCCCAGGTTTGTGTCATCAGCCTCTCCCCAAGATGCACTGCGCGTCCAGCCTCCCAAACAGGGTGCTGCCTCAGGGGTGTCAGCCAGCTCTCTGTAACTCCGCCCTCCCTGAGGTGCTGGACCTCAGACAGGGCTTTGTTTTGTTGTGGTGGTGTCAGAACATGGTGTGGGAAACGGGGCTTTAGAACTTTTCGCCAGGCCTCAAGTCCAGCCTGCTTGGTCTGCAGAAGAAGCAGTGAGAGCAGTGTGGGGAGAGCAGCCTGCGGCAGAGACCTCGGTGGTCCTTCCCTGGGTTCAGTTCCCCTATCTGTAAAATGGGACAGGTGTGCAGACACCTGGCCAGCACCCACGCTCAGGTCATGCTCAGCAAGGGCTAGACTCTGACTGGCAGTTCTGCTGCCATGTGGTCCCTGACCATCGAGGAGAAGTCCTTTCCGGCTTCCTTTTTGCCCCCCAGTCAGAGTGAGACCACCATCCTGAAAGTCCTCTCTCACTTCGGTTACTAATTACTGGGTTGTGTCTGGAGAGGGATGACCAAGAGGGATGCCTGGAGGTCCAGGCCCAAGAGGACCTTTGGAGTAAGTGGGATGCTGACTCCTGGAGCCTCTGCTTGGGGCAGGGCCACTGACAACATGTCTCGGCCGGGCTGGCTAGGGCCAGAGGGCAAAGCCCAGACGAATGAGGGGAGCCCACAGGCCAGCGGGTGCTCAAGGAGACAGGGACCTTCAGGATGCTTCAGCCAATAGGCTATGCTGAGAGGGAGAAAGCACCCCGTCATTAGAAGCATACAAGCAGAGATGCTTAGGCACGAACCTGTTGTTGAGTCGATTCCAACTCAGAGCAACCCTGTAGAACAGAGTAGAAAGAACTGCCCCATTGGGTTTCCAAGGAGCAGCTGCTGGATTCGAACTGCTGACCTTTTGGTTGGCAGCCGAGCTCTTAACCACTAGGCCACCAGGACAGTGAAACAGGGGCAGTAAATCCTTCTTTTATGAAGGATTTGTTGAGCTCGGCTCAGCACCTGCAGGTAACAGAGCCTGTCACTGCCCTTCAGTCCCCCTCCGTGATTGTGTGGGTAGAGGGGACACGGGGGTCGTCGTCCCTGTTGCCTTCCCTGGCTCAGCAGGTGATGGGTCCTTTCCATTCTATGATGTCAAGCCTGGGGCAGGAGGAGCAGTGACGTTTGGGGAGTTCCCACCCCTCCAGTTGAGGGGGCTGAGGTGCAGGATGGGACGGATGGTGCCTGGGCCGTGTCCCCCACCGGACAGCAGGAGCCCACTCTCCCCCCACCCACCCGTTCACCCCGCATCCCACAGACATCAACGAGTGCCTGACGAACAACGGGGGCTGTGACCACTTCTGCCGGAACACCGTGGGCAGCTTTGAGTGTGGCTGCCAGAAGGGCTACAAGTTGCTGACCGACGAGCGCACCTGCCAAGGTAAGCTCTGCCAGCCCTGGGCACCCACTCCTTGTCAGGGACCCCCTGGCCCCACCTGGTCTTGCCAGCTCCCCTTCAGGGCTGATGCCAGCTGCCAGGGGAGGAAGGGAGCGTGTGGATGGAGCTTGTCCACTCTCCTGGCCGGGCTGGAGGGACCGGATGTGGCTTTTCAGTCCTTGACATGTTTCCTGATCACCTCGCCTTTCCTGGTCCCTCAGGCCGGCCCCAGGTCCAAGGAGCTTAGAGCTTCATCACTTTAGGGCCCCCTGTCCCAGGCCCCGTGACACAACAGTCCAACCTCCCGCTTTTATAGATGGGAAGCTGACGTACAGAGAGGGGTCAGCACGTGTCTCAGGTACAGTACGAGTCAGGGGTGTCCCTCAGAGCTCGCCCCGGCCCGTCCCTCCCCAGGTGGCCTCCAGTGGCTCTGGCTTCAGAGGTAGGATGCTGCCATCTGGTGGACTGCATGGCACATTGCAGACAATCTCCACCAGTCCTTCCTTGAGAGTCCCTGGTGCAGTCTTCAGCAGGACTCGTGGGAGGAGGGGTGTAGGCGGAAGTCAACTGCACAGCTCAGAACCAGTCCAGCAGGACATCGGGATCCAGAGGGAGCCCAGGGGATGGGCTGTGGAGAGGGCGGCAGGGCAGGCTTTCGGGGGGAGGTGACATTGGTGTCATCGCTTAAAGGATGCATAGGAATTTTCCCAGGGCTGCCAAGGCTGTGAACCCACCCTGGGAGGTGCTGGGGGGACCCGAGGAGCCCTGTGGGGTTGGATGAGCCATGGGAAGAAAACAGGGGTGTTCATGGGGGCCAGCTTTAGGAGAGACTGCGGAGGGCGGGGCTCAGTCTCATCAGTGTTGATCCTGCGGGGGCCCTCACTGGCTCGTTTCATGTGTGTGCCTGAGGCTACTAAGGGATGTCACTTCGGCCTGTGAGTGCGGCTCAGAGGCAGGGACTGGGCCCCAGGAGGCCCTGCAGATGGGGAGAGCAGGAGGCTGGTTAGGGCAGCTCCAGGTCCAGCCTGTCCCTGAGCTCAGTGTGTGACCCGGGCCACCCCCTTCCCTCCCTAGGCTGGGCCTCAGCCTCCACAGATGGAGTTAGGGGACTGTCTTGCCATCAGTCTGGGTGAGAGCAAGGTCTTTGTTTCTCAGTCTGCCCCCACCTGGTTTGTGCAGGACTGTGGAGGGACCTCAACTCTACGTTCCCCCCACCTCTGAGAGGTGGCAGTGGCTGAGGATGGGGTGAGATACATGTCTGCCCCAGCCGTGTCTCCTCCACCCACATCCGTGTCACCCCTCCATATGGCCCCCTGGGTTCTGCCCACCTCCAGGAGTGGTCCAGAGGGAGCCACATGTGCAAAGGCACTGAGGCAGAGGGAGCCCAGACTGGCGAAGGGGCAGCCATGGTGGCCAAGGCCTGTCCTGTTCTCCTTGTTTGGAATGCCCTCTCGCCACTCTCATGTCCTCATTCCAAGCTGGCCCCTCATTCAAGGCTAAGCCCAGGTACCACAGTACCAGGAGGTCTTCCCAGATCATCCCTGGAAGGGATGGTGTCCTCCTTTGAGCACCCATGACACAGTTCCTTCCTGCGTTAATGTTGTTATAAACACACGTATGTTGTGACTATGTATGAAGTCGCATGAGCTCATGTATGCAAACAATGAAGGTCAGGTCACTGTCTGCGTTGCCCTCAGGTCCCCATCACCTGTCTTGTAGGAGACATTTTCCTCAGAATGTATGGCCGGGACAGACTTGTCTCCTGTAACATGTGGTTCATTTCCTCCTTTCCAGTAACAAGCACTCTGTGACCCTTCCTCTTTCCCTTTTTGCCCTGCCTGCCAGGAACCTCAGAGCCAAATTTCACATACTCTCAGGGATCCGTTGTTAACTCTTAGGAGAAGACCATTTCCCCCTTTCTATCTGTGGTGTTTCATTATTTCCTCAACAGACATCTTGGGGTAATGGGAAAACAGGCTTTGGTCAGAGTCCAGGAGGCCCAGGTTCATGTCCAAGTCTGCTGCTTCCTCGGGGCCCTTGGGGGAGCCTCACCCCATTTCCTCACCTCAAAAGTGGGATAAAGGCCATGCCGGTGTGGATTAAACGCTGACCCCAGTCACATTGAATGTGCAATAATAAACTGCCAGAGACTCATAATAGTCATAATAACCCCTTCTATTCAAAATATTCCTACCGTGCCCATCTCCGGGAAAGATTTGAGGAGGCTTTGAACCCAGGAGAGTAAGGTTAATGGGGCAGTGACCAGATGTCAAATGTTTATTGTGAGTCGTCTGCATACTGAGCCCCGAGGGCTGGCCAGCGATCCCCTCGGGCCCAGGGCCTGCATGTGCACAGACTTGCTGTGAGTGAGTGAGGGACAGGCCCTGACTGCTCTCCCACCCTGTCTCCCTGTGGCCACGCAGACATCGACGAGTGCTCCTTCGAGCGGACCTGCGACCACATCTGCATCAACTCCCCTGGAAGCTTCCAGTGCCTGTGTCACCGCGGCTACACCCTCTACGGGACAACTCACTGCGGAGGTCTGCAGCCTGCCCGCCAGGGCCACCTCCCCCCCGAGGCACGCGCCCGGCCGCACGGCCACCCGCACTGCACCCCGCGACCTGGACCCTGGGGGGCCTGGGAGGGACTTAAGCTAGGCTGGGGAGGCCGGGCAGGGGCAAGGGGCAGCAAGTACCTGCTGTGTGCCGGGCCTCGGCCAGTCACGGGGGACCTGCCCAAAGACCTCTGCCCGCAAGCAGCCAGCACAGAAAGAACCCCACAGATGGTTCACCAGGTGGGAGGGGCACACAGAGAAGGCCAGGGAGTGTTGAGGCAATGGGGGAGCCTGAGAGTGGGGGGGTGGTCCAGAAGGAACAGCATGTGCAAAGGTACTGAGGCAGGAGGAGCCCAGAGCAGCCAAGGGGCAGCCAGGGTGGCTGGAGCCCCGTGAGAGAAGGGGACGGGGCCAAGATGTGGGCAGGATGGTGGCGCGCTGAGAGGCAGTGCTTGGTGAGCCCTGGAGGGGACGTGGGCTTCACTCCTGGTGCGGTGAGAACCAGTGGTCCAGGCATTGTTGCTGGGGTGAGGGCAGTCTCTAGTGTATTTGGGAGCCTGAGCTGGTGGGACCAGGTGATGGATGGGGCATGAAGGTGGAGGAATCAAGGGTGGCCCTACCGTCTCTGGGTGCCTCTTCCTGTTGGGGAGATGGAGATAGCCACACCCTGCAGGAGTCAGGGCACAGCAGGTGCTGGGTGGGCTGCTGATTCTTCAGGAAGGCCTTACAAAGACTTCCCTGGGCCAGGCGCTGGGCATTACAGTCCTTCCACCCAGCAGGAACGTTCCAGCCCTTGTCCCCATCATCACTGGGACCCTTGGTCTCCAGTGGTCAGAGGAGGGCCTTCAGGAGGGGAAACGGAGGCTGGGAAGTCCAGTCCCACAGTGAGACCATGTCCTGGGCCTCATGAACCCTGAGCAGTGCTTGGTCCCTGCCCCACAGACCTGGTTGCCTGGCAGTTTTCATCGTAGGCCGCCTTCTCTGCCGCCCTCCAGGCTGGGAGCAGCTGCTTGAGCTCAGAACACTGCCCGGCTCCCTGGGAGAGGGCACGCAGCTGTTTGTTGACCATCGGAACCTTGTGCACCTGTGTGTGTGTGTGACTGTGTGTTTAACTCTATGTGCGTGACTGTGCCTGTGACTGTGTGTACGTGGCTGCATGACTCTGTGCATGACCGTGACTGTGAGACTGTGTGTGATTGTGTGACCTGCGTGGCAACGTGACTGCGTGGCTACGTGTGTAACTGTGTGTGACCGTGTGTGCATGACTGCATGACTGTGTATAACTGTGTGACAATGTGCGTATGTGTGACTGTGGCTGTGACTGTATGTGGCTGTGTGACTGCATGTATGTGACTGTGTGTGACCATGTGTGTGACTGTGGGTGACTCTGTGATCCTGTGTGTGGCTGCATGGCTGTGTGATTGTGTGACTGTGTGTGTGGCTGTCTGGCTGTGTATGTGACCATGTGACTATGTGACTGTGATTGCGTGCATGGCTGTATGGTATGGCTGCGTGACTGACTCTGTGCTGTGTGACTATGACTGTGTGTGTGGCTGTGCGTGTGTGACGGTGACTGCATGGCTATGTGACTGAGTGTGCATGGTTTTGTGACTGTGTGTGTGACTGCGTGGCTGTGTGACTGTTCATGTCACTGTGCGTGGCTGACCGTGTATGTGACTCTGTATGCTGTGTGGCTATGTGACTGTGTGCGTAGCCGTGTGACTGTGATTGTGTGTGTCTGTGTGACCATGTATGTGACGATTCTGTGTGCATGACCATGTATACCTGTGTGCGGCTGGTGTCTGCACCAGCTGACGATGTTGGGCTGGGGGTGGTGTCAAGGAGAGTTCCACCCTCCTGTCCTAGAGGGCCCATCACCCTGCCAGCCCCAGTCCGCTCCCCTCTGCCCTCACGCCCACCTGTGCTTGCAGACGTGGACGAGTGCAGCCTGAACAGCGGGAGCTGCGACCAGGGCTGCGTCAACACCAAGGGCAGCTACGAGTGCGTCTGCCCCCCAGGGAGGCGGCTCCATTGGAACCGCAAGGACTGTGTGGGTGAGTGCTGGAGGATGGCAGGAAGGGCCACCACGGGACAGCCCCCAGGACCCGTGTGCACAAAGGCCTGGGTGCTGGCTCCTGGAAGGAGCCCTTCCTCCTGGTGCTCCAAAGGGGCAGAGACTTTTCCGTGGTGAGCAGGGCGGAGTCACCTCCTTCTGGGCCTTGAGGTGACGAGGCAGGGATGCCCTGCTGCCGGGGCTTGGCTGGTGGGATCGAGGGCTTGCAGCAGAGGAGCGGGCCAGGCGGGAGCACATGCTTGGTGTCTGCGAGAGCCTGGAGTCTGCCAGAGCCTGCCAGAGCGGCAAAACCAGGCATCCACAGGAGGGCCGAACAGGGACCTAAATGAAGCTCTGGGGATCCGCCAGAGCTGTGGGACACGGGGGCCCCATGGGGTCTCAGAAGGGGGCTGGAAACGGAGTGGAGTGTGGAGGCTTTACTGCCTCCAGCTCCCCTTGTCCTGCAGAGGGAGTGAACAGTGCGGGGAGTGGGTGCATGGTGCCCAGCAGAGTCAGAGCAAGGACTGTGGGGCACCTGGACAGGAGACACCCATCTGTCTCTGCAAACCCTCCAGCTGCCCAGGTCCCAGCCCCACAATGGGGGTAGGAGGCTCCTAGAGAGGGTGGAGTTCACACCTTTTGCCGGTGTGCCCAGGCGCTGTGGCCCATCTAAGCTGAGTTCTGCACTATTCCACCACGTTGGCTCCACAAATAAGTGCTGACTACAAAAAAAAAAAAAAAAAAATTTTTTTTTACCTGTTATGCGGGAGGCCCTGGGTGGGGCAAACGGTTAAGCGCTCAGCTACTAACTGAAGGGTAGGCAGTTCAGATTCACCAAGAGGTGCTTCAGAAGAAAAGCCTGGCAATCTGCTGCCAAAAGTCAGAGCCGTGAAAACCCTGTAGACCGCAGTTGTACTGGGCAACACATCGGGCCGCCATGAGTCGGAACCGATTCAACAGCAGCTGATACCTACTATGTAAAACCGTTAACACGCTTAGCTGCTGACTGAGTGTACAAGCTTGAATCCACCCAGAGGCGCCTTGGAAGAAAGGCCTGGCAATCCACTTCAGAAAAATTGGCCCCTGAAAACCCCATGGAGCACAGTTCTACTCTGACACACATGAGGTCGCCATCAGTCAGAGTCAATGGCAGCTGGTAGTTTTATTGATCCAACCACAGTCAATTTTAGAATTTTCATTATCCCAAGAGGAAACCATGTATCATTAGCAGCCACTCCCCCCATTTCCCCTCAAATCCACTCCCCACCCTCCGCCTACCCCTGTCAACCACTAATCTACTTTTGTCTATGGATTTGCCAACTCTGGACATTTTTGTATAAATACGTGATTTTTTGTAATTGTTTTTTTCACTTAGCATGTTCTCAAATTTCAGCCATGTTGTAACATATGTCAGTACTCCATTCCTTTTTATGCCCAAATGATATTCCATTGTGTGGATATATCACATTTTGTTGATCCGTTCATCAGTTGGTGGGCATTTTGGTTGTTTCCACTTTTTGGCTCTTGTGAGTAATACTGCTGTGAACACTCACGGAGAAGTTTTTGTGTAGACATATGTTTTCATTTCTCTTAAGTATATACCTAAGAGTGGGATTGCTGGATAATATGGTAATTCTGTATTTAACCTTTTGAGGAATTACACCAAACCGATTTCCAAAGCGGCTGCACCATTTTACGTCCCCACCAGTATATGAGGGTTCCAGTTTTTCCACATCTTAACAATACTTGTTTCTAGTCTGATTTTTTCATTATATCCATCCTAGTGGGTGTAAAGTGGGATCTCATTGTGGCATTTCCCTGATGGCTAATGATATTGAGTATCTTTTTCATGGGCTTATTGGCTGTTTGTATATCTTCTTTGGAGAAATGTCTATTCATATTCTTTGTCCATTTTTTAATTAGGTTAGTTGCCTTTGTTACTGAGTTGTGAGAGTTCTTTATATATTCTAGATACAAATCCAAGTCCCTTATAAGATAGACGATTTTCAAATATTTTCTCCCATTTCATGAGTTGTCTTCCCCTCACTTTCTTGAAGGTGTTCTTTGAAACACAAAAGCTTTTCATTTTGATTAAGTAAAATTTATCTATTTTTTTGTTTAGTTGCTTGTGCTTTAGGTATTGTATCTAAGAGTTTTATAATTTTAGCTATTTAAGTCTTTAATCCATTTTGAGTTAATTTTTGTGTACGGTGTGAGGTAGGGGTCCAACCTCATTCTTTTGCATGTGGATATCCAGTTGTGCCAGCATCATTTGTTGAAAAGACAATTCTTTCCTCCATCTGATTGTCTCGGCACCCTTGTCAAAACTCAGTCAATGATAAACATGAAGGTTTATTTCTAGACACTTAATTCTATCTGTCTTTATGCCAGGACCACACAGTCTTGATTGCTGTAGCTTTGTAGTAAGCTTTGAAATTGGGAAGGGTGAGTGCTCCAACTTTGTTCTTCTTTTTCAAGATTGTTTTAGCTATTCTAGGCTCTTTGGACTTCCATATAAATTTTAGGATAGCTTCATTTTTAAGATAAGACCATCAACAAACAACATTAAGTCAGAATCTGGTACTGGAGTGTCCAAAAGGTCTGTTCTGGTTATGAACACTTTTGAAGAAACACAAAAATGGGTTTGTCCTTCAGGAAGGTGTAAGAGAGTTGCTTGAGGGTAATATGTGAAGGAGAAAGTAACAAGACGCCATAATTAGTTCATCGAAAAGCAGAAAAAAAAATTGTCTTTCAGTTCACAATAGGAATCATATTGCATGTGATATCCTGAGATTTAAAGGTGATTCTAATACAGTTTCATTTTACTTGGTCAACAATCAATATCCATGGAAGCGGCAGCCAAAAAATCAAATAGCGTACAGCACTGGGCAAATCTGCTCAAAAGACCTCTTTTAGGTTTTAAAAAGTAAAGATGTCACTTTGATGACTGAGGTGCACCTGACCCAAGCCTTGGTCTTTGCAATCACCTCATAGGCATGTAAAAGCTGGACAATGAAAAAGGAAGACAGGAGAAAAATTGACGCATTTGAATTGTGTTGGCAAAGGACATTGAATATACCATGAACTGCCAGAAGAATGAACAAACCAGTCTTAGAAGAAATACAACCAGAATGCTCCTTAGAAGCAAGGATGACAAGACTTCGGCTCGCTTTCTTTGGACTTGTCATCAGGAAGGACCAATCACTAGAAAAGGATATACCATTTGGTGAAGTTAAGGGACAGCAAAAACAAGGGAAACGTTCAGCGAGGTGGATTGACAATAGCCACGACAATGGGCTCAAAATACCAACAATCGTGAGGAAAGCACAGGACTGAGCAATGTTTTGTTATATTACACATGAAGTCGCCATGAGTCGGGGATGACTCAATGGCAGCTAACAACAGCAACAACTAGTACAAGATCTAATAATGTTTTATCTCATTTAGCAATGGTTGCAGTTGCTCTCAGGCAGGGAGAACAAGCCTTGGCTTGTTCAAGGAGATACATGGGTCATTGCTGCTTGTCATCGTGTTTATACCCCTAGAGCTGGCCTAATCTTTGCATGTTTGTTCAAAAAGAAAAGTTTGTGGCAATCTGAGAAGACTCAATCTGGACTCTTTCCGGGCTCTGCTCCATTTATTCCACCAGTGTTGTGGAGGTTTTTGCCCCAAGGATTCTGTTTTTGAATCATACATAGTGCAGGTATATGAAGGTTTCTATCAGCTATAATTTGAAGCACGTGTAGGAGAATTTTCTGGAACTTCTAAAAATAGCCCTCTGCAGTATATTTTAAGAAGCCCTGGTGGTGCAATGGTTAAGTGCTTGGCTGTTAACTGAAAGGTTGGAGGTTCAGTCACATCAGCCGCTCCACAGGAGAAGGATATGGCAGTCTGCCTTTGTAAAGATTACAGCCTTGGAAACCCTGCGGGACAGTTCTGCTCTGTCCTTTAGGCTTGCTGTCTTAGTTATCTAGTGCTGCTGTAACAGAAGTGCCACAAGTGGGTGGCTTTAACAAACCGAAGTTTATTCTTTCATAGTCTAGTAGGCTAGAAGTCCAAATTCAGAACATCAGCTCCAGGGGAAGGCTTTCTCTCTCCGTTGGCTCTGGAGGAATGTCCCTGTCATCAACCTTCCCCTGGACCGGGAGCTTCTGTGCACAGGAACCCCAGATCCAACAGACGCGCTCTGCTCCCGGCACTGCTTTCTTGGTGATAGGAGGTCCCCCGTCTCTGTTCACTTCTCTCTTTTATATCCCAAAAAAACTCGCTCAAGACACAATCCAATCCCGCAGATTGAGTCCTGCCTCATTAACATAACTGCTGCCCATCCCCCCTCATTAACATCATAGAGGCAGAATTTACAACACAAAGGAAAATCACATCAGGTGGCAAAGTGGTAGACAGTCACACAATACTGGAAATCATGGCCTAGCCAAATTGATACACATATTTTTTGGGGACACAATTCAATCCATGACACTTGCTGTGAGTCGGAATCGACTCAATGGCACTGAGTCAGTATATTTTACCTGGAAGTTCTATTTGGAGAGTCAACCCCTCCCCACTACATGTGTAGGGGTTTCGTCACAGAGAAGGAAGAGTGTCTGCTGATAACAGTTCCAAAGGGAATTGGGAAAGAACCAAAGATAGTTAGAAAGTCCCAATACTTGAGTGGTTTTAGTAAACCAAAGCAAAGAAAGTTCACTTCCCCTCAAGCTTTCTACAACTTCTTGTCCAGGCATGAACCAGTAACTTGAAACTTGCCTCCAGAATGGAGGGTGCCGAGAGACAGAAAAAAGAGGAGGGCAACACCAGGATGGCAGCGAAGGTGTTTACGGATGAGGCAAATCCTGCGAAGCCACAGGACCAAAGCAGATCTCTGTGCCCTGCAGTGGGAGGGCAGAGGGTTTATAGTGGTGGTGAACAATAGTGGCTACAGGCCAGGGATTTACATAAGAATGCAAACTGTAGTGAACTAGCAGACCACATGAGGGCACTCATGTTCAGCTTCATAAAGCCTGTTTCCCCTTCAGTCCACAAGTCGTGGCCAGCTCTTACAATCTGTCACGTTCCCCCTCTTGTGCCGGAGTATGAGAAACCCCATCTCCTCCCCACTGAGAACATACAGAGAAGTAGTGTTGGCCAGGTGCGATATGGTGCCTGCACATGCGCAAGAGACAGAGAAAGTTACTTTGTGTCCAGAACAAGGGGAAACCTCTCCGATAAGGAGAAAGAACTGGGAGAGAGAAGGCAACCCAGTTCCCAGCCTCCTTATCAGAGAATGTTCTAGGCCCAAGGCCTTTACTTAGGCAGCCTGGATGGGACGTGTAGAGGCAGACCATTCTCACAACAGCTGTACATTCTCAAATTTGCCTTTTGCTATCTTCATCCAGCTCAAGCTTAACTACGACTGTAAGGATGGCGCAGGACCAGGCAGTGTTTCATTCTGTTGTGCATAGGGTCGCTATGAGTCGGAAGCGACTCGAGGGCACCTAACGACGACAACAACATCTTCATCCACATTCTGGCACAATGAGACATTCTTACTTAAAGGCAGAATTACTCTTCTCTCTCTCTTTTTTTTTTTTGTGCTTCATATCAATCAGTTTGCCTTCCATCTTGCTTTTTAGGCAATTTAAACTTTACTTGGAGGGATCTGATGTTCTGTGGTATATGTGGTGGAGTCAGAGTCTGAGATTTTCTCCTACTTATAAGCTAAGTAAGCTCACCTGTTACTGTTCCATGGATGCAGCAGAAGATACAAGTCTCCTGGGTCAGAGACAAAGGACTTCATTCCTCACAGCACAGCAAGCAGTATGACAGCATGTTTACGTCAGTTCCCCTTGCCCCCCGCCAAGTCCCATGGGAGTGACATGGAGGGGCCCACGTGGAGGGGCCCAGGTGCACCTACCACGGGTTTGTGTCAAAGTCGGGATTTCTGAGCTTGGGAGATTCACTGCTTTTGTAGTGAATGAATAGCATGGCTGCTCTTTGGACAGAGATGTTATCTTGTCCCTCGAGGTTTCTCGCTGCAACACAACCCTGAGATGGCCCGGTGAAATGCAGGCAGGAGTTTACATTATTGGTGTACCCAGAAAGAACATGCTAGGATGCTCAGGGCCCAAGGTGGGTTGCCTCTCCAACAAGGGGCCCCATGTGATCAAGACAGCCGTGTTGTTGTCTATATTTATTGGCTGATTCTCTTTGGGGTTTAGAGAAAGTGTAGGGAATTGTTGGATCTGGTTGCACAGTAGTTAAAGTACTTGGCTACCAACCAAAAAGCCGACAGTTCAAACCCACCAACCACTCCATGGAAGAAAGATGTGGCAGTCTGCTCCCTTAAAGATTACAGCCTTGGAAACCCTATGGGGCAGTTCTCCTCTGTCCTGTAGAGTCACTATGAGTCAGAATCAACTCGATGGCAGTGGGTGTTTGTTTTTTAAATGTGTCCCTTGGAAATGTATGGGTACTTGTCCTTCTATTTCTCCACAAACACGGAGCCTTGATTCTTCCAGTGACCCTCTCTTAGCCACAGGCTTGCCATCATATGGGGATAGGGGACTTTTGGTCTTGTATTTACTTAGGAGGCCAGATGTTTCATCTGGAGAGCCATGAGTTTATTTTTATTTCTAGATTATTTACTTTCTGAGGCTTTTTGAAAATGTTCAGGCATATGTTGAAGGTCATCTAAACCAGCAGTTTCCCGTTGGGCACCTGCTCTGGAGAGCCTGGCCTGGGGGAGTTGTCCGCCTGGATTAGAGTCTCAGGGGGAGGAGGGAGCAAACGAGCTCTCAGGTCCATGTTCCCACATCTCCAGATGGATCTGAGCTCTGCCATCTCTGGGCCACTTCCCACCAAGGCAGCCTGGCCCCAGGAGAGAGGTGCAGTGGGAATCCCAGCTGGTCCACATTCAGGAAAAGCCTCCACCCTGCTCTCCCTCAAGCCCTTGCTCTGTGTCTTCCTTCTCCTCAGAGACAGGCAAGTGCCTTTCACGGGCTAAGGCCTTGCTCCCGGCCCAGCTGTCCTGTAGCAAGATGGGCGGTGCGGACAACTGCCTCCTCTCCTGCCCGGCCCACACACTCTTCATGCCAGGTAACCTGAGGCTGGCTGGGGTGGGAGGTTGGGCAGGGGCCTCTTCCCCCAGGGTCCAGCTGCTCTCCAGGAGAGAGCTCAGCCTGAGAACCAGGGGCCCACCCTGGCCTACCTCACTGAGGGGCTCTGAGTCCTCCAAAGTAGATTCAGTGGGCTCCTTCCTGCCCAGCCCTTACCCTGTGGCCGAGTAGCAGAAAGGTATGGACGAAGGGTCAGTCCTGGCTTGCATCTCATTCAGAGACTCCTCTGAGGCCCCAGGGACCTGGGGGCCTGGAAAAGAAGTGCCCCCAGGCCTACCTTACCCACCGGCCCCTCTGCAGACTCGGAGGACAGCTACATCCTGAGCTGCGGTGTCCCAGCTCTCCAGGCCAAGACGTCACAGAAGCGCAATGGCACTTCCTCCAGCTCCGAGCCCAGCTGCTCAGGTAACCCCTTGGCCTGTCCATGCCACCCAGACCTGGGTGACTCTTTGACGTTGTTCCTTGCTGGAGAGAGAGGGAGGTCCAAACACAGGTCCTGGGGAGCTACAAGCAGGGCCAGAACCTGGAAGGCAGCAGGCTGCAGGCCGAGTCCCAGCCCAGGGCCATGGACCGTGGGAAGGCCCTTCCAGCTGTGAGGTTCAGGGGCACCAAGAGGCCCTGAGTCCATGGGTGCTGTGTGTCACAGAGTGAGCCACATCTGATGTGGCCGCTAGGTTCTAGCGTCTCCTGTCACCTGAGTTCCCCTGACTCTACCCAGAAGGGTGAGGCATGGGGAGATCTGGGGAGGCTAGCACCGTGGCGGGTCTCAGTCAGCAGGGCACAGCCTGCTGCCCCGGCTTAGGAGAGGGGGTGTGTCTCCAGCAGTTTTCTTCTCCAGGGTGCTGCATTCCTTACCAGGGTGGCATGCGTATACACTTTGTGTGTGCATGAACTGATCGTAGGATTCTTTAGTCCGGGGTCTGTGTTTCTGGGCATCTATAGTGTAGAGTTGCTATGAGTTGGATTTGGTTGTTTCGTACAGTATTTCAAATCCCATTCCCTTCCTTGTTTCCCTTTCTCTCCTGGCGGACCCCTTTCCTAAAAGTGTGAGCCTTGTTTACTGCCTTGGTGATGGGCAAGGGGCTGAGAGGCATTTCTTTTCTCCTCACAGAAGACCCCTCCCTGGCTGTGCTGCTCCTGGGCTTGAACTTGACCCCACTTTCACCTTTTTCAGGCCTTGCGGGGAGAGAGATGGGGCAGGGGCACCTCTCCCACCCTGCGGAGAGCTGTTGGGGCAGAGTGACCCCATGCCATGGCTCAGCTCCCCATACATCTGTCCCCGGTCACCCCACCCCCCAACTCAGACACTCCCTACGGCAGCCCCTGTCCCCCACCACCTCCTTGCCCACAGGAGAGGCCACCACCTGGGGGAATTTTGGCTTTTCCCAGATGCTCCAGTGCCCCCCATCAAGCAGAAGGCCCGCTTCAAGATCAGAGATGCCAAGTGCCACCTCCGGCCACGCAGCCGCGAGCGAGCAAAGGAGGCACCACGGCAGCCACTGCTGGGTGAGTGGCCATCCTGGTGCCAGCCCACACAGGGAGGGGGCCTCCCCCACACCTGGGAAGTGAGTTTCCAAGGATGGGGCCCTGTGCCCTCCCCACCATGGTCCCATAACCCCAGTACGCTGCCTGGCTCGCTGTAGACAGCAGTGGTGTCGCTTTGGACGTAAGGCCAGCACTGAGGTGGAAAGGGGGTGACCCAGCACCCCTGGGGTTCACTGTCCCTGCTTGCCTAGGCTCAGCAGCCTGCCGTGTAAGTGGGCGGTTTACAGGGCACACTCAGCGACGCCTGAGTGACTGAAGGGGGCCGAGGACATTCCAGGCCAAGGGAAGGGCCCAGGGGAAGCATCCCAGCCCTGTTTCTCTGAAGATTCTGAAAGACCTTAGGATTCCTTCTCAAACCTGACAAAACTCTCAGCCCTCAGCAGACCTGGCCTGGGGTCCAAGTCTGTGGGCCAGGCCCTCTGCAAGCCCACAGCTGCTGCATAACCTCCTCAGCAGATAGGCGCCAGGTGCCCAGTGTACAGCAGCGTGTGGGCCCAGCCACCCACTCCTCCTGAGATCTTGGGCCGGCCCTGGCCTCCTCCAGCCTCGGTCTCCCCATCTGCACCAAGGACTACTAGGCAAGGCGGGCCCCTTGCCGATGTCTATGTGTCCAGGGCTAGGTAGATGTCTGCTCCCTGTCCCCTGCCACCTTTCCACACCACAGTGGTCCCTTCCCTTTTCCAGACAATTGCCACATGACCTTCGTGACCCTCAAGTGTGACTCCTCCAAGAAGAGGCGTCGTGGCCGCAAGTCCCCGTCCAAGGAGGTGTCCCACATCACGGCAGAGTTTGAGGTGGAGACAAGGATGGAGGAGGCCTCAGGTGGGTCAGGGGCTCCCTCACCAGCCTGCTGATGGCTCCCAGCCCAGCCACAGCTACTGGGGGCAGAGGCCGGCCAGGCGAGCGAGGGGACCCAAACAGCAGCCTGGAGCCCAGGATGGAAGAGGCGGCCCAGGGGCAAGGAGAGGAGAGGGCTCAAGGGATCAAAGAGACAGCCAGCCCCAAGCCCTCAGTGCTGTCACCAGGACCTGCAAGGGATAATGCCTGCAGCCTCCTCGAAAGGTCAAGCCAAGGACCTGTCCCTCGTAGGTTCCAGACAGGCGCTTGGAACGCTGGCCGTACTCCACACCAGCACTTCCCACTCAGCTGCAAATGAGTTTTCAGTGTGACAAAGGAGCTGAGATCTGTAGCAAATGTGTACTGTGTGTGCCCAGCCCTGAGCTGGGTGCGCAGGAAGAGGGCACCAGGCTGTGGTCCCTGCCATGGCCGGGCTCCCTGGCCAGGGGGAGGTAGACGTGGACACAGACTATCCAGTGACAAGGAGACATCAGAGGGGGAGGCCTGGGGACAAACAGACACAGAGCTGAGGTCTCCCCAGCATAGGGCCGGGGAAGACTTCCCAGAAGAGGCGCCCCTTGAATCAGGGCTTGAAGTCAAAGTTCATCGGGTGGAGAAGATGGCAGGGAATGACATTCAAGCAGAGGAAATAGCATGCACGAAGGCACAGAGGTCAGGGAACAGTGACTGGGGCAGCATGGCTGAAAGTGGAGTTGACAGTGAGGTCAGAGTGTTGGGGCTTGAGGTTGGCAAGGCAGACAGGAGCCAGACTGTGAGAGGCTTAGGGTTCCAGCCAGAAAGCTGGACATCTTCCTGGGAGCAGTGTCAGAGTGGTTGGGAGAAGTCCCTGCTCAGTGGGTTGTGCCCCAGGAAGATGATGTGATGTGGTGGGCAGAGGCCTGGGTGTATACTCAGCCCTCAGGTCACACCTCTCCAAGTCTTAGTCTCCTCATCTGTCAGATGGGCATGGCAGTGGCCCCTCACCCTGGGGTTGCTGTGAGGATGGGGTGAGGTAACCAGTGGAGGCCCAGCCAGGCCAGGCACAGGGACGTTCTCCATGAGTGGCCATTCCTAGCAGGGTTGGGGCTGTCATGCCTGTGGTTACTCTTTCGGCCTCCCCCGCCCCCGCAGACACCTGTAAGGCGGACTGCCTGCGGAAGCGAGCAGAGCAAAGCCTGCAGGCAGCCATCAAGACCCTCCGAAAATCCATCAGCCGGCAGCAGTTCTATGTCCAGGTCTCAGATACTGAGTACGAAGTGGCTCAGCGGCCGGTCAAGGCCATGGAGGGGCAGGGGGCGTGCAGCACAGGCCAGGTGCCACAGGATGGCAAGTGTGGTGAGTCCCTGCCCATGGCCACTCCAAGGTGGACTTGGCAAATGTTGTCTGTCCTTCCTTCCACATGTACCCAGGTGAGCAGCAGTGGGCACACAGGGAAGACAGACACGTGGGGAGGGGACAGAAAGACACGCGGGCATGAGAAAGGCCCACCAGAGAGAAGAACAGAAGTACTCATAGCAAGAGCTGCCCTTCGGAGAGCTACTCCTGGCATCAGGCCCTGGGCAGGGCTCTCTGGCTGCATTTTTCATATGAGAGGCTGCAGGCTGATAAGGCCACGGTGGGGGGTGGGGTGAGGGGCATGAGCGGCCTCCTGCCCAGGGTGGGCTGTGGTTGGAGGAGGTTTCCCAAAGGAAGAGGTATGTCAGCCAATTCCTCTTATACGGATTGGGTTATGAACCATTCCTATTAGTTTGATGCCCAGCTTGTCCCTGATTTAGCCATTGGCCTCCCCAACAAGCTGGCTTCCTGTGTCCTTTTGACATGTCCCCATCATTCGTTGAAGATTTCCTTGTTTTCTGGCACTACAAGATGTTTCAGACTCAACTTATACTTTCCCTGCCCCAGGCCCTGGAATCTGCCAGATTTCCAAGGGCCCCGGGTCCTTTTAAAAGAGGATGGTATGTAGACACCAATATCTGGGTGCTCTGGGTGCTCATTGCTACTGAGCTATCATTGCTTCTAGGACTGTCAGTGGACAGAGCTAAGAAATGTACATACAGATCTGTGTATACGCACAGGCACACGCACATATCCATCTATGTTCTTTCTATAGCTGTGTGTGTTGCAAAACCATGAGTTCACATCAGTACCCCCAATTCCAATTCAATACCTCAGGGTTCTTTGTAACCATCCCCAAAACATGTTTGTAAATATTTTCTCCAGCAGTGAGAAATTTTGCTCCCTTTCTCCATAATTTACTTACTCAGTAAGCTTACTTACTTGCTCACTAAGTTTACTTGTTTACTCATCCATTTACTTATTTGCTCAATGTAACCGGTCTCCCAAGCACAAATGACTCTCTCTTCAGCCCCCCACCCCAATCAATCCCCTTATGGCCTCGCTCCCTCAACCACCAGGCCCTTCTGCCCATGCCTCTGTGTGCCTCCCAGGCCTCCCCATACTGTCCGTGTCCTCGGGTGGAAAGGGAGAGGAGGAGAGGGGAGGAAAGTCGGCTCAGTTCTGGATGAGTTGACTGTGGAATGCCAGGTGGAGACACCCAGGAGGCAGTTTGATAGACAGGCCGGGAGGTTGGGGCTGGAGGCAGGATGGGAAGCTGTCCATGTCTGGCATCACCAGAGCGAGAACAGAAGTCCAAGTAGAGCCCCAAGGAGCACTGGCTGAGGCAGAGGTTCTTGGAGGACCCTGAGAAGGGCAGCAGAGAAGGGGGAAGAGACCAGGGTCAGGCCTCCAGGGTGCTCACAGGTGTCTGCAGCCTGGTTCCTAGTCCTGACTCTTCTGGGACAGGCCTGGGGCCTATCTGTGCCCTCTAAGCACCAGGAATGAGGCCTGCACCATAGCTGTACCAGAGCCCCAAGCTGTGGCACCCAGCAGACAGAATGCCCGGCCCCCACTCTCCCCCGCCCCAACACCCCTTCCCTCTGCCTCTGCAGTGAGCTGTGAGCCTGGCACTTACTTTGGTGGCGAGCACAGCCAGTGCATGCCCTGCACACCGGGGACCTACCAGGACGTGGACGGCCAGCTCAGCTGCACGCCGTGCCCCAGCAACCACGGGCTTGGCCTGCCAGGTGCCCGCAACGTGTCCGAGTGTGGAGGCGAGTGTGGGCCCACCCTGGAAAAAGGCGAGAGGGGGGTTGGGGCTGCCGTCTCCACTGAGGCCCCCAAAGCAAAGGCCCAGGTTCCCCACATGATTGTAGCACGTTGTATTTGGTGAAGCTCTTTGCTGTTCCCAAAGCATCTCACAAGCTCAGTGCAACCACTGCTTTTAGAGTACATGACAGATACCAAAGCCCCCCGTGTGGCTCAGAGGACACTGCAGTTAGTATACCATAGCTGCCAAAGCCCCCCCACACGCGCACACACACACGCGCACACGCACACACACAGGTCACCATGCACTAGTTAACACAGCACTGTATTCATTTAGAGGACTTGTAAAAGTCACACCGTGCAGGTTGGAAAGGATCTTCCAGTGTACAAGTACTCTCGTTCACAGGTAACTGGCGGTAGATAACAGAGGTGCACACATGCCTTCTGGTTGACCACACATTTTACATTTTATGGAGCACACCATCATCTTCAAATTGGTTCGTGGAGTATGCAGTGTACTTGGGCAAGAACTCTGCTGGACACAAAGAGCTTTACAGTTTGTCCTGTAGGGGGGGTTGGAAATCCCTTTTCACTTCACCGAGCACAATTTGGTTTGCAAAGAGCTTTTCCTGTCTTGCTTCACCTGATCTGTGAAATGGGTGCATAGCCACCTCATCAGCCTTCCTCCTTGCACTCTGTGGCATCACCCAAGGGAGCGGATGGGACGAAGCTCACCATCCTGAGGAATGCGGGCACCTGTGAGGGCGGGGTGGGTCCTTAGGGCAGTGGGGACTTCTACAGGATCTGCCCCCTGCCCTGCTCTCTGACAGAAGAGATCAGAGCCCAGTCCTGAGACTCTGCAGGCTGGCGGGTGACCCCTGGCCCACACCCTCGCAAGGAGTGTGGCCTCCACCCCAAGGAGGAATGGTGACCATGGAAAGCACAGGGTGGCCACTGGTGGGAGCATCATCATGGTTCCAAAAAAACCAAACCCATCCCCATTGAGTCGATTCCAACTCACAGCAACCCTATAGGACAGAGTGGAACTGCTCCATAGAGTTTCCAAGGAGCGCCTGGCGGATTCAAACTGCCAACCTTTTGGTTAGCAACTGAACTCTTAACCACTTTAGAAGCCCAGAATTCAGGGTCTGGGCCACGAGGGCACAAAGCACACCCCTCACTCGGCATCAGAGCACCCTCTGCATCCTAACCTTCTGCTAGAATGTTAGAACGTTGTTTATGTGGAGCTGAAACCGGCTGTGCTGTTGCCCTGTCCCTTTGCCCCAGCCATGCCCTTGGGGGCCTCACAGGCCCTCCTCCCTCTGCTCTGAGCTAGCCCTGCAAATGGACAGGGCAGTGGTCAGCCCTGGGCCAGCCTCAGCTGCCCCGGGACCCCCTGTGAAGACACATGTGTGGCCTGCCCCCTGTGGAGAGCCCCTCTAAATGCCCTTACACTCCACGGGGTCTGCGCGTCCTGGCACAGCAGCAAGGCCTCGTCTGAGGCCCTTCCAGCTGGTGGGAGACAGAAAGCCAGGCTTGGCTAAGGCAGTATCCCAACTGGGGGCCAGGCCTCCTGCCACCTAGGCCAGTGTCCCCCAGCCCTGGCCGCCTCTGTGCCTTCTCCAGGGACAGGCCAGGGCTGAGAGCAGGCCTGGGCCCCCACAGCCTTGGTGACTGCACGTCCTCCCCTGCGGGCCTGAGCCATGACCTCTGACTTCCAGGCCAGTGCTCTGCCGGCTTCTTCTCCACAGACGGCTTCAAGCCCTGCCAGGCCTGCCCCCTGGGCACGTACCAGCCTGAGCCTGGACGCACCGGCTGCTTCCCCTGCGGAGGGGGGCTGCTCACCAAGCTCGAGAGCGCCACCTCCTTCCAGGACTGTGAGACCAGAGGTGAGCACACTGCATTCTTCTGTGTGCGTGCACACACATGTGCTCACACACTCACGCATGCTCACACACCGTCACATGTACCAGCTCACACTCACACATGCACTAACACAATACACTCATACACTCTTGCACACCAACTCACACTCACACATTCACACAAGCTCTCACACACACACCAACTCACTCTCACACGTACACTCACTCACAGACACACTCACACACACACACACACACACACACACACACACAGTGAGGGCCGGTCCTGGAATACCTCTCATTTACTCCCTTGGCTAACCTCCGAGGAGGGCCTTCCCAGAGAAGGAGCCTAGAGTGTCAGGTGGGGGACATTGGTGACAGCACAGTATCACACCATAGGAAGGGACAACAGGGAGCCGCCCAGAAGGGGCTGGGAATGGAGAGGAAGAGGTGGTGGAGAGCACCACACGGGAGCTGCCAGCTGGGTCAGGGCACTTGAGGACGGCATCTCAGAACTGGAGGCATTAAAACCACGTCTTGAAGGGTGGTGGCAAGACATCCCCACCCCTACCCCCCTGTCCCCATGCCTACTCTCTGACCTCTGTCCACGCCTACCCCCAGTCCCAATCCTGCCAATTGTTCCGACCAGAAATCTCGGGGTCACCCTGACCCTCTTTCTTTCTCACCTCCCCTGCAGTCTGTCAGCAGCCCCTGTCAGCCCCACCTTCTAAACAGATCCAGATTTCAGGGACATCTTACCACTCTCACCGCTGCCCTGACCCAGGCCACACCATTTTCCACTGGACCATGTGACGGGGTCCTCCACCCAGCCTGCTTCCCCTCGCAGCCACTCACAGGGGGGCCTGCGAGAAGGAAAGGCAGATGTAGCCTCTCGTCCAGAAGAAAGCACAGTCCTCCCTTCGGCCCTGCGCCACCTTGCCTATGGCCTCTGCCTCCTGCCGGCCTGGACCCTCGCCCCAGCTCCAGCTGTCTCTCTCCTGCTCCTGAAACCACCCGCCCCAGCCAGGGCCTGTGCTTTCCCTCCCTGCCCTCAGCCAGCCTGGGGCCAGCTCCCTCGCTCCTGAGGGCTCTTCTCAAAACTCCTCCACACCCGCCTCTTACCACCACCGGTGCACCACTTATCACCACCTCAGACAACCTCTCCCAGGGCGCCTGGATCCACAATGTGTCTGTCTCTCTCACTGCTGGGTCCCCATGGCAGCACTCAGGTCATATTGGGCGAAGGGGTGAAGGTGCAAAGGGGTGACGGGGCCAGGGGGCTAGGGGACAGGCTGTGTGCTGGATTGGCAGTGGCAGGAGTCACAGGCCAGTGGGGAAGGGCCGGGAACTCCAAGCCGAGACAGACCCAGGGGCACAGAGTCCCTGGGGAGGTGGTCCCCCAACTTGTTCCCACTGTACCCCCCTCCACCGCAGTGCACTGCTCACCCGGCCACCACTACAACACCAGCACCCACCGCTGCATACGCTGCCCCGTCGGCACCTACCAGCCCGAGTTTGGCCAGAACCACTGCATCACCTGTCCTGGCAACACCAGCACCGACTTCGATGGCTCCACCAACGTCACCCACTGCAAAAGTAGGTGCTGCTCTTGCCCACAGTGGGGCGGGGAGGGGCCGGGGCAGAATCTGAGCTCCCCGCCAGTCACATCCACTCAGCAGACACCCTGGAGCCCACACCCACCGTGAGCCTGACAGCCCAGTGCTACCTGAGGCCTGTCCCTGGAAGGGTGTGGCTCTCCTCCTGGTGGCAACTCCATCCATCCCAGTCCCACACAGACACCACTGAGCCTCTTGGCCAGGCCAGGCCTGCTCTGGACTCCTTCAGGGGGAGGGGCGTGGGAGCGGAAGGCTGGGGCGAGGCCGCTGAGCACCAGGCCTGGGCTCATGCAGGCGCACACAGTGGGAACAAGACGACAACCTAGAGCACCTGGGAGGCGTCTGATGAGTGTGTACAGGTGTGGGGGGCAACGAGGAAGCAAGGCTGACTAAGCAGCTGAGCTTAGCCAAAGGCAGCATGGACAGCAAAGGAGAGAATATCCCCAGTTCTTGGGTAGCAAGTCACTCGGGCATACCAAAGAGGGTGTTGGCTGCTGTGCTCACTTTGGGTATTTTTTATTCATTTTTCAAAGTTCTTTAGGGCATACTTTCAGTTTTGTTGACTATGCAAAGGCCTTTGACTGTGTGGATCATAACAAATTATGGATAACACTGCAAAGAATGGGAATTCCAGAACACTTAATTGTGTTCATGCGGAACCTGTACATAGATCAAGAGGCAGTCACTCCAACAGAACAAGGGGATACTGCGTGGTTTAAAGTCAGGAAAGGTGTGTATCAGGGTTGTATCCTTTTACCATGCCTATTCAATCTGTATGCTGAGCAAATAATCCGAGAAGCTGGACTATATGAAGAAGAACAGGGCATCAAGATTGGAGGAAGACTCATTAACAACCCGCGTTATGTGAATGACACAACCTTGCTTGCTGAAAGTGAAGAGGACTTGAACCACTTAGTAATGGAGACCAAAGACCACAGCCTTCAGTATGGATTACACCTCAACATAAAGAAAACAAAAATCCTCACAACTGGACCGATGAGCAACATCATGATAAACGGAGAAAAGATTGAAGTTGTCAAGGATTTCATTTTACTTGGATCCACAATCAACACCCATGGAAGCAATAGTCAGGAAATCAATCGACGCATTGCATTGGGCAAATCTGCTGCAAAGGACCTTTTTAAAGTGTTGAAGAGCAAAGATGTCACCTTGAAGACTAAGGTGCGCCTGACCCAAGCCATGGTATTTTCAATCACATCACATGCATGTGAAAGCTGGACAGTGAATAAAGAAAACCAAAGAAGAACTGATGCCTTTGAATTATGGTGTTGGCAAAGAATACTGAATACACCATGGACTGCCAAAAGAACGAACAAATCTATCTTGGAAGAAATACAGTCAGAGTGCTCCTTAGAAGCAACGATGGCGACACTTCGTCTCACATACTTTGGACATGGTGTCAGGAGGAATCAGTCCCTGGAGAAGGACACCACGCTTGGTAAAGTAGAGGGTCAGCGAAAAAGAGGAAGACCCTCGACGAGATGGATTGACACAGCGGGCTCAAGCATAATGATCGTGAGGATGGCACAGGACTGGGCAGTGTTTCGTTCTGTTGTACCTGGGGTCACTATGAGTCGGAACCAACTCGATGGCACCTAACAACTATTAATTTTCATCCACTCAGTTATCCCTTTCCTGGGTTCCTGGTGATATTTGGGACAGCCTGGACTTAATGAAAAGAACTTAATCCAGGAACTGGGAGTCGGTCCCCTGTGTCCAGGGCTGTCCTGGGCTGAGCACGTGCCCCCCACTTCTCTGTGTTCCTGGGTTAGAAGAGCAAACTCAGCGGTGGTGCTCAGTAGGTACATGGTTTTCAATGTTCTAAAAAGGAGCCCTGGTGGTGCAGCAGTTAAGGGCTCAGTTGCTAACCAAAAGGTTAGCAGTTTAAATCCAGCCAGTAGCTCTGTGGAAGAAAGACTTGGCAACCTGCCCCATAAAGATTACAGCCTTGAAAACCCTGTGGGGCAGTTCTTCACTGTCACATGGTGTCACTATGAGTCAGAATCAACTCTATGGCGCCTAATAACAACGAGTAGATAACGGGAAGCCAGATGGGAGGAGAGCTGTTAGAACGCTAAAAGCAGAAATGAAACATTTCCCAGGAATCTTGAAGTGAGAAGAGGGTTTTAAAATGAAGACTTGTGGGGAAATTACATACATCCAATACTTGCCTTCAATTCTCTTTGCAGACCTAAGATGATTTCATTTGTAAGTTTAAGACTAACCCATTGCCGTCACGTTGATTCCGACTCCTAGCGACCCTATAGGACAGAGTAGAACTGCCCCTTAGGGTTTCCAAGGAGCAGCTGGTAGATTCGAACTGCTGACCTTTTGGTTAGCAGCTGTAGTTTCTCGCCGTAGCTCTTAACCACTGCACCACTAGGCCTCCTAATCTCATAAAAACGTCACATTTGGCCTCAGAGGCGAGGCAGTGGGAAGAAGACGGTTTTCTCCTCAGTTTTTCTTACTGTGTTGCTCAGTTGTTGCTTTTTCCCTTTATGTCCCTTCCTGCCTTTCGTAGTCGGGGGGTGGGAGGGCCTGCCTGGCACCTAGCTGGTTCCAGAAAATGTTGAGTAACTGAGTGGGCAGAGGAATAAACGAGGAGAAAGGGTCAGTGGGGTTCACTTGTGTTTTCACACTCGAGACTTGGCTGAGACCCGAGTTCAGGCAAGGGGCAGGTGGGGGCAGACAGCCCACAGGGGCAGCGAGAGGGCCTGCCAGAGGCTGGGGGACCCAGGAGGGATGCCTGGGCAAGGCTCAGCTACAGACGGAGGATGGGCCTCAGTCAGGCAGAGGTGCCCAGTGAGAAGGAGGCGCTCAGAGAGCAAGCGGAGGGATGGGGGGCCTGTGCTTCCACTGAGAGGCCAGGAGGAGGCTGGCTTAGGCCTGGCTGGCTTCCACTGTCAGGGCCTCTGAGGGCCCAGACGGGGGCCCAGGTGGAGACAGGCCAAGGAGCACACAGGAGAGCCTGCCCTGACCAGCCCGCGCGCCCCACTGCCTACAGACCAGCACTGCGGGGGCGAACTTGGCGACTACACGGGCTACATCGAGTCCCCAAACTACCCTGGTGACTACCCGGCCAATGCTGAGTGCGTGTGGTACATCTCACCGCCTCCCAAGCGCCGGATCCTCATCGTGGTCCCCGAGATCTTCCTGCCCATCGAGGACGAGTGTGGAGACGTGCTCGTCATGAGGAAGAGCGGTGCGTGCCAGGCAGGGGGAGGGGAGGGCAGAGCCAGGCATGGCCTCGGCCTCCCATCCCTCCTGGTTGTCCCCTGAACTCAGAGGGGGCAAGTCACCACGCCGGGTAATCCAGGGCTTACCGTGCGTGATTCCAGAAAGCTGGGCTTCTCGGAGCTCTGCAGAAAGGTCCTGAAAGCTCAGGGGCACCCCAAGCATGGGGTCAGTGCCCAGTCAGGGCTCAACTGGCCACACCCAGCCTCTCATCCTGGTCGTCCTACCAGCTGCAGAGCCGCCCCCACTGTCCCTGACCCCCATCCCTAGCACAACCCCCAGGAATAACCCCAATGCCACAGGGCCTTCTCCCCTTCCCCGAGGCTTGGGGGTATGAGGGCCCAGCCCACCCATGTACACACCAGATTCCCCAGGATCAGATTGTCCCAGACTCTCCCCATTACTGCCAGTCCCTTCCCCTCCTTGAACCCCAGACTTCTGGCTCGTCACCCCCTTCATCGGGGACTCCCTGTGAGGCTGCAGATGAGGGAGGGATATAAAGTGACAGCAGCAGCCACGCCCACATGTACCTGCAGGCAGGTGTGCACCCACAGACCTATGGCAGCCAGAAAAATGGGGAAGCACCTGAGTTGCCTCAGGGACCTGGTCAGGCCCCAACAGTGCCCTGGGCCGTGGGGACCTCACTGCTGTTGCAGGGCTGTGGGGCCGGTAGGGAGCTCCAAGTCAATGTCAGAGGAAGAAGGCAAGGAACACGCACACACAAAGTCACAGTGCTCATCTAGCCCCTCGTCTCGGGATAGGTCTCAGAGCCCGGTACCCGGCAGGCGCGGCCTTCTTCTTGCCATGTCGGGTATGACCTCAGAGTAGCCCATGAGCTGGAACATCCAATGTGCAAACAGGAGGATAGACCAGAGAGGGCAAGCTCCTGCCCAGGGTCACACAGCAGGTCAGAGCAGTCCAGGATCACCGTTCCAGGGCTTTGAACCAATCGGTACCCCTGCTGAGAATCTACGTTTCTACAAGTTCCCAATGGATGCTAATACTGCTGGTTGGGACCAGTTCTGAGAACCACTAGCAGAGCAGTGGGTCTCAAAATGTATCTGTCATACAGAAGAACCACCCGGGATCTTGTCAAACTTCTGATTCAGTGTATCTGTGGTGGACAAGCAAATTCTCAGCAGGGGTTGAAACAAGAACGAACCAGTTCAAATCCCTGCATCCCCCCCACCTGTTCCTGTCACCAGCTCTACTCTCTCTGGAAGGCCACCTCTCCTGCCCAGGCTGCCTCAGGAAGGCTGCCCGGGGAGCAGGGAGGAGGCAGGCAACCTTTGGCCAGTCCCAGGCACCCCAGGGTCAGGGGACTCACCCCTTTCATTTGCTCACAGAAGGGGAGGTGGGCCACCCGAGGCCTTCCCAGATCTGACCCCCAGCCCCAGCACACCTCGGCTGGCTCGTGTCCTGCACCTTCCCTGAGCCTCTGCTCTGGCTCAGCTCTGCTCTGGGTGCAGGCATGAGCCCCGATCTCGTGCAGCTGGAGGGAGACAGTGACAGTCTGACAGAGAGGGACTGTGACAGGGGCTTCACCAGAGCAGGGCAGAACAGGGTGGAGCAGTCAGGGAGGCTCCCTGAAGGAGGGGGCACAGAAACGGCTCTCAGAGGGATGAGTAGGAACTGTGCAGGAGAAGGTGAGAAAGACATTTAAGGCAGAGGGAACAAACGCGAGATGCAAGAGCTTAGAGCACTTGGGGAACCTTATCTCACGTGGCGGCTGGGAGGCCGACCATGGGGAGAGACAGCGGCCTGCAGCAGGAGGGCAGGGGCCAGGTGAGGGGCTCCATATCCGCTGGCAGCTCAGCTCGCGGCATCCCACAGCCTCCCCTACGTCTATCACCACCTATGAGACCTGCCAGACGTACGAGAGGCCCATCGCCTTCACCTCCCGCTCCCGCAAGCTCTGGATCCAGTTCAAATCCAATGAAGGCAACAGCGGCAAAGGGTTCCAAGTGCCCTACGTCACCTATGATGGTAAGGCAGGACCATCTTGTCACAGCCACACCAGGCGCCCAGCCCTCCCCTCAGGGAGCTCCAGCCTGTGTAGGAGACCAGATGCAGATGAGGCATGTAAAGGCAAGGGGTACAGAGTGGACGGATGAGGGAGCGGTTGGTGATGTCTGCAGGTTTCAGCCCACACAGGGTTTGAAGGCTGAACAGTTTTCTGGGCAGCCACACTCCAAGGCTGCAGGGTGGAGGGAACTGCAGATACAGAAGCAGAGCTGCACTGGGCCTAAGCCTGATCCTGAGGCTGGAGCCAGGGAGGGGCAGAGGCTAAAGGTGAGTGGGAAGCAGGCGGGATCTCCAGCCCACACCTTCCTTTCTTCCCAGAGGATTACCAGCAATTGATAGAAGATATTGTTCGAGATGGACGGTTATACGCCTCAGAGAATCACCAGGAAATTTTGAAAGTGAGTTTCTTTACTGGATGGGGATCCGTGTATCCCGCCTCCCAGAAAAACGTGGGAAGGAGGGTGGTGATGGAGAGGAGAAGGCAGACCTGGGGAAGACGGCCCGGCCTCTTAGCAGCCTGGCAGACACTCCCAGGCCCCGGACGTTAAAGGCAGTGCCTCCCTCACCGTGTCTCACAGGACAAGAAGCTGATCAAGGCCCTCTTTGACGTGCTGGCACACCCCCAGAACTACTTCAAGTACACAGCCCAGGAGTCCAAGGAGATGTTTCCCCGGTCCTTCATCAAACTGCTACGCTCCAAAGTGTCCCGGTTCCTGCGGCCCTACAAATAACTTGCCCGCTGCCCCGCATGGGGACGGCCAGGGTGCACCCAGGGGGGAGGGCCCGCTGCCTGAGATTCCTTCCCCCTCCAGTAGAAGCTGAAGGTGGCTCCCCGGGACAGGGGGCCCCTCCAAGCTGCCTTGGGAAATAGCCAAGACGTTTGGCCTCCAGGAAAGTGGACCAGCTGGCAGAGGGCTAAAACCAGCCCAGGCGAGACGCCAGCAGGCTTCCCTCCTCAGATCCATCACTTAGGGTGGGGTGGAATGGGGGACATTGCTTCTTCCTCCCTCCCTCCACCCGTTCATTTCACTGAGCACCAGGGATGCACTCTCCCAAGCCAGCACTAGAGGGCGCCCTTGCGGGCAGGGGCCTGGGCAGCGCACACCTGGGGCCGGGATTGCACTTGACCTTTGCCTGTGCCGCAGAAGCCAGAGGCCCGTGACTGACCTGGCCCCTGGAGGCCGGGAGGCTGGGCTGGCATCCCAAACGTGACAGGAGCCAGCCCGAGGAGCAGCTCTGTCCACAGGCACCCATGGATGTGGGTGCCCGCAGGGGCCTCCACACCCCCAGACTCCCCCGGCCACAGGCAGAGGACACAGGTGCCACGCTGTGTGCCTCTGAAGGGCCCTGTGATGGACAGCAACAGCAGCTAGGGGGAGGAAGCTGTAGATTTTTGCTTTCCCTTGATAGAGCATCTAATTAACTACACACTATATATATAAATATAAATATATATATACTTCTATTTGTGGATAACTTAGGAAAATTATCTTTAGTAACTGTAAATATTCATCGTGACCTCACCTTTTCTTCCACAAGCCATTGACAGTCACACCTGTCACGGCCACCCTGCGTGATTAAACTGCTCCTCCACACGCTGGACCCCGGTGATTGCACGAAGCGGAGCCCACAGGACTGGGGTGCTCACAGGCCGCCCTCGGACGCTCTTGACTGCAGCGTCTTTGGAGATGGGGCTCCGAGGCATGGCAAGAGTGTGGGCCTGGTCTGGCCCTCAGATGGGACCTGGGGTGAGGCAGCTTCCCCTTGAACCCCTCCCTAGGACATGTGGGGGCCAAGCGACAGTCTGCAGAAGGGGTCCTGTGTTCTGGTCCCAAGCAAGCACTTGGGGTCCCTCTTGTGCCTTCAAGTCTTTGAGAAACCAGGCCTTTCTTATGTGAGCGTGACCACGAGGAGCCTTATTAAGCAACCGACCCGCTCCTGGACTTTACGGAGGAGGAAAATGGAGGCCCAGAGGGCAGGTGGCTGGCCCAGGGTCACAGTAGGTCACCAAAGCAGAGCTGGGACTAGTTGTCGGGAGCCTTCTTTCTGCTACACCACACCACTACCCTCACAGAGCTGCTTTTTCTCCTTCGGAAGAGGGAAGTCTGAGGATGTGACCAGGCTGCACTCAGCCAGACCCCGCACTGAGACGGAGATAGCTCAGACCTCCCCATGCTGGGGAGTCAGGTCTTCCCGGGTCCTGAGGCCTCACCTAATGGCCAGACTGCGTGGACATGCTCTGGAACACGAATAGGAAGTGGTCCAGATTTTTGAGGTGAACAGAACTGAAAGCCCTAGGGAACAAGGGAGAATGTTGGTGAATGCTAGTCGCCCACTTCACATGGCTCTAGGTTGTTTCTGCCCCTCGCCTCCAGGCCCGACCTGACCAGTCAGAAGTGACCGCAGTCTGGGAAACCTCCGTGGCACTCCAAGTACAGTGAAGGTTGAGGGCGAGCACCAGGTCTCTGCAGATTCAGGGCTCGGTGACAAGGCCGGCGATAACACATTTTACTGTCCAGAGAAGGGCCTGGGGCTCAGGAACTACTCACTCTCGTCACCCACATTGGCAACTGCTGAGTCCTGGCCACCTCCTTTGCTCATTAGCTGCCTCCTTTGCTCAAGCCCACCTCCAACTGGGGGCCTCTGCACTCAGGGGACCGGTCAGTGCCAGCTGTTGACCAGCCATCACAGTGCATGCAGGCCAGCCCCCGTTCCCAGCCAGAGCCTTCTCTTTGCCAAGCCATCGGCCACCCCCAGAAGTGAGAAAGAGCCCCGCAGAACGAGCCCCTAGCATCAGCTTCCCAGGGGAAGGGCAGGGGAAGGGACACTGGCCAGGGCTGGATTGAGGCGTTTATTTTCAACCTTTCCAAAACCAGAGTGGATAACGGTCTCACTGAATTGTACATACGAAGAATGTTGAATTGGCAAATTTTGGGGTATCTATATTTTTACAACAATAAAAGAAAGAAAACAAGCAGAGGAACAGAAGAGAGCCTTTGCCAGAGCTCCTTCTGCTGTTCTCTGGGTAGTTTTCTGATGGTTGCCACCCACTTACCCCTAATCTATGGGCCCTGTGTCACACAGCAGGAGCTCAGGGATGCAGGGGGCAGGACAGGTGCTTGACCCCTCACCCTCCTCCCGCTGCGAAGCCCTTTGTAGCTCTCGTCCCATGCAGGAGCCCCTCAGGGGTGCACCCTCAGGAGTGCTAGGTGGCCAGAGACCCAAACTTGGCAGCTGTCCAAGCAGTCACCTTCCGGCCCTCCCAGACCCCTGAAGTCCAGGTGCGGCCCCTCCTTTAGAATCTCCACATCAGCTCCACACAGGAGGGCTTGGGGGACCCTACACATCAACCCCCAGGATCACAGGCCCGCTTCTCCGTGTTTCCACGCAGAGGCCAGTGGCCACTTGACCACCACAAGGGTGGCGGTTCCACCTGCTCAAGGAGGACGCAGGGAGAAGTGGGCAGCAACAGGGCGGACGTGGCACAGCCACAGAAGATCACCACGACACATCCAAATGCTGTGCCAAGCTGGAGAATCCGGGAAGTCTGGGAAAGGAAGGGTGCCAGGGAGCTCAGGAGTCTCCCGGAGCTGTCTGAGGAGAAGCAGGACGCGGGGAGCTAAGTGCGCCCCGACACCTGGACCCCTGCCTGGGGTTCTGCCCTCTTCCTGGCGCTGACCCTCCCTCCCCAGCAGCCACACCGCAGTTCCAGAGGATGGGAGCAGAGGAACAAGCTTCTGGGGGCAAAAGCTTGGCCAGCTGGCCAGGCCTGAAAGGCGGGCCAAGGTCCTGAGGTTTTGATGAGCATGGCGCTGCTGGACCAGCTGGAGAGCCTGCATGGGGAACCCAAGGCTCAGGGGAGGGGATCACATGGGACCGGGAGTAGAGGGGCCACAGCCACCTCCAGCTCGCAGCCTCCTCACCTGGACCTTCCCAGAAACTCCATGAGAAATAGAGAAGAATCCGACTTAAGGGTTAGTCCGCGGCCGAGCCCTCAGTCACAGGTGTGAGGTAGGAAGTGAGGAGGCACCACATCAGGTACCAGGATTGGCTTTCTTTTTTCACAGCTTGCAGCTCTAGTGTGGTTGACCTTTGTACTCCCACAGGTGGTTTCTAAAACAGCAAAGTCACCTTTTAGCTCCCCCGCCTCTCCACCCTCACCCCAAAACAGGCCTCACTGGACAGTGGTGGGGAGCATGTTTCCCCTCAACTCTGGCTCCCCCTACCACCACCTCGGGGTTAGGGTTAGGGACACGCAGGCCCAAGGCGGCAGCCCTGGCCATTTTCCCTCCAGCCACCTGTTAGTTTGAGACACGCAGATGAAGAAAAACTGAAACACCGGCCAGAAAGCCCCCAGACAACAGTGACAAAGGAGGCTGGACGTGAAGGGCTTTCATGAGCACGGTCCCTGCCTGAGCGCTCTCCGTCCTCCCACAGGTACTCCTTCCAAGGGAAGCAGCCCAGGGTCCCAGCCCCAGGCAGGTTCTCAGGGCAGGAGGCCTGGCCTGTGGGAGGGAACTGAAGCTCTAGTAGGGGCTTCCTCCGCATTTTGGAGTTTGAATAATTTATTCCAGCCCCACGACACCCGTAGCAGAAAAATAAGATAATGAAATCAGTCAGGTCATTTAGCAAACATTTATGAAGCACCGACTGCATGCAAGACTTCAAGAAGGACAAGGGAACCAGTGCCCCACCACAGACCCCAAGAGCGAGTGCAGCCAGGGGCAGAGGAATGGCATTGGTCAAAGAGATCAAGAGGAGACAGGTCGGCCTGGGGGGCACGCAGAGCCCCGCATCTCCGCTGACGGGGTTGCGGGGGGTGGTTCAGGAGAAGGGCTCTCGCCCTGGCCCCATCTCAGGAGCTCAGGTGGGGAGAACAGCCCAGACCCTCAGGCGGCAGGCAGGAGAGGCAGAGCGTCCAGAAGGAGAAGCTGCAGACAGTCCAGGCTCCCGGCACAGAGGGCCACACAGGCAGGTGGCTCCAGCCCGGATTGCTGTCCTGGAGCCCGCTGCCAGCCCACCACCACACCCAGGTCCGTGGCCTCCGCCCTCACTGATTTGGTACACACTAAGGGGGGAATTTTACTTTTTCTTGCCTCCGACTCCATGCATGGAAAGTTCAGCCTGGTAAAGTACATCTGTATCACGGCCCCTCTCCTTCCCCAAAGACGTCCATCAGGCACCCAGCCCATGACCAGGGCAACAGGTGAAGCCAATGCTGCTCCAGCCACAAGCAGGGGACACAATGCATGAGACAAGATACCACCACACGTGCACCTCAGCCCACACAGCACCTCAGCCCACACAGCACCCACAAACTGCTAGACCCACCCAGGAAGCAGCCCTGAGTCCTGGCTGACAGGAGCTTGCTCTTCATCCCACCTGGCTCCTTTGCCAGCCTGTGCATGGCACCTCGCCACCTCCCAGCCCTGCATTGATGGCCCAGACAGCGGGGGCCCAGAGGCTACCACACGGACCCCCCCAAGATGGTGCGTACCCCTTGAGTCTCAGCAGGAAGAAGTGAAGGTGGAAAAGCTTGCTCCACGCAGTGCCTCATCCTCCTGCATATGTGTAAACGTCTCCCCACCCTGGCAAGGGGGACGGTCCCAGTTTCCAGATGTGGACACTGAGACTCCTGGAGGCCAAGTGACGTGCATCAGGCAAGGTCAGCGATCCACAGAGCGAGAATCAAACCCCATACCCGTTGCAGTCAAGTCGATTCCAACTCACAGAAACCCTATAGGACAGGGTAGAACTGCCCCAGACGGCTCCCAAGGCTGTAATCTTTACAGAAGCAGATCTGCCACATCTTTCTCCTGGGGAGCAGATGGTGGGTCTGAGCCGCCGACCTTTCAGTTAGCTACTGAGCACTTAACCACTGCACCACCGGGGCTCCTGGAATCAAACCCAAGCCTGTCTAATTCCGGCGCAGGCAATGTCTCTCCGTAAAATGTTGACTACCGGATTTACAGACTGGAAAACAGCTTGGTTGGCCCTGGCAGTGCTTGGGGAGTCCAGGGTGGGGAGAGGAGGGGTAAAGGGGGGTGGGGGTGGCTGTTGACTCTTGTGACGCGGGCCCTGCCTCCTCAATAAGCGTTAAAAAGAGTCAAAGAAAGGACAGGCTGTGCCTTCTTCACTGGGGGACAAACTACTTGCTGTGGAAACTGCCCCGCCACCTGAAGCCACCGTCCCTCAGCTTTACCAGGGGCCTTGCCCTCAGACCCCGTCCCCCTCCCATCAGCCCTCTTGCAGGCTGCAGCACAGGTGGGTGACATACAACTGGTGGCGCTGTGAGGAGTAGAAAAGAGAAAAGAGAGAACTGAGACCTGGTGTGTTTGCCCATGAGAGGCCCCATAGATCCGCAGGGAACTTCTTAGGCCGCTGAGATCAGACCCTGAGCCTGCTGCCCTGGACACGGGCCCTGGGCACGCCCTCCTGGCGTGGGGACAGGCCCCCTCGCTGTAGTATCCAGGCGCCTGGGCGAGAACTCCATCCACGAGAGTGACAAACAGCAGTATAACCACAATTGTCTTGTAGTCCCCTCGAATCTTCAGTTACGTTCTCTCGATCACGTTCCCACGTATGCATGTAATTAAACATTTGTGGACTCACTTTAATAATAAACAGGAAATGAACCTAAATATTGTTCCTTTCTCTTATTCCTCAAAGACCATGCCTGAGGGGAAAAAGGCAACCAGAATCCAGACCAGGGAAAAAAAGTTTAAGAAATTCCATGGCTGTGTTGAGGGCAGAAGTGAAGAAGGAGCTCCAAGCTTCTCCTGAGAAGCAGAGCAGAGGCTGCGACCGGCCTGTGGAGAGACAGAGGCCCCCGAGTTTAGGGACAGACGTGTTCCTCCGTGAGCTGCGGGGAAGTACGAGCCCTGTGTTTCAATCCCATTTCTCCTCTGACTTGATTTATGAAACAAGAGATGTACCTCCACAGGGGGCTTTCGTCTGGGAGCCGTGGTCACGGCAAGCCCCAGGGAATCCGGGACACCTCGAAATGATACACAATGCAGCGCGTGTGGTCTGTGTGTGACTGTGTGTCTGTCCCAGTGTGTCTCTGTGTGTCCGCTGTATGTGTGTGTGTGTGTGTCTACTCTGTGGGTCTGTGTGTCTGTCTCTGTGTCTGCTGTGTGGGTACTTGTGTGTATCTGTGTCTGTGTGTGTGTCTACTGTATGTCTCCATGTGTCTGCTGTGTCTCTGTGTATGTGTGTCTGTGTGTCTTTGTCTGCTGTGTGTTTGTACTTGTGCATGTCTGTGTGTGGCTGTCTGCTGTATGTCTCTGTGTGTCTGCTGTGTGTGCTTGTGTATTGGTGTGTATCTGTATGTCTGTCTATTCTACGTCTCTGTCCATGTCTGTCTGCATCTGCTGTGTGTCTGCTGTAGCTCTGTCTGCTGTATGTCTGTGTGTCTGTGTGCAAGTCTGCATCTGCTGTGTCTGTGTGTGTGTCTGTGTATGTCTACTGTATGTCTCTGCATCTGCTGGGTGTGTCTGCTGTGTGTATCTGTGTGTGTGTGTGTGTGTGTGTGTGTGCATGTCTGCATCTGTTGTGTCTGTGTGTGTCTGTCTACTGTATGCCTCTGTGTCTGCATCTGCTTTGTGTGTCTGCTGTGTGTATCTGTGTGTGTATCTCTGTGTGTGTCTCTGTATCTGTCTACTGTATGTGCGTATGTCTGCATCTGCTGTGTGTGAGTGTGTGTATCTGCACGTGTGCATACACTCTGGGAATATGGCCCAGGGCTTTCATCAGATCCTCAGAGAAATCTAGAACCCCAGAAAGACAAATAGCCACTCCTCACCTCAATAATGTGGCGAGCCCCTGGCATCCTCACTCAGCAGAAAAACAAAAAGACGATTTCATAAAATGTTATTAATTGCTATTCCAAATAAGCCACAGGGTGCGTGCGCAGCGGTCATATCTTGCTCCGTCACAGTGACTTAAGCTGTAAGCAGAGAACAGTACAACCCCCTCTGAGCACACAGTACCTGGGACGTGTCTACCAGAACCTGGGGAGAAAGATCAGCAGATTGGCCACCGTGGGCTGGAAAACGAGCTGCCAGGAGGCCTAGCCTCACTCACATGCATAAGGGAAGTGTTGGGGGGAATGTCGATCTGTTCCCCAGATTCCAAAATCCAGTGATAAATTCGTTGAAGGGCGCAGGACCCACAGCCCAGCTGGTTCCAGCGTCCCCTGTGTCTGCCCAGGTTCAGGGGACTTCACCAAGTGTCTAGGCCCACCTGCTCCACAGGATAGGATTTCTGAATTCTCTCTCGCCGAACTCCAAGAGACTTCAGCGATCAAATTCAGGCTCCTCCAACTGGCAGCGCACTGCCCTCACGTCCTAGGTCACCTCCGAAGAGGACAGAAGGCGGACGATCACGTGTGGGATCCCGGCTGTCAGGGCAAGGCCTGGCCGCCGCTCCCAGTCCGCTACGTGCCGTAGGTTTGGGGAGCAACTAGTCTGCCTAGTGAGGGAAGGTCAGGGAAAACTCCTGAGGAGGTGACATTTCAGCCGAGACCTGGAGAAGGAGCAGGATGGGGAGGGGGCAAGGGGTCTCAGGCAGGAGGAAGGGCGTTTGCAAAATCCCTGAGACAGAGGTGACATGATGTTCTAAGAGCGGAAGACAGCAGTGAGGGGGGAGCTCAAAGAATGAGGGCAGAGTGGGGGGAGGGGGCTGGGGAGGCCAGCAGGGCCGGTGACACAGGGCCTTGGAGGTCACATGAAGGACTGGGTTTTTATTCCTGGAGCCCTGGGCAACGATGAAGTTCCAAGCAGGGATCTGGTATTATTGGGTTTGCATTTGGGGAGGAGCATGGAAAACAGACTGGCCTATCATTCTCCTGGTCTTAGCGATGGGGCCACAGAGGGTCACATGACCCAGTCAGAGCTTGGGAGAGCCAAGGGGACTTAGGCTGCCTTCCCCAGTGGGATTTGATCCCTGGGAGGATTGAGGCAGGAGCAATTTTTTTTTTTTTTAAGTCCAATTTAATTAAAAAGTTATGTTCTGAATTTCTCTTTCACAAAGTGCATTGTGAAACCGAAGCCTCCAGGAAATATTTGTCAACTTTTACTTTCGGAAGTTACCAGGAATGCCATTCAGTTAAACTCAGTTAAAAACTTTAACCCTGAAAACATTTATACATTTACTTAAAGGAGCCCTGGGGGTGCAGACGTTACAGAGCTAATAGACTGCTAGCCAAAAGGTTGGGGTTCGGAGGTTTGGAGGTTCAAATCCACCAGCATTTCCATGGGAGAAAAGACTTGCCAACCTGCTCCCATAGAGATTAAAAACAAAAAAAAAAACCCCACTGCCATTGAGTTGATTCCAATTCACGGTGACCGTATAGGATAGAGTAGAACTGTCCCATAGGGTTCCACAGCAGTCATCTTTAAGGAAGCAGACTGGCTTATCTTTTTCCTGCAGAGCAGCTGCTGGGTTCAAACCGCTGACCTTTCAGTTAGCGCCCAAGTGCTTAACTACCGGGCCCCCAGGGCTCTGTCATAAAGATTACAGCCTAGGAAAGCCTATGGGACGGTTCTACTCTGCCCTATACAGTAGCTAAACATCTGAATTGACTCAATAACACACAATAACTACATTTACTTATCCATTTATTTTTGTGATGCTAACATGCATATTGGAGCCCTGGTGGCATGATAGTTAAAGAGCTTGGGTCGGCAGTTCAAATCCACTAGCTGCTCCTTGGAAAACCTATGGGTCAGTTCTACCCTGCCCTATAGGGTTGCTATGAGTCGGAATCAACAATGGGTTTGTTTTTTTTTGGGGGGGGTTAATATGCATAGAAAAGGTCCCTAGGTGGCAGAAACTGTTTGCAACCAATCAACTGCAAACCCAAAGGTTGGCAGTTTGAACCCACCCAGCGATACCTCAGGAGAAAAGCCCTGGTGATCTGCTTCCCTTAAGAGAACAGTCAAGAAAACCCTATGGTGCAGTTCTACTATGTAACACATAGGGTCGCCATGAGTCAGAATCAACTCCATGACAACTACCAACGACAACAAGACTCGTATAAAGCCTGATGGGGCACGGCGCACGGTGCTGACGTCCTTACTAAATGAAGAACCCCGTGCACCAGAAACGCACCTACGACTGGTTGTGGTACAGACATAGTCGATTTTATTCAAACAGTGTTTAAATTAGAAATCATAGATGTCCAAAATTTACAAATACTTCTTCATACACATAGAGTATTGAATCAGACAATTTTTGCGACAAACCCGATGTTAGATACAGCAAAATACTTCAGCGTGGCAGTAACATGCTTTTCTCAGCACCCCTCATCAACTAGGATTTCAGAAATGTCGGAGCGTTTCAGACCAACCTAAGTGTCCTGTGATGGCACTGAACTCTGTAAACAAGTCCTCTGAACTGGTCTGTTTTGTTCAAATTTAGGGGAAAACCTTTCATCAAAATATTCAGCAACCAAAGGGCCAAAAAAGAAAAAAAATCCTCAGCCTTTGAGCTTTTTATCCAATTACACTGACTGCAAGGTTGCCAACAGGAAGATGTTGAAAGGTAGCTCTGTGGAGGCAGAACTGAACAAATTAATCAGAGTGCAAACAAGAGGGTTTTGGGGAAATTCCGTAACTGCACTTTGAAACACCTACATTTGTTTAAGAAAACTGTCTTTTGATGGCGCTCCCATTTTTAAGTGGATGAATTTACACTCTGAATCACAATGTACGGAAACTGAGAAGGGCCCCATTGTGCAGCAGTTAACTTTGGCGAGGAGTCCCTGTAGTGCAACAGGTGACGCAATCGGTTACCGGGCTTGGCTGCTAACCGAAAGGTTAGAAGTTTGAGTCCACCCGGGGCGCCTCAGAAGGAGGCCCGGCAATCTACCTCCAGCTCTACTGTGGCACACACGGGGTGGCCGCGAGTCAGGATCAACTCCATCACAACTAGTGGCAGTGGCAAGTTTGGCGTGGTTGTTGTCAGGTGCCCGGACATCGATTCCGACTCGCTGCCACCCTACGCACAATAGGACAAAACGCTGCCTGGCCCTGCGCCATCCTCACAGTCATTGCTGTCTGAGCCCACTGTCGCAGCCACTGTGTCGATCCATCTCACTGAGGGTCTTCTCTTTTTCACTGGCCCTCTACTTTACCAAGCACGATGTCCTTCTCCAGGGACTTGTCCCTCCTGATAACATGTCCACAATATGTGGAACGAGGTCTCACCATCCTTGCTTCTAAGGAGCATTCTGCGTACTTCTTCCAAGACAGATACGTCCATTCTTCTGGCAGTCCGTGGTATAGTCAATATTCTTCGCCAACACCACAATTCAAAGGCGTCAGTTCTTCTTCGGTCTTCCTTATTCATTGTCCAGTTTTCACATGCATGTGAGGTGACTGTAAAAAAAAAAAAAAAAACATGGGTTGTGTCACGCCACCTTTGTCCTCAAAGTGACATCTTTGCTTTTTAACACCTGAAAGAGACCTTTTGTAGCAGACTTGCCCAATGCAAAACGTCGTTTGATTTCCTGACTGCTGCTTCCATGGGCTTTGGATCCAAGTAAAACGAAATCCTTGACAACTTCCATCTTTTCTCCATTTATCATTACGGTGCTCACTGGTCAAGTTTGGTGAAGCAACCAAAAGGATCAGAGAAACCCCTCCCCACACACACACTCCGGGTTTCTCCAAGGCCTCAGAGCATTGGCAACGCAAATACTGCAGGTCTGCCACACCGGCGCCTCTGGGCCTCGACTTCCCCTTCTGCACTATCCCTACACTCCCCTCCGGCTCTGACCCAGTGAGACGTCGGAACGCCCACCTCCCGGCATCCCCCGGGGCAGCCACAAGATGGGTTCGGGGAAGCGAGAGGAAGAGAACACCGCGCCCGTCAGGCGCGCATGCGCACACGCGGCAGCACGAGCACCCGGCGCCGGAGACGTACGCTCTCCCGGCACGCGCACGCAGGCACGCGCACCCCGGGGCGGCCATCCCCGTCCCCCTCGCGCACGCGCCCTCGCGCACGCGGGCCGCGGCCGTCCCCGCTCCGGCTGCCGGCTTCGCCCACGAGCTTGGCCGGCGGCTGGGCGGCCCTGGCGAGGGCGGGCGGGGACCGCGGAGCGCCCGAGCCGGAGGGCAGGACCGTGGGCTGCGGGATTGGCGCCGGCGCTGGTGGAGACGCCATGGAGGCCGAGCCGGGGCCGGAGCGCCCGCCAGCGGAGCACGGCAGCCCCGCGCGGCCGCAGCCGCCGGACCTGACGCCGGAGCCGGCGCGGAGCCCGGAGCGGGGCCCGAGCCCGGGGCGGCCCGAGGAGGACGCGCAGGCGCTGGCCGCGTTCACGGCGCTGCACGGCCCGGCGCTGCGCGCGTCCGGAGTCCCCGAGCGCTACTGGGGCCGCCTCCTGCACAAGCTGGAGCACGAGGTGCGGGCGGGCGACGCGGGGCGGGCGGGGTCCGGGGCGGGTCCTGCAGCGCGCAGCCCCTCTCCGGGGACGGGGGACTCGGCCCGCGCTGGGCCCAGGACGGGCAGTGCGGGGGTGGCAGGGAGGCCGCCTGCAGGACACGTGCGCTTGAGGGATGGGGAGCCTGTCCTGGGGAGATCGCGGCGGCGAAGTGCAGAAAGGGGAGCCCTGGGGAGAAGCGCAGGTGTGCCATTCCGGAGCGTTAGGAATGGATGAGGCTGGAGGAGTTTGAAGGGGAAGCACCACGAGTGCCGAGTGGAGCGACTTAGGCTTGCCTTCTTGGCAGGTTAGCAGCCTGCCAAGGAGGGCCTGGGGCCTCAGTGACAGCAAGAGGCCGCCCACCTGTTAGCTTGGCCCTTACCTTGCCAACACCTGGGGCTGGGCCAGGGCTGCAGCGCGAACTGGAACTAAACCCAGCTTTGGTTCCCGTCGTGTGCCAGGCGCTGTGCTGACTTCTGACGCACGTGATCCCCACAGCAGCCCTGGGAGGAGCAAGACTCGTCTCCCCATTTTACAGCTGGGAAAACAGGCTCAGGGAGAGGAACTGACTCTCCTAAGTCCGTCAGACTTCAAAGCCCGGAGCTTTCTCTCAGCCATGCCTACCCCACGATAGAGCCCCGGGAACTTGTGTGGCTTTACCCAGTCGTAGAGCTTTCTCATGTTTCTTCATTGATCTGGTTGCCGTTTTGCAGATTAAAGAAAACTGAGGCTGTGGGAGATGGAGAAGGAATTTAAAGAAAAATGAAAAGAGTTTAGATGCTTCTAAATTCTCTCCTTTTGGGGGGAAAGGATGCATTCTGCTACCAGCCTGTGCTAACCTGGGCCTCCAAAGGGTGTCTCTGCTGGCCCTGGCTGAGGAATGGACCCTGGTTTTGGGGTGTTTGCCCAGGCACTGAAGCTAAGCACATCCAAAGGGCCAGCTAGTGGAGCCTTCTTCTTAGCTGGAACCGGGGTCATCTTCAGGGGCTGCCTCCTTGGGTGCAGATAGACTAGCTAAGTAGTGAATGTGCAGGTGATAAGGTGGGTGGGGCCTGAGCAAGTGTCCCCAGAGCCTGGCCTTGTGGCAAGCCCCACCCTCTCTGAGCCACTGTTTCTCCATCTGTAAAGTCAGGGATTGGACCAAGCGCCTTCTAAGGCACCTTCCAGTGCAAACAGATGCTAAAAAAAAAAATGCACTCTCAGTAGCCCCTCAGTATAATACCTAATGTCTTTTAAGGGTGGATTTCATTTACCCATATGGCTGGCCCTCAACTCTACCCCATTTCCTGAGTGCCTCCCTGGGGCCTGTGCTGGGCAGAAGGGAGGATACAAAGGTCTCAGGTGCTGGGGGGGAGCTGTCGGATGTAGTAGTGCCCTGGCCCCAGCCCAGCCAGCCTCCGCTGGCAGCAAACTGTCGGGCATGTCGCTCACCCTGTCTGAGCCCAAGTCTCCCTCTGTTATGTGGGAAAGGTGAGAGAGGGTACCTGGCATTGGGGTGGGGGTGGCATGAGAAGTAAGCTTCAGCCAGGGTCCACACCTAGTGGGCAGTCACCAGGCAGATCCTGGTGCCTCAAACCTGTCTGGGGCAGTGGGGGACTGAGGACCTGGCTCAGGCCTGGCTGTTCCTTGGCTGAGGAAAAGGGTGACCCCCATCGCATCCTGCTGGGACGGGGGAGCACCAGGGAGGCAGTGCAGAGCAATGGTTTTGCAGCTGGAAAGTACACAGAATAAGGAGAGGTGACGTTTACTTCTAAGATACTCCTTGTCCTTTCTAAAGGACAGTTCCTTTCTAGTCAGGGTCCCTGGCCTGGCCAGGGGTTGAAAAAGCCCCCCTCTGCTGGCGAATGCCTTTTCTGCTGGTGTGCTAACAAACCCCCCCCCAACACACACAACCCTAGGCGGTTTTGAGCAGAGATAACGTTGCAGGTTTGTGTCTCGCGAAGCAGTGACTCCCAGCTCCACCACCGGAACCCGCTGTGCCCTTTCTTAGGGTGCTCATGGAGAAACACTGGCAATCAGTGAAGCAACACTGGCCAGGGTGGACAGCAGAGCCAGCGGCCGGGGCAGAAGGGACAGGACGCTTGATGACTGCCCGCCCCCCGGGAATCTGGCTGCACGGACTCTATTAGAACTTACCTAGTCCGGCCCCTCGTTCTACAGGGAAAATCAGACCCAAAAGGCAGAGCGTGGCCTTGTTACTCAGGAAGCCAGTGGAAGAGCCAGCATCTTGTTGGCCTAGGATTCCACACCAGTTTCCCTCTCATCCGGGAAACCAGCTCCAAACCAGAGCGTCTGAGGCAACCCAGATGGGTACAGAGGCCCAAGGGCCTCCTCCAGCCACTCGGCCAGCCCAGGGTCGGCAGGAGGTGTGGCCCCAGGAGGGAATGAGAGTCACCCCATTCCTCATCCCTGGTTTGTAAACAGGAGGGAAGATAGTGACCACTAGGTGCCTCGAGGATGGAAGGAGATCTCAGTGCGAGGGCCTGTCCACCTGTCCTCACCTAAGAGTCTCCCAGAAAGTGCCAGAGTGCCCCTGGCCCTCAAGATGAGCCTGCCCCCAGAGACCCACAGCCCTCCTGGCATTGGCTCTTGCTGCTCCCTCTGCCTGGAGTCCTTTCCACTGCCCACGGCCTAGGTGTAAGCCTTCCCTTCCTTCCAAGCTCACCTCTGATTATGACTCCTCCTTGGTAAGTCTGCCCGGGCCCTCCTGTCATGGCCAGGACCCTAGTTCCCTCTGCCAGTCACCTCAGCTCCTGGGCAAGATCACAGTGACTCATGCCCACACCCCAAAGCGCCTGGCCTGGCCCAGCTTGCAGAAGCTGCTGTGAGTGGCTCCACACTGCTGGGGCAAATTTTTATTTTTGATAGAGCGCTGAGAAATAGGTCTCAAGGGAGCTGTCTGCTGAGCCCCACTGTGTGCCAGGGTCTTATGTGCACGTTGTCCTTAATCCTCACCGCTCTTCTGGAAGGTGGGTGACCCCTGTGGTGGGGAGGAGGCCGTCTCAGGGAACGGTGGCAGCGCGAGCTTATGGAGCGTTTGCTGCAGGCCAGGCCCAAGTCTAAGCTCTCGGTTGATATTAATCGTTTAATCCTCTCAGCGGCCCTATGAGGTAGGCTCTACGTTCCCATTGTAAGGAAAAGAAAATTGAGGCACGAGAGTGCTTGAGTAACTTGTTCAAGGTGAATGCAGCTAGGAAATGGTGTAGCCAGGATTGGTACCCATCCAGCCTGGCTCTGGAATCTTCCCTGGGCCCTGTGCTGACCTGTCCAGACATGTACAGTGTGTGGGTTGGCCTGGAGTTGGGGTGGTCTAGCTCCGAAGCACATAATAAGCAGCTGACCTATCCACCTTACTAGCTGCACATGGCTTGTAATTGTCCTACACGAGGTTGAGTTGAGGGCCAAGGCCCTTATCTTCCATCCCACCTAGACCTGGGACCTCGTGAAGATGGCAAAGGGGAGCCAGGGCCGCCCCAGAGCCTGGGGCCACACCTCCTGCCGGCCCTGGGCTGGCTGAGTGGCCAGAGGAGGCCGCTGGGCACCTGTGCCCATCTGGGTTGCCTCAGCTGCTCTGGTTTGGGGCTGGTTTCTCGGGTGAGAGGGAAATTGGTGTGGAATCCCAGGCCAGCAAAATGCTGGTTCTCCCATTTCTTTCCTGAGTGACAGGGCCACCCTCTGCCTTTTGGGCCCAGTTTTCCATGTAGAACAAGGGACCAGTCTAGGTAAGTTCTGACAGTCTTTGCAGCCAGATTCTCAGGGGTGGTGTACCATGAGGCGGGGGGATACTGGAGGGCCTGGGATAACAGCATGGTGGCAGTCCCTGGAGCAGATTAGGGCTGCGTTTGGGCTGATATCTCTGAAGGGGCTCAGTTTGTCCTTGAGGCCTGGGTGTGGCTCCCGCTGCTGGCCTCAACGATGGGGTGGGGGCGGTTATCCTGCCAGCAGCCCCTATTGACCGGTGCCTTGGCCCTCAGGTTTTCGATGCGGGGGAGATGTTTGGGATTATGCAAGTGGAGGAAGTGGAGGAGGACGGGAGTGAGGACGAGGAGATGCGGGAAGTGCGGAAGAAGAGACCCAACCCCGGGAGCGAGCTCTGCTACAAGGTCATCGTGACCAGCGAGGTCGGGTTGCGGGCGGCTGACCCCAACAGGTAGGAGCGGGAAGCAGGCGTCCCATCACCCTGTGACTCTCAGGCCCACGGCCGTCGCCCTTGGGGATAGAGTAGTCACTGCAAACACGCACACGCTTCCTATGCACACGCTCCATCCGCTTCACCCCACGCCGAGCTGTGGCCCGTGTGCAGCAGGCCATGTCTGCGTTGGGATGCCAGGGGAGTGTTGGCCCAACACGGAAAACTCCCTTTTCATCACACTTAGGACTGTCATGAAGGAGCCCTGGGGGTATAGTGGTGAAGCGCTCAGCTGTTAACCTTAAGGTCGGCAGTTCGAACCTACCAGCTGCTCCCCAGGAGAAAGGTGTGGCAGTCTGCTGCTGTAAGGATTACCCCCTTGGAAACCCTATGGGGCAGTTCTACTCTATCCTGTAGGGTCGCTGTGGGTCGGAATCGATTCCATGGCAGTGTGGCTTAGTGCTGTCGTGGGAGCAGCTCCTCCAGGCCCTCACTCACTGTCACCGTGGCCCTACCACGTGTGTGTCAGAAGTTCTGGTTTTGTTGGTAAGAATGCGGTCACAGAGGGGAAGTTCTGGCCTGAGGTCACACAGCTGGTTCATGGTACAGCTGCTGGACTAGGTCAGTCTTTTTCCTGAGCTTCCCGCCATCCTGCTGAATCTGAGACTCAGGGCGGGGCCAGATCTAGCAGATTCTCACGGCACCTAAGCAACCAAACCATTCTAGGTGGTACTGACAGTTAACACTCACAGCTGCTAACTGAAAATTTGGAGGTTCGAGTCCACCCAGCAGCTCCATGGGAGAAAACCCTGGTGACCTACTTCTGAAAAATTGGCCACTGAAAATCCAGTGGAGCACGGTTCTCCTGTGACACACAGATGTTGCCATGAGTCGGAGTCAACTCAGTGGCAACTGTTCTTTGTGGGGTTTTTTTCTGGCACTTTGCCCAGGCAGGGTGAGGAGCATGGTCTAGTCACCTCTTCCCGTGAAGACACTGAGGGCCAGCACCCGCCTGGGCCTTACCCAGGCCACAGGGTAGGTGTGGGCAGAGCCAAGACTGCACCCCGGCCTTCCTACCTCCAGGGCCTGAGTGGCTGTGCTGAGTTAGGTCAGGGTGCAGGCCCTCTGCTGAGAATTTGTCAGAACCTTGAGGCAGAAGGCCGACGGCCTTGGAGTGTCATTGGCTTGTTTCCATACAGGGCCCTTCAGGGAAGGCACTATGGGGCTTTCCTGCTCCTTTCCCAGCCCGAGAGCTATGGGAGTGGCCACACCCACACCCTGACTCCGGACTTGCAGGCTCTCCTTTCCCACTGAGTCCAGGGCAGCACCCGCCCTGCCTGCCTGCCTGTTCCCGTCCTGCTGGCTCCAGACGCAGGTGCAGCAGTCCTGCACATGTGCTGTCCTCAGGTGGGGGTGGGACCTGGAGTCTTGCAGCCGGAAGTGCAGATTCCAGCCCTAGGAGCCTCTCCCTGGTCTGTAAACAGGAGGGGAAGGCAGTGGCCCCCCAGGTGCTGCGAGGGTGGAAGGAGATCTCAGGGCGAGGCTCTGCCCACTCGTCGTCACCCCAGAGTCTCCCCAAAAGTGCCGGAATGCCCCACATTTTCAAGATGAACCTGCCCCACCAACCCCCAGCCCTCCAGCTCCTGGGCTGGCTGCCTCCGGGCCTTTTTCTGTCTGGGAGTCCTCCCTGGCTGCCAGGCCTCCAGCCACACTCCTCCATCCTCCCTCCCTGCACCCCTCTGCCCCCTGTGCATCTGCCCGTGTCACCCGGGGGCCCAGCGCCTACAGGCCCCCAGCCACACTCCTCCGTCCTTCCTCCCTGCACTCCCCACTTTGCATCTGCCGGGTCACCCGAGGGCCCTACGCCGAGAGCCCGGTTCCGTGCTGCGTCGTGCAGCTCCCCAAGCATGAGAGCAGGGATTGAAAAAAAAACAAAACTGTTGCCGCCGACTCAATTCCAGCTCATAGGGACCGTATAGGACAGAATAGAGCTGCCCCTTTGGGTTTCCAAGGCTGTAACCTACGGAAGCAGATCACCACATATTTTTCCCAAGGAGCCACTGGTGGCTTGATCTGCCGAACTTTTGGTTAGCAGCCGAGTGCTTAACCACTGTGCCACTGGGGCTCCTTAACATAGATTATACAAAAAAGCCCAGTAATGTGGGTGTGAGTTGTGAGGCACAATAAAATGAATACTCCTGAGCTCCCCACCCAGCCTGCGCACGGCCACTGCCGTATTACCGGTCCGTCTGTTTTCAGCAGGAACAGGCGTGGAGCCAGGGGAGGCTGGTTTGCCTCAGGCCACTAGCTCCTCTGACTGTAGACCCCTAAGCCGGTGTTCCAGGCAGCCCCCATCTTTCTGGGCCGGGGGAGGGCACGCCCTGCAGGAGGGACGCGTCCTGCTCCCACGGAAGTTTGGCCTGCTGGCTCCTCTGACGTTTGACCCCTGAGGCCTCCCCCCAGAAGGGTCCTTCTGCTGCCAGGCCATTCCCAGAGGGAGTGGGAGCAAGCCGGCTCCTTTGCCCGAGCACCTGCCGTCCATCCATCAGGCCTTGGGGTGGCAGGAGGAGGAGCAGGTCCCCCCCAACCGGCCACTCAGACCCAGCAGGGTAATTACAGTGATCGCTGCGGTTTTTTGTGTGTCACACACGTGGGTACGTGGCAGGTTTTTCTTGTTCAGCGCTATGTCAGCCGGGCAGTGGGAGGTGGGGACTCCTACTGCCCGCATTTAGAGGTGTGAAGAGGGAGAAGAACTGCCCAAGGCCACACAGTGCGTGGTCAGCAGAGCCAGGGTCTCATCCTAGGCCCACGGGACACCTAAACCATGTGTGATGTTGGAGCTGGGGAGACGGAGCTCGGTGGGGCTGGGTGTGGGCCCAGGCCACAGCCACCGTCCCACTCCCCGGCAGCTGCTTTCCCCTCCCCGGCAGCTGCCCACAGCCTCATACCCACCGCGCCTTGTGCCCGCAGCATCTTCCTTGTTGACCACGCCTGGACGTACCGCTTGGAGCATGCCCGCCGGCAGCTGCAGCAGACACCTGGGCTGCTGCACCGAATGGCTAACCTGATGGGCATCGAGTTCCACGGTGAGGTGCCCAGTGCCGAGGCCGTGGACTTGGTGCTAGGAGAGATGTGGAAGTTCAACCAGACCTACCAGCTGGCCCACGGGGTGAGAGGGCAGCCAGCCCTGGCGAAGGGCAGACACTGACATGGGGCTCACTACCAGTGCCCTCTAGCTAGTAGGGGGTGGGACCACATGGAAACCACCTCGTTCCCTGCGTCCCCGTCACATCATATTATGTCTATTCCGAGCAGGCCAGTGCCAGGCACCCCAGAACCAGATGTTACCCAACTTTTGAGCTCATAGGAAACGGCCCCTCAGACCCCTAATCTTGGGCCCAGATGGCACAGCTCCCCCTTTCTTGGCCCCTCTAGCCTGTCCATGGCTTGAGTCCTTCATCCTTTGTAAAAGCCCTCAGTGGTTCCTGGAACTCCTTCTAACACACATTCTCCGACCTTCAGCACCCGCCCCTCTATGCACCAGCCTCTCAGGACTTTTAGCTTGGGAAAAGATGAATGCTTGTTTCTCATGATCTCAGCATAGACCTTGCCTCCTCCAGGAAGCCTTCCCTGAACACCAGCCCTATACCCACCCCCATACACAGGAAACCAAGCACATCCCTGTAGCTGCTGGGTTCTCTGCCCCATTCCCTGCCTGCAGCCCTGGCTCCTCCTCACCCAAATCACCGTACTGCGTCACACTGACCCGCTGACTTGTCTGCAGGGGTAGGGCTGTGTTCTCTGTGGAAGTACTGGGGGGCGTGTGATAATTTTGAAAGCGTGGAGAGCCAAGCGTAGGTGGGTGGGTGCCTGGTGTTTGGGTGCGTAAGTGGACAGGCCTGGCTGACATAGCTGTGGGGTCCACCCACAGTCAGCGGAGGAGAAGGTGCCGGTGTGGTACGTTATGGACGAGTTTGGCTCGCGCATCCAGCACGCGGACGTGCCCAGCTTTGCCACGGCCCCCTTCTTCTACATGCCCCAGCAGGTGGCCTACACGCTGCTGTGGCCCCTGAGGGACCTGGACACAGGCGGTAAGTCAGATCCTGCCACCACCCCAGAGGACGACAGGCCTGGGCCTGGTGTGCACCCACCAGCCCCTGACAGGCGTGTCTCGGTGCAGAGGAGGTGACCCGGGACTTCGCCTATGGAGAGACAGACCCCCTGATCCGGCAGTGCATGCTGCTGCCCTGGGCGCCGGCCGACATGCTGGACGTCAGCTCCTCCACGCCCGAGCCGCCCGACACGCACTACCAGGTGCGGCGCCGCCTCTGGCCCCTCTGCTTGGGCCACTTCTGAAAGACTGTCTGTGAGAGCACCCAGCATTACTGACCCAGCTGGCTGCCAGGCCCGGCTGGTTACCAGAGGGAGGGGAGGAAGATTTGGGGAGCGTTTGAGGGATGAGGGGCTCAGTGGAAATGAGCCGCCTGTGGTCCCACAGCTCGGGCTTGGACTGCACCCGACCTCGGGGACCTGATGCCCGTCTCCCCCTTTTGGACAGTTGGGAGATGCTTTAGGGGACTCTGCAGTCAGACTGGCTGTGAGTCCCCCTTGGTCCCAGTGTGCCAGGCACATTTCTTCCTCTCAGGACGTGTGCCTTGCTGGGGGTGTAGAGACGCTGTGTTCAGGTGCTCCATGGGGTGCAGTAGGCACTTGACAAGTAATTGTTAGGACTGTAACTGTCGTTAACCACAAAGGCACTTTCAGCGACCCAGCTCATGGGATGGGCAGGGCTTCGGAGACGGCAAGGAGCCAGCGAGGCCTGGGGCAGGGGAGTACCGTAGCCACTGTCAGAACCAGGCAGGACTGGGGAGGTGGGCATTAATGTCTGAGCCCCTCCCCGCGCTCTGGTGTGCTGCCACTTCGTCCTGTGGGTCAGGCCCACCTGAAGCCGGCTGGTGAGAAGCCTGTGCTTGGCACTTCACAGGACGCTGTAGTGCAGTCCTGACAGCAACTGTACTGAGTCGATCCTGTTTTTATCTTCCTTTTACTGGTGAGGAAACTGAGGCACAGAGGAGTTAAGTGACTTGGTCAGGGCTGAGGTCGCATAGCTGGTAGACAACTGGAATCCAGAACCAGGGGAGCTGACAGCTATGGCGATGCCACAGACTTGCCCCCATGGCGGAAGCTGCCCGGGCCCCCTCCCCAGCTTGTCATACACTCAGGCTGTGCCTCTGAGGGTTGTCGAAAGAATTAAGTAAGTTGACTCACATTAGAGTAGAAGGCCTCGGAGTGTTGGCTGGCTCTGTGAGTGCTGCTGACTGACAGGGGGCCCTAGCTGTGGCCCCGATGGCAATTTTTCTTGTAAATCTAAGTCAGTGGTGACTGAACGAACCACGATGAAGATGGCATCGCTCTTTTGGGTGTTTCAGACCCTCGTTGAGCACCCACCCACACGGGTAGGTGCTTAGTTGGTGAAGCCTTAGGGAACGCAAAGGGGCAAGGTTTAAGGATGGCTAGGACAAACACTCCTTGGTCTTGAGTTTGCTTTTTAATGGAACGTAAATTAAAATTGTCTTTTTTCTTGGAAAGCTGTGAACTGGCCAGGTAACAAATTACTTCAAAACGTAGCAGGTTAAAATAGCAGTGTTTGTCGTCTCATAGTTTCTGTGGAACAGGTTCAGGAGTGGCTCAGCTGAGCGGGTCTGACTCGGTGTCTCCCGCAAGGCTGCCATCTTGATACTGGCCGGGGCTGCGGTCCTCTGAGGCATGTCTGGCTGGAGAAGCTGCTTCCCCCACAGCTCTCTCACACGCCTGGCAAGTCAGTGCTGGCTGTGGGCTGGAGGCCCAGCCCCACACCAAGTTGTCCTGTCCACAGGCTGCTTGAGTGGCCTCTCACCATGGCGGCCGCCGTCCCCCAGAAGGAGTGATCTAAGAGAGCAGGAAGGGAGCCATGAATGCCCTTTATGACCTAGTCTAAGAAGTAACACCCTGTCACTTGTACTTTTTTTCTAATTATCAGATGTAGGGTGCTAAGTATAGCCCACACTCAAGGAAATGAATTGAGCCCCACCTTTAAAGGGAGTGTCACAGAGTTGGTGGACCTCTTTTAAGCCACTGCACTGCCCAGGTCTGGACCAGCCTTGGGGCTCCTCCCTCAGACAGGCAGCCCCTCCCAGGACAGGTTTGGCATGTTCTCAGTGCCTGTAGTTTGGAGGCAGCGTTGAGAAGATTCAGGGCCGTGTTCCCATCATTCTGTTGACACGAGACTGGGGTGTTCAGCACCCAGGGGGCCTTGAACCCCAGAATCCATTTGTAGAAAGGCTGAGCTGGCAGGTACTGGGTTCTTTTTGGGAACACTGCTCTTCGCTGCCTGCCAGTGCCTGAGCGGGGCGTGGAGCTCTGCAGAGCCCTTGTGGTGGGTGGTCTCAGGTGTGGAGAGGGGGTAGGCAGAGGCCTCTGGATGCTGGTAGCTGCAGCGTCTGTGAGAGGCCCTGACTGGGGTCCAGGTGTGTCCAGGGGGATGTTGGGCAGGCATGTGGCCCGTGCCATCCACCCTGACGTGCCAGGTAGGGGAGGCATATGTTCATGTGCCCCTTGCACTAAGGTCTGTCTCCACCCCTGGTGTCTCCTAGGCCATCTTGGAGGAGAACAAGGAGAAGTTGCCAGTTGCCATCAGCCCAGGAACGTATCCCCACGACCACATCTTCAAGTACGTACCCTTCTCTGGCCCAGGTGTGACTGTCCCTCAGTTGCTTTGCTCCCCCCTCAGCCGATCTCTCGGGGTGGTGCCCGTGCAAAGGGGAGGGAGTACTCCCCACCCTTCTCCTGGGGGCTGGCAGCCTAGGCATGGAGGTGACAGACACCAGGGTCCTGTTCTGGGATCTCAGAGAAAACACTACGGGACCAAGAGCGTGAGAAAGCAGATTGTGAGCTCTTCACTGACAACTGGGAATAGGCTGTGGAAACACTGGTGGCCGGCAAAGGGAGCTCCAAAGGGAAGGGTCAGCCTGACACAGGTCCTGCCTTCACCCCTGTCTTTGGGGTACAGAGGGGTCACGACCAGACTCGTCTGCCTGGGACTTTCTGCTTCCTGGGCACAAGGGTTCAGTCCTGGAAATGGAAGACCAGCCAGCCACAAGCCGGCTCCAAGAAAGGGCATCCAGGTGGCCAGGGCTCTTCCCAGCATCTGCAGGTGGGGCTGGTGGGTTACATGAGGGCAGGCAGGTGAGTCGAGGACCACCCCATGTGGAAACATGTGCATCTCCTGCCCAGGAGCCACGCCATTTCACAAATGAGGGTGAGGAGACACAGAGAGGGACGCTGGGCTGGATGGAGCAGGGCTGGGAGGCAGAAGAACAGGCGAACGCCACCACCATTCCCCCAAGCTGCTCTCTGGCCCATCACACTCGTGCCTCCAGAGGGGTCTCCAGGGAGAACTCAGGCAGAGGTGGGTGCTGTCTGCAGCTCAGCATGGGCTTTTCGGCAGGGTCTGCACTGATGTCCAGCAGGTGCTCAGCCATCTGACACACCCACGCTTCACCTTCACCCCGAGGGAGGCAGATGCCGACATCCTCTACAACTTCTCCCACTTCAAGGACTACCGGTAAGGCCCCGCCCGGCCACAGACTCCCCACTACCCTGCCTCCGGGGCCTGTGGCTCCCCTACCCACTGAGCTTTTTGCTCCACCTTGGCCCACAGGAAGCTCAGCCAGGAGAGGCCGAACGTGCTGCTGAACCAGTTCCCGTGTGAGAACCTGCTGACGGTCAAAGACTGCCTGGCCTCCATCGCCCGCCGGGTGGGGGGTCCCGAGGGACCCCCTTGGCTGCCCCGCACCTTCAACCTGCGCACCGAGCTGCCCCAGTTCGTCAGCTACTTCCAGCAGCGGGAGAGGCGGTGAGCCCCACCCGGAGCCATGGGACCCTGCAGCCCCTGCCCCACCTGCAGCACCCGCATCCCCCAGGCCTGCGCCCTCCCTGGTGCCTGCTGTGTGCCAGGTGACCAACACTGTGTGGGGCAGCTGATTCATGCACTGTGTGGTTCCTCCCAGGCCGTTGTTGGGCTGGTCTTTCCCCGGAAGCTACTCCCTTTGCTCAGCAAACTCCTACTTAGTCCCTGGGGCCCAACAGCCCAAGTCTCGTCTGTGGTGCCCGCCTCGGCACCCCAGGAGGGGCTAGGTGCTCTATCCTTTGCTGCCGCGGTCCTGGGGAGACGTGGCCCAGGGGGCAGGCCAGGACTCAGCTTAGTCAGCCGTCTCCCCCCAGGGGCAGGCCAGGATGCAGCTTAGCCAGCCGTCTCCCCCCGGGGCAGGCCAGGACTCAGCTTAGCCGGCCGTCTCCCCTCAGGATGCTTAGCTGGCCATCTCCCCCCAGGGGCAGGCCAGGATGCAGCTTAGCCAGCTGTCTCCCCTCAGGGGGCTTAGCCAGCTGTCTCCCCCCAGGGGCGAGGACAACCACTGGATCTGCAAGCCCTGGAACCTGGCCCGCAGCCTGGACACCCACATCACCAGGGACCTCAGCAGCATCATCCGGCACCGCGAGAGCGCCCCCAAGGTGGGCCCCGCAGCTCCATACCTGAGGGGGCGGGGGTGCAGGTGTGGGGGGAAGGCAGGCTCAGGAGGGGGCAGTGAGGCAGGGTCACCCGGCTTGTAGGTCGCAGCCCAGTCCGAGGCCCCCACCCACGCTTCTTCCACCAGGGGTGAGGGGAGCTGGGGGACAGCCCAGCTGAGAGAGGAGGGGGCCCTTCAGGGAAGCCGTCCCCGACAGTGCTTTGTAGCTCAGTGCCACCCACCTGCTCAGCAGCAGGGAGACTGCCAGGCCAGGACAGAGCCACCCGGTCATGGACAAAGGCTCTGTCGTGACCCAGGGCTACTCTGGGATGTATGAAGGGGGATCTGTAGGGCACACACTTACAGACCAGGACAAGGACCCTTTGCCATCGAGTCGGCTCCGACTCATGGCGACCCCACATGTCAGTGCAGAACTGGGCTCCGTAGGGTTTTCAGTGGCCGATTTTCCGGGAGTAGATTACCAGGCCAGTCTTGCACAGAATTACACAGCTGTGGGAAATGTCCATGGACAAGAAGCCAGAGGAAGTGTGCCAAAACGGTATAGAGATCTGGGGGAGTCGGGTGGGAAGTGGATGGAATATTGGGTGAGAGTCTGAGTTCATTTTTTTGTTTTGTTTTTCACCTTTTTAAAAATCCGTTACAGTTTTAGCAGCCTTTATCTCTCAGAGCACCGTGAGGTTTACAGAAACATCGGGCAGAAAAGTCCAGAGTCCCCCACCTCCCTTTGCCCCACAGGCTGCTTCTCCTAGTAACATCTTATCTTCTGTTTCCAGAACTTGGAAACTGTAGAGTTGTGTTTGTGTCCCTTGCAGTTAAAATAAAGATCAATATAAGGGCTGATACAATGTAGACAAGGGTTTGGGAAGCAAAAGGAAAGTAAAGTGCAGTGTGACTTGGCCACTGGGGGTGCCGGCACAGGCTCCCCATGGCACAGAGGTCAGGGCCCTGCCCGGGGGAGCCAGTGCTCAGGATGCAGGGGAGAGAGTCCATCTTCTCCGCAGTGAGGTGGCGGTGCCTGGACGCCCCACAGCCTGGAGCCTGGGAGGGCTGAGTGCCCTTGGCAGAGTTTGTCAGCCCAGGTGAATGAGGCCACATCTGTCAACCCAGGTTGTGTCAAAGTACATCGAGAGCCCCGTCCTGTTCCATCGCGAGGATGTGGGGATGGTCAAGTTTGACGTCCGCTACATCGTGCTGCTGCGGTCGGTGGCGCCCCTGCAGCTGTTCGCCTATGACGTGTTCTGGCTGCGCTTCTCCAACCGGTAACTACTGGGGAGGCTGGCAGGGATATCGAGGCTGGGCAATGGGCCTATCTTTACTTGGATCCAGAAATCCCTTCTCTACCCTAACCCAGTGAGTTACCGGCTGAGCTCATTTCACCTCCTGCCTGGCCTGCTTCAGAGGTCCCTCATCCCCCACGTGGTGGACGGGAATGTTCTTTGTAGAACATATCTGCCTACGGGAGTGTAGTGACACCTTGTGGACCCACAGAGAATGTTATTGGTCAGTAGGTCACTCACCAGCCAAACTCTGGGTGGGCCGTGGTGCCACTCACAAACACGAACAAGGGCGTGGAAACTGATGCTCAGCCTGGGCCGGTGGCCAGAAAGCTGAGTCTGACCACTCCACACAGACAAGGTGCCACTCAGGAACCCACATGTGTGTCTGTCTGCTTGTGTCCAGGCCTTTCGCACTCAATGACCTGGATGACTACGAGAAGCATTTCACCGTCATGAACTACAACCCTGATGTGGTACTGAAACAGGTGAGGCTATGGCAGGGCCAAGACCTCGCGGGCTCATGGCCGGTCGTTCAGGCTTCTGTTCCTGGCACTGTCACACCATCTCTGGTGAAGTTGGGTGGACAGTCGTTCCAAGGAGCTGCCTTTTAAGTTTTCTCGTCCAGAAGACTCCATGTGCCACACTTGGTGCATGTGTTCCCAAATAATCCTGCCCACAGCTGAGGAAACAAGCCAGGGAGATGAGGGGCTTCCCCAGATCCCACAGCAAGTCAGGAGCAGAGCAGGGGCTCACCCCCCACCTGATGCCCGCTGAGCACGAGGACAGCAGGGCTGGACAGATGTGTCCTGTGACTCCGCAGGAAGACAGTCTGTCCTGCGTGGAGGGGACGTGCTCTATCTAGGGAAGGTGCTTAGCGGGAACTGCTGTGTCTAGGCAGCTGTGCCAATGTCCTCTCCCTCCAGCTGGGCACCGAGCTGGCCTGCTGCTCCTCGGCCCCGAGGGCTGCAGCTCTGGGCCAACACAGGACCCAGAGCCCTTGTCTCTGAGCCAGGGTACCAAGTGCTTCTCCCCACGGGGGGCGGTGTATGTGTGTGCGCGTGGGTGCGTGTCCCATCCGGGCGTGGGTGTTGGGGCTTCCGGAGGGAGTCAGACCTGGCTTGTCCTCCCTGTGAGAAATCAGAGCCAACTGCCAGCCTACCCATGTGCGTTGGCTACAGCCTTGGCCCCGGGTGATCTTGCTGTCCCTTGGGCCTGTCGGAGCTGGTGCTGAGCAGTGAGCCCAGGCTGGGCCCTGCAGCCGGGTGGGGGTTCCGGCTGGGCCCAGGCGCGGGCTCTGAAACGGGTTCTGCACGGTCAGCTAGCCGCAGGGCAGCCCTCACACTCATCTGCTGGGCAGAGAGCATCAGCCCCACTTTACAGGTGGAGAAATGGAGGCTCAGGGAAGTTAAGCTGCTTCTCCAGGTCACACAGATCAGATCCAGAGCTCAGGCCCAGTCTCCTGCCCCTCACTGCACCCTGAAGGGTGGGCTGGATTTTCCCTGCCAACGCTGACCTCCTGTGACCCTCCTCCCGGTGTTGCAGGCAGGGGACGGGCTCCCTCCCCTCCCTGCAGGTGATCCTGGAGCCTGCCTGGAGGAGGCCTGGGACAGTGACATCCCTGTATCTGCTGCAGGTGCATTATGATGAGTTCATCCCGGCCTTTGAGAAGCAGTACCCCGAGTTTCCATGGAAGGGTGTCCAGGTGCGTCCTGAGCTCCTGGGGTCGCCCAGACTGGGACCTGCAGGAGTCGCCCCCGTCATGGGGGGTCCTTGGGCCCAGTTGGGGGCAGGGTGTGGCCCTGGGGAGGACCCCCAGAGGACGTGACCAAGGGCATCAGAGCACACTCAGGATAGTCAGGTTGACGTGGGAGTCAGGTTTGAGGGGACAGCAGGGGTACAGCTGGAGAGGCCAGCCAGACCCCACATGCTGTGCTAAGCTTCCTTGGTGTGTGAGGTGGAGGGGGCACTGAGAGAGGGGACGGGGCAAATTTACAAGGGCAGCACTGTGAGGCGGAGCTTCCGTGGCCAGGTCTAGAGACAGAGGCGTAGGAGGGGCAACTTGGGGCTAGGGCTCAGGAAGGCACCGTGAACCCTCCACAAAAGCTTCTCTGGGGGGCTAGACCCACCATGCAGGCCCCTGACTCTGCCTCCCCGGCCTCCAGGCTGAGATCTTCCAGGCCATCACAGAGCTGTTTCAGGCAGCGTGTGCCAAGCCTGCGCCTCTGGGCCTCTGTGCCTACCCTTCATCCCGAGCCGTGTATGCCATCGACCTCATGCTGAAGTGGGACGACCGCCCTGATGGTAAGGGGGCTGGGGGCTCCTGTCCTGTGACCCAAACCCCCCACCTGCATCAGGTTCTCCCCGGCCAGCCACCCCCCAATAGCAGGGAAGGCCCCCACGCCCCGTCACCACACCTCAGGGTGTCCTCAGAGCGCATGGCAGGGTGGGCCAGGCACTCACAGGAAGACATTGTGGGAGAAGGGTCTGCAGTGGGCCCAGGAGTGAGAGGCAGGAGCGTGCGGCCCCCCACCACCACCCCAGGCAGCACCGGCCAGGCCAGGCTTGGTTCCTCAGTGCCCAGCCCCCACCCCTTCCTGACCAAACTGAAGACTTCGGCGTCTCGGTGACGTACTCATACTGTTCCTGGGCCAGAACCAAACCTGTCCAGGCAGCTCCGGCCTCTGCAACGGGCGGCCTCAGCTAGGAGATCCCGGTCCTAACCCCACTGCTGCCAGGAGCTATGGGGCTTGGGCGCGCGGCCTCCCCAGGCTTCCCAGTCCCGACCCAGAACCTGGCCTTCACACCCCCGCCCCAACCCCACCCTCCTGGGAGCGAGATGCCCAGACTCGCCATCATACCCATTTCTTCGCCATCCAGGGAACCGGGTCATGCAGCCCCAGATCCTGGAGGTGAACTTCAACCCGGACTGCGAGCGTGCCTGCAAGTACCACCCGACCTTCTTCAATGACGTCTTCAGCACCTTGTTTCTGGACCAGCCCAGCAACTGCCATGTCACGCCTCTCCTCTAGGCCCATCTTCTGAGCGGCTTCTGCAAGGGCCGCCTCCCTGCCTGCCTGCCTGCCTGCCTGCCTGCCTGCCTGCCTCCCACCCAAGCTGGCCCCAGCCCAGTCCCCTGGGAGCACAGGGCTCTGCTCTCCGTGGGTCAGAGGCGGGACAAGGCAGGTGTCTCCAGGGCCAAGCGCTGCCCCAGGCCTGTTCCTCCTCGCACCATCCTGCAGCAGTTCACCCCCACCTCAGCCAAGAGCTCGCAGGCATCTGAGACCTTGATCATCCTGCAGAGGCGCTAGCGAAAGGGAGGCTTGGTGGAGCGTGACGTGGCCCTCCCTCAGCAGCAAGCCTCCATGGGAGAGTGGAAACCACCGGGGCGGTACAGCCGGGCAGGCTTCCTCCTCACCAGGAATCTGCTCCTGTGCAGGGGACCCCGGAGACCATGGGGAAACGCTGCTTGCCAGACCACACAAACCCTGCCCTACTGCCCGTGCCCAGCTCAGCCAGACCCTTTATCAGCACACCTGTGAAGGTCCAGGGTGGAAGACCCTGTCTTTGTCCTGGTCTCCTTTCCATTTGGTGAGGCTGGGCCTGTCCCTGGGTCACTGACACACAGTGAAGTCTACCCACTTGGGTCCCTGTTGTCCCCAAGGCCTCCCCATTGTGGGCACTCCAGTGCCTTCTGCCCTCCTGAGATCTTCTGGCGACGGCAACTCAGGACACATGGGTGGCCAAGGAGCACCAGCACCCACAGAAGACAATCAGATGCCATCTCCTACCAGGCTCTAGGGTCAGGATGTTGGACTTTTGTTAATTTTGGGGAGGAAAATGTAAAACTTCTAGTTCTTTCCTGCAATTGAGAGTCAGATGTCAGCATTTTTTTGGTAGCAGCAGTACCCCTGGGCCCAGCTAGTTCATGGGTTTGAGAAGCTGGTGGGGGGTCTGGCTCCTGGTGCCTGGGCTGCCCCCAGGGCATTCCCACTTGAGGGCGGTCGGGGTTGGGTGTGGTGGTCGCTTCGATCTTGAAGCCATAAAGGAGTCCTCCTCGTAGCAGAACTGGAACGAATCTGCCTCTGTCTCTGTCAGCTGTGTCTGCTCATCCCCAAGCTTGCTTCGTTTGAGGGCCTGCCCTTCGCGAGGGGACCGCCCTGCGGCCGAGTGCTGCTGCCGGCGCCTATTCCTTGGGGCTCTCGTTGAATGTCCCGAAGGCCAGGACACTCCATCCCTGGTTTTCTCCTGGGACAGCTGTGACATGGTACCCCCCCTCAACTTGATTTGTACTACAATAAAAGATGACTTTCTCTTGTACAGGTGCCTCAGTTTCTCTCGGGGGGCCCTGGAACCACAGGCTTCATGTCCGGAGTCTAGACACAGGCTTTGAGAAATAAGAGAAATAAGATGATGTTAGACCCCAAGTCCCCCAGCCCGGCGCAGCATCTCAGCTCCAGGTCCGTCTCAGAGAGGGCAGCAGTGGGGCATGAGGGCTGAGGCTGACCCTGTGCCGCCCACAAGGCCCCAAGGCCTCCGACTGCTGGGTGAAAATCTGGTGGCCTTGGCAGAGGGATTCTCTCTGCGCCTGATCTCACTGGAGGGGGGCGGATGTGATGAGAGAATCAGCCCCTCGGGGTCAGTAGGTGGGTCCAGTGAGCTGGCACTGACAAGTGTCATCCAGGAGGAGGGGGAATAGTGACCCCACTTGGTGTGGAGATGGATAAACGAGGACAGAGCTCCCCACTGCCCCCACGTGGCTGTTGGGGGGCCGCACAGACTACATGCAACTTGCTGGAGCTACCCAGGACCAGAGCTCACTCTAGTGTTTGCTCAAAAGCTGAGCAGGGTTGACGCCCCAGCTGTTCAGTCCTGTTAAGAAGCCAGACTGCAAGACATCCTACCCGTAGACACGGGAAGCCACCAGGATCGGCCGCATAGCCAGGCCCTCTGGCTTCTTGCTGAGGTCCTCACTCCTCTGACCAGAGTCAGGGCCACAGCCGGAAGGCCGGACAAATGCCGAGGGAGGTGCTGGGGCGCCGCTTCCTGTCCACTGAATATTTCTGGTACACTTTCCTGCCCTTGTCGCTTCCTGTTTCAAGAATCCATCAAAAGCTGGAATTTGTATAAGTGCTGGATATTTGGAGTGGACCGAGAGAATCCCAGTGGTAGTAACTATACCAAGGTTCTGTGCTGAGACGGAAGAATCCAGAAGGTAAAGCTCAGGAGGCTGACCATGAAATTTAGAAAGCCTGTCTACGTAAATGTGTCCCGAGGTGGTGGCTCTCCCGCCAAGAAGCCAAGGACACATGTCTCCTAGTACCGGGGGGCCAGGTCCCCACGTGCACAGAGGGGCTTGTCGAAACCCTGTTGTCACTAGCTGCCATCGAGTCGGCCCCCATGTATAGCACCTTTTTGTGCCACAGGGTTTTCATGGGCTGATTTTCAGTAGATCACCAAGCCTTTCTTCCTGGTCTTAGTCTGGAAGCTCCACCGAAACCTCTTCAGCATCATAGCAACACACAAGCCTCCACTGACGGATGGTGGCTGCCCATAAGGTGCATCAGCTGGAATCGAACCCAGGTCTCCAGCATGGAAGGTGAGAATTCTACCACTGAGCTACACTGCCTTCCTGGAGCACTCCTCAGAAACTATTGCTTTCATGCTGGCGACCAACCAGCAGAGCCTTCTCGGTTCGTGTGAACAGTCTTGTCTTGTGACATGTTCCAGTAGCGGCTTTCCTGCCAGGCCACGGGAGGGGGAGGTGGAGGCAGGCTCCAGCGGGTCTTGGCTGCGTGCAGCCGCCCCAGGAAAGAGCTCAGACCGTGAGGACTTGGTAAATCTGAGGAATGGCGTCTCCTGTGAAACCGGCGTGGACATTGCCAGAAACCTAAAGCCCCTGGTAGATGGAAACACCTTAGAAACAGGAAGAATGGCACCTGGTCGTGAAGAACGCGGAAAGAAAGCATCGCTCGGGCCTTAACAGAAAGCCACAAACATAATGGCAACAGTGTCCTCCTTGAGCGCCCATTTGTCCAGCCAGTGCCTGTTTTGTGGTCAGGAGGAAATCCGATGTTGGAGGCGGACAAGCCCACAAGTTTGTGGAATGGGCAAAACCAGTCCGGACGGCCACCGCTGGAATCGCAGGCGTCCCTGCGCACTTTCTGTAAGCCCGAAAAAAGATGGGCCCATGTGGGCGCCCGTGCACTGCGAAGGCCCAGGCCTGCTCGCAGAGCATTCTGGGGCAGGAGGCATCCTGGCCTCTAAGTCAGTGGTGGCGCGGACTTCTCTGCTCCTGGGGCTCAGACAAGTGTCCGAGGCACAAAGCTCAGGAGGGATCGAGCTTTGACCATGTGGGAAAGCCTTGAGCCATTGTCGTCAAGTCAACTCTGACTCATGGTGACCCCACGTGTATCAGAGTAGAAGTGCACTCCACAGGGGTCTCTGTTTTTTTATAACACCTATTGAGATATAGTTCACACACCATACAATTCTGCCATTTAGCACATACAATGGTTTTTAGCACATGCACACGGTTGTGCGACCATCACCGTCATTCATTTTAGAACATTGTCATCACCATAAAAAGAAACCCCATGCCCATTGCCAGACACCCCCACTTTCCCCAAACTCCCTGCCCCAACGCTGGCTGCTCCATAGGTTTTCAATGGCTGATTCTTCGGAAGTAAATCACCAGGCCTTTCTTCCGAGATGCCTCTGGGTGGACCGGAACCGCCAAACTTCCGGTTAGCAGCTGTGCACAGTAACCATTTGTACCTCCTGGGAACTGCTGGAAAGCCTTAGAAATAAATTAAGAAAAAGGACGCACAAAGCCTCTGCTCTGACGTGTGTCGGTAGCGCACGTGGGGCCGCCGAGGGCTCGCTAGGTGCTCCTGGCCCCTGCGGAGTGCGACGTGCTGAGCATGGATGCCACCACAGCTGAATGGGGGAGACCGGCGTGGTGACCACTCAGACAGTGAGCTGTCCCCTGTCAGAACAATCTGGACAATGCTGTCAGCCGAGTTTTCATGGTCTCAGGCCACTTCCAAAGGTGAGAGTAGGAGGAAGGCAGGGGGGCCATGAGAGTGGAGAGAGCAAACACCACACCTGCGAAATGGTGATGAAACCTCCACGTGTGGAAATATTGCCTATTTGAATAAGCTGCTTCTGTCAACTGAAAAACCAAAGAAGAAAAAAAAACAAACTCATCGCTGTCGAGCCAATTACAACTCACAGCAACCCTAAACTGAATACACTGTGGACTGCCAAAAGAACGAACAAATCCGTCTTGGAAGAAGTACAGCCAGAATGCTCCTTAGAAGCAAGGATAGTGAGACTGCGTCTTCCATACTTTGGACATGTCGTCAGGAGGGATCAGTCCCTGGAGAAGGACATCATGCTTGGTAGAGGGTCAGCGCAAAAGAGGAAGACCCTCAAGGAGATGGATCGACACAGTGGCTGCAACAACGGGCTGAAGCATAACGATTGTGAGGATGGCGCAGGACCGGGCAGTGTTTCATTCTGTTGTACACAGGGTCACTATGAGTCAGAATTGACTCGACGGCACCCAACAACAACAACAATCTACTGAATAAGCAGTAGCCCAGCAGGTGGGGCCTAGCCCAGTGAGGGGCCTGGTCCTTGGAGGCTGCTCTGCTGAGCGCTGCCCAGGACGCAGCCTGCCTGTGTGTCCGGCACTTTGCCACATCCCATTTCAACCAAACAGCTGCCTGCAGAGGTCGTGGGCCACCTGATTTAAGGCTAGGGATGACACTTCCAAACCCAGGTGGGTAAGGGCCAAAGAGGAGCTGCCATCCGTCAATCCTATGGTTATAGACACAGCTCTTACCACCTTTTGACACCCCTCGCCTCCTGCTGCTTGGGGTGTATGGGCTGCCCCTGGTGGGGAGAGCCTGGTATGGCCCAGACACCCTAGTGGCAGGTCAGTCAGCATCCCCAGCTTGGGCCACACCCTGGTCCTGGGCAAGGCCAGTTGAGGACCCTGCTTGGAGCCCCCACAGAGCCAGGCATTGAGCCAGGTCAACTGTGCAGCCCGCTCCTTCCAGAACCTTCCCTGAGCGTCCTAGAAGCCACGGGCCATGGACGGGACCCCACGGTCAATGCCCATGGTCTTGCAGCTCGAGCTGGTGTGGGCCCCAGATTGAACCCTTGCAGGGTCCTGGGAGGGTCCCAGAAAGCGTCAGGTATCCCCAGCCGGGGCAGGTGGAGCCCACAGGAGGACGGGCCCTGCAGCTGCCCAGCCCCTCCCATCTCCACAGCCAGAACCCCCCAGGGAGGAAGGCCATCGCACAAGAGGTTAAAATTTTATTTGGCTTATAAAACACATTCCTTCATGCTCCTCTCAGGCAGGAAGCGTGGGACGCTGCTTGGGTGCAGATAGGGGCTCAGCCCGGACCACCCGAGGCTGCTGGGGACTCAGACAGAACAGCAGACCTATGGCAGTGAAAGCATGGCAGCCACCACCACAGTGGCTCCTGACAGGCAGCGGCCGCAGTCCTCAGCTGGGCATCCTCACTCCGGGGACCGCCGGCCACTGCGCCGACCGCGGTTGTCCCTCCACACGCAGTAGTTGAGCGTGGCCGCAAAGGCCAGCCAAGCCAGATACGGGTACAGCAGGCGGGCAGCCACCGGGCTCACCTGGTACCAGGCCACAGTGGTGGCAGCTGCTGCCCCACCCGTCAACAGGAGGTCCACCAGGGCCTGCAGAGACACAGGAGAGGGGGACAGGGAGGCTGAGGCACCAGGTCTGCACAGGGGATGTGTCCAGCTCCCCCGCCACCCGCTGGACTTGGGAAGCACTGGAACCCCCATTCTGCCTTCCAGTGACATGGCCAGGCCCTCACCCCATTTTCAGCTTCAGTGCCCTCATCTGCGAAATGGGAACAGCCCCCCTTCCTCACCCGTGATGTGTGTACACGTGTGTGCCTGTACGTGATGGAGCCGCGAGAGGACACAGCACGTTTGAGGGCGAGGCAACCACCGCGAGGCCCCAGGCACCTGTTTCCTCCCCCGAGCTCCAGAGCCCTTGGAGAGGGCAACCCTGTTCTCCCAGCACTACCGTGAGGCCCAAACAAGATCGTTAAGGGAGAAATGTCTGCTGTAAACTGTCCCAGGCTGTCCCCAAGAGGTGACAGTGAGTGGGGTCACACCCCTGTGCATGAATTCCGCCAACTCAGAAAAGATCTTTTGAAAGAGAAGCAAATGTTGACTCGGTGGAGGTGGCCCCCAGCTTGCTGCCAACGTCTCTTCAGGCGCGGCGCCAAGTGTCATGTGGAATTTTCCGATAAAATGGCCACGAACCCTAAGCAGAGGCACCCTGGTGGCACTGTAGTTAAGTGCTTGGCTGCTAACTGAAAGACGAGCGGGTCAAAGCCGCCAGAGGGCTCCGCAGGAGACAGAGGTGGCAGTCTGCTTCTGTGAAGACTGCAGCCGTGGAAGCTCTGGGGGCAGTTCCACCCTGCCCACTAGGGTCGCTATGCACCAGGATCCGCTCAACGGCAACACGTTTGGTTTTAGTTTGGTTTTAAATCCCAGCAACTGCATCGACTGCAGCCAGAGCCCCCAGGAAACCCTGCTGAGGGGCACTCCAGGGCATCGGTCCCTAAGGACTTCTAGGGGCACTCCAGGGCATCGGTCCCTAAGGACTTCTAGAGACATTCTGGCTGCATCCGAGATGTGACGTCCCCACAGTCCTTGGGAGAGGCCAGAGAGACAAGCCGAGGCCATACTTACCCAGCCCATTTCGTGGGCACCAAAGAAGATCGGGGGCCATGCCCAGTTCAGGGCCAGCTGTCCAGCGTAGAGGCCCAGGGGGACCACGGCCTCTTCCGAGAAGCCCCCCAGCTCTTTCCAGACCAGGTAGGAGCCATACCTGCAACAGAGCCACCTGTCAGAGCACCTGCCAGGAAGAGGCCAGGAGCCTCCCTGGCCCTCGGTGGACACTGTGAGGGCTCAGGCATGCCCCTGCTCTCGGGGAACCCAGGTCAGTCGGGGAGCCAGAAATTCTGCCCAAGCACTGCCTGCTGTGTGACTCAGAGAAGTTGCTTGACCTCTGCAGTGCAGTGAATTATTTAATATGGTCCTTTCTAGTCATAGTCTTTGTTAACTCCCACCAAATGACTGGGTGGGGCTATGCAAATGCGGTGCTTGTGGCTCAACAAGGGGATTGGATAGCTTGCTAATAATGTAAATAAGGTGCATGGAACCCTTGTGGGGGTGGGCTATGCAAATAATAAGGTGTATGGAACCCAATTTTGCCATCCTTCTAGGCTTAAAATGACCCAACCCAGAGCAGAGGGGGCCTCACTACTACCAAGAAACCAGAGCTAGGAGTGGAGTGCATCCATTGGACCCAGGATCCCTGTGCTGAGAACCTCCTAGATCCAGGAGACAGACAGGGAGCTGTAACACCAGCAATGGTGAGAGATGGCAGCAGAGCCTGGAGGCGGGGCACTGGGCTTCCCAACCCATGGAGGGAGAAAGCTGCGCATCTTGGAGCAGGCGGCTTCCTGGCAGAGTGGGTGCCTCTGAGCACTTAGTGGTGGAGCTAAAAAGCTTTTTACACTTGCCCGAGCAGGACAGAGGCCAGGCTGAGAGGCTAAGGGCCAAAGAGACCCCTGCCTGCGGGCACAGCTGAGATGAGGCTGTCCTGATCAAAGAATTGTATACTGAGTATTTCCTGATCCTGAATTGTAACCTGTTAACTTCCCTAATAAAACCTTAATCATGAGGTGTGGTCTGTGAGTTCTGTATGACCAATGCAACGTTATCGAATCCAGCAGAGAAGTAGAGTGTGGTGGGAGGGACGGTTGGTGTCACAATTGGTAAAAAGTTTGGGGAGAGGAGTACTGCCTGACCTCCGTCTCAACGATCAGCCTTGGGCTGTTGACGGTGGTTGATAATGACTCTCCTCCCCCGTTGTGAAGTCAGACAAGGTCACAGGCCCCCACCGCCATGCCATTCTCACCACCTCTCTGGGTTACCTCACAAGGTTGCTGTGGTATTTGAGTTAACACATTTCCTGTGCTTAGGGCGGTGCCTGGTACATTGTCATCATCATCAGTGCTGCGAAGGGGGAGGCACATGGGGTTTGTGGGTGAAGGGGGGGTTCCTAAACCACCCAGGGATGCTGCACAAAGGACAGAACATTTGGCCTGGGCCCTGGAGGACGAGTAGGAGTTTGCCAGGGGGAAGGAATTGAACGTGCAAAGGCTTAGAGGCAGGCGTGAGACCCTGAGTGGGTCTGTGTGACCACAGGGTGAGGTCTGGGGAGGGGGGTTGAGGGGAGGGGTGACTGGAGAGGCGGGTGAGGCTCTTCTGGCCTCGAGGGCAACACCACCACCAATAATAACAGCTAATGCCTTTTAGCTCTTACCTGCACCAGGCACTGCTCTAGCACTTTCTAAGCATTAATTCATTCCACCCTCATGACAATGCCATGAGGTGGGCAGTACTATCACCCCCATTTTACAGGTAGGGAAACTGAAGCACAGAGGTGAAGTCACTGCCTGAGACCTCTCAGGATTTGAACCCAGGGGACCTGGGGCTGGAGCCTGGCTCTTAACCAGCAGTGAGAGGTTTGACCTTATCCAGGGCCACAGGGAACCACCAAGGGAGTGGCTCAGTCCCATTTGTGCTTTGGCAGGGTCTTGATGGTGGCAGGTATGTGTGTGTTGAGGGGAGATGCCTGGAGGCTGGAGCAGGTAGAGGCAGCAAGAGCGGTGCCTGTGCCAGGGTCCTCCACATGGGAAGTGATGGGGACCCCGCTGGGCAGAGCCTGCAGCAGGGAACACTGGAGAAGAAGGGTGGGAGGCTGACCACACCTCCTGGGCACAGTCCCCACAGGAACCACCAGGGGGTGCCTTCCCTGGTCTGCACTTCTTTCCTGCATCACATCCCAGGGGGCCTTTGAGGCCAGACTGCTGCCCAGAGAGCGGAAGGGACTAACCTGGGCAGGCAGAGGAGCTCTTGCCGGGTCCCTATGTCTAGGAAGGCCACGTGTCCCTCCTCTAGAAGACGAGGGTTGTGAGGATGAGGCAGGTCGAGGCCCGGCGCCCTGCTGGGGCTCAGTGCACGACAACAGGAAAGCCAGCTGCAGTAGGGTCAACTCCAACTTGCAGCAGCCCCATAGGTGTCGGGGAACTGTGCTCACAGAGTTTTCATTGGCTAATTTTTGGACGTAGAGGGCCAGGCCTTTCTTCCTAGTCTCTCTTAGTCTGGAAGCTTCCCTGAAACCTGTTCAACGTCCCAGCAACAAGCCTCCACTGACAGACAAATGATGGCCGTGCCAGGAAGTGAACCCGGGTCTCCCACATGGCAGGTGAGAGTCCCACCACTGCGTCACCACTGCCCCAAGCAGCTGCCGTCAAGTTGATTCCGACTCACGGCAACCCCATGAGTGTCGGAGTAGCCCTGTTCTCACCGGGTTTCCAGTGGCGGATTCTTTGGAAGTAGATGAGCAGGCCTTCCTTCCAAGCCACCTCTGGGTGGGCTCGAGCCTCCAACCTTTCAATTAGCAGCCGAGCACCACTCAGGGACTCCCAATGCACAGCAGCTACCGTTACTGACGCCGTGGTTATTTATCCTCAACCGAACTGTCATCAGAGGCGTGCACGCTGGTGACCACAGCAGCACTGACACTGCTCTGAACGTGACACACAGAGGCTGGCTGAGCCCGGAGTTGTGAAACAGCCAGGATGCCAGTGTGAGGTTACGTCACCCTGGCGGCCTCTCCCCAGGGGCCCAGGAAAAGAAAGTTGGGTTGTGCAACCAGTGGGCCCCCCAGCTTTCTCCTACCTGGTGGCTGCCAAACCAGGCTGGTGAAATGGCTGCTCCGGGTCTGCCCCACCAACTGCCCCGGGACCTGTAAGCGGGGGATGGCCCTGCCCAGCCTGCTCAGGGGGACCAAGCCTGACTGTGCAGGTCAGCGCCGGCCCACCTACCCCATAGCCGAGTAGAGCGTGCACCAGATGGGGCTGAGTGTCCAGTAGGGTGGGTGCCAGGTTGGCTTCTGCAGGCTGGCATACCAGTGGAGACCCTCTCCGTGGATGAAGTGGGAGCTCAGGAAGCCCCCCAGGCCAGGTACCAGTGTGAAGCCCAGAGCGGGCACCCAGGATGGGGCCATGGCTGCTGCAGCTGCTGCTCTGGAAAGTTCTGAAAGAGAAGACAGGGCTTTGGTAAGAGTGGGAGGTGCCCCAGAGTGGGGGCAGGTCCCGAGGACTTGTTGCCACAGACCTGGGGTCAGGCCATGGGCTCCTTCAGTGGCACCTGGGGTAGGTGTGTCACCAGACCCAGTTCACTGACCAGTGGTCGACGGATCAAGAGGTGTAGAGAAGCGAGAGGCAGGGAGGGGCTGGAGTCACACCCGCATCCCTCGCCCAAAAGCTCAAGTGCCTCTCTTCCACCCAAACTCCTGACCCACCCAGAAGGCTGCCCCTGCATGGCCGGGAGCCTCAGGTGCCCCTCCCTCCAACTCAAGTTCCACCTCAGCTCCTGCCCCAGCTGTGAGGGTCCTGCACTCCCCTACCCTCATCCTTGACCTTGGGTCTCCTGGCAAGAGAGAGCCTCCTCTCTGCCACCTCGTCCAGAGAAGCTTCCCCAGGCCAAGTGCCAGCCCCTGGGGGCTCTATGGGGCCTGCGTGAGCCTTCTCCCAGGTCAGCCCATTTATACCCTGCTTCATCCCAGACTAACTGCTAATGGCCTCCTTTTACTCTCCAAAGTGTCCCTTTTACAAGTGATCAGGGTTAATATCGCCAGTTGTTACGGACTGAATTGTGTCCCCAAAAAAGGTATGTCAACTTGGCTAGGCCATGATTCCCAGTGTTGTGTGGTTGTCCATCATTTTTCATCTGACATGATTTTCTTACGTGTTGTGAATCCTGCCTCTATGATGTTAATGAGGCAGGACTCAACCTATAAGATTAGGCTGTATCTTCAGTCAGTCTCTTTTGAGATATAAAAGAGAGAAGCCAGCAGAGAGACAGGGGGATCTCATACCACCAAGAAAGCAGGCCTGGGAATACAGCATGTCCTTTGGACCCAGGGTTCCTGCACAGAGAAGCTCCTAGCCCAGGGTACGATTGATGATAAGCACCTCCCCCAGAACCAACAGAGAGAGAAAGCTGTCCTCTAGAGCTGGGCACCCTGAATTTGGACTTCTAGCCTCCTAAACTGTGAGAGAATAAATGTCTCTTTGTTGAAGTCATCCCTTGTGGTATTTGTTACAGCACCACTAGATGACTAAGACATTTCAACACGGTGAACCCCCCATACAACTTACTCACACAAACGGGCCACACTTTCACGGCATTCTTGCCCAAAATGCATAACCCCAGCCAGTCACGGGAAAAACCAAACTATCCTGCACGAAGGAGCATTCTACAAACAACAGAGCAGGATTCTAGCCGTCTTCAAAAGTGTCAAGGTCGTGAAAGACAAGGGAAGACGGAGGGAACCATCCCAGACTGCAGAAGACTAAAGAAAAACAGCATCAGATCCCAACAATGTGGGGCCCTAAGTGGGATCCTGGAACAGACGGAGGACAACAGTGAAAAACAGGGGAAATTCAACTAAGGTCTGTAGTTTAGTTAATAGTACTGTGCCAGTGTTAATTTTCTGGGTTTTGTCACTATATTATTAGAGGAAGCTGGTAAAGGGCAAACGGGAACTCTTTCTACCATTTCGCAACTTTTCAGTAAGTCTAAACTTCGTTCAAAACAAGGCATTTAAAAAAAAAAAAAGTATCCTAGTTTGAACAATAAATTGCATGGTCCCCTATCTCATAAGACCAGACTTAATGGTCTGACTGAGACTAGAAGGACCCCGGTGGTCATGGCCCCCAGACCTTCTGTTGCCCCAGGACAGGAACCATTCCCGAAGCCAACTCTTCAGACATGGATTGGACTGGACAATGGGTTGGAGAGGGGTGCTGGTGAGGAGTGAGCTTCTTGGATCAGGTGGACACTTGAGACTATGTTGGCATCTCCTGCCTGGAGGGAAGATGAGAGGGTGGAGGGGGTTAGAAGCTGGCGAAATGGACAGGAAGAGAGAATGGAGGGAGAGAGCAGACTGTCTCATTAGGGGGAGAGTAATTGGGAGTGTGTAGCAAGGTGTATATGGGTTTTTGTGTGAGAGACTGACTTGATTTGTAAACTTTCACTTAAAGCACAATAAAAATTACAAAAATTAAAAAAAAAATTGCATGGTCCCCTAACTAGGTCCCATGGACTCATGCTGACTCCATGTATGTCAGAGTAGGACTGTGCTCCATAGGGTTTTCAATGGCTGATTTTTTGGAAGTAGATTGCCAGGCCTTTCTTCCAAGCTGCCTCTGGGTGACTCAAACTACCAACCTTTCCGCGAGCAGCTGAGTGCATGTTCAATATATGTTAACTGATCAGTCCCTCCTAAGTCCTCCCTGGGTCCCCCTGGTCCCCTGACACCCTCTCCTGGCTCCATTCACTACAAAAACCTGTCGCCCTCGAGTGGATTCCGACTCCTGAAGACCCGGTGTGTCACAGAGCAGAGCTGTGTTCCACAGGGTTTTCCTGACTGTGACTCTCATGGAAGTGCCTCACCAGGGCTTCCTCCCTGGGCGTCATGGGGTGGGTTTGAACCACTGATCATTAGGTTAGCAGCTGAACACAAACTGTTCGCACCACCCAGGGGCCTGCCCACCACAAAGGCCCCTCTGACCATCCACTGGCACCACACCACTCCTGCTCTGAGACCCTTGGTACTGAGGGGAGGGTGCTCATGTCACGCTGCCACAGCACCCAGTTGGGGCTCAGGAAACCCCAAAGAGGGCTGGCTCCAGCTGATAGAGCATGGAGTTTGCCACCCAACTGCCCTGTTGGGCACAATAAACCAAGGCCCCAAAGGGGTGGTGACCTCCCCAAGTCCTGAGCCCTGTGCTCCTGCCCACACCCAGGCTGCCCCCTCAGCTGGCCCGGCTCCACTGCCACCGGAGAGTGAGAAAACACGGAGGTCAGACACCACACGTAGGGAACTTCTCCTAAGCAGGAGATTCCTGAGGCCCCCGGGGGACTGCCCAGATCCTGACTCTCCAGGCTGGGGCATAGTAGGCAGGGACAGAACCCACCAAGCTGAGTCACACCGGGCTGGGCTGGGCTGGGCAGGATGGAGAGAATTCCGGTCTGGGATGGGGCCCAGGGAGGGCCAGGGGAGGGCCAGGCGGTACCATGGCAGGGAAGGGGCTCTGGGCTCCAGCAGAGGCCAAAACAAACAAACAAAAAAAACCAAACCGATTGCCATCTTGTCAATTCTGACTCATAGCGACCCTACAGGACAGAGTAGAACTACCCCACAGGTTTTCCAAGGAGCAGCTAGTAGATTCGAACTGCCGACCTTTTGGTTACCAGCCAAACTCTTAACTATGCACCACCAACCAAAGCCCCCATCGAAACTGTGTTTCTATCTCCTCCAGAAGGTAAGAATCCAAGCCTTGGCATTCCCTCTGGTCTGCCTGGTGATAACTCCCAACATCTGAGACTGCTTCCTCCTACATCAGGTGGGTCTAACCTGCCCTGCCTGCTCCACAGGGTCCCGGGGAGGGGGCAACGCTTGCCTAAAAAACTGTAGACCAGTGAAGGGCGCAGATATCAGTGTTGGGGGGCACTTGCCCCATTTCCTCCAGGGAAAGCAGTGGCTCAGGCCAGACCCAAGGCCGAGACCACACTGGCCATGTCAGCTGCTGGACACTCCTGGGTAAAATGCCCTTCACAGAAGGTCCCCTTCGAGGCCAGGGGCCACTCACAGGGGAGCACCCCCAAAACAGAGGCCTGGAACAGGACAAAGCAGAGGGCTCAGGGCGTGGAGTCAAAGAAGGTTCAAGGCCTTGCTCGACTCTGACTACCCTCGGGCCTATGGAGAACATGGCACTTGGTGGAATGTGTTACTTCATTTATTCTTCACAGTGACCACAGGGAGGGGACCTGCAGCTTCTCCCCTGAGACACCTCTCCCTTGTGGGCCTCATTAAACCCACTGTTGTCGAGTCGATTCTGACTCATAGAGACCCTATAGGACAGAGTAGAACTCCCCATAAGGTTTCCAAGGAGCAGCTGGTGGACTCAAACTGCCGACTTTTTGGTTAGCAGCTGAGCACTTAACCGCTGCACCTCCAGGGCTCCTTGGACCTCATTACTATTCCCATTTGCCAGACGAGAAAACTGAGGTGCGGGAGTCACAGAACTTTCCAGGTCCGAGTGATTCCAAAGCCACTACACCCTTTCCCCATCTTCAAGAGGAGACAAGGAATGGACACTGAACTGGGTCTGCTGGGCCGAAGCTCTGGGCGGGCCCACGAGATCACCCACCAGCGATGCCACTCGCCACCACACCCCCTGTCTCCTCGATCAGATCATTGGTAACATGCACTTGACGCCTGCCCCAAAGCCTGCAAGGCCGAGGGCGGGATGGAGGACGCAGGTCGCTCCCCACCCCACCTCAGCCGTCAGCCCTCTGCCCAGCGCCAGAAAATTCCGCATTAATCTCTCCACCCCCAGCGCCAACAGGTAGGCACCAGACCTTACTTCAGCCTGGGGGCAGCTAGTTACAGGATCTGCAGCCCCCTCCCCATGTCCCTGGGAGGCTTCACTCCTGGCCAGGAGACTCCAGGCCCACCCCTGCCGGTGGGGTCTCATCTCCTGGGCCTCTGTGTCCCCATCTGTGACACGGGGGCTGACTGAGCCAGCGGGCCTCTGGGGACCTTCCTTTTCTCTGAGGTCTCCCTATAGAAGGTGACAGAAACTGATGCCCAGAAACAGAACCCTTTTCTCCTGGGCTGAACCCAGCCCCCCTGGAAGCCACCACTGTCTCAGGGACTTGTTTTCAGTCTCTCATTCTTTAAATGACTCACGACTAATCCTCCTCATTAAAATTTTTGTAAAACTTTTGAATTATGAAAGTAACCACTGTGACGACGGGTAGGAAAAGTTCTGAAAGGACCCACGGGGCAGGGGTGGGGGAGTCGGGGAGGGACCCCTGGGTGAACAAGGGTGGGGGGTTGCTTTATCGGGAATGACTGCTTTTTTCAACAAAGAGAGCCTTCAGAAATCAACTGCACAATCAAAGATAAGTAGAAGAAAATACAAACAAGAGAAACACAGCTTCGAAAATAAAATGAAAAAGCAACACTGTATGAGGTAAAAAGCAGTTCTCCGCGCTCAGCCAAGCCCTCACCACATCCCTGAGGAAGCCACAGTCAACAGTTCCTGGAAGAACCAGCTGGATATTGTCACTTCTCGGCCACGCACAAAGGTGTGTCTACACACACGCGCACACACTCCACACACACACACATTTACACACACGGTGCGCACACACGCATGCGTGCACACATACCCACACACACACATAAGCTCACACCAACCGCATCAGGAAAGTGAAAGTGGCCTCCGGAGCTGGAGCTGGAGGGGGTTGGAGGCTAGGATCAGACCAGGGGTCCAAACTCTGGCTCCCACTTTGGCTATGTGCCCTTGGAGAAGTTTGCGGGTGAGCCTCAGTTTCTCCCAGCTCAAAGGGTTCCCTTGGGGACCCGGACTCCCTCTGAGCCTCCCTCTGGGGACTCAGGAGGCTGCCTGCCTCCCTCCTGCGCGGAGACCTGCTTACCACCCCTCTTACTTGCTCCTCAGCTGTTCCGACGGGCAGTGGCCTGCGCGCTGGAGCTTCCTGGGAGCTGAGTGCTGCCTGCTGCTGCCCAGGGGCGGGGGTCCCCTCTCAGCCCCACAGACGCCCACCAGCGCCCCCGCCCACAACCCAAGGCCCCGCGTAAGGTCGAGGGCCTGCTGGGTGCTGGCGCCCTGAGCGGACGAGGCTGCACACAGACTCCGCGGGCACCATCTCCTTGCCCGTGACTCTTTCTGACGCTTTCACAACAGCCCTGTCACCCACCCCTAGGGGAGGCTCCAGTCCCACCCTCCTCTCATCCGCCCAAGAACACGTGGCTGGTAGCACGTACCCCTCGCCCTAACAGGCAAGGCAGAGCCGGCTCCGTGGCCGCTCCGGGCCTTTCTAAACCTGCAAACCAAGCTGGGGCCGTGGGCTTCCGCCAAGCTGGCGCCCGCACTCAGCAGGTTGTTCATGGGACAGCCCCAAGTCCCCTCCAACCCCACCCGAGTTCCTTTGTACAAGGGGCGAGAGGCAGGTGGGTCCAGGCGGCAGGTAGGTCCGCAGGCAGTGGGTACCGGGACGCTCCGCTCACTGTAAGCCCCTGTCCCAGCTGGAGCGCCAGAGCACGGACTGCGAGTCGGGGTGGGGGGACAGGGCTTAAAATCCGGCTGTGCCACTAAATGGCTTTGGGCAAATAGCACCCGGATTCGGTCTGCTTTTCCTCCCCAGTGAAATGCGAGTAGTGTCTGAATGGATCATGAGCCCAAGGCCTCCCTGACACTTTGCGATCCTAAAGGTGGGCCCGTGCGGGTCCCGCCCACGCCCACCCTTTCCTGGCCTCGCCGGGCTCCTCCGCGCAGTGGTTAGGGTCTGGGCCCTCGCCGCGGGGGGCGCATCCTGCAGGACCCCAGTCTCCGGCGGGGGGGCGGGGGCAGGGGCGGGGTGAGGGCGGGGCAGGGGCGGGGCCGGACGGGGTGCCAGTGTTCCCCTCCAGCCTCCCAGCCCCGCACCCCACCCTGGCCGGAGCAGAAGGTGCAGGACCCGCACCCCGAAGCCGCCGCTGCCCGGGCTAACCCGGGAGCCGAGCCCCCCAACGCTGCCAGGCGGCCGCCCCTCCGGCCTCAGTTTCCCCGCCGGCCCCGAGCTGTCTGGGGTCGCCCTCGCGCGGGCCCCTTCCCGCCCCCTCCCGCCTCCCCGTCCAGTCCCAACTCACCAGCGGATGAGGGTGCGTTCTGGAAAGGGCACTGCCCTGCGGGAGATGGCGGCGAAGGTCCCCGGGCCGCCCCGCCCTGGCCCCCCGACCCCGCCCTACCCGGCCCCGCCCGGCTTGGCTGGATGCCAGCGGCGCGCTTGCTTGGCTCCTGGGACCGGGAACTCCCTCTCGTTTCGGCTGCCTGGGCTACGAGGCGCCCTCCTGCCTCCCTCCCCCTTTCCCTTTTCCCCCTCCCCGGCCACAAGCGGTCCCTTGGCTCCTTCTCCCCCAACTGGGGAACGCCGGACGCGGGGTAGACCCAGCCGGCTGCGCATTTGTCAACGCCAGGTCCCCGCAGGGTGTCCCAGGGCAGGTCGCTTCTCCTCTCCGAGCTTCACGTTTCCCATCTGTAAAATGGGGCAACAGACACCGAGGTGCAGAGAGGCAGTTACCTCGCCTGTTGACAAAGCCCTGAACGTTGTCCTGCACAGCAGCCTGTCCCCCATTCCCGGCAAGCACCCCAGTTCCTTTAGCTGTAGCCTCAGGAAGCCGTGCGCTGCCCTCTGCCCAAGAGTCCAGTCCTGGGTCAACCACTTTCTGGCCGGTTTTCCGTCCTCCACCTCTTCATCCGTAAAATGGGCACAGCGTCGTGGGACTGATGAGGATGCCCCACGGTAAAGCAGGCAGGGCGCTCGGGACAGCTTGGCGCTCATTGAGGGGAGGCAGCCACCGTCACCCCCTCCCGGGTGGGGACGCCTGCCTTTATCACTGCGGCCCAGGCTGCTTGGGCCACCACGGGCTGCAGCGGCCACATCTGCCCAAGCCGGTCGCTGCATAGACCTGCCGCCTCCTTGAGGACCGGCCAAAGCCGCAGTAGGCGCAGTGGTTGAGAGCTCCATTGCTAACCAAAAGGTCGGTAGTTCGAATCCACCAGGTGCTCTTTGGAAACCCTATGGGGCAGTTCTACTCTGTCCTATAGGGTCGCTAGGAGTCGGAATTGACTCGACAGTAAGGGGTTTGGGTTTCGTTTTGGGGGGGGTTGGGACACTTTTACCTTCCTGGACCCCATCCTCCATTAAAAAAAATTATATTTTTGACTGCATTAATGTAAAGACAAGTATAATCCAGGCTGGACTGTATTCATTTTTTCTTCTGATTAAAAAAAAAAATAAAACATTTCCGTGGGTTCCTAGATTCACTGTGGCCCCAGCCGCTGTTTCTACTGCAGTTACTGGAAACTCTAGCCTGGCAAAGCCTCCTACGTGCAGCCACCCAGTGGGAGGTGCCTGGCCGAGTGGCAAGCTCGCCCGGAAGACCCATCAGGAGAGGAAGCAGTGCCACTCCCCCCCCAGCCTCACCCGGACTGCATGGGAGCTTTAAGTTCATGCGGGCACCCTTCCAGGGAGGAGTTTCTGTCCCCAAATACCTGCAGCATGCCAGAGCCAAAGGGAGGGAGGGGCTGAGAAGAAGCACCCAAGGCCACCGCATTGGCGAAGTTCACACCTACTGCACAGTTGAGAAATCTACACATTAGAGGGGGCCAGGGATTCACTCTGCAGATTCATCCTGCAGCCTCCCCATTACCTCTGCCTCCCTCTTCTCCCTCCCCACAGCCCCCACCTAGCCTGGGCAGCAGCCGTTGCCTCCCTGGGCAGTGGCCGGAGCCCCTAGTTGCCCCAGCTCCCCTCTCCTTTCCAGCTGTTGCAGGTACTCTGAGCATAGCCCTCCTCTGCTCAGGACCCTCTGTGGCTCCCACTGCCTTAGAATCCAGTGCAAGCCTGGTGTTCAAGGCCCTGCCAAGCAGGAGTCAGGCCGAAGACCCCTTCCCACCTCTGTGCTTTTGCACTGTGCCACTGCCTGGAGCACCCTTGGCCCCCCACCCTGGGCACCTCCACACGGCTTTCCAGCATCACCCAGAAAGCTCTCCTAGAACCCCAGCTCTGCACCTCCCTGACTCTGAGTGGGCAGTGACCTCTTCCCCTCTGAATCCACAGCCCTGACCACTGCGCTGCTCTTGGGGCATTTGGATGTGCCAGCCTCAAGGGTAGTGTACAGCGAGCACCTCAGGGTGCCCACGTCTGGGCTGAACCCTAGAGAATACAGCACAAGCAGATGGAGGGAGAAGGCTTGGGAAACACCCTCCCAGTCCCCTGGGGATTGATCCTACCTCACATGCTCAGAGAGGTGAAGTGACATCCCAGAGGCCACACAGCCCATCAGTGATGCAGCCAAGACTCACACCCCGAGGTCTGGGCCCTGCACTGTGGATCACTGTGCCATTTGCCTCCCAAGTCCAAGTGTGGTTCTAGTACAGTATTTCCTCGTATTTTACTTATGTGTTTATTACCTGAGTCATCTGTGTTTACTGTAAAGCAACTGGAAAATATAGACAAACAGAAAGAAAAAAATAAAGGCACCCACCCCTCCCATCACGTAGAGAAAAGCACTGTCGACATCTCTTCTGTATTTCTGTGCCTTTTCTAAGCACGCACCCCTGTTCTTTTACAGGAATGCAACATGCCATCAACCATTTTGTAACTTGTTTTCTTCCATCAGAAACTTCTTTCTACATTAACAAACATTTGTCTACATTTTTTTTTAATTGTGAACGGTTTCATACACACAGAAATATGTATAAGATATACGTGCACACTTTTAAAAGGAGCCCTGGTGGCACAATGGTTAAGTGCTTGGCTGCTCACAAAAACATTGATGGTTCGAACCCACCCAGCAGTTGGCGATCTGCGCCCGTAAAGATTACAACCTAGAAAACTGCCCCTATAGGACAGTTCTACTCTGTCACATGGAGACGCTATGAGTCGAAACTTGATGTCACCTAACAACAACACTTTAATAATAATAACATTCCCCAGGTTAATAAAAAGAGCATTGCCAGTGCCAAAAGATCCCCCAGAACACCCTGTTCAGTGACTCCTCCCCACCTCCAGAGATGACTTCTATCTTGACTTTTGGGCTGAACATGCCCTTGCTTTGTTTTGGAGTTGTATTAATACCACTTATGTATGTTTTCCTGAGAACTGTATCGATTAGGTTTGAACAGCTGAGGGGCAGCTCACACCTGGCTGGGGGAAGGGTTGGGCCCTCTGGCCAGACCAGAAGACCCCTGGGAAGGAATACCTGAACGGAGCCTCCAGGACACAGACTGGCCTCAGTGGCTCTGATCATTGACAAGAGGCCCTTCTGGGGTAGTCAGAAGGCAAGGTCATGGGTAAGGCCAGGGGGGCACAGGGCTCCCTCAGTCAGGACATCTGGCAAGGCTCTGGCATGGGTATCCAGGCAGGAAATGCACAAAGAAGTGTGTTCTGTCTTCTGGCTTCTGAGCTCACAATGCCCTATGTTCAGCTCCCAGGAGTAGGGGAAGTTGGACACTTCTGGAAGGTAGAACCAGTGCCCTCAGCTGTCCCAGGCTTCATCATCTCATGGTGAAGACCAGCCAAATGCAAACAAGAACCTGGGTCAAGCTCACTGGGCATTCCGTTCTTAAACAGGCGGTACAGTGGCAACAGAGATCTTGGTGATGACACCCTAAATACCTCAATACGTCTATGTCTTAGGTCATGCTGCTACCATCTGGACTGGCTTCTTGCAAGCCTGGTACACTTGTCATCCTGGGTACACCATCACCCTGGGAATGCCCTCGACCTGTCTCCTGGTTGGATCCTCATTTCCTGGATTGCACATTGTCTCGTTGAGCCCATTCTCCAGGAGTTCGTAAGAGTGCATGAGAGGTAGCACTTCTGAAATCTTGTATTTTATCCCCATGCTTGATTGACGCTTTGCTGAATAAGAATCCCAAATTGAAGATTACGGTCATTTAGAATTGCATCTTCCAGCTGCCCTGTTGTTGTTGGGCGGGCTGAAGCCATTCTGTTTCTTCCGCCTTCGTATATGACCTGTTTTATTCTTTCTGGAATATTTTCAGATCTTTGTCCCCACAGTTCCGAGATTGCATCTTATCTGTGCTAGCACTCAGTGGGCCCTTTCAATTTGGAAATTCATATCCTTTATTTCTCAGAAATTATCTTGAATTATTTCTTTGATGATTTCCTTCCCTTTCTGAAACTCCTGTTACTCAGAATCCTGGACTTCTTGGGCTGGTCTTCTAGCTCTCTTTTCATTTCTACTTTTCATGTTTTTATTTTCTTTTCTTTACCTTCTGAGAGATTTTCTCAGACTTTCTCTTCCTGGCCTTCTATTGAGTTTTTCCGATTCTGCTACCTTGTTTTTAATTTCCAAGAAATAATTTTTTTGTTTCTGAATGTTCCTTTTTTGTACATTCTTATTTCATGATGCAGCGTTTTCTCTCTCAAAGATATCAATGATAGCTTTTTAAAACTTTTTTTTTTCCCTTTATAGTTTCTAAATCCTACAAGTGGCTTCTTCTTCTTCTTCCTTTTTTTTCTGTTTCTAAGAGGCCTTCCGCAGATGTCTGGCAATCTTTTGCTGACCACTCATGATCAAAAATAGAAAAGAACTAAAACAAGTTCATGGATGGCACTTGCTAGCTTTCACTAAACTGTAATGTAAAGTTGGTGAGACATTTGTCTGGAAACTTCTGGACTATCTTTAGGATTTTCCCAGGTCAGATTCCCAAGAGTTCTCCAGTCCTTTGCCTGGAGGGTGGGGTCTGGCTCCAGGTTTCTGGGAGCTCACTGGAGGAAAAGATTGCGGGGGTGTCTCTGTATTCCGCATTCAGTGTCCACCTGTTGTTGACAGAGCACCTACATGGATAGCTGCCCCTGACATGCCCAGCCACGGGATCCTTTGACCCTTTCCAGTGAAGGGGAGGGGCATCACAGTGGGCAGGGAGTTGGAGGGGATCTCGAAATCTAAATGCTTCTCAAAGAGACCTTGAAATAGTCCCTGTTTTAGCCCTCCTTGGGAGCCCTGGTGGTGCAGTGGTTAAGTGCTCATCTGCTAACCAAAAGGTTAGCAGTTCAAACCCACCAGCCGCTCTGCAGGAGAAAGATGTGGCAGTCTGCTTCTGTACAGATTTACAGCCTAGGAAACCCTATGGAGCAGTTCCACTCTGTCCTACAGGGTCGCTGTGAGTTAAAATCCACTCAATGGCAACGAGTTTAGCCCTCCTTCGCCCCTAAAGCAGAAAGCAGCTGGTGCTGGCAGTTCTTAAGCTTTCGAGGATTCTGAGGGATGAACAGGGTTAATCTCAGCTTTCCCCATTGCTGGAAAAGATTTGGCTGTTTGGCGTCAGCACATCAGGTAGCACTGGGCTCCCTGGTTTCCAGCCCCCAGAGTTTCTGTTGTGGTGTCTCCTTTCCTGTCTTTCCTGTCCGTGTGGATTTCTCTCTTTAGATCCCTTAGCTGTGGTTTTATGGGCTTTTTGGAGGCAGCGTGCACTCCTTTCCTGTCTTGACCTGAAAATATCCTCCACGTCTTTTCTGACTAAGGCAGGGCATCCCATTGTGTGGATTTGCCATACCTCATTTCACCAAGCCCCTCCAGTGGGAACACGCCTTCTCTCCACTTTTTCCTCCCTAAAAGCAAGGCTCCCAGGGATGTCCGGGGAGTGGGTCTTTTCTCACTCGTCTGATGTGTTTTGCTGATGTGATTCTCTCTAGATCTTTCTCTTTGTAAGGTATGTAATGTGTTTTTTTAAAAATAAAGCAAAACCTGAAAGAAATGAACTCCTACAAACACACTACCTACCTAAACTATCACAAACAGAGGCAGAACAACTAAATAGACCCATAACAAAAGAAGAGATTGAAAAGGTAATCAAAAAACTCCCAACAAAAAAAAAGCCCTGGTTTGGACAGCTTCACTGCAGAGTTCTACCAGACTTTCAGAGAAGAGTTAACACCACTACTACTAAAGGTATTTCAGAGCATAGAAAAGGACGGAATACTACCAAACATATCCCTGATACCAAAACCAGGTAAAGACACCACAAGAAAAGAAAATTATAGACCTATATCCCTCATGAATGTAGATGCAAAAATCCTCAAAACAATTCTAGCCAATAGAATTCAAAAACATATCAAAAAAATAGTTCACCACAACCAAGTGGGATTCATACCAGGTATGCAGGGATGGTTCAACATTAGAAAAACAATTAATGTAATCGATCACATAAATAAAACAAAAGACAAGAATCACATGATTTTATCAATTGATGCAGAAAAGGCATTTGACAAAGTTCAACGCTCATTCATGATAAAAACTCTCAGCAAACTAGGAATAGAAGGAAAATTCCTCAACATAATAAAGGGCATTTATACAAAGCCAACAGCCAACATCACCCTAAATGGAGAGAGCCTGAAAACATTCCCACTGAGATCGGGAACCAGAAAAGGATGCCCTTTATCACCACTCTTATTCAACATTGTGCTGGAAGTCCTAGCCAGAGCAATTAGGCTAGATAAAGAAATAAAGGGCATCCAGATCGGCAAGGAAGAAGTCAAAGTATCTCTATTTGCAGATAACATGATCTTATACACGGAAAACCCTAAGGAATCCTCCAGAAAACTACTGAAACTAATAGAAGAGCTCAGCAGAGTATCGGGATACAAGGTAAACATAAAAAAATCAGTTGGGTTCCTCTACACCAACAAAAAGAACATCGAAGAGGAAATCACCAAATCAATGCCATTTACTGTAGCCCCCAAGAAGATAAAATACTTAGGAACAAATCTTACCAGAGATGTAAAAGACTTATACAAAGAAAACTACACTACACTTCTGCAAGAAACCAAAGAGACTTACAGAAGTGGAAGAACATACCTTGCTCATGGATAGGAAGACTTAACATTATAAAGATGTCTACTCTACCAAAAGCGATCTATACATTTAATGCGATTCCGATCCAAATCCCAATGACATTCTTTAATGAGATGGAGAAACAAATCGCCAATTTCTTATGGAAGGGAAAGAAGCCCCGGATAAATAAGGCATTACTGAAAAAGAAGAACAAAGTGGGAGGCCTTACTTGACCTGATTTTAGAACCTATTATACCGCCACAGTAGTTGAAACAGCCTGGTACGGTACAACAACAGATACATGGACCAATGGAACAGAATTGCGAATCCAGACATAAATCCATCCACATGTGAGCAGCTGATGTTTGACAAAGGCCCCAAAACAGTTAAATGGGGAAAAGACAGTCTTTTTAATAAATGGTGCTGGCGTAACTGGATATCCATCTGCAAAAAAATGAAACAAGACCCATACCTCACTCCATGCACAAAAACTAACTCAAAATGGATCAAAGACCTAAATATAAAATCTAAAACGATAAAGATCATGAATGAAAAAATAGGGACAACGTTAGGAGCCCTAATACATGACATAAACAGAATACAAGACATTATAAAGAATATAGAAGAAAAACTAGATAACTGGGAGCTCCTAAAAATCAAACACCTATGCTCATCCAAAGACTTCTCCAAAAGACTACCTACAGACTGGGGAAAAGTTTTTAGCTATGACATTTCTGATCAGCGCCTGATCTCTAAAGTCTACATGATACTGCAAACACTCAACTGCAAAAAGACAAATAACCCAATTAAAAAATGGGCAAAAGATATGAATAGACACTTCACTAAAGAAGACATTCAGGTAGCTAACAGATATATGAGGAAATGCTCACGATCATTAGCCATTAGAGAAATGCAGATCAAAACTACAATGAGATTTCATCTCACTCCAACAAGGCTGGCATTAATCCAAAAAACACAAAATAATAAATGTTGGAGAGGCCGTGGGGAGACTGGAACACTTAGACACTGCTGGTAGGAATGTCAAATGGTACAATCAATTTGGAAATCGATTTGGCGCTTCCTTAAAAAGCTAGAAATAGAACTACCATATGATCCAGCAATCCCACTCCTTGGAATATGTCCTAGAGAAATAAGAGTCTTTACACGAACAGATACATGCACACCCATGTTTATTGCAGCTCTGTTTACAACAGCGAAAAGATGGAAGCAACCAAGGTGCCCATCAACGGATGAATGGATAAATAAATTATGGTATATTCACACAATGGAATACTACGCATCGATAAAGAACAGTGAGGAATCTGTGAAACATTTCGTAACATGGAGGAACCTGGACGGCATTATGCTGAGTGAAATCAGTTGGTTGCAAAAGGACAAATATTGTATAAGACCACTATTGTAAGAACTTGAGAAATAGTTTAAACTGAGAAGAAAACATTCTTTTGTGGTTACAAGAGGGGGGAGGGAGGGAGGGTGGGTGGGAGAGGGGTATTCACTAATTAGATAGTAGATAAGAACTACTTTGGGTGAAGGGAAAGACAGCACACAATACAGGGGAGGTCAGCACAATTGGACTAAATGAAAAGCAAAGAAGTTTCCTGAATAAACTGAATGCTTCAAAGGCCAGCATAGCAGGGGCAGGGGTCTGGGGACCATGGTTTCAGGGGACATCTAAGTCAATTGGCATAATAAAATCTATTAAGAAAACATTCTGCATCCCACTTTGAAGAGTGGTGTCTGGGGTCTTAAACGCTAGCAATTAGCCATCTAAGATGCATCAATTGGTCTCAAGCCACCTGGATCAAAGGAGAATGAAGAACACCAGGACACAAGGCGATTACGAGCCCAAGAGACCGAAAGGGCCACATGAAACAGAGACTACATCATCCTGAGAGCAGAAGAACTAGATGGTGCCCGGGCTACAACCGATGACTGCCCTGACAGAGAACACAATAGAGAACTCCTGAGGGAGCAGGAGAGCAGTGGCATGGAGACCCCAAATTCTCCTAAGACCAGACTTAATGGTCTGACTGAGACTGGAAGGACCCCAGTGGTCATGGCCCCCAGACCTTCTGTTGCCCCAGGACAGGAATCATTTCCGAAGCCAATTCTTCAGACATGGATTGGACTGGACAATGGGCTGAAGAGGGATGCTGGTGAGGAGTGAGCTTCTTGGATCGGGTGGACACTTGAGACTGTGGCGTCTCCTGCCTGGAGGGGAGATGAGAGGGTAGAGGGGGTTAGAAGCTGGCGAAATGGACACAAAGAGAGAGTGGAGGGCGAGAGCGCGCTGTCTCATTAAAAAAAAAAAAATACATTAGGGGGAGGGTAATTGGGAGTGTGTAGCAAGGTGTATATGGGTTTTTGTGTGAGAGACTGACTTGATTTGTAAACTTTCACGTAAAGCACTATAAAAATTATTAAAAAAAATAAAGCACAAAGAAATTAAGACATTGGGTTTATTATTCTATATGCATATAGGGAAACCATTTTGATTCTTTGAAAAAAAAAAAAATGGCTCCATGTAAGCTAGTTACAATGAAATTTATAAAGAGAAGAGGCGGGAGAAGAATAGAAAATCAACCATTGACTAACTCTAATGTGACTGACTGAACCAGGCCCCAGTTATTCAGATCCGCTGACATCAGGTTACTAGGTGGTCTCTGGCCTGCCAGGAGTAAGTAAAAGGTACTTCATCTCTCTGGAAGCAAGGGAAATTCCCTAAAGTAACATCCTTAGCACTAGATAAACGCTGAGCTAGTTTACGTTTCATAAATATGTTTGTCACAAAGGGGTTTGCAATGATTTACTGACCATGCTAAACTGGTCCTCAGTTTCCTTATTGTTAACACTTCCTAAAGACAGAAAAAACAAGTTGACAATGCGCAAGTATTTAGCAGTTCCTGGTGAAAGAACAAGGAGATTTACAGTTTTTACGGGTCAGGCTTTTACTGTTAATTTTGGGCTCAAGGGTGAGAGAAATCAAAGTAAAATGTCTATTTTTAACTATTTCACATGCGCAAGGGTGTGTGTGTGTGTGTGCGTGCATGTGTGCGTGTGCGTGCGTGCGTGTGCGTGTCCTGGACTCCCTACATGAGGCCGAGAGGAAAGGGGATCAGAGGTGACCAAGGGTATGGGGGAGAGGTCAGAGTCAGACTCTCTCTCCTTGGGCCTGCAAGCCAGCCTCACGAAGCTGGGTAATGCCAATTTCTAAGCCCCGTCTGTCACAAACTACCTGTCACCATGCAACCTTTGAGCCTTGGTCTACTCATCTGTAAATTGAGGGCAATAATGCCACCTATACATTATACCAAAAAAAAAAAATGAGGAATTTTTTTTTAATGAGGAATTAAATAAGCTAATGATGAGTCGGAATCGACTCGACGGCACTGGGTTTTTGGGTAATGTCAATAATAATGGAAACCCCGGTGGCATAGTTGTTAAGTGTTACGGCTGCTAACCAAAGGGTCAGCAGTTTGAATCCACCAGGCGCTCCTGGAAAACCCTATGGGGCAGTTCTACTCTGTCCTATAGGGTCGCTATGAGTCAGAATCGACTCGACGGCACTGGGTTTGGTTTTGGTATGGTAATGTCAATAATAAAGAAATGGAGGCCCAGATTCTCAGATTCCTCTCTCAGTACATAGGAAATCCCACAAAGGTCACTGACCAGTGTGGAATGCACCCAGAAATAGACAAACAAGGAGACCGGATAGAGGCACGATGATCACATAGTCCCAACCTGCCCCCTCTATGACAAGACATCTGTTAACCATGAATCCATTCAAAGTTTACTTGTACTAAGAATTCAACTTTGTTGTTCTTGTTGTTAGGTACCCTTGAGCCAATTCCGGCTCATAGGGACCCTACGTACAACAGAACGGAACACTGCCAGGTCCCATGCCATCCTCACAATCATTGTTATGTTTGAGCCCGTTGTTGCAGCCTCTGTGTCAGTCCATCTCATTGAGGGTCTTCCTCTTTTTCGCTGACCCTCTACCTTACCAAGTGATACCTTTCTCCAGGGACTGGTCCCTCCTGATAGCATGCCCAAAGTACATGAGACAAAGTCTCATCATCCTCACTTCCAAGGAGCACTCTGGCTGTATTTCTTCCAAGGCAGGCCTGTTCGTTCTTCTGACAGTCCATGGTATATTCAATATCCTTTGCCAATACCATAATTCAAAGACATCAATTCTTCGCTCTTCCTTATTCATTGTCTGTCTTTCTTTCACGGCTTGGGTTACGCACACCTGAACCCTCAAAGTGACATCTTTGCTTTATAACACTTTAAAGAGGTCTTTTGCAGCAGATCTGCCCAGTGCACTACGTCTTTTGATTTCCTGACTGCTGCTTCCATGGGCATTGATTGTGGATCCAAGTAAAATGAAACCCTTGAAAACATCAATCTTTTCTCCATTTATCATGATGTTGCTTATTGGTCCAGTTGTGAGGATTTTTGTTTTCTTTATGTAATCCATACTGAAGGCTGTAGTCTTTAATATTCATCAGTAAATGCTTCAAGCCTCTTCGCTTTCAGCAAGCAAGGTTGTGTCATCTGCGTAATGCAGGTTATTAATGAGTCTTTCACCAATCCTGATGCCACATTCTTCTTCATATAGTCCACCTTCTCAGATTATTTGCTCAGCATACAGATTGAATAAGTATGGTGAAAGGATGCAACCCTGACACACACCTTTCTTAATTGTAAACCACGAAGTATCCCCTTGTTCTGTTCCAACGACTGCCTCTTGGTCTATGTACACGTTTTGCATGAGCACAATTAACTGTTCTAGAATTCCCATTCTTCACAACGTTATCCGTAATTTGTTACAATCCACACGGTCAAATGCTTTTGCATAGTCAGTAAAACACAGGTAAACATCTTCCTGGTGTTCTCTGCTTTCAGCCAGGATCCATCTGACATCAGCAGTGATATCCTTCATTCCACGTCCTCCTCTGAATCTGGCCTGGATTTCTGGCAGTTCCCTGTCGAGGTACTGCTGCGGCTGCTTTTGAATGACCTTCAGCAAAATTTTACTTGTGTGTGATATTAACAATACTGATTGATAAGTTCCACATTCGGTTGCATCACCTTTCTTTGGAATGGGTACAAAGAACAGAACTCTGCCAGCCAGTTGGCCATGTAGCTGCCTTCCAAATTTCTTGGCATAGACAAGTTAGCAGCTCCAGCACTGCATCCGTTCGTCGAAACATCTTGATTGGCATTCTGTCAATTCCTGGAGCCTTGTTTTTCACCAATGTCTTCAGTGCAGCTTGGACTTCTTCCTTCAGTATCACTGGTCCTTGATCATATGCTGCCTCCTGAAACGAAGGAAGGTCAGCCAATTCTTCTTGGAACACTGACTCTGTGTGTTCTTTCCAGCTGCTTTTGATGCTTTCGGTGTCCTTCAATATTTTGCTCATAGAAAAAAAAGAAAACCCTTGCCGTCAAGTTGATTCTGACTCATAATGGTTGTAGGGGACAGAGTGGAACTACTCCGTAGGGTTTCCAAGGAGCGGCTGGTGGATTTGAAATGTTAGCCTGAGCAGGGCTCCACAGTACCCTTCAAAACTGCAACTTGAAACTTGAATTTTTTCTTCCCTTCTTTCAGCTTGAGAAATGCTGACTATGTTCTTCCCTTTTGGTTTTCTATCTCCAGGTCTTTGCGCATTTTATTATAATATTTTACTTTGTCTTCTCAAGCTGTCCTTTGAAATCTTCTGTTCAGCTCCTTTACTTCATCATTTCTTCCATTCGCTTTAGCCACTCCAAGTTCAAGAGCAGTTTCAAAGTCTCTTCTGACATCCATTTTGGTCTTTTCTTTCTTTCCTATCTTTTAATGACCGTTTGCTTTATTCATGTATGATGTCCTTGATGTATTCCCACAACTAGTCTGGTCTTCAGTCATTAGTATTCAATGCATCAAATCTATTGCTGAGATGGTCTCCAAATTCAGGTGGGATATACTCAAGGTCATACTTTGGCTCTTGTGGACTTGCTCTAATTTTCTTCAGCTTCAGCTTGAATTTCCATGTGAGCAATTGATGGTCTGTTCTGCAGTTGGCCCCTGGCCTTGTTCTAACTGATGATACGGAGCTTTTCCATTGTCTCTTTCCATAACCAAAACCAAACCCATTGCTGTTGCGTAGATTCCGACTCATAGCAACCATAAAGGACAGAGTAGAACTGTCCCATAGTTTCCAAGGAGCACCTGATGAATTTGAACTTCCGACCTTTTGGGTTTCCTGTATCTTTCTTAGATGTAGTCAGTTTGATTCCTGTGTATTCCATCCAGTGATGTCCATATGTATAAAAACCAAAAAACCACACCCAGTGCCATCGAGTCGATTCCAACTCATAGCGACCCTATAGTGACCCTATAGGACAGAGTAGAATTGCCCCATAAGTTTCCAAGGAGCGCCTGGCAGATTCAAACTGCCAACGCTTTGGTTAGCAGCCACAGCACTTAACCACTACGCCACCAGGTTTTCCACCATATGTATAGTCACCATTTCTGTTGTTGAAAAAAAAGGTGTTTGCAATGAAGAAGTTGTTGGTCTTGCAAAATTCTCTCATGCAATCTCCTGCGTCCTTTCTAAAACCAATGCAGTATCTTCCAACCACCAATCCTTCTTCATTTTCAACTTTCACATTCCAATCACAAGTAATTATCAATGCATCCTGACTGCATGTTTGATCAATTTCAGACTGCAGAAGCTGGTAAAAATCTTCAGTTTTCTCATCTTTGGCATTAGTGATTGGTACATAAATTAAAAAAAAATAGTCATATTAACTGGTCTTCTTTGTAAGCATATGGATATTATCACTAACAGAATTGTACTTCAGGGAGTATCTTGAAATGTTCTTTTTGACAATGAATGCGACACCGTTCCTCTTCATATGTCATTCCTGGCATAGTAGACCATATGATTGTCTGATTCAAACTGGCCAGTATCAGTCCATTTTAGCTCACTAATGCCTAGGATATTGATCTTTTTGCATTCCATTTCATTTTTGATAACTTCCAATTCTCCTTTTTTAAATTCCCAATTTTAACTTTACCAAAAGGTAATTTAGTCTTTTGCCCTGTTTCCTGAAAAGATAACCCTAAAGCTTTGGAGCCTCCTGGATAATTGGGATGCCTTTATTGTACAAATGAACAGGGGACTGGCCCAGGCCACAGAGACCGCCCCCTAGATTCAGCTGATCTCAGAAAGACGGGTATGATTTAATCAGTCACTTGAAGAGTGTCATTGTTAGGTATCGTCGAGTCAATTTCAAATCCTAGCAACCCCAAGTGACAGAGCAGAATTGCCCCATAGGGTTTCTAAGGCTGTAATCTTTACAGAAGCAGACTTCCAGGCCTTTCTCCCAGGGAGCTACTGGGTGAGTTTAAACCACCACCCATTCACCTGCTTTGTCATCAGGGCTCCACATGGGGTTAACAACCACCCAGTGACCATGGGGTTCAGTGGTTTCCTCTTGGATTTGGGATCTGTCCATTGCTGTCCTTTTTTCCCCTACAGAGAAAAGCCTAGGTTTTCTTAAATGTGTATATAAATTTAAATGCAGATTTCAGTGGTCAAAGATTTCTAATACCCTTGGGGAGCCGAGGAAGGTGGTATTTGCATATTCAGCCATTTGAAAAAAATTTTGCCATGTTCTTTAGAGAAATAATTTGTTTGCTCCTCCCGTGTATTGCCCATCTTTAGAATTGTTGAAGTCTCTAGTTTGGCTTCCGTTTCACGGCTTGTCGTCTCTTGCTTACCAGGCATCTTTCCCTAGGAGCAGGTCACCAACTCTGCAAATCCAGTCTGATTTCTCCAAGAGCTGAGGACCCTGGAGAGAGGAATTTTGCAGGACGAGAGGCAGGAAGACACCAGTGGTTCTGAGGGACAGTAGGTAAAAGGTGAAGCACCTTTGAAAATGACAATTATAAACAGTTTTTACTTTTTTCGCAGGTATTCACATGTATAATACACTGCATAATGTTTACTAATCTTAAGTGTACAAAGCCACGAACTTTCAGGTCTGGATATACACTCATACAACCTCCTCTGACATCAAGTTACAGAAATTTTCCAGCACACAAGATTCCCTCTTGCCCTTTTCCCACTTTTTATTCACCCTGGAAATAACCATGGTTCTCACTGTTATTGCCAGAGAAAATGTTTGCCTGTTCTTGGGCTTCATATACTCAAAATCATACTGTATGAAGTATATTGTGTCTGACTTCACCTAGTCGACATAAGGTTAGTCGATTTCATCTGTGTTGTTGCACATAGTAGGAGTTTATTATTTTTTTGCCACTTATGTTTTATTGCAATGGATGAATATACCACAACTTTTCTTATTCATTTATTTTATTCTTGTGTTTAAGTTTGTATTATAACCCAGCATATGGTCTACCTTGCTGAATATGTAATGAGCACTTAGAAATAATGTGTCTTCTGCTCTTGTTGGGTGGAGTATTCCATAAATGTCAATTAGGTGAAGCTGTTGATGGTGTTGTTCGTATCTTCTATATGCTTGCTGACTTCCATATCCTTGTGATTTTTTCTACTTCTTTCTGTCCTATGCATTTTCCCTTTGTATATATCGAAGTTCTATTGTTAAGCGTATACACATTTCAGGTTGTTATGTCTTCTTGTTGAATTTCCCTTTTATCATTATGCAGTGTCCTTTATCTCTGCTAATTTTCATTCTAGCCTCCCCCTCTCTCTTGCTAATTATAATGGTCTTTGGTGGCGAGAAGCTGGGTTCCGATTATATGCAATTTACACACTTGTTCAGCCCTGGTACAGGTGTAATTTCACAATTGCTAAACAATACTGCTCTGAGAAGCATATTTACCAACTAAAGCAGTATTTCTTTGCAGTTCTTCTTGTATTCAGACTTACAGTTTCTAGAAAAAGACCTGGTCTCCAAAGTTCTTTAGGTAAGCTCCTATTTTCCTCATCGCTCTCAGGGAGATTATGTCATACACGTGTAATAGAGTTAGACACATTTGTCACAGTTTGCTTCCCACTCTGGGATACTCAAGTATTCTGGATGACTTTTATAAATTTGTATACACAGGAAACCCTGATGGTGTAGTGGTTAAGAGCTACAGCTTCTAACCATACAGATCAGCAGTTCTAATCCACCAGCTGCTCCTTGGGAACACTATGGGGCAGTTCTACCCTGTCCTAGAGGGTTGCTATGAATTGAATCTACTTGATGGCAATGGGTTTGGTTTGGTATACAGAATAGTCCACTCTTTGTGATGTATAATTCTATGGTGTTCACAAATGCTTACAGCCAGGTGAACACCAAGATAACGCCATACAAAACAGTTCTATCCCTGATAAAATACCTTTCTAAACGATCTTTGTAGTCACCCCCCTTCCCTCTCTCACTCCTATGAACTGATGTTTTCTCTATATATAGTTTTGCCTTTTCCAGAATATTGTATAAATGGAATCATCCATAATTTACCGTTTTGATCTCGCTCCTATAACCTACAAAAACGCATTTAAGATTGATCTGTATTCTAATGTGACTCAGTAATGGGTTCTGTTTATTGCCGAGTAGTATCCTGTGTACCAATATAACAAAGTTTGTTAATCCATTCACCTGTTGAAGAGCATGTTGGGTTTTTCCAGGTTTTGGTGATGACGAATAGAGGTGCTGCAATAAATAAATAAATCTGAACAGAAGATTTCAAATGGCAGCTCGTGAAGACAAAGTAAGATATTATAATGAAATGTGCAAAGACCTGGAGTTAGAAAACCAAAAGGGAAGAACACACTGGGCGTTTCTGAAGCTGAAAGAACTGAAGAAAAAATTCAAGCCTTGAGTTGCAATGCTGAAGGATTTTATGGACGAAATATTGAACGAAAAAGAAGCATCAAAAGAAGATGGAAGGAATAGACAGAGTCACTGTACCAAAAAGAATTAGTCGATGTTTAACCATTTTGAGAGGTAGCATATGATCAGGAACTGATGGTACTAAAGGAAGAAGTACAAGTTGCACTGCAGGCACTGGGGAAAAACGAGGCTCCAGGAATTGAGGGAATACCAACTGAGATGTTTCAACAAACGGATCCAGTGCTGGAAGCAATCACTCGTCTATGCCCAAAATTTTGGAAGACAGCACCTGACCAAATGACGAAGAGATCTATATTTGCGCTTATTCCAAAGAAAGGTGATCCTACACAATGCAGAAGTTATGGAACAATATCATTAATATCACACGCAACTAATATTTTGCTGAGGATTAATTCAAAAACACTCGTGGCAGTACACAGACAGGAAACTGCCAGAAATTCAGGCAAGATTCAGAGGAGGACGTGGAATGAGGGACAGCATTGTTATGTCAGATGAATCTTGGGTGCTTTATTGACTATGCAAAGGCATTTGACCGTGTGAACTATAACAAAATTAAGAATAACATTGTGAAGAACGGCAATTCCAGAACACTTCATTGTGCTTCATGAGGAACCTGTAGACAGGCCAAGAAACAGTCTTTCGAACAACAAGGGGATACTGAGTGGCGTAAAATCAGAAAAGGTGTCCGTCAGGGTTGTATCCTTTCACCATACCTATTCAATCTGTATGCTGAGCAAATAACCCAAGAAGCTGGGCTACCTGAAGTAGAACGGGGTGTCAGGATTGGAGGAAGGCTCATTAACAGCCTACATTATGCAGATGACACAACCTTGCTTGCTGAAACTGAAGAGAACTTGAAGCACTCATAAAGATCAAAGACCACAGCCTTCAGTATGGATTACAACTCAACATAAAGAAACCAAAAATCTTCACAACTGGACCAATAAGTAACATCATGATAAAATGAGAAAAGATTAAAGTTGTCAAGGCTTTCATTTTACTTGGATCCACAATCAACACCCACAGAAGTATTAGTCAGGAACTCAAACTACGTACTTCACTGGGCAAATCTGCTGCAAAATACCTCTTTAAAGTGTTACAAAGAAAAGATGTCACTTTGAGGACTAAGGTGTGCCTGACCCAACTCATGGTATTTTCAATCACCTCATATGCATGTGAAAACTGGACAATGAATAAGGAATACCGAAGAAGAATAGATGCCTGTGAATTCTGCTGTTTGCAAAGAACACTGAATATACCATGGACTGCTAACAAACAAATCTGTCTTGGAATAAGTACAGCCAGAGTGCTCCTAAGAAGCAAATATGGAGAGATCTCATCTCATGTACTTTGGACTTATTATCAGGAGGGACCAGTCCCTGGGGAAGGACATCATGCTTGGTAAAAGTAGAGGATTAACGAAAAAGAGGAAGACCCTCAACAAGATGGCTGGACAAAGTGGATGCAACAATGGGCTCAAACATAGTAATGATCGTGGAGATGGTACAGGACAGGGCAGTGTTTCATTCTGTTGCACAAAGGGTCACTAAGAGTCAGAACTGACTCAACGACACGTAACAACAATTTTTAAGGAGCCCTGGTGGTGAAGTGGTTAAGTGCTCAACTGCTAACGGAGAGGTTGGTGGTCAGAACCCACCAGCCACTCCGCGGGAGAAAGATGTGGCACTCTTCCTCTGAAAAGTTTTACAGCCTTGAAAACCCTATAGGGCAGTTGTACTCTGTCCTAAGGTGTGGCTAGGAATTGGAATTAACTCCACGGCAATGGATTTAATCTTGGTTTGGGTTAATTGTTGCACAACACTGGTTAATTGTTTCACAACATTAAATAGATTTAATGCCACTGAATTGTACACTTCAAAATGGTTAAAATGACAAATTTTATCTATTTACCACACTAAAAAGAATGCAGTTATAATTTAGGGGGAAAAAAAAAGCAAGAGAGTATACTGGGGACAATCCTAAAATTGGGCCAACCTTGGCTTCTGTCTGGTCTGAGCTACAGCCTCTAACCTTGTGACCTCTATAAGAGGGAAAATTTAAACTGAGAGCAAAAGGAAGTTTCAGAAAGGATCTTGACACTGAGCCAAGCTTAGATTCTGGACAACCAAGCTACACCCACTGGCATCAGACCAGCTTCCAAAATGAAAAGTCATTCTGAAACCACAGAAAACAAAGGTTAGACGTGACACAGCACAGAGGGAAGAGGAAGAGGACAGTCAGGGGACTCATTGCAGCAGAGTGGAAAACTTCAAAAACTTATTACCAAATTGAGCAATTAAAGCAAACCTTGATGGGCAAAAGAAAAATCTGTCACAACTACAACAAAAAAGGGAAGAGTGCTATCATTACTTAGGTAGAACCAAACACCTCATGGGGTTAGTTTTCTTGATTCAAACATTTAGCATCTTGGTTTCATGGAACAGTCTAGTCAATTGACCAAAAATTGTTTTCAGAGTTTCTGTTCTACATCCCAGGCCACTGAGTAGTACTTGGGGTCTTAAATTCTTGTGAGTGGTATCCAAGATACAACAATCGGTCTCTATTCATCTGAAGCAGCAGAGGAAAATGGAGATCCAGGAAACAGAGGAGAAACTGGACTGCAGGTCTAATTGCCTCCATGAACAACTGCCTCCTTTGCCATGAGACCAGAAAAACTGGATGGTGCCTGGCTACTGTTACTGAATGTTTTGAGCAAGGATTTATTAGTTGGATCCTGATCAAAGGTGGAAAAATTGTGCAATAGAATTTCAAGTTTTATGGAATCCAGCCTTCCTGGACCCATTGAGACTGGAGAAACCCCCAAATCTATTATCCTGACATAATCTTTAAACCTTGAAATGAAACTATCCCCTGAAGTCATCTTTAAGCCAAACAACAGTTTAGCTCAATTAGTAAAAAATACTTACCTTGAGCATTGTGCTCTTTTAAAGGACTATCAATATGAGATTAAATTTACAACAGCAAGTTTAAAGCATAGATAAAAATTTAGGAGGCAGTGAGTGTAAACTAACCGGTGGTAAAAAAAATTTGGAAAGAGATAGTGCGAATGGTGACACACTGTGAAGAATGTAACCAATGTTACTGGATGGTACAGGTAGGAACTATATGTTTTGCTGTGTGTATTTTCACCACACACAAAAAAAAAGATTACTAGAAAAAAAAAATCTTAAGGCAATCCTCTAAGAACTTAGGTGGACTGATGGGTGCCCTTGCTAGTCACTCCATACTGAAAGGCTGTATACATATCTGCTTGGTTGACTCTAGTTTGGAGGAATCTAGAAAGCTGAAAGACAAAGATGAGAAAATGAAATCTGACCTCCAATTGCCCAGGGAAATGGTCCCCAATCTAATCCAGATAAGAATCTTTGAGAAGGTCTTGTGTCCTTGTTCTAAGCCCTGGCTGGGGCCTAAGGCCATATGCACATGAGCGGGTAAGGTGTCCAGGGGGCAGAGCACAGACATTTTGGGGAGTCCTTGACATAGGAGCTCCACACACCGCTTCCAAAGTCTGTAGATGAAGTCCTAATGGAGGCTACGATTAGACTGAAAGATACAACTAAATTGGGAGGGTAGTTAGCTTGGGACGATACAATATTTGAGTGGATTAAGGTGAAAATTTGGATTAAAATTGATATGTTTGAACTGGCTTTATGGGAAATGGTGAAATCATTTTCACTTGCATGCATTATAGGAACGCAGATTATGTCTGACCGTGGGACACTTCCTTTACCTACTATTGTAAAACCAAAATGCGGCGGTGAAGCCCTGAGGGGGCGACAGTTTAATAGGACTGGGATGAACGTTTGCATGAAAAAATCAGAAAGTCTGAACAGACTTTATGGCAAGTGGTTGTGTCTCCTTTACCTCAACATATTATGGGGATGGGTACTGTTTCAACTCATAAACACTTCCCCGACCTAGTGTCATACAACAGAAAGCACATAAATTTATCCATCTGCTCACATCCACTGCACATGCCTAACGGGAGCCAATAAGATTGCCTGTATGGACACAGGTCGTCATTTCAAACGGTATGGAAAGAAGCTGGAGTGATGCGACAGGCTGAGTCTCCGCACAATAGCCCTAGGAGAGCGAAGGCTGGTACTTACGGCTAAAGCCATCACCATGCCCAAAGGCTGCTGGGATTTGGGACCAGAAAACTTCCATTTGAGGGACAATTAGTTTGCTATTGGGTGCTACTTGACACTTAAAACTGAAAAACATAACATAATCTTGAAATCCGAAATAAACATAACATCTTGGGTGATGTGAGAAAAACACTCTAATGGTGAGGGTTGTGCCCAGAATTCCATCACAAAACGGAAATGGTTCATAGAGGGACAGGCTACTGGGGGAATGCAAGGAGGGACTCACAAGCAGGGCCTGGAGCTGACTTTGGAAACACCTGAGAACCTGCCAGACCTTACTGCCACTTAAGCACTGCCCTGTGAACAGCTCTCGATTGTCCAAAAAAGAGCTGCTTGCTTCATAGAAGGCAGTTCCAACATGAACAAACAGCATCCTGTTTGGAAGGCTGCCACTTTGCTTGAAGGAGGTAAAAAGAAAACACAGTGGGCTGTTGTTGTTGTTGTTAGGTGCTGTGGAGTCGGTTCCAACTCATAGCAACCCTGTGTACAACAGAACGAAACACCGCTCCGTCCTGAGCCATCCTTACAGTTGTTATGCTTGAGCTCATCGTTGTAGCCACTGTGTCAATCCATCTCGTTGAGGGTTCCTCTTTTCCGCTGGCCCTGTACTTTGTCAAGTATGATGGTCTTCTCCAGGAACTGATCCCTCTTGACAACACGTCCAAAATATGTAAGACGCAGTCTCGCCATCCTTGTTTCTAAGGAGCACTCTAGTTGTACTTCTTCTAAGACAGATTTGTTCATTCTTTTGGCAGTCCATGGTATATTCAATATTCTTCGCCAACACCACAATTCAAAGGCGTCATTCTTCTTCGGTCTTCCTTATTCTTTGTCCAGCTTTCATATGCATGTGATGCGATTGAAAATACCATGGCTTGGGTCACGTGCACCTTAGTCTTCAAGGTGATATCTTTGCTCTTCAACACTTTGAAGAGGTCCTTTGCAGCAGATTTACCCAATGCAATGTGTCTCTTGATTTCTTGACTGCTGCTTCCATGGCTGTTGATTGTGGATCCAAGTAAAACAAAATCCTTGACAACTTCAATCTTTTCTCCGTTCATCATGATGTTGCTCATTGGTCCAGTTGTGAGAATTTTTGTTTTCTTTAGGTTGAGGTGCAATCCATACTGAAGGCTGTGGTCTTTGATCTTCATTAGTAAGTACTTCAAGTCCACTTCACTTTCAGCAAGCAAGGCTGCGTCATCTGCATAATGTAGGTTGTTAATCAGTCTTCCTCCAATTCTGATGCCCCAGTCTTCTTCATATAGTCCAGCTTCTCGTATTATTTGCTCAGCATACAGATTGAATATGTATGGTGAAAGAATACAACCCTGAGGCACACCTTTCCTGACTTTAAACCAATCAGTATCTTCTTGTTCTGTCTGAACAATTGCCTCTTGATCTATGTAAAGGTTCCTCATGAGCACAATTAAGTCTTCTGGAATTCCCATTCTTCGAAACGTTATCCACAATTTGTTATGATCCACACAGTCAAATGCCTATGCATAGTCAATAAAGCACAGGTAAACATACTTCAGTATTCTCTGCTTTCAGCCAGGATCCATCTGACATCAGCAATGATATCCCTGGTTCCACGTCCTCTTCTGACATGGCCTGAATTTCTGGCAGTTACCTGTAGATATATTGCCGCAGCCATTTTTGAATGATCTTCAGCAAAATTTTGCTTGCATGTGATATTAATGATATTGTTCTATAATTTCTGCATTTGGTTGGATCCTCTTTCTTGGTAATAGGCATAAATATGGATCTCCTCCAGTCAGTTGGCCAGGAAGCTGTCTTCCATATTTCTTGGCAAAGGTGAGTGAGCACCTCCAGTGCTGCATCTGTTTGTTGAAACGTCTCAATTGATATTCCATCAATTCCTGGAGCCTTGTTTTTCACCAATCCCTTCGGACCAGTTTGGACTTCTTCCTTCAGTACCATTGGTTCCTGATCATATGCTACCTCTTGAAATGGTTGAACATCGACTAGTTCTTTTTGGTATAATGACACTGTGTATTCCTTCCATCTTCTTTAGATGCTTCCTGCATCGTTCAATATTTTGCCCACAGAATCCTTCAGTATTGCAGCTTGAAGCTTGAATTTTTTCTTCAGTGGGCTGAACTGTATGTTATTACTCCCTATGACTGAGTTTTTACTGACTCATGAGTGGTGTCCAATAGCCTAGCCATTTGGTCAGGAACAAGGGAATTTGAAAACTGGCCTATTACAGGGAAGTTCTATATGGGGCATGGACCTAGGGGAATTGTTAGGGAATTTGAAGGGTGCATTAATGCCCATCAGAAGAACCATCTTCCATGATCAGAAGGTGATTAGAACCGATGAAGAGATACCCCAGTGTGCTTGCTTGAGGTGGCCACCTGGGCCCAGGAAATGCAGAGATGTGCTGAAACTAGGCATATTCCTCTTGCACCCTTTGAGGCACAAAACGCCAGTAAGAACTGTTGTGCCTGCCAACAAGAGAGACAGAGAATGCAGATGGCTGTGGGAAACATCTCCCATGGTGAAGGTCTTGAACATCACCAGTAAGACTGACTGCTGTTGATCACCCCAGGAACATACAAATAGATCCTTACAGGAATAGTCGCTCATTCTGAACTGAGCTTTGAATACTCAGTGGTAGACGCAAATGTATAAACTAAAATGAAAGAAACAAGATATTGCACCAATTAGGACTGCCAGGTCACATTTCCTCAGACCAAGCAACACCCTTTACAGCCCATAATATCAAAAAATGGATTCAGAGTAATGGTTTGATAAAACATCAGAACAGGCAATTCAAACATTCATGGTCTAAAATGGGGGGAGAGGGTTAAAGGTAAGAATGGCTGGCTTACATGCTTTCTCCAAACGTTCAAAAAGAACATTTCAAGATCCATACTGAAGTACAACACTGTCAGTGAAAGGATAATATCCATACGCCTACAAGGAAGACCAGTTAATACGACTATTATTCAAATTTACACACCAACCACTAAGGCCAAGGGTGAGGAAACTGAAGATTTTATGAACTTCAACAGTCTGAAATTGATCCAATATGCAATCAGGATGCATTGATAATTACTGGTATTTGAAATGGGTAAGTTGGAAACAAAGACAAAGGATGGATAGTTGGAAAATATAGCCTTGGTAATAGAAACGATGTCAGAGATCACATGATAGAATTTTGCAAGACCAATGACTTCCTCACTGCAAACACCTTTTTCAACAACATAAACGGCAACTATACACATGCTAAATTCACACAGGAATAAAATCGACTACATCTGTGGTCAATACCATCAGTCAGAACAAGGCCCATTGCAGAACAGATTATCAGTTGCTCCTACGCAAGTTCAAGTTGAAGCTGAAGAAAAATTCGAACAAGTCCACAAGAGCCAAAGTACAGCCTTAAGCACATCCCATCTGAATTTAGAGACCATCTCAAGAACAGATTTGACACGTTGAACACTAATGACCGAAGACCAGACAAGTTGTGGAACGACATCAAGGACATCACACATGAAGAAAGCAAGAATTCATTAAAAAGACAGGAAAGAAAGAAAAGACCAAAATGGATATCAAAAGAGGCTCTGAAATTTGCTCTTGAACATCCAGTAGCTAAAGCAAACTGAAGAAATGATGAAGTAAAAGAGCCGAAAGAGAAATTTCAAAGGGCAGCTCAAGAAGAAAAAGTAAGGTATTATGATGACATGTGTAAAGACCTGGAGTTAGAAAACCAAAAAGCAAGAACATGCTCAGCATTTCTAGAGCTGAAAGAACTGAAGAAAAAACTGAAGCCTTGAGTTGCAATATTGAAGGATTCTACAGGGAAAATATTAAAGGATGCAAGAAGCAACAAAAGAAGATGGAGGAATACAGAGAGTCACTGTACCAAAAAGAATTTGTCGACTTTCAAACATTTCAGGAGGTAGCATAAGATCAGGAATCGATGGTACTGAAGGAAGACGTCCAAGCTGCATTGAAGGCATTTGCGAAAAACAAGGCTCCAGGAATTGATGGGATACCAATTGAGATGTTTCAACAAACAGATGCAGCGCTGGAAATGCTCACTCGTCTATGCCAAGAAATATGGAAGATAGCTACCTGGCCAACCAACGGGAAGAAATCCATATTTATGCCTCTTCCAAAGGAATGTAATCAGACAGCATGCACAAATTATCCAACAATATCATTAATATGACATATGAGTAAAATTTTCTGAAGATCATTCAAAAGCGGTTGCAGCAGTACATTGACAGGGAACTGCCAGAAGTACAAGGCCAATTCAGAAGAGGACGTGGAACCAGGGATACCACTGCTGACGATGGATCAAGGCTGAAAGCAGAGAATACCAGAAAGATGTTTTGTTGTTGTTGTTGATAGGTGCTGTCGAGTTGGCGACTCAGAGCAACCCTATATACAACAGAACGAAACACTGCCCGGTCCTGTGCCATGCTCACAATCGTTATGCTTGAGCCCATTATTGAAACCACTGTGTCAGTCCATCTCGTTGAGGGTCTTCCTTTTTTTCTCTGACCCTGTACTTTACCAAGCATGATGTCCTTCTCCAGGGACTGATCCCTCCTGACAACACGTCTGAAGTGTGTAAGATGCAGTCTCGCCATCCTTGCTTCTAAGGAGCATTCTGGTTGTACTTCTTCCAAGACAAATTTGTTCATTCTTTTGGCAGTCCATGGTATACTCAATAGTCTTCCTTAACACCACAATTCAAAGGCGTCAATTCTTCTTCGGTTTTTCTTATTCATTGTCCAGCTTTTGCACACATATGATAAGACTGAAAATACCATAGCTTGGGTCAGGCCCACCTTAGTCTTCAAGGTGATATCTTTGCTTTTAAACAGTTTAAAGAAGATCCTTTGCAGCAGATTTGCCCAATGAAATGCATCTTTTGATTTGTTGACTGCTGCTTCCATGGTTGTTGATTGTAGATCCAAGTAAAATGAAATCCTTGACAACTTCAATCTTTTCTCTGTTCATCATGATATTGCATATTGGTCCAAGGTGAAGATTTTTGTTTTCTTTAGGTTGAGGTGCAATCCCAACTGAAGGCTGTAGTCATTGATCTTCATCAGTAAGTGGTTCAAGTCCTCTGCACTTTCAGCAAGCAAGGTTGTGTCATCTGCATAACACAGGTTGTCGATGAGTCTTCCTCCAATCCTGATGCCCCATTCTTCTTCATATAGTCCATCTTCTCGTATTATTTACTCAGCATACAGATTGAATAGGTATGGTGAAAGGATACAACCTTGACACACACCTTTCCTGATTCTAAACCACTCAGTATCCCCTTGTTCTGTTCAAACCACTGCCTCTTGATCTATGTACAGGTTCCTTACGAGTACAATGAAGTGTTCTGGAATTCCCATTCTTCACGATGTTATCTGTAATTTGTTATGATCCACACAGTCAAATGCCTTTGCATAGTCAATATAACACAGGTAAACATCTTTCTGGTATTCTCGCTTTCAGCCAGGATCCATCTGACGTCAGCAGTGATATCCTCGGTTCCACGTCCTCTTCTGAATCCAGCTTGAACTTCAGGCAGTTCCCTGTCAACGTACTGCTGCAACCACTTTTGAATGATCTTCAACAAAATTTTACTTGTGTGTGATATTAATGATATTGTTCAATAATTTCTGCATTCTGTTGGACTACCTTCCTTTGGAATAGGCATAAATATGGATCTCTTCCAGTCAGTTAGCCAGGTAGCTGTCTTCCAAATTTCTTGACATAGATGAGTGAGCACTTCCAACGCTGCATCCATCTTTTGAGACATTTCAACTGTTACGTTGTCAATTCCTGGAGCCTTATTGTTCACCAATGTCTTTGGTGCAGTTTGGACTTCTTCCTTCAGAACCATCAGTTCTTGATCTTAGGCTACCTCCTGAAATAACTGAGCGTCAACCAATTCTTTTTGGTACAGTGACTCTATATATTCCATCTTCTTTTCACGCTTTCAGCATCGCTCAGTATTTTCCCCACAGAAACTTTCAGTATTCCAACTCTAGGCCTGAATTTTTTCTTCAGTTCTTTCAGCTCCAGAAATGCCGAGTGTATTCTTCCCTTTAGGTTTTCTAACTCCAGGTCTTCGCACATTTCATGATAATATTTTACTTTGTCTTCTTGAGCTGCCCTTGGGAATCTTCTGTTCAGCGCTTTTACCTCATCGTTTCTTCCGTCTGCTTTTAGCTACTCAACGTTCAAGGGCAAATTTCAAAGTCTCTTCTGATGTCCATTTTGGTCTTTTCTTTTTTTGCTGTCCTTTTAATGACCTCTTGCTTTCTTTATGTATGATGTCTCTGATGTCATTCCATAACTCGTCTGGTCTTTGGTCATTAGTGTTCAATGTGTCAAATCTGTACTTGAGATGGTCTCTAAATTCAGGTGGGATATACCCAAGGTCGTACTTCGGCTCTCGTAAAGTTGTTCTAATTTTCTTCAGCATCAACTTGAACTTGCATGGGAGCAATTGATGGTCTGTTCTGCACTGGGCGCCTGGCTTTGTTCTGATGATACCGAATTTTGCCATTCTCTCTTTCCACAGATGTAGTCAATTTGATTCCTGTGTATTCCAGCTGGCGAGGCCCACCTGTATAGTCACTGTTTATGTTGTTGAAAAAAGGCATTTGCAATGAAGAAGTCGTTGGTCTTGCAAAATTCTATCATGTGATGTCTGGCATCCTTTCTATCACCAAAGCCAAATTTTTCAATTACCGAGCCTCAATATGGATAGATCTTGAAACATTCTTTTTGATGATGAATGCAATGTCATTCCATTCGTTGACTAACAGGTAGGAACTATATTAAGCTTTTTACAGACATTAATTAATCTTTCAAATGTGGAAGTAGGATGGATACTGTCATCCCTATTACATGGGCAAAGATACTGAGATGGTTTTTGTTGCCTGTCCAAATTCAAACAATTTGTCTGATGCCAAATGTTTGTTTAATATCACTTTTAAAAAATCTTTTACCATTTCATACTTCAAAATCCTCAACATTTTCTATACTTTGCATATCATCTTTAATGGATTGTTCATTTATTTCCTTTGCTCACTTTTCTCTTGGAGTATTCAATCTGTAAGGTGCCTTGACATGGTAAAGATATCACTCCTTTTATCTTTGGGATAAATTGGTTTTGCTCATTGATTAGTTATCCTGGGCATTGAGGGGATATGACCAAGGTTGGGATGGTGCCAGAAGGAAGGAAGCCGTCTCTTCATCACTGTCTCTGAGGTGCAACATGAACTTCTTTTTTTTAATGATTTTTTTTATTGTACTTTAGATGAAGGTTTACAGAGAAAACTAGCTTCTCCTTAAACAGTTAGTACACATATTGTTTTATGACATTGGTTAACAACCCCACAATATGTCAACACTCTTCCTTCTCAACCTTCAGTTCCCTATTACCAGCTCTCCTGTCCCCTCCTGCCTCCTAGTCCTTGCCCCTGGGTTGGTGTGCCCCTTTAGTCTCGTTTTGTTATATGAACCTGTCTAATCTTTGAATGAGGGGTGAACTTCAGGAGTGATTTCATTACTGAGCTGAAAAGTGTGTCCTGGGGCCATGATCTCAGGGTTTCTCCAGTCTGTCAGGCCAGTAAGTCTGGTATTTTTTTTTATCAGTTAGAATTTTGTTCTACATTTTTCTCCTGCTCTGTCTGGGACCCTCTATTGTGGTTCCTGTCAGAGCAGTCAGTGGTGGTAGCCAGGCACCATCTAGTTGTACTGGATTCAGTCTGGTCAACCTGAACTTCCTGTGTCTTTTCCCTCATGTCCATTGAATTCATCTCTCTGAGTTTATTGAGTTTTTTAGATTCTTTAAACACAGGGAAGAAAATGACCAATTCAAAATAAAACTCAGTTTATATGTCCATATGAGGCTTCCCAAATGGAATATATGGACACCATTCCTAATTATTGGGGGGAAAATAACCTGAGGTTGTTGGCATGACTTTTATCCACTCCTGGCTTAATCCGTGTGCGTGTGTGTACGTGTGTGTGTGCATACTTTATAGAGAGTGAACAGGTTTCAGAGAAGGGGGAATTGGGTCATACATTCCAAAAGGTCTCTTTATAATACAGGGTCCTGAATGCAAACCAATAGATGGCAATCAGAAGGGGATACATTTCAATTCATGAAATGCATTTGCAAACAAATTAATGAAGTACAAGCACCAGCATGTGGACCAAGGGACTTTCTGTGTCCTGAAGCTTCAACAGCAGCAAGGTGGCCTCATTCTTCAGCATTCTCTGACACCATATGTTAATTACTCTCTTTTACTCCTTCTCCTCTCACACTGGCTTCTTCTTGGCCTTGAATATCTGAAAGGAGCCCTTTCCTATGTAAGGTCCTTTGCACTGGCTGTTCCCTTTATAGCACACACTTACCCCAGGTATCCTTGTGACTCCTGCCTTCTCACCTTTGAGGTCTCCATTCAAATGTCTGCTGGTCTTTCCTAAACACAGGCTAGCATCCCCTATTCACTCCCACTTTTTTGACTGCATTCCTTTCTTCCTAGCACTAGTCACCTTCTGAGAGGCTACCCTACTATTATTATTATATTTGCTTACAGTCTTTCTCCATCACTAGATTGTAAGGACTTCTGTATTTAGCTTTGCACACTTCATTGACTAGGCAGAGCCTTGCATAGTTGGCATGCAGTACATTCCTCAAAATATGAATAAATTGCTTACAAACACAGGAGAAAACATGACTGTTTGGGTGGGACAGGAATTCTTAATCAGAGCTGTAAAAAAAAAAAAAATCAAAGTCCCATTCAAATTGAAAGGGGGAGAAATAGACACCAGCTTTTGACTGGAGATTCTGCATAGTCACTTTGCAAAAGGCATGCGTTCAGAGACAGTTGGAGAATTAGGGTCATCGCTTCAAACTGTCTACTGCAAGTATATATTTCAATTCAATAAACTCTTATTGAGATTCTTCAGTGTTCAAGCCTCGACTTGTGACCCCTTCTATCTCCACCATCAGTAGCTGTATCAATTTCTCGGAGAAGAGAGTGAGAATCCACTATATGTTTAATGAGCAGCTATGGAAATTCTTCTTCATAAGGTCAAGTCTATTGTAAATGTAAATATTCTTTTCCTGCCCCTGACCTTCAACTCATCATTTCTGGGTTAAGAAGAAACCTATCTTTCCCTTGCAGCTATTTCATTGAATCCAGGGCCCTGGTATCTGACTCACTGGTTAGTGGAGCTAGGGATTTCTTGCTTCACCGGTGCCATCCTGATGACCCAGGACAGCCCAGTAAGTGCAATGGGGAAGTGGTGTGGATAGAAGGCTGCATTTTACCTACAGTCCCCAAACAGACATATCTGCAAACGTTAATCCATAACTATGGACAGGCATTTAGGGTTCCCTCTGATTCATTCTCTCTCACCCCACTACTCCCCCTTCTCACTCTAAGTCTCAATTTCTGAGTCTTCTCTATTTCCCTAGGAAGAGCTTCACACCATTAGGTCTGGTGGCACAGTGGTTAAAAGCTTGGCTGCTAACCAAAAGGTCAGCAATTTGAATCCACCAGCCACTCCTTGAAAACCCTATGGGGCAGTTCTACTCTGTCCTATAGGGTCGCTATGGGTCAGGATTGACTAGATGGCAACAGGGACATAACCAGCACCCTAGAAAATCCTCACTGGTACTACTATCTAGACTTCCCCCATGCACATTAACCATTATCCTGACTCTAACACCATACATTAGTTTTGGTTCTTTTTGTCCTTTATATAAATGGGTCATATATATAATTTATATTATTTTGTGTCTGGCATATTTCACTGAGTTCTTCTGTTTGTTAGATGTGGTTGTAGATCAAACATTCTTACTCATGTATAGTATTCCATTGTGTGAATAAACATCACTTAATGTTCCCAATTTACTGTTGGTGGGAATTTGGGTCATTTCCTTTTGGGAGCTACTACCAGTAATGTTTCAGTGACATCTTGGTACATGTCTGTAGTGAATGTGTCTGTGAACCCTGCTTGTGTTACATGTCTGCCATGCCTTACTGAGAAAAGAAGCTGGTTCCTGCAAATGAACTATAGAGAACCACTCAAGTATGGAGGTTCTACCAGTGAGAAAGAGGAGCAGTGGGGTGAGAAAGAATGAATCAGAGGGAAACCTAAATGCCTCTCCACATTTTGGGATTAACCTTTGTAGAACTGCCTACTTGGGGACTTTGCCTAACACATGCCCATCGTGGTGTTCCTGGAATTACTGAAGGTGAAACTGACATTGAATTTGTGAATGAGCAAAGCACAGAGCAGGCCTAAGGAGAATAAAATGCAGTGAATGCAAAAAAACCCACCGGAAGCCAGAGATTTCAATCGTATAGGGTTCTTAGAGGGAACCTCACTCTCTCCCTTACTGTGTGTTAAGGGAGCTATTGCTCAGCAAGGCTTTCCATCCCTCCATACCTCTGGGCCAATGTTTCTCAATTTTCTTTCATTGTTGCCCCTCAAAGAGCCAGTTTAGACATTTTTTACCCATCAGCCCCCCTCCCCACACATGCCATGTGTGATGGGTAGGGTTGTGTGTCAACTTGCCTGGGCCATGATTCTCCTTGGTTTGGCAGTTATGATGTAGTTTGGCAGTTATGTAATGATGTAATCAACTCCACAATGAGATCTACTATGAGCAGCCAATCAATTGAGAGGCAGTTTCCCTGTGGATGTGGCCTGCCTCCAGTATATAAATGGATATTTCAGCAAGGTTCTTGCTCTGGATCCTGCATCCAGCCCATCATTATCTGACTTCCAGTTCTTGGGACTTAGCAGCTTACGTGTTGATCTTGGAATTCGTCAGCCTCCACAGCCTGTGAGCCAGTAGTCTGCCGTCTTACCTCTTGATCTTGGAATTCACCAGCTTCCACAGCTTGTGAGCCAGTGGCCTGCTGTCTGACCTGCAGATCTTGAGTTCATCAGACACTGCAGCTTTGTGACTCAGGAGAAGCCTCCAGGCTGATGACTGACCCATGGACTTGGGACTTGCCAGCCTCTACAACTGCATGAGCCACTTCCTAGAGATAAATGTCTCTCCCATTCTCTTTTTCTCACATATATATGCTTTACTGGTTTTACTTCCCTAGAGACCCCAGCCTAAGACATTTGGCATCGAGAGTGTATCTAGAGAAACAAAACTGAAAGGATGAGTTTTCTATCTTGGTCCTCAGGTCTAGTTAGTCTTAAACATAATGATGACTCTGCTTCCAGTAGTAAAGAGGGCAATGCTAAACCATGGCATGAGGTGGCAATAGAACTATGGAAAATATCACCACCAATAGATCAAGTATTGGTGAGAGGCAAGGCTCTTGGTGATTACATGTTTGATTCTTTTCTATAATTTTGTCAGAATGATAAATATAAAGAAGCTGGTTAGTTGGCCCCACTTTCACTAGACAAAGTGGCAAAAGAAAGAGATGAGCTCAGGGCTTCAGAGTCACAGCTCAAGTGTCACATACACAACCTCAAATTTGCCACTTGTGCTCTGAAAGAAAGCCTTATTTCCTGTAGTAACAGAGCTGATGCTGACAAAAATCAAACCCAGAATCTTATCATAATGGTGGCTGAATTACAACACCAATGGAATGCCCAACCTCAAATGGTGTCTGAAGTTAAAGCGAGGGCATTGATTGGGAAGAAATGGGATCCTGAATCTCGGGATGGGGACATATGGGCAGATAATCAGGAAGCTGGGGACACTGAGACCCTAAATCCATTGATTCACTCCTACCAACAGAACCAGCCCACTCACTCCCATCTGAAGAGATTACTCCATCTTTGTCTGCTAAGCCACCTCTCCAGAAAAACCATTAGCCCCTCCACCCCCATCTGATGAGATTAACCCAGCTGTGTCTGAAGAGCCGTTGAGTCACGACCTGGAGAGGCATCTGAATCATTGCCTGGGGCACTGCCTGAGGCAGATGCCTTGAAAGACATTACTGAATGTTCTTAGAACACATTCCCACCATTCACTTTTGCTTCTGGATCTATAACTAGACTTAAGTCCCAGTGAGCCTCAAAAGGTGAAATACAAAGTGTGACCCAGGAGAAGCTATGTAACACTCCAAAAGAACTGCTTAACTTTCCTAATACGTACAGAAACCTGGGGAATATGTGTGGGAAAGGCTATTAAGGGTGTGAGATAATGACACAAGGAAATAAAGTTGGATCAGTCTGAATTTATTGATATGGGCCCACTAAGCACAGATTCTTCATTCAACGTTTCAGCTTGAGCAGTTAGGAAAAGATGTAATAGTTTATTTTGTTGGCTCACTGAAGCATGGGTTAAGTGGTGGCCTACACTAAATGAAGCTGAAGTACCAGACCTGCCTTGGTATACTGAAGAAGGTATCCAAAACCTTAGGGAAATTGGCATGTTAGAGTGGATTCATCAGGTTAAAACCACAGACCCACATGTGGAGTGCTCAGAGAACAAACCTTCCACAATAACAGTGGAGAACAAATTTGTGAAAGGAGCCCCGGCATCACTGAAGACTGCTGTAATTGCTATTTTATGTAAGTCAGATTTGACAGTGGGAACTGCCCTAACTGAATTAAGACACCTGACCACAATGAGGCTAACTGGACTCTGTGGTGGTAGGGGCAAAGTGGTGACATTTAACCAACAAAGACAAGGTGGGCACGGTTATCATGATAGATAGCACAGTCAAAGCAGTAATCAGAATAGTCCGACTCGTATGGACTTATAGTGCTGGCTACTTAGTCATGACACCTCTAGGAGTGAAACAGATGGGAAATTTACTAAATATTTACTTGATATGTACAAAAAGAAGAATTTGAGGTCAAGTGAATGGCAGTCAGATTTGAATGACCAGAACAGAGAGTCACAGCCCCTCGATCTATTCCCAGACTTGAGCCAGTTTACAGACTCACAGCCCCCTGAATGAATGGAGTCCAAGCCCCCTGAATGAAGTACTCCACTACACTGACAATAATTTTTCTCCGACCCTTCCTTAAAGTGACCTACGGCCTTTTAAGAGAGTGAATGTTCACTGAGGAAATGGAGGTAATCAGGGTTTTCAGGGATTACTGGATACTGGCTCTGAAGAGACAGTAATTCCATAAGACTTGAAACACCACTGAGGCCCGCAATTCAGAGTGGGAGTGTATGGAGGTTAGGTTATTAAAGCAATCTAAGCTCAAGTGCATCTCACAGTAGGTCCAGTGTATCCCTGAAATCATCCTGTAGTGATTTTCCCAGTTCCACAATGCATAATTGGAATAGATACACTCAACAACTGGCAGAACCCCCACACTGGATCCCTGACAAGTGGAGAAGGCCATAATGATAGGGAAAGCCAAGTGAAAGCCATTACTACTGCCCTACCTAGGAAAATGGTAATCCAAAAGCAATACCACATTCCTAGAGGGATTGCAGAGATTACTGCCACCATCAAAGACGTAAAAAAATGCAGGGGTGGTGATCCTCAATGCATCCCCATTCAACTCGCCTATTTGGCCTGTGCAAAAAACAGATAGATCCTGGAGAATGACAGTAGATTGTCATAAACCTAATCAGATGGCAACTTCAATTGCAGCTGCTGTTCCGGATGTGGTTTCACTGCTTGAGCAAATTAATAAATCTCCTGGCATCTGGTATGCAGCTTTTAATCTGGATAATGCCTTTTTCTTCATAACTGTTTCAAAGGACCACCAGAAGCAGTTTGCCTTCAGTTGGCAAGGCCAGCAATACACCTTCACTGTACTACTTCAATGGTATATCAACTCTCCAGCCCTATGTCATAATTTAGTCTGCAGGGAACTTGACCACCTTTCCCTTCCACAAGACATCACGTAGGTCCATTACATTGATGACATTACGCTGATAGGACCTAATAAGAAAGAAGCGTCAATGACTCTGGACTTATTCGTAAAACAGTTGCATGCTAGAGGTTGGGAAATTTCTAGAGATCAAGTAGTGTGGTGTATGTCGAGATGTTACTTCTAAAGTAAAGCAGAAGTTATTGCATGTGGCCCCTCCCACAACTAAAAAGGAGACATAATGCCTGGTGGGCCTCTTTGGGTTTTGGAGACAACATATCTCTCATTTGGGTGTGTTTTTCTGGCCTATTTATCAAGTGACTTGAAAAGCTGCTAGTTTTGAATAGGGCCAAGAACAAGAGAAGGCTCTGCAACAAGTGCAGGCTGCCATGCAAGCCGCTCTGCCACTAGGGCCATATGATCCAGCTGATCCCACGGTGCTTGAAGTGTCAGTGGAGGATTGAGATGCCGTCTGGATTCCTCCGCAGGCCCTTACGGGTGAATCACAGCTCAGATGCGCAGGCATCAGAGCTCTGCTATCCTCTGCGGATAACTACTCTCTTTTTGAGAAAGAGCCTTTAGCTTGTTTCTGTGCATTAGTAGAGACTGAACACTTAAACATGGGCCACCAATTCACCATGTGGCCTGTCATAGATTGAATTGTGTCCCCCAAAAACATCTGTGTCAATTTGGCTAGGACATGATTCCCAATATTGTGTGAATGTCCACCATTTTGTCATCTGATGTGGTTTTCCTGTGTGTTGTAATCCTATCTCTATGATGTTGATAAGGTGGGATTAGTGCCAGTTATGTTAATGAGGCAGGACTCAACCTACAAGATAGATTTTGTCTTAAATCAATCTCTATTGAGATATAAAAAAGAGAAGCAAAGAGAAAGACATGGGGGACCTCATACCACCATGAAACAAGAGCAGGAGCATGCAGCCTTTGGACCTGGGGTCCCTGCACTGAGAAGCTCCTAGTCCAGGGGAAGACTGATGACAAGGACCTACCTCCAGAGCCGACAGAGAGCAGGTGCCCTGAATTCAGACTTCTAGCCTCCTAAACTGTGAGAGAATAAACTTCTGTTTGATAAAGACATCCACTTGTGGTATTTCTGCTATAGCAGCACTAGATAACTAAGACTGAATTTGATATCAGGTGGGAAGAGACTGTTGGTGGAATTATGGACACCAGACAATTCTGGGGAGGACTCAGGAGGAAGTGAGCAGAGAGCTGGCAGTGGAAGACAACTGGCAGTGGAAGACAACTGGCAATGGCAGAACAAAGAGACCAGTGAGATAGCTGGAGCTGTCCCATGGAGTGAGAGGGCTGAGTGCCTTTGGCAAGAAGCTTCCTGGTGGAGCAGGGCGCCTCTGAGCACTCACTGGTGGAGCTAGGCTTGCTGACCCATGGAGCAAGAGAACTAAGTGCCTTCTGGCTGAAGTTTGCTGGCAGAGTAGGGTGCCTCCTCACACTTACCAGTGGAACTACAGAGCTCTGGAACACTTTCCTGAGCAGGGCAGACATGGGCAGAGAGGCCCAAGGAGCCGAGCGGCCAAGGAACCAGGAAGCAGAAGGTGAAGAAACAAGGAACACAGGAAGCTGAGCCACCTCAGTCTCAAAGGATATGGCCACGACCTCTGGGTCTCAAAGGGTGTAGCCATGGCCTTTGGAGTTTCTATGAGTGGAGCTGCCACTCAGATGGACCACAAGAATAGTGCTCCTGAAGTCAAGGGAGCAAAGTTGCCGTTCCAGTGGGCCTGGAAGGCAGAGCTGAAGCCCAGGGCCAAAGGGCCTCCACTCAGAATCCAGAAAGTGTGGCCAATATCTAGAGTCTGAAGGGCAGGACCATTGTGTAAATAGTCTCAGAGAACAGAGGATTATTTTCAAGCCTTGAGGGCTAATGTAATGTGTTCTGATGACTTGCTCAGTGGCTGTTATTCCTTCCTTCCCTCCAATTTCTCACATTTGTAATGGAAATGTCTAGCTTGTGCTTGCCCCACCATTGTACTTGGAAGCAGATAACTTGTATTCCAGATTTCACAGATGAGGAAGAATTTTTGGATTTTGGACTTGGAGTTGACCTAAGACTTTTGCTATGATATGATGGGGTGAATGTGTTTACATGTGACAAGGACATGAATTTTTGGAGGCTAAAGGGTGGAATGTCATGGATTGAATTGTATCTCCCAAAAATACGTGTGTCCACTTGGCTAGGCCATGATTCCCAATATTGTGATTGTCCACCATTTTGTCATCTGATGTGACTTTCCTGTGTATTGTAAATACTCTCTATGATGTTGATGAGGTGGGGTTAGTGGCAGGACTCAATCTACAAGATTAGATTGTCTTAAATCAATCTCTTCTGAGATATAAAAGAGAGAAGCAAGCAGAGAGACATGGGGGACCTCACACCACCAAGAAAGAAGAGCAGGAGTGCATATTCTTTGCACCTGGGATCCCTGCACTGAGAAGTTCCTAGTCCAGGGGAATACTGATGACAAGGACCTTCTTCCAGAGCCAACAGAGAGAGAAAGATTTCCCCTGGAGCTAGCACCCTGAATTTGGACTTCTAGCCTCCTAGACTGTGAGATAATAAACTTCTGTTTGATAAAGCCATTATCCACTTGTGGTATTTCTGCTATAGCAGCACAAGATAACTAAGTCACGTCCTGAGCTGCCCATCATGAACTGGGTGTTGTCTGACCCACAGAGCCATAGTCAGATGTACACAGCAGCACTCCGTCATTAAATGGAAGTGATATATATGAGGCTGGGCCCAAGCAGAACCTGAAGGCGCAGGCAAGCAGTGCACCTGGTCGTTCACTTTGCTTGGAAGGAGAAATGGCCACATGTGCAATTGTATACTGATTCATGAGCTGTGGCCAACGGCTTGGTTAGATGGTCAGGGACTTGGAAGAAACATGATCGGAAAATTGGAGACAAGGAGGTATGAGGAAGAGGTGTGTGGACAGACCTCTCTGAGTGGGCTAAAGGAGTGAAGATATTTTTGTCTCATGAGAATGCTCACCAAAGGGTGGCCTCAGCATTGGATGATTTTAACAATCAAGTGGATAGGGTGGAAACCAGTCATCCTCTTTCCCCAGCCACCCCTGTCAATGGGATCATGAACAAAGTGGCCACAGTGGCAGGGATGGAGGTTACACACAGGCTCACCAACACGGACTTCCACTCACCAAGGCCAACTTGGTTACAGCCACTGCTGAGTGCCCAATCTACCAGCAGGCAGAAACCAACGCTGAGTCCCTGATACTGCACCATTGCTCGAGGTGACCAGCAAGCAACCTGGTGACAGGTTGATTACATTGGACTGCTCCTATCATGGAAATGGCACCATTGTGTTCCCATTGGAATAGACACTCTGGATATGGGTTTGCCTTCCCTACACACAATGCTTCTGTCAAAACCACCATCCATGAACTTACTTACAGAATGCCTTATCTACCATCATGGTATCACACACAGCATCACTTCGGATAAAGGGACTCACTTCACAGCAAATGAAGCGTGGCAAATTCACTGGGGCAATGTTCTCCAGAAGGCTGTATATGCTCTAAACCAGCATTCAATATTTGGTGCTGTTTCTCCCATAACCAGGATTCATGGGTCCAGGAATCAAGGGGCAGGAATGGGAGTGGCATCACTCACTATTACCCCTAGTGATCCACTCACAAAATTTCTGCTTCCTTTTCCCACAGCCTAATGTTTTGTGGGTCTAGAGGTCTTAGTTCCAAAGTGAGGAAACCTCCTGCCAGGAGACACAACACTGATTCCATTGAGCTGGAAGTTAAGAATGTCACCAGCCACTTTGGGCTCCTCCTGCCTCTGGATCAACAGGCAAAGAAGGGAGTTACCACACTGGCTGGTGTGATTAATCCTGATTACCAAGAGGAAATTGGATTGATATTATATAATGAAGGTAAAGAGGAGTATATCTGGAATACAGAAGATTCTTTAGGGCATCTCTTAAAGTCAATGGAAAACGACAGCAACCCAACTCTGACATGACTACTAATGGCCCAGACCCTTCCGGAACGAAGGTTTTGGTCATCCCGCCATGCAAAGAACCACGACCAGCTGAGGTGCTTGCTGAGGGTGAAGGGAATATGGAATGGGTGGTGGAGAAAAAAAAAAAAAGGTAGCTCTAAATACCAGCTATGACCACGTGACCAGTTGCAGAAATGAAGACTGTAGTTGTTATGAGTATTTCTTCCTTGTATGTGTGCATCAAATATTTTTTTCTTCATTTATAAAATATAAGATGTAAACAGGGCTAGTGTGTTTTTGGTTCTACACATTAGTTGGATTATGTTACTTATGACTTTATAACTGTTTTTGCTTAGAGATTATGTATGGTTTAAGGAGATTAGTACAGGTGCCAAGTCGACAAGGGGTGGATTATGATGGTTAGGGCTGTGTGTCAACTAGGTTGGGCTATGACTCTCCGTGGTTTGGTAGTTTTGATGTAGTCTGGAAGTTGTGTGGTGATGTGGTTTGGCAGTTATGTAACGATGTAATCACCTCCATGATGAGATCTAGTATGAGCAGCCAACCAGTTGGAAGGGTGTTTCCTTGTGGGCGTGGCCTGCCTGCAGTACATAAACGGACATTCCAGCAAAGCTCTCGCTCTGGATCCTGCGTCTGGTTCGTCATCACCAGATCTCTCTTCTGTAGAACTGAGCCAGCTGCTTACCTGCTGATCTGATTCATCAGCCAAGACAGCCTGTGAGCCAGCAGACTGCTGCCCTAACTGCCGATCTTGGGATTCATCAGCCTCTGCAGCCTGTGAGCCAGTGGGTCATTGTCTGACCTGCCAATCTTGGGTTTCTCTGCAACTATGTGAATCAGGAGAAGCCTCCATTCTGACACCTCACCTACAGACTTGGGTCCTGCCAGCCTCTACAACTGCATTAGCCATTTCCTTGAGATAAATCTCTCTTTCTATCTCTGTTTCTGTCTCTCTCTCTCTCTATATATATATACTTCACTGGTTTTACTTCTCTGGAGAACCCAACCTAAGACACCATGTAATACCCCCAGATGTCTGTCTATGTAACATTCTTCTTTGGAGAGCCACAAATCAACCAGACACAGAATAAATTATGAAGGCTTCCTCACCCAGATATTTTTTTCATTGTTTTTGGGTGCCTAGACAAATTTACTCCTGATCGTGATGCTTCATGGCCATCTGTCACCTCCTGCACTACCTGGTCATGGTGAACCCCCAGCTATGTGGACTGCTGGTTCTGGGTTCCTGGTGCCTCAGTGTCATGAGCTCCCTGGTAGAAACACTGACTATATCGAGCCTGTTTTTCTGCACATACATGGCAATTTCCCATCTTTTTTTGATCTTCCTGAAGTCCAGAAGCTCACCTGTTCTGACATCCTCATCGATAACATGTCATGCATTTTGTGACTGGCCTTTTGGTCTTGATTCCTTTTACCAGAGTACGTTTCTCTTATTACCAAATTGTGTCCTCCATTCTGAGAATTTCATCTGCCAGGGGAAATCACAAACTCTTTTCCAACAGAGTGTTGTCTCACCTGTAGGCTGTCTCCTTGTTCAATGGCACAAGTCTTGGGGTCTACCTCAGCTCTGCAGCCACACTGTCCTGTAGGCCAAGTCTGATGACTTCGGTGGTCTACAGGCTGAGGAACAGGGACATGAAGGGGGTCCTGGGGAGACTTTGCATCAGGGAGCTGCCTCTCAGTCATGGGGCCAGTGGAGGAATGTGATGAGCAGCAGAGGTCACAAAAGTGAGAACCAGAAATCCTGCCTCCTTCATCCGATATTTTCACGTCATCCGATTTTACGTATTTTAAAGCAATGATTTCCTTGGGTGTTCCTTTGGGGTATTTCCACCCCTCTCTAATGGTCATACAGTTATACCTACAGTGTCCCTTTTCACTTTCTAATCAGTAATTCTAACCTTGTATGAATAGAACATGACATACTCTTAGTTATCTTCAGTGATGATTCTGATATTTAAAAAAACAAATCTTATCTCACACATTTAATATATATCCTCACAATTGAGGGGATGGGCATGTATTCTGGAAACGATGCTCTGGAAACTCACTGGCAGGTGTATTTTCTGAGGTTCTGGAAGTGAAATCAAGTAAAAAAATTTCTCTCTTCAGACATAGCACCTTTACTGAACTTTTCTAGTCATCACAATATGGATTCCTTAAATTGCACGGCTTTTTCTTATAAAGATAGCTCTGTAAATACAATGCCTGGAACAGTGCTTGATACAGAGTTTATGCTCAGTGAATATTTATGAATGGAGTGGTAAACAGTTGGATGGCTATCTAAATACAAAGTGGCATCTGGGAAACACAAATACAAATGTACTTAATAAAAGCCTTTGGTGAAGAAAAGAAATTCAATGTCACCAAATAATAATAACAGGAACATTTCACATTTTATATACATTGTCTCATTTGATTTTTGCAATAATTCTTATGTGATTAGTACCTGTGATGGTTCAGGCTACATGTCAATTTGGCTAGGCCATGATTCTCATTAGTTTAGTGGTTATGTAATGATGTAGTTATCCTCCATTTTGTGATATAATCATCTCCATGATGTGATCTGATGTGATCAGCCAATCAGTGGTAAAGGGCAGCTCCTCTGGCGTATAGCCTGCATCCAATATATATGGACGTTCTGGGAAAGCTTTTCCTCGCTCTGGATCTTGTATCCAACTCACCAACTGACCTCTTGTTCTTGGGACTTGAATCATTGGTCTGCCATACTGCCTGCCAATCCTGGGATTCACCAGCCTCTGGAGCCTGTGAGCCAGCAGCCTGTGGTCTGACCTGTTGATCTAGGGTTCATCAACCCTTGCAGCTATGTGACTCAGGAGAAGCCTCCAGGCTGACACTGGGCTTTACCGTGCTTACAACCATTTCTTGTCTCACACTGCCTTCAGTGTTTCAACTCTCCCTCTCTTGGGTCTAGGACGTTATCAGCTCAGGGACCCCAGACGCAAAGGAAACGATCTGCTCCAGGTTCTTCTTAACGATAGTAAGGTCCTCCTTAACCTCTACAGGATTGGCCCTTATATTAAATCTCAAGTCATGGCCCTCCCAGCAGGGCCACAAACCAACCAATTCCTGCAAGGACACTCAATCTTTACTGGTTGGTTTTACACATCCTATTTGCATAGTGGATCTCTGGTGGCACAATGGTTGTTTGGCTGCTAACCAAAAAGTCAGCAGTTGGAATCCATCACCACTCCTTGGAGACCCCATGGGGCAGTTCTACTTTGATAATGACAAATTCCTGCACAGTGCATCAAATGTATGAATCACAAGCAGGCTGCAGGCCTACCAATTATTTATAGCAGAATTATAAACACAAGGCCAGAAAGTCCATATGTAAAGAAAAACCCATTGCACTGCATCTTCCTATTTTAAGGGGAGCTGATTAGCAACCCTAATTCCATATGCTACCTCAATTTCCTTTTTCTAGATGGTTTTAACAGTCACGGCTTCCAGGGAGTACGACGTGGGCATCTTTGGCAGGATTTTAACTGTCTGCCATATCATGTAACACAGTTTTGGTCAAGGAGATGTACACTAAGTATGCCAGGTGGAGCTTCTTAGAAAACATGTATTTTCTTAATTAAATTTATTGAGGTTATCATGGAGCAGTTTTCCATGTGTGTAATCTCAAATAAAAGGTGATTTAAAAAAAAAAAAGTCCCATCTGGCATTCCCTTTTGCACTCCCATCTGGCATTCTCCTTTTCCGTTCACCCTTGATCTCTCTCCCAGGTCCTGACTGGGATATGGATTCAGTGTCTGGAGGTGCTGCAGCTATTCTGTGACCACGAGGATGAGAACTACACATTGAAGATGATGAAGCAGAAAAGCAAAAGAAGACTGAGTGATTAATGATGTCATTAAGCTGCTGTGCCAATCTCGAACTTCCTAAACCTAGACATGTGTATGTGAATAAAGTCTCAATTTGGTTAAACCATTATTTTGGTTGACCTTTCTGCTACCTGCAGTTAAATGCTATCTCTAAATAGATAAACTGTCAACAGTGGATTTTAGAGTCTTTCAACATATCCCACTAATGAAAGAGTTTCACGGAGATCATAATTGGCTATGTTCCATGTGTGCTTTGTAAAAACCAGACCAAATATATTTAATTTTATCTTTTGATGACTGCTGCACATGAAGAAATGCTTTGAAAATTGAGAAGACTTCCAGAGGCGAACTGCTTAAGGGGGATATATTCAGAAACATGTCACAGGTGGATCAGATGAAGAAACTAGAGGGGTTTTTTTTGGCATAAGAACTTAGTGGGTCATGAAACCAATCTCCAAGTAAAGGAAGCTGGCATAGATACTTGTAACATCACTTCCTGCCATGTCAGCTGGTAATCTTAGAGTCTCCACTGACTGCCATCTGTCCTCAACCCTCCTACAGGATGAGGCCTACACCTGCCTAGTGAATGAATTTAATGCCTCAAAACCTCTGCTCCTTCCAATTCCGAAGTTACCGTTGTCTGTGCTTCAAACGTCATCTCCTCCCAGCAGCACTTCTGATTTCCTGGAAGGAAGGTAAAAACTTCCCCATGGATCCCCATCCTCTCAGCTCCTAGTACTAGGCTGGAAGCCTTTATGAATATCTTAAAGAGAAAAGGTCAATTTAAAAAAAAAGTAAAAAATATATATATACATGAGAATACTCATTTATCTCAGCTGTTACCAAGGGCCCATCTCCACTAAATGGGTCATTTTTATAGTGATAAATCACACGCGTGTGAGAGACGATGGGGCAGGGGACTGGTGCCTGCTACTAACTGGCATGAGGGATGGATGTCAGCCTATGCACAAATACAACTTGTTTTACTATCCCAGCATCGTTGGGACAATGCCTCCTCCATTAACAAAATAATGAGACAGTAATGACACTAACCACACTCCCATGCCTCCCTATTCCACTGTGGTTCACAGACCAGCAGCAGCAGCATCACCTGGGAGCTTATCAGAAATGCAGATTCTAGGGCCACACCCAAGACCCATCAGAACCTGCATTTAACAAGGTCCACAGTTGGTCTGTCAGGTTTGGAAATGCTCCGTCCAAGGTATCTATTATATATGTCTGAGTGGGGGTATGTCCCAGAAAGTTTTATTTATATTTATTGAAAACATAACTTTGGAAATAAATGTTTCCGTGTATAAATGATGTTTAGAGGCATGAGGCTTGATGAGATCCCTGAGTGAGTGAGAGAGAAGAGGGCAGGTCTATGCTTAAAACCCACAGATCCACAGCTACGCCTGTCTCTTTATCTTCAAAGCCCTGTTCTCCAGGGTGGCCCCCAAATTCCTTGATTTTAAATATTTCAGCAGGTAAATCCATCCGTCTTTCTGTTCCAGAAGACCAGGGATTGGCAAAATTTCTCTGTAAACGGGCAGAGAGTACATACTACTGACTTTCTGGGCTGTAAGGTCTCAATTGCAACTACCTGATTCTGTTTTAGCACAAAACCAGTGTGTAAACGATGAAACTTGATTCACCAAAGCAGGCCATGTGTCGGATTTGGCTCAGGAGCCACAGGTGGCTGGCCAACGCGCTAGGTAACGGATGAGAGAAAGCCTCCGTCTCTGACCAGTGATGATGTCAATGATAGCTTAATATACTAAAGCCTACAAGGAAGACCAATTAATATGACCACTATTCGAATTTGTGTACCAATCACAAATGCCAAACATGAAGAAACTGAAGATTTTTGTGAGCTGCTACGTAATAAAATGATTGAATGTACAATCAAGAAGCATCAATAACTCTGGTGAGTGGAATGCAAAACTTGGAAACAAAGATTAGTAATTGGAACATACAACCTTGGTGATAGAAACAATGCTGGACATCACATAATAGAATTCCACAAGACCAAAGAATTATTCATCGGAAGTACTTTTTTCTTTTTTTAACAACACAATTGATGATTATGCAGATGACACAATCTTACTTGCAAAAAATGAAGGCACGTACTGATGAAAATACACATACTGACGGAAGTACACGTACTGACGAAAGCACACGTACTGATGAAAGTACACATACTTACGAAAGCTGACGACTATAGCCTTCAGAATGGATTACAGCTGAACCTAAAGAAAACAAAAATCCTCATAACCAAACAACATCATGATAAACAGGGAGAAACAGAAGCTGTCGAGCACTTCATTCTTCTTGGATCATTTTTCTTACCCATAAAAGCAGCAGTCAAGAGATCAAATGATGTATTTATTGAATTGGGCCATTCCTCTTCAAGTTCTCGTTCCCGGCATAAGGAAACCATAGGATTTTCTGATTCAAAATGGCCAATACCAGTCCATTTCAGCTCTCTAACGCCTAGGATACCGATGTTTATGCGTTCCACTTCATTTTTGATGATTTCCAATTTTCCTAGATTCATACTTTGTACATTCCATGTTCCAATTATTATTGGATGTTTGCAGCTCTTTCTTCTCATTTTGAGTCGTGCCACATCAGCAAATGAAGGTCCCAAAAGTTTAACTCCATCCACATCATTAAGGTCAGCTCTACTTTGAGGAAGCAGCACTTTCCCAGTTGTCTTCTGAGTGCCTTCCAATCTGAGGGGCTCTCCTTCCAGCATTATATCAATGTTCCACTGCTATTCATAAGGTTTTCACTGGCTAATTCTTTTCAGAAGTAGACTGCTGGATCCTTCTTCCTAGTCTGTCTTCGTACGGAATCTCAGCTGAAACCTGTCCGCCACGGGTGACCCTGCTGGTATCTCAATACTGGTGGCATAGCTTCCAACATCACAGCAACACACAAGTCCTCACAGTATGACAAACTGACAGATGCATGGGGGCATTTCTCAAGCTGAAAAAACTGAAGAAAAAATCCAAGCCTCGAGTTGCATATTGAAGAGCTCTACCGGGAAAATACTAAACGACACAGGAAGCATCAAAAGAGATGGAGGGAATACAGAGTCACTATACAGAAAGAATTGGCTGACGTTCAAATACTTCAGGAGGTAGCACGTGATCAGGAACTGACGGCACTGAAGAATAAGCTGCTTTGAAGATTCCGGCAAAAAACAAGGTTCCCGGAATTGACGGAAAACCAACCGAGGTGCTTCAACAAATGGGTGCAGTGCTGGATGCTCACCCATCTATGCCGAGAAATTCAGAAGGCAGCTACCCGGGCAACCTACTGGGAGAGATCCGTATTTATGCCTATTCCCAAGAAATATGATCCAACTGAATGCACAAACTATTGAACAATATCATTAATATCACACGCAAGTAAACTTATGCTGAAGATTATTCAAGAGCAGCTGCAGTGGTATATCCACAGGGAACCGCCAGAAACTCACGCGGGATTCAGAAGATGTGGAAAGAGGGATATCATTGCCAACGTCAGGTGGATCCTGGCTGAAAGCAGAGAACACCAGAAAGATGTTTACCTGTGTTTTATTGACTATGCAAAGGCATTCGACTGTGTGGATCATAACAAACTATGGATAACACTGCAAAGAATGGGAATTCCAGAACACTTAATTATGCTCAAGAAGGGCCTATACATAGATCAAGAGGCAGTCGTTCAAACAGAACAAGGGGGTATTTTCTGGTTTAAAGTCAGGAAAGGTGTGTATCAGGGTTGTATCCTTTCACCATACTTATTCAATCTGTATGCTGAGTAAATAATCCGAGAAGCTGGACTATATGAAGAAGAACGGGGCATCAGGATTGGAGGAAGACTCATTAACAACCTACATTATGCAGATGACGCAACCTTGCTTGCTGAAAGTGAAGAGGACTTAAAACACTTACTGATGAAGATCAAAGACCACACCCTTCAGTATGGATTACACTTCAACATAAAGAAAACAAAAATCCTTACAACTGGACCAATAAGCAACATCATGATAAACAGAGAAAAGACTGAAGTTGTCCAGGATTTCATTTTACTTGGATCCACAATCAACACCCATAGAAGCAGCAGCCAAGAAATCAAACAACGCATTGCATTGGGCAAATCTGCTGCAAAGGACCTCTTTTAAGTGTTGAAAAGCAAAGATGTCACCCTGAAGACTAAGGTGCGCCTGACCCAAGCCATGGTATTTTCAATGGCCTCATATGCATGCAAAAGCCAGACGATGAATAAGGAAGGCCAAAGAAAAATTGATGCCTTTGAATTGTGGTGTTGGTAAAGGATATTGAATATACCATGGACTGCCAGAAGAATGAACAAATCTGTCTTGGAAGAAGTACAAACAGAATGCTCCTTAAAAGCAAGATGGTGAGACTACATCTCACATACTTTGGACATGTTATCAGGAGGGATCAGTCCCTGGAGAAGGACATCATGCTTGGTAGAGAGAGGGTCAGTGAAAAAGAGGACGACCCTCAACAAGACGGACTGATACAACGGCTGCAACAATGGGCTCAAGCAACCTCCTGCATGAGGATGGCGCAGGACCAGGCAGTGTTTTGTCCTATTGTACATAGGATCTCCATGAGTTGGAACCAACTTTATGGCACCTAACAACACAAATAACACTATACTGGGCAAATCTGCTGCCAAAGACCAAAGTCATCAGAGGTAACTTTCATGACTAAAGTATACCTGACCAATGTCATGGTCTTTCCAATTGCCTCGTATGCATACAAAAGCTGGACGATAAAAAAAGAAGACATAAGAATTGTTGTATTTGAATTGTGGTGTTAGCAAAGAACACTGAATTACTGCGGACTGCTAGAAGAAGAAAAAAATCAGTCTTAGAAGAAATATAACCAGAAAACTCCTTAGGAGGGAGAATGGTGAAACCTCATCTTGCTTACTTCAGACACATCATCATGAAAGAGCAGTCACTAGAAAAGGATTTCATGTTTGGTAAAGTAGAGGGTCAGTGAAAACGGAGGAAACCCTCAGTGAGATGGACTAAATCAATAGTCACAACAATGGACTCAAACATGGCAAAGATCATGAAGATGGCACAGGACTGGGCATAAGGTTGCCATGAGTCACAACTGATTTAAGGGTCATTAACAGCAACAACATGGAATTAATACCACTCAATATACAGCTGGAGGGAGATTTCACAAATTTAAAAATAGGTTCAAAAAACTGTGGAGGATGAAGGACAGGTATGAAAGTTGGAAAACACTGAAGGGATAAGCAAAAGGGAATAAAGAGATCATGGGAGAAAATAAAGTGGTGGGCTGAAATGGAAAAAGCTTTCTAGTAATTCTCCACTACTTGTAGACCATCTGCTTAGGTGTGTGTGTGTGTGTGTGTGTGTGTGTGTGTATATATATGTATATATATAAACCCTGCTGGCAGAGTGGTTAAGTGCTACCACTGCTAACCAAAGGGTCAGCAGTTTCAATCCGCCAGGCGCTCCTTGAAAACTCTATGGGGCAGTTCTACTCTGTCCTATAGGGTCGCCATGAGTCAGAGTCAACTCGACAGCACTGAGTTTTTTTTTTTTTTAGTACATATATAGTGCTTTAGGCTAGAGTTTACGGTGCAAATTAGTTTCTCATTAAAAAATTTACAGGCACATTGTTTTGTGACATTGTTCCAATTCCTGCAACGTGTCAGCATTCTCCCCCTTCACAGCCTGGGTTCCCCATTTCCATTCGTCCACTTTTCCCGTCCCTTCCTGACTTCACAACTTTCCTCTTGGCCAGGTTTTGCCCATTTGGTCTTGCATACTTGATTGATCTAAGGAGCACATTCCTCACATTTATTATTGTTTTACAGGCTTGTCTAATCTGACTGAAAGGTGAACTTCCAGGGTGGCTCTGGTTTTGAGTTAGAAGGGTGTCTAGGGGTCATAATTTTGGGGTACCTTCAGTTTCTGACAGACCAATCTGGTCTTTTTTTATAAATTTGCATTTACCTCTTTCTTCTGCTCTGTCTGGGACCCTCTATTGTGATCCCTGTCAGAGCAGTCAGTGGTGGCAGCCGAGCACCATCTAGTTCCTCTGGCCCAGACTGGTGGAGGCTGTGTTTTATGTGGTCCGTTAGTCCTTTGGACTAGTGTTTTCCTTGTGTCTTTGGTTTTCTTCTTTCTCCTTTGCTCCAGTCGGGAAGGAAACAATAGATATATCTTAGATGACCACTCACAAGCTTTTAAAACCCCCAGACGCTACTCACCAAAGCAGCACGTAGTACATTTTCTTTATGAACTGTTACGCCAGTTGACCTAGATGTCCCCCGAGACCATTGTTTCCAGCCCTCGGTTCCAGTAATTCAGTACCTGAAGGTGTTCGGATATCCAGGAAGCTTCTATGAGTGTGCCCCCTTTGTATGTATGTAAAAATATCCACAGCCTAACCTATATATGTACTTGGGTATATTCCTATACAGCCTCCTTCTCCTATTCAGTGTATGTATCTGCTTCTAAGTTATATTTGTTTTCACTGTTGTTGCAGGGTTGTATATGCTACGGTATTTACAGTGGCGGCCTCGTTTTTTTTTTTTTCTAACGTTCCTCTAAGTGTCTTCCTTTATCTCGGTCAAGTTGTACAGACTTCCTCTTTTCCATCACCAAAGTTAACACTTGTCTACGATCTAGTTAGTGATTTCCTCTCCCTGCTCCTCCCTCCCGCGTAACCATCATATTGTGTGTAACCCTTTTCTTGAGTTTTTATAATAGTAGTCTCATATTTGTCCTTTTGGTGATTAATCTATTTCACTCAGCATAATGTCCTCCAGATACATCCATGTTGTGAGATGTTTCATGGATTCATCATTATCATCGCACAGTATGGACCATCTACTTCGTGTGAAAAGTCTCCTTTCTCCATTTCATTTCTGGAATGTCTTAATGTATTCAATATTTTGATTTTGATCTCACATCCTTTACACCTCACATTCCAGGAGTGAGATCGGAATTATCCTCAATCCCTAGTACCATTCAGGGACTAAGCCTCCTCTACTCTCATGTAAAAACCTTTGCTCCTTTTACCGCCTTTTGCCCATACCAGGTTCTCTCCATCTTCATTACTGTTGTCTGCTCACCTCCCAGTGATTTACCCACTCACTAATGGCTTGGGAAGCTCTCATCTTCCACTCTCTCCTAAATTCTGCTTTACCCCTGGGGATATCAGTGCCGGCATGGGTTTTTATCTGCTACTTTGCCTCTAATTTCACTGAACTCATTGCTTGGCATTTTTTACTTCAGATAACCAAATCCATGGACCAGTGGTTATCCAGAAGTGCTCCACCTCCGAAATCAATGACTCTCTCTTAAAAACATCCTTTTTCTCCTCCCTAGAGTTTGATGCACACCCATTCTTTGACTGAATCAAACCTACAGTCGCTTAATTCTTACGTTTCTCCCTTCTCGGTTCACTGCCAATTCTCCTACTTTCAGATGCCATGGATATAATGATGCCATGTATGCAATGTTCTTCTGAAACCAACATACATTATCTCTCTGGAAATCCCACGAATTGATCCCTATGCACCAGTGAACTCTGTTTAAAACATTAAAAAAAAAAAAAAAAAAGGTTGTGAACGCCTTCTTTTTAGGGTATCTGCTCAATTTCCTCCATTGCCTCCAAAATTGTATTTATTTCTTCTAAATTAAAAAGTGGTAGTGGGGAAAGAGTTAGGAAGTAGACTATACAAAACTATAAACTCAGCATCACTGTAGAACACATGACCTTGGTCTGGAGCCATGCAATAATACTGCTCTGAAATTCAGTAGTATTACTTTGGCTATTTTATTTAATAAGCATATCCTAATCTTGAATACTGGCTTTAATACCACAAGGATCTGCTCCACAAAAATGGAGACAAAAACCTGAAGTAACAGAGGCCAAACTTTGACACGTACAATACTGGAGATATTTAGCCTAGATAGTAAGACTTGGGGAATACCTGTGGTAATATTTAACTATTTTAAGAGTTTCATATGGAAATGGGACTAGATTTATTTTCTGTGTGGCCAGGAGACAGAAATAGGATTGATGGGAGAAATATCTAGAGAAAAAAGCCTGCTCTAAGAAGGTAACATTTAAAGAACAAGAGGCCGTACCATGTTGAATTACTTCCTTTTGGAAAATAAATGTCAGCCTTCGACAAGATTCAGCCATGGTATGCACCAAGCATCCCACCATTGTCTTTCTAAGAGTTTATCTAAAAGACAGCTTTAAACATTTACTCGGATTCAGACTGGATCCATATACATCTAGTGGTCCATGTCTCTGAAACTATCCTGGAACTGTGGTGATGGGTGTACTACATACACGAAAAAAAATGGCAAATGATTTCTTAGAAAGACCTCCAGAGGTTACCTGCCAGAACCTCTCTTCTTTCATTCTACTTACCAGTCATCTGAAAATTCCATTCCGTCCTTATCTTTTTTAATTTCACCTATCCCGTATTCATTAAAATCCTGCCTGCTCTGGGATTGGCCCTGCTCTTTGTGCTGGTGATATGAGATGAACCTGATGTATCGTAAGTGATTAGATCACCCATCCATTCTTTGTCTGAAGACCTTCTGTTTGACAGGCACAGAGATCAGCAAAGACAAACAAGCTTAAGCTCTACACCAAGAAGCTCTATGTATAGTGAGATAAAGTAAAGTGAATGTTTTACTAGGGATCAAGGATAGTATGGAAAAAGGGCAGTTGGAGTGATGATAGAGGGATTCTTAGAAGTTGCTTGGCAAAAGAGTCTTGATGAACAATTAAATTAAGAACAGACAGAAATGAATTTCCGACGGATGGGGCAGAAATACAGATGTTAACCAGGAAAGTGATATACTTACGTGACTTTTAAAACAAACATTCTGCTGGCAGTACGGAAGAAGTAGCTCATGAGTGAGATTATGGCAAAATCAACTCTTAGAAGCCTATTGTATTGATTATGGGATATTTGGGACTTAATCCTAGGAAAGAGATCTCTGCTGCAGATGTGGACATGTGGGAATTGACTGAGTTGGTGGTTGAAGCCAAGAACACCGGTGGCTATAGCAACCTTTTCTAAAAAGCGTAAATGTGAAGATCTTGAAGAATTGAAACATAGCTAAAAAAGGGTTCATTTAAGTTGGAGAGATGTGGTCCTGTGACCCTAATACTCCACAGTATGTTTTCGTGTTTTTAAAACAGGCAGTTGAGAGCCTGACATAACTAACGTCATGATAAAACTGTTGTTTTTCTGCCTGCCTTCTCCTTTCCACATACCTTTGTTAATGACTTTGTTTTGCATACCTTTGTTAATGACTTTGTTTTGTTCTGTCCAGTCACTTGTGACTTATGACCCCCCCACATGAAGATTAGAGGCCAAATGCCCGGGTCTGTGAATTTTTAGCCTGGTAAGGAAATGTCCAGCATGTATCTCTTTAGTCTGATGAGTCTGCTGTAATTATCTTGTAATGAATAACTCATCCGGCTATGCCATCTGAGGGCTATAAAGACACTTTTAATCCTTGTAAAAATCATATATAAGCTCTAATGTAAAACTGCCTTTCGGGGCTCCACAAAGACAGCCTGCATTGCTGTCAAACTTCCCGTTGGTGCCATCTCCTAGACAAACCTTCATTTTCTGACTTGCAGTACACTCCACTGGCTCGACTACTTCAGGGAATGGAGCCTAATCAGGCAACAATACAGAGGGCAAATACTCGACAACAGAGATGCTGAAGATGTTGGTGAGATCAGTAAGTGATTGCTGGTGTAATGGACCAGTAGAGAAAAGAAGGGGGAGCATCTAGAGCTGATGGACAGGGCCAAATTTTTCACTGAGATACAGAGTATGGAGGTGTGAATGAGTGTGTGAGAAGAAACTTTTGTAACAAGACGCAGGAAATTGAGAAAGTCTCTGCCTGACTGCCTCTAAATGTATTCATTTATTTATTCATTCACTCATTGTCTTAGTTATCTAGTGCTGCTATGACAGAAATACCACAAGTCGGTGGCTTTAACAAAGAGATACTTGTTTTCTCACAGTTTAGGAAGTTAGAAGTCTGAATTCAGGGTATAGGCTCTAGAGGAAGGCTTTCTGTCAGCTCTGGAAGAAGGTCCTTGTCCCTTTTGAGCTCTACTCCTGGGTGTTCTTCATGTAACTTGGCATCTATCTTCACCCATCTCTGCTTGCTCCCTTGTATGTTTAATCTTATATATCTCAAAAGAGATTGACTCAAGATACACCCTACACTAATCCTGCCTCATAAGCGTAACAAATGCACCCCATTCCCAAAGGGGATTATAACCACAGGCATAGAGGTTAGAATTTACAATACATATTTTTGGGGGGCTTGGTAAATTAGGAGCCCTGATGGTGTGGTGGCTTAAGCAATCGACTGCTAATCAAAAGATCAGTAGTTCAAAACCACCAATGGCTCTGCAGGAGAAAGATGTGGTAGTCTGCCTCTGTAGAGGTTTACAGCCTTTGAAGCCCCATGGAGCTGCTGTAAGTCAAAATCGACCTGATGGTAGTGGGTTTTTTGATAAATTAGAGAGTCAGTGAAAAAGAGGAAGACCCTCAACGAGATGTACTGAGACAGTGGCTGCAATGATGGCCTCACACATAATGACTGTGAGGATGGCACAGGACTGGGAAGTGTTTTGTTCTATTGTACGCAGGGTGGCTATGAGCAGGAACCAACTCGATGGCACCTAACATCTTGGGGGGACATAATTCAATGCATAACGCTCATTCATTAAAATTATTTAGCGAGTACTTACTATGTACTCTATCAGGCATACAGACATCAGTTTGGTCCAACTCTTTTTCCAATCCTCACTAAAATTCCACCAATAAAGCAATACAGTAGTACAGACATTGGTCGCAGGGTCAAATGGAGCTTAATGACTTCAACTACTTACTATCTGAGTCAAGGAGACTAAGAAACCTCACTTCACACGCCAACTCTGTCATGTGGAATTGTGATTCCCGTCCTTGTTCAGTTCTGATACTGGCCACCCATGCGGCATTCCCCCCCTGACTCTAGCCACACAGGGGAAGGCCAGACCTTGTAAGTTAAAAGGAAATCATCCTTTAGACTACCAAATATGCAGGCACCAGCCACAAGTTTGGGGAGTCTAAGAGGCTGCCAACTTCTGACCCGCTGGCTAAAAGTTTGGGGGATCACTCTAATGCACTTAGAATACCAGCCCGAAGATCAGGGTTCCCCAGATCCCTGACTTCTGAGCTGCCTGGTTCCCACTCCTCCTTTGGGTTTGATAATTCACTGAAACAACTCACAGAATTTATGAAAAGCTCACCCTTAAAACGGCTTTAATATCACACACAAAAAGAACACAAACTGATGCATGGGGCGTGGTCTGGGAGGGTTGCCAGATGCATGGGGTGTGGTCTGGGAGGGTTGCCAGATGCATGGGGTGTGGTCTGGGAGGGTTGCCAGATGCATGGGGCGTGGTCTGGGAGGGTTGCCAGTGCAGATCTCCGATGGCCCCAGGACACACTACCTTCCCACGTGGATAGGTGCTTCTCATCAATGGGGAAGCTCCCCTAAACATCTGACTTGTGAGACTGTACTGGCCAGTCATGGATGATAAGCTAAATTCTGCCTTAACAGGCTAGCATCGGGCCACCAGATGGTCACTCCGACCTTGTCTGCCCTACTCCTTAGCCTCAGGTGTGATCTGGCTCTCGGAAACCTCGAACGATGGCCAAGTTGCTTTCTGCAAGGTGGTTCATTAGCTCATGGTTATCAATTCTGAAACTACTTTATGTTCCAAAATTTAAGAGTTTCACTTTCAAAGAAAGGAGTAACAAGGAGAAAGGCTAAAAGGAACCCTGTGGTGTTAGACTGGGATCGGAGATATGGGTATGATCTTGTGGTTTTAAAAATATATACAGATACATACAGAAACTGGCGTAAGTACGTGTCTTTGTGTGTGTGTATACTCACATATTTTTTTCTGGCTCTGCCCACTTTGAGGGCTCAGCAGAAATAAGAACACTTAATGCCCAGATCTGAAAACGAAAATATATCATTTTCTAATAAAAAGAACCAGAGTTTCTTGGACAAAAGGCAGATTCCAGGGCTGGGTAGGAAAAGGAAAAGATGAACCTCAAACAGTGACAGAAAGAAATGTACAAATTGAGATGGGGATATGTAAAAAAAAAAATATACAGGAACCAACTGAAGGGGTTCCTGATAACCAATCTGGGACAACCTGAGAAGACAAAATATATACATAACACTGCCACCAAAGAAAAAATATATACATATATAGTAATATTGATTAACATATGCTGACATGAACAATTTAACAAAGGAGGGAGAAGGGAAAGCGACTCTGCAGAATTCCAATGAACAAACATAGAAGAAATGATTAAACCGAAAATACCATTTGGTAAACACCACAGTAATAGTCACTGTAGGTAATAATTATCAATGAATACTGAAATTAGCAGGCCAAAGTACAATGAAAAAACAGAGCATTTGCACAGTCTCAAACTATCGGTCTGTGAGAAACTTATTAATTATAAAGGATAAAAAAGTTAAACTAACAATAGGAAAGTGGAAGGAAACATGTAAAATATGAGAACAAACGCAAACCAAATACATGATTTTACTGCATGCAAATTAACATCAATAAGAACAATTAAAAAATATAAAACCACCTATGCTCAAGACTGTTCACTGCAGCCTTATTTGTTATATCCAAAGACCTTAAGGAAGTAAAATTTACGTTGGACTGAGAAAGTAACAAACTGACAAGGACAGTCCCACAGTAACAATGAGAACTGTCATTTCGCCTGGCAGAAAAAAGTAGCTCTAACGACCCCTTTTTAGTGTTACTATTGCTGTCTTATTCACTGAAAAACTTTGTTGCGGGGTCAGAGACTTGCAGAAATTTCCTGTTTGAAATTATAGCAGTAAGAATGAAACACCCTACTTTTGACAGAGTCGTCTCAATTTACAACCCAGGTGCTGAGCTTCAAATAAAGAGTTCCTGGACAGAATATTCCACATCTACCTTAATCTTACTGTTTCCAAGGAAACAGGACCTGGATGGTTTGCAGATTAGACATGATGCTCACCCCTTTACAGTCCTATGCTTTCTGACTATCAAAACGCTATTCATAGGAGACTGGCTGAATGCACTATCACACATTCACTAATGAAGGGCCCACAACCGGTAAAAAAAAGGTAGGAAAGATCACTGTGAACTGATATAGATTGATTTCAAGTATACACACTGGTAACTAAAAGTTTGATCAGGAACCAATGGTACTGAAGGAAGAAGTCCAAGCTGCTCTGAAGGCATTGGTGAAAAACAAGGCTCCAGGAATTGATGGAATATCAATTGAGATGTTTCAACAAACACATGCAGCGCTGGAGGTGCTCACTCGTCTATGCCAAGAAATATGGAAGACAGCTTTCTGGCCAACTGACTGGAAGAGATCCATATTTATGCCTAGTCCCAAGAAAGGTGATCCAACCGAATGAGGAAATTATAGAACAATATCATACACAAGCAAAATTTTGCTGAAGATCATTCAAAAACGGCTGCAGCAGTATATCAACAGGGAACTGCCAGAAATTCAGGCTGGTTTCAGAAGAGGATGTGGAACCAGGGATATCATGGCTAAAAGCAGAGAATACCAGAAGGATGATTACCTGTGTTTTATTGACTACACAAAGGCATTCAACTGTGTGGATCATCACAAATTATGGATAACACTGTGAAGAATGGGAATTCCAGAAGACTTAATTGTGCTCATGAGGAACCTTTACATAGATCAAGAGGCAGTTGTTTGGACAGAACAAGGGGATACTGATTGGTTTAAAGTCAGGAAAGGTGTGCATCAAGGTTGCATTCTTTCACCATACATATTCAATCTGTATGCTGAGCAAATAATCCGAGAACATGGACTATACGAAGAAGAACGGGGCATCAGGATTGGAGGAAGACTCATTAACAACCTGCGTTATGCAGATGACACAACCTTGCTTGCTAAAAGTGAAGAGAACATGAAGCACTTGCTGATGAAGATCAAAGACCACAGCCTTCAGTATGGATTGCACCTCAACATAAAGAAAACAAAAATTCTCACAACTGGACCAATGAGCAACATCATGATAAACGGAGAAAAGATTGAGGTTGTCAAGGATTTCATTTTACTTGGATCCACAGTCAACACCCATGGAAGCAGCAGTCAAGAAATCAAAAGACACATTGCATTGGGCAAATCTGCTGCAAAGGACCTCTTCAAAGTGTTGAAGAGCAAAGATGTCACCCTGAAGACTAAGGTGCGCCTGACCCAAGCCATGGTATTTTCAGTCGCATCATACGCATCTGAAAGCTGGACAATGAATAAGGAAGACCGAAGAAGAACTGATGCCTTTGAATTGTGGTGTTGGCGAAGAATATTGAATATACCACAGACTGCCAGAAGAACGAACAAATCTGTCTTGGAAGAAGCACAACCAGGATGCTCCTTAGAAGCAAGGATGGCGAGACTGCGTCTTACAGACTTTGGACATGTTGTCAGGAGGGATCAGTCTCTGCAGGAGGACATCATGCTTGGCAAAGTACAGGGTCAGTGGAAAAGAGGAAGACCCTCAATGAGGTGGACTGACACATGGGCTGCAACAATGGGCTCAAGCGTAACAATGATTGTGAGGATGGCACAGGAACGGGCAGCGTTTCGTTCTGTTGTGCACAGGGTCGCTATGAGTCGGAATCGACTCGACGGCACCTAAAAACAACTAAAAGTTAACGTACATAAACGTGACAATGTAAGTAACATACACTTCTTTATGTATGGGCTTATTCTGGCCGGGGAGGGGGGAGTATTTCCGAGAAACACTGAAAAATGAAACTACACAGTATGAAATGGAAATGGTCATCAACTGGTGGTGATACTAACGGCACAGGTGTACAGGAAGAAACCTGACTTCTGAATATGTTTTATGAAGTTTTTACTTTTTTTGAAGCACCGTCTTAGTTTCTTAGTGCCGATATAACAGAAATACCACAAATGAGTGGTTTTAAAGAACAGAGCATTTTATTTTCTCACAATTAGGAAGTAGAAGTCCAAATTCAAGGCACTGCCTCTAGAAGGTTTTCGGTCCACTCAGGCTAAATCCCTGTTTTAGCTTCTCTGGCCTTCTTGGAGTTCCCGGGACATCTACAATGGCATCTACCTTTCCCTCACTTATGCTTGCTTGCTTCTGTACTTAATCCGCTACTTTTATATCTCAGAAGTGACTGGCCAAAGACATACCCTAAACTGACATGACTTCATTACCATAACAAAGAAATCCCTATTCATCAGTTTAGAATTTACAACACATATTTTGGGGGACATAATTCAATCCATAACATTTCAACCTCTAGCCCCTGAGAACTCATGTCTTTTCCACATACAAAACATCTTCGCCCTATTACATCATCCCAAAAGTCTTAAATAGACTCCAAGTCCAAAATCATCCAAATCAAATATGGGCACGATTCTCGGCATATTCCACCCTGGGGCAAAGCTCCTACCCATCTATGAACCTGGGAAACCTAAAGAATACAAGTTCACTGCTTCCCAAGTACAACAGTAGAAAAGTCACAAGAACGATATTCCCATTCCAAATGAAAGAAATCATGGATACCACGCAAGTCTCCAACCCAGAAGAGCAAATTTAATTAGCTCTCAAGACTTGGAAACAATCCTGTCTTCCAAGACCATCTGGGCAATGGCTCTGCCATCCAGACTCTACCCATGCTCTGGAATCTGGGTGGAGGACCATAGGCCCTGGGAGTTGGCCTTGTCTTCCAGGTCCACTGGGACAGCAACCTTGCTAACTTGGCTTTGGGTGGCCCCATAATCCCAATTCAACTGAGTTGTGACCTGAGCCCCTCGACACCAGGCAATTCCATTCTCCTGGACCACTGAAACGTCAGCCCCACTGTCTGGCACCAAGGTAGGGGAGGCTGGGATCTTGTAAGAAGCATGGTAATGGTGCATATATTACAGAAAAGTTAATTCAAAATGAAAGCAAACCTTAAATGTAAATAGAAATAAACCTATTAGTACATAAAACTGTGAATACCCATCTTTCAGTTCGTTGTACTATGGTGATTTTGATATTGTTATTATACTGGACGCCCACACATCTGTCAGTTTGTTGTATTGTGGGGCCTTGCATGTTGCTGTGACGCTGGAAGTTATGCCACCAGTGTTCAAATACCAGCACAGTCACCCATGGTGGACAGGTTTCAACTGAAATATCAGATTAAGATAAAACAGACTAGGAAGAATGACCTGGCAGTCTACTTTGGAAAAAATATTAGCCAGTGAAAGCCATGGTGTTTTCAATAGCCTCATATGCACAGGGAAGCTGGACAATGAGTAAGGAAGACAGAAGAACTGATGCCTTTGATTTGTGGTGCTGACAAAGGATACTGAATATACCACGGACTATTAAAACATCGAACAAATCTGTCTTGGAAGAAGTACAGCCAGGATGCTCCTTAGACGCAAGGACATACTTTGGACATGTTATCAGGAGAGATCAGTCCCTGAAGGATATCAAGCTTTGTAAAGTACAGGGTCAGCGAAAAAGAGGAAGACCCCCAACCAGATGGATTGACACAGTGGCTGCAACAATGGGCTCAAGCATAACAATAATTGTGAGGATGGAACAGGACCCAGCAGTGTTTCATTCTGTTGTAGAAAGGGTTGCTATGAGTTGGAACTGACTCAAAGGCACCTAACAACAACGACACAAAGACAAAGAGTGTGAAGGGAGCTCTTGTTCTTAGAAGACTGCCCATTAAAAGAATGGAGAAGGAATGAGAGAAAAAGCCATAATTTTTAACAACTCCAACATAAAATAAAGGATTCAGGCAAAGATCAACAAGGGATAAAAACACTAGATGAAAGGCTGCTAGGGAACAGATTATTCCCTGTTGCCAAAATATCATCCTCATATTACTCCAGAAAAAAATGTGACTTTACAACAGATATCAGCAGCCACCACCTTGACCAAATACTCGGCATTTGTGCTTCCTAGTACACAACATTGCCAATGAAATTTGTGATCTTCTAGACCTGCACTGTCCAATAAATGCAGCTATTAAGAACATAAACTGTGGCTAGTGCAACTAAAAAACGAAATTCTTCGTTTCAATTTAGCAATGAACCTGATTCTGTGATTGGAAATGTATGACCAGAGTAACCCTGGTTTGTGAACCTTTTTCAACAGTATTATGGAATCTAAATACCGATTAAGAATGTCCAATGAAATCTTGCATCCACCTTGAGGTATGCTATTTCCAGATTCTGACAGTCTCAGGACAAAAAGAAACAAAAGTAAAATGTCTCATTAATAACTTTATATACATTAGTTAATTCCACTAAAAATTTTTATATTGGGTTTAATATATGTCATTAAAAATAATTTTAATTTTCTAATATAGCTTCTAAAAATTTTAGAACTACATGTTTTTTACCTTACCTCTGAATTAGAACTTCTTGGGAGTCGACATCCATATCACAAGAAATATAGCAGACAAGCTAATTAAACAAGATGATGAGAAAACAATCATCAGAGTGCTGAACATTTACCACACAGCTGGATTGGAATCAAGAGTCAGTATTATTAAAACAAAACTGGAGGCAAATGTATTATGTAAATCAGACTAGAGATCTAAAAATAAAAAGGCAATGTACAAATCTTGTTTGAGGATCCTAGCTTCAAAATATCCAACAACTGTAACATGAGTGAAGAAAGTTTCTTTTCCTGTGTGTGATAATGGTTTTTTTTTACTATATTGTCCTTATTCTTATAAGGTGCATACTGAAGATTAAGAAATGAAGTCACCTATCTAAAACTAAGTATATAATACTTCACCATAATAATGTATTTATATATTGACAAATAAGGTAAAATCTTAACAACTGGCAAATAAGGGTCTAGAGTTATGGGGGCTCACTTTACTGCAACTACAGGTTTTCTTTAGAAATTAAAATTAAACAAGGAGAAAATCCATCTGTCAAAACTCATCTTGCTCATAGTAAATTAAATTCTTCCAACTTCTGCTATTGACATAAATATGGCTACACTGACTGTATTCTTACAGACTCCTATAATTTAAAGCTTCAGGGGATTTTCAAGGATCTGGAAGTGAGGTGAGGTGGAGAAGACTTGAGAACAGGGCTGTGTAGAGCTCTTCTTTGTGGTACATTTGTATCTATATTAATTCATTCACTCAGCATTGATTTACATTAGATAAATAGGATCCCGGTTGTTGTCGTGTGCCTTCGAGCAGATTTTTAATGCAAAGTGACCCAATGTGACAGAAAACTGCCCCGTAACATTTTTGGCTGTAATCTTCTATGACAGCATTGCCAGGTCTTCCTCCAGTGGAGCCACTCGGTGATTTCAAGCTGTCAACCTTCTGGTTTCCAGCCAAGCATGTAACTGTAGTGTGACCAGAGCTCCTTAATGGGCTCTGAGATTACATCTCACATACTTTGGACAGATAAACAAAAGGGATCAGTTCCTGGAGGAAGACATCATGCTTGGTAAAACAGAGGGTCAGCAAAGAAGAGGGAGACAAGGTGGACTTACACAGTGGCTGCAACAACGGGCTCAAGCATAACAACTGTGAGGGTAGCGCAGGACCAGGAAGTGTTTTGTTCTGTTGTACACAGGGTCACTATGACTCAGAACCAATTCGATGGCACCTAACAACAACAGGACTTTATCAGTGAGCACAGGCTCTGAGCCTGCGCAGTACAGAAGCTCCGCTGCAGCTAAGTGAGATTGAGGCACTACCTTGGCAGAAAATCGCCCTGGGTCTCAGAATAAACCATCCTTTCATGCAAACCCTGGTTGTCACAATGTCACTTGAGAGAAGAGCATTTCTGTGGGATGATACTAAGTTCAAACATTCTGTGTAGTTTCTTCATCAGTAAATCCAGGATCATGACTGTAGTCAAGCAGAATGAGATACAATGCAAAAACATGTCTACTACAAAATTAAACACATAATACAGTCCTGATTCTGTTAAAACACTGTTTCCCATACAAGACAGACCAAAAGGAAACACCTAACATACGAAGCATGGTCATATTCTAAAGGACTTTTATTTTTCTATACACTTTTCAATTAAAAACAGTTTTTTACAATGAGAACGTAGTGCTTTATACTTAACCAAAAAAACCAAACCCAATGCCACTGAGTCCACTCCAATTCTGCAACCATATATAAGACACAACAGAATGTCCCTGTGCACAAATAGGGAAATTATGTGATTACAATGGTTATAGTCATGGGTTCTGTCTAGTGTGTGAGGTCTCACAGGCGTCCTGAGGGAGGGTGGAAACTAAAGGCATCCATCATCTTTCACATTCATAGGATCAATACACAATGTATTATCTCACATGTTGTCTAAGACTAGAAAAAGATATATACATGATTCCAGGTACTGCACATTTACATGATGTCTCTCCAGTATGACTTCTTGTATGTTCAAATGTGTTTTCCATATGTGTAAATTTTCCCATGGTCCTTACATGGTTAATATGCCATGTATCTTCTTTCAGGTTTGCAAAAAAGCCATATAAAAGTTATACAACAATATTTAGACATATACTGTTTATCTCCAGTATACCAACTGAAAGGTGTCCCAAAGAATAAGAAACATCTGAAGTTTCCCACATCCCCTACATTCAGAAAATCACTGCTCACTGTATGTTTACAGAGACAAAAAAAAAACTAAAGGCTTTATCACATTTTTTTTTATCTGTTCTATCCACAGTGAGTTTTGTGTTTCTGAGGTAAGAGGTATGAGCAAATGCATTCTCTCACTGGTTACATTCATAAGGTCCCTCCCAATTTAAGGTTAATGATGTTTAATAAGGACTAAAAACTGACTAAATGCTTTCCCACATTCATTACATTAATAAGCCCTCTATCCACTGTGAGTTTTTATATGTGAAGTGAGGTGTGAAAAAACCTTAAAGGCTTTACCACATTTCTTACATTCATAAGGCCTCTCTCCAGTGTGAGTTCTTATATGTGTAGTAAGGTTTGAGGACTCACTAAAGACTTTCCCACAATCTTTACATTCATAAGGCTTCTCTCCACTATGAGTTCTTATATGTGTAGTGAGGTTTGAGGAACAAATAAAGGCTTTCCCACACTCCTTACATTCATATGGCCTCTCTCCACTGTGAGTTCTTACATGTGTAGTCAGGGCTGAGGCATGACTAAAGGCTTTCCCACACTGCTTACATTCATAAGGCTTCTCCCCACTGTGAGTTCTTACATGTTGACTGAGACCTGAGGAATCACAAAACGCTTTCCCACATTCCTTACATTCATATGATCTCTCTCCACTGTGAGTTCTTATATGTGTAGTGAGGTGTGAGGACTGACTGAAGGCTTTGCCACATTCCTTACATTCATAAGGCTTCTCTCCACTGTGAGTTCTTAAATGTGCAATGCGGGATGTGGCACAACTAAAGGCTTTCCCACATTCCTTACATTTATAAGGTTTCTCTCCACTGTGAGTTCTTATGTGTTCAGTGAGGTATGAGGAACGACTAAAGGCTTTCCCACATTCCTTACACTCATAAGGCTTCACTCCACTATGAGTTCTTCTATGTAGATTGAGGGATGAGGTCTGACTAAATGCTTTTCCACATTCCTTACATTTATAAGGTTTCTCTCCACTGTGAGTTCTTCTATGCATAGTAAGATGTGAGGAATCACTGAAAGCTTTCCCACATTCCTTACAAACATACGGTTTCTCTCCACTGTGAATTCTTATATGTGTAGTGAGGGCTGAGGCATGACTAAAAGCTTTCCCACACTCCTTACAGTCAAAACCCTTCTCTCCACTGTGAGTCCTTATATGTGAAGTGAGATGTGAGAAACGACTAAAGCTTTTCCCACATTCCTTACATTCATAAGGCCTCTCTCCACTGTGAGTTTTTATATGTTGAGTGAGATGTGAGGAACTACTAAAGGCTTTTCCACATTCTTTACATTCATAAGGCCTCTCTCCACTGTGAGTTCGTATATGTGTTGTGAGGCCTGAGGCATAACTAAAAGCTTTCCCACATTCTTTACACTCATAAGGCCTTATACCACTGTGAGTTCTTATATGTAAAGAAAGAGATGAAGTCTGGCTAAAGGCCTTCCCACATTCCTTACATTTATAAGGCCTCTGTCCATTGTGAGTTCTTATATGTGTACTGAGGTGTGATGACTGACTAAAGGTTTTCCCACATTCTTTACACTCATAAGGCCTCTCTCCACTGTGAGTTCTTCTATGTGTAGTGAGGGCTGAGGCACAATTAAAGCCTTTCCCACATTCCTTACATTCATAAGGCTTATTTCCATTATGAAATTTTTCTTTACATTCATGCTTACTATCTCTAACATGTCTCTGAAAAGATGAGACACTACAAAAATCTTTCCAGCATTTGTTACATTGATAGTGTTTCTTAAATTTATATAGCTTCTCTCCAGCAAGACTTCTTACAGGAGTGCTTAGGTTAGAGGGCCTACTGCAAGCTTCTCCACATTCCTTAGACTGAGAAGTATTGCATCCAGTGTAAGATCTGGTAGGATGCTTAAGTGATGAGTGTTCCATGAAGGCTTTTCCACAGTCACCACCTTCAAAAGGTTTCACTTCTGAAATATTCCTTCTCAACACATTAAGATTTGAAATCTGGGTGAAGGTGTTTCCACACTGATTGCCTTCATTACTTTCATGGAGGGTTTCTACTGTATGCCTTCTGTTAAAAACAGAAAACATGTTGTTGGAAATAAATTTTTCATTTCACCATTACCAAACACTGTGAACATGCAACTTTTTTGCTGAGTTGTCTCATGTTTCATATATTAAGCCATTTAGCAGAGGTACTACCATTACTGTTAACATTTTTCTCAAATATGAGGCTTTCTGATAATTGTGTACAAGTAAAATAATTTAAAATACTCAATATGCTGAAGCTCATTTCTGAAAACATATTGTGAAAAGTCTAAACGTACACAAACACACACACACACATCATGTACCTTAGGACTTTCTCCAGAGGACTTTCTCAAATGTTTTCTCTCATTTGAATGAGACTCACCTCAAAAGTTGCCCCTGGTTTTTAAGCTGATCTTCACTACCAGGCGATTCAAAGATTTCTCCTAATGTGGAGGGCCAGCTGTTATTCTTCATGATTTGCACTATCATATGTTCAGTGGATAACTTTTCTCCATCATTGCAGTTTTGAGACACTGAACAAATGATTCAACATGATGTTCACAATACGAAACAAAAAGGAAAGGAATTATTAGGGGTAAAAAACTGCTGTGAATAAAGAACGACTTATATACATTTCATTGTATCAGAACACTGGCAATGGTTAAAAAGCCATTTACTAGGAAATATTTCCAGAGGATTGAGAGTAATGGTGACATAAATATGTTTAATTAGAAGAGCTAAGTAGAATGATATTGGACAAAATGTGTATGTAATTATTTATTTTTTTTAATGTTAAAAGAGGATAAGGAGGAAGTACTTCTCCATGACCACAGGTGCGAGGGGATTGATAAAGTCAGGTATCTGTGACGTTGTCTCCTCCACCGGAAAGACATTTTTTCTAGCCGATGCAAGTCTAATCCCCTCCACGCAGGGCTGGTCCTTCAAAAAATTATTGCTTTCCTAGTGCTCCCCCATACAGTGGCCCTGGAGGACTCCTATCTCCACTCCCATCAGATCATTCTCTTGCTTCTCTAGAAGAAATGGTGGTCATGGAGAAATACATACCATGAGGGAAGACAGTGCAGAGCAATGAACACTTCCCTGACACTGTGCCAGTATTTTGGTCTTCGGCGATTCTGAAGATGAGCAGGTGTGAATATATGCGTGGCAAAATAATCGTATGTAATTTGAAATAAACACAGTAAAACTCTCACACGGTCCCAAATCACAAATCAATTAGTGCCTCAAAGAGACCCCTGGAAACTATGCTTACACCTGCAACCCTTAAAAGAGCCTCAAGGCTTTTAATCGCAAGAGAACTAAAAACTCACTCTAATACACAGAACTTTATTTTTGTGGGTATTATGAATTTGCATCCCCTAAAAATATGTGAAGGGAATCCTAATCCCTAAACCTGTGGTTATAATCCCCTTTGGGAATGAGTTTTCTTTCTTATGTTAATGAGACAGTATCAGTATAGGGTATGTCTTAAGTCAATCTTTTGAGATATAAAAGAGATTAAACAAGCAACTGAGAAGCAGAGATGGGGTAAGACCGATGCCATGCCATATGAAGATCACCAAGGAGCCAAGGAATAGAAGATGAAGAGACAAGGACTTTTCTTCAGAGACAAACACCCTGAATTCAGACTTCTAGCCTCCTAAATTGTGAGAAAAATAAATTCATGTTTGTTAAAGTCACGCATTTGTGGTATTTCTGTTATATTAGCACGAGACAACTAAGACAATGGGGAAGAAAGGATATGTAAGCTACACAGAGCAGAAGACTACGCCTGTTTTTTGTATTACAATTCCTCAGCTCAAATATTGGGGCAAAGTAGATGAGTATAGTATTTTTGTTCACTAAAGGATTAAATAAAAAATGATGCCATTCTTACCTACTGAGGCCAGGTTTCTGAAGGTTTCCATCATCACATCTCTGTAGAGTTTCCTCTGAGCAAGATCCAGCAAAGCCCACTCTTCCTGGGTAAAGACCACGGCCACATCCTCATCGACCACTGAGTCCTAAAACACCCCACACATTCCCATCAGCAAGGTAACCTGTACTCCAGTGTGTACAAGAGGAAGGGTGAGGCCTACAGACCTGGGGAACTGAGAATTCATAGGGATATGACAAAAGGTTCTATGTTCTACCAAGATCTACTCTAGGGTATAGCCACCAGCCTCTTCCCTTCACTAACTACATTCACTTCCTCACTGACTGCATCCTGTCTGGTAAGACGTCCAACACACTGAAATAATCTCTCCACAGTTTGACTGTGACCAATTCCAGTCTTCTCCCTCTCTCTTTACAGTCTAGAACACTTAGAAAACATAGCAGAAATTAGAGAAATGCTCTAATTCAGATCCTCACTTCCTTCTGAACAATTTCAACTTCTTCCACAAGACCTACCAGAACACTCAACAAATCATGTAGCAGAAGGTGAAATCAGGATGAGGTATTAACAGCTGGGAAATAATGCAGTATGGCAATTTTTCCTTTTGCCCCTCACAGCCATGGGAAGACAAGTGGCCAGCACAAACAAACTGGCAACTAAAGGCCCTGAGGTGATCATATTTTCTCAAAGAACTCTAGGAGATAAAGAAGTGACAGTTTCATCTGCTGAAAAAAATTAAAATTTTCACTTATCAGCCATTTACTTTTGAAAAACTCAGCAATTGTGCTGTTACTCTATCTCTTTCACAAAAACAGGCAAAGGTACTTAAGTTAAACAGAGCTCAGGTGTGAGACAAGAAACATGAGAATCCAGATCTCCCCACTGTTCTCAAATTTCGAGATCTGATACAACTGTTAGCCAATTATTAGTGACCACACCCTCAACAGACATAAAAATATACACTCCCACAAACACACTCGAAGATGACGAACAGCCCTACCACTGCAGAAACCAGAGTAATGTGCCCTGCTTACTGAGAAAAGGTTATGATTCCCGTCTTGTAACAACTGAAGGTAAAAATGGCGTAGTGGCAGTGTTTGACCTCCTCTAACTTAAAGAGGGGAAAGGAGAATCAAGATCACCATGAACAGCCCCTGGCTGATTCCTGTGAGGCAAAGGTCAGACATGCTTCACCCTCCAATCTTTTGACCAATGCAGACATTGACTGTCCCTTCCATGGCACCCTCTACTTCTCTACTGTGTTTGATGATTTGTTGCGATGACTACATGGAATTCACAGACGATACTCACAATTATGGGGTTTATTAGGGAAGTAACAGGTTTACAATTCAGATGCAGAAATGCTCAGTATACAGTTATTTGATCAGGACAGGCTCTTCTCAACCATACCCACAGACACGCCTTTCACTGGTCCCTCGGCCTCTGCCATGTTCAGGCAACTGATACAAAGCTCTTTTAGTTTGGTCGATTAAGTGCCCAGTGTCCCCCACACTGCCAGAAAGCCTCCTACCCAAAAAAGTGCTCTGCTGTCTTGCTCTGTGTGTCAGTACCTCCACTCTAACTGCCCTGTTCCATGTGCCAGGAAGCCCACCATAGCTCTCTGTCTCCTGCGTATAGGAGGTCTCAGTGCAAGGATCTCAGGTCCAAGAAATGCACTCCATTCCTAGCTATCCTTTCCTGGTGGTAATAAGCTCCTTGCTCTGAGACTACTCTTTTAAGCCTAGCCGACTGGCAAAGTTGACCATTCCCCCCGTTAGTGTTCCATATACCTTATTTTGCATGGTCCCATCAGCACAAGGGTGCCATGCACCTTATTTACATTTCTGGCAAGCTATCTCACCCCCCTGGTGAACCACAAACACCTCATTTGCATACTCACACCAAGTTATTTGGTGGGCATTACGAGACTACGGCTAGAACGGCCATAGTAAGTAATTCACTGCACCATACTACACAACATGATTAATGTAATCAATGTCACCAAATTACACATGTGAAAATTATTGAACTGGCAAATGTTTTGTATCCACGTGTACGTGTCTGTGTACATATGTGCGTGTGGTGTGTACATGTTGTTAGGTGTCATTTAGTCGGTTCTGAATCATAGCGGCTTGCTGTACATCAGAACAAAACACTGCCTGGTCCTGCGAAATCCTCATAATCATTGTTATGCTTCAGCCCGTTGTTGCAGCCACTGTGTCAATCCATCTGGTTGTGGGTATTCCACTTTTTTGACGACTTTACCAAGTATGATGTCCTTCTCCAGGGATTGATCCTTCCTGATAACATGTCCAAAGTATGAGAAATGAAGTCTTGCCATCCTTGCTTCTAAGGAGCATTCTGGCTATACTTCTTCCAAAACAGATTTGTTCTTTTAGCAGTCCATGGTATAGTCAATATTCTTCCCCAACACCATAATTCAAAGGTGTCAATTCTTTTTCCATCTTCCTTATTCACTGTCCAGCTTTCTCATGCATATGAGACACTTAAAAACACCATGGCTTGGGTCAGGTGCACCTTAGTCCTTGAAGTGACATCTTTGCTTTCTAACACTTTAAAGAATCTTTTACAGCAGATGTGCCCGATACAATGGGTCATTTAATTTCTTGACTGCTACTTCCATGGGTGTTGACTGTGGATCCAAGTAAAATAAAATCCTTGACAACCTCAATCTTTTCTCCGTTTATCATGATGTTGCTTATTGGTCCAGTTGTGAGGATTTTTGGTTTCTTTACACTGAGGTGTAATCCATAATGAAGGCTGTAATCTTTGATCTTCATCAGTAAGTGCTTCAAGTTCTCTTCTCTTTCAGCAAGGCTGTGTTATCTGTATAGCTCAGGTTGTTAATGAGTCTTCCTCCAATCCTGATGCCTTGTTCTTCTTCATATAGTGCACTTCTCAGATTATTTGCTCAGTACAGATTAGTAAGTATGGTGAAAGGATACAATCCTGATGCACACTATTCCTGACTTCAAACCTTGCTGTATTCCCTTGCTCTGTTCCAACAACTGCCTCTTGGTCTATGTACAAGTTCCCCATGAGCACAGTTAAATGTTCTGGAATTTCCATTCTTTGCGGTGTTATCTATAATTTGTTCTGATTCACAGTCGAACGCCTTTGCACAGTCAATAAAACAGAGGTTAGCAACTTTCTGGTATTCTCTGCTTTCAGCCAGGATCCATCTGGCATCAGCAATGATAGCCCTCGTTCCACATCCTCTTCTGACTCCAGCTTGAATTTCTGGCAGTTCCCTGTCTATGTCCTGTTGCAACTACTTTAAAATCATCTTCAGCTAAACTTTACTTTGGTGTGACACAGGGCGCCAGCTCTAGGGAAAAGCTTTCTTTCTCTGTCAGCTCTGGGGGAAGATCCTTGTATGAGTTTCTGCTCCTGGGTGATCTTCATGTGGCTTCGCAAGTCTCTTCCCCTATCTCTGCTTCTTTTGCTTGCATGTTTAATCTCTTTTATATCTCAATAGAGATTCTGACTTAAGACACATCCTACACCAATCCTGTCTCATTAGCATAACTAAGACAGCTCATTCACAAATGAGATTATACCATAGTCACAGAGGTTAGGGTTTAAAACACATATTTTGGGGGACAAAAGTCAATCCAGAATAGATGGTGTCACAACAAACTTTTAGCTAGAGCCACAATCCAGAAGTCTCCTCCACTGCAGTGAGCCAGGTTACATATTTTAAAGTTATCAAAAACCCTACTGTTCATTATACAATGTATTCATGATAAAATGTTCCATAAATTGAGCAACTACCCAGTCAACCCAGTACCGTCGAGTCGATTCCGATTGAGCAAGTGCCATTTACAAAAGGTTGAGCAAAAGGTTTATGGCATACTAGCTCATTTGTATCTCATGACTCTCTCCTAAGAAGACATTTCACAAACAGCTAACAGCTGAGTAAAGTTACAGACAAGCATTCACATGCTCAATGCTGCCCAAGTGGGCTGTTGCTTGGCCAGGGTCAATTTGTCTTTGAGGCCTGAATTCCTGACAACTAAACTTCTGTTCCTATGCATACAGTTTTGTTGGTATTTTAGGTGTTATTCTCCAAAAACACCTGGATGGTCAACAGCCATGCTGGGCACTGCGAGAACAGACAAAGGAAACCACCTGTCCCATTCAGACAATGTGGAGTTCCTTCTCCTGACAAAACCCTGTGTCTCAAGCAAGGGTGCTTCCCTTCAGACCCTTACCTCTAGCTCCTTTATTTATTAAAGTCGATTTAGGTATGGATACATTAGTCAGTGAAGAAAACAGACATATGTGGGTACATATGGATCCTAAGGTCTTTGGGTGTGGACGGTAAATAAAAAAAACATAATTATGAAGTGGTGATAAGTTCTACAGAAGATGCAGCAAAATGAGAGGATAAGGTGAGAGAAACACAGCATATTTTGCTTTACTGAGTTAGTGCAGAGAAAAGCAAAATAACCATTTTAGAAAACATCAGAGTGTGAAACCGGGCTTGGTGAGGGGAAAAAAGCACGCTTTCAATTCTAAGAACTTGGAAGAGGACTGTGATGATTTTCCAAACACTCATATAGATTTCACATGTCCTTCTACTTCGAATCATCTCATCATCGCTATGAGTCAGAATGACTTGACGGCAGCGGGTTTGGTTTTGGTTTTGTCTACTTCAAAAGTACCGAGGTAGAAGCACAGGAGTCCAAGGGCTCCACTGACCTTCATACCCAGGAAAGGGAAGATACACTGCCTATACCCAGGAAAGAACAGGACATTAGCAATAGGATAAACATATAAGCTTGAGACACTGTGTAAAATAAGTAATTTGAAAATAAGACCACAGTAATGACACGACACACAAATGAAGACTTCCAGTTTCTGGCCCAATATGTAAGGAGCTTGGAAGTCATTGCTTCCATCTTCAAAACAAGAAAAAGGTTAAATGTACAGAACTCACAGAATTGAGGTTAGAGGGCGAACTGCTACTCCAAAACTGGAGGGACCCAAAGGCAAACACACAGAACCATGCTAGAGCAAAAACCCAGCAACAGAAACTACTGCTGAGATCACTGTATCAGGGTAGGAAAGTTAAAACGCCATTGATGAATTGCTGGAGGCTCAGTCTGGACAACCTACAGGGTTAAAAATGCCAGGGGGACCCAATCTTAGGGAGACTCACAGAGTTTTGTGCGTTTTACCTCCAAGAAACCTATCAGGCTCTCAGTGTGAAAAGATCAGAGAAAAATCTCCTTATGCTTCCTTCCAGCTGGAGCAGGACAAAAGTAAACCATTTAGAAATTTCTCCAGAGTACTCTGCTCTCTCTGACAAGGCCTGCCCTCAAAGGAACCGATTTTACTAGAGTCTAACTGGTGGCAGAGTGGTTAAGTGCTATGGCTGGTAACCAAAAGGTCGGCAGTTCAAATCCATCAGGCGCTCCCCAGAAACCCTATGGGCAGCTCTACTCTGTCCTATAGGGTCACTGTGAGTCGAATCGACTCGACGGCAATGTGTTTGTTTGTTTTTTAACTGCCCTGCAGTAGTGAAATACCCAGCACCAGCTCCATCTAGGCTTCCTGCTTCACTAAAGTAGAGGAAGGGAGAAGCAGAGAAGCACTTGTGTGGTCACTGCCCAGGGACACGGTCTCACTAAAGCCTGAGACCTCATCGTTGGACTATACAGCATGCGTCCTCTGTCCCACACCTTACCGCCACATCAACAGGGCTCTCATATAATAACAGGGTTACAACAGAAAGAACGCCAAGTCTCAGACCTTATTTAAGAAGTTTTTAGAAAACCTAACACAATATAGGAAAGACAAAAACAACATCAGAGAACATTTTGGCCTCTTACACCCACAGCAAATTGTAAACACAGCCTAACACTTACCCAGATCAAGATAAAACCTCACGCTAAAGTCCTATTCAATTTCTTTACGCAGTACATAATCTCCGGCTTGCCACAAAAAAACTATTAGGCATACTAATGACCAAGGGGGTGAGGGAGAAAAAAAAGACAGAGCAAGCATTAGAATCAGTCTGAGATACTTCAGAAATTTGGGTTTATGCGTCCAGACATGCCAAAGAAATTAATTAACATGCTAGGGACACTAATAAAGCAAACAACGTGCTATAGAGTTGCTATGGGTTGGAATCAACTTGACGGCAGTGAGTTTTTTTTATGAGTCAGAATCGACTCAACGGCAGTGGGTTTGGGTTTTTTTGTTTGTTTGTTTCTCTTAAGAAACCATAAACCATGCAAGCAAGAACAGAATTAACCCACTGCTGTTGAGTCGATTCCAAGTGACCCTATGGGACAGAGTAGAACTGCCCCACAGAGTTTCCAAGGAGTGCCTGGTGGATTCGAACTGCTGACCTTTTGGTTAGCAGCCGTAGCTCTTGACCACTATGCCACCACGGTTTCCAAGAACAGAGTAGAGTTTCCAAGAACAGAGTACAGTGAAATATTTGGTGCTGAGAGAAAAAAATCACTAACCTAGAATCCTGCATCCAGCAAAATTATCCATCAAAAGTGAAGGAGGAAAAAAAAAAGAAAAGAACAAGCACTGGCAAAGATGTAGGGAAACTGGAACCCTTATCCACTGCTGATGGGAATGCAAAATGAGACAGTCGCTATCAAAAACAGTTTGGTGGTTCCTCAAAAAGTTGACTATGGAACTACCATATGATCCAGTAATCCTACTTGTATGTATATACCCAAAACAATTAAAAGAAGAAAACCAAACAGAAACCTGTACTCCAGTATTTACTGCAGCACTATTCACAATAGCCAAAAGGTGGAAACACCCTAAATGCCCATCAACAGATGAATGGATAAACAACATCTGGTGTATCCATACAACGGAGTATTACTCAGCTACAAAGAGAAATGAAGTTCTGATACATGCTACAACATGGATGAACTTTGAAAACGTTATGCTAAGTGAAGTAAATTGATCACAAAAGGACAAATCCTGTATGATCCCACTTACACGATATAGGCAACTGTACAGAGACCAAAGCTTATTAGCGGTTAAAGGGTGGGATAAAGGGAGATGTGAAGTTTCAGCATAGGGGGCGTTGAGTTCCTGTTGCTGGTGGTGAATTAAGTTGGAAAATGATAGTGACAATAACTGCACAATAGAGGAATAAAATCAGTCACTACATTATTGTTGTTCTTAGTTATCTAGTTGATTATGACTCACAGCGACCCTACATGTGCATAGTAGAACTGCTCCATAAAGTTTTCAAGGCTGTAACCTTTTAAAAGCAGCTTGCCAGGCCTTTCTTCCGAGGAACCTGTGTATGGGTTCGAACCACTCACCAACCATTCTGCTAGCAGTTGAGTGGTTAACCATTTGTACCACCCACTAAGTTATACATGCAAAAACTGTTGAATTTGCAAATGTTTTGTAATACACACTCCTACGACAATTTTAAAAAATTATAAAAAAGAGTGAAGGAGAAAGAAGGACATTGTCAGACAACAAATATGGAGCAAGTTCTCACCAGTAGAGTTTCCTTGCAAGAAATAAAAGAAGTTCCTCAGAGAGAAGGAAAATGATATGAATCAGGAACGTGGACCTACATGGAAAACGAAAGCATTAGGCAATGAAAAAATAAAGGTAACATAAAATCTTTCCTATTTGTCATTCTTAATTTATCTAATATTTCAAAGTTTGTTAAAAATAATAACAGCAGTACATGACTATAGTTTATGGATAAGTGAAATGACTGACAGTAATGCTATCAAGACAAGATAGAAGAGTTGAGAATACAGTTATAAGGTACTGGTAGTACCATGAAAGTACCATGAAGTGACATGGTGTTAACTTGAAAATGCACTGGAATTAGTTGTAAACATATATTGAAAACTCTACAGGAACTTAAAAAATATATATAAATTGACATGCTAATAAGGGAGGATATGGAGTTATATATGAAGTGTAATTGAAACCACAAGAGACAGAAAAAGAGTGAAAGAAAGAAAACAAAGAATGAGGGTAATAATAGGAAACAGGAACAAACGTGAAGACATTAATCCAACTGTATCAGTAATCACCTTAAACACCAAGGTCTATAGACACCAATTAAAAGACAGAGACTACATGGTCTACAAGAAAGTCACTTAAAACATAAAAGCAGATTAAAAGTAAAAAAATCTCAAAAGCAAGATGAAGTAGCTGTATTAATTTTAGACAAACCAGGTGCGAGAGCAAGGAAAAAGGGGGCATTCCACGATAAAAGGCTCAATTCGGCAAGAAGGCATAATAATCCCTCATGTGCATCAGCCTAAGAAGACGGTGCCAAAATACGTGAGGCAGAATCTAGTGGAACCACAGGGAGAGATAAACCAAGCCACTATTACAGCTGGAGGCTTCAACCACACTCTGTTAATAAGTGACAAACCCAACTGGCAGAAAACCAGGCAGGTCATAGCTGAGCCAACAACAGCATCCATCGAGTGGATCTAATTGACACGAAGAATATATAATGTCATCCAAACACAGCACAATATAGATTCTTCTCAAGCTCACTGGGAACATTCACCAAGTTAGACCATTTTCTGGGTCACAAAACACAATTTAACAAATTTAAAGTATTAGGAACCATACATTAACATGGCATTAAACAAGAAATCAATAAAATATAGCTGGAATAGCCTAACATATATAGAGATTAAACGACACACTTCTAAATAACACATGAGACAAAGAAGCACCAAGAAGAATTAGAAAATATTTTAAACTGAGTGATAATGAAAATATAACTTACCAAAATTTGCTGGATGCAGAGAAAGCCAAGAACGCAGAGAAATTTATAGCACTGAAGATACATATTAGAAAAAAGGATCCAATATCAATGACCTTAGCTTCCATCTTAGAAAACAAGAAAAAGAACAAACTAAAGCCAAAGTCGGCAGAAGAAAAGAATAAAAACGAGTACAAATCAACAAAAATGAAGGGGGGGAAAAAAGGAAACCAATAGAGAAAGTCACCAAAACAAAAACTCAACTAAAAGAGATAAGCCTCTACCCAGGCTAAGGTAAAAAGATACAAATAACTAATATCCGAACTGAAAGAGGAGACATCACTACTGATCCCACGGACGTTAAAATAACACACCCACTCCTCACTTACTGACGTGGCTCGTTCCAAAGACCAGGTCATTCATTATGCAAAAATCAGTGTTATATGAAAATGGAGGATTTTTTTTGTTTTCAGATCACCATTTTGTCTCCCCCCCGTCCCCGAAAATACGATCATAGACATAATCACAGCTATGCTCGTCACTGAAGAGCCCAGTTACGCACTATTTCTCTGCGGAGGAGATTTGGAGAAGACAATTGTGGATAAAGCCGAGCTGTGTGACTGGAGAGCTCACAGCTTAACCACTTCACCTTCTTTCTATGCTGGGTTCCACTCCCATTCAAGATACACATGTCCTGACTTTAAACCATGCAATATCCCCTTGTTCTGTTTAAATGACCGTCTCTTGGTCTATGTTCTCATGAGCACAATTAAGCATTCTGGATTCCCATTCTTCACGATGTTACCCATAATTTGTTACGATCCACACAGTGGAATGCCTCTGTATAGTCAGTAAAACGCACGTAAACATCTTTCTGGTATTCTCTGCTTCCAGCCAGGATCCCTAAGACATCAGCAATGCTATTCTCCTCATTCCCTGTCCTATTCTGAATCCTCTCCTGAATCCAGCTTGAATTCCTGGCAGTTCCCATCAATGTACTGCTGCAACCACTTCTGAATTATCTTCAGCAAAGCTGTATTTGTGTGTGAAACTGATATTGTTCCGTAATTTCCGCATTCTGTTGGATCACCTTTCTTTGGAATGGACACAAATATGGATCTCTCCTTCAGCTGGCCAGGTACCTGTTTTCCAAATTTCCTGGCACAGATGAGTGAGCACCTGCAGCACTGCATCCCTTTGTTGGAACACCTCAGGTGGTATTCTGTCAATTCCTGGAGCGGTCTTTTTTGCCAGTGCTTTCAGTGCAGCTTGGACTTCTTCCTTCAGTACCATTGGTTCTTGATCATATGCTATCTCCTGGAATGGCTGAAAATCGACCAATGCTTTTTGGTACGGTGACTCTGTGTATTCCTTCCATCTTCTTTTAATGGTTCCTGCCCATAGAATCCTTCAAAGTTGCAACTCGAGGCTTGAATTTTTTCTTCAGTTCTTTCCCCTTGACAAATGCTGAGCATGCTCTTCCTTTTGGTTTGCCAATTCCAGGTCTTTGCACCTTTCATTATAATACTTTGTGTTCTCGAGCTGGCCTTTGAAATCTTCTGTTCACCTGCAGCAATTAGCTACTTTTGTGTGTGGCCTTTCTAGACATGGTCTTGTGTCTCCTACCCAGGTGATTGGGTGGGTATGTGAAAGTAAGGTAATTGTGGCCAATCGAAGAGACTGGTCAGTTTTACTTTAAAAGAGAGCCAATTTTAGAGCAGCAGAGACCCGCAGCAGATGGCATAGAGCTGAGTGCCTCTCTCTGGGCAGAGACTGAGGCCAGGGGCCAGGGGGGAAGTCCACAGCTGACCCACAGATTTGGGACTTGTCAGTCTCCACAATCTCGTGAGCCATTTCCTTTACATGGTTTGTGAGTCCTGTGAGACGTTACAGTGAATTAAGAAACCAAAAGACAGGACAGGCAGTACTGAGGCGAGAGGGAGTAGCTGATGTTAGAGATGATGGAGCGGTACAGCAGATTGGAAAAGTTAGACATTTGGGACATCTTTAACCTCCGCCTCATAGGAACCTGCTTTATGCTGATTCTTATAAAAGAAATTAATTTAACCTTTTTTTACTTCATCATTTCTTCCGTTCACTTTAGCTACTACTCAACATTCAAAGCTGAGTTGCACAGTCTCTTCTGACATCCATTTTGGTCTTTTCTTCTTTCCTGTCTTTTTAATGACCTCTTGCTTTCTACACGTATAATAACCTCCCACAACTCATCTGGTCTTCAGTCATTAGTGTTTAATGTACCAAATCTGTTCTCAAGATGGTATGCACATTCATGTTGGATATACTCAAGGTCATACTTTGGCTCTCGTGGACTTGTTCTAATTTTCTTCAGCTTCAACTTGAGCTTGCATGTGAGCAATTGATGGTCTGTTCCACAGTTGGTCCCTGACTTTGTTCTGACAGATGATACTGAGCTTTTCCATCATCTTTTCCCACAGACGTAATCGTTTTGATTCTTGTGTATCCCATCCAGCAAGGTCCACGTGTATAGTTTTCATCTATGTTGCTGAAAAAAGGTTGGTCTTGCAAAATTCTATCATGTGATCTCCAGTATCATTTCTATCACCAAGGCCGTATTTACCAACTGCCAATGCTTTTGCAATTGGAACATTGCAATTTGAAATTAAAAACACAATAGCAGTTACATTTGTAACAACAAAAATGAGACAGTGTAAATCCAACAAAATATATAAAAGATCTATATAAAGAAAACGACAAAACTCTCATGAAGAAATTCAAAGGTCTAAATCAATTGAGAGACATTCCATGTTCATGCATGAAAAAACCCAATACTATTAAAATGTCAGTTCTTTCCAGAGTGATCTATACATTCAATGCAATTCCAAAGAAAATCCTAGGAAGTTATTTTGTGCCTATCAACAGTTTTGTTGTAACATTCACATGAAAACAACAAAGGGCTCAGAAGAGCCGACACAATATCACACAATATCGAAGGAGAAAAACAAAGTTGGCAGATTGACACTACAGTACTTCAAGACTTAACTCTGACAAAACAGTAATCAAGACAGTGTGGTATTGGCAAAAGAACAGACTAACAGATCAACAGAGCAGAAGAGAGGACTCAGAAAGAGACACAAATATAGTTATCAGATCTTTGAAGAAGGACCAAAGGAAATTCACTGGAGATGAGAGAGCCTTTTCAATCAGTGGTGGTACTGGAACACCTGTATATCCACTAGCAAAAAAAAGGAGCCCAGACACAGACCTTACACCTTTTGACAAACCTTAACTCAAAATTGTTGCACCACCTCAATATCAGTGCAGAACTACAAAGCTCCACGAAGATAACACGGGAAGATCTGAGTGACACTGGGTTTGGCCAGGACTTTTTAGATGTAACACTGAAATCACGATTCATGACAGAAAAAAATACATAAAATGGAATTGACTAAAGTTAAAAACTTCTGCAAATGTTTTATTATCTATATATTTACCAAAATAAAAACAAAATAGTTAAAAAAAAAAAAAAGTTAAAAACTTCTGCCCTGCAAGATACTGTTAATAACAACAGAAGGCAAAAATTATGGAGACAATCTTTCTAAAACATCTATGTGACAAAGGACTAGTATTCAAAAAAAAAAAGTCCCTGGTTAGCACAAAAGGTTTGTGTTCAGCTGCTAAATCTAAAGGTTGGTGGTTCGAACCCACCCAGGGGCACCATGAAAGAAAGGCCTGATGATCTGTTTCTGTAAAGACTAAAGCCAAGAAAAGCCCATGGGACAGTTCTACTCCGAAACATATAAGATCACCATAAGTTGGAATCGAGTCGATGGCAACGGGTTTAGACTTTTTGGTTTGTTACTCAGAACATACATAGCCCTTAAAACTCAACAATAAAGCAAAACACGCAATTAGAAAATGAGCAAAAGATCTGAAGAGACACATCACAAAAAAAGATACCAAGTGACAAACAGGCATATGAAAAGGTGCTCAACATCATTATCAATAAGGAACTGCAAATTACAACAAGCAGATACCACTACATACTGATTACAACAGCTCCACTCCAAACCAACAAGCACACCTGGATGCGGATCAGCAGAACTCGAAGTACTGCTGGGGGAAATACAAAATGGCAGAGCTAGGTCGGCAGTTTCTCACCAAACTGAACACAGTCTTACCTTATGATCCAGCAATTGTATTCCTTGGTATTTACCCAAATGAGTTGAAAACTTACATCCACACAAAAAACATAACACAAATATTTGTAACAGCTTTATTCTTAATTGCCAAAAATTGGAGGCAACCAAGATGCCCTTCAATAGGTGAATGGATAAGCAAAGTGTGCTGCATCAGTACACAAGAGTATTCTCTGCAATAAAAAGAAATGAGCTAACAAGTTACTTAAAGACACGACAAAAACTTAAATGAATTATTGGTAAGTAAAAGAAGCCAATCGGAAAAAGCCAAATATGATTCTAAGTATATAACATTCTGGAAAAGGCAAAGCTATAGGCTTGAAAAAGATTAGTGGTTGTCAGGTTTAGGGGGAGGTGGGAAGGCATGAACAGGAATTCTGGTATTATTATAATGGTTGATACATAACTTTACTCATTTGTCAAACCTATAAAGTATACAACACAATGGTTGTACTTGTTATAGGTTGAACTGCTAGATGTATGGACATTAAGTGTGCTTCTAGTGAGACACATGCACAATGGAGGAAGGGCAGTGGCAAAGAATCTGTCTGAATTATGTTCAACTGTTTGGTGGAAGACAGAACTTGTAAGTGATGAACTTGGGTATCTGGCTGAACTTCAGATGAACCTGATTTCTAAGCAAGATCTTATAGGGGCCACATGGTCTCTCCTTGCTGCTTATAGTAAAATACGAGAGGAAAGAGATGGACTTAAAAATGAACTGTGCAAAATGAAAAAGTGCTTAATAGGTTTGGAAAATTCTATTGTACAAACTCAGGATAAGTGTACTAGAATTTTCACCAAGGACGTGGCTACACAATCTATTGTTAAACAGGCTAAGCTTATGACTGATGGATCTAACCAGCTAACACAGCAGAAAAAAACTATCACCTTAGACTGAAGAAGACAGACACAGGATGAAAGGAAAGAAAGTTGTCTGCTTCTTAGAATTCCACAGGCAGGAAAGAGGCCAAAGGAGCTACATCTGTTGTTCTACAACAGAAAAAAAAAAAAGGACCATCCCTGGAGAAGCCTGCAGATCAGAACTGCTCAAAGGAGCACAGGAAGCAGGGCAGTCTCGGTTTCAAAGGGAAGAGACATGGTCTCCTAAAGCTCAAAGGGTGGAGCCACAGCCTCTTAGGTTTCAAAGAATAAACCTTTAGCCACCTAAGTTTCAAAGGGTAGAGCCAAGGCCTCCCACGTTTCAAAGAGTCAGATCTTCACCAATTCAGTTATGGAATGTGGGGCTGCCATTCAGGCATGTAAAGGGGATGGGGCTGACACCCAAAGCTGAGGGGGCTGGGCTGCCATGCCCAAGGGGTAGAACAACATGGCCTGCTGGGGCTAAGGGGTGCGACTGCCACACAGATGGACTAGGAGAAGTGGACTGCTCAAAGCTGAGGAAGCAAAGTTGCCAACCCAGAGGACCCAGAAGGTATCACCAAAGCCCTGGGCCGAGGAGCCTCTACCCAGAATCTAGAAAACATGGCCAATACCCAAAGTTTAAAGGGCAGGGTCATGGCCCATAATGGTCCCAGAACACAAGAGGATACTTTTCAAGACTTGAGAGCTAATGTAATTTGTTCTACCAGGTTTTGGACTTGTTTGGTGCCCATGATCCCTTCTTTCCCTCCAATTTCTCCCATTTGTAAAAGAAATCCTAACTCTCATACCTGTAGTTATAATCCTATTTGGGAACGGGTTTTCTTTGTTATGTTAATGAGATATCCATCTTATTTTATAAGTTAAATAACTGTGTATGTAGAACCCTAAAAGACAGTACAGATGATTATACGACTGAGAGATTTTAGCAAGTATAGAGATTGCATTAGTTTAGGGTGTATCTTGAGTCAATTTCTTTTGAAATATAAAAGGAGATTAAGCAAAAGATAGACGACAAGCCATATACAGATCACTGAGGAACAGAAGCACAAAAGAGAGGACTTTCCTCCAGAACCAACAGAGAAAGTCTTCCCCGAGAGCCAGTACCCAGAATTCAAATTTCTAGCCTCCTAACTGCAAGAAAACAAATTTGTTAAAGCCACCCACTTGTGGTATTGGTTACAGGAGCACTAGGTTAAGTACCCTAATGTAAACTATGGCTTTTGGTAGACAGCAATTTATCAATATTGGTTCGTCAATTGTAACAAATTTAGCACACCGACAAAAGATGCTGTAATAGGGAAAACTGAAGAGGCTAGGGCAAGCAGGAGGAATTAGTCATATACGGGAATTCTGTACTTTCCACTCAATTCTTCTGTAAATCTAAAATCTAAATCTAAATCTGTAAATCTAAACTAAAATATGTAAGACATTCTTCTATATAATTGTGGTATGTAAATGAAAAACCCAAAGATGTCTCCACTCTAACGGTTGGTACTCAACAATCAACAACGTAACATGAAGTTACATATATATAAAGATGAGTACAATGGAAAAATTAACAGTGGAACAAAACCCAGAGTACTGATAGTGCTGACAATGCAAGTAGTAGCAGAGTGGGCTTCATTGAAAAGAAAACACCTGAGCTAAGACTTGAGCGATGTGAAGGAATTACTCAAGATATCTGAAAGAGATTATTCCAGGAAGAGGAAAAAGCCAGAGCACAGGCGAAAAGGTGGGAAGTCGTCTTGTGTGTTTAAGGAAGAGCCAAAGGCCAGCGTGGCTGGAGCAGAGGCAGACGGCAGAGTAACGGTAACGGAATTTGAAGAGGTGATGGGGTCAGTGGCATATCATGCTCTGGAGAACTCGCTGGCCACTGAAAAGACTCTGGCTTTTAATCTGAGTGAAATACAGAGCAATTTTACACTTGCGAGCAAAGGAAGAAACTAATACAACAGCTCTTAAAAACCCGGTGTGTAGGGGAAAGGAGGCGAGACAAAGTTATTGCCCTGGGTGAAAAGACAAGTCTTTAACAGCAAACGTAAGGCACATCTTTACATTATTGTAGGAACACAATTGCTTTAGGGTTTGAAAACAAATGAACTGGATTTGGTTATTTGCATCAGAATAAAAAAAAACTGGTGTGTAAGGGACAAATGTAATAAGCAAGAAGATACATTAGAAGGTTACGGGCATAATCAGATAAAAAATGACGCTGGTTGAGACTGGGTGATGGCTGGAAAAGGGGTGTATGCAACAGATGGTCCCAGGCTCTAAAGGCAGAGGCAACAAGATTTTCTCATGTACTGAAAGTTGAAGTGTGAAAAAAATGGGAAAGAATGCATCCAAGATTTTTCTCCATTGAAAACTTGAAGGGTGGTGTGTCAGCAACTTAGATGTGGAAGCCTGCAAGGGGGAACACATTTTATGGAGAGGATGCAGAGGTTACTTGGGGTATGCCGAGACCACGATAAGAATAAGAGTCCAAGAGAGGAACACATATAAAACCACAAGTCTTTGAAAGAATTGTTTCTAACGGGGGAGAAAGTCTCTTCAGCAGATGTGGCAGTGATAGCTACACCTCCAAATGCAAAAGAATGACGCTGAATCCCTACCTCACACTATATACAAAATTAAGTCAAAATGGACCAGCAACCTAAACATAAGGGCTAAAACCACAGAAGTGTTGTTTATAATAGCCCCAAAATACAAGCTTCCAAAACATGTTCAAAAAATAGAACTGTTAAATTATTACAATATACTACTACAAGAAAATACTACCAAGCAATGAAGGTGAATTAAGGTCCCATGAAGAGTTTTCCTACTGTACATTTAAACTAAAGGAATTGACATAAAAGTACATCAAGTATTATCCTATTAGTTTACAACATAAAAGCCATCAAAAAGAAAATATACCCATTTAGGGATGCATACATACGTGATAACAACATCAAGAAAGGCAAAGAAATGATCATGATAGATGTCGAGATACTGACACCAAAAGGGCCGAGTGAAGACTGTGACTGAAAATCAACTTATGGGCAATGTGACAGGGGCAACCTATCTCTGTGATATGGGTGTTCACTTTTTATACTACTCAACGATACATTTACTATAAATTTTTCTGCATGTTTATGTCAAAAGGCTTCTCACATTTAGAAATACAGAAACAGTATATCTGAAAATGGGCATATATTTAAAAAATGTACCCCGAAAAACATACAGACTAAAGAGGTCAATACTTTCCTAAAAAAAGCAGGTAGAAAACAGTGATACCCATTATTCCAGTCCTAGTCAACATTATCCTAAAGGCTATAGCTAGAACGTGCCAAAAAAAGGGGGGGGGGGTAAAGAAAAAAGATGGTTAAAGAGTGAGGAAAAAACCACCCCATTTTATCTTATAAGTTAAATTATTGTGCATGTCGAACCCCAAAAGATGGTACAGGTAATTATAAGACTGAGAGATTTTAGCAAATATTCACTCAGATTACAAAATAAATATCAAAATAAGGTTTACTTTAAATATTTCATTTCTATATACTAGAACCAAAGAGTTGAAAAATTAATTTTAAAAAGGTAACATGTATTTTAGTAAAAATAAAAGATACCTAGGAGTGTAAGTAAATTAAGAGTTTAATGAAAATCTTACAAAACATTATTAAATGACATCCAAATACTGAGATATATGAAAAGATACAGCATGCTCTTAGAAAACGGTTCTCCCCAAATGCAGCATTATTTCCAATGCACTTCCATAAAAAAAAAAACCAAGTTATTTTAGAACTTCAGACGAAAAATACATAAAAAATGTATCTGCAAGTGCAAATGTCCACAAATAGTCAAGAAGTTCTAAATAAAATGGCACTGGAGGGGTAGGAGGCGTGTCCAAACGTATCATATATAAAAAAACCATTCCTTTATATATTTACTTTATTAATAAAGGTATGTTGGTGTAGTATCAATATAAAAACCCACTGCCGCTGAGTCGATTCTGCTCACAGTGACCCTACAGGACAGAGGAGAACTGCCCCATGGGGTTTCCGACGCTCTAATCTTTACACAAGCAGACTGCCCCATCTTTTCTCTGGTGGAGTGACTGGTGGGTTCGAACTGCTGACCTTCCAGTTAGCAGAAGAGCGCTTTAACACTGCTTCAACGGGCTCAGTATAAAAATACACAGACCAAGGGAACAAACAGCCAGGAAACAGCCCTCCAATCTACATAAACTTGATTCAAAACAAGCAATGCAGGGCAGCAAGAGAAAGCACATACACTTCAGCAGAACTGCCCCACAGGGTGTCCAAGGAGCACCACGTGGGTTCGAACTGCCGACCTTTTGGTTAGCAGTCACCAGGTTTCCCAGTACGCGGAGTAGTATCAACTAAATGAGGTCCCGTGGTGACACACGGGGTTAAGCACTTGGCTACCAACCAAAAGGCTGGTGGTTTGAGTCTACGACAGGCACTTCTACGGAAAGGTCTGGTGATCGACAGTGAAGCACATGGTGTTACCACGACTCAGAATTAAGCCTATGGCAACTAACTTTTTAAAAAATTAATTAGCTAATCAAAATAATTAATATATTCCAATGTATTCCATATGCAAAAATATATTCCAGGTAGATTAGTTTTAAATACAAAAATGTAAAATCATAATACTTCCAGAAGTCATAAACAGATGATCTTATGATATTAGAATAGAGGGAAGGCTGTCAGTTGTGGCCCACTCACACCACACAAGGAACATGCATACAGAAGCCCACGGGTAGGCTGGAGCTACAGATACCAGCGTGAGTGAAACCCAAAAGCATCCTGAGGAAAACAAGTTACTGAAGAACCCATACAGGCTAGTAATTGAATTTACAGAAACCTCAAAAGAGACAAAACTAAACAATGTACAGTCTATGGGTTAAAACTTGGGGTAACAGCTGTAATAACCGCAATAATAAGGGCAACAGTCATAACCTTCTAAAACACACACAGGAACAACCTCCAGGCAAGTAGAATGGAGATCAGGAATGGGTAAACTCACAAAAAAAAAAACCCCAGTGCCGTGAGAGGCCATAAAAACTGACCAAGGTCTATTCATCGTCAGAGACTCAAACTACTTTTTAAATTAGACAGAAGTTCATGTACTCCTTGTTTATTGTATAGTTTACAACAGAAAGTTTAAAGCATTATTTAAAACACATACAACAAAGTAATTTTCATACATTAAATTTTCAGAGTCCTGGGAAAACTCTTCATTTTAACACGTCAGTTCGGAAGAGCTTTTATTCCTCAACTATTGATACCTTGCTCTTAGAAATTTAAATCTATATTCCCCAGGACAAGCTTTGTAAAAGCAAAATATTGGCCACAATCCGAGTGTCCATTCAAGGCAATACGGTTAAAAAATAAAAAATCTAAGATCAACCATATACAGTATTCTGGAGTTTTATAAGAATTTAGATTTAAGCTCTCTGTGTTATCATTATGAAAACATCACCAGGATAATTTGTTTATTAGAAAGTGTAAATTCCATGCTACCTTTTGTATAACAAATTAAAAAAAACCAAACCCACAGCTGTCAAGTTGATTCAGGGGAAACAAAATATTTCCATTGATACTTGTCTGCTTTTACATAAACACTGGCCAGACCCTTCAGAAAGTATAGAAGCCAGTTATTTAAAGGAAGCTGGGGGAAGAGGGTGGGCGGATGAGGACAAGGGTAAGAACAAGTCTTCATAAAGTATACTTTCAAAGTTCATAGTGATTTTTTAAAGCGTTACCTATAGGAAAGATATCATTTCCGTAAACTACATTGTACTTTTAAACATGATATAAATTAAATAAGAGATTATTTTTACTGAGAATTCACATGTGTAATAATAAAATCATGTAATCATTAGGACCCAGCTGTCATTAAATAGTCTACACACCTGTGCAAATCACAAAAGTATAAACTAGAGCTCTTTCTAAACGCATTAACCAGTGCTATCAGAGCCTGTACAGCCATTTACCTCAGCCAGGAGACTGTTTCCACAAAGGCTAAAATATTGAACACATTAGGGGTTCTGGCATGACTTCTTAAATGTATTAGAAGTCTTTAAAAACCTTCTAAAGATAGAAGTAAGTTTTAGAGTCACTTTTATATCAGTTAAAACAGACATTCCTCTGCATTTAAGTTTATACGCACTAAATTGAGATTTTCTCAGTAGAAACACACTAAATGATCTAGAAGTCGTCTTCCAGTGCAAACTGTAAGCCCGAGAACTTATATACACACATCTCATATGTTGAGCTTCTCTAGCAAAAGAGAACACTTTAACTTTAGACTCTAAGTCAAGACTCTAGAAAGCAGACGAAAATCATAGGGACTGAATACCAGCTCTCTGCACAGGCGGGAGGTGACAGAATACCAACTCTCTGCACAGGCGGGAGGACAAAGACTGAAGCTGGGGATTCATGCTTTGCACACACCTGAAAGCTGCAAGGTAAAACCATTCCCCACTGGAAAAAAAGACAAGTCTGGAAACCCCACAAATGACCCAGCTGGACTTCCTATGTATCTCCCCAGGTTCTAACCTTTATGAGGGCAAGGGAGCACAACGCCCCACCCAGGACCCCATAAACAGTCAGGGACTTCCCCAACCAACTCTCTCTCCCCTTTTTCGCACATAATGTGATGGGAGAGGTAGAGCACAGAAAAGGCTCCAGTGGCTGGGGGATGCCCGGAAAACTGTCTGCAGCGATGCAACTAGGATGGCTCTGGTCAGGAGCTTCTGTCATTCAACACAGTGCATAGAGGTAGGGATGTTAAAACCCCATGGTGACCACAGGCATCCAAATCTTGAAAAACCACCTACGTGTAATGGAAGGGCCTAGTGACAGTGGGGCAAGGCCTGAGGATGCCTCCTCGGGCTCAGTCCCTTGGCCTCCTGTGCCACCTTTTTGCCTCACTGAGGACCCAGAGGGCCTGCAGCACACAGCTGGTCTCTCAAAAATTTATATCGAGCTTCACCCTCTCACAGCAAGAATAACCCAGTTCCCCGTGGTACTCACCATTTCCTCACTCCAGCTTCTGGAAGTCTACGTGAATGTCCTCTCTGAGCCCAAGAAGCCACTTCCGTAAGAGGGATGGGAGTGGAAGCAGAGCCACTAGGCACTTTGGAAGCAGATGAATAATGTTTGGTCCACACACCAGTCAGAGCAGTTGAAATCTTTGTGATTTACGAATGTGCAAGATGGTCGCCCTACGTCCCCAACTACCTAGACCGGACTAGTTCTCCCTGCACCACACCTGGGACCTGAAATGGAAGAACGACATAGAGTAGACAGTGTTGAGTAAGGAGGGATTGACAGGTCCTTGGCCTTCAACTTTTCCCTGGACAGGGCTTCTCCCCAGACTCAAGGCAATGTTCCACCCTGAGGGCATCTGCGTTTAAGGCAGACCAGCCTCCACCCATCCAGAGCACACACTTCACAGGACATATCCTGCTTCCAGGCCTCCACCGGCTGGAAAACTCCCACCCGATTTCCTCCGGGGATTCAGGGGTCCGAAGCTGTGGTTAAGGGTTTGCTTAAAGAACTTTGCGCCGTGTAGGTCAACACACGGTTTCATTGAATATCAACATGGGTGAATTTTCAGGGAAAATACATTTTTCAAGTTTCCTGGACACTTTCTCTTTCAACACTATGATAATCAATCCACTAGGAAATCATTAAGTGTTCTCTAAAGAGCAGTCTCCCCCATCTGTTCCTGTTTGTTTCCACCCCACGTCCCCACCCGGCTGGCTCCTACTCTAAGGCCCTGCTCCACTGTCCCTCGGCCCTTTCTCTACTCTTTTATTTCTTGGTTTCTCTCACACAGTCTTTATAACAGTGTCTCCCCTGTAAGTATCATCCCTCCTTTTATTAATTTCTCTAACACCACTCTCTAATTTTACTTCACATCCTATTTCTATACATATTATTTTCAGCTTGTCCAGTACATAGAGTCTCAAGGCATTCCCAGACCTTCTGAATCAAAATGATAACAAGATCCCCAGTTATCCATGACATTCAAGACTGAGAAGCATTCACTGATCGACATACAGCCTGTTACTCAAGGAATGAGCACTCTATCAAGGGAGATGCTCTTTGAACCGTCCCCACATCTACATCATATCATCCACTATCTTCCTGGTCCACAACCAATCTCCATGTCTAGGACTCTGCAGTGTGCAAAGAATGGACTTTTTAAGGTAATTGATTCTTAATCACCTGGTTATTAATATAAAAAAAAAAGGACTTCTACAATTTAAAAAATCCTGTGAATTACCATTCTAAATAAAAAAAAAAGAGGTTACGCTAATGGCATTGAAGTTAGCAATGATCTCTCAAACAGGACACTTTCCATTTTTGAAATGATATATATATGCACCTGCTCCTTGATTTTTTTGTGGTTGTTAGTTGCCCCCGAGTTGATTCCAACTCACAGTGACCCCCTGTGTGCATGGTAGGACTTCTCCACTGGGTTTTCAAGGCACCGACACCTCAGCAGCAGGTCTCCCGGCCTGTCTTCCAAAGCACATCTGAGCGGGTCTGAACTGAAAACCTTCTAGCTCATAATCCTAACCACGCTCGCCACCAGACGACTCCACACTTGACTCTTTAGTGTCTACACATATTTTCTCTTTTTTTTTTCTGTGTAAGATAGTATCATTTTCTTGCACTTACATTCAACAAATCGGATATACATACAGTTTTCATTTTACATTTGGTTTTAGAAAAACTCTCTAGTCATATTACAGACGGCACACATTATTTATTCAACTTAAGTCTTTCCTCTTTATGTTCAAAATTATTTACTGTAAATCATAACGTCCTAATAGTTGCATATCTCAGGTTTATTTAAGGAAGAATTCTTTGTAACATAATTATTAGAAAGGATGAAGCTGGCCCTCTAGGCTCTGTTCAAGCGTGCTTACTAGTATCATTACCCATGCCTCCCGTGTTGCCCTCATAACCAATATTCCCTGTTCTGATATTGGGAACACGCACTGGCTTTTGCTCTAAGAAACCTTCAAGCTAATAAGAAGCATGATTCTATGGTACTAAAAACCGTGGTTCAGTCACCAGCATCCAGTCCCTCACAGACCTTGTCCCAGCCAAACTCTGACATCTAGGGCAAACACTGGGTGTGTGAGCACTATAAATCCTTCATCGCCTGTGTTAAGCTTATTTAGTCACATCACATTTCACAGCTATTAAAAGAAAATCAGAAATCACCAGAACTTAAACATAAGGTTTATTCCGAACAATTATTCTACATGCATATAGAGAGGCCACTTTGATTCCTGATGAAGCAAACGGCTTGAAGAAACTAGGTACAATGGGGCCTATAAAGTGGAATGAGAAAGATTAACCACTGGACGTGGGAACCCTGGTGGCATAGTGGTTAAATGTTATGGCTGCTAACCAAAAGGTCAGCAGTTCAAACCCACCAGGTGCTCCTGGGAAACCCTGTGGGGCAGTTCTACTCTGTGCTATAGCGTCGCTATGAGTCGGAATTGACTCGACGGCAACGGGTTTTAAGCTTAACATGACTGACTGAACCCAGTCTTGCTCCTTGACTGAGATCAACTGATAATAGGTTACTTCTGGCCTGGCTGTTAATAATCTGGCCCTCTACCCAACCTGCAGCCACAAGGGTTTTTGAGATTTAAATGAGGTAATGGTTTGATGACAAACCTTTCCTAGCACTATGGGTTTTTTTTTTTAAGGCAAATTTACATTGCTGTAGAGCAGCTTCTGGGAGGCTTTTTATGGTTAATATTTGGTTTCTTGGTTAAAACAAACCTTAAAATCAAAGTAAGGTGTCTGTTATTAATTTTGCTATTCAACACAGCAGACCAACAAGGGTTGGCCATATTATTTCTCACACAATCCTAATGAAAATGTCTGCCTTATAGTCAAAGAAATTCCATGAAATGTAACTCTAAATATTTCCCTCCTGAATTTAAGATAAATATGGTCCTAAAGGCATCTACTAGTTGCAATTCATGTTCCTAAATTCATCTCAAAACGCTACAGCCGTTAAAGGAGGACGGATATATTCCTCTTTATACTTTACTGTTTGTATGACCAGGAACACTCAGGGAAAGCCCTGCCTGACGAAGCCCAGAAAACACAGGGCGGCGCGGTGAACGGGAGGCTGGAGGGGTGGGAGCAGGGCGCTGGGGGTCAGGGCGCTGGGGGTCAGGGCGCTGAGGTTCAGGCTGAGCACCCTGGGCTTCCAAGAGCTTCCCTGCTCGGCGTTTCCCACAAACTCCCAGCTGGAGCTGACGCTGCTGCCCCAAGAAGCCGCTGCGACTCAGCGAGGACTCCCACGATTTTACCTGCTCACGCACCGAGACATAGAGCCAGCCCACCTACCCGGCCGCGGGGGACATCGACAGGGGCGGCGGCGGCGGCGGCGGCGGCGACGGAAGAGCAGCGGGAGACCCGGGCGCAGCCCGGCTACAGAAAGCCGCTCGGCTGCGTGAGGGCGGAGAGGCCCCGCGGGCGCTGGAGACCGGAAACAGCGCCCTAAGCCACGTGGGCTGCACCTGGCGCTGGACCCGGAGGGACGCCCACACGTGCAAAACCTCGCTCACACTCGAGCAGGAGCGAAACCCAACATGGCTCCCAGCCCCTAGGCATGCACTTCCGCTTCCGGTTTCGGGGACCTTTGGGGCCAAAGAAGCGGGGTTTTCCACGTGGGAACCGAGAGGACTCCACTGGCCATCAGGCAGGGTGACTGATGGCAACTGGTTTAGTTTAAGATTAGCAAGTGGTTAATTTTCTACTCTTTCAATTCTTTCCGCCCAGCGTGTTCTTCTCTTTTGCTTTTCTAACTCCAGGTCTTTTATTATAATACTTGGCCTTCTTGAGCTGCCCTTTAAACTCTAATGTTAAGCTCTTTTACTTCATTTCTTTGGTTTGCTTTAGTTACCCTACGTTCAAGAGCAAGTTTCAGAGCCTATTCTGACACCCATTTTGGTCTTTTCTTTCTTCCCCGCCTTTTTAATGGCCTCTTGCTTTCTTCATGTATAATGTCCTTGATGTCAAGCCACAACTCATTTGGTCTTCAGTCACTGGTGTTTAATGCATCAAATCTGTTCTTGAGATGGTCTCTAAATTCTGATGCATTGTGCTCAAGGTCATACTTTAGCTCTCCTGGACTTGTACTGATTTTCTTCAGTTTACACTTGAACTTACATATGACCAATAGATGGTCTGTTCCACAGCTGGCCCCTGGCCTTGTTCTGACTGATGGTATTGAGCTTTTCCATGGTCTTTTTCCACAGCTTTTCCATCCTCTCTTTCCATCTGGCAAGATCCATGTGTATAGTCACCGTTTATGTTGTTGAAAAAAGGTATTTGCCATGAAGAAGTCGTTGATCACGCAGAATTCTATCACATGATCTCCGGCATTATTTCTATCACCAAGGTCGTATTTTCCAATTACCAATCCTTCTTTGTTTCCAACTTTCACATTCCAATCACCAGTAGTTATCAATGCATCCTGATTGCATGTTTGATCAATTTCAGACTGCAGAAGTTGGTAAAAATCTTCAACTTCTTCATCTTTGGCTTTGGTGGATAAAGCTGAAAGAACTGAAGAAAAAATTCAAGCCTCGAGTTGCAATTTTGAAGGATTCTATGGGCAAACTACTGAATGACGCAGGAAGCATCAAAAGAAGATGGAAGGAATACACAGTCACTGTACTAAAAAAATTAGTCAGCGTTCAGTCATTTCAGGAGGCAGCATATGATCAAGAACTGATGGTACTGAAGGAAGAGGTCCAAGCTGCACTGAAGACACTGGCAAAAATCAAGGCTCCAGGAATTGGCAACATATGAATTGAGATGTTTCAACAAAGAGATTCGGTGCTGGAGGTGCTCACTTGTCTATGTCAAGAAATTTGGAAGACAGCTACCTGGCCAACCGACTGGAAGAGATCCATATGTGTCCCCATTCCAAAGAAAGCTCATCCAACAGAATGTGGAAATCATCAAACAATATCATAAATATCACACACAAGTAAAATTTTGCTGAAGATCATTCAAAAGTGGGTGCAGCCAGAAATTCAAGCCAGATTCAGAAGAGGACATGGAACAAGGGATATAGTTGCTGATGTCAGATGGATCTTGGCTGAAAACAGAGAACACGAGAAAGATGTTTACTTGTGTTTTATTGACTGTGCAAAGGCATTCAACTGTGTGGCTCATAATAAACTATGGATAACATTGGGAAGAATGGGAATTCTAGAACACTTAATTGTGCTCATGAGGATCCTGTACATAGATCAAGATACAATCGTTCAAACAGAACAAGGGGATACTTCGTGGTTTAAAGTAAGAAAGGTGTGTGTCAGGGTTGTAACCTTTCACCATACTTATTCAAATTGTATGCTGAACAAGTAACCTGAGAAGGTAAGCTATATGAAGAAGACTGGGGCATCAGGATTGGAGGAGGACTCATTAACAACCTGCATTATGCAGATAACACAACCTTGGCTGCTGAAAGTCAAGAGGACTTTAAAGCACTTACTTACTTCAGTATGGATTACACCTCAAAAAAAAAAATTCTCACAAATGAACCAATAAGCAACATCATGATAAATGGAGGAGATATTGAAGTTGTCAAGGGTTTCATTTTACTTGGATCCACAATCAGTGTCCATGAAAGTGGCATCAGGAAATCAAACAATGTATTTCATTGGAAAATATTTACTGAAAAAGACCTCTTTAAAGTGTTAAAAAGCAAAGTTGTCACCTTGAAGACTAAGGTGTGCCTGACCCAGGCCATGGTTTTTCCAACTGCCTCATGTGCATGCAAAAGCTGGAAAATGAATAAGGAAGACCGAGGAAGAATTGAGGCCTTGGAATTATAGTGTTGGAGAAGAATATTGAATACACCATGGACTGCCAAAAGAAAGAATAAACCTGTCTTGGAGGAAGCACAGCCAGTATACTCCCTAGAGGAAAGGATGGCGAGACTTCATCTCATATACTTTGGACAAGTTATCAGGAGGGATCAGTCCCTGCAGAAGGACATCATGCTTGGTATAGTAGAGGGCTGGTGAAAGAAAGGAAGACCCTCAAGAAGGTGGGTTGACACAGTGGCTGCAACAATGGGCTCAAGCATAGCAACAATTGTGAGGGTGGTGCAGGACCCAGCAGTGTTTCGTTCTGTTGTACACAGGGTCTTTATGAGCTGGAACTGACTCCTTGGTACCTAACAACAATAATTTTCCACTCTATTGTCTCCTTGAGACTTTGTTGTAAGTAACTTAAAATGGGCCCATCCATTTTTCTTTCTCGACATCAAGGTATCCCTGTATGTGGCATAGTGGTTAAGAGCTATGGCTGCTAATCAAAAGGCTGGCAGTTCAAATCCAGCAGGAGCTCCTTGGAAACTCTATGGGGGCAGTTCTACACTGTCTTACAGGGTCGCTATGAGTTGAAATCCACTCAATGCCAACAGGTTTTTTTTTAGTATGCATACAGGTTAACTGCTCAAATAAGCCCTATAAGCTTTGTTTTGTTTGTGCTTTGATTATTTTTGACACTAATATCTGAAAACTATCCAGAGCTTTGATCAGTGAAACATATTTATTGGATGGTTATTACATGCGGGGCACCGTGTCTGCTTTGTAGCAAATACAACAATAGGGCACTGGTATCTGGTTACCACAGAGAGTTGTTGGAACAACCCAATGTGAAAAAGAACGAGGAACAGTTTCAGGTATTCACGCGCCAGGTAAAAAGCTTAAATATTACACCGTGTCTGAGCCACTCTAGCTCCCCAGTGCGCGGCAGTGAAATCTCCGCGCCCTAAGGGAAACTGGTCACGCAGGAACCTTTCTTCCTGCCTTCGGGCGATCGCACGGCAGGAAATGCGTGAAGGACCACGCCGCGCCGCCGCAGTCGGACCTCGGTCGTCACGGTAACGCAGGCGGGCAGGTGTCCCCACCATGAGCGTCCGGGTCGCACGGGCCGCGTGGGCCCGGTGCTGGGGTGCCGGCTGCCGCCGCGGCGCCGCGAGCTTCCCGGTGCCTCCCGTGGGCGAGGCGGGCGTGGCCGAGCTGCTGCGGGGCGCGGCGGTGGGCGATGCGCCCTGGGGGGCGGCGGCGCGGCGGACGCCGGCCCAGAGCTCCGTGCTGCTCTTCCCGGGCCAGGGCAGCCAGGCGGTGGGCATGGCGGGCGGCCTGCTCCGCTACCCGCGCGTCCGCGAGCTCTACGCCGCCGCCCGCCGCGTGCTGGGCTACGACCTGCTGGAGCTGAGCCTGCACGGGCCGCAGGAGGCCCTGGACCGCACGGCGCACTGCCAGCCCGCCGTCTTCGTGGCTTCGCTGGCCGCCGTGGAGAAGCTCCATCATCTGCAGCCCGAGGTGAGGCGGGAGGCCCGGCCGGGGCGTCCCAGACCAGCTGGGGGAGGGTGAGCCCGGCCGGGGCGTCCCAGCCCGCGGAGGGTGAGCCCGGCCGGGGCGTCCCAGCCCAGCTGGGGGAGGGTGAGCCCGGCCGGGGCGTCCCAGCCCGCGGAGGGTGAGCCCGGCCGAGGTGTCCCAGCCCGGCCGGCCCACACGGCGCTCGCCCGGGGCTCCTGCCTCCAGCCCGAGGCAGCATCCACGCTGTGCCCAGTGCCGCTCTGAGCCTGCGGATGCAGCTGTGACGTACACAAGGCTCCCTGCCCCAGGGGAGCTTGCATCTTCGTGGAGGGAGACAGGAAATAAAGAATAAATATGCTATGGAAGCGATGTCGTACGTGGAAGATGATACCCAAGACCAAACCCGCTGCCATCGAGTCGATTCGGAATCACAGCGACCCTATAGGACAGAGTAGAACTGCCCCATGGAGTGTCCAAGGAGCACCTGGTGGATTCGAACTCCTGACCTTCTGGTTAACAGCCAGAGCACTTCACTACTACGCCACCACGGTTTCCTAAAGGAAAGAAATACAGAGCACGGAAAGAGGATGGGGAGTGACCGCCAAGTGGCAGGCCAGTTAGGACTTTAAATTGGGAGGACAGGGAAGGATGGATTGAGAAGGTTTACGTTTGAAAATGTCACTTCACTTGAAGGGGGTGAATTGATTGCTACGGGTACCTCATAGTACTAAAAACAGCTAAGTTCAGCCTTTTGGATTCTTTACTCCATTTCACTCTCACAGGAACTTTGCAAGGTAAATACTGTTAACTTTGTAGATGAGGAGAGGCAGTTGGTGGGTATTAAAAGCATTAAAATTAGTTAAGTGGCCATGTTGAGTCTAATTATAGCATTCACCAGGCCAGGCCTGTGCTCTGCACCTGATAGACCTCGTTGTTATTAGACGCCATCTAATCGGTTCTGACTAAGAGACCCTGTGCACAAGAGAACGAGACACGGCCCGGCCCTGCGCCGTCCTGAGGGTCATTGCTGTTTGAGCCTGCTGTTGCAGCCGCCGCTCTGTCAGTCCATCGTGCTGAGGGTCTTCCTATGTTTCAGTGACCCTTTACTTTACCAAGCATGATGTCCTCCTCCCGGGAACGATCCCTCCTGATAACATGTCCAAAATAAGTGAGATGAAGTCTTGCCATCCTCCCTTCTAAGGAACATCCTGACTGCGCTTTTTCCAAGACAGACTTGTTCCCTCTTCTGGCAGTACATAGTATATTTAGTATTCTTAGCCAACGCTATAACTCAAAGGTGTCAATTCTTCCTCAGTCTGCCTTATTCACGTCTAGCTTTCACATGTATGTGAGGCGATTGAAAATATGGTTTGGGTCAGGCGCACCTTGGTCCTCAAAGTGACATCTTTCCCCGTTTTAAGATTTTAAAGAGGGCTTTTGAGCAGATTTGACCAATGCAGGACGCCGTTTAATTTTTTTGTCTGCTCCTTCCATGGACATTGATTGTGGGTCCAAGTACAGTGAAATCCTCCACAACTTCAGTCGTTTCTCCGTTTCTCATGATGTTCTGTGTTGGTCCAGTTGGGAGGGTTTTTGTTTTATGTTGAGGCATAATCCATACTGAAGACTGTGGTCTTTGATCGTCATCAGTAGGCACTTCAAGTCCTCATCACTTTCAGCGAGCAAGGTTGTGTCATCTGCATACTCACCTGATTCTCTCAGCAGCTCTGTGAAGTAGGTCCTGCTCTTCCTCCATCTCACAGATAGATCACTGAAGTGCACAGAGCATAGGAACTCTCCTCATCTAGGGTTCCAATCCAGGTCTCCAGGACCTGAAGGTCAAGCTCGTAATGCCTGTGCCTCACTCTCTGTGGCCCCACTTGGCTGCAGAGGCAGCTCCAGGGCAGAGGCAGGGTCTGGGCTGAGAATTCAAAGCCCTGGGCTGAAGTCACAGCCCTGCCACCGGGAGTCAGTCAGGGCTTGTCCTTGTCCTCTCTTGCCCTGCCTGGAAGTTCTTCATCAGTAAAGGGCCCGGACTTGGTGGTCTCCGAGGCCACTTGTCCGTGTCCCGCTCCAGCTGGAGGACCAAGGCAGGGGGCGTGGTTCACTGGGCCCCTGAACACCTTTCCCCGCTCTCAGGTACGGAGGCCCAGACCAAGCTCCCCCCGAGCTCTCACGTCCTGCATCTGTTGCCGCAGGCCATTGAGAGCTGTGTTGCTGCTGCTGGATTCAGCGTGGGAGAATTTGCAGCCCTGGTGTTTGCTGGAGCCATGGAGTTCTCTGAAGGTACCCAGGCAAGGGTTTGGTTGCTTGTAGGGCTCGGGTCTTGCCAGTCTCTCTGGGGACACAAGCCAGGCCAGAAGTGATTGTGGACGCTACCCACGGGTGTTTGGAAGGAGGCACATGGATGGGGGTGACACCGGAACTCTTAAGACCAGGCAGCCCCTTAAATTAGAAGATTTCCTTTTAAATTTTTCTCGTGAAGTCTGCTTGCTTGGCTGTCTCCCTATTACTGCATGCTTGTTCCCGTGACAGCCCCTGTGCCTGGCTCACGGTAGGTGCTTGATAGATACTTGTTGAATGAAAAATGGGTAAATGAATATTTACTCTTGAACCGTGTCAGTATTACTTCTTAAGATTTTTGCTTGGAGTTAAAACAGCGTTATAGCTCTGTCGAGGAAAAAACAAAAGTTCCATATTCGCACATCTTGTTAAAACTACGCTATGATGTTTATAGTTATATGTGTGCGTAATTTTGCAGGGTTTTAGCATGTTTACAATTTCATGTTCAGTTTTTCCACTTGTCGTTTGTTCATAGTTCCTGCTTTGATGCCTGCTTGGGAGGTGGGAGAATTTCCACACGGAGTCTCCAGGTTCCTTGTGTGTTTTCTCCTGCGTCCCACCGCACGTTCTTAACGCACTTGCTCCACAGTTGAGCTTGTGTAAGGGGCTTAAAAGACCAACGCAAACACATCTGAGTGTGGCATGAATGAAGATGTGTTAAAGGGGAAAGGGCAGGATTTGCTTCTCCGACCCTCTCGGTTGTCCCATCAAACCCTGGATGGCTCCCTTAATATCTCCTTGGCCTGGTCAGTCCCCAGACCCCCATCCCTAGTCACTAAAGAGAAGGACCAGGATGGCAGGTATCTGGTCCTCACAGGGCATTCTTATGTCACGAGATCATTGGAGCTGCTGCCCAGGCCCGGCCCTGTGCTCTCACCTTTCTCATGAGCCCCACTGACCAGGGCCCCTCCCCTTCTTCAGTTCATCTACCTTGCTGGTGTCAGCTTCTCCAGCTCTAAATGGGGCAGTGACACTTAATTCATGATGTTTATGTGAGGTTTAAATTCATGTGTTTTCTTAGAGTTTACACAGCTGCCCATGTATCTAATGGTTTTTAATTGTTTTTCTTTTTCACCGTGATCTCTTAAATAACTAGTTATTTAATACTACTTTTTTTTTTTTACCCAGTCTTCACAACAACCGAGGCATGAGAATATAATTATTCTCATTTTACGGATAGATATTTTAACTTGGAAGTGGCTGTGACTTGCCCAAGGCAGTGTAGCTCAGCGTCTGGCACTTCAGACTGGGTAATTCTTTGTTGTGGGGACTGTCCTGTGCATTGTAGGATATTGTGCCATCCCTGGCCTCTACTTACTAGATGTCACTTGTGACAACCAAAAAAAGGTCTCCAGACACTGCTAGCTGTCTCACGGGGGCGGGGGGGAGGGGAGGATGCAAAATTACCACCAGTTGAAAACCACTGCCCAACACCAAATCAGCTTTTAAGGCAGGAAACTACCTGGTTAACTTGTAGAGTGCCAAGGAGAGCTCCGTGATTGGTTGGTCAGTTGGTGGTTTTTTTGAGCACCCTGATTTTTGATGGTAGAGGTTACATCTGAGTTAATTAATTGCCTTTGTGCAGCACAGTGTGGTGTGTATATGAGAGAGAGAGAGAGAGATCGTGTGTGTGTGTGTGTGTGTGTGTGTGTGTGTGTGTGTGTGTGTGTGTGTTCCATTTCCTGTGCAGCAGTGTGGACCTTGTGCTTTGTCTTTCAGATCTGGGCCTCCCTCCTCCATCCCATGTCCTGATTTTTCCAAATGCATTTCTTTCTGGGTAGGTTTGTATGCAGTGAAAATTCGAGCTGAGGCCATGCAAGAAGCCTCGGAAGCTGTTCCCAGTGGGATGCTGTCTGTCCTCGGCAAACCCCAGTCCAAGTTCAACTTTGCCTGTTTGGAAGCCCAGGAGCACTGCAAGTCTTTGGGGATAGAGAACCCCGTTTGCGAAGTGGCCAACTACCTCTTTCCTGACTGCAGGGTGATTTCCGGACACCTAGAGGTTGGTGTTGTTAAGAATGGCCTCCGTGGGCCCCAGTCTGTGGAACTCTAGGAGTTAAGTGGTGTGCAAGGATGGAATCATTCCACACCTGGAGGCCACAGCAGGGTAGTGGGTGCCTCTCCAAGCCATGGTTTTGGGGACACGTTTGGAGGCTAGGAGTGTGTGGTAGAGACAGCCCTGCAGTGGGAGGCCAGGAAACTGTCACCCTTTCCACACACCGACGGACCCTGAGCAGATCGCCCAGCCCCGCGCATAAAGTAGGGCCGGACAATCGCCAAGGCTCCTGTGTGGTCCGTTCCGGGCCCCTCACGAGCCTCTGGCCTGATTGTTTCCTGAGAGAGAGAAGAAGCCGTTTTCTCTTGGTTCCTTTGCTTCCCTGCTATTTCTTAGGTGTCTGTATTTGTACTTGAGTTCATTTGTCATTTTCTTTTCTTCTGTCCTTACTTTGTTCACTGCTTCTTCAAACACCATTTCTCAGCACCACCTCTGTAACGAGTACCGGGGGTCCCAGACTTTTCAGCCATGGCTGCTGCCCTCAGAAGACAGCCTGTGAACGGCTGACTCCAAGGTCGGGAGCACAGGGACGGGTCAGGGCCTGAAGGACAAGTTTGCCAAGAGGAAGGGCATCCCGCGCAGAGGGGCAGAGAGCACCCGATGGAAAGGGCATTCCGTACCAAGGATCTGCCTCGTGCTGGCCCAGGGAATACTGAAGGAAGTGCAGACAGGAGCCTGCAGGAGGGCGGCCTGCACAAGGCAGGGTGTTAGGTGCCCTGGTTAGTCCTCACAGCCAGCCCTGTGCTGAGTAGACAGGATTCTTATTTTGCACATGAGGAAGCTGAGCCAGAGGGGTGAGGCATGTGCTAGAAGGTGGTGGGGGAATTTGGACCCAAGGCCACGCAATGCTGGAGTCTGTTCCCTCCACTTGTTCACGCCCGGTTCTTTCTCCCTGCAAGGCCTCACCTGTGTGTAGGTGTCCTTGTGGGTGTCTTCCCAATCAGTGAGTGCTGCCAGGCCCCCTTGTGAGAGTTCTGAGGTGATGGGGTTGGGAAGACCAATTACAGCTGGTTTCTCATTCGTCCTAAATCCTCAGAAAGGAGGCCAGAAGTAGTCTGGGAGGGACCCCTCAGCCATGGCAGAAACCTTTCCCACAGGCTGTTTTAGGCTGCGTTCTCTAGAGGAGCAAAACCAGTGAAGCGTATATATGCATAGAGAGAGATTTATGGCAAGGAAGTGGTTCACACAGTTGTAGGGCTGGCAAGCCCTAAATCCATGGGTCGGGCGACAGACTGAACGCTGCTTCGATTGATGTGGTTGCAGGGGCTGAGAAACGCAAACTCCACAGGCCTGGTGGCAGGCTGCCGGCTCCCAGGGCTGTGGGAGCTGGTGAATCCAGAATCTGTAGGTCAGGCAGCTGGCGGAAGTCTTCTCTAAGAACCAGAGGTCAGACTGTGAGACAAGTGCAGGATCGAGAAAGAGGGCGAGCTTTGCCAGAACATCCATACATATTGGATAGAAGCCACACCCCCAAAGAAATTCCCCTTCTAACTCATTGGCTGCTCACATCAGATGACAAAATGGAGGATGGTTACATAATAATATCTGCCAAACCACTGAGAATCATGGCCTAGCCAAATTGACACATTCCATTAACCATCACGGGCTCCCACACAGGCGGGCATCCAATCCAGATGACAACTTCTGGGACTCCCAGGTTTGTCCTTTCAGAGCCCTTAGAAGTACCTCACAGAGAGCTGAGGGAGGGGCAGGTACCCCTCAGCAGGGGGCTCAGGAGAGGGCAGCCCCCTCCAACAATGGGTGTGATCAAAGTTCCTTGGCCTCAGCTAGACTAGCATCCATGGGAGAGCTCACCCCCAAGGAGCCTGCTGGAGCCCAAGACTCTGACCTTGACACCTGCAGTCCTAACCTGAGACTTAAGCTGGTTCAGCTGTTGAAGAGGCCAGAAACTGTCCATGGAAAGCATTTCTAGGCCACAGGAAGTGCCACTGAGGAGCTGGGGTAGGGGATGTGGCCCTTGGAGGTGGATGAGTATGACTATGGGTGTGACACAGCATAGATGTGGCCACAGTGCAAACAGCCCAGACCCCTCTGATCTCAGCATGCAGTGTGCATGCTCACTGGGGTGGGCTCTGCTCAATTCCTTCCCACTCCAGGGCCCAGGCAGCAGGGCCTGCCTCTGTGGAGCACTGACAGAGTCACAGCAGAGGGAACGTGGACATGGAGCACCATGGCTGGCCAGCCTAGGCCTGCGGGGAGCCCTCCTGCAGGGAGAGGCGCCACAGAGCAAACAAGCACCATCTGACCAAAAATACTCATCCCTCGTACATTTTGGGACACAAGCAGCCACCCTGATTTTCTTTTTTTTCCTAGTGTACGTGATTGTTCTAATATACGAGATAATAATTGCCAGCCCTTACATAGCACTTGTATGCCAAGGGTAGTTCCCACCATACCCCTGTGTTATGAACTGAATTGTGTCCCCCCAAAGTGTGTGTCAACTTGGCTAGGCCATAATTCCCAGTACTGTGTGGTTGTCCACCATTTTGTAATCTGTCGTGATTTTCCGGTGTGTTATAAATGCTACCCGTATGATGTTCATGAGGCAGGATTAGAGGCAGTTCTGTTAATGAGGCAGGACTCAATCTGCAAGATTAGGTTGTATCTTGAGCTAGTATCTTTTGAGATATAAAAGAGGGAAGCAAGCAGAGAGACGGGGGCCTACCACCAAGAGTGAAGAACCAGGAGCAGAGCGGGTCATTTGGCCTTAGGGTCCCTGTGCTGAGAATCTCCTAGACCTGGGGAAGGTTCATGACAAGAACCTTCCCCCAGAGCTGATAGGGAGAGAAAGCCTTACCCTGGAGCTGGCACCCTGAATTCGGACTTCTAGCTTCCTAAAGTGCCAGAGAATAAATTACTCTTTGTTAAAGCCATCTACTTGTAGTATTTCTGTTATAGAAGCACTAGTTAACTAAGACACCCTATAGGATAACTCTTGTCATCCCCATGTTATAGATGAGGGAACTCATCTGTACTTTGCACAAAGGGGTAGAGTGAGTTGCCTGAGGTCGTACAGCTGATGAGACCACTTTAAGTCTGATGCGGGTCTCCCTGGGATTGGTCATAGTTGCCCGGGCACCTGAGCAGGCTCTGGGTGGTTTCAGGTCGAAGGTCTCAGCTTGCAAGAGCTGAGAGTGTTTGTGTACAGGAACCCCTTCAGACCCCGATGGGGACCACCCATGTGGCAGGAGCTGGGCTGTGTCCCCAGGGCACAGCATCCCTGATGAGAACAACTACTATTTTTAAAATCTTTGCACATTGTGTCATTTGTTGCTTATAACAGTTCCAAGCGTTTTGGCCTATTGGCTGGCTCCTGAGACCCTTTCTGAGCCAGGTGGCATTTAGGGAAAGGCTTTGGGCTTGGGGAGCTCTTTTAAGTAGAAAAACCCCAGGTGAGGCTGACCACATCCAAGGGTTCTGAGGGGGAAGGCCCTGTCTTGAGAAGTAGGGCTTGGATTTTCATCCTCAATTTTGACCTTGAAGATTGTGGAGTAATGAGAAAACAGGCACATTAGAAATGGTGAGGGGTAAGAGGATTATAACTGGAAACTGACAGTAGATCGTGGGGTTTTGTCTATTGGACAACTTACACGTCTCGTCTGACTCGATTGTCCCAGAGGCCTCGTGAAGTAGGTGACGTTATGCTCATTCTGCAGTTGAGAAGAAGGAACAGGAGGGGCCAAGTGACTTGCCTGGGTTGACCGAGCTAGTAGTGACAGTGCAGGGCAAGGCAGCCACGTCTCCAATGGTGGCTTTCTCAACCCTATCACTGTCACCTGCCCAGATGGGCGTGTGAACTGTCACGTTCCTCAAGGAGAACTTCTGTCTGGCACACTGTTGGAACATGCAGCTGAATCTTAACTGGAACTAGAGCCATGAGTTCAGATTCTCACCCAAGGCTTTGAAGGGGAAATAGCCGTGTGGACGAGTGGGCTATGTGCGTCGCACACACAAGACAGCGGGACGGTGTTGCCAGGGCCGGTTTTTGCCTCCGTGTGTGCTTCTTCCCGGAGATTCGCTTGGCCTCAACCTCCTCTCTTTTTATTCCAGGCTTTGCGGTTTCTACAGAAGAATTCCTCACAGTATCATTTCAGACGCACCAAAATGTTGCCGGTTAGCGGCGGGTTTCACACTCGCCTCATGGAGCCCGCTGTGGAGCCCCTGACTGAAGTGCTAAAGACAATCGAGTTTAAGGAGCCTTTGGTGTCCATCCATTCAAACGTCCATGGGAATAAATACACGCATCCGAAACACATCCAGAAGCTGCTGGTGAAGCAGCTCGTCTCCCCAGTGAAGTGGGAGCAGACCATGCATGCCATATATGAGAGGAAGAAGGGCACCGAGTTCCCCAGAACCTTCGAGGTGGGCCCGGGGAAGCAGCTGGGAGCTGTCCTGAAAAGCTGTAACCTGCAGGCCTGGAAGTCCTACAGCCATGTGGAGGTGCTGGAGGCCGACGAGGCCCAGGACCTGTAGGAGTGCCCCTCAAACAGCCGGGGCATCTTGGCTTAGGGGGTAGGAGGGCTCCCGGGGGACTAGCCTGTCTGCGCAGAGCTATCTGCAGGGGAGAGGCCCGGGATGTATCTGCGCTGCCTTCTTAACAAGGAGTGATGGGAGGTTTGCAAAGTGCTCTGAGTCACCACATAAACACTAGAAGTGAGTATTTCTTTACATGAAATGGTCATTTTTTTCCCCTGGGAGAAAAGACACAACGATGAGGGTTCTATAAGAGACTTTGGTAAAATGCCTGCTGTGCCTCTGCCAACGCTGTCACCTCACGCAGACCACCCCACCTGTGCCTCTGCCAATGCCATCACCTCAGGCAGACCATGCCACCTGTGCCTCTGCCAACGCTGTCACCTCAGGCAGACCATGCCACCTGTGCCTCTGCCAATGCCGTCACCTCAGGCAGACCACCCCACCTGTGCCTCTGCCAATGCCATCACCTCAGGCAGACCATGCCACCTGTGCCTCTGCCAACGCTGTCACCTCAGGCAGACCATGCCACCTGTGCCTCTGCCAATGCCGTCACCTCAGGCAGACCACCCCACCTGTGCCTCTGCCAATGCCGTCACCTCAGGCAGACCACCCCACCTGTGCCTCTGCCAATGCCGTCACCTCAGGCAGACCACCCCACCTGTGCCTCTGCCAATGCTGTCAGTCACCTCAGGCAGACCACCCCACCTGTGCCTCTGCCAATGCTGTCAGTCACCTCAGGCAGACCACCCCACCTGTGCCTCTGCCAATGCCGTCACCTCAGGCTGACCATGCCACCTGTGCCTCTGCCAGTGCTGTCAGTCATCTCAGACAGACCACCCCATCTGTGCCTCTGCCAACACTGTCACCTCAGGCAGACCACCCCGCCTGTGCCTCTGCCAATGCCATCACCTCAGGCAGACCACCCCACCTGTGCCTCTGCCAATGCCGTCACCTCAGGCTGACCATGCCACCTGTGCCTCTGCCAGTGCTGTCAGTCATCTCAGACAGACCACCCCATCTGTGCCTCTGCCAACACTGTCATCTCAGACAGACCACCCCATCTGTGCCTCTGCCAACACTGTCATCTCAGACAGACCACCCCATCTGTGCCTCTGCCAACACTGTCACCTCAGGCAGACCACCCCACCTGTGCCTCTGCCAATGCTGTCAGTCACCTCAGGCAGACCACCCACCTGTGCCTCTGCCAACACTGTCACCTCAGGCAGACCACCCCATCTCCCTCAGGCTCAGGTTCCTTGTCTGGAAAATGGGCAGAAGCAGGTTGTCCGAAGGATCAAGTGAGGTACTTTGTAAAGGCTCCTGGAAATAGGGACAGGTCAGGCCAGTGGCAGAGGAACAAAAGCCCCATCCTCGGTCACACTGCCCAGTGGCCCACAGGTCACCCAGGGGCAGAATCTCAGCCCCTTTGTCATTGAGTCAAAAAGAATTTAGGACCCCAGCTGGTCTTGGCAGCCGTTTAGTCGGCCCCTCACTTGAGCTGGGAAACCAAGTTTCACGTTAGATCATTTATCCAGTGGATACATACTGAGTGCCTGCTGTATGTATGGGAGAGAGTGAGCACCTTCTGCCCTGGTGGGGAACAAGCTGTGAGGAGTGTCCAGGGTAGGCCCTAACCCCCGGGGCTAGCCCTGGCTTCTTCATGGGGAGACCTTTCCCAGTCATTCTCTCAGGCAGCCTTTACCAAGCGCCTGCTGTGTGCATGACCCAGCCAGGCCAGGCCCACCCTCAGACTCCTGAGAACACAGAAGCTGCTTGGGTGGTTTTTTACTGTTTAGTGATAGTGCAAAAACTTTACTGGGAATGAATCTCTTGGAGTTAGTCTTGAATTAAAATGTTCTTATTGTTGACACATGGCAGATCCTGGACAGGGATTCTTTTGTTGTTGAGAATATACGCAGCAGAACATGCCAGTTCAACAGTTCTACACGTACAGTTCAGTGGCACTCATTACATTCTTCCAGTTGTGCAACAGTTCTCACTCTGAGTTGTTCTTCCCCCATTAACATTAACTCACTGCCTCCTAAGGTTCCTATCTTTCGAGTTGCTGTGTGAATTTGATCCCATATAGATAGTTCTTAAAGGAGCCTTTGGGGAGAACCATTCATTGTGTGGAACTGCCCCACGCTTGCTTGCGATCCTAAACCCTGGTCACTGCGTGTCGCCAGCGTTCCCAGGTGTGACCCCACAATATACCTCCACGCATTTCCACGGCAGATGGTAACAGAGAGCCCAGTTTTCACCACGTTGTGTGTTTGAGCATCCTTTGGAGCACAATGAAGAAAGAACTATTTCTAAAAACTATTTCAGAGATTTTCAAGCATTCACAACAAATTAAAAAAAAATCCTTTCCCCGGTTCATTTGAGACCCGTTCACTACGTGCTGTACAGCGCCAGGTGGCCTTGGAAGGGGCCGCTCTCCTCAGCTGGGGCTCTGGCTCTGGAGCAGGTAGGACGGTGCCTTGGGGTTATGGTCAGCATCCCCCAGTCAGGGAAGTGTAAGAGAGTGGTTTTCTCTTTCATGTGGGAATCCAAGGTGTTGTTCCGAGTGGGTTCTCCCTCCCCCTCCCCACCTTTCCCTGAGGGTCTGGGGTGGTTCTTTGGTCAGTCTCTCCATATTCCAGGCTGCAGGAAGGGGGAAGAAACAGCAAGCAAAGGTGTGTGATGTTGTCTTAAGGAAGAGCCTGAAAGCTGTCACTTCTGCTCAAAGTGCGGGCAGCACCCAGGAGGAGGGAACCCAAAGGTGAGGAGGCCAGGCTTCACCTCCCAGGACAGAAGGGGACAGAAGGGCCCTCTGCCTGCCCCAAGCTGCTGTTGACTCTGCTGTGTCTAGAAGGAGTGGCACAGGGTGGTGAGAGGGAGTCTTCCCCGGCTTCCTTCCTCTATCTTGCTCCTGGGGGGGGGTGGGTAATCTTGGCAGGTTCCTTCCCCCTTAAGGAAGATACCAGTGGGTGATCCCAGGCCGCTGTCCCTCCCATGATAACTGGCTTCTGCCCCTGTGTCTAGGTCCCATGTCCATGGAGGCCTTGGCCTGTTTCTCCTCAGCGACTTGATTCCTTCCGTGTCCAGCTGGAATTGTGGCTGCTCCTTCCTGGTAGGAACAGTTTTCCCTGGGCTCCTTCCTGCAGGAGTTCTCAGATCTTGGCTCCAAAGATCCTGGTGGGGCTAGAGCTTTGTTAAAACGTCTTTGAGACAAGTTTTAAGACAGTTATTTGGTCCAATCCTCTGAGGGAACAACTTCCCTGCAGGCTGAGTCCAGCGGGCCGCTCAGCATTCCTGGGGCTTAACAGGTCCGCCTCTTCCGCAGTCCAGGCATGCAGCATACCCGATGGCCCTCACACCGCATAGCTCGTCACCCCCTGTGATAAGGCTAAGGAAGGCACTTCCAGATGGGATCCCACCCCCATAGGCCCAACCCGAGGTGCCCAGGACCAGGGGTCTGTGTGTCCCCTCTGCTGTAGGGCCACTGTGGAGACGCAGGGCTGGCATCCTGTGGAAATTCTTTAGAAATCATTAGCCAGTGGGGGCTTCATGTCACCCTTTCATCCCTGGGAGAGACAGGCCTCTGGTCTTCTTTTTGGGGTGGGTGAGCCAGTCGAGTATCACCACTGACTGGAGATTCAAGCCAGTGTCACTCCTGAGGAGAGCTGGGTTCCAGACCGCCTCTGTGCAGGGGCGGGGCAGGCAGGCAGCAGCTCTGGGTGGCAGCAGTGCAGGAGTCAGTCCTTCCACAGGGCCCAGTGGAGGGCTGCACCTATTTCTCAGAGCAACCCCAGGTGCTGTGGTGGGCCCAGCTTGGAGCCAGGTCAGTCCGCTCTAATGCTGCTCTGGTGTGAGAAGCATGCCTGCCAGGCTCCAAATCCCCACGACCCCATGACGAGGTGCTACCATCATCCCCATTGTCTGCACAAGGGAACTGGCCCCAGAGAGGCCAAGGGGCTTGTCCAGTTACCAGCTCAGGGGGCTCCGACAAGAGCTTAAGCGGGATTTGAGCCAGTTCAAGTCCGACCCGTCTGCCTCCCTGGGAAGAAGACCCACCTTGCACAGCCAACTCCCACCCAAGACCCCAAATGACAGAATGAAGGCCTCCTCAAGTTGCTCTTGGCCCCGGAGGTGCCGGCCTGAGGCTGTAGAATCTTGCAGGGCCCACCTGGGGCAGACACTGCGGGGTGATGGGAGGACCTCACAGGAGCCACCTAGCCCAAACCTGAGCGTGGGAGAGAGCACCTGCGAAGCAGCGCCGGGAGGCCTGGCTTCGAACCTTACTTGCCCTCTGATTTGGGACGAGTTGTGCGTGTGCCTCAGTTTTCCTTTGAATAAAATGGGCTAATAATCAAACTGTCGTGAGGACTCGCATACAAGGGAAAGCCTGGGGTGGCAGTGCTGCCCTCTTCCCTTCCTTCACACCCGTTGGGGGATGTGGTGCGGGCTCAGTGTGGCAGCAGGGGGAGCGGAGGATGTGCTGCCCGGGTTTGGGGTGTGGGGCCCCGGAGAAGGAACAGAGTGGGTGACAGCGGCCCTGCTGGCGGCCGGACCGCGATGCTCCCGCCGGAACAAAGAGCGTGAACGGGGCGCGGCAGAGCCGCTCTGCCCCCCGGTGACTGACACCCCCGTCCTGACTCCGCGGGCCCCCGGTTCCTCCCCAAGGCCGATGCCAACCCGCCCAAGCCCTGCCCCGCCACTCCGACCGGAAGCGGCCTCCCCGCTCCTTCCGGGGCTGCCCTGGGCTCCTCGGGCGGCCTCCCGAGCTGCCGAGGCTGCACACACCCAGCTTTTCGGAAAGCACAGTGGTGTTTCCGGCGGCCTGGGGTCGGTGGGAGTTACCGGGTGCCCCCCAGGAGGGCCCACGGCCCGGCGGAGTGTCGGGACCGGGGCAGCCGGGGAGGGCGGGGGCACAGGCCGAGCACCCCCTAGCCGTCCACGTGGTGGCGCTGTGTGCCCAGCAAGGGCCGTCGCGGAGGCCCCGGGCGCCGGCGGGACCAGGCCGGGTCTCTCGCGGGCTCACCGTCCGGCTTGGAATCGGGCGGAGGGGACGCCAAAGGCCGTCGCCCCGCTCGGTGGGCTGTCTCCGGCTCCACTGTGCGTTTCCTAAGGAGATGCTCTCGGTCGAGATTTGGGTTCCAGTTGTCTTCCTGGGAGTCCTGGTGGCGCAGTGGTTAAGTATTCGTCTGCTAACCAAAACGTTGGCAGTTCAAATTCACCAGCTGCTCCTTGGAAACCCCCTGGGGCAGTTCTGTCCTGTAGTGTCCCTGTAAATCCGACAACAACCGTTTGGTTTTGTCTTACTGAGCTCCTCCTGGGTGCCTATGTGGGACTGACCTTGACTCCTGATTCGTTGTCATGTGTTTAACCTTGGGCAGATATGGTGCCCGGTGCCCACCAGACACTGTGCATCCACCCTCCAGAGCAGCCGCCTGGGGCTGAGCAGCTCCCTGCTGGGGGAGGGGCAGAGGGTGGGGGGTTAACCAGGGATGGAACAAGCGCCAGGAGCAGCTGTTGGAGCTGTGCGACACGGAGCAGCCAGACAGCCTGCCTGCAGAGTGACCTCAGCAGCCCCGACCCTCTGGGGTCCCCAGCATCCTCATCTGCTCCATGGGGGCTGCACTGGTTCGGGGAATCCCCGTCAGATTGGGATGGGAGGATCCTGTAAGACCGGAGCTGGACTACCCTCTCACCTGGTCCTTGGGACACTGGGGTCAAGTCTCTCCCTGTCTCTGAGCCTCAGTTTCCCACTTGTGAAATGAAGCATCTGGAGTAATGCCAGCAAAGTGCCAGCCCCAGGTGACTTCAGCTAAATCTGTTCTGGGAAAGTCAAGGCTGTCGGCTCTCGCTGTATGTGGGGGTGTCAAAGCTGTGGGGGGGCTCATCAAGGCCACTGGGGTTGACCGTGGCCTGGGTGTCCCCAGGCAGGCTGCCTCCTTCACACCTGGGTCAGGGGGAAGGCCTCCTCTTCCTGTCTCCCTCATCCTTTTGGGCATGTTCTGTCATATGGCCTCAGACACCCCTACCTCCCCCTGGAGGAGTCCTGGACCCCAGGTGGCCCCCCAAGTCTTGAGCCTGAAGCTGGTCAGCTGGGTCCATCACCCCCACTTTCTCCAGCCTTGCTCTGTTCATGGCCACTCACCACCCTGTGGTCACAGGCCTGTCTTCCACCCCAGGGCCTTTCTACCTGCCATTTCCTCAGTCTGGACGGTTCCTCCTCAGAGAGGCCTTTCTTTGTCGTCTCACCCACACCAGCCTCCATCACTTCTCTGCCCTTTGTTGCCTCCAGAACAGGCCTCACTGTATACTTACTTAGCTTACTTTTTATGTGCATTTTCAGCTTCCGTGGCTACAACATGAGCTCTTTCTGAGGCAGGGACTATGTCTTGTTCACCACATCCCTAGAACCTACAACAGAGCCTGGCAGACATTGGGGCTCCCAGGCAACCCAGAACCCTGCCACCCCCAGGGCAGGGCAGGGCAATCATGGGGAGGATGTCCCCAGATTCCTGCAAGGGGAGGCCTGCTGGGAGAACGTGGCCATAAATGGTGTCTTCTCTGTTCCCTCTTCTCTGTCTTAAAAGAGCCCAGGGCTCCCTGAGTGGAGAAGCTGCAGGCACCACTGGCCTGGCCCTCCTCAGGGGCCCTCCTGTCCCTGGTGCCCTTGCTTGGCCCCTCCTCACTGCTATACTCCTCCTCTGTGACTAGCTCCTAGCACCACACGCTTCCAGCAGTGAATCCTGGATGAGCATCCATGGGAGACAGCCACCCCCATTACAGGAGGGACTTAGACCCCAAAGGAGATAATCCCAAATGGTGGATTCCAGGCACCAGGCAAGACAGGGGAGAGGGTAAACTTTGCAAACTTACTTATGTCACATGTCAGGCCAATGGCATGATGGCCTTTGCAGTTCCCAGGTGTACAGACAAGCCCAAGGCTGTGTGATACATGTCGGGGAGCATGCCTGCCCCCAGTGGAGCAGATTGGGTGGGGCCCAATGCTGATGCTGCAAACCCCCAGAGAGGACCAGAAACCGTCTGGAAACCAACATTTATTCAGCTCTCTTCACCCCACCAAAATCTAAACCAGCAGATTTTCCTCTTTGCTGCGGGGATCCCGGACATGGAGGTGTAACCAGCACGCCCCCCGCTGCCTGCCACGATGACCAATCCTGGAGAGGAAGGGTCCTTCCCAGGGACAGGCCACCTCACAGAGGGCCGGGACTGGGAGGAGAGCAAGGCCCAGCCAGGCCTGGGAGCGGGCCGCTAACCAGTAACAGCCACAGAGGTATGAAGAATTCATTTCTCTTAAAAAACGAAACACAAAAAACTCCAGTATGAAACCTCGGCAATGGCCCAGCACTACCTCACGGCTTAAATATAAAAAAGGGAGCATCAGAAAACAGGCAAAAAAAAAAAAAGCAAGACGTCAAAACAAGGCCACACACCACCTCCAGGGTGGTGGTTGCGGGACGGGGGCCAGCCCCGCCCGAGCTGCCTGCAGCATCACTTGGGCAGGATGAGGTGGAGCAGCACACCAAGCAGCAGCAGCAGCAGCAGGAAGGGGAGCACCTGCTGGCACACCTGGTGGGGGCACACCTGTGGGAGGAAGGTGGGAAGGAGTGAGGGCCCGAAGCACAGTGTTCCCAGGAGTTACCTGGCAGTTCAGTAATAGGCTCACTTGCTCACTCACTCTACAGCTTGTCACCATCACAGATTCCCTCCTGTGCTCCCTGTGGACATGGGAATAAGCAGAGGAAGGTGAAAGCAGGTGGCTGAGGGGAAGTCAGGGGCTGGGGGGGATGCAGAGGGAGCCTGTGAACATGCAGGGATCAGGGAGAAGGTGAGACCAGACAGATGAGGAGTAGGGGAGGAAAAGGCAAGAGAGAAACATGACCCTGAGGATGCAGGGGTTGCTTCTCTGAACGTGGGTGAGAACACACGTTTTGTCCCATGCAGGTGGGAATACACATGAGGGAGGATCAGTCCTGTGGGGGGAGAAAGGGAGGGGAGTGGGGTGGGCAGCATGCGAAGAGATTGATCAGGAAAGTGACTCAGAAGAGGAAGCACCTGCCCCGAGCCACGAAGAGTCTTGTTTGCCAGATAAAGGCATGACAGGCAGAGGGAAAAGTATGTGCAGAGGTCTAAATGTGTGAAAGGCTATGGTTCCATTTGTTTTCTCACCCACTGATTCATGCATTCGCTAAACCAGGAGTCTCAAACCCAAAGACCTTTGGGACCAGGCAGGTAGTGTTAAGTGGGTGAAGCAGGTAAGACAATAGGGAGTGGTGAGGACTGCGGCAATCCAGCTGCCACCCAGCTCCAGCTCCAGATGGTCACAAGTGCAGGATATGGGGATACAAGTCAGAGCCGTGACATCGGCTTCATGAGAGGCTCTTACCCAGTTCCTGCGGGCCAGGAGTCTCCGGGCCCACATGCTCTCCCTGAGGTTGGTGAGACAACTGTTAAAACTTCTAAAAACACTCCTCACGCCTGTCTGGATGTGGTTGAAAACCAAGCTGTAAAACAGACAGGGGTGGAGAGCAAGGTCATTAGCACAGGAACTGGGGCAATGAAACAGCTGTTATTTTAGGTGATACCATCACAGCTGTGAGAGGAAGAGGGCCTGAGGGTTCCCTCCCACCCCCACTGCCACTCTGGCCCCCTTCCCTGGGGGCCCCACTAACGAGGTCCTCTCTCCAAGGGCCGTTTCCTGGTCATAAATCCATTCTGATTTCCCCTAAATAAGGAAAAGCGACTCAAATGAGCCTCCCCTCCCCGCCCCCTTCCCTGCCAGCCCACCAGCCCCCCCAGCTGAGATTTGGTCCTGCCTACCAGGGCCGGTCAGAACACTGCCCACAGGCCCAGCTTTCCCAGGCAGGGGCTCGTCCTCCAGAGGGGCTTCGTTTCGATACGTGCCCTGGTGCGGCTGAAACCAGGCTGGCCCCCTGCCTGCCTCCCTCGGGGACTGTTTGAGATTGTGCAGTGTCCCCAAAAAGATATGCAGAGTCCTAACCCTTGTACCTGTGACCATAACCCTGTTTAGGAATAGTCTCTGAAGATGCTATCAGTTGACTTGAGGTTGTAACAGAGTAGGTGGGTCCTAATCCCATATGATTGACGTCCTTATAAAAGAGGAGGGACAGAGAGACGGGGAAGACGGGCATGTCTACAAGCTACAGAATGCTTGCGATTCCGGCAGCCAGCAGCGGGAAGAGACAAGGATTGTCCCCTAGAGCCTTTGGAGAAAGCATATCCATTGCCAAGGAATTTAGATTTTTTTTTTTTTTTTTTTTAGTGATCCTATAGGACAGAGAAATTTAAAAGTGGTTAAGAGCTCAGCTGCTAACCAGAAGGTCAGCAGGTCGAATCCACCAGCTGCTCCTTGGCAACCCTACAGGGCAGTTCTACTCTGTCCTATACAGTTGCTATGAGTCAGAATCGACTCGATGGCACACAACAACAGCAACGACAAATCCTTACGGAAGCAGACTGCCACATCTTTTTCTCGCAGGGCAGCTGGTGGGTTGGAGCTGCCAACATTTCAGTTAGTAGCCGAGTACTATAACCACTGCATGACCAGGGATCCTTGGAAGGAGCATGGTCCTGCCAATATCCTGAATTCAGATTTGTACCCTCAGAAGGAGACCTGGTGATGCAGTGGTTAAGAGCTTGGCTGCTAACCAAAAGGTTGGCAGTTCGAACCCATCAGCCACTCCGCAGGAAGAAGATGTGGCACTCTGCTTCCGTCAAGAGGACAGCCTTGGAAACGCTACGGGGCTGTTCTACTCTGTCCTGCAGGGTCGCTATGAGTCACGATAGACTCAACAGCACACAACAACAGCCTCAGAACAGAGAATAAGCTTCTGTTGTTTTAAGCACCCATTTTGTGGCGTTTTATTATGGCAGGTCCACGATACAGACTGGCTTGGCCAGGTCAGCCTTCAGCGAGGTTTCCACGGTCCCAGTCTTAAACAGAAGCCCCGGTGACGCAGTGATTAAGCGTTTGGCTGCTAACTAAAAGGTCGGCAGTTTGAATCCATCAGCTGCTCCTTGGAAACCCTAAGGGACAGTTCTATTCTGTCCTGTAGGGCTGCTATGAGTCGGAATCCACTCGACGGCAACAGGTCGCAGTAATAGTCTGTAACAGTTCCGTGAGGCTCTGAGAACTTGGAGGGATGTTGGCAAATGATGGAAGTTTTGGGACACTGAGTGTCACCAGGCAAGGACAGGGACAGAGGCAAGGTGCCTCTGAGCAGAAGGCTCTGGGAGGTCCCACCAGACACCCGTCTTCCCCAGCACACAGTGGTAACTCCAGGGGTTTGGTCCCCTGCAAGCTGCCACAGGTTGCCTCTGTTTTCCAGTCCCCTTGGTGTCTGCAGTTCCCAGGGCTAAAGCTGCTCTGCTGGCTGTGACCCTGGGTGCATCGCCGCCCCTCTGTGCCTGTCCCCTCCCTGCCTCCACGGTGTTTCGGAGGCTTCTCTGAAATGACAGCCTCTGGGGGCCCAGGGCTGATCTCAACACTCAGCATTTTCTGTCATTTTGGACATGTACCGTCTGGGCTCAATGAGGGAAGAAGAGGAAGGAGTTTGGGGTTTGCATCTATTTCCCCAGTCAGAGAGAAAGGCGGGTGGGAGGGGGAGGGCGGACAGTGGGCCAGCCAGCTGTGGGGGCTGGGGGGACACAGTCAAGGGTCCCAGGGCTGCCAGGGAGTGTGTGAGCCACTGCCTTCAGGGCCCCACCCCTCTTCCTGCCCCTCCCAAGTGTGGAAGCCTGGTTACCTGTGCACAGTGGTGAGGGCCAGCCCAGCCAGCTGGACGAGGCGGGGGGTCCTGAGCCACAGGTCCATCTCGTCCCCGATGAGGGCCAGCCGCAGGCCCACCCGGGCAGAGTCGCTGTGGGAAGGCCGCAAAGTCATCAGGGGTGCCCTCCTGAGACCACCTGCACCCGGACTCACTCAGCCCATCCTGCAGCTGTCTCTGGAGGAGGGCGGCTCAGACTCTGCCCACATGACAGTGTGGGTGTCAAATGGGGCGGAGGTGAACCTCCCTTCTTCCTGGCTCTGGCTCCCACTCTGCTCGTGATGCCCTTGAGGCCCTTTGGACCCCCTGTTGGGGCAGGACAGGGAGGTGTCCCAGGCCCTCTAGTGGGAGAGCAAGGGGGTAGGCAGCAGGTCACCTCCCTGAGGTCCTTTATAGTACTCAAGAAACCCCCCTACCCCGTGCCCTGAGACTTCTTGGGGCATCCGGGAGAGGCTGACCACCTGGTGGGGCTGGCGGGAGAGGGGAGGCTGGGGCAGGTGTGAGGCTACCTGAGCCTCCTGGATGGCTGCAGCTGGCTTCCCACAGGTGCAGCAGCCCACCCTTCTCCTTGTGGGGTGAGGAACCCTAGGATCTACTCTCTGGACCCCAACCCTCAGACCACCCTGCTCCCATCACCCTCTCAGACAGGAGGGGCTAGCAGGCCCCTCCCTGACCCCCTACTCTCAATGAACTGGGTCCTTGAGCAAATGCAAAGGCTGATACCCACCCCGGCCCACCCACAAAGACCAAAACCATATCCTACACCGGGGAGTCCCTCCACAGCCAGAACATAGGACAAGGAAGGGAGCTCACTGCCGTCTTTGTTCCCACCGCTCCCCACCTCCGGGGCCTGACCCAAGCGCCTGGGCAGCATCAGCTCTGTCTCCGGGGTTTGCCCACATTCCACTCTGGTGACTCGGCTGGGAATCCCCGAGGGGGCAAGCCTCTCAGGAGCCAGGGGCTCAGGTGCCCCACCCAGCAAAGCTCTGGCCACCTGCCCAGCCTCCCCCTATTTCAGGTGATGGGGCAAGCCAGGGGGAGAGCTGGCTGGCAGTCAGGTGGGTGGGCTGTGCCCTCACCCCTATGCCACACCCTGTGGGACCCTGCCTGAGCTTGCCCTGACCTTGTCTACAAATGGAACAGGGAGGGGGGAGGAAGCAGCTGACCTTTAGGTACCTCCAGCCCTAAAATCCCAACCAGCTCCCACCCCAAACGCCAGGGCCTAATGACTGAGAGAACCCTGAGGCCTAAAGCAGGATGGAAACAACAGGAACCCTGGGCTGAGAGCTAGCTGCTCTTTGGGATTTTGTTTGTGGTATGTATTTTAATTTAAGAAGGAAACCCTCTCGCCTGTGGGTGGGGCCATGAGCAGAACCCGGGGCTGCCTAGTGGAAGAGCCACCCAGGGCTGGTCTAGTTTTGCTTTACTCTTCCAACTTGGTATGGACGTGGCCTTAGGAGGCTTCCTGGGCCTCAGTTTCCTCATCTGCACAGGAGAAGAATAAAAAAGTGCACGCTGCCTCACGAAGAGGCCTGGTGAGCTGTATACACGGGGACATGCCAGGCACGCTGGGGAGCAGCTGACAAAGAGCACCAGGCTCTGGGCCCATCTCGGCCTTGGCCCCTGGAGGCCCTAGGCAAGCCCTGCCACCCACAGGGTCCTCAGGGTCATGGTCCTGGGGCAAGCCTCCCTCCCACCTTGGCTAAGATCCAGGGCCAGGAATTGGGTCCAGTGTGGCCTCCTCAAGCCCCTTCCTGGGTTCCTCTTCTGCTTTTCAAAAGCTGGATCCATGGGTGTAGTGAGGGTAACAAGCGCCCAGGGGCAATCTCTAAATTACACCCTCCTCCCAATATCAAGATGAACAGACATTGACAGCAGCAACATGTCAGCAAAAACACCTTCCCCCCTGTTGTCCGGCTGCCTCAGGCGCCTTTCCTATTTGTGGGGCTCGGAATGTCACTCCGTGCCTCATCTGGCACCCCCTTGAACTCGTGCCCAGGGGCAAGTGTCTCTCCATCCCCGCACTACACCTCTGATTGGACCCCTCTCCTTTTCGAGGCCAGGAAGGCACCATGTCCAGCTCCCCAGGCCCACAGCTCAGCTACTGTGGTGGCCAGTGCCAACAGCCCGTCTTGGGACTGTGAACGTGTTGGGAGCTCTGATGGGTCCCGCAGGGAGCTGCTAGGGTTCACAGCCACATCAGGGCACAGTGGGTCCCGAGGGGCAGTGCCCACGGCTCTTGCCTTTATGGCCACATTTGGAGAACTTCCTCTTAGGAATCTCAACTTGGGAGGCCGCCTGGGCCAAGAAGATGACATGCCCCAGGCCTGCTCTTCCAACCCACCCAAGGCCAATGACCAGGAACAGGTGGGTGAGGCCATAGTCGGGCAGGGCAGACCCACCTGATGGGAGGGGCTGACAGGTCTGCGGATTCGAAGTACACCATGGGGTCAGTCATGCCGGAAACCTCCTCATTCGGCAGGTGTCCAGGGACCTGCCCATATACGTAGGTGGCAAGCAGGAGGTTCCTGGAGACAGATCCACCTTGTGACATTTCTTCTCTGGGAAAGAAAACAGAGAGCCTGACTGAAACCCTAAAATGATGTGGCCACCTGACCCCTGACTCTGCTGAGGCCATCACCAGCCTCCTCTGCCCCAGCACCCGCAGGCATGATGCTTGCCCTATGTGGGCTGTGCGCCTCTGGGAAAGTAACTGGGCCTTTCTGGTCTCAGTCCCTGTATCTGCAAAGTGAGGGACTTGGAGATGATCATAAGGGCTCTTACTTTCATCTGTGAGATAAAATCAGGGCACGAATGTAACAAGGTTTTAAACACAAACCCCCAAGAGGCCAGAAGCCAAACTGCAAAGCCCAGGCCCCCAGTGCTGGCGGTCTTGCTGAGCTGGAGAAGGTGCCTACCATCAGCATCTGCCATTTCTCTTGAGCAAAAGAATGTGAACAAGCAAAACGGAAGAAGGTGCCCGTGATCCCAGTTCCTGAAGGGACCCACTGCTGGCTCTTCTAGTCTTTGTTTTAAACACATACACACACATTTTCAAAAACAGGATCCCTCTGTCCATGGTGTTTACAAACTCCTTTCTTCACTTGACACTCTTGGCAGATAGTTATTTACATCCCCGATATCTCCCCGCCCCCCACACCCGCTTGTTCCTTAAATGTAACAAATTTTCGTTGAGGTGGCTCTGGATTCTGACTGGTCTAGGCCAATTAAGACACTCCTGCTCCTTACTTCTCAGGCTCCCTTGCAGCTATGGTGGCCATGTGACCCACTTCTGGCCCGTGGGGTCTCAGAGGAAGTCTGATGTGGGAGGTTGAAAGAAAGGGAGCAGACACAGCAGGTAAGCTCTTTTTTTTTTTTTTTTTTGCTGCCTTCAATACAGGAATGAGGGCTGGGGCTGCAGCATCTATCTTATGACACTGAGGTGATAAGTGTAAGGAGGATAACCAACCTGCTACGGATGGCAGAACAGAACGAGAGAGAATCTGGCTCTTCTGTGGCATCACTGAGCAACTACGACAATGCAAGTCACTGCCTGCCTCTTGTTGTGTAAAAAAAATAACTCCTGTTTGTTCAATCACCTCTCTTCAAGTTTCCTGTTCCTTGTAGCCAAAGGCCTTCCTAAGTAATACAACTGTAAACTCGCATATCATCACTCAGTGGCTGAGTGGAATTCCGTGACCTGATGTTGTTAAGTGCCATCAAGTCCATTCCAACTCATAGCGACCCTATGCACAACAGAACAAAACACTGCCCCATCCTGCATCATCCTCACAATCGTTGCTATGCTTGAGCTCATTGTGGCAGCCACTGTGTCACTCCATCTCATTGAGAGTCTTCCTCTTTTTCGCTGACCCTCTACTTTACCAAGCATGATGTCCTTCTCCAGGAACTGATCCCTCCTGATAACGTGTCCAAAGTACGTGAGACGAAGTTTTGCCATCCTCTTCAATGACCTGGTTCACCATAATTTACCCTACACTGTACCAAACAGCCTTAGGTACACAGTATAATGGTCAAGAGTGGGGCTCTGAGTTCAAATCCAAGCTCTGCCACTTGTGACCCCAGGCAACTTATTTAACCTCTCAACACTTTCGTTTCTTCATCTATAAAATGGGTTTGATGGTATAAGTACTCCTTCACTGGGTTGTTGGGAGGGTTAAACGAATGAATCCCTTTCAAGTATTTACAAAGAGCCTGGCACAGAGTGAGGGAGGAGGCAGGAGCCACTATTACCTTTGCCCTTCAACCAATTATTTTCTTACAAGGGTGTCCTGGGCGTTTTTTTTTTTTTTTTTTTTTTTCAATTTTTAATGCCTCACATCTGCCTGCATGTTAGGGCTAAAGAGGAAAGGAGAGCACTCTTTCCACTCTATGTCACTGGATTCTTACCTGTGAAATTGGTACTTTTTCTTTTAAATAATATTTTGTTGTGATTTCAGTGAAAGTTCACAATCAAATTAGTTTCCTGTCTGTCGATTTTTACATGAATTACTCAGTGACTTCAGTTATATTTTTCACAATGTGTCCACATTCTCTTTCATTGCATTCCTGGTTCCTTTTCTGGTACTCTAGTTTCCCTTTCCCTTATCTTCCCATCTTTGCTTTAGAGTAACTGTTGACTTCTTGAAGGTATCATATAGATTTTTCTTAACGGAGCACTGTACTTTCAGGTGATATCTTTTATTTTGTGTGTCACTCTGTTATTTTACAAAAAGGTGGCTTCAGGGCATAGTTTTGGTTCAAGATTTAAAGAATATCTCAGGGTGACAGTCTCAGAGAGTCCTCTAGTCTCAACTGGTTTGGTAAGTCTGGACTTTTTGAGAATTTGAGTCGTGTACTGCGTTTTTCTCCCATTCTATCCAGGTCCCTCTATTGTGACCCTTGATCAAAATGGTAGTAGTGGTAGCCAGACACCATCTAGTTCTTCTGGTCTCAGGCTGTGGCCCATGTAGGCTATTAGCCCTGTAGACTAGTTTCTTCTGAGACTTTGGTTCCCTTTTTTCTCTTTTGTGCCTGATGAGTAGAAACTAATAGTTGTACCTTAGATGGCTGCTTGCAAGCTTTTAAGACCCCAGATGCTACTCACCTCACTGGGATGCAGAACATGAACTCTGTGAACTGTATTGTGCCAGTTGACAGAGTTGTCCCATGAGACTAAGGTCCTACGCCTTTAAACCTAGAAACCCAATCTCACGAGGTGTTTGGTATGTCTGAGAAGTGTCTGTAACTGTGTCCTCTATGACTATACATGCATGCACAAACATATCTGTACGTAGAGTTTAGTATTTTTTATTGAGAGAACAAAGACACTGAAGCTTAGAGAAATTCTCGACTGAGCCAAGAAGGAGCAGAGGCCAAACGTTCTGCCTCCAGTCAGCCTCCAGGCCAGGGTCAACAGGTACAACCCTGACCTCAGACCTAAGGGCAGGACGCTCAACCCCACTGGGAACACTCTGAGGCTTGACAAAAGAATGAGCTCACCATTTGCTTCCAGCAGGTTAAAGAAAGAAAGGGAGATGGTTGGAACCTGAAACGCAACCCGGAGCAGGGGCTCATGGGGACACAAAGGTAAATTTCAGATCCTCCAGGTGTCTCGGGCTGACAGGTTATTTTTAACAATGCATCCAAAACACAGGAAACCAAGACAAGACAGACGTGTAAGCGGTGACGTCATCGGGCCACAAGCAGGTATTTGGGGGCCCGGGGACTCCAGTCTCTGAGAAAAAAAACCACATAAGGACAGCATTGTTCTTCATTCTACAACCTGAGAGAAAACAATAAATGCCCAGAATTTCTGTCTCAACCGAGACGGCCAGTTCAGTTTCCTGCGAGGAAAACAGAGAAGAGGCTTACATCTGTTCCAGATGAAAGCCCTACATGAAAAGCAGCTCAGAGGAGCGGGGCGGGAGAAAGCCACGTGTCAACACAGCCACAAAGCCCCGTGGTCCTGCATATGCCACCTTGCACCTGTCAGGGGAACACCTTCTCCCACTGCTCAAAGGAACCGGCTGGTCTGACCTACCGAGGAGGGGGCTGGCTCCCAGCACCAAGCACGTGGGGGAGGACTACCACCTGCTGGGGGCACCTGCAGGGAAAGGACCCTGGACACAGCAACTCCCCTGGGACAATCTGTCCTAAACCACCGGTAAGGATACAGAGACCCAATCACAGAGAGGGTCACGGTGGCATATAAAATGCTGATAGCAATTTCAATACCCAACAAAGGTACCAAAAAAAGACCCAGACTCACTGCCATCAGGTCTATTCCGACTCTTCGTGGCCCCATGTGTTATGGAGTAGAACTCAGCTTCATAGGTTTTTCTCGGCCGTAATCTTTACAGAAGCAGATTGCCAGGCCTTTCTTCTGTGGCACTGCTGGGTGGGTTTGAACCACCAACCTTTAGTAGTCAAGTCCAAACCATTTCCACTACCCAGGGACCTTAATCCAAACCTGTTGCCAACTAATGGCGACCCACGTGTTACAGAGTAGAATGGTACTTCTTGGCTGCAATCTTTATGGGAGCAGATTGCCAGGCTTTTCTTCCATGGTGCCAGTGGGTGGATTTGAACCACCAACCTTTAGACTAGTAGTCGAGCACAAAACATCTGTACCACAAAAATACCAGGTGCATAATCTTAACACACTTGTCCCAGAGGACGCTCGGTAGCTGTTAAAAATAAGGAGGCAAACCTAGATTTTCAGGCAAAGGGAAGACATTCAAGAATACTTTCAAATAAACTAGATGCCAAAACCACTATGGTCTGAACTCATTTTTTTTTTTCTTTTTAAATTGTTTTATTGTGGTAAAAATATATATAACAAAACCTTTGCCAATTGCAACATTTTTTACATGTCAATTCAGTGACATTGGTTACGTTCGTCACACTATGCTACCAACACAGGATTGTTCACATATTATTCCACCGCCATTACCAGATCTGACCCCATTTTTCACAGCCTAGACAAGCTGGAGGCGACTTCCATTCATTTGCTTTCAAGTCCTATGTTACACTTGCATCCAGGGTCCCCAGGTGAACACAGAGAATCCCCTTCAGCAACAAAACGAACTGGGCAGGTCACTGTGAAGGGGTGGTGGGTCCCCAGGAGGAGGAACATGGCGGCCTGAAGTGGGCAAGAGCAACAGGCCACAGAGGGAACAGGCTGGAGGGCTACCCTCAAACTGCCCCGTAGATCAAAACGTACCCTGACCCCATGGGGGCAGAAGGTAACATGATGTCTGGAACCTGACTAGGAATGGGGGGCCAAGGTGTCAAGTCCAGGCTGGCCAACCTCAGCATTCTCCTCCCTGTCCCCTTCCGTGGCTACACAGTGAGCACAGGGGGAGCTGGCTCCCCAAGGTACCCTAGAATGGCCCTGGGGAGCAGGGGAGGCCTGAGGGGGTAGAAACCTCAGCTAGCACTCCAACCACCCTCTCTCACCCAGAAGAATTCTTACAGGCATCAGACCTCTGCCCCTCCCGCTGGGTGGACACTGCCAGTAGAGGGAACCAGAAGCTCCAAGGACATAAAGGGGGGCCCCCAGGATATTTGAGGAGTACCAGTTCCATGAAAAGAGCCACTGGGTAGAACACTCTACATCAGAAAGTGGAAGTTTTGGAGCAGACAGAACGAGAATTTCAAACTGTATAATAGTCTTAAAAAGTTAAACATGAATTTATCCTGAGACCCAGCAACTCCACTCCCAGGAATTCTCAGAAGGTATCAGGAAAGAGAAGGGGAAGGAAAGGTGCAGAGAAAAGATAAAGAAATGGAATACTGGAATAATAAATGTCACTGGCTGTCTAATAGAATTTCCAGAAGATAAGAAAAGATATAACGGTAGGGGAACTATTTAAAGAAATAATAAGCAAGAATGCATATGCATTATTTTATATATTTTTATTGTTATTGAGGACATACACAGCAGAACATACACCAATTCAATAATTACTACATGTACGGTTCAGTGACACTGATCACAGTCTTCAAGTTAGGCAACCATTCTCACCCTCCTTTTCTGAGTTGTTCCTCCCCCATTAACATAAACTCACTCCCCCCTGAGTGTCCTGTCTAATCTTTTCAGTTGCTGTTGTCAATTTGATTCATATAGATAGGTCTTAAAAGAGCACAACGCTCAAGGCAGACATTTTCTACTAGCTAAGCTAACCTACTGTTTGGTTTTAAGGAGACTTCAAGGGATATTTTCGGTTTAAGGTTTAAAGGTTATCTCAGGGCAATAGTTTCAGGAATTCATCCAGCCTCTATGGCTCCAGAATCCAGGACAGATTCCAGGAGAATCTGAAATTCTGTTCTGCATTTCCCCCCTTTTGATTAGGATTCTTCTATAGAAATCTTTGATCAAAATGTTCAGTAATGGTAGCCAGGCACCATCCAGTTCTTCTGGTCTCACGGCAAAGGGAGCAGTTATTCACGGAGGCAATTAGCCACACATTCCATTCCCTCCTATTCCTAACGGTCCTTTTTTTTTTTTTTTTTAATTTTTATTGTGCTTTAAGTGAAAGTTTACAAATCAAGTCAGTCTCTCATACAAAAATTTACATACACCTTGCTATATACTCCTAGTTGCTCTCCCTCTAATGAGACAGTACATTCCTCCCCTCCATTCTCTCTTTCCTAGTCCATTCTGCCAGCTTCTGACCTCCTCTGCCCTCTCATCTCCCCTCCAGATCGGAGACACCAACATAGTCTCATGTGTCTACTTGATCCAAGAAGCACATTCTTCACCAGCATCTTTTTCTATCCCATTGTCCAGTCCAATCCCTCTCTGAAGAGTTGGCTTTGGGAATGGTTCCTGTGTTGGGCTAACAAAAGGTCTGGGGACCATGACCGCCGGGGTCCTTCTAGTCTCAGTCAGATCGTTAAGTCTGGTCTTTTTATGAGAATTTGGGGTCTGCATCCCACTGCTCTCCTGCTCCCTCAGGGGTTCTCTGTTGTGTTCCCTGTCAGGGCAGTCATCAGCCTAACTCTCTTTTTTATGAGCAAGAATACATTAAACAGAGACCTTGGATTGCAAAAGCTCATAACAAACAGAACTGGTAAGAAAAAAACTCACACCTAGACACACTTTAGTGAAATTTAAGAACCTCTAAGATAAACAGAAATGGTCTAAAAGCTTCCAGAGACAAAAAGCAGATGACCAATAAAGTCACAGAATCAAATTAATTGATACCAGACTCTTCTATCGAAAAGTTAGACATGAGAAGACACAGAGGCAATATTTTCAAAGCATAATGGAATAGTATAATATAACTGTCCCCTTAAAAGGACTCTGAGCAGGGGGATGGAATCTAGCATGAAGAGAAAGAAGGGGGGAAATAAAAAGGAGCTAAGAGCTAGGTAAATAAAGCAAACTCCTAACAACCTGGTACTTAAAAGGCCTGAGGAAAATACATGAAGGGTAGACAGGCCCAGAGGGCAGAGAGTCCTCTGGGGTAAAGAGTATATCCCTGACATTTAAACTGGAATTGTTAAACATAATTACAAATGCATCTTAAGTTAGAAGAAACCTTAAAAGGAGTAAAAATAAAACGTATAAACATTTAAGCCAGCTGATACAAGTTGGCTCATCTCAATAAACAACAGGAATGCTAAAGACAGATAGTAACATTTACATGGGAATCAACACACACCTACTGGAACTTGAGGTCAAGTTTTAAGGTTGCTAGGTACAAGATGAACAGACTAAAGTCAATAGCATACCTACACACCAACCAGAAAGTATAACCGAAAATAAACGTATCATTTACAATAAATGACAAAAAATATATGCATATAGAAACATAAAGGTCTACAAATAGCCAAAATGATTTTGAAGAAAAGAAAAAAAAAAAAAAAGAACAGTATTTGCCTGCTTAATATTAAAAAAAAAAAATAAGGCATATAATTACAAAGCCATAGTAACTTAAGAAAAAAAAAGCTAGTAAGACATTAGTGAACAAATAAATCGACAAATGGAACACAATAAAGGGCTCTAAATACAGATTAATAAACAAATATCTCTGTCTCTCTCTCTATTGGAACCACAGGGCCCTGGTGTCTCAGTGGTTAAGCATTTGGCTGCTGACCAAAGTCAGCAGTTTGAATCCACCAGGTGCTCCTTGGAAACCCTATGTGGCAGTCGTACTCTTCCCTGTAGGGTCGCTACGAGGCAGAATGGACTCAACAGCAACAGCTAACAGGTATGGGAACTGCTGCACCGCATACCACAGGACCTGGTCCTACCTGGCAGGCAGAAGGGACGGGCTCTGCTCACCTCCAGCATCAGGAATGACTCACAGAAACACTGACCAATGGACAGGAAGAAATAGAATAATCCGTTATCTTGCATTATTATTTACATACGTCTGGTGAGTGTGCCCTCGGCACGTCTGCCAGTGTTCACCCACAGGACCGGTGACCACCTCGAGCTGCCTGTGAGGATACAGCCGTGCAGGACTGAGGCGGGGCCAGCGCCGTGGGGACACAGAACACGGGCAGCCCTGGCACGTCCCCACACAGGGGCATGGGACCCAGAGTCTGATACAATCACACACTCCTCTGCTCTCCACTGCCCTCAGGGTAAACCCGAGCCCGTCCGCCCAGCACCTGGGACTCTTGACGACTTGGAGCCTGCCTGATTTCCCACCACGTGCCCTCATGTGAGGAGCCCTGGTGGCACAGTGGTTAAAGCGCTCAGCTGCCAACCCAAAAAGTCGGGGTTTCAAACTCACCAGCCTCTCTATGGGAGAAAGGTGTAGCAGTCTGCTTCCATAAAGATTACAGCCTAGGAAACCCTATGAGGCAGTTCTATTCGCTACGAGTTGGAATTGATCAACAACAAATTTTGGCCAAAATGTGCGCTAAACCTGTGTTTCCTTTTCCCGAGTGGGCTGCTCTTCAGGGTCCTCTGTCCTCCTTCCATCTTTGTCCAACAGTGCCATTATCTCAAAGCCTAGCCAAGGGCCACCTCCTCCAAGAAGCTCTCACAGAGGTCTCTGGCCACCACTTCCTACTTCCTCCTATTCACTCCTTACCCCACTGTGGTTCCCCCGCTTCCATATTACTCTGTCCCAGACCCCAATGACCTCCCCATGGCCAAGCTTGAAGGTCATTTTTTGGTCTTTTCCCGATCTCTGACCTCAAGTGTCCTTGACTCCTGCCTCTCCAACCCCCCCACCCCCGTCACATCCACAAAGCCCTCCCGCCTGTAACTCCACGCCCCCCCCCCACCAGACCCCTTATCTCCTGCGGGACAATGCCTCCGCCTCCCATTTCCCCTTCAACTTATCCCTCCTCAGCCCCGGGGAGCTGCGATCACGTCAGCTGGAGCCACACCTAGTGTCTCTGCAGCTCCCCGCCCCCCCCCCCCATGGTGACGGCCCTTCCCCGCTGTCAGCCAACTGGAAACACCTCGGCCTAGCAATGGGGATGTGGGGCATCTGGAGCGGGATTCCGGGTATCTGGGGTTGTCTCTGAAGTGGCCCTCAACAAAAGCAAGAGCTTTCTTTGAATTTAAAAATTCATGCACACTTTTGCATTCAACTTTACAACGTGTCTGTGCATGTTTTAACGTAAAAGCAGTATTTCTAATAATTTGCCATTGACACTCTGGTAATTACGTAAGTTTATCTGGTGACTTCTAGAACCCAGGCACCCCAGGGCAAGAAGCTCAGGCCTACCTGCTCCCGCAGGCCCGCCTCCTCCTGACCCCACACACACAGCCTACTGCCTCCTGCCTCCACCCCTTGGTGAATGCTGTCCTCACTGCCCTGGCTAGCACCTTTCCCTCTGTCTAAGTCAGCCCCCTGGGGAGAGGACACTCTGCCCGTTCTGCTGGTCAGCACCTGTAAGGTAAGGATACCACACCACAGAGAGGTGCGGGGCTTGCCTGAGGGCACACCTGAAGCAGGGTCTTCCCTGCCCAGATCCTACCATCCTGCCTCAGTGGCCTCAGCTTTGCCGGGGGGAGGGGCGATGGCCAGAACACAGCTAGGCAGTTTAGGGACGCCAACTCAGCACACACGCCGCCTGTGTGCTGCCTGTGTGTGGCCCACGCTAGCTCACACTCTCTGTCAGGTGCCATTTCAGGAATCGGTCTGGCGCCCTCAGGCTCCAGGCTCCGGGGAGCCCAGAGTGGGTCTATGCAAAGAGCATTTCCAAGGGAAAGCAGCCCCAGCCTCATTTGCATCGTCCTGTTCATCTTCCCGCCACTCTCCAAGGGCACCCCCTGTAGGGGGCTGCTCCCCTCCAGAGGCTGCCTTCCCACTGGAAACCCTTGCTTTCTGAAGGAGCCAGCCGTGGCCTCACTGGGCCACAGTGGCTGCAGCTGCCAAACAGCCAAGAGCCAACCCTTGGCACTGCCCCCAACGCAGGGCCCCGGGGCAGAGCGAAGCAGACACACCTCTGCCCACAGTGGATGGATTCTCAGTGCACCCCCCATTCCACCAGGATTCACGGGGCTGCCTCCCACCCTCCCCTTGACCTCTGTGTGGTCCCAGCCTCCCTCAACCTGCCTTCCATAGAGGCCCCTTCTCCCCTTCCCAAGCCCTGTGGCCTGGCTCCACTGTACCCCACCTGCCCTTGCCCCAGCTCCCACCAAAACCTCCCACTCATCCTCCACCAGGAACAACTGCCAGGGCCTGCAAGCACCCAGGCACAGAGAAGGCATGTGCAGAGCTGGGCTGGGACCCCAGCACCTGCTGCCCAGCACCCCCCACTGACTCTGGCCCCAGGGCCCACCACGCAGGACACCCCTGCCAGCCACGTCACCTGTCCAAGTCCAGCCTTCAAGCCCCGGTCCACACTCCCTCCACCCAAAATCCTTCCAGGATGCTCCCCTGCTCTCAGGTCCCCAGGACTTTCTTCATCCTTTCCCTAATCTGGCGCTTTCAGTTCTCTCCCTCATCGGGGCCAGGCCTTGGAGAGCGGTGGGGACACCACAGTCCATCAGACATAGCCCCTGACCCCAGAGGCTCACAGTCTGGGGGAAACAGAGAGGGACCTGGGAGCTCAGGTCCACAGCACCTCCCCAGACTCCCGTCTGGGTTCTCGCAGCCCTCCTGTGTGTCCCTCTGTCCACACGCCGGCCTTCTGTTGTCTGTGGCGGTTATGAGCACGGGCTCTGGGGCCAGGTTGCCTGGGTTCAAATCCAGGCCCCACAAGCTGGCTGTCCTCAGGCAAGTTAGTTAACTACTCTGGGCTCGCTTTCCTTACCTCTAAAATGGGGATAAATAGTAACACCTATTTCATGGGACTGTTTCGAGGAGAAAATCATGTAATTCACACTGAAAGGCTTGACACAGAATAAGCATCAAAAAAACAGGGGCCGCTGTTATTACTATTAGTAATCTCCGGTCCCCAGAACACAGCACAGGGCCTGGCACAGAACGGATAACTGTTTGTTGAATGAATAAACGAAGGCAAAGTCCTCTCAGAGGATCTAACCAAGGCAGCTGCAGATCAGAGGAAAAAATGGGTGGTTTTTAAAACCAGTTGCTGTCAAGTTGATTCCAACGTCAGAGTACAACCGTGCTTATAGAATTTTCACGGGCTGCTTTTTGGAAGGAAATCGCCAGGCCTTTCTTCCAAGGAGCCTCTGGGTGAACTTGAAACTCCACCCTTTCAGTTAGCAGCTAAGCACATTTACTGTTTGCATCAGCCAGAGACTCCAGATGGTTTTGGCCTCTAGCTTTATTTCTTAGCAAATGTGCAAACAAACAGCTGAAAACCCTTCATTGATGGAAGAAAGACTCACCTACCCACACGCCCCTACCCAGGCTGCAGCTCACACACCCTCCTACACTCGCCAATGGAAAAACCAGCCACCGGTGCTGAGGGTCCTATTTTTACCAGCAAAGGTCAGGATGCAAATCTCACATCTGTGCAGGCCAGCAATCCACCCACAGCCAGGAGGACGTCCATGGGGCTCAGGGATGGGGGCAGCCTCTGGACAAAGCAGCCTGCATCCGGGGGACAGATTTGCACCCCGCTGTGTGGCCACAGGCTCCTGGCCAAGCCTCGGTTTCCTCATCTGGGAAACGGGGGAATGCTTTCCTCCCCTCTGGAGTCCCTGAGTGGTACAAATGGTTAAGTGTTCAGCTGCTAACTGAAAGGATGGCGGTATGAATCCACCCAGAGGCACCTTGGAAGAAAGGTCTGGCTATCTACTTTCAAAAAATCAGCCATTGAAACCCTATGGAGCACTGTTCTGCTCTGACACACGGGGGGTTGCCATGAGCTGGACTATACACCACAACAACTGGTACTGGTATCTCCCTCCCAGGTTGTGTCGAGACCCCAGTGAGTAGAGACCTGTCCAGTGTAGCACATAGTAGGTGGTCAGCAAAAGATAACAGGGTCAAGGCAGATGGAACACAACTCCCCTGGAGGTCGAGCTCCTGGTGGAGGATCCACATGATCTCACTCATTCCTGCTGAAGCCGAGCAGGTGAGACTCTGACTCTTCCCATTTCACAGATGGGCAAACTGAGGAACAAAGTGGAAGGGACCAGACTGCAGTCACAGGGCGCAGCAGTTTCATGGATGCACCTGTCCACCCCTTCTGGGATCACAGGCCAGTCGGTCACCCCAAGTCCAGTCTTGCCCTTTTCCTGTGCCAGCCTTGCCCCTTTCCTGTGCCAGCATGCCCTGCAATGAAACAGGAACAGGTGTGGTCGCTAGAGTCCTGGGTGTCAGGCCAGTGGCTGCTGGGTGGACCTGGCTGAAAAATCCCCGTTGCCTGTGATTTCCATTGGAGCTTGCCACCTGCACCCCCAGTCACCAGCCCCACTCCGGCCTGTGAGAGTTGGTGGTGCCACCGTTTACAAAGCACCACAGTGCTTAAAGCACCACATGCATGCTCAGCTCAAGTGCAACTCGGTGCAAAAAGCCTTGAACTTGCAGTGGACAAATTAGTCCTAGCTCTGCCACAGCTGTGTGACCGCAGACCAGTCACCTAACCTCTCTAAGCCTTGCTGATGGTCTCCTGCGTGGATATAGCACCACCTCATATGGTTTACGCTTGACTACTAACCTGGTGGGACTGTGGTTAAAAGGTTGGCAGCTCAAATGCAGCAGCTGCTCCTTAGAAACCTTATAGGGTGATTCTACTCTGTCCTATAGGGTCACCATGAGTCGGAATCAACTCAGTGGCAACGGGTTTACTAACCTAATAGTTGGCAGTTGGAGCCCACCTAGTGGTACCACAGAAGAAAGGCCTGCTTCTATAAAGATTACAACCAAGAAAATCCTATGGAGCAGTTCTACTCTGTAACACACAGGGTCACCATGAGTTGGAATCGACTTGAGGGCACAAGCCAACAACAACGACTAACTGAAAGCTTAGTAGTTCGAACGCACCCAGCGGTGCCGCAGAAGAAAGCCCCTGCAATCTGCAAAGGGTTTGTTTTGTTTTTTGTGTTTTCCAGGGCTGCTAAGAGGATTAAAAGATACACTTAGAAACAACTGTTGCTCACCTCCTGCCACCCAGCAGGGGCTCAATAAATGACAGTTAATTCAATCAACAAACTCAGAAGGGAGCAAGAACTGGATTACACTCTGGCAGTTGATGGGCAGTTACTTCTCTGAAAGTCAATTTAACAATCAATATCTCTCGAAATCACCAAGCATCCAACATCTAATTTCTAGACTGCATCCTGGCAGCCCTGGGAGCGGGGGGGGGGGGGGAAGCAAATCTGGAGGTGCTACCCTGCAAAGAACTTTAAGGATATCGCTACATGAAAAGACCAACAATGTGGCTACGTGGACGTAGCAGGTACAGAACAGTTTGTAACCATGCTACCACTTTTGCCTAAACATCAAAGACATAAACAAACACCTCCATAAGCATAGACCATCAGAGGCCATCTCTGGAAGGAGAGAAGAGAAGAGAAGAGATTAGCAAAGAGAAGGGCGGGGTGTCCATGGGACAGAGCTGGGAGTCAGACTTAATTTTCTCCATCCACCCTTTTGTGCGCTTGAATTTCTTTTTTAAATAATTTTTATTGTGCATTAAGTGAAAGTTTACAAGTCAAGTCAGTCTCTCAAATATAAGTTTATATACACCTTACTCCATACTCCCACTTACTCTCCCCCTAATGAGTCAGCCCGCTCTCTCCTTCTAGTCTCTCCTTTCATGACCATTTTGCCAGTTTCTAACCCTCTCCACCCTCCCATCTCCTCTCCAGACAGGCGATGCCAACACAGTCTCAAGTGTCCACCTGATACAAGTAGCTCACTCCTCATCAGCATCTCTCTTCAACCCACTGTCCAGTCCCTTCCATGTCTGATGAGTTGTCTTCGGGGATGGTTCCTGTCCTGTGCCAACAGAAGGTTTGGGGACCATGACCACCGGGATTCTTCTAGTCTCAGTCAGACCATTAAGTCTGATCTTTTTATGAGAATTTGGGGTCTGCATCCCACTGTTCTCCTGCTCCCTCAGGGGTTCTCTGTTGTGCTCCCTGTCAGGGCAGTCATCAGTTGTGGCCGGGCACCATCTAGTTCTTCTGGTCTCAGGATGATGTAAGTCTCTGGTTCATGTGGCCCTTTCTGTCTCTTGGGCTCATAGTTATCCTGTGACCTTGGTGTTCTTCATTCTCCTTTGATCCAGGTGGGTTGAGACCGATTGATGCATCTTAGATGGCTGCTTGTTAGCATTTAAGACCCCAGACGCCACACTTCAAAGTGGGATGCAGGATGTTTTCATAATAGAATTATTTTGCCAATTGACTTAGAAGTCCCCTTAATGTGCACTTGAATTTTACTGTCGTGCCTGAGTTCACATGACCAACCCAAAAAATAATACAGCAAAAATAACAACTTGACGTTAGTAGCTTGGAGATGTTTGTCTCCAAACATAAAGGAGATGTTTCCTTCCTTACTTCAGGAAGGTCAAGCACACATTCCTACCCCCCCCCCATGCCCCCTGCTCCCTCCCCACCTGGCCACGAAATCCAGCCTCTGGCTGCCACACCAGTACGAACCTGGCAGACATCCAACCCAGGTTGCTTTGGGGAGGGTGTGGGGTCGGGGGGGGAGGGGAGGAAAGAAAGAGAAATATTTCTCAAGCAAAAAGGAAGTTAGATATTCACCTGGAAAGAGGGAAGGGAAGCTGTCCCATAAAGTTGGAAAGTGGCAGCTTGGAACGGACCCCTGGACCCATAGCCACTCTGTGCTGCCCACCCCACCTGGACGGCAGCCCCTTCACACTGGGTGGTGCGACAAGAAGCTGCTGCCTAGACATCTTAGGCCACACTAGAGCAGCACACAGCTAAGGTCTGGACATTTAGATAAGACCCCAAACTTAGAGTTCCCACTGTGAGCTTCCCTCCTTGCTTCCCCGGTAACTTTTCAAAAGGGCTACTTAGAACTAAACCCGTGCAAGCTAGCGACCACTGCCCTCTATGCCCTATAAGTGATAGGTGCCTGCCGCTTCTCTCTCTCTACCTGGGACAGAGAACTGCCCTTCCCTAGCCTGGGTGCTTGCCTGGTTTAGGACCGGTGACTAATCAACTTCTTCATTTCACTGCCTTGGTAGGAGGGTACTGAAACTGCGCCTTCAATCAAACCACCCAGATTATTTAGGGCACTAACAGCCCACATGCAGGTGGTCCCACCCACTGACCCCGTGGGCCGCTGCACTGCCTCCTCCACTGGGCCCTTGTTTACTTATTTCTACCTCTAATCGACTAAGTAATAACACAGGTGAAATAAAATTTAAATTAAAAAAAGAGACCAGGCATGCAAAGTGAGCACAGTAATAACCATGCCGTGAGAGAAAGGGAAACGGGTTCTCTCCATCCCTGATGGTGGCTGTGGACACAGGCACAGCCCCAAGAGTTGTCCCAAGATGTCAGCTGCAGCCGTCACATCGTCCCTGGAATTCCCTGGGAAAGCCACCTAACTCCTCAGTGCCTCAGATTCCCCCTCCGTAAAAGCTACTTTCTGGGGTTGTCGTAAGGATATTTAAAATTTATTGTAATTATTTTAATTTTGTTTATTTTGTTCTTGCTGAGAATATACACAGCAAAACACAGACCAACTCGACAGCTTCTACATGTACAATTCAGTGACCCTGATTACATTCTTTGAGCTCTGCAACCATTCTCACCCTCCTTTTCTGAGTTGTTCCTCCCCTATTAAAATAAATTCACTACTCCCTAAGGGTCCTATCTAATTTTTCAAGTCAGTGCTGTCAGTCTGATCCCATATAGATAGCTCTCAAAAAAGCACAATGTTCGAGAGAGACACTTTTTACTGCTGAAGCTAAACTATTGTTTGGTTTTAAGAATTCTTTAGGTGATATTTTTGGTTAAAGATCTAAAAATTATCTCAGGGCAATCGTCTCAGGGGCTCATCCAGGCTTCGTGGCTCCAGGAAGTCTGGAGTCCAGGAGAATTTGAAACTGTTCTGCATTTTCCCCCTTTTATCAATATTCTTCTATAGAATCTTTGATCAAAATGTTCAGTAATGGTAGCCAGGCTTCATCCAGCTCTTCTCCTGGTAAAGGAGGCCATTGCTCACGAGGGCAATCATCCCCACATTTCATTTCTTCCTCCTACTCTTGACTCTTCTGCTTCCTCCGTTGCTCCAGGTAAAGAAACCAATTGTGCCTTTGATGGCAAGCTTTTAACTATGCAAAGAACTAGGAGGTAAAACAAAATCACTAAACATGTTATTAGGCCAAATAACTACATACTACATACTTTGGACATGTTATCAGGAGGGATCAGTTCCTGGAGAAGGACATCACGCTTGGTAAAGTACAGGGTCAGCAAAAAAGAGGAGGCCCCTTAACGAGATGGATTGACACAATGGCTGTAACAATGGGCTCAGGCATAACGATTGTGAGCATGGCGCAGGACCGAGCAGTGTTTCGTTCTGTAGTACAAAGGGTCACTATGAGTTGGAACCGACTTGATGGCACCTAACAACAACACAACAACCCAAGTAACCATGATCCTAAGCTTGTAAACCAAGAAACCAAATCCCAGGAGGTTTTTGGTTGTACATAAGCGGCCTCAGCAGCGACTCTTTTTTGTCTCTGTTGTAAATATATCTTATCACACAACTTCTGCCAATTCCACTTTTTACAGGTGTACAACTTGTTGACAGCAATTACACAATTGGCTCTGCGACCCTACTCTTAATCAATGAGACTTTTCCATCACCGTTAACGCCCACTTTTCCCATCCCTCCTGCCCCTGTAACCATTAATAAACTTCGGTCACTATACATTTGCCTTTTCTTGTCATTTTATGTAACTGAGGTCTTACAGTATTTGTGTCCTTTTACAGTTGACTTATTTCACTCAGCATACTGTCTTCCAGCTCCATCCATATTGTAGCATGTATCAAGACTTCATTGATCCTACTGGGTGACTAATATTCCATTGTATGTATGGACCACATTTTGCTTATCCATTCATCTGCTGATGAGCATTTCGGTTGTTTCCACTTTTTGGCTCTTGTGAATCGTGCTGCAATGGGCATTGGTGTACAAGTCTCTGTTTGAGTCTCTGCTTTCAAATCCTTAGGTAATATACCTAGAAATGGAATTGCTGGGTCATACGGTAGTTCTACTTTTAGTTTTTTCAGCAACAACCACAATGTTTTCCACAAGGGCTCTACCATTTTGCGTTCTCATCAGCAATGGCTAAGGGTTCCAGTTTCCTCACATCTTCACCATCATTTGTTACTTTATGTTTTTAATCTAAGCCATCTGTCTTAGTCATCTAGTGCTGCCATAACAGAAATACCACAAGTAGATGGCTTTACAAAGAGAAATGTATTCTTTCACAGTCTTGGAGGCTAGAAGTCCAAATTCAAGGTGCCAGCCCCAGGGGAAGGCTTTCTTGATCAGCTCTGGGGAAGGTAGGTCCTTGTCATCAATCTTTCCCTTGTCTAGGAGCTTCTCAGCACAGGGACTTCTAGTCCAAAGAACACACTCTGCTCCCAGCTCTTCATTCTTGGTGATATGAGGCTCCCCTGCCCCTCTGCTTGCTTCTCTCTTTCGTATCTGAAAGGAACTGACTCAAGATAAAATCTAATCTTGTAGACTGAGTCCTGCTTCATTAACATAACTGCCTCTAATCCTGCCTCGTTAACACCATGGAGGTAGGATTTATAACACATAGGAAAATCATATCAGATGACAAAATGGTGGACAATCACACAATACTGGGAATCAAGGCTTAGCCAAGTTGACACACATTCTGGGGGGACACAATTCAATCCATAACAGTATTCTAGTGGGAGCGAAATGGTATCTTCTTGTGGTTTTAATTTGCATCTCTCTGATGTCTAGTGACACTGAGCATCTTTTCTTGTGTTTAGTGACCAGTTGAATGTCCTCTTTGGTGAAATGTCTATTCAAGTCTTTTGCCTATTTTATGATTGGGTTATTCATCCTTTTGTTGTTAAGTTGTGGAAGTTATATATGTATTTTGGTTATTAGAATCTTGTCCAAGGATATCCTCCAAGTTGGTAGCTTGTCTTTATACTTTTTTAGTGAAGTCTTTTGATGAACAAAAGTTTTTTATTTTTTATGAGGTCCCATTTATTTTGTCTTTTGCTGTTCGTACTTTCGTTATTATATTAGATATCCATTGTTAAAAGCTAGGCCTGACAGTATTGCCCTGCTTTTTTTCCTAAGAATTTTATGGTTTTAGTTTGCACATTTAGGTCCTTAATCCATTTTGAATTTGTTTTTTTTGGTATGGTGTGAGGCACGGACCCTGTTTCATTTTTCTCCGTGTGGAAATCCAGTTTTCCCAGCACCATTCACTGAAGAGGCTCTTCTTTCCCCATTGAATGGACTTAGCACCCTTCTCAAAAATCAGGTGACCACAGAAGTGTGGGTATATTTCTGGACTCTCAATTCTATTCCATTAGTCTGTCTATTGTTAAACCCTACCAGGTTGTTTGATTACTACAACTGTATACCCATTACCATCGAGTCAATTCCAACTCGCAGCAACCCTGTCTTAGTCATCTAGCGCTGCCGTAACAGAAATACCACAAGCGGATGGCTTTAACAAAGGGAAATTTATTTCCTCACAGTAAAGTAGGCTAAAAGTCCAAATTCAAGGTGTCTCCTCCAGGGGAAGGCTTTCTCTCTGTGTCGGCTCTGGAGGAAGGTCTTTGTCCTCAATCTTCCCTTGGTTAAGGAGCTTTTTACGCACAGGGACCCCAGGTCCAAAGGACACGCTCTGCTCCTGGTGCTGCTTTCTTGGTGGTATGAGGTCCCCGACGCTCTGCTAGCTTCCCTTTATCTCTTGTGAAATAAAAGATGGTGCAGGCCGCACCCCAGGGAAACTCCCTTTACCTTGGATCAGGGAGGTGACTGAGTAAGGGTGGTGTTACAATCCACCCTAATCCTCTCAACATAAAATTACAATCACAAAATGGAGGATAACCACACAATACTGGGAATCACGGCCTAACGAAGTTGACACATATTTTTGGGGGGACCCAATTCAATCCATGACAGACTCTACAGGACAGAGTAGAACTGCCCCATAGGGTTTACAAGGAATGCCTGGTGGATTCAAACTGCTGAGCAACCATAGCACTTAACCATTACGCTACCAGGGTTTATAAAAAAAAAAATATATATATATATATATATATATATCCCCAATAGTATGTGTTAAAATCAGGAAGTGTGGGTCCTCCTACTTTGTTCTTCTGTTTCAACATTGCTTTAGCTATTTGGGGCCTCTTGCCATTCCATATGAAGTCGAGGGTTGATTTTTCTATTTCTGTAAAGAAGGCTGTTAGAATTTCAACAGAGATTGCATTGAATCTATAGATCACTTTGGGTAGTACAGACATCTTAACAATATTAAGTCTTGCAATCCATGAACGTGGAACATCTTTCCTTTATTCACATCTTCTTTAATCTCTTCCAGCAGTTTTATAGTTTTCATTGTATGTCCTTCATGTCCCAGGTTAAATTTATTCCTAGGTATTCTCTTAGAAGCTATTATAAACGGAATTGTTTCCTGAATTTCCCTTTCACATTTCTCACTGCTGGTGTTTAGAAATCCAACTGACTTTTGTTTGTTGACCTTGCACCCTGCAACTTTGCTAAATTCCTCTATTATAGCTCTAGAAGATTTATTATGGACTCTGGAATTTTCTATACAGGATCATATTATTCGTGAATAGAGAGAATTTTACTTTTTCTTTTCCAATCTGGATACCCTTTATTTCTTTTTCTTGTCTCATTGCTCTGGCTAGGACTTCTAACACAATATTGAATAGAAGTGGTGAGAGACAGCACCCTTGTCTTATTCCCGATTTCAAGGGGAAAGTTCTCAGTCTTTCTCCTTTAAGTATAATGTTGGCTGTTGCTTTTCATATGTGCCCTGAACCATATTGATGAATTTCCCTTCTATTCCAATCCTCTTTAGGGTTTTCATCAAGAAAGGGTGTTGTATTTTATCACATGCTTTTTCTGCATTCATAGACATGATCACACGGTCTTTTCCTTTGTTCTTTTGATATGGTGTACTATGTAGAGTGATTTTCTAATGTTGAACCATTCCTGCATTCCTGGAATAAAACCACTTGGTCACGTGTATGACTCTTTGAACACGCTGTTGGATTCTGTTCTCTAGTATTTTGTTGAGGATTTTTGCATCGATATTCATAAGAGATATTGGCCTACAGGTTTCTTTCCTTGTAGTGTCTTTGTCTAGTTTTGAGTACCAGAGTTATGTTTGCTTCATAGAATGAATTGAAAGGGGGACAGGAGCTGGTTGAATGGACACAGGGAATACAGGGTAGAAAGGAGGAACGTGCTGTCTCATTAGGAAGAGAGCAACTAGGAGTACACAGCAAGGTGTGTATAGCTTTTTGTATGAGAGACTGACTTGATTTGTAAACTTGCACCTAAAGTACAATAAGTAAAAGAATGAATTAAGAGGTATTCCTTCCTTCTCTATCTCTGGAAAGAGTTTAAATAGTACTGGTGTCAAGTTTTTTCTAAGTATTTGGTAAGATTCCCCAGTGAAGCCATCTGGCCCAGGACCTTTTTTTGTTGGGAGGTTTCTGCCATGAGGATTAAACAGGATAATCTAGGTAAAGCACTCAGCACGGCACCAAGCTGAGTGAAAACTCAATAAATACTGAGTACTGTTTTTAATACTGAAAAAATCAGAAATAATCTTGATGCCATCAATAAGGAAACGAGTAAACCAATCCATGTACCCCTAAGGTGAGGTCTAAGGAACAGGAAACAGCAGTGAGGTGGGTCACTGTGTTTCAACATGGAAAGATGTCAAGGCGTCTCACTGAGGGGCAAGAGCAAGATGCTGAACAACTCGTTCAGTGACGCTATTTATGCAAATGTTTATGCTTCAATATGTGTGTTTACGTATAAGTTACACGTGAACATAACTGAATAGAAGGCAACATGTCAAACTGACAACAGTGGTTACCTCTGGAGAGGATGATGGAATTGATGGGTGCAACTGACAAGGGATGAAGGAACAGACCTTAGTTGCATCTATAATTTTGAATTTTTTTTGTTATTATTGTGCTTCAGATGAAGGTTTACAGAACAAACTAGCTTCTCATTAAACAGTTAGTACCCATATTGTTTTGTGACATTGGTTACCAACCCCATGACATGTCAACACTCTCCCTTCTTAGCCTTGGGTTCCCTATTACCAGCTTTCCTGTCCCCTCCTGCCTTTTTATCCTTGCCCCTGGGCTGGTGTGCCCCTTTAGTCTCGTTTTGTTTTATGGCCCTGTCTAATCTTTGGCTGAAGGGTGAACCTCAGGAGTGACTTCATTACTTAGCTGTAACGGTGTCCAGGGGCCATACTCTTGGGGTTTCTCCAGTCTCTATCAGACCAATAAGTCTGGTCTTTTTTTGTGAGATAGAGTTTCTTCTACATTTTTCTCCAGCTCTGTCCCGGACCCTCTATTGTGATCCCTGTCAGAGCAGTTGGTGGTGGTAGCCAGGCATCATCTAGTTGTACTGGACTCAGTTTGGTGGAGGCTGTGGCAGTTGTAGTCCATTAGCCCTTTGCACTTATCATTTTGAATTTCTGATGATGAATACATAACTACTTGTATGAGTAAATGCAGTTATCATGCCCCATCCCAGGCCCCAACAATCAATACATGTGTTGACTTGAGGGACCTTGTGCTGTGGGACCCTAGGCATGTTACTTCAGCTCTCTGATGTGCCATTTCCTCAACTGCAAGACAAAGATAAAAGTATGACCCAACCCTCAGGGCTGTGGTGAAGATTAAATGAGATTTCAAACTCCAAAACCCTTCGGAAACTCTCAGAGCATTACAAAGAGGCAAGACCTAAATAAGCAGCTATTCTCAGATCTCCAATGTTTCCAGATTTCACTGGGACCCTTTAGGTACTTGTACTAAGAAGCAGACATGTCTGTGTCTGTGGTTGGAGGATAATGCCCAGAGTGAGAAAGAGTTGCTATTTCCTTTTTGTCAGGTACACCTGTAGAGAAATATATTGAATATACCATGGACTGCCAAAAGAACGAACAAATCTATCTTGGAAGAAGTGCAACCAGAATGCTCCTTAGAAGCAAGGATGGTGAGACTGTGTCTTACATACTTTGGACATGTTGTCAGGAGGGATCAGTCCCTGGAGAAGGACATCATGCTTGGCAGAGTACAGGGTCAGCGGAGAAGAGGAAGACCCTCAACAAGGTGGATTGACACAGTGGCTGCAACAATGAGCTCAAGCATAACAACAATTGTGAGGATGGCGCAGGACCGGGCAATGTTTCATTCTGTGTACATACGGTCGCTATAAGTTGGAACCAACTAGACAGCACCTAACAACAATGACATCTGTAGAGAAAGGAGCCCTGGTGGCACAGTAGTTAAGCTCTTGGCTGCTAACCGAAAGGTCGGCAGTTTGAATTCTCCAGCGCTCCCAGGGAGAAAGATGTGGCAGTCTGCTTCTGTAAAGATTACAGCCTTGGAAACCCTATGGAGGAGTTCTACTCTGTCCTATAGGATCGCTCTGAGTCGGAATCGACTCACTGGCAACAGGTTTGGTTTTTTTGATACAGTGAAACCTGCGAGAGCTGGAACTCAACAGGACTACCTTGTTTTTCCGAGTCTCACAAGTTTTCCACCTTTGACAAAGTATAGCCTTACCACTTTTCTATTGCTCATTTTAGTGGAAAATATTTGAGTTTTCCTTCTCTGACAGGTATCTGCCTTACATAGGTTCTGGCTTTTGCAGGCTTTACTGTATCTGTGTCTCTACAAGTGTGTGGTCTGGTTTAATGTCTGTTTCTCTTTCTTCAAAGAAAGCAATCCCAACTCTCTAATCTGGTGCAGACCCAGACAAGCAGCGGTGAGGGGCTGAGGTCAGGGCCCTGCCTTGGTAACATCGGCTATGCCAAGGGGCAGTCAGCTAGCTGAACACCGGGGCTCCTGCCCAGCTGAGCTTTGGCTGGCTGTGTGACTTTGGACAAATTTCTTAGCCCCTCTGGGCCCCTAACTCCTCATTTGCAAAACAAGAGTTAGGGGAGTGATTTTGGTCCTTTCCTGCTCAGACATATATCAAACAACTCAAACCCCAGGCAGGAAACATAACAGAGCAATAATGCTCCTGGAGGCTGATTTCAAGCTTGGTTTTAAACCAATTCAATCAAATGAACACCAAACAGGTGGGGTGGAGGGGGCCTGAAAGGCCACATTCTGCATGAGCCACGACCTTGTCCCCAGTGACCCTGTTAGGGACAACACATGTTTTTGGGGAACAACACATGTGTTCCCCAAAAACATGTGTTGTAAATCCTAACCCTGTGGCCCAGTGGTTAAGAGCTCGGCTGCTAACCAAAAGGCTGGCAGTTTGAACCCACCAGCTGTTCCTTGGAAACTCTGTGGGCCAATTCCACTCTGACCTAATAGGGTCGCTATGAGTTGGAATCCACTCTATAATGGCAACGGGTTTGGTTTTTTTAATCTACCTGTGGTTATAATCCCATTTAGAAATGGGTTTTCTGTGTTGTGTTAACGAGGAAGTATTAGTATAAGGTGTGTCTTAAATCTATCTCTTCTAAAATATAAAAGATTAAGTAAGCAAGCGTGAACAGAGGTGAACATACATGCCACATGACTGCCAAGGAACCTAGGAGCAAAAGCTGGAAAGAGACAAGGACCTTCCCCCAGAGCTGACAGAGAGCCTTCACGTAGAGCTGGCACCCTGAATTTGGACTTCTAGCCACCTAACTGTGAAAAAATAAAATTCAGCTCATTAAAGCCACCCACTTGTGGTATTTCTGTTACAGCCGCACTAGATAACGAAGAGGGGGACCCTGTGCTTATGTTATCACCATTAGAAACGTAATTCCAGGATGTCACCGCCTGGGTCTGCAGCCTTTATCAAAAAAGCACGCATTTAAAATAAGTCCTGGAGAAATGTTAGAGCCGAGGAGTAGCTAGAAGGCTGTGTTAGGCAGATGCTGGGGTCTCCTGCCTTCCTCAGTTTTCTGGACCTCAGGGGATCATGGCATACCCCCAGTCCAGTCCCCACCCTCAGAGGTTCTCCACTTCCTCCTCAGACAAAGCCCTCAGCCCCATGGGGCCTGGCCCCATCCCTAACTTTACACACCCTTTCTCTGCCTGGGGGACAGCCGCTGCTTCCTCCTTCAGGCCCAGCCCAGAAGTCACCTCCTCTCCACCTCCCCACCCTCCCAGGGGCAGACTGATTGCTCCTCATCTGTGTTGTCCTAGCACTTTGGGTAAACAGCCCTGGATTGGGCACTTAGCCATTATGATCTCGTTAAATGTTTACCTGTCTGTCTGCCCAGCAGACTGGGAGCCTGTGTGACCCAGCAGAGCAGGGACCTGTGAAAGCAGGCAAGGTGACAGGGACAGCCCAGGAGACCCAGTCAGGCTACTGGGAAGCAGTCAGAATGAGGGATGGGGTTGAATGGGCGCCGTGCTCAGAGCACAATCACTGGGGACCCTGCACAGGACACACATCCTCTCTGGGCCTTGGATTCACTTCCTGTCAAGGGCAGAAGTAAGAGCCCCCACTGGAAAGGAGTAGTGGGTTAAACCTGTGTCCCCCAGAAAGCTATGTCCAAGTCCTAACCGCTGGGAACATGTGAATGCAACCTTATTTGGAAATAGGGTCTTTGCAGCCGTAATTAAAGGTCCTGAGATCATCCAGGATTTAGGGTGAGCCCTAAATCCAATGAGTGGTGCCCTTACAATGAAGGAGAGAGGGACATGAGGCTCAGGAGAGACAGGGAGAAGAGGAGGAGGCCCCGTGAAGTAGAGGCAAAGACTGGGGGGATGATTCTCTAAGCGAAGAAACTTCTGAAGCCACCAGAAGCTGGAAGAGGCGAGGAAGGACCCAGCCCCAGAGACTTCAGCAGGAGCACAGCCCTGCAAACACCTTGATCTTGAACTTTTGGCCTTCAGAACTGTGAGAGACTGAATTCCTATTGTTTTCAACCATCTGGTTTGTGGTAGTTTGTTGGGGCAGCACTCAGATACTAATACTGAAGAGTAGACATGAGAACAAGGTGAGACACTGCATGGATGGTATACAGTAAGTGCTTACTATTAGGCAGCTTTAGTCAATGAACCTGGAGTACAGAGGAGGGGAGAGGTGCACCCTGGTCAGAGCTTGGGTATTTCTTAATGCTATACTATTGACTGAACATGGAGAATTTCAACTCTCCCTCAAATCAGGCCCCTGTCTTCTACGCCCTGGGCCACAGACACCCAGGCAATTTGCCAACTTACAACCACTTTTAAATGCTCTTTGGTAGTAGCTCCTAAAGCTTGAGATACATACTCTGTGACCCAGCAATCTCACTCTTGGGTACATACACAACAAAAATGGGTACTTGGACAAGAATGCTCAGAGCAGCACTATTTCGTATATCTTCAAACTGGAAATAACCCAAATATGTACCAACAGTAGAAATAACACATAAAATGGGTTGTTTGTTTTTTAATAATAGATTGTTATATACGAGTAAAAATGAAATAGTCCCATTCCAGAATCCGCATGTGTCTTAGACTAGGTTCTCTAGAGAAACAAAACCAATGACATGTATAGACAGGTAGACACATTGATCTCAAGGAAACGGCTCCCTTGCGGAGGCTGCCAAGTCCCAAATCCGTGGGTCAAGCATTGGGCTACAGGCTTCTCCTGATTCACGTGGTTACAGGAGCCGCTGAATCCCTAACTGGCAGGTCAGACAGCAGGCTGCTGGCTCACCAGGCTCCAGAAGCTGGTGAATCCCAGAACCAGCAAGTCAGACAGCAGACTTCTGGATCACTGGGCTGCAGAAGCTGGCGAATCCCAGAATCAGTAGGTCAGACAGCAGGCTGCTGGCTCACTGGGCTGCAGAAGCTGGTGAATCCCAGAATCAGCAGGTCAGACAGCAGGCTTCTGGATCACCGGGCTCCAGAAGCTGGCAAATCCCAGAATCAGCAGGTCAGACAGTAGGCTTCTGGATCTCTGGGCTCCAAAAGCTGGTGAATCCCAGAACCAGCAGGTCAGACAGCAGGCTGCTGGCTCACCGGGCTGCAGAAGCTGGTGAATCCCAGAATCAGCAGGTCAGACAGCAGGCTGCTGGCTCACCGGGCTGCAGAAGCTGGTGAATCCCAGAATCAGCAGGTCAGACAGCAGGCTGCTGGCTCAAGTCCCAAGAACCCAAAGTCAGATAATGATGAGCTGGATGCAGGATCCAGACCAAGAACTCTGCCAGTGCTTCTGCATATATTGGATGCAAGTCCCAACCTCAAGGAAACTCCCCTTACAGCACATACTTCAAGGCAGTGACTTGAGTAAGGCCACGACTTGAGTTGTGCCCTTTAGTAAGGGCACGACTCAAGATACACCCCATGTTAATCCTGCCCCATTAACATACGGAGGTTTAGGATTTACTACACATAAAATGGAGAATAATTACACGATACCACAAAATGGAGGACAATTACATCAGTTCATAAAATGGAGAACAATTACACAATACTGGGAACCATGGCCTAGCTAAGTTGACATATAACATTAACCATCACAGTACGATTCTTACAAACATAAGGAAAAAGGCTAGACGTAAAAGATAACATTCTATACGTCTCCATTTAAATAAAGTTAAAAAAACAAGCAAAATTAAAAAATGCAATTTGCTGAGGGCAACAAAGTGTCAAAACCCCTCAATTTAAAAAATTCAAGTGACAGTGGCCCTCCTTGAAATAACCAGGTGGGCTTCCTCCTTCGCCCCTGAGTTTTGCTGTCTATCCGGGTGACCAGGTAGGCACCATGTTTTCTCCCACCTCAGGAAAAACAGGTTCTGTGTGCGATGCCTGGTGAGGCCCGGAGAGTGTTTTGTATTGTCACATCCCTGTATTGACACTAGGAAAATCAGCTGCCCGCCTGCCACCCGGCCTGCACCCTAGCCACCACGCCTGCCCTCTCTCCCGCCTACCTCTGAGCCAACCAGGAACCTGGGTCCCTGCACTGGTTTGCTGACAGTCTGTGCTGCTCCCAGGGCCCAGCCCTGGAGGACAAAGGGAGGCCGAGGAAGCGGGTGCACATGGCCACTGCAGACCCCACTGTCAGCTTCCTGGAGGCTGCCGCCAACAAAACCCAAGAGCTTCCTCATCGCTGCTCGGAATTGTTCTGAGATCCACTAAGTCCGAGGCAGGGGAAGCAAGAAGCCATTAATTGTCCACAAACTTAATGCTAAAAACAGGATACTTTCCAGGGACAGGGAAAAATGCTGCTGGCTGCTTCAGCTTCAAAGCTCACTGATGGATCAAACTCTCCCAGTTACCACCCTTCGCTTGTTTCAAGAGAGACGACCAGAAGTGAAAAAAAGAGCTGCTAACAGCTCGGTGAATCCAGATGTCATTTATCTGTTATTGTACCTGGTTGTTGTTGTTGGCTGCCTGCAATTCACCGTGACCCCGTGCACAACAGAACGAAGCACTGCCTGGTCCCACGCCATCCCCAAGGTCAATTGCAGGTCAGTCCTTTGTGAGCCCGAGGGTTTTCACTGGCTAATTTTCGGAAGAGATCACCAGGCCTTTCTTCCTAGTCTGTCTTATTAGTCTAGAAGCTCCACTGAACCCTGTTTAGCATTCTAGCAACACACATGCCTTCACGACAGAAGAGTGGTGGCTGTACACAAGGCTTACTAGCCAGGAATCGAACCTGGGTCTCCTGCATGGAAGGCAAGAACTCTACCGCTAGACCACCAACACGCCCTGTTACTATTCCTGCTAGCTACCTAAAACTCGCCAGTCTCCCCAGATACTTTAAACATTTTTTAAAAATAGCAAAAATAAAGAAAAATTGTAAAACCTAACACAGGCAAGGTGTGAAGAAACCACAACTATACAAGTCCATGACCTAAAAGTTCAGAAGATAGTTTTCAATTCTCACATCCTCAGTGAGAAGGAGAGAAGAGTGGGCAATTGATGAGACGTGGGAGGAGCAGGGAGCAGTAACAGCCAGGCAGCTCACACCTGCCCCAGCGCCAGTGAAATCCAGGCCCAGCAGAAGGCTCCCGTGGCTGCCTTTCCCTGGAGGGCCTAGGGAGAGGGGGCCCACCAGTGTCTCAGATCCACTGTACCTCACTCTTCACCAAGAGATTAAACTGTGCCACTCCTGAGAATTTATTCCAAGAGCAGGCCAAAGTGCTCAAGAAACTCAACGTAAATGGAGAAAGGGTGAATGGTGACCCTAGAGGAATCACTGACAGCCACCAACACGTGGGCGGGTGTTCCTTTAGAATATGGTATTACCATCATCCCCGGTTTACAGAATGAGAAAACTGAGGCTCAGGGAGGTGCAGCAGCCTGTCCAAGGCCACACAGCTGGAAAGTGGAGAGTGCAGGCAGGCTTGGCCTGACTTCCAGGAAAGAGTTCTGGGCTCTGAGCTAGAGCAATCGTAAGGCGTTCTGGGATTCCCCTCTGGGTTTCTCCATCTGTAAAATGAGGCTTCCTGTCCTTGCAGGCGGCCAGCACCGCCGTTAGGAGCTTCCTGCCCTACCAGACCTAGCGCCGGGCTCAACTGCCCCTTACTAATGCGAGAACGATGAGGCTAACAGTGTTCCCTCCTAGGGGAACTGGAGCGAGGATTACCAGAGAAAGCCACATGCACGGGCCCCGGCCACAGCAGGTGCTCAGAAAATGTTCCAACGCCAGCAACAACAAAAACAACACCTCCCTCCTGGGGTGGATCATTCCAGCGAATATCAAAGTAGCAATTAATGGTTTACACAGCCGATTCGCAAGCAGGAGTCCAAAGCCAGACTGCGAAAGTGCAACAAGTCCCCAGCCGGCCAGGGCTTGTTGTGGCCGCGCATAGCAGGCAGCGGGGACCCCCTCCCGGGCCACTGGACGGAACGTGCCGCTTCGGCCATTCAAATGCTAAGCGCGCGAGAGCCCGTGGCTCTGTGTTGACAAAACAAGGCCAGGCCCCCACGCCGGGTTCGCGCCCCAGCTCCGCCCGCGGAAGCACCTGTGCTGGGGGCGTGGGCAGGTGCGGGCGGTGGCCGCCCCGGCTCCGGTGGCAGCCCCTGTTCCGGGCTTTCCCGTGTGCCATAATCAAGCCTGGCTCGTCGCCTCTGCAGGTCTGCGGCGGCTCGGGGTGCCTCGGGTCCCGGCGGGGACAGGTGTCCGACGCCATCTTCCCTTTTTTAGTAGACACCGGGTCTCTGCCGGCACGGCCCTGGGCTGGGATCCGACTCCGTGCCCTTGGCCCCTCCTCCCCCCCGCCAAGGCACCCCGAAATCAGAGCCCGGCCTAGGGAGGCCGCGCAGCCAGGTGGTGCGTTAGCGACCGGGCGCAGGGGCGTCACCCCACTGCTCAGATGCGGAAACTGAGGCCTGCAGGGTGGCGCAGTCGGATGACAGTACCCAGAGTCCCAAGCCAGAGAGGGGGCGCTGCGAATCCGGGGTCCCGAGACGTCGCCCCGCAGACACACCCGACACTTCTCAGGTCGGAAAAGCCTGGGCCACGGCCCCCATCGGCCACCCGCCGGACTCTGGCCGGGCGCAGGGGCGGATGCCAGCGGGGCACCGGGCACGGCCGGGGCGCCCGGGGCTCAGACTTACCTCGCGGCGGTGGCACCGGAGGCGGCGGCTGCGTCCGGGGCTCGCGAGCCGGGTAGCGTATTGTCTGCGGCTCTGCTGCCGGCGAGGGACCGTACAGGCCCGCCGGGACCCGCCCTCTCCCCGCCCCTCGGGCCCCGCCCCGACCCCAGGGCCTGCCCGGACCCGACCGCCCCCCGCAGCCCTCCACCCGGCCCCGGCCGGCCCGGCGCTCTGGGGCCTCTAGTTCACCCACCCCGCTTCGACCCCCGCCCGCCGGGACCCGAGGCCCCCAGGCCCAGACCCGTCCCGTCCCCGCCCTTCCCCCCGCCCCAGGGAGCGGCCTCCCCTGCCCCATTGCTCAGATGAGAAGACTGAGGCAGGAGTGGCAACAGAGCTGCTACAAGTGTGATCTGTTTACTTGTTTACCTTCTCTGATTCCGCTAATCTGCAAGCTTGTTTTGTCCCTTGCGCTGCTCTTTTCCCTGCGCCCAGCATGAGGCCGTGCACCCAGCAGGCCCAGAGAAATGAATGTTTGTGGAGGCCCCGGTAACTTCATCTGGGTCTGTGTAGATCAATCAAGGCTCGTGCCACGGATCGCCTCGCTTCGTCCTCAAAAAAGTCCTAAGGGATCGGGGCTTTTTCATGTTTATTTTCCCGAACAAGAAACTGAGGCACAGGGAGAATGAAATGACTGGCTTCATGGTAAGTGATTTCAGCGCTCAAAACGTCGTACTTTCTGTGCAGACACCTTCAGGAGTCTGGACTTTTTAAAGCCGTTTCACACAGGTGGAAGCTGAGGCTTGGGCTAGAGCCAGCATCAAGCACCCCGAACCAAAGCCTGGGGGCTTTTCTCCACCCTGCCCGCCTCCCTCCCGCCCCTGTGCAGGCTTCAACCGCAGCCCCCCTCCCGCCCTGAGACTCGCGACAGCGGGAAAATAGGGGGCGATTAGGCACCGGGCGGCCCACGTGGGGGCCGGGATGAGACAGTGCCCACAACCTCGCCAAGGAGGAGAAGTCAAGAAAGGTCCAGGCCGGACTAGCCCTGGGGTGGGGAGGGTGCCGAGCCCCCAGGCCAGGAGCCCTGCAGCGGAGGCTTTGGATGGGTGGAGGGGTGACGGGGTAACAAAGTTACCATTGTCCCGGGAACACAACAACAAGCTTGTTTACCGCACAGGCCAGGCATCCACAGGGTCTCGCCTCCAGCTGGCTTCGCATTTGCTACCTGTAGGGGCCTCATTCTTAGCGCCTTTGAAGTGATGACACTGATAACTCCTCTCTCGGGGTCTTCATCTGTGAAAGGGGCCTGGCGCTGCCCCTGCAGGGCTGTTGGGAGGATCAGAGGAAAATGTTTAGTAAACTGGAGGGGAGTTTAAACGTCAGTGCCCCTCCCTGGATCTCGTTCTTCAGACCCCTTTCCAAGCCAAACCTATAGTGTGTCTGTAATTTTCTGCACCTTTTTGATGTGGTAGTGCTTAAGAACTCAGCTGCTAACCAAAAGGTTGGCAGTCCGAATCTACCAGCTCCGCTCCTTGGGAAACCCAGGGGACAGTTCTGGTCTGTCCTACAGGGTCACTGTGAGTTGGAATTGACTTGATGGCAATGGGTTTGTTTTTGTTTATTTTTGTAAAGAGGAGCCCTGGTGGTGCAGTGGTTAAGAGCTGGGCTCCTAACCAAAAGGTCAGCAGCTGAAATCCACCAGCTGCTCCTTCGGAACCCTATGGAGCATGAGTCTGAATCCACTCAATGACAAACTTTTTTTGCTTTGTTTTTTGTAAGGAGGGTCTTCCAAATTACATAAAACTCCAGGCCCGCAAAGCCTGGACGGCCTCAACCCCTTGACTGGACCATAACCACAGGGCACCTGAGAGGCAGGAACAAGGAGCCCTACAAAATAGTAACCTCTCTCTACACCCATTTTGCAGATGAAAAAATTGAGACTGAGAGAGGGAAAGCAGCGATTCGGGGTCTCCTGGGCCAAGAAGCCTCAATGTATGTGAGAATACTTCCAGAGAGATCAGAGGCTTGGTACCACGCACACAGTTGGTGCTCAGCAAACATGCTGAGAGCGTTGGTCTAGAGGAGCTGCCTTGGGGGGCCTCTGGATCCTGCCAGCCCCAGCCGAGCCCCCCTGCTGTGGCCCCAACAACATCTGTCTGTTGTTCAGCGACCCCTGCCCAGTGGACCCTCTGACGCCCACTACAGGTTGGGTTTTGTCCTTGCTATGACTTCATCTGTCCATTTCATTGCACAAATATTGATTGACCTCTACTATGGTGCCAGACACGGGGGTTGGTGATGGGACTCGTGAGATGGCATATGCGAGTGGCGGACAGGAAGATGGGGCGCCTGCAGCCAGGGGAGCAAGGCCTGGCACAAGCAAGGCCTCCATGAAGGAGAGTGAAGCGCGGTAGGGGGTGGAGGGGAGCAAAGGAGGGGGTGGGGTAGAATGGACAAAGAGGGCTGGACAAGCACTTGTTGGCCAAGTGCTGGTCTCACACTCCAGGGCCCCACCTAGGGGGCAGAAGCCAGTGCAGGTTTTAAATGGCTCTGTTTTTGCCATCCCAGCCTTGGGTTGACACCTTATCTGGAAATCCCCCTGCTCCCCGGCTTTGGGGAGGCTTTGTGGAGGCTTTGTAACATCAGGAAGGCGGGACTCATGAAAGGGCTTTGCTGTTCTCACCTAAGCAGGGCCTGAGCCTCATGATAGCATTTCACCTGCGTCAGCCTGGTGGACACCTCCTGGGGACACCTTTGTGGGGTGAGCTGCTATTGAGAGCCCAGTGTTTTGGGCATGTTACCTGGGTGATTTCTTGTGCCCTTCATGGCCCTTGCAGGGTACGAATGATTCTCTCCATTGCACAGATAAGGAAACTGAGGCTCAGAGAGGGGCCTAACCTGTCCAAGGCCACACAACCAAGAGGTGAAGTGCTGCGGTTCGAACCCAGGGTGTTCTGTTCCTGGGGGACAGGGACTTGGGGGCCTGTAACTGGGCTTCCAGAAGTCTGTGAATTCCAAAAGTAAAGTGAAATTGCGGTTGTCATATAAGCCTTTTCTGGGGAGAGAATCTGTAGCCTGATGGGTGAGGGCCAGAACTCTGCAGTCACTTGGCACCTGTAATTCCAACTCTGCCACCTAGAACGTCTGTGACCTTGGGCAAGTGCCTGGGCCTCTCTGAGCCTCAGTTTCCTCATCTGTAAAATGGGGATAATGATTTTCCACTCCCAGGGCTGTTCTAAGGATTAAAGCAGAGCATGGGGCCTGGCACACAGTAGGTGCTCAGTAAATGCAGAGCAATGCTCAGTAAATGTTACTGTAGAACTGGTGAAGAGTTATCATGTCCACAAAAGAAACTATACCTTAGAGACATGTGGTCTGTTAAATGAAATAACGCATTTCACAAATCAGTGTGTCTGGTGGAAACGTGTATTTTTTAAGTCCACATATAAAAACTCGGGAAGGAAATACAGCTCCACAGAACAGGAGGACTGTTACTCTCTGGGTACAACGATTACAGGGGGGTTAATTTTCCGCCTTGTGTTTTTCTGTATTTTCCGGATTTTCTATATAAACGTGTATTTACTTAGTAATCAGAAAACATCTTTTTTGGGGGGGTGGGGTGGGGAGTGTCTTGTCTCAGGGCTGAGCTGAGCCAGAGACAATGGCAAAAGCTTAGTTTCAAGTCAGACAAAGCCAAGACATAATACAGAGCAGGATCGAGACTGAAAGTGACCAAGACCTCAGGAGACAGAAAACTAAAATCTGGCTCCGGAGACGGTGCAAACATATCAGGAAAGGCTTCCTGGAGGAAGAGGAACTTGAGGGGACCTTGGAGAAGGGGCTGGGTTTTCACCAAATGGTATAGGGAAGAAGGGCATTTCAGGTTGGGGAAACAGCAGGAGCAAAGAAAGCGTTGGGTGAATTTGGGAAGCTGCGAGCATTTCTGGAGCCCTTTTTTTTTTTTTTTAGTGGTGCACTGGTTAAGAGCTCAGCTGCTAACCAAAGTCAGCAGTTCGAATCCACTACCTGTTCCTTGGAAACCCTGTGGGGCAGTTCTACTCTGACCTACACGGTTGTTATGAGTCGGAATCAACTTGACAGCGACTGGGTTTGGTTTTTGGTTTGGAGCATTTCTGCTGGTAAGAGGAAGAGAGGAGTAAGAGATCAGATGGAAAGGTGGATTTGACTAGATTGTCCTAGGGGCACTGGGGAGCCATGGAAGGCCTCTGAGCAGGAGAGAGGGACTGGATCCCAGCAGTCTTCAGTAAGAGGAATCCGGTAGCCATATGGAGGCGGACTGGAGAGGAAACAATGCCCTTAGTCTCTGACACTGCCCAGGGCTCCTGAAAGGGGCATCCCAATAGCTGCTCATCCAGCTGCCCCTCTGCAGCTGGCCAGGGCAGCTCCTTCACTTTGTGCCCTGCACATCTGGCCAGCAGCTGATGTCCACAGTTAGTGAGGCCCTTTGTGGACAGGGATGTTACGCACAGAGCGGCTGGGAACTTTATTACATCCCATCTTACACGTGAGGACGTGGAAACTCAGGGAGGTGTGGATATTGGGCAGAGAGGTGTGGGGCCTTCTTCCCAGTGCGTCAGCTTGAGTGTGGCCTTAATACATGAGAGTCTCAGTTTCCCCTTCTTTCTGAGAAACGGGGATAGCAAAGCCCTATCCGAGAGTTTGTTGTGAGAATGGCATTATTGTCCGAGGTCACTCAGTGGTTGGTGGGGGGCTCCTGCTTTCCCTCCTTCCCTTTCTTGCTTTGTTCTCCACAACACATTCTGTTCTCTTACATATTTTTTTACCTGTTTATTATCTGACTCTCCACCCCCCACTAGACTCTAAGCCAAAAAAAATAAATAAATAAAAGCAAACTAGTTGTTAAGGCAGCTCCGACTCATGGCGACCCCATGTATGTCAGAGTAAAACTGTGCTCCGTGGGGTTCTCAATGGCTATGATATTTCTGAAGTAGATCTCCAGACCTTTCTTCCGAGGATTCAAATCTGGTGGATTTGAACCTACAACCTTTTTGATAGCTGCCAAGTGCTTAACTGTTTGCACCACAGAGGGACTCCAGACCCCATAGTGTTTCCAAGGCTATAAACCCTTACGGAAGCAGACTGCCACATCTTTCTCCCGAGGAGTGGGTGAATTCCAACCACTGACCTTTCAGTTAGTAGCCCAGTGCTTAATCACTGTGACACCAGAGCTCCCTTTTGCCCCTTTGGCCTTCTAGAATCCTCCCCGTTGCAAACGTCCAGAACAGCAGGATTTGAGTCCTACAGTGCTTCCAAACTCTCTGGTCTCCTATCCAGAATCTTTCCACTCCTGGGTCATCCCTCACCTGGATTATAGCCATGTCTCCTCACCGGTCTTCCTGCTTTCCTGCCTGCCCTTCTACAGTGTATACTCAATACCAAGTAATGATGTTAAAATATAAGTCATATTGCCCAAACCCTCAGCATCCCTCAAAACTACCCACCTAACTCAAAGTGAAGCCAAAGTCCTCAAGGCCCTGCACAGTCAGGCCCAGTTTTACCTTTTTGACCTCATTCTACCACTCTCTTCCTTACTCACTTCATCCCAACCATACTGGCCTCCTTGCTGTTTCTCAAACACAGGCCCTCTGCTGCCTCAGGGCCTTTGCAGCTGCTATGGGCTCTGCTTTGCAGATATCTGCTAGTTGGTCTTCTCACCTCTTTAAGAAAGTAGCCTTGGCTCCAATCGTTAAGCTGTTGGTTGTTACTGAAAGGTCAGTTGTTCGAACCCACCTGTCTGCTTCCCAGGAGAAAGGACCTGGTGATGCCTTCCCATAAAGGTAAGAGCCTAAGAAACACTATGGGGCAGTTCTACTCTGTCCTATAGGATCACTGTCAGTCAGAACTCACTCGATGGCACACAACACAACTTGGCTCAAATATCACCTGCTCAGAGAGGACTTGTCTGACAGCCCCACTGAAAACTGCAACCCCTGGCTCCCTGAAGTTCATGTATTATCTATACACACACATGCGTGCACGCACACACACGCGTGCTATAACATCCTTGTGTATTTATTGTTTGTCTTTCCCAACTCTAATGTAAACTGCAGGAGAGCAGTGGTATTTGTCTATTGTCTTTTCTTCCCTACTGTATGTTTCAACAAATGGATGCAGCTCTGGAAGTACTCACCTGTCTATGCCAAGAAATTTGGAAGACAGCTTCCTGGCCAACCGACTGGAAGAGTTCCGTATTTATGCCTATTCCTAAGAACGGTGATCCAACCAAATGTGGAAATTATCGAACAATATCATTAATATCACACGCAAGCAAAATTTTGCTGAAGATCATTCAAAAGCAGCTGCAGCAGTATATCTACAGGGAACTGCCAGAAATTCAGGCTGGTTTCAGAAGAGGATGTGGAACCAGGGATATCATTGCTGACGTCAGATGGATCCTGGCTGAAAGCAGAGAAAACCAGAAGGAAGTTTACTTGTTTTACTGACTATGCAAAGGCATTCAACTGTGTGGATCATAACAAATTACAGATAACATTGCAAAGAATGGGAATTCCAGAACACTTAATTGTGCTCATGAGGAACTTGTACATAGATCAAGAGGCAGTTGTTCGGACAGAACAAGGGGATACTGATTGGTTTAAAGGTAGGAAAGATGTGTGTCAGGGTTGTATTCTTTCACCATACCTATTTAATCTGTATGCTGAGCAAATAATCCAAGAAGCTGGACTATATGAAGAACAGGGCATCAGGATTGGAGGAAGATTCATTAACAACTTGAGATATGCAAATGAAACGACCTTGCTTGCTGAAAGTGAAGAGGACTTGAAGCACTTACTGATGAAGATCAAAGACCACAGCCTTCAGTATGGATTGCACCTCAACATACAGAAAACAAAAATCCTCACAACTGGGCTGATAAGCAACATCATGATAAACGTAGAAAAGACTGAAGTTGCCAAGGATTTCATTTTACTTGGATTCACAATCAACACCTATGGAAGCAGCAGTCAAGAAATCAAAAGATGCATTGCTTTGGGCAAATCTGCTGCAAAGGACCTCTTTAAAGTGTTGAAAAGCAAAGATGTCACCTTGAAGACTAAGGTGCGCCTGACTCAAGCCATGGTATTTTCAATTGCATCATATGCATGTGAAAGCTGGACAATGAGTAAGGAAGATTGTAGAATTGGCGCCTTTGAATTGTGGTGTTGGTGAATATGGAATATACCATGGACTGCCAAAAGAATGAACAAATCTGTCCTGGAAGAAGTACAATCAGAATGCTCCTTAGAAGCAAGAAAGGTGAGACTGCATCTTACATACTTTGGACATGCTGTCAGGAGGCTTGAGTCCCCGGAGAAGGACATCATGCTTGGTAAAGTATAGGGTCAGCGGAAAAGAGGAAGACCCTCAACAAGATGAATTGACACAGTGGCTGCAACAATGGGCTCAAGCATAACAATGATTGTGAGGATGGTGCAGGACCCAGCAGTGTTTCGTTCTGTGATACATAGAGTCACTATGAGTTGGAACCAACTTGACGGCACCTAACAACAACAACAATCCCCAGAGCCTAGAACAATGCCTGACACATAAAAGGCACTCAAAAAATACATTAAGAGAGTAATAAAGTACAAATAGCTGGAAAAGGCATAAAAAGATCTTTACCTTCAGGGGTAATTACAGAAATGGGTTTGAAAATATGGATGTCCCTTTTCACCCAATGGAGAGAGTTTCAAAAGCTCAAGGTAACTGAGTAAGGGCAGGGAGTGAAGAACTGGGCCTTGGGCCTTCCCACAAGGGCACAGGGCACATGTGACCACCACTGTACCCTCAGCATCTGGGGCAGTGCCTGGCACAGAGTTGTTGTTGTCGTTAACTGCCGTTGAGTTGTTCCTGATTCATGGCGACCCCATGCAGAACAGGGCTGGACCATTGTGATCTATAGGTTTTCACTGGCTGATTTTCAGAAGCAGAGCGTCGGGCCTTTCTTGCTACTCTGTCTCAATCTGGAAACTGCTGAAACCTGTTCAGCATCATAGCAACACGCAAGGCTACGCTGAGACAGGTGGTGGCTCTGCGTGAGGTACCTTGGCTGGGAATTAAACCTGGGTCTCTTGCATAGAAGGCAAGAATTCCACCACGTAACCACGGATGACCCCAGCACAGAGTAGGTGTTCAACAAATATTAGTGGAATGAGCACCTGAACAACGAACCTTTCCAGAAAGTAATTTCTCAATTTATAATAAAAAACTAAAAATTGTGCGTTCCTTTTTGGGCCACAATTTCATATTTAGTAATTGTCTTGTGAATATAATTAAACCAATTTTGCACAAATGTGTGTACCTGGGTGTCCACTGCAACTTGTCCATTCATTCATTCCACAACATTTATTGAGTGCCTATTAATTGCTGGAAGACAGTGGATGGACGGACAGGCTTTCTGTTCTCATGAAGCAGACTGTCTAGGGAACAAGAGAGGTGGATAAACAGGAAAATCAAACACGGAAACAACCTGAATGTCCATCAGCAGGGGATAAACAATGCTATGCTCTGCAGCCGGTGAAAATCGGAGCTGGATTAATACGCTAACATGTAACACATCTCTACCTGTGCTATGCTAGGTGAGAAAAAGGGTTATAGGATAAGAACTAGAAAATGAATTTAAGTTGAAAAAAAATTATTTGCCTTGGAAATTCTGTATAGTACACATTAGAAGATCAAGAGTGGTTAGCAGAAAAATCCAAAAAACTCGTTGCCATGGAGTTGATTCTGACTCATAGCGACCCCATGGGACAGAAGAGAAGTGCCGCTTAGTTTCCAAGGCTGTAATCTTTACGGAAGCAGACTGCTACATCTTTCTTCCAGGGAGCGGCTGGTGGGTTCGAACCTCCAACCTTTCAGTTGGCAGCCGAGCACTTAACCACTGCACCGCCTGGGCTCCTTAGTGGTTAACAGGTGGATCTTAAGAAGTGGTCTTTTCTTTTTCTGGTACGTTATTTGCATTTTTTGCAATGAACCCGTACTGTGTTTCTGCTCCAGGAAATGAGAGCTTTTTCACTCTTACAGACATTGTGTTGGGTGAAAGGAGCCGGACATAAAAGAGGACATACTGTATGATTCCATTTATAGGAAGCTCAAGAACAGGCAACACTAATCTCTGGGGATAGAGGTCAGACAGTGGCTACCTCTCCGGGGTAGAGGTGGGAACTTTTTGGGGTGATATGGGATGGCGATCACAGGGGTGCATACGTATGCAAACACGCATTGAGCTGAACATTTAAAATTTGTGTGCTTTTTGCTATGGCAATTAAAACTCCACGCTAAAAAGTAAGAAATAAAACAAAGCACAACGGATCAGACGAGATACAGCCAAGAGTGGGGATTTTAACAAGGCCCCAGATTTATGGCTGCCAAGGTACTTGGCAGGCCGAGCCCATGGTAGGCCCGGAGAGGCCAGCCTCACTGGTGACAAAGATAATACTGTAACTGAAAACAGGACCAGTGAATTTCAGAGCAGATTAAGGAGGCTTAGTCAGCGGGCTACTCAGCTCAGAGCTACGGCAATCTAACAGACGCACGTTTGGGCCAGAAAACCAGATGGCATGTGTGACAGAAATAACCTAGTTTGGTGTGGCCTGTCAGGGGGATGGAGAACAGCCTCTGCTCCATGGGACAATTCCAGGACTCTTCGGGTCTGTGAAGAGGTGGTACCATATCGTGAAGTTCGTGGAGGCGTTGGTGCCTTACGCAAGGGATGGCCTGCACTAATGGCCGCTGGGGTCCCCTGCCAGGATAACAAGGCCCCAAGTTATCGCTCAAGTCAGGCCTGGCGGGAGGGACCAGGCCACGTGGATGCAGGCAGGAAGGAGTGCCAGCCCTACAGAATCTCCCTTCGCCCAGAAATAACATCCCGTCTGACGGCTGAGCTTATCAGCGTGATAGCAGATTTTCTCAAAACAGTAATAGCAGTACTAGCAGGGCATGCAGCCCCACTTGACAAGGACTGGGTGGCCGTGGAGTCAGCGGCCACTGCTGTCCACGTCTCTGTTCCAAGGGCACCCCTTAAGGCCCTCTTCCGCTCCCCTGCACCTCTCCTGGTGGACCCTCAAGAGATGTTTGTTTTGAGAATGAGTGAATTTTCCCTTTCACATTCTGTTCTAGCTCCTGTCGTTAGCTTCTTCTCAGTTAACCCTTGTGGTGAAATAAGTTCTTTAACGTGGCCTTTTGCCTTGGGTCTTTGGAAAACAGCTTGAGAGATGTTTTTCCCCTAAGCCCTGAAGGGGCCCTAGTTTCTACCCCAGAGGGTTTGTTACTTTTGTCCAGGCTGATTGACATTTCCTGGGTAAGCTGTAAACAACTTTTTTGTCTGGCCCTGGGCTGCAGCTGGCTCTGTGATTGGTATGCATCTTGCAGGGATTGGTCAGTATACCCATGCAAATGAAGTGTCTATGGTCTACTGAGAGGGGATTGGTCAGTTTGTGTCCCTGGTGGGAGGGCCATGCCTTGAAATTGACAAAGAGTTGTAGATACAAGCAGCTGACCCCACAGAGGTTTCAGACAGAAAAAAGCAGGAAGAGAAGCAGAGAAGCGGAAGGAAGAAAGGAGAAAAGAAGCAGAGAAAGAGAAGCAGCAAGGAACTCCCTAAAAGAGCTGTAACATGGCAATGAATTGGAATTGACTCAATGGCTATAACACTGAAGATAGCAAGGGGCCCAGTGGCAGAGTCAGTGGTGACAGTTAGCAGGCTGACAGGAGCTTGTCCTGTGTTGAAGGAGGCTTTGCCTCCATGCTTCCTAATCTAGGTCCTGAGTTGTAGCCTGTGGACCCTGATCCCGAGGAGTACACTGTTGTTTCCTTAATGAACCCCTCAACTGTACGTACAGTCTGTGAGTTCTGTGTGGCCATTGCAATGGGCTATCAAACCCAGCAGAGAAGTAGAGAGCGCTGTGGGAGGGAGAGCTGGTGTCAGAATCATGGCCCCGTACCAGTTCGTTCTGGCTTGAACCCGTGCTGAGAACTTGCATTTCTAACAAGTTCCCAGGTGATGCTGGGGACCAATTCTGAGAGCCACTAATACGGCAGTGGGGCTCATAATTTATTATATATGAGAATCACTTGGGGATCTTGTTAAACTATAGGTTCTGATTCGGTATGTCAGGGGTAGAAATGCAAATTTTCAGCAGAGGTTTAAACTGGAATGGACTGGTTCTTCGGTTCAGAGCCCCGATCAGAACAGATAAATAGGTTGGAGAGTGGAGACGTGTCTGACCTCTACCTCAAGAGAACCAGCTTTGCACTGGTGGTGATTCTCCTTATCCCCCACGACGTCAGACAGGTTCTGATGACGCTACTATTCAACTCTTTTTGCGACCCTTGACTCGTGCCAACCCCATGTACAATGGCATTGGACCATTGCGATTCATAGGGTTTTCATTTTTTTTTTTGTAGCTAGATTGCCAGGCCTTTCTTCCTAGTCTGCCTTAGTCTGAAAGCTCCGCTGAAACTTCAGCATCATAGCAACACAAAAGCCTCCACTGACAGAAGACCAGTGGCTGATACCTTGGCTGAGAATCAAACTTGGGTCTCTCGCACGGAAAGCGAGGATTCTATCCCTGATTCACGCTGTGAGTTGCAGCCCTGGTGATGCAGTGGCTAAGGGTTTGGCTGCTAACCAAAAGACCGGCAGTTCGAATCCACCAGCTGCTCCTTGGAAACCCTGTGGGGCAGTTCTACTCTGTCCTATAGGGTCACTGTGAGTGGGAATTGACTGGACAGCAACAGGTTTTTCTAACCACTAACCACCTGGAACTTGCCAGTCTCCCCAGATGCTTTAAACATTTTAAACAAGAAACTAGTCAAAATTGCCAGCCTTCTAAAAACTGTACTAATATCCACTCCCACCAACAGTGCATGTGAGCGCCTTTTTCCCCCACATCCTTTTTAACATTGGATACAAAACCTTCATTGCTGTTAAGTCGATTCTACTCATAACAGAGTAGAACTGTCCCATAGGGTTTCCAAGGAGTAGCTGCTGGATTCGAACTTGCCTACCTTTTGGTTAGCAGCCGTAGTTCTTAATTGCTGCACCACCAGGGCTCCCAAATTACTGATAATTAATGAAATTTTTTTAAAAATGAGGGATTTTTTTGCTGATTTTATTGTAAAAAAATTAAAAGATAGTTAACATTGGATATAACTATCTTTTTTTTTCCCCAGGAAAACCAGTGAAAAATCTCTCATTAAAATCTTTTAAATTTTATTAGTTATCAGTGACTCAAGTATCTTTCCACTTGTTTATTTAACTTTTTTTTTTAATTCTTCCGGAATTTGTCTTTCCATGTCTTCTGCCAATTTTTGTATTGTTTTATTTTCTTATTGATTTGTGGGAAGACTTTGTATATTGTGGTGGTTGTTGTTTGACACAGTTAAGTGCTCAGCTGCTAACCAGAAGGTTGGCAGTTTGAACCTACCCAGTGGCTTTGCAGGAGAAAGACCCAGTAATCTGCTTACAGCCAAGAAAACTCCATGAGGCAGTTCTGCTCTGTCACCTGGGGCCACTTGGAATTGGAATTGACTTGATGGCAAGCAGCAACAGCAACAGCAACGACAACGCTTTGTCATACAGGATGCTAATACTTTCAACCTTTAGTTTACCGTATTTTTGGCCCTTCATGAGCTATGTTTTTATATCCTGTGATGACGAAAGGTCTTTCTAGGCTTCACAGAAACTGAGAAGCTATGCTGGAAAAAGTTAACAGGTTTAACTACATTAAAACTAAAAACACATTGAAGAGTCTGGATATTATCTTCACGGCACTGGGGAGCCACTGAAGACTTAATTTTTTAACTAGAAGATCTGCATGATTATACCTGCACTGAGAGCCTGTTAGCGTCCTGTTTTTTCCTCTTGGAACTACCTAGTTCCCAGTTAATTCTTCACATTGGCCACAGCTTTTCCTATGTTTGTTCTTCCTGATGATGTTGGAGCAGGGCCCAGAGCTCTGGTGGCACAATGGTTAAGAGCTGGCGGCTAATCAAAAGGTCGGCAGTTCAAATCCACCAGCCACTCCTTGAAAACCCTATGGGGCAGTTCCACCCTGTCCTACAGGGTCAACGCGACAGCAACGGGTTTGTGATGCTGACTCCTTCCAAGTCTGTATTACAGCGTTCTGCTATTTTGGGTGCTGGTGGTCACAGTCTGTGGAATGGTTGTGCGTGTTTTTTGGGGGGAGAAAGAAGTGGTAAAACACGTTAAACACTTCCCAGGTGCTACTCACCAGGAATTTAAAATCTTTTCACTCTTCTGAGAGATGGAGACCATTAGTCCCATTTCATAGGTGAAGAAATTACAGTAAGGCTGAGATTTGCCCAAGCCCCAAAAGCCAGGAAGTATCAGAGTGGGGATTCAGTGCTACTCTTTGCCTTTCATGCTGCCTCTGAAGTGTGCTTTCCTAGCTGGGAGATGTGTGGGATGCAGGCTATTTTATTCACCAACCATTTGAACAACTACTATGTGCTATGTCAAGATCTCTGGGTGGCACAAATGGTTTGCTCTCGACTACTAATTGAAAGATTGGCAGTTTGAACTCACCCATAGGTGTTACAGAAGCCCTGGTTATCTCCTGTCTAAACATAACATTTTAGTTCTATTCTGTAACGCATTAGTGCCAACGGTCAGAACTGACTAGAAGGCACTGACGGCAGCGGGTTATGTAGTATGTCAGGCACCTTACATATATTTTTTTCAATCTTCCCATTTTACAGGCAAGGAAACTGAGGCTCAGACAAGTGAAGTGACTTGCCGGTCAATTTTGGAGCTGGGATTAGATCTAGGATAGGCTTCAGTTTAAGTTCTTCACCGGGCCAGGCTGCTTCCTCATAACAGAAGGGGGTTCCAACGTATAATTTTATAAATAGTCCTGCCCCAGGGTCCAGACACACTTCACAAGCGAGGTGACCTTTCAGTGGGCCATTTATTGATTACGAATGCTGAGCACAGCATATCACGGTACCCTCACAATCTCTTAGGTAGGCGCTATCATCAGTCCCAATTTCACAGATGCACAAACTGAGCAGCAGCGGGGCATAGAGGGTTAACAGCCTACTGGACCCAGGCTCCTTATCATCGTACCTCGCTGACTCCCACTTATCGGGCTCAATCTTGGGTCCCGAACCCTTCTCGGTCTGCTTTCTGGGCTCTGGGGCTTGCCACGCTGGAGGGAGAACTATGCAGCAAGCCGGAGGACGTACACCCGGGAGAAGCCGGCGTCCAACCTCTGGGGCAAACGGACGTGCCCAGAAAGCCTGACCCCGGAAGCAGTAGGGGCGCCGGCGGCCGCGGCCTCGGTTGCCATGGCGCCGCCCCGGAAGCAGAGAGCTCGCGGCGGGTCGGCACCTCGCGTTTCCCTGCGAGCGCTGGTGTGGGCAGGGGCCGGGGCGCGGCTCGGGCGGCCCCCCTCCATCCTCCTTGACTTCCTTCTGAGCTCTGAGCCACAGGTGAGGCCTCCGCCTCCGAGGCTGCCTCGTCCCAGGGACCGAGGGTGTGGCTGTGGCGGAGGGTGGTGAGCGCGCGAGTGCGCATGCGTGAGCCATGGGGGCGTTGTGTCTATGCTCTGCGAGCGTGTAGTTTAGAGGCTGCTGGGCGACCCACGTCTTCCAGGACGCCTGCGCTGACCACTGTGTCCTCTTCCTCCTCCAGGTTCCCGTGGCTCGCCTTGTGCTGCCCGATTATTGTAACTGCATCATTATTATTACCATTATTATTTTCGGTTTGCCCAGAATTTCATTGTGCTGGATTTTTTCTGTTCGTCTGCAGTCTGTATTGTTTCTCTCCGTGTCTTTTGCAGGGCGCAGTGCACATGTGGTGAGAGCTCAGGGCGGGAGACTGCAGACTTGTGATCCCCGCCCTGCACGCTTATTATAATTCTCTGCTTCCTTTTGGGTACCTGTGACCTGCTCCGTGTTTTCCCCTCTGGGTCCCTGGGTGGTGCAAAGGGAGAGAGAGGTTGGAGGTTCGAGTCCGCCTAAAGGCGCCTCGGAAGAAAGGTCTGGAGATCTACTTCCCCTAAAGCAACCATTGAAAACCCTCTGGAACATGAGACTATGTGGGCAGCTCCTGTCTGGGGAAGAGATGAGAGGGCAGAGGGCTCAGAAGCTGGCCGAATGGACACAAAAACAGAGAGTGAAGGGAAGGAGTGTGCTGTCTCATTAAGGAGAGAGCAATCAGGAGTATATAGCGAGGTGTATGTAAGTTTTTGTATGAGAGACTGACTTGGCTTGTAAACTTTCACTTAAAGCACAATAAAAATTTAAAAAAACAAAATCCTGTGGCACACAGTTCTCTGACACACATGGGGTCACCATGAGTCAAAACTTGACGAGACAGTAGCTGGTATCTGGTTTCCCTGTCGGTTAACTGTGCTGTGGTGGTGGTGGAGGTTGTCATCTGCTGCAGAGATTAGTTGGGCGTTGCAGGGGATTAAGGTCAGATGTGAAAGGATCTTATTGTTGTAAACTTTTTGTTGCAAAGGGGCTGCTTTGTTCAGGAGACATTTACTGAGCACATTTATAGTGCGGGGTTGTGGCAGTACCAAGAAAATAGGTCCTGCTCTGCCTGCCAGGAGTTACAGACACTGGTCTGCAGCCCGGGAGCCTGGCGCTGTCACCCAGTGGGAGTGGTGAGATGGACACTGTCAATGTCTCTTGCAAAGGAATGCCAAGTTCACACTGCATTTACATTGTTATTATTTTAAAAGAGGGCTCTCTTTTTTCCTGTTCAAAGAAAACTAGGTAGAAGAGAATCCAGGTGCCCTGGAGTCCTTGGCCTAGCTTGAGACTTCGTTAGTGATCACATGTCTGGGATAGTAGGAATTGGGGGGCAGAAAGGGTGCCTGCTTCCTGTTGGCTGTTCCCAGGACAGCAAAATGATTTTTGTGAATATAAGTTCTTCTCTGTTTCTTCTGAAAGGCTGGGCTAGCTTTTGTGTGAGTGTAGTAAGACCTACAGGAAGTGAAAGGCCTCTTGGCAATGCATCTGTCCCAGCAGGCACGGATGTTCCTGGTAATGTTGTCACACTCAGTGGAAATCAGCTGAGCTCCCAGGCTCGTGTTTGATGCCCGGGACCGCTGTGGAAGTCTTCGTGGATGGTTGTTTACGCCTCTCCCGGCAGCCCGGCAGGCGTGGGCTGTGCATGATTCAGTGCTTGGCACACACGGCACTTACTTGAGCGTGTGTGGAGGGAACTCATTTACTTTTGTTCATTCATGAACTGTTAGAGTGCCTGCTATCGATAGACACTGTTCTGGGTGTGGGATTCACAGGAGATAAGGTGGAATATTCCTTTCTGAAGGAGCCCTGGTGGTACAGCGGTTAAGTGCTCAGCTGGTAACTGAAAAATTGGCAGTTCAAACCCACCCAGTAGCTCCATAGGACAAAGACGTGGAAGTGTGCTCCCATAAAGATTACAACCGATGGGGCATTTCTTCCGTCACGTGGGGTCTCTGTGAGTCATAATTGACTCAACAGCAGCCAGCAACAACACAACAACATCCCTCTCTGATCGAGCTTACGTGTCTGCGCCGTCACCGAGAGACCAAACACAGGAGCTAGACCAATTCTTCTCAAACCTGAGCATGCCTCAGGAACCGCCTGGAGAACGTGTTCAAACTTAAATTCCTGGGCTCGCTCCCAGAGCGTCTGATTCAGAACGTTGGGGGAACTTTCTGGAATTTGTGTTTCTAACAAGCTCCAGGGGTGCCGCTGCTGCTGGTCCATGGCTGTGCTTTCTGCAGGGCGGATGTATTGTATCTAGCAGGAGGGCCGCAGAGAAAGTAGAGTGACAGTGTGATTGAGTGGGGAGCGATTGAGGTTGGTGTCAGGGAAGGCGCTCTGAGGAGTGGGTCTCTGGGCCAGGACCTGCGTGCCGGGAAGGGGCAGATCTGCTGGAAGAGCAGAGCCTGACAGGACATGGCTGGTGGGTGTAAGGAGCCGAACAAAGGCCAGGGCTCGAGAGGGGTGGCGGTGGAGAGGATGGTGGGTGACAAGGCCCGAGAAGTGTTGGGGACCAGACCATGCAGGGCTGGCCTTGTAGGTTGTGGTGGACTGCTGCTTTTTCCCAAGAGCAGTGGGAAGCTCCTGGAGGGTTTTGAGCAGAGTGACATGATTTGGTTTTTGTGTTTATAAAGATCAGTCTGCTCCCGGGGAGAGCGTGTAGCAGTGGGGCGAGGATGGCAGCAGGGAAGCCAGTTGGGACTGCTACATCGTCCAGGAGAGTAGGAGGGGGCGCTGGACGAGGTGGTAGCAGGGAAGCTTGGAGAGACATGGGTGGCTTTGGAATCTTCTGGATTTGCTGCTGGATTGAATTAACGGTCACTTCTTCCTCAGGGCCATGGTTGATGTTCGTTCTGTCATGAAAGTGCTTTGCGACCGATGCTTCATCTTGCTGAATGTGTCTCATCCCTCCCCTTGGTCTGGGCTGTCCTGTGGAGGACCTTGTCTGCCTCTGTGTCGGCTCTGTCGTCCTGCTGCAGGCCTGACACGGAGCGGCTGTCGGGCGATGAGAGAGAGGATGGAAAGCTAGAATGCCAAGGGCCCGGACTCCTAGGGCTGTCCATGTGCAAAGTTGTTCTCAGGTTGTGAAAGTGCTCAGCTACTAACTGAAAGGTTGGCTGTTCAAATCCTCCCAGAAGTGCCTTGGAAAAAAGGCCTGGTGAGCTACTTCCAAAAAATCAGCCACTGAAAACCCTACGGAGCACGGTTCCACTCTGACACACATGGGGTCACCGTGAATTGGCGTCGACTCAATAACTGATTTTTTTTTTTTTCCTAAACCCACTTGCCCAGGAGTGGGACCCAGGTTGTGTTCTGAAAATCACCAACAACTGTCAGGGTTCGGAGTGCCTTTTTGTGGCTGACGTACCTCAGCAGGGAACAGCCCCAGTGACGGTCTCCAGCCGTGCTGAGCGCGATGGTGACTGCAGCAGTGGTTCTCTGCGTTAGGTTTTTATGATGCTCCGTGGCGAAGGTGGCTGGCCAGGTGGCTCCCCCTTCAGAGGCGTGCATCACGTGAGCTGGCAGAGATGTAACACGTCAGGTTCATTAAGCAGGACTCTTGACTTCACTTTTTTTTTTTTCTTCTGTTTTAAGAGGAAGTGACAATAAAGCAATCTGATATCAGGTATTTATTTATTTTAAGAAAAGGGTGTGGTATTTCCTCATCCGTTAAGTAGGGTTGGGAAGAGTCAGCCCAGTCTTCTAAACTGTGGGATTGGCCTCAGTATCTTCACCTATTTCAAGCCCCTTTGCTGTTCCTGGCGGTGACTGAGTGCTAGGGTACAGAGATCAGTCACCCTACTCCCCCGTGACATGGGAGACGGTGTGACCCTGGGAGGGAGGCAGGGTAGGTGGCCAACAGGTTGCAGTCTCTACCCTGCTTGTCCCTATCTGAGCCCCACTGTCCTCATCTGTAAAATAGGGAGACTCCCGCCCATGGCATCACGGGAGCTTTCAAGAATGAAGTACATGAACTGCCCACCCAGTGCCTGATGCTTCCTAGTGCGTAATTGCTGGTGGTTGTGTGCCCTTTGAGTTAACTCTGACTCAGAGCGACCCCACGTGTTAGCTACTGCTTTTAGTGATAAACCCCAAACCAAACCAAGCCCCTTGCCATGAAGTTGGCCTTGACTCATAGCGACCCTGTAGGACAGAGCAGAACGGCCCGGTAGGGTTTCTAAGGCCGTAATCTCTACAGAAGCAGACTGCCACATCTTTGTCCCGTTAGTTGGCGATAAAATCAGTCTGTCGTTACCTGCTCTGTGAGGGCGAGGGCGGGCTGTGTCAGTTGTAAGTAGGGCTGGGATGGGAGGAGCGTGTGGAGTTGAGTCGGGGAAGGCTTCGGCGTAAAGCTCTCTGCCTGCTCTGCGTGTGTCGAAACCAGTTCGCTTTCCTGAGCGCCCGCTGTGTGCCAGGCCCTGTGTCCTTGCACTGTAGCCCAGCAGCCCTGTGAAGGAGCTGCTGCTGCCCCCCTGTTTTGTTAAACGGGGGCTGCCGAGGTGCCGGGAGAATTTGCCAGAGTCCACGGCTCAGACACGTCAGGCTGCAAGTGATCGAGTGTTCAGGGTTCAGGTGTGGATGGAGCTCTGCCCAAGGCCGCCTTGTCATTGGTTCTGGATGGTGGTTTCCACGCTGGCTTGACTGTTTCTGTAGCGGGGGAGGCGGCCTTAGTGTATTTCTTCCTTCCTTTTTTTTAAGCCAGAAATAGCTACATGTCTTTTCACTCAGCATTTTACATGTGCCCTGTCTCCCACAGAGGTATTTAAAACTCTTTACGAGAGTGCGTTTCTCAGTCTTCTCTCCCCCGTGTTTAGCTTCTGCGAAGGCCTTATAACATCTCGGGGCAGTCACTGCTGAAGGTGAAGAGTTGTGTTCCCAGGCCTGACCTTGTGACTTGTCCAGCCCTCCCTTGTTCAGCGAATGACCCTGGTGTGCCTCTCATGTCACCGGGGCCGAGTGCTGGGGAGAATGGGCTGGGCGAGGTAGGCTTGAGCTTTGAGGGTGATGTCCCACTTTAATCTAGAAGAAATCACTGGAATGAGAGGGACTCTGATGGGTTGAGAGTCCTCATCCTCACACGTTTTATAGAGGGAGTATATGCACACAGAGAACTCAAGCAAGTGTTTACAGCAATGACCAAAAAAAAAAAAAAAGCAGCTGCTGAGGCTGCTTATGTATAATCAGAACCCTCCTGGGATTTGGTTCCTTGGTTTGGAGGTTTAGGGTCATGGTTTCGTGGACATTCCATGTGATTTGCCTACTAACGTGTACAGTGCTCCTGTTCTACCGCCTAGTTCATTGCGTAGTACCTGGGGTCTTAAAGGCTTGCAACTGGCCATCCAAGGCGTGACAGTTGGCATCTGCGCACCTGGAGCAGCAGGAAAAAGGGGAGTCAGGGATAAGAAGAGGGACTGGAACGTGTGGGTAAATGCCTCCATGTACAGCTGCCCCCTTTGTCGTGAGACCACAGCTGGATGGTGCCTGGCTATCATTACTGAACACTTTGATCAGAGTCTATGGAAGAATCCTGATCAAAGGGGCGGAAGTGCAGAACAGAATTTCAGATTCTTGTGGACTCCAGACTTGCTGGAGCCAAGGAGGCTGGATGAACCCCTGAAACTATTGTTCTGAGATAATCTTTAAAACTTACACCAGAAATACTCCCTGGAGCCTTCTTATACACCAAACAATAGTGTGGCTTAAGTAGTAAAAAAAGCATCTGCCTTGAGCATTATACTCTTTTAAGAAGTATCTACATGGGATCAAAGTGACAATAACGTGGAAGGATAGGAAGCTTAGGGGGCAATGAGTTGATGCTAACGGGGGAGGAACAGCTCAGAAAGGGAGGGTGAGAACGGTTGACAACTGGAAGAGGGTGATCCGTGTCACTGAATGGTACCTGTGGAAACGGTTGGGTCAGTGTATGTTCTGCTGTATGTTTTCTCAACAACAACAAAATTAAAAAAAAGCGCATGCGAGGTCGGAGGTTCTGAGCAGCAGCAGAGATGCTGGTGGGGCTGTAGACAGAGGGCTTGGTGGAGGGGAGCAGGCCCTTCAGCCAGCCTGTTAGTGCACCTCTGTGCAGTGCTGATGAACTGAGCCCGTGTGATTGACAGGATGCTCTAGGCGGAGAGAACAGGAGGCCAAGGCTCGGGGGCGGGAAGGGGCCCCGCCTGTGAGTGGAGCTTCGCTGCAGGAAGGGGGCATGAAATGAAGGGGCGAGATGACGGCTGGGGCCCCTAAGTTGCGTAATGTTGTCACAAGAGAATGTTCTGAGAGTTTCGGGTGTGCACTTGTTAAACGGAAGGCGGCATCCACTGACCGTCCCGGTCACTCGCAGTTTTGGTGTATCTGTAAAACGGCCAGAGTGTCTGATTCTGTGCTGTGTACGCTTCATCTGGGGATTAATTTTATTTTAGGTGAGAAGCAGAGGCAAGAGTCAGTGAAGCTGAAGAGAAGTTGGGCGTTCCTGTTGGCTCCAGAAGTACCGATGGTAGGTAGAGCCCGAAGCGTTAGCGGTTAGTGATGGTTCACCACACGATGGCGTAGCGGGAGGAGAGGGGGTCAGGAAGACAACCTCTAGGCTTTTTTTTTTTTTTCCCATATATTGACATTTTATTGTTTTTGGTGAGAGTTTCATAGTGAATTAGGTTCCCGTCCGACAGTTTCTGTACAGACCGTTCAGCGACGTGAGTTATGTTTTTCACAGTGCGTTCACATCCTCTTTAATTGCGGATGTACTGGTTGGTCCATTTCCAGTCCTCATGTCCCTGCCCCGGTGTCTCTCATCTTTGCTTTAGATAAACGTGGACCTTTTGGTCTCGTATGGTAGAGCACCCCACGTACAGGGAAAAAAACTTCACGGTCTCCGCTCAGTCACTTACCTTCTCCGAGGCTCCGTTTCCTGCTCAGTGAAATCTGGATGAGAAGGAGCCTGGGCGGTGCGGGTGGTTTGGCACTGGGTGGCGATCTAAAGCTCGGCGGCCGGAACCCACCCGGTGGCTCCGTGGAAGTGAGGTCTGGCAATCTGCTTCCGTAAAGATTACAGCCCAGAATGCCCTGTGGAGCAGTTCTACTCTGTGACAAATACGTGGGGTTGCCAGCCCAACGGCATCAGGGCCAGTGCCACAGCAGCCAACGACAACGTTTCTCAGAAACAAAAAAAACAGTGGATGAGAATGCGCCCGTCTCTGCCTTGTGGGTTCAGGGTTAACATACACAGAAACATTATTGTTCAAGCCCTGCGTAAATATGATGTACTGTCTTTATTATCTTAAAGTTTTACTTTACTCTCTGCTGTCATCCCCAGGTGGCCATAGGTGACTGGTCCCAGGTCACCAGTCAGATCGATGCTTTAAGCATGTGGTGCGAAGCAGGCAGCCGGGGAAGGTTGTGCTGTGGGCCCTGCCTGGCTGGGGAGGGGGATTCTCACCTGAAAGCGTGATTCTGCACTTGGCCTCTAGGGGGCAGGACGTGAGCACGATTTGCCAGGGGCTGCTGAGGCGGAAAGCAAACGGTGAAAAAGCCGGCTTTGCCATGCTGCTGCGTGTGTGTGTGTGTGTGTGTGTGTCTGTCTGTCTGTCTGGGATTTCCTGGGATTCTGGGATGTAAGTTCCCGGCGCACTAGGGTCCTGCCCTCGTGGTACCTCTGCCGTCACTTGGTGCGGTGCCTGTGGACTTTCTTCTCCGCCTGTATCGCGACTGATCACCTGACAACCACAGGTGTTTCTGTGGCGCCTCAGAGTTTGCAGACAGTGACTTCACCTGTTGGTCACGGTGACCCTGTGAGCCAGGTGTCGTCACCATTCTGTTGAAGGCCAGGTTCGCAGAGGAGAAACCATGGGCTGTGTGGAAGGAGGGGGCACTTTGGTGTTGGATTATCTTGAATTTGAATCGGGCTGCCAGGCCTCCTTCGGGTCTGGTTTGTCACTTTGAGCCTCAACTTCCTCATCCATAAAACGGGGACGATGACGGTAACAGCAAATGCTCCTGAGAGTTTTTTACATGCCAGGTTGTTCTCTGTGCTTTGCGTATAGTCACTCATTTAATTCTCGCCCTGTTTTGGAGTCCTCGGGTCGTGCAAATGGTTAATGCACTTGACTGCAAACCAAAAGGTTGGCAGTTCGAGTCCACTTAGAGGCGCCTTGGGAGAAAGGCCTGGTGGTCTGCTTCCGAACAATCAGCCATTGACAACCCCGTGGAGTGCAGTTTCTGACACACATGGGGCTGCCATGAGGCAGGATCGACTCGATAGCATTTGGTTTTATCTTCATTTCACAAGTGAGGAAACGGAGGTTCAGAGATGTTAAGTAACTTGCTGAAAGTCACACAGCTAGTGAATGGTGGAGCTGGGCCTTAAACCCAGGCTCTGGAGCCTGTGCTCTTTGTCACGGTCACACCTCAGTGACACCACAGCCTTGCCAGAGGTCTGGAGGGGTGCATACCACATGTGTGGGAGCCCCTTGAGTGTGGCCTGGCAGTGCTGTCAGAGGGCACCCTTGTTTTCCCACTCCACGTCCTCTCCCAAGGCCAGGTATAGCTGGATCCCCATCTCCACTTCCAGTGCTTTTTGTATCTTGTCAGGTTGTCCCCAAAGTGAAGCTACTACAAGTCCATGGAGAAGATGCCTCTGCTCTAAAAGGCCCTCAGAGTTCTCTGAGGCCCTTGGCTTCCGGCCTGGTGTGGCCTCGAACCCCTTCCCCAGATGAAATCATACCCAGAGCTGTGAACAAGCCCAGCCTCTGGTTAGGGGGTTGGGGAGGGCCTGGAATCCTGCCCTAGCCTGCAGCTCATGGGGCTGCCCAGAGCACAACTCAAAAACCTGCCTTTTTTTAAAAAATAATTTTTATTGTGCTGTAAGTGAAAGTTTACAAGTCAAGTCAGTCTATCACATATGAACTTACATACACCTTACTACATACTCCCATTTACTCTCCCCCTAATGAGTCAGCCCGCTCCCTCCTTCCAGTCTCTCCTTTCGTGACCGTTTTGCCAGTTTCTAACCCTCTCTTCCTTCCCGTTTCCCCTCCAGACAGGAGATGCCAACACAGTCTCAAGTGTCCACCTGATACAAGTAGCTCACTCTTCATCAGCATCTCTCTCCTACCCATTGTCCTGTCCCTTCCATGTCTGATGAGTTGTGTTCGGGAATGGTTCCTGTCCTGGGCCAACAGAAGGTTTGGGGACCATGACCGCTGGGATTCTTCTAGTCTCAGTCAGACCATTAAGTCTGATCTTTTTATGAGAATTTGGGGTCTGCATCCACTGTTCTCCTGCTCCCTCAGGGGTTCTCTGTTGTGCTCCCTGTCAGGGCAGTCATCGGTTGTGGCCAGGCACCATCTAGTTCTTCTGGTCTCAGGATGATGTAAGTCTCTAGTTCATGTGGCCCTTTCTGTCTCTTGGGCTCATAGTTATCGTGTGACCTTGGTGTTCTTCATTCTCCTTGATCCAGGTGGGTTGAGACCAATTGATGCATCTTAGATGGCTGCTAGTTAGCATTTAAGACCCCAGATGCCACACTTCAAGAAAACCTGCCTTTTTTAAAAATTTTGTTGTTGTTGAGAATATGCACAGCAAAATATACACATGTACGATTCAGTGACATTGATTGCATTCTTTCTCTTGTGCGACCATTCTCACCCTTTTTTTAGTATATACTTTTATTTATTTTGTTGAGAACATACACAGCAAAATACACCATTTCAGCAGTTTCTGCACGTACAATTCAGTGATATGACATTCTTATTCTTCAGAGTCGTGCAACCGTTCTCATCCTCCTTTTCTGAGTTGTTCCTCTCTCGTAACATAAACTCACTGACTCCCAAGCGGTGTCTAATCTTTCAAGTTGCTGTTGGCAGTTTGATCCAGTAAAGCCAGACTTTTCAAAGGAGGAGACTGAGGGCCAGGGTGGTGAAGACCACGCTCACAGTCACGCAGCGGTGCTGATGGGCTGAGGAGCATAGCCAGTCAGTCTGTGTTGAGCACCTGCCACGTGCCAGGCATGGTGCTGGGCCCTGGGTGGAAGCAGCGAACAAGAAAGCCAGCTCCCCAACCGCTGGCAGGGAGGAAACCCAAAAACCATACCAGCTGCTGTTGAGTCAATTCTAACTCATAGCGACCCTGTAGGACAGAGTAGAACTGCTCCATCGAGTTTCCAAGGAGCGCCTGGCAGATTCGAGCTGCTGACCTCTTGGTTAGCAGCCGTAGCACTTAACCACTATGCCACCAGGGTTTCTGCTGGCAGGGAGGGCAAATATTAAATGTGGAACTTCTGGGGTGGAGGGGGCACCTTGCACCAGCTCTGGGGAGTCAGGGAGGCTTTGTGGAGGAAGGGGCGTTTAAGCTGCAGATGGGGGAAGGGAGCTTAGCCAGGCAGAGCCAGGGGAGGGTGCTGCAGGTTGAGAGGTGGCCAGCAGGTACCAAGGCCCTGGCGTGGGCGAGAAGCCCAGGGTGGCAAGAATGGTGTGAAGGAGAAGTAGGTCCTCACAAAGATGCGTGTTTAAGAGCACTAGGGAGCTGTGGGGTCTACTGAGCAGGGAGGGACATGTTCAGGTAGACACACAGAGCCTTCACAGGTGTGGAGAGTGAATTGGAGTGGGGGAGAGGAGGCAGGAAGATAGGCAGCATTCGAGGGTGGGTGAATGCCGGTGGTCAGATTAGGACAGGCACGCTGATTGCCACCCACTGAACATCAGCCCAAGGGTCACCTCCTCAGGGCAGCCCTCCCCAGCCATCCCGAACACATCCCAACCTACTATCTCCATCTCAAAGGCCTGTGTGCCTCTCCTTTGTGGCTCTTGTCACAATTGTGATAGAACATTTGTTGGTAATTATTTAATAGCTGTTTTTGCCTCTTGCTAGGCCAGGGTTCTCAGAAGCAGCACCAGTGCCATTAGGGGCCGGATCATTCTTTTCTGTAGGGGCTGCTCTGTGCATTGTAGGGTGTTCTGCAGCCTCCCTGGCCTCTACCCACTAGATGCCAGTGGCACCCTCCATACCTGTTGTGACAACCAGAATGTCTCTGGACATTGCCTAGTGTCCCCTGGGGGACACAGTTGGCCCTGGTTGAGAACCACTGCTGGGTATGTTTGGGGTGGGGGCGGGGGGCTAGAGCTTGTTTTGTGTGGTATTGAAAGGGTTCCTTCGGTTGGAGGGGAAGTCAGTTGTTGACATTGCATAGTTCTACTAACCTGATCTCTTCCAGGATTATGGCAGGAAAAGTCAAGTGGGTCACTGATATCGAGAAGTCGGTGCTGATAAATAACTTCGAAAAGAGAGGATGGATCCAAGTGACAGAAAACGAGGATTGGAATTTTTACTGGTGAGTGTAAAAAGCAGGGTTGGATTGTCCTCCCAGGGACAGAGACCGCGGGTTGTGAAGGATTCCGTTTTCAGAGGCTGGTGTCTTGGCGTCCAGAGTATTCTCTCCGGGTGCACATTTTCCACCGGGGCAGTTTATGAGCACATGGAGGTAAAGCCGCGTGTGGGCACGTGCCGTGGAGCGTTCCTCACTCGCCGTGTGTCAGCCTGGGATGTGACGTCCAAGGAGGGCATGCCAGGTGGGATTAAGCCTGGGGGAAGTCTGGGTGAGAACCCCCAGCCTCATCTCCCCTTTCCAGTGAGGTGTTATCCAGTAGGGGTCAGTCATCCGGAGCTGCAGAGAAGCCCGGGGAATCGGGGAAGTTGGAATCCCCTGTAGATTTTCCTTTCGGAGGGGAGGAGAAGGCAAGGAAGAGGGTCTAGGGCTTCCTTTTGCTGAGAGGGTGCTGATTGGACTGATTTTTTTAAAAAAGCAAAGAAAAAGTGCGTTAGACTAGGAAGGAAAAGCGGTATTTGGGCAGGAACTCCTGGGTGGCACACCACTCAGCCGGCAACTTTGATGGCATTTTAGACCCCCGCCGCCCCCTCCTGCACCCACTCTCGGTTGGTTGAGGGCCTGTGTCCTCCTTAGCCTCTCTCAGCCTCGCCCATGCCTGCCGGCTCCCTCCCTGGGGGTTGGCAGTAGCAGCCTCCCTGCCTCAGGCCACCTCCACCCGGCAGAAACCTCTGCAGCCGTCTGCAGCCCTGGGTCTGGAGCGCTGCAGTGATTCTTTGAGCTGCGGGGGTAGGGGGGGTGGGGGGGTGCTGGGAGAGTAGGGAGCACATCAGAGTCCCAGCGGTTTTTTCACCTGCACGTCCCACTGCGCAGACTCGATGTCCCTGCCTTGAGAGAGGGTGGTGCCTGGCCTCTGAAGCCGCTCTCCCCCGGGCACCGGCTGCGCCCTTTCCGCTCTTCCCCTCATAAACTCACGCTGCTACACCTTGTACCTCCTGCGCTTTCCGCCCGCCCCTTCCTGATGCATGTGCGCACGTGCACACACACACGCGCGCACTCATGCTTATGTGCACACACTGAACCCAGCCAGTCCTTCGAGTGGCTGTGCCTTGTGAGGTTAAGAGCCCAGAACTGGAGCCACACTCACACCTGGGCTCACATCCCGTCTCTTCCGCTGGCTGGCTGTATGGCTCTTAGCAAAGGACTCTTGCAAATCCGGCTGGTTGTCTGAGGTTCTATGAGTTCCCAGTGTACAGAACTGAGAGTAGTGCCCGGCATATGACCATGCTCTGTACACACCAGCACGCATGTCACCTGCTCTGGGAAGCCCTCTCAGCCTCCCACAGGCCCCAGCTGGCTTTGTCCAGATGCCACGGCAGACACTGGGTGTGCTGTAACTTGCAGTTACCCCTCCGTCCCCTCTTCACACGTTACTGCGAACTCCTGGGTGGGGTGAGGACCTTGTGGGCAGGCCAGGCACAGAGCACCTGGCACCCGTTTCCATTGCAGGAGAGAGTGGAGGAAGGAGCCTCTGCTTTCCTTCCAGCAGTAGGTGAAGGTGCCTGTGCCTCAAGGTGCAGCCACATGTCTCCCCAGGAGCGTGGACTGCAGCCAGGGCGAGCACCTGTGCGCACCTCACACCGTGCACAACTGTGCAACTGGGGTGTGTTCCTTTCAGAGGTAGAGTGAAGGAGTCTATCCAGGGCCCTGTTCCCTAAGAGTTCCGAAAGGGAAGGCTAAGACAGTGTCCTCTGTGTCCTGCCTTTGTGTCCCACCGCTCCACACCGCGGGCTTTGCAGGCACTCAGAGAACGCTTTCGGCAGACCCTTAGTAGGCGATCAGTGCCTGGGGTCGGGGGTGCCTCCCTTCTCCTGCCAAAGAAGCGCTTTGGAGCTATTCTTAGCAGAGAGAGAAAGGAGAAAAGCCGCACAGTGTAATAGCTTTGGGTATTTGATATTTTAGAGTTCCTGTTTTTAGCACCAGGTCTTAAAAAATTACTTAGGGTAAAATGTTGGAAACAACTAACTGAGTGGAATGTGATCCCATCATTAAAATAATTATGAAGATTATACAGCAGTTTATAAAATCGGACAACATACTTTATTTGAAGTAAAAAAAATGTGTTATGAAATTTTATCTCTAGTCTGATGACAACTATGCAAAAATGGCTTGCATCTGGGCAGGGACTAAAAAGAACATGAAACATGAAAACAGTGACAATGTTGTGGTGGTTTTTAGGTGTCATCGAGTCAGTTACAACTCATAGCGACCATGCGTACAACAGAATGAAACGCTGCCCAGTCCTGTGCCATCCTCAGAGTCCTCACTATGATAGGGTGGGTCAGTCAGCCATCCCCATCAGGGCTGTGTGACGAGCATCACAAAACTTAAGGACCTGACACCCATTTTTATCGCTCATGAGTTTATGGTTTGGCCTGGGTGAGTCTGTTGGTCTGGGTGGGCTGAGGCGACTTGTTTTAATTTTCCTCAGCTTCAACTCGAACTTGCAGATGAGCAAAAGGGCCCTAGGTGGTGCAAACAGTTTGCGCTCAGGTGCTAACCTAAAGGTTGAGGGTATGGAAGACTGGCCAGGTGATCTGCTTCCTTTGAGATTGTTGCTGTTACGTTGCTGTTAAGATTACAGCCAAGAAAGCCTGCGGGGCAGTTCTACTCTGGAGGGACACATGGGGTTTCCGTGAGCCAGCATTGCCTCGACAGCAACTAACAGCAGCAGCGTGCTAGAATAGTAATATTTAGGGTATGTTAGGCTAAATAAAATATATTAGCAAAATTATTCCGCCTGTTTCCTTTAGCTTTTTTTTTTAACATAGCTACTAGAAAACGTACAATTCGTATGTCATTTGCTCTCATTCTGGGCTCACAATACGTTGCTGTTGGACAGCAATAGTCGGTCATGGACACCCAGCCCTGTGCGCCTACTGGGGGCAGCGTGCACCACCTGCATGGAGCCCTGCCAGAAATCCCAGCAGAACCTCAGACCTCTGGTCTGACTACCAATTTATAGGAAGTAAAAAGGCCAGAGGAGCAGGTTAGACAAGGAACCTGGGAAACCCCTCCAGGGCAAAAGATCTAGTATTTTCAACAAATCAGTTGCTCAGGAGAGCCTGCATGGATTGAAAGGGACGTGAGAGACACAGGTCCGAGCAACGTTTCGGTTCTGTTACACACAGGGTGGCTGTGAGTCGGAACCGACTCGACGGCACCTAACAACAACAAGAGGCAGAACAGCCAATCAGAGGCCTGGCCTTGTTCACACAAGCTAAACGGTGTTTATCAGGGAAGGGGGGAGGTCTGAACCCTGCTGATATTCAGGAATTACTGTTCCTTTTTTTTTTTTTTTTTGCAAGAACGGTATATGATCATATATAAAAAGGAGTACTTCTTAACTTCCAGAGGTTCTTACGGAAATGTTTTGGGGGAATCGGCCATTGGTGGTGTGGGGTGTGGGTAGGGATATAGATGAAACAAGACTGCCTATGTGTTGATAATTATTGGGGCTGGATAATGGGGGTTCATTACATTTTTCTCTCTAGTTGTGCATATGGTTGAAATTTTCCATAATAATAAAAAAAAGCCCCTTTATGCTAACAATCATGCAGTCAAAAGAAACCCCTTTGCTTCTCTAGATGTCCTTTAAGATTGGTGGTGTGGGTGTGCAGGGACCACAGGGCGGGGTCCCGGGACAGCTAGCTTTGCTCTGTGGCTCCAGCACCCTTGGGGTGCCAGTGCTTCCTTCCCACACTTTCCTGTCCTCTTTGGGGCTGCTGGGGACAGGGGCGTGGCAGTGAGACAGTGGCTCTCTTAGAGGTTAGAAGGAATCCAGTTCTCTTTCAACTCTGTTGTTCCCCTACCCCGTTTCAGTAGGGCAAACCCCAGCATAGCTGCCCTGTCAGAAGTCTCTAGAAGAATATGTGAGGGGCTGACGCGGGGCGCTTAAATAACCCCTGTGATCTTGGTTTCAGAGGGTCCCTGGCCCTCCTGTATTTGGGTGTAAACGTTGTGTAAGTGAGTGTTTCAGCATCACAGTCTGGAAGGGGTCTGTAGGTTGGTAGCTCACACAGTCGTTGGCAAGCATGTATTAAGCCCAGACTCCATGCTGGAGAGTGCAGTTTTGAGGATGCAAAGTCAGAACGACCTCTGCCTCGGTCCAGGTCACAGCCAGTCCCTGGACAGGTGTTATGGGCCGTCAGGTGCAGAGGTGGGAGGGGTGGGTGGTGAGGGTGGCGAGGGGTGGGGGGGTGCACTGCCCTACATACCCACGTGCACACAGGTGCTCAGCTTCCGTGCTCCCGTCCGTCTGTTCTGTGCTTCTCTCTCAGGATGAGCGTGCAAACAATCCGAAATGTTTTTAGTGTCGAAACCGGGTATCGGCTCTCAGATGACCAAATAGTCAACCACTTTCCAAACCACTATGAGCTGACCCGGAAGGATCTGATGGTGAAGAACATCAAAAGATACAGAAAGGAGCTGGAGAAGGAAGGGAGCCCTCTGGCCGAGAAAGACGAAAATGGAAAATACCTTTATCTGGGTTCGTGCCTTTTCCACTGGCCTCGTCCAGATACGTTGTTGAGATTTTACGTCCGTGGCTTTGATGGGTAACGCATTTGTGCGGGTCATCTCCACACCTCAGGAGCGGGGGACAGAGCACTCCAGTTTGGAATTTTAGTTTCCGTGAGTGCCTTGGGGATTGCTTGTGGCTATGCTGTGTGTGCGTTTGTGAGAGAATGTCCTCAATGCCGTAAGGGATCGTTACTGCATCTAGTGGTACCCAGGAGGGTGGTGTGCACCTGTCCCATCTGGAGATAAAGGCTGGACCATTGGACAGTTTCAAAATCCCTTCACATGCCTGGGCCTCAGTTTTCTAACCTGAGAAGTGGGAATGATGACAGTACCTGCCTCACAGAGGGATGTGGGGCAAATAATACAGATTTCTAAAGCTCTCAGCACACGGAGCGTGAGGAAGGCAGCTTGTTATCATTACACAGGAAATGAACGGCTGAAGTCCTTGTTCTGTGAGGTGCTGGGTCTGGCGGTGGGTGGGGAGGATGGTAACGACGCAGGCCCCTGAAAGGCGGTGGCAGGACTTTTCTGTCCGTGGCCACTGTCGGGCTGGGACTCTGGCCCACTCTGCTTACCGGCCCTGGGTGTCTCGACCTTTCAGACTTTGTCCCGGTCACCTACATGCTGCCAGCCGACTACAACCTGTTTGTCGAGGAGTTCAGGAAAAGCCCCTCCAGCACCTGGATCATGAAGCCTTGCGGCAAAGCCCAAGGAAAAGGCATCTTCCTCATTAACAAGCTCTCGCAGATCAAAAAGTGGTCCCGGGACAGCAAGACATCCTCGTGAGTGGGGGGCCCCACCGTCCCCATGCCACCTAGGTAGCAGCTTCACGTCTTTCTTCAGTCTTGGCCGTGAGCTGGAATCCCTGCGGGGAGAAGGGGATAAGCCTGTGGGTGGCCTGGCTTGCTTTTACAGCTGTGGTGTCATTTGTCATGTGGAGTTAGAGCAAGTCTCTGTGGCTGCTGTCTCGTAGTTTATCGTAGAAGCTCACCTGAGGTAAATTGTAAGGAAAAACGTGTACGAACCAGCCCAAGGTCCCAGAGCAGGGAGTCCTGCTGGCCGTCTGTCCTGCAGGTTGGCTGTGAGACCCATTCAGCCATGGTATTTCTGAGGCCAGGTAGCTTGTACTTAGGAGCTGGGCCACAGGCCTCAGGGTACCTGGGTTTGAATACAGTCTGACGCTTACTGGCTGAGAGAATTTTGTAGGCTCTGAGTGCCTCAGATTTCTCAGCTGGGTAAAGTGGGGTGATCAATCCTACCGACCTCATGGGGACGTGGTGAGTGGAATGAGTTACCATAGGTGCGAGTGTTGTGGTCTTAGAAGCGGTGTGGGCCGTCAAGCTCCTCCCTGGGACTGCCACTCCTCTGAACTGAGGATATTGGGCCAGGGGGTTTAGTCGGGGCTCCCTGTCAGCTCACTCTACCTCTTTGGTGTCCTCACCTGCTCAGGAATGCCCAGTGTCATTCAAGCAAAGTGTCAGTGTGGAACGTGAATCATTGCCCCTGGTGACAGTGCAGTGGGGAGTTGGTGACAGGAGTTCCCTAGAGTGGCAGGGATCCACTTTCATTGTGTAAAACCCATTAAACCCATTGCTGTCGAGTCAGTTCCAACTCTAGGAGCCCTGGTGGTGCAGTGGTTAAGAACTTGGTTGCTAACTGAAAGGTGAACAGTTGGAATCCACCAGCCGCCCCTTGGAAACCTTATGGGTCAGTTCTGCTCTGTCTTCTGGGGTTGCTAGGAGTCGGAATTGACTTCACAGCAACGGGTTTGGTATTTTTGGTTTTAACGACCCTGTAGGACAGAGTGACCCTAGAGGACAGAGCAGAGCTGCCCCGTAGGGTTTTCAAGGCTGAAATCTTTACGGAGGCAGACTGCCACATCTTTTTCCTGCGTAGCAGCTGGTAGGTTCAAACCGCTGACCTTTTGGTTATGAGCCGAGCACTTAACCACTGTGGCATCAGGGCTCCTTTTTCCTTGTGTGGTAAATTTAAACTTGACTACAGTTTGCTGGCCGCAGATGGGTCAGGCCCAAGGAGCGGTGCCAGGAGTGAGCTCTTGGGCTGCTGTGCAGCTGCTGGCACTGTCCCTGTGGCTGAGACAGCTGAGGCAGTCCTCTGTGGACGCCACTTCACCCCACCTTTACCCCCGCAACGAGCAGGCGCCTGGCTTTGTGGGATGCAGGGAACTTAGCCGACTGAGCGCACCTTTGGTCTTTACCATCTTGTTTGGACTTTCCCTGACGTTTTTAGGTTTGTGTCCCAATCTTCTAAAGAAGCCTACGTGATCTCTCTCTATATCAGCAACCCGCTGCTAATTGGCGGGAGGAAATTTGACCTGCGCTTGTATGTCCTGGTGTCCACGTACCGGCCCCTGCGCTGTTACATGTAAGAGTTCATCCTTGAGATTGTGGTTTAACACCGACTTCTTATGTCTGAACGCTGCTGGGAGGTTTAGTGAAATGAAGTATATGTACCATGCTTGGCGTACGGTAGGTAGTGAGTTAAATAGAGTGATTAACCTTGATGCTGGCGTTAAACGTGAAAATGAAAAGAGCAGCTTTTTGTAAAGAGCTAAGTGGTATATTTTATTTATGCCTCTCCTCAGAGTATTAAATGAATGTAAATTCCCATCCAGGTACAAGCTTGGATTTTGTCGATTTTGCACAGTCAAATACACCCCGAGCACCAGTGAGCTGGATAACATGTTTGTTCATCTCACCAACGTGGCCATTCAGAAACACGGAGTAAGTGCCTCTTTTCCTCTGCTCTTAAGGAAATTGATTTTGTGGGTTTCTTTTGTTTTTCTATTTTTACAGAGAGGGTGAGGAGGGTATAGGGCTGATACTCAGTGTATATCGTGATCCAAGCCCTGGTACTGATGGGGAGGGTGAGAGGCAGCCTTCAAGTGACAGCCCAGGGTGGGTCCTTGGATCTAGCAGGATCTAGAAGGCCCTGGGTTCAGTTCCTATCTTTCTAGCTCTGTGATCTTGGGCCAGTTAATTCACCTCTCAGAGCCCAGTTGCCCCAGTTGTGAAAGAAAATAATAGCATTATAGAGTAGCTAGGAGGATCGCATAAGATGACTTGTGTCTTCAGTTATTCGTTAATTCAGCAACTACCCACCAAGCGCCTATATGGGCTAGATCCTACACTACGTGCTGCGGACAGAGTGATGGGCGAGCTAATACTGTTGGAATACGAAAACCAAACCCATTGCTGTTGAGTCGATTCCGACTCAGCAACCCTATAGCACAGAGTAGAGCTGCTCCATACGGTTTCTAAGGAGCGGCTGGTGGATTTGAACTGCTAACCTTTTGCTTAGCAGCTGTAGCTCTTAACCATTGCCCCACCAGGGCTCCGTTGATGGACTTTTCCATCAATATTCTCTTGGCCTCACTCCCACGGAACCAGCAGCCTATGAGGTAAAGACATTCATCGAATAACTGAGCCGATGAATGTATAGTTACAACTGAGATGTGTGTTCTGAAGGCTGGGACCAGCCACGTCTAGAAGAGCATGGAGCAGAGGAATGCCCTAGTCCCTTGGTCAGAGAAGCTTCCTGCAGAAGGGGCTCTTGAACCCAGATCTGTGGTGTGAGCAGACAGACGCAAGAGGGGTGGGAGAGGGCAGTCTAGAGAAGATGCGGTGCGTGCCAGGGCCCCATGGCAGAGGGAGCACTGCAGAGCTGTGAGGAGGCCAAGACTGCTGTGTGAGAGGTGCTGGTGAGGCAGCGAGGGCAAGACAAGCAGATTTTGTAACTTCTGTCCAAGGCTCGGGGCTTTGATCTAGTCCTGCTTTCTGAGGGTCTCATTTCCTCACGACTCTTCTCTCTGAACCTGTGATAGAAAAAGGACAGTGTTGGTGGACAGCGAGCCCGATTTTCCTCTAACTTCTTACCGTCCTTCCCTAGGCTCACCAGCACTGAGTTACTGGGAGAGTCCATTAGGTGAGCACGCTGAGGCACTTCATGTTTTGAGATAATTTAATAAAAACTGCTGTGTAAAAAGAGGTTTATCTGGAACTCTGAAAAGTTTTTTTTGTTTTTTTTTTAACATGGTTCATTTTCTGTTTTTATTTTAAAATAAAGTCTTCTTTGAGTCAGTGGAGTTTGTTCATTACTAGACTGATTTTGTTTGGTTTACAGTTCTCCACTTTGTACTTAGGAAACGAAACCCCAGTGCCTTTTTTTAATTTTTATTGTGCTTTAAGTGAAAGTTTACAAATCAAGTCAGTCTCATACAAAAATTTATATACACCTTGCTGTATACTCCTAGTTGCTCTCCCTCTAATGAGACAGCACACTCCTTCCCCCCACTTTCTGTTTTCGTGTCCATTCGGCCAGCTTCTGACCCCCTCTGCCCTCTCATCTCCCCTTCAGACAGGAGATGCCCACATAGTCTCATGTGTCTACTTGATCCAAGAAGCTCATTCTTTACCAGTATCATTTTCTATCCAATAGTACAGTCCAATCGCTGTCTGAAGAGTTGGGTTTGGGAATGGTTCCAGTCTTGGGCTAACAGAATCTGGGGACCATGACCTCCAGGGTCCTTCTAGTCTCAGTTGTATGAAACCCTAGTGTCTTAACCTTTTCATATACTTCCGTATTTCCAAGCTTTTGCCTTCCAAGGAGAGCAGTATATGGAGAATTAAGGTCAGGGGCAGAGAAACAGAGCCGTGAACTGTCATCAGCAAGCCTGGCCTGGGCCCAGGTCCACTGCACCTGGGGATGAAAGCTTGGGCAGTCTGTGTGCCTCTCTGAGCCTCAGTCTTTCTACTTGTGAAACAGGATGATGCCAACTTTGCAAGGTTGTTAGACGTTACATGTGGTGCTTCGAAACTGTAGTACAGGGCACAGGTGTGTCTTGGGTCGGCTTCTGCAGGAAACAGACCCTGAGGTGGGTATCTGTGTGCAGGAGCAATGCCCGCCCAGGAGGGAGGCAGGGTTGGGAGAGGGACGAGGCAAGTTGCGGTGCAGCTGTGACAGAGGCCTCAGCCGACCCCACAGGCATGCGCTCTAGAGCTGGGATGGCCCTGCAGATGGTCCCGCATGGGGGCAGGGGACTGGTACCCTGGCATCTACCCATCCTGGGACATTGGCTGGCCCCAGAGAGGGGCGTCACCTTGGACCAGGCAGCTCCTTTTAGCCCAGGGCAGCACCCAGAGAGGGTCTCAGCTGGCAGAACAAGTGCCTGGTTTTGATAGGGGACCGGAGACCAGGTGGCGCGCCATAGCAGGCACTGCAAGGTGTAAACAAGCAATTATAAGACTATTCCAGAGTGGAGTGTTTTTAAAATAAGAGGAGGCCGATATCTCCCTGGGGGCAGAGCTCACTTTGGCCCAGCTCACTGGGGCGGCCCCAGGCTGAGGAGGTGCTCAGTGTCAGGGAAAGTGTTAGTGGGGTGGGAGAAGAGGCCCTGGACTCCCAGGTCACATGGCCCGAGGGTACCCCCCTCCCATGCAGGACGACTACAATCACATCCACGGCGGCAAGTGGACCGTGAGCAACCTGCGGCTCTACCTGGAGAGCACCCGCGGCAAGGAGGTCACCAGCAAGCTGTTTGATGAGATCCACTGGATCATCGTGCAGTCCCTGAAGGCCGTGGCAGTGAGTGCCCCACGCACAGGGAGGGAGACGGGGAGGGACGGGCGGCAGCCGCGAGGGGCTCACTCGGGTGGGAGCCTAGGACGCCAAGCAAGAGCGAGGCGACAACAGAGCTGACGGGCTGTCCCAGCCAGGCAGGGAGGCTCGCCAGCCTGCTGCTAAAACGCTCTTTCACAGCTTACCTCCTGTGAGTCTGCCAGAGGCCCAGGTGGTTTCAGGAATGGGGGCGGGGGTGCAGCATCTGCCAGGTGCTGCCCAGGCTTCTCCAGAAGTAGCCACAAGCCTTGGGTCAGAAGTGAGGGCCCTCTTGACGTCATTATCGGCTCTTTGCCGTGCCTCTTGTATCAGTAATGACTATTCTGGTACAGGCTGATGTTCTGGAGATGGGCTTTCAGCAGCCTCCTTATTTTTAGGTTTCTTGATTTGATATTTCATAGCTTTTTAGGGCTGGGAGGCCCACAGGTCCCGCCTCTTCCTTTGTTTGCAGGTTTGCAGGTTTTGTTTTCCAGTTTTAAAGCAGGTGCACGTCTATTTTTGAGGGAAAGGAAAGGAATAAGCATTTGTGCAGCAGCCTGTGACTGCTGTTTTTAGTGTTGCACGTATGGGATCTCTGAGCGGCTTTATGACCCTATGTGACTCTCCGCCAGATGGAGGCCCAGGCCCACAGAGCCGGGAGAGGGGAGCAGGTGTGGCCCCAAGGTGTCATGGTAGCAGGAGAAAGATTGCCCCACGTGACCAGGGTCACTCTACTCTTGTTCTCGTGGTCTCTTCTCTCTGAGGAGGTCTGGTCTGCTGTTGGGCCTGCAGAGGTGGCCCCCAGACAGATTGGCTGCTTGGGTGTGGGATGTGAGGGTACAGCCTGGGTCCCCAAGAGCCGATGACCAGTCACCATGGAGAGTGCGTGTGTGTGGTGGGACAGCTCCCATTCTTTTAATAAAGGTGCTTCTAAAACTTCAGAAACTTACACAGTCACCGCCAAGTCGCAGCACACAAAACCAAGGCCAGACGGTCCTTACCGTCCCGCACACCCGGGACCGAGGGGCTCTGAGAATAGCTCCTTCCACGGTGAAAACGTCTGCCCTGGCTGTTTTGGAGGAGGCGTGATACTGGCTCTGACGGCGCAGTGGATGTGTGTGAAAATATTTATAGGACACCTCCGCAGTGAAGATTAAGGCCCTCTCCCATTTTCTCTCTCAATATGCCAGCTTACACTGAACCTCCCTGTACGTAAAGACTTCTTCAAAACAAACGGGTAAAGAAAATTACTGACAAAGAGTTGACTTCTGGGGTCCGTGGGAGCCTTTGCTGGCTCATGTCTTGAGGTGGACACTCTTCTCTTTTACAAAGCACTACGTAAGTGCTGCATGTGGCTTGTTTCTTTGTCTTTGGTTCACAGTGACAATTTAAAAGGAAACAGCCCCTCAGGATCTAACTAATTGTGTGGGCAGAGTTTCACATCTCTTACTCCATTGAAGCCTTCTTTTCCCTTTGCGGCCTGGATGGTGGGTCACGGTGGGGGACGGACATGGAGTTCTGGGCTCAGATGTGACTTTAGGCCGGGCCCCACCACTTCCTGGCTGCTGACTTTGGACAAGCACCCACCCTTTCTGAGCCTCAGGTGCTGTATCTGTGAAATGGGCAGTGACACCCATGTCACAGGGCTCTTACGTGAAGAAGACTCTGTAGAAGTTAGCTAAATGATTGGGGGTGTTACGGTCAGTGTGTGTGATTGCAAGACACTTCATCTTTGATTAAACCGGCCCTTTGCCCCACTCCCTGACCCACTTTATTCTCTCTGGACTGACTGAGTTTAGAGAAATAGTTGGCTTTTTAATCAAGTAGGCCTGAGTCCTGGTCCCGGAACTTGATGAACTTCTGGCTGGCGCCTCCGGCCAGAGCTTCTGGCCGTCACTCCTGACCTCAGCTTCCTGAGCTGTCCAACTGTTGGGTTTCTCAGGCTCTGAGGGTCTTTGGGGGCAGGGATTTATTTATTCAGTTTTTATTCACAACAAATATTTCCGGAATTTTCCCAGGCGTATTGCCATCTGAGAATCTGGGAGTGAGGCGGATAGGGGAACAGGTGGCTGCAGTAGTGCAGGAGAAGTGCCTGGGGCGGGAGGTGAAGTGGCCTGAGACTGAGAAGGGACAGATAAGTGGAGAGCGATAGCCAGGGGCAGAGTGCTCAGAGGGCTGGAGACAGGGTGGCTTGGGTACTGACAGGACAAGCAACTGCTGGTCCTGCAGAGGTCTTACTGGACGGTGGCTGGGGCAGGACACCAGGCTTCAAGTGGACATGTAATTGCTCTAAATTAGGTAGTGACAGAACCCCAGAGCCTCGCTTTCCTCCTGAATTCAGGAGATGGTGGGCAAGTTATCTCTTGAGCCCCTCTCCCTCAAGGACTTCCAGGTCTAAATCGAATCCCCTCACTTATAAACAAGTCTTACTGCAGTGTCTGCAGGGCTCACCGACTTTGGTGCCTGGAAGACTGCCCGGGGAGAGTGTGACAATACATATTGCTGGGTGCGGCATGGTGGGAAAGCGAGGGTCAGGAGAAGTGGCATCAGAGTATGTCTGCTTCATGGAGGGTAATGGTGCTGATGGTGATTTCTGTGAGGTGGAAGTCAGACATACCTCCATTCTCCAACCTTTTTACCAATTCTGACACCAGCCATCTCTCCCATGGCACTCCCTCCTTCTCTTCTGGGTTTGATAATTGATTGCAATGGTCACACAGACCTCACAGACCGTACTTACAGTTAAGGAGTTTATGTAGGAACAGGGTACAACTTGGGATCAGTATCAACAGGCTACAACTGAGGATCAGGAAGCATGGAGGCAAAGCCTCCCTTCATCAGTGCAGGACAGTTCTCTCAGCTCCTCTTGGCCATGCAGGCCTCCTCCCAGCACCCTCAGTACGGGTCCATCTCGGCCCTGCTGTCTGTTGCTGCCAGCTCTGCCACTGGGCCCTTCCGGGCCTCTTGCTGTCTTCAGTGTTACAGCCCTTGACCCGCGTTACAGCTCTTTAGGAGGTTTCTTGGCTTCTTTGTTCTTTCTGCTACTTCAATTCTTGCTTCTTTCTGTCTCAAAAACCTCTGTGGGGCTGGCTGGTTATATATACAAACTCCTTGTCAGTTTCAAGGCCTGACACTTCGACCAGGGCCATGAGCTGACCAGTTCCCTCTTGAACTGACCAGTGCCCTGTGAGTAGGCCACAGACACTTCATTTGCATAGTAGGCTAGAACTCAGCTCGTTTGCATAGCCTATTGACCAGTCACAGGGTAGGCTTCAGCCTGGAACCAGACAAAAAGTACCACACCAGCTTGTTTACAGCTTACCCGGGAAATGTCTATCAACCTGGACAAAAGTAACAAACCCTCTGGGGTAGAAAGCTAGGGCAAAGGTAACTCCTCAGGGCTTAGGGCAAAAATCTCTAGCTGTTTTTCCAAAGAACCGAGGCAAGGGGCTACATGAAGGAACTCATTTCACCACACAGGGCCTTTCCCTGGAGGTGTTAATTCAGGCATCCAGGTAGGGTCCAGGGATCTCTATTGTGAGCAAGCAGCCTGCTTTTTTTTTTTTTTTTAAATGCACTTAGAGAATAATTTGTCCAAGGTAAAATGGAATTGATAATGAAAAAGAAAATTCAGATTTTTTAAGTAAGTGGGTTTAGTGTTTTCTTAAGAGAGGTTCCTCATCTGGCAGCCTGTGTCCCTAAGAGCCTGTGAGTGAGTGACAGGCAGGTGACAGTTTCCGGTTGCCTGTGAAAGGCTGCACAGCCTCAGCTGAGGCTCCTGAGCTTGGAGCTGGAATTCCATCGCTGTGCGTCCAGTCTCATGCCCACAGAGACGTTCACCATTAGTCAACAGCTCTGAGGAGTGAGGCGTGGAGACGCCGGTAGTAGCTTCATAAATCCCGCTTGTGAGGCCGAGGGAAGTGTTCAGTCCTGAGCCCTCCGGGAGGAGGAGGGAAGGAAGGGAGTCTTTGGGGGTGAAAGGTTGGCTCCCTTGCTGTAGGAGGTGGGTGGTGGCTCCCCAGAACAGTGAGGGGGGCTGGCTGGTTGAACAGCAGGTGACATCACTGTGCCCCCGGACGCGCATGCGTGACCCAGCCCCGACTGTCTCCCTCCGCAGCCGGTGATGAACAATGACAAGCACTGCTTCGAGTGCTACGGCTACGACATCATCATCGACGACAGGCTGAAGCCCTGGCTGATCGAGGTGAGCGCATGCCCAGCCCTGTGCTCTGCCTGAAATCAGCTCACTGTCCTCCAGGCATACGTTCCTCAGGCTGGGCGGGGGCTGGGGCAGGTTAGGGGTCCTGTTTAGCAGTTTGCTAACCCTCGAAATGTGAGTGAACTCACAGATCTCATGGGGGCTGAGCGCTGCCCACGGAGGGGGAGCTGCTGTCTTCCTGATGAGCTTCCAGGGGCCTGGTGGCCACAGTGCCTGGGATCCAGGAGTGCCTGGACCAGTCCATGCTTTGGCAGTCCTGTACCCAGTCCACAAGCCCCTCTGGTTCTCACTGGGGACCTGTCCAGACATAAGATGTTTGATTTATTACTCTTGGGATCAAGGCCTAGTTTGCCAGTGAGCTCATCTGCATAGTTCAAGGAGCAGCTGGGACACAGCAGTGCTGGTGGGGGTACTCATATTGTTCAACTGTCCCTCTTCCTGGTGCCCAGAGGGGGCCTGCTCCTCAGCAGCAGTGGGCACTGGAGGCCCAGACTTACAACCAGCTTTGCCCAAATTGCCTGTGCTTGCTGTGAAACTAGTGAGAGGAGCTTCTGGCCTCTGGGGGGACATGGGGTTAGAATGGCGTGAGAACGAGGCATTCCATCTGTCAGCTCCTCTCCCTGGATGCAGCCCTGAGTGCTCTGTCCTCTCAGCAAGCTCATTTAGAGGTGGCGGCCTAGGCCCTGTGTTCAGGCACGTTTCACTCGGAAACCTGTTTCCAACAGCAAGTTGTGGGAGTGACCCCTTGGGGGGCAAGTCAGCGGGAACCCAGCAGGGAAGCTGCTGAGCCCTGAATGCAGCCGCTCTTCCAGAGTCCCCATTGCCAGAGGGAGCTGTTGTCCACGTAACTTACTTATACTGCCAAAGCTGTGGAAACGACACACACACACACACACACACACACACAGGTGCATATGTTGTCAGGTACCATTGAGTCAGTTCTGACTCATAGTGACCGTATGTACAACAGAATGAAACACTGCCTGGTCCTGCGCCATCTTCACAATCACTGCTCGAGCCCATTGTTGCAGCCACTGTGTCAGTCTGTCTCATTGACGGTCTTCCTCTTTTTCGTTGACCCGCTACTCTGCCAAGCATGATGTCTGTTATGGGTTGAATTCTGCCCCTCCAAGGTATCTGTCAACTTGGCTGGGCCATCATTCCCAGTATTGTGTGATTGTCCACCATTTTGTCATCTAATGTGATTTTCCTATGTGTTATAAATCTTTATGATGTCAATGATGAGATGGAATTACTAGCAGTTATGTTAATGAGGCAAGATTTAATCTATCTACAAGATTGGATTCTGTTTTGAGGCAATCTCTTTTGAGATATAAAAGAGGCAAGTGAGCAGAGAGACAGGGGGAACTCCTACTACCAAGAAAGCAATGCCTGGAGCAGAGCTTGTCCTTTGGACCCAAGATTTCTGTGCAGAGAAACTCCTAGACCAGGGGAAGATTGATGACAAGGACCTTCCTCCAGAGCTGACAGAGAGAAAGCCTTCCCCTGGAGCCGATGCCCTGAGTTCGGACTTCGAGCCTACTAGACTGGGAGAGAATAAATTTCTTTTTGTTAAAGCCATCCACTTGTGGTATTTCTGTTATAGCAGCACTAGATAACCAAGACAGTGTCCTTCTCCTGGGACTGGTCCTTCCTGATAACATGTCCAAAGTTTGTGAGATGAAGTCTCACCATCCTCGCTTCTAATGAGCATTCTGGCTGTACTTCTTCCAAAACGGATCTGTCCATTCTTCTGGCAGTCCACGGTATATTCAGTATTCTTCGCCACAACATGATTCAAAGGCATAGATTCTTCTTTGGTTTTCCGTATTCATTGTCCAGCTTTCACATGCATAGGAGACAATTGAAAACACTGTGGTCAGGCACACCTTAGTCCTTAAAGTGACATCTCTGCTTTTTAAGACTTTAAAGAGGTCTTTTGCAGCAGATTTGCTCAGTGCAATGCGTCTTTTGATTTCTTAACTGCCTTTACTGCCGCTTCCGTGGGCGTTGATTGTGGATCCAAGTAAAATGAAATCCTTGACAACTTCAACAGTTTCTCTGTTTATCAAGATGTTGCTTATCGGTCCAGTTGTGAGGATTTTTGTTTTCTTTATGTTGAGGTGTAATCCATACTGAAGACTGTGGTCTTTGATCTTCTTCAGTAAGTGCTTCAAGTCCTCTTCACTTTCAGCAAGCAAGGTTGTGTCATCTGCATATCTCAGGTTGGTAATGAGTCTTCCTCCAATCCTGATGCCCCATTCTTCTTTATATAGTCAAGTTTCTCTGATTGTTCAGCGTACAAATTGAATAAGTATAGCGAAAGGATACAACCCTGACACACACCTTTCCTGACTTTAAACCACACAGTATCTCCTTGTTTTGTTTGAACTACTGTGTCTTGGTTTAAGTACAGGTTCCTCATTAGCACAATTTAGTGTTTTGGAATTCCAGGTCTTTGTAGTGTTACCCATAATTTGTTACGATCCACACAGTTGAACACCTTTGCATAGTCAGTAAGACACAGGTAAACATCCTTCTGGTACTCTCTGCTTTCTTCAGCCAGGATCCATCTGACACCAGCAGTGATATCCCTGGTTCCACGCCATCTTCAGAATCCAGCTTGAATTTCTGGCAGTTTCCTGTTGATGTATTGCTGCAACCGTCCTTGAACGATCTTCAGCAAAATTTCACTTGTATGTGATATTAATGATATCGTTTGATAATTTCTGCATCGATTGGATCACCTTTCTTTGGAATGGGTACAAATATGGATCTCTTTTATTCGGTTGGCCAGGTAGCTGTCTTCCAAATTTCTCGGCATAGATGCATGAGCGCTTCCAGCGCTGCATCCACTTGTTGAAACATCTCAGTTGGTATTGCGTCAATTCCTGGAGCCTTGTTTTTCCCCGGTGCCTTCAGTGCAGCTTGGACTTCTGCCTTCAGTACCTTTGGTTCTTGATCATATGCTACCTCCTGAAACGATTGAACGTCAGCCAGTTCTTTTTGGTACAGTGACTTGGTATTCCATCTTCTTTTGATGCTTCCTGTGTTGTTTAATATTTTCTCCGTAGAATCCTTCAGTATTGAACTCAAGGTTTGAATTTTTTTTTTCAGCTCTTTCAGCTTGAGAAGTGCCGAGCATGTTCTTCCCTTTTGGTTTTCTATCTCCAGCTCTTTGCACATGTCATTATAATACTTTACTTTGTGTTCTTGAGCTGTCCTTTGAAATCTTCTGTTCAGCTCTTTTACTTCATCATTTCATCCTTTCCCTTCAGCTACTCAACATTCAAGAGTTTCTCCTGACATCTGTTTTGGTCTTTTCTTTCTTTTGTGTCTTTTTAATGACTTTTTGCTTTCTTCATGTATAATGTCCTTGTCATTCTCCATACTCGTCTTCGGTCATTAGTGTTCAGTGTGTCAAGTCTGTTCTTGAGTTGGTCTCTAAATTCAGGTGGAATATGCTCAAGGTTGTGTTTTGCCTTTCATGGACTCGTTCTCATTTTCTTCAGCTTCAACTTGAACTTGCGTACGAGCAGTTGATGGTCTGTTCCACGGTTGGCCCCGGCATTGTTCTGACTGATGATTTTGAGCTTTTTCCATCGTCTCTTTTCCCAGATGTAGTTGATTTGATTCTTGTGTATTCCATCTGGTGAGGTCTATGTGTATAGTCACTGTTTATGTTGTTGAAAAAAGGTATTTGCAATGAAAAAGTTGTTGGCCTTGCAAAATTCTATCATTTGATTTCTGACGTCCATTCTGTCACCCAGGCCGTATTTTCCAACTACTTATGTTTCTTCTTTGTTTCCAATTTTTGTATTGGAATCACCAGTAATTATCAGTGCAGCTTGATAGCATGTTGGATCAATTTCAGACCGCAGAAGTTGGGAAAGGTCTTCAATTTCTTCTTCTTTTGCCTTAGTGGTTGGTGCATAAATATTCACATTAACTGGTCTTCCATGTAGACGTATGGATATTATCCTATCAATGATAGTGTTGTATTTTAGGATAGATCTTGAAAGGTTCTTTTTGACAATGAATGGAATGACATTCCTTTTCAATTTGTTGTTCCTGGTATGGTAGACCATATGATTGTTTGATTCAAAACGGCCAGTACCAGTCCATTTCAGCTCCCTAATGGCTAGGATATCGATCTTTTCGTGATCCATTTCATCTCTGACGGTGTCCAGTTTTCCTAGATTCATGCTTTTTACATTCCATGGTCCAGTTAATGGATATTTGTAGCTGTTTCTTCTGAGTTGTGCCACATGAGCAAATGAAGCTTGACACCCATCCACATCATCAGGGTCACCTCTACTTTACGGAGGCAGCTCTTCCCCAGTCATATTTTCAGGGCCCTCCAACCTGAGGGGCTCATCTTCCAGCACCATACCAGACAGTGTTCTGCTATTCATAAGGTCTTCACTGGGCAGTATTTTCCTTGTCTGTCTTCATCCATCATGGGTGACCCTGTCTTTATCCATCATGGGTGACCCTGCTGGTATTTAAAATAACTGGTGGCATAACTTCCAGCATCACAGCAACATGCAAACTGCCACAGTATGACAAACTGAGAGACGCGTGGTGCCCGTAAAGACGACAGCCTAGAAAACCCTGTGGGGCGTTCTGCCGTGTCCCATGGAGTGGCTGTGAGTCGGGATCAGCTCGACAGCACCGAACAACCGCAGTGGCAATGGCAGCAGTGCTTTCTTAGTGGGGCGTTACTCTCTTAGCAGGAAACAGGCCCCATTACCTTTTACTTCAACTCCGCAATGCTGTTTGATCAGGGTTGTTTGGTTTGCTGATTCTGGCAAAGCTTTGGGAGGCTTTGGGTACTGAAGACAGCCAATCGTGTAGGTAGAGATTATGTTTGTGGTGTACACTGGCTTACATTTTTTATTTGCGTGATGGCTAATTTGTGGGTCTTAATCTTAATCTTGTCTTTAAATATTTATATCTCTTCTTACAGGTGATAAAAGTAGATCACAAAATTTTTCTTAGACAAGGTGCCCTGAAGGCATTAAATATTAACAGCATTAAATAGCAACTTTATTTACAGTGTTTGGTAGCCAGCCTTTCCTTCTGCATTCCATGTTTCCATTCCAGAGGAGTAAGTGATGGAGAACATGGGCTTTTTCCTCTCCTAGGTGAACGCCTCCCCATCTCTCACCTCCAGCACTGCCAACGACCGAATCCTGAAGTATAACTTGATTAACGACACTCTCAATATTGCTGTCCCTAATGGAGAAATTCCAGACTGCAAATGGAACAAGTCACCCCCGAAAGAAGTCCTTGGCAATTATGAAATTTTGTAAGTCATGTGGGACTCTGTGGCTGTCCTCCTGTGTTTAAATTGCTGTATGTTCCGAGGTCCACTGTGGATTTTTGGCGCATGTGTGGACAGAGTATTTTATTTGTTACTGACACCATGGGATAGGTCATGTTGTAGCAGAAAAGCAGCCTGGGTGCTAAACTAGATCTTTGTCCTTTTGCTTTATGCTATTGATGAAGTACTGACCACCTGCCGGACATGGTATTAGCTGCTGGGGGTGCCCGAGAGCAGGCCGGACATGGGGCCCTTCCTCCTCACTCAGCCACCGTTGACCAGGAGGCCTGGTCGTGTCCCGGCTCCACCACTTAGGAGCTGTTTGGCACTGCAGCTCTTTGAGCCTCAGCGTGTATGCCTTTTAGATGGGGATAATAAGATTTATCTTACAGAGTTGAGAAGAAAAGAAATGATAATAGTGGCTAATATTTGGGAGCTTATCATGTTAGCTAACATTTGAGGGCTTATCACATACCAGGAACCAGGCCAAGTGCTTTATACTCACACGTTATCACGTGTAATTTCCCCAGCAACCTTGTGAGGTAAGTATTGTTATGAGCTCCATTTTACACGTGTGAAAACAAAGGTTTAGAGAGGTTAAATGGCAGGTTGGTAGTGACAAAGAGTGGGAACAAAGAGTGGTAGGACAAATTACAGTTCTCTCATACCAGGGAATGTTAGGTGGCCTTGACTGACGGAGAGCCACACTGTGGGGTCTGGGAGGTAGGGGCGAGAAAAGCAAACTGCAGGATGGTCTCTGTAAGCAGACAGGGACCACAGAGCCCTTCCGCCTCCGTGTGTGTGCACATGGTACGTGTGTGTGCACATGGTACGTGTGTATGGTTGTATATGTGTCAGTGGGTGAGGACCCACAGGTCAGGCTGTCAGTGTGGATTACTGCTGGGCCGGGAGGCAAAGTGAAGGCAGAGATAAAGCAGATAGACTGCACTGAGGACAAAGAATGTGGACATTAGGGTCACGGTGACGTGTAAAAGTCATTGCGTGTATTGAGTTTGCCAAAATTTAGAAAAAAAAAACTAGAGGAAATATTTTTTGAAATACACACACACGTACATGGGTGTCAGGGATCAGAGCTTGTAGGCCCCGCTGACATGGGAATTTGAACTCAGGCCCTGGACCTAGAGCCTACGCTTAGTCGTCTGCCGTGTGTGATGTTAATGGTTACGTGCAGCCAGACGTAGCGGGCGGGGCGCGGAGAAGGTGGGTGTACCAGGGAAGTAATCTGAGGGCGGGGTGAGGCGTGTAGGGGGCTCCTCGCCTGTCCAGTCCGTGGCTTCGCTGAGGGAGCTGGCCAGAGCTGCGGTCCCTCAGGCTGCAGGCCTTTCAGGAAGCTGAGGTCAGGGCTGCCCTGCTTTCCATTGAAGGGATAAAAAGGTGACGCCCCCCACCCCCTCAGCCACCCTTTCCCTGGTGCTCACACTGTCTGTCAGTTGAGATTCCATCTCTGGCCCCAAGTGGGCCCCTTGCAGCTATAGGTGGGGGTGCTGACTGGGAGGGAAGGGGCCTGCGAGAGGAGGGGAGTTCCTGTCCACGTGCCAGGCCAGGCACTCTGCATCCCATTTAGTGCTCACAGTACCCCTTCCAAGATTTTTCAACAGCTTAAGGGTGAAGCAGCAAGGAGGTACAGGTGGATTTGCCCAGGGCCTGGTTCTCAAGTGGTGGGCTCTGCTTCTACAGCCTTTAAAAACGCTGTTCTAAGCCCCACAAGTGCCTGGACTCTGCCGGAGAAAAGCCTGCCAGGACAGGGACGGGCCTTGGGAGAACATTGCATGCTGTCTGATTCTCTCTGCATTAGGCTAGTAAGTGGCCAGGCCATCCCGGAGAACTGCCCGGCCCAGAGGCCACCTGCTTGCCAAATGCCCGGTTTTGTCTGTGTTGTGTTTTTAAGCTGCGGTAAGCCTGGTGACCACATGAGCTTCCCCCGTTCATTCAGCAGATTCTTACTATGTCCCCCTATGAGTGAGGTGCTGGGGGCGGCCAGGGGTCACTTCAGGGACGCAGACATAGAACAGGCAACAGAGCGAGAGCCGTTAAGAACAGGGAGCCCAGGGCTTCCAGCAGCCCCAGGAGGAGGGGATCTGACCCTGGGGAGAGCGGCTGGGGGGCAGGGCTTCCTGGAAGAAACCCCTGCAGACAGAGCCCCTGGTGTCCCTGGGGGTCCTCGATCTCACGTCTTTGTTTCATAGTGATTTGTAGCCTCATCTCTCCTTACGAGACCAGGAGAGGAGCGTGCCCAGGGGTCCTGTCACCCCACGCCTAGCAGAGGAGCCCTGTAACGGCTGCCGACTGGAGAAGCCAACACTTGGTTTCTTCCTCCCTCCCTCCCGTTTCAGTCCCCAGTTTGCCACAAGAAGCGTAATTTAGAAAATATGTCCTTCAGCCTCAGAAGTTTCTAACCCACACCCCATTCAAGCCACACATCCTGATTCTGTGAATAAAATTATAGTAGAAACACAGCCTTTTCCAGAAATCAGCAGAACTCAGCATAGCCAAGCTTCTTCGTGCCTTTTGCATTTGACATGAACTTCTATGTGTAACTGAGGATCCTCAGTCAGGGCTGTGGCTGGGGCTCCAGCCACAGTGTAGCCCGACAGTGAACGGAAACGCTTTTCACACTCCAGCTCTGCAGGGTAAAGAGTTTGGAGTCTGTACTCAGAAGCCCTGGGTTAGAATTCCATCTCGGCCCCCTTACTGAGTCTGAGTCAGAACGGTGATGGGAAGTCACCCACTGGAGCCCAGCTCGCACCAGGCCCTTACTAGGCGGGGGTACCCAGTGAGCCATCTGTCGGGAAAAGCCAGGGGCTTAACCAGACGCCAGCTGGCAGTTAGGATTCCAGCCCGGTCCCTTTCCCCTGCAGAAGCCCAGCCTGCATCTCCTGCCCTGGCCCCCTCAGCGCTCCTACAGGCCTGAGGGATAACTGGTCACTGGAAAACAGGCAATAACAAGAAAGTGGGGAGAGGCAGTGTAGCTTTCAAAGCTGGTTGTGTCTGGGACCCCCTTTCTCAGCTGGTGGCGAGTGATACGTCAGACCCCCTGTCCTCCTCCCCTGGGCAGGTCACTTAAACCCCCTGCTTCCTGTCTGAGGTAAGGTCAGTGGCACCGACCCCGCAGATGCTGTGTGTGAAGGTCTTACAGATAGCAGCTCTCTCCTCCTCTACCCTGGGTGGTTCCGTTCATGCTTCCTTAGTGGTCATTGCCAAATTGGATCTGGTGGCTGGATAAAATGTCAGCTGACAAGTGGGCAGGGGGAGCATTGCCTACAATAACAATTTAACAAGGCCCCTCGGCTGCTAACCAGAGGCTGTTTGAGTCCACCCAGAGGCACCTTGGAAGAAAGGCCTGGCAATCTACTTCTGAAAAGACAGCCATAGAAAACCCTATGAAGCACGGTTCTACTCTGACATACATGCAGTCACTATGAGTTGGAGTCCAGTCAGTGCAACTGGTCTTTCCTCATGTGCTCCATGCCCTTGGGGTGGTGGTTGGTGGGCTGGAGGCCGGCGGGGGCAGGCCAGGTCGTCTCTGGGTGAGGTGGCATGGGCTACACGGCAGCCCGGTGGCAGCACTGGCCCCACTGCTACAGCCTGAGAGCTCATGGTGATCCTGTGGCTGCTGCTTTCCTTCCAGGTACGACGAGGAGCTGGCCCAGGGGGATGGGGCTGACCGGGAGCTGAGAAGCCGTCCGGGCCAGTCTCTGGGGCCCAAAGGCAGCCGGTCGAGGGACTCGGGGAGAACTGGCCTCACAACCTGGAAGTAATGGCCAGCGAGCGAGAAGCATCCAGACTCTGACTGGGCCTGTCAGGACTCGCTGCCTGCCTGGGCCTGGAGAAGGACTTACTTTGAAGATTTCCTTTTTCTATAGCTTTTCTCCTTTCCTAAGCACTGTATCGATAGCACTTTTTTTTTTTTTTTTTGTAATAAAGGCACTTGTTCAGAAGGCTGAGGAGTAGATCTCGTCAGGGCTGAAAGCGCTAATACACACGAACTGATGAAATTTGCTTGTTCAACAGAAAGTGACAGCTTTTGCCCGTGACTTAGTTTATTCTAAGGTGTTCACATTTTTAAAAACTTGCTCTAAATTAAAAGCAAATTAAAGACAAAATCTTTGAGTATCTTCAAGAGCGATGTTGCTGCCAGAAAGCGATGGATTTAATCCGACAGCTATCCTGGTTCCATTCCTTTTGTACTTGACTATGGTTTTGAAGAAAATAGGCAGCTAGACATTTTCCTCAGTAATCTGTCTTTCCAAAGACTTCCAGAAGGGACCTGTTTCTGTCACCTGTGCTTCGTATATGAGTCCGTCACGGGTTGAAACATGAGCACAGTTTCCTCTGTGCGTCTGGCAGTGACGTCCAGCATCTGGGTTCTCTGCAGGCTCCGAGGTAAGCATGGTCGGCGGACGTCGGCGCGGAGACACTGCACGACGCACTGTGCTGACACGAGGCCATCCTGGACACCAGTGCCTCCCAGAAAAACACAGAATCTGAGTTGTAGGTCAGAGTGGTTGATGCGTCCGGTAACCCTGGGATGGCAGTGTTAGTACCGGCCTGCCTTGCGTTCACATCCGACACTTGTTGACTGACGCTCTAGATTCACTGCTTTGAACTTCTCTTTAAAACGCTCCCCTGAGTTTTTGTTACGACGTCCCTAACAGAATTTTGTTCTCACAGCACTTCGCTGAGTGTGTTCTTCAGACAGAGGTCTTTACCTGCCCCTTGGTCCTGCTGTCTGTGCACCTATGTGCGAACATGTGTCACGTGTCCTTGTTACCTGTCGCCTGTGTGCGTGTGCACGCGATGTATCTTTAACGATGTTTCACTGCCAGGGGAAAAGCCCTTTCAAATGGATGTGGTACGATTTCAAGTGCAACGAGAAGCCTAATACAAATGGTATTTAGCCAGAGTCCAAATAAACTGCAGTGTTGGGGGATTTGCCTGCTGTGTTCGCTTGAAACCTGAAGTTGTTTCAACTTCATGAACTGGTTTGTATGCGCGTTCTTTGGTGTTTAGATTCAATGTTTAAAAAAAAAACTACAACCTTAATAATCATGTCAGTCTCTGGGTTAGCCGGGTTTGGGTCCCGCCTCGGCCGCTTACTAACTCTGTTGTCAAGGCTGACACGTCGGCTCTTGGGACCTTTGTTTCTTCGTGTATAAAATGGGCATTAATTATATTTGCCTGAGAACTAACAAGTGCCGAAGCAGACAGCCGGCTTGCCCGGCTCTCTCTTGTTCCACTCGGAGCTCCTTCCTGTCCTAAGAGGGGGTGTAATCTGTGGGGCGGGTGGCTCCACGCTCCCTCCTCGCCAGGGACAGCCATCAGCGACCATCTGGAGTCTCCTAAGCCCACAGTCGTGGAAGGCCTCCCTTCGCCACCCTTCCCCGTTCACCAGTCCTCACAGGCCAGCTTCTCCCCTGAGCTGCATTGTTGCCTCTCTGTAGGTCTGGGGAGAGGGTGGAGCCTGTGGAGCGGAAGCTCAACCTGTGAGAACTGAGGGGCGCCCAGTCATGTTGGACAAGCAGACTTGTTAGTTTGCTGGCGACTGGGTTGCTAGAGTCTCTGCTAAATAGATTTTGGTCACATAGTGACCGTTACACGAGTAATGTCATGTTCTGGGACAGATATTTCCTCTCAGCACTTCCAGAACACACATGGGCAAGGTGTGCGCAGCCTTCGGGGCGGCCTGGGAGGTGCTGGGTGGAAGCAGCACTGGCCTTGCTGTGACAATTCTGTGCTCTCTTCAGGCCCCACGATTTTTTCCTCTTGACGGGTTGGGCCGCAAGGTCTGACGATTGCAGCTTTGGATAATTTTCACATGCATCTATAACCACTATCCATCCATTCCTTAACAGGAGCTCAAAAAAAAAAAGAACCAAACCAGCTGGCATCGAATCAATTCCAACTCATAGAGACCCTATAAGACAGAGTAGAACTGCCCCATGGGGTTTCCAAGGAGCGGCTGGTGGATTCGAACTGCCGACCTTTTGTTTAGCAGCTGAGCTCTTAACCTCTGCGCCACCAGGGCTGCAACGGGAGCTCAGTGCCCCCCAGTTCACGATGATTTATTTTCCCAGTACCTGCCTGTTCCCACAGGGGCTGCTCCTGCTCAGTGAGGCGCTCAAGTAAGAACTGAGGGCATCTCCCTATGTGCTTGCCCCCCGCAGTGGTCCCCAAGCCTGATGACTGTCTTCTCACTCTGTCTCGTGTTCTCCAGACCAGCCTTCAGACTTTGACGAGGCCCCCCCACCCCATCTCCCTCCTGGTTGTTGCTGGAGCCCCTGACCAGTCTCAGCCCATCCAATCGTGGCCCCACCCTTGGCCAACAGGAGTTTTCTAACCTGTGGGCACTTCGCCCCTACACATGGTGGTTCTTCACCCACTTTACACGCCTCAGGTCCTTCGGAGAGTTCTAGAGGACCTCTGGGCCTGGGCTGCAGCCCGCCCTGCTCGCCAGCTCCCTCCATTCCCCCTGCTCTGTACACATGGTGTCTACCAGCCCCCCACTCACCTGACTCTGCCTGGGTCCTCCTTCCCCAGGAGACCGGCAAACCCACCCCCGCCAGGCCCCAGTTCCTGTTCTGCTTCCTCTTGCAGCAGCTGAGGTGCCACCTCCCAACCCCCTGCCCTTGTCTCCCTAGTACCAGGCCATGAGGCCACCAGCCCGCTGTGGTCCAGGAGGTGAGTGTCCGCCGTAGGGACCCTGGCTGGCTCATCTCTGAGCTCGGTGCTTGGGGCTGCTCAGTGACAGGGAACTTGTGCAGCATAGGAAGACAATATATTTTTATGTCTTTTCTAACTTGTCCTGGCTGGAACCGTATTGTACCTAATATGCTTTTAAGTTAAAAATAGCATCGTCATACTTTTGTTCCCAGGGCGCTCAGTGTGCTCCTTGGGAGACAGTGTGTCTACACTGTCCAGCTCATGCCTACTCCTCCCATGGCTACCAGGTGTCTGTTAGCCAGGACACAGCCCTGAGGACTATAGTGTCCCCTGTGGGAGCCTCGGGCTGCCCCTGTCTACCTCCTGGTCCTACTATTTTTTCTTTTTCAGGTTTAGCTCACTGTTACTAGTTGCAGTCACGTCAACTCCGATTCATGACAAACTCATGTGTGTCAGAACAGAATTGTGGTCTGTGGGGTTTTTTCCGTTGTCACTGTTGAGAGTATACACAGCAAAACAGACACCAACCAGTTCAACCGTTGCTACGTGTATAATTTAGTGACGTTGATTACATTCTTCAAGTTGTGCAACCATTCTCACCCTCCTTGTCTGAGTTGTTCCTTCTTCGTTAGCATGAACTCCCTGCCCCCTAAGGTTCCCATCTAATCTTTCAGGTTGCTGTTGTCAGTTTGAGCCCATAGAAATGATCATTCCTAAAAGAGCACAGTGCTCGAGGCAGATATCCTTTACTAGTCAGGCTAAACTAGTGTTCAGTTGTAAGATGACTTCAGGGTCCGTAGGGTTTTCAGTGGCTGCCTTTCTGGAGTAGAACACCAGGCCTGTCTTCGGAGGTGCCTCTGGGCGAACTTGAACCTCTGAGCATATTAACCATTTGCACCCCCCAGGGACTCCTAACTCATTTTGCTTTTCTTAGATAAAAATGCTTCGTGTCAGCCCCAGTCAGGGCTGTTCTCTGCGTGGAGCCTCGGGATGGGTCTTGACAAGACAGTTGATGAATTCCTGGCAGGGACACTTAGTGAGCAAAGTCTCCTTCCAGAAGTCAGGGTTGAGGAGGCCGTAGCATGGATGTGGCATCAAAGGAGGCCTTGGCAGAGTTGCCTATGGTGGTTGTGCAGCCCCCGGCCAAGGTCCCAGGCCCAAGTGCCGGCCATCAGCAGCAGCTTCTTGGGCACAGGGACCTGGGATGCCATACTCTGGGGAGCCCCAGGGTGCCAGTTCCCAGCTGCAGTGTCAGGACCGGGTGGGGTTTGCCACCCTTGTTCCTGGTAGCCCTGTTGCAGGGAGGCTGGGAGCTTGGCCTCAGGATGGTGGGCCCATGGATGGCAGCAGCTACTTCTTTAGTGCACTTGACCCCCAACCAGCAAGGTTGCGTAGTCCCTGGTGGCAATGGGAGCTTTGAACATGGCTCCCACCACTGGGCCCAGCCCTGCATCATCTTCGGAACCTCAGCCTCGAGGGATGGCAGTATCTGAGACCCCTTGGTGGGTGAGGAGAAGGGAGAACTCTCCAGAGAGTCAGTCTCCATGTCCTTGACTAATGGCCCCGCTTGGTGGCAGACACCCAAGCTTCAGCCTGACCAACCATGCTCTGAAAGCTTCTGCGGTTCTGGGGCCTGGCCCAGGGTGTTACCCTCATACCCAAGTGTCCTGCCCAGTTAGGTGCTTTGGAGAAAGCCGAGTTTTCCAAAGCATATTAGTAATATGAATGCCGTCCATAACTATAACTGGTGATATAGGCTGTGGGTGGCTCCTTTGCCTGGCAGTGACAGTCGAGGCGAGGTGGGCCCGCAGCTGGTGCACGCCGACATGCTGGGGTCCCTGGCCATTCTCACTGCTGCCTCTCCACGCCTCTTTGTTGGAGTGTTTGGGTGGCATGTGCTGTAGTGTCCCAATTTCCGGTGGTGACTTCGTTCCCTAGGGCTGCCTGAACAAAGTACCGTGAAGTGGGTGGCTTAAAGCAACAGAAATTTATTCTCTCAGTCTGGAGGCTGTAAAGCTGAAGTCAAGGTGTCCCTGGGGCCCTGCTATCTCTGAAGGCTCTGGGGGAAGGGCCTTCCTTTTTTTTTTTTTCATTTTTTAAATTTGTTGTTGGTGAGAATATCCACAGCAGAATATACGCTAATTCAACAATTTTTACATGTTTAACTCAGTGACATTGGTTACATTCTTCACATTGTGCAACCATTCTCACCCTCCTTTTCCAAATTGTTCCTCCTCCGTTAACATAAACTCACTGCTCCTAAGTTTCCTATCTAATCTTCTGAGTTGCTGTTGTCAGTTTGATCCCATATAGATAATCTTAAAAAAGCACAGTGCTCAAGGCCCACATTGTTTACTAATTAAACTAAAACTATTGTTTGACTTAAAGAAGACTTCAGGGATATTTTTGGTTGAAGGTTTAAAAATTATCTCAGGGCAATAGTTTCAGGGGTTTATCCAACTTCCATGGCTCCAGAAAGTCTGCAATCAATGAGAATTTGAAGTTCTATTCTGTATTTTCCCCCTTTTGATCATTCTTCTATAGAATCCTTGATTAAAATGTTCAGTAATGGTAGCCGGGCACCATCCAGTTCTTCTGGTCTCACGGCAAAGTAGGCAGTTGTTCATGGAGACACTTAGCCACACATTCCATTTCCTCCCCCTATTCCTGGCTCTCCTTCTTCCTCTGTTGCTCCAGGTGAATAGACACCAACTGTAGGAAAGATCCTTTCTTGCCTCTTCTGGCTTCTGATGGTTACTGGTAATCCTTGCTTTTCCTTGGTTTGTAGATGCATCGCGCCAGTCTCTGCAGTCATCTTCACTTCTCTGTGATCTTCTCTTTTACAAGGATACCAGTTGTATGGGATTAGGACATACCCTACTCCAGTATGACCTCATATTAACTGATAGCATCTTCAAAGACTATTCCCAAACAGGGTTGTGTTCACAAGTACCGAGGTTGGGACTTCAACATATCTTTTGGGAGGAATCATTCAGTCCCTACATGTTTAACCTGGTGCTTCTGGAAAAGGAGAGGCATTTCTAGTATTTGTATCCTTGGGGCATCAGGGTTGGGAAGGAAGGGAGCCTTCTGCATGTACCACCCTAAGCACCAGCTGGCAGGGAGGGGACCAGGCCAAGGACCATGGCCTTGAGAGAGAGTTTTCTGCTCAGCTGCTGTTTGGTTTAGTCTCCATGTCCCCTTGAGGGCAGGAACTCATTCTTCTCATTCCCCACTGTGTCCCCGGCTCCCAGAGCAGTGTCCAGCGCATAGTAGATGCTCAGTAAACATCTGATTTCAGAGCCCAAGCTCTAGAGTCCTTGGAGGGAAGCCCTGCCCACTTCCTGGCTGTGTGATATCGGGTCAGCCCCTTCCCCCTCTGAGCCTGTTGCCTTGTCTTGAGTGTGTGTTGACATGAAAGCGACGATCTTCCCATCTTCTAGGTGGCAGACATAGAGCACGAGCTTGTGCCCAGCTCTGGGCCCAGCCCTGGGCCCAGCCCTGCTCATTCTCCCACTGTTATCAGCAGCAATGACTGCACACCTGATTTTGGCCCTGCCTCCTCCATTCCCACTGGCCCCTGGGCAGGCAGCTTCCGGATCATGCCTGCTGGACTGCAGAGAAGAGCAGTCCTGGTGGAGCTGGTTGCGAAGGTGGGGTGAAGGCCGAGTCACAGCCATAAAAACTGGGGTGTGTGTCCCCATGATGTGACACCCACTTTCAGCCCAGAAGGTGCCTGCATCTCACGCCTTACAGGGACATGAGCCAAACACAAACAGGCTTTGAGAAATGAAGGAAACAGGAAGACGGATGGAAATTTTCAAATTGCAGCTGCCTGAGTGACAGCTGGACGGTGAGCCAGGAAGACCGGAGAAGAACTGATGCCCTTGAGTTATGGTGCTGGTGAAGAATACTGAATACACCACGGACTGCCAGAAAAGTGAGCAAATCTGTCCTGGAGGAAGCACAGCCAGAACGCTCCTTAGAAGCGAGGATGGTGAGACTTCATCTCACGTACTTTGGACATGTTATCAGGAGGGATCAGTCCCTGGAAAAGGACATTATGCTTGGTACAGTAGAGGGTCAGTGAGAGAAAGATTCTCAATGAGATGGATTGACAGTGCCTGCAACGCTAGGCTTGAGCATAACAATCATTGTGAAGACGGTGTAGGACTGGACAGTATTTTGTTCTGTTGTACATGGGGTCGCTATGAGTTGGAAGCAACTCAGCACCTGACAACAGGCATCTGTGGGCTGGGGAGCATGTTCAGAGCATCAGCCCTGGCGTGTACCTGTCCTGCCCTGTGGCTGGGCCTGGGTTCACTTTCCCAGGTGCAGATTGAAGATCTAGTTGAAAGTTGAACTGTCAGGCACTTCCCTGCCCAGCCATCCTGTGATCCCGCCCCCCAACTGCCCCTAGCTGTCCTGCCTCCGGGCCACCGCTGGTGCTGTTCCCATAAGCTGGAATGCTCTTGCCCTGCCACCTCCACCAGCGAAACCTTGCCTATTCCTAAAACCCAGTTAAAGCACCACTTTCCCCAAGGCCCTTGGCACTTGAGATGGCGGAGGGAGCGGTGGACATGCCAGCTAGTGTTCTACACATACCGACGTTTGCGTCTCTTCTCTCCGGCTGCTGCGTGTATCCTTCACCCCCTCCTTTTTGCTGTTGTTCTTTTTCTTTAATTGTGCGTTAGGTGAAAGTTTACAGAGCAAATTAGATTCCCATCCGATAGTTGGTACATAAAGTGTTTCCTGGCCTTGGTTTCATTCCCCACGATGTGTCAGCGCTTTCCCCACTTCTGCCGTGGGTTCCCCGTTTCCTTTCATCTTGATTTCCTACTCCTTCTTGCCTTCTCATCTTTGCTTTTGGGCAAGTGTTGCTCTTTCGATCTCATATAATTGATTGTCCTAAGGAGCACGTTCCTCTCAGGTGTCGTTTATTTTATGGGCTTGTCTATTGTTTGGCTAGAAGGTGGTTTATAGGAATGGCTTCGGTTCCAGGCCAGAAGGATATCTTAGGGATATATTTATATATGTATTTTAACTAGCCTGAATAGTTATTTAATGGTTCCGGTGACCACAGATGTCTTCATAGAACTCCACCCATATTTACCCAAATTTCTTAGAAGTGCTCCTTCGGTTTTTACAATTCTGTGCTACAGAGTCTGTAAACATAAAACCGATTGTGCATTTAAGAAGATATCACAGGTGGAGAACAGGACGTTTTACAGGCAGTGAGATTATTCTGCATGATACTGTCATGGTGGACACACGACCAGGATCTGTCAAAACCCACAGGACCGTACAACACAAAGAGTAAACCCTAATGTAAAGGGTGGGCTTCAGTTAGTAATACCTTATCGGTAGCAGTTCATCAGTTGTAACAAATGTACCACAGAAACGCAAGACAGTAATAATCAGAGAAATACCGATGTTCATTTCAACACTGTTCACAGCAGCCAAAAGGCAGAAACAACCTGTGTGTCCGTCAACAGACGAATGGATAAACAAAATGTGGTCCATACATACGGTGGGACATCGTTCAGCCATAAAGAGAAATGAAGTCCTGATGCATGCCACAACATGGGTGAACCTTGAAAACATCACACCGAGTGAAATAAGTTGGTCCCCAGAGGACAAATATCGTATGATCCCACTTATATGAAATAGGCAGGTGTACAGAGACCAAAGTTTATTAGTGGCTACCAGGGGCGGGAGGGAGGGGGAAGGGGGAGCCTTTGCTTAGGGGAGAGAGGTGCTGTTAATGGTGGTGGAATAATTTGGAAATACCTACAGACGATGATTGTGCAGTGTGATGTATGTAGTCAGTGTCGCTGAACGGACATGTAAAAAATGTCGCCTTGGCAAATGTTTGGCTGTATGTATTTTTACCACAATAAAACCGTAAAAGGGGAAAAAACAACACACACAAAGAGGTCACCACTTTTCTGCCTAGGGCCCTGAGACTGCGTTCAGCCCTTGTGAGGTTGCTGCCTGTCCCCTCCCTGCCTCCCTTCCTTTTCCTCCCCAATGGCCGCAGACGCAGGAGATACTCAAAAAGTGTGCGTGACTTTCACTTTATGAGGGTGTTGGGGCCAGCAGGTGATGTTTGCGTGGCATCTGCAGTAAGAGCTTGAAAGTCAATTAGTCTACAGACAGCCCCCCGAGCCCCAGTGTGGGTGGCAGTGGTGGGGCTAGAGAGCTGGTTCAGGCCTAAGATGGGGTGGGGGTCCTCATGCTCACCAGGGCCAGGTTGGAGGGGGCTGGATTGAGATCCTGGCATCACCTCTCACCTCCTGAGCAAGACATTCACCTCTTGGAAACTCACTGTTCTCCTGGGTAAACCAGGAGGGCAATTCCTACTTCGCTCTTGCTGGAAGGATTAAATTCCCCAGAATTTCCAGTGCCTGGCACTGTGGGGAACCTGTGAACAGGAGCCCTTTCTGTGTGCCCCTTCCATGCCCTCTGGTCCCTTGTCATCTGGTTGGGAAGCGGAGGCAGAGATACATTTAAAAAAAAAATGCAGAAGTTACAGGAGAGGACTTTTCAGAGAAAGCATTTCCAAAGAGGGAGAGGTGGTCTAGAGGACTTCTAGAAAGAGTCAGAGAGGATCTCAAAGGAGGAATGCCATTAGGCTGAGAGGACATAGTAGCAGGTAAGGGGATTCCAGGGGGGCCTGGAACAGAGCCTCCACCATTGGCCTCGCCCCAAGGTCATTGCTCAGGACGGCCCCTGGACCTGGCGGGACTGGCCAGTGCCGAGGCCTTTGCGCTCCCTGGACCTGTCTCCCTCCATGCGGTGTGGGTTAGAGCACAGAGAGTGGCATTGGAGCCAGACAGTAGTCGTATGACTTTGGGCAAGTTACTTGACCTCTCCGGGCCTCAGTTTCCTAAAGTGCAAACAAGGGTTGTTCTGAGGACACATGAGAATAGAACACTGAGCACAGGGCCTGGTGCCATGGAAGGGGCCAGCCAGGTGGCAGCCAGAATTACTGTGGGGAGAAGCCAGGGGTCCCTGGGTGGTACAAATAGTTTGCACTCAACTACTAACCTAAAAGTTGGTGGTTCAAACCCACTTAGCGGTGCTGTGGAAGAAAGGCCTGGCACTCTGCTCCTGTAAAGATTACAGCCAAGCAAACCCTATGGAGCAGTTCTAATCTGTAACACATGGGATTCCCATGAGTTGGAATTGATTTGATGGTAGCAGGTTTGGTTTTGGGGGGCCAGAAGCCAAGGCCAGTTCATTCTCTTTACCTTCCCCAGGTGCCCAGCTGACTGACCAACAGGGTGAGCAAATGAGTGGGTGAGTGGCTCTCTCTCCAGGCTGGTCCCAGGGAGGGCCTGCCTCTGGGTGGCCTCTTTCCCTCCCACACAGCGCAGGAATGCCCTGACCTGTCATTAACCCAGGCCGGCTTGGCAGGCAGGCGGGCTCTCGGTGCCCACATGAGACTCCCGTCAGCCTTGATGAGAGCACGTGCCGCAATCTGAAACCCGAGCCACAGCTGGAACCAGTTGCACAGAGAATTGAGTTGTCACAACAGGAAGGGCACACTCAGAGCCTGCCGGAGAGAGAGCAGGGGGAGCTTGGCCCTGCTGTCCCCCACACCCCAGGCCACCTGGGAGCTGCCAGTACCAGATGGTGAGAAGACGGCCAGTGGAGTGCGCCCTTCTCCAGGCGTTGGATTCAGCCTGGTGGTCGCTTGGATGTCTCTCCTGGGGAATGGGAGGGAATGGGCATCCTTGACCTTGCCCTGTCTTGGTCCCAGGGCTTCAAACCCAGTTTGTTTCCAGTTCATTCTGGTTTGAACCCCTGCTAAGGATTTGCATTTCCACCCCAGATACACTGAATCAGAATCTACATTTTTAACAAGCTCCCCAGGTGATTCTTATGCATAATAAACTTTGAGAACCCCACTGTTCTACTAGTGGAGCCCTGATGGTGCAGTGGTTAAGAGCTCGGCTACACCAGCTGTTCCTTGGAAACGCTGTGGGGAAGTTCTACTCTGCCCTATAGGGTTGCTATGAGTCAGAATTGACTCAGTGGCAACAGGTTTGGGTTTGGGTTTTGGGTTCTACTAGTGGTTCTCAGAAGTGACCCTTAACCAGCAGCATCAGCATTGCCTGGGAACTTGTTAGAAATGCAAATTCTCAGCAGGGGTGCTAACCTGAACAAACTGGTTCAGAGCCCCTTTTGGCCCTTGGACTTCAGGAACCTCCCTGTGAGCCACCTGAGGCCCTTCCCTTCCACTGCCCACTGCTTGCCCATCACACCTGTCCTTCCAAGCCCTGCTTACCTTCGAGGTCCTGCTCAAACTCCCGCTCTTCCCAGAAGCCCCCAGGACCATGCAATACACTGCCAGGCCCTTCTCGGAGTTCTGATCCCAGCCGGCCTCCTTGGCACCCTCCTGGCAGGAGTCCCTGGAAGGCAGGGAATTGCATTATTGGAATCTTGTGGCATGATGACAACTGCCCACTACTGCTTTTTGTCTAGTAAGTGCTTACCATGTGCCAGGCATTGAGCTAGGTGTTTTCCAGACATTAAAAAAAAAAAAAAAAGCAGCCCTGGTGGTGAAATTGTTAAGCGCCCAGGTGCTAACCAAAAGGTTGGCTGTTCAAACCCTCCCAACAGCTCTGCAGGAGAAAGACCTGGTGATCTGCTCTCATAAAGATTAAAACCCAAAGAAACCAAACCTGCTGCTGTGGGGTCAGTTTTGACTCATTGAGACACTGTAGGACAGAGCAGGCCGCCCCCATAGGGTGTCTGAGCCGGTAGTCTTCACGGAAACAGACTGCCACATCTTCCTCCCACAGAGCGCTTGGTAAGTTTCAACCGATGACCTTGCGGTTAGTTTTCGCCATCAGGGCTCCTAAAGATTAAAAAAAAAAAAAAAGATTACAGCCTAGGAAACCCTATGGGGCAGTTCTGCTCTGTCTCGGGGTCACCATGAGTCAAAATCAACTCCATAAGCACCTAACAACTCCTTAAAAACAAAACAAAAAACAACCCCTTGCCTTTGAGCTGATTCTGCCTCATGGCAACACCGAATGTTGCAGAGTAGAACCGCTCCATAGGGTTTTTTTGGTTGTAATGTTTACAAACAGATGTATCTTGGAAGAAGCGCAACCAGAACGCTCCTTAGAAGCAAGGGTGGCGAGTCTACATCTCACATACTTTGGACATGTTAGCAGGAGGGATCAGTCCCTGGAGAAGAACATCATGCTTAGTAAGGTGGAGGGGCCAGCGAAAGAGAGGAAGACCCTTGACAAGATGGACTGACACAGTGGCTGCAACAGGGGGCTCAAGCACAACAATGATTGTGAGGATGGCGCAGGACCGGGCAGTGTTTCCTTCTGATATACATAGGGACGCTGTGAGTTGGAGCTGACTTGACGACACCTAGCAAAAACGACGTTTGCTATACAGTGAACCAGTAAGAGCAATGTCACTTTTCTGAAGGACGCAGATTTTGACAGTGCAACTGTTTTTTTAAGTATTAACCCCAGTATCCAGTTTTACTTTGTATCAAGGAAATCCAGACCACAGAGGAGTAGTTGCATATAAGGACATTAAAAAAAAAAAAAAATCTTGTTTTACCATTGCAGGACGATCTTCGGTGTATCTGACCCAGGAGCTTGAAAGGGGTCAGATAATACTTTAGATTCAGAATGGGCTCACTGTGGGCACCCAGTGCCTCGTCATCCTCCTGAATGGCAGTGTCTCAAGAAAGTTTTCCCAAGTTTCTGTTTTTATCACAGTGGTAGAAAGTACTTTGAAATGTAACACATAACGTTACAAAATGTTCAGAGGTGTTATTTTTTAATAGTTTGAACTGCCTGAGGGTGCAGAATTGTTAGATTTTTATTCAAAGTTTCTAAAAAGTCACTTTTATGTATCTACTTCATAGCTGATACTTATTCTATTTTGGTACAAATGGAAACACTGGTAACCCTGAATCTCCTACAAGGAGCTTTTCCACTTAGTAACAGATGTATCCAGAGCCCTGCTGGTACAGTGGTTAAGAACTCAGGCTGCTAACCAAAAGGTCCTTGGAAGCCCTATGGGGCAGTTCTACTCTGCCTTATGGGGTTGCTATCGATTGGAATTGACTCGATGGCACTGGATTTATCTAGAACTTGGAGTCCCTGGGTGGTGCAAAGAGTTAACACACTTGGCTGCTAATTGGAAGGTCAGAGGTTCAAGCCCACCCTGATGAAAACCAGTCATTGAAACCCTATGTTAGCACAGTTGCGCTCTGACACATGTGGGGTTGCCATGAGTCGGAGACTCATCTGACCTTTACGGTAAGTGTTGAAACCGTCAGGAGCAGCACCTTGCAGACCGTGTGAGGCATAAGAACCCCCTAAGGAACTTGGGAAAAATGGGGTGATTCTGATGCACTTTGGGAAACCCTGTCCGTATGCGTCCATATGATGTATGGATATCATGACTGACTTTGGGGGCTGACTGTGGGGAGCCGGCTCCGGGCCCCTATGCCTCTTCCAGCATGAACGGAGCGTGGCCCACGTGAGCAGAGCAGAGTACTTGCTGGCACAATTTTACATGAGCAGACGTGCGCAGGCCGGAGTGGAACAAAACAAAGCACGAAAGGCCGGGATAATTGCACCCTAATCAATGACACATTTACAAAGAATTTGAGTCTTTACACACTCGGTAGGGGAAAGGCTCACTCCGAGGTATATCCATCCAGAAATGTGTCCTTCCAGCTGCAATACCTAATACTTGGGTGCCTGCAAAATATTCACGATTGGTGCAGAGCAGCGGTTCCTTGTCCATTTTTGTTTTTTAAATCACAATATTTTAAAAGAGTCGATATGTTCTGAAATACTTCTCCAAAATGCATAGGGTTCCTCAGGACACACTTGACAATCCCTGACTTAAAGCTGAAGCCCATTGAGACCTCACTGTGCACCAGGCCCTGTTGTACGAGCATCGTAGGTGTGAACTCACGAATCCTCACAGCTTCCCTAAGCACTAGGTTCTGTGATTATCCCCATTTTACAGTTGAGAAGACGGAGGCCAGGAGTGGCAAAGTAGCTCATCAGGGTCACACAGCCATCTCACTGCTCTGCTGCCATCCCCACCTTATTTCCCTCGGTTTTCTGGAGCCTGTAGTGCTCTGGCCAAGGGAAAGAGTCCTCTCCCCCTGGAGGGCAGGGCTCTGCCTCTGGGCCTTTGCTCTCACTGTTTCCGTCCACCTCAGCTTAATTAATATCGCTGCCTTCAAGGGGCCTTGTGGCCCAAGTGGAGGGTTTTCATCCTCGACAGAGCACTGCTGTCCCTTAGTGGGGAGGACTCTTCTTCCTCTTCTTTTTTTGTGGTAAATATATGTATATTTACACCACATCACCCAGAGAAGGATAACGATAGATAAGTAGCAACAGGGAAAAAAAGCTGTATATGTATATATATGGAAACCCTGGTGGTGTAGTGGTTAAGAACTATGGCCGCTAACCAAAAGGTCACTGGGTAGAACCTACCTGCCACTCTGTCGGAGAAAGATGTGGCAGTCTGCAAAGATTACAGCCTTGGAAACCCTATGGGGTGGTTCTACTCTGTCCTGTAGGGTCACTATGAGTTGGAATTGACATGAAGGCAATAGGTTTTTTTTTTTTTTTTTGTGTGTGTGTGTGTATATATATATATATATATATATATATATATATATATATATATATATACATATAGCTGAAAAATTGGTGGTTTGAACCCACCCAGAGGCCCCTCAGAAGATGGGCCTATCGATCGGCCTCTGAAAGGTCACAGCCTAGAAAATCCTAGGGAGCAATTCTACTCTGCAGACATGGGGTTGCTGTGAGTCAGAACCAACTGGACAGCAACTAATGACTATATACCTAACTGTATATGTACAGCATATCTGTGTATATACACATGTACATAAAACTATACATACTATATATGAAACTATTATATATACATAGAACAGAACGTTTGCCATGTCAACGCTTTTGACCTGTAAATTCAGTGACATTAATCACGTTCACCGTGTTGTACAAACATCACCACTATCCGTTTCCAAATTTTTCCAACCCCCGAACAGGAGCTCAGTGCCCCCTAAGGAATGAGCCCCTCTTCCCTCTTCCCTCTTCCCTCCCACCCCTGGTAACCACTGATAAACTCTGGCGTCTATACACTTGCCTGATGTAGATATTTCCCGTAAGTGGGACCTGACAGTAGTTGTCACTCTGTGGCTGAGTTAGTTCACGCAACATCACCTTTTCAACACTCCTCTGTGGGGACGATTCTTCTCAAGTCCCCCTTCTGTTTTGGACTCTGTCTGTGCCCAGGCTTCCCAGGTCCATCCCTCTCTGCATCCCCAACCTGCTTGGCACAGCCTAACCATCGAAATTGATTTTTAGTGAATGCCTGCAACAGATTTTGATTTTCCTTGAAAGGAGCACACATATCCCCGTGCAAAAGGGAACATTTTACCACAATACAACTATATTTGGACTGATTGATCGATCGACTGAGAATGTTTGTTCCCTGCGAAAGTATGACTTTCCGGCAATGCGTGGAAAGTGCTTTTAACTTGGACATCTGTTTATCCAGGCTGCTTAGTGGAAAATGGCTGATCAAGGACTAAGCAGGCCCCTCTCGATCCCAGATGGCTTTGTGGTCATGGGCACGTTTCACAGGAAGGAGGGAGCAAGACAGCAGCCGACAAATCCTGAGCACATGCTAACTGCTCAGCCACGGGACAGAGTGTGTGCCTAAGACTGGTCTCCACACATTTACGTGTCTCGTCTTGCCCTGTTACTCCTCACCACAACCCTGCGAGGTGACCTGGAGGTACAGAGAGCTTCAGCCTGAGCTTCCCCATGTGAGCGAGAGGTGCAGGCAGGACTGGACTCCAGGCCTGTTTGATATCATTGAAGAAGGAGTTGTTTTTAGGTGCCATTGAGGCAGTTCTGACTCATAACGACCCAGCGCACAACAGAATGAAACACTGCCTGGTCCTGCACCATCCTCACAATCATTGCTGTTTGAGCCCATTGTTGCAGCCAGTGTGTCACTCCATCTCGTAGAGGGGCTTCCTCTTTTTCCCTGACCTTCGACTTTACCAAGCATGATGTCCTTCTCCAGGGACTGGTCCCTCCTGACAACATGTCCAAAGTATGTGAGATGAAGTCTCGCCATCCTCGCTTCTGAGGAGCATTCTGGCTGTACTTCTTCCAAGACAGATTTGTTCGTTCTTCTGGCAGTCCATGGTGTATTCAATATTCTTCACCAACACCATAATTCAAAGGCTGGTATGCAATATCGTGCAACATTTGTGGGGAATAAAGCTGGGATAGTCACAGCTGGCAAAGCAGAGCTCTCTTAGAAAAATACCCTGATAAGCTGCTGGGACAGAAGGTGAGACCCAAAAAGAGTTCAGGCAACAGTGTTGAACTGCTAGGCATAAGAAAATGAGAGGAATTCTGTTATTCTCCTGAGAAGGAGGGGCAGAGAAGAGCAGAGAGAGAAGGAAGCTAAAGGCATGTGAAGAGGCCAGAGTCCTGCCTGATCATGAGAAAGGTTCCCTGAGGTGTCATGTTGTGGCCTGGCAGTGCCAGGCTCACCGCCTCTAGGAGCCTCTGCTGGGCTCACAAGGGCTTCGTGTGAAGGGGGCTTGTGTGAGTGTGAGACAAAAGAAGGGGTGGCAGTGGGGAGGCAGTGGTGTCACTAGGGTTGATGTCACCCAGTGCAGTAACTCCTGGCGTCACCCCCATTCTAATTACCATAATGTAGCTGAAGCACTGGAAGATTCCAGGAGATCAGCAACTGTAAAACATTGGCAGCAAGGAAAGCAATGGCGTGTGCATGTAGCACATACCTGTGAAAACCCACGTGATTCAATGTGTCCTTGTAATTGGGTAATAAGGACAGCTCTGACCAGCGTGCATTAGAAGGTTCGAAAAGTCAATTAGCATAGAGTTTTAGCCTGCCCTAATGGTGCAGTGGTTAAGTGCTTGGCTGATAACCAAAAGTTTGGCAGCTTGAACCCACCAGCTGCTCCTCAGGAGAAAGTGTGGCAGTCTGCTTCGGTAAAGATTTACAGCCTTGGAAACCCAATGAGGCAGTTCTACTCCTTCCTGTAGGATCGCTATGAGTTGGAATCCACGCAAAGGCAGTGGGAACACCACTGTGAGGTGGAGTGAACATGTGGGAAGAGGAGGAGGAGATGGGAGGCAGAGCTGACAGGTAATGGTTCAGAAATCTTGAGGACTGTGGACTGCCACAGAGAGTGGAACAACAGTAGTGTGAGTGGAACTTAGCTAGATCTTTAGAGGCTGGGAGACCCCAGTGGATGACTGGGCTCTGCATACATGGTCCAGAGGGGTCTTGGCTGAGTGAGTGGGCCCCGTTGGCTGAGTTCTGGAGAATGGGCAGGGACTTCTCAGCAATGCTTGTCCTGGTTTGGCATATTGGTTCTTTTCTTTCTTTCTCAATTATTATCATCAGGACTGTGTAAGAGAACTTGCTTAGAAAGTGAAAACCCACTCTATTTCTTTGTGGATTCTCTTCCAGTCCGTATCCATGTGTAGGTACAATTACAGAGCTCCTACCATGTTGTCCCTGGCTCGTTTTCTTATTTTCATTTAAGCATTTGTCCACATTGCTGTATGTCCTCAATATTATCCTCAGGGGATGGTGTGGAGCCAGGACAGGCCTGGGGCCAGTCTAACTGGATCTCTGATCCCAGCTCTGTAACTGACTCCCGTTTCTAGTCCCTGTCCCCACCTGACAAATACTTGGCCTCAGTTTCCTAAACCCTCAAACGGGCATACTTGTACCATCATCTCTGCCAGGGTTACATGAAGCAACGCATGCAAAGTGCTTAGAAGAGTGCTCGGTAAAGGTTAGTTGTGTTTTACAGCTATTACAGTGAAACCTGTGAGAGCCGAACTCGATGGGACTGCCCTGTTTTTCCAGGTCTCACAAGTTTTCCGCCTTTGACCACTTTTTTGCCACTCTGTATTAGTGGAAAATACTTGAGCTTATTTATTAAAATATTTTCTGACAGGTTTCTGCCTTACAGAGGTTCTGACATTCCCAAGTTTTACTGTATTTCCTTCTGTAGAATAGGGCCATCACCCTATCGAGCAAAGTTATTCTAAGAATTAATGTATGTTTCTTGCCTGGTGCCCTGTGAGCCAAATGCGCTTCCTGGAGGGTCCATTTACACACCACGCACACACACACCGTAAACACATACTACACACACGTAACACGTGCACACACACAGCACGCACACTCTCTCACAGACACACCACTCTGGGCCCTGCCTCAGCCAAGCGGACTCAAGTGGAATATATTCCCGGGGCACGAGTGGAGGGAGCGCTGAAGTCACTGGCTTCTCTGAGCCCCGAGGAGAGGAAACTTTCAGAAAGACTGACTTGGGCTCAGCTAAATAGCCTTCCTCGAACTCACACTCAAGTGGGGTGCTGCCCTGCCGCGCCCCCCACCCCTGGGTGCCGGTAAGACTGCACAATACCCGCTCTCTTGACTGAACTCGACAGACCCCAGGCCCCGAGGCTCCCGAAGACCGTCTCCCTGCGGGCCTCGCAGCCAGTTAAGTAGGCCCTCTTTTTTGATTGACAGCAGCAGCCACCAATGCGCTCCCAGGGGATTTCCCTTTCGCTCGCTAGGGGGCGTGCCACCTCGCCGCCATAGCTCTCCTGGCCCAATCGGATAAGTGGAAGGGGCCGTGGGGCGGGGCTCAGCAGCCAGCAGCCAATGAGGCGAGCGCGGCCGGCGCGGCGGGGGCGGGGCGAGGGCGGGGCGGTGGCGGCGGGCGGCAGAAGCGGCCGCGGCGGGCAGGGCAGGGCTGAGTTGGGCTGCGCGGCCGGAGCGAGGGCTGGAGCCGGGCCGGAGAGCAGCCGGGGCCGTAGACGCCGTCGCGCCGGGGCCGTGCGAGCAGCGGGGCCGTGCGAGCAGCGGGGCCGTGCGAGCAGCGGGGCCGTGCGAGCAGCGGGGCCGTGCGAGCAGCGGGGCCGTGCGAGCAGCGGGGCCGTGCGAGCAGCGGCCGAGGTGAGGGCGCGCCGCGGCGGTTGGGGCGCGGGCCGGAGCGGGGTGCTGGCGGCGGCGGGGCCGCGTGTGTCGGGGTCGCCGCGCGGGGCCAGCCGGGCGCTGCGCACCGAGGGACGCGCCTGGGGCCGCGGCGCCCGCGCCAAACTTCCTGTCTCCGCGGAGAGGGGGCGCGCGTTAGGGCTTAAGGGGCCGCGAGGCGCCGGGAAGGGACTTGGGGAGCCTGAGGGCTCGAGGAAGGGGCCCATGGGGCTGCGGGTGGGGGAAGGTCTCCAGACCGGGCGCAGATGAGGTCTCCGGGCCGGGGGCTTGCTGGAGAGACGTAGGAACAGGTCCTCGAGGGTTAGGGGTGCTGACGGGGGCGCCCGTGAGCCGCTGCAGAAGGGGGAGGTGGGGCGACCTCAGGGCAGACTTCCAGAGGACCCGGGGCTGGGTTTGAGAGAGCCAGGAATCGGGGTGCAGAGGCCCCTGGGCAGGCGAGCGGGGCTGGGGAGCCGCGCTGGAGGAGAGGTGCAGCCGGCGAGTGGCGCTTCAGGGCAGGCTGGGCCCGAGGGGAGGCGTGCTGGGGGGCCAGAGGGAAGGAGCAGGCAGGACACATCTGCGGATGCGCTTATTTGGGGCGCTTTGATGGCTGTCCTCCATTTCCTTCCGTCCCACCCTCCCAGTCCCTCTCCAGGCTCTCTCTCTCTGTGTTAGAGTGGGGTGGTGGGGACAGGCCTTCCTTGTGAGCAGGTCTCAGAGTTGGAGGACAGTGAGGAGAGGCCAGGGGTGTTTGTCCCTTTGACCCGCGGAGTTTTCCCAGACAGGCGTGGAATCGGAGACGTGGGAGTCCCCGGTCTCTCCTCCTCTGGGCCTTCCAAGCCTGGCCAGGCATCCTGAGAGGGGAGGTAGTGATTTCTGCTGCTGAATTGCAGAGGTTCATGGGGCTTAGGCTCCCTCAGAACAGGTCGGCTTTCTTTTCAGACAGAGTTGGTCAGGGAGCAAAGCTGTGCTGTTCGGGGCCCACACAGTGGGGGCCTTTGAAGTGGATGTGCCCTGGCGGTGTGGCACTCTGGTTGGGTGCCTGAGGAAAGGTGGCCCTTGAGTGGGTTGTGCACCATTCCTGGGTCCTGTCTTTGTGGTTAAGGAGGGTAGACTGTTCACAGTCTCCAGGGCTACTCATTACACTGTTTACCAAACACTCTCTGGCTGACCTGATGAAAATCAAGAGCTGAAAAAATTTAAATGTGAGCTGCTGTCTGGTGAGCTCACGCCTCCCTTCCCTGCCCCAAGATTCTTCTGTCCACAGTTATCCCAATATGCTGCAGTTCTGTCTCAACCATCTGGGGATTACCAGGTTAGAGCCCAGGGCAAGGGGACCCAGCCAGGTGGGCGGTGTTGTGTGCCAGTCTCCCCTTTCTTGCCCAGAATGTTCTTATTCCTTTTGACTCACACGTCTCCCCGCAGCATCCTCATGGAGGCCTTGAATGGGCGCCGGTGTCACTTGGTTTCTCTTGATTCACTTGGGAAACTCTCATCTGTGTGCATTTAAACTTAATTCCAGAGTTTGGCAAACTCTTTGCTGAGGTTATACTAGTTGAGATATGAGGCCACTACATGAGAAACTTTTCTGTGGTGGTTTTTTTTTTTTCTTTTCTTTTGACAATTGTCTCGAAGCTTTAAAGAAACTGGCCATTAGGCTGATGCTGTTATTTGGGAAAGTAACATAACACAGAGGAGTAGATGAATGATTAGGGCTGCACTCTGTTCACCTCCCCACCCCCCCAGCCCCAGTAGAGTACAAACTCATTTGAATGGTAATGACCTTCTCAGTTCATGCTGTGCTGGGAACTGGAACTTTGTTATTTTTGGTCTAAGATGTAGAAGAGGTGGTTAGGGTATTCAGATAATATAAAACTACACGCATGTAAGAACCGGATCTGGGTTTTGGACCTAGCCTGCTGCAGTAAGGTTGGTTTTCCCTAGTTCTGGATGTCCAGTCCACGTCTGTGATGGCCAGGCCATCTGGAGTGGGAGCAGAGGGCCATTTGTCCTTCACTTCTGGCTTCTCCACTCACTTGAAGGTCTGCACTGACTGAATGACGGGTGGGTCCGATACTCAGGCCCCCCACTTCTGAAGGGGTCACCATTTGCTGGTTCCAGGATGATATGGAATATGGAAAAGAAGATGTAGGTTCCTTAATAGGAATGGCTCCTGTGTCGAGGGAGCACAGTAGCATTTACTGAGTGGTCTCTGCCACCCTCCCCTGAACCTCCCAGGTGACTCGGGCCTGCCTTATCTGCCATCAGAGGCCAGCCATAGATTATGTGGGTAATGACCATGTTCACATGAGCGTTAGCGCCGGCTCAGTTTTTTTCAAATGAGATTCTTTGGAGCTGCAGCTGGCTTCCAGAAGGCAGTGCAGCAATGCCTTAGTTACAGAGTAAGTTTACATTCCATGGGTGAATGGTCGTGGCAGTGATCCTTCACATACCTGGAAGCATTGCTGACTTCCGGCAACTGCAAATACCCCTGGTGGGCTCCAGTGGTGGGCTCTGGGGTGGTTGCGGGGCAGTCCTTCTGATGTTCAGTATTCAGATGATTATGCTACGCCCATTTACTGGAGCCAGTCTTCAGGAATTGCAAAATATTGTACGTAATGCAACATTTTTGGCCTAAGTGTAGCTCCACAGGTAACTTCTTAAGTGACAGTAGTCGTCTAAGTGCTCAAGTTTTGGTATTTTGATTAAAAACACACAAGAGCAAAAAAAAAAAAAAAAAAAAGACACTCCCTTTCCCAAAATACAGGCGTGTAGACCGGGAGGAGCACGGATGGAGATGGAGGAGCCCGGGGCTCTTGGCCAGCCTCTCCCTGCCTAACGCTGAGTGGAACAGTCAGCATATGGCTCAGTTTTCATGTCTGTAAAATGAGGGCTTTGAGGGTCTTCACCTTTTGAGAACCTGCTGAAAGCCGCGGACCCCATCCCAGAAAGCACATGTGGGCAGCTGCAGCAGCCTGGACCCAGGTCAAGAACTCCTGGGTCATCCAGCCTCTGAGTGCCCTCCCGCCTCTGAGAGTCCGTAACCCTATTGTCCCCATCATCTGGGGGCTAATAATAATGGCAAATTTATGTAGGGCACACAGTCTAAAGCCTTTTCACCTCTCGTTTTTGTCCTCGAAACGTTTCTGAGTGGTATGATGTTCCTTTCAGTGATGGAGAAAGGGGTGCCAGGCCTGACTGCCACTTGGATGGGGCCATGTAGTCACAGGGACTAGACTAGACCTGAGAGTAGACCTGGCTCTCCTGGTGCCGTCTTGGGGTTTTCCACTAGGTTTTGCATTCTTGGTGGCTGTCGCTGGGAGTTATGCTTGGCAGTGCAAAGGTCCCGGGATGTGTCGCTTGCTGAGGAAACTGTTCATCTGCTGAAAGGGCTGTTTTTTCCTCACTTTGGATCACTGATCTTTCTGCTCCACAGTCAAAGTGTTACTTATTCTGTCTGATTATTTTTCTTGTCATATTTTTCAATAGTGGGACTTGGATGTTTTGAGCAGACGTGTTTCATGTTTATTGATTTCAGGGTACGCTGAAATTATTTGGAGTTGCTTAGCACTTGAGAAACTTGTGAAATAAATGAGTGAAAATCCAAACGTTTGATTTGTTCCGTCCAAATATGTCCTCATGGAAGAGGCGCTCCCTGAAGCCTGCGAGGTGCCCAGAGCTGCTGGGTGGGTATGAGGGTTGGCAGTGGATTGTGCTAGCAACCATGGCTGTCAACAGGGACTTCTTGTGGCCTGGCCTGTTTCCTCACATTTTTATGGAATGATTTTCTCACTTTATTTTTTAACAGAGTGGTGTCTCAGCTACATAAACTCATGTGTTTAAAAGAACAATAAACTTAAAAAAAAAATATTATTTAGATGTTTCTATTTTATTGTTTTCACTCATAGCAACTATATAGGACAGAGGAGAATTGCCCCATAGGGTTTCCTAGCCTGAAGTCTTTATGGGAAAAGATCTCCAGGTCTTTTCTCCCACAGGGCGGCTGGTGGGTTTGAACTGTCGACCTTTTGGTTAGCAGCCGAGCACTCAACCACTTTGCCACCGGGGCTCCTGGAGCAATAAAGTTTAAAGCCTTACAGGTGCTAGATGGTTTATTACCAATGAAAATGATCATCGTATTAAAGACGATATGACTGCTCAGACGGGGAGATAATAAGGAATGTACACAGTAGGAGCCGCTTAGATGTATGCACGTGTGCAGGACTCAGCCTGTTCTCCTGTTTGCTGCATCTGGCAGCTGTAAGTATGTGGGCTGCCGTCATTCCCCATGGAGCCAGGGGGAGAGGGGTTTGTTTGTTCCTTTCACGATGTTACCTTTATGATCCCCAGGAGGCGAGGACGGCCTGCATAACCTCACCGGGTGGGACGTGAAGACCCACGTCGCGTGTCAGCCTCCCTAAGTGACTCAGTCGCCACAGAGAGGAGTTGGGGAGGCTGACGGCAGCCCATGAGTCTGCACAGAAAGCAGGAGTACAGTCCCCAAAAGCAGAGCGCTGGTCAGGAAGGGGGGCTGTCAGACGGCAAGGCCCAGGGTGGCGGGTCAGCGCAGGCTGCTGCCGCAGCGCAGGGACAGTGTCGGTTACCCACGTGGACATGTGGCTTGCACCTGCCCTACGCCTCCTTCATTAACCCTACTCGTGTTTATGAGCACTTACTCTGACCTGGAAACCTGCATTCGTGGACGGGCCTTTCTGGTCCAGCGGCCTCATGTCTGCGATTTAAATACTGATAGCGTGGCAGGGTTGTCAGCTGTGGCTTGGGACTCCATTAGGCTGTCGTGTTGAAGTGCCTGCTTTTTGTTTTAATTTTACTCCTTATGCTAAATGCCACTCCCATGGCCGCCAAGTGTGTGGGGTAGGGGCCATGGCTGAGGTGGGTGGAAGGCGGCCATCCTGGTGCCCAGCTCTACCCTCTGCTCTGGGATCCCGAGATTCAGGCGACTGCTCTGTATGCAGCTCAGTGGAGGGGGTGGGCCTAGAAGCAATGTCCTCTTATTGTGACAGGACCAGATAGGAGCGTACAGAGTGGGGGGGGAACTAGGAGGGCAGGTTTGGCTGCCCTGAGGACACTGCAGAGCTGACCTTCAGGCAGGTGACTTTGGAGTGGTTTTGTGGGATACACAGGTGCTGTCCGGGTGGAGGTGACAGCTGTAGAGAACGTGGCCTGCTGGGGTGGCATGAGGCGGGTCCTGATGGGGAGGGAGGGAAGGACGGGTGGGCAGGCCTCCCGTGATGACCTGTGTTGTATGCGGAGATCTGGGGTTTGGACTTTCTCTTGGAGGTCGGAGTTCATGGGGAGCCACCTCAGGGTATTGAACATATCAGGCTGAATCTCTGCGCGGAAGCAAGGTGACCGAGGTGACCGGTGGGAAGTCAGGATGCAGATAGGGTAGGGTGACACAGGTGGCTTATTGTAACCAAGGTCACCTATGTCCTGGAGGCTCCAGGTTAGCCATAGGTGTTCCCAGGAAACTAGCTGGACTCAAAGGAATGGGTATGTCTTCAGCCTTGACTCGGTTTTCTTTGCCTGTATTTACATTTTCGGTTGATAATGTAAAAGCTACCTGGCTCTGTTTCTCATTCCATGTGGTTTATGCTCACAGATCCATGCAGCTAGTCTGTAACTGTCATTGTGAGTCCCTGCAGAAAAGAGGTAACACTGCAGGAAGGTATCCGTGGTTAAAAACACGGACCGGAGTCAGCCAGCCCGGGCTGTGTTCTGGCAGGGAGGATCAGACGAGCCCAGAGCTCAGCCTGTGTGCCTGGTACGTGTGCTTGCTTAGGAACTTTGGTGTTTCTTGAGGTAAGGTGTCTACTTAAGTGAAATTGCCAGTGGATCACCATATAAAGTGCCCAGACTGATGTTATTTTATCCAGTTCTGTTGAAAATCCTTCCAAAACGTGTCGTGCTTTCTTCCAGCCAGAACCAAGTGTATTTACTGTTTTGACTTTTCCTTGGTGATGTGGGGTGGCTGTGGTGAACTGCACAGAGAAGCTGTCGGGTTGCTGACGTGGACGAGGCCTCGGGTTCTGCACAGAGTAAATACCCTCGCGTCCTGGCACTTGTAAGACTTCTCTCCCCTCCTCTCAGCACCTCTGAGCTCCTGTCTGCCTCTCTTCCCGTTTGTTTATCGGGGTGAAGGCCTGAGGCTGGATCCTCTCTGGGTTTTGAGGGCAGCCCTGCCACGCAGAGGCCTTGCTCCCCCTGGGTGGGTGATTCTGAGCCTGAAGCTTGAGCTTACAGGCAACAGAAAGCCCAGTGGGTTTGGTTGGGGGTGAAGGGATGTCCCTGTGACTAGACTGAGCGCCTCTCAGAGTTGGGAGGGAGCGAGCATGATGGTGATGATAGCTCACACTTAAACCAAAAAAACAAAACAAAACCCATTGCCATCAAGTCGATTACGACTCCTAGTGACTCTATAGGACAGAATAGAATTGCCCCATAGGGTTTCCAAGGCTGTAAATCTTTATGGAAGCAGACTGTTACATCTTCATCCTGTAGAGCGGCTGGTGGGTTCGAACTGCCGACCTTTCAGTTAACAGCCAAACGCTTAACCGCAGCACCACTAGGGCTGTGAAAAATACAAGAACCTGGAAACAAAATTTAAAGCTGAATGTACACTGATCACGTGTGTAAAATACAATTAAAATATATGCAGCGATGGTAGTTGAGGTTGTAGAAATACGGAAGGTTTCTCCTTGTTTTCTAGAGTGTACCATTGCCTTTTTACTGTTAGAATTAATATTTAGATAAGAAATGGACTTTATAATGAAAATAGGAGTCCCTAGGTAGGGGAGACAGCTAAGTACTCAACTACTAACTGAAAGGTTGGCGGTTCAGACCCACCCAGAGGTGCTTCAGAAGACAGGCCTCACGCACGATCTGCTGCGAAAGGTCACAGCCTTTAAGACCCTACAGAGCAGTTCTACTCTGCACACGTGGGGTTGCCACGAGCCAGAATCAGCTCGAAGGCAACTAACGGCAACAACAGAATGAAAATAAAGAGATGTAAAAACAACTTGATTGTGTAGGCACTTGCAGTTTGCCAAGAACTTTCCTGTAACCCTCGTTCTGCTTTCAGAACAACCTTGGTTTGCTCCCCTCATCAACATTCAGAGGAGAAGGAAGACCAGGGAGGGCTGCAGAGGTCGTGGCTTTGCCTGAGGCCGCCGGCGGGGACCCCACACCAGGAGCCCAAGCCGAGAGCTCCTCAGACTAGGGGGTCTCTGCCGGGGCCTGCCAGATGTCTGTAACGTATAGAATAAAGTGTGGCTGGTGTTTTGAAGTTTCCTATTGAACTGAATGAACTTTTATTATTGTAATATGATGCCCCCAAACTGTAGGTGGTGAACATTTTCATATTTTAAACCCTGCTTGTGTTCCCTTGTACCCAATTACGTGGTTGCCAACTGAGCGTGCCAGGACTGTGAATTGTGGTCTTGGGGGGAACCACAGCGAGCGGGCTCGGCTCCCTGTGCAGACCTCCAGGCCAGCTATTAGTGGGTTTGTAGCTGACTGACTTGCTGGAGGACAGAACCAGGCAGCCTGGGTGCCGCCTAGTACGGGCACGAGGGTGTTTTAATTAAGGGAGCACATTATGGCCTCTGTACCAATGAAGGTGTCATCAGAGAGGGAGTCTGCGTGTGCCAAAAAGGACCTGTGTCATGGGGGGCTGGGTCAGTGGGGAGGAGGTTCACCGTCCAGGACAGGCCTCTGAGTCTGGTTGAGATCCAGTCCCAGCTGCTGTTCACTGGGAGACCAGAGAGGAGGTTTTACATTCCTTGTCATTTGTCCTTGCTCCAAGGTAGTGTTAACTCCACTTTACAGGTCAATAAAGTGGAGCCTAGCCAGGTAGCCAGCAGATTACGTGACCTTCGCAAGGGCGCAGTCAGAGTTTACCTCAGCCTAACTAGAAGCCAGGCTGACTTTATCTTGCTGCCTGAAATAAGTGGATTCTGGGTCACCCGCCCACAAATATGAAAATAATCTTTCCAAGTTAGTCTTTCTTGTTCACCTCCCAGAAAGAAGAAAATGAGGCAAATTATGGGGTCTTTTGTTTTAAGACAGGATCTTTGCCTGCAACCAATTTTATTAAGATAATCCCAGTCAGCAATCATTTATGCAGTAGGGAGATAAGAAAAGGGAGTGGCTTCTAAACAGTCCAGCTGCTGGGCCTGTGAGGCCAGGGCTGGTGGGTGACTCGCCCGCCCGCTGTCCCCCGGCTGCTGCCCTCCCGGCGCCATGAGGGGGTAAAGCAGGCGCCCAAGGACGCCAGAGGCTGGGCCGGAACCTGGAGGGGTGCCATGCTGCGCCTCACCTTGCAACTAACTGCGTTTACAACATGCATCATATGCCTTTAAAAAGCAGTTAGTTGAGGGAGAAGAAATGACATTTCTGTGGAGCACGTTACACTTTGTAAAATTGGAAAAGCTGGTCACACTTGGTTGACATTGTGGCAGCAAATGAAGATCACCTGCAGGTAAGTCAGAGCAGGTATTCGTTTTTGTGCCTGTGATAAGCAGCATTTTTGTGTCAAAAGTGCCTTTCTTGTCTTTAAGGTATTTTAAAAATTGAAGGTACAAGAAAGAGGTGTATCTAGTCCAAGGTCATCCAGGTTGTGACTGGAGGGCTGGTGCCCATACCAGCCACATGCTGTCTTCTGTTCCCTAGGCTACGTGGTCCTGACTCTGTTATTCAGCTTTATTTCAGTATTTTAATTGCGCATTTTCCATTTTTGGATAAAAAGTCGTTAGAAGGATTTCTAGGGGTTGCATAACACTGTCGCTGTCATGAGGTGAAAACATCCCCCTACTGCCTGACATTCTGGGTTACTTCCACTTTTCTGTAGAGGGATCTGCAGTCTCCCAGGGATAGAAATCCTGGCTCCAAGCATATGGACACCTTAGAGTCTTTCGAAAGCCTGCTCTGCTGCTTGTAGGCTTATTTTTCTGGTGTTTATGAGTGAAAAAGCTGGGGGATTCTTTCTCTGGAAGGTGCCTTGCCTGGCCTTTGGAACTTCTGAATATCTGGGGGATAAGAAACTTTTGTGAGTTTCTTGCAGAGTCTCATTGTCTTCCTAAGTTTTTAGATGTCATTTTACTTGAATTGGATGCTTGACTTTCATAAGCAAGCAATCAATGGTCTTTTAAAAAGTCCTTATTTATTCATCACCTGAGCTGATGTTCTCCATTCCCAAGGTTGTGAGTTTTTGTGGTTTCACTCCATCATCAACTCAGTGGCCAGGATACTCTGAACCACATTATTTCCAAGAACTTACCATCGCGTTTTTTTTGCTAAGTATGCATATTGGGAAAGGCCACAGCAATCAGGACAGCCTGGGGGATCACGGGATTTGAGTTTGCCTGTGTAGCTTCTGGAAACCCTGGTGGCGTAGTGGTTAAGTGCTACAGCTGCAGACCAAAAGGTCAGCAGTTTGAACCTGCCAGGCGCTCCCTGGAAACTCCATGGGGCAGCTCTACTCTGTCCTATAGAGTCGCTATGAGTTGGAATCGACTCAACGGCACTGGGTTTGGTTTTTTGGTTTATGTGGCTTCTAGCTGCCACTCTCACAGACATTCCTAGCCCTGTTCATTGCTGAAGATCAAACGTCTCAGAGACTACTGGGAGGCTTCTAGTGTTAGTGCTGACAAGGGCTTTGCTCTCCTTCTTTTTCTGTTTGTTTTTTTCTGTTCTGAGGTCCACCGTGTTCCTCTACTGTGTCCCTCTGCCATGAACTGGGTTCACTGTCCACCTTCCACTGCCCCTTAGGTATTCACCCTCAGACTGGGTGGAGTCCTACTTTCCTGGTGGCTCATTTTCCAGGGTCTGTAAAGGAAAAGGTGCCCTTGCTAAAACCGAATGCTTAGCAGGCAGCGGCGGCGTCCCAGGTGGGGAGCAGAGGCAGGGCCAGGAGACCCATGCTCTTGCCCTGGTGTTCTCTCCCTTGGATTCTTGCTGTCTCCACCCTCTCCCCACTCTATACCCAGCCGGGCTGCTTCCCCTGTCCTCCTCTGGCCTGACCATGGGCAAGAGGTCTTTTTTATTGGTTCCTCTTATCCTTGTTAAAAAAGGAGGCTTTACTACTTGCTAAGGTAGAGCTAAAAGGAAATACAGACGGCACAGAAGCATAAACTCAGTTTTGTCTCCCAGGCACAGGCAGGGTTTGGTGCCAGCACTGCTGGGCTCCTCTAGCTGCCCCGGCTCTGCTAGCTGCTGCCTGGCTCCCCTCCACACCCGTTTCTTCTGTCAATAAAACAGCATTTTAGAGTAACGCTTCACTCTGTGCTTGGCAGTCTGTTTTATCACAAGTATGGAAATTGAACTTTGCCCTGGTTGCCACGGATGCCTAAACATGTCTGGGTTGGCTGTTGCCTAGGCAACTGGCTGAGCTGTTGGTTGTATGTGTGGTCAAACTCTGGCAGGCTGGTTGGAAGCCCCAAGCCATGCTTCAGGCTTCTCAGCTGAGCCAGATGGTGACTAGATAAGAAAAACCAAGCCCACTGCCATGGAGTGGATTCTGACTCAGAGTGACCCTATAGGACAGGGTAGAACTGCCCCATAGGGGTTTTTTTTTTTTTTTTAATAATTTTTATTGTGCTTTAAGTGAAAGTTTACAAATCAAGTCAGTCTCTCACATATAAACTTATATACACCTTACTACATACTCCCGTTTACTCTCCCTCTAATGAGTCAGCCCGCTCCCTCCTTCCAGTCTCTCCTTTCGTGACCGTTTTGCCAGTTTCTAACCCTCTCTACCCTCCCATCTCCCCTCGACAGGAGATGCCAACACAGTCTCAAGTGTCCACCTGATACAAGTAGCTCACTCCTCATTAGCATCTCTCTCCAACCCATTGTCCAGTCCATCCCATGTCTGATGAATTGGCTTCGGGAATGGTTCCTGTCCTGGCCAACAGAAGGTTTGGGGACCATGACCGCCAGAATTCTTCTAGTCTAAGACCATTAAGTCTGGTCTTTTTATGAGAATTTGGGCCCTGCATCCCATTCTCTTGCTCCCTCAGGGCTTCTCTGTTGTGCTCCCTGTCAGGGCAGCCATAGTTCTTCTGGTCTCAGGATGATGTAAGTCTCTAGTTCATGTGGCCCTTTCTGTCTCTTGGCCTCATAATTATCGTGTGATCTTGGTGTTCTTCATTCTCCTTTGATCCAGGTGGGTAGAGACCAATTGATGCATCTCAGATGGCCGCTTGTTAGCATTTAAGACCCCAGACGCCAAACTTCAAAGTGGGATGCAGAATGTTTTCTTAATAGAATTTATTTTGCCAATTGACTTACATGTCCCCTGAAGCCATAGTTCCCAAACCCCCGCCCTTGCTCCACTGACCTTTGAAGCATTCAGTTTATCTAGGAAACTTCTTTGCTTTTGGTCCAGTCCAGTTGAGCTGACCTCCCCTGTATTGAGTGTTGTCCTTTCCTTCACCTAAAGTAGTTCTTATCTACTATCTAATCAGTAAATAACCCTCTCCCCCCTCTCTCCCTCCCCCCCTCATAAGCACAAAAGAATGTGTTCCTCTCAGTTTATACTATTTCTCAAGATCTTATAATAGTGGTTTTGTACAATATTTGTCCTTTTACATCTGACTAATTCACTCAGCATAATGCCTTCCAGGTTCCCCATAGGGTTTTCAAGGCTGTAAATCTTCACGGAAGCAGCCTGCCATATCTTTCGCCCATGGAGCAGCTGTTGGGTTCAGCCTTTCAGCTAGCAGTCAAGTGCTTAACCACTGCGCCACCAGGACTCCTTTGGATGGTAACTGCCAAGCCCCAGAGACACGTACACTTAGGGTTCCTTTGTCTTTTCCAGGCTTCCCATTTCATGTCCCTGAGAAACCGCTGCTTAGCTGCCTAACTTGGCTGGGTGGCATGGCCTGGAACGGGGCCAGTTTATTTCAAGCCTGAACGTTTGTAACTGATGATGGAGCACGAGGCCTTAGCAGCCCTTGACCCAACTTTAGTCTGAGTTGAATGGGGTGCCAGGGCTCCTCTTTCTGTCTGTCGTGAGCCGTCAGCTTTCCTCTGCTTCCCAGACCTGGGCCTAGCCTGAGAGTCCCACAGAAGCAGGACCTCACAATGGGGCTAGAAGGATGGTTCTCTGGCCACCATGACCTTGGGAGGATGGGAAGGGCCTACACTGTTGAACTGATTCTCTTGATGGACAGAGTGTGATAGTTGGGGGTGGGGTGGAGGGCATTCCAGGCAGAAGAAAAAGCATTTTCGAGAACACAAAGGGTGCAAGTAATTTGGAGGGTGGGGTAGAGGCTGAGGAATGGTGTGTATGTGGGGGCTCAGCCGTTCTCTTTTCTTTCTGCCAAGTTGTACCCCCTCTCTCCTGCCACTTTCACGAAGCAGGGTGACAAAGTTAGGAAGGCTGAGCTGAATCTGCTTTTGGAGGAGTGGAGGTGGTTATTTGATGGGTAAACAAGCTGGGTTTGACAATGTCTAGATTACAGGAAAATTTGAGAATTTACCTAGCTAACGCTTGGGTCTGCCATCCAGATCCTTACTGTGGATTGGAGATCCTTACTGTGGATTGGAGATCCTTATGGTGGATTGGAGAGGCTTACCGTGGATTGGAGAGCCTTACGGTGGATTGGAGGGTCTTACCGTGGATTGGAGAGCCTTACCATGAAGAGAACTTGAAGCACTTACTGATAAAGATCAAAGACCACAGCCTTCAATATGGATTACACCTCAACATAAAGAAAATAAAAATTCTCACAACTGGACCAATGAGCAACAGCATGATAAACGGAGAAAAGATTGAGGTTGTCAAGGATTTCATTTTACTTGGATCCACAATCAACAGCCATGGAAGCAGCAGTCAAGAAATCAAAAGATGCGTTGCATTGGGTAAATCTGCTGCAAAGGACCTCTTCAAAGTGTTGAAGGGCAAAGATGTCACCCTGAAGACTAAGGTGCGCCTGACCCAAGCCATGGTATTTTCAATCGCATCATATGCATGTGAAAGCTGGACAATGAATAAGGAAGACCGAAGAAGAATTGACGTCTTTGATTTGTGGTGTTGGCGAAGAATATTGAATATACTATGGACTGCCAAAAGAACAAACAAATCTGTCTTAGAAGAAGTACAACTAGAATGCTCCTTAGAAGCAAGGATGGCGAGACTGCGTCTTACATACTTTGGACATGTTGTCAGGAGGGATCAGTTCCTGGAGAAGGACATCATGCTTGGTAAAGTACAGGGTCAGTGGAAAAGAGGAAGACCCTCAACAGGATGGATTGACACAGTGGCTGCAACAATGGGCTCAAGCGTAACAAGGATTGTAAAGATGGCTCAGGACCGGGCAGTGTTTCCTTCTGTGATACATAGGGTCGCTATGAGTTGGAATGGTCTCAACGGCACCTAACAACACCATGGATTGGAGATCCTTACCGTGAATTGGGGTGTTGTGGGGCACTTCACTTAAATATCTCATCGGTCACCTCTGGGTGTTATGTGCCACTCTTATTTAACTTATCTAAAGGAACTTTTTTTTTTTTTAAAGGAATTATGTCCAAAGCAATTTACATCTTCCTGCAGTTTATTTTGTCTGGTTGTGTAAGTAGAATTTCTTCTTGAAAAAATTAACTTGGTGAATCAATGGAGTGATAGGTGTCTCCTTGTATGAAGACTGAGTTAAAGGGCTGTTATAGTAAATTTCAGACTCACCCTTTTTTATTTCATCATTAGTGCTGCTCGTATTTCCTTTTGGGTTCATTTCCTTCTGCCTTATGCAAGTGTGGGCCTGAAGTTGATCTGTGGGCTGTCTTGTCACTTCCCTTTAAACACAGGCAAGTCCTTGAGGGTTTTTTTTTTTTTTTAAATCAGTGTGGTGTCTTGTCCAATCCCTTTAAAGCTCAGACAAGTCACTTTCCTTGAGGGTTTTTTTTTTTGTGCTCATCTCCAGAATTTCTATTTTAGACTTGTGCTTTCTGTCTGCTACTGCTAGCAGGAACTTGCAGGTTGACGAAATTTAGAAATAGTTTAAAATAACATGCCCTCTTACGAACAAGAGGCAGAGGACGAAAACCTCCTGAAATCCCTGCCCTGTGAAAGCTTCATGTTAGCAGTGTGTCTAGGGGAGCCAGAAAGCCCAGCCTTGGAGGACGCTTCCTGTCTGCCCCCTTGGAACTCCTGGGAGTGATGAGGGAGGGTGGGAGGGAGGGGCTTCCTGCTGGGGGTAGAGCTGGTGAGTGGCTGGGATCCACAAAGGCCCTGCGCCCAGGTCCCTCTGCAGGCTCCTGCTGCTGGAGGAGGGCCTGCTCTGGGCCTCGACCTGGCACCTGCAGGGGGGGCCTCTCTCAGGAGCAGTGGGACAGGGTTGATCCTGTGTTGAGGACTGGCCATGGGGCAGCCCCAGGGCCATGTGCCTAAAGGTGTGTGTGGAACCCAGCAGGCAGGTGGTTGGGGTTCAAATCCCAGCTCTGCAGTTTATTGTGTGACTTTGGGCAAGTTACTTACATGCCTCAGTTACCTCACCTGTAAAATGGGGGGTAATGTGTACCAGATAGGCTTGGTATAAGGATTAGGTGGGCGCATGTATGTCATGCACTTGGGACATGTGGTGCTTAGAACCATGTAGCATGGCTATCCTCCTGCCTCAGAGTCCCCAACATCCTGGGACACACTCTTGGTTTCCATTGTACAGTCAAGGGAATAGGCTTAGAGGAGCTTAACAACTCTTCAGACCCAGCTCTGTCTCAAGGTTTTCTCTTAAGTGCCCCCGTAGCCCCCCACAGGGACCCTGGCTCCCCAGGAAGTTAGGGAGCACCCACTCACTCAGGTCTGTGCCCACAAGTCCCTTCCCCACACACATATTCTATTTATATGTTATTGTATAAATGAAGGAGCCCTGGTGGCGCAGTGGTTAAGCGCTTGGCTGCTAACTGAAAGGTCCATGTTCGCACCCACCAGCCCCTCCATGAGAGAAGATGTGGCAGTCTGCTTCTGTAAAGATTACAGCCTTGGAAACCCTATGGCACAGTTCTCTGTTCTCTAGGGTCACTGTGAGTCGGAATCGACTCGATGGCTGTGGGTTTGGTTTGGGTTTGGTATATAAATGATGCTGGGGTTAAGATTAATAAAATACCAATTTATTTTAAATCTTGAATTTACAGTAATCTTTTGTTGTCTTGCTTTCGTCAGTCATTGTATGCCAAAAGTACTGTCATCTAGGGAGCTAGGGACCTTACTGATCTTGAAAAAGGGTCCTTCTCTGGGGGGGAGGAGTACCTGGGTCATACGGAAGGTTAGCACCCTGGACTGTTCGAGTCAACCCCGAGTTGCCTCAGAAGAAAGGCCTGGTGATCTGCGTCCGAAAAACCAGCCACTGGAAGCCCTTAGGAGCACAGTTCTGCTCTGACGCGCCTGGTGTCGCCAGGAGCCAAGATCTGCTTGATGGCAGCTGGCTTCTGGTTTATCGAGGGGGTGGGTAGTTCAGCGTGTGTTTCTTGTTTCTTTCCTGCTCTGTGTTTTGGTTTATGCTCTCTCCCTGCCACCCGCGTGTCTCCTGGGTCAGGGCATGTTGGTGAGAGGGAGTCCCCGGGGTGGCAGTGCTGAGTTGTCAACTGGGAGCAAGGCTGGGAGTCCAGAATCCAAACCAGGTGTAAACCAGGGGCGTGTCTAAGGCCTCAGGGGGGCCCAGAAGGGGCTTACATTCGAGGGGCCAGAAGGAATTCCGCTGGACTCCTCCGTGATCTGAGGGTCCCTATCCCAGCTCACTCCCTGGTGGACCTGTCTCTCCTGGGCTGCCTTCAGGGTGAGTGAGTGTTTTGTTTTGTTTTTATTAACCAATTCTTGTACTTCTTTCTGCTACCTCCTTCACCTGGGGCTCTAGTTGCACAGTGCAACCCGGATTCAAACCACAGGCGTAAAGGCTGGGCACTGCCCATGGCTAAGCCAGTGACTGATTACATGGTGGCCAGCCCCGGAGGAGCCTTCTCTTTTGTAGGAAAGCTCTACTGTCCCTTAGAGCTTGCTGTGTGATTTTACCGCCCTGCTCACCTAACCTTGGTCGTTGGTGTTCCCAGCCATGTGATGAAACTCAGCAGTGTTTACTGACCTGTGTTTGGGCCTCAGATTCCTTAGATTTCATGGAATCAGATTCTGCCCCCCCCCGAATAGGTTCACATATTTTTGCATGTAATTTTGATGAATTCATAAGCCCTCATTTATTTATTCAGCAAATATCTGAATGTCTATCATTTGCCAGGCCTGGTTCAAGGCAGCGAGGTTACAGTGTGAACAAAATAGACAAGACCTGACGTTCTGGTTGGGGGACCGTAATGAACAATCCCTACTCCAGTGCAGGGGGAGGGCAGCCTTGGTGGGCTGCAGGGCCAGCCCTGGTCCTGTCCGCTTGGACACCAGTCTCCTTGCCACCCTCCCAGGTCACATTTGCCTTTCTGAACTGGCCATTACCTGAATGGCTTTGTTGTTGTTTTTGTTGTTAGGTGCTATTGAGTTGGCTCTGACTCACAGCGACCCTATGCACAGTAGAACAAAACGCTGCCCGGTCCTGCGCCATCCTTACAATCGTTGTTATGCTTGAGCCCATTGTTGCAGCCACTGTGTCAATCCATCTCATTGAAGGTCTTCCTCTTTTCCGCTGACCCTGTACTTTACTAAGCATGATGTTCTTCTCCAGGGACTGATCTCTCCTGACAACATGTCCAAAGTATGTAAGACGCAGTCTCGCCATCCTTGCTTCTAAGGAGCATTCTGGTTGTGCTTCTTCCAAGACAGATTCGTTCATTCTTTTGGCAGTCCATGGTATATTCCATATTCTTCGCCAACACCACAATTCAAAGGCATCAATTCTTCTTTGGTCTTCCTTATTCATTGTCCAGCTTTCACATGCATATGATGTGATTGAAAATACCAGGCCCACCTTAATCTTCAAGGTGACATCTTTGCTTTTCAATACTTTAAAAGAGGTTCTTTGCAGCAGATTTGCCCAAAGCAATGAGTCTTTTGATTTTTTGATTGCTGCTTCCATGGGTGTTGATTGGGATCCTAGTAAAATGAAATCCTTGACAACTACAACCTTTTCTCCATTTATCATGATGTTGCTTATTGGTCCAGTTGTGAGGCTTTTTGTTTTCTTTATGTCGAGGTGTAATCCGTAGTGAAGGCTGTGGTCTTTGATTTTCATCAGTAAGTGCTTCAATTCCTCTTCACTTTCAGCAGGCAAGGTTGTGTCATCTGCATAATGCAGGTTGTTAATGAGTCTTCCTCCAACCTTGATGCCCCGTTCTTCTTCATATAGTCCAGCTCCTGGAATTATTTGCTCGGCATACAGATTGAATAAGTATGGTGAAAGGATACAACCCTGATGCACACCTTTCCTGACTCTAAACCAGTCAGTATCCTCTTCTTCTGTCTGAACAATTGCCTCTTGATCTGTCTATGTACAGGTTCCTCATGAGCACAATTAAGTGTTCTGGAATTCCCATTTTTCACAACATTATCCATAATTTGTTATGATCTACATAGTCAGATGCCTTTGTATAGTCAATAAGACACAGGTAAACATCCTTCTGGTATTCTCTGCTTTCAGCCAGGATCCATCTGACATCAGCAATGATATCCCTGGTTCCACGTCCTCTTCTGAAACCAGCCTGAATTTCTGGCAGTTCTCTGTCGATATACTGCTGCAGCCGCTTTTGATTGATCTTCAGCAAAATTTTGTTTGCCTGTGATATTAATGATATTGTTCTATAATTTCCGCATTCGGTTGGATCATCTTTCTTGGGAATAGGCATAAATATGGATCTCTTCCAGCCAGTTGGCCAGGAAGCTGTCTTCCATATTTCTTGGCATAGACGAGTGAGCACCTCCAGCGCTGCATCTGTTTGTTGAAACATGTCAGTTGATGTTCCATCAATTCCTGGAGCCTTGTTTTTCGCCAATGCCTTCAGAGCAGCTTGGACTTCTCCCTTCAGTACCATTGGTTCCTGATCATATGCCACCTCTTGAAATGGTTGAATATCAACTAATTCTTTTTGGTGTAATGACTCTTTGTATTCCTTCCATCTTCTTTTGATGCTTCCTGCGGTGTTTAATATTTTCGCCATTGAATCTTTCACTATTGCTACTCAAGGCTTCAGTTTTTTCTTCAGTTCTTTCAGGTTGAGAAACATCGAGTGTGTTCTTGCCTTTTGGTTTTCCATCTCCAGGTCTTTTCAGATGCCGTTATAATACTTTACTTTGTCTTCTTTAGCTGTCCTTTGAAATCTTCTGTTCAGTTCTTTTACTTCATCAGTTCTTCCTTTTGCTTAGCTGCTTCATGTTCAAGAGCAAGTTTCAGAGTCTCCTCCAATGTCCGTCTTGGTCTTTTCTTTCTTTTCAGTGACCTCTTGCTTTCTTCACGTATGGTGTTCTTGATGCCATTCTACAACTCATCTGATCTTTGGTTATTAGTGTTCAATGTGTTAAATCTATTCTTCAGATGGTCTCTAAATTCAGGTGGGATGTACTCAAGGTCATATTTTGGCTTTCGTGGACTTCTTCTGATTTTCTTCGGTTTCAGCTTGAACTTGCATATGAGCAATTGATGGTCTCTTCCACAGTTGGCGCCTGGTCTTGTTCTGACTGATAATATTGAGGTTTTCCATCATCTCTTTCCACAGATGTAGTCTATTTGATTTCTGTGTGTTCCATCTGGTGAGGTCCGTGTGTATAGTTGCCGTTTATGTTGGTGAAAGAAGGTATTTGGAATGAAGAAGTTTTTGGCCTTGCAGAATTCTATCATTCGATTTTCAGCATTGTTTCTATCACCAAGGCCATATTTTCCAACTACTGATCCTTCTTCTTTGTTTCCAACTTTCGCATTCCAATCAGCAGTAATTATCAATGCACCCTGATGGCATGTTCGATCAATTTCAGACTGCAGCAGCTGATTAAAATCTTCAATTTCTTCATCTCTGGCCTTAGTGGTTGGTGTGTAAATTTGAATAATAGTTGTATTAGCTGGTCTTCTTTGTAAGCATGTGGATATTATCCTATCACTGACAGTGTTGTACTTCAGGATAGATCTTGAAGTGTTCTTTTTGACAATGAACAACACCATCCGTCTTCAATTTGTCATTGCTGGCATAGTAGACTATATGATTGTCCGATTCAAAATGGCCAATACCAGTCCATTTCAGCTCACTAATGCCTGGGATATTGATGTTTATGCGTTTCGTTTCATTTTTTTTTTAATGATTTCCAATTTTGCTAGATTTGTATTTCCTACATTCCATGTTGCGATTATTAATGGATGTTTGCAGCTGTTTCTTCTCATTTTGAGTCATGCCACATCAGCAGATGAAGGCCCCAAAAGCTTTACTCCATCCACGTCATTAAGGTTGACTCTACTTTGAGGAGGCAGCTCTTTCCCAGTCATCTCTTGAGTGCCTTCTAACCTGGGGGGCTCACCTTCCAGCACTATATCAGACAGTGTTCCGCTGCTAGTCATAAGGTTTTCACTGGCTAATGCTTTTCAGAAGTAGACTGCCGGGTCCTCCTTCCTAGTCTGTCTTAGTCTGGAAGTCAGCTGAAACCTGTCCTCCATGGGTGACCCTGCCGGTATCTGAATACCGGTGGCATAGCTTCCAGCATCACAGCAACACACAAGCCCCCATAGTACGACAAACTGACAGACTCATGGGGGTGAATGGCTTTAAAAATCTGGTATTTACTGAGGCTTATTTTGCGCCAGGTGTCTTACCTTTCCACATGTGGTTACATTTATCCTTATAACTCCTTTGTTCTGCAGGTGAGAAACCTGGCTTAGGGAGGTGGAGTGCTGGCCTCGTGGCTAGGAAGCGGTGCGCTGCCTTTGACCTGTGTGCAGCTAGGGGTTGTGGGAGTCAGCAGCCAGGCTTGAGGACATCATCAGAAATGCGACAAAATAAGTGTAAGCTCGTTGATCACAGCATCACCGTAAAAAGGAAAAACCAGCAAGAACCCGGCTATCCAGAATAGGGGGATGGTTTAATTATACATTTAAGAAGAAGAAAAGCAAGTTAACATTTGGGTATAATACTTCGCGAAAGAGAGTTCAGTAGGTCCAATTAAGAACTTTTAGTAAGTGCTTGCTTTATGGAGCTGTAGCGTCTTTGGATACATCCTGTTTAAAAATTCGAGTTTTAAATGATATATCTCATAAATTGGAGATTTGTGTTTACAGCCTAAATAAGGAGCTTGTCCTGGACTACCTCCATTCTCTGGCTGGCTTTTTTAATCAAAAGTTTCATGTTTACATGAGTAGAATTGCTTGTTCAAGGATGGAAGACGTACTTTGAGGCCTCTACATGGTGGACAGTTCAGACACTTAAAGTTATTTTATATATTTATATTTCCATATATATTATATGGAAACTCTGGTAGCATAGTTGTGAAGTGCTGTGGCTGCTAACGAAAAGGTCGGCAGTTCGAATCTGCCAGGCACTCCTGGGAACCTCTATGGGGCAGTTCTGCTCTGTCCTATAGGGTCGCTATGAGTCAGAATCGACTCGATGGCGGTGGGTTTGGTTTTTGTTTTGTATATTATATGTACATGTTCTTTATTTTCTAGCGGTTAGCAAAATCACATAATCCCATCCTTAGTTCCAAATAATTGCCTAGTGAATGAATTTGAAATGTGTATTATTTTGTGCTTGGCTGAGGAGATTTATATGTACCCTGGCTTTTCCAAACCTGGCAGTTGTTTTCTTGTTTTAACTTTTCGGGCACTGCCCAGTGAACAGAGTAACTTCCTGAGAAGTTCCTCTAAAAACTTTGTGTGTTCTGTAGACCGCGGAATGGAACAGCGTTTGCGTTACCGACTCAGCCCTGGTCTAACGGCATCACTATTCTAACTGGACGCTTGCAAGCTGCTAGCCTCCTGGCACCAACAGCTGCTAGTTCTTTAAATATTTCCGTTAAGAACTAGCTCTGCCTCCTTGTGCGGCGTGCCACGACCTAACGTCAAACGCAGACCGCACCTTCGGGGCTACTTCGAAACAGGACCAAACGCCGGGATTAAGTTTCTCTACAGACAACTCACATCCATAGGGAGGGTTGGACTGGGGGGGCCTGGTGCTGAGTGACTGGGACAGTGTCCAGTCATCCTCCCTGGGGGGGCCTGGTGCTGAGTGACTGGTGCAGTGTCCAGTCATCCTCCCTGGGGGGGCTTGGTGCTGAGTGACTGGTGCAGTGTCCAGTCATCCTCCCTGGGGGGGCTTGGTGCTGAGTGACTGGTGCAGTGTCCAGTCATCCTCCCTGGGGGGGCTTGGTGCTGAGTGACTGGTGCAGTGTCCAGTCATCCTCCCTGGGGGGGCTTGGTGCTGAGTGACTGGTGCAGTGTCCAGTCATCCTCCCTGGGGGGGCTTGGTGCTGAGTGACTGGTACAGTGTCCAGTCATCCTCCCTGGGCACTTGGGTCCAGAACAACCTCCAGGGTGGGAGGGAGAAGTCACCCCCTTTGTACCACCAAGGAGAGGTTGTGGGAAGCAGTGTCCTGGGGCCAGCCAGGAGGCAGTCCAAAATGGTGCTTCCAGTCTCAAGGGGTGAGGCAGAGTTGTGGGGAGTCCAAATAAGATGGAGACTGGGGATCAGCATGGAGTGGTTGGTTGCGACAATGGAGAAGCTTTGCAGCAAACCTGGAGAGATTTCTGAGCCAAAGAGGAGACAGCCGTCGTGGCTACAGGTATGGATGTGCAGGGCTCAGTTGCGGGCTGCAGAGGAGCCCACAGACCCTTCATAAGTCAGGATTGTGCATGTGGGACCCTCCCTTGGACCTCCTTCAGTTGTGACCCTCCCCACTGGCCGAGGAATCAGAGGCCAAGGGGTTGTGCGTCCCTGAAACCTCTGCCTCCCCACGGCCTGTCCCTGTGACCCCTAGCTCACTCATGAGACCTGTGTGGGCCTCTTCTCCTCGGTGGACTCTGCCCCGTGTGCACACTCCTTGGACTGAGAGGAGGCCAAACACTGGCCATTTGTAGGCCGCACGTGTGGACAGAGTGGAAGTGCAGGGTGATGCATTTACACTTGTGCATGTGAGGATCCTCACTGGCCAGGACACTGCTGATGGATTCATGTGTGTCTTTGGTTTCTTGAAATAATAAATCCATGTTTATTTATTGGATATGCTTGTCTCACAAGATCTCTTCTCCTCCCAGTGGCTAGCTTGTTTAATCTCTTTTATATCTCAGTAGAGATTGACTGAAGATACTCAAGATACAACCTACACTAATCCTCCCTCATTAACACAACAAAGGCAACCCATCCCCAAGTGGGATTATAACCACAGGCCTAGAGGTTGGGATTTTTTACAACACGTATTTTGGGGGCACATAATTCAGTCCATAACACTGCCAAACTTAAAGTGCCTGTATTGTGTTACCTTCCCACCAGTAGTGTGTGGGTGTTCTAGTTCCCCTGCGTCCTTGCCTCCATTGGTATGGTCAGTCTTTTTAGCCACTCCACTAAGTCTATAGTAGCGTCTCATTGTGGTTTTAGTTTGCATTTCCTTAGGGACTTAGGATGTTGAACGTCTTCTCATGTGCTTATTTTCTGTTTGTGTATCTTCTTTGGTGAAGTATCTATTCAAACAGTTTACCCATTTTCAAAATTGGGCTGTTTTATTAGTTTTGAGATTTCTTTATATTTTTATGTATTTATATTTCTTTATATTGTGGACGCAAGCCCTTTATCAGATACGTGATTTGCAAATATTTTCTCCCGGTATGTTGCTTGTCTTTTCATTTTCTTAACATTGTCTTTTGAAGAGCAGACAGTTTAAAATTTGATGAAATCAGTTTGTTTTTTTATGGTTTGTGCTCTTATGGTTGTTGCCGTATCAAAAATCTTTGCCTAATCTCAGGACACAAGGGTTTTAGCAGTTTTATAGTTACTATTTAGGTTTGTGATTCACTTTGAGTTATGATGTGAGGTATAGATTGAAGTTTATTTATTTATACGTGTAAATATCCAATTGTTATCAGTACCATTTGTGGAAAAGTCCCCCAAACTTAGGGGGAAACTTTTTAATCAGTAAAACCCCAAGGTCTAGGAATTGTGGTTTGAAGCATGGACTCTTCACTTTCATGAGCGTGCACTGTTCTCATCTGCACAGCCTGACGGTGTCTTTATTTCACGTGTGAGTCCTCAGCCCCTGAGCAGCAGGCCTTTACCACAGGATAGCATGTGTGGGAGGGGCCAGGAGGTACCTGGCGGTCCGAAGTCTCTCTCCCTAGGCAGTTTCTGGTGTGTGTGTGTGCACGCGTGCACTGTCTCGTTTTCAGAGGTGACTGGGGAGGCCTGCCAGGTACAGAGAGGTGAAGGGGCAACAAGCCTTCTGTGCCTGAGTGGGTAGAGTAGGGCCCAGGCTGGGGACATGGCTGCTGCTGAGGAAGGTGGGAGGGTGTTCCTCACTGGGTGTGTGACCTGCTGTCAGGCCAGGGAAGGTGCTGTTCTCACTGAACGCCCTGTGCAGGACTGGGGAGCCAGCCTTCTTTTCCCCTCAGCCACAGAGCCTCTTTGTTCCAGGAGGTGGTGCAGCCTTTGTCTGCTTTTTACCCTGTGGACTGGTCATGTATGGGATTCATATACTGCCGGTACTGCTAGTATTGCCCTCGTACCACCTCCACCACCACCTAGCAGAAAGAGCTTCTCCTCCGCTCTAACCACTTCATGTGTATGACCCATGTAGTCCCCACAACAACCTGACCAGGTAGCTACTGCCCATTTTACAGACAAGGAAATTGAGGCACAGAGAAGGTGCAAGATGCCTTTAGGCCATGCTTTGCATTGTTGAGTATTGGAGAGGTTTGGTTTAACTTTTTTCATGAACTCGTGTCAACCAAAATATTAAGTGGCTCTCTCATCTGGGTCTTCATTTCCTTGGGCAGTGAGGAGTGTTTGGACTGTTTGACCAGATTCAAGATTTTAGTGGCCCGCAGTGGGTTTATGTTAAACTCCAAACTTGTGATCTGGCCCTTGCTCACCCCCTCAGCTTCATCTCTTGCCACGCGCCTCAGTTTCTTGCTTCTCTCCCTCCTCAGTGCTTTCCACAAATCCTGCTATGAATGCTCTTTCTTCCTGTCTTTGCCTGCTGGACTCCTACTCATCCTTCAAAACCCAGCTGTCCTGCTCCTGGGCTACAGTATTTCGCACATATGGTGTGGTGACTGACCACTTGTTTGTCTCCTCCGTTGGGCTAGGAGCTAGATGAGGTGGAGGGCACGGATAGGCCTTTTTTTTTATTAGAATCCACAGTTCTTAGCTCTGTGCTGGGAGATAATAGACAGTCAGACATTTGTGAATGAACAGATGTGTGCTTGGGTAATGCGGAGCCCCTGTAGTTATAAGGCTGTCGATTCTTTGAGTCAGAAGGTCAGCGCTTACACCCCTTAGCCGAAACCTGCTGGTTTGTGAGCAGCCAGGGGCCTGGTGTGCTTAGGGCTGCCCTCAGGGGAAGTGATGTTGTTTCATGCATTTGAAAGACATCATTCAGTGATTTGTTTAGATCTGGAGTTAGGCTTGCATGGATTTTTATCTCATCTGTGAAGAGGGTGAGTTTTCTGTTGCATTAAGAAACATGCTATTTCCTTGGTCATCTTTTAGATCACGGATTTAAGTTTCTACATTTTTTTTTCTCCAAATGTTACAGAAATACCGCAAGTCGATGGCTTTAACAAAAAAAAAAAAGAGAAATTTAATTCTTAGCGTTAACGTAGGCTAAAAGTCCAAAATCAGGGCATCAGTTCCAGGGGAAGGCTTTCTCTCTCTGTCAGCCTTCTCATCAGTCTTCCCGAGGACTAGGAGCTTCTCCACGCAGGGACTCCAGGTCCAAAGGACTTGCTCTGCTCGCGGCACTGCTTTCTTGGTGGTATGAGGTCCTGCACTCTTGCTTGCTTCCATTTCCCTTTATCTCTTGTAAGATAAAAGGTGGTGCAGACCACACCCCAGGGAAACTCCCTTTATATTGCATCAGGTAAGTGACTTTAGTAAGGATGTTACAATCCCACCCCAGACCTCTTTAACATAAAATTATTATCACAAAATAGAGGACAGCCACACAATACTGGAAATCATGGCCCAGCCAAATTGATACAGACGTTTTTTGGAGGGGATAATTCAATCCATGACAGTTACCATGTGATGTCATGGTAGTTTTTATGGTAAATCAATAAATACTTGGAGTTTTTGAAAATATTTCTTTGGAATATGGGCGCATACACGGGTTAGAGTGGATCGAGTGTAATGTGGTGTCTATCTCTGAAGGGAAGGAAGCTTGGCGAGAAACGTTAGCTGCGCTGTGTCTGAACAGAGAACTATTTAGCAGCGTCTTGGTGCCTTCGCTGAGTCTGAGCCTGGATGCCTGCAGCGACAGGATTTGCTCCTCAGCTGCTGCAGTTAAAGGGGCAGCTAGACTTTGGGCCGATGGACCCTGAGGCTGGGCTTCTATGAGCTGTTGAGATTTGAACTGTTGAACTAAATTTTCAGTTTAACATAATGCGTTTTTCACTTTCGTTATTAGGTGGTGCTTGTTAGGTGCTGTCGAGTCGATTCCGACTCATGATGACCCTGTGTATAACTGAACAAAACACTGCCTGGTCCTGCGCCATCCTCACAGTTGTTGCTACATTTGAGCCCATTGTTGCAGCCACTGAATCGATCCATCTCGTTGAGGGCCTTCCCCTTTTCCGTTGACCCTTTAACAAGCATGAGGTCCTTCTCCAGGGACTGATCCACCCTGATAACATGTTCAAAGTATGCGAGATGAAGTCTCCCCATGCTCACTTCTGAGGACCGTTGTGGCTGTACTTCTTCCAAGGCAGATTTGCTCGTTCTTCTGGCAGCCCGTGGTATGTTCAGTATCCTTGGTCAGCGCCACAATTCTGAGGCATCCGTTCTTCTTTGTCTTCCTTAGTCATTGTCCAGCCTTGGCATGCGTATGAGGTGACTGAAAACACCATGGCTCTCGTCAGGTGCATCTTAGTAGGAGGCAGGATTAATTAATCTCACTTGTCTACTTCTAATTTCTGGGTTAAGCACTTGGCTGCTAACCAGAAGGTTGGTGGTTTGAACCCACCCAGTGACTCGAACCTCGATGAGATGAATTGACACAGTGGTTAGCGATCTTCTTCTGTAAAGATGACAGCCAAGAAAACCCTGTGGGGCAGATCTGCTCTGTCACATGGGTCGCTATGAGTTGAAATTGACTGGACGGCAAACAACAACAACGGGGGGAGGTGAGGGAAAGACAAGTTTGAGTTGTATCTTTATGACGATAAGTCCGGGTTTTATATGGTTGTGGTCTACTCTCGCTCTTGGCATGGGTCTGCCTTTCTCAGGCTGAGTGCCCCTCCAGGTGAGGAGCCTCCTTGGGCTCTAAGTGGTTCATCTCTGCGGAGGGCCTCCTTGGGCTCAAACCTCTTCATCTCTGCAGAGGGGCCTCATGGCGCCCATGAATGAAGACCCTTCTGTGACTGTCTTCTCCCTGTCTTTGATGCCTGGGACAACCCTCCACTTCCTAAATTGTTTTTCTTTCCATGTTCTTTCGAAATGGGTATTTTGCAATGTGACTCCCAGAGGTTTTAAAATAAAGAATAAAGGTGCGACTGTGCTTATGAACATGGTGCCATGGGGGTGTGTTGTGGTTGCTCCTGAACCCAGAGTGGGTGGTCTTAAGCCACCGTGGTCAGTGGCTGGCAAGTCCCTCAGGGAAGAATGGGCTGTGGCTAGGGGTGTAGTCTAGGGTTTGGAGTTCTCTGCGGAAAACTCTCTGGCCTGTGGCTAGGGGTGTAGTCTAGAGTTTGGAGTTCTCTGCGGAAAACTCTCTGGCCTGTAAAGTGACAGCAGTGGTCAGTGTTGAAGAACCTGCCAGGTGGCAGGGACTTCACACACTATATCCAGCCCTCACAGTGGCTCTGCAGGGTTAGTACTGCTACCTCCTTTTTGCATATGAGGAAAATGGAGACTCAGAGAGATGGTTAGGAATTTGTTGAAGGTCACATAGCTAGTAAGTGACAAGTGCAGCATTTAAATGCAGGTCTGTCCCTGTCTTTCCAGTATACCATGGAGCTGGTAGGGTGGCACCCTTGATCTTCTGGCACAGCCCTGCCTCTCAGTGTGCCAGCGGGTCCCTGCCAGGCTGGAGAGAACAGAGCCTGGGATGTGAACACATGGCCTGCCCTTACACACAGAGAGCTCCTCAAGGCTGTCCAGGTGATGTCTGAGTGTTGGAGGAAGAGGCCCTTTCCTGTCCTTCCTGTGTTCATCTGGACGCCACACTGTGCATAGCTCTGTCCTGGTCCCTGAGTGTGCACAGATGCAGACATGCACACCCAGCATGGCAGTGCCTTCCCTCATTAACTCAGTATTAAGGGTGTGGTGGACCCTGCAGGCTGTCCGTGTGGCCTGAAGGGAGAGTGCTGTGGGCTGTGTGGGGGAGTTAGTCAGGGAAGGCTTCCTGGAGATAGTGGAGATAAACGTATATACATAATACATAGAACAAATCTGTCATGGAAGTAGAGCCTGAATGCTCCTTAGAAGTGAGAATGGCAAGACTTCGTCTCACATACTGTGTACCTCTTATCAGGAGGAACCAATTCACGCTTGGTAAAGTAGAGGGTCAGTGAAAAAGAGGAAGACCCTCGATGAGATGGATTGACACAGTGGCTGCAACAGTGGGCTCAAGTATAGCAATGATCGTGAGCATGGTGCAGGACCAGGCAGTGTTTTGTTTTGTTGTACATGGGTCGCTATGAGTGGGGACCAACTTTGATGGCATCTAACAACAGTACATATACGTACACATACGTATCTACATGTATATGTATTAAATAACAAACAAAAAAACATTGCCATTGAGTCGATTCTGACTCATAGTGACCCTGTAGGGCAGAGTAGAACTGCCTCATAGGGTTTCCAGGGAGTGGCTGGTGGATTCGAACTGCCGACCTTTTGGTTAGCAGCTGAGTTCTTAACTACTGTGCCACCAGGGTTCCTAATATGTAATTTAAATACAGTAAAGTTCACTCAAGAATTTTGGATCTCAGGGACTTAATTATACAGCTTTTTAAGTGGAAGGGTAAGGAGATCAGAGCTGGGTTTCAGAGAACTTTTTCTAGAATGGGTGAACAACGGTAGAGATGAGAAGTAAATACAGGTGTTTGATGTAGTAGCTGCTGCCCCTTCTTAGGGTGTCCGCACCTCTGGTTCCCGCTGCCTGGAATGATCTCATTGCCTGGCGGATTCTCTCTTGTCCTTCAGGTCTAGCCCAAAGCCACACCCCCCACGGTGGGGCCTTCCCTGCCCTTTATTCTCACCTTGCCCCTTGGCGTCATTTGTTCTCTGGCTTCTCTGATGTCGTTTTATCCCCACGTAGACTTCAGTGTGTGCTCTCTCATTGCTCCAGTAGACTGTCACCGTCACACAAGCAGGACCTGGGAGGGCGCAGTAAGCGTGTGGTGTGAATGCGCGGTCGCAGGGAGATGTGTAGAATGGAGCAGGAGTGGCGGTTGCAGGGCTGGAGAGGGGCAGAAGGATTGTTTGTGGGAGTCAGGGCCAGGGGAGCCAGGGGCTGAATGTCATCAAGCCCTGCTCTTGGTGTGTCCTGTGGCCGTGTCAGCTGTGCAGCCAGCTGCTGCTTGTTCCTAAATAGCTGGGATGTCTGCCAGCCTCTCCCACCACTTCTGTGACCCAGACTCTGTGGCTCACACAGTGGCATCCTTTTTGCTTAGCTTGGACTGCTTTTCCGTTTCCGCTGGGCAAGTTCTCTTTTGCTAGCTATCGTTTCTCTCTCTCGAATCTCTTGGTGTAGTCCTGGTCTTCCTCTCAGCTCTCTCCCTGTCTAATGCCGAGGTTTTCTGTGTTCACGGGGGAAGAGAGCTCTGCTCAGGACGGCTTGACTAAGCCTGCAGAGCAAGGTCACTGCTGATTTTGAAGTTAAAGTTCAACCTCCTGACTCCACATTTTCCTTGGGCCAGGCCTGGAGGCCCAGCCTCAGTCGAGATGACCTTGATGTGTCCTTTGCGCTGGCAGCACTTTCCATGGCAGGGGCGGGGGGAGGGGCGGGTGAAGACAGGCGGCAGTGGTTCCTATAGTGGACCTGTCTGTAATGGACGTCAGCCCTGCAATCAGCAAGGGCCAGCGCGTGGTGGCAGGTACAATCAGTTTTGCAGGTGGAGATAGAACTGGAGTTCCGAGGGGAACCTGGGTTTGCACAGGGATTCCTGGGCAGGCTTGGGGCGGGAACCACTGAACATTGAACGGGATTCCAAGGACTTTTTCCACCTTGACCCCTCCCTCCGGAATGTGGTGTGGTGCAGAGGCAGACAGGAGGTTAGAACCCAGCTGAAGCTGGATGACAGGTGTGGGTGCGGGGTCTGTTTCTTATACTGCTCTCTCATGTTTGCAAGTGTTTCGGTACCAGGTGGCCCTTCTGAGCAGTTGTCTGCAGGTTGGCAGGTAGGGCCATGTGGGTGGCCGGGGGTGCCTGTTAGTGAAGGGTCACCCTGCTGGGCCCTGGGACAGTTTGGATGCAGAGGGAGGTGAAGCCAGAAGTACTGGAGAGCGAGAGGTGGGCAGGGAGGCTGCCTGAGGGTGTCTGGGGGGCATACTGGGGGGCACTGGGAAGTAGACCTCTTGGAGCTCTGGAGCCCTCAGGAGAGGTGGCGGAGCCAGCCATCCTCTGGGGATCCGGTCGGAAGAGGAGAGGGCCTCTCTGGTCACCTTGTTCCCCTCGCCAACACTTCCTGATTTCATTTTCGGTAGGAAGTAGCTGGCTTTCCTAACCTTTTGGTTACCTAACCGAATAAAGAAACCAACATATGTTTATTTTAGGCTTGAACTCAGAATAAGAACCGTCAAGTATCCCACTTTACTTTCGCTTTCCACCCTGTACCCCCACTTTTTGAGCAAGTGGTTGACTTTTGAAGTGGTTGCAACTGCTTGGCTTTAAAATCTCATCGTGTTAACTTGGTGGCCCTGTCGGTGTGCTGGGGGAGGAGACCTGCACCACTGTGATGTGAGGCGCCCGGCCCTTCCTGGGGTCCACTTACTCTAACAGTCACACAGGCCACAGCCTTGCAACCTTGTGACACAGGTGAGATGTTGCTGCTGTTGTTGTTATCGGTTACCGTCACGTCGATTTCAACTCATGGCCACCCGTCTGCAGAGTAGAACTGCTCCATAGGGTTTTCAGTGGCTGTGACCTTACAGAAGCAGATCACCAGGCCTGTCTTCTGAAGCGCCTCTGGGTGGGTTCGAACCGCCAACCTTTCAGCAAGTAGTGGAGCGCTTAACCGTTCATACCACCCAGAGTCCCTACAGGCGAGGTAAGAGACTTTAATTTCCTTTTCCTTCTGGTTTACTTTGCTCCTTATTCCCAGAAAGGACCCTTGGTGGCGCAGTGGTTAAAGTGCTTGGCTGCTAACCAAAGGGTTGGTGGTTTGAACCCACCAGCTGTTCCACGGGGGAAAGATGGGACAGTCTGCTTCTTTAAAGATTATGGCCTTGGAAACCCTGTGGGGCAGTTTTACTCTTTCCTGTAGGGGCAGTATGAGTCAGAATCGACTCAGTGGCAGTGCGTTTGGTTTTTGGGTTTGGTTAGGCCCAGATGCCCTGAAGCACTGATTGGAGGGGTAGTTCTTCCACTTGGTGTCATCTTTGCATCAGGTGGAGCTGACCAGCTGTCCCGGGTTGGGCACAGTACACAGTCAGGTCACAGGCATCACGCTTTTGTTAGATGAGTGAGCGTGAGGTGGACGTGGAGTTCCATTAGGTTAACGCAGCAACAGCAAAGTACATCGGGGGAGCCTGGGGCCTGGAGCTTTTCTTTTGGATTGGAAATTGAAAATTCTGAATTATGTGCTTTTATTAATTTGTTGCTGTCGTTAAACAAATGACACAGCTGCTCTGTTTTCATTGACCGGGGAAGACTGCTCCTTCTGCCTTGCCGCCGAGTACTGTGCCTGTAGCCCCTTCAGCCCGGCCTCACAGCAGACTTCCCTCCCATCTGAGAGCACAGGAGGCGGGATCTGGGGTCAGAACCTAAGCTCAGCAGATGAGTAGACATTGGGTGGGGTGGCCTCACGCTCTGAGAGGAAACCTGAAAAGGAGCCAGGGGAGGGAGGATTGTTTAAAAGGGGCACGGGGATTCCCAAGGCCAAACTGGAATGCTCTTGCCGGAGCCGGGAGGAATGGGTGCTGGGCAAGGTGCGGTTCACCCAGAAATGCTTTGTGGGCGTCCGCGGAATGGAATGATACACTCCCCAAGGGCAGGGATGCACTCAGGATGCGGACACGTGGTGTCGTGTCTCGCACGAGTGAAACTTCTGTAGGCTGAAACGCACAGCACAGCATCCAGGACGTGATGTAATTCATAGGAACTCGAGACATGTTGCCAGGCTGCCTCCCGGAACCTAACAGCGGGGAGCGTGGAAGTCTCCCCGAGCTCTGCCCCGTGTGGGCGGGTGAGGAGAAATGTCATCATCTGTGAGCGCAGAGCCTGCTTTGCGGTCAGCCAGCTGGAAGGAGGGTGGACCCTTGGCTCCTCCACCAACTCGCTGTGGGCTCTGTGTTCTTCTCTCTTTGGGTGTAAATAAGCTGTTCGCGATATTCTCTATTAGCTTTCTGAAAGTGACCAGCTGCTGCATTTGTTACAGTATGCTCACACCAGGTGAAACAAATGTGCACAGCAAGGTGGTAACCTCTGCTCACCTCAGCCCGGCGCCATGAGAGGACTGCTTTGGGGTAAGAGCCTTGACACCTTTCTCCAGGCTCCCACGAACCTAAACACACTTTAAAAAAAAGAAAGGGGGAACATAGTGTAGGCATGAAGGAGTCTGGTGGCACAATGGTTAAGTGCTCAGCTGGTAACCAAAAGGTTGGTGGTTCGAACCTGCCCAGCAGTTCTGCAGGAGAAAGACCTGGCAGATCCGCCTCTGTAAAGATTGCAGCCAAGAAAACCCCGAGGGGCAGTTCAGCTCTGTCATAGTGGAGTCACTGTGAGTTGGAATCAGCTTGGTGGCACTCAGTAACGACTATATGCATTACTCAGCAACTTACGTTTTTCACTTCCCTTTAGCTTACATATTCCTGAACTTAAGCTCTCTGAGATAGAGACCTAAAAGCGTGCTTTCTGTTGAATGAATGAATGAATGAATGAATGAATGAATGCTATACTCAGGACGTCCCTCCTGGTTGGTAGTGTGTAGCCCTGACGGCCAGATCGAATGGCTTCAGCTGTTTTGGAGGACATACTGGCATCACGCATGCAGCCCTTTCCTGGGCGTTTCCTCTGATTCTGGGTGTTGTCATTTTTGCTCATCTGCTGGGTGAAAATAGTATCCCGTTTTTATTTTAATTTTTATTTTCCTGAGCACAAGGAAGGTTGAGCATCCTTTCGTGCATTTATTGGCCATTTATGTTTCTTCTGTGAATTCTGTCTATATCCTTTGTCTGTTATTTCCCTATCGGGTTGTTTTTCTTTCCAGTTTTGAGGAGCCCTTTGTATATTGGGGCTTTAAATCTTTTGTTGTATGTGCTGTAGATTGCAACTATTCCCCCTGGCTATTGTTTCTGTAGTTTGTTTTTACTTTGTTAGATGTGAAATTTTGTGTAGTCAGATATGTCTGTCTCAGTGTAGTGTCTGTGTTTCCTGTTCTACCCGTGGTCTAGAGAAAACAGTGGATCACGTTCATCTCCGTGTATCCGTGTAGGTGTGGGTAAATGTTTAAATATATTTGCAACATTTCTAAATAAATTTCTAAATAAAATAAAAATTGAATACCAAAAACCAAACTCGCTGCCTTCACGTCAATATCGACCATAGCAACCCTGTTGGACAGAGTGGAACTGCCCTATAGGGTCTCCAAGGGTGTAAATCTTTATGGAAGCAGACGGCCACATCTTTCTCTTGTGGAGCAACTGGTGGGTTCAAACCACTGATCTTATGATTGGCAGCCAAGCGCTTTAACCACTGGGTCACCAGGGCTCCTTATAGTTGAATACAGTAGTCTAATACAAGATCACTTCTCCATGGCCGAGTAAGGTCCACTCAGAAGCGCAAGGATAGCCTAAGATGAGGAATTGTGTGTGCCGGAGGATAGCCTAAGATGAGGAATTGTGTGGGCCGGAGGATAGCCTAAGATGAGGAATTGTGTGGGCCGGAGGAAGTGCCGGCTCAGGGCTTTGCGCATGTTCTACTGATTCTCCGACTTTGGCTAAGTTATTTAATCTCCTTGAGCCTCAGTCTCCTCATCTGTAAAATTTGGCAGGACGAGAATAGTACCACCATAAAAGGCCTATCTGTGTAAGAACTGAAAGAGATAACACGTATAAAGCGGTTAGCACAAGGCTTGGTGCATAGTAAGTGCTCAGTTAGTTATACGTAGCAATTTACTACATCACATCAAAAAAGAAAACCCTGTGACTATATCCACAGATGTCTAAAAGGCACATAATAAAATTCCAGTTGCTAATCTTAATAAAGGGAGTCCTGGTGGCACAGTGGTTAAAACGCTTGGCTGCTAACCAAAAAAAGTCAGTGGTTCAAACCCACCACCTGCTTGCTCTAAGGGAGAAAGATGTGGCAGTCTGCTTCTGTAAAGATTTACAGCCTTGGAAACCCTGTGGGGCAGTTCTTCTCTGTCTTATAGTCCGCTATGAGTCAGAATCAACTCGACAGCAATAGGTTAATAAAAATCTAAGTAAAATAGTCATGGAGGACTCTCCATAAATGTAGAAATATTTACTAAAACCCAGCAGCAAGCATATTAGGTAGTGAAATGCATTAAATTTAATTCCATTAAAACCCAGGCATGGCAGGGAGGACTGCATTTAGTGCTGTTACCCCATGTCTGTGTACCCCATGTGACACTGTGGACTTGACAGGCTTGTGGGGAGAGTGCCAGGAGAGCAGCCACGGCCTGTGGCTGTCCGGCCTGGGCGGGCGTGTGTCTCTGCTGTGTCTGGAGCAGGTGACTGCCTGCACCCTGAAGGCCTGCAGTTTCCATTGGCCTTTCTGCGCTGTGGGTGTGGCTTCTGGCCTCACCCTACAGGAACCAGGAGTGAATTCCTGGGATTGGGTGGGGAAGAGGATTGTTAAAGTGACAAGCCGCCTCAAAATGGCCAGTTTTTTCCACAGGGAGAATCCTGGGAACTGTGCGTGACTTCTAGAGCCGTGGAGGGTCCGCACCAGGTAGGTTCGTGTGGTGGGCGCCCCGTGGTCCTGTCCTCTCATGCAGGGACTTAGCACAGCCGTAATTTCTAACCTCGCTGTCCCACAGCCGGAATAAGCAGACCAGTGTCCTCAAATGTCAGAGAGAGAGGAGGCCTCAAGACCGTACCTTCCAGACTGGCCTGGAGAGCCGAGGGGTTCAGCATTTGCTTGCTTTTTGCCCAGAGTTTGTTGAGCATTTGTGCTTCTTTCCTTGTGTCTTTCTTTTGACAGTTCTCTCATCTGCCTCTAGTTTAGAGGTGTTTTATTACTAACTCAAAATTCATCTAAAATATCGTATGACAGGTATGTAGGTTTTAACACACAATAATGAATGCTTCCGTGCCAATCCCCCAGTGTGAGAACTAAACCACTGTGCCCCTCAGGGGAGCTCCTAGTGCTGCCTCCTGCCTGAGGTCAAGGCATTCCAGAATATTTTATTGTTCCCTTTTTTAGAAAGAGCGCACTTATACACATGTTATTGTTGTGTGTTGCCACCAAGTCAATTCGATAGGGCTTCTTGGCTATAATTTTTTTTTTTAATTGTGTTTTAAGTGAAAGCTTACAGCTCAAGTTAGTTTCCCTTACAAAAATTTTACACACATTTTTACTTGACCCTAGTTGCTCTCCCTGTAATATGACAGCATACTCCGCTTCTCGGCCCGAGATTTCCTGCATCCATTCAACCAGCCCCTGTCCCTTTTTGCCTTTTTGTCTCACCTCCAGGCAAGACCTTCCCATTTAGTCTCACGTGTCTGCTTGAGCTCGCCAGTATTATTTTATGTCTTATAGTCCAGTCTAATCTTTGTCTGAAGCGTTGGCTTCAGGAATGGTTTTAGTTTTGGGCTAACAGAGAGTCCAGTGGCATGTCTTCTGGGGATCCTTCTAGTCTCAGTCAGACCATTAAGTCTGGTCTTTTTACTAGAATTTGAGGTCTGCACCCCACTTTTCCCCTGCTCTGTCAGGGACTCTCTTGTTTTCCCTGTCAGGGCTGTCACTGGTGGTAGCCAGGCACCATCTAGTTCTTCTGGTCTCGGGCTGATGGAGTCTCTGGTTTATGAGGCCCTTTCTGTCTCTTGGGCTCATATTTTCCTTGTGTCTTTTGTGTTCTTCATTTTCCTTTGCTCCATGTGGGTTGGGACCAATTGATATGTCTCAGATGGCTGTTCACTAGCTTTTAAGACCCCAGATGCCACTCACCAAAGTGGGATGCAGAACATTTTCTTAATAAACTTTGTTATGCCAATTGATCTAGATGTCCCCTGAAACCATGGTCCCCAGACCCCTGCCCCTGCTACTCAGTCTCTGGAAGTATTTGGTTGTATTCAGGAAACGTCTTAGCTTTTGGCTTAGTCCAGTTGTGCTGACTTTTGGCTGTAATCTTAATGGCGGCAGATTGCCAGGCCTTGTCTTCTGCAGTACTGCCGAGGGAGTTTGTACTGCCAACCTTTAGGTTAGCAGTCGCGTGCAAATCTTGCCACCTAGGCACCTGCCTGTATGTATCTGTAAATAATATATTCCAGTTTTGTTCATGAGCTTTATAAAGAGGGAGTGTTTTATAAGTAATCTGCAACCTGGAGTCCCTGCTTGGTGCAAATGGCTAATGCACTCAGCTGCTAACCAAAAGGTCGGAGGTTTGAGTCCACCCAGAGGCGCTTTGGAATAAAGGCCTGGTAATCTACTTCCAAAAAGTCAGCCACTGGAAACCCTATGGAGCGCAGTTTTATCTGACATGTGGGGTTGCCATAAGTCTGAGTCAGCTTGATGGCAGCTGGTTTTGGAGTCGCTGGGTGATGCAAACAGTTAATGTGCTCTGCTGCTGACTGAAAGGTTGGAGGTTCAGGTCCACCCAGAGGCATCTTGGAAGAAAGCCTGATGACCTGCTTCTGAAAAATCAGCCATTGAAAATCCCGTAGAGCCCAGTCGTGCTCTGATATACATGGGGTCACCACGAGTCAAAGGTGACTTGGTGGAAACCTTTTTAAAAAACTGCAACTTGCTTTTTTCATTCATTTTTACTGCTAAATAGCATTCCCTTGTGTGCATGTACCACCATTTGTCCATTTCCCTGTCTTCCACTTTTTTGACCATTGTTAATGCTGTGGCTGTGAGCCTTCTTTACGTAGGTCCCCTGATGCCCTGTGCGCCTGTTACTGTAAGGTCTGTTACTAGGGTAGCGTTGCCCTCTCACGTACACCACCATGCAGAAATGCTACAGCCATGTGACCACACCGATTTACTGTCCCGTCTGCCATGTGTGTGAGCTCCCATGGCCGGCATCCGAGCCCTCGCTGGCCGTTGTCACACTTCTGAAATGTACCCATCCATGCCAATCAAATCGTATCTCATCCTGGCCCTACTTGCCCTCTGCCTGGTTACCGGTGAGGATGAACACTTTTTCCCTTGGGTACTGGCAGTTCACAGGTTCTCCTTGAAGACCTGCCTGATTAGTTCTTTTCCCATTTTTCTGGGGTTGTCTGTATTTTTCTTATTGATTTGTATTGGTTCTTTATTCTGAATACCAGTCCAATTTATTGGTTGTATGTGGTCCAGATATCATCTCCCAGTTTGTGTGTATCTTTTCGTTTTCGTTACGTTGTCTCTCGGTAAACAGACATTTTAGATTTCAATGTAGTTGACACAAATGTTTAAGCGCTCGCCTACTATCAAAAAGATTGGCAGTTTGGAAGGAAGACACCTTAGAAGAAAGGCCTGGCAGTCTGCTTCTGAAAAGTCACAGCCGTGAAAACCCTACTCTGCACACGTAGGGTCAGCATGAGTTGGAATTGACTCAATGGTAACAGATTTTCTTTTGAGTATATTAATCTTTTTTTTATGATTGGTACTTTTTATGCCTTTTTAGGAAACTTCCCTGCTTTGAGGCCATAAAAATATTCCTCTGTATTTTCTTTGAGCAATTTTTAAGCTTTGCTTTTTACGCTGAGCCTTAGTCCATCTGGAGTTGATTTTTGTGTTGGGTGTAAGGTAGGGATCTAACTTTATTTTCTTCCCCGTGGATGATCAGTCCCTCAGCATTACTACTGAGGAGCCCCTCCTTTGCCCTGGGACTCCACCTCTGTCTTACAGGACCTTTAGAAACATGTATAGGTCTGTTTCTGAGCTTTCTTTGGGAGGCCAATTTGTCTTTCTCTGCATAGCTTTTCAATAAGTCTTGACATCTGGTAGACCCAGTCCCTTCACTTTCTTCTTCAGGAGGTTCTGGGTCAGGCTTGATGATTTGTTCTTCTCTATACATTTTAGGAAACTCTGGTGGCGTAGTGGTTAAGTGCTACGGCTGCTAACCAAGAGGTTGGCAGTTCGAATCCACCAGGTGCTCCTTGGAAACTCTATTGGGGCAGTTCTACTCTTCCCTGTAGGGTCGTTATGAGTTGGAATCGACTCGACGGCAGTGGATTTGGTTTTTTTTTGGTTTATACATTTTAGAACCAACTTGGGAAGTTTTTTTGTAAAAGGCATGTAGCTAGATCTTTCAAAAAGTCCAATTTGCCAATCTCTCTTAGTGTATTTGCGTTTATTGGGATTACTGATACACTTAGCGTTTTATACTCTCTTAGTGTATTTCACCCACTTTGTCAATGTTACTTCTGTTTTTATTTCCCGCACCCCTTTGTTTATTGCTTTTTTTCTCCTCTGACTATTGTTTGTAAGATTTCTTATTGTAGTGGCCCCCTCCATTTTAGAAAGGTGTGCAGTCTATTGCTGATCTTCTTAGAGGTTGTCCTTAAAATTTTACCACGCCTACTTGGCAGTCTCAATGGCGTAATGCTTCTTCCTGAAAAGTTCAGGGACCTTCTGTGAACTCTAGTCTCTCCCCTGCTTTATTTGCTGTCAATGTCAAGTATTGTACTTCTCTTTGTTTTCACTTGATAATTTTTACCAATTTCTCCCTTTTCTTCTTGCAACTCAGATATCCCTCCTAGTCATTTTTTCTCTTCCTGAAATAGATCCTTTAGTGAAGGTCTAACAGTCTTAGTTTCTTTTTATTTTGAAAATGTCTTCATCCTTGTTGGTTTTGAAAAATAGCTTTTTCAGGTACTGTTATGGATTGAATTGTGTCTCCGAAAAATGTGTGTTATAAACCCCAACCCCTATATAGGGTCATTACGAGTCGGAATCCTCTCAGTGGCAGCGGGCTTGGTTTTGGGATGAAACAAAAACCAAACCTGTTGCTTGGAGTCCAAGGAGCACCTGGTGGGTTCAAACTGCCGACCTTTAGGTTGACCTTTTGGTTAACCACCTTAGCTCTTAAGCACTATGCCGCCAGGGTCTCTGGTTTTGGGATAGCGGTTATAATCCCATTTGGGAATGGGGTTTCTTTGTTACGTTAATGAAACAGTATTAGTTCAGGATGTGTTCTAAGTCAGTCTCTTTTGAGATTTAAAAAGAGGAGATTTAAGCAATGAGGCAAGAAATCACAGATGGGGGAAGATAGTTACCACATGGAGATCACCTAGGAGCCAAGAAATGGAGGCTGAAGGGGCAAGGACCTTCCCCCAGAGCCAACAGAGAGTGACACCCTTCCTCTAGAGCAGGTGCCCTGAATTTGGATGTCTAGCCTCCTAAACTGTGAGAAAATAAACTTCTGTTTGTTCAGCCCACACACTTATTATTTCTGTTACAGCAACACTGGGTAACTAAGTCAGGTACACAATTCCAGGTGAACAGTTATCTTCTCAGAGCATCTTGAAGACACTGTTTCTAGCTTTTCTTGTTGCTGTTGAAGTTTGATGTCAGTTTATTGTTCTTCTTAAAAAAACAAAAACAAAAAAAACCCTGTCTTTTCCTTAGGGCTTTTTTCCTTAAAGATCATTGTCATACAGTTAACCACAATAATGTCTGGGAGTGGTTTTCTCTTTACTGATCCTGCCTGTAGCTTCTTTTATCTATGGATTCATGTCTTTCATCAATTCTAGACAAGTCTCAGCCATTGTCTCTTCAAATGCTGCCCCTCTTCCATTATTTCACCTCTTTCCTTCTGGGACTCCAATTAGAGGTATGTTAGAAGCCCTCAATCCCTCCTCCAGTTTCTTAACCTCTCTTTCATGTTGTCCATCTGCTTGTCCTTTGGGGCTGTATCATGAGTCTTTTTTAAAAAATCTCTTTTTCATTATAGTTCACTGTGAATGCGTTGAACACATTTGTTGAGTTTTTAATTTCAGTGATTTGTTGTTGTTAGGTGCCATCGAGTTGGTTCCGACTCAGTGACCGTGTGTACAACACAACGAAACACTGCCTTGCCCTGTGCCATCCTCACAATTGTCCTTAGGCTTAAGCCCATTGTTGCAGCCACTGTGTCAATCCATCTTGTTGAAGGTCTTCCTCTTTTTTGTTGACTGTCTTCTTTACCAAACATGATATCCTTCTCTAGGGATCAATCTCTCCGACAACGTATCCAGAGTATGTGAGACATAGTCTTGCCATCCTTCCTTCCAAGGTGTATTCTGGCCGTATTTCTTCCAAGATAGATTTGTTCATTCTTTTGGCAGTCCATGGTATATTCACTATTCTTCTCCAGCACCACAATTCACAGGTATCAATTTCAATGATTATATATTTTTAAATATCTACTTAAAGTCAGGTTTATTACAGTGAAGTTTTTAGATACACCAAAACATAAGGTAAAACAAAATCCATTGCTGTTGAGTCGATTCTGACTCACGGCTACCCCTGTGTTACAGAGTAGAGCTGCTCCATAGAGTTTTTTTCTTGGCTGTAATCTTTACGAAAGCAGATTTCCAGGCCTTTCGCGTTTCCACGTACAGTTCTGTGAATTTTGATGGTCATATGATAGCCATGAAACCACAACGACCCTCAGACATAGGACACTTCCGTCACCCTAGCAAGTTCCTTATGCTGCTTCGCAGTCAGCTCCCTTCCTCCACTCCTAGCCCTTGGCAACCACTGATCACCTGTTTTCTGTCCTTGTAGCTTTGTCCTCTCCAGGATGCTGTGTTGTTGGAATCATGCAGTGTGTGGCTGTTTGTGTCTGGCTTCCTTGACTCGTTTGAAATTCATCCGTGTTGTTGCATGTGCCAACAATTATACTTTTAACTTCTAAAAATTGTGTTTTGTTCTTTTTGAAATCTCCTTGGTCTTTGCTAGTGATTTTTTATTCCGTCTTCAGTTTCTCTGAACATCACTGCTGAAGTTCTTTTATGTACTCTATTTGACAGTTCTAATATCTGGAGTCCCTGGGGGCCTAAATTCCTTCTTGCCGTTGTTACTGACCCTTGCTCATGGTCGATTAAGTCCCCGCGAGTTGGATTGTCTTTTATTAAGACCACCCAGTAGGAGCCCCTCACCATCTGGCAATCCCGAGGGCCTCATTTGGAGATGTCTCCTCCAGGGTGAATTTGCACTTGCCTCTGGCAGAGACCCCTTTAGCCCCCTTGCCGGGTCCCTCCTAAGGCTGAGGTTTCAGGTTCAGCTCCTCCAGGCTGGCGTGGGCCTGAGGCGACGTCCTGTCGTCCCATGCCTGATTTTCATATTTGCTCCTAGAGTAATCCTAGGCTTTCCATTCCTGTTTGGACACTAGCTCCTTACTTTGGTTTCTGCTTAAAAGTGTTGTTTTTCTTTTTTTCTCTATGAAGATTTCCTTACATTCTTGCAAGCCCAGCAGTTAAGCTATGTTTGTATGGTTTATCCAGGAGCTTTTATCGTTTTGTGGTTATGGGAAGGCCCTTCATAGTACCTGGTTAACATACCGCCAGAAGGGGAAGCCCTCACCTCCCCTCTCTACCTTTTTATTTTATTTTTACTTTGTTGAGAATGTACACAACAAAACACATACCAATTCAACCATTTCTACATGTACAATTCAGTGACATTGATTATATCTTAGAGTTGTATAGCCATTCTCACCCTCCTTTTCTGAGTTTTCTTCCTTCATTAACATAGACTCACTGCCCCCTAAGCCGCTCTACCTTTTAATACCAAAAAAAAAAAAAAGAAACAAAACCAAACCTGTTGCCGTTGAGTTGATCCTGACTCACAGTGACCCTATAGGACAGAGTAGAACTGCCCCATAGTTTCCAAGGAGTGGCTGGTGGATTAGAACTGCCGAACTTTTGGTTAGCAACCGAGCTCTTAACCACTGTGCCACCAGGTCTCCTTACCTTTTAATAGAAGTCCTTTAGTCTTATCTTCTTTATAGGTAAACCATGAGGATGGGGGCTTTGCGTAATGAATCTCTGTGTCCCTTAAAAGCACTTAACTTTATGGTGGGCATATGATAGATGTTGAATGAATGCTAATAATTGAGTATTGGGGTTGTTGTTAGGTGCCATGGAGTCGGTTCCTACTCATAGCAACCCTATGTACAACAGAACGAAACACTGCCCGGTCCTGTGCTATCCTCACAGTCAATAAGTTAACCCCGCTAGGTTCAGATCTATGACAGCGTGATACGGGAGTGTCAAATTGAGACCATAGTACCACCCTTACTCCACGTGCAGCTGATAGGGTCAGCGATGGCTTATATGTTGTGCTGACCCATATCCTAGGCCCCAGCACAGCCTGCTTAGAGATCCGCTGGGTCTGTAGAGCAGATATATACTTGCTGTAGTTGGCAGCCTTGCACTGATCAGTGGTGGAGAAAACCAAAAAAAGAAAAGAAAAAAAACCCGTTGCCTTCTAGTCGATTCCAACTCGTAGTGATCCTATAGGACAGTGTAGAACTGCCCCACAGAGTTTCCAAGGACCAGCTGGTGGATTTGAACTGCTGACCTTTTAGTTAGCAGCCTGATTCCCAGTGTCTGATCTTTGAGCAAATGATCTGCACCCAAACCAGAAGCCTGCACCTGGCAGCTATCCCCACCCTCTAGGAAGAGCACTCTACTCCCCCCCTCTCCACAGGGGAGGAGCTAGGCATGGAAATGGAGGCCTGAGCCTTCTCCGGAGATCAGTGGAGGGAGGGAGCAGGCACCCTTCCTTAATGCTGGGAAATAGGAAGGATATGAATAAAAGTCTTATTCAGTCAATACACGAGTGCCCTGGTGCTCCTGGGGAAGAGCGGCCCCTAGGTGGATTTGGCATATTGTTGTTCATTGTACGTAATTGTAGGTGGGCCAGAAGGAGAGCAACTGGAAGCAGGGACGTTGGGGTTTGGAGGGGCGGAGACTGCGGTGGTCTACCAGGCACCAGACTAGGTGCTTCATCTCGTTGAATCTTCTCAGCAGCCTATGCTGGTCTTGCTTTTGCAGTGGAGGAAAGTGAGACTCAGAGGTGAGTGGACTGGGATTCTACAGGGGGCTGGCTGTGAGCGGGTGTCTTTACCGGGCCTGCCTGGCCGTAAGTTGAGCCGACTTCCATTCCTGAGAACTGGCATCAGCACCCGAGCTATGTGTGCCCAGGGGTGAGGCTGCCGTGGCTCTCTGGGTCTATTCCTTCCTTCCTTTGGCATGTGCTGTGCCCCTGGTTGCTAAGCGTGCACTAGGTGCCAGGAAACAAGGGGTTGGGGCAACAGACAGAGACCTGCGATTTAAGTAGAACAGGCCCGCTGTGGTGGGGGGGCAGCTCAGAGAGGGGAGCAGCCCACACTCCTGGGGTGCTAGGGAAGGGCGAAGGGGGAAAGGGGTCACACCATCCCTGGCATCTGTGTGGGGCCTGCGAAACCCGGACAGAGAACAGACACACTGGATGAAGGTGGCCCGAGTGCTTGCCCACAAGCTCTGCAGCTCTCAGATGTGTAAATTCTAAGGCATATTGGGAGTGCTTCCAGTTTAATAACACATTTAAGAAAATGAGTGGAAAAAGCACCTGTAGCCTTTTTCCCTGTGTGAAGTTAAAGTATGAAGGGTCAGCCGAGGGGCTGTTGAGCAATGACAGTGTCCTGGAGATTGCTGGTTGCGTAATTCAGAGTGCTGGGGAAATTTTGACCTGCGTGTTGCAAGACGCTGCAATTACTGGATACACAGGAGCAATGAAGTCATTCGGGGGGGATTGCCCCATCAAGGAACGTGGCCGTTCGTCATCGTGAAACTGTTGTTCTGAAGAACAAGTAAAACCTAGATTGTTCTTTTCTTCTTTTTAGATTGCTTTTAAAAATCACTGTTGGTTTTCTCTGTCTTTCGGTTGTTTTGTTGCAAGGCATCTTGGGCAGGAAATTTTCACACAGATGCTTCTCTGGGCGGACCTTCAAGTGCAAGGCGTTTTTGCCCCCTACTGTGGGTAGACATCCGGCTGCTTTGTCTCTCAGAGGTAGTCACTTCTGTGTTGGCCCCAGGCACAAAAGTCTCCTTAAGTCTGGTTCAGAGTGAATTAAATCCCCACTTACCGCTTCTACCTTGGAGATCCAGGTGGATGCTTTTATTTCTAGAATTTTGACGTTTCTCTTCCTGCCCAGCTACGCAGTAACCCCAGAAGTCTCCCAGTAACCCCAGGAGTCTCCCGGGGCCTCCGCCTGGCCCTCCTCGCAGGCCATTGCTCTCACTGTTTCTGGGGATTTGGGAGTGCTGCCGTCAGGTCTCTTCCTGCTTTGTCAATAGCTGGCTTTTCTGTGGGCCAGGGAATTCCTGGAGGGTAAACAGTGCCCTGGCCCTGGCACCCTGCTGCGTGGTGAGTGAATAGAGGCCTGCATTACCAATATGGCAGGGCATGGGTGGATCTCAGAAAAGTGGAAGTGCGTTTTGAGGTTGAAGTGTATTTTCAGAAGGGCTGAAAAATGAGTATGTGGAAAAAAAAAACAAAACAACAACCCAGTAGCTGTTGAGTCGACTTTGACTCCTGGCAACCCAATATGTGTCAGAGTAAGAACTGTTTCCATAGGGTTTTCAGTGGCTGATTTTTTGGAAGTAGATCACCAGGCCTTCTGAGGTGCCTCTGGGTGAACTCTAACCTCAGACTTTTCAGTTAGTAGTCGAGTGTGTTCGCCATTCGCACTACCCAATCCTGTTGCCCTTGAGTTGATTCCGACTCATAGCGCCGCTACAGGACAAAGTAGAACTGCCTTGTAGGACTTCAAAGGAGCGGCTAGCGGATTTGAACTCCTGGCTTTTGGTTAGCAGCTGAGCTCTTAACCACTGTGCCACCAGGGCTTCTTTCACCATCCAGGGACTCCAAAGTGAGTATGTTGTGGTATTTGTTGTTGAGTTGATTCTGACTCACGACAGCCCCATTCCTGAAGAGAGAGGTGCCTCTTTATAATGTCCTTTTTTTAAAGCATCGCCTTATCTTGTGTCTTTGACCCCCATTTAGCCTGAGAGTTCCTCTTGTCCCCAGCTTAGCTGCACTGGGCCTGGCTTAGCTGTATCCCTTGGTGGTACTTGAAGCGCACCATCGCTGTGCTTGGAGGGTAGCGGAGAAGCCTGGAGGGCAAATAAGAAACCTGCCAGGTGTGTGCGGTTCTTGCAGAATGGAAATGTTTGGTCAAAATATCACTGTTCCCCTTCAGCATTTTTTGTATTTTAATTCTTGATTCTTAGAGGTTGTTGTTGTTAAGTGCCGTCGAGTCAGTTCCGACTCATAGCGACCCTTTGCACAACAGAACGAAACACTGCCTGGTCCTGGGCCATCCTCACAGTCGTTATGCTTGAGCTCATTATTGCAGCCACTGTCAACCTACCTCATTGAGGGTCTTCCTCTTTTCCGCTGACCCTGTACTCTCCCAAGCATGATGTCCTTCTCCAGGGACTGATCCCTCCTGACAGCATGTCCAAAGTATGGAAGACGCAGTCTCGCCATCCTTGCTTCTAAGGAGCATTCTGGTTGTATTTCTTCTAAGACAGATTTGTTCGTTCTTTTCACAGTCCATGGTATATTCAATATTCTTTGCCAACACCACAATTCAAAGGCGTCAACCCTTCTTTGGTCTTCCTTATTCATTGTCCAGCTTTCACATGCATATGACATGATAGAAAATACCGTGGCTTAGGTCAGGCTCACCTTAGTCTTCAGGGTGACATCTTTGCTCTTCGACACCTTGAAGAGGTCCTTTGGAGCAGATTTGCCCAATGCAACGCGTCTTTTGATTTCCTGACTGCTGCTTCCATGGCTGTTGATTGTGGATCCAAGTAAAATGAAATCCTTGGCAACTTCAATCTTTTCTCTGTTTATCATGATGTTGCTCATCGGTCCAGTTGTGAGGTTTTTTGTTTTCTTTATGTTGAGGTGCAATCCATACTGAAGGCTGTAGTCTTTGATCTTCATTAGTAAGTGCTTCAAGTCCTCTTCACTTTCAGCAAGCAAGGTTGTGTCATCTGCATAACGCAGGTTTTTAATGAGTCTTCCTCCAACCCTGATGCCCCAGTCTTCTTCATATAGTCCAGCTTCGCAGGGTATTTGCTCAGCAGTATACTTTTAAAGGAAGCACAGTGCTGTGGTTTGGAGGCCATTGGAGACTGAGCAGTAAACTAGAAACTCTGAAGGTGAGCGCTGTCTGTCAGTAAGACTTTGGGTGCTGGGTGTGCCTCTTTCCTGAGCTTCTGAGGGTGCCACTGGGCCAGGGGTATTGAGGAGACAAGACCATTGCCTCCCGAGCAGGGCTCCCAGCCTCTCGTGGGCTTTCAGTCTGCGTGCGCACACGTTTGTGTCAGTGAGCGTATGCGCATGTATTTGGAGGCTGGAGGAGTCTGGAGTGGCCCCAGGATTAGCAGCAAACCTGCATGGGCAGTGTCTGCAGATACTGTTCCAAGCAGCACACACAGCTATTTAAAAGCATTCTTGAAGTCTCAGTCACCGGGAGGTGGTAGGCTCAGCAGGCACAAGCGTGGTCTCCAGGTGAGAAAGACTGGAGCAGGATTCTGTACTTGTACAGAGCTGTGGTGCCAGTTTTCCCAGGGCACAGCTCTGATCCCAGACCCTGTTCTTTCTAGATAGATAGAAAACTGTGTGCTTTTACAAAACGAGTGTCATACTGCTCATGCTGGTTTGTAGTGCTGCTGCCTTTTATTGTTTTCAGTTGAGCATTAACCTGCAGCCCCTCAGAAATTACCAAATGAAGAGAAGTGGGATACAGGGTGGCCTGGAGCAGAGAGGGAGGGCTGTGGGGAGGCTGGGGGCAGCCGGGCAGGTAGGCAGGCTAGAGTGGTCCAGGGAGGTTGGGTGGGCGCCTGACCTGGGCTGCTGTGGGGAGGAGCGGGTAGACCACCGGCCACAGCCTCGTGGTTTGGATGTCACTTCTCAGTGTTGGCACACTTCCTTACCACAGTCAAAGGCTCTGTGTCCAGTGGGACACTGCCATCGGCCGCCCTGTGTCTTGCCTTCATTCCAAGATGTTTACTTTGTTTGAGACTTTTGAAAAGTTTTATTTCTTTAGGCTTCATTTTCCCTGGAAGGATTTTAAAGTGAAGACCACTTTGTCACTGACTTCTTTTTGCAAAGGACACAGTGAATATTTGTTGTTGTTATTAGATGCCACCGAGTTTCACCTGACTCACAGCGACCCTATGTTTATATAATTGAATGAAACACTGCCCAGGCCTGCCCATCCTCACAATTGTTGCCACCCTTGAGCACATTGTTGCAGGCACTTTATCAGTCCATCTCTTTGGGAGTCTTCCTCTTTTTCACTCACCCCCTACTTTACCAAGCATGATGTCCTTCTCTAGGAATTAATCCCTCCTGATAACATGTCCTAAGTATATGAGTTGACGTCTCACCATTGTCACTTCTAAGGAGCATTCTGGCTGTACTTCTTCTTTTTTAATTTTTATTGTGGTTTAAGTGAAAGTTTACAAATCAAGTCAGTCTCTCATACAAAAACTTATATGCACCTTGCTATATACTCCTAGGAAACCCTGGTGGCGTAGTGGTTAAGTGCTATGGCTGTTAACCAAAAGGTCAGCAGTTCGAATCTGCCAGGCACTCCTTGAAAACTCTACAGGGCAGTTCTACTCTGTCCTACAGGTTTGCTATGAGTTGGAATCAACTCAATGGCAGTGGGTTTTTTGGATTATACTCCTAGTTGCTCTCCACCTAATGAGACAGCACACTCCTTCCCTCCACTCTCTATTTTTGTGTCCGTTCGACCAGCTCCTTACCCCTTCTGCCCCCTCATCTCCCATCCAGACAGGAGCTGCCCACAGTCTCATGTGTCTACTTGATCCAAGAAGCTCACTCTTCACCAGTATCATTTTCTATCCCATAGTCCAGTCCAATCCCTGTTTGAAGAGTTGGCTTTGGGGATGGTTCCTGCTTTGGACTAACAGAAGGTTTGGGGACCATGACGTCCGGGGTCCTTCTAGTCTCAGTCAGACCATTAAGTCAGGTCTTTTTATGATAATTTGAGGTCTGCATCCCACTGCTTTCCTGCTCCCTCAGGGGTTCTCTGTTGTGTTCCCTCTCAGGGCAGTCATGGCTATACTTCTTTCAAGACAGATTTGTTGCTTCTTCTGGAAGTTCACGGTATATTCAATATTCTTCGCCAACACCATAATTCAAAGATGGCAATTCTTCTTGGGTCTTCCTCATTCATTGTCTGGTTTTCACACGCATATGAGGCGATTGAAAATTCCATGGCTTGGGTCAGGTGTACCTTAGTTCTCAGAGTGACATCTTTGCTTTTCAGCACTTTAAAGAGGTCTTTTGCAGCAGATTTGCTCAATGCAGTACATCATTTGATTTCTTGATTGCTCCTTCCTTGGGCGTTGATTGTGGATCCAAGTAAAACGAAGTTCTTTACAACTTCAATATTTTCTCTGTTTTTCATGATGTTGCTTATTTGATCAAGTTGTGAGGACTTCTTATGACCTTGGCGGTTTTGAAGAGTGCTAGTCAGTTATTTTTTGAGCCCTCGTGGTACATTGGTTAAGCGCTTAGCTGCTGACTGTAAGGCGGCAGTTTGAACCCAGCAGCTGCTACGTGAGAGAGAGATACGGCACCTTGCTTCCGTAAAAATTACAACCTTGGAAATCCTATGGGGCAGTTCTGCTCTGTCCTAGAGGGTTGCAGTGAGTCAGCACCAGCGTGACAGTTATGGGTTTGATTTTTTTGGTTTCAGTCAGATATTTTGTGGAATGTCCCTCAACTTGGGTTTGTTTGGTGTTTTTTCACATTATTAGACTCAGATTTATGGTTTTTGAGAAGAATACCACAAAGGCGAAGCAGCCTTCTAATCACAGCAGATCGGGAAGTACCTTGTATCAACGTGACTTATCACTGGTGATGTTAACTTGGCATGTTTGTTATCTCTGGTCCCTGCTTCCGTGCATGTTCTAAGTGGCTCACGCTCCCCACGTGGCTGCAGCGCCGTCAGGCCAGGGACCCTGCTTGCCCAGCTTTGTGCCTCTGCCGAGTGTGAGGACCTGTGCTGTGGGCCAGTGCCGAGGTGGACACATTTAACAGTTTTCACCATGGCAGGTGAAGTGCGACCGGCCATGTGTTGATACTTGTTGAAGCTGGTAGTTATTACTCTAGTCTCTCTACTTTTTTTTTTTTTTTAATGTTTGGCACTTTCCGTAATAAAAACCACAGGAACCAGTTTCCAATCATCAGATATAATCTATCCCAGATAGTTTTGAAGGTGTGGATGTTCGGACATTGAGTGTTGCTGGAGATGTGCTTCCCCAGGGCCTCTCTGAGAAGAAAACTTGCATCTAAACCAGTGGTGAGTGGTCCTGCTGATAACACGGATTAGTGCTTTAATATTCCCTGACACTTGGGAGGGAGAACACCACTGATGTGCCGTCAGAAGGATTCCAGTTAGAACAGGTTACAAATTAGTTGAGATAAATTTGTAGACTGGAAAGACAGTAAATCATTATCATTTATTGTTATTCTAGTTTGTCTTGAAGTACATTTGAATCTAACAGATTTGGACATGGCCTGTTACTTATCATCTGTGTGGTATTTTGATGTTACAAACTGTAAGTCTGGCCTTCCAACTAATGTACTAGAGAAATACTGATACCAATTAAAAGTCTTAGTCCACCCTCTTGAACCCTGAAGCCCTTACTAGTATGTGGGGAAATCATTAACAGATTGTGAGCAGGTTTGTCGGGGGAATGAGCCCAAAGGGACCCAGATTTGGGTATAACCACCCTTCCCCATTAGCGTGGAACCACATTTACAGTGGGATGGGTTGTAAAAGTCAGCATTGTCACAGAATACAATACGCATGAAGAACTAGATGGTGCCCGGCTACCACCACCAACCGCTCTGACAGGGAGAAAAATGTAGAACAAAATTCAAATTCATACACATACACAAAAGACCAGACTTACCGGTATGACACCCCCGAACACCTTTCTAACTCAAAACTGAGCCATTTCTGAAGTTTATCTTTCAGCCAGAGATTAGACAGGCCTATAAAAGAGACAGTAACACAAGTGGGGAACATGTTTCGTAGCTCAATGAAGTATACAAGACCCAATGGGCAGCTCCTGCCCAGAAACAGAGACGAGAAGGCAGAAAGGGACAGGAAAACTGAAGAAATGGGAACGGGAAAACCCGGGTGAAAAGGGGGAGAATGCCGACATAATGCAGGGATGGCAACCAATGTCACAAAACAATTTGTGTATAAATTTTTGAACGAGAAACTACTATGTTCTGTAAACCTTCACCTAAAGCACGATAAAAAAAAAAAAAAAGAAGTCTAATCAACAACTTTTGCATTTGTAATCCAGAAACAAAATTAAAATGTCCAAGAAAGCTGGTAAGTTTCTGGGGCAATAAGACATTATTGATATAACACACCTCAGATTGGGTAAAAAGCTAAACTCAGAGTTGTGGCATTGTTCAGTCTTCACTCTGTGAGACTTGGATCTGCTAGGAACACCACATCCAGCTTGACAGCCTCTCTGGTTACCAGCCAGTAGTCTAGAATGGGACCAGTCCCCCTCTCAGCACCTCTGATAGAGGAAGTGTAAGCAGCTGATAGATGGCAAGCTGAAGGGGGACAGGCAAGAGCAAAGGGGAAGGGGTGACAACGTCTTAAAGTCACCATCCAGTGCCAATAACCATCCAGTGTTGTTATGTGCCGTCAAGTCGATTCTGACTCATAGTGACCCTATAGGCTTTCCGCAGAGTGACTGGGGGATTCGAACTGCCGACTTTTTGGTTAGCAGCCGAGCTCTTTACCACCACCAGGGCTCCGGCAGTACAACAGAGCCACGAAGTTACTGGAAACTGCAGAATCTGACAGCCCAATCTGGCAAATGTAGCAACTGGACGAATAACCGTTCTGAAAAATTCTGCCTTTGCAGACTAGGCAAACCCAAAGCAGCCTTCACACACACTCAGTGGAGCCCAAACTTCCCCTTCTCACTCTAAGTTCTAGTCATTCACTGCATGCATGGCTGCTTTAAGCCCCAAGGTCACAGCCGGCGTGCGGGCATTTTGTTGCCTTTGAAAAATTCATACTTCAAAGAACTTCCATGTGGATAGGCATCAACAGCCTGGGGCTGTGCTGTCCAATATAGCAGCCACCAGACACATGGGGAGTCCTGGGTGGCGCAGATGGTTAAGTGCTCGACTACCAGCCAAAAGGTTGGTGGTTCAAACACGCTCAGAGGCACCTCTGAAGGAAGACCTGGTGATCTGCTCCTGAAAAACCCTGTGGAGCAGTTGTACTCCGCACACATGGGGTCACCATGACTTGGAATCGACTCGAAGACAACGAACAGCAGCAGGCAGACCCGTGGCTGCTGCGCGTTTGAAATGTGGCGAGTTCGCAATGAGATGTAAAGAACTCATGAAAAAACTATTAGATATCTCATTCATAATTTTATGTTGATTACACATTAAAATGATTGTATTTTGGAAATGTATTAAATAAACCGTATAATTATATTTAAAAAAAGAAAAAAATACAGTAAGCACATTTGGTGGTGTCGCCCTGTAAGACAGTCCTGTCGCTGAGGTTAGTGCTAACTTTGGCTCTTTCCGGCCTGTCTGCAGCCCTGCTCCTGGCGTGCCGGCCTGGGCCTTCTTCCCTGCAGTGGCCGCTAGGATAGCTTTGCCTGCTGTACGTGCTAATTGTGTGGGCTTGATGGTCACCTGGTTCTGCTTGGGCTGTCCGTGGCCCTGGAATCTTCTGTCCCCTCTTAGGGAAGGGGCTGCCTGGCTGTTGACCACTCTCTCAGGGTTTGCGCTAGCAGGGGACAAGATGTGAGGTCTCTCCCTGCCTGAAGAGCACGTGAATAGCCTGGTGCTGAGACTCGTCACCGGGTTTTGCTCATCCAGCAAACCAAGACCTGCTCCCTTAATTCCTATTGTTGAGATGTTAAGGAGCCTCCAGGTCATGTGGCCGGGTACCTGCGTCTCTTTGACCTTCAGAGGAGTGGGGAAGCCCATGTGCCCAGGGTGGGATTGCCGGTGCCAGCAGCCACGCAGCTTTTGGATGTAGCTGAAATCTTTTTTTTTAATAATGTATTTTATTTTATTTTTTATTGTTTTTGTTGAGATAGCTGGAGAGTCTTGACTCTCCCTGGGATTTATGTTTCTTTTCAGAAAGGGCTCGAAAGATCTCAGACTTGGCTTGTTGGGGCAGATCATGTGGAGTGGCTAGGAATGGAGTCCATTCTTTTTCACCTGTGAAATATCACACAGTTGGTGAGGTAAGTGACAGGCAGTGACATGTCCCTCTCTGGAGGCTGAGGTGTCAGAAAGGTGGCCTGACTCAGACTAACGGGGCCTGTGCCAGGGTCTCTGCAGAATTAGGCAAGTTGTGAAAGTCCTGCAGTCAGGACGGGTTTGCCCACGACCCAGGTATCCGTTGGTTTACAGAGGACTCCGAGTGCCACGGCGCAGAACCCCTATATACAGCGCAGCGTGGGTGGGCTGAGAGTGGGGGGACTTGACCCTTCACACTCTGCCTCTCTGTCTGTCCAGGTTAAAGAGTTCGTACAGGAACTCAGTGTGTCCTTTCATTATAGAATCAGTACAGCCACTGCATAAAACAGCCTAGAAAATACCGATATTTAAAAGAATGGCACTGTCAACACCTTGACGTACACTTCTCCAGACCTTTATACTCACATATGTCATTTTTAAAAACAAAAATTGGCTCGTAGTAGTTAAACTGTTTTATAACCTGTATGTCCTTAGCTTCGTTTCACACATGTGAGATATGTGTCCCTCGTGTCTGCACCCTAAACCGGGTCACCCGTCACAGACGCCCAGGGCATGGCCAGAGCTGAGCAGCTTGCTCTCTCCCGTGATGCACACCAGGGCTGCTTGTACTGTGTGTGCTACGGTGTTGTGACCTTCCAAGCGGGAACCTGAAATCCTTCTGCACTTGGCATTTTCTGGTGCTGGGCCCAGTCAGCCTCTTGGCAAAAGTCCCCTCACTTTATTTCCTTCACGGGATCTTGTGAATGAACCCTGTATCCACACTTTGCCCCCTGTGGTCAGTGTGAATTTTGACAGTTGCTTCCATTTGGATTGTTAAGGCATTGATTGATGGATTTGCCGACATTCCTTGACTGCTCTCTCCAGGTTTCTTGGGAATTACTCTGTACGACTGCCACCTCAGTGTCTCTCCTTCCGTGTTTCGACCACGCCCTTAGAAAGGTCCCACTTTGGATCTTCTGGGACTTTAACTGTGATGGACAGGCATCACCGCGGGCTCCCCGCACCGTCCCCAGCAGATGATTGTGGTGGCTGACATTTGGAAACATTTCTGCCTGCCTCGTGCTGTGCTGAGCACCTTATGTACATTATCTCATTTAATCTCCACAGCTCTGTCAGGTGCCTACTAAGGTGGTTTTCACATTACTGCTTCCCACTCCTCTCTGCATCGGGGGCCGCTGTGTGACCAGCCACTAGCCAGTTACCAGGCCCGCACCTTATCCCATGCCGAGATATGGCTGGGAAAATTGTGTTAAAAGATTGTACATCTTATTGTTAGTAATATGTACTATGTACAGTGTTGCAGTGAGTAATTTGCAGATCTCTCAGGTGTTCACTCACAGGTGTTCAAAGATAGGATTTATAAAGGTACTGATGATAAAAGGCAATAATACTCTGTCGTATAGGGTTGCTATGAGTCAGAATCGACTCGACGGCACTGGGAATACCTGTAAGTAAACGTCAGTTTTAAGTGGTAAAGTAGGAGACATACATAAAATGAGAGACACTTGCAAGCTTGTAGCTGTATTTATTCTATTTATAATTATCTCCAGATTTCAGACTGAGAGCTTTTAGAGGCTAGAGACCATGTCTTTTTAATTGATTTTATTTTACATGATAATGAATGATATCTAAGTAGCGGAATTATAGTATTGAAAATCTTGAATAAGGGTTCAGTTGGTTCCCGTTTCTCGGCACCTGGGTTCTTGGTCTCTCCTTTTTCCCTTCGCTGGTCCAAAATGGAGGAGGAGAAAGGAGGAGATAATGGTAGAGTTCTGGAAAGCCCGGGGTCGTGGTTTGTTTATATATTTGTATCCCTCCTGGTTTCACGAAGGATTCGAGTTGATTGTTTGGAAGCCACAGCCCAGAGAGGGAGGTGACAAGTGAGGTGCAGAGTGACACAGCCTCTTCTTGACCTGACTGGGCTCAGGGTCCCCTTTCCTGGGGCATTTTCCCATCCCCGTCTCTATCCCACCCCCTGTTCCATGTCTGTTATGTGGCACTTGTCACACTGTGTGGTCCCATGGGTACTTGCCGTCTACCTTACTAGACTCTAAGCTGCTTAAGGACAACCCCCCCTGCCAAAAAAAAACCCAGTGCCATGGGTGGTGAATTATTTTGTTTGTAACTTCCAGAGCCTAGCTTAGAGAGGGTCCTAAATAACTTTGTCACATATTGTCGTTAGGTGCCGTCGAGTCGGTTCCGACTATAGCAACCCTGTGCACAACAGAACGAAACACACTGCCTGGTCCTGCGCCATCCTTACAGTCGTTATGCTTGAGCCCATTGTTGCAGCCACTGTGTCAATCCACCTCGTTGAGGGTCTTCCTCTTTTCCGCTGACCCTGTACTCTTTCAAGCGTGTCTTGGAAGTAGTACAACCAGAATGCTCCTTAGAAGCAAGGATGGCAAGACTGCATCTTACATACTTTGGACATGTTGTCATTTTGTCACATGGATGAATTAAAATATAAATAAATGAGGAAAACATCACACCAGTAAATCCCCAATAAGACATTAATGTAGCATGTTCCTAACTTTATTCCTGAAAATATCCATAAATTCACCATAAACCTTGTTCGCCATTCCTTCTTGAATTTCAGCCTTCCTTTTGAGATCATCTCCTACCTTCAGTGTGTTGCCCAGAGAAGGCTGGAGCTGTTCCCAGGAACAGGTCTGGGGGCTCTGACAGCTCAATCCCGAGATGCTGCCTTAGAAACCCAGGTGCTGCTTCTCATGACGGCATTTGGGGATTTTATAAAATACATAAGAAAGAAAAAAAGAAAAACAAACTTGTTCCTCCTACCACATTGGTGCTTTGAAGTTTTCCTCAACTGGACTTTCTGCTTTAATGAGTCTGGCTTTATTTTTATTTTTTAACTTTGGGAAGTACCAAAGGAGTGAAGCAGCTGAATATAAAAGATTTCAATTTTAATGTTTTTTTTTTACTTTGCCAAAGATAGAACTGGTACTTAGCTCAGCTTTGTTCTTTGATGGGAATGTCAGACATCTGGCTTGGATTATTGCTTTATACGTGTGTGTGGGGGGTAGAGGGGGTGGGGCGGGGGAGGGCTACAGGTAAGAGTGCTCTATTCCTTGTTCATGACAACTGTGAAAGGCTAATGAGTAGGACTTGAAAATAGCTACCATCTCCTCTGTCTTGGTCATCTAATCTGCTATAACAGGAATATAGCACAAATGGATGACTTTAACAAAGAGAATTTTATTCTCTCACAGTGTAGTAGGTTACAAGTCCAAATTCAGGACGTCAGCTTTTTCTCTGTTGGCTCTGGAGGAAGGTCCTTGCCATTAATCTTCCCCTGGACTAGGAGCTTCTCTGCGCAGGGACCCTGGGTCTAAAGGACAAGCGCTGCTCCTGGTACTGCTTTCTTAGTGGAATGAGGTCCCCCTGTCTCTCGAGTCCATTTCCTTTTATCTCTTGTAAGATAAAAGGTGGTGCAGGCCACACCCCAGGGAAACTACCTTTACCTTGGATCAGGGATGTGACCTGAGCAAGGGTGTTACATCCCGCCCTAATCCTCTTCAACGTTATCCAGTCTTGCTTTATTAACCATCGGCAGAGATTAGGATTTGCAACATATAGGAAAATTATATCAATCGCAAAATGGAGGACAACCATGTGATACTGGGAATCATGGCCTAACCAAGTTGACACATATTTTGTGGGGACACAATTCAACCCTTGACACCCTCCCCCAACCAAAAAAAATGATTTATCAAATGTTTTTAAGTAATCTCTTTATGATTATGGTAGGTTGCTAGAATTTAAGATTTAATTTTTATTTGAAGACAAAAAAAGGTAATACCTTAAATTACGATATCAGATTTTACTTGTATACTGACTGTTTTAACAGCCAATGAAACCTGCCATTTGCAAGTTGCTTGACTGGTGTTATTACCCCTTTTGTTGCGATGATGTTGATGAAAGCCTGAGTTAACTTGGTTAGAAAATGGGGCATTCGGGTTCACCAAAGTAGTTTGTGTATGTTACGACCCTGTAAAACACAATGCTAAAATTATATAGAACTTAGTTTGATCTTTGAATCATAGGCATCTTGCAGTATAGTTCGTGGTCAAGTTCAGGTAAATGTCAGTTGCCATTGTGTTGCAGAGTGCTGGGCAGGGAGAAGTTCTCATTACTTAAGCTCTATTGAGAGCTTTTCTTTCTTTCCTCCCTTGCTTTGCCTTCCAGTCCCTTCTTCTTTATTGAGGTATTAATTGACATGCAATTGAATGCGCCCATTTAAAGTTTGACAAACATACACACCTGTGCGACTATTGGCCCAGTCAAGATATAGAGCACTTCCAGCACTCCAGAAAGCTTTCTTGTGCCCTGTTGCAGACACCTCCACCCCACCCTACCTCCTGGCCTCGAGGAACTTTGATCTGTTACCGTGGATTGGTTTTGCCTGGTCTAGAGTTTTATATAAGTAGAACCACATAGCGTGTACACTTTGGCGTCTGGCTCTCTCGCTTAGCATAATACTCTGTGATTCGTCCATGTCGTTGTGGACGTCAGAAGTTCCTTCCTTCTGATGGCCGAGTGGTATTCCACCATGCTTCTCTGCCACACAGAGTTGGTTTTTGGCGTCTCACATGGAGAAGTGTGGCCGAGAGCTCTGGCCCTGTCAGGGTATCTGCCAGGTTCTTTTATACTTCCCCTGTGGCCAGCTCTCCTCAACATTTTGAGGAAGGCAGAGAGGTGGCTGCACAGAACAAATAAACGGGACATTTGGGGAGTCATCTTTTCACCAAAACCATGGATCTTGCCAGTCCTTGGGTAGTTTGGCTTCTCAGAACATCTCTATTCTGGTCACCCCCAGCTTGTGGCAACGGATAAACCAAAAAAACCAAACCCATTGCTGTCGAGTTGATTCCAACTCATGGTGACCCCTTGTATTACAGAGTAGAACCGCTCCAAAGAGTTTTCTTGGCTGTGATCTTGATGGAAGCAGACCGTAAGCCCTTTCATTGTGGTGCTGCTGGGGGGGGTTTGAACCACCAACCTTTAGGTTGATAATTGAGTGCAAACTGTTTGCTGTACCTTGGGGACCTTGGCAGCCGATATGACCTTGGCATTTGTCTTCCTGGAGACGGGGGGGCGGGGATTAAAATTCCTACTAGTGTAAGGCCTTGTAACTGGGGGGACTTGTCTTGGGCTTGTACATGGCTTCTGCCATCTCTGTTGGCAGAGTAGAGCTCCTGGCCCTGTACAGGGCTTGCTCTGTTTAGGGACCAGACACATGGAGCCTGCCTGGCATGGGACTGCCAGGTACCCCTGCTTTTCACGCAGCCTCCCGCCTCAGAGCTGTGCTGCTTTTCCTTTGCCCTGCCCTTGAGCCCCGTGGGGCAGGGCTGAAGCCCAAATGGCAAAATTTCAGTATTTATTATACCATCCAGGAACCCTGGTGGCACAGTGGTTAAGCGCTCGGCTGCTAACCAAAAGATCACCGGTTCAAACCCACCAGCCGCTTTGCAGGAGAAAGATGGGGGGCGTTCTGCTTCTGTAAGATCACAGCCTTGGAAGACCTAGGGGGCAGTTCTGCTCTGACTGAACAGAAACTTTTTTTGTGTTTTTATTAACCATCTGGGTACCGTGTGCCATAATCACTTGAAGAATCACCTTGTAGAAATTTTACCCTTTCCCCATACATGACCTGCTGCCAGATACCCTCATTTTCCCGACAGGTCCAGTTCCATGGGAGGCATGGGTGTGGTAGAAAGAGAATCAGGAGCCCTGGCGGAGCAAACTCACCTGCTGACCCAGCTTGAACTCACCTGGCAACTCTGTGGGAGAAAGACTTGGCGACCTGCTTCTGTAAAGAGTACAGCCAAGAAAACCTTGTGGGGCGGTTCTATGCTGTTACATGGGGTTGCTATGAGTTAAAAAAGACTTGGTGGCACCCGGTGATAACAGAAAAGAGGAGGGGCTTTGATGTGGGGAACTTGAGTTTGAATCCCAAAGCAAGAACCAAAACCAAACCCATTGCCATTGAGTCAATTCCAACTCATAGTGACCCTATAGGACAGAGTAGAACAGCCCCATAGAGTTTCTAAGGGGTGCCTGGTGGGTTTGAACTGCTGACCTTTCAGTTATAGCCAAGCTCTTAACCGCTGTACCACTAGGGCTCCTTTTGAATCCCATTCTACGATTATTAACTAGGTGAACTAGGCAGTTTGCTTAACCTTTCTGGTGGTTCCCCGTCGTGTAAAACGGGGCTAGTGATACGTATCTTTAAAAGAACCATAGGAACTTAGTGAACGGCAACCACTCCCCCGCCTTGACAGTTGTGTAATAATAGGTATCAGATCCAAGAGGTAGCCTCGTTAGACCCTTGTACCCATGGCTGTGTTAACGATCTCTTTTGTCGAGAATCCCCATCCCGACGTACTGGTGTGCCCATGATCGGGTGAGGAGGGAGGTAGTGAATGACACTGGTCTTCAGCTAACTTGGTAGACTTTCTCTTTCTGAATTTGTTTTCTGCCTTAGTCCGTATGGTCTGAGTAGGCTGGTGGCAGACTCTCGGAGAACCAGCTCATGTCCCCTCCTTTGTAAAGCCTTCCCCGACCCTGTGTAAATTGCTCTTTTTGCCACGTTTCCCCAGCCCTTGGGACACCTGGGTGCTAGCATTTATCAGCTCAAATCATTTTAATTTCTTTGTACTTCTGCCCTGCCCAGACTCGGTGAGCCCGTTGGGGCAGGGACCTTGGCTTTTCAGTCCTGGGCCCTAAGGCTCTGCACTGTGCCTGGCCAATAGTGTTTGCTGAATGAATGCCCAGTGGTTTCAAGTCTTTGGTGACAGAAACCAGATCAGGACTGGAAATACCAGTTTAGGCACCAAGTACTAGAGATTAGCAGGGGGGTTCCCTGGTGCTGTTCCCAGGGGACGAAGGGAGAGCTGCTCGGGCCAGTCACATCCTCTGCCTGGAGTCCACTGGTGAGGTGTGTTACAGAGAGGGGGGCGGTCCCCAGACACACCAGAAAGCTGGCCTCCTTTCGTGCTCCTCCTACTGCCACGTATATTCTTAATTCAGTTCAAATTCAAATGTTTATGAAATAGCAATGAAATCCAAGACAGTTCTGAACCTTCAGGGAAGCCAGATGGAGAGATGGCATGGTGCTGAGGTTAGCAACTGGGACTCTAGCCCGACTGCACGGGTCCAGATCCTGGCTCCAACTGACTAGCTGTGGAACACTGGGCAACGCTGGGCGTTATGTCACCCACCTGCACCGCAGTTACCTCAAGTGTAAATGGAGTTAAGAGTACTTGCCCCCATAGGGTTATTTTCACGATTATGTGAGTTAAAGTGCATCCCGTTGCCGTTAAGTCGATTCCAGCTTATAGCAACCCTATAGGGCAGAGTAAACTTGTCCGATAGGTTTTCCAAGGAGCAGCTGGTAGATTCAAACTACCGACCTTTTGGTTAGCAGCTGAGCTCTTAACCACTGTGCCATCAGGGCCCTCTAAAGCACATATTGTTGTTGTTGCGTGCCACTGAGTCGATTCTGACTTATAGCGACCCTATATAACAGAGTAGAGCTGCCCCATAGAGTTTCCAAGAGGCAGTTGATGGATTTGAACCGTTGACCTTTTGGTTAGCAGCCATAACTCTTAACCGCTATGCCACCAGGTCTCCTTAAAGCATGTAAACCCATTGCTGTCGAGTCGATTCCGACTCATAGCGACCCTATAGGACAGAGTGGAACTGCCCCGTAGAGTTTCCAAAGAGCGCCTGCAGGATTCGAACTGCCGACCTTTTGGTTAGCAGCCATAGCACTTAACCACTACACCACCAGGGCTCCATAAAGCACATAGTAAACACTACATACTATCTCCTGAACAGCCCGAGTTTGTTGGATTAAAAAAATAATAAAGCAAATGAGACTCATAAACGAACAGGATGAACAAACCTACCTTGCTGCGGCTGCCTCCCCATTATAACCAAGCCCCAAGTGGGCTCTAGGGCAAAGAAGAGATTTCTGGCATCCTGCCTTGATTAAAAAGGCAAAGTGGTCAGGCCACTGTGCCAGAACTTATGTGGTTCTTCTTTCACAGTGAAAGAAAATCCCCCCCCCCCAAAAAAAGGGCTTTTGTGATCATATGTTTGTGCTGCTTAAATTTAGTGAAAGTGCTGTGAAAGGTAACTGACCGGTTATTGGTTTTCCTGAGTGCGAGGAGTACACGTTCAATGGCTTGGAAAACCTTTCTGTGTGCTGTGGTCAGGTGCATTGACCTTGACTCTGGAGTTGTGACTTGGACCCATAGCTCAGCCTCTTCCAGCCTTAGGGCCCATCACTGGACAAAATGGTCTTTGTGGCCGTCAGACCCTCAGCTCCAGTGTTCCCTGGTCTTGTCTACTGCGCAGCAAACCCAGGGTGAAGCGGCTGTCAGCAGTGGAGCCCAGGTGACAGAGTTCGCGGCGTGGGGCTGACCCGGCCCTGCAGTGTGCGGCCTTCTGTGACGACGCGGTCAGCTTAGCTGAGCCGACTGCAGAGGACAGTGAGTCAGTGTTGTTTCGATTCTGCCATCTGTTGTTTTTTTGGGGGGGGGGGGCGGGCAGGGGTGGTGTAATAATTTTCAAAGTAGTGTGAATTATCATTATGTCAGGTAATCTAGCCGCATGTTCATATGGTCTTTGCTTTATTGGTGTTTCAGTTAAGAAATTTCTCAGCACAAGATTTTGGAAAGAGATTTTTAACCTACTCTTTTTTGTTGTTATGAGGTTGGACTAAGCTAGATGGCTGTTTTTTTTTTTTAATTTTTATTAAGCTTCAAGTGAGCATTTACCATTCCAATCAGTCTGTCACATGTAGGTTTACATACATCTTACTCCCTTCTCCCACTTGCTCTCCCCCTATTGAGTCAGCCCTTTCAGTCTCTCGTTTCGTGCCAATTTTGCCTAGATGGCTGTTTTCATGGTCACATTTTGGAATTAATGCGGGCAGGAAGAACGCTGGTAAACAGTGTGCATCCATTTAGCAGCATTTCCCTGCAATCTGTCCTTCAGAGCCCCATGTTTCCCCTGGCCCATGTCACATGCTCCCAGGAACAGTCTTGAACCAGCCATGTCCTGGCCACTGCCACTTCGCACAGTTTATCAGCAGAGGAGGTGGGGGTGGGCAGGTAACCTCAGGGAGGCTCACCTTGGGGAAATTAGCCCTTGAAATGTATTTCCTACATGGTTTTACAGATTCGTTTCAATCTGTTCTTTCTGGTAGCGTTTGTATTTTTTGTTACTGTTGCATAATTTTGAAAACCTTTTTATTGAAGTATAATCTACAGCACAGATCCTAGGTGTACATACGAGTGAATTTTCACAAACACAGCACACCATAACGGTTCAGAAAAAGGCACCATTACTGAGAAGCCCCCTGCTAGACCGCTTCCTGCGCTGTCCCTTCCCCTGCCCTGTCCTGCCCTCCAGTGGTATAGATGAGCTGTACCCCTTGGGCTTTATCTAAGGGGAATTGTGCAGTGTGTGTGTTCTTGTAAATAGGCTCCTTTCTTCCTTACTTAAGTTTGTATTACTCTCTTTACCTTCACTTTCAGTGCTTTGTAAAAGCCTAAGAAGTAAGGTGGTTTTGGTTTTGCCTTTTCCATCTGGTCGTTCACACTGTGTTCGCGTCCCCCAGTCCTTAGAAGGTGGGCGGTGCGGCCGAGAAACTGGGTGCCACTGCCTGGCGTCCAGCAGGTGATGCCGCTCAGCGTCCTAGCAAGCTGCTGTGCCTGGGCAGCGTGGGGGTCTCAAAAAGAAGTTGGGTTTTACCCGTAGCTGAAATGTACTCCTGTGCCACCTGGCATCTCAGGTACAGAGCAGATCTTTTTTTTCCCCTCCTAAGCAGAAGGATTCCCCAGTGCAAGAAACGACTCTTAAAGACTGTCGTGGAGCCAGCTTATAAACAAGTTGTTTGCTGGGAGTTTTGTTCTTGGACCTCATCTCTCAGTCTCCATGGAAACACGGAACTTTCTGGCACTTTCTGAAAGCGCAGCTCTTCCTCCTGCAGCGGCCACGCGGGCCTGAGGACTTGGTGCTGTGCGGGTGGCAGGGTAGGAGTGACCTAGCTTGGCTGCGGGCCTTGGCAGCCAACAGGAAGTGATGAAATGTGCTGGGAGAAGTCGGCTGCAGGCTGTGAGCCAGCGGACGGACGAGCCAGCGGGGCTGCAGAGAGGCGGGTACAGACGGACAGACAGACAGACGCTGAGCCATAGCTTAGGCAGCGGAAGCGGCGTTTGCCGGACAAACGTGAGTGCTGTTTGAGGCGCAGGCTGCCTTGAACCTAGACCTTTTTGAAAATGGGATTGTCGTTGATTTTTTTTCCCCTGAGTGATTGCTTTATAGAAATCTCACCTTCTAAGCACACCTAATTTTAGAGCTCCTTGACAGAATTGTTCCAGCCAGTTCGATATTAACTAGCCCGTGTGCGGTGTTTTCTCCGAAATGCTTGGGGAATGTCACAGTAAGCAGCTTTCTTGGCGAATGGTTTTTGGCCTGAACAAATGAACGACTGAGGTTTTATAACTTTACTCTGATTTCAGAACATAAGCGCGTGCTTCATTTCAGGAGAGAGAGGATAACTCTGGAACTTGGCTTTGGCATCGTTTAGTCTAGTTTACAGACTTCTGGCTCTATTCTTTTCGTGCGGGGTGGCTGAATCAGTTACTTGAGTTAACAGTGGAGACGGCTTTTTTTTTCCCCCTACTTTTTAAGGTATCATATTTATTACATGCTGCTGTTTCCTTTGCTAACAGCTAAACCTAATCTACAAATACATAAACGGCACTTGTGAGAGAAAAAGAACAAACTAGCTTTCCCCGTGGCCGTTGTTACGTTTCAGGCCTGTCTACGGCAGACCCCCAGAATCGGGCGGCAGCTCCCTCCAGGCCCCCTTCCCATCTTCCTCCTTAGCCTGTTCTTTCTCATTTCTCTTCTCAGCTGGACCCTGTGCCCCTCGACCCCATCTGAGGGCTGTCACTAGACATTTGGTTTATATTTTTATTGGATAGCAAAATGTAGGAGTTTTATTGTGTTAATAACTGATCAGCCTTACATGCATATTAATTATTTCTTATCTCGGAAGTCATATTCTAGAATTGACGAGTTACAGGTCCCTCCTTCCTTCCCTTAATTTATGCAGAACTGTAATTCTCACTAGAAAATTTTTTTTTTTTTTTTTAGCCCGATCCTGAGTGATCCTCAGTAAGTGAGTTCTGTTTTACTGGATAACCTATTGCCTTGAACATTAAAAAGGTAGTATCCTCTTTCTGTTCTCCAGGAAATGCCATGCTGGTCCGGTCTGTGCCACGTAGGGGAGCGTGCTGTCTTGTTAGGTCGTCGCCTAATGTGATTCATGTATTCTTACACTTTCAGGGTTTGCATAGGGAAGGGTTTCTAGAAACCACCAACGTATGTAGTATTTCTTTTAGACCTTCAGCAGGTCCACAAGTTTGCCCTTGGTTTGTGGTTCGGAATCACTCTTCAGATCTCTTCCTTCTTGGTGGTAAGATATCTCACTGGATTCCAGGTGAACTTTAAGTGCTGCATTTCTGAAAGTGATAAAAGGGTATCACAGCTTCAAACCAGAGCATGTCTTACAGGTAGGAGGTTTATACCAGTAAAGAAAAATAAGCCTCTCTTTCTCCTTTTTTTTACCTTTCTTTTTTTCCGTTGTTAATACTCTGACTGTTTTGCTTACCCACATAATTCTGTTATTCAATTTGGTGGCATAATTAAAAAGATCGGAACACAATAGTAAAGCCGATTTAGCCAGGCCCCCTCATTTTAACAAAGGACTTGAGACCAAGAGGTGAAATGACTTGCCTGCCGACTTGTCCAAGGTCTCACGGGTTGTCGGTGGTTGAGTAAGTCTGGAACCCAGGTCTCCTAACATCTGGGTCGTTGGCTTTTCCTCTCCAGCAGTCTGCGTTTTCCACATCATTATCTCAAGGTGAATAGCGCTTGACGAAGATGACTGTTTTCTTCTGATGAGTCCATTTTTAAACACTCAGCTTTTATTAAATAAACAAATTTCCCTACGTAAGTAAACACTGTTTGGCGTCGGTGTACAATGACTTACCTCACCTACAAAGAGTGTCGATGTGTCTCCCTCTGAGAGAGAATTTTTGTTGAAAATGAAGAGTTCTCTATTTTACAGTTTTTCTTGCCCCTCCCCGAACCTAGGTGCTCTTCAACAGACACTGATGTCGGTGAGCCTCATTACATGGTCATCTGCTAGAAGAGAAATCCAGGCTTGATAAAATCACAGCCAGTACGTGAAACAAATACTTCATTCTTCTTCGAAACAGGATGTGAAAGGAAAAACCTGAGCTTGGTGTGGGAGCACTTTGGCCCTAGAAGGGGGTGTTGACAACCTTATGTCTTGAGCTGGACTGGACGGATTTTGGAACATGGTAGACTTTAAAGTAATACACTCGAATGTAAATAAAGGGGGAAATGATTCAATTTATAAAGATGGAATTTATCCTCAGCTTTCCAGAGTCAAGTAAAAATAGTCTCTGCAAAAAACTAAATTTGAATCCTGCTGAAATCAGGCGTGGGAATGGGAGCCAAGCAGGGACGTGCTGACAACAGTGGGCGACTGTTCTCAGACCTCCATGTGGCTCCAGTGTCTGTCCAGCGTCACCTTAAGATACCTTGGGCAGGCTCACGGAATAGTACTTACTAGTGTTTTTTAAAAGTATTTAGAGTATGTATCTTGGAGAATTTCTGAAACAAACACACTACAGGAAAACAGGCATTTTCACAATATTTAACTGTCCTTCAAATGGAGTTCAATAGCTTCATACCTGTTTCAATTTGTAAGACCTGAGAACAGAGTGAGATACACAACAATGTCTTCATGTGGCAGGTCAGAACTGCCTTCCCTCCTGGTGTTCTGGGCACTTTTTGTCATTATTCTTGAAGAAGCTGCTGTGTGTGTGCGTGCGTGTGTGCGTGAGCCGGATGACGCCATCCTGAGGCCTAAAGAAAGAGGGAGACGTCCACCCAGTAGCCAGCTTCTGGGGAGTGGTTTGGTTCAGTTAGCCCATAATTTAGTTACCTTTGTTACCCAATTAGCATTTTATACTTACTGTTATATTTTCAGTGCACGTTAAGTATAGGATATTTGAACTGGTTTTCTTGTCTTGATATATAATTGACCTTCTTATCTTGTGTCCCAGTCAATAAGTCATATTGATAGATACCTTTTCCTCGCTGTCCCTAGCTCCTGCCCACATTAGTGTGAATTGTGTTGTGCCTGTGAGATTGCATGTTCTTCAAAAGCTGTGAAGGGGTTGCCAGAATGTTAGGGTGCTGGCTTCGCTGCAGACTGAGGAGGGCTTAAAGGGCAGCCCCCACGGGCTGCTGTTGGTTTGCTCCTTTGGCCTCACCTTCCTCACCTCCATCTCTGTTGGGAGCTCCTTTCCACACAGGTGTCTAGGAGTGGCCTCAGAACCTCCTCTAAGGATTTAAGAACCTTCTCCCAGTACCTCAGGTGGATCCCAGGCCCAAGAGTGGGGTAAAGAGGCATGTGTGTGATATGGGGAGATAGTAACAGTGGAAAACCTGGGTCATGTCTTTGAACGAATGAGTGAATGAGTTGCCGTGTTCTCTTCTCCTTAGAGATTGCTTTTTAAGGCACGATAGTCCTGTTTTACTGGGATGATGTAAATGCATCTGCACCTCACAGTTCTGCCGAGTGCCAAGGGATGGGCTAGGTGTCCATTTAACCTCTCCTCCAGCCCCCGGGGTCTGGCCTAAATGTTTTTTTCATTTAACTCAGTCGTACATGAGTCATATGACATGAATCTTCATATGGACTCATGAAGCAAACTGTTTTGTTTTTTATTTTATTCATTTTTACTTTAAAACTAAAGAAGCTAACAGATACTCTAAATTTGAAATGTGTGGCCGTGATCATCGCAGTATTGATAACTGTTAACCTGAGGCCTGTGCTATGCATTTAACACTCTCGCTTCCGTCAGGGCTTGTTCTGCAGTGGAGTCCTCGAGGGAGACTGCTTTTGCTGACAAATGCTTGGCTGACAAGATGTCATTGATGTAATTAACAGTTCACAATGCTGAACTTTTTGATTCAGAATTCTCTCTTTGATTCTCAAGTTCCTAACACGTATCGGTGGTGCTATTTTAACGAAATAAATGAAGCACAGGGCAGTTGGGGACAGTGAAGTGAACTCTCTGAAGTTCTTCTCTGGTATGAATGGACACATAGAAAGGGCACAGTGGATTCATCACCAAATATCCGTTGACTTGGAAAGCCAGAAACATTTTGGTTCTTTCCCGCCGATGGGAGAGCTCAGCTCAGGTTCACTTAGGAGATCTGAGCCTTACTGGGCAGGATGGATGTTATACAGCAAGACCACGAGGCCACGTGGGAAAGCATGGAGGAGGAACCTTTGCATATTTAACATTGAACTCCAGGGCAGTCCATCTATTCTCAGGTGCACCCAGTAAACTGCTAAGGCTGAAGAGTTTGAATGTGGCACGATATAAAGTGTTAGTTCTCATGAGGAAAGGTATGAGGTGTGAATGGTAATTTACCCGGAACCTGGCTGCCTTCATGGATGGACATGCAGACGACCGAGCTCCGTGCACATTTCCAGCTGTCCTTTGGATCACAACCTGAATGGACAGTCCACCTGGATGCCGGCTGGCTGGATTGATTTGTTCATTTGTGCATGAGTGCATGCATTCATTCCATTTATTCATTTGGCGGAATCTTTTGTCCACCTCAGTTCAGGTTATGACACTGTGCTAGACGCTGGGAAACCATAGATGGTTAACACTGAGTTCTCGCCTCTTAGGAACTCATAGTCTGTGGGGCATAGAAACTTCTAAACCGTGGAGTGATAAGTCTTCTTATAGAGCTATAGAGACCTCATTCTGCTCTGAAGTAGGGGAGTTCGGGAAGACGTTATGGTTTGGTGATGAGTTTTGAAGAGTGGCTTGTTAGGCAGACAAGAGAGCAAAGGCCAGGAGGTCAGAAAGAACATGCCATGCTTGGGGGTTTGATATGGCTGGAGGGCAAATATATGTAGATATACTTTAGCCACTCTAAGTCAGTTATTTTCCATCCTAAGCCAGTTCTTTCTTCAGAATTCTCTACTTCTTTTTGAGGTATTACCTTGCCTCCAAAAGTAGAAACTTTTAATCCTTTATCTTCTCCTCCCTCATTCTATGTCCTTTCTATTCTTCCTCAATGTTATTCCTCTTTCCTGGTCTCCTAACTATTTTCCCTTCCCCAGCCTCTAATCTCTGGGGCCGTGCTTTCCAATATGGTAGTCACCAGCCACATGTGGCTACTGAAATTAAAATTAAATAAAATTTCAAGGTTCAAGAGCTGGTGGCTACCATGTTAGACAGTGCTGGTCTAGAGGCTCGATGGTCTGTTCTCCACTCAGCTGCCCAAGGGAACAGCATTCCGTCAGGTCGCCTCCCATAACCTTTCCTGTGAGGCTCAAACTCTCCCCATAGCCGTTCAGCCCGAGGCTATTGTTTTGCCTCCTCATACTCAGTTCCTCCCTTTCTTGCTTCCAGGCTGCCTATTCTTGATTATTTCATGTCTTTTTATTCTTAATATGTGCCGAATACCTTTCTTCCTCAGATCATTCCCATGCAAGCTTTAGGTCTACCTATTGCCATCAAATCGATTCTGACTCATAGCGACCTTAGAGGACAGAGTAGAATTGCTTTCAGGGCTTCCAAGGCTGTAGTCTTCATGGAGGAGCCCTGGTGGTGCAGTGGTTAAGCACTCAGCTGCTAGCTGAAAGGTTGGCAGTTTGAACCCACCAGCTACTATGTGGGATAAGGAAGTGGCAGTCTGGTTCTGTAAAGGTTACAGCCTTGGAAACCCTCTGGGGCAGTTCCACCCTGTACTGTAGGCTTTAGTTTTGGTTATCTAGCCCTTTAGTTGGAAACCCCGGTGGCATAGTGGTTAAGTGCTGTGGCTGCTAACAAAAGGGTCGGCAGTTTGAATCCGCCAGGTGCTCCTTGGAAACTCGGTGGGGCAGTTCTACTCTGTCCTATAGGGTCGCTATGAGTCAGAATCGACTCGACAGCACTAGGTTTGGTTTTTTCAGTCCTTTAGTGGTTATCCTAGATATTTAAACACACTTAACAAAATCTAAAGTAATGTCTTTTCTCTTGAATAACGAAAGGATTAAAAACATTTTAACTCCATATTCCCTCCCAACTTGTCCAGCATTTTCTTCTAAAAATTTTAATTGTACAAATTAGATACTGTTTTTTGTTATAGTCGATGCTTATTTTGATTTATCTATGTATTTAGTAGCATTATTTGCTGACCATTCCTCCTTGTGTTTCAAGTGTCCCGTCTGAGATAATTTCCTTCTGCCTCAAGTATATCCTTTACAATTTCCTTTTCTGTAAGGTTTTCTTTTTTCTTTTTTGGTGTTGTGTATTTCATCTGTCTGAAAAAATCTTAATTTTACCTCTGTTTGGAAAACTGGCGTTATTGGATATAGAATTCCGAGTTGGCAGTTATTGTTGCTCACATATTGAATACATAATTCCAGCGTCTTCTGGCTTCCGCTATTGTTGTTAGACCAGTAGCCATTATTTGTAGGTGATCTGTCTTGTCTCTGGATGCTTTTATGATCTTTTCTTTATCCTTGAGGTTCTGAAGTTTCGTCTTGGCGTGAGTCTGTCTGGCTGTCTCCCTCTGTCTCTGTTTCTATTTCTTGCTCTCTCTTTTTAAAATCTTCATTGGGCTTCCTTGATGTGTGATTTAGTGTCTTTCAATATTCTGAAAAGTTATCTTTGAATATTGCTTCTTTCTCATTTTTAATGTTATCTCTTTCTGGAACTTCCGTAGATGTAAGTTAGACTTCACTGTTTCCTCCTAGTCTGTTAATCTTTCTTTTGTATTTCCTCTGTTTTCTCAGAGAGAAAGCTGACATATCTACTTATATTCTACAGTTTTTTCTTTAAATTAGCTTTTTTTGGTGGCTTTAGAGTCCTTTATTTCTTGACAGCTCAGTGATGCAATTATCTTACTCAGCTTTTTAAAAATTTCAAGAGGAGAGTCATTAACATACCTGGTTTGCCAGGCTGCTGAGAAGGGAAGACTATTCTGTCATACTGTGTGTCTGTACCAGATTCTAGCACATTCTCTGACTCATTCATTCCAGATATGTTTACTGTGCACCCATGACTTGTCAGTGCTAGGGATATAGCAGTGAGCAAGACAAAATCCTTGTTCTTAAGGAACTTAAATTCTTGTGAGAGGAGAGAGATAATATATAAATATGTAATTTGGCTGATGGGCTGAGTGTTAACTAAGAAAATACAGCAGGGTTAGGGCTGGTATGTTGGAGGAGTGGGGGTGGGTTAGGGAAGGCTTTCTTAAGGGGGCACTGTTTGAGCAGATATCTGGGAAGTAAATTCTAGGAGCTCTGGAGGAAGAGGGTTCCTGGCAGAGGGCAAGCGGGTACAAAGACAGGTATGAGCCCAGTGCCTGTGAAGAACCACAGGAAGCGACTGAGCTGGAGTAAGGGGTGGGGGAGCCGGGTCCCATAGGACCTTGCAGGTCAGGGCACGGACTGCCAAAGGCAGCTGTTGGCAAGGTTTGAGTTTGGCAGCTTGAACCAGGGTGTTTGAGGCAGAGGTGGTGAGAGGAGGTGGAGCTGACGGGATATGGGGTGAGGGAAGGAGAGGAATCTGGGATGACACTGAGACAATGGAGCCATTACCACAAGGGAAGAGTGGGGGAGGAGCCACGGATCTCGGGGATGGAGGAGCACGGGAAGCATTTTGGGCCGTTGTTCTAGAGGAGCAAGCCCAGAGGAGAGGCCCGAGTCCGGGTTGGGGCCACTCAGGAGTCTGGAGCTCAGGGGAGAGGGCTGTGCTCGAGAAGCCACGTCAGGAGCATCAGCCCATGAGTGCGCTTTAAAGTCATGGAGGGAGTGGATCATCTCAGAAACTAGTGTGCACTGGGAGGAAAAGCTGAGCGCCGAGCCCTGGCCCTGTGGGTCTGCAGGCGGCGACAAGGGCCCTGATTTGGTGCTTTGCGGGATAGGCTGAAAGGAAGGTTGTAGGCACGTGTACTGAGTGAATGTAGGTGATACCTCAGGCCAGTTGTCAGTGATGTGAAGATAAGGGACCTGGATCCTTTTACCAGAAAAGCTTGGATTTCGTGTGCATAGAAAACAAAGGTGCCGAGACTCTGTCTTATTTTCTTTTCGCGTTTTCAAAAGTAATGCAACTAACATAGTCTCACGGCAAAAAATGAAGAAATACAGGTATGCACACAGGAAAACCCAAACTCAACTTATTCCAGCATGCAGATGTGATCACTGTTGCATTCATTCAAGTACTCGCTCAAATGTCTCCTCCTTGGGAAACCTTCCCTGACACCAGCCTACCCACGGTAGAACTCTCGTCACTCTCGCCCCGCAGCTGGCTTCGTTTTTCCTCCCAGCCCTTCACACCACCTGCCACCACATGACTTACTGGTCTGTTGTCATGGTCTGGCTCCCCACTAGAATGTAAGCGGGGCTTCTTTCGCTGCTGGTCTCCCCTATATCCCACCTGTCTCCTGGTGCCTGCACATAGCAAGTCCTGGTTACATCTTGCATTGAGTTGAATGAAAGAATTCATGCGTTGGTGCAGAACCCCCAGCCTTTGTTCTGAGCAGTCACCCACTGTTCAGCATATATTTTTAAATAAGCTCCAGTGTGCAGCGTTTTACGCCAGAATGCTAGTTCTGGCTGTGAGTGCTGCTACAAAGCCACCGTTGCTCTCCTGGGCAGCTGTCTCGGCTGTTCCCGGCAGCAGAGCAGCTCCTGGGCCCTGCACCTTGGGCAGCCTCAGACTCACTCCCTCTGGCTGCAGGCACCAGGCTTTCTCCCTCCCCTTTCCAAACTGCACCTTCCCTCTCTCCCTCCTTCCCTCCTGACCTGAAATACCTTCTGCCCTGTGTCAGTCAGTCAGATAATCAGGTGTGACCTTGACTTGTCTTTCCTACTGCTCCGTGAGCCTCTGACTAGTGATTTGTTTCACACCCACCCCCCAGCTCTCAGCAAGGTTTCTGTTAAAAAGGTTTCTGATACTACTCAGAAAGTAAATGTTTTTAGAGTACTGGGAGAAATATACATAAAGTATATTGTTGTTGTTGGCTAAATATACTTTCGGTTTATCAGATTAAGTTCAATATGTTATTGAAAACGTTTAAAAATTTGGGACACGGGCTATTTCTTGAGCCAGCCAAACTGGCAGATGTTTTGTTAAGGGTAGGCTCTTTCTGCCCCTGTGTGTGGGGGGGGGGGGGGCGGGGGGGTATTATAATTGAAGACAGGAACCAAAACATTTTCTTCCTAGGTAGTTAGGCATTTTATCATAAGTTGAAATGTGATTGCTTTTTTTCCCCTTTGTAAAAGGGTCACTGGAAATATTTATTAGGCAGATAGTATCGTGAAGAAAATATATGAGGGTGGCTTTGCACCGAAGGCTTTTGTTTTGCGTTCCTGGCGTTTTGAGCAGAGCAGCCAAGGCATGGGCGTGGAAGTCCGGCTTGCTTGCTTGCTGACATCCGCCCTCTGGGGAGAGGCAGGAGGACTTAGAGGACAATCAGGTTGGGAGGGGAAACTGACATCTGCCGAGCGCCTAGTGTGTGCCAGGCATGTCCCATGTAACATGTCATTTAAATTCCTAATTAACTACCGCACGAAGTAGTGTGCTTATCCATCTTTATGGATAAGAAAGATGAGGCTTAGAAGTTAAAACTTGCCCCTGTCACAGCTGTAACTGCTAGTTCAAACCCTGTGAACAACCACAGCTATCTCAGTTTAAGGGAAACCTTTGCTCTTAGTTTCATGCTTGGGTTTAGTGCATAAGTTTCCGATTATTGCTTGATAAATGGGTTCCCTGCTCATTTTTCCAAATTACTGGACAGCCCATCATGTGATGTGGCCTTTTTTTTTTTTTATTTTAATTTTGTTGTTGAGAATATACCCAGCAAAGCACATACCAGTTCAGCCCTCTCTACATGTACAGTTTGGTGACATTGATTACATGTTGGAGTTGTACAACCAGCCTCACCCTCCGTTTCTGAGTTGTTCCCCGCCTGTTAACACAAACTCAGTGCCCTCTAAGCTTCCTATCTAATCTTTCAATTTGATCCCAATTTAGTTCTTAAAAGACTGTAACGCTCAAGGCAGACCTTTTTACTAGTTAAGCTGAACAATTTTTTGGTTTTAAGAAGACTTCAGGGGATATTTTTGGTTTAAGTTTTAGTGATTGTCTCAGGGCAATAGCTTTGGGGGTTCATCTAGCCCTCGTGGCTCCAGGAATTCTGGACTCCATGAGAACTGGAAATTCTGTTCTGCATTTTCTCCCGTTTCATCAAGATTCTTTTTAGAATCTTTGATCAAAATGTTCAGTAACAGTAGCTGGGCACCATCCAGCTCTTCTGGTTTATGTGACCTTTTTAATAGAATCAAGTTCATAAGTCAGCTGTCAGTTTGTCCTGCCAGGCCCAGACTGGCCCTGTATCCTTCTCTAGACTCTAATGCTTCGACTGTAGCTTATAAATTTGAATGAAATTGAATAGTTTCTTAAGAAAGTGACATAGATTTCTACAAAATATTTAAAAGGCAAATCCTTTTGTGGTTCGTATAGCCTTTTTAACTTCAAAGACACGTATTCATGGTACTGCTTGAGAAGTGTTTGACCAATTCATTCTTGACAGAGCTCCTCACGGGTGTTAGTTCATCTAGGTGGTGGTTTCTTAGTATTCTTGTGGTGGGCGGCACGTTGCCCTTGTTAAGTGCCATCGAGTTGGTTCTGACTCATGGTGACCCCATGCACAACAGAACGAAACCCTGCCTGGTCCTGTGCCATCTTCACAATCATTGCTATGTTTGAGCCCATTGTTGCAGCCACTGTGTCAGTCCATCTCGCTGAGGGTCCTCCTCTTTTTCACTGACCCTGTACTTTACCAAGCATGACGTTCTTCCCCAGGGACTGGTCCCTCCTAATAACATGTCCAAGGTACGTGAGACAAAGTCTCACCATCCTCACTTCTAAGGGACATTCTAGCTGTACTTCCAGGACAGATTTGTTCATTCTTCTGGCAGTCCATGGTATATCCGATATTCTTTGCCCACACCATAATTCAAATGCATCAGTTCTTCTTTGGTGGGCGGCATATGGTGGCTCTGCTTTATTGCTGGTAAATGAACAGGACAGAAACAGAAACACTCTTCTTGCAGTAGAACGCGTGACTTGGGCTTGTTGTCTGACCAGACTGTGTGCCCATCGGCACCATTTGTAAACGATCTCTCCCGTGTCCTCAGAAGTACCCCAGGATCCGCATGACCTTGTGCTATGCTGGTTTAGATCACCTTCTTTTTGCCATACAGGTTCCTCTACCTGGGATGCCCTTCCCTACTTCTCCAGCTGCTGAATTCACATGTGAGAAGGAGAAGGGCTTAGTGATCGGCACCTGGCTTATTTGGTGCCACGGCACAGCCACAGCTGAGGCTGGTCCATAGTCATCATTCTTCTGGCAGCTTCCAGTTATCCAAGTCCCACCATACTCCCAGCGCTGAACCAGGCCCCACACAGATGCTGTTTGATCCTCACAGCCTCTCAGGCAGATTGGATCCCATTTTATAGACAAGCAGTGTGAATCCCACACCCTGACCGTGTTTTGCCTGAGGTGACCGGACCATTACGGGGTCACTTCTTGTGAAGGGTCACACGTACCTTCTGATTTACCTATGTAGGCAGGCTGCTGCTTTGGTGGTGGTCTCTCTCTAGTTTTCACGTTGGCCTGACTTTCACCCCTCCAGCCAGGGCTGCAGCCCCTCTAGAGCACTCAGCAGGGCAGGGTGCTCACTCAGATTTTAGGGGCGGGGAGAGCCCCAGGAAAAGCAGCAGTGGGAAGCTGCCCACAGAGGCCCTTTGTGTGGCAGGAAGTCCTGCTTCTAGAAGGGGCTGCCTCTGAGTGAAGGGGTTGAAAGATGCTGAAGCGATTGACCTGAGGCCACTCTGACTCATGGGTGTTGTTAATAATGTCCTTTGTCTGATCTTGGGAACCTGCTTTAGTGACCTCGGCTGCTCGGCCCCAGAGCCACCGCTCTCAGCTGTCGGCATTCCTCTTCTCCCTCGTTTCCTATCCTGTCTGCCCTTGTTGAACGCCATCATTTTCTCTCCTGAACAGAGGGGAACCTCCCGACCCATTCTATCTTTTTTCCTTCTACTTTTGTCAGAAAAATCTTTGTCTTATCTGAGCTTGTCTGTTTGATTTTTCCTTTTTAGAGACTGAGAGCGTCTTTGAGTTGGAAAGCTTGCAGCTCAAGGAAAAGGTATCCCACTGGGCAAGTGCTTCTGACCAAGAGAAGGAAATCTTTGGGAAGCTCTTGGAGTAGCTTAAGAGTGGGCTGTGGCAGTGTTCCTCAAAGACCCTGGCTCAAGGGGGGAGCGGAGCGCAGAGGATTTTGGAGGATAAAGGGAAACAAAGGTGCCCGAATTGGCCGCCCATTTATTTCCCGCAACTTCATCATACGCGTCTCTTGTGTCAGTGGTATCTGTCACTTGTCAGCTATTGCGGTCAGGATGCAGGGACGCTCTGAAGTGAATTGACAGTGGTGCTGAGGGAGGTACATTGACTGGACTTGAGAGAGGAGCAGTGTGCTTGCAGGAGGGCGTGTGTGTGTCTGATGCTGTTTGTGTAAGGGATGCTGAAATAACAGGGGCTTCAGTCCCTGGCAGGCAGCTTTACGTGCTATGGCATAACTGGGGCTCCTTGCTGGGCTGACATGGTGGCCTATCAATGAGCACTTGTTCTTTAGGGCCGTAAATGAGTCTTTGTTGAACATGACCGACCGCTTGGGCGATCAGGGTAGAATGGCTACATTTGTGGGGCAGAAGTTCAGAAGCCAAGAAGGGACCATGTTGTGTGCAGTTCCTAGCATGGTGGTTCCCAGTGAGTGCTTCCTTCCCCGTCCCCAGGGTTGATCCTGAGGCTTCATTGTCTTTGTCTCTCTTTCCCCTGTAGACCAGGGCAGACTTTGGGTACTCATGCTTTTGGAGGCCCCATTTGGATTTTATTAGACATGTTACATTGTTCTCACACTCAGTTTAAACATGTTTTTATGTTGTAAAACTAATTGAAAGAACTTGTGTATAATTTTGCTTTTGAAACTTCTTGGCTATTAGAAATTAATTCCTTCTCCTCCTTCAGAATCATGGGTGCATTTGCTCAGAGGGAACAGCAGGCTGGTTTCACCTGCGGAGGAGCCACAGATGGCTGGATCTGGGGGCAGGGGAGTAGTTTTTACCAGGCAGGTGTGAACGAGGAATTAGACCTCAAGGACTTGATGGTGTTTGGGTCCAGTGGTACCCCAAGGCGAAGAAGGGTGAAGAGAGATGAGGGGGAGGGTGTCCGAGCAGAGACAGGAGGTGTGGTGGGCTTCGAGGCCACAGGGCTGGGAGGTGAGGGGTTTTGTCTCACTGATGAAGGACAGCTCAGTATTACTGCTGTTTAAATTTCTGGTGACTTTTTTCCGTTACTGTGAATATTAGTCCAAAGGAAGAACATAGGCTTTTCATAGCTATGGAGGGAGATGGTGGGGTTACAAAACGGAGGCAGTTGAAAGGACACACTGGGGAGGTCTGAGAAGGGCCCGTGTGGTCTGCGTATGATGAAGCGTTTATTGTATGTGTCCGCCATTCCGCCAGGCGTATTTTGTTACTGTTGGGTGCCATTGCGTCGATTCTGACTCTCGGCGACCCCATGCGACCAAGTAGAACTGCCCCAGAGGGTTTGCTTGACTGTAATCTTTGTGGATGCAGATTGCTAGGTATTTTTTCCATGGAGCCACTGGGTGGGGTTGAACCTCTAACCTTTGGTTACCAGCTGAGTGCTTAACTGTGCCACCAGGGCTCCTTCCAGGCACTTTGGCACCTATAAAACAAGTGAGTCCATTAAAAGGACCTCTCAGGTGCCTGACCTTCATTCTTCCTCTCCACCCAACTCCACCCAACCTTTCCATCGTGTCCTGGAACTCCAGGGACACAAGTCGCCATGGACTGAGGGGCTCCTTTTCAGTGTTGCAGACTGACAGTGAGTCTAAGTATAAAGTCATAACTCATTCCCTTCAAACATCAAACCAGCCTTGTTCTATGAGGCAAGAACAATATTTCCCTTTCTTCAGTTCAAACATATGCATCTTAAAATCTTTACACCTGAGTCATTTCAGAAAACCCTGGTAGCATAGTGGTTAAGAGCTGTGGCTGCTAACCATAAGGTCAGCAGTTCGAATCCACCAGGTGCTCCTTGAAAACCCTATGGGGCAGTTCTACTCTGTCTTATAGGTTTTTGGTACTTGTCCTTCAAGTGGCTACGTGGTGCCCATTCTGTCAGTTCGCCGTTGTTTTCGTAGCTTTTGAATATTTGACTTGTGTCCAGTTTGTGTTGTTATAAATATTACTGTGATGAACATTTTGTTCAAGTTATTTTTTTCTTTGAGTTTACTTGCTTGGGACATATTCCCCAGAGTGAGACTGCAGGGTCAGAGGTTGGTAACTGTTATCTGCCTTGTTCCATATTTCTAGATTTTTCCATGGAATGCCCATCAGCCGTGTTAAGAGTACACTCTCATTTTTCTACAGCCCCACCAAAATTGGCATTGTCATATTAATTTTTCTTATTTTTACAAATTGTTTCCATTTTTAAGGAGATTGTGCTTTTTCTCCCACGCTGCAACTTGTTATGTTAAATTTGGCCAGGTTATGCTGCCGTGACAAGCGAACCCTGAGTCTCAGAGGCTTAATGTAACGGAAACGTATTTCCCACTCACTCTGCGTGTCCTTGCGGGTCAGCTGGGGGGCAGTTCCACACAGTCACTCAGGGGCCAGGCTGATTCAGGACACCCCACTTTCCTGTAGCTACAACACAAAGTCTTCTCGGGGGTGACACAGCAGAAAGGGGGACTTTGCACGGGCTTTTCACTGGCCAGGACGTTACATGGCGTGGCTCAGCAGACAGAGATTCCGTGGGCATTCCTGTCTCTGTGCCAGCAAGCTTTTCTCCTGTTTGCCCGTCTCTGGCAACTTTTTTGTACAGTGGAATTGGATTCTTAGTCTTTAATGTATTTTAGATAATAAGATTTTTATCAGTTGTGTCAAAAACATTTTTCTTTCTTTTTTGCTTTCCACATTGTATTTTATTGTGCAAAGGTTTAAACAATTATATATGTTTGGGGCACGTTCATCTTTTGATCTGATATCTTTGTTTCTTTAATATTACAAATTTATCATTTTCCTGGAGTTGCTTAAAATGGATTTTAAATATTGGCTCTGTAAGGACACTTTGAGGAGCCCTGGTGGTGCAGTGGTTAAATGCTGCTCGGCTGCTAACTGAAAGGTCGGTGGTTTGAAACCACCAGCTACTAAACGGGAGAAAGATACGGCAGTCTGCTTCCATAAAGATTAACCAGAAACCCAAACCTGTTGCCATCTAGTTGATTCCAACTTATAGCAACCCTATAGGACAGAGTAGAACTGCCCCACAGGGTTTCCAAGGAGTGGCTGGTCGATTTGAACTGCCGACCATTTGGTTAGCAGCCTAATGCTTAACCATTGTGCCACCAGGGCCTAGGAAATCCTATGAGGTAGTTCTACTCTGTCCTATACGATTACTGTGAGTTGGAATCGACTTGACAGCAGTGAGGTTTTTGAGACTTTGAATTCATCTAAGAATGTGATGTCCCCCCCCTCCAAAAAAAACAAACCAAACCCATCGGCCGTCGAGTCGATTCCAACTCATGGTGACCCTATTGGGCAGAGTAGAACTGCCCCATAGAGTTTCCAAGGAGCACCTGGTGGATTTGAACTGCCGACCTTTTGGGTAGCAGCCATAGCTCTTAACCACTACAACACCAGCGTTAGGTGGTGTTCATCTAAATTAACTTTGGTCCTTGGTGATACCTGTTTGTACCGCAATGTTAAAAAAATAACAATGGCTCAATAGCACAAAACTTCTTTGTGGTAAAAACGCTTAGCAAACTAGGAATGGAAGGGAACTTCCTTGACCTGGTAAAGGGTGTCTACGAAAACTCACAGGGCTGGAAAGTAAAAGATTGAAAGCTTTCCTTCTGTGTTCAAGATCAGGACAAGGAGGTCTGTTCTCTCTTCTATTTAACATTGTACGGGAGGTTTTAACCAGGGCAGTTAGGCAAGAAAAAGAAATAAAAGACATTCAGATGGGAAGAAAACACATAGAACTATCTGTTTGTGCATGAAATGATCTTGTATATACAAAATCCTAAGGAATTAACAAAAAACCTATCAGAGCTAATAAACAAGTACCGCGAAGTTGCAGAATACAGGATCAATGTACAAGAATCAACTGCATTTCTATGCACTAGGAATGAACAGTCTGAAAATGAAACTGAGAAAACAATTCCACTTTTAATAGCATCAAAAAGAATAAAATACTTAGAATTAAATTTAACAGAGGTACAAGACCTATATACCAAAAACTATAAAATATAATTGAAAGAAATTTAAGAAAACTGAAATAAATGGAAAGACATCCTGTGTTTATGGATTGGAAAACTTAATATTCAGATGGCAATATTCCCTAAATTGACCTACAGATTCAACCCAAACCCTATCAAAATCCTAGCTGACTTTGTAGAAATTGATCCTAAAATTTATATGGAAATTCAAGAGACCCAGAATAGTCAAAACAGGCTTTTAAAAGAGAAACAAAGTTAAAGGACTAACGCTTCGCAAATTCAAAACTTACTGCATAGCTGCAGTAGTGGAGACTATGTGATAATGGCATAAGGATAGATATGATAAAACCTGGGGAAACCAGAACCTAAAACTCAAATATTTTCCACTAATATGGATAGAAAAGTGGTAAGACTGCACCCTGTCAAAGGCAGAAAACTTGCGAGACCTAGAAAAATAAGACAGTCCTGTTGAGTTCCACCTCTCACAGGTTTCACTGTATGTAGGCCAATGGAATAGAATCCAGGGTCCAGAAGTATACCCTTACATTTATGGTCAGTTCGTTTTTGACAAGGATGTCAAGACAATTCAGTGAGGGAAGAGTAGCCTTTTCAACGAATGGGGCTGTGACAACTGGCTAGCCACATGCAAAACATGGATTTGAACCCCCTACCTCACACCATATAAAAAAAATTAACTCAAAATCAAACAGAAAGCTATATTTAAAATCTAAAACCATAAAACTCTTAGAAGAAAACATAGGTGCAATCTTTGTGACTTTGAATTAGGCAGTGGTTTCTTATGTATGCCACCAAAAGCACAAATAACAAAAGAAAAAGTAAGTAAATTGGACTTCAACAAAATTAAAAACAAGGCAGGGGATGTCTCTTCTTTTGGTGGGTAAGGAAACAGGCTGGTGGGGAAGTGACATGCACAGATTGGCAGCTCGTAGAAGGCAGAGCAAGTGCCAGAATCCAGGTCTCCACACTCCACTGTTCGTTCTAGTCCCACCCCAACCCTGAAAGAAAAAGTGGGCATGTGTTTCTCGTAAGAATACTCTCTATGGGAGTGTATGCCACTCCTGCTGTGGAGTTGGCCCCTCATAGGTGCTGTGGGAAAGGGCAATAACAGGAGTTAGGTCACATGTTTCTGGTTCAGATGTTTTCTGGCCTGTTCTGAATGGGTCACCCCACATAGCCTTCTTTCAAATCTTTAGACTCTTCTTCTCCATTTTCTTGTACTATTTGCATTCTTCTGTCAATATCAGATGTGGAAATGTATCATTTTGTTCTTTTTAAAGTAGCTTTTTTCTATTTTTAAACCTGCAGAGCCTCAACTTGGTATTTAGGTTGGAGAAATCTTCAGCCTGAATCTGCGAGTTCCCAGGGTTCTTGCCAACCAGAGGTCTGAAAAAATATTGCTGAAAAATTAGTCCTGTCAGCTGACATGTTTCCTTTACATAAGAACAATGATTTCGGGGACATGTCTAACCTAAACGCTCTTGGCTTCAGTTTTTGATAGCTGAGGGGCTGGCTTTGGGTCTCTTCCCGCCTTTGCTGCTGGTTCTCTGGAACCTAGGACCATTGTCAACCCAGGACATGCCATCTGAAAATGACTGGGAGAGGGGCTGGCTGTCAGCTTGTTTTCTTTGAGCTATTAGGATATACGAGACACCAGGGATATAAACATATTTATTTTAACGGTGATGACATGTATCCCAGTCTGTTGTTGTTAGTGCTGTCGAGTAGTTCTGACTCATAGCGACCCAGTGTACAACAGAACAAACCACTGCCTGGTCATGCGCCACCCTCACAATTGTTGCTATGCTTGAGCCCATTGTTGAAGTCACTATGTCAGTCCATCTCGTTGAGGGTCTTCTTTTTTTGTGCTGACCCTCTACTTTACCAAACATGATGTTCTTCTCCAGGGACTGGTCCCTCTTGTTAACATGTCTAAAGTATGTGAGACCAAGTCTCACCATCCTTGCTTCTAAGGAGCACTTTGGCTATATTTCTTCCAAGACAGATTTGTTCGCTCTCCTGGCTGTCTCTGGTATATTCAGTATTCCTTGCCAACACCATAATTCAAAGGCATCAATTCTTCTTCAGTCTTCCTGATTCATTGTCCAGCTTTCACATGCATGTGAGTCGATTGAAAATACCATGGCTCTCGTCAGGCGCATCTTAGTCCTCAAGTGACATCTCTGCTTTTTAACACTTTAAAGAGGTCTTTTGCAGCAGATTTGCCCAGTGCAATACATTGTCTCATTTGTTTTATTTATTTATTGTGCTTTAAGTGAAAGTTTGCAATTCAAGTCAGTTTTTCATACAAAAACTTATATACTACATATTGTTATGAGACATTGTTTGATTTCTTGACTGCTGCTTCCATGGGTGTTGATTGTGGATCCAAGTAAAATTAAATCCTTGGCAACTTCAGTATTTTCTCCATTTATCATGATCTTACTGGTCTGGTTGTGAGGATTTTTGTTTTCTTTGTATTGAGGTGTAATCCATACTGAAGGCTGTAGTCTTTGATCTTCATCAGTAAGTGCTTCAAGTCCTCTTCACCTTCAGCAAGCAAGGTTGTGTCACCTGTATAACGCAGGTTGTTAATGAGTCTTCCTCCAGTCTTGATGCCCCATTATTCTCCATATAGTCCAGCTTCTCAATTCATTTGCTCAGCATGCAGAATAAATAGGTATGGTGAAAGGATACAACCCTGACGCACACCTTTCCTGACTTTAAACCACGTAGTATCCCCCTTGTTCTGTTCGGGTGACTGCCTCTTGGTCTGTGTACAGGTTCCTCATGTGCACAATTAAGTGTTCTGGAATTCCCATTCTTTGCAATGTCATCCATAATTTGTTATGATCGACACAGTCAAATGCCTTTGCATAGTCAGTAAAACACAGGTAAACATTTTTTTGGTATTCTCTGCTTTCAGCCAGGATCCATCTGACATCAGCAATGGCATCCATCATACCATGTCCTCTTCTGAATCCAAGTCTAGGGTTTTTTTGTTTGTTTTCAACGATAATTTCTCACATACAAAATCCCTTGGTGATCCAGCACAGACAGCACCTCCTCGCCTGCCTTTGCTTCCCCTCCCCCGGTCTTCCTGTCTCATTTCATGAGCACCTGTTTTTGTGGTTGGTGGGTGCCGGCAAGTCAATTCCAACTCCCAGCCACCCAATGCGACAGACTTGGACTGCCCTAGGGTTTTCTAGGCTGTGATCTTTATGGGAACAGATCGCTAGGTCTTTCTCCCACAGAGCCACTGAGTGGGTTCAAATTGCCAACCTTTCAGTTAGCACCCAGAAACCCAGTGCTTCAGTTAGCAGTGGAGCGCTTAACCAGCTCCTTTGTTTTGTGTTACTCGTAGATAAAAGGGACAGAGCCCTCCCCTCCTGGAATTCCAGGTGGACAAAGGAGAAAGTCATATGGACGAGTAGTGGTAGCTCAGAGAGGGTGGTGCTGACTTGCTCAGCTGGTGGGAACAAAATGGCAGGGCTAGACCCTCAAGGCTACTGAGGGATTTCCAGGTGGCTTGCTCAGAGCTGTGCACCGGGCTTTTATTGGTGTTTGTACACCCTCTGCTTAGCATGGTGCCCGACACTTGGTGAGCTTCTGAGAGAATGAAGTTTTCTTAGCATGCTCCTGACGGCTGCTTTGTGATAGAGCAGCTTGTTTTATGGTTTATGATTTGAGTTTATTTCCTGTAAGATAATCGGAAAGGGACAAGGTCAAGCCTTTTGACACCTCTTGCGTGTTCCAGAGGTGAGCGCTTTATTAAGTGCTTTCTACATCTGAGTCATTTTCAGTCCTGCTTGGTTTATATGGCATTAGTTCTTAGGGTTGTCAGCTTGCACTTAGTAGTTAGCAAAACCATTTTGTTTTACTGTCTGTACAAGTGTGGGCAGTGAGGAAGCAGGCTGGAAAGAGCTGCTGCCCTGGAGCAGCAAGACTTCTTATCTCCAGGTCTCGTTCTGAAGTTTCGAGGAGAAGACGGAGGTTTCTGGGCTCTGGGACTGAGGGGGAGAGCCTCCCAGGGCTGCATGTCTGCTTGGCTGGTCCCCAAACCAGTGGGACCCTGGGGATGCTGGGGCTTTCGTGCTTCTTGGAGCTTCATGGGTTCGCTGGGAAGGGTTCAGGGGCCACATCCCCGTCCTTGCACCCACCGTTGGGCCTGGAGAAGTCTGGGCCAGCTGAGTTCAGGGGATGTGGAGGGCTGGGGACCGATGAGGGGCACGTCCACCGAATAGGGTGGGGAGCGGCAAGCGAACCCATGGGACATGTCGGTTTACAGGCCTGACACCACCCATGTAGAACCGTGTGGACGGGGACCTGGTAGCATATTCAGTGCATGGTAGCACTGAGCCCATGCTTGTGGAATGACTGCGCCAGGAAGCCTAGTCAAGGGCTGGGGTCGACATTGGTGATGGGAGAGGAGAAGGAGCTGGAAGAATGAGGTCCTTTGGTTTTCATCCCCCTGTCAGCCTGCTCTTAGCTGCCATCGTCTCTCAGGGAATCATCAGGGTAGTGGCTGCTTTACTTTTCCTCAGGCCGGCCAGCCCTGCCTTTGTAGGAGCCCTCCTCCTGCCGGGGATGTTGTTCCCCTGGAACCCACGTGGCTTCACTCCCCCTCCTCCCAATTTTGTCTTAGATGTCACCTTTCAGTGCGACCTTCTCTAGCCATGCTTTGTACAAGCGCAGCCTCCTTTCCACCTCCGCCCCTCCCTTCCCTCTTCCTTGTTTTATTTTTCTACGTAGCAATTACGTCTGATTGGCTTGTTTTGTTTGTCAGTCACCTGCACTGGAGCGTAAACCCCACACACACAAAAAAAAAACCCCACGAGGCAGGGATTTTTGCCTGTTTTGTATCCTGTTCCATTCCCCAGCATCCAGAACATTGGTGGCTCTGTGGTTTGTTGTTAGGCGCTGTCGAGTCGGTTCCCACTCATAGCGACCCCGTGTATAACAGAATGAAACACTGCCCAGTCCTGCGCCATCCTCACAATCGTTGCTATGTTCGAGCCCATTGCTGCAGCCACTGTGTCAATCCATCTCATTGAGGCTCTTCCTCTTTTTCGCTGACCCTCTACTTTGCCAAGCATGATGTCCTTCTCCAGGAACTGGTCCCTCCTGACAACATGTCCAAAGTACACACGTGTTGAAAGGATGGAAAATAAGCAGTAAGGTGGGCAGATTACCAATTACCTAATGGATATGTGCTAATTTAATTGAAAATGAAAACCCCTTTTGGTTGCGGCTTTGTTTTAGTAAAAAATCTTTAAGTTGTGGTTTTTTTTTTTTTCATTTTTAAAATTATATTTATTAAGCAATTAGTTTACGCATTTCTTTTTTAAGTTGTGTTTTGATGCAAAGTGCATAGTACAGGTTTTCACTTAAAACTTCAGGCCAGGGGTTGTCAGTCCACCCCTTGGCTATACCCCCAGTCTCCCCTTAGAATGTTAGCATCTTAGCAGAACTTAAAGAGCATTTACTGTATACGAACCAGGAAACTGAAGGTCCAAGGAGACTTGTGCTGAGCCAAGGTCCTTCTGCTTCATTGCATTAGATTTATATCAGAGCGAGGAAAGGAGACTAATGTTTATTGCCTGCCAGATAAGAGACAGGTACTCTGTCATCTAAGCTGATCCCATTTTATGAATGGACAAACAGAGGCACAGAGAAGCGTGTGGTTTGGGTGGGTCATGCAGTTGCTAAGACTCGGATGGTGGTGTCCTCTGCTTCCCAGCCAGTGCCTCTGTGGTGCTGTGGACCCGCTCCCAGGACGCACAGGGCCCTCCTCCTCAGCTGTGGACATGAACGTGTAGAGCAGGCTCTGCAACATTGATGTTTGTAGCGTTGCAGCTCAATGGGTCACCACATCTCCAGTGGACCAGTGTGTTCCAGCTTTCAGCCGATGGATGTTCTCAGGTTGACCTTGTCTCCATGGGAGGCACTTGGCCCTGCTGAAAGCCCGTGTGCTTGGGTGGGTCTCTTGGGCTTTGGTAACAAACCAAATTGAAATCTCAGTTTTTATGGGCCTTGATGAATAATTAATGTTGCAAACGATGAAAAAATTAGCCCTCAAAGTACATTTTAAGTTACTTCATTGGAACCATTCACCAACTGGCAGCAAAGCTTATTTGCAGACAGAGTTGTGCTGGGGCCGTGGCTCCAGTTGCAATTATGGGTGTGGATGTAATATGTCCAAAGCAGGTCTCCAGACACGGGAACAGTGGTAGCCTGTACCGGAGAATAATTTCCTTTCATGGGACAAGGAGAGAAGAGATCCGGTGAGTAGGGCAGGGGTGAAAGACAGGGTGGAGGCAAGTCCTGGACTAATGAGGAATGTGGCCCAGACACTGCTAGACTCTGAGGTTTCCTCAGAGACACATCCTGGCATTCACTTATTCCTTCAGTGACTGTTCCCTGAGCAGCTGAGCAGGTACTGGGACAGGCTCCAGGCAAGCAAAGCTGACTCAGGCATCATCCCAGGAACCTGACTGAGGAAAGAGGGACGTGACCTAGTGATGAAGAAGAAATATAACGGGGTGGTGGTAGGCTGAGGGTCACTGGGTTGGAGGGCACCTCACAGGAGGTAACGCTCAAACTGGGCTTTGTGAGCTGGATTGGAGTTGACCGGAAGACTGTCTCAGGCAATAGTGCGGCATGTGGGTGGTTCTGCAGGGGCAGGAGGGAGGCTGAGGCCGGGCAAATCAGGGTGGCCCCCAGGGGTGCGGATGCTTGGCCTTATTCCGCAGGTGTGGGCCCTAGGGGATCTTCTTGTGCAGCTGCCCCATTAGAAGGTGCGTACGTGTAGTTGGGGGGCTTTGGTGGCTCAGTGGTAAGATTCTCGCCTTCCCTGAGGAGACCCAGATTCGATTCGTGGGCAGCCCCCACCGGTCCGTCGGCGGAGGTTTGTGTGTTGCTAGGTTGCTGAACAGGTTTCAGTGGAGCCTCCAGACTCAGACAGACTAGGAAGAAAGGCCTGGTGGTCTGCTTCTGAAACCAGCCAGGGAAGACCCTGCGGGTCGCAGCTGTCTGATTCACGATGACTGCGGGGACGGCGCAGGGTGTTCTCTTGTGCACAAGATCGCTTTGCGTCGGGGGCTGACTTGACGGCCGCCAACAACGAAGTGTAGTTAGAGGGTGGGCTGCAGAGACAGGGTCCCCGGGTGGGACCTGTACACGAGGCAAAGCGAGAATCGGAAAAGGTGGTCCCGCACACCCAAAACGCCCAAAAGGTTTTACACCGGTGACAGAAACTGTGCTGTGGCTCTCTACCAGCCTTACTGGTGTTCGAGCACTCAGGTTAGCACACTCTGGGGCCTTGGTTATGTTTTTTGAGTTTAATTTGACGTTTATTAAAAGCCTCCAAACAGTGCCCTCTCTGTGAATGTCCATTTCCATACTCCTGTCCTAACTCTGACACACATAAGGTCTTATTCACATCCACTGGCTGGTCAAATTAGAGAACTTTTCAAAGCTGCTTTTGACTTTCTTTGTCTGACAGTGCTCCAGGGGGGGAAAAGCCTGGAAGACAAGTGTGTTAAAGAACTGGTTGTTCTCATGAGTATTTGAGGAGGACAGTCTGAGTCATTGTAGCTTTATGCTGGTATTTTAGTATCCGATTTATTTTTAAATAGCTCTGTGCAAGGAGAGTTTCTTCCGTGGTTTCTGTTGCCATGGCTCCATAATATTTCCTCCAATCTGCTTGTTCATACTTTCACACACTTCAGAATCAGATTTACAGTTCTGAGAATCAGAATATCTTATTCATTTGTCCAAGATGTTTCTCCAGCTGCAATAGCATTTTTCTCCAAATGGGAAGAGGCAGTTGTTTGACTGACTTGCAAACGCTGGGAAAAGAGAGGGTATGGTTCTGTGAAGAGCCGTGGAGCCGGTGGGGTAGCGTGGGTGGGTCGGGGGCTGTTGGGGCTTCCATTGGCCGTCTGAGCAGATGACTCATGTTCATTTGTGGAGGGCCACTTCCCCTTTGGATCCCACGCCTGGGAGTACAGTGTGGGCAGGCTGCCATGTTTGCTTGTGTTGGTCCAGACTTCTAACAGAATCTTGGTCCTTGATTCTCCTCGCACGTGAGTATGTTCTCTCTCTAATTCATTCGTTTATTCACTGGGCTTGCTTGAAGCCCCCACTTTGGGCAGATCGCTTGCTTGGAGGATCTGCAGTCAAAAAGAAAAATATGCTGGGCCTGGCACTCACTGGTAAATTTGCCTTGCTCTCTCTTTCAGACATTTAGGACTAGGCGAGGAGATAGTTTCTGCATTATATTGCTCTGAGAAATGTGTATTTCTTAGAGGATTATTCAGGATTTAAAGAAATTCCCAGAGCTATATGAAACGGTAGAAATAGTTTGTTCCCAGTCTCTTTGAAGTCTTGACCTCTTTTACTTTTCAGCAATAACCAGGTTTTCCTCCTATGTATTGGTGGTACAAGCTGGCTATTGTAGAAGAGTTGGCTCTTTATGAATCACTGAAAAATTAAGTTTTACTCTCAGCTCAAGAAATATTTGTGGTTAGTAATCTGAGTACAAGTCTTTTTTTGCCCCTTTCCTGTATAACCAAAGAGATGCCAGTAAGTGGCCTTCATGAATGAAATTGCTAACAATAGTACATTATTTTAAAGATTTTACTTGATATTCTTTTATAAAGTCCACACTGTATTTCCTTGCCACCATTGCGTTTGTAAAGATCCCAACTTGTGTCTCTGTCAGTTTCAACAACAGTCAGGGAGGACCTACCGTTGTGTGTGAGATACCGTGGTAGAGTGTACCCCCTAGAGGGGAAGCAGGCTGTACGTGAGTAAATTCAGGGAGTGATGTGTGGTTTGAAGAGACATAAAAAGAGTAAGAATAGAAAGTAGCTGGCTAGAGCTGGTGGCAGTGAGAGATGGGGCTAGATTAGAGAGGATGGTCCAAGGAGAGCCAGCCATGAAAATACCTCGGGGACAGTCATTCCAGCCAGAGGAACAGCATGTGCAAAGGCCCAGAGGCAGGAATGAGCTTAGTACGCCTGAGAGACAGTGGGTAGACCACTGGGCCTGGAGCCGAGCAGGGCCAGCAAATGAGGGGATGGGAGGAAACCAGGCAGGAGGGACTGGCAGGCAGAGATGAGGAGTTAGGGATTAAGTCAAGTGCCAGGGGTTTGGAGCAGGGAAGTGTTCTGATTGCATTGAAGTTAAAATGATTACCCCGAGGAATTTAGGAGCGAGGGTGGACTTTCTATTTACCTAACATTGGGGTTCCTTGAAGCCCTGGTAGGACAGTGGTTAAGAGCTCGGCTACTAACCAAAAGGTTGGCAGTTGAAATCCACCAGCCGCTTCTCGGGAACCCTATGGGACAGTTCTACTCTGCCCTGTAGGGTGGCCATGAATCAGCTTCAACCTGACGGCAGTGGGTTTGTTTTTTTAGGGGGATTCCTTGGGGAAACATTGAACTTTTGTTTTCATTTTTGCTTTGTAAATTTAGGGTTATGAAGATCTCTTCCGTCCCTTATGATTTGGGATTCTTTTGGAAAAGAGTATTGTGTAAATCAGTATACATACTCTGGTTGTTAGCAATAATTGTATTAGCAACCTGATCTATGCATGGCCCTGTCAGTGAATGACAGTGTGACTATTAACAGGGTATAAAACAATTCTCTCTCTGCCTAGCCAGCAGCTGGAAGCTTACAAATTAGGAGAAACTCATTAAATTTAAACCACATGGGGATTTCTGTGCAGAAATGTGACACCAGTTCCTCCTCCCGCCCCCACAGTTCCTATTTCTGGGTCAGCACCTGACCTTCTGAATCCTGGAAGGCTTTCTCTCTCTGTCGGCTCTGGGGGAAAGCCTGTGTCTCTTCAGCCTGTTTCCTGGCTCCTTGCAGATCGCCACGAGGCTTGGCATGTCTTTCTCCATCTCTGCTTTCTTAATTTGTTCCTTTTATGTTTTATAAGAGAACCCCCTACACTAATCCTATCTCATTAACATAAAAAAAACTCCCTCCCAAATGGGATTGTCACTATAGGCATAAAGGTTAGGATTCACAACATATATTTTTTGGGAGCACAACTCAATCCGTAAGAGGTAGTTCTGTTTTCTAGAAGAGGAAGCTGAGTCTCAGAGAGGGTCAGTAACTTGCCTGTGGTTATCTAGCTAGCGTGTAGCCGGGCCGGGATTCCTTCCTCCTCTCCCGTGTTATTAAGTGTCTTAAGTATGCAGGCAGTGTACCTAACTCTGGAATACACTGTGAACGGACAGGCTCCACGCCTGTCTCCTTCACCATGCTGAGCTGCTGGAGCCAGCAGGGCTCCGGGGCGGGACTTCTTCAGCAGGCACTCGGGGGAACGCTGGAATGGGTGAATGTCACCACTCTTACCTTGTTGGAGGCCCTGCTGGAATGCTGCCTCCGGTATGTCCTCAACCTTTTGTTTGCTCCTGTCACTCTCGTCCCCCTTTTCTTGGAGTCTTGCATTGCACGTTCTCACCCAGGAGACAACACAGCTTGGTGGCTGAGGGGACAGCCCTGGATGGAGCACCTTGCCTGGCTTTGAATCCCAGCTCCACTATTTACTAGCTGTGCTACCGTGGCAGGCCTCCGTTTCTTCATCTGTGAAGTGAGAGTAATGATTGTCCTTACCTCACAGAGGGGCTCTGAGAACGATTGGTACCTAGCACCTAGCAATGCTCACTAACTTTCTGGGGCACTTTTGAATCCCCTGCTGTTCTCATAGTGTCTGGCCCACAGCTGGGGCGCAGTAAATGGTGGATGAGGGAAAGAACGAAGTTCTTCTTGAGCCAGGAGATGGTGACGGGACTATGGGGACTGTCCAGGGAGGAGCATATGGGACAATGACCCTCACGAAGCCATCAGAGCAGGACTGCTCAGACTATGATCAGCTTCTGGCACCCCCTGCCCCCTTTTTTTTTTGCCTTTTCTCCAGGCAGTCCTAAGTTTGGACAGGTTTCCTTGTTTTCTCCTCCCCAGCTTTTTCTTTCTAGTCACCCTTTTCCATGTCAGACCTGATGTTTTTGTCCAATAAATTATTATTTATTGCCAGTACCCCCTCTCAGCCATAGTAACTGAAGTGGCCGGTCATTACCTACTTTTTTTTTTTTTTTTACTTACTGAATTTTCTTTTTTTAATTTTTATCGTGCTTTAAATTAAAGTTTACAAATCCAGTCAGTCTCTCATACAAAAATGTATATATACCTTGCTGTGTACTCCTAGTTGCTCTCCCCATAATGAGACAACACACTCCTTCTCTCCACCCTGTATTCCCGTGTCCATTCAGCCAGCTCCTGTCCCCCTCTGCCTTCTCATCTCCCCTCCAGACAGGAGCTGCCCACATAGTCTCATGTGTCTACTTGATCCAAGAAGCTCACTCCTCATTAGTATCATTTTCTATCCTATAGTCCAGTCCAATCCCTGTATTAAGAGTTGGCTTTGGGAATGGTTCCAGACTTGGGCTAGCAGAAGGTCCAGGGACCATGACCTCCGGGGTCCTTCCAGTCTCAGTCAGACCATTAAGTCTGGTCTTATTTACTAGAATTTGGGATCTGCATCCCACTGCTGTCCTACTCCCTCAGGGGTTCCCTGTTGTGTTCCCTGTCAGGGCTGTCATCGGTTGTAGCTGGACACCATCTAGTTCTTCTGGTCTCAGGCTGATGTAGTCTCTGGTTTATGTGGCCCTTTCTGTCTCTTGGGCTCATATTTACCTTGTCATCACCTACTTTTTGCCCAATGTGTTAGTTAGGCTTCTGTGGCAGCCTCAGTGGGAATGTTTCTAAAATTAGTAATTTCATTTGCTTAACATTTTCATTCCTTTAATCTAGAAAACATATGTCAGTACTTAACTTTCAAAGAGTGTAATGTATCAGGAGCCGGAAACTTAGCCCAAATTAAAGTCTTCAAGCTGATCTAACACCGCATTAGAAACCACTGCACTATACATTTAGCAGCTGTCTCTAGCATTAAGATCAATAAGAAATAAAATATCGTTACTTCAGGAATGGATTTAGTTTTGAATTTGAACTCTCAGAAACACTCATTTTGTAATTATTGAATTTCCCCAAGGACTCAAACCACGCTGAGAGATTGGAGTGAGAGATAGGATGACCAAGACTGTGGAGGTGTTTTTTATCAGCATGCTTTTTGTTCCTTCAAAGTCGTCTACTTTCAAATGCATTTTAGAAGCATCTCAATTAATTTAAAAATAAGAAAGATGGTCCATTTTAAAATCCATTTATATTCAATAATTTAGTAATTTCCCCTCACTTAGCCTGGTGTGAACATGGGCATCCATTTACTTCCTGGATCAGGACTGACAGGTGTCTCACCCAAGCTGAGCTCTGTACAGATGTGAGGACACAGGCGAGTAGTGTGTGGTACATCCAGAGAGGGACCAGGAGTTGGGAGGCGGAGGGAGGAGGGATGAGCGTGCCCAGCAGGGAGGCCCTGGTCAGAGTGAGCCCAAGTGGTGGTGTGTTCTTGGAGACGGGCTGCAAGTGAGCCCGGGTGGTGGTGTGCTCTTGGAGACGGGCTCAGGGCGAGCCTGGGTGGTGGTGTGCTCTTGGAGACGGGCTCAGGGCGAGCCTGGGTGGTGGTGTGCTCTTGGAGACGGGCTCCGGGTGAGCCCAGGTGCCCATGTGCCCTAGAAATCAGGCTGCGGGTGAGCCCTGGTGGCAGCTGCTCTCGAGATGGACTGTGGGTAAGCCTGGACTGCTGCTGCTCCTCCCATGAGGTAGTTGGGGACATAGGGAAGATGGTGTGTCAAGTTGCAAATGAGTTGGTCTGCAAGTCACAGAATATCTCAAAATAACAAATGGTGTAAAGTAGCACGTTTATTTTCTCACACCCAGAAGTCCAGAGGTGGCACCCCAGGGCTGGTGGGCACACCACGGTGTCAGAGACTCAGACTGGTCTGGCTGCTATTTTGTGCATGCCTCTATTCCCAAGTCACCTCATGGTTCATGATGGGAACAGCATGATTTGCTTATTCGATACAACTAACTCTATGCCAGGACTGGGGTACAAAAATAAACACAGTGTGGTCCTTGCCCTCAAAGATCTTTTGTTCTCATGATAGAGACAGCTGTGCGGGTAAGGAATTTCTGTGTAAGGTTGAATGGAATGAGTCCTACAAGAGAAGAACATGGTACTTAGGGTAGGCCAGGCAGCAAAGCTTAGTTTGGAGGAGGTGGCATTTAATCTTGACCTTGGAGACTCATCAGTTTTTTGACAGTCATCTGGGATCAGGCCTCTGGGAGGAGTAATGTGAAGGGGGGTACAGAGGTCTGAATGGCAGGGCTCTCTTGGAGTGTGTGGCAGGGTGGACAGATGGGCTGTAAGGCCAGCAGGTGGGCCAACTCTCTTGTATCTTCTGAGTTGGGAGTAGATGGTCATGCTAGAGAGGACATTACACAGTTGGCAAGGTGTCGCCAGCCATGTGGTCGGTGTGACGTCCGTTCTGAAAGTCGTACAATCCTTGAGAAAACCATGTGGACCATTTGTGAGCTGGAGACAGCCTGTGTCTGCCAATACTTTGGAAGCTGGATTAAGCCGTTTGGCAGACATGCCACTTCCACCTAAACTTCACCACCCACGGAACCCCCAGTATTGTCACGGGTGCCTGGTCTTCTGACACACAGACATTTCTAGTGTTACGTCTAAGCTGCATGTGCCATGAGATGCCCTGGGTCCCAGGGTCAGTGGGCTTGTCAGTCATGAGGTCATGGTGCTAAGGGCCTGCACCTCTTTTTTGCTCATTTTGTGAAATGCACATGTTGTTATCAACTTCTTCTTTAAGCTTATTGTCTCCGGGACTTTTGGCTGGATGAACTCTGTGTCAGTAACACTGTATAGGTGTTCCGATAATGGGCATGTACTCAGGAACCATGCTGGCTCATCTTCACCGGGAGCCTGGGGAAAATGGGGTCAGCTTGGGTCATCAGCACGAGGTGGAATGCCTTCCCAGGGCTGTCTGGGGCTCCGCTCTGAGACGGTAAAGGGAAGCACTTCATAGCCATGAAGGTGACTGCAAACATGCGCTTTGTGTGATAACCTCGGCGTCGACCCACGCAGGTGCTCCTGTAATCTCTTTCAGCTCAGAGAACACCGAGCGTCCACTTAGTCCCACTCGCTCCTCCTCACGTGAAGCTTCTGGGGTACTGGGAAAAGCCCCACAGCTGCTTAATGGCAAACTTGGGACAGCTTCTGAATCATCAAAACTGAAATTCCGTTCTGTGTCGCTTTGTTGATGTGGGGTGTGTGTGTCTGTGTGTGTTTGCCTTTAAAAACCAGCATTCCAGGTAGGTTAGCCACTGTGATTCCTTTCACCAGGCTGATGAGCCACATCGCCACCAGTTCTTGCCCCCGGGGTACATTTAACTATGTTCAGACATCCACCTGGTTCCACTGGGTTTAAAGTATAGTAGACCCCACGTGAAACATTCTGAAAATTTGTACATTAGAGGAGTGTCATATTTAAATTTCTTTATGAATATGTTTATTTACTTGAACTTTCTTTTTAAAACAAACAAACAAACAAACCTTGATGTCTATGTCTTAGCAAGCGTGAAAGTAGAAGCCAGACAAGTCCTATGTCTGCTTTATAGCTGAAGTCTCACTTCCACGTGGGTGCATCCTTTCTCTTTTCTGTCCATTTCCTATTCATGCACAGAGTTGCAGGTGTAACTTTCACCTCCTAAAATACTCTCAGATTCCTCAGGTGAAACACAGCGAATTACTTTAGGACCCCCAATGCAGCAGCATTTTCCTGCCAAGGTGTGTTTTGGGGTCATTTTTCTCTTGTAGCTCTCAGGGTGAGCCCCCTCATCCTCGTGGGCGTGGATCTGCCCCTTAAGCGTAGACAGAGGATGTGAGATTGAAATCGCACCCCTTACACTGTATCAGAGAGGCTGGCCGACTGCCTTTAGGACGCAGGAGCCAGGGACCCCCAGATGGAATGTAGTACAGGCAGGACCTTGCCCACCTGCGATGTCTACTCAGCCTCGACTCTGACTGGGAAGTACCTGGAAACCCCAGATGTCTGACGTGAAGCCGGAGACACGTCAACGCGATCTTATGCACCCATTAAAAAACAACAGGGAGATGGCATGAAAGCAAAGGAAAGTGCTCACTCTGCAGTTGGAAAAAGCAGACTAGGGGCTCGGGTGTTGGCCGAGATGACGGTGAAGGAAGCCCTAACTAACATCGATGACCAGGAGCAGAAAAGGCTCAGTAACGACCGTGGAGGCTGTGTGTTGGCTGGACAGCACTGTGCGCGCCAAAAGCATACACAGGTGCACTTGATCCCAGTGTGGTTTAGCAGGCGCTCGGTCCTCACCCCGAGTGGCAAGGAACCTGCTGCTGTACCCACGGTGACTGTCTGAGCGTCCCCTCAGCATGCTCAGTGCTTGGCACTTTTTTTAAATCAGGCTATATATAATTTTTGGTGGTGGTCTTTTTCTCTTTGTACATTCTTAGCTAAAGCATTGCCATGTTTGCTGTTGTGGGATAGCTTTACCGGATTGGCCTGTTTCGCCTGAACCTTCCCAAAGATGGCTTTTCTATGGGAGGGAGGGGGCTGTGCAGCAGTGTCGACTGGAAACAAAAGATGACGTTTTCCCACGCTTTCCTCTTATGAACTGTGCCGAGTGCAAGCCACGTTTGTTTTCAGGGAAATGACTCTTTGTCCTGATGGAGTCCCTAAATGCCCCTCTTCCTCCTGTCAGCTCTCCCTTCAGTTCGAGAGGGTAGTTCTGTACCACAAGGTAGTTTGAATCCTCTCTTAGTCTCCTCTGGTTTTTAGGTAATGGTTTCCATAGCAACCGCAAGTTCCTTCCAGCTAGAGATGACGACTGCAGTGAAACCTGTGAGAGCCGGAACCTGACAGGACTGCCTTGTTTTTCCGGGTCTTGCAAGTTTTCCACCTTTGACAGGGTGCAGTCTTATACTTTTCTATCGCTCGTTTCAGTGGAAAATACTTGGATTTTCCTTCTCTGACAGGTTTCTGCCTTACACGTGTCCTGGCTTTCTCAGGTCCTACCGTATTTCTTTTTAATCTCTGGAAGCACCATTGAGCGTGTCCCAGCCACACTGCCCAGCTAGGTGAGCGCCCCCTCCCCTGGGGTCTTAACACCTGCCGAACTTGGGCCTCAGCATGCTGCCCTCTGAGGGGACAGCGTCAAAACCAAGCATCCTGCCTGGGACAAGCTGTTCTCCATTGTTGAACTAAATGTACTGCACGATGTTCCAGAAAGGTATGCCGCTTTATTTGCTGATCTTATCGCTTCCTTTGAGGCACGGTCGCTTTTCCAGATGAAATCACTGGAAACAAAATTGGTTGTGCCAGATATTTGAGCTACTTACAAACAAGAGAAACGTCCTTGCTTTGCTGATGGTGCAAAGCCATGTATTAACCCAGGCCTTGCTCCCTGAGCACCACCATGTATGAAGCAGCTCGAGAGGCAGTGAGAAGCTCGAGACGCCACCCTTCCTCAGGAGGGGCTGACTGGACATGCAGGAACAGCCCAGGCCGAGGCTGGAGGCAGAGCACCAGGAGCCTGTGGTCCCAGCCTGCTTGTCAGGCCCCTGGGACTGAGCCGCAGAAAGGCTTCCCGTGTGGCTGGTGGTGTACAGCTGGGTGAGCCACACGTCCCCTGTTCCAGGGGCTAAACCTATTTGTGGTTTGGTTTAACATGTGCAGCAGTGTTTATAAAAGAATTCTAACCACCAGAGTTAAGACCTCTTCCCATAAATGCTCCAATTATTGCCCGTCTGGATCTTCGTTCAGTCCACGAAAAGCAAAATCACCCGGACTCTTCAATGCAGCGTTTCTTATCCCGAGTTCATCCAGCGAGTTCGTGTGCAGCGTCTGCTGTGTGTCAGAATGTCTGGGTGCTGGGGCTGCACCCATGAACATAACAGAACTTTCCGCCCTCGGGGAACTGATATTCCAGTTGGGGGGAGACAACCAGGAGGCAAAACAACTACTTAGTTGTTTTGTCCCTTGTCAGAAGGTAATAAGTGCTTACCCAACTTAGAAGACAAAAATAAAGCCAGGAAAAATCTAGAGAGTACCAGGGAGGTTATAACTGAAATGGCGGGAGGTGGGGATGGGGGCGGGGCGCAGTCAGAAAAGACCTCACTGGGGTGAGAATTTGGGGGAAGATCAATCCAGGGAGCAGAAAGGGCCGGTGTTGGGTAGGCCTGGCAGTCCGGTGCTGGGCCATCAGCAACACAAAGTAGGATATTTGTGTGTTTTTTAATTAACTAGTTCTGTATATTTTAATTAACTAGTTCTGTGTCCCGAAAGTATTACATGCTTGTAGTTAATATTATTTTCAAATAGTACGGAAGGTTATGAGGTGAAATGTCAAAAGCCCCCTCTCCCCCCGATGGTACCTCCCAGAGCAGATTCTGCTTCTCTCGTGCTCCCAGCCAGGAGAATTTGCAAACATTTATGAATACCTAAAGAAGTTTAATACCGGTGGAATCACACTGTATCTACCGTGCCGCAGCTCACTGTCCACCTACCGTGTGACGGGACTCCTCTTCGTGCCTCTGCTTTCCCTCCTCACTCACGCTTTTACTGGCTTCACGGGTTCCACGCCAGACGTGGGGCATTTCTTATTCTTCATGGGCCTCAAAGTAGTTTTCCGTGTTTTTTAATTTTATTTTATTGGGGTAAAATGTATAAAAAAAAAATGTGTATAACATAAAATTTACTCTTTAACCACTTGAAGTGTCCAATTCAGGGGCATTAATTACATTCCCAGTGTGGTACAACCATCACCACTGTGTGTTTCCACAACTTTTCATCACCCCAAATGGAAGCTCAGTATCCATTAAGCAAAAACACCTTATTCTCCCCTTCTCCCAGCCACTGGCAACCGCTGTCTTCTGTGGTCTGTCTGCATTTGCCTGTTCTAGGTAGTTTGTGTGAGTGGGATCTTATAATATGTGTCCTTCTGTGTCTCAGTTCACTCAGCATAATATTTTAAAGATGCATTATGTCATAACATGTATTGGAACTTCATTCCTCTTTATGCCTAATGATACCCCACCGTACGTGTTGTTGCTGTTCGGTGTGGTCAAGTCAGTTCTGGCTCATAGCAACCCTGTGTACTAAGGACAAAACCCTGCCCAGGTCTGTGCCATCCTCACAACTGTTGCTATGTTTGAGCCCATTTTTGCAGCCACTGTGTTGGTCTATCTCGTTGAGGGTCTTCCTCTTTTTTGCTGACCCACTACCATGTATGATGTCTTTCTCTAGGGACTGGTCGCTTCTGATAACATGTCCAAAGTATGTGAGATAAAGTCTTGCCATCCTTGTTTCTAAGCAGCATTCTGGCTATACTTCTTCCAGGACAGATTTGTTCAATCTTCAGGCAGTCCATGTTATATTCAAGATTTTTCCCCAACACCATAATTCAAAGGTGTTAATTCTTCTTCGGTCCTCCTTATTCAGTGTCCAGCTTTTGCATGTATACGGGACAATTGAAAATACCATGGCTTGGGTCAGGCACACCTTAGTCCTCAAGGTGACATCTTTGCTTTTTAACACTTTGAAGAGGTCTTTTTGTAGCAGATTTGCCCAATGTAATATGTAGTTTGATTTCTTGACTGCTGCTTCCATGGGAGGTGATTGTGGATCCAAGTAAAATGAAATCCTTGACAACTTCAGCATTTTTTCAGTTTATCATGATGTCGCTTATTGGTCCAGTTGTGAGGATTTTTGTTTTCTTTGTGTTAAGGTGTAGTCCGTACTGAAGGTTGTAGTCTTTTATCTTCATCAGTAAGTGCTTCAAATCCTCCTTACTTTTGGCAAGGAAGGTTGTGTCATCTGCATAACGCTAGTTGTTAGTGAGTCTTCCTCCAATCCTGACGCCTCATTCTTCTTCCTATAGTCCAGCTTCTGAGGCTATTTGCTGAGCATACAGATTAAATAAGTATGGTGAAAGGATACAACCCTGATGTACACCTTTCCTAATTTAAAACACATGGTATCCTCTTTTGCCGTTTGAACAACTGCCAGTTGGTCTATGTACAGTTTCCGCACGAGCACAATTAAATGTTCTGAAATTCCCGTTCTTTGCAGTGTTAGGTGTAATCTATTGTGATCCACACAGTCGAATGCCTTCGTGTAGTTAGTAAAGCAGAAGCCGATACCTTTGTGGTATTGTCTGCTTTCAGCCAGGGTCCATCTGACATCAGCAGTGATATCCCTCGCACCAAGTCCTCTTCTGAATCCGACTTGAATTTCTGGCAGTTCCCGGTAGATATACTGATGCAACCATTTTCGAATTATCTTCAGCAAAATTTTACTTGCATGTGATATTAATGATATCGTTCAAAAATTTCTGCATTCCATTGGATCACCTTTCTCTGGAATAGGCATGTGTATGGATTTCTTCCAGTTGGTTGGCCAGGTGGCTGTCTTCCAAATTTCTTGACGTAGACAAATGAGCCCTTCCAGTGTTACATCTGTTTGTTGAAACATCTCAATTGGTATTCCATCAGTTGCTAAGAGCTTTGTTTTTCGCCAGTGCCTTCAGTTCAGCTCGGACTTCTTCCTTCAGTACCATCAGTTCCTGATCATATGCTACCTCCTAAAATGGTTGAATGTTGACGAATTCTTTTTGGTACAGTTACTGTGTGTTCCTTCCACCTTCTTTTGATGCTTCCTGCATCATTCAGTTTTTTGCCCATAGAATCCTTAAATATGGCAACTTGAGGATTGAATTTTCTCTTCAATCCTTTCAGCTTGAGAAATGCTGAGTGTGTTCTTCTCTTTTGATTTTCTAGCGCCATGTCTTTGCACATTTCATTATAATACTTTGTCTTCGCAAGTTGCCCTTTGAAATCTTCTGTTCAGCTCTTTTACTTCATCATTTCTTCCTTTCAGGCAAGATATAGTCGAGGTCTTGCATTGGCTTTCATGGACTTTTTTAAATTTTCTTTGGCTTCAACTTGAACTTGCATATGAGCAGTTGACAGTCTGTCCTGCAGTCAGCCTCTGGCCTTGTTCTGACTGATAATATTGAGCTACTCCGTTATGTCTTTCCATAGATGTAGTTGATCCGATTCCTGTGTATTCCATCTGGCAAGGTCCATGTGTATAGTCCCCATTTATGTTATTTAAAAAAGGTATTTGCAACGAATCAGTTGTTGGTCTTACAAATTTTATCATGTGATCTGCAGCATCATTTCTATTACCAAGGCCATATTTTCCAACTACTGATCCTTCTCCTTTGTTTCCAACTTTACATTCCAATCACCAGTAATTATCAATGCATCTTATTTGCATGTTTGATCAATTTCAGACTGCAGAAATTGGTAAAAATCTTCAGTTTCTTCATCTTTGGCCTCAGTGGTTGGTATGTAAATTTGGATAATAGTCATATTAACTGGTCTTCCTGGTAGGCTTATAGATATTGTCCCATCACCGACAGTGTTGTACTTCAGGGTACATCTTGAAATGTCCTTTTTGACAGTGAATGTGACCCTAGTGCTCTTCAGTTTGTCATTCCTGGCATAGTAGACTATATGATTGTCTGATTCAGATGGCCAATACCAGTCCATTAAGCCTAAGACGTTCATCTTCTAGTGTTCTGTTTCATTTTTGACAACTTCCAGGTTTTCTTTATTCATACTTTGTACATTCCATGTTCCAATTAGTAAGGGATGTTTGCAGCTATTTCTTCTCGTATTGAGTCACGCCAAATCAGCAAATGAAGGTCCCGAACGCTTTACTCCATCCACTTCATGAAGGTCAACTATACCTTGAGGAGGCAGCTCTCTCCTAGTCGTATTTTGGGTGCCTTCCAACTGGAGAGGCTCATCTTCTGGCACTATATCAGACAGGGTTCCGCTGCTAGTCATAAGGTTTTCACTGGCCAACTTTCTCAGAAGTAGGTCACGGTCCTTCTTCCTAGTCTGTCTTAGCCTGGAAGCTCCAGTGAAACCTGTCACCATGGGTGACCGTGCTGGTGTAAAAACGGCGTTGGGGCACTGTCTGACCTCTAACTTCACAAGGGGAAAGAGAAGAGCAACAGCCCAAGGCTAATTTCCATGAGGTGGAGGTCAGACATGCCTTCTCTCTTCTCCATCTTTAGCAATTCTGACATCGGCCATCCCTCCCATGGCACTCTCTACTCCGTGCTGGGTTCGATAATTCATTGCAATGGCCACACAGGACTCAGGCCATGCTTGTGATTATGGGATTTATTAGGAAGTAACAGGTTAAAATTCAGGCTCAGGAACATTCAATGGTAACAGTTTCTCCATCAAGACAGCCTCTTCCCAGCCATGCTTGCAGGCACACCTCTCCCTGGCCCTAGGCCTCTGCTCAGAGGCACTCAGCTTTCTCTCCCTGTGGGCCGGAAAGCCCACTGCACTGTGTCCTGCTGCCAGCTCTCTCCTGTCAGGCCCCTCCTGCCACTGCTTCCCAGGTCGCTGTCTTTCTCAGTCTCCTGCTTCCAAGACCTTCTCAGCGTAGCAATCCTGGGTCCAGAGGACATACTGACTCCTGGCTGGTCTTCCTTGGTGGTAGTTAGATCTTCTCTCTCTCACCTCTGGGGTGGCTCATTTCAAGCCCAGTGGATGACAAAACTGAGCAATCGCTTTGGTGGGCCACACTTACCATATCTGCACAGTTCCACCCAATCATTCGAGTGGGAGTTACAAGACCATGACTAAAAAGGCCACACGGAAGTGATCCATCACACCACAGCTGGTATTTGAAATTCTGGTGACATAGCTTCCAGCTTCACAGCAACACACAAGCCACCATAGTGCAGCAGACTGACAGGCGAGTGGTAGCCATCGTGTATGTACACAGTGTTTCGCCAATCCACTCATCTGTTGAAGCGCATCAGGGCTTTTCCCCACCTTTTGGCTGTTGTGAATAATCCTGCAATGAACGTTAGTGTACAGGCATTTGAGCCCCTGCTTTCTAGTCTTTTTGCTGTATATCTAGGAGTAGAATTGCTGAGTCATATGGTAATTCTACGCTTAACTTTTTGAGGAGTGCCAAACTATTTCCCACAGCGACTGCGCCATTCTACATTCCCACCAGCAGTGGGTGAGGGTGTTTCCAGTGTTTTCACACCCTCACCAACACCTGTTATTTTCCATTTTTAAAAAAAGCCATCCTAGTGGATGTGAAGGAGTATCTCATGTGGTTTTGATTTGCATTTCCCTAATGGCTAATGATGTTGAACATCTTTTCTTGTGCTTATTGTTCATTTGTGTATCTTCTTTGGAGAAATGTGTATTCAAGTGCTTTGCCCATTTTTTGATTGAGCTTGTCTTTTTGCTGTGGAGTTATCTGAATTCTTCATATGTTGCTGCTGTTAAAGCCATATCAGCTGTATGATTTCCAAATACTTTCTTTTTTTTATTTTTTATTTTTTATTTATTTATTTATTTATTTATTTATTTTTTTTACCAAATACTTTCTTGATAGTATCTTTTGAAGCACGAAAGCTTATTTTGATGAAGTTCAGTTTATCTTTTTTTTTTTTCCTCTTGTTGCTCAAGCTTGTTGGTATCATATCTAAGAATTCATATCCAAGTACGAGGTCCTAAAGGTTTACTCCTGTTTTTGTCTTAAGAGTTTTATGGTAAGTGTGGCCCACCAAAGGGATTGATCAGTTTTGTCATGTTTGTTTTTGTTTGTTGCTTTTAAAGATAATGCCACAGAGAGTGATGCCATCTAAAGGTACTCCACTGGTCTCAGCCCGTCTGGAGCAAGGGAGAATGAAGAAAACTAAAGACACAAAGGAAAGATTAGTCCAGATGGCTAATGGACCCCAAGTACTACATCCTCCACCAGACTGGGTCCAGCACTACTAGGTGGTGCCTAGCTACCACTACTGATGGTCCCGGACGAAGGTGGAGAAAAATGTAGAGCAAAATTCTAACTCACAAAAAAAAAAGACATCAGACTTACTGGTCTGACAGAGGCTAGAGAAACCGTGAGACTATGGCCCCCGGACACCCTTATTAGCTCAGTAATGAAGTCGCTCCTGAGGTTCACCCTTTAGCCAAAGATTAGACGGGCCCATAAAATAAAACGAGACTCAGTGGGACCCAGCCCAGGGGCAAGGATGAGAAGGCAGGAGGGGACAGGAAAGCTGGTGATAGGGAACCCAAGGTCAAGAGGGGGGAGTGTTGACATGTTGTGGGGTTGGCAGCCAGTGTCCCAAAACAATATGAGTACTAATTGTTTAATGAGAAGCCAGTTCTGTAAACCTTCATCTAAAGTACAGTAAAAATAAAAGAAGGGGAAAAGCAAAATAAAAAATAAAAAAATGCCACAGTGAACACCTACATGTGGCTCTCTTGGGTGAGTTATCTGTGGAATCAATTTTTAGAAGAAATAGTTGGGTCAAAGGATAAGCGTTTTTCTTTTGTTAAATATATGATGCATTCAGAAGGCAGATACCAGCATGTGAGTACAGCTCTAAGGACAATCATGACGTAAATAGGTGTGCACGGGCTGTTTTTTAGTAACATATCTTATAAATACTTAAGGGTTTAATTTTTAAAACTAGTAGCGCAGATGTAAATATCTGAGTTAATGTGCAGCTTATTAATGACGCCAGTTCCTTCCCCTCCAAAGTCCTTGGGTGCCGTTCTCCCTGGCTCCGCTGTAGGCAGGTGGGTCTAACGCCGTGAGGGATGCTGGCACAGGCCCTACTGGGTGCTGGCATGGGCCCAGCTCTCCCCCAGGGCCTTTCCTGCTGCCCTCCCTCTGCTCCCTTTCCCGTGCCCACTCCCCATTGTCCTAGGTCCTCAGAGGGCCTGACCATTCTGCCTAAACAAGCCCCTCCCTCAAAAACAAAAACACCAAACCCGCTGCTGTTGAGCTGATTCCAACTCATAGTGACCCTGTAGGACAGAGTAGAACTGCCCCTGTAGGGTTTTCAAGGCTGTAATCTTTATGGAAGCAGACTGCCACGTCTTTCTCACAAGGAGTGTCTGGTGGATTCAAACCGCTGACCTTCCCGTTAGCAGCCGAGCTTTTAACCACTGTGCCACCAGGGTTCTTTTACACTATTACAGTACCTGCCTGACTGCATTCTACCCTTTTCAGGCTTTCTGCTGCCTCTACTTTCCTGGCTTATCAGTCTGTCCTACTAGGATGTTAGTCCCAGGCAGCAGGGACCATGCCTGCTTTGTTCACTGCTCCATCTGCAGGGCGTAGAAGAATGTCTGGGACATCGGAGGTACTCAGATAATTGTAAAACAAATGGCTACATGTGTCCCTTGCCTCAGGTGCGACCCTCCCTTGCCCCAGCCGAAACAGTGCTTTGGAACAAATGATAGTCGTTTCTCAGTCAAGGGAGGATTTCCCATCTCAGATAATGAAGAAAAAACAAACCATAAATGCAGTCAGCTCGTTGCTTGCTCCACCTCTGGCCTCTTCCCCTCCTTCCGAGGCACAAGGCTTGCACAGCAGCATGTGACCGCCACAGGGCTAGCCGTGGGTGTGCTGGGGGCCCGCAGTAGCGGGGACACCTTCCTTCTGCTTCCTTCTGCACTGCCTTCTGTGGTAGAGAGGACAGAAGAGGGCTTTCTGCTGAGGCTGACCTCAGGAGAGATGAGCAACAGGGTACTTTTTACCTGGAACTTTCTTACTTTGTAATAACAGGCTTTTTGCCTAAAGACCAAATCTCTTTTCTTTTTGGAATAAATTAAGGGCATTTAAGGGGGAGCTAGGTATACTTTTTGTTTACCTGATTCCTATTATCAGCCCTGGAGAGGAGGAAGGAGGTTGGGCTGACCTCCAGCCGGGCCAAGGGCACCCTTGGCCACCTCCGTTAACCTCTGAGACACTGAGCACTGTTTAAGGAACGGCTCTAACTCCCCAGCGCTCCGTACGGCAGGCAGCAGCAGAAGTCATTGGGATTCAGAGACCTGTGACCGCTTCCCCGATCTCCTCATTCCTGGATTCCCAATTCCTGAACAGTGCCTCTTAGAACTAAGTGTTTATGCCGGAAACATCTATTGAGGGCTGACTGCCAACCACACCAGGCCCAGTGAGAGAGAAGGGGGACCTGGAGGGTGTCTGCCAGTCGTGCTTTCCCACTACGCGGAGCATTTGCCTGGACGGTTTATTGTTCAGAGTTCCCAGAATTTGTTAAGCATTATATTTGAGATTGTAATTCAGCTTATTTAGTAAGAAATAGTCATTTGCTGTGTGCTTCTTGTTGGGTGTCATCAAGTTGATTCTGACTCATGGAGACCCCATGTGACAGAGTAGAGCTGCCCCTCGGGTTTCCTAGGGCTGTGATACTAAGGGGAGCAGGTCTCCAAGTCTTTCTCTTGCCGAGCCACTGAGTGGGTTTAGCCTCCAACCTTGTAATTAGCGGTGGAGTGTTTAACCATTTTGCCACCAGGGCTCCCTGCTGTGTGCTAGACAGTATGAAATAGAGGTAGATTCTGTCCCTGTCCTGGAAAGAGCAGTCATGACTCATTTGTCTATCACTTTGCACTTTCCCCAAGTTCTTTCACATTTCTTGTCACCCTTGAGCCTCTTAATATACCCCTGGAGGAAAGGCAGCCTGCTGGAGGAGGCCAGGGGGTCTCGGAGGCCTGAGTGCAGAGGCGGAGCTGGGACTCGTTCTACACTTGGCATCACGCTGTCTTCCCAGGAACGGCACCTTCCAGATGAGAAGCACCCAACTATTAAACACACATTTTATGTCTTTTTGGCATCGTAAATATGTTTCAAGAGCGCTTGTACCACTGGGCGTTAGAGAACAGCTTGTCCCCTAGCTCGTAGGCTTGGGAGGCGGGAGGGTTTGCCCCAGACCCTGGGCAAAGGAATGAAGCAAGACCAGGAAATGCACCTGACCTGATCCACTTCTCCTGAAGGAACGAACTGGTCTTCAGGTTCTCTTGTTGCCCTCAGAGGGTGACTCTGTTTCCTGATCCGTTTTAATGGTTAGGGATGTTTTTGCATAAAAACAACTTCTGAGGAATGTCCCTGACAGGCCCAGGGCCTTTGGGAATGTTTAGAGATCAGTATTAACAGGAGAGCCTGGAGGGCCAAGCCTGCTTTCTGAGGGAGCAGGCTCCCCATCATGGAGGGTTCCCAGGGGCTGGGACTGACCTGCACTTGAATGTGCTGTTTGTTGATGGAGCCGGAGCGTGAAGCCAGATGGTCCGAATTGAGTCCCAACCTAGCATTTACTAGCTGTGTGATTTGAATTGATTGCATCTCGGTTTTCTTCCTGTAAGATGGGAATAATAACACATCTTTCGCAGGGTTGTTTAGAAGCAGAAAGAATGTCTAAGGCTCACTAGACCACTCGGTGGTGCCAGGAGGTGCTCTGGACATGATGGCTGCTTTGATATCGGTTTATTCCACTCCTGGGAAATTCTTACACTGGGTTCTCCGTGGAGCAACAGAGCCACATCTGGGTGAAGCAGACCTGCCTCCTATGATGTAAACAGAGCAAACTTCAGCCAGGGGAGCCTCCTTTGGGGGCAACATTCAGTCATCAGATATTTATTGAATACCTACTGGGGCAATAGGAAACCCTGATGGCGTTCGTAGCGGTTAAGAGCTACAGCTCTTAACCAAAAGGTCCGCAGTTCGAATCCACCAGGCGCTCCTTGGAAACCCTATGAGGCAGTTCTACTCTGTCCTGTAGGGTTGTTATGAGTTGGAATCTACTCGACAGCGACAGGTTTTTGACTAGGGCCTGTTAGGCAGCTCTTCTGTTTCTTTCCTTGGTGGTCCTGGTGTCCCTGCGGGGTTGAGCCTGGCTGCTTTGGAGTGTGGTCTGCCTGTTGTGTCCTGGTTTGCTGCTGGTCCCTGCTCAGAAGGTCGCAGCACCCAGATGTGAGTCTATACGTGAGAAGAGAGCACGGAGTTTGTCTGGGCACTCAGGACCTTGGTTCAGGAGGCTCAGTTTCTCTTAGCATATGGGCTATGTCCTGTGTCCCTCCCTTACCTTAGCATTATCTTTCTGAGCTCTAGGCACCCTGGTCACACATGCCCACCCCCTACCCCACTTTAAGGAGGGAAAAGAGTGATATGTTGTCTTTGGGGGCTGGAGCTTGGGATAACCCTTCCTGTCCTTTCTTTCTTGCCAGACTTTCTTCTCTGAGTTCTGTATAAGGAACACGGGTTACTTTTGTTTAAGTTACAAATATATAAAAGAAAAGAATGCCTCACTTGATTGGAACATTAAAACCCCTTAACAGTGGATATTGCCATTTCTCTTGTCTTGTTTAGATATATAGGGCAGACGTTCTCAGATTTTATTTCGATTCTCACCAAGCATTTATTACTAATTTCCCTTTATTTACAGCCTTAAGAGGGCAAAGAGTATTTCTTCTGTTTGCTTCTGACAAATTTTAACATTTGGGCCTTTCCTGATTTTACCATTATTCTAGCCCAGTTTGTTTTTCAGTTTTATTCAAGAGAAATTGAGGTCTAGCCCATGAGTTCTGTATATTCCCAACCGTGGCTCAGTTCTTGAAACTTAAACATTTATTGAACGAATAAATGAGGCTCACCAAGAGCACCTGATAACGGCAGGTCTTCCCCTCTCCCATTTCAAGCTGACACAGGCCCCTTGTGTTGTGTAGGCACATGGTACTTCCCAGGCTTCCCCTCCACTCCCCTCGTGACCATCTTGGAGCCTGGGCGTAGCTGGTGTGACTCGAGGGCACATGGGCCCAGGAATAGCAGTAGCAGTGGGTTGTTGTCCTGTGTCAAGCCAGTGGTACGAGTCGTGTGCTGGCTGTGAAAGAACGAACTTAGCTGTTGACCATGGAGGGCATTTCTGGTGTGAGCCCCGAGGGCTGAGGGCTGGCCAGGGTCAGGTGAGACTTCCGTGGCCTCTCTGGCCCGCCTTTGACCACCTTACAGCTTGGAAGCCCTTCTAGTGCATTCTTGTACAGAGCCCCTAAGTCAGATGGCATCTGCCTCCAAGTCCCTTTCCAGCTTTGCCCGTGTCCTGTGGAGGAAAGAACGCATCTTGATATTATCATAAAACTCATTGCCGTCCAGTTGATTCCGACTTACAGCAACCCTATGAGACACAGTAGAACTGCCCTGTAGAGTTTCAGCTCCGACTCGTAGGAACCCAATAGGACAGAGTAGAACTGCCCTGTAGAGTTTCAGTTCCGACTCTTAGGAACCCTATAGTATATAGGACTGCCCCATAGAATTTCAGCTCCGACTCATAGCAAACCTATAGGACAGAGTAGAACTGCCCCGTAGAGTTTCAGCTCCGACTCGTAGGAACCCTATAGTATATAGGACTGCCCCATAGAATTTCAGCTCTGACTCATAGCAACCCTATAGTGTAGGACTGCCCCAGGAGGTTTCCCAGGCTGTAAGTCTGCCTGGAAGGAGAGTGCCACATCTTTCTCCTACAGAGGGACTTGTGGGCTCGAACCGCCAACTTATCATTTAGCAACTGAGCCCTTTAACCACTGCGCCACCAGGGCTCCTCACTTTACTCATAACAACTATAAATTGCTAATTATTGGCACCAGGAGTCAAAACCAGGTCCTGCCTGGTCCGAATTGCAGGACCTGATTTTGACTCCTGGTGCCATTGTTTACTAGCTATGTGACCTTCAAGCAAGTTTACTTCTATGACCTTCTGCAAAAAAGGAAACAAAAATATCTGCCTCGTGGGACTGTTATTAAAAATAAATGAGATTGTGGTGTGCAGCTAAAATTGTGCTTAGAGGAAATTTTTAGCTTTAAATGCATACTTTACAAAGGAAGAAAGCCTTTTGCATAGACCATGCCCTTGGCAGAAGGCCTTGTCCCCATCTTCATGTGACTTGTTCCTCTTATCATTCAGATTTCAGCTTAAATGTCACTTCTCTGAGAGACTGTACCTGAGGAAGTCAAAAGGCACTTTCCAGCCCAGCTGGCAAGTTTAATTCTCTAAATTCTGTTCAACACTTGGAAATTTTTCAAATGCACTTATTAGCTTTTTATCTGACCCTTCCCCTGCCCTGGAGTCCTTGGGCAGTACAGACGGTTAGCGTGCTCTGCTGGGCTGCTAATCAAAAGGTCGGAGGTTTGACATTCCCGAAGCCAACTCCTCAGACAGGAATTGGACTGGACTATAAGACCGAAAATGATATTGGTGAGGATTGAGCTACTTCAGTAGACACATGAGACTCTGTGGGCAGCTCCTGTCCGGAGGGGAGATGAGAAGGCAGAGGGGGCCAGGAGCTGGCCGAATGGACGCGGGGAGTACAGGGTGGAGGGAAGGAGTGAGCTGTTTCATTGTAGGGAGAGCAGTCAGGAGTACATAGCAACGTGTATGTAAGTTTTTATATGAGAGACTGACTTGATTTGTAAACTTTCACTTAAAGCACACAAAAAAAAGCCTGAACATTAACAACTAAGCTTTTATCTCAAGAAGTTAGAAAAAGAACAGCAAATTGAAGCCGAGGAAGGAAGTAATAGAGGAGAAATCAAGGAAACAAAAAACATTCAATAGAAAAGATAAATAAAGCCAAAAGTTTGTTCTTGGAAAAGATTAAAAATTAATAAACCTCTGATGAGACCGAACAAAAGAAAAGGCATACACACAAAAATCAGTCAGGAATGGAAAAATCCCTTAAACAAAACAAAACAAAACCCTTGCCGTCGAGTCGATTCCAACTCATAGCCACCCTATAGGACGCAGTAGAACTGCTCCATAGGGATTCCAAGAAGTGGCTGGTGGATTCAAACTGCCGACCTTGTGGTTAGCAGCCGAGCTCTTAACCACTGTGCCACCAGGGCTCCACAGATCCTTTCATCTTTGAAAAGATCGTACAAGATAGTATGAACAATCTTATGCCAATGAAGTTGGGAAAAAAAAGAACCGGATTGCCTAGGAAAACACAGCTTACAAAACCAGTACACAGGAAGTGGAAAATACGTGAATATCTTTTAAGGTACTGGAATCTGTAATTTAAATTGCTTAAAGGAAACACCAGGTTTGGATGACATCACTGACAAATTCAGCCAAACATTTATGAAAAAATAAAGCCAATCTTACACATACGTCTATTTCTGATAAAAGCTCTTAATAGAATTGGAGTAGACAGGAACTCTCCTTAACTTGGAAAGTAGTGTTTTAAAGAATCCTATAGTGTGCCTGAACCCTGCTGGCATAGTGGTCAAGTGCTGCAACTGCTAACCAAAGGGTCAGTAGTTCGGATCCACCAGGTGCTCCTTGGAAACTCTATGGGGCAGTTCTACTCTGTCCTGTAGGGTTGCTATGAGTCGGAATCGACTCAATGGCACTGGGTTTGGTATAGTGTGCCTGCTTGGCAGCCATATACTAAAAATCCTGTAGCAATACCATACTTAATGGTGAAATGTTGAAAGCCTTATCTTTGAGATCAAGAAGGGTCTCTATTATCGCCTCTTTTCTATATTTTACTGGAAGTTCTCTGCAGTGCAGTGAAGCAAGAAACAAAAGACGTAGGACTTGGAAAGGAAGCAATAAAGCTGTCATTGTTTGAATATGATATGAATGTGTATATAGGAAATTCGGACTAATCAGGTAAATTATTAGCAATCATAGGTGCAAGGTTGCTGGCCACATGGTCGGTATTCAAAAATCAATTGCTCTGTATATTAGCACTACACAGTTAAAATGAAATTTTTAAAAAGATACCATTTCTAATATCAAAAATATTAAATACCAAGTAACTGTAACAAAAGTATGCAGGAAGTCTGCATAAGACTACAAATCTCTACTGAGCGAGGGCCTGAATAATTGGAGGGATAATCCATGGATTAGGAGACTCAATATTGCAAAGATCACTCAGTTCTTGCAGAGTAATCTGGAGATTCAGTCAAATCCTAATCAAAACTTCAGCAGGGCTGGTTGGTTGATAGAACTTAAGCAGATTTTAAGATGTGTATGGAAGTGCATATGGAAAAAGAGGAAGACCCTCGAGGAGATGGATTGACACAGTGGCTGCAACAGTGGGCTCAAGCATCATGATCGTGAGGGTGGTGCAGGACCGGGCAGTGTTTTGTTCTGTTGTGCACAGAATCACTGTGAGTCGGAACTGACTCAAAGGCACCTAACAACAACAACATGGAAGTGCAAAGGGCCAAGGACAGCCAGTGCGCTCTTGAAGAAGAAAAAAGTGGGCAGACCTCCTTTACTGTTGTTGTTGTTAGGTGCCGTCTGTTCCGACTCATAGCAACCCTATGCACAACAGAACGAAACACTGCCTGGTCTTGCGCCATCCTTACAATCGTTGTTATGCTTGAGCCCATTGTTGCAGCCACTGTGTCAGTCCACCTCGTTGAGGGTCTTCCTCTTTTCTGCTGACCCTGTACTCTGCCAAGCATGATGCCCTTCTCTAGGGACTGATCCCTCCTGACATGTCCAGAGTATGTAAGACGCAGTCTCGCCATCCTTGCTTCTAAGGAGCATTCTGGTTGTACTTCTTCTAAGACGGATTTGTCCGTTCCTCTGGCAGTCCATGGTATATTCAATATTCTTTGCCAACACCACAATCCAAAGGGAACAATTCTTCCGTCTTCCTTAGAGACGATGGAAAAGCTCAGTATCATCAGGTAGAACAAGGCCAGGGGCCGACTGTGGAACAGACCATCAATTGCTCATATGCAAGTTCAAGCTGAAACTGAAGAAAATCAGAGCAAGTCCACGAGAGCCCAAATATGACCTTGATTATATCCCACCTGAATTTAGAGACCATCTGAAGAATAGATTTGACGCATTGAACACTGGTGACCGGAGACCAGATGAGTTGTGAAATGACATCAAGGATATCATAGGTGAAGAAAGCAAAAGGTCATTAAAAAGACAGGAAAGAAAGAAGAGACCAAGATGGATGTCAGAGGAGACTCTGAAACTTGCTCTCAAACGTTGAGCAGCTAAAGCAAAAGGAAGAATTGATGAAGTAAAAGAACTGAACAGAAGATTTCAAAAGGCGGCTCGAGAAGACAGAGTATTATACTGACATGTACAAACAGCTGGAAAAGGAAAACCAAAAGGGAAGAACACACTCGGTGTTTCTCAAGCTGAAAGAACTGAAGAAAAAATTCAAGCCTGTAGTTGCAATAGTGAAGGATTCTGTGGGGAAAAATATTAAACGACGCAGGAAGCATCAAAAGAAGATGGAAGGAATACACAGAGTCATTATACCAAAAAGAATTAGTCGATATTCAACCATTTCAAGAGGTGGCATATGATCAGGAACCGATGGTACTGAAGGAAGAAGTCCAAGCTGCTCTGAAGGCATTGGCGAAAAACAAGGCTCCAGGAATTGATGGAACATCAACTGAGATGTTTCAACAAGCAGATGCGGCGCTGGAGGTGCTCACTCGTCTATGCCAAGAAATACGGAAGACAGCTTCCTGGCCAATTGACTGGAAGAGATCCATATTTATGCCTATTCCCAAGAAAGGTGATCCAACCGAATGTGGAAATTATAGAACAATATCGTTAATATCAGACGCAAGCAAAATTTTGCTAAAGATCGTTCAAAAGCAGCTGCAGCAGTATATCAACAGGGAACTGCCAGAAATTCAGGCCGGTTTCAGAAGAAGACGTGTTCCTTTACTAGATCCCAAGAATTCTTAGAAAGTTCTCGTCATTAAGACAGGGTAGTATTGTCACAAGGACAGACAGAGGACAGAATGGAGAGCCTAGAGAGCCACGCACACACGGACAAAGGTAGCACTGCGGGATGGTGAGGGGAAGAAGCCAAACGGTGCTGGAACAATTGGACAGTCATGTGGAAAACAATGAAACTTGTATGTCACATCATACACGAAAATTATTTCTGGGTATTAAAAAAAAAAAATTCAAAGATAATAAAGGTGAATGAATATCTTTATCGCCTTGGCATAGAGAAAGACTTCTTAAAGAGGACATGAAAAGCACTAGCTACAACAGAAAATGTTGGTGCAGCTTATCGCCACCCCATGGATGTCCGTGAGGACAGGACAGTGTACTCGTGAAGGCACAACAGCATATGTTTAATTTTTCACCTTTTACGTTCTAGAAGATTTCAGTTCATCACTGAGGTGGTTATGGTCAGTGGCTAAGAGCAGGACTCAGGTGTCAGCCTACTTGTATTCAGATCTCAATTCTACCTCTTACTTGGGCAGGCTCCTTTCTGTGCCTTGGTTTCCCCTGCTTTAACAAGGAGCATGATGACAATAGCCACCTCATAGGATTGTTGTTAGCATTAAATGAAGCGCATATACGGGAAGCACTTAGCACAACACCTGGTGCAGTTGATGACTGGCCTCACCATCGCTGAGCACAGCGGGGTTTGGGGCTGTGTCCTAAGTGGTGGGTGGAAGCCTCAGCAAAAGTGCTTCTTCCAGTAGCAACACTAATGGGAAAACAAAAACACAAAATCCACGCCCGCTGACATTTCTTGGTACCTTTGGGTGGTTTGCTGGATGGTGATTTTAAGAGTAATGGCTACCACATTTAGAGTGTTGCACGTATGCCAAGTGACTTTCATTCAACTCTGATCTTAATAACACAGTCAGATCTGCACCGGGTCACAAGGATGGCGCAGGACTGGGCAGCCCTTCGTTCCTTTGTGCGTGGGGTTGCCATGCATTGAAGGCTGGCTTGACAGCAACTAACAACAGCAATCCTCAGAACAGTCCTGTGGGGCAAGTATTGTCACGCTGTGTTACAGGTGGGCTGAGACCGGAGAGAGGTGGTGCTGTTCCCTGCGTACTGGTGGTGTTCGAAGCCATGGGAGTGAGCGGCATCATTGCTGGGAGATTTGGAAAGAACTTCAAGAATGGACCTTAGGGCATGCTTTTGGTAGGGAGAAAGAAGGGTTAGCTGGAGGCGGGGGAGGAGAGCCAGGGGTGGCCAGTGTCGCAGAGGTTGGGGCAGGGAGCTTTGGGAAGGGTGGGGTGGTGGACAGGGGCCCTCTGCAGAGCTCTAGGAGGAGGGACAGGAAAGCAGGGGCCTTGTGAGTTGCCCTTTGAGGACTCAGCTTGGGTGGCTGAGGCCTGCGCTCAGGCCCCCAGGGGTTAAGCTTGCTCTGTGAATGCCAGAGATGCAATCTCAGGTCGACAGTGGTTGGACATTAATTGCTTTTTTTCTGGGGTACAGACCCTTGCCCCCCTCGACAAGTTGCCATCAAGTCAGTTCTGACTCTGGCAACCCCATGGGTATCAGAGTTGAACTGTGCTCTGTAGGATTTTAAATGGCTGGTTATTTGGAAGTAGATCGCCAGGCCTCTCTTCTGAGGTGCCTCTGGTGGACTAGAACCTCCAACCTTTTGGTCAGCAATTGAGCGCATTACCCTTTTGCACCAGGGCCTCCTCTTGTCCCCTTGTTGTTGTTGTTAGGTGTCATCGAGTTGGTTCGGACTCATAGCGACCCTGTGTACAACAGAATGAAACACTGCCCAGCCCTATACCATCCTCCCAATCGTTAGGCTTGAGCCCATTGTTGCAGCCATTGTGTCAATCCATCTCACTGAGGGTCGTCTTCTTTTTTGCTGACCCTCTACTCTGACAAGCATGATGTCCTTCCCCTGGGACCTGCCTCTCCTGATAATACGTCCAAAGTATGTGAGACAAAATCTTGCCATCCTCGCTTCTAAGGACTTTCCTGGTTGTACTTCTTCCAAGGCAGATTTGTTTGTTCTTAAGGCGGTTCAGGGTATGTTCAGTATTCCTCTCCAACACCGTAATTCAAAGGCATCGCTGCTTCTTCAGTCTTCCCTGTTCATTGTCCAGCTTTCACGTGGATGTGAAGCTATTGAAAACACCATGGCTTCAGTCAGGCACACCTTAGAGTCCGTGGAGTGACATCTTTGCTTTTTAATACTTTAAAGGGATCTTTTGCAGCAGATTTGCCCAATGCAGTGTGTCCTTTGATTTCTCCATTGCTGCTTCCATGGACGTTGATTGTGGATCCAAGTAAAATGAAATTCTCGACAACTTCAATATTTTCTCCATTTATCACGATGTTGCTTATTGGTCCGGTTGTGAGGATTTTTGTTTTCTTTATGTTGAGGTGCAGTCCATACCGAAGGCTGTGGTCTTTGATCTTCACTGGTAAGTGCTTCAAGTCCTCTTCACTTTCAGCAAGCAAGGTTGTATCATCTGCATATTGCAGGTTGTTAATGAACCTTTCTCCAAAGCTGATACCCTGTTCTTCTTGAGATATTCCGGGTTCTCGGATTATTGCCCAGCATACAGACTGAATATGTATGACGAAAGGATACAACCCGGACACACACCTTTTCTGACTTTAAACCATACAGTATCCCCTTGTTCTGTTTGAATAACTGCCTCTTGATCTAAGTACAGGTTCCTCATGAGCACAATTAAGCGTTCTGGAATTCTCATTCTTTGCAATGTTATTCGTAATTTGTTACGATCCCCTTATGTTCTCCCTTTGGCCTGCGTTCCATGTGACTGTCATGTGGAGCTGAATGAAGTCATGAGGACCCTTGGAACCAAGAATGTTGGCCCAGAACACTCCCATTGAGGCAAACTCTGCAACTCAGGGTCTGGGGGCCCTTATGTCATCTTCTTTAAACCGTCCTTGTAACCGGCGAAGTACAGCTGGGGGAACTAGGGCTCAGAGATATGCAGTGGTTTTCCCACACTCACATGACTGGTCAGTGGAGAACTGAAATTTGAACCTGAATTTGCAGATTCCAAAGCCTGTGCATTTCCCACATCCTTGGCACTCGTAAGCAGGTGCTTTTGTCTGTGTTACTTCATGAACTGCTGACTCTGGGCAGGAGATCTTCAGTTCCTCCCCTCACTAGCTATATTTGTTTGGGTTCTTAACGCCTTGCTTCAGTTTCTCCTCTAGGACTTTGGGTGTCTTTGCTGGGTTCCGACCTTTTAGAAGAGACTGCACAGTTCAGGGAGACACTGTGTAAGATCTACTTAGAGGGTTCAGAAGGCAAGAGCCATGAATTCTGGATTATTACAACTCAGAAGTGAAGTGACCGTCCAGAGCTTCCAGAAGCCATTTACGTTGGGTCTGAAACACCTTGTACACTTTTACAAAAGCAGGTTTGCCTGCCTAGTTTCGTTTTACTTAGGTCAGTAATGACAGTTGTATGTAATCTTAGAGAATGTTTATGTTGGGAGATGTGGAACAAGGACTGAAGGACTTGTGGGAGGGAGTTGGTTCAGCATTAAAACAACCTCTGAGCAGCTCTCATGAGAATAGGTAAGCCAACTGTGGTCAATAAATGTCGGCTGTGACCACACAAATGTCAGTGAGGTCCCCTTCGTCCTCACTGGACAGTCTTGATCTCAGGGATTTCACAGTTTCTGAGCACAGTGCTGTGGTGCAGTCCAGGTGTGTGGACTGAGGGGATGTGAGTAAGGAAGTCTTCCTCCACTCTGCCACTGTGTGACCTTGGGCAAGCCTCGTGTCCTTGTGGGCTTTCCCGGTTCCCCACGGCCAGCTAGAGCACGCTTCATTTCTGTGGCCTTCGAAGCTCCAGCGTTCCCTGCCTCTGTATGTGGCTTCCCAGTGACTGAGGCGCTTGCTCCTAAAAGTCAACTGCTGGGTTTCTTCAGTACCGACCCCACTGGCAACCTCTTCGCTAGGCTCCTGGGACACAGTAGGCTCTTTATAAGTCTTCTGATGCGGGACCGACCTGTGGTTCACGTGTTAGTGTCTAAACCACAACTGACGCCAGGCAGAAGTGAAGCCTCCTGCCTATGCCCTGCGAGTGTCAGGGTGCCTTCGGGGCAGTGCAGGGTGCTCTCTCCCTGTACCGTCCTGGAAACCTGGGCAGCCCAGCAGACGGTGTGGCCAGGCCAGGGCCCTGATATTCCCCGGGGAGCCTGGAGCAGAGCTACTCGGGGTAGAAGGCTTTCTGTTACTGCAGACCTGGGCTAGGGTAATTCTAGAAGGACTCTGGCTAACAACAGAGAATTCTTTAGAAAAAGAGTGCTGTGAGATATGGCGTGGCCCAGGGCCAGGCCAAAGGGGCTCGTGCAGCCTTTTTGACAGCCTCAGGGTTAGAATGACACATGGCCCCCTGTAATTCCGCAGCAGAGGTCCAGCCATCTGTCAGGTCCTCACTGACATTTGCCAGGAGAGCCTACTGTTAGGAGACCAGTACATGCGTTGGAACCACGCGACTCTGCCTGTTTCTGTCTTGAGTGTGCTTTGGAGTACCTGATCTGTTCTTGACTTTGCATTTACCATCTGTACAGTGGTGGGCTCACCTTTGGAAGTGGTGCAGTCCACCAGAGTAAAGCTCTTTAACTAGCAAGTAAAGCTTAGGTTACAGGCCATCTCACTTATTTAAATTTGAGATCATTTTGGAAAACGTCTTGGTGTAATGGAGAAAACATTACCTTAGCAAACAGGCATGGTGTCAAATGCTGGTCCCCTCCATTTATTACTTGGGTGACCACAGGCAAGTGACTCAACCTGTTTGAGTACCAGTTTGTTCAACTATAAAATAGAGATTAAACTAATAAGGGCGGGGGGAAGCATTGGCAAAAGGACTAAAGTTCTAATAATAATCTATATTTTTTGAACTCTTATGGTGGACCAAGTATTGCTCTAGCCCTCGTGTGTATCGCCTCATTTGGCCCTCTGGGAAGCTTCATTGTTCTCTCCACTTTGTACTTAAGGCGACTGTGGTAACTTGCCCCGGGAACGTGAGTCTTTCTAACCCCGAGGCTGTCAAAAAGGCTGCACAGGCCCCTTTTGCCCAGGCCCTGGCATGCACACCCCATCTCACAGTGCTTTTTCTGGGATTCAAGTCCAGGCAGCCTGACTCTACAACCTGTGTTCCTTACTATGGTTCACAGAGACTTGTTACGATATTGAATGTGATAACATATGGAAAAGTACCTAGAGCAAAGTCTTGCACCTTGTTGGCGCTCAGAAAGTGCTGGTCACCCTGTCCCACCCCCTCCTACCCTCTCTAGGTGCCAAAGCTGAGACTTTGCACTCCTGAATAGTTAAGAAAGTTCCAGATCTCAGGCTTTGTCGTCTGAACACAGGATGATGTAAAGAAGAGTGGAGTCGCCTTTTTACGAAGAAGTCAAAGGGTCCCATGTGGGTTGTGAACAGGTGATTCTATCAAAGTGATCTGTGGTGGGAGTCCATCAACTTATTCCCTCTTTCAGGAGGAACAATCACCCTTTAGCCTTTGCCTGGATTTTAGAACACTGGATCTGTTAGTCAGAGATGGTGCATGTTGCTTTTTTGTCTGTACTCTTTCTCTTTGAGCCTCGCACAGAAGGTGTTAGAATAAACTGGTCTGGCTTTGGGGCTTCTGGGTTTGGCGTAAGATGAGTGAGTCAAGACTGGGTAGACGGTGGCCAACACAGTGGAATGTGGTAGAAACTCTGGGGAGAGTGGAGTCAGTTGTCAAATGTGGGATTATTGTCACTCGATTCTTACCCCAGGTCCTAGCCCTGCTGCTGAGTAGGCCGGGCTGGAAAGGAGGGGCCGGAGAAGCAGGGACGCTGCCTGCTTTTGCATGTTGTCCTCATAGTGTCTCGCTTTCTTCAAGGGAGGAGGGTACTTAGTAAGGTAATCGTCCATTGATCTAAGAACACAAACTGTTCTTCAGAAAGTTATGTGAGCTTTTTGGTAAGATGTTGAAAAGCAAAGTTTACTTGTTAATATGAGACACACACATGCCAGTGCCCAGAGTTTATTGGAGTCTCTTGACTTTCTTCCACCAACGGGAAACATTCATACTCTTCTGTACCAAAGGCCATGATGGAAATGGGAAGTTGTCTGTAAGATGGAGACGGCTTGCTTATTGACCACGGGAATTTAAAAGTCACAGTTGTACCTGTTTCTCTTTTATAGATTTGTCTACAGTTTCTGAGCATCCGAAGTTGGCCTCTGAATCCCAGCATACCCTGGTGCTCCCTCAGCCTTTGAAGAAATGTCTGTCGCTTACGATGACTCCGTTGGAGTAGAAGTGTCCAGTGACAGCTTCTGGGAGGTAATACCACTCGCTTCTTGCTGTTGAATGCAGAGACCAGACAGGTGGTGCCGGGCACGCCTTTTTTGTTGCTACTCTTGCGGGGGAGGTAGGGATGAGGGTATGAGATGAACGTCCCCCGAAACTGGCAGACATTTGTGGTCAGACCTAGATGGCAGCAGAAAGAATGTGGACGTGTGTTTTTTTAACCCAGCTCAGTTGTGGCTTGGCTCTCAGTGAAGGTGGTGAACTTAACTTGCTTGAAAAAAGTCTGATACGTAAAGAGGTTGGGGGTGTTTATTAAAAATCTAGTCAAGTTTTCCATTCTCATTATCTTCTTTTTTATGTTTAGAAACGATGTGACTAAACATAATTGAGACACGGGGATTGCTGGGCACAGCTTTATTTGGGGGTTTTGAATAGAAACAGCCATAGTGTGACATTGTGGTGGGCCACACAGGCAAGTGGTCAGAGGGCTGGACAGACTGCCCTCAGCTTGCTGGAGCGTCTTCCTGCCAGTCCGTGCCTGAGAGGAACTCCCTTCCCAATTAGGTTATCTCGGCTTTTGGGAGTCACTCTTCTGAGTCCCACTTCCTTTTCCTGCTCACAGGTCAAAGGAGAGTCAGCTTTTGTTCCAGTGGTGAAAGCTCTGCCGTTATCCTGGCAATTGTCTGCTGAGTGCGTTTGAGAGACCTGGGGTCTCCCCCTGGTGGTGATGTCACCAGCTGTGTGACCTTGGACAAGTTGCTCGACTGGCCTGTGCCTCAGGGTCTTTGTCTATAAAGGGGGATAACGCTGCCTCCCAGGGAGATCCGGGGTGAAGTGAGGGCACAAGTATAATCCCCCAGTGGGGCCGACACTGGAGGCTTTTGTGGTAGAAGGTCAGGATGACGCTGTAGTGTTTGCTGGGGATGAGAATGAAATGGTTTTATAAACTTCAAATAGTTGGCTGTATGGTTTTGTTCTAAATCGCATACCTGTGACATCACAGTCTCAGAGAGACAGGTGGGGACCTGTGCCAATGTTTAAAAAGAGATGGGCAAGGGGCTTAAGGTTCCATCAATGCTTTTCCTTCCTGTACACTGGGGGAAAGGACTTTACTGGTTTTTAGCGAATAGTTCGTTGTATTAAGTGTCTATTTATTGTGCAGCTACTGTGTGCTAGTGCTGCGGTAGTTAAGAGCTACGACTGCCAACCAAAAGGTCAGCAGTTCGAGTCCACCAGCCACTCCTTGGAAACCCGATGGGGCAGTTGTACTCTGTCCTATAGGATCACTATTAGTTGGAATCGACATTGTGGCAACTGGTGTTTTGGTTTTACTGTGTGCCAGGCACTGAGGCTGCAGGGGGCAGAGCTTCTACAATTCCTTCTGGTTCAAACCCCTGCTAAGAATTTACATTTCTGACCAGTTCCCAGGCAATGCTGCTGCTGCTGGTTAGGGACCAATCGTAGAGCAATGGGTCTCAAAATTTATTCCATATGAGAATCGCCTGGTGATCTTGTCAAACTGGAGATTCTGATGCCATACGTCTGAGGTGGAAGTGCAGATTCTCAGCAGGGATAGAACAGGAATGAACCAGCTCTAAGCCTGGGTAGTGGGGACTGTGACCGGCCACGTCCCTGCCCTCATTCATAGAGCCAGTGTCTGCGAGAGCGAATGCCAACTGGAAAGCATGGTGGGTGGGTACGGGTCAGGCTTCCATTTCAGTGACCAGACTGGAGCATCTGGCCGGGGAAACTGTCACACAAGACAGTGGGAGTGACGGGAACAGCAGCAGTCATAGATGTGTCGCCAGAGCTGGGCGGCAGGTGCTCCCTGGTTCCGTTAGGGGCGTTCTCACAGCGTGGCAGGAGGGATGAAGCTTTCTGGGAACTGGCAGTTGTGAGAAGCAGTTTGGGGGTACCTCTGGGACAGTGCTGGGAGTCGGGCTGCTCTCTGCCCCAGCCCCAGGTACAGGTTACCAGAGCCCAGGTTGACAGGAAGGTGGGCCCAGCTTGTGATAATGTCAGCTAGCTATAGCTAGAGTCAAGGGGGCACTTTCTGCTTTGTAGTTGAGTGACACTGCCATCTGGTACTGAGGCACTGGTGCCGAGGAGATAAGCCCACAGGACATGTGCTCCTGAGTGACAGACCGCAAGAGGCAACAGGTGGCCTGGGTGCAAATCCTGCCATCGTCACTTGCCACCTGTGTGTGGCTTTGGGCAAGCTTTGCTTCAGTTTCCTAATCTGTATTGGGGGTGGTAATAGTACAAACATCACGCTGTTGTGAAGGTTCAGGGAGCTCATACATGGGCGTGGGGACAGGTCTCCAAGGGGTGCTCTCTGTTCCTCCTTGTGGGGAGATGGGGGTCGTCAGCATGCACACAACATACAGTCTGCTCCTGCAGGTGCGCTTGGCAGCGTCGTGATTATCAGCGCGTGGCAGCAGCTGCTCTGGAAAAATTGAGTAGCTAAATGTAGCGCCATTACACAAGTCCTCAACTGCTTGTTAAAAAAAAAAAAATTAGGTGAAAGCTGTCAGTACATGTCCATTAAGTCAAGTCACTTTAACAAGTCTAGTCATGCCCTCCTCTGAATTCTCCTCACTGTGTCAGTAGTTGAGAATACCTCCTTTGGTGTGAAGGAAGCTAAGACAAAGGGGTTGACTTTCTAGGCAGCAGGCTCTGCTCATCTTTGGTGTCCCTGACATTATCCTGTGGCTTTTTTTATCAGATCAAGGGGGCATCCTCCCAGGGATGCTCGCTGAATGGAGGAAGGACTGCTCAGGGGTCTCTTGGTGCTGCCAGCAGGCTCCTCCTTTGCCCATGGAAGGTAACTGCCCACTGGCAGACCCCACTGGGCCGCACAAATCTAAAGACAACCTGTGGTCTCGAGATGGAATGGTCTTTTGTGCCTCATTTTACTCCTTCTGTCCAGAAGATACTAACTGGAGTCGGTGGATCCGTAAGCTCACTCCACAGCTCTTTTCTGCCACTGGCTGTGTGCCCTGCCCTCTTGGGGCCCTTGGCGGTGACATTTAGAGGCGAGCTCTCCAGGGAAGTGCAGCGTGTGTACTCATCTCACTGGGTGCTGTAGGATCTGCTGGGCCCATGCAGGAGGAATGGAAGGCCCCTGGGGATGAGGCAGGAAGGGAGCCTTGGAGGGTGGGCGGGGCCAGCGTGTGAGTGAGCGTTAGTTCCCTGAGGGAGTGAGCACACCCTGTGCTGTGGGAGGAGATGTGACCCACTGGGGACGTAATGTGAAGTGTAAGTCTCTAGTGGGTGCTTGGGGGACACTTCCCGGGTTGCCCAACACTCTTGTAAAAGATTGAAAAAATAAGAGGAGGACGGGGTGGGGGCCCCATTCTCGCACTGAGGGGAGTATGACATAGCTGGGAGGAGAGAGGGCAGTGGCCCTCATGGAGCGTGGGCACCGTCAGGCCAGGCTGACTCTGGGAACATGGACATTCTGGCTGGAGTAACCGGAGAAGGCGTCATGGGGCAGGTAAAGCTTGAGCTGGCCTTGAGTCGGCTTGGGAGCAGGGAGAAGGGCGCAGTCCAGGCAGGAGCAGTCTGGAGGCTGGAATGAGCATGGTCCTGCAGAGGGCCACGAGGAACTTGGCCTCTTTGGAGGGAAGGGCCTCTTTTGGAATGAGGTGGAGGTCATGTGGGATTAGGTATTTTCAGACCAAGAGGCATCTGTCCCCCAGATGTGTCCCTTCCTTAGCCATTGATTCTGGCAAGTCTTCCTGGTTCGCTCCCGGAGCCCATGGACCCTCCCACTGCGTCCTCTGCTTCGGGCCTTGATTTGGGTCTTTTTTGTGGCTCTGGAGGGTGGTCTGCAGAGAGAGCTGGACTGTAGGCCACGGGCTTTTCCAGGTTCATCAGCGCTTCCTAGGGAAGGAAAGCCTGGCCTCTCTCTGCCCTTAGCAGACTCCAGAAACGTGATGGAACTGCTATGTCTGTCCCCAGCAGGACTGAGGGCCACTGCCCCATCTGTGGAAGGCTCCAGTGGGGCCCAGGCTGGGAGGCAAACGGTGCTGATTTCGGGAACTGGGCCGGACTCTGCCTCATTGAAGTTTCCAAGGCAGGCCTTCTGCTCAGCTGTTGTCGGGGTGTGTCAGCAGAGCCCATGTCTTGCTGGAGGAGCCCAGACTGGCTCTGACCTGCCCTGCACTCCTGTGGGCACAGAGAGCCTCAGCAGTGAAGCACACTCGCCGGTGAAGAGGACATAAATTGCCTGCAGTAAAGCGTTCGGGAATGTTAGCCCAGAGAGCAGGCGATGACCGTGCCCTGCGATATTCACGGCATCCTTCAGGGAAGGCCCTCAACCTGCAGGCACTTTCAGCTGCTGACACAGGCTGGTTCCTCTTGGGCTTGGCCACATCTGACCCCTCTCCCAGCCGTCAGAGACCTTCAGGGACTCCACGTCACATGAGAACATCTGAACACACATCCGTGATTTGTCTGAGACAGTGTACCCTTCCCATTCTTAGAGACCAGTTCTTCCTTTTTTTTTTTTTAATTGCGCTTTTTTTTAGGCGAAAGTTTACAGAGCAAATTAGTTTCTCATTAAACAGTTAATACACAAATTGTTTTGTGACATTGGTTGCCAACCCTGTGATGTGTCAACACTCTCGCCTTCTCCACCCCGGGATCCCTGTTTCCATTCATCCAGTTTTCCTGTCCCTTCCTGCCTTCTCATCTTTGCTGTTAGGCTGGTGTGTCCTTTAGTCTTGTATACATGCTTGCACTATAAAGCACGTTCCCCACACGTGTTATTGATGGCCCTATAGACCTGTCTAATCTTTGACTGAAGGTGAGCCTCAGGAGTGACTTCAGTAACTGACTTAAAAAGGTGTCCGCGGGCCGTACTCCCAGGGCTTTTCCATTCTCTCTCGGACCAGCAAGACTGGTTTTTTGTTTTTTTTTTTTTAGATTGATTCTATAGGTAACATTAGAAGATGCTGGTGCCCCATTGCATGTTTTCCACAAAGGCTGATTTGGCACCTGCCACAGTCCTGGCCCCCAGCCAAGTCCTGGGGTCCCAAGGTGGGCTTGCAGTCTCCCCTCCCAGAGCCCTATTGTTGTGGGGGAGGCAGGCCCTAAGCTTACAGCATAGCCGGGTGAGTGCCACGGGAGGGGTCAGAGGCGTGTAAAAATCCATATAAGGGGGCTGCGCTGTAGCAGGGGTCGCTCCGTGTGCTCTCTGCCTGTCCCCCGCGTCAGCCGCCCCCCACATACACAGAGCTGGGTGGACTTGCTGTGACTGCCTGCATGCAGGCAGCCCCGACCTAGTGCATCATCTGTGCCCCGCTGTGCTGAGATGGAGCTCCTGTGAGGCCAGGGTTGCACCTGAATTTTACCAAAGTGTCTAAATATAACCATTAATTCATTCTTTCAGCCAGAAACTGAGTATCTGCTGAACAATGAGCAAGGATGAGGGCATTAGCCTCCCTTGCCGTTTTCAACCTGTTCTCACAGGGCTGCCAGGCTGAGTGGGCTAGCGATCGGAGCAAGTCTGGGGCTTCATGCAGAGTCCTAAGACACGCCCTGCTCAGGAGACACTTTCCGCCAAATGTTCAGAATTAAAGTAAGTACACAGATAACCATGATACCAGGAGAAAATCATTCTCTCAGTAAATATGAAGAACACACACTACATTCCAGGCCGTATTCTAGGCCCCAAGGGTACAGCATGAATAAAACAAACAAGAGTGACCCACAAACGGTGCAGCTCAAATGCCATGGGGATGCAGAAGAGGCTCCCCTCCTGAGGGGGTGCACCACCGTGGGCTGCCAGCATGGGAGAGCAGTGGCTTTAGACCCTCTGCTATACCCCAGGCCTGTATGAGCGCACTGTAAGAGTGTATCGAGCTGCAGACACACAGCTGTGTACTCCTGGCCTGTGTACTTCTCTGTGGCCATGTGTGTGCATATGTCTGTGTACCTTGTACATGCAGCCAGACTCTGCCTCAAGCTTGCAGGCAGCCATAAGACTGCTAGGAATGAGGCACGTGCACCCATTGGTATCTACCACTGGTATCTATGGGTGCTATGGGTGCTACAGCCAGACACACTAGGCACTTAGACAATGTTGGCCAAGTGAAAGCCATTATTATCATTTCTAGAAAGCAAACATTAAGCAATAACAGCACATTTTCAAAAGGTGAACCTCTTGCTGTTAGGTGGTGTTGTGTCGCTTCCGACTCACAGCGACCCTACATGCAACAGATGGTGTCCTGTCAGTTCCGACTTACAGTGACCCTATGTGCAACAGAACGAAATGCTGTCTGATCCCGTGCCATCCTCACAATTGTTATGCTTGAGCCCATCGTTGCAGCCACTGTGTCAGTCCATCTCATTGAGGGTCTTTCCCTTTTTCATTGACCCTCTACTTTACCAAGCATGATGTCCTTCTCTAGGGTCTGGTCCCTCCTGATAACATGTCCAAAGTTTGGGAGATACAGTCTCACCACCCTTGCTTCTAAGGTGCATTATGGCTGGACTTTTTCCGGGACAGATTTGTTTGTTCTTTTGCAGTCCATGGTATATTTAACATTCTTCGCCAGCACCGTAAGTCAAAGGCGTAAATTCTTCTTTGATCTTTGTTATTCATTGCCCAGCTTTCATATGCATATGAGGTGATTGAAAATATCAAATTACCCATGTCCATTCTTTTTTTTTTTTTTTTTTTAATTGTGCTTTAGGTGAAAGGTTACAGCTCAAGTTTCTCATACAAAAATTTATACACATCTAGGATCATTGTTATGTGACCCTAGTGGCTCTCCCTATAATATGACCGCACATTCCTCCTTTCCACCATGGATTTCCCTTGTCCATTCACCCAGCTCCTGTCCCTTTCTGCCTTCTCATCTTGCCTCCAGACAGGAGCTGCCTACTTATTCTCATGTATCTGTTTGAACTAAGAAGCATACTCTCCACGAATATCATTTTATGTCTTATGGTCCAGTCTATTCTTTGTCTGAACAGTTGGCTTTGGGAATGGTTTTAGTTCTGGGTTAACAGAGAGTCTGGGGGCCATGTCTTCTAGGGTTCCTCCAGTCTCAGTCAGACCGTTAATTCTTGTCATTTTACTAAAATTTGAGTTCCGTACCCCCCTTTTCTCCTACTCTGTCAGGGACTCTCTGTTGTGTTCCCTGTCAGGGTGGTCATTGGTGGTAGCTAAGCACCATCTAGTCCTTCCAGTCTCAGGCTGATGTAGTCTCTGGTTTATGTGGCCCCTTTTGTTACTTGGGCTAATATTTTTCTTGTGTCTTTGGTGCTCTTCATTCCCCTTTGCTGTAGGCGAATTGGGACCAATTGATGTATCTTAGATGGCTACTTGCTTGCTTTTAAGACCCCAGATGCCACTCACCAAAGTGGGATGTAGAACATTTTCTTAATAAACTGTTATGCCATTTGACCTAGATGTCCCCTGAAACTATGGTACCCAGGCCCTGTCCCTCAAAGTATTTGGTTGTGTTCAGGAAACTTCTTAGCTTTTGGTTTAGTCCAGTGGCGCTGACTTCCCCTGTATTGTGTGTTGTCCTTCCCTTCACCTAAGATGATTTTCGTCTACTGTCTAGTTAGTGAATTCCCCTCTCCTTCCCTCCCTCCCCACCCTCGTAACCATCAAAAATTGTTTTCTTCTGTGTTTAAACCTTTTCTTGAGTTCTTACAATAGTCGTCTTATACAACATTTGTCCTTTTGCACATGTTCATTCTTATGTCACTGGGCAGGTGTGCTGTGGTTCAGGTCAGATGTTAGATGCTATCTTCACATCACCACTGCCTCTGGCTGCCACCATGCTGCTTGGGGACCTGTACAGCTTCCGAGGCTTCTGCTTTGCTGCTGGGCTTGCTGGCCTTTGCGCCAGCTGTGTCCTGCTTTGGGAAGACCCATGCATAGGGTCCTTCGAGACAGTCCCTGCACAGGGCACACTCAGGCCTCTGCCCTGCCTGGACAAGGGTTACAGTTCTCTCTTAGCTCTGCTGATAAGTGCGTGGAGGCACTCTACCTTGCCAGCAAGCTTCTTGCCCGAAGGCACTGGGCTCTCTGTTGCTCCTGAATTGGCAAGCCCACTGCAGCTGTCTCGTGTTGGTCTCTTGGTTCCTGCCGCTTGTACTGCTGCTGCTATTTCTCTGCTGCCAGGCTCTGCCATGCTTGCTGCCGCTTCACGCCATCTTCAGTGTTAAAGTTCTCTTCTAAGTCTAAGAGTCTGTCAGCGCAGGGACTCCAGGTCCTTGGTCCAAAGGATGCACTCTGCTCCAGACTCTTCTATTTTAATGGTGGTGAGGTCAGCCTCTGTGGAATTGGTCCTTACGTAAGCCTACTCCTTGTTAATTTCCAGGCATGGTCCTCCCACCAGGACCACGAACTGACCAATCTCTTTGGTAGGCCACAGTCACTCAATTTGAGTAATAAACTGACTGATCCCCTTGGTAGACCGTAAGTCACTCAATTTGCATAGTCGCAGCCAGTCATTTTGTGGGAGTTACAAGACCATAGCTAGAAAGGCCATATAATTTACTGCACTGCATGTCGACCTACAGTGAGAGGTTTAGAACGCAGCACCAGAGCTGGCGTTTATCACGTGCTCACTCTGTGTCCAGCCCTGCTTCTGGCTCATGTGGGTGCTCTCAAGCCTTAACAACCGCCTTCTGAGTTCATGATCCCCATTTTACAGGCAGGAGAACTGAGGCTTAGGATGGTTTGGGATTTGTCCAACTTCACATAGATGGTAGGTGGTGGAGCTGGGATTTGGGCCCAGGAGTCAGGCTCTACCTACCTCTCCCACCTGCTCTACCTCCTGAGTGCTCCTTGTAAAAGCGAGTGGTTCCTTTGCAATCCCTGCTGTGCATTTAAATGCCAGTGCTTCAGTATGCAGAAGCAGTCATACCTGGGTTCAGACCCTAGCTCCACCCTCTGCCTGGTATGGCCTCTGAGGGCTCAGGAACGTTTGGTAACCTGCTCAGTTCCCTAAGTGATAACCTAGAATCCCTGCTTCCCAGGATGGCTGTAAAAGTTATAGATGACATCTGCCAAGAGCCTAAGATCATGTGTGGCACTCTTTCCTTCTGCTGGCAGAAACTTTTTATCCCCACTATGTTGCACACAATATAGAAATGCCACATCTGTTGGCAAACGTTATGTAACGTTTGTTCAAGGTTCTTTCTGTTCTTTTTAAGAGAGTTGCATTTGGCCTTTCTGGGGTTTCCTGAACCAAGCTGCTGAGGACCATTCTTAAGAGATATTTTCTACCCGCCTTTTTAGAATGAGTTGTATTTTTGTGAATTTTCTTTAAGCCAATGGAAAAAAAATACAGTTTTCCCAGGATCGTACTCCAGGAACAGATAACCATGATACCAAGAAGAAATCATTCTCTCAATAAATATAGGAAACACATACTATGTGCCAGACCCTATTCTGGGCCCCGGGGGTACAGCATGAATAAAACAGACAAAAGTGACAAATGATGCTTTCCCTTCCCCGCTCAAAGCATGACTTGATTTTTTCCAGGAATGAGTGAGTGCAGGGGCTAAACGCAATGCTGTAGATAGTGTATATCAAAGGCATAAGCTGAAAACAAAAGCGACAAACTCTACAACCTGTGGCAGCCAGCCAGAACCAGCCACCCAGCAGGTGCCCTGCAGGTGCCCTGAGGATGGGCTCTGCCCAGCTGGGTCCATTCTGCTTACAGAGAGTCTCCTGTGGGTCCAGTGTCTTCAGGGACTGGATGGCATCCCCACAGCTGCGGGAACCCAGGCTCCTTAAGGGGACACACTGGACCAAAGCTCCTGGGGGACCAGATGGTAACTGCTGTGCACCCAGCCACCCGCCCCCCGCCTTTGAGCATAGAAGTCCCTTTTGTGTGCCCGGTGGTGCAAACAGTTGACCGAAAGTTGGCGGTTCAAACCCACCCAGCAGCTCTGCAGATGAAAGGCCTGGCGACCTGCTTCCTTAAAGATTACAACCAAGAGGACCCTATGGGGCAGTTCTGCTCTGTCACAGGGTTGTCGTAAGATGAAATCGACTCGACGGCACAGAACAGCAACAACGCTGAATGCCATACTGTGCAAAGGGCACTGGCAACGCAGAGCCAGAGCCACCCTCACGCTCACCAAGCTGCAAACAGTTGAAGCTAGAAGCCAGCATTTAGACGTTGACCGTGATGCTGACGTTAGACCAGCCTCTGCCCAGTCCTGGAGGTGTTTCTCATGGTGACATGGCTTCCAACCAAGCCATCTTCTCTCTGTTTGTTGATCAGTGTAGCCTGTGTGGACCAAGCCCCCGCTGCGTGCCAGCACTGAGCTCAGGAGCCAGAGGTGGACGTGACAGAGACAGCCCCTGTCCTTGTGTGGCTGACGGGCCAGAAGCGGCACCCAGGTGGTTAACCCAGTGGTGCAGTTTCCTCCTCCGCGAGCAATTTTTACCAATTCTGACACCAGCCCTTCCTCCAATGGCACTCTCTGCTTCTCTGCCGGGTTCGTTAATTCATTGCAGTGGCCACACAGAACTCACACACCCTGCTCACGATTATGGGGTTTATTAAGGAAGTAAAAAGTTCAGGTTCAGAAATGCTCAGGATACAGTTCTTCCATCAGGACAGCCTCTTCCCAGCCATGCTGTAGGCATGCCTCTCTCTGGCCCTAGGCCTCTGCCCAAAGGCACTCAGCTTTCTCTCTCTGTGGACCAGGAAGCCCACCACACCATCTCCTGATACTGCATCTCTCCTGCCACAGCTTCTCAGCCTCTTCAGGGTTACAGCTCACTCTCTATGTCCCCTGCTTCCAAGAGATTCTCAGGGCAGGGATCCTGGGTCCAAAAGACATGCTGGCTCTTCTTTCTTGGTGGTGGTAGTATCTTCTCTTTCCCACCTCTAGTGCGGCTCATTTCAAGCCCAGTGGGATGGCAAAACTGACTAGCCCCTTTGGTGGGCTACAATTACCCTATCACACAGTCCTACCCAATGATACAAAAGCAACCTATAGTGATGATGACCCTGCTGACCTGAGATGATGACCCTGCTGGCCCTGCTGACCTACAGGGATCGCTTCCTCATAGACCTGGGATGATGACCCTGCTGTCCTTGCCAGCCTGTAGGGAACACTTGTTTATAGATCTAGGATGGTGATCGTGCCATCCCCATGGATGGCAGCCCTCGGCAGCAGCGAGGTCCCATCCATCACAGCACCCAACCTAAGTGTGAGGGGCGACCACAGAGGGCAGTGGCCTAGCCACTCAACAGCCATGGATTGGGCGCCTATGGCTTCCTGGCACTTTGCCAAAGGGCAAGTGATGAATGAGAGAGAGTGATGAGAGAGTAAGTGAGTGAGAATGTGAGTGTGAGAAAGTGAATGTGAGAGTGAGAGTAAGTGAATGAGAGCATGAGTGTGAGAGTAAGCAAGTGAGACCATGAGTGGGAGCGAGAGAGTGAATCAGTGAGACTGAGAAAGTGAATGAGCGAGTGTGGAGTGAGTGAGAGAGGGAGAGAGCGTGAGAGAGTGAAACTGAGAGACAGCATGAAAGAGTGAGAGCGTGAGAGTGAGTGACTAATTGAGAGCGAGAGAGTAAGTGAGTGAGAGTGAGAAGGTGAGTGAGGAGTGAATGAGAGAGAGTGAGAGCATGAGTAAGAGGGAGAAAGTGAGAGTGAATGAGTGAGGAGTGAGTGTGAGTGAATGAGTGTGAGAGTAAGATAACGAGTGAGAGACTGAGAATAAGTGAGAATGTGAGTAAGAGAGGGACTGAGTGTGAGTGAGTAAGATAGAGTTAATGAGAGTGAGTGATAGAGTGACAGAGTAATCATGAGTGAGAAAGTTAATGAGAGTGAAAGAGTAAGATCGAGTGAGAGTGAGTGGGTGTGAGTGAGAGTGAGAATGTGAGTGAGATGAGTGAAAGTGAGAGACTGAGATTAAGATAATGGGTGAGAGTGAGTGAGAGTAAGAGAGCGACAGTGAGTGAGAGTAAGACAGTGAGTGAGTGATCGAGAGTGAGAGTAAGATAATGAGTGGATGAGAGTGAGAGTGAGCATAAGATAATGAGTTAGAGTGAGTGAGATAATGAGAGTGAGGAGTGAGCATAAGAGAGTAAGTGTGAATAAGATAATGAGTGAGAGTGTGAGTGAGAGAGAAAGAGTAAGGGAGAGATAAGGAGTGAGTGAGAGTGGTAGATTGAGAGTGAGAATGAGTGAGTGAGCGGGTGAGAGACTGAGACAATAAGAGTAAGATAATGAGAGTGGGAGAGAGTGAATGAGAGTAAGATAGTGAGTGTGAGTGAGTGACTTAGTGAGTGAATGGGTGAGAGTGAGATAGTGAAAGACAATGAGTGAATGAGAGTGAGAGTAAGAGCGTGAGAGTGAATGTAGTAAGATAATGGGTGAGTTAGTGAGTGAGAGCCTTAGTGAGTGAGTGAGAGTGAGCATAAGGGGGTGAGTATATGATGAGTGAGTGAGTGGAAGTGGGTGAGAGACTGAGTGAGAGTAAAATGAGTGAGAGTGTGAGTGAGAGTGACTTAGAGAGTGAGAGTGAATGAGAATGAGAAAGTGAGAGGATAATGAGTAAGAGAGTGAGAGTGAGTGAGAGTAAGAGAGTGAGTGTGAGTGAGCGAGCCTAGTAAGATAATGAGTGAGAGTGAGAGAGCGAGTAAGATAATGAGAAAGTGAATGAGAGTGAGAGACTTAGAGGAGTGAGTGAGCGTAAGGGAGTGAGAGTGAGTGAGCATACAATGAGTGAGAGTGAGAGTGGAAGTGGGTGAGAGACCAAGAGTAAGAGAGTGAGTGAGAGTGAGTGAATGAGAGTAAGATAATGAGAGAGTGAGAGAATTAGTGAGTGAATGAGTGAGCATGAGTGAGTGAGAGATAATGAGCAAGTTAGAAAGAGTAAGGTGAGTGAGAGACTTAGTGAGGAGTGAGAAAGTGAGTGAGTGACCATGAGTAAGATAATGAATGAGAGTGGGAGAGCGAGTGGCTGAGAGAACGAGAGAGTGGGTGAGAGACTGAGTGAGGTAGTGAGTGAGAGGAGTGAGGAGTGAGCATTGAGTAAGATAGTGAGTGAGAGTGGGAGAGTGAGTGAGAGAATGAGTAGGTGAGAGACTGCGTGAGTGAGTGAGACAGTGCACAGACGGAACGCTCTCCAGGGTGGGGCCTTAGGGGCGATGGCATGCTGGCAGGGCACAGCTGTGTGCATGAACAAGTCCACAGGGCCTTGCAGCCACAGAGACCTGGAATCTGAGGGACCAGCCTTGCAGGAGGAGCTTGTTTCTAAAACAACTTTGTTTAAACGCCGCTTTCCTTTCCACAGCATTTGTTTTATGTGGGCGGCCTTTGGAGGTAGGATCTGAGAATTGGAATTCCTGGCTTTGTTTCATCCATGTTTGGGTTTAGTCAGTTCGAACATTTGGATTAAAGATGGATAGCCCAATTGATCTTTAAAGTGGTTGGAATCTGGGATTTGTGCTTTTAAACTATCAAGAGCAAGGGTTGCCTTTGCAGGAAAGTGGGCCTTGTTGCCTTCCCTCTCCTACTTGATGAAGACAGATCCCAGGACCCGAGGGTGGGCCTGTTAGTGTCAGGGGCAAGAACTGAAACCCAGGAGTGGGGACAGGAGTGGGGCCTCAAGGAAATTATGGGACCAGTGCTGGTCAGAGCCACGCTGGGAGCTCTCAGATCACACTCAGGATTGTGTGGGAAACTGAGGCCGTTAACAATACCACACAACCAGCAGCTGCAGTGCCAGGTCTGGCAAGAAGCTTCCCATCCGCCATCGCTAACTGTCTGGGGCCCTGCACGGTGAACGGCGTTACCCTGTTTGCACGTAAGGAGCCCCAGTGAGGTTAGGTGTCGGTCCCACATGGGTGGTTCAGGCAAGTACCATGATGAGGGGCTCCTAGGTCCTCCGAGCAGGAACGGGGCAAGTTGGGAGCCCAGGTGGTAGATGAGCTGGAAGGAAGGTTGGGCAGCTGGGGAAGCTGGAATCCTGTAGAAACGAGGGCTGCGGAGAGCGAGCTGTGGCAGACCGGATGATTTTCTGTAGACGACCCCAACCGTGGTGTTTTCGGGCGCACAGCACACATCTTACAGCCCTAAGATCCATGGTCATCCCTCTTTGAAGGGAAGACCTCGAGGACAGGTTGGGGTAGTTGTAAGAAAGTAGCCTGAGGTCGGAGGCCCTGCAGCCTCACACACCTGCAGGTGTGTACAGGATACAGCGTCTGCCACGTACACCACAGGGCACGTGGGTGAGGATGTAGGGACTTCACTGTGGGAAGAAGGGGCTCAGCCATGGAGCCTCCCAGCCTGCTTTAGGGGTAAGCTGATGGAGCTAAAGTAAGGAACCGTGAGGTCCTCTTGCAGTTAGTGCCCAAGTGACTCTTTCTAGACTGACAGAAAGGTGTTGGTTTCTCATTTCACCGTGGAGCTACTATCTGATGACTCACGAGAATATATTCTTTTTATCTGTTGTGGGGAGAGCTCTTGTGACTCATGGGATCGTTATTGTTGGTTCCAACTCATAGCAACACTGTGTACAACAGAATGAACAACTGCCTGGTCCTGCGCCATCCTTATTATGCTTGAGCCCATTGTTGCAGCCACCGTGTCAATCCATCTCATTGAGAATCTTTCCCTTTTTCACTGACCCTCTACTTGGCCAAGCATGATGTCCTTGTCCAGGGACTGATCCCTCCTGATGGTATGTCCAAAGTGCGTGAGACATAGTATTGCCATCCTTGCTTCTAAGGAGCCTTCTGCTCGTACTTTTCCCAGACAGATTTGTTTGCTTTTTTGGCAGTCCATGGTATATTCAATGTTTTTCACCAAAACCACAATTCAAAGGCATCAATTCTTCTTCGGTCTTCTTTATTCATTGTCAAGCTTTCACATGCATATGAGGCGATTGAAAACAGCGTAGCTTGGGTCAGGTGCACCTCAATCTTCAAAGTGACATCGCTGCTTTTCAACATTTTAAGGAGGTCTTTTGCAGCAGATATGCCCAATGAGCCCTTTGATTTCCTGGCTGCTGCTTCCATGGCTGTTGGTTGTGGATCCAAGTAAAATGAAAACCTTGACAACTTTAGTCTTTTCTCTGTTTATAATGATGTTGGTCATTGGCCCAGTTGTGAGGATTTGTGTTTTCTTTATGTTGAGGTGCAAGCCATACTGAAGGCTGTGGTCTTTGATCTTCATCAGTAAGTACTTCAAGTCCTCTTCACTTTCAGCAAGCAAGGTTGTGTCATCTGCATAACATTGGTTGTTAAAGAGTCTTCCTCCAATCCTGATGCCTCCTTCACATAGTCCAGCTTGAGTTATTTACTCAGCATACAGATTGAATAAGTATGGTGAAAGCATATAACCGTGACGCACACCTTTCTTGACTTTAAACCACGCAGTATCCCTTTGTTTTGTTTGAATGACTGACTCTTGATCTCTGTAAAGGTTAATCATGAGCACAATTACGTGTTCCGGAATTCCCAGTCTTTACAGTGTTATTCATAATTTGTTACGATCCACACAGTCGAATGCCTTAGCATAGTCAATAAAACATAGGTGAACATCCTTCTGGTATTCTCTGCTTTCAGCCAGGATCCACCTGACATCAGCCATGATTTCCCTAGTTCCACGTCCTCTTCTGAATTCGGCTTGAATTTCTGGCAGTTTCCTGTTGATATACTGCTGCAGCCACTTTTGAATAATCTTCAGCAGACTTTGACTTGCATGTGATATTAATGACATTGTGTGATAATTTCCACATTCTGTTGGATCACCTTTTTGGGAATAGGCATAAATATGCATCTCTTCAGTTGGTTGGCCAGCTAGCTGTCTTCCAAATTTCCTGGCATAGATGAGTGAGCACTTCAGGGCTGCATTCATTTGTTGAAACATCTCAAGTGGTGTTCCGTCAATTCCTGGAGCCTTGTTTTTCTCCAGTGCCGTCAGTGCAGCTTGGACTTCTTCCTTCAGTACCATTGGTTCCTGATCATATGCTAGCTCCTGAAATAGTTAAACATCGACCAGTTCTTTTTGGCACAGTTGACTGTGTGTATTCTTTTCATCTTCTTTTGATGCTTCCTGCGTTGTTCAATATTTTCCCCATAGAATACTTCAGTATTGAAACTCGAGGCTTGAATTTTTTTTTCAGTTCTTTCAACTTGAGAAATGCCAAGCGTGTTCTTCCCTTTTGGTTTTCTCTCTCCAGGTCTTTGCACATTTCATTATAATACTTTACTTTGTCTTCTTGAGCTGCTCTTTGAAATCTTCTGTTCAGCTCTTTTACTTCATCATTTCTTCCTTTTGCTTTAACTACTCAATGTTCAAGAGCAATTTTTAGAGTCTCTTCTGACATCCATTTTCATCTTTTCTCTTTAATGACCGCCTGCTTTCTTCATGTATGATGTCCTTGCTGTCATTCCACGACTCATCTGGTCTTCGGTCGTTAGTGTTCAACACGTCCAATCTATTCTTGAGATGGTCTCTAAATTCAGGTGGGACATACTTTGGCTTTCGTCAATCTGTTCTAATTTTCTTCAGTTTCACCTTGAACTTGCATATGAGCAGTTGATGATCTGTTCTGCAATTAGCCCCTGGCCTTATCCTGACTGATGATATTGAGCTTTTCCATTGTCCCTTTGCACAGATGTAGTTGATTTGATTCCTGTGTATTCCATCTGGCGAGGTTAATGTATATAGTCACCGTTTATGTTGGTGAAAGAAAGTATTTGCAATGAAGAAGTCATTGGTCTTGCAAAATTCTACCATGTGATCTCCGGCATCATTTCTATCACCAAGGCTATATTTTTTCCAACCATAGATCCTTCTTTGGTTCCAACTTTCACATTCCAATCACCATTAATTATCAGTGCATCCTGATTACAGACCGATTACATCAATTTCAGACTGTAGAAGTTGGTAAGGTAAAAGTCTTCAGTTTCTTCTTATTTGGTCTCAGTGATTGGTGTGTAAATTTAAATAATAGTCATATTAACTGACAGATGCGTGGGGGCTCACGGGACTAAGAACTTGAGAAATAAAGGCTCACAAGTTACTGCATTGCCTGTGCCTCTAACTGAGCTCTCTCAGCAGTGTCCCAGTCACCTCTTCTCCATGTGGAAGGGAATTCCGGGCTCCTAGCACCACATCAGATGTTGAGAAATGTCTGTGGGGCGACCTCTGTCTGCCTAGTGTGGTGGATGGAGAGGAACAGAAGCACCATTCCAGTGCTCGAAACTCACCATTTTAACATGTCAGTCCATGTAAGAATGATACCAGGAGAGGTGAGGCTTCACCGAGGGGTGCATCGCAGGCCTCCATGTTCTGGGGCCTCAGGACATCCTGCTCCAACCTTCAGAAAGCAGCCTCACCCGCAAAGTTCCCTCAACTCCCACCTCAAACATCACCTCCTCCAGGCCTTCCCGACCACCTAGAGTGTTCCTGCCCAGAACTTGTCACCGTCTTCACTTGTCTCATTTATCTGACCGATAAATTCTATGATGGTTTGTTGTTAGGCGCCATCAAGTTGGTTCTCACTCATAGCGACCCTTTGTACAACAGGGTGAAACACTGCCCGGTCCTGTGCCATCCTCACATTTGTTGCTGTGCTGGTCCTGCGCCATGCTGACCGTCGTTGCTGTGCTGGTCCTGCGCCATGCTGACAGTCGTTGCTGTGGTGGTCCTGCACCATGCTCACAGTTGTTGCTGTGCTGGTCCTGTGCCATGCTCAGTCGTTGCTATGGTGGTCCTGCACCGTGCTCACAGTCATTGGCTGTGCTGGTCCTGTGCCATGCTGACAGTCGTTGCTGTGGTGGTCCTACACCATGCTCACAGTTGTTGCTGTGGTGGCCCTGCACCATACTCACAGTCGTTGCTGTGCTGGTCCTGCGCCATGCTGACAGTCGTTGCTGTGGTGGTCCTGCGCCATGCTGACAGTCGTTGCTGTGGTGGCCCTGCACCATGCTCACAGTCGTTGCTGTGCTGGTCCTGCGCCATGCTGACAGTCGTTGCTGTGGTGGTCCTGCGCCATGCTGACAGTCGTTGCTGTGGTGGTCCTGCGCCATGCTGACAGTCGTTGCTGTGGTGGTCCTGCGCCATGCTGACAGTCGTTGCTGTGGTGGTCCTGCGCCATGCTGACAGTCGTTGCTGTGGTGGTCCTGCGCCATGCTGACAGTCGTTGCTGTGGTGGTCCTGCACCATGCTCACAGTCGTTGCCGTGCTGGTCCTACACCATGCTCACAGTCGTTGCTGTGGTGGCCCTGCACCATACTCACAGTCGTTGCTGTGCTGGTCCTGCGCCATGCTCAGTCGTTGCTGTGGTGGTCCTGCACCATGCTCACAGTCATTGCTGTGCTGGTCCCGTGCCATGCTCACAATCGTTGCTATGCTGGAGCCCATTGTTGCAGCTTGGTCACCATTATGTTCCTAGTGCCGTGCCCAGTCATTGGCACACAGTAGGTACTCAGTAAGTATCTGTGAATGACAAGAGGGTATGCCAGACCCTCGATAATTGAGAGGTTACAAACATTTTAGGGGTGGCATTAGCTGACCTCTGTTCAATTAGAAACCCTGCAGTTGTCAAGGGTTCTCAGAGGTCATCTGATCCTCTCCCCCGAAAAGGTGAGAGGCCATGTCTTGTCCTGTGATGCACACCCCTGTCTCCCAGTACACGTGCCCCACATAGCTCAGCTCTGACTCCACCTTGCACCTGAGAGAATCCAAATGTGGAGAGAGGCTGTACAGGGCCACACACCTTGGAGCAGGGCCAGACCCGTGTCGCTCCCCTGGTGAGAGCACGCAGAGGGAAGGAGGCCTCGCTAGCGGGACTCGAACAGGATACCCAACCTCACGCAGTCCATCTTGCTGCCATCTGCAGGACTGTAATTAAGGAGTCCCAAAAGGGTCATCTTTTATCCTTGGACAGAAGATTCTGTAGCCTCTTGGTGTACTTGATAAGCTGTAGATGAAAACACTTGACTTTGACTCCATTGGTGTGCCTGGACGGATGCCACCAGGGGCTTTTCCTTCTGTTTGATCAGCTTCGCACAGCTGGCGCCTCCTTGAACCTTCCTCTCCATTGTGTAGAGGGAGCAGTTGTGGTGCTTGGTCCTGCAGGGTCACAGGTTAAAGAGCATGAGGACATCAAAGGTGAAGTCAAGGCTCTCTTAAGCAAGTGGTCCTAGTCGATCACAGGGTTGAGGGCCCTGAGCGGGGCCTGGAGTCTGCCCTGCAGCCTGGAACTCTCTCAGTGGCCTTCTCTGGAACTCATGGGACTGGCTGGGAGTACACATGTTACCTGACATCTACCCATGAAGACTTTGGAAGGTTCTGGAAAGCAGGCCCTTCCTCTTTCTGGCTGCATGATCACGGTGACTTTACCTCTTCAAGCCTGTTGACACTAATGGTGCAGCCTGCACAGGATGGCCCTGAGGGTTAAGGCCCCATGAGAAGGTGGGGCAAGGGTATGAACAGGCAGATTCAGAGCAAAGTACATGTGAAGCTGGGTGGCACGTGGCCTGCTGCCAGCACCTGCCAGGCACAGCATTGAATGCTCTATTGTGATGGTGCCATGATGACAACACCCAGTGTAGTCAGGGCCTGCAGTCCAGAGGGGAGGTGAGGCTAACATGCACAAGGGATTTGTGACCTGTGTAAGACAGGCTGGGTCGCAGGGGCATGGGAACAGTGTTTGGAAGAGTCCTTGTGGCCCCCAGGTGGACCGAGCCCTCGGTGGGCAGTTGGTCCTGCTCGTCTGCAAGTGCAGGTGATAGAGGCACGTGCTCCTGGTGTTCCAGCAATGACAGGGGGTGTCAGGGAAGCCTCTGCAGAGAAGACAAGCCGAGCCTCACCCGGGGGCCGGGAGCTGGGCAGGTAGGAGGCCCTAGGTGCTCATTGTCTCACACCCACCCCTTTCCGTGTCTCTCTTCTCCCACTTTTATACCTAGTCCCTCCCCTCTCTGAGGCTTTAGCTCGTGCTTTTCGCTAGTGTGTGTTGTCAACTATGTATCCTCGCTGTATGTGCGAACAGTTTCACTGTACGTCATGGCATCCCACTCTCTGTCATTCTGTCCCTTTCTCCCTGGGCTGTCACGCTGGCGCACCCAGCCTGTTTACGCTGGAATTCCCCGCTGAGGGGCCTCCTTCAGCCCCCACAAACCTGCCCTGATGGAAAGCCTGCTGGTATCCTGTGACCCGTGTGAGCATTTCCTTGGGGGTGTAACTCAGGCCAAAAATGCCAGGTTGTAGGATATGTGAATGCCGACAGCCCTGAGTCCTGCCTGGTGTTCTCGGAAGGAGTCTTAGTTTCTTAGTGCTGCTGTAACAGAAATACCACAGGTCGGTGGCTCTAACCAACAGAAGTTTACGTTCTCACTGTTGAGGAGGCTGGAAGTCCGAATTCAGAGCGCCGGCTCTGGGGGAAGGTCTGTCTCTTTTCAGCTTCTGTTGCTTAGAGACAGAGAAGACGGACGTGGTGTGGCATCCGTCTTCTCTGTCTCTGCCTCATCTGCTCTTTACATCTCAAAAGTGATTGGTTTAAGACACACCCTCCACTGACATGACCTTGTTAACATAACAGTAAATCCCTGTTCCCAGTGGGGTCGCATCCACAGGTATAAGGGCGAGGATGTACAGCCCATAATTTTGGGGGACACAATTCAGTCCTGAACTGAAAGCCTGCCCAAGCATGCTTTCCTGCCAGTGTCTGCAGTGAGGGCTCCCACAGCCCACCGCCGCACCCCCAGCTGTCGGGCTTTCTAGTGTCTGCGTCTGTGGGGGCAAAGAGTGAGCACTATTCTCATGGGTGCTCCTTGGACCAGGAGCCAGCCTTAAGGCTTCCTCTTCCCCTAGAACTTGCCTGTCCATACCCTGCCCCGGCTTCCTGAGGGCCCTGCCTTTTTCATGTGGGTGTGGAGGGCTTCCTGGACATCCCAGATCTTAGTCCCTCATGCACTTTAGACGTTGGGCGATATTCGCAAGCTGTCTATTCATTTTGCCCATCCTGTCGGTTGCTGAACAGAAGTCCTTAATTTTCTTATCTAATCTGTTGTGTGCCCTCGAGTTGATTTTCAACACATAGCAACTCCATGTGATAGTAGAACTGCCCCACAGGGTTTCCTAGGATGTAATCTTTACAGGCCTGGTGGCGCAGCAGTTAAGAGCTCGGCTGTTGTCTTATGCTGGGTTCTCTAGAGAAGCAAAACCAGTAAAGCGTATAAATATATTCAGAGATCTACATCAAGGAAATAGGTCACGCAGTTGTAGAGGCTGGAACGTCCCAAGTCCATGGATTAGGGCAGAGACTGGTGAACCCAAGAATGGCAAGTCAGGGAGCAGGGCTCCCGCTCTCTGGCTCTGAAGATCGAGGAATCCCAAGGTCTGCAGATAAGCTGGAGCTCAAGTCCCAAGAGCCACAGGTCAGACGAACAGGAGGCAGTGCAGGATCCAGAGAGAGCAAAAAAGCCAGAATGTCTGCTTATGTTTGGATGCAGGCCACACCCCCAAGGAAACTCCCTTTCAACTGATTGGCTACACACAGCAGATTCAATCATGGGAGTGATCACATATAAACGCTGAGAATCACGGCCCAGCCAAGTTGACACACAATCTTAACCATCACAGCTGCTAACCAAAAGGTTGGCAGTTTGAGTCCACCAGCTGCTTCTTGGAAATGCCATGGGGCAGTTCTACTCTGTCCTATAGGGTCACTGTGAGTCAAAATTGACAGCAGTGGGTTTTTTTGGTTTAATCTTTATGAGAGCAGATTGCCAGGTCTCTTCTGTGGAGACGCTGGTGGGTTTGAACCACTGACGTTTTGGCTAGCAGCCAAGACTTTAACCTTTGTGCCACCAGGGCTCCTGATCACGTATATGTATGTATGTAATTGTTGTTGATGTTAGTTCCCTCCCGGCTGCCCTGTTGCTGACAGCAGCACCTGCTCAGGACCCAGCTCCAGGCTGGAAAGCAGGCACAGCGGCAACCAGAGGCTTGGACCAGCTGCAGGTCGGCCCACTGGCCATGCTCACCAGAGGCCTTGCTGGCCTGCTCCCAGATCCCCAGCTTAGCTGCTGCCTTTGCCTACCGGGCTCCATGGAAAGGAGTTGCCCAGAATCAGCAGCTGTAAAGCCATAGAAGCAGGGATTGTCCAGAGTCCCGGTGGGAAAGGCCCTGGAAAGGCTGCTCAGGACTGTGTACATCCAGAGGCCTGGCAGGAGGATAAGGAGCTGGTGCGACCTGTTTGCACAGTCCTGCCCACCACCCTATAATCAGAACCCCTGGGCTTCAGGCAGAGCCCCACGTCTCTGCTCCAATGCCCATTTCCACAGGTGTTTCTGCACTGAACCTCTGTAACTCGGCTCGGCTGACTCCGGAACTAAGGCTCATCTGAAATGGGGTTCTCCGGCCCTTGGGCCGGGAAACCAGAAGCCTGGCTGATTGAAGGGAGAGGTGAGGCCGGGGGCGGGGGGCAGCTAGGGGCATTCTGGGTCAGGGTGAAGGGCACTGCGGGTGGAAGTGGTTCAGATCCCTCAGAGGACAGACAGCAGGCTCCTGGGGCAGCTCAAGGCAGAGCTTCATTACTGGCTGGACTGTGGCCCCTGGCTTGTCCCCACCAAGGCAGAACGGCCTCTGGAGCACTCTCCTCCAGGCCTGGCAGGCCTGGCCCAGGGAAGGCAGCAGGGCAGCACAAACTGGTGACCGCCCCAGGTGCCCAGGAGCCGGGTCCAACCCCCATGCCCACCTGGAGGACAGAGTGGCTCCCTTTTCCAGCTTGCCCACTCCCGGTCCCCATACTGCAGCCCCAGTCTCAGAGGGCCCCTTTCACCTTCCCTTCCCCCCAGGATCTCCGCCCATGTAGGATGGAGGCCTGACCCTTGTGATGTCTCACCATGGGCTCCTCCCCACCCCCACTGCACCCCTGGCTATGTCTCTGGGTGTACCTCGCGTCTGTGTCCCATTCCTGGGGAACTTTTTTTTTTAAGTGAAAGTTTACAAACCAAGTCAGTCTCATACAAAAATGTATATACACCTAGCTATATACTCCTCTGTCTTTTCAATGACCTCTTGCTTTCTTCATGTATGATGTCCTTCCATAACTCGTCTGGTCTTTGGTCACTAGTGTTTAATGCGTCAAATCTATTCTTCAGATAATCTCTAAATTCAGGTGGGATGTATGCAAGGTCATATTTTGGCTCTCGTGGACTTGCTCTGATTTTCTTCAGTTTCAGCTTGAACTTGCATAGGAGCAATTGACGGTCTGTTCCACAGTCGGCCCCTGGCCTTGTTCTGACTGATGAGATTGAGCTTTTCCATCTTCTCTTTCCACAGATGTAGTCAGTTTGATTTCTGTGTGTGCCATCTGGCGAGGTCCATGTGTATAGTTGCCGTTTATGTTGGTGCAAGTAGGTATTTGCGGTGAAGAAGTCGCTGGTCTTGCAAAATTCTATCATTTGATCTCCAGCATTGTTTCTGTCACCAAGGCCATATCTTCCAACTGCTGATCCTTCTTCTTTGTTTCCAACTTTCACATTCCAATCGCCAGTAATTATCAATGCATCTTGATTGCATGTTCGATCAATTTCAGAGTGCAGCAGCTGATAAAAATCTCCTGTTTCTTCATCTTTGGCCCCAGTGGTTGGTGTATAAATTTGAATAATAGTCGTATTAACTGGTCTTCCTTGTAGGCATATGGATATTATCCTATCACTGACAGCGTCGTCCTTCAGGATAGATCTTGAAATGTTCTTTTTGACGATGAATGCAACGCCATTCCTTTTCGAGTTGTCATTCCCAGCGTAGTAGAGTATATGATTGTCCAATTCTAAATGGCCAGTATCAGCCCATTTCAGCTCACTAATGCCAAGGATATCGATGTTTATGCGTTCCATTTCATTTTTGACGATTTCCAATTTTCCTAGATTCATACTTCGTACATTCCAGGTTCCGATTATTAATGGATGTTTGGAGCTGTTTTTTCTCATTTTGAGTCGTGCCCCATCAGCAAATGAAGGTCCCGGAAGCTTGACTATATCCACGTCATTAAGGTCAACTCTACTTTCAGGAGGCAGCTCTTCCCCAGTCATCTATTGAGTGTCTTACAACCTGGGCGGCTCATCTTCCAGCACTATATCAGACAGTGTTCTGCTGCTAGTCATAAGGTTTTCACTGGCTAATGCTTTTCAGAAGTAGACTGCCGGTGTACTCATGAGGAAACTTTACAAAGATCAAGAGGCAGTTGTTCGGACAGAACAAGGGGATACTGATTGGTTTAAAGTCAGGAAAGGTGTTTGTCAGGGTTGTATCCTTTCACCATACCTATTCAATCTGTATGCTGAGCAAATAATACTAGAAGCTGGACTATATGAAGAAGAACAGGGCATCAGGATTGGAGGAAGACTAACTTTCACTTAAAGCACAATAAAAATTATTAAAAAAAAAAAAGATTGGAGGAAGACTCATTAACAACCTGGGTTATACAGATGACACAACCTTGCTTGCTGAAAGTGAAGTGGACTTGAAGCACTTACTAATAAGATCAAAGACCACAGTCTTCAGTATGGATTGCACCTCAACATAGAGAAAACAAAAATCCTTACAACTGGACCAATGAGCAACATCACGATAAACGGAGAAAAGACTAAAGTTGTCAAGGATTTCATTTTACTTGGGTCCACAATCAACAGCCATGGAAGCAGCAGTCAGGAAATCAAAAGACGCATTGCATTGGGTAAATCTGCTGCAAAGGACCTCTTTAAAGTGTTGAAGAGCAAAGATGTCACCTTGAAGACTAAGGTGCGCCTGACCCAAGTCATAGTATTTTCAGTCGCATCACATGCATGTGAAAGCTGGATAATGAATAAGGAAAACCGAAGAAGAATTGACGCCTTTGAATTGTGTTAGCAAAGAATATTGAATATAGCATGGACTGCCAAAAGAATGAACAAATCTGTCTTAGAAGAAGTACAACCAGAATGCTCCTTAGAATCAAGGATGGCGAGACTGCATCTTACGTATTTTGGACATGTTGTCAGGAGGGATCAGTCCCTGGAGAAGGACATCGTGCTTGGCAGAGTACAGGGTCAGCGGAAAAGAGGAAGACCGTCAACGAGGTCGATTGACACAGTGGCTGCCAACAATGGGCTGAAGCATAACAATGATTGTGGAGATGGGTCAGGACCGGGCAGTGTTTGGTTCTGTTGTGCATAGGGTCGCTATGAGCTGGAACTGACTCGACGGCACCTAACAGCAAACAACAACAATATACTCCTAGTTGCTCTCCCGCTAATGAGACAGCACACTCCTTCCCTCCACTTGTTTTTGGTTTTGTTAACAGTATACTCTGGTCAACTTTTTTTTTTTTAATTTGTTTTTTGTTGTTAAGAATACACCTGATGAACTTCTTCCAGAGTCCCGTGTCGCCCTGCTGTCACGCCTCCCTGCTTTTGCCTAGACTGTTCTCTCCACCTGGACTTACTTCCCCACCCCAAACCCTCTTTAAAGGAGCTCTGGTGGCTCAGTGGTTACTAGCTTGGCTGCTAACCAAAAGGTCGGCAGTTTGAATCCGCCAGCCGCTCCTTGGAAACTCTATGGGGCAGTTCTCTTCTGCCCTATAGCGTCGCTATGAGCCGGAATTGACTCGATGGCAATGGGTTTAGTTGTTGGTTTTTTGGTTCAACAGTTAAGCACTCAGCTGCTAAATGAAAGGCTGGGGGTTCAAACCCCCCCAGCAGCTCTGCAGGAGGAAGACCTGGTGATCCGCTTTCGTAAAGATTATGGCCTAGAAAACCCTATGGGAGAGTCCTTCTCTGTCACATGGGGTCACTGTGAGTTGGAATTGACTTGAGGGCACCCAAGAACAACAACCCCCCTTTTAATCTGGCCAGCCCTACAGGCTTGTCCTTGCAAACTGAGCTTGGATGTTACCTCCAGGACACCTTCCCTGTCCTCCACACCTCCTCCAACCCTCTCCTCCTTCCACTGAGCCCTCCTTCCAGCCACGTGGTGCCTCCCTCTCACCAGCTCCAGGGAACATTTACATCGAACATTGGTATTTTGGCATCTGAGTGGGGTGAGCCTAAATTTAGAGGAATCCAGGAAGATAGGTAGCTTCAGACCTAGTTAAAAAAACGGGTATTTGTGAAGTAAACAATTGATAATGAGGTTGGAAGAAAGCTTATTTGTTTTCAATTCCTGCATAAAGTTATCTGCCATTTGGCCGTCTCAAAACAAGCTAGTGTTTGAAAAGTAAAAGAGAAGCTTTTTAATGACAAAACTGATGGAGCAGAAAGAGGTAACCATCTGTGTCCTGATTTTGATGTATGATCAGATTGTCAAATATTGAAAATAATTTTTCCTGCGCTTAAAAAATAGTCAGCATTGTACCTCAAAAAAATTACAGAAAAAGAGAACACGCTTTACCAAAGAAGAGATGCAGATGGCAGACAGGCACAAGAAAAGATGCTTGATATCGTTAGACATTAGAAAACAAACTAGCAGTGTGACAGTGGCGGTGAAGTCAGGTCCCACTCAGGGCGACCCCGTGGGTATCAGAGTAGAGCTGTGCTCCCTCGGGTTTTCAATGACTGGTTTTTGGAAGTAGATCACTAGGCCTTTCTTCCAGGGCACCTCCGGGTGGGCTCTGCATTCAGGAAATGCCAGTTAAGATCACACTGTTGCGTTTGTTAGTTGTTGTTGAGTCAGTTCCCACTCATGGCAACACCATGTGTGTCAGAGTAGAGCTGCTCCGTAGGATTTCCAAGGCTATGACCTTTCGGAAATAGATTGCCAGGCCTGTCTTTTGAGGTGCCACTGGGTGGGTTCCAGCTCTCAACTAGTTGATGGTAGTCAAATGCCTAACTGCTTGCGTCCCCCAGGGCCTCCAGTCACAATGAGTTATTGCTCTGTACCACGTGCAATGACAAAAACAAACAAAAAACCCTGACAATGCCAAGTGCTGATGGAAACACAAAAGGGTTCAACCACTTTGGGTCACAGTTTGGCGGTTTCTCATAAAGTTAAGTGTACACTTCCTTATAGCAGCTCCACGCCTAGGTGTTGACATAAGAAAAACTAAAACGTGGCCACACAAAGACCTGTAGATAAATGCTCATAGCCTCTTCATTTATAATTGCCCCAGATGGGAAACAACCCAAATGTCCTTCAACAGGATGAACAGAGAACACTAGTTAGCAATCAAATGGAATGAATTACTGATATAGGTAACAACAACCTAGACCAGTCTCAAAAGCATGATGGTAAGTGACAGAAGCCAGTCACTAAAGGGTACAGACGCCAGTCACTAAAGGGTACAGACTATGTGGTTCCATTTACCCTGGACATCCTGGAAAAGGGACAAAAATCTGACCAGTGGTTGCCAAGGGCTGTAGCAGGAGGGGATGGAGGAATTGGCGGGCGATGGAAACATCGTAGACCTGGATCATGGCCATGGTTATACAACCCTATACATCTGCCCAAACCGCTCTAAGTACGTGCCTGTGCATTTTACAGAGTGTAGATTATATCCCAGTTTAACAAAGCAGCTGTAATGACTGCAGCACCTCACTCAGGGACGCGGACGGACAGACTGCTCTGTCACTGGTGGTTTGTGGAGGTGGGGACAGTGGCAAATGTCCTGTGTGTGAATTGGAAGTGATGGCTGTCTCGAGCCCATATGTCGCCTTTTCATTTAACAAAGGGCTGCAGGGCAGATGTTGCATCTCAGTGCCTATTGTCGCAAGCGCCCCCCTCTCGCTAGGCTCTGTGCTTGGCCACCCTGTCTCCTGTCCCCAGAAGTGGTCACAGCGTGGGTAGCAGCTCTTCTGGTGGCACAGGACCAACCAAGAGCTTGCATTTCAACATGTACCGCGTGCTTTTGAAACGGTAGTTCCCGTATTCATCGCTGCTTTTCACATTTCAGTAGTTGTCGTTGAAATATGAACAACAGCTACTGATATGCTGATGGCTTGTGCCAACTTGCCAAGAAATGCCCTTTATTTCCCCCTAAATCTTTCTCTAAGGGTTTTGAAAAATCAGAGAGGTGGGCGGGCCTCTGGAGGGCCAGAAATCTGTTTTGCTCTGATTACTGGTTTGAATACTGTTGGTAACAGTGAGATGGAGGCTAGATGTGTCAACTGTTGAGGTTAAATTAGGGCTGTGATTCCTTGCGCACTGAGGTGTGTGTGTTTGGGTTAGTTGGTTGTTTCTTCTTGCTGTGTATTTCAAAATGGCAACAAGGCCCTGTTTGAAGGGAAGCTAGCACATGCTGTCCCATCCAGCGAGTTGTGAAAATGCTGTGCCTCCCCCAGAAGGGTTATTGACGGTGGATGGCCACCCAGGCTCGGCCTATGTGTGTCCAGGAGCTGCTGATGGCTTTTCTTGCTGAGGAGTAACAGCTGGGCTACATCTGGGGTGAGAGGCTGTGGAGGGGCAGCAGGCTGGCTGGAAATCACATGGTGTCTCTCAGGCTCTGGAGGGGGCCGCCCAGGCCAGCCAGCATCCAGGGGCCTTTGCTGTTCACCAGGACTCTGGTTCCCCTAAGAGTGGCCCATCAAGACGTCTGGCCTCCAGACAGCCCTACCTGGAGGGCCTGCAGCCCCTCTACCCCTTTGTGTGTTTTCAGGCAGGGCCCCATGGGTTCTGGTCCTTTGAAGATCTAGTCTCCCTCTTCCTGGAAGAGCCCCCGGCTAACTCACTTCTGGCCCGGAGGAAACATCAGGTGGTTTGAACTCTTGATAAATCAGAGTTAGACAGTCTGCCCGGTTTGTCTCTGCAACCAGTATGGCAGACAGAATAGGACCCTTTTCTGCAAAAGCACGGGCCTGGGCCACCCTGTTTTTCAGGAACTTTCACAATGACAGTAAACAAAGATAAAATGCTGAGCGCGATCAGCCGGACAGAGGGACTTTTAGGAAAGGTAAACCTGACAAAAGCTTGGCTGAGATTCTTGAAGACAGTGAGAGGAAAGGGGTGAGACCATCATCTACTGTTTTCTGCCTTGTCTCCCCTGGGTGCCCGAGTATCAGTTAGCTTTTATCAGTTACCTTTTATATCCTTCCAAGTCGCTGAGTCAGAAGATGAAACCTATTGAAGAACACTTTGATTTTCATCCCAAATTAGCTATTATCATTTTCCCAGTTATTCTTTTATACTTGAATTTAGATGAGCCAGTCCCTCCTTCTAAGTGTGAAAAAAAGAATTAAAACTCGCCTTGGGCCTTGGCAAAGCAGGTAGGTGTCTGAGGTTTGCTAACAAGGCTGTGCGAACGAGAGCCATTTGCAAAACTGCCTTCAGCGCAGCCCAGCCACTGGCGGTGGGAATCGGGCAAGCTATGGAACGTCGCTAAGCCTCGGTTTCCTTGCCCGTAAGATGGGGATGGCTATTCCTACTTGTGACGGTGGTAGTGATATTTGTGGGGGCACAACACCTGGTGTGGCGCCTGGCACACAGGAGGTGCTCAGTAAGTTGGAGACCAGGCTGATTGCTGTAATTGGGAGGTAATAATAACCCAGCAGGTGATGACATCAAATCAGGAGCCACCTGGAAACCTGCATGTACTGATAATGACCAAAATGCCGTGAGCCAAGAGAGCCTGTGGTGTTAGTCATAAGATCATGTTACTAAAATAATTATTTTTCTGTTAAAAAAAAACCTTATTCTTAGGCGTCATCTGCTCTGGAAAGCAGTCCCTTTGGGCCTTGCTCAGCCCGCAGTTCCCTCCCTCCTAGCCTTCCCCATGCTGGCCTGTCCCCTCCCTGGCCTGCAGGCTCCTAAAGGGCAGAGCTGGCAGGTTGTGCCCTCCCTGGCCTACAGGCTCCTGGAGGGCAGGGCTGACAGGTTGTCCTCTCCCTGGCCTGCAGGCTCCTGGAGGGCAGAGCTGGCAGGTTGTCCCCTCCCTGGCCTTCAGACTTCTGGCCCAGCACACAGACAGCCCTCACGGCTGGGAGGACTGAGGATCTCCGATTGGCTAATAAACCAGGCGGGCTTGTTGTCTGATAAGCAGGGCGCCTCTCAAACATGGGAAGAGGGAAGTCAGAACATGACCCTCGGGGCGATCGTGACCGCAGCCTGGCTGGCATGGAGGCCATCTGGGTGGCAGCGAGGGGCAGGCAGTGGGCTGTGAGCCCCACACTCACATCGTGTTCTGTGTCCCAGGTCGGGAACTACAAGCGGACGGTGAAGCGGATTGACGATGGCCACCGGCTATGCAGTGACCTCATGAACTGCCTGCATGAGCGGGCACGCATTGAGAAGACCTACGCCCAGCAGCTCACTGAGTGGGCCCGGCGCTGGAGGCAGCTCGTGGACAAGGGTAGGGAGCTGCCCGCTGACTGGTGCTTACCTGCTAGCTGGGGACTCTGGGTGAATTGCTGACCCTCTCTGGGCCAGTTTCCTCTCATACACACAGGGCAAGGGTGGTCTCACAGATCCGGAAGGGACTGTGGTTTCTCCTGGAGCAGCAGAGTGCGTGAGCCCGCAGACCCAGGCTGTGTGAGCACCACCCCCCGCCACCCTTTCCTGGGGGACATAGGGATGCTCTCTGCAGACAGCACCCACGTCCCCTGTTCAGTCCTCGTTGCCCTGAGGACACGCCTACGCTTGCCATTTTAACTCAGGACAGCTCCTTAAGGGCCAAACACTTGAGTAAGTTCCTATCAAATAAACTCAGCACCTTGGCTTCTGACGCCCAAACCCATACCCAGTGCCGTTGAGTCGATTCCGACTCATAGCAACCCTATAGGATAGAGTACAACTGCCCCATAGAGTTTCCAAGGAGCGCCTGGTGGATTCGAACTGCTGACCCTTTGGTTAGCAGCCACAGCACTTAACCACTACGCCACCAGGGACTCAAGTGCTGTTTATTTTTAGACTTGGCCAAGCAGCAAATCAGGTAAGACTAGGAGGTGAGATCTGGCAGGGTTTCTGTTTTGAATTTTAAAGGGAAGAACCACAGCTGTTGTGTGGTGGAGGTTTTGTCCCCTTCCCTCCTTGCCATGAAGCCCAGAAGATTCTGAAGCTTAGCCACAGAGTGCTGCCAGTGAATGTGGACCACGCTGCCCAGCAGTAAAGGGCACCTGATGGATGACGGGATTTCTGAGGGCAGAAGCAGATCAGCGGGGGTTTCTCGGGGTGTGTTTTGAGGCAGGCTCCTCCACAATGACTGGTTGTCCTAGGAAAGCCAAAGGGGAAGCCAGGCCCTGGGCCAGGGGCCTGGGAGAGAGTCTAAACCAGATGTCTGTCTTTGCCCTCGATGCTGGGATGGAACAGCCGGCCGTGGAACTGTCTGCAGTTGTGGTATTTCTGTGATAGCAGCACTAGATGACTAAGACAGGCCGTCTGCAGCTGATGCACACAGGGCCTAGCACAGTGCTTTGTCCCGAGCAGGTGCCCAGGGAGTGGAGCAGGCACCCGTGGATGAGGAGGGTGGGGAGATGGGTCAGCCCCATTCAGTAAAGGGGCTGTTCCTAGTGTATTTCCAGCTGGCTCGAGTCCCCCTCTCAGGATCCACCTCTCAACGCCACCCCTTTTCTGCTCAGGACTCGAGACCCTAGAGCACTCTGGGCGTCACCCGTGGAGCCGCATGGCTCTGCAGACCTGGGCAGGGCAGGGCCATGCTCACCTTGTTGACACAGGGATCTGAGGGTCAAGCTTCTGTGGTTGTACTTCTGCTGCCCCCGAACCTAGAGCCACGTGCCCCTCCTCTGTGTCCCCAGGAGCCCGTCGAGGACAGGCCAGGGGCTTCTGTCATAACACGCTCACCCCACCCTACCCGCTTAACAAAAGAGACAGGCTGGACTAAGGGGTTCCTGCCTGAGAGCAGTAAGGAGGGGCGAAGGGACTCAGGCTCCCCCCGTGACCACCGCCACTATACAGAGGTTTAGGTTCCTGCCGCCTCCTCTCCTTCCTCTCCTCAAGGCAGCACATCCATTCTGCCTGAGCCAGGCTCTCAGCTGGCGGGGTCACGGAAGGGATTAAAGTGGCCCTGGCCCTCGGGGGGATGTGTGTGGAGGGAGGGGGCCAGCCCTGGGGCTGGCAGGCACGGGGACTGATAGTGCGGATGGGAGGCGGCCACTGAAGGAAGGGTATGGGAGTGGGCATGTGGGGCAGCCTGCTTCTCGGGCCAGCCTAAGGCAGACTAAAACTTCCAAAATGAAGAAATTGGAGTTTTTGAAGAGCTCGGTGACTTTGAAAAAAGGAAATGCATGTAATTCCCCCACTTTCCCTATAAAAGAACAACAGGGCAGATTCAGCTTCAGTTCCGTAGTTTTTCCTCATCCCAGGGAACTGAAAACACAACAGAGCCACTGAGAGAAACACCTGAGACAACCAAAAGGCAGCCAGGCTGCTGGCCTGAGATCTCATCCTAACAGCCGAGGGAGGTTCCCGGCGGGGGTCTCCACCTCAGGGCCGCCCGGTGCTGAGTAACCCCCAGCTTCTCTCCTCCGTCAGGGCCGCAGTACGGGACAGTGGAGAAGGCCTGGATAGCCGTCATGGCTGAGGCCGAGAGAGTAAGCGAGCTGCACCTGGAAGTGAGAGCCTCGTTGATGAACGAGGACGTCGAGAAGATCAAGAATTGGCAGAAGGAGTCCTTCCACAAGCAGATGATGGGAGGCTTCAAGGAGACCAAGGAAGCCGAGGACGGCTTCAGGAAGGCACAGAAGCCCTGGGCCAAGAAGCTGAAAGAGGTACCTCCCTCTTGCGAGCGGCTCCCTGCCTGCCTGCATAGCGGCCCCTCTCCTACACACTGGCCACCTTGCTGCCCCCTACCCACCATGCTCCCCTACCCACACTCCCAGGAATCCTGCCAGCTGTTCTAGGCAGAAGATGCTACAGCTGCCAGAGAAGGGCCCTCTCAGCCGGGAGTCCACGGTGGCCAACCTTTACCCCAACTCTGAGTGCTTCATGGTCACTCTACATGAAATCCTTAGCACTGCCCACTTCACAGACGCAGACACTGAGGCTCAGAGCCACACACCATTCATTGGCAGAGCTCAACTGCCAAGCTCTTAACCACAAACAACACCCCCCACCCCAGCCGTGGAGAAATGCCCCACCCCAGTCGTGGAGAATTGTCTCCTAGAGAGATTTAAATATCCCATTGCGCTAGACAGGTTCATGTAAAATTTTTCTTTCTCTTGCATAGTTTTTTCTCTTAAATTTGCAAATAATACTGATTCATTTTTTCTAAAAGTAGCAATCAAAACCATTGAGCTTTGTCCAGCCTTCACTAGTTGGAGGTCATCATACACCCAACCCAGGTGGTGTCCACAGGCCCGGAAGCCTGGTCTGACCCCTCTCCTCAGGGGAAGCGCCCAGTTCCTTCCAGCCCCGCCCCGCACCCGGCTGTCTCTCTCTGCGCTGCCTTCCTCCTTCACAGAATCACCCAGAGCAGACTTCCGTATCCAGGTTGTAACACCACATGTCCCTTCTTTTCTCATTTCTTGGCTTTGCCTCATCTCCGTTCCCTTTCCTGCTGCCTCTGGTCCCCCAGACGTGTGGCTGGGGAACGTGCTTCCCGTTCTGAGGGGGAACTATCTCCCCCTTACAGGCCAGTGCTACAAACTCACCTTTCCTCTCTAGAATGAAATCTGTGACCTTGGCTCGTGTAAGGAAGCTTTTATTAAATAAATATATACACACGTGTGTGTACACATAACGGCCATTTAAAAAAACAGAAAATGTGCCCAGTGCTCACGCCTTCCCAGAATATCTCCTGTAGGTGTTGTTGCCTTTAGGACCGTCTTTGTATGTGCTGGTCCAACTGCCCGGAATGCTCTCCTCCAATGCCCACGTTTTGCTCCTGCACGTCCTTCCAATCTGACTCCTCGTCTCCTTACTGAGGCTTTGTCCAGCTCTTCCGTGGCAGTCTCTGACCCACCCACCCTGGTGCATCCTCTCTCTGCCCTGCTTTTTTTCCTCCTTGCCATTTACTGCCTCTTCAGGTGTTTTTATCGTTGACTCACTTGTGGTATTTGTCTCTCTGTCTGGGGTGTAAGGCTCGTGAGGCCCAGTGTCTTGTCCTACGTTGCACCCCTGGTGCCTGGCACAGCGTGTGGCCCAAAGCAGGCTGCGGTCAGCACCTGTGGAACAAACGCCTGTTACCCTGGCTGCTTTCCCCTCTGTCTTGATAACACAGGCACGTCCTACAGCCTGGGTAACATCTAGAGAAGACTTTGAACCTTCAGAGATGTGACGTTCAGGACCTCGTTCTCCTCCTAGGTGGATGCAGCAAAGAAAGCCTACCACGCCGCCTGCAAAGAGGAGAAGCTGGCCATATCGCGGGAGAGCAACAGCAAAGCCGACCCGTCCCTCAACCCCGAGCAGCTTAAGAAATTGCAAGACAAAGTAGAGAGATGCAAGCAAGATGTTCTCAGGGTAAGTTGTGCGTGTTGTAGGAAGCATGTGTTTTTATATGTTGAGTGCACGTGCTTCATTTGTTCGTGTATCTGGCATGTAGTCAGCATCTTACAAATGCTAGGTTGTGTGGGTGGATTGCTGGATAAATATCAGGAAGGTCGCCCAGGAAACACCTTTTACCACCACAGCCCATAGTGCCTACCTCACGACTAGGTACAGGAACCAGGTGCTGGGGACACAGGGGAGGTGATGATTCCTGTGCTGGGGGGAGGAGGTGGTAGGGCAGCTTCCCAGTGAGGGCTGACAGGGACGGATGCAGGCGGAGAAGCAGGAAGGTGTAGCTTGTGCAGGGGCACGGAGGTAGGAATGTCACAGTCAGCGGCAGGGAAGTGATGCATCACCTGGCGCGGCTGGTTGTGACGACCTGATCGTCAATGGCCTTGAATGCTAGGTGAGTAAGGAGCTTGGGGTGCTGCTGGCAGGGGCCACCACAGGGGGGCTCTGAAGCCCTGTGAGGGTAGGGCAGGACAGGGTGAAGGGTAGCCGGTTGAGAAGGATTGCTCTGGCGGTGAGCAGCGGGAGGCTGGGGGCAGAGGGGCAGCAGGCCTTCTGGAAGCTGTTGTGGCAGCCCAGGTGCTCCAAGTGCACAGGCGAAGATAGAGGGATCGTTGAAGCCAGGTGAGTGTGGCTGGGAAGCCCGGTGCACGTGACCTGAGGGAACGCGAGGGCTGGGCGGGGCGGGTGGTACAGCTGTCCTGCCGCCTGGGCAGTGACAGGCCACTGTGGGCAGAGGCTGTGGGATCTCAGGGTGGTGGATGGCGGCTTCAGCCAGGAAGAGACAGTGACCAGGCGGAGTGGCCTTCTGGTGCCCTCCGTCTTCTCCATGGAGGGGCAGTTCTGCACCTCAGAGGGTTACTAAGAAGATCAAATGAGGTGATTCTATAGAAGCTCTTTGTCAACTGTCAAGTGCTCGCAGAGGTAGGTTGGCATTCTGCCTAGAAGGTTTCATTGTCATGGGATTTAAAAACTAGTCCTAGGTGCCTTGTCATTTGAAAGGAAGTAAGGTCCCAGCTCGGCCCCCTCCCTTCGTTGCTCTGTTGTAGGAGGCTAGGGGGAGGGTACCGGTACTTGGGGCCTGCCCTGCTCTGGTGTCCTCGGGGGAAGAGATTCTCGACCTGTCTTTGGAGAAGGATGGAATGAAGTGCTAGAGAGAGCTGCACTCTGGGGCCTGGGCATGCAGCCAAGGGGGAGCAGGGGCCCTGAGTTGTTGCTCCCGCCAGCCTTTTCAGGCTCAGGTGAGCTTTGCTGTGCCTTTGTGAGTTAGGGGATGTCACCTCTGTTTTGTGAACGAGGAAACTAAGGTCAGAGAGTTTCCACCATGAGTCACCCAGTTATGTCAGAGCTGGGAGATGTGAGCCCAAAGCCTGGCCCCTTCTCACTGCCCTCGCTGCCATCAGCATGGTGGGGGTCATCTATAGCAGAAGTCTTCACTCGGGGCACATGTCGGCATCCCTGAGAGCAGGCCCACTACCCACCGTCTTTGGGGCCTGGGCCAGGAATTGGGGGTTTTGGAGCAGCACGGGTGCCTCCCCTGTGGGGCCAGGAGCCTGGGACTGTGCTGGTGCTGCTACTGAGTGGGAGAACCTGGGCTCGAGAATCATCAGGCTGGGCGGCCTTTGCCAGGATCCCAAGGACTCAGGTGCCTGGAGGAAAGAAGAAGCATCTCCATACAGGGGGGGAGGGAGGGGGTCACGCTTTACAACCACCCAGAGCAGAGATGCCACAAAATGGTTGTTTTCAAAGAGCAGGGCACAAGATCAGACACCGCCTAGGAAAGAGCGTGGTGGCAGTCTTGGTGCCCACGAGTGCTGAGCTCTGAAGGGGCTGCCCCTTCCCCTGAGTCCATCTGTTTGGGCCTTGCTCCAGCCAAGAGGCAGGGCAGATGCCGAGTGTGATTTGCAGTTTACAGGTGTAGGGGCCGGGGCTTGAACTCATGTCTGCCAGACTTCAGAGCGCATGCTCTTTGGAGTCTGGAGAGGCCTGGAAGGTAGACGGCTGGTCCTGCTCCTCAGTGAGGTGTCCTGGAGGCTTTCCCTAAGGATGACATCAGTGGTGTAAATGCATTCGAGATGAGTTTCGGCGGCCTGGCTGTGTGTGGGGAGGTGAGGAGGTGTTTACAAGGTCCAGATTGGGTGGGGGCACTTCATGAGCAAAGGTAGGAGTGAGTCCTCTAGGCTGGAAACTGAGGGGTGTACAGGAGACAGAGTGAGGGCCTGAAGACAGTCCAGGGCACCCCTGGGATCCTGGGCTGCTGGGTCACAGCTCCTTACTGTGCTTGTCCCTCCACAAGTGACCTCAGGTGGCTGGTTCGGTTTTGTCACCTGATGAGTAAGTCAGATGCTGATGGAGGCAGACGTGGTCAAAGCAGACCAAGGGCACTTGAGGAGCAGGGTGATGCGGAGTCCGGCTGGGTTCCTCATGGCTCACCGTGCCCAGCTGCTCAGCACTTCCTGGGCAGCTCCTCAACACCTCGGCGCGTCCAGGCGTCGCTCTGACCCGGGCTTGTAGTGTGGCACCAGCAAGTGCGACCTCACGCTTCGCTGGAGGGATTGCTGCCTGTGAGTCTCAGAAGTAGAGGCTCAGTGAGTTAATTTAAAAGGTGTAAATTTAAAAAGTACAATAATATAACAGAACTCAGATGTGGGGAGGAAGGTGGTGTGGGTGGAAATGTAAAATGTACTAATTTTGCCATTTGTTTTAAGTGGTTTAGAGAGTCACTGGATACTATCTGGAGATGTGAGTGAAGAAATACAGGCTTAAGTATGTTTTGTAACTTACAAAATTAACCTCTAAGTGTAAAGATGGGAGGAAAATAATACGTGTAAACTATATAGAAAAAGAAGCTGTAACGAACACATGGAAAATCAAGGGCATGATATAAAATAAGACTGGACGTATGTCCTGTAAATTGTTACAGACACATCTGAGACAGAGTGACCTGGAAAGGCTACAAGGAAAGGTAAACAGACTAGGGAGTCAGCGCCGGCAGGGAAAGCCAGGGGAGCGGTATCCATGTCAGAATTGGATTCAAGGCCAAAAGCGCTCAGCAGGAGGGAAGCAGTAAAGGGTCCACTCCGAGCTCAGGGCCAGCTGTTACACATTTCATGCCCAGGAGGTCCCAGTGTCCAAGTGAATGAGGATGCGCAAGGCGTGAACGCACAGGGGGCTCCAGGTGTGGAGTGGGGGCAGACCCTGAGCCAGCCTCCACCCTCCTTGCCCCAGCCTCAAGGCAATAGGCCAGGGCTGTCCAGCGTGCAGGGGAGCAGCCAGCGTGCCCATTGGGGTCTGCTCGGGAGGCCTGTGTGCCACCTTGGCAGGTTTCGATGCTCTCTGCTGGCCCAGGTTGCTGTTGTTTGAACGGTGTTGCTGTACCCCCAGCCCTACCCCAGATGGCACCCATTCCCCAGCCTCTGCTCTGGCCCCCACTCCTCATGCTACCCAGGGGGGCAGAGGCAGGGCGGGGTGGTTTACCCCTTCTGATGGCAACCTTCATCTTCCCTTGAGCTCAGGCCTTTTCTAAAGCCCAGGTTTGGTTGCCTCACTCTTACAAACCTGTGAGGACTCAGTTTGCCTCCATGCCGCTGGGGCTGTGCACTCGGCCTGGGCTTGCCACCTGTCTTCTCTGATCATTGATGATAGAGAAGCATTGGCTAACAGAGACTCCCACTCTGAACCAGTCTGCCAGGCCGTCACCTTAAAGACCCAACAACCTCGCTGTGGTGACCTCCCTCCAGATGAAGGCTCAGTTTAGCTGGATTCATTTTGTACCCAGGTGTGAATGAGCAGGTAGTGGTAACTCTCTTTAGTTAAAACTAATTCCATATAAGCAAGAGCCTATCATCAGAGAGCAGATCCCAGCCCTGCATCCTCCTGGGGACCTGCCTAGCCCCTGGAACTTAGCTCGTAGCACCAGCGTTGGCTTTGAACTTGCCTGTGTCTGCCTCCTGGCCTGGGAGCAGACTGCCTGGCTACTCCAGGGACTCCCCTTTCCAAGTCCAAGCCAGGCCTTCCTTTCTGGCCTACTCTTCCCCCTTCCCCTAAGATACCTCATGTTCCATCTGGGCTAAGGGCTCTGCAATGTCTGGTCTCCCCGCTTTCACTTCTGCCCCCTTGTAACTCCCACTGCTGCAGTCTGACTCCTCCTCCAAGGCCCACAGGACCCCTCCTCCAGGCAGCTGGTCCCCCCACCGGCTCCTTGGCCCTGCCACACCTATCTGAAGACCCTGCATGCATCCTATGTAACCTGGAGTCGCTGGTGGTGAGCTGGGGGCTGCAATGAAATTAACCTTCATCTGCGGTACCTGCGTTTTCTTGTAGACCAAAGAGAAGTATGAGAAGTCCCTGAAGGAGCTGGACCAGGGCACCCCGCAGTACATGGAGAACATGGAGCAGGTGTTTGAACAGTGTCAGCAGTTTGAGGAGAAACGCCTGCGCTTCTTCCGGGAGGTTCTGCTGGAGGTTCAGAAGCACCTAGACCTGTCCGCTGTGGCCAGGTACATTCCCTTTCAGCTAGAAAACGTGCCACAATGAAGCCAATGGACATGGGCTTTATCATGAGCTCCGTGGCTGCTCTGGCAGGCTTCAAAGGCAGCGTTTTTCCCACCGTTATTAAGTGCTTCTGCTCTTCCAGCCCTGCTGCGGGCCTACCCTGCAGCTGCCTAGTTGGCCTTGCCACTGGCCTGCTGCCTGTCAGAGGTCTGGCTGTGGCCTGAGTGCTGGCCTAAGCAGGACATCCTCTTGTCAGGAGACAAGACAGGGTATGCTCTGGCCAACTCCCTGTCCAGGTCTAGGCCAGATGCTGGGATCAGCTGCAGTCAGGGCATGGCAGGGTCCACCTGATTCCTGGCCTTACCTTCAGGCCCTTTGTGGAGCCCTGGTCACCGAGAATGCTTGCTGCTGCTTGGCTCCCGGCTCCTCTGGTCCAGGCCCTCGGCGGCAGCGCAGACCATTACTTGGAGGCTGTGGTAGTTCTCCCTCACTTTCCTCATCTTTGGTCCGACGATGCTTTCACCAGGGCAGAGGTCCACGTTAACCAGGAATGCAGACTTCTGTCGTCCCAGGGCAGAGCCGTGTAGAAATGAATCACAGGCCAAGCTCGTCCTTAATGGGAAACCACATCCCCTTTGTCTCCTGTATAAACAACATCAAAAGCAGCAATCACGGCACGCCTACTCTCTCTGCCGCCATTTAGTTCGTCTTTATGACAGTCTTGTAAAGTCGGTGCATTACATCCCACTTTACTGATGAGGAAACTGAGGCTGGGTGAGGCTAAGGGGTTGCCTGAGGTTACAACACAGCTGGAAGGGGCAGGACCTTGTGTGGCGCTCCTCTGTGCATGGCCGTCCTGGGTCTGCAGGCCAGACTGCATGCTCCTGGTCTCACCTGGTCCTCCAAGCCTCCCTGGGAAGTAGTTGCACTGTGCCTGCTCAACGGAGGGGAAACTAAGGCCCAGGAGGGGTAAATGACCCCCTAGGACACAGATCATAAGTGATAATGCCTGCTCCAGCAGTGACACGCGCTCCTGTCCTGCACAGTGAGCCCCCTGGACCGAGAGCTGGTTGGAGCTGCTGAGTAGGGGCTGTCCTCCACCCCAGGGGTGGTGGGCTCTGTGGCCACCACACCGCTGGGTGGCCTTAGCTACCTGCGTTGGCCTGTCTGGGCGTAAACCTCTGGCTTCTCTGACGGTGGTAGGGGGTGCTTAGATCCTTTCTGATACTCTAATTTTATTCTCCTCACTTCTGGACTTGATTAACCTTTCATTTCCACATGGATTGGTGCCCCATGTGGCCCACCTGCTGATCCCCCTCCCTTTTTTTTTTTTTTTTTAATAATTTCCTTTTTGTCGTTGAAAATATACACAGCAGAACATGCAACAATTCAACAGTTTCTACATATACGATTCAGTGACACGGATCCCATTCTTCGAGTTGTGCAGCCATTCTCACCCTCCTTTTCTAAGTTGTCCCTCCCCCATTAACATAAACTCACTGTCCCCAAGCTTCCTGTCAAATCTTTGGAGTTGCTCTTGTCGATTTGATCCTATATAGATAGTTCTTAAAAGAGCACCGTGCTCAAGGCAGACATTCTTGTACTAGTTAAGCTAAACTATTGTTTGGTTTTAAGAAGACTTCAGGAGATATTTTTGGCTTAAGTTTTAAAGATTATCTCAGGGCAGTAGTTTCAGGGGTTCCTCCAGCCTCCACGGCTCCAGAAAGTCTGGATTTCCATGAGAATTCAAAATTCCGTTCTGTGTTTTCTCCCTTTTGATCAAAGATTCTTCTATGGAATCTTTGATGAAAACATTCAGTAGTGGTGGCCGGGTAGCATCCAGTTCTGGTCTCATCTGCCGGTGCTGTTTATATTACCTGACACAGAGCAAATCTTGTTTGTTGCCACCTGGCTTAATTCAAAGTGAGCTTGTCAGAAGCTGTGGCTCCCCATGCCCTGGTGGTCGACTTGCCCAACTCTGTGCACGTCACGGCCAGCTGACTGTCCACCGAGTAGGGAGGGCCTTCCTGGTCTGCATTTGTGGGGTTGACCTCAGGGTGGCTGCAGGTCCTGGTGCCTGCTGGTGGCCTGGCCCTGGGCTGGGATGAGTGATGTCTGCTCCCTGCCTCCCAAACCAGTCACGCCTCTCTCTGTGATTTAGCTACAAAAATATTTACCAAGACCTGGAACAGAAAATCAAAGCTGCAGACGCGGTGGAGGACCTGAGGTGGTTCAGAGCCAACCACGGGCCCGGCATGTCCATGAACTGGCCACAGTTTGAGGTAAGAGGAGCCACGGCACCCGTGACGCTCATTGGCATGGCAGGGGCGGGGCCTGCAGAGCTTCAGTTAGAATGTCCTGGACTCTGAGTTGTTGGTTGCCCTGTTCACTAGGCGGCCTTTATGTATAGCTGCCGTACAAACCAAGTTGTGTTTAGAGTCCCAGGGGACTACAGGCATTGCTGCCAGGCCTCTGGATTCCAGGAAGGATGTAGCTGAGGACGTCTGGCTGTAACTTGCTGACGGGTGGCACTCCCCCGTGGTTCGAGGCCCCACCCTGCAAGATGGTGGCCTGAGGGGTGGCCAGGAAGGGAGAGGCTACAGTGTACACCAACCCAGCCGCTCCTTGTTTGAAGGCTAAGAAGAGGGCGGCTCTTCTTAGCCTTCACACAGAGCTTTTCTTTGCTTCAGGCAGTAAATTCAATGGGTGTGTTCAGGGTTACCGTATTTTTACACAAATAACAAGTGTGTTGTAAGTTTTTTGTCGACCGTGCAGCACCCCTGACTATTTCCGTAAGCGAGCTATGCCATGTGTTATATGGGCAGGCACGTTATTTTCGGTAAAATACGATCACTTTTCTCTTTTTCCCATTTTCATGGGTCTGAATCTGCCAACATCTTTGCATGGCAGAATGCAAGGGCCTGGGGATCACGGGGCTGGAAGAGTCACCAGGCCCCACCTGGAGCCCTGATGGTGGGGCAGAAGGCAGTGGCCCCAAGTCCTGCCATCCCTGGTGTCTGAAGGAGGCCTCTTCAGTGGCAGGGGCTGGAGTGCCTGGGTGTCGACTGCGTCAGGCCAGGGTGGGGAGGGCTCTGTGGACTGGGCCGTGGGGCTTCACCCGACTGGGTGGGGTCAGAGCCTGGGCTACCTGCACCACTTAGCAGCTGTGCGGTGAGGTGCAAGGCCCCGGTTTCGTTCTCAGCCAGCTGATGTCAGGCAAGAGAATAATCACTTAGACAAATAGATGACCTGGGTTTGGAGTCAGGAGTCACATTTGCCCTTTTTGTGCCTCAGTTTTACCGTGTATGAAATGAGGATGACGGTAGCACCTGTTCCCCCAGGTTGCTGGGAGCTCAGTGACCTGGTCCTCACCAGGTTATCAGCCCAGAGCCTGGCCCAGAAGTAGCAGCTGTTGTTAGGCCCACCACACGGAACCCTCCTTGGTCCCTTCCTAGCCTGCAGGTCTGTCAGTCCTCCCCCTCTGTGCTTCTCCAAGTGACACCAAGGGTCCCTGTAGCCGAGCACTCCTGTGTCAGCCCCTGTTGCTAGCAGGAGGCCACAGAGCAGGCTGTTCCTGCTTCCATAGAGGATGGGGAGAAAGCAGGGGCAGGGCCTCCCCAAGTAGGAGTGGACCTTGGGGAACAAGCACAGCAGAACCTCCCACCCCTGCGGTGATGGCATATCAATGGGTGGGGACAAGGGTTTGTGTCGCCTCCTGTGCACACAGCAGGATTTAACCCTGCACAGGGCACTTACCACTCTGGGGAGTGGCAGCCCAGGAAGTCACCCGCAAAGTTCTGCCCTGCACATTCCCCCAGAGGGTCCCCTTAGAGCTGCCCGTCATTGCGGAGAACAGAGGACTGGCAGGAAGGCCTTGACAGCTCACTAGGGTGGGGCCGGCAGAGCCCAGGTGCTCACGGCTCTTACGGGGTCATGCGTGACTTCCTTTAACGACATTGTTTTTCTTTTCCATGCCACAAGGATGAAGTAAGTTTCTACTTTATGGCTAACTCATTAAATTCCCAAGCTTATGTGGTGTGGGGGCGTGTGTGTGTGTGGTGCTTCACAGCCTAGTTTTGGGGATGTGTGTGGGTTAGAGACTAGTAGCCGGTGCTTCTTCTGTTCTTGGGGTTGTTAACAGCTGCCCTTCCCTCAGGATCCATCTGATGTGGATCCTGTCAGGCCCTGGGAGCCCCCCATCAGGGCACGTTTTTACTCAAAAAAAGGTCATCATAGGGAACTATGAGGCTCTGATATCGTTCTCAGCCAACTTCTGTCAGCCAAGAGAATACAAACAGATGACTGGATTTGGAGTCAGGAGCCCAGGTCTGCCACCACCTCTAGGTGGACAAGTTACCTTTTCTTCCTGGGCCTCGGTTTGCTTATCTGACAAATCGACAGGTTGGACGTTTGCTTGACGTAGCTAAGGTGGCACTTAACCTTGGAGTCCTGTAACCACACACGAGCAGAGCTGTGGGCTCAGCCGCGCCAGGTTTTATTAATGTTGTTCAGTAGTGGGTGGAAATGGGAGGGAAGGAGAATGCACTTAGCAAAAAATACACACACATACACTTTGCTGGAGGGCCTAGTCATTGTCTCCCTTCCTCCTTGCCCGATTCCCTCCATTTTCCAAGGGAGTTGATAAAAGGCTGCTCACAGGCTGGGAAATGGTAACCCATGGTAGAGATGAACAGGCAGACTCCCTTCACTTTGAAGGTCACAGCTCACTGTCAGGTTACAAAGGAAGAGCTCCAGGGCACCACAGTCATCAGGGGGGCTCCTGCCCCATGGGGACGTGGTGCTCAGAGCCAGCTCTTGTGATGCTTTATTTCGGCCCTCTTGTTGGGCAGTAGCTTCTGAGCCCTGGTTTTATGTGCAGTCCTGGGTTCTGCAGCACTTAAGGCCACGGGCACCTGCTCCACCAGGCGCCTGAGCGGGCAGCTCCTGTCCACTTTGGAAGGCTCCAGGGACCCCAACTGCTCCTGCCACCTCACAGGCCCACCCCGGCCTGAGGAAGCCAGAGGCTGAGGGCCAGGGTGGGCAGGGCTGGGGCTGGGACACAGGACCCCTGGGTGTTAGCCCTGCTCTGTCATTGTCCATCGTGTTCCTGGGTGGTCGAAGCTGCATCTCCCGGGAGGCTGGGCCAGAGCTGTAAACGTGCCACCTCCAGGTGTTTGGGTCACAGGTGGATGTCAGGTGTCTGAGGTCTGCTGGGAGCCAGCAGAGGTGCCGTAGACTGGGAGGCTGAGCGTCACTGACCATGCGGGGAAACTGTTAGCTTGCTGGTCTGGGGTTCTAAAGCAATGTGGGTTCCAACACAATTTCTCTCCCTGGCACTGTTGCTCAGGAGTGGTCCGCAGACCTGAATCGAACGCTCAGCAGGAGAGAGAAGAAGAAGGCGGCTGACGGTGTCACCCTGACGGGCATCAACCAAACAGGTGACCAGTCTCTGCAGAACAAGCACAGCAGGTGAGCCCCCAGTGCTTCCCTGGTCCTAGTGGGCAGCCCAATCCCCTGGGTTACCTGCCTGGGCCTGGGACACTCCCAGGTCAGATACTTGGGAGAATTCCATGGGGCCTTGCAGGGACCCCCATAAGCATCTTTCCAGAAGCTCCCAAGGCCGTCTCCAAGGAGGCTCATCTTTCTGTCTGGATGTGGAGCTGCTGAATATCCAGAGGGAACCTTTCCCACAAACATACGTGCTTCATGCCCCAAGTGAGGGGAGAGCTGGTGGCAGGTGCTAGTCATTACGTGTCCCCAGGGGTGGTGGTAGTGGCTACCCTGTGCCAGACACTGGCGGTGGTTCCCCATGTGTAGGTTCAGGGGTTCTGGAGAAGTCTGTACTCTGAACACTGGCAGTGGTACCCCCTGTGTGGGCTCGGGTGTCCTGGGAGGCCTGTACTCAGGACACTGGCAGTGGTTCCCTCTGTGTCAGTTTGGGGGTTCTGGGGAAGTCTGTACTCTGAACACTGGCGGTGGTTCCCCCTGTGTGGGCTCAAGTGTCCTGGGGAGGTCTGTACTCGGGACACTGGCGGTGGTTCCCCCTATGTGGGCTTAAGTGTCCTGGGGAGGTCTGTACTCGGGACACTGGCGGTGGTTCCCCCTGTGTGGGCTCAAGTGTCCTGGGGAGGTCTGTACTTGGGACACTGGCGGTGGTTCCCCCTGTACGGGTTCGGGTGTCCGGGGAAGGTCTGTACTCTGAACAGTGGTGGTGGATTCCCTGTGAGGGCTTGGGTGTCCTGGGGAGGTCCGTACTCAGGATACTGGCGGTGGTTCCCTCTATGTGGGCTTGGGTGTCCTGGGGAGGTCCGTACTCAGGATACTGGCGGTGGTTACCCCTGTGCGAGCTCAGGTGTCCTGGCGAGGCCTGTACTCAGGACACTGGTGGTGGTTCCCTCTGTGTGGGCTCAGGTGTCCTGGCAAGGCCTGTACTTAACTTCCTGTGCTGGTGTCTGAGGGGGACATGAGAGGATTGTCAAATGTCCCCTTTTTCAGGTTACCTCCTTGCTGAGAGTGTTGGTTACTTCCAACCTCATTGCTGAAAATAAGTTGTGGATAGAAGAGGTGGGGCTGAGGTCTTTAGAACCTTCTGGAAAGAGCATACTAGGCAAGGCCTATTTCTTGCATCCGAGACTAAGAGCACACAGCCACCACCATGCAGACCATTTCCTGGAAGCCCTGTCTGCCCACAGGCAGGCCCAGGCTCAGAGACCTCATGGACCGTGCTTGGTAGTCATGCCCCACATGACTGTGGCTTCCTGGGAAGAACCGGCTGGTTCCCTGGGTGACAGGGGCTGGCTATCACTCAGCAGGCAGCCTGAGCAGTCAGGCTCTGTCAAGTGACTTGAACAGTAAGCGCCACCTAGCGGTCAGGCCCGTCCTCTGTGGCTGGAGTGAGGGGTGGGAGCAAGGCACCACCTCAGAGGTGGCTCTGGGCCTCTTGACAGGCCAAGGCTGTAAGAGTTCAGCTGCCCAGCACCAACTCCCTCTCAGAAAAGGACCAAGGAGGGAGGAGGGCCTGGTGGCCTCAAACACACGGCCTGGGTGCAGGCAACAGGCAGGCTTGGGTCCAGTGCCCCTTGCAAGGCCTGAGGCAGATGAGGCGCTTGCTGGCACTTCAGGGACACCAAGCCTCCTCTCCTGGCTCTGGGGCGGTGGGCGCTCTGACTGAGCTGTCTTCCAGTGCTGTGAGTGCTCACTTCATGCAGCTTGGGGAGGCCCACCCCGTGACTTGGTGTCAGCTCCATCAGCTCGTAGTGGTGTCCAGGGCTCTCCGGGGCCTGTCTCTGCCTTTACGTCCTATGCTGGCATCTGTTACAGCAGCTGCACCTGCAGTGGCCATCCACCCCTTGGCTGTCCGCCCTTGGCCAGATCTCGAGCAGGTTTCTCTCTGGTCCCTGCCCAGGGCCCAGCGCATAGTAGGCCGTTGTTGATAGAGTTGAACGGATGAGTGTTCTCTCTGGAGCACAAAAGGAGTCCTCCTTTTTTCCTAGAAAGGGCTGCTCAGTAGACCCTGGTCCTGATTTTGGAAGCTCCAACCCCAGGAGGGGCAGGGGAACAGGCTGCTGAGCCCTCTAGTTCTCAGCTGTGGGGTCTAGAGAGCTCAGATCATCTGCGCTCAGCTGTGGCCTGGGGCTCCTGTTCTGGAGAGACCCCCAGCAGATGATGCAAGGAGGGAAAGTGGAAATCTTCTCTCTCAGGCACTTTAAGAGTGTTGCCAAGTGTTTTAGTAACGTAACTCTTCTGTTCCAACAATGTAGCCTCCTCGCTCCAGGGCAGGCTGGTCTGCCCTCCAGAGCCGGCACCATGGTCCTGCAGTGGGAGCCAGGGCTCCCTGCAGAGCAGGTCCCCTGAAAGCTCTCTCTCTCCCCACTAGCAACCTTAGTGTCCCGAGCAACCCCGCGCAGTCAGCGCAGTCACAGTCCAGCTACAACCCCTTCGAGGACGAGGACGACACAGGGAGCACCGTCAGTGAGAAGGAGGACATTAAGGCCAAAAAGTTGGTGAACGAACGCTCCCCCTCCTCTCTCCCCCTCTCTGTCCAGGGCTCTCAGGGGCTCGCCCCTCGGCACGAAAGCATGCATGAGGCCCTGCAAGAGGGCACCGCGCGCCTGGCCCGTCTCTGGCTTCTCCATCCTCTCGGGGAGGGGCACCCGCTAACACTCTTTAGTTGCTTTTTCTCTGCCCTCCATTTAACCCTCATCAAGGCCCTGGCACCGCCATCACAGAAGACAGCACCTGACGGGCGCCATGTGGGTGGCATCTCTGCCAGCTCGCCCCCGTGTGCCGGGTGGCTCATGAATGTGGACATGGCATGAGTTCTCTCCGGGGCCTGGCTTGCCCCTTCAGAGAACCTGCCCTTGGCCGTGACAGCAGAGGGGCTATACTCCTTCGGAGGAGTTCTCAGCTCTCGCACCGGGCTGCCGCGTCCACCCCTCCGGGGGCTGAGGTTCCGGACTAGGGGCCAGCCCCTGGCTGAGGCTCCTGTGCCAACCGCTTTATTGCAGTGTGAGCAGCTACGAGAAGACCCAGACCTACCCCACGGACTGGTCAGACGATGAGTCTAACAACCCATTCTCCTCCATGGATGCCAATGGGGACTCAAACCCATTTGACGAGGACACCAACTCGGGGTTGGAGGTGCGGGTCCGAGCCCTTTACGACTACGAAGGGCAAGAGCATGATGAGCTGAGCTTCAAAGCTGGTAGGTGGGCCCTGAACACATCCTGGGCGGTTGCTTCCAGCCTGCTGGGGGAGGTTTTTAGGTCTGTTAGATTTTCTGCTAGTTTCATTTGTGGGCCTTTTCCTCCGAAATTTCAAACATAGCAGATGCTGAATGCCAAAACTTAGAAAACAGTGAGGCACCCTGGTGCCTCGGCCCCGAGACGCCTTCTCTCGCCTGAGCTGAGGCAGGGACAGTAGGGCACCAGGCGGTCACTCTGAAGAGGCCCAGCTGGAGAGGCTGTTTGCCAGGACCTCCCCAGGCCCCCGGACGCCCTCTGGAATTAGCCAGCCCCCTCTGCAGGGTCCTGGAGGGACGCGTTTCTCCAGAGGCTCCCAGCTGGCGGAGAAGCCCGCGGCACAGCAGTGGCAGAGCTGAGCCCCCCACGTGAGCCCCACTGGGCCAGGCAGGCCTCGTCTCAAAGAGCACCTTTCCAAGGCTTTTCCCCGCAGCCTGCATTTTATTCAGAGTCCCTGGGTGCTGCAGACATATGAATGTGCTCGGCTGCCAACCAAAAAATTGGGGGTGCAGGTCTACTCAGAGGCGCCTCAGAAGAAAGGCCTGACCACTTCTGAAGAATTAGCCGCTGAAAGCCCTGTGGAGCGGTTTCACTCGCCACACGGGGGCTGCTGTGAGTCAGAACCAACGAGATGGCAGCTGGTTTCCCGCTTTGTAGACACACACATGTTTTATACACACTGTCTTAGTTTCTTCACGCTGCTATAACAGAAAGACCTCAAGTGGGTATTAACGAACAGTAGTTTATTTTCTTACAGTTAGGAGGCTAGAAGTCCAAATTCAGGGCGCTGACTCTGGGACAGGCTCTCTCTCTCTCTGTTGGCTCTTGGAGTGGGGGCGGGAGTCATCCCTTCTCAGCTCCTGTTCCTTGTTTGTGGGCGGTCTTCCTGTGTATGGCATCTTTCTTCCCCCATCTGTGATTACATGCTTCAGTGCCTAATCTGCTCTTTCAAACCTCAAAAGTGATTGGCTTAAGACACTCCGAACTCAGATATGGCCTTGTTAACATAATAAGGAAATCCTCATTCCCAAGTGGGACTATGTCCACAGGTATAGGGGTTACGGTTCCAACACATACTTCAGGAGGACACAATTCAGTCCATAACACACAGCTACCCACACACCCATGCACATGTTTTAAACACACGTTTTAGACATACCTACTCCCACAAATGGAAACCCTGGTGGCATAGTGGTTAAGTGCTACAGTTGCTAACCAAAAGATTGGCAGTTTGAATCTGCCTGGCGTTCCTTGGAAACCCTGTCCTATAGGGTTTCTATTTTGCCCTATAGGGTTGCTATGAGTCAGAATCAACTCGACAGCAACAGGTTTGGTTTTTGGTTTTTATTCCCACATATACACACATTTTATATATATTTAGTCCATGCACAGTCCCTGGGTGGCATAAACAGTTAAGCACATGAGTTCTATCTAAAAGGTTGGCAGTTCGAATCCACCCAGAGGCACCTTGGAGGAAAGGCCTGGCGATCTGCTTGAAAACCCTATGGAGCAGTTCTACTCTGCACACAGTGGGGTTGGCATGAGTTGGAATCAACTAACTCAGCAGCAACTAGGAATCAACTCAACAGCATCTAACAACAGCAACTCCACACACACACACACACACACACACACACACATTTATACACACCTACTCAGACACGCTATATCAGACAGTGTTCTGTTGCTGTTCATAAGGTTTTCACTGGCTAATTTTCAGAAGTAGATCACCAGGCCTACCCACACACACATACACATTTTATATGTACCCACGAGGAGCCCTGGAGGCACAGTGGTTAAGCATTTGGTTGCTAACCGAAAGGACAGCAGTTCAAACCCACCTTGTAGCATGCTGTGTCTCCTGAGAGGCCAGGCTTTCTCTCTTCCTCCCATCTGTCTCTGCTGCCCTGCACAGGGCCTGGCCCAGGATCAGGGCTCCTTCATAGTTGAATAAACAAAAGATAAATCAAACCTCCCGAACAAACAGCCACGGAGAGATTCCAGAGCAAGGCCAACGGCTCCTTCTCAGAGGGTCAGGAGGAGGTGTCCACTGTGTATTAGCCCTGAGGTCGGTGCTGGGGACAGAACGATAGATATGACAGACAGACGTGGTCCCTGCCCCTCCCATGGCTAATAGTCTGACAGAGCAGAATGAGATCAAAGAAGGATGCAAAGGCCACCACAAGTGCTACAGGATACAAGACAGCTGGTGGCTGGACCCCAGTGCAGGAGGGAGGGCAAGGGCTAGACAGGAGCCGGCCAGTGCCCTGTGAGGGGGTTCTCTGCTCAGGCTTGGGACGGGTGGGAGGGCACACGGGCCCTGGGAGGGGGTTCTCTGCCCAGGACTGGGGCGAGTGGGAGGGCACGCATCCTGCAGTATTAATCCTGTGTCTCCGTGGGAGCCATGATGACTGCTTGCTCAGGGTGTGGTGTTAGCCATGTGGGTCTTTAGATCCCTCAGAGGCTCCCCTGATGACAAAGCAGCTTGAGATACAATGTAACAATGAAATAAGCAGGCCTTTGTGCCCCCCACCCCTAGGAGAATACCTGCCCCTCCCACCAGGTTAGAGATTCTTCTGGGCTCAGAAGCTGGTCCCAGGTCAGGGCTAAGGTGTGAGGACCGGCTCTCTGACTCACCAGGTCAGAGGGTCGCCCCCCTGTCATGAGTCTGCAACCTCTTTGTCTTGCAGGGGATGAGCTGACCAAGATAGAGGACGAGGATGAGCAGGGCTGGTGCAAAGGCCGCTTGGACAACGGAGACATTGGTCTGTACCCGGCAAACTATGTGGAGGCAATCCAGTGACTGGGGCCAGTGGGCAGGCTGGTGGGGGCTAGAGACGGCTGTTTGCTCCGTTAGCTGCTGGCCCGGGGCAGCGGCATCTCCAGCACCCCCAGCCAGCCGTGTGGGGCGTCCACTCCTTTTCCTGCAAAAGAGGATGGTTCCGTTGCTCTTGGCTTCACTGTGTCCCTCGAAGGCATACGAACTGGTCATTTCATCTGGGATGTGGCCCCTTCCCACAGCGCACGGAGAGGCCTGAGCACAGGACCGAGCACAACAGAGAACTAGCCGGGCCCTCTCGCTCGCCCACCGCTGTGCTCCTTGGCTTATCACGGATTTGTGTTCTCTACCGTGTCTTTCCTTCTCTCCCCACACCATTGTGGTCATCGCTGGTTTCTCCTCCACCGACCACTCTCTGACAAGTCCCACTCCCTCCAACCTGAATGAACAAACTCACACGCCATTTTCTGAGTGAAGATTTTGAGTTTTTTTTTTTTAATTTAAAGGCTGTGTACAGTTATACTTTTTTATATACCTTGTTCTTCCATTCATTCTTAAATTATGGCATAAATTGATGTACACCAGTCTGGATGAAATGATCTGTTTCTACGTTGTATTGTTAATCGCCCACGCACCGCACGGGTTAAGCTGCGGGAAACGTAGCCCATTTAGACAGATGATGTTTGAGGCAAGAGGCGGAGAAAGATGGGAACCATCAGCTTGTGAACGCCCTTCAAGCACGGGGGGCGTCTGAGTGCATGTCCCGGAAATAACCTATGCAGGACATGTAGAAGTCGCCATATTTCAAAACCATTTTCACTCTCTGCTTGCTTAAACTCGACTCTTTTGCAAATTAACAATTCTCTCAGTGATTTGGAAAGTTAAAAGAAGACCAACTTCAAGCCATTGTGTCTGTAAGATAAAGATGCTTTCTACTAGACTGTCATGTCTTGTATATCTGTATATATTATTTGATGTTCAGAGAATCTAAAGAGCTTGTCTACTGTGTTAATGAGAGTGAATGACTTTTGACGGTGGGTTTACCTATTTTACGCAAATAACGCACACCTACATTTGTTTGCCAACTGTGCCCTCCCCCCACAAGATATTTTCGTAAGCTCACTAGGCTAAATTTTTTTACAGCCACATGTAAAAAAAAATTGGCATAGCAGTGGTGCTTATGAAAATACCTCACCAGGGCAGGGCGCGGTTGGCAAACATAGAAGGCATGCATTATTTGCGTAAAAATATAATTTGTAAACTGCTTGAAGCCCGTGACCTTGGCGCATGAGCCTGGCTGGTGGACCGGGCTCTAAGGTGGAGAGATCAGCTGTAGTGAAATCCCACCCACTCCGGCCAGCAGCGAGGCCAGCATTTAAGTAGCCTTAGCCCTTTCCGTAGCAGAACACTGTAAGAACTCCCGTGTCATCCCAGCAGCTGCAGATTTCACAGTCATCGTGTTCTTTGTGAGCAAACAAAGGCCAGGTCTTGTCCACAGCACCAGGGTCTCCCAAGTGTCCTCAGTCCTGCGGGAGCTGAGGTGGGCAGCAGGAAGCTCCATTGTGATCACAGCATGGGGTAGGAAGGGACCCTCTATTTTGTGTAGCTCAGACCTGGGGAGACGACTGCCGCCATCACAAGCTATGCATCGATAGCATTTCCAGTGAGCTTGATGTCTTGCTTGGAAAGTGAATGTCTGTATGTGTTTGTCATGAAAACTTACCAGCAAAAATCCTCATTCTTATGCTACAGATTTACCAAAAATTGTCAAGTCTTTTAAGTTTAGGCATTTCTTAAACGTATAGCATTTTAGAAAATCAATAAAACAGTTGATCTCATGCGCGTGGAAGTGTCTTGGTCGTGCGAACGTCGCCACTGTCATGTCAGTGGTGGGCCTGGTGGACCTGTGCCTTCATTGGTGGTTACCAGCGTTGGGGCTGGGTGAGGCCAGGACACAGGACCCCTGCCCAGGGGCCATGGCCCTGTCCCACCGCCCTTGCCAAGCCAGGGTGTGGGGATTTGAGGCACCTGTGCGCCTTGGGGCTCCCCTCTCCCTGAAACCTACCACTGCACAACCCGGGCCACCCCTGTGAGTAGCAGGCTGACGCTTCCCTCCCCGCCTGGGACCGAGCAGTAGCACAGGACCACGCGTCGCCCTCATTTCTCCTGTAAGCCCACTTTCACAAGCACCTACTGTGTGTTGGCTCCCATGCTCCTTACTGACATCGGTCCCAGCAGCCCTGTGGGTGGGGGTCAGCCTCCCCGCTTTACAGAGGAGGGAGCAGGCTCCCGGAGCCAGGCTGACTCAGGCAGTCAGAGCTGGTGGGTGGTGCTGTGTCGCATTCCTAGGGAAACTTCTGGCCTCAAGAGCCACACACACACACACACACACACACGTGTCTCAAGGGCCCTCACAAGGAGCAGGAGTGAGGCAGGTGGGTGTCCTGCGGTGTCGCTGTGTCTGATGGGTGACAGCCCTGCTCCCCCGGCTTCTGAGGCGGGCCCCAAGCCCATCAGGACTTCCTGCTGCTCAGGTGGACACCAGTTTCTGCCCCTGCAGCCCGAGCGAGCATGCCCACTGGGAACGGCAGAGACAGGGTAGGGCAGGGCGGGAGGAGGGGCCGGAAGCAGGATCCTGGTGCCTGAGGGCCTGAGCCGCTCCCAGGGCCCCAGCCAGCCGCCTTGACACCAGAGTGGAGACCGTGGCACCGAGCCGGCTGAGCCTGCTGTGCCGGCCAGTCCTTGGCACCCGGCTTGGTGGGCTCACCCACTCGGTTACCCCATTTTGCAGAAGAGGAAACTGGTTTGGAAACTTGGCAAAGGTTCAAGTCTTACAAGCAGAACCTTGATTTAAACCCAGCCCCTTCACTGCTGCCCTCTGCTGGACGGTATAGGGCAAACAGCCCAGGGTGCTCCAACCTCAAAAGGTTCCATGAAACAGCCTGGGCACTCACTGTTGCCTCCACTCAGAGGTCCTTTCTTGCAGTCCCTCACCCAGTCCCTGGGGCCCCGTGCCAGTCCCTGCAGCCCCTCACCTGATTTCCCAAAGCCCCCCCTCACTGTCTCCGAGGCCCCTCGCCTCCTCCCCGCAACCCTGTGCCCAATCCTGCAGCCCCTCACCTGATTCCCGAAGCCCCTCGCCCAATCCTCAGCCGTCCTGTAGGAAATCCCACAGGGCTTCTCACTGCCCACCTCCCTCTCCTGTCCCGCCCTCAGGGGTGGGCTTGGGAACCTCACTTAGCCTAGCAAGTCGCCTGGCCCTCTGAATCTTAGTTTCTCAAGCCAAGAGTCATGCCTGGATTCCCGGCTGGTGGGTCTGAGTCAGGGCACAGGCACTCCGGGACACCTCAATCCTCGTGGGCCCCCAGCCAGGACCCTTGACATCCTCAGCTCCCCCTCCTGCGCCCTCCACACTGAGCCACCAAGTCCTCTTTACCTCTCCCTCCTTCCCTCCCCACAGCCACGCTCCAGCCAAACCGCCCTTCTCTCCCTGGACCGCTGTTGCCACCAACTGTTCACATGGCATCCTCAGGGGCCCCAGTGGCCCTGAGCTGACTGCTGGCTCTTAGGGAGGTGTCAGAGAGCCGGCAGGGTTCTGGCTCCCTGGAGGTCCCTACAGGCCTCTGCCTTCTGGGCTTGGCTGCAGGGACCGTATCCGCCTGAACACTTGCAAGGCCTCTCCCCACACCTGGCCTGGCCTGTGTCTCAGGAAGGGACCCCTCACACCCTGTCAGGACAGAGACTGGGAGGTTGAGAGGGGCCCCTGTGGACCACCTGACCAACCAACCCCCTCATTGCTCATGGGGAAACTGAGGCCAAGTGAGGGGAAGAAGAGGCTTGCCCACTGTCACAGGGCAACTGGTTGGGGGGCTGAGGGAGGCCTGGCCCGTGAGCAGCCCCTCCTGGCAGGGAATCGGCTGGCTCCCTCTTCCTGTTTATCTGCCCCTGGCCTGCAGTGGGCTGACTCATGCATTTACCAAGCGTTTATTAAGCACCTACTGTGTGCGAAACTATGGTGCCAGGACAAACATGAAGAACTGGGCTTAGAGCAGGAGTCCTGTCGCGGGGTGGGAGCCCAGAGCCCGATGGAGGGAAGGGCAGGAGAGCTGATGAGGGGGGTATGCTGGGTTCTGGAGGTCGCAGCCCACAAGTCTCAGGAAATGAGGACAAACAAGGGACTCCCAACTCCCCAAGGCCCTAAGGGGCGGGGTAACCCTGGGCTCCTTTAGCTGTTACCCTTCCCTTCAGTGAAGGGGCATGTCTTAGTTATCTAGGCTGCTATATAACACAAATGCGATAAGTGGATGGTTTTCACAAAGAGAAATTTATTCTCTCACAGTCTAGGAGGCTAGAAGTCCAAATTCAGCTCTGGGTAAGGTCCTTGTCATCAGTCTTCCCCTGGTTGGGGAGTTTCTCAGCACAGGGACCCCAGGTACAAAGAGTGTACTATTCTCCTGGCTTTTGTTTCTTGGTGGTATGAGATCCCCCTGTCTCTCTGCTCACTTCTGTCTTTTTATATCTCAAAAGAGATTGATTTAAAACACAACCTAATCTTATAGATTGAGTCTGGCCTCATTAACATAACACCTCTAAGCAGGCCTCATTAACATCATAAAGGTAGGATTTACAACACAGGAAAATCACATCAGATCACAAAATGGTGGACAATCACAACACTGGAAATCATGGCCAAGTTGACACATTTTTAGGGGACACGATTCAACCCATAACAGGTTGCCTGACTCCCACCTGGGCAGGAAGTCAGGCTGGGGCAGATGAGGAGGGAGGACCTCCAGCTGGGGGTGACCCGACCTGCACAGAAACGATGGGCCTAAGAGATAGTTCACTGTGTCCTCATCAGCCCTAACTAAAGTCCACTGGTGGTGTCCTCCAGGGGCAAGGGGCAAGTGTCAAGATCTTTTGCCTGTCTGCACTTTGTGATGCAGCGTATGACTGTCTAGACATGTCTAGCTTTTCCTTAGGGTGGCATTTGGCTTTCAGCAAGCTCCCGTTCCGCTGTAATTGCACTAAATAAGCAAAATGCCCTTTCGGTTGGCCACAGCCTTACCAGGCTGCCTTCATAAAAGATAAATACCCAGGGCAATTACACAGAGGCTGTGGGGACATGGCTATATGTCTGGGCCCTTCTTTCAAAACCGTCTTCTATCTTAAAACCAAACAATAGTTCAGCTTAACTAGTATAAAAAGATCTGCCTTGAGCATTATGCTCTTTGAGACCTAGGTCTATGGGATCAAATTGACGACAGCAACTTGAAAGATTCGATGGGAACTTCAGGGCGCAGTGAATTTACATTAATGAGGGAGGAACAACTCAGAAAAGGAGGGTGAGACTGGTTGCACAACTCCAGGAATGTAATCCATGTCACTGAATTGCACATGTAGAAATGGTTGAATTGGGGTATGTTCTACTGTTGTGTTCTCAACAATAACAAAGTAAATGAAATGATAACAATAAAGCCCTCCTTCGTTCTACTATCCCTCAGACTCATAAGGACCCTATAGGACAGCAGAACTGCCCCATAGGGTTTCCAAGGCTGTAAATCTTTACCAAAGCAGACTGCCACACCTTTCTCCCGAGGAGCGACTGGTGGGTTCCATTAGTAGCCAAGCACTTAAGTACTGAGCCACCAGGGCCCCTCCTTGGCGGGGGGGGGGGGGGGGATAAATAACAAGGATAATTACCCAGAGGCCATGTAGGCCTGTCTGTTTGCCTGGATTCTGCTTTCAGAGCCCTCCTTTGCACTGTCCCTCAGAGCTCAAGCCTCATCCTCGTCCTCAGTTTCATTCTTCCAGGCTATCCTTTTAGTTTTTTTTTTTTTTTTCCCTCATTCTCTATAATCCTTACTATCTTTTGGTACCTTTAAAAGAGGCTCCTTCTCCTGCTCATTCAGGCTAGAAATGAGGTGTTAGGACACTGCTTTCCAGAGAAGGCCTGATACCTTCCCCATCTTGGTGGAGAAACCCTTAGCAACATCTATCATCTGTCCAGACTTGACTCAATATAAGGAAGAACTTTCTAACAGAGTTGTTTGCTAAAGTTGATTGTTGTTCTGGAAGGTAATAAATTTTCCTTCTTTGGAAAAGTTCCAAACCTGGATTTTTATGGCTTTCCATTCCCTACAAGCTTCCAACTTCTCCTCACGGTATCTAACTAGACATCTTGAGTTGAGTAAACACTCTCAGCTTCTAAAAGTGGAAAGACCACTGCTAAAGGCTTTTCCAGGGCTTCACTGGGAAGCTGCCCTCCTGTGCTGCCCAGCACTGATTCTTCATCTGTAAACCCATCGTATAGACGAGCGTTTTAAAGTTCAGAAAAGTGAAGTGTTTTGACCAAGTTTACAGCATTATAAAGTGGCTGCAGTGAGACTGCAGCCAAGGTATTATATTTGACTTCCAAACCTGTTACCCTTCCACCGCACCATCCAACCTCAGGCAACACCTTTCTAGCAGCTCCACACCCACTGTTATAAAAGAGGTACCTCCTCCATGGGTTTAAACCCTTGTAGCTAGCTAGGGCAGTGGTGGTTCAGTGATGGAATTCTCGCCTTCCATCCGGGAGACCCCGGTTCAATTCCTGGCCAGTGCACATCAAGTGCAGCCACCTCTCATCTATCGGTGGAGGCTTGCATGATGCTATGAGGCTCAACAGATTTCAGCAGTGCTCCCAGACAAAGACAGACTAGGAAAAAAGGCCTGGCCATCTGTTTCTGAAAATCAGTCAATGGAACCCTATGGATAACAATGGTCCAGCCCAGTTGTGCCTGCATGGGGTCACCATGAGCTGGGGGGAGTCCACTACAGCTAACAACAATTAGAAATAGTAGCCAAAGGGGAAGAAGTAGGCCAGGAGGCACTGGGGTTCAAAGTCAAGCATCTTTTCCTGTCTACACTCTTCAGTTTGAGTACTTTTTGCTTCAGGGAGGACTGGTCTCTTGACTACATTCTACCCATTAAGTAAACTTTAAGAAAACCAGTTTTCCAGGGTAGAAAGCTTCCCCATCTAGGGCTCGGCCTCAGACGTTGTTGTTAGGTGCTATTAAGTAGACTGTGACTCCCAGTGACCCCATGTGGCAGAGCAGAACTTCCGCATTGGGTCTCCTAAACTGTAATCTTTATAAGAGCAGATTGCCAGGTCTTTCTCCTGCGGAGCAGCTGGCGAGTTCGAACCGCTGACCTTTCAGTTAGCAGCCTAACGTTTAACCTTTACACCACCAGGGCTCCTTCAGCCTTAGCTGAGGGGAGGAAAAAAACAAGGCGACTAGGGAAAAGCCAGCGGTCCGGGTGGGCTTCAGGCTCCAGTCCTCTGTCTGGCGCCAGGGACCGAAGGCGGGGAGGCCCTTTGCCTCAGTTTCCTCCTTTGGCATTTGAAGTGCCTGGCTCTGCTGTCCTCGCGGGAAGGATGCGAGAAGACCTTGGCCGTGGAGGTATTCCATCAGTCGAATGAGGACCAACCAGCCCAAACAGAGCCAGTCGCACCTCCCCACCCGGGCTCGGTGCCCAGCAACCCCCGGGGGAAGCTGCCCGCGATAGTGCTGGCAAAGGCGGGAGAAGGAGAGCCACCCTCACACGCACGCGGGCAGCGCCGGGGGCGGGGCTTAGGAGGGGCGGGGCCAGGGTCCGGCAAGGCCGGGGCCCGCAGGGACGGAGAGCGGCGCGTGCGCCTCGTTTGTGGGCGGAGCCGGGGCGGGCCTTTCCGGGGCGGAGCCGGGGCGGGCCCTTCCGGGGCGGGGCCTGGCCGTAACGCTCAGCCCCGCCCCCCGGCCGTCGTCCTTCTCCGGGAGGCGGCAACCGCTCCTCCTCAGCCCATCCGAGTTGGCGGAGCCAGCAGCACCCCGGCTCTCCGGTGACGATGGGGGACCCCAGCAAGCAGGACATCCTGACCATCTTCAAGCGCCTCCGCTCGGTGCCCACTAATAAGGTAGGGCCGCCGGGCGTGCTGGGGCCTGCCGGGCATCCCTGCCGGACCTCGCGTGCGGCCCTGCGGGGAGGAGGAGCCGCCTGGCTGTGACACGTCGCACTGTGGGGCCGCGGCGGCCTGGGCCTCGCCTGTCGGGACCAAGGAGGGCCCGGGAGGGGGCTCACGCCCAGGGCTCCGGGCGGGGCGGGCACTGGGGCTCCTGGGGGCCCCTGGGGTGGGGGGCAGGCCCCTGGGGGCTCCTGTCACCGGGTGGGGGGCAGGCCCCTGGGGGCTCCTGTCACCAGGCCGGGAGCATATGCTGAGGGGGCGCCCGGTAGGTCGACACGTGTGAGCTCTTGAGAGGGCAGGGGGTGAGCACCTGGGGGGCAAGCACTGGGGGGCTCCTGATATTAGGGTGGATATTGGGACCCCCCCAGAGAAGGCTGAGGGAGGACATCACGAGGCACCTGTGATCCAGCCGAGGTTAGACGCTGGGACCGCCTGTGACCCCAAGCCTCAGAAACCCCAGCTGGCAGCTCAGGGTGCTGGGGAAAGCTCGACTAGCCCCCTCCGCATCCTGTGGGAGCCCGGGTGAGTCCCTCTGTCCCCTAGTGGTAGCCTTGGTCAGTTTTCCTATCCGACGAAGCTGCTGAGTGGTCTCTTCGATGGTTTCCAGCTTTTTTCTCCTTTGCTAAGAAAGTTGATCACAAACCCTTTACTTTTCTCAGTTTGGGTCTCTTTGGAGATTGGGGTTTTCTTTTTTCTTCAGAGGCTGTTTCCTCTCCCTCCGCCCCCCCCGCCCCCGCTAAAACTTTGACAACTTTTTGCAACTGGTTGGAGGTGTGATGACGCATCTGGAGAACGTGACCCGACACACTCAGCGGAGGATCACAGGTCAGAGTGCAAAGGGCTGCCCTGTCAGCGTGGATGCTCCCCACCCCTCCAGTGGCAGAAGCTCTGTCCCTCTGTCCACAGGGCCTGCAAGGGCCCTGGCCTTTACCAGACCCCTACTCCCACCTCTCAAGTGAACAGCTGTTACCAAGCTTGGTCCTGAGCCTGGAAATGATGGCATAGAAAATCCCAGAGTTTTACAAAATTCAGGTGGTTTTAAGTCTTCATGGTGGTGGTTGTTGTTGGATGTCATCAAGTTGATTCCCACTCATAGCGACCCCATGTGTTACAGAGTAGAACTGCCCCTGAGGATTTTTTAGCATGTGATCTTTGTGGAAACAGATTGCCAGGTCTTTCTCCCTCAGAGCTGCTGGGTGGATTCGAACCGCCAACCTTTTCATTAGCCAAGTGTTTACCCATTGCCCACCAGGGCTACTTGATGATGGAGGAGCACCCGTATTTTTACAGCCTCAGAGGAGGGAGGTAGGAAACAGTTTATTGGGGGTGATGTCTGCCGGATATAGGAAAGCCAGGAGGAGAAAGCCCCAGTGCCACACTTCTGTGGTATTTTCTTGATTTTCAAATTTGGATTGATCTGTTTATAAACAGTGGTTACTGTATAACTAGGCAAGATTAGGATCTGCACTGAACAGTGTAGAGACTAGAATTTTTTCTGTCGCCTTTATCACAGAAACAGATCAACACGTGTTCTCTTTTGCTGAATTCATCAGAGGAAGGGCGGCCCCTTCAGAATATAAAGTCAGTGTCTTTATCCTAAGAGATACTTCTGGAGGGACATCTGTGGGCTTGCTTGTAGATTATTACTCAAACTCTGCCACTTTCTAGCTCTGTTACCCTTGGGCAAGTTACTTGGCCACTTTGTATAATATTTCCCTGATGTGAAAACGAGGGCAGGAGCTCATTGCGACTCAAAGGGTTATTGTGAGAATTAAATGAGATAATCTAAGAAATGCACTCAGAGCTGTACCTGCATATATTAAAAAAAAAAAAAAAAGTCACCGTTGAGTTGATTCAGACACATCATGAGCCCATGTGTCACAGAGTAGAACTGCTCCGTAGGGTTTTCTTGGCTGTAATCTCTCCAGAGTCGGGTCAGTTCTGTTTCATAGTCACCCGATAGGACAGAGTAGGACTACCCCATAGGGTTTCCAAAGTGGTAATTTCTATGGAAGCAGACTGCCACGTCTTTCTCCTGCGGAGAGGCTGGTGGGCTTGAACAACCAATCTTTTGGTTACTAGCCAGGTGCCTGACAACTGCACCTGGTGGCACAGTGGCTAAGAGTTCGGCTGCTAACCGAAAATGTTGGCAGTTAGAATCTACCAGCTGCTCCTTGGAAACCCTACGGGGGCAATTCTACTGTGCTCAGTAGGGTTGCTATGAGTTGGAATTGACTCGATAGCAACAGGTTTTTAAAATCTTTACAGAAGCAGGTTGCCAGACCTTTTTTCCACGGTATTGCTGAGTGAGTTCGAACTGCCAACCTTGGTTAGCAGACAAGTGCAAACTGCTTGTGCCATCTGGGGACCTACCTGCGTGTATTGTTGTTGTTAGGTGCTGTTGAGTCAGAAAAGACCCGGCTTCTGCCTTCAGGGAGCTGATACACTAGAGAACGATGGACACAGAAGGGCTGCATGGCGGTTTGCAAGAGGCAGAGTGTTGTTGTTAGGTGCTGTTGAGTCAGTTCCGATTCATAGTGACCCCATGTACAACAGAGCAAAACACTGTCTGGTTCTGTGCCATCCTCGCTATTATTATGCTTGAACCCATTGTTGCAGCCACTATGTCGATCCATCTTTTTGAGGGACTTCGTCTTTTTTGCCAACCCTCCACTTTACCAAGCATGATGTCCGTCTCCAGGGACTGGTCCTTGTTAATATGTCCAAAGTATGTGAGACAAAGCCCTACCACCTGTGCTTCTAAGGAGTATTCTGGCTGTATTTCTTCTAAGACAGATTTGTTCATTCTTCTGGCAGTCTATCGTATATTCAATATTCTTCACCAACACCATAATTCAAAGGCATCAACTCTTCTTCGGTCTTCCTTAGTCATTGTCCAGCAACATATATTAGATGTCAATGAATGTGAGCTATATTTTGTTATTATTTCTATTATGAAGAACCCGTACCCATTGCCATCAGGTTGATTCCAACTCATAGCAACCCTATAGGACAGAGTAGAACAGCCCCATAAGGGTTTCCAAGGAGTGGATGGTGGATTCCAACTGCTGACCTTTTGATTAGCAGCCGAACTCTTAACCATCACACCACCAGGTCTCCATGAAGAACACACCTATGAAAACATTTATATTTTGCAATAGGGTTAATAAAAGCATTGAGCAAAAATATTTCCTGATAATAAATCTAACCAGAGACATAAAAGACCTATACAAAGAAAACTACAAGATGCTACTGCAAAAAACTAGGAGACCTACATAAGCGGAAAAACATACCTTGCTAATGGATAGGAAGACTCAACATTGTGAAAATGTCAGTTCTACCCAAAGTGATCTATAGTGCAATCCCAATCAAAATTCCAGTGGCATGGAGAACAAATCACCAGCTTCATATGGAAAGGGAAGAGGCCCTGGATAAATAAAGCATTACTGAAAAAGAAGAACAAAGTGGGAGGCCTCACACTACCTGATTTTAGAACCTGTTACACCACCGCAGTAATCAAAGCATCCTGGAACTGGAACAACAACAGATACATAGACCAGTGGAACAGAATCGAGAATCCAGACCTGAATCCATCCACCTACGAGCAGCTGATATTTGACAAAGGCCCAAAGTCTGTTAAATGGGGAAAAGACAGTCTCTTTAACAAATGGTGCTGGCATAACTGGATATCCATCTGGAAAAAAATGAAACAAGATCTATACCTCACAGCATGCACAAAAACTAACTCAAAATGGATCAAAAACCTAAATATAAAAACTAAAATGATAAAGATCATGGAAGAAAAAATAGAGACAACACTAGGAACCCTAATACATGACATAAACAGAATATAAACCATAACTAATGATACACAAACACCATAAGAAAAACTAGATAACTGGGAGCTCCTAAAAATCAAACACTTATGCTCATCCAAAGACTGCACCAAAAGGGTAAAAAGACAACCTACAGACTGGGAAAAAACTTTTGGCTACAACATATCTGATCAGGGTCTGATCTCTAAAATCTATAAAATACAGCAAAACTTCAACCACAAAAAGACAAATAACCCAATTAAAAAATGGGCCAAGAATATGAACAGGCGCTTCACCGAAGCAGACATTCAGGTGGCTAACAGATACATGAGGAAATGCTCACAATCTGTATCCGTTAGGGAAATGCAAATCAGAACTACATGAGATACCATCTCACTCCAACGAGGCAGGCATTACTCCAAAAAACACAAAATAATAAATGTTGGAGAGGTTATGGAGAGACTGGAACACTTATACACTGCTGGTAGGAATGTAAAATGGTACAGCCACCTTGGAAATCAATTTGGCGTTTCCTTAAAAAGTTAGAAATAGAAGTACCATACAATCCAGCAATCCCACTCCTTGGACTATATCCTAGAGAAATAAAAGCCGTCACATGAGTAGATACATGCACACCCATGTTTACTGCAGCACTGTTCACAACAGCAAAAGGATGAAAGCAACCTAGGTGCCCATCAACAAATGAATGGATAAACAAATTATGGTATATTCACACAATGGAATGCTACGCAACAATACAGAACAACGATGAATCCATGAAACATCTCATAACATGGATGAATCTGGAAGGCATTATGCTGAGTGAAATTAGTCACAAAAGGACAAATATTGTATGAGACCATATTATAAGAACTCAGGAAGAGGTTTAAACACGCAAGAAAACATTCTTTGATGGTTACAAGGGTGGGGAGGGAAGGAGAGGGGAATTTACTAAATATATAGTAAACAAGAATTATCTTAGGTGAAGGGAAGGATGACGCACAATATAGGGGGAGTCAGTACAACTGGACTAAATCAAAAGCTAAGAAGTTTTCTGAACACAACCAAACACTTCGAGGGACAGAGTAGCAGGGGCAGGGGTCTGGGACCTATGGTTTCAGGGGATATCTAGGTCAATTGGCATAACCGTGTTTATTAAGAAAATGTTCTCTCTCCCACTCGGTGAGTGGCATCTGAGGTCTTAAAAGCTAGCAAGTGACCATCTAAGATGCATCAATTTGTCCCAACCCACCTGGAGTAAAGGAGAATAAAGAACACCAAAGACACAAGGAAAATATTAGCCCAAAAGACAGAAAGGGCCACATAAACCAGGCACTCCATCAGCCTGAGACCAGAAGGACTAGATGGTGCCCAGCTACCACCGATGACCACCCTGACAGAGAACACAACAGAGAGTCCCTGATGGAGCAGGAAAGAAGTGTGGTGCAGAACTCAAATTCTAGTAAAAAGACCAGACTTAATGGTCTGCCTGAGACTGGAGGAACCCCAGAAGATGTGGCCTCCCGGACTCTCTGTTAACCCAGAACTAAAACCATTCCCGAAGCCAACTCTTCAGACAGAGATTAGACTGGACTATAAGACATAAAATAATACTTGTGAAGAGCGTGCTTCTTAGTTCAAGTAGATACATGAGACTAAATGGGCAGCTCCTGTCAAGAGGCGAGATGAGAAGGCAGAAAGGGACAGGAGCTGGTTAAATGGACACAGGAAATCCGGGGTAGAAAGGAAGAGTGTGCTGTCACATTACAGGTACAGCAGCTAGGGTCACATAACAATGTATGTACAAATTTTTGTAAGAGAAACTAACTTGAGCTATAAACTTTCACCTAAAGCGCAATAAAAAAAAAACATTTCCTGGTAATGTTCTAAGTAATATGCTGTATTTCTTTTTTTTTTTTCCCCTTGTGCTTAAAGTGAAAGTTTGCAGTTCAAGTTAGTTTCTCATACAAAAATTTATACACACATTGTTATGTGACCGTAGTTACTCTCCCTATAATGTGACAGCACACTCCTCCTCTCCACCCTTATTTCCCATGTCCATTCAAGCATATGCTATATTTCTTTCTTTTTCTGTTGTGCTTTAAGCGAAAGTTTATAGTTCACATCAGTTTCTCATACAAAAACTGATACACACATGGTTACGTGACCCTAGTTGCTCTCCCTGCAACGTGACAGCACATTCCTCCTCTCCACCCTGTATTTCCCATATCCATTCAACCAGCTTCTGTCCCTCTCATCTCACCTCTGGACAGGAGCTGCCCACTTCGTCTCATGTGTCTGCTTGAGCTAAGAAGCACACTCCTCACCAGTATCATTTTATGTCTTATAGTCTAGTCTAATCTTTGTCTGAAGAGTGGGCTCCAGGAATGATTTTAGTTTTGGGGCTAACAGAGAGTCCGGTGGCCATGTCCTCTGTGGCCCCTCCAGTCTCAGTCAGACCATTAAGTCTGGTCTTTTTACTAGAAATGAAATTGAGTTCTGCGCCCCACTTTTCTCCTGCTCCATCAGGGACTTTCTGTTGTGTTCCCTGTCAGGGCAGTCATTGGTGGTAGCCAGGCACCATCTAGTCCTTCTCGTCTCAGGCTGATGGAGTGCCTGGTTTATGTGGCCCTTTCTGTCTCTTGGGCTCATATTTTCCTTGTGTTTTTAGTGTTCTTCATTCTCCTTTGCTCCAGGTGGGTTGGGACCAATTGATGCATCTTAGATGGCTGCTTGCTACATATGCTATATTTCTTGATAAAAATGTTTTATTTGGTCATTGTTATGAAGCTATTACCTAAACAAAGATGAAGACTAGTTTTGGATGTGAAATAGTTATACATAACAATGAATAGTTTTTTAATGGGATGGAAAAGAGCTCTAAGATATATGCGACAGGAAAGGTAGTTGATTTTCCTTCAGAATGTGGTATCCAATTTCTTCCTCTGCTGTCTGATGAATATTTACTGTGGATCAAAGGTTTTAACTCATGGGTCAGATTTTTAGTTTGTGCAGTCCTGTCTTGTCTCTGTACTGTTCCTTAGTTTCCACAGATTGCTTAAGTTATTCAGCCATCAAATATTCATGGAACACCTAGAGTGTGCCAGGCACTGTGCAAAGCATTGAGGGTACGTTGATGAAGAAAAAGACCCGGCTTCTGCCTTTGGGGAACTGATAGTCTATTGAATGAAGGACACAGAAGGGCTGCATGGTGGTGTGCGAGAGGCAATGTGTTGTTGTTGTTGTTAGGTGTTGTTGAGTTGATTTCGACTCATAGCGACCCCGTGTACAACAGAACGAAACACTGCCTGTTTCTGCACCATCCTCACAGTCGTTATGCTTGAGCCCACTGTTGCAGCCCCTGTGTCAGTCCATCTTGTAGAGGGTCTTCCTCTTTTTTTGCTGACCTTCTACTTTACCAGGCTTTATTTCCTTCTCCAGGGACTGGGCCTTCCTGATAACATGTCCAAAGTATGTGAGATGAAGTCTTGCCATCCTCGCTCCTAAGGAACATTCTGCCTATACTTCCAAGACAGATTTGTTCATTCTTCTGGCAGTCCATGGTATATCCAGTATGCTTTGCGAACGTCATAAACAACGTTGGAAACCCTGGTGGCGTAGTGGTTAAGTGCTAAGGCTGCTAACCAAAAGGTCGGCAGTTCGAATCTGCCAGGCGCTCCTTGGAAACTCTATTGCGCAGTTCTACTCTGTCCTACAGGGTCGCTATGAGTCGGAATTGACTTGATGGCACTGGGTTCTGGGTTTGCCAACGTCATAATTCAAAGGCATCAGTTCCTCTTCCATCTTCCGTATTCATTGTCCACTTTTTGGAATGCATATGAGGTGATTGAAAACACCATGGCTTGGGTCAGGCGCACCTTAGTTCTTAAAGTGACATCTTGGCTTTTCAACACTTTGAAGAGGTCCTCTGCAGCAGATTTGCCCGATGCGATGCATGGTTTGATTTCTTGACTGCTGCTTCCATGGGTGTTGGTCGTGAGCTCAAGTGAAAGGAAGTCCTTTATAGCTTCAGAGCCCTGGTGGCACAGTGGTTAAGAGGTGCAGCTGCTAACCAAAAGGTCGGCAGTTCGAATTCACTAGCTGCTCCTTGAAACCCCATGGAACAGCTTTACTCTGTCCTGTAGGGTCGCTATGAGTTGAAATCGACTCAACGGCAACAGGTTTGGTTTTTTTTTTTTAGTAGCTTCAGTATTTGCTCCATTTATCGTAATGTTGCTTATTGGTCCAGTTGTGAGGATTTTTGTTTTCTTTATGTTGAGGTGTAATCTGTACTGAAGATTGTGGTCTTTGATCTTCATCAGTAAGCGCTTCAAGTCTTCTTCACTTTCAGCAAACAAGGTTGTGTCATCTGCATATTGCAGGTTGTTAATGAGTCTTCCTCTAATCCTGATGCCACGTTCTTCTTCATATAGCCCAGCTTCTTGGATTATTTGCTCAGCATACAGATTGAATAGGTATGGTGAAGGGATACAACCGTGACATACACCTTTCTTAACTTTAAAACATGCAGTGTCCCCTTGTTCTGTTCGAAGGACTGCCTCTTGGTGTAAGTACAGATTCCTTGTGAGCAAAATTAAGCATTCTGGATTTCTCATTCTTTGCAATGTTACCTGTAACAATTTGTTTTGATCCACATGGCCGAATGCCTTTGCATAGTCAATAAAACACAGGTAAACATCTTTTTGTTGTTCTTTGCTTTCAGCCAGGATCCATCTGACATCAGCAGTGATACCATTGTTCCGTGTCCTCTCCTGAATCTTGCTTGAATTTCTGAATCCGGCTTGAATTCCTGGCAGTTCCCTGTCCATGTACTGCCGCAACCACTTTTGAATGACCTTCAGCAAAATTTCACTTGTGTGTGATGTTAATGATATTGTTTGATAATTTCCACATTCTGTTGGGTTGCTTTTCTTTGGAATGGCAGTGTAGTGAAGGGTAAAGGGGGGGCTCCGGAGACACTTCTAAGCCATGTTACTTAACTTTGCAGTTCCTTAGTTTTCTTGAAATGGGAATCAGGACAGTCTACATGATTTGTGGGGCCCAATGAAAATGACAATGCAGAACCCTTTATTAAAAAATTATTAAGAATTCTAAGTACTGGGCCCTGTGTGAGTGCATCGGGCCTGCACGTGCCAGGAAGCTGGCCCAGGTGGGGATAATCATAGTTCCTTCTCACAGGGCTGTTATGAAGGCTGAATTGGTTAAAGTGTAAGAGCAGAGCCTGATGTAGAGTCAGCACTCAATGTTGTTTTTATTAAGTACTATCAAGTCAGTTTCGACTCATAGTGACCCCATGTGACAGAGTACAACTGCCCAATAGGGTTTCCTAAGCTGTAATCTTTTTAGGAGCAGATCTCTAGGTCTTTCTCCCTCGGAGCTGCTGGATTGGTTCGAAATACCATCCTTTCAGTTAGCAGCCAGAAGCTTAACTGTTGGGCCACTAGGGCTCCTTACAGTCAATGTTAGCTATTGTTATTTCTGCAGTGGCTATTATTCTCATTATTATACAAAACAAATTTATTTTGTCAACAGTTATCTATTTTTCATCACCATAAGAGCTGATATTCCACTTAATTGTTAGAAAAGCATAGCTTGACTTTGGTTTAGGATTGTGTATCAAAACAAAGTATGATCCCTGTTCCCAAAGCAGTCTCCCACTTCAACAAGACAATCAATGCAGTTATATGTGAGAGCCAGACCTGTATCTCTGACTTTCTGACCTCAATTTCTACAGATCTCAGTCTACTCTCGCTCGTCTACCTGTACAACCTGCCCCACCTCCATATTTGTACTCAGTATGTTCCAACTTTGTGACAGGCTCGGTGCTACGCTCCAGTGACAAGCCAGTGACCAAGATAGGATCCTTGCCAGCATGGAGCTATATTCTAGCAATTCCTCATCTTAGTTGGTGGGTTAGCAGGATACTGAGGCTGCGATTTAGAAACCCCACTGCTCTGGTCTCAGAAGTGATTCTCAAAGTGGCCTGCTCTGAGCCGAGCATACCGAACCTCTGCTGTGATCACCTCTGTCCACAGGACCATTTCCCACCCAGGCTCTTTTGCCACTTACTGTCTTTTTAAACTCTATTCTTGAGAGCTCAAAAGCCTTCTGGATCCTATCTAGAAAACCTTTTGCATCCTGACCTTGCTTACTGCAATACCATCTTATAACTGATTACATTACCTGTTAGACTGCTAAACTGTGGGCTTCATGAGGGAGACTCCTTCTGAATCATCTTTGTGTGTCCGGCACCTGGCACAGTGCCAGATAGAGTACTTGACAGGTAGGACGTGCACAATAACTAGTAGTTGAGTAAAAGAAGGAATGCAAATGGCCTCTCGCACTTCTTGTACCACAGCACGTGTTGTGGTGCCTGGTGTACAGCAGGCAATCCATAAACATGAGGTATCCAGAGCACAATTGATCTTTATTCAACAGAGTCAGGAATAGGAGGAAGATATGGAATGTGTGGCTAATTGCCTCTGTGAACGTCTGTCTCCTTTGCCATGAGACCAGAAGAGCTGGATGGTGCCCGGCTACTGTTACTGAACATTTTGATCAAAGATTCTATAGAAGAATCCTGATCAAAAGGGGGAAATATAGAGCAGAATTTCAAATTCTTGTGAAAGCCAGACTTTCTAGAGCCATGGAGGCTAGATGAACCCCTGAAATTATTGTTCTGAGTAATCTTTCAACCTTAAACCAAAAATAACCCCTGAAATCTTCTTAAAACTAAACAGTAGTTTAGCGTAACTGGTAAAGAATGTCTTGCCTTGTGCATAGTGTTCCGTGAGGATCGACCTATATGGGATCGGACTGACAACAGCAACTTGGAAGATTAGACAGGAACCTTAGGGGGTGGTGAGTTTATGTTAATGAGGGAGGAACAACTCAGAAAAAGAGGGCAAGAGTGGTCGCACAACTCCAAGAATGGAATCAGTGTCACTGAATTGTACATGTAGAAACTGCTGAATATTCTCAACAACAACAAAAAATAAATTATAAAAAATAAAATACAATAACGTGAGGTAAATCAACTGGCACTTTTCATGTCAGTTGTCACTCCACACCCCCACTCTCGCGCGTCTAATTCCAGCCTGTCATGGTGAGCGGCTTTGGAAAATCCACTCAGGTTTTCTCTCTTGTGTTGCCCTCAAAATGTCAGAAACCCATTGTCATCGAGTCAGTTCTGACTCATAGCAACCCCATAGGACAGAGTAGAACTGCCCCTATAAGGTTCCAAGGAGCGGCTGGTGGATTTGAACTCCCAACCTTTTGGTTAGCAAGCATAGCTCTTAACTGCTACGCCACCAGGGCTCCCTCAAAATGCCAGAAGCCAGATCCTTCTTGATCATTATAGTTTGGACAACCCTCACATCGGTGGCTCTGCCTATACAGTGTCTGTAACGTATTCTTCTGAAAATTGTTAAAAATTTTTAATTAAAAAATTACAACCAATTCTCTCATTAGTAGAATTTTTACTATTCTGTTGTCCTGAACTTAATTAAATATAAATATTAATTTCTGTGACAAGGACTGTATATTTTAGAGTGCTTTTATGTCCAGGGATCAGATGAAAAATCTTTGACTTCAGTCAGTGTTTAAGGGGCTAATGGTAATTTTCAAACTTGCAGTAAGTTTTGGAAGTTGTTCATTGATGAACAAATATCTGCTGAGTGCCTACGATGAGTGGGCATTACTTTTCAGGCTCTGTAGGAAATACAAAAATATATAAATCAATTACACATACGTTTACTGAACATTTACCAACCAGGTACAGGCCCAGTGCTGGTAGAGAAGGACAGCAAGATGAATAGAAATGTTGCCAACCCTTTAGGGGTACTCAGTGTCCCTCTTACTCCGTCCCCGACTTAGGAAGTATTCAAGTTAAGATGAACCGAACTTATTTTTTTCTTCAATGATTTGTGTATTTTTTTTATGTGTGTATGTAATAAAATACGGAAACCCTGGTGGCGTAGTGGTTAAGCGCTACAGCTGCTAACCAAAGGGTTGGCAGTTCAAATCCACCAGGTGCTCCTTGGAAACTTTATGGGGCAGTTCTACTCTGACCTATAGGGTCGCTATGAGTCAGAATCGACACGACGGCATTGGGTTTGGGATGTAATAAAATATATATGTAAGTTTATATATAATGTTTCCAACCCCCAAAGACAAGTAAAGATCAGATTTATAAAGACACTGATAATAAAAGGCAATAATAATGAAATCTAAAAGAATAATAAGGTGTTCGACATGTCAGAGCTGACTTATGACGGTCTGAGGAATGGGACCCACCGTAAGCCGGGGGCCACGTTTCATTCATAACGGAATTGTTTTTCCTTTCAGGTATGTTTTGATTGTGGTGCCAAAAATCCCAGCTGGGCGAGCATAACCCATGGGGTGTTTCTTTGCATCGATTGCTCAGGGTCCCATCGATCCCTTGGTGTTCACTTGAGTTTTATCCGGTAAGTACGGTTTCCTCATTACGGGGGCTGGCGGGGAGGAGTGACTGCATTGTTGCCTGGGCCTCCTTCCCCTTCCTCTGTATGTTTGCTTTGATGTTAAGTAAAATGAGAGGTTAATTACAAGTTATGGAGATTGAAACTTTACGTAGTTAAGGTGGAAAAAGACTGATTTTCTATCCATTTAGTATTATATGGGGACCTGTGTCCGAGACAGAGGCAGCGGTGTTGAAAATCTTGTATGAAGTCGGAATGGAGAGTTTTGAAACAGTTATTCCTTTCCTTTTGTTAGCGTCTGATAATTCTTGCTAGAGCACACTGATGGTAGAAGGGAGTTCATGCTCTGTGGGTCCGTCCTGCCCATCAAGGTGGAGAGTTCACATAGATGGCAGAAAGTTCTCATGTACAGGGGTTCACTTCCAGCTTAATCCTACAGCTATAGCTTCCAGGGACACTAATATCACAGGTGATCTTTGTGTGAATTTTAGCCTCAGTCTCAAATGTTTATGCCATAAGGGTCTTTCTTCTGTTTTTGCCTTAAGATTTGGACTGCCATTGGTTCCTTCTGGAGAGTGAACTCTCTTCTACTTTTGACACTCTCAGGCAGTAGCCTACATGGTGCTTTGTGTCCATCAGAGAAAGGTGTCCCAACCCCTGCACTCCAGGCAGACATATCCCCACAGGCCAGTGGGAGGCAGGCAGTGCCTTTGTGTGAAGTAAAAGAAATGGAAATAATAACAGAAATAATAAAAGAAGCCCCTGCCAGACTCAGGGCTTGGAAGCAGAGCAAGGCTTCTGATGTCGGCTTCCAGGGCCCCTGAGCGGCTGGGGCTCAGGCCTGCATTCCTGCCAGCCGCCTCCAGCCAGTTCACCTGTGTCCCTGCCATGTCTTTTTCCAGGGAAGGGACCAGCTAGGCAGGAGATTTGGAATTGTAGCGAGCAATTTTATAGTATGACTTAAAGAATGTTGATACAACATGATCACTATACAAGAGCATTCGCTTCTGTAGGATAAAGTCCATTATAATCCAGAGTGTGATATTTTGTCTGATAGCACAAAAACTATACAGTGATAATCACGGCATACTGCTCTTTTTTAATACATTAACTTATTAAAAAGAACTCTCCTGATATGTAGAGCTCTTTTCCCAGAGATGATTTGTAAAAGCGTGATCTGCTAAATGTTTGCAGTCATATAGCTCTACAGATCATTGCCTAGAAAAGGAAGTTGTCCTTTGTGTTCTCACTGCTTTCAGAATATCTTTCAGTTTCTTTTCACCCTTTCTTTTTTCTTGGGCTCTCGTTCCAGACAGAGTATTTTTAATGCGCTATCCTGTCCTTGTTTCCTTTCTAAATGTGGAGGGGTTTTGTTGCCATGGCAACTTTATTTTGAAGTACTTTGTTTTTCCCAGGTCCATTATAACCAGTTACTACTCGGTCACCCACTCTGCGGAGAGCCGATGAAGCTGGCCTGGTGGCACTACCTGACTTGTTCTCTTCCTTCCTCTCTTCACTGTGTTCTCTCCCTCTTCCTCTCTGCCAGCCACTCCCATAATAACCGGGTCCTCCCTTTCCTCACCACTAAAGCACCCTGCCCCTTAGAGCCATCCCGGGAAGGCTGGTGGTTTTTCGACCTGTCCCACAGTTGAGGGAAGGAGATTGGCCTAGCGCCTGCAGAGGCTAGACATCAGGGTGTATTTGGTGCTGTTTCACATTTAATCACTGGCCCCAAAAGTCGGATAAATATAAATGTATGAATCACAGCACTTATAAATTCTTCAAAAACAACCGTATTAAAAATCGCTGTGCAACCGGAGGGCAGCAGCCTAGGATTTGGACGAAGAGAAAGTCAATGATAAGAAAAGTTTTGTGTTTTTCTGTTTTGTGGGCAGGCTGCTGTTTAAACAATTTTATTGATTTTTTAAAAAACACAAACACTAGCTTATTGGGGAAAAAAAATCACAGCTGTCCCAAAGTAATAAGTCAAAGTCTCTCCTGTAGCACCCTCTCTTTACCCTCCTGCCTCTCCCAACACACACGCACACCCACACACATATGCACACACACACTCATGCACGGACATGTACACACACACAGACATGTACACACAGGGGCACATACACACACACTCTCTCTCTCACACACACATACAGACATGCAGCCCATTTCCTAGGAATAAATACTGTTAACACTTTGGCATGGATGTTGTTGTTGTTGTTCAGTGTCACAGAGCTGGTTCCAAGTCATAGTGACCCTGTGTACAGCACTGCCCGGTCCCGCGCCATCCTCACAATTGTTGTTATGCTTGAGCCCACTGTTGCAGCCACTGTGTCAATCCATCTCGTTGAGGGTCTTTTTCACTGACCCTCTACTTTACCGGGCATGATGTCCTTCTCCAGGGACTGGTCCCTCCTGATAACATGTCTGAAGTACATGAGACAAAGTCTCACTTTCCTTCTTGCATTCTGGCTGTAGTTCTTCCATGACAGATTTGTTCATTCTTCTGGCAGCCCATGTTGTGTTCGGTATTCTTCACCAATACCATAGTTCAAAGGCATTAATTTTTCTTCAGTCTCCTGTATTCATTGTCCAGCTTTCCCATGCATATGAGGCGATTGAAAATACCATGGCTTGGGTCAGGTGCACCTTAGTCCTCAAAGTGATGTCTTTGCTTTTTAACACTGGAAAGATGTCTTTTGCAACAGATTTGCCCAATGCAGTATGTCATTTGATTTCTTGACTGCTGCTTCCATGGGCATTGATTGTGAATACAAGTAAAATGAAATCCTTGACAACGTCAGCATTTTCTCCGTTTATCATGATGTTGCTTATTGGTCCAGTTGTGAGGCATGGATGATATGCTTATTTAAATTTAAAAAAAAAAAAAGTTTTTTTTTTTATTTAAATAGAGGGTTTTTTTTTTTAAAGTAGAATTTCAAGTTGATAATTTTACAAAGGAAAAAACATAAATTATGGTTTTGCCAAGCAGAAAGAGGAAGGCAGGTTAGGAGTCCAGGGACATGGCAAGCTGCTTTGGGAGCTGACTGCCAGAGTGGGCTGCATAGAACTGGCCTCCCCGCCCACCACCTCCCAGTGCTGGAAACACCTTACCTTAGTTTCTGTGGTATCCGTTTCTCAGGGTTTTCCTCTCCCTCTAGCTCTGTTTCTTCTCAAGTTCACTTTTCAGTATTTCATGAGCCTATTAAAGGAACTAGGATCTAATTCCTGCATTCATTTTGTTGGGGTGGGGTCAGGACAGGATTAAATATATACATAAATAAGATAGACTGTAAAGTGCCGTACAAGAGATGGAAACAACGCGCTGTGGGAGTCCTATATCTACTTCTGGTTGGAAAATTGGGCAGAGTTTAAGGGAAGATGAGAAATTACCTACGGTGGATGATCTTCTCTCTAGGAAGGGCACCGATGAGCATTTCAGGTTTCTCCTGAAGGCTGACCGTATTGCAGATGTGAGAAGTCCATCTTCAGAGTCCACAGTCATCAGACGTTTTGTGTTGAAACTCCAGTGTTGTGATACAGAGTGTTCCTGTCAGCCCAGCTCAAGGGCAGTTAGTTTTTAGTTTTTACCTTCACTTCTAAGAAATCTAGGGAAAGAAATGTTTGGCTTTATTTCCTTTAAAAAGATAGTTGAGAACCAAAAGTTGTAAGGCACATTGAAAAAAAACCTGTTGCCACTGTGTCAAATCTGACTCACAGTGATGCTGCAGGACAAAGTAGGACTCCCCCACAGGGTTTCCAAGGCTATAAATTCTTACGGAAGCGGACTGCCACATAGAGGAAAGTGGGTTTGAACTGCTGACCTTTTGGTTAGGAGCCAAGCACCTAACCACTGTGCCACCAGGGCTCCTCTAAGGCAGATCAGCAAATCTGAATACCCGTGGCCTTCCAACCCGAGGGGCTCATCTGCAGCACCGTATCAGACAGTGCTCTGCTCCTGCACAGAAGTAGGCCGCCAGGACCTTCTTCCTGGTCTGTCTTAGTCCGGAAGCTCAGCTGAAACCTGTCCACCAAGGGCGACCCTGCTGGTATTTGAAATGCTGGTGGCATAGCTTCCAGCATCACAGCAACATGCAAGACACCACAGCATGACACGCTGACAGACGAGTGGGGGACCCTACGTACAACAGAACGAAACACTGCCTGGTCCTGTAGCCACTGGTGTCAGTCCATCTCGTTGAGGGTCTTAACCTTTACCTTAGCCTGGGACTAACAGAATAACAGAATAGCCCTGCGTTTTGTTCATGTTTATGGATCAGTGTAAAGACTTGCAACAATGTTGCACTGGTCAGATCTTGCATTGCAGTGATCACTTGGTACATTTTCATTGTTGGCATCTACAGTTATGGCCTTTACCACGCTCTGATTTGATCTCAGAGGGGACATCAGTAGGGCAGAAGGTGTGGCGGGGGCAGGAGGCACCTGCAGCTGTCACTTCAGGAGCATTAAATCCTGAGTTGTCTCCCCTCCCTGTCGATGATGATGTTGGGGTCAGTCCCATCCACCTGTTGATAAGAGCATGGGCACCCTCCAGGCTCTTATTAGTGGTTAAATTGGATAAGTGGATAGCTGACCTGAAAAAATCCAAACAGTACGTCTATCTTGAGTGGAGACACATTACCACATTTTACATAACCCCCAAGAATGAGAGGCGAAGAGTTGGCAGTTGTTCAGATTGCCACCAAGCTGTGGGTCATGTCCCCGTGCCCCAGAAGGGACGGCTGGCTGGAGTCAGGGCAGCAGAAGTGCTGCTAGCCAGGCCTGGCCTGGTGTGGTCTGCCTGGCGTGGCCTGCCTGGGATGTCCTGGTCTGGCGTGGCCTGCCTGGGATGTCCTGGTCTGGCGTGGCCTGCCTGGCGTGGCCTGCCTGGCGTGTCCTGGTCTGGCGTGGCCTGCCTGGGATGTCCTGGTCTGGCGTGGCCTGCCTGGCGTGGCCTGCCTGGGATGTCCTGGTCTGGCGTGGCCTGCCTGGCGTGGCCTGCCTGGGATGTCCTGGTCTGGCGTGGCCTGCCTGGCGTGTCCTGGTCTGGCGTGGCCTGCCTGGCGTGGCCTGCCTGGGATGTCCTGGTCTGGCGTGGCCTGCCTGGCGTGGCCTGCCTGGCGTGGCCTGGTCTGGCGTGGCCTGCCTGGCGTGGCCTGCCTGGGATGTCCTGGTCTGGCGTGGCCTGCCTGGCGTGGCCTGCCTGGGATGTCCTGGTCTGGCGTGGCCTGCCTGTGGTCATGCATGGAGGAGAGCAGGCCCTCGGGGCTCTCGGAGCGTTGGCTGTGGGGAAGATGGGGCGCCAGGAGCTGCTCCCACCAGCCGTCATCTCCTCTATAGTCCTAGCATTCTGGAAGCATGTGTCCTGTTAACATAAACTGAGGGTTCCCCGGGGTCCTGAAGATCAAGGAAATGTTGTTCTCACAAGCTCAGAGGTTTGGTCCTGGGGAGGAAAAGCATCAACACTTAAGCCTGTTCTTCCTGTTTAGATCGACAGAGCTGGATTCTAACTGGTCCTGGTTTCAGCTGCGATGCATGCAGGTGGGAGGAAACGCTAATGCAGTAAGTTCCTCTCAGACTTGTCGTTTTCCCTCCGTGTAAAGAAGTTCAGCGCTTGTACGTGACCCCCTGGCTTTATAAATGCCAGCCGTTTCTAGCCCAGGAATCCTACGGAGCAGGCGTGGGCCACCCACCGCTGTAAGGTGCCGTGACAGAAAGCTCGTGATGGGCCTTGGACCTGTTTACTCAACTGTTTAGCAAACGCCCAGTAAACACGGAGCTTTGGGCAAGGTGCTGGGGACGCAGTGACAAACAAGACCAGCGAGGTCCTCTCGTACAGGCAGAGACTGTCAGAAAGTAACTAAAGAAGCAGATAAAGAATAGGTGGTGGTAAGAAGAAAATTAAGAAATAAGAAAATAAACGGGGATGTGGTGACACGGAGGAGTCAGGAGGCTTCTCCTTAAGAGCAGACTTTTTAATACCTGAGGGTGATTTCCTTGTGTAGAGTGGGAGGCTCACAGCTACTTGCATTTGAATGAATATTTAATGGATTAAATCTGCACGTTAGAAAAACGTCCTCAAATCCTCAAATACGGCGTAGAAATCTTGCAAATTCATTTATAAACTTAGTAATTTCTATGTTAAAGTTAAGTTTTCAAATGTTCAGTTAGCTTATCATTTTAAAAGACCAGGTTCTCTTAGCCCTGTTTACAAACCTAATTAAGAATCTTCAAGCATTTTAAACTGCATTTACAAATTAAATATATATGCTTCTCTCAAACCTTTCAAATGCCAGACTGGCGGCCTTACAGATCTAGCCAGCAAAACCTTCCAGACAACTTACACCCTCTTTATGATGTTAAGGAAACCCTGGTGGCGCAGTGGTTAAGAGCTACGGCTGCTAGTCCACCAGACGTCCTTGGAAACCCTGTGGGGCAGTTCTACTCTGCCCTGTAGGTTCACTGTGAGTTGGAGTCGACTCGTCAGCAACGGGTTTGGTTTGTTTTTAATGTTAAAATAGTATAGATTGAATAAATGGGGATCCCTTAAACATGCTGGTAACCATTCAAAGTATAAGAAATCAAATTTGCATACATTTCAAATAAAAATTATGAGTCTAAAAAAATTAAATATTTAAAATTAAAATTGCAAGTGTAAAATATTAGTTTCTAACATATCATATTCCCTTAGATCACTGTTTCTCAACCTTTTTGGCTTAATGGAGAGATAAAGGACCAGATGTTTTGTTTTATAATGCACCCTCATGTCCAGCTTTACAAAAATATTATTGCATCTGCAGAGAGAATCCCGTTTTTGCAAGGAAAAATTTATTTTACATCTTTTTATGTTTAAAAAAGTCTTAAATTATTTTGGTTTTCACTAGTATTTAAAAATATCCCTTGTAGACATGAAGTGGAAACCCTGGTGGCGTAGTGGTTAAGTGCTACAGCTGCTAGCCAAGAACTCGGCAGTTCAAATCCGCCAGGCACTCCTTGGAAACTCTGTGGGGCAGTTCTACTCTGTCCTGTAGGGTCGCTATGAGTCGGAATCGACTTGGCAGCACTGGGTTTTAGACATGAAGTAACATTTTCGTCATCGTGTTAGATTTAACATGGTATTTCCATTAATCAGCGTGCTTTCCTTCTGCAGTCTTCCTTTTTCCACCAACACGGGTGTACCACGAATGACACCAACGCCAAGTACAACAGCCGCGCCGCCCAGCTTTACAGGGAGAGGGTCAGATCTCTCGCCTCCCAGGCAACTCGGAAGCACGGCACCGATGTGAGTCCCGGGCACGTTGGAGGGCCTCATCACGCGGTGTGTTCCTTTCGGTAGACAAAATGGTTTTTATCCTGGACCTTCTACTTTGGAACCTGCACTTAGATAGGAAGCCCCTGATCTTCTCTCTTCAGAAATGGTTTGTGGATCTGGGGTACTCGACTTCCTCAAGGCTTGGAGGCACACGTTCCTGGGTCCGTATGTTATTCCGGTGTGCTCAGAGGCCCTCTGCAGGTGGATTACTGCTTCTACACTAATGGGAAATACCAATCTTTAGCAATCCGGTGTCCAGGAGGGGAGTGAGGACTATGAAAGAAAGCCCTTTGTAGCCAGGTGACATGCTAAACATTGTTGATGTTTTTGTTCTAGCTGTGGCTTGATAGTTGTGCAGTCCCATCTCTGTCCCCGCCACCAAAAGAGGAAGATTTTTTTGCCTCTCATGTTTCTCCTGAGGTATGTATTACACTTCACATAATTTTAAAGTGTACTTTCTCTGACACTTAAAGAGGGTGCGTTCAAAATGTATCAGTTAGGATACAGGCTAAGCTGCTGTAACAAACAACCCCAAGATTAAGGCACTTGAACGAGACAGAAATTAATTTCTCATCAAAGGTCCAGAGGTAGGCTGGCCAGGGCTGGCTGAGGGATTTTGCTGTTTACCTCAAATGGTTTCCATGCTCCAGGTCAGGACCTTTCCCAGACAACGGAAAGAGGACAAACCTTCCGGGAAGCAAGTGCCCATCCTTTTGTGGAAAAAGTCTAGAGATAACACACGTCACCCTTGTTCGTATCCTACTGGCCAGATTTTAGATGCCTGTCTATCACTAGCAGCCGAGGCATGCTGGGAAATGTAGTCTGTATCTGGAAGCCACGTGCCCATCTGAAATTATTAACAGTAGTCTGCTACAGTTCAGTTCAGAGCTGTGAAACTGATGAAGAATGCAGACGGGTTTTTTAAAACCCAAATTTTAGTAGGGGTTAGAATCTCAGTGCCCCCACATAGCTGTGTGCATAGAGCGTGTCTCAAGGCTGTTGTGAGAACTGAACGAGTGAGTGCAGGTAAAGGTGCCTAGTGTCTAGCACAGAGTTACCTACCAGCTGCTGCTGAGGCAACTCCGATTCATGGCGACCCCATTCGTGTCAGAGTAGAGCTGCTCTGTAGGGTTTTCAGTGGCTGGTTTGTTGGAAGTAGATCTCTAGGCCTTTCTTCCAAGGCACCTCTGGGTGGATTAAGCTCCAGCCGTTTGATTAGCAGCTGAGTGTGTTAACTGTGCTATCCAGGGACCAACACAGAGTTAGCCTTGCTGTTAGTATCATCATCTTCATCCTTGTGGTCCGAGAGCAGCAATGACAGCAATCTCCAGTCTCTCCTTGGGTTTTCCCCAAATTACTTGGATCAGGGTTGGGCACATTGTGGCTGTGGTCTCTGTGAACTAGGAGATAGTGCTGAACAGGGTAAATGTTAGCATAGCTCCAAATTCAGCTTGCCACCTGTTTTTGTGAATAAAGTTTTATTAGACAGCTACACTCATTTATTTATATATTGCCATAGCTGCTTTTGCATTAAATTGCAGAGTTGGGTGGTTAAGACAGAATGTAAGGTTTGCAAAGCCTGAAATATTTATTGTCTAGCCCTTTAGGAAAAAGTGAGCCAACCCGACCGGTGGAAAAAGTGAGCCAACCCGACCGGTGCCTCAGATGTTCTGTTGGCTGCCCTGCCTCCTCCCAGCCCCTGTGGAGTGTGGGCTCTGTTTGCTTAACTGCTGCTCAGTCCAGTCTTTAAACAATTTTAAAGTTAAAATTGTATAAATTGCTAAACCTTGATTTTTTTTTTGCTATAATACTTTGCACATACAAGTTATCATTAGCACAGTAACCCACACCAGAAACAGTTATCAAAAAAGAGAGGAGCGGAACATAAAGGCTCGTTAGAAAAACACTTGTTTATGCAGCAAATATTTTCTCCTGTGTGCCAGGCATGGTGTAAAAACTGGACAAGAAACGTTGAACACAATATACGTGGTTTCTGCCCCACGGAGTTATACCCTAGAGGAGACTTGTCGTTGGGTACCATCGAGTCACAGCGACCGTCTGTTACAGAGTAGAGCTGCCCCCTAAGGTTTTCTTGGCTGTATTCTGTATGGAAGCAGATGACGGAGCCTCTGGGTCGGCTCAACCCACCAACCTTTCTGTTAGCAGGGGAGACTAGAGTGTTTCAAAAATTCCTTTCTTAAAGAAAAGATTAACCAATTGCTGCCCTGTCGATGTGACTCCTGGTGACCCGTGTGTGTCGGAGTAGAGCTGTGCTCCGCAGGATTTCCGGTGGCTGGTTTTTCAGAAGCAGACCACCAGGCGTTCCTTCTGAGAAGCCGCTGCGTGGAGTCAAACCTCCAGCCTTTTAGTTAGCGGTCCAATGTGTTAACCGTTCGCACCATCCAGGGCTTAATCCTCACGTACTTCAGTTTTGCTGACTTGTCTATTCTAATAAAGTAACAACAACAACAAAAAAAGTAACAAGCTTCACACAAATCAGGTCCCCCATGAAGTCTTAGTAAAAGAGACATTTTAGAATTTTCATTTTTATTATTTTGAACTAATGAGACCAAATTCCATGAATTAATTCGATGGTTCTCAAGTTTAAGTTTGCCTTAGTTTCAAACTGTCCAGTTCCCGATGCCCTCCCCACCTCACCTGCATTTATCCACTGATGCCCTGGGGCGCAGGCGGGGCTGGCCAGGAGCATTGTTAACAAGTGCCCAGGTGATTCAGAGGCAGAGGAAGACCTCTCCGGGCTGCCCAATGACTCAACATCCTCTTTCAGTGTCAACAGGCTAGGGGAGGGAATGGAAAAATAACCCCTTAATTGGGTAGTTGCTGCTTGTGTTTGAATCTCCATATAAAGGAGAGAGCTTGCTTTTTGTGTAGTTCAGCTAGTTAGAATCCTGAAGAGAAGGGATTTTATAATGAAAGATTAAAATTAGATAAAGTGACCTAAAAACTTCCATATCAGTTCTTCATTTTTGGATTTTAACGTCATCAGCTTGTGCCTTCATCCTACCTAAGCACACTCCCTTTGAACTCCAGCATGTTCAAGTTTTGTCTATGTGTCAATTATATATAGGCCTGGTGCTGCTAACCAAAAAGTTGGCAGTTCCAATCTACCAGCCACTCTTTGGTGACCCTATGGGACAATTCTACTCTGTTCCATAGGGTCACTGTGAGTTGGAATCGACTCAGTGGTACATGACAACAACACATGTATGCGCATAGGCACTAAGGAATTTTGTTTGCTGGTAGTAGTAGTAGTAGTAACTAACATTTGATGAGCTCACTGCTGATTATAAAATATTTTCCTCATAACATGATCTTGTTTGATCCTCTGAACAGCCCTGTGGGGAAGGTAGGCAGGGTTCAAGAAGCACAGGGTTCAGAATCATTCTGGCTCCTGTTCCTGGTTTTGCCTGGTGTTTAGCTGTCTGACCTTCTACAATGGAAAACTCAGTTGCTGTAAGCTCATCGGGTGGTGTTGTTGTTGCTGTTAGGTGCCGTCGAGTCAGTCCCGACTCATAGCGACCCCATGCACAACAGAACGAAACACTGCCTGGTCCTGCACGATCCTTACAGTCGTTGTTACGCTTGAGCTCATTGTTGAAGCCACTGTGTCAATCCACCTCGTTGAGGGTCTTCCTCTTTTCTGCTGACCCTGTACTCTCCCAAGCATGATGTCTTTCTCCAGTGACTGATCCCTGCTGACAACATGTCCAAAGTATGGAAGACACAGTCTCGCCATCCTTGCCTCTAAGGAGCATTCTGGCCGCACTTCTTCCAAGACAGATTTGTTCCTTCTTTTGGCAGTCCATGGTATATTCAATATTCTTTACCAACACCACAATTCAAAGACGTCAACTCTTCTTCGGTCTTCCTTATTCATTGTCCAGCTTTCACATGCATATGATGCGATTGAAAATACCATGGCTTGGGTCAGGCGCACCTTAGTCTTCAGGGTGACATCTTTGCTCTTCAACACTTTAAAGAGGTCCTTCGCAGCGGATTTGCCCAGTGCAATGCGTCTTTTGATTTCTTGACTGCTGCTGCCATGGCTGTTGATTGTGGATCCAAGTAAAATGAAATCCTCGACAACTTCAGTCTTTTCTCCATTTATCGTGATATTGCTCATTGGTCCAGTTGTGAGGATTTGTGTTTTCTTTATGTTGAGGTGTAATCCATACTGAAGGCTGTGGTCTTTGATCTTCATTAGTAAGTGCTTCGAGTCCTCTTCACTTTCAGCAAGCAAGGTTGTGTCATTTGCATAACACAGGTTATTAATGAGTCTTCCTCCAATCCTGATCCCCCGTTCTTCACATAGTCCAGCTTCTCGTATTATTTGTTCAGCATACAGATTAAGTAGGTATGGTGAAAGAATACAACCCTGACGTACACCTTTCCTGACTTTAAACCAATCAGTATCCCCTTGTTCTGTCTGAACAACTGCCTGTTGATCTATGTAAAGGTTCTCATGAGCACAATTAAGTGTTCTGGAATTCCCATTCTTCTCAGTGTTATCCATAATTTGTTATGATCCACACAGTCGAATGCCTTTGCATAGTCAATAAAATACAGGTAAACATCCTTTGGTATTCTCTGCTTTCAGCCAGGATCCATCTGACATCAGCAATGATATCCCTGGTTCCACATCCTCTTCTGAAACCAGCCTAAATTTCTGGCAGTTCCCTGTCGATATACTGCTACAGCAGTTTTTGAATGATTTTCAGCAAAATTTTGCTTGTGTGTGATATTAATGATATTGTTCTATAGTTTCCACATTTGGTTGGATCACCTTTCTTCGGAATAGGCATAAATATGGATATCTTCCAGTCAGTTTGCCAGGAAGCTGTCTTCCACATTTCTTGGCATAGACGAGTGAGCACTTCCAGTGCTGCATCTGTTTGCTGAAACATCTCGATTGATATTCCATTAATTCCTGGTGCCTTGTTTTTCACCAATGCCTTCAGAGCAGCTTGGACTTCTTCCTTCAGTACCATTGGTTCCTGATCATATGCCACCTCTTGAAATGGTTGAACATAGACTAATTGTTTTTGGTATAATGACTCTGTGTGTGTTCCTCCATCTTCTTTTGATGCTTCCTGTATCGTTTAATATTTTCCCCATGGAATCCTTCACTATTGCAACTCGAGGCTTGAATTTTTTCTTCAGTTCTTTCAGCTTGAGAAACGCCGAGTGCATTCTTCCCTTTTGGTTTTCCATCTCCAGCTCTTTGCACATGTCATTATAATACTTTACTTTGTCTTCTCGAGAGGCCCTGTGAAATCTTCTGTTCAGTTCTTTTACTTCATCATTTCTTCATTTTGCTTTAGCTGCTCGACACTCAAGAGCAAGTTTTAGGGTCTCCTCTGACATCCATCTTGGTCTTTTCTTTCTTTCCGGTCTTTTCTTTCTTTCCTGTCTTTTCAGTGACCTCCTGCTTTCTTTATGGATGATGTCCTTGATATCATTCCACAACTTGTCTGGTCTTCAGTCACTAGTGTTCAATGCGTCAAATCTCTCCTTGAGATGGTCTTTAAATTCAGATGGGATATACTAAAGGTCATATTTTGGCTCTTGTGGACTTGCTCTGATTTTCTTCAGTTTCAGCTTGAACTAAAAAAAAAAAAAAAAATTTTTTTTTGAACTTGCATGTGAGCAATTGATGGTCTGTTCCACAGTCGGCCCCTGGCCTTGTTCTGACTGATGAGATTGAGCTTTTCCATCTTCTCTATCCACAGATGTAGACAATTTGATTTCTGTGTGTTCCATCTGGCGAGGTCCACGTGTATAGTCGCCATTTATGTTGGTGAAAGAAGGTATTTGCAATGAAGAAGTCGTTGGTCTTGCAAAATTCTATCATTCCATCTCCGACATTGTTTCTGTTACCAAGGCCGTATTTTCCAACTACTGATCCTTCTTCTTTGTTTCCAACTTTCGCATTCCAATCGCCAGTAATTATCAACGCATCTTGATTGCATGTTCAATCAATTTCAGAGTGCAGCAGCTAATAAAAATCTTCCGTTTCTTCATCTTTGGCCCTAGTGGTTGGTGCATAAATTTGAATAATAGTCGTATTAACTGGTCTTCCTTGTAGGCATATGGATATTATCCTATCACTGGCAGCGTTGTACTTCAGGATAGATCTTGAAACGTTCTTTTTGACGATGAATACAACACCATTCCTCTTCGAGTTGTCATCCCCAGCATAGTAGACTATATGATTGTCTGATTCAAAATGGCCAGTATCAGTCCATTTCAGCTCACTAATGCCTAGGATATCGATGTTTATGCTTTCCATTTCATTTTTGACAATTTCCAATTTTCCTAGATTCATACTTTGTATGTTCCAGGTTCCGATTATCAATGGATGTTTGGAGCTGTTTCTTCTCATTTTGAGTCGTGCCCCATCAGCAAATGAAGGTCCTGAAAGCTTTACTCCATCCATGTGATTAAGGTTGACGCTACTTTCAGGAGGCAGCTCTTCCCCAGTTGTATTTTGAGTGCCTTCCAACCTGGGGGGCTCATCTTCCAGCACTATATCAGACAATGTTACGCTGCTATTCTTAAGGTTTTTGCTGGCTAATGCTTTTCAGAAGCAGACTGCCAGATCCTTCTTCCTTGTTGGTCTTAGTCTGGAAGCTCAGCTGAAACCTGTCCTCCATGGGTGACCCTGCTGGTATCTGAATACCGGTGGCATAGCTTCTAGCATCACAGCAACACACAACTGACAGATACGTGGGTGTTAGAAAGCATAATCAGGGGAAGAGGAAAATCATATCACATTGAGCACTTGCAGGTATTGGTGAGGTGCTCTGTGTTCCTTGTGACAAATAATCCTGCCAAAAACACCATGGGGGGATTGTCATCCCCACATTCTATAGAAGTCTTATGGAAAATAATAGTGTATAAGACTTTTTCAAAGTAGGTAATAGATTATATCTTATTGTGATCTGTTACTACTGTTTAACATAGAACTAGATATAAAATATGCATGATTAGCAGCTGAGAAATGTTAGGAGTAGAGATGGTGGGCTTAAAAAAAGAAGAGAAATAAGAACACTGTGGTGTGGATTAGAGTTGGAGATTTTAGTATGAATTTATGTTTATTGTGGTGTGTATACACATATGCGCAGAGGTAGAGAACCGCACCACGAGGACTGCAGATAGAGAACTAATTACAGATATTTATGTATACATGGGTTTGTGTACACATCTGCACACAGGAAATACATGTATGTAAATATACCTTATATATATATATATACAACATCAGCTGTGTCTATTGAGAGAGCCTAGAAGGAGTGACACTGCAGTACAACAAACACACTCAGCACCCAGATCTTGGTACCTACGTATCCTTCTCCAATAAAAGGAATCTAGAAGAAATTGCAAATTCTAGGGTTGGGACAGGAAAAAGGAAAGATGAACCTGGAGCATCTTGTAGTGCTAGCAAGTAAAAAAGTGCTTTAAAAGAAAAATGGTGGCGGGGAGCACGTCAGAAGAACTGAGGGACCAATCTGAAAGTGCTCTCAATAATCAAAGCTGGAGCAGTTTGAACAACAAAATAAATAATGATAAATGGGATTATAACCCAAAGAATAAAATAAATATTTATGAGTGCATACTGATATAAACAAATGATTGAATAAACAACTACGTAGATGGGCTAGGGTTGGTGTTATCATATATTTAGTATATAGATAGACGCCCTGGTGGCACAATGGTTAAATGTTTGGCTGCTAACCAGAAGGTTGGTGGATCGAACCCACCCAATGGCTCTGCAGGAGAAATCGTTATGGCTATTTACTCCCAAAAAGGTTACAGCCAAGAAAACCCTATGGGGCATTTCTACTCTGTCACATACAGTAGCTATGAGTTGGAGTCGACTCAACAGCACCCAGCAACACAACAATATATAGATAATCCCTCCTTTAAGAGGTTTGGGAGCCCTGGTGGCACGGTGGTTAAGAGCTACAGGTGAGCTACAGCTGCTAACCAAAAGATCAGTAGTTTGAATCCACAAGCCACTCCTTGGGAACCCTATGGGGCAGTTCCGCTCTGTCCCCTAGGGTTGCTATGAGTCAGAGTTGACTTGATGGCAACAGGTCAAGTTTTTGGTTTTAAAAGGTGGGGTTTAACTCCTCTCCCCTTGATTGTGAGCTGGACTTAGTGACTGGCTTCCTAAGGCTAGAATATGGAAAGGGAAAAATGGCAACTTTTCAGTGGAGAAAACTGGCAGTCACCACCTTAACCAAGTTGACCAAAGTTAACATCACTAGTGATAAGCCATGTTGACATGATGCAACAAGAAGGACGCCTCACTTCAGTGGTATTCTTCCCCCAAGCCCAGTCTAATTATGAGAAAACATCAGACAAACCCACTTGAAGGACAGTCTACAAAGTACCTGACGAGCACTCTTCAAAAGTTTCAAGGTCGTGAAAAACAAGGAAAGACAGAGACTGTCACAGACCAGAGGAGACATGACAGCTGTGGGATCCTATATTGGATCCTGGAACAGAAAAAGGACATGCATGGAAAAACTGGGGAAATCTAAATAAAGTCTGGAGTTTAGTTAATAGTATGGTACCATTGATAATCTCTTAATTTTGACAAATGTGCCACGAGTGCATTAACACTAGGGGAAGCTGGGTGAAGAAAGGTATATGGAAAAGCCTTGTACTATCTTTTTAAGTTTCCTGTAAGCCTAAAATTATTCCAAAATAATAATTTTATTTAAAAAAAAAAAGAGGAAAAATAAGGAATTTGAGCATTGATACAGAGATTTAAGAATAGACGTGTTTTAATATTGGAGCTCTTTTGGCACGGTGGTTAAGAGCTTGGCTGCTAACCAAAAGGTCGGCAGTTCAAATCCACCAGCCACCCCTAGGAAACCCTTTGGGGCAGTTCTACTCTGTCCTGTGGGATCGCTATGAGTTGGAATCTACTCAGTGGCAGTGGGTTTGGTTTGACTTCATTTGGTTTCCCACTCAGGCAGGTAAACTCAGAAGGCGACTATTGAAATTGTTGGCTTTCCCCCTTGCTTGGACTTGTTTTTGATGATTGCTTTCTTGCTTTGTTTGCCAATGACCTTGCTTCAGGTGAGTGGCACAGCCCAGGCATCAGCACAGCCAGAACTGTTGTCTTCGACGCCAAAGGCCGTGGAAACCACTCCAGAAAATAACGAAGGTAGAGTCTTTAGAACTTCCATACAATGCGATTATGTGATCCAGTGGCCTACAGTACAGCTAGAAACGTAGCGCTTTGTATGTTGACGGGGAAGGAGGTCCGTGATAGATGGTACAGTGGGGAGAAAAGGTTACTGAACATGGAATACGATCTCCTTTTTTTGTAAAAAGAGAAGCAAAAACATATGCAGAGAAAACGTTCTGGAAGGAACATACCAAATTGTTAATTGTAGAATGAAATTACTGAGGATTTTGACTTTCTGCTTGATACATTTCTGACGTGGTTGCATTTTTATGAGTAAGTGTTACTTTTATAATCAGAAAATGAGATTTCAGTGGAAAAAAACCATTCTATAGATAGTTGTATCTAATGATTCACATTTGGTGGCTTTCTTTATTGTAGGATTGTATTTATTATAAATATATCTATATTGCTCAAGTTTTAAAAATCACTTATATGAATAACATGGATCAAGAAGCTAACTCTTTCTGTTTTAAAACTGAACATCTTTATTTTAGTGAGAATGCTGTTGGGAATTACCAACAAGAATGTAACTGTTGACAAACTTGTGGTGTGTGACACCGTGAAACAGGCTTTCAGCACTATCTGAAAGTGGAGCCATGGAGAATGTTGTAAAGAATAACAGCGGCTTCTTTTATCTTGAATTACAGGCATAAAGATGGGAGTGTCTGAGATTTCCAGCCAAAACCCAATTTTAGAGTTCCTGTTTCTCGTTTTACTGGTACAGGAGCAGGCGTGTCAGTGGTCAGGATAAGAACCTCTCACATCATGCAGAGGAGTGGATTATTCAGTAAATGGAGTTGGGACAGCTGTCCAGCATTTTGGGAAAAAATAAAATAAAACAGAATTCCTTCCTTACTCCTTACACCAAACTAAATTCAGTTGGATCAAAGACTTAAATAGAAAACATGAAAATATGACGGTACCAGAAGAAAACGTGGGTGAGCTTTTCTGTAATCCTGGAGTAGGGAGGGTCCTTCTATGCATACTCAAGTCTCATAAAAGGAAAAGATAAATAAATCTGCCTATATGCAAATTTAGCATTTCTGCTCTAAAAAAATTACTTTAAAGCCAAGACAGATGATCAACTGGGAGATATATTTTGCATTTACATACAGACGAAAGGCTTGTTGCCTTAATGTGCACGGAACCCTGACGTGCCTGGTTCTGTGTAATTCACAGCCTGGGATTTTATCACCTTTTATCTTTTATGCCCATGGCCTTAAATGCCTGCAAAGAAGACGTATACAAACCTCTAACTGGATTTTAGCTTTTTCATTTCTTAGAATCATGCTACAATGACTGTAGGTTATGTATCTTATAAAAGAACAGAAGATAATTTGACTGTTGTTACCGTGACAACTTCAGAGCATAAAAGGCCTTTGAGATTGAAGGGTACGTGTCACGAAAGATACATTTAACCTCTAACGGCCAGATGACTCAGTTTGTTTTATTAGCAGAAACCTAAGGTAACTAAATACGGAATAAGATGTTAGTCTTTTAAACACTTTTCCTGAAGAGCTTCTTCTAAAAGATTTTAGCGTTTAGAATTCTGTGTCCTCTCGTGCCTGCAACAGCACTTTCCTCTTGCTTCTCTGTCAGCGTTTCTCTTACGCAGCTGCTAAGTAGGAGCACCTGTTGTCACAAGGCTTTACCCCAATTTCATCTGTTAGCTCTGGGTGACGCGGTGCAGTCTTGATGAAGGATTACGAAGAGAAGAAATAATTTTCTCGAATAGGATCTGGGGCATGAAATCCTCCACTTTGTATGCTCTTGTTCCCTGATGTCTTTCAGGGTCCAGCGCAGTTCCTGGCCCCTAGCAGGTAATCCACTATACACCACTCAGGGACCTTAGAATTGCTAACATTAAAATGCTTATAGAATCTGTATGAGAAAGAACTTGTATCCAGAATATAGATTTAAAAAAATTAAAAAAAACTCTTCCAGTTGAACAATAAGAAGACAGACAACTCAGTTAAAAACTGGCGAAAGATTTGAACAGATACTTTTCAACCAAAGATATACAAATGGCTAATAAGCACATCCTCCTAGGAAGTTGAAAAACAAGCCCCCGGTGAGATAACCCCTGCACTCCATTGCTGTTTTATTGCCGTAGAGTCAGTTCTGACTCCTGGAAACTCCATGTGTGCAGAGTAGAGCTGCATCATAGGGTTTTCAAGGCTGTGACCTTTCAGAAACAGATTGCAAGGCCTGTCTTATGAGCACCTCTGGGTGGGTTCGAACCACCAACCTTTCAGCTAGTAGTTGAGCACTTAACCATTTGCACCACCCAGGGACCTTAGAAGAGCTACATTTTAAAGACTGACAGTACCAAGTGTTAGTGAGGCTGTGGAGCACCTGGAACTCTCATGCGTTGCTGGTGGACAGGTAAAACACTGTAACCACTTTGGAAAAGAGTGTGACAGTTTCTCATAAATTGTAACCCAGCAATTTCATGCCTGTGTATTTACTCAAGAGAAATGAAAACATGTCCAAAAAAGGACTCGTTGACACATGTTCATAATGGCTTTATTCATAGTAGCCCCAAACTGGAAAGAACACAAATGTTAATTAACGGTACGTGGATGAACAAATTGTAGTATATTCGTATACTGGAATACTGCTTAACAATAAAAAATGAATACCGATACATACAACAACATGAATGAATCTCAGAAACTTTATGCTGAGTAAAAGAAGCCAAACAAAAAGAGTACCTATTGACATTTTATTTATGTCAAATTACAGTATCAGTAAAACTCACCTACAGTGATAGAAAGCAGACCTCTGGTTGCATGGGGCCTGGGGTTGGGGTTGGGAAGACTGACTGCAGAGAGGCATGAGGGAACTTTTTGGGGTGATAGAAATCCCCATACCGTGATTGGTTATACAGATATATAGGTTTTTCACAACTCATCAAAGTATACACTTAAAGTGTATGTAAATTATGCCTTAATAAAGTTAATCTTTAAAGTAACAAAATAATAAAAATAGCACAATTTCTTCTTCTTTTTTTTTTTAATGAAGGCTAAATAGATTTCCTAACCAGGATCATTTTTTAGGTAAACTAGAAAACAGGGCAGATTTTCTGGCAACTGAAAATTTAGGTTTCTATCCCTGATATGTTAGAGTTCCCACATAGTGACATAAATGTTGTTGTTGTTAGGTGCCCTCAAGTTGATTCCGACTCATAGCGACCCTACGTACTACAGAGCGAAACACTGCCCAGTCCTGCGCCATCCTCACAATCATTGTTGTGCTTAAGCCCATCGTTGCAGCCACTGTGTCAATCCAGCTCATCGAGGGTCTACCTCTTTTTCCCTGACCCTCTACTTTACCAAGCTTCATGTCCTTCTCCAGGGACTGCTCCCTCCTGACAACATGCCCAAAGTATATGAGACGTAGTCTCGCCATCCTTGCTTCCAACGAGCATTCTGGTTGCACTTCGTCCACGACGGATTTGTTCGTTCTTTTGACAGTCCAGTACACCCAACACCGGGTATATAGTCTGCATACGAACCAGATATCTCAGGTTACTTCAAGACACCAGATCATCGGGTAGAATTCCCAACGATATTAGTTAGAAAGACCAGTAGCATTTATACGTATAAAGCTACTATATAAAAAAATATGTTTATTTTAATGGACTTAAATTTTTTTGTTGTTGTTGTTGTTGAGAATGAATATACACGCAAAACATACACCATTTCAGCAGTTTCTCCATGTACAGTTCAGTGACGTTGATTACACTCTTGGAGTTGTGCAACCATTCTCACCCTCCTTTTCTGAGTTGTTCCTCCCATTAACATAAACTCACTGCCCCTAAGTTTCCTATCTGATCTTTCAAGTTACTATTGTCAGTTGTTTTAATGGACTTTTAAATCAGATTTCTACTAATGCTAAAATATAATATGGAGCTAAAAAGAAAGATGGCCTCTGACAACATTGGAGAAGATGCTCGTATTGAGCAAGTTGTACGGAGCATTATGTCTTCAAAAGCAGGTCGGCAAGTCTGGTTCCTGCATTGACATCCGTGTGCTTCACTTGCAGGTGGACCTGAACAAGGACCGAGTGTGGAAGGTCTGAATGCGCCAACCAAGGCTGCTTTAGGTAATGACGGCTTCTGGGTTAAAGAGTGAGCTCATTAAGAAAAGAAGGAGCAGTGTCTGTGTGTCCTGCCTCGGTGTCTTATAATTTATAGAGTAGTACAGCATCATGACTAAATCTATTAGTGAAACTTTATTAAACCAAAAATGCGCTGAGTTCCAGCCAACTCGATGACTAGAAAATACAGCAGCCTGGATACCTACCTGAGATTGCTGTCGCTGCCTTTGGTTTGCTGGTTTATGTTCCCAACAGAAAGCCTCACCATTCCTCTTTACTCAAGAACTCTTAACATTTTCTTCTCATTCTGATTTTACAAGAAGTGAACTTAATCTTTCATTTTTCACTTTTAGGAAATTATAATTTGAAATGGGTGCTTATTGCATTGCATTCATTGGAAAGCAGCTGCCTGGATGAAAATACCTACAGTATTAGGGATGTCCCAGACACACTCATCATGTATTAGACGGGTAGGGGTTGGGAGCAGTTATGTGACCATGACAGTACAGATCTAAAGAAAGTGACAGGAAGAAAGTGGCTGTGGATATCTTTTTCACACTTGAAATGTAATGATGTTACTCTCTCACTAGGGCTAAAGATTTTAATCTTTTGTTGGTTGTGGTTTTATGATGCCTTTTCCCCTTAAAACATGTTCTTTTCTTTGTTAAAAAAAAAAATTAAGACTTTATTCTTGCTGGGTCTCTTAACATAATTCTAAAAACAGAACATGCTACCTATGATAAAAATTTACCCAGAAGGTGATTTTCAAGGAGCTTTCTCTAAAAGCATCATATATTTTTGTGTCATTTATAAAGTACTGATAATAAAATAATAGGCTATTTCTTATTGGTTAATATGATAAAACCAGTCTGTACATGAAGGTGAAAAAGCACACCACTAGCTGCCTTAATTGTATGCATAACGCCTGGATGGCTTTGCATTATAAAATAACTTTAACTGGCAAGTTTGTTTTAATAGACATAAAAAATGCTCCTCAAGAAAGCTCCAAAGTGTGAGCTCAGGCTTCCCACCTTGCTCTCTCGGACCATTTTTTTCTCTTCACTGTGGTGTTCAAAAAACATGTTCTCTCTGACAGTGCAGTGTCCGCTGCACCGAATTACAGCTCGAGCGTGTCTGAGTCCTCCATCTTGACAAAGTTCTGTTAATCTAAAATACACTCGGAGACTTGAGTCTTCTGGGTGACAGACGAGTGTGGAAACTGTGAGAGTCTTGTAAATAATAACATTCAGTATCTTAGAAATTTTTTAAGACTGCACTAAAAATAGAATAATTATTTATTATTTCTAGTGGCCTGACTTTTTTATTTTTGTTTTTTGGCAGAGGTTTCTTCTATCATTAAAAAGAAACCAAATCAAGCTAAAAAAGGAGTGAGTATTATGTGTACAGTGTTTGGTGTGTCAGCTATAAAATACCTTGTTCTCAAGAAAGCCACTTCTGTCATTTTACTTTATTTACATTTTTTCTTTTGAGCCATGTTATAATCATTGTGGCTTTGATGAAGAGTTGTATTTTGTTCACTGAGGCGAATGTAATACTTAGTGAATATTTTCTAGACCAAGTGTATAACATTTCTTCCCACCCCAAAACCCACTGCCGTCGAGTCGATTCCGACTCGTAATGACCCTATAAGGACAGAGTAGAACTGCCCCATAGAGTTTCCAAGGAGCGCCTGGTGGATTCGAACTGCCGACCCTTTGGTTAGCAGCCGTAGCACTTAACCACTGTGCCACCAGGGTTTCCAACATTTCTTCAGTCTACGTAAAACACTAAAAAAATAAAATTAACCAAGGCCCCCTGGGAGGTTCAGTTGTGTTTATGTTTATATATGCGCTAACGTTTTGCGAGGCTAATGGGCTGTCTGGTAAGCTTTCAGACGCAGTGAGGAATTGAAATGTGTGGGCTCTGGAGGTGGGTGCTAGGGCTTGAATCCCGGCTTCGCCACTTACTGGCTGTGATCTCAGCCAAGTCACATAACTTGCATGAGCTTCAGTTTCCTCATCTGTATAAACGGGGGATAATAATAATCCCAGCTTCACAGAGTTGTGAGGACCACACAAGAAAACGCCTGTGAAGTGCCTGTCACAGTGCCTGGCCTGCGGTAAACCATAATGAATGTGAGCTGTGGTACAAAAGTTTTCAAACCGTTTGGGGAAACTATAATCTTACGTATCTTCTAGCTTGGGGCCAAAAAAGGAAGTTTGGGAGCCCAGAAACTGGCGAGTAAAAGCTTTAATGAAATTGAAAAACAAGCCCAAGCTGTAGATAAGATGAAGGAACAGGAAGACCTTCTGGCCCGGGCAGCGCCTAAGGAAGAATCAATGTAAGTTTAATTTATAGTAATACGTTTTCAGTAAGAAAACTATTAATTAAACAACTCTGAGATTTGCTTTCCAAGTGCCAATTATTATTTTTAAGTGTGTGTGTGTACGTGTGCAGAATTTAACTTTATGAAGAAAACTAATATTGCATTGGTGTGGAGAAAGGACTAGAAGGGAGAGACTAGTGGCTAGAGAGAGGAGTAACAGTTCCAGCTGGAGCTGAGAGCAGGACCAAGAGGTGTCAGTAAGAAGGGAAAGAAAGACTGGTATCAAGACGCATTGACACCCGAAAAGATGCTGGCCATCATCAGTCACTTGAGAAATGCTAGTCAAGACTATAAGGAGATCCCACTTCACACCCACTAAGCAAAAACTCCATTGCAGAGTTGATTCCAGCTCAATGACCCTATAAGACAGAATAGAACTACACTGAAGGGTTTCCAAGTCTGTAGTCCTTACGAGAGCAGACTGCCACATCTTTCTCCTGCAGAGTGGCTGGCAGGTTCGAACCACCAGCCATTTGGTTAGCAGCAGAGCACCTAAGTACTGTGCCACCAAAAGACAATAACAAATGTCGTCAAGGTTGTGGAGAAGTTGGGACCCTCATTCATTGCTGGTGACAGTGTAACATGGTACAGCTGCTATGGAAAACAGTCTGGCCGTTCCTTAAAACGTTAAACGGGGTTACCACATGCCGAGCGATTACACTCCTAGGTATAATATCAAAGAGAAATATGTGCACACAAAAACCTGTACAGTACACAAGTGTCCTTAGCCGCATAATTCATAATAGCTAAAAAATGGACACAACCTAAATGTCCCTTGACTGATGACTGGATAAACAAATGTGGTCTGTCCACAATGGGATATTATTTAGCTGTAAAAAGAAATGTGCTGATACACGCTACAACATGGATGAACCTTGAAAACATGATGCTAAGCAAAAGAAGCCACACAAAAGACTGCGTATTGTATGATTCCATAGATACAAAATGCCCAGAATAGGCCAATAGAGGCAGAATGCAGTGGTTAAGCAGCCGGCTGCTAACCGAAAGGTCGGTGATTGGGACTCACCAGCTGCTCTGCAGGAGAGAGGGTGGCGATCTGCTCTCATAAAGATTACAGCCTTGGAAATCCTATGGGGCAGTTCTGATTGGTCCTATAGGGTCGCTATGAGTCAGGGTCAACCTGGCGGCAACGGGTTTTGTTTTGTTTTGGTTTTTCATTAACATTGAACTTGGAGCAACAGCACTGTAACTGATTCCTGAATGAAGTTTATCTAACAGGCACATTTTCCCTGCAAGGCACAGCACAGCCTTCTCGCGCTTAGAGCACTAGACAGCCCCTCAGCGCTATGTACGGGGGCCATTTTAAACAGCAAAGGCACAAAAATGCGAAAAACGTGACACCGAATAGACCAGGGGGAAGAAAAAGGACACTTGTTCACAGTATATGAGAGCTGAAGCAACAAGGCAGAGCGTCCCAATTTTTCATCACCCTGCCCATGTCTGCGAATGACCGCAAAAGCACTACAGGTATTGGTATTGGGGTTCTGAGTACATTCAGTGAGTAGGCAAATTTCAAATACGGAATCCGCGAGTAATAAGGATGGACTGTAGCCGTTTAAGGCTCGTGAGAAGTTTTCAGTTGTGTTGGAAACAATGGAAATATGGCCCCCTGGAGACTGTGCTGGGTATAAAAGACCACAGGAGCAGAGAAAGTAGGGCAGATGGAACACAGAATGCAGAGCCAGCTTGGCTCCTGTTTGACATGTATGTTTATTTTACTTGTATGGCATTTTCTCTTATTTTCGTGTGTATTTTATCATAGTTTTAGTTTTGAGTTACTACAGGCTATAAAAAACCAAACCTGTTGCCATGGGGTTGATTCATAGCAGCCCTACAGAACAGAGCAGAACTGCCCCATAGGGTTTCCAAAGACCGGCTGATGGATCTGAACTGCTGACCTTTTGGTTAGCAGCCTGAGCTCTTAACCACTGCACCACCAGGGCTCCACTACAGACTCCGAGTAAAAGAAAATAACAGGACCTATTTTTTGAGACTGTTTTGAGGCTTAACACAGGTCATGCTCTTTAAAGCGCCTTGAACAACACCTGGCACATAGAAAGTTCTCAATCAATATGATTTCTTACTACTCATTCTGACACTTCGCTAAGTGGAATTCACAAAGTAAGCCGAGATGATTTGAAACGGACAGACCTTTCTCATTGTCATTCAGCTCACAGAACATAGGGGGCAGCACTAAACTGTATTTAGGTTAAATATGCTTTACATAAAATTTACTGTTACAAAGTTCACTGTGTGTTCTCTTATTAGGCTAGATGTTTAACCCTGGAAAAAGGGAAGAGTTAAATTGAGTGTTTCACTGGCTCCTCTTGGTATTTGGCAGTGGGCTCTGTCCAGTTTGCTCTCACGTGAGTTGGTGGTGGTGGAGGGGTTATCACAGGTGATTGGTTACCTTGAGTTTTCCCAGAGTGTGTAAAATCAGACGCCTGATGGAAACCAGAGCTGGACTGTGGAAAGCAGCAGTTCCTTCGCCAGGTAAGGTGGGTGGAGACGGATGAAAACACACCGACTTAGGGTACTAATTTTATAAGCAGTGCCAGCCTGCGTTTGCCCTTCACCAGGAGCCGTTCGATACATCATAAAGGCAAGGGGCACATGATGGGTTTTCATGAATTTGACTTGAAACCCACCCTGGCAATTTCCTGGGTTTTTTCTCTTGGTCAGAACAACTTCACCACTGTGTCTTAATCCCTGTCACTGCCGCTCAGACCCACTGCAACTCAGGTCACCACCAAACCAGTGCTGCAGTGGTCTAGAGAAGCTACGAATGTTTTATCCTTAAGACATGAGAATGTTATTCTTCTGCAAGTTCGTTCTTTTAATGGAAGTAAATAACGTTATTTCAGTTTGGGTGGCTGTCAGTCGTAGCATTGTTTCATTTCTTTTCTTTTTTAGTTTCTCGTTCAAAAATATATACACAAATTGTTTTGTGACGTGGGCTGCACTCCCGCAGTATGTCAGCACTCTCCCTCTTTCCCTTTCCACGCTGGTTTCCCAGTGTCTATTCGTCCAGTTTTCCCCTCCCTTCCTCCCTCAGGCCTTGCTTTATGGGCTGGTGTTGCCTATTTGGTCTCGTATACTTGATTGAATAGAAACCCCGGTGGCATAGTGGTTAAGTGCTACGGCTGCTAACCAAAGGGATGGCATGTTCGAATCCACCAGGCGCTCCTTGGAAACTCTATGGGGCAGTTCTACTCTGTCCTATAGGGTCACTATGAGTCGGAATCGACTCGACGGCAGTGGGTTTATACTTGATTGAACTAGAAAGCACGTTCCTCCTGTGTGGTGGTGTTTGTTTTATTAAAAAAAAAAAAAAAATCACCCTCAAGTTGATTCCGACTCATGGCAAGGAATGGCTGATGGACTTGAACTGCCGACCTTTTAGATAGCAGCTGAATGCTTAACCAGGGCTCTGCTTGTTTTATGTTGTTGTTAGGAGCTGTCGTGTCAATTCTGACTCATAGCGACCCTATGTACAACAGAATGAAACATTGCCTGGGATTCTCCAGTCTCTGTAGGACCCATTAAGTCTGGTCTTTTTTTTTTTTTTTTTGGTGAATTTGAATTTTCTTCTACACTTACCTCCCACTCTTTCTGGAACCCTCTGCTGGGATCCCAGTCAGAGCGGTGGCAGCGTTGTTTCTTGTACCATCGGCCTGTGAAACTAAACCATCCATGCAGTGTCCCAGTCCTCGCCTTCTGGCAGTTTCTCAGCTGTCCTCAGAGGCTGTCTGTGTGCCTCAGATGGTCGGAAGAGCAGGACGGGGCAGCGCTGCTGCCTGCTTTCTGAGAGAGGTGCCAGGCTCTGCTTGTGTGGCCTGACCATCCTGCATCCCTCCCTCGAGCCTGGGTGGGGAAGAGCTGCTGCTGAGAAACCTGGTGTTTTGACTTTTTAACACCATTAGTGCTCCCACGGCGCAGCAGTGAGCCTGGCTGCTAAGGCACGTGCTTTAGCGGGTGATGGCCCAGCCCGGGGTCACCTGTTCTAGGAAGTAAAACTGTCCCATCTCATGTCTTTCTAACAGAACTCACCTTCTGTGGGAGAATCTATTGCTGCAGCCAGGCCTACTAGCGATTGTCAACGGGATATAGTGTTTTCCTCCAAAATTGACTTGAAAGAGTTATTTGCTGAGGAATAAAATGGGTCTAGTGCTATATCTGTTCTGTAGGAATAATAGCAAAGAAATAAGGCGCCAGATTCAAACAGTCCAGAGAAATCCTGCCTACTCGGTAAAGGAAGGAAGCAGCAAGAGCTTTTTCCTAGTAAGAACTCTGCTGTCATTCCCTTTTGCTACCCAGAAATTTCTTTATGTTCTTATGGAGTTTACACTGTGCCTTTCTTAAAAGGAGCTTGTGATATTTTACATATTGTTATAAAATGAATAATGACTTAGAAATCCTTATAAGGTAGCACACTCAGAAATGTTGGTGCTATGTTACTTACATGATACAATACTGCCCTTATTGCTAATATAGGCATAGTTTTCTTCATGAAAAATTAAGCATTTATTGCATTGTTTAGAAATCTGAAAGTCAGGATGACGTTTTATATATCTTTTTACACTTTTGGTGTATTATTCGTAACAGGTATTTGATAAATAGATGATCAGTGACTGACTGGTAGTGCTGAAGAAACTATTGGCTGAGGAATGACTGATTTAAAATGCTCTTGGAAGCCTGATTACATAAAGAGACCCTATGGGAAAGTCTTTTGTTAACTGAAGAGTTCTTTTGCAACTTAATTTATCTGTAAACATATTAAGTCAAATTTATATAGTTATCTTAAATCAGAGCAAACCAACGAGATCTGCCTCCAGCTTTTGACAAGTAGTATGGCATTGTAGTAATATGTTAATACAAGTAAGAAATCCCAATTGTTACTGTCAGACATAGAAATAATTTAGGTAATGTTACATTGTTATCTAGTAGTAGGTAACAAATTATTATTATTACGTGCTGATAGGTAATATGAACTAAACTTGAACAGTAATACATGTTCAGCCACAACCAAAAAGTGGCTGTGAACTCATTCCAGTTGTCTTGAGGGTCTACTCTAAAAAGACCAGTAGAAACAAAATGCCAGATGTCTTCATGATTGTTAATTATAGAAAGAAGCACAAAGCTAAAGTATAAATTACATGTTTAATTTTGCTTCATATTTTAACTCAAGAACACAGGGATAAAGGTAAATTAAGGAGCGTTTGGTTTGCCTCACAGTGTTTCCTCGCTACGATTGGCCTATAAGGATCTTGAAATTCAGATGAAGAAAGACGAAAAGATGAACATCAGTGGCAAAAAAAAAATAGAATCAGAGAGACTTGGCATGGGATTTGGAAACTGCAGAAGGTATGTGAGTCTGTGCTCTCTCGGATTTCGGAATTTAAACCAGCTTGTAATCGTGAATGTATTTTCCTTGGGCCATGTTAATTTCAACTCTAGACGCATTTTCTTGTTATCCCTTGCTTTCTTTAATTGTGTTGCTTTACTGTAATATTTAACAGAGCATGAAAAATTCCAAACTCGGTTCTCAGAGAAAAAGAGCCAGGACTGACGTCACTGAGCACAGACTGGAGCGGATGCCGCACACGTCACTATATATGTTGATTGTGTTCCGTGTTCTTAGTTAACAATCTTCAAAAGGCTGAATATTTTTAAAGACTTACACCCCCAAAACGATTACTGCTTGTGTTAACCCCACTAGTTTATTTTTGTTCAGAGTATAGATTTTAAAAATTCATTCTTTGGTGAAAGCAGAAGTCTATATGAACTATGTTTTCTTCTTTGTTTCCTCAAGTGCCATTTCCCATTCAGTGACTTCTGACATGCAGACCATAGAACAGGAGACACCCGTCATGGCCAAACCAAGAAGAAAGTACAGCGAAGACAATGACGATTCGTATTTTACTTCCAGCTCAAGGTAATCTATTACAAACCGTCATTAAAGTCTCACTGGGAAAAACAGTGACTGTTATGGACTTACTCGTTTATTTGCATTAGGAACAAGCACAGAAGAATTTTACTTCATTGTTTTTAAAGCTTTGGCTGGAGCCAGGGCGGTCCTTTAGAATAAAAATTGGGGAAACGTTTCTAAGTAGACGATGTTTGGTGGTATTACAGTGTTCCATAATAAAATCAGCAACCAAGGGTCGAAATTAAACGTAGGAGAGGTGTGTTTATCTGAAAACATGAAATTGGAGAGCGCTGCAAAATCCTGGCGGTCTGCGTTAAGTCATTTAGTCTTAGCAGACATCAGCCAGCAGTTGGACATTTCACGGCTGTGCCTGAGGGCTCCGGCAGTTTCTTCTGTTTCAGAATAGCAGCTCCAGGAGTTTCCACTCTGCAGACTAGAGTATTAAACTCTGTGTGCGCGTGCTGCGTGCGTGTGCGTGCGTGTTTGTGTGTGCCTGTGTGTGCGTGTGTGTGCGCACGCACCGTTGCACTTGGTGGGATCCCGGGATGAAGTCCAGCTTCCTATTCGTCAGCACTCCCTGGAGAGGGCCCTGGTTCAGGTTCCTGCAGCCTGCAAGGGCAGGGAGAACAAGTTTCCACCTGAATCAACTCACGCTTGATGTTCATTCAGCACAGGGGGAGGCCTGCTAAAAAGGCACCAAGTACACCTGTGATTCCATGGGAGATGGGTACCAGCTGAGAACAGCGGGGGCCAGAGTGTAAGCCCAGGAGCTGGGAGGCCTAGGTTTGAATCCCAGCTCTGCCACTTAACTGGCAATGTGACCTTAGACAAGTAATTTAACCTCTCTGTGCTGCAGCTTCTTCATCTGTACATGGATCAAGAGGCAGTTGTTAGAACTGAGCAAGGGCAAACTGCGTATTTCAGGATTAGAAAAGGTACGGGGCAGGGTATTATCCTTTCGGCTTACTTATTTAACCTATATGCTGGGAAATAATCTGAAACACCAGACTATATGAAGACTGTGGCATCAGGATTGGAGGAGGACTCATTAACAGCTTGCAATATATGCAGAAGACACAACCTTGCTTGCCAGAAATGAAGAGGACTTGAAGCACTTACTGATGAAGGTAAAAGGTTACAGCCTTCAGTATGAGTTATACCTCAGCATGAAGGAAACAAAAATCCTCACAACTGGACCAATAGACAACATCATGATAAATGGAGAAAAAAATGACGTTTTCAAGGATGTCATTCCACTTGGATCAACAATCAGCGTCCGTGGAAGCAGCAATCAAGAAATCAAACAACATACCGTATTTTTACACAAATAATGCACGCCTTCTATGTTTGTTTGCCAACCGCTCTCCCCTCTCCCTTCTACGAGGTATTTTCCTAAGCTCCAGCTGTGCAAATTTTTTTCACATGTTGCTATAAAAAAATTAGCATAGCGCACTTACTACCAAAATGCTTTGTGGAGGGAGAAAGCGGTTGGCAAGCAAATGTAGAAGACTCCTGTTATTTTCATAAAAATACGGTATTGCTTTGGGCAAATCTGCAGCAAAAGCCCTCTTTAAAATTTTAAAACGCAAATATGTCGCTGTAATGACTAAGGTGGGCCTGACTTAAGCCATGGTATTTTCAATCACCTTACATGCATGTGAAAGCTGGGCAACGAATAAGGAAGACTGAGGAAGAATTGAGACCTTTGAATTGTGTTGGCAAAGAATATTTAATGTACCATGGACTGCCAAAAGAACGAACAAATCTGTCTTGGAATAAGCACAGCTATACTGCTCCCTAGAAGTGAGGATGGCAAGACTTCATCTCACATACTTTGGACATGTTATCAGGAGGGATCAGTCCCTGGAGAAGGACATCACACCTGGTAAAGTAGAGGGTCAGTGAAAAAGAAGAAGACCCTCAATAAGATGGACTGACATGTGGCTGCAGGCTCAAGCATAACAAAGATCATGAGGATGGCGCAGGGCCAGGCAGTGTTTTGTTCTGTTGTACATAGAGTCACTATGACTCAGAACCCACTCAGCGACACCTAACAACAACAATACGCAAGTGACAGCTGGACAAGGAGTAAGGAAGACCGAAGAAGAATTGATGCCATTGAACTGTGGCTTTGGTGAAGATTATTGAGTATACCATGGACTGTCAAAATAACGAAAAATCAGTCTCAGAAGAAGTACAACCAGAATGCTCCGTAGAAGTGAGGATGGCGAGACTTCGCTTACTTCAGACACATCACCAGGGAAGACCGACTTCGTGTTTGGTAACGTAGAGGGTCAGTGAAAACGAGGGACACCTTCAGTGAAACGGACTGACAGAATAGCCTCAACAATGGGATCAAACGTACAAAGATCACAGAGATGGGGCAGGATCAGGCAACGCATCGTTTTGTTGTACATACGGTCGCCAGGAGTTGGAATCCACTCACCGGCAACCACCGTCACAACCAACGTTATTATAATTATTAGCTGCTATTGTAATACAGAAACTGAAGGGACTCTGTGGCTCCATCTCAATGTCTAACCACTATTGCTAGATAATTGAATTGACCACATTGAGGCCCACATTCTGGGTAGGGGTTTGTGAGAGTGGAACCTGTGCGTGTTGAGTGTGTGGGGGTTCTCACAGCAGGCTGTCATGCCGGTTTCAGAGGGCGCTAGAGTTGTCTGGCAGCTAGCTACACAGGCTCAAAGCATTTTCTTTTAAAATGTAAATATATGTTAACTATTAACTGGAATCTAATTGTGAAATTATACATTTTCACATCAAAGTTCACGGATAAGGAATTGTATAACAAGTAATATCCTTAAAAAATTGTCTGAGCATATTGTTGTGTGCCATCAGGTTGATTCCGACTCATAGCAACCCTGTAGGACAAAGTAGAATACCCCATAGGGTTTCCTAGGCTGTAATCTTTGAAGAAGCAGATTGCCACGTCTTTTTCCCATGGAGTGTCTGCTGGATTCGAACCAGCAACCTTGGATTAGCAGCCGAGCACTTAATCGTTGTGCCACCAGGGCTCCTCTGTTTAAGCATAACTCCAGGTATTTGACCAAAAAAAAAAAAAAAAATTGGTAGCTTAGGGTGTTCCGTTTCAGTACTTCCAGGGACTTGGATGGTTTTATGTTTGCCTATCTTGAGTAACCTTTATCAGGTGCCAGCTTTCACTTTACTTGGAGGTTATACCCAACTTGTTCCTTTGGAAAGTGTTTAAAGAAAACACATTTTATACAGGATAGAATTAAAGTTGCCATTTGAGCTGGAAAGTGCATGGATGTCATATTATTTCAGATCTGCATATTAAATGAGGCTCGGAGGGAACTCTGGGTAATGCTGGCCCCGCATTTGTCTGTCTGCCTCCTCCACGACTCGCGTGACCCTCTCGTTGCTCATGCGCAGTCCCTGCAGACGACAGAGCGTAGGAAGGTAGAGAAAATAAAAAATAAATCCCGGGTCAAATCAGTGCTATCGGGTTGGTTAAGAGAAATAGTTAAAAGTGAGGGGGTCACCCACCGAATGGGCCCTGAGGACCTTCAGGAGGGCTACCCTGGCTCAGGGCCCTGGTCTGACTCCAGTGGGGCTTTTTCTGCCTACAGGGGGTGTCAGGGATCCTTCAGGCTTCTCCGCCTTCAAAGGATTAGTCAGGAGTTAGCCCTAAAGGCCTCCGTTGCTATGAAACAATTGTTTATGTTTTGGAAGAACCTGGGAGCAGATGGTGTTTTGATAAAGACTCCACTCTGGGTTCCCACCAGAGAGACCCTGTTTATCCTGACCCGTGGGGTGACCAACAGGAGCAGGGACGCCTTTTCTGTCCCTCTTCGGTAAGGTAGCCACAACGAGCAGAACGTGGCACTGTTGGGTACTTTGGCAACTGAGGTAAAACGAACAGGCGTGCTCTGAAAGCAGGCACATTCGCTCCCTGAAGAGCTCACTGCTTCCAAATTATTCATTAGCCCGTTAGAGCCTGAATATGATGAATTATGGAAGAGGGTTTGCAGTTTCTGTTAAAACCAAGACCAACCATGTATCCTTGGATTTTGTTTTTATTGAGTTCCGTTAGTTCCAGGATAGAAACAGCATGACTGTACAGATTGAGTACACGGCACTGAAAGTACAACAGTTTGCTCAGCCTCATAAAGTTAGCGTGACATTAAATGGAATAGACACTTGTCTATAGCTGCACATCAGATATGACTTGATACTGAGGTGCTCTTATCTAGGGATTTTAAGGAGTATTTTCAGGGTTGGTAAAGACAGAGTGGGAGGGCAAAAATAAATGTAAAAAGCGTTGTGAGCTTAATAAAAGTTATTATAAAAAAAAAAAAAAATAGTAGGATATAAAAAAAAAAAAAAAAAAAAAGCGTTGTGAACTGGAATCTAGAAATCAAGACATTAGAAGGTCAGTAAAGGTTTGGAGGTCAGGGAAGGCTGTGTGTTTCCTATGAGGCGTAAGTGTACCCCGGCCATTAGTCAGTCACCTTTACCCCGTCCTTCCAAGGGGCGGCTGGAGGCCTGGCTGGGTATCTGTCTATCCCACAGCGAGTTGCTGAGAGCCTCTCATGGCTGAATGGTGGGAGAGAAACCCCAGCCTACCTCCTGAGTGCACGGAGCGCCCTGACAGGCTCACGCTGGCCCAGGGAAGCCAGGCAGAACAGCTTTCTCTCTCCCTCAGGATGTGGCCAGTGCAAGCGTTTTAAAATAACTCGACACCCCTGGTTTCAGGGTAACCACATTGGCTTATGTGGACGAAGCCTGTTACTTCCTTGGAGCGATGCTTCTTGTCATGTGCCATCTAGTCGATTCCGACTCACGGTGACCCTACAGGACAGAATAGAACTGCCCCATAAGGTTTCCTAGGCTGTAATCTTTATGGGAGCAGATCGCTAAGTCTTTTCTCCCACTGAGCGGCTGGTGGGTTTGAACCACAGAACTTTCTGTTAGCAGACGAGCACCTCACCATAGTGCCATTAGGGCTCCTTGGAGTGGTGCTGAGCTGCTGCTGCTGTTGCTAGGTGCCGCCGGCTTGGTTCCGACCCATAGCCACCCTGTGTACTGCAGAACGAAACACTGCCTGGCCCTGCACCATCCTCACAACTGTTGCTGTGTTTGAGCCCATTGTTGCAGCCACTGGGGTGGTCTATCTCATTGAAGGTCTTCCACTTTTTCACTGACCCTCCACTTTACCAAGCGTGACGTTTTTACAAGGGATGGTGCTAAACCTGCAAAATTCTAAGTCTCAGAATCTCAGAGTTATAGAGAAACTTGGAAGTCCAGCCAGTACCCATTCCATGCTTGCTCGCATCCCCACTCTGTACCCTCCCTAGTGGGCACCCAGCCTCTGCTTGCACCCCTCCTCCTTATCAGGGCAGCCTGCTCAGTCCCCAGCAGCTCCGTGACATAATGCCGCCTTACACCTGTACGTCTCCCCAGGTTCCTGAGCTCCAGTCAGCCTCCCTTTGGTGCAAGCCTCATGAGGGCAGGAGCTGACTGTGTCTCCCAGCCTGTGTCTTTACCTAGCGGAGTGCCTGGCCCTAACAGGTGCTTATTAAATATTTTTAAAATTTCTCTCTAAATTGGTTCTTTCCGTTGAGCTCCTACAAATGAGTTCTTCTAGTATTTGAAGATAACTTTCTAGGCCAACATGTGTCCCACATCTTTCAAACCCTCCTCCTCTGATGTGACTTCACGTCTCTTCATCGTCCTGGTCTCTCTTCTCTGAGCAGGGTCTGGGTTGTCTCTGTTCCTTCAAGCAGAGCCGGTATGTAGCGCTAGTCAGCAGCCACCGAGGGCACATGACTGGCCTGGTCAGCTTCCAGCTGGAATCCAGATACGCCTCGTTCACCGCATTTTCCTTCCTGGGAGAGCAGGCGCATGTAATGAGATTCGTCCTTAATGACTTCTTGCCAGAGAAGGCAGAAGCCACATTTAGAAGTCCTGCCTTCTCTCGATTAGCCATATAAAATCATATCATCTGCTTCAAAAAGCAGGTTTGTCTCTCTGCCCCCTCCACCCCTTTTTTTTCTGACGGGAAGAGTATATTTGTTCTTAAGATTTTTTTTCCAGATCTTAGCCTGTTTGGGTCCCTGGCCTGTTTGTCCTTCCAGGTGCCTGCTGCCCTCTTCCGGTCGTCTGGTTACAGGCCCCGCAGCCGCCTGGGCCTCCCTCCTGTTCTGTGACTTCTCAGCACCCCAGAGCTTGCTTCCTCCCTGCTCCTGTCTTCCTCTCTGGAGGGAGCCGGCTGGGACCTAAAGCATCTGCACTCTCCAGTCGCCTTTCCTTTCCTCACCCTCAAACCCTGGAGTCCGCCTCTCTCCTCCAAACTTGAAACCTGCCTTATAAGGAGTATGCTGGTTTTCCACCCGGAGTTGGCGAGAATTCTTAGACAGCATGACCATTTTATATTAAGGCTCCTGGCACTTCCACCTCACCTACCAATCTCTGTCCTATCCCCCGCAGTCCCTGCTGCTCTCTGTCAAAGGTTTTTCTCTAAGCATGCAGGACAGAAAGCGGCCGTTGCGCTCTGCTCTCTGGGTTAACACCCTGCCCAGTGATGCTCAGCTAACGCAGGGTAAACTGACCAGCCGGCCGGCACCCACTCTGAGACCCTTACAGAAAGCCCGGTTACTTCAAGCTCTAGACTGAAGGCGTCTGTGAATGGTCCGGTGATCAGCAATCTGCCCCTTTGTGTCTGACTCTACCAGGAGGGTGATAAGCATCGTTGACATTAAATGGTAGCTGTCGTTATGATTGATGCCTTAAGCCACGCTAACGTGGAGCGTATCATCAGCGATAAGCTCCTTGAATGGCATCAGCTCTCCAGGTGCAGCAGCGTTACCTGTCACTACCTAGGAAATCCCATGGGGTGGTTCCACTCTGTCATGTAGGGTCACTATGAGTTGGAATCAACTTGACGGCACACAACAACAACAGTTAGGTAGAATCAGACCTGAAAAAAATGAAATGTGTAAATCTATGTTGAAGAGCACTTAAAGATGTCACATGTTGCCTGGATAGGCTAGGTTAGGCCCAAATCTCAAAGGTTTCACACAACAGCGGTTTGTTTCTTGCTCACGTAAAGTCTGCTATGGGTCCAGGTGATTGTCCAGAGCACCTGTCCTCCACGTGGCACCTCAGTTGTACAGGCTGGTGGAGGTTTAACCTGGCTGAGGCTGCACCATCTGGAAAATATGTTCCGTACGGCAAGAGATGAGACGGCTGGGCAAGTTGAGCACTGGTACTTTAAAGGCTTTGGAAATGACATACCTTGTTTCTGCTCCTGTTTCATTGGCCAGTTCTAGTCACGTGGCCACCCCTAACTTGAAGGGGTCAGGCAAGTGCAGTTCCCAGGTACCCAGAAGTGGAGGAGAACTGGGTGAACATCTGTGAAGCCTTCCACCACCACAGCATCCTACTCTTTTTCATGCAGGTACTTTGATGAGCCGATGGAGTTACTGAGCGGTTCTTTTTCCAGCTGGGATGACAGTTCAGATTCCTATTGGAAAAAAGAGGCCATCAAGGATACTGACACAATTCTGAGAACTGCAGGCTATGCAGACAGGTATGGATAGTGAAGCTATGGGTTGTAAAAAGTGAATCTGTGCATCTCTATGAAAAAAATTAGTGCTGTGTGACCTGAAAACCTTTCTAAGACTAGAAAATGGTTTTGTTGTACTAATTCAGGAACATTCTTTTTATTTTACACGCGTGTTTCTAAATCAGAGGGTGTACATCCAAATCAGCTGGGGACCTTTGAAAAAACAAGTATGCATCGGCCTTTCCCTGGAGAGTCTGATTCCGCAGGTCAAGGGTGACCGAGACCAGGAATGTGTCACTCACCCTCCCCCGTTTTTGTTTTTAATGATATTATGTTTTTGGTGAAAGTTTACAGCAAATTAGGTTCCCATTTGACAGTTTCTACACAAATTGTTTAGTGACATTAGTTACATTTTTCACAAAGTGTCAACATTTCTCTTCAATTGCATTCTGGTTGTTCCATTTCCAATATTCTAGTTTCCCTGCCCTCTTATCTTCTTATCTTTGCTTTAGAGTGATTATTGACCTTTTGGCCTCGTATAGATGTTTTTGCTAGAGCACCATACTCGTGGGTAATATCTTTTATTTTGTGTACCAATTGGTTATTTCACTAAAAGGTGACCTCAGGGATTAGTTTCAGTTCAAGGTTTAAATAGTCTCTCAGAGCGATAGTCTCAGCGAGTCCTCTAGTCTCAACTGGTCTAGTAAGTCTGGACTCTTTAAGATTTTGAGTTCTGTTCCCTGTTTTACTACTGTTCTATCAAGTCGTATCTATTGTGACCCTGTAGTGATAGCTGGGCACTGTCTAGTTCTTCTGGTCTCAGGATAGATGAAGCCGTGGCATGTATAGGCCGTTAGTGCTGTAGACTAGTTTCTTCTGTTATTGTTGTTAGGTGCCATCAAGTCAGTTCTGACTCACAGTGACTCTGTACAAGAGACCTAAACTTTGCCCAGTCCTGTGCCATCCTCACAATCTTTGCTATGTTTGAGCCCATTGTCACAGCCACTGTCATCCATCTCATTGAGGTCTTCCTCTTTTTTGCCGACCCTCTACTTTACCAAGCATGATGTCCTTCTCCAGGGACTGATCCCTCCTGATAACATATCCACGGTATGTAAGGTGAAGCCTTGCTGGCCTCGCTTCTAAGGAGCACCCTGGCTGTACTTCTTCCAAGGCAGATTTGTTCGTTTTTCTGGGAGTCCGTTAGTATATTCAATATTCTTTGCCAACACCATAATTCAAAGGTGTCAGTTCTTCTCCGGTCTTCCTTATTTGTTGTTTAGCTTTCATGTGCACGTGAGGCGACTGAAAACATCACGACTTGGGTCAGGGGCACCTTAGTCCTCAAAGTGACATCTTTGTTTTTAACACTTGAAAGAAGACCTTTGCAGCAGATTTGCCCAATATAATACATCATTTGATTTCTTGACTGCTGCTTCCATGGGCATTGATTGTGGATTCAAGTAAAATGAAATCCTTGACAACTTCAATTTTTTCTCCACTTATAATGAAGTTGCTTATTGGTCCAGTTGAGAATTTTTGTTTTCTGTATGTTGAGGTGTAATCCATACTGAAGGCTGTGGTCTTCGATCTTCATCAGTAAGTGCTTCAAGTCCTCTTCCCTTTCGGCAAGCAAGGTTGTGTCATTTGCATATTGCACGTTGTTAATGAGTCTTCCTCCAACACTGGTGCCACGTTCTTCTTCATATAGTCCAGCTTTTCGGATTATTTGTTCAGCACACGGATTGAATAAGTATGGCGAAAGGATACAGCCCTAGCACACACCGTTCCTGATGTTAAACCATGCAGCATCTCCTTGTTCTGTTCAAATGACTGTCTGCTGGCCTATGTACAAGTTCCGCGTGAACACAATTAAGTGTTCTGGAATTCCCATTCTTTGCAATGTTATCCATAATTTGTTATGATTCACACAGTCGAATACATTTGCATAGTCAATAAGACACAGGTAAACATCTTTCTGGTATTCTCTGCTGTCAGCCAGGATCCATCTGACATTAGCAGTGTTATCCCTCATTCCACATCCTCTTCTGAGTCCAGCTTGAATTTCTGGCAGTTCCCTGTTGACGTACTGCAGCAACCATTTTTGAATTTTCTTCAGCAAAATTTTATTTCCATGTGATATTAATGATATTGTTCAATAATTTCCGCATTCTATTGGATCACCTTTCTTTGGAATAGGCATAAATATGGATCTCTTCCAGTAATTTTGTCGGCTAGCTGTCTTCCAAATTTCCTGGCATAGATGAGTGAGTGCTTCCAGTGCTGCACCCATTTCTTGATACATCTCGGTTGGTATCCCATCAATTCCCGGAGCCTTGTTTTTTGTCAGTGCTTTCAGTGCAGCTTGGACCTCTCCCTTCAGTACCATCAGCTCTGGATCATATGCTAATTCCTGAAATGGTTGGATGTCGACCGCTGCTTCTTGGTACAGTGACTCTGTGCGTTCCTTCCATCTTCTGATGCTTCCTGTGTTTTTGGATATTTGGCCCATAAAATCCTTCAGTATTGCAACTCGAAGTTTGAATTTTTTCTTTGGTTCTTTCAACTTGAGTAACGCCAAGCATGTTCTTCCCTTTTGGTTTTCAAACTCTAGGTCTTTGCACGTTTCATTATAATACTTTGCTTTGTCTTCTTGAGCTGCCCTTTGAAATCTTCTGTTCAGCTCTTTGACTTCATCATGTCTTTTAGCTTTAGCTACTCAGTCTCCAAGAGCAACTTTCTGAGTCTCTTCTGACATCCATTTTGGTATTTTCTTTCTTTCCTGTCTTTTTAATGACCTCTTGCTTTCTTCTTGTATGAAGTCCTTGATGTCATCTCACAACTCGTCTGGTCTTCAGTCATTAGTGTTCAGTGCATCAAATCTGTTCTTGAAATGGTCCCTAAATTCAGGTGGGATATAATCAAGCTCGTACTTTGGCTGTGGGTACAGGTGATTCTCCAGAGCACTTTGATTGTCCAGGCTGTTGGGTATTTAACCTACTCTCCCTATTTTAAGTTATTATTTACATAGAGTAAAATTTCTCTCTTTTAGGGTACAATACTGCAAGTTTTGACAGACATACACAATTGAGTAAGTCCCACCAAAATCAAGATACAGAATATTTCCATCACCCCCCAGATTTCCCTGTGCTACTCCGTAGTCAGTACCCCCCACGCCAGCCCCAGCCCCTGGCAACTTCTGGTCTGTTTTCTGGCCTTAGAATTTTGCCTTTTCCTGAGTGTCATATAAATGGAATCATACGTTAAGTGGCCTTTTGAATTTGGCCTTTCTTAGCTTTTCATGGTGTATTTGAGATTCATCCATGTTGTTGTGTTCATTTCTTTTTATTGTTGAGTTTATCCATTTACCTGCTGAAGGACATCTGGGATGTCTCCAGTTTTGGGGGCATTACGAATAAAGCTATAATAAATATTAATATACGGGATTTTGTGTAAACATAAATGTTCTTTCTCTTGAGTAAATACCTCGGAGTGGGACTGCTGGGTGCATATGTTTAACTTTATAAGAAACTGCCGAACTATTTCCCGAAGGAGCCGTGGCATTTTGCATCCCCACCAGCAATGTATGGAGTTGCGGTTGCTGCACAGCCCCGCCAGCACGTGGTGTTGTCCTGAGAAGTGTGTACTTGTTCCTCAGTCATGTATCTCATGATTGTATCTCATGGTTTAAATTTGCATTTTCCTAATGACTCATTATGTTGAGCATCTTTTCATGAGCTTTTTTTGTCATCTGTATGTCTTCTTTGGCGAAGAGTTCTTTTCCCATTTTTTGTTGTTGTTGTTGTCTTATTGAGTTTTGAGAGTTCTGTGCATATCCTGGATCCAGGTGCTTTATCAGATAGGTGGTTTGCAAGTGTTTTCTCACAGTCTGCCTTCTTTTGAATTGAGTATTATTTATAATTCCACTTACCTCTACTCTCAGCTTATTATTTATATACTTTTTAAAAAACTTTCAGTGGTTCCCCTAGGATTTACAATATATATTTTGATTTATTAAAATCTCCTTTCAAGTAATATTATACCACTTCACATGCAGTGTAAGGCCCTTACTACAGTGTACGTCTAGTTCTTCTCTCCCACTTTAGTGTTAATGTTGTCATACATTTTGCTTCTTTATTTTTCTAAACTTTTTTTTAATTGTACTTTAGATGAAGGTTTACAGAGCAAACAAGTTTCTCATTAAACAATATACTATTGTTCTGTGACATTGGTTGCCAATCCCACAACACGTCAGCACTCTCACCTTCTCGACCTTGAGTTCCCCATTACTGGCTTTCCTGTCTCTTCCTGCCTTCTAGTCCTTGTCCCTGGGCTGGTGTGCCCATTTAGTCTCATTTTGTTTTATGGCCCTGTCTAGTCTTTGGCTAAAGGGTGAACCTCAAGAGTGACTTCATTACTGAGCTAAAAGGGTGTCCGGGAGCCATACTCTCAGGGTACATTTAGCTTTTGTATATACTATAACACAGGATATGTTGCTACTATTTTTTGATAGGTATCTTTTCGGGGAATTAAAAGTCAGAAAGATTAACTTATCTTCATTTATGCCATTTCCTGTGCTTTTCATTTCTTTGTGTAGATCAAAGTTTCTATCTGATATCATATTCCTCATACTTGAAGAAATTCCTTGTAGTGGAGGTCCATTGACAATGAATTCTCTTAGTTTTGGTTTATTTGAAAAAGTCTTTATTTTTCCTTCATTTTTTAAAGATATTTTCACTGGGTATTGAATTCTGGGTTGGCAGTTTATCTTTCTGCATTTTAAAGATGTTGCCCCTTTGTCTTCTGGTTTGCATAGTTTCTAACGATAAGTCTGCTGTAATTCTTATCTTTGTTCCTCTGCATGTAATGGGTCAGTTCCCCGCCCCCCCACCCCGCCCCGCTGTCAAGATTTTCTTTGTCATTGACTTTCAGCAGTTTGAATATGGTATGTCTTGGGGCAGGGGGTGTCACAGGAGACTAGTATTTATCTTGCTTGATGTTCTTTGAGCTCTTTGGATATGTGTCTGCCATTAATTTTGGGAAGTTTTCAGCCATTATTTCTTCAGATGTTTCCTCTGCCCCATTCTCTCTCATTTCCTTCTGGGATTCCAATTATACTTAGGTTATGCCATTTGATACTGACCAATCATTCTTGGATGTTATGTTGTTTTAATTTAATTTTTGTTTTTCACTCTTTATTTCTCTTTGTGTTTCAGTTTGTGTAATTTTTATTTATCTATTTTTAAGTTCATTGATTCTTCCCTCAGTGTGCTGAGTCTACTGATGAGTCCCTTGAAGACATTCTTTATCTCTGTTACCATGTTTTTAATTTCTAGTATTTTCATTTGATACTTTATTATAATTTCCATCTCTCTGCCGAAATTACTCATTTGACCATGCATGTTGTTCACCTTTTCCACTAGAGATTTTAACATATTAATTAATTTTAAATTCTCTGTCTGATGGTTCCAATATCCATGTCATATCTTAGTTGACTTTTGACCATGTGTTGTTTTTTCCTGATTTTTTTGCAGGCTTTGTAATTTTTTCTAAAAGCAGCATCTTATGTTGGTCAGTAGTTGTTGTTGTTAGGTGCTGTCAAGTCAGTACCAACTCATAGCAACCCAATGTACAACAGGGTGAAACACCGCCTAGTCCTGTACCATCCTCATAATTGTTGTTATGGCTGAGCCCATTGTTACAGCCACTGTGTCAGTCCATCTCACAGGTCAGTAGAGACTGATGCAAATAATATGTGTGCCTGAAAATTGGCACGTTTGTGTTTTCCTAGATCTTTAGGGAGATTGAGTCAATCTAGTCAGGAATTAAGCTGGTTTTGTATTTGCAGTGGTTGTCCTCAGAGCAGGTTTAAATCCCTCTAGCATTTCTTATGAATGGGTGGGGCTGGTTTGCCAGAGAGTTTTTCTTAATCTATGCCCTGCCCTGAGTTTAAGGTCTTCCCTTTGCTCCTGCACCACAGAGAAGGTTTCTTTCCACACTCTTGACCCTCCTCTAGTCCGAGATTGCTGTTACTTGTTGCTTGTTGTCATGGTGGAGATGGTGGTGCACTCTTTTGTCTCATTTAGTCTTAGGCAAGCCCTGCATCCGCTGATTTTGGGAGTGAGGGGGAGTGATTCTGCTCCAGTACCCCAGGAGACCTCTGATAGTCTGGGCCTAGGACTTACTCCTTCATCTCCACTATGAATAGACAGTTGTCTATTTGTTTCCTCCACTCACAGTGGGTCTTCTCCATGCCCACAGCAACTGCTGTTCCCTTCTTCCAGGCCTACACTGGGAGAAGAGCTTGCATGTAAGTGGGAATTTCCCTGTGTCTGAGGCCCCCAGGAGTGATACCCCCTCACAGTAGTCCATACGTGGCCTCTAGCCATTACTTAAAACATTTAGCTGAATTCTTACCAGCTTGTATGGAGTCCGGCACCTACCCCTGGTAAGCAAGTGCCCACATCCCATCTCTCCTTGGAAGCGTCATTCTTCCCGTAGATTTTGGGCAGTTGGTTGGCCTGCAACCTCAGCTTTCTGATCAGATTCAAGAAAATTTGTGATTTTGCAGATATTTGGCATGTTTTTCTTGTAGGTGTGGAGCAACATTCTTTCCACACCTTCTTTCATTTGTTTTAAAAGTTCCACAGGCTATCATGTGCACCCCTAGCTGGGAGACATTATTTAAATGGAATCAACTAGATGGTAGGCACGGCAAAGAACTGTATAATTTATTGTCCAAACCAGGGAACTTTGAAAGTGTAAGGGGGCACCACTAATACATTGGGACAAGAGGTGTAGCCTGGGATCATGCCAGATAACTGGGATTTATGGTTACCCTGCTCATTTTATGTCATACGTGTAGAGCAGTGTCCTAGGTATATTACAAACGTGTGTTCAGTACTTACCAACTGACCCGTGGAGCTGGAATTTAAAATAGCAGACTCATTTGGAACAGGAAAATTCCTTTAAATATTGTGTGGTTTATCAATTTTTTATTAGAATATTCAGGCTTTTAGAAAAAAAAAAAGTACCCTTAAATCTTTTTACAAAATGACTGCTGTCGATTTTTTAAAAAACAAAGTGGCACATGTTTATATCATAAATGAGAAGAGCATTTGCCTCACCTCAAGTCAGTTGAACCCATTCTGGCTGTTTTCACTTGTAGACCTACTGCTCGCCGCAAGCCAGACTATGAGCCAGTTGAAAACACTGATGAGGCGCAGAAGAAGTTTGGCAACGTCAAAGCAATCTCTTCAGATATGTACTTCGGAAGACAAGCACAGGCTGATGTAAGGGTTCTACATGGGCCCCCGCAGAGTGGGAAGCAGGCACAGGCGTGGGGGTAGAGGGGCCATGGAAGGAGGTGTTGCTGACTGAGAAAAGACTGAGCTTGTGGGGCTGGTGCCTCGGCCCTGGCCCAAGATTGTTGGGGCCAGGCCTTGAACCCAGATCTACGTGATCACCTGCTCGGGCATGCTGGCTCGGCTGGAGGAGTGGTTGGAAGGCAGGGGCCGTGCCCACATTTCTCTTATTGCTCACACGGTATTTGGATAGCCATTCACATGCTATCTTTTGAGTGAATTTCAGATAACTCTTGATACAGCTATAATTTATTATTTAATGATTTTTAACCATAGTTAAATGAAGTATGTGTACATGTTTTGGGGAGTAGGTATATTTATTTTAAGGTTGCTGCCTCTTTTCTCAGCAATGTTAATGAGCTCATCTTAGTGGAGTCTCCTTAAGTGGGAAGACTCAGATGGAAGTGGAAGGTGGGGTTTCCCTATCATTACCTGTTGCCGTCGAGTCCATTCATATCGACCATATAGGACAGAGTAAAACTGCCCCATAGGTCTCCCAAGGAACGGCTAGTGGATTCGAACTGCCGACCTTTTGGTTAGCAGCCGAGCTCTTAACCACTGTGCCACCAGGTCTCCTCCCTCTCATTGGAAGGGCTGATCTGCTTACCTAAGCTCTTGGAGTTAAGAGCTATTGCGGGGCTTCTTGGACTAGTCAGAATTTTTTCCTAAAGTCTACTGATTTTGTTTGCAGCCATAGAATATTCACCATCATTTCGAGGGTATTCAGAGTTGCCCCCTCCACCCACACACCTGTGCTCTGTTGCAGGGACTGCCCACCCCCTACCCCTGCCTAGCAAAGGGTGTTCTAGCTCCTGCTGAAGGCAGGTCCTGCGCCACTGCCCAATCTCAGCCCACTTCTCCTGCACCAGTACCTTGTGGGGTCAGCCGTTCCCTCCTTTTCTTCTGGCTCCTTTTGCACCATCCAAAGAATCTCCCTTATTAAAAAAAACCAACACGTGAAACCCACCTATGACCCTCTGAGCTACCTCTCTTTCTGATCCCCTTCCCAGCCACATTCCTCAGAAGAGTTCTCAGAGTACCTGGCTTCCTTGTCCTCACCTCCCACCGTCTGCCCCAGACCCCCTGAGGCTGCCTTTGCAGGCTCACCAGGGACCAGTCAGTTCGCAAATCCAGTGCATCCCCTGGTCGTCATCTTCCTGGGTCTCTCCATAGCTTCTGATGTACTCACTAGCCCCTCCTTGAGGTATTCTGTACCCTTGACTTAATTACTCTCTTTCTGGGTTCTAATAATAATAACATTAACTCTTACATGGACTCACACTGTGCCAGGCACTGTTCTAAGTGTTCTGCGTTTATTAACTCGTCGTTGTTATCCTCACAACAGCCCTGGAAGCCAGGTCCTATTATTATCCTGATTTTACAGATGATGAGACAATAAGCTACTTGCCAAGTTTACGCAGACAGGAAATGACAGAGCCAGGGTGTGAGCCCACACAATCTCGTGTAATGGACCCTGCCTCCCCAGCCGCCTCCCCATCCCTCAGCCTCACTGCTTCTGCCTCAGCCCAGCCCTTGTCAGGGTTCTCTGCTGACCTCCCTGCCTGTCTTCTTCAGCCCTGCCCAGCTTGAGCACGTGTCCCCTTCCCTCCCACCAGGCTCCCCAGTCCTGTGTGCATCTTTCCCTCTACTGGGACAGCCTTCCCTACCCCCACCCTACACTGGCCTGGTGAGCACCTCTTCCTCCCTTGATTCAGCGTGGCGACGCCTTTCTCAAGCCCCTGGGGGAGAGAGAGTTTCTCCATCTTTGTGTCTGTGCTGTTCTCCCCAGCTGCCCTCAGGGGAACATCCTGATACTTCAGGGTCTATATTTGGTGTGTGTCTGTCTTCAGTGGCAGCGACTGGCACTCATTCATGTCTCTGTCTCCGTCCAGCATCCACCAGCTGTGTGTGGCATAAGTGGATCAGTCTTTGTAAAGCACCTGTCTGCACGCGAAGTCCAGAGCTCTAGCAGGGTCCATCTTAACAAAGGCACCCTGCCACACTCCTCGTTTTTATCTTCTAAGCAGATTGAACCCTTGGAGTTTTCTGTGCCTCTCTGGTTCCTCTCTGCCTTTATCCTCCTGCTTCAGAAGGCCGTGTGCCTCTTTCGTTCCCTCTGTTTTCTTCAGATGTCACCTGGGAAGTCTTACCATTCCCAAGGGTAGTTCACGTGAAACCAAACATCGGGCTTACCACTGTGGGGTTTACATCACACCATGGCTAATCCATGGCTCTCCTCTGCCCCCCTGCTGGGCCAGGAGACGGGGGTGGCAGTCTCCCCCTCCGTGCCTCTCGCGCTGTCATGGTGTGCGGGCACAGCAGGGACCTGATGAATGGAGGTATGGCCCGCTCTCCACAGGAGGCCACAGGGAGGCAGCGAGGGTCTGCTACCTGCCAGTGAGGAGATGGAAGAGCAGAGGACCCCCCCACCCAAAAATTCTGGGGTGTTGTAAGGAGACGAGGATCCTGGATTTCGAAGGATCCCCACAAAGTCGCTTGAAATTGAACATCACGGCTTTAAGCTCCCTCTCTCTACAACCTGATTTTGAATCTTAGGAAAGCTTAACAGCCCCAGGACTTAAATAGGAAAGAAAGCATTTCTGTTTTCAGAGGCAGGCCTCGCCCTCGCAGAGGACAGGGATCTGATATGTCTAATCGGGTGCACTCCGAAATCCACCTTGGTTTAGAGTTGATGACGTTCAGTTCAGTTCAGGTATCGGAGGAGAGCTTGGAGCGGCCTTGCTGGCCAGCTGGAATCTAAGCCCCGCTACAGAGGTGTTCTCCACCCCTCCTCTGGCTTTTCCCTGGCGCTGACTGTTGTCAGCCATGATGCTGGGTGTCCGTCTGTCTGCCCAAGCCTGCCTCCCTGGCAGACGTGATCTTCGTAAAGGCAGGGCCTCGGTCGGTGCTCTCCCCCACCCCAGGGCCCCGCGTGGGGTGGCCCCGAGTCACTGTTGAAGACGGGGGCCTGACGGGCGGGGGGGGGGGGCAAGCACAATTCCAGTTACAGCTCTTCTGTGATCCTTTTTGCAAAACCGCGCACGATGTTTGGAGCATAATGTTTCCTTATGCTTATCTTCTCTAGTATGAAACCAGGGCTCGGCTAGAGAGGCTTTCGGCGAGTTCCTCCATAAGCTCAGCTGACCTGTTTGAGGAGCAGAGGAAGCAGCCGTCAGGTGAGGGGAGACGGGAGCGGGAGGAGGACGTGGCGGTCGGACGGAGGATCTGAGGAGAGCTGACCCTCATGTCCACGGCACGAATGTGTTTCCTCCGGATAGGCCTTTTACTCTTCCCAGCTACGCTTCAGCGAGCGTTCTCTGCAGCTCTCTTCCCCCCGCTGTGAGTCAGGTTGACAGGATTCGTTGTTCAGGCCTTACATGTGAGGAGACTAGGTCCTGAAGCGACAGCCCCAGGGTTATGCGGAGCCCCCTTCCTGAAGCAGTGTCGTGGCTGAGTATTTTCCGGTACGATGTGAAGGCAGAGCCTAGGACACTGCTCTCTCCACCCTGGAAGTGGCCGGCTGGGGCACCCGAGTGACACGAACCGCTCTCTAGCTGTGAGACTGAATCCTTCATGCCACTGTTAGCTTCAGTCTGCTCCTCTGTAAAGGGGGTGAGCAATCCCACCTCCTGAGGCTGTAATGAGGCTTGAAGGAGATGCTGTGTATAGCCTGCCCAGCACAGGTCTGGCCGTGGCACGTGCTTAGCAAACGTGCATTGAGTGAGAACTCTTAGCCAGTGGGCAGGCAGAAGCAGAGCAGCAGCGGTGACCATCAGTGTCAGTCCCCCAGGGAGGACAGAGCATTGGGCTTAGGGAATGTGCAGGTGGGAGAGGAACTTCCTGTCTCCTCATCCCTCTTTAGGATCCACACCTCAGAGGAGAGATGTCTGGTAGTCTTGGGGCTGGAGCTGGGGGCTACGGTGGCGCTTACCACACAGTGGCAGGCTGAGGGGTAGGATGGGACAGCCCCATGAGCCCCCGGGAGTGACCTCATCACACAGGCCCGTCACCGCTACCCAGAACCATGTCACCCTCCATCCTTACTTTCTGTTACCTCTGAGCCTCAAGAAAGGCTTGCTCTAGTTTCCGAATCTGGCCTCAGCTGGGCTGCAGGTTTAAGGGAAGGGCTGTGTGAGGCCGTTCAGGAACCCAGTTATCAACAGGAAAGCCTGAGGGGAGGAGGGACCTCAGGGGACAAGAGCCAGGCATTGAAGGCCCAGTGTTGTCTACACCCCCATTTCCAGCCTTAGAGGAGCTGGGCATGGGTGCTTCTGGAAGGGGGTTGAGTCACGGAGTGGCCAACATGGGTGAGTCCAAAGGGAGACAGCTCAACAGAGAAGGTCATGGGGCACATGCTGAGTGGCTGGACCTCTGTGTTGTCTGGGGGGTGTTAGAAGACCCTGGTGGACCTCAGTGTGCAGTGGCCCCTGCCAGGTTGCTACACTGCAGTGGACAGGGTGTCCTAGCCACGCAGTGTCTGGGGAACAAGGTGTATGCTGGCAGAGTGGCCCACAGTGTGGTCAGCCAGTGTCCTGAGAGATACTTCAGGAGCTGGGGACCAAGGCCAGAGTGGGCAAGCCCAGTGTGTCTGAAACTGAGGTGGTGGTGGGCAGGGGCAAGGCTGCCACGGCCTAGGGCAGAGGATACAGCCAAGAGCTGGGTGGCCATGGAGGTGCTCTCTGGGCAGGGAGGGCTCCTGCCCTCAGCTGGCCAGGTTTCTGCCAGCGATTTCCTGGCACGGGTTCTGGGTGGGGCCGAGGGTTCACAGGCTTCTGTTACCATCTCTGAACTTCCGGTGTCCTGGCCTTTTGTCAGGCAACTTCCTTTTGTGACCAACCCCTTTGAGGGTTCTCAGGAATCCTGTCTCTGCTGCCCCCCTACCCCGGATCAGCGTGGGGCCACCTGCCAGAGCCCTGGCAGTTTGGCAGGTCAGTCCAGGGGACCAGGATTGTTAAAAAATCACCTACTGGCAATGTGTGGTTTTATCATTCAGTTGCTGGAAGTTTCACCCTGAAACATTGCTGTCTTGTTTTAAAAAACTTTCCAGTTGTTGAAGGAAAACTGTGGCCAGCCTGTGTTCCTATCCCCTTTCGTGAAGAAAAGTCCAGTAATTTTTCTGACCCTGTGTGGGTCCCAGGCAAACTCTGGTCCGTGGGAATGTGTGGCCATAGTAAGGGTGCACACTGGGGAGCCAGGCCACCCAGAGATTTCACACCCCTTCCCCAGCCGGCCCGTCCACTGCCTGCAAAGCTCACTCCCTCCCTCTCCTCCGTCCCAAACCAAAATAGTCCAGACCGTGATGACCCTCGTTCTGCATCTTCCATCAAGCTCATCATAAAGATGCCTTCTAATAACCTCCTAAATGTCAGTGCATCGAACAACTGTTATTAAATATTTACTGTTTATTTAGAGTGCATTTCAGTGAAGAGTAAAAGGTGGTTTTAAGAAACTGTTCTGTGTCCCATCTGTGAAGTATCACTGTCATCACAGATTGTAGTATTGTTAGTGGGAGTCCAGTCGGCTCCTCTGATGGCTTTATAAGTAGTCTGTAATTATATCACAGCTTTATAATTACTTGGGGGAGAAAAGAAAATACTTCTAAATTTGAAATGCCTCCCGGTGAAGTGAAATGCCTTCTGGGGATGTGGCTTAACCCAGGAGTCCTGTGGCTAAAGAGACAGCAGTTTGTAGATCAACCAAGTAAGTACGCAGGGCCCAGCATGTGGCATGGGTAGTGACAGCCTTGGCTTGGCTGTTGCGTAGTTAAACATTGGCCTCCTGAGAACTGGAGGATGCTAGAGGTGTTCTTCCTGTCTCTTCTCTCCTCCCTTGCCCATTTATTTCCCTGTCTGCCACTTCAGTTTACCTTTAAGAGAAGGGTAAAAAAAAAAATTTTTTTTTTGGGTGGCGAGAACTCAGCCCAAGTTCTCAGAAGCTTTAAAAATCTCTGGGGTGGTCATGTCAGCCCCAGTCACTCTGTTTATCTTTTTAAAGACCTTCAATGTTGCTTCTAATTACCACAGTCATACACACTGTAGACATTTTAGTGTATACATTTTTCATCCTGCCTTTTTAGAAAAATAGTATTTTACTATGTTTTTCGTGAAAATTTACACAGTAAGTTAGGTTCCTGTCTTTGTTCTCTAGGGCTGGTGTAACAGAAATACCACAAGTGGATGGCTTTAACAAACAAATTTGTTAATTTTCACACAGTTTAGGAGGCTAGAAGCCCCAGTTCAGAGTGCTGGCTCTAGGGGAACGGCTTTCTCTCTCTGTGGGCTCTTCAGCTTCTTCTTCCTGGTTCCTTGGAAATCTCCAGGTGGCTTGCATCTGTCTTCCCCCATCTCACTTTGCCTAATCTGCTCTTTTTATCTCTTGCAAGAGATTAACTCAAGACACACCCTACACTAATCCTGCCTCATTAACATAACAGAATACTCATTCCCAAAGGGGTTTATAACCACAGGCATAGAGGTTAGGATTTAGAACACATATTTGGGGGGATATAATTCAATCCATAACAGTTCCCGTTTGACAATTTTGTTACAAATTGTTCAGTGACATTGGTTACACTTTTCACAGTGTGTCAACATTCTCTTTTAATTGCGTTCTGGTTATTCTGTTTCCAGTACACTAGTTTCCCAGCCCCCCTTATTGCTTTAGAGTGACCATTGACCTTTTGGTCTCATATAGATGGTTTTTTACTGGAGCACCATACTCACAGGTCATATCCTTTGTGTGCTACTCTGTTATTTCACTAAAAGGTGATCTCAGGAGATAGTTGCAGTTAGAGGTTTAAAGAGTATTTTAGGGAGATAGTCTCAAGGAGGCCTCTGGTCCCAATTGGTCCAGTAAGTCTGGTCTTTGCAAGAATTTGAGTTTTGTTCTGCATTTTTCCCCTTCTAGCAGGGTCCATCTGTGGTGGCCCTGATCAGAATGGCCGTTAGTGGTAGCCGGGCACCATTTAGTTCTTCTGGTCTCAGGGTAGATGAGTCCATGGCTCTTATAGGCTATTAGCCCTATAGGCTAGTTTCTTCTCTGAGAATTTGTTTCCTTTTTTCTCTTTTGCTCCTGATGAGTAGAGACCAGTAGTTGTACCTTAGATGGCTGCTCACAAGGTTTTAAGACCCCAGATGCTACTCACCTCACTGGGATGCAGGACATGAACTCTGTGAACTGTATTGTGCCAGTTGACAGACTCGTGCTTGAGACTAAGGTCCTACACCTTCAAGCCTAGACACCCAATCTCATGAGGTGTTTGGTGTGTCTGAGAAGTGTCTTTAATTGTGTCCTGTATGGATATCTGTGTGTTATGGATTGAATTGTGTCCGCCAAAAACGTGTGTTATAAATCCTAACCTCTATGCCTATAGTTAAAATCCCATTTGAGAATGGATTGTCTTTGTTATGTTACTGAGACAGGATTAGTATAGGGTGAGTCTTAAATCAATCTCTTTTGAGATATAAAAGAGATTAAACCAAGGGAGAGAAGCAGAGATGGGGGAAAAGAGATGCCAATCCACCTTTTAGCTGTTGCGAATAGTGCTGCAGTGAACATTGGTGTAAGGTTTCTGTTTGCGTTCCTGCCTTCAGTCTTTTCGGTACACACTGAGAATTAGGATTGCTGGGTCATGTGGTAGTTTTATATTTAACTTCTTGATGAACCGCCAAACTGTTCCACAGTGACTGTACCATTTTCCATTCCCACCAGCAATGGATGAGGGTTCCAATTTCTTCACATTCTCACCACCACCCGATAATATCTGTTTGTTAGATCACAGCCATCCTAGTGGGAGTGAGGTGGTATCTCCTTGCGGTTTTGATTTGCATCTCCCTAATGATTAATGAGGAGCCCTGGTGGCCCAGCTGCTAACCAAAAGGTCAGCAGTTCGAATCTACCAGGCACTCCTTGGAAACCCTATGGGGCAGTTCTACTCTGTCCTATAGTATCGCTATAAGTTGGAGTTGACTCGACAGTGATGGGTTTGGTTTTTTTGTTTAATGACTAATGAAAGGAGCCCTGGTGCACAACAGTTAAGCACTTAGCTGCTAATGGAAAGGTTGGCGATTCACACCCACCAGCGGCTCCACCAGAGAAAAGACCTGGCGATTACAAGCTAGGAAACCCTACGGGGCAGTTCTCCTTTGTTCTGTAGCGTCTCTATGAGTGGGAATGGACTCAGTGGCACACAACAACACAATGACTGATGACACTGTGTGTCTTTTCACATGCTTGTTGGCCATTGGTATATCCCCTTTGGTGAAATGCCTAGTCAAGGCCTTTGCCCAGTTTTCAGTTGGGTTGTCTTTTTTGTTGTTGAGCTGTAGGAGTTATTTTATATTCTACATACTAAACCCTTATCAGATACATGGTTCCCCAAAATTTCCTCCCAGTCTGTAGGTTGTCTCTTCACTTTGTTGATAAAGTCCACAATGCCAGATTTAAATGCAAAGGAAAGAGCGTTTAACTCATGTGCACAGTAACTGACGTTACACGGATCTTAGTTTGTAGCTCGTACGTGCATCTGTGTTTCATTCTTACCAAGGAGTAGAAACGCTACACGAAACTAACTTAGCCGTTTTTATTTAATATTTGTATTGATTCTACCACCCTTCTCCACCTTCAGCTTACTGATGAATAAGGAAGGGCAGACAGAAAAAGGAGCTGTGGGTAGCCCTCTCTCCCATTCTTTGTGTCACCATTTTCAGTGTTGGCGGTCAGCTAATACCGGGAAGTAATGCCAGGCAGAAAGGGTACCGGAGGTTCTTTGGTTGTTTGTGTCTCCTAGAAGGCCATTGCCTCCTCTCTACATGGGAAGCAAGGTTTAACACAGCAACTACGTGCCTTAGTTACTAGTGCTGTCGTACGAAAAATACCGCAAGTGGGTGGCTTTAAAGAACAGAGGTTTATTTTCTCAGAGTTCTGGGGGCTGGGAATCTGCATTCAGCACAGCTGCAGGGCTGTGGGCATTGCTTGGCTGCTCGTAGATGTTTCTTCACATAGACCTTCACGTGGGCCTTTGAGGACCCACGAAACCTCGTTTACAGCCCAGTGCTGATTGGTTGGTTAACTGTGTGGTGAGTGGCAGGGCAGGAGCTGGGCAGTGGGCAGCTCTGCAGTTGCTTCAGGCCTTTGTCCCCCATGTTGGTCAAGCGCCAGCCATGTGCACACACTAGCTGCATGGCGGGAGCAAATCTCTCGGCCTCCCTCCAGGCCAGGCCCACCCAGGGTAGTTGTCATATAAGTGCCCACAGCCTGGTATGGCATCCGTCCCTGTGGTCACTCTCAGAAAGCATGGCCACTTGGGGTGTGGGACGGCTGCTACTCCCGGGGGGAGGTAGAGCTACTTAGGACACAAAGTGACAGAACAGAGGAAGCTTTGTGGGAGTAGTGTTGGAACAAAGAAAGCGTAAAATCCAGTTCGCCCCTCTCTGTGCATGTCTTTCAAAGACCACTGGGGCTGTGAGGCCTCCTTCCTTGCCCTGGTGCTCCTCCACTGTGTGCGTCCTGAGTGGGTGGCCATGCTGCCTGCCTGGAACCTGTGTCTGTGAGGCCTACTCGGGTGCCTTGGCCATGTTTGTCCTTTTTTCTCACTTAGCCCTAGAGCCTTGTGGCCTGGCAGGGCTGCATCTCAGAAGCACTGACCGGTTTTGCAATTGGGTGGTTTGGTTGGGCGATTTGCTAACTGTGTCTGCCATACAGCACAGCTGTGCAGTGGTATCATCAGAGAAGACGTGGTTACACAAACCGAAGTCATGTTAATCTCAGCAAATCAGTGTCCTCTGGGTCTGTCTCAGAGATGTCAGCACTGGAGAGCTTTTGTTTATTATTAAACACGTTGTTCTTATAGTCTTAGAGATACTTTATCTCTTGCCTTGTCTCCATTTCAGGGAAATTGGTACATGATGTTCTATTAAAAATTAATTTTCTGAAGAGCTTTGGAGCTGTCCTGGACTTTCCAGCTCCCTCCCCACACCCTCAGCCTTTCGTGGATATCCTTGGGTCTCCGTCACAGGTCGCCTGTTCCTGGACTGTGGCCTCAGCCCCTGCTTGTCCTTCTGCTCCAGCCTGGTCTCCCATACCTCACTTCCTCACTCTTCCCAGCGTGGTCTTTCAAAGTGCAGGCCCTTGGATTAGTGCACAGGCCCCTGCCTAGCTCGCCCCCTTCAGGACCAGGGTTCCCGTTGGCCTTTCCGGCCTCATTCCTGATCATTTCCCACAGTGTCCCTAGTCCAGCTAGCTGCCTTGGGTCTGCGGATCCTGAACTGCACTGGGCTGTCATGGGTCTCTGAGCCCGGAATGCTCCGCCCCTCCTGTTCACCTGGATGACCCACCATCTGCGCCCTGGGAGCTGCATCAGGCCCCTCTGCCTGCTCTCACCACTGTGACTGAGGCTGTCGGTGACCATCACCCCCAACTGAGCGTGAACTCTGAGGGATCAGGGTCTGTGCCTCTTTATCTCTGTACCTCGGCTCCTGGCAGAGGGCCTGGCTCAGAAACCCCAGGAAATGTTTACTGCATGAATGAATGAATGAGCTCTAAAACCAGTTGCCATCAAGCAGATTCTGACGCATAGCAACTGTATAGGACAGGGGAGAACTGCCCCATAGGGTTTCCAGGCAGTGCCTGGTGGATTTGAACTGCCGACCTCTTGGTTAGCTGTAGTTCTTAACCACTGCACCACCAGTGTTTCTAAATGAGCTCTAGAAGCACCCTGATCCAGCAGCCCCTCCATCAGGGCGCACAGAGCCAGAGCTCCCTGCTAGCCCTCCTCCGCCCACCTCCAATATTGGGCACGCCTGTGCTCATTCTCCTCTCTCCTAGCACGATGGCCACAGGCCCTGTGCTTGCTCTCCTCCGAGCCGTGCATCGCCATGTGGCAGGTGCTCGGCAGCCGTGTATGCGGCGGCTCGCAGGCTCGAAGCTTGCATGTGCTTTGCCATCCTTCCTTCCTTGTGTGGGGGTCACAGAGACACATACATGGACACACGTACAGGTGGCAGCCCAGCAGCCTAGACTCCAAGAGGTGATGAGCAGAGCCCCTGCAGCCTGTGCCGAGCAGCCCATCATTAGTGGGTCGTCAGCCTCTGCTGAGGCATTGGTTTCCGTAGGGAGACTTGCCTGCTCTGATAGACACGGGGTCTTCCCCTCAGCCTCTACCTACCCTCTGCTGAGGCATTGGTTTCCGTAGGGAGACTTGCCTGCCCTGACGGACACGGGATCTTCCCGTCAACCTCCACCTACATGGTCAACCTCTACGCACATGGCTTAGCTTCCCTGCCCCGCAGGCCCCTGCCTCAGAGCAGGAACTGCTACCACTCTGGGTATCCCCCTAATACTCCTCTTCCAGCCTCCTGCAGCTAGTCACTAAGCCCCATCACACAACCCCCCAGGACCCTCAGGCCCACCCACTCCTTCTCACCCTGTGACCCTCAGGCCCACCCACTCCTTACTCCATGACTCTCAGGCCTGCCCACTCCGTACCCCAGGACCCTCAGATCCACCCTCTCCTTATCCCAGGACCCTCAGGTCCACTCACTCCTTACCCCCAGAACCCTCAAATCCACCCCCTCCTCACCCCACGACCCTCAGGCCCACCCCCTCCTCACCCCAGCATCCCCTCTGCCTGGACCATGCAATGGCCTCCCGACTGCCCGCTTCCTTCACTGTTGCTTCCCCCGCCCGCTCTGTGCACGCAGCAAACAGCATAGGCCACATTATCATTAGGGCTTGTCATCTTCTTTAGGGGCTGGGTGGTAAGCTCTGGAAAAGCAGTGTCTGTGCAGCCCCTGCCCTGGGAGCAGGGACCCAGGGACCTATCTAGACCATGGGTCAGGGAGCCTCTTCCTGCGGAACTGGGTGTAAGCTGCCGTTCCCTGAAGCCCGTGAAAACATGGGCATGATTGGGCTTCTTTGACCACTGCCATCTCTGACCACTGACCCCTCCAGCCTGCCCTGGGCAGCTGTCACAGCCAACTTGGCGCCGAGTGTGGGCATGGCTGATGCCAGCGACCAGGAGGAAGGGAGCCTTTGCTAAACACAGGAAGATCTCTGGTCAGATTTCTTACATTTGGAACCTTTCCAAGCCAGGCAGCAGACGCGCAGGTGGGCAGCTCCACCGTGCCAGGGGTCTGTCATCTGCTCCACAAGTTGCCAAGTTACTTATCCCCTCAGGATCATAGGCTTTCAGGATGAAGTAAGTACTGAGAATGTGTAAACACAGTGGCCGGGTGAGACCCAAGCTTGTTTCTCTCATAAAAATCTGGGGAGGCAGTTGGGGACTGGTGTGGGGTATTCCTTGGGGTCTGGGGCTCAGGCATTTCTCCAGTGCCTGCAAGCTCCCTAGTTCAGGGAGGACAGAAGGACACGGGGAGGGGCCTTGTCACCACCTCTGGTCACCTGGTGCTGAGGATAGTCAGTGAGGGGCTGTAGTCCCGGAGCTGCTCTGCTCAGGCCCAGGGCCGCTCTGAGGAGGGGTAGACACCTCAGAGCAGAACAGAAGTACCTCTGCTCTAGCTTGCCAGTGTGTGTGTGCCTTGGTGGCGTTCTCCAGTTGGAAACTCCGAGTAGAGGAAGAGCCACCCTCTGAGCTCTGGTTCACGCCAGCCAGCCACCCTGGACCCATAACATGGCTGCACAGTTATGGCTCTCTGAGCACTGGTCTGTGCCACCAGCCACTGTGGACCTGTAACGTGGCTGCGTAGCCATGACTCTCAGCTCTGGTCCACACCAACCAGCTATCATGGATCCGTAACCTGGCTGCGCAGCCGTGGCTCTCTGGCTCCCACATTTAACATCCCACAGCAACTCCTTGTTTGCTGGACTTAGTCAGGCAACTGTAAGTGGCTATGCTGGGATTTGAACCCAGACGTATCACTGCTCTGGGCATCTGCTTTGTAACTGGCAAAGGGTATAAAACTTTAAAAAGTCAGCTGTCACTTCCTGGCTCTTTTGTGGAGTGGAGGGGCAAGAGCTCACATCTGGGGCCCTCCCACGTGGTAGGCGTGGGAACAGTGCAGTGGGAAACTGCTGGCCTGAAGGACAAGGCCATTGTTTCTGCTTTTTTTTTTCTGGAAAGGGACCTGACCGAGATTTCTGTTGCTTAGGGTGGATGAGGGTATAGGTGGCCTGCACGTGGGGCCTGGAGGAGCAGCAGGTTTGGGTTCTGCTCACAATCACTGAGTCCTTCTGCGTCTTATTACAGCTGTGTAACAAAGGTTTACCATGAAAGCTGTGTTGTCACAGTTGTCACACAGGCATGTGGTCGGACCATGCACCTGTGATAACACTGACCTGCGTTACCTACATAGGTTGTTGTTGTTAGGTGGCGTCGGGTCTGCTCTGACTCACAGGGACCCTGTGCACAGCAGAAGGAAACACTGCCCGGTACTTACACTGGTACCACACGATAATGTTTGCACTCTACCTACATTTGCGCTTTACCTACACGGGTACTGTACGGTAATGTTTGTGCTTTACCTACACGGGTACGGTACGGTAATGTTTGTGCTTTACCTACACGGGTACTGTACGGTAATGTTTGCATCAGGACAATCAAAATGGAAATAATAGAAGCCCAGCTCAAACTAGCCTGAGCACACAGTGAAGATACTGGCTTCTGTTCCCGGGAAGATTCAGAGTCAAGCGAGTTCACTGGCATGGACTCCTCGTTTCTGGCTTGTTCCTTGGGCAGTGGCCTCGTTCTCTTGGGCTGCAACAAGCTTCTCCGTCCATCTATCCTTGAGGGGTGAGTTGGAAGGGCAGTCAGAGTCACAAAGAGCCGCAGCTGGAGCCCGGAGCAGGCCGTCTCCTCTTCACTTGAGTAAATGGCTCCCAAGGAAGGTTTCAATTGGCCAAGCCTGGTCACGTGCCCATCTGTGGATAGGGTTGAGGGGTGGGGTATCCCCAGAGGAAGGGAGGGTGGCTCTCACCAAAAGTGGGGGAACCGATGCTGAGCAGACAGATATCCATCCATTGGCCCTTCACTGAGTACTTATGTGTCAGGCCTTGTGTTAAGCACCTTAGAGACAGAGGCTCAGAGACGGTAAAGAACTTGTCCAAAGACACACAGCTTAGAAGTGGCAGTGCCAAAATTTGAACCCATGATGGTTAAGCCCCAGTGCTGCGTCTTCTCTCAGCTGATTCATGGTGGGGCTGCAACTTAAACCGGGATCCTGACCTCACTGCGGGGTCCTTTCCCATAGCCACAGCTGCTGCTTGCGGAGAAGCAGGGAGGGACGGGGTGTGTCCTCTGAAGTCCCCTGAGCTCTCTGCCCTGTCGCTCCCAGCGGAGAGTGACGAGCCTCCATGTTGTGTGTGTGCAGGAAACTACAATCTCACCAGCGTGCTGCCCGCCGCTCCCGACATGGCGCAGTTTAAGCAGGGCGTGAGGTCCGTCGCCGGGAAGCTCTCGGTCTTTGCCAACGGTGTCATGACTTCCATCCAGGTTAGTGGACGGGGCAGCCTGACAGCAGGGTTGTTAGGCTGAGTCTGATGGTGGGGTTCGTGGTTTCGAAAATGAGATCTGGACCGTTCTGCAGCTGCTGGAAAAGTCCACTGTATGCCATTTATGTTGCTACCGTGTGACCCAAGGCGTGTGAAAACCACAGATGACAGGTTATGTTCTTGTAAACGCTTCCAAAGGGGAATCCTTACAGGAGTTCTCATGATCACTGGTAGCTTTTTCCCTACATTGGAAAATACGGAGAAATATCCAGAAGAAAATAAAAATTGCCTATAATCCCACCTCACAGGGGCAACTTCTGTTAGTTTTGTCTCCCAGTTTTAGGTATTCTCTTTCCTCCACTTGTGTGTGTGTGTGTGTAAAATACGTATAGCATAAGATTTGCCATTTTAACCATTTTTCAGTGTCCAGTGGTGTTACAGTCACAGCGTTTGCAGCCATTACCACTATTTCCCAAACATTTCCATCACCTCAAACGGAGACTCAGTACCCATTTTTGTCCCTACTCTCCACTTTCTGTTCCCCCAGCCCCTGGCAACCACTAATCTGCTTTCTGTGTCTGCATTCGCCTGTTCTAGACGTTTCATGTAAGCGAGTCATACGACATGTATCTTTCCTGTCTGACTGACTTCACTCAGCATCGTGTTTTCAAGGTTCATCCATGCCGGATTGTGTATCCGGACTTCGTTTCTCTCTATGGCTGCGTAATAGTCCATTGTATGCGTGTTGTTAGGATTTTGGCGTATTTTATTTTAGCTCTAGATTTCTGAGTCTCTTTAAAATTAAAAGGGGATTATATTGTAGACATGCTTTCGTATCCTGTTTTCCTCTGTGGTGTTATGAGCATTTTCATATAATTAAAAATTACTCAGAAACCACATTCTTTTGAGTGAAAATACATACCATAATGTATTTGACAATTCCCCAGTTGGCTGTTTAGGCTGTATTTCAGTCTTTTAAATAAGGCAAGGATGGAGCAGCCGTGTATATAAAAATGTAAGGCCATCTCGGATTATATGCAAGGCCTATTTCTTGAACCTTCTTGTTTAGGTCTTTTCTTTAGAAGGATTCTATTACTAATGAGAACGTGGCCACTGGGGTCTGACCTTGTTAACACGGGCCCCAGTGCCCCTAAAGGGGGTTCCTAGTTTCCAGACAGCACTGTTCTGGCCCCAGGTTTGGGGGATGCTCCCCACTGCAAAGAATCCCCTCAACCCTGAGGTGCTGGCTGTCGCTGTTTTCACTGCTGTTAATCACACAATGGTCCCTTCCGTGGCCCTTCAGTTAGAATTTATAAAGCCCTTCCATGGCCCGAGGTCAGCTGCGCTCCCTTAGGTCAGCGCCCCAAGCAGGTAGACGTCCTGTTCTGTGATATTCACCCCCATGTCGTCAATGAAGAGACAGAGCACAGAGGGTTCTGTAGCGTCTGCACATCGTTCAGCTGAACCAGCACCTTGCAGGCCAGGGTTTCCGTCTCCAAGTGCGTTCCCCTCTACTCCACCTCACGCTTGCTCCCAGAGGGCTTGGCGTTGGGCTTTCATTAAACATCAGGACGCTCTCGCTTACCACGCCCTCCGCGGGTCAGAGGCCTGCTCCCTGCTTCACAGCCCCAGCCACGCCAGGAAGGCAGAGGCAAGACGTCACCAAGTCGGGCTCCAAAGCCCCCACAGCGTTGTCAGCACCTGCGACCGGCTGTGATGTCGGCTCCCTTGGTCTGCCTCCTTGAGGCTCAGGGCTCGTGTCAGATGCTGGCACCTGTGCTTTGTGTCGGTCGCAGTGTCACTTTGACAACACGGAACATCCGTGCGCCTGCAGACGAGCACTTGATGCCGAGCACTGGTGACTTCATTTTCTCTTTTCTCCAGGATCGCTACGGCTCTTAACGCTGACACCACGGCCTGTGTTCTGGAGAAGCCCCTCTTCAGGTGAACCAGAGGCCATACCACAGCCTGCAGGGAAGACCAGCCAGCTCTCCAGGTTGCCTGGCTGCTGCTTGTTCACCTAGTACATATACACGTTCCCAATTTTAACATTTCATTGAGAAATTCTCATTTTTGATGTAGAAGAAGCTCTGTTCTCCTCAGCCTTTCTCCCTGCATGCCCGCCTTTGGCGTGGCCAAGCGTACCTTGCTTTGCTCTCTTGGAGTTTTTAGTCCCGACAGCAGCTGGGGGCCTGGAGACAGCAGTTCCCCTGAGTGAACACAGACAGCCTTCGCTTCCAGGGCTCAGTGCTGGGTGACTCAGCCCAGGACTCCCGGGAGCAGCGGTCTCCACAGGCCTGAAGAGACGCCGCTCGCAAACAAGCATTTCATTCCAAAGGGAGCAAAGAATAAAAACAAAGTACCGAAAATGACTGGTGTCTGGTTTGACAGGCTGCTTCATTTGTGTGTCTGCATACTAAGGTGATTTTAAATAACGTTTACGGTCATCATCCCTCTGTGGATTGCTTATTTTGTATGATCCATAAACTTAAAAATTTCTTCAGTGAGTGTGCTTTTAACAAACCTATGTTTGCACCTTGACTAGGGGCTTGGCTTCGTCTCCTGCCAAGGCGCGGCTGTTTGAATTTATGGGCAGTGTAAGGCGAGGGCTCCCTCAGTGAGTTCTGAATCAGTGGAGTGTACAGAACTAAAGTTGGTAAGGTAAGAAGAACCCACTGCCAGCCGGCATTTCAGTCTGTGGGAAAGAGTAGTGGTCATTGGGTAGTTTTGCTAATATTTTTTTATCTTACTCCTGGTTTTCAAAAAATTACAGAATGTGTATAATGAATAAAGAAAAATAATTTGGCTGTGTTTTAGACAGCATAGAATATATTGTTCAACACAGTAACATATTTGAAATTCAATGAACCGAAAACGTGATTTCCACTGAATATTTTGTGAATTTTTCTGAAGAGCTCAAATTTGTAGACTTCTAAGTATAATAAAAAGCCGCAGCAGACTGTGTTGCCTATGTTTTTTACAAAAAGCTTTTGTAATAACTCTGAAAGCAGTGCGCGGTATACGGGGAGGGACATACGGCGGAATTAAGGCAGAATCACAGGTGGTCTGTTTGTAATGGCTGTCTGGGACCTCATGTGTGGCTGTCATTATATGGGAGTGTTCTGATGCAGCGTGTGGGGTGTCCTTGTTGAAATGAGGGTCTGTAGGACACCAGGAGCCCTGATGGCACAGCAGCTAAAGTGCTCGGCTGCTAACCATAAGGTCAGTGGTTCGAACCCACCAGCCGCTCTGCAGGAGGGTAGTTCTACTCTGTCCTGTAGGGTTGCTATGAGTCAGAAAGCACTTGGCATCAGTGGGTTTGGTTTTGGGGTTTAGGGCAGCCCCTTGGGGTGGGGCTTCGTGGTCACCCAGGAGGTAGGGTGTCTTTCATCCCCACACGTTGAAGCAGGCTGGGGCTTGGAGTTCTCATTCCCTTTCCCAGGAGCCCTTGGAGCAAGTTATGTTCCTATTTTACAGAGGGAGTGAGTAAGGCAGAGGCTGAGACCACTGCCGGAGGCCGCTCCCTCTAACTCTGCTTTTCTCCCTCATGGAGCTTCTCCCGTGGAGGCCCTGGCCTCCTTCAGGGTCCAGCCTTCAGAGGTACTTCAGTGAGGACCTGGTGCTCAGTGCTTTACCTGTGCAGGGCCCCTCCCCTCTGCCGCAGGCAGATGCTCCACCACCCCCCTCAGACGGGCTCGTCCTCGTGCATGCATGTGAATGTGTGTGTACACATGTGCGTGTGGGTATGCGTGCCTGTGTATGTGTGTGCATGCGTGCCTGTGTATGTGTGTGCATGCGTTCCAGTGAATGTGTGTATTCCTGTGAATTCATGCGTGCCTGTGTATGTGTGTGCGTGCATTCCTATGAATGTGTGCGTGTGCCTGTGTAAGTGTGTGCATGCATCCCTGTGAATGTGTGCATGCCTGTGTATGTGTGTGTGCGTTCCTGTGAATTCATGCGTGTCTGTGTACGTGTGTGCCTGCATTCCTGTGAATGTGTGCATGCTTGCCTGTGTACGTGTGTGCATGCATGCCTGTGTACGTGTGTGCATGTGTTCCTGTGAATGCGTGCATGCTTGCCTGTGTACATGTGTGCGTGTGTTCCTGTGAATGTGTGCATGCTTGCCTGTGTACATGTGTGCATGCTTGCCTGTGTACGTGTGTGCATGCATGCCTGTGTGCATGTGTGCCTGTGTACGTGTGTGCATCCATTCCTGTGAATGTGTGTGTGTTCCTGTGTACATGTGTGCACGCATGCCTGTGTGCGTGTGTGTGCCTGTGTACGTGTGTGTGCCTGTGTAGACGTGTGCGTGCATTCCTGTGAATGTCTGCATGCGTGCCTGTGTACATGTGTGCGTGAGTTCCTGTGTACGTGTGTGCGTGCATTCCTGTGAATGTGTGCATGTGGAAGTGTGTGTGTGAATTTAGTTTGTGTTCTTGGCCCATTTAGCCTTGGGCCTTGGTGTTTTGTAATCAGTTTGCACAAGTGCTTTATATATTAAAGATGTTAATATTTGTTTTAACTAAACATGTTTTGGATCTCCTGATTAAAAAAGAAAATGGCACTTTGACAATCCAAAGACCTGGTGTCCAGGCACAGCACCCAAAGGTGCTGCCAGGATTTATCCAGTGTTGCAGGCCCTTGGGGCCACCCCAAGCCATCTGGTAGGGAGGCCCGGAAGCCTTGGGGGAGACTGGGAGGTCACCTGAGCTACAGGCCCAACACTGAGCCGGATCTGCCCTGGAACTCCAGGCTCAGAGCAGCCAGCTTCTGATCCTGGGGAAACCGGCGCTGGTCGGCCTGGCCAAGCGAGGCTGTCTGGAGAAAGCAGTTTATTGCACTTTTGTTCTTGGGAGCAGAGCCGAGTACGGGCCAGGTGATATTTCGGAGCCCGTATGCCAGGAGGATTGGGGGGCAGGAGGTGGGGAGGAGAGGACCCCTGCTTTACACAGCCTTTACCAGGAACGAGCTCTCTTTAAAAATGCAACGTTTCTCCACCCTTTAAACTGCTGCTGGGATACAAATGAACAGGGAAAATAGATGGAGATGTGGGAGTGGGGACAGGCTCTGGAGTGAGTTTGACCCCACAGAGAGAAAGGAGCTCACAGCAGCCCAGGCCTGGCTTGGGCTCTGCGGGAGAGATGAGCTGGGCCACAACACCGGTGAAGACACTGACATCCCTTCGGCTGAGGCAGGTAGAGCCGGGCAGTGTCCAGCCCAGAGCCCTCAACCTCCCTGTGCACTCAGCCGCCTCCACACCCAGTCCAGGGCCTCAGCATGCACTAGATGACCCCGCTCCTTCTCAGCAGGCTGGGCTAACCCACACCTCCCACAGAAGGCCACCATACCCAGGCTCCTGGGCACCTCCTCCCAGCAGCACCTGCCCCACCCACCATCCTCCATCTCAGCCTTCTAGAAGTTCAGGTCAAATCTGACCCTCCCTCACAGCCAGTGCCACTTCCAGAATGCTCCCAGCGTCTGACCACATCTCCCACTGCCACACTGCCAGCCTGTGCCCAAGCCCATGTCTGCAGTGTCTCCTCACTGCTCCTGGGGAGCAGCCAGTCAAGGGGTGGGGAGGGGCCCATTTCTCTCAGAACACACGCCAGGGTCCTTGCAGCAGCCTCAAGCCCTTGGGACCCCTCTCCTCGCCTCTCAACAGTCCCCTCCCTTCCCCGGCTAGCTCCCTGGTGGCCACGCTGGACCATGCTGGCTCACTCCCTCTCAGGGTCCTGCTCCTGTTCTCCTGGCCAGGTGACTACACACCCTCACCCACTTCATGGCTTTGCTCAAATGTCACCTTCCCAGTGACCCCAATGGCCCTTTTCAACATTGCAGCCCTCCCACCTTGAGCTTTTGGCCCCCTAGTCCTGCTCTGTCTCCCTCTTCCCGTAATACCTGGGGCTTCTCTCATCCCATCAATCCACTTACTTTTTCGATGAATATTGTTGCTCTCACCATATTAGAACGTCAGCTCCATGTATTTCTCTGGTTCCCTGATGTGTCCACGTGCCTAGAACTGGGCCTGGCACATGCCAAACGAAAAACCCACTGCCATCGAGTCAATTCTGACTCCTAGTGACCCTATAGGACAGAGTGGAACTGCCCCATAGTGTTTCCAAAGCTGTAAATCTTTACGGAAGCAGGCTTCACATCTTTCAGCTGAGCACTTAACCACTGTGCCACCAGGGCTCCTTCTGTCTGGCACACAGTGGGTCCTTAACCAATATTTTTTTCTTTTTATGGTGAAATATAGAACTTAAAATTTTAACCATTTTTCAGTGTACAATTCAGTGACATCAGTTACATTCACCATGTCGTGCAACCATTAACCAAAAAAACCAAACCTGTTGCCGTTGAGTGGACTCGGACTCGTAGCCACCCTATGGGACAAAGTAGAACTGCCCCATAGGGTTTCCTAGGGGCGGCTGGTGGTTTTGAACTGCCAACCTTTTGGTTAGCAGCCAAGCTCTTGACCACTACGCCACCAGGGCTCTGTGCAACCATTACCACCATCTGTTTCCAAACTTTTTTCATCATTATCCCAAACAGGAACTCAGCCTCTTAGACAATAACTCGCCCTCCCTCCCACCCCCAGTAACCACGAATCGATTTTGGTCTCTAGGCATTTGCCTATTCTAGATATTTCACGTAAGTGGGATCATATGGTATTTGTCCTTTTGTGTCTGACATATTTCACTCAGGAAACCCTGGTGGTGTAGTGGTTAAGAGCTACAACTGCTAACCAAAAGTTCGGCAGTTCGAATCCACCAGGCGCTTTTAGAACCCTTTTTTTTTTTTTTTTTTTTTTTATGGGGCAGCTCTTCTCTGTCCTGTAGGGTCGCTATGAGTCAGAATTGACTTAGTGACAACCAGTTTCTTTTTATTTCACTCAGCATCATGTTTTCAGGGTTCATCAGGTTTTCGAGGTTCATCCTTGTCGTACGTAGCGTGTATTGGGACTTCGCTTCTCTTTATGGCTGAGCAATCTTAATGAATATTTGGATGAAGGGATTTCATCCTCCTGACACCTCCCTGAAGGTGCCTGGGTAGTCCAAGTGGTTTGTGATCATCTACTAACCTAAAGGTTGGCAATCGAAACCCACCCAGCTGTGGCTTGGAAGACAGTTTTGGTGACCTGCTTCTGTAAAGATTACAGCCAAGAAAACCTTATGGAGCAGTCCTGCTCCATGGCACATGGGGTTGCCATGAGTCAGCAACTGGTCAGGGCCTCCTCTGTGACTCCAGGGTGCCCCTGGGGGCCAGGCCTCCGCCTGGGGCCAAACACGAGCCCACTAGCACAGCTAGTGCTCCTACTTGGATGTGGAGCCACAGTGCTGACCTTACTGCCTGACCCCTAAAAACATTCTGTTCTCATGGTTATGTCCGGCTCAGGTACCATTGTTTGCACAGTGTCGTGTGACTGGTTAACAAAGGGACACGTGCCTGCTCCCTGTCCTTTCATTCTTGTCCACCTTTCTCTGTTTGCAGTTCTTATCGTTCCGCTTGGCTGTTCATTCGTCTCACCTGAAACAAGAGACACTAAGAAAGCTGGGGCTAGCTCGACAGACCACACTGGTGTCTCTCCTCTGCCTGGCCTGTGCTGGTCCCTCTTCTCAGGCCCCAACCCACACCCATAAGAGCTGGCATCATCCAGGGGATGGGCAGGGAACACAAGGCCCAGCCCTGGTTTCCCCAGCTACCCGTGAAGGTGAGGGAGATGAGGACATGAGGTGAGTGGGAGTGAGGAGGCCAGGGCTGAGGAGATGAGGTGAGCAGGAGTGAAGAGGCCAGGGCTGAGGAGATGAGGTGAGCGGGAGTGAGGAGGCCAGGGCTGAGGAGATGAGGTGAGCGGGAGTGAGGAGGCCAGGGCTGAGGAGATGAGGTGAGCGGGAGTGAGGAGGCCAGGGCTGAGGAGATGAGGTGAGCGGGAGTGAGGAGGCCAGGGCTGAGGAGATGAGGTGAGCGGGAGTGAGGAGGCCAGGGCTGAGGAGATGAGGTGAGCGGGAGTGAGGAGGCCAGGGCTGAGGAGATGAGGTGAGTGGGAGTGAGGAGGCCAGGGCTGAGGAGATGAGGTGAGCGGGAGTGAGGAGGCCAGGGCTGAGGAGATGAGGTGAGTGGGAGTGAGGAGGCCGGGGGAAGGGAGAGAGAACAAGAAAGAGCTCTTGGAAATTAAAACTATATCAGAATGTACAGCTTAATAGAAGTGTAGAAAAAGATGGAGAAATCTCCCAGAAAGCAGAACAAAAAGCCAGAGATGAAAAATAGGAGATAAAAAGGTTTTAAAAAATTAGAGAACACATCCAGGTGTCTAACTTCTTAATAATTTGAGTCCCAGTAAGAGAGAACAGAAAAAACTGAAGGAAAGAAATCATTAAAGAAGCAATTCAAGAAAATTTCCAATAAATGAAAGACATGAGTTTCCGTGTTGAAAGGGCACACCGAGACCTCAGGGCAGTGAATGAAAAGCACACCACTGTGAAATTTCAGAGCACTGAGGACAAAGAGACAATCCTAAAATTTTCCAGAGAGAGAAAAACAGATTTTACATGAAGAACGAGGAATCAGAATGCCCTCAGGTTTCTCAATAGCACTGCTGGAAGCTGGAAGACACTGACACCATGAGTTGAAAATTCTAATGGAAAATTATTTCCACCCCAGAATTCTATGCCCAGCCAAATTATCAATGAAATAAGAGGGTAGAATAAAGACATTTTTTAGTCACTCAAGATTTACTTCCTAATTCCCCTTTCTGAAGGAGATTGTGGAGGGTGTGCTCTAGGAAGATGAGGGAGAAAACCATAAGAGGGTGATGTGGGAAGTAGGAAATGGGACCCAACTATGAGGAGACTAGGGAAACTCCTGGATGATGGTGACCAGGGCACCAGACCAGCTTGGGAAAGTCAGGAGGGCCTAGGAGAGAACTTTGTCAAGAATATAAAAGTGACAAAATGCTGAATATGTCTGAACATACTAAAAGGCAATTTACACAACTGAAGGAGAGTGTAATGGAAAATCACTGACACCTATGAAGAAAACTGGGCAAATGAGTGACCAAGACAAGTGCCAACTTCAGGGAAAACAAAAAGAGGAACAGGAGAGAAATAGAAATCAAAGTCGCTCCATGGTTCAGCATGAGTTGCATCCACATATGTAAACAGGAATACTGATCTAACCAAATTATGGTGGCCAAATGACAAGTGGGAGGGATAGATGGGGGCCTGTGTGTCAAAGAGAATTGAGTCCTTTGTTTCCAAGGTGGGGGGTCAGAAGACACCGTCTGACACGGAAGAATCAAGTAGCCATCTAAACACGTTATTTGAAGATATGGAGGTAAATATAAAAATAATTAGCTGCGATGTAAATACCAGAAGAATAAAAGCAAGAGGTTGATTATAAGGACAAGCCATGGATGGGGAAGGAACTGCTGATTTTATTATACCAAACTTACAAACCACTTGAGTCCTTCAGTTACATGCATCTATAATAGGTTGGAAGAGGGGATGAAGGGAGAGACATGGGTCCTACGTGGGAGGAACTGGATCCTGTAGGGGATGGTACACACAAGACAGTCACAGCCTATCGAGCACAGGGACGGGTCCCCAGCTCCATCTCGGGAAGAAGGGGGGTCTCATGGTCTGAATGACCAGTTGCTCTCCTGGGAAAGGGAGAGGAAATTCTATCTGGGATAGCAGGAGCCAGAACCAGGGTTGAGCAATCACATTCCTGGTAAAGGGTGGTAGTTCAGAAGGCAGAGCGGGTGGATGGAAGGAATGGAAAGAGAGGCCAGTGCTGCCTCTCTGCTGGCCCAGAGCCCCTCACCCCCAGCCCTCAGTCCCATGGAAATGCCGCCTGCCCTGACCCAGCCTCTGGGGGGTTCAGGTAGACAAATACATTACAGAGGATGAGAAGTGTCATGAAGAAAAATGAAGGGTTAGAGAAAGTCAGGAGGGACACTTTATATAGAGGCTCAGAGAAGGCCTCTGACGAGGTGACATTTGAGCTGAGGCTCAGATGGCAGGAAAGAGCAATAAGCATGTGGATAATGAGGAGAGTTCTAGGCCGAGGGGCTGAATGTGCAAAGACCCTGAGGCAGGATGGTCCTTGGGGCATTCTAGAAACACTGAGGAAGCCAACTTGAGTGAGCAAGGGGAGATGAGAAGCCCCAGGTGGTTCTGAGCAGAGGAGTGGCAAGGTCTGACCTTCAACTACCAATTCCAATGTTGGGAATAAGCTAGGGGTATATGAGTCATTCTCCGGAGAAAGAGGATAGATACAGAGATAGAGATAAACAGACTATCTAGCTGCCCACCTGCCCGCCTGCCTGCCTGCCATCAAGAGATTGATTGACTGATTGACTTTAAGGAATTGGCTCCTGCCCATAGTGGGGACTGGTAAGTCTGAGGTCTATAGGTCAGACTGGCAGGCCAGAAACTCGGGCAAGAGTTGATGTCACGGCCTTAAGGCAGAATTTCTTCTTCTTCAGAAGCCTCAGTTTTTGCTCCTAAGACCTCCAAATGATTAGACAAGGCCCACTCACATCATCAAGGGTAATCTGCTTAGCTTAAAAGTGAACTGATATTGTAAATGTTAATCACAGCTACAAAAAGCTTCCTGGCAACACTTAGACTAGTGTTTGATCAAACAACTGGGCGCAATAGCTGTCTTAGTTATCTAATTATGTTAGTTACCTAGTGCTGCTGTAACAGAAATACCACAAGTGTGCATCAAGGTTGTATCCTTTCACTATACTTATTCAATCTGTATCCTGAGCAAATAATCCAAGGAACTGGACTACATGAAGATGAATTCAGCACCAGGATTGGAGGAAGACTCATTAACAACCTGCGTTATGCAGATGACACAACCTTGCTTGCTGAAAGTGAAGAGGGCTTAAAGCACTTACTGACGAAGATCAAAGACTATAGCCTGCAGTATGGATTATACCTCAACATAAAACAAAAATCCTCACAACTGCACCAATAAGCAACACCATGATAAATGGAGAAAAGTTTGAAATTGTCAAGGATTTCATTTTACTTGGATACACAATCAACACCCATGGAAGCAGCAGTCAAGAAATCAAAAGATGCATTGCACTGGGCAAATCTGCTACAAAAGACCTCTTTAAAGTGTTAAAAAGCAAAGATGTCACTTTAAGAACTAAGGTACGACTGACGCAAGCCATGGTGTTTTCAATTGCCTCATATACATGTGAATGAAAGCTGAAAATAAATAAGGAAGACCTATGAAGAATCAATGCCTTTGAATTATGGCGTTGACGAAGAATATTGAATGTACCATGGACTGCCAGAAGAACGAACAAACTTATCTTGGAAGAAGTACAGCCAGAATGCTCCTTAGAAGCAAGGATGGTAAGACTTTGTCCCACATACTTTGGACATGTTGTCAGGAGGGACCAGCCCCTGGAGAAGGGCATCATGCTTGGTAGAGTAGACGGTCAGTGAAAAAGAGGAAGACCCTCAATGAGATGGATTGACACAGTGGCTGCAACAAAGGGCTCGAGCATAACAAGGATTGTGAACATGGTGCAGGACTGGGCAGTGTTTCATTCTGTTGTACATAGGGTCACTATGAGTCAGAACTGACTTGACAGCACCTAACAACAACAACCACCACAAATAGCTGGCTTTAACAAACAGAAGTTTATTCTCTCACAGCATAGAAGGTTAGAAGTCCCAATTCAGGGTGCCAGCTCCAGGGGAAGGCTTTCTCTCTCTTTTGGCTCTGGGGGAAGGTCCTTGTCATCAATCTTCCCCTGGTCTAGGAGCTTCTCAGTGCAGGGGGCCCAGGTCCAAAGGATGCCCAGGTCCAAAGGATTCTTGGTGGTATGAGGTCCCCCAGTCTCTCTGCTCACTTCTGTCTTTTATAACTCAAAAGAGATTGACTCAAGATACAACATAGTCTTGTAGACTGAGTCTTGCCTCATTAACATAACTGCCTCTGATCTTGCCTCATCATAGAGGTAGGATTTGCAACACATAGGAAAATCACATAAGATGACAAAATGGTGGACAATCACACAACACTGGGAATCTATGGCCTAACCAAGTTGAAACACATTTTGTGGGGAGGATACAGTTCAATCCATAACAATAGCCTAGCCCAGTGGACACAGAAAATTCACCATCACAGGAGGCAAGGGTGGGAGCAGGGAGCCAGGTGAGGAAGCCACTGCACTACAGGAAAGAGAGGTGATGGAGATTCGACCCAGGGGTGGTGGGGAGGTGGGGAGGTGGGGAGAAGTGGTCGGATCCTGGCTATAGTTTTGTCAAAAGAAACTGAGTCAATAATAAAATCAATCTATTAGATGAGGTTTATTCAGGCAAAAGATTTGTGAATTAGGTAGCACCAGACCACAGGTGGGAAGGTACTCCACCTAGTATCAGCAGAGATTGGCTAATAGTGATAAAATGTAGGAAGCAAAGGTTTATTTTGGATTGGTTTATACAAGTTACTATTGAAACACTCTCAGGATTTCATTGGTCAACAAGGGTGGAACTGAGGTCAGAATCTCATTGATCAAAGAAGATGGCCTGATTTACAGGAAAGCTAGGCTTGTTCCGTAAAGAACAGTCTGAGGCAGGGACGGATTACCCAATAAGGAAGGTACATATGGGCTTACATGTGCTTACTAATCTGTAGTGCACAATTTCACCTATTGTTCACCAGATCATGTGGTAAACCCAACTAAGCCCATGCATATCTCACTTACTGTAAGCTGGTGCTAGTGTGCTTACTGGTTAGCCTGCCCCTGGTCTTAGGGGTTGTTCACTCAGCCACCAACGATGCTATTCTGTCAATCACAGGCCTCCATTTTCATTTCATTCACCAGTTTGAAGGTAGAGCCCACAGAATTTGCTGATGGGTTAGAATGGAGAGTGCGAGGAAGTCAAGGATGACTCCAGGGTTTGGGACATGGGCAGCTGGGATGAGGCAGGCTGAGGGATGGGCAGGTTTGGGGGAAGAAATGTAGAGTTTGATTTTGGAGGTGATAGTCTGTGATGCTGTGAGTCGGGAGCCCTGGGGATTCGCATCTGGGAGTCTTGGGGGAGAGATGGCATTCAAAGCCCCAAGCCTGGATGGGGTCACCCAGAGTGGGGGTGTAGACAGAGCAGAGGAGATGCTGGGAGAGGTCAGAAGTCAAGGAGGAAGCGTCTAAGAAGACCGATTAGGAAACAGCTGGGAGGTAGGAGGAGAACCCAGAGACAGAGATGTTCTGGGCCAAGTAAGGAAAGCTTCAAATGTTTTAAGACAGTGGATGATTTTTAAATAAAATCTAACCCTACCTCCCCACAAAGTCCAACCAAAACAGAACCGCTGCTGCCATTTGACGAGTAACCTACTACTTGTCAGGCGTGAGGCTGTGTCAGTCAAGACTTGCGTTCAGCTACTGGAGACAGAACCCCCAAACCATGTCCACATACAGAGAGGTCTGCCCTTCTTGCACATCAAAGCAATCTGAGGCGAACAGCGTGGGGCTGGCAAAGTGGCAGCACGCTATCACCGGGGACCAAGCTAGCTCGCCATTTCTCTGCCAACCTCATGGTGTGACCTTTATCTGCATGCTCTTAAGATGGCTGCCTAACTCCAGCCATCAGGTTTTCATTCCAGGCAGGAGGAAAGAGAGAGCAAAGGGACAAAAGTGTGAACATTGGTTCTTTAAAGATTCCCGGGATGGCCCACCTGCTCCTTTCTCTTACATCTTAACAGCCAGAACCTTGTCACAGGTTCACTCCAAGCTGCAAGGGAGGCTGGGAAATATTTTTATTTATTTGTGTCCCCCCCTCCACATACATGCATAGTAGAAATAAGGTTCTGGTATTTTCAATCCCCTTATATGCACCCAAAAGCTGGACAACGAATAAGGAAGACCAAAGAAGAATTGATGCCTTGGAATTATGGCGTTAGTGAAGAATATCGAATATACCACGGGCTGCCAGAAGAACGAACAAATCTGTCTTGGAGGACGTACACCAGAATGTTCCTTAGAAATGAGGATGGCAAGGCTACGTCTCACGTACTTTGGACATGTTATCAGGAGGGATCAGTCCCTGGAGAAGGACATCATGCTTGGTAAAGTAGAGGGTCAGTAAAACACAGGAAGACCCTCAATGAGATGGGTTGACACAGTGGCTGCAACAGCGGGCTCAAGCCTAACAAGGTTTGTAAGGATGGCGCAGGACCGGGCAGGGTTTCCTTCTGTTACACAGTGTCGCTGCAAATCAGAACTGACTCAACGACATCCAGCAACAAACAAGTAAAAAATGGGAGAACAGATGCTAGACACAAGACTCACAATCACTTTATACCTGGCAAACGTAATCTTCACAGTAGCTCTTAGGGAGCAGCAGTAAGATTTCTATTTCTAGATGAGGAGACAGGCTCAGGGATACTAAAGAGCTTGCCCACAGCGACACAGTTAACCCCAATATCATGCCCAGAGTTCCAGTCTGACCCCCTGGAGAAGCCTGGGGTGCCCTCTCCACTCTCCCCTCCCCAGTGCCCCTCCCTGTGGCAGCCCTGAGCCCTCCTTCCCCGCCTGGTCCTCTCTCAGGCACAGGGCTGAGTCTTGCTGGCTCTGGGCCTTGGGCCATCGTTTCTCAAGCCTCCAGCCAGCACTGGAGCTTCTTCCAGCAGATCCCTGTGCTTCAGGGTTACACTGGGGGTAATGCAGGAGAGCCCCAAAAATTCTCACACTTGTGCTGGCCTCTGACCCCATCACCCACCACCACTTCCCAGTCCTGGCCTCTGACCCAATCCCCACCAACTGGCCTCTGAACCAATCCAGACCCTCACCCCCAGTCCTGGTCTCTGACCCCATCCCCACGCTCATCCCCAGTCCCGGCCTCTGACCTGATTCCCCACCACCACCTACCAGCTCTGACCTCTGATCCGATCGCCTTCCCCCGACATCCCAGTTGTGGCCTCTGACTTGACCTCCACCCCACTCCTAGCCCTGGCCCACAGGGAACAAAAACCTTGCCACTTCCTGCCCAGGCAGGAGGAACCTGAGTGCCCCCCCACCCCCGCCGCCTCCTATTTTTTATAAACATTCTGGAGCCTAGAGAAGGAGAAGTGTTTATTCAGGGTTAAGATGAACCCAAGTCTGGGCCTCTCACGGCTAAGCCAGAGGGGGTAGGTCAGTGGGGCTGGATCAGTGGGCGAGTGTGACATGCAGGACAGCGACTTGGGGTTCCATCCCTAAGTGACCATTAGAGGCTTGCTGGGGGTCTGAGAGGAGGGTCAGGGTGTGGTGCGTGCCAGGGTCCGTCTCTGGAGGAGGCACGGCACGGAACACTGAAGTGCAGGACGCAGTGGCCAGTGTGGTGATTCATTCATCCTCACAACCGCTCTGAGGTCAGCACCAACATGAGCTGCTTTTACAGGTGGGGAAACTGAGGCACAGAGTGGCACCCAAGGACAGGCAGCTGGGAAGTGGCCCAGCTGAGATGGGCAGTGTGATTCTGGCGATGCTCTTCCCCTCCCCACCCTGGGTCTCTGCCATGTAGGAACTGAGATGTGCCACTGGGAGGGGTCTGGCCCCAAGTGGGCACAGGTGGAGGGTCAAGCTGCCCATGGGAGCTTTGCTAAATAAGCCTGGTTATACTCAGGGGGCCTGTCGGGGCGTTTTCACTCTTGGGCAGTACCAGCTGAATCTTGGATTAAATCAAACCCCTGACACTGAGCAAAAAGCCCACCCTCCCTGTTATTGACAGAGAGCTGGAAACAGACCCAACGTGACCCTGGGGGTCCTGACATACACCCCCATCCCCAAGGGACACGGTGGCAGCCACCCCAAGCTGGCAGGGCTGCCTCCAGGAGGAAGCATAGTCTGAGACTAAGCAGACCATTTTGGGTGACTCTGTATGAAAAGAAACCCTGGTGGCGTGGTGGTTAAGAACTACAGCTGCTAATCATAAAGGTCTACAGTTCGAATCCACCAGGCATTCCTTGGAAACCCTAGGGGCAGCTGTACTCTGTCCTCTAGGGTTGGTATGAGTCAGAATCGACTCAAGGGCAACAGGTTTTTGGTGTTTTCTTTATGAAAAACAAAACACAAAAACTATGAATCTAGAATTAGGAGTGAAAGTAAATATTAAGAGCAAATTAATCATACAAACTACGATGACATGAATGAACCTGAAATACGTGACGCTGAGGGAAGTAATCGAGATGCAAAAGGACGTATTGTATGACCCCATTTGTATGAAATATCTAGAACAGGCAAGCATCTAGAGACTAGAGTTTACTAGTGGTTACCGGGGGCTGGGGGAGGGGGAAATGGGAAGTTATTGTTTAATAGGTAGAGTTTCTGTGTGTTTCATGTTTTGATGAAAATGTTTTGAAAATAAATAGAGGTCATGGTTGCACAATGTAGTGAAAGTTATTAGTGCCACCGAATTGGACACTTAAAACGGTGGCAAATGTTGTGTTATATATATTTTGCCACCATAAAATTTTCTAAGAGAGTAAAGAAATCAGAGCAAATTACAAAATTTAAAAAGCCAGTAGGTAACAACCAGTTGCCGTCGAGTCCATTCTGACTCATGGCGGCCCCGCGCGCGCAGGGCAGAGCTGCTCCGTGGCGGCCCATGTGTGCAGGGTACAGCTGCTCCATAGGGTTTGCAAGGTTGTGACCTTTCCACAGCTGATCGCCAAGCCTTTCTTTCAAGATGGCTCTGGGTGGGTTCAATCCGCCAATCTTTTGGTTAGTAGCCCAGTGCTTAACCGTTTGCACTACCAGGGACTCCTAATAAATAGCATAAGCATAAGGCATAAGGTTTGGGTCTGGCACTGGATGCCACGAAGGGACTCACAGTCACAAAGTCCACATCCCCGGGGCCCAATGCCCGACAGCCTTCAAAAGAGACCCACCAATGCCGGGGAATGGTCACTGGATTCAAGGATTTCTCTCAGGCCTCTGCAGTGAGCATCACAGCACAATGCTAGGGAGGCAGCTTGGAGAATCAGGCCCGGCAGGAGCCAGCCAGTGGGCAGAAATGTAGAAAGAAGTGTTAAGGATGACTCCTAACTGAAAGATTGGCCGTTCAGGTCCACCCAGTAGTGCCATGGAAGAAAGGCCTGGTAATCTGCTTCTGTAAAGATTACAGCCAAGAAAACCTTATGTAGTGCAGTTCTACTCTGTAACACACGGGGTCACCATGAGTTGGAATGGACTCAACAGCAACAGGTTTGGTTTTTGATTTGGTCCCTAGGATACAGGAGACTTCCCCAGAGATGGGAGTGGGGGGATGGGAAAGTGGGGTGGAGGTGAGGGGTGAGATGGGAAGTGCCATCAGCTTGTCAACGAAGCTAGTTTAGGAAAAGGAAGACAGGCTGTTGACTGTTGATGAGAGCAAAGCCCAGTTTCAGGTTGCGACTGAGGCAGCCTCTGGGTATCACTGAGGCAGGCAGGCAGGTCAGGCCCCAGCCAGTTCCCACCCATCAGACATCTCAGAGGCATACCCACCCGAGTCTGAGACTGCCCCCCCCCCACCCAGCAATCTCTCCCTGTGGAGCAGGCTTGGACACAAAGGGCCACCCCAGTGCCACTGCCAAGCCTTGTCAGGCTCTGGCATGCAGGAGACATTCAAGGACAAAAAGGACCCCGGCCTGGGAGCAGAGCGTGCCAACCTTCTCCATTCACTGTGGTAGGCAGGGCATTATGTACAAGGCCCCACCCAGCGGGAACAAAAGCCTTGGCTTTGAAGACGCCAACCGCCTAGCCTTTCAGGAGCCAGAGGGCCGGCCGTGGGTACAGGGCCTAACCCCAACTCAAAGAGCCGTAGTAGATACAAATACCCCAGCTCCTCCGGATTCCCCGGAGACCTGGCTGTCAGATGAGCCTCCTCCTGCTACACGCCTTCTCCAGCAGGCCCCCACAAAGGGATAGCCCTAGCGTGCTCCAGGGAAGCGTCATGGCCCCCTCCCAGGAGGGGAGGTGGTGGGGGTGGGGCTAGGCCACAAATCAGAAAGGGCTCAGGTACCACCAGGAACATGGCATCACCCCTCTGGGCAGAGGGTCCCAAACTGTCCCAGAGCTGTGGTGTAGATGAACAGAGACCCCCAGGTACCTGCTCACAGAACCACAGGGGGTCGCAGTTGGGGCACTACGAAGCCTGGTTTTGTGGTGTTGTGTAGCTGAACTGTTCTCGGAAAGAGGAAACTTTGGAGGTGGTGGGGAGAGAGGACAAAGCTTGTGACCTGGGGCCTGGTGGGTGTGGGCATGGTGGCGTTGGCTGTGGGGGACTTTAGAGAGAGGAAGAAAGGAAAGAGGAAGTTGGAGAAGTCTGCAGGTGGCTGTTTTACCTCATGAACGTCCCACCAGACTGAGATTCTTCTTCAAAGCTTTCAGCATGTTTGGTTTTGTTTACGGGGCTGTGGAGGAGGATTGTGATGATGCTGAGTCTGGCATCCAGATGGAGCTGGGTGAGAGCTGGGCTGCTGTGGTCCTGCTGGACCCCATGGAAGGGTTGGACACCAACACCAAAAGGTGGGGGCAGCAGGGGCCTCGGGAATGACTAGGATCAGAAATGCTAACACAGCAGGACTTTCTCCCCAAGCCTCTCACCACCTAGCTCCGTTCTCTGTCATTCTCCATGGCTTTCTTTGCCAGGTGGAAACAGGGTGGCCAGCAGCTCCTGAACTTCACACCTTGCTTCTTCCTCCACCTGGGAGACGCTGACTGCTATGGGTTGAATTGTGTCCTCTCCCTGTGAATGTCCAGAGCCCTGGTGGCACAGGTTAAGGGCTCAGCTGCTAACTGAAAAGTCCACAGTTCAAACCCACCAGCCACTCCCCAGGAGAAAGACATGGCAGTCTGCTTTGGTACAGATTACAGCTCTATTCTGTCCTGCAGGGTCACTAGGAGTCGGAGTCCACTCAACGGCAGATGGGTACCTGTGAATGCAGTCTTATTGAAAATAAGACCTCTGCAGAGGTAATTCGTTAACATGAGGTCATCGCAGAGTAGGGTGGGGCCTAATGCTCTATATGACTGGGGTCCTTATAAAAGAGAAAAGACACAGAAAGACACTGAAGGAAGACAGCCATGTGACCATGGAGGCAGAGACTGGAGTGATGCTGCCACAAATCAAGGAACACCTGGGGCCACCAGAAGGAAGGCTCTTCACCTAGAGCCTTCAGAGAGAGCATGGCCTGCTAACATCCTGAATTTGGACTTCCAGCCACCAGAACTGTGAGACAATAGATTTCTGTTGTTAAGGCACCCAGGTTGTGGTACTTCATTATAGCAGCCACAAAAAGCTAACACACTGACTCCAGGCTAAAAACAAAATCCCAGGGAAGGACTCTGATTGGCTCTGCTTGAGGCAGGGGCCCACCCCCTAACCAATCAAGAGTGGCCTGAGTAGGGGTGTCACATAAGAGCTGGTGCTCCTGTGGGAACCACACAGTGGGGTGGGGGTGGCCATGGGGCTCCCAGGAGCCTGGGGAAGGATTCAGGACACACAGAATAGCATGTGTCCTCTAGAAAAAGAGGAACACATTGCCAGAGCATCTACTCTGTGTCAGGAACTTTGCATATATCATCTCTGAACCCATGTAAGATAGTCTTATCATCAATGCACAGGTGAGGAAGCCAAGGTTCTGAGAGGTTATGTAATGACACAGTAAATGGTGAGGTCAGGATTAGAACCCAGGTCTTTGGGTGTCCAAGCTGACTCATTGCCTCATTATTTCAACATATCTCTTCTGTGATATTGCCCATCTTCTTGCTAGGCTGTGAGGCCTGGAAGGCAGAGATCACCCCAGATCTTCTCTCCCATCCCCATAGCTCAGGTTTCTCTACGTTGGGTCTGAGCAGTCCCTAGTCACCAGGCAAGGGCTTCTCTGGAGAGTTTGCGTTTATTGAGAAAAAAGCCACGAGCCCACTGCTTACATGAATTTCACAAATGTGCAATATAAGATTAGTGAGGACTCGTCACAGAAATAAATGTCCACATGTTCTTAGGAGTCATTAAGTCTCAGACATTGTGCACGAGCTACAAGGGCTAGCCAGTTCTTCTCAGGTAGCCAATTTTCATATCATTTGCCTGTTACAGTTTACATGTGTTGTATTTGCGTTTTCTTTGTTACTATGGTATTATATTATAGCCCTACAACTCAGAGTTAGGATACACCGCTCAAAGTGATCCACGAAGGCAGAAATGTGGTGGGCGAAAGAGTGGTTTAAGTTCTATTACTCAGAACAGCGTTGTAAACATCAACACAGAATCAGGGTGGCAACGTGGATGCAGAGACAGGATCCACCCCTCTGGGTGGGCAGCCTGCAGGTGTGTCGCTTTCTCACAGCAGCTAGAAACCAAAGGAGCTTGTAGGAAGGACGACAATGAAGAGCTGAAATCGATTCTGTTGGATCCAAGACCCACTGGTTCCCAGTACAATGACTTTGCCCGTTAGTGGGAGTGGCAGGAAGCTCACTGTCAAAGAAAGCACCATGGTCTCTGCAGGTAAACCCATTGGGATTTTTCCAGAACCAGCTTACTTTAGCCAGGCCCATTGGCAGGTTTATCTCTGGCCCGTGGGCCTCTTGGTCCGGCCCAGCCTCTGCCCTGCTTGGGCAAGTGTTTCAAAGCTCTTTTAGCTCTGCTGATAAGTGCCCGGAGGTACCCCACTTGGCCAGGAAGCCTCCTGCCTGAATGGCCGTATTAAGTAATTTACTGCAGTGCAATAAGCCAGTGTCCTTTTTGTAGTATTTTTATTGCAACATTTTTCCACTTTTTCTTGATGATTTCACTGTTTAAAATGGCTTCCAAGCATAGTGCTCATGTGCTGTCTCGTGTTCCTAAATGCAAGAAGGCTGTGACATGCCTCATAGCAAAAATACGTGTGATAGATAAACTTTGTTTAGGCACGAATCATAGTGCTGTTGGCTGTGAGCTCAATGACTCAACGATATATAGTAAATAAGGCGTCTAAACACTAACACATAAAGCAAGGTTATATATTGATCAACTGAAGAAAATGTTGTGAGCAGAGGCTCGCAGGAGGCTAACCCTATACTTCCGCCGGCAGCAATGGCTCTGTAGTCGCTAATTCAGTGTTTTCGATGACTTAGTAGAACATAACTGCCTTGAATAACGAGGCTTAATTGTATTATGTTGAGAAAGTACAACATGCTGTTGGTAAAATGCCTTTATCAAAAGACACCTTTAAGAATGTCTGCCTTGAGCATCGTGCTCTTTTAAGAACTATCTGTATGGGATCAAATTGACAACAGCAACTTGAAAGATTAGGTAGGACACTTAGGGGGCAGTGAGTTTATGTCAGTGGGGGAGGCACAAGTCAGAAAAGGAGAGGGAGAATGGCTGCCCAACTTGAAGGCTGTAACCAATGTCACTGAATTTGTACGTGTAGAAATTATTGAATCAGTGTATCAGTCTGCTGTGTATAGTCTCAACAAAAACAAGAAATTAAAAAAAGACATCATTGGGTGGTGGAGTAATCTGGAAGTGGGTAGTGACAATGGTTACACCACGTGATGAACATAACCAATGTCACTGAATTCTACATGTACAAAACGTTGAATGGGCAAAGGTTTTGTCGTATGTATTTTTACCACAATAAAGCAGTTTTGTAAAAAGACACCATTGGGGGTCATATAATACCAGTTGCATGCCACGTGCCATGGCAATTAAGACCACATGCAGGGACCAGCGGACGTTCTGTTTGACAGTTGGACAGTACCCTCGATGTCCCCTCTCAGGTGTCTGTGCAGTGCGTACATGACAGAGAAGTGCACGATGACCATTTATCACTGAAAATCCCTGCTCAGAAGAGATGGTGTGTGTGTGTGTGCACGCACTCACTCTCATATGCATGCAGGTGTGGGTGTGTGTTTATTAATTGCTACTTGGCTTTTTCAAAATACAGAGGAAAAGTCAGGTTGACATCAGTCCCCAGGGATCATTAACTACATATCCCTGCAGTAAAAGAGGCTGGTGTGAAAGTCTTCCCACTCTGCCTGTTATTCACAAAGGCTAGTTGGCAGCTTAAGGAATAAGGAAAACCAAAGGCTGAAGAAAAATTGATGCCTTTGAATTATGGTGTTGGCAAGGAATGTTGAATATACCATGGACTGCCAGAAGAATGAACAATTCTGTCTTGGAAGTACAGCCAGAATGCTCCTTAGAAACAAGGATGGTGAGACTTTGTCTCACATACTTTGGACACGTTATCAGGAGGGAATCAGTCCCTGGAGAAGGACATCGTACTCGGTAAAATAGAGGATCAGCAAAAAAGAGGAAGACCCTCGATGAGATGGACTGACATAGTGGCTGCAACAATGGGATCAGGCATAACCACAATTTTGAGGATGGCACAGGACCGGGCAGTGCTTCAGTCTTTTGTACATAGATCGGGTCGCTATGAGCCAGAACCAACTCAACAGCACCTAACAACAACAACGAGTTGACAACAATATCCTCTGAACCTCGATTTGGTCGTGAAAGAAATAGGGAAAATTGTGAATGAAGTCAAATTGCAGCCACTGAGGACACATCTTCTTGGTGTACCACTGAACCACCAATGCCCATAGATAGACAGACAGACAGACAGATAGATAGATGAGAGAGAAAGATGAGGGAAAGAGAGAAAAAGGTCAGGAGGAGAGAGATAAAGATAATGAAAGAGATTTCCTACAAGGAATTGGTTTAGTGGATATTTGGGGACTGGCTAGGCAAGCTGGAAATCAGGAAGGCAGGCCTTCCACAAGGGTAACGTGGAATTGTCGGGCTAATGCCACAGCCCACAGGCCGGATTTCCTTCTTCCTCAGGGAAATCTCAGTTCTGTTTTTAAGGTCTTTCAATTGACTGAGGCCCACCCAGATTATCCAGGAGGATCTCCTTTACAGAAGGTAAACTGATTGTAGACTTTACCCATAACTGCATCTAGAAAATACCTTCACACAACACCTAGCTGAGGGTTTGATGGAATGGCTAGGGACCACAGCCTAGCCGAGTCGACACAGAAAACTGACCGTTACAGGCCCCCAAACATCAGCTGCCAGCCCCAATTGCCTATAATTGGCAGTTAGGATTTTCTAGTTGAGTAGAAATAAAGAGTAAGGGAACAGCAAGGTCTACAGCTAACATGCCTCGTGAAGCCAGATAACAACACATTCCAGAAAGGCCGTCAACCACGCCAGCCTCCTTCCAGGTACGGGCTCTGATGTTGGTTCAAAAATTATTATTGTCAGTCTTTAGATTTTTGTGTTAAAGTGTTTCATACTACAAAAATGTACATAAACATAACTCGATACATCTTCACAAGTGATGCCCGCATGGAACCTCCCGGTCACATCTTCCCGCTCCCGTGGATTAACATTGCCTGGGTTTTTTTGTAATTTTTTTATTGTGATTGTTTTGGAGGATTTTATCTTAGAAAATTAACAGAGAGAAATTCAGGTTTGTCATCCATGAACTCGTTAATTGATTGCAAGGTAGTCATGACGAGGCCCGCGAGGAAGACCTCACAACATTCATTTAAAATTGGAGAATCAGGATTAACAATTACAACGCTGATTCGGTCTTAGACTTCTGCCTTTAAAGAGAGGTTTCAGGAGGAAGGCTTAACCACAGTTCAAACTCGGCAGAGGTCCCTCGTAACCAGGTTCCAAGGTCAGCGGTGGTGGAAAGGATCTCAGTTCCATCTCTGCTTTCTCTCAGTGAGTGAGCAGAAATTTAGGGTTTATATGGGAATTTGTCACCTTGGCTCCACACAACAAAGGCCAGGATGATGCCATAAGACCCATATGTTTTGTCTTTTCTCCAGGGTTACAGAGTAGCTGACTGACACATCTTTCTCTTCAAGGTTAGAGATTAGGGGGATTGTCATGGATTGAATTATGTCCCCCCAAAAAATGTTTGTATCAATTTGGCTGTGCCATGATTTCCAGTATTGCATGGTTGTCCTCCATTTTGTGATTGTAATATTATGTTAAGGAGGATTAAGGGTGGAATTTACATCCCTGACCCAATGTGAAGGGAGTTTCCCTGGGGTGTGGTCTATACCACCTTTTATTTTACAAGAGATAAAAGGAAAGGGAATCAAGCAGAGAATTGAGGACCTCTTACCACCAAGAAAGCAGCACCAGGAGCAGAGCACATCTTTGGACCCGGGGTCCCTGAGCAAATAAGCTCCTAGTCCGGGGGAAAATTGACAAGAAAGACCTTCCTCCAGAGCCAACAGAAACAAAAAGCCTTCCTCTGGAGCTGACGCCCTGAATTTGGACTTTTAGCCTACTTTACTGTGAGGAAATAAACTTTTCTTTGTTACAGCCATCTGCTTGTGGTATTTCTGTTATAGCAGCACTAGATGACTAAGACAGGGGTTGTTTAGATTTATGTCATGTTTTCTCGTGTCACAGCATGCTGAGTCAAAGTGAATTTAAAAGGTTGTTTACATACTTTACAGGCTTCTATGTTTCTGTGTCTAAGTTCAGAAATTTTCTAAACAGCTTCTTTACGACTTGCAGGTCTCTAATGACTTATAGTTACTGCCAGAGAGCCTCACAAATGTAGACAAATTTCTTTCTCTAAGTTCACATTCTGAGTACTTACACACATGCATTTTGGAAGCAAAATAATGGTTTAAACCTTATGGGATTTGTGGTCATCATGGAAACATACAGAACAGTGATGAAACAGATATAACATTTGCTATTTTAACCATTTTTAGATGTACAATTCAGTGACATTAATTACATTTGCAATGTGCAACTATTGCCATTATTTCCCAAGTGTTTCATCACCCCAAACAGAAACTCAGTACCCGGAAGCAATAACCTCCCACCACCCCACCCCCCAGTCCTGGTGACCACTAATAAACTTTGGTCTGTATGCATTTATCTATTCTAGGTATTTCATAAAAGTGGATTCATACAGTATTTGTTCACTTGTGTCTAACTTATTTCACTCAGCATAACGTGTTTAAGGCTCACCCATGTTGTAGCATGTAGCAGGCCTTCATTTCTCTTCATGACTGAATAATATTCCATTGTATGGGTATAACACATTGTGTCTATCCATTCGTCTGTGATGGACACTTCCGTTGTTTACCTTTTGGTGGCTCTGAATAATACCAAATTAACATCGATATCGAAGGACCTGTTTGAGTGTCTTCTTTCAATTCTTTTGGGTATCCCTAGGAATGGAACTGCTGGGCCATTTGCTGTTTGTATGTTTAACTTTTTGGGGAGAACATTGCCTGTTTTTGTACTTTTTTTTGTCAATGGATGCATGCAGTCTGGACTCTTCCGTGTCTGGTTCTGTCACTCAACATGTGCGTGAGATTTATCCACGTTGTTGTGTTATTGTAGTTTCTTTGTTCTCAATGTTGTATACTATCCCAATGTGTGAACAAGCCCACAATTTATGTATCCATTCTTATTGTCGATAGACATTCAGGTTGCTTCCAGCCTGGGGTTATTATGAACAAAGCCGCTATGAATAGTCAGATACAAAATTTTTTGTGAATGTGTGTACGCTTTCTGGTGTCCCTTCGGGGGTAGGGGGGGCTCCTGTATCCACTTTTGTGAAGTGTCTGGTCAAGTCTTTTTATTTCCTGGTCAAGTCTTTTGCCCATTTTTTAAAGTCTCTTTTTCATATTGATTCGTAGGAGTTCTTTATATATTCTGGCCAATGACAACCTTATGATCATAACAGAACACTGTCTGGCTCACTTGCTTTGGACACGTCTTTTGCAATGGCTGGAGGAGGACATCACGTTTGGTGGAGTAAAGCACCATGGAGGGTAAGGGAGACCCTTGGTAAGATGGACTGACGAAATGATGAACTCAGACATGCCGTGATCATGAAGATGGCCCAGGACCGGGCAACGTTTCATTCCGTTGTACATAAGGGTGCCATGAGTCAGAGTCCACCTGACAGCAGCTCTCTCTATCTGTGTGTCTGTATATCTATCATCTATGTGTGTATCTATCTATGTATCTGGGTATCTAGCTATATACCTATCATCTATGTATCTGTGTATCTAGGTATATATCTATCATCCATCTATGTATGTATCTACACATATATATCTGTCACCTATGTATCTATCATCTATGTACGTATTATCTATCTATGCATCATCTACCCATCTTTATATTTTTTAGACACAGACCCCTATGGCCCCACTTTCTGAGCTCTGCTGTGTGACTGGCACTGCCCTCAGCCAAACACTCCTCCTCCCATTAAAGCTCACACAGCCTGTCAGTTGTCCTCCCCGTTCTGCAGGGGAGAAATCTGAGGCTCGGAGCGGAGCTAGGGCTGGACGCCAGGATGGTTCTGGCTCCAAAGCCTGTGCTCCTGCCCAGGCCCCAGTGCTGTTTTGACAAGGATGGTGATGATGAGGACCTTTACAGCTCAGAGGACTTCTGCATGCAGAGGGGACTGCTGGCTCCAGCGGCTGTACCTCATTGCTCCCAGCTCAAGAACAGGAGCCCAGAGTCTGGCAGTGGTGACAGACCCACCCAAGGTGGGGAGAGCTGCGTCAGGCCAGGTACTGTGGGATAGCTGAAATGGAGATGATTTGGGGGCTTCTGAGGAGGAGGAGGAAGATGTTGGAGGTTGGAGTCCACCCAGAGGTGCGTCGGAAGAAATGCCTGGTGAGGAGGAGGCAGTGGCTGAGTAGGGCTTGGGAGATGGAGAGAGGCTCCCTGGAACTCACTCACGAAAGTCTGCTTGTCTAACTCCCTCTTCCTCTCAACTAGAGAAAAATGCCAGTCATGGGTCGTGGGGCGGTAACTGGTATTTAGTCCGATGGCCCTGTCCATTTGCAGACAGGGAAAGAGGGAGGAGCGGCGAGGGCATCTGCAGAAGCTGGAGCCAGATGCTAGATAACTTGGTTAGGGCCGGAGCTGCGCAGACACACAGCCTAGATAACTTGGTTAGGGCTGGAGCTGCGCAGACACACAGCAAGATGCATGTCCTGGGAGACGCCTCCGGAGGGAGGCCATGGCTCACGGAAACTATAGGCCTTCTCTCCCAACAGGAATCCAGGAGAAAGCACTCTGTCCACCACCAGCATGCCTCTCCCTGTAAGGACTCCTTCACCCCAACCCTGGGAGGAAAAATGACCATTCTTCCTAGTTTGCCGATGAGCAAATGAAGGCTCTGCGGGGCCCACAGCCTTGCAGGGAATGAACAGCCGAGTGATACTAGACCCAGGCATGTCCAAGTCTTGCCCCCACTCTGCCTCTGCAGGGTGGGCCTGGGCAGGATGGGAGCAGCCTTGCCCTTGATGGCACAGCCATCCTCGTGCTCCACTGGCCAGGCAATCCTGTGGCTCCCCTTCCCGGTCTCCCTTTCCCAGTTGTCCCTTGTGGGGCCTGAATGTCCCTCACCCCAAAGCTGTCCCTCGGATCCCTCTCCAGGCTTTGCTTGGCAGGCATCTGACCCAGCGCACCTCCAGGAGCCTTACTGTAGCTGGCTGGGGGCAGGGCCCTGGAGGTGGGTCGGGTGGAAGGACCATGGACTGGGTAGTGGGGAACCTACCAGGGCTCTGGCCCCTTCCTCCTACTTCCTCCTCCGGCCTAGAGTGGGGAGGGCCCTGCCATTTCCACCTAGGGACCCAGTGTCATATCTGGCCCAAGTATCCTGGCCTCTCAGTGCTCACTAGATGTCGTGGGAGGGAAGCTTTTCACATCCCCTTCTGTGTGTTCCTGATTCAAGGCACTCCACCCTGGGTGGTGATGTCCTTTGTTCTGCTTTTCTGGGAACCATTTTTAAATTAATTAGGGGAAGATTTCTTGGTAAAGTATAGGGTCAGAGGAAGACCTTCAGTGAGATAGATCAACACAATGGCTGCAACAATGGACTCAAGCATAACAATGATTGTGAGAATGGCACAGGGCTGGGCGGTGTTTCCTTCTGTGGTGCCTAGGGTCACTATGAGTTGGAGCTGACTCAAGGGTGCCTAACAACAACAGGGGAAGATTCCTATCTCCTGATTGTTTTTTCTTTTCTTCAAATAACAGGTCAAGGCAGCTTGGAGTGGGGGAGCCAGAGAAATAGAATTCAGATAAGATCCACTCCCCCCCCCCCCAAAAAAAACAAAACCCATTGCCATCAAGTCGATTTCAACTCATACTGACCCTGTAGGACATAGTAGAAATGCCCCATAGGGTTTCCAAGGAGCAGCTGGTGGATTCCAACTGCTGACCTTTCAGTTAGCAGGTGAGCACTTTAACCACTGTGCCACCAGGACTCCCAGATAAGATCCAGGACAGCTTAATTCTGCCTAGTGGTGAAATCCTGACAGCCCAACAGAGCAGCCGGCCAGGATGAAGCCTCCTACAAAAACCAACCAGGTGCACCCACCTCTACCCAACCCACACCACCTTGGCCTTGTCCTTTTGTTTTGGGAGCATCCCTGGGTGTTGCAAATGGATAATGCACTCAGCTGATAACTGAAAGGTTGAAGGTTTGAGTCCACCCAGAGGCACCTCAAAACAAATACCTAGTGATTTACTTCCAGTAATCTACAGTTGAAGCCCTATGGAGCACAGCTCTACCCTGACACAAATGGGGTGACCATGAGTCAGAGTCGACCCCGTGGCAACTGATTTCCGTTTAACTCCATGGGAAGAGATTAAGACTAGGAGATCCCTAATGAAAAGCGTTGCCTGCTGAGAGCCTCTGATGTCCTGCGGAGTTTGGTCCAACGGCACAAACCAGGAAGGGCCTGGTGTTTCCTGCTCTCCTCAAGCCCTGGGGTCCCCTGCTGCCAGGCACAGACCTCAGCTTGCCTCCTGCTGGCTCTGCAGCCTGGGCCTCCGTTCATGCACAGTGGAGACGAACATTCCATCCATCTGCCCGTTTAAGGGCACGGCTGGGACGAAAAGCCTGCGTCATCACAGCCCCTCCCCGTTTTGCGTTCCTGGTTTCATCTCCTGGAGACTCGTCCTTCCATGAGCAGGTGCACAGAAAGCATGGAATGGAGCTAGGCCAAGGCGTGCTCGGTGGCCCAGCCATAAATACAACATCTGGGCCAGGAGGCCGTCTGAGGGGAAGCAGCGCCAAGGACTGTGATAGACGGCTCCGTGGGCACCAGGAGAGCTCAGGAAAGGCCTAAGAAAGGCCTGGCAGCTCTGTGCCCACCGTTGGACACCTGGAAATGTTACCGGTGGAAACCTCAAGTCCTTACTCGGCATGACTCATAAAACGAGAGATCAAGGTGAGAGAACAAAAAGGCACCTTTATTTCATTGTACATGGAAACAGAGCCAGTCGGAGCTGTTGCTGCCAAGACTGCTTCCCAAGGACAGGTAGGCAGGTAGGCAGGTAGGCAGGTTACTTTTAAAGGGTTTACAAGTATGGAGTTCATAAAAGTTACATCAGCAACATTCTTAATCACACTATGCAGGCACCATGGGGTTTACAGTAACCTCCGAGCAAAAGCAGGATTCAAATGCAAAGCTGAGGGTAGGGGGAGCCCAACAAAGGAAACGATTTTGCAATTCAACACTGTAGGGAAGGAAGCCAAGTAAAGAACACAGCACTGTGGGGGCTGTCTCACTCCTCCCATTTCTTTTCGGATATTGGTCATTCAAGACCAGTGTCCATTTTGAACTATAGCCTGGCTCAGAATTGTTTGGCATATTTTCGGAAAGGGGCAAATATTGGACCCAAGCCCTTCATTGTGGCTACTGACCTCTTGTTGGTTTATAACTATTTACTAAATATTAAAAGAAAAAGAGTGGCGGACTTCCGGCCAACATGGCACCATAGACAGAAGCACCACCTCGTCCCTCCACAGCAAAGACCTGAAAAACTAAGTAAAACACAGACAAATGTCATTCCTGGAAGCTGAAGTGCCAAGTGAAGAGATAGAGAACTCAGCCAAGCACCGAATGGAATAAGAAAACAACAGAGGACAGACAGCAGGAGAGATACCTGTGGTGGGCCCCATCACTAATGCAGCACAGATCTGCCATCTTGGACTCCAGTCGGGGGACTGGCAGACAGGGATCACGGGAAAACAGCTTCTCGGGCCTCCCAGCAGGAAACAGAGCACCCGGTAACCAGCGATACACACTTTCCTACCCCCCATTCTCTCCCGGCTACTCTACCTCCAAGCTTGCTGGCTGGCTGCAGTGGCTCTGCCGGCCGGGAGATGCAGTGTCCCTGCTGCTTAGATTCACCCACCCCACCCACATCAGAGATTGGCAGACGGGGAGCATGGGGAAGCAGTTTCACGAAGCTCCCAGCAGGAAACAGAGTACCCAGTAACCAGTGAGACACGCTTTCCTAGCCCCTCTCTTCTTCCCTACCCCACAACCTTGGCCTCCTCTGCTTCCCACCAGCCAGAGTCTCTTGGTGGGGAGGCAACTGCTTTGGCTTCAGGCTGCTTAGATTCACCATGCCCACACTGGCCTGGCCCCTGAGCTGGCGTAGGTTCTTTTCGTCCCTTTTGGTTTCTTTTGTGCCGCCTATCACCTCTCCCTCCTTTTCCTGGAACACCTGGCTCCATGTGCCATCTTTGCTTCCTCTTGAAAGGCTGTGAAGCCACACTCAACAGGGAGACCACTCCCCCGGCCCACAACACCACCCTGGTGGGATCCCTGGGGCCTTTTTTCCCCCCTTCTTTTGCTTTCTCCTGTTTTGTTTTGTTTGTTTTCTTTTTCTTTTCACAGCTTGGGAGCCCCTTCTAGCAGGGCTGCACTTCACAGCTTAGGAGTCACTCCCCCAATCTGCACAGCTGCAAAGTTAGGATCCCTGGGGCATTTCTTTTGTTCTTCTTTCTTTCTTTTCTCTATTTCCCTTTCAGTCTGTCTTCATTTCTCAGTTCTTGTCTCTCTACACCTATCTTCTTTTCCTGTCTCCTGAATACCTGGTGCTGTGTGACATCTATCCCCGCTCTGGCCAGGCTATACTGCATAGCCTGGGAGCCACTTCCTTGGTCTTAGCAGCCCTACCAGTGGGACCCTGGGACTCCTGGGGGCTTTTCTTTTCCAAATTTTTATCTAGTTTTTTTTCTTTCTTTTTCCCTTTTCCTTTTTTCTTTTTCCTACTTTTCCTTTTCTCCATTTCTCAGTTTCTCATCTCTCCGCTCCAATGGCAGACTCCCTTAGCACTCTTTTTTTCTCTCTCTCTCCTTTTTTTGCTTGTTTGTTTTTGCATCCTGTTTTTCTCTCCTCTCTCTCCTCTTTCCCATATCCCTATTAGTTCCACACATCACAACCTCCCCCCTCTTCCTTGCCTACCTGCACCATGCACTGAACATCACACCTCCAAGCAGCACAGGCATGGCCTGCTGGAATCTGCTCAGCACTGATTCCTGGCCAGCCCTGCCGGGCCTAGTACGTGACACAAGCAACCCATACCAGCCCATTCCCTTCAGTTGGACCTGTCCTGCTGCACCATAGTTGAATGACTGGCCCTGCCCGTTGGACAAGGAGGTGGAAGTATCATGACTACAGATAAGCAAAAAACGCACAGCCTGCCTGCTCAGACATAACCAAATAAAACAAAAAAGCAGGACGAAATAAACAAATCTACAATCAAGAAACAAAGAAAGTAACTACAGAATGTCCTGAAAACAGCAGACAATATCAAAACATATAAAAAAAACAGGACAGGATGGGTCCAGTAGGTGGCCAAAATAAAACACCAGATGACTTTCCAGTAGAAGAAAAGGCACTAGAACTACCTGATAGGGAATTCAAATCTCTAATATTCACAGCAATCCAAAAGTTGAAGCCAAAAGCAGACAAAAATGAGGAAAAAATAGATAAATTTTCGGAAAAGGCAGACAAATTCATGGAAAACACAGACCAAAAAAAAAATGGAACAATTCAAGAAAGTAATACAGGAACAAAATGCCAAAATAAATTCACAACTAGAAATCATACAAAACAGCAATTAGAAATCCAAAAGATAAACAACAAGGTTTCAGAAATGGACAGTGTCACAGAAGGGCTGAGGAGCAGGTTTGAAACAATGGAAGACAGAATCAGCAAAATTGAAGACAAACACTTGGATACAATTCTGTTTGAGGAAAAATCAGAAAAAAGAGAAATAAAAATGAAGAAACCCTGAGAATTATGTGGGATACAATCAAAAGCAAAAATTTGTAAGTTATCAGAGTTCCAGAACAGGGAGAGAAAATAGAAAACACAGAGGGGATCATTGAAGAATTGCTGACAGAAAACTTCCCTAATATCATGAATGATGAAAAGCTGACCATACAAGAAGCTCAAAGAACCCCATACAGGATAGACCCAAAAAGAAAAACACCAAGGCATATCATAATCACACTCGCTAAAACCAAAGACAAAGAAAAAATCCTGTGAGCAGCTTGAGAAAAACAAAAAGTCACATGCAGAGGAGAAACAATAAGACTAAGCTCTGATTATCCAGCAGAAACCATGCAGGCAAGAAGGTAATGGGACGACATACATAAAACCTTGAAAGAAAAAAAAATCCAACCAAGAATAATATATCCTGCAAAAAAAAAAAGAAAAATCTTTTTTTTTTTTTTTACTTTCCTTTTTCAAATATGATGGTGAAATTAGGACATTTCCAGATAAACAGTTATTAAGGGAATATGTAAAAACCAAACCAAGCTTACAGGAATTATTAAAGGGAGTCCTTCGGCCTGAGAATAAATAACATCAGACCACAGCCTGAATCCAGGGTGCAAGATTGTACCAGCCAGATACCAACCTAGGAAATGAACTGTCAAAGAGTATCCAAAACCAAAACAATTGCAACAGGGAACCAGAGAGGTTAATCTGTAAATGACAACGTCAGAACAATAAAAGAGGGAATAAACGGTATAGGTATAGAACTTTCTAATGGAGAGGAAGGCAAGGAGATACCAAGTAATAATAGACTTGTTCAAACCAAGGAAGATAAGGCGTAAATTTCAAGGTAACCACAAAGAAGGTTTAAAAACCTACTCATCAAAATAAAGAAGAAAAACATAAAGTCTCAATAAAAACAAAATCTACAAAAACAAAAGAAATCCACCAACAAAGGAACTCAGCACAGGAGCGTAAGAGGAACAAAGGAAACATTAGTACCACAAAAAAAAAGCACTACAAAATGATGGCAATAAACTCAACGACAAAGAACAATGGATCTATGAAGCATCTCATAACATGGATGCATCTGGAGGACATTATGCTGAGTGAAATAAGTCAATCACAAAAGGACAAATATTGCATGAGACCAATACTGTAAAAACTCATGAAAAGTTTTACATACAAAAAGAAACAATATTTAATGGTTACGAGAAAGGGGAGGGGTGGGGATGGAAAAACACTTAATAGACAAAAGATAAGGAGTAACTTTGGTGAAGGGTAAGACAGTACACAGTACTGGGGAAGCCGGCACAACCTGTACAAGGCAAGGCCAAGTAGCTCCATAGACTCATCCAAACTCCCTGACGGACCAAATTGCTGGGCTGAGGGCTGGGGTGACCATGGTCTCAGAGAATATCTAGCTCAACTGGCATAACAGAGATCATGAAGAAAATGTTCTACATTGTACTTTGATGAGTAGCATCTGGGGTCTTAAAAGCCTGCGAATGGCCATCTAGGATACTCCACTGTTCTCACCCCTTTGGGAGCAAGGAATAATGAAGAAAACTAAAGACACAAGGGAAAGATTAGTCCAAACGACTAATGGACCACATCTACCATGGCCTCCACCAGACTGAGTCCAGTATAATGAGACAGTGCCCGGCTACCATCACTGACTGCTCTGACAGGGATCACAATAGAGGGTCCTGGACAGAGCTAGAGAAAAATGTAGAACAAGATTCTAACTCAAAAACACCAGACTTGCTGGCCAGACAGAGACTGGAGAAACCCTGAGAGTATGGCCCCTGGACACCCTTTCAGCTCAGTAATGAGGCCACTCCTGAGGTTCACCCTTCAGCCAAAGAGTGAACAGGCCTTTGGAACAAAACAAGACTAAACGGGGGCACCAGCCCTGGGGCAGGGACTGGAAGGCAGGAGGGAACAGGAAAGCTGGTAATAGGGAACCCAGGGTTGAGAAGGGAGAATGTTGACATGTCATGGGGTTGTTAACCAATGTCATACAACAATGTGTGTACTGTTTGTTGAGAAACTAGTTTGTTCTGCAAACCTTCATCTAAAGCTCTCTAAAAAAAAAAAGCTGAAAAAAGAAAAGGAGTGGCTTTTATGCCCTGTTTATGTGACTGTCTCCTTAAAAGATTGTTTTTGTTTTTTTTAGATTGTCTTAATACCTTAGGACCCAGTTGATGTGTCTTTATGAGTCTTTGTGAGTCCAGCTCCAGCTGGATCTCATTCTCTGTGCTCAAGGACAGGGAATAATGATTCCAATATTATTTTCTAAATCATTCCCTCCTGTTGATTGGAGATAGGAAATAACACATGGAGGATCAATAAAAAAAAAAAAAATAGTGCTATCGGAGTCAATACCTGGACTTAATTGAGATCCTAAATGGCGGCCATTGCAGGCTCTTTAAACACACTGTGCTGGCTTTCCACCAGATACAATTTGGTTCTTTACCGGGATTAAGTAAGAGCAATGTTCTCAATTGCGTTGCCAGAGTGAGCAAACTCAATGTACATTAACATTTTAGCCTGAGGCCTTCTTTTGCCCTTTTAGGTATACAAGACAATAGAAGATAAATTTTATTATGCCTAATACTATTGGGATGCAGACTATTACTACCCCTTGCAGTAGTGATCTAGCCCATGTACTTATTCCTGATGGTAAATGTCATGGATTGAATCGTGTCCCCCCAAAACATGTGTCAAATTGGTTAGGCCATGATTCGATTCCCAGTATTGTGTGGTTGTCCTCCATTCTGCGATTGTAATTTTATGTTAAAGAGGACTAGGGTGGGATTGTAACACCTTTACTAAGGTCACATCCCTGATCCAATGTAAAGGGAGTTTCCCTGGGGTGTGGCCTGCACCACCTTTGTCTTTGGTTTTGGGAAGTTTGATTATGTCTTAGTGATTTTCTTTTAAGATCTACCTTACGTGGAGCTTGATGAGCATCTTGGGTAGATATCTTCCCATCTTTCACGATATCAGGAAAGCTTTCTGCCAACAAATCTTCAACAATTCTCTCTGTACTTTCTGTTATCCCTCCCTGTTCTGGTACTCAAATCACTAGTAGGTTATTTCTCTTGATAGAGTCCCACATGATTCTTAGGGATTCTTCATTTTTTTTTTTTAATTCTTTTATCTGATTTTTCTTCAAATATATTGGTGCCAAGTGCTTTATCTTCAAGTTCACCAGTTCTGCCTTCCACTTGCTCAGTTCTGCTCCTCTGACTTTCTATTGGGTTGTCTAATTCTGTAATTTTATTGTTAACCTTCTGAATTTCTGATTGCTGTCTCTCTATGGATTCTTGCAGCTTATTAAATTTTACATTATGTTCTTGAATAACCTTTTAATTTCTTCAACTGCTTTATCTGTGTGTTCCTTGGCTTGTTCTGCATATTGCCTGATCTCCTTCCTGATCTCGTTCCTGATGTCTTGAAGAATTCTGTATATTAATCTTTTGTGTTCTGCATCTGGTAGTTCCAGGGAGGTACCTTCATCCAGAAGATCCCTTAATTCTTTGTTTTGAGAGCTTGTTGAAATGACCATGGTCTGCTTCTTTATGTGATTTGATATTGACTGTTGTCTCCAAGCCATCTATAAGTTATTGTACTAGTTTATGTTTGCTTACTATACCCTAGCTTCTTGCTTTGTTTTGTTTTGATATGCCCAAATAGGTTGCTTGAGTGAGCTAGCTTGATTATTTTCACCTCTGAAGTTCTAACATCCTGTTACCAGATGGCTAGAGCTATTACCAGGTATATGAGCCTAGGAGCCCATTCACTTTTCTTATATGGATCCAGCTCAAATGTCCAGGTGGCTGGTCAAGTGTGTGGTACAGGCTCTGTCCTACAGTCTTAGAGGGGCAAGGGTGATTGGTGTAGGTACCGGTGTCTGGTTGCAGCAGGGGGTCATGCTCTGAACAAGGCAGGGGGCTGAGAACCATCCCCCGAGTGTCTGTGAGGAAAGCGTGCTCCTGTTCCTTAGAACGCGCAGGTGGGTGGGTTCTGCAGACGGACCTTGGGGACCCAATGCTTTTGGTTGTAAGGACTGGGGGGTAGCAGTTATCTCTGGACCCCTGTCGCAGGTGGCTGGGTGACCTGAGTGGAGCCACCAGCCCACAAACCCCTCATGTGGGTAGGTGAGGACTCTAATAGGCAAAGCAGTGTCAAACATCAAACACCCACCTCTCCACTGCATAGCTGAAACAGTTGCAATCTGCCAACGTGGGCCTATTCTCCTGAAATGGGCCCATACAGGTCCATGCAGGGGGGAAATTTATTTAAAGTCCACTGACTGTTTATGCCTGGACAGGAGCTGCTTCTGTCCTGAGCTCCCCAGGTTAGTGGAGCTAGAAGATTATCTTTTCCCCAGTTGTGAATTTATTCCTTCTCCAAGGCTGGGAGAATGGCTCAGGTAATGCAACAGGACTTATCTCAGGCCTAGGGGAATCAACAGCCACTGAAGCCAGCTTGGGAGCTCAGGGCGTGGTAAAATATACACAGGTACTTAGCTTTTGGCGAGAGCACAGTTCTTCTTTGGTTCTGGAGGCGTGAGTAGGCTGTGTGGCTGCTGTTTCTCCCTGAGGAAACTGTGACTGAACGCTACCGCCAGCCCGCCACAGCCTTAGGGTTCCCTGCGATTCAGGTCTGGCACCTTCTCTCCGCTTCTGAACCGTCTCTTCCTCCCTCCCCTGGCTGCTCAGTCCATTTTCTAACATTGCCTTTGATGTTCAGGGCTTCTAGCTTGTCAAAAATGCAATCATTTCACTTGTTTTTCAGGGTCTTGTTTTAAGAGGGTTCATGAGAAGTGTCTGACTACTCCTCCGTCTTGGCCCTGCCTCTGCACCACTGTTGGTCTCTCAAGAGATAAAGGAAATGGAAGTGAGCAGAGAGGAGGACCTCAGACCACCAAGAAAGCAGTGCCAGGAGCAGAGCCAGTCCTTTAGACCCAGGGTCCCTGTATGGAGAAGCTCCTAGTCCAGGGCAAGATTGATGAGAAGGCTGACAGAGACAGAAAGACTTCGCCTGGAGCTAATACCCTGAATTTGGACTTTTAGCCTACTTTACCGTGAGGAAATAAATTTTTCTTTGTTAAAGCCATCCATTTGTGGTATTTCCGTTATAGCAACACTAGATGACTAAGACAGTAACCAACCAAATAAATCTGGTGTTTGTGAGGGAGTTACAGTGTGTAACCAAGTATCTTGCCTTTTAATTCTATGTATAAGCTGTTCTACTTCTCCTGTGTTATTTACCCAAATACAACAAGAGGTATTTGCTACAGCACAGACTAGGCTTTCTTGGGCTAATAAAAAGTCTTAAGGATGTTCTGTTACCTCACGTCACCTTGGCTAATGAAGTCAGAGATCACTGTTGTGTCTTTATCTCATTAGCAACTTTGTTATTTGTCCCATAATTATTGATAAATTTCTTAAAGATTTTTCTAATTCAGCTATACAATAACTAGGAATTAAAGCTACCAACCGTACCCTGAGTGATGGACCAATGGGTTTCTTTTTGACTCTCGTTTTATACTGTGTAACAATTTAACATTAGCTTTTCAATATTTACTAGTACCATTACTATGAATATCTAAAAGTAATCTTAAAATTCTCAAAGTACATTGCCCACGCAATCACGAGGAATCTAACTCACTGTCAGTTGGAAGGGATCATTTAAAACCAGTGTAGTTGGATCCACCACACACAAAGTTTGTCTAGAGGAAACAGAAGGTATAGAAAAATTCACACGTGACAACCAGATTTTCTTTAGAGAATACATGATTAACAAGATGATATAGGATGGACCTCTCCTGTTGGAGGTCTTCAGTTAATCTGTTTAAAACATACTAAGAGTTCTTCTTGTGGACAAGCAGTCCCTCCTTGGTCTACCTATTAACAGTTATGGGTCATTTTCTCAGAAGCAGTAGTGTCACAAAACAGTTCTTATGAGAGAACTTCTAATTCAAGAGCAGCAATATCAAAATCCATTAGTTAAATAATTTAGGAGAAAGAAAAGTGGTTCCTTAGATATAGAAAGTAGGACCCTAAAACATCAGCAATATTCCCACATAAAACCCGGAGATTCCTTTCCTTTTCTCAGTCTTATGTAGTTAATTTCTGTTCTACGTGATTCTGGATCAGCCACAGTCAGCTTCAGTATAGGAGTTCCAGAAATATTACTCAGTCTAGTCACGGTCTGTTTTGAGAGTCCAATACAGATCACCTTTTTGTTAAGATATTTTGGTCAAACCTTCTCAGCAAATCAGCAAAGTAAAAACTTACCTGCAAAGAACAAAAATTAATATGACATGATTAACTTACAAAGATAATACTCTTATAGTGAAACACCAGATAGAAATTAATTACCAGCACAATGTAAAGGCCAAATAAAATCAGTTAAAAAAAAAAAAAAAACTTTAGATAAAAATATCTGTAAATATAACCATTAGCTGCATTTTTAAAGAGCTTCGGATATAATACATAGTAATCTTGAGACATAATACCGGGATACACCAAGAACACACCAAGATTAACAAATCTCTAGGTACCTGAACAGCAACAAAAGAGAGCTTCATACGTGGATGATGTGAATTCTCACTGGCTTTGATAAAGTTGTGACCAAGATAGCAATTAAGAAATATTAATGAAATTATGACATAATATTATGGGTTTGCTGTCTAATATTAGACAAAACACAACAGGAAATACTAGCATATAAATCTTAACCCAGACAGAATCAGGTGTTTTTCTTGATTTTGACAACACCTTCCATGTAATTTATTAAATAAAACTTTTTGGCACTTTTCCTTTAGAAAAAAATTTTGTGTGTGTGGCTCTCCATGAAGTTTCAGCATTGTCAGGAGATTATTGTAGGTCACAGGCAAACAATACTTAAGTTATTTAATCAAAGGTCTTAAATAAAAACCTTGTTGTTGTTTTTTTTTTTGTTTTCTAAAAGCCATGGAGCTTGGTTTTCAGCTCAGGAATCTTATTCTAATGAGAGGCGGAACCTCTGCCTTTGAGGCACATTACACAAAGAATAAATGAACACTTCAATGCAGAAATCAAAGAAAATTTTCTCATTTTAATGGCGAGAAACCCAGTTCTTTGTTTTATATTTTATTTAACATTAAAGCTCCTAAAAATCTCATAAATTAAACCACTAAACTTTAGTCAGGCAGATAAAATTTTGATCATATTAAATAAATTTATTTTTAATAAACATCTTTGTTGCATACCTCTTATGATGTATCTCTTCAAATGGCAAAAAATGAACACACTCATTAGCAGACCCAAATATACGCATGTATATATATATCCTTTGTCTTGTGGCATAAAAAGCAATATATATAAGCTAAATTATGACAAATATCTATTAACTCAATTTAACATCAGTAAGTTACCTAAAAGGCCTTAGAAATGATTTTAAGCCTGTATACCATAAAATGTCATTATAATACTTTACTTTGTCTTCTCAAGCCGCCCTTTGAAATCTTCTGTTCAGTTCTTTTATTTCATCAATTCTTCCTTTTGCTTTAGCTGCTTGATGTTTGAGAGCAAGTTTCAGAGTCTCCTCCAACATCCATCTTGGTCTTTTCTTTCTTTCCTGTCTTTTCAATGACCTCTTGCTTTCTTCATATATGACGTCATTGATGTCATTCCACAACTCGTCTGGTCTTCCGTCAGCAGTGTTCAATGCGTCAAATCTATTCTTCAGATGGTCTCTAAGTTCAGGTGGGATATACTCAAGGTCATATTTTGGCTCTCATGGACTTGCTCTGATTTTCTTCAGTTTCAGCTTGAACTCGCATATGAGCAATTGATGGTCTGTTCCACAGTTGGCCCCTGGCCTTGTTCTGACTGATGATATTGTGCTTTTCCATCATCTCTTTCCACGGATGTAGTCAATTAGATTTCTGTGTGTTCCATCTGGTAAGGTCTATGTGTATCGTCGCTGTTTATGTTGGTGAAAGAAGGTATGTGCAATGAAGAATTCGTTGGATTTGTAAAATTCTATTATTCGATCTCTGGCACTGTTTCTATCCCCAAGTCCATATTTTCCAACTACTGATCCTTCTTTGTTTCCAACTTTTGCATTCCAATTATCAGTAATTATCAATACATCTTGATTGCATGTTTGATCAATTTCAGAGCAAGGAGCAGGAGATGGAAAACCAAAAGGGAAGAACACGGTCGGCGTTTCTCAAGCTGAAAGAACTGAAGAAAAAATTCAAGCCTTGAGTTGTAATAGTGAAGGATACTATGGGGAAAATATTAAATGATGCAGGAAGCATCAAAAGAAGATGGGAGGAATACACAGAGTCATTATACCAAAAAGAATTAGTCAATGTTCAACCATTTCAAGAGGTAGCATATGATCAGGAGCTGATGGTACTGAAGGAAGAAGTCCAAGCTGCACTGAAGGCATTGGCAAAAAACAAGGCCAGAGGAACTGATGGAACATCAATTGAGATGTTTCAACAAACAGATGCAGCACTGGAGGTGCTCACTCGTCTATGCCAAGAAATATGGAAGACAGCTTCCTGGCCAACTGGCTGGAAGAGATTCATGTTTATACCTATTCCCAAGAAAGGTGATCCAACCAAATGCAGAAATTATAGAACAATATCATTAATATCACACTGAAGCAAAATTTTGCTGAAGATCATTCAAAAACGGCCACAGCAGTATATCGACAGGGAACTGTCAGAAACTCAGGCCGGTTTCAGAAGAGGACGTGGAACCAGGGATATCACTGGTAATGTCAGATGAATCCTGGCTGAAGGCAGAGAATACCAGATGGATGTTTACATGTGTTTTATTGACTATGCAAAGGCATTCGACTGTGTGGATCATAACAAATTATGGATAACATTGCGAAGAATGGGAATTCCAGAACACTTAATTGTGCTCATGAAGAAGCTTTACATAGATCAAGAGGCAGTTGTTCGGACAGAACAAGGCGATACTGATTGGTTCAAAATCAGGAAAGGTGTGTGTCAGGGTTGTATTCTTTCACCATCCTATTTAATCTGTATGCTGAGCAAATAATCCAAGAAGCTGGACTATATGAAGAAGAACGGGGCATCAGGATCGGAGGAAGACTCATTAACAACCTGTGTTATGCAGATGACACAACCTTGCTTGCTGAAAGTGAAAAGGATTTGAAGCACTTACTAATGAAGATCAAAGACCACAGCCTGCAGTATGGATTGCACCTCAAAGTAAAGAAAACAAAAAGCCTCACAACTGAACCAATAAGCAACATCATGATAAACGGAGAAAAGATTGAAGTTGTCAAGGATTTCATTTTACTTGGATCCACAATCAACAGCCATGGAAGCAGCAGTCAAGAAATCAAAAGACGCATTGCATTGGATAAATCTGCTGCAAAGGACCTCTTTAAAGTGTTGAAGAGCAAAGATGTCACCTTGAGGGTTAAGGTGCGCCTGACCCAAGCCGTGGCATTTTCAATCGCATCATATGCATGTGAAAGCTGGACAATGAATAAGGAAGACTGAAGAAGAGTTGACGCCTTTGAATTTTGGTGTTGGGAAGAATATTGAATATACCGTGGACTGCCAAAAGAACAGATCTGTCTTGGAAGAAGTACAACCAGAATGCTCCTTAGAAACAAGAATGGTGAGACTGTGTCTTACATACTTTGGACATGTAGTCAGGAGGGATCAGCCTCTGGAGAAGGACATCATGCTTGGCAAAGCACAGGGTCAGTGGAAAAGAGGAAGACCCTCAACGAGGTGGATTGACACAGTGACTGCAACAATGTGCTCAAGCATAACAATGATTGTGAGGATGGCGCAGGACCGGTCAGTGTTTTGTTCTGTCATGCACAGGGTTACTATGAGTCGGAACCAACTCGATGGCACCTAACAACAACAACAATATACCATAAAACATAAAATTGTTGTTGAAAGAAATTCTGTTTAAACATTCTAAGTTGTCATTCAACTTTCACTATTTTCATGTTTTCCCAATCTAATTTTAGCCCTTAAAGATTTTATCAACTGGCTTTAGAAATCACAAAGTCTCTGCTCAACTGACAAATTCATTGATACGGATATATCCTTAAGTGTCTGGCCAGGGTTGGAAATATTTTGTCAGTCCATTTCAGGTGTGCCTCACTGTGATTTCTATGTGACCTTAGAGACTGGTGGCTGGGGAACGCTGATGTTTGCCCACCCTCTCTATTTTTTGACTCAATGGTAGACGACAAGATTAGGCCATTCTGATTCATTTATGCATGTTTTAGTTGGTGGAGGCACCTTGAAATGCAATCTATCCAGTAAATACCAAAGCTCTTTAACAGTTTTGTAAGTGAATCCAAAATTCTTAACTAGGGAGACCGGGGACTGGCGGGGAGGTCATCCCAATTCATTTATATACGTTTAAATTGATCTAGGCATTTTGAAAGGCAAAAGAGAACTAATTTCTTTCCCTTTTGTCATTCCCTTGGAAAGCAGTTTCTCTTTCCCTTTATCACAACTTTTTACCTACCTGGGAAACACCAAAACCTTTTGGCAATTTTTTTTTCCCCTCTTTTTTCTTACTCTGGAACTGTTAGTTTTACTTTAAGACAAAATTATCCTTTTTCTTTAAATAAAGCACATTTCTCATAATGTCTAACTTAAGTTACTTAAAAAGGCTTTGTTTTTACTTAAACATAAAGTTTTCAATAGAGCTACTAAAAATTAAATCATAAGACAGACACAAGACACAGTTTTTCTTGGATGATGAAAGAACTGAGGTTCTAAGATGGCCTTACAAAAAAACAGCAATTCTTAGCCATAGCCTTCAAGCTGATACAAGACAGAAACTTAGACACAGCGCTCTAGACCAGAAGCAAGATCTCAGAACAAAAGGAGACAGAAAGACCACATAAACTCACCGAAAAACACCACACAGAACAAGGATATGGGAATTCTAGTTTCTTAAAGTGTATATAGCAATTTCTGGTAAAAGTGACTGAATTCAATGGAAAAAATAGGTTCTAGATAAAACTTAACTCACCAGAGCCTCAGATGGAGGAATATTAGACCTTTTGACAAAACCTGAGCATCAAGCAAAGTTTCCCAAAGAAAAAAAGACAACAGGAATGAAATCTCATTGTCTTTGGATTGAATTACGTCCCCCCAAAAATGTGTGTACCAATTTAGCTGGGTCACGATTCCCAGTATTGTGTGATTTTCTTATATGTTGTAAATCCTGCCTCTATGATGTGGGCAGTTCTTCTCCGTCCTATAGGGTCGCTAGGAGTCGGAAGCGACTCTAGGGCACTGGGTTCTGGGTGGATGATGTTAATGAGGGAGGATGGGTAGCAGCTGTGTTAGTGAGACAGGATTCAACCTACAGGACTGGATTGTGTCTGAGGTAATCTCTTAAGATATAAAAGACAGGGGGACCTCATACCACCAAGAAAGCGGTGCCAAGAGCAGAGCGTGTCCGTTGGACCTGGGGTTTCTGCACAAAGAAGCTCCTAGCCTGGGGGAAGATTGATGAGAAGGCTGACAGAGAGAGAAAGCATTCCTCTGGAGCTGACACCCTGAATTTCAACTTTTTTTAAGCCTACTTTACTGTGAAGAAATAAATTTCTCTTTGTTAAAGCTTTGTTAAAGCTATCCACTTGCGGTATTCCTGTTACAGCAGCACTAGATGACCAACACACTCATTTTCCCAAAGTAGTCACTGAAATCCCAAATTACCTCTAGTATACTCGGTTAATAGTGTTCTAAAATATGAATCCCAGTGTCTTGGTAAAATCCAGGCTCATTTATCAAAGATGTTAAGCCCTAAGGTTCAAGCTTTTGGTTTCCTTCTTGTCGAACTTAGTTCATTTTGATGGCTAGAGACCTACTCTCTTATTTTAGACCTTAAATATACTCGTTCCTTCAATTGGAAAGTAGTGTCTACTGATGATTTTAATTTTAACATTATGATTCTTTATTGAGAATCAGAAAACAGATACAGAACTACCACTTCCCCCTGCAAATTTGGCAAAACAGAGCACTACTTTCCAGGTTGTCTCTGAACCACAAAAGATAAGAACACCACGGAGATTGGACAGCGTTTTGCTTAGACCAATGCCTACTTTCGTTGCGCGAGCGTTTTCTTCTGGGTGGCAGGCAGCCTAGCGCTCTAACATGTCTCGTGACCATCTTATCCTGTCACAGGAGTCTTAAACACTCGTGATGAACACTGACGACCACTCTAATGGCTTTTACTGGCCAACATGTGCCCGAATTTTTGCAGCTTATAGAGGCTCAGAGCTCTTTGAAAATAGAATTACCTCTTTAATGTTTCAAAGGCCCAAATCCAGACGTAAACTGCAGTTCACCAGGGGCTACTAGATATCACTTTTAAAACAAATGATCAAGCAAAAATCTAAGAAATATTTTCCTTAATCAAAAAACTGTTTTTTCAAATGAACATGCCAAACAAAACTTAAGAAAACATGAGAGAAAGAACAAAAAAATAAGCAAAGTCTCGTTTTCCAAGAGGATTCACCCCTTTGGTGTCGAAGGGATGTGGAGTGTGGATGCTTGGGTCTAGAAGATAAGACCTCTCTTTCTGCCAGCTTCTGCTCCACAGGCCAAGGTTGACTGAATTCGTGGTTTTAGAATTCCTGCAGCAACTAACTCTTGTAGGGTGAAAACACCACAAAGTTTAGTAAAGCAGAAAGAAAGGTTTTATTTGGCATATATTCAAAAAGGCGAAAGTGGGAATGGATGAGCATGCTGCTGGAGCCATGTCTTTCCAACTCTCTGTTCCCAGTTCTTAAGGATGCATCTTAGTGGGCTGAATTTCAGGGTCCTTTGAACGTTCTCCGTTCTCTAGATACACACACTCACCCATTCACACAATGTAATCCGGTGCAGCAACTTAACAGGTGCCTGAGCCTCTTATGCCCTCAGCAGTCAATTCCTCCTGCTTCTTGGGACTTTTCTAAGGCCTTACCTAGGAATTACCCAGATACTTCCCGGCATGGATTGAATTGTGTCTCCAAAAAATATCTGTCAACTTGCCTAGGTCATGATTCCCAGTATTATATGATTGTTTACTATTTTATCATCTGATGTGATTACCCTATGTGTTGTAAATCCTATCACTATGAGGTAATAAGAGGGATTAGCGGCAGTTATACTGATGAGATCTACAAGATTAGACAGCATCTTAAGCCAATCTCTTTTGAGATATAAAAGGTGAGCAGAGAGACATGAGGACCTCACACCACCAAGAAAGAAGCACTGGGAGCCTACTGCATCCTTCGGACCTGGGGTCCCTGCCCAGAGAAGCTCCTCAACAGTGGACCTTCCTCCAGAGTTGACAGAGAGATAAAGCCTTCCCCTGGAGCTGGTGCCTGAATTTGGACTTCTAGCCTACAGGAGTGTGAGAGAATAAACTTCTGTTTGTAAAAGCCACCCACTTGTGGTATTTCTGTTATAGCAGCACTGGATGACCAAGACACTTCCCAAATAAACTCAGATTCTTAATGCCCTCAATAATCAATTTCTCCCACTTCTTGGGACTCTTCTAAGGCCTTGTGTAGGCACTTACCAAACAATCCACCAGGTTTGTTTTATGTCTCTTACAGAGCCATCATGTGGTTTGGGGGGGTGGGGACAGGATTGGTTTCAGAGCTGCTCCAAGGTCTCTGGGAGAAAAATCTCCTAGAAGCACCAGACAACGGAGCTGTTCTGTTTTCCAGTCCACCTCAGGAACCAAGCAGATGGCTCTTGGCTGGCTCGCAGGAAATGTTACTGGGTGGAAACCCCAGGTTCTTACTCGGCATGACTCATATTGGCCAATAAAAGGAGAGACCGAGGTGAGAGAACAAAAAGGCACTTCTATTTCGTTGTACAAGGAAATGGAGCAATCGGAGCTGTTGCTGCCAAGACTGTTCCCCAAGGACGGGCAGGCAGGTTCCTTTCAAAGGGGTTTACAAGTAGGTAGTTCATACAATTTGCGTCAGTAGCATTCTTAATCACACTATGCAAGTGATTCAAAATCCTGCAAGAGCAGGATTCAAATGCAGAGCTGAGATGGTAGGGTGGAGAATGGGGAGCCCAGCAAAGGAATACAACACCGCAATACGACACTGTAGGGGAGGAAGCCAGGTAAAGAATCCAGCACTGTGGGGGCTCTGTCTCAGAAAGACCACCCAGCGAGGTGGGCCACACTGGACACAAACTCATCTACTCCAAGAGAAACGAAGTAGCACCCTCAGCAGAGGGGTGGGAGCTGTGCGGGCAGGTACCACCATACCTATAAAGCTCACCACTCATTCCTAGAGCTAGGTACCATGTCCACACTGGGGACTCAGAGGTGACAGTCACGGTGAACACTTGGGTGCTTAGACCTCACTCTGAGCTTTACAAGAAGATCCCATTTAATCTTAATACCAAGGCTATGAGGTACATTTTATGAGAGTGCACTCTTTTTACAGATGAGGAAACTGAGGCAGGGAGGTGTGAAGCGGCTTGCTTAAAGTCACACACCAAAAACACGGGGGGATGGGAGTGGAGCTGGATAAGGAGGCAAAGAAATAAAAGCCTTACTTGCTACACAGGAGAAATTATGATTATTTCTACTTCACAGAGGTAACGTGGCTTGCTCAATATCCTCCAGCCACCAATGGTGGAGTAACCCAGTAAACCCAGCGCCGTCGTGGAGCAGGGATACAGTTATAGTAGGCTGGCTCCAGAGGCCAAGCTTTTGGGTGGATGTCTGTGCTGGGAAGACAGGGAGCGATGGTGCTGGAGGTGGGTGGGACAGGTGAGCCCTGGAAGGAGAGTCCACACTACAGACTTCTGGCCACAGGATTATTTCCACAGCGCTACCCTCCAGCTCACGCCCTCAGACAGGAAGGGAGATGTTTTAAGCCCAAAGGAAGCTCACAATCAGCCCTCCTCCCTCCCTCCAGCAAAGATCAAAACCCTCCCTCCAGGTTGAGGTGCACCCCACAGCTGCCCCAGGGTTGGTCCTCAGGCAGCACTTAGTGGCAGATAGGACAGGGAGCCTAATTCCTTCCTTGAGATGGGAAATCTGAGGCCCAGAGAGGATTTGGTCAAAGTCACACAGTGGGTCAGTGGTGGAACCTGAGCCCAAGACTCTGAGGCTGAGGACAGAGGAGCCATAGGCGTTGGCTGAGCCAGGCGGAGGATTGGGCAGCAATGCAGGGACGTCTCCTCCAGGCTGGACAGGGCAGAAAAGCAAGCCAAACAGCAGCTCCCTGGAGAGGATGAGGCTGGACGAGGCAGCAGTTTCATGCCCAAAATGACCTCTGGAAGTCCCTGACCCTGCATCCTGCCAGGCTGTAAGGCCTGGGGGAGCTAGGTATGACCGAAGGAGCTCTTTGCCTTCAGGATGGCTCCATCCCTTGCCTAAGCAGTCTTCTGGGAGTGCCTGGTACCTGGCTGAGATGCTTACCAAGGGCTTCTCTTTACTGCTGAGGGCTCCTCTCTTTCTCATGCCAACAAAGAGGCCAGGCCTTCACTCCCTTGTCACTGAGAAAGCATCTATGTCAGGGACTCAGGCACAGCACCCCGCCCCCACCCTCAACCCCACCCTACATTACCACTGTGACACCATTGACTGGCAGAAACCAGGCTCCCTGACTGCAATAGGCTGGGCTGATGGGAGAGCAGGAGGGGAAGGCAGGCCCAGCCAGAGGAGAGGAAACTGAGGCTTCTTCACCCTGATGCAGGAGATAGATAATATTGGAGCCATTATTCCCTGTCCTCAAATGTGACCAAGCTGGAGCTTGACTCACAAGGACTCACAAGGACATATCAACTGGGCCCTGAAGTATAAAGACAATAGCTGGAACAATCTCGGAAAACCTCTTTCAGGGAAACTTTTCTCATAAACAAACCATAAAACACAGCACAAAAGATTCACACACTTTTCACTCTTTCTTTTAGCAGTTGGTGAATAGGAAGATTTGTTGTCGATCATAACAAATTATGGATAACACTGAGAAGAATGGGAATTCCAGAACACTTAACTGTACTCATAAGTAACCTATACATAGATCAGGAGGCAGTTGTTCAAACAGAACGAGGAGATGCTGAGTGGTTTAGAGTCAGAAAAGGCGTGCGTCAGGGTTGCATTCTTTCACCGTACTTATTGAATCCATATGCTGAGCAAATAATCCAAGAAGCTGGACTATATGAAGAATGGGGCATCAGGATTGGAGGAAGACTCTTTAGCAACCCGCATTTTTGCAGGTGACACAACCTTGCTTGCTGAAAGTGAAGAAAACTTGAAACACTTACTGATGAAGATCAAAGACCACAGCCTTTAGTATGGATTACATCTCAACATAAAGAAAACAAAAATTCTCACAACTGGACCAATAAGCAACATCATAAAAAATGGAGAAAACTTTGAAATTGTCAAGGATTTCATTTTACTTGGATCCACAATCAACAAAGCAGCAGTCAAGAAATCAAAAGACCCATTGCATTGGGGAAATCTGCTGCAAGGGACCTCTTCAAAATGTTAAAAAGCAAAGCTGTTACCCTGAAGACTAAGGTGCGCCTGACCCAAGCCATAGCGTTTTCAATTGCCTCGTGTGCATATGAAAACTGGACAATGAATAAGGAAGACCGAAGAAGAACTGACGCCTTTGAATTGTGGTGTTGGCGAAGAATATTAAATATACCACAGACTGCCAAAAGAACAAACATACCTGTCTTGGAAGAAGTGCAACCAGAATGCTCCTTAGAAGAAGGATGGCAAGTCTATGTCTCACGTACTTTGGACATGTTATCAGGAGGGATCCGTCCCTGGAAAAGGACATAACGATTGGTAAAGCAGAGGGTCAGAAAAGAGAGAAAGACCATCAACGAGATGAACTGACACAGTGGCTGCAACAATGGGCTCAAGTGAAACAAGGACTGTGAGGATGGCCCAGGACCAGGCAGTGTTTTGTTCTGTTGTACATAGGGTCAATATGAGTCAGAACTGTTATTGAACTACCGCAGAAAGAAGCCTGCACTGGTCTCTGTGGGAAATAATGGTCACCATCAGACCTACCATTGGCTCTTGCAAATTAATTAACAGGTTAATAAAGCAACACATCTATCAGTGTATCACAAATTTATTTAATATTTTGATAGCTGCATTTCAAGATAATTGGTTTCCTTTGCAACCCTATGTATTTAATTTATGCATTTAAAAATGTTATTCTGCATGTAATTAATGTCACTGTGTTATACACCTTAAAATAGGTAGAATGGCAAATTTTTGTTCTCTATTTTATATTTTACACAATAAAATTTTAAAAAGGAAAAATTAAATAAAAAAAGAGAGTCATGTCCTGGGGGCCCAGACAAGAAGTATATGTCAGTAGGGACCAAGATCAGTGTAGAACAATATAGATCAAATGTCCTTCTCCAATTGTATGGTTTGTTTAAGACCTCAGTGGCCCTTTCACGACCCAGGGTTGAAAGGAGAACAGATACTCCATCCCCTAGAATGGTTGGAATTGACTTTCCTGCCAGCTACCTAGAAAGAGCCGGATTCTTCTGTCAGACAGCCTAGGTCTGGAAATTCCCAACATTTCTAGTTTTTCTAATAGGTTTTTGGTTTGGTTTTGTCTTTTAAATCATGAATTGGTCTTGAATTGTACCAGATGCTTTTTCTGCATTAAGATAATCATATGAATATTTTCCCCTTTGACTGGCTAATGTGGTGAATTATGTTCATAGATTATTTTTTTAGCCAGCTAAACAATCTCTGTCTTTGATCTGGTGAGTTTAGTCCGTTTGCATTTATTGTGGTTATTGATACATAAACTTGCTTCTACTGTGTCATGCTATTTTTTCTTCTAAGTTTCTATTCTCTTTTCTTGTCCTTTTTTTTTTTTTTTTAATGGTGAGGGGGAATTGATAGAGCGCTCTCTCATTTTTAAAAACTGCATTTCCCCCAAATACTGGTTTGGAAGTTATATACTAAATTTCTTTCTTTTTATTTTTTAGTTATTGTCTATGAAATTTCATTATGGATACTCAATGAAGTCTAAAGTTTTTCAATATCTTGATGTTGTGTGCCTTTGAGTTGATTTTTGACTCATAGTAACCCTATGTGAAAGTGTAGAACTGCCCAGTAGGGTTTCCTAAATTGCAATCTTTACAGAAGCAGATCACCAGGTCTTTCTCTTGCAGAGCCGCTGGGTAGGTATGAACAACCAACCGTTTGGTTACCAGCTGAGCACTTAACCATTGTGCCACCAGCACTCCTATCAATATCTTAACCCTTCCCAGATAATCAAAAACCCTTAGAACGATTAATTCCAAACACCTTCTTCTCATGCTAATGTTTTAGCTCTGTTCTTTTTTTAAACCCACGAATTGGACATTTTTATTATTTTAATCAGACAGCTGTTTACGTTTACCTACATGTTTATTAATTTTTCTACTCAATATTCTTTCTTGCAACCTTCCTTTTGGAGTCATTTCCCTTTTTCCTAAATTATATCCTTTAGAGACTCTGAAACTTGCTCTTGAAAGTAGAGCAGCTAAAGTGAATGGAAGAAATGATGAAGTAAAAGAGCTGAACAGAAGATTTCAAAGTCTGGCTCCAAAGACAAAGTAAAGTAATATAATGAAAGGTACAAAACCTGGAATTAGAAAACCAAAAGGGGAGAACACACTTGGCATTTCTCAAGCTGAAAGAACTGAAGAAAAAATTCAAGCCTTGACTTGCAATATTGGAGAATTCTATGGGCAAAATATTAAAGGACTCAGGAAGCATCGAAAGAAGATAGAGGGAGTACAGGCAGTCACTGAACCAAAAAGAATTGGTCGAGGTTCAACTGTTTCAGGAGGTAGCATGTGATCAAGAGCTGAAGGTACTGAATGAAGAAATCCAAGCTGCACTGAAGGCATTGGCAAGAAACAATTGAGATGTTCCAACAAACAACGCAGCACTGGACATGCTCACTCGTCTATGCCAAGAAATTTGGAATATGGCTACCTGGCTGTCTTAGTCTTCTAGTACCACTATAATAGAAATACCACAAGAGGATGGCTATAACTAAGAGAAATTTATTCTCTCATGGTCTAGTAGGCTATAAGGCCAAATTCAGGGCATCAGCTCCAGGAGGAGACTTTCTGTCTGTGTTGGCTCTGGAGGAAGATCCTTGTCATCAATCTTCCGCTCAAGTAGGAGCTTCTTCATGCAAGAACCCCAGGTCCAAAGGACACACTCTGCTCCCGAAGCTTTCTTAGTGGTATGAGGTCCCCAACTCTCTGCTTCCCTTTCCTTTTATCTCTTGTAAGATAAACGGTGGTGCAGGTCACACCCCAGGGAAACCCCCTTTGCATTGGATCAGGGATGTGACCTGAGCAAGGGTGTTTCATTCCGCCCTAATCCTCTTTAACCACAGGCAGAGGTTATAACACATGAGAAAATCTCAAAATGGAGGACAACCACACAGTAACTGGGAATCACGGCCTAGCCAAATTGATACACATATTTTTGGGGGACACAATTCAATCCATGACACTGGCCAACCAACTAGAAGAGATCCATACTTGCACCCATTCCAAAGAAAGATGATCCAGCAGAATGTGGAAATTCTTGAACAGTATCGTTAATATCCTATGAAAGTAAAATTTTGCTGAAGATCATTCAAAAGTAGTTGCAACAGTACATTCACAGGGAACTGCCAGAAATTCGAGCCGGATTCATAAGAGGACATGGAACAAGGGATATCATTGCTGATATCAGATGGATCTTGACTGAAAGCAGAGGATACCAGAAAGATGTTTACCTGTGTTTTATTGACTATGCAAAATCATTCGACTGTGTGGATCAAAACATATTATGGATAACATTGTGAAGAATGAGAATCCCAGAACACTTCATTGTGTTCATGAAGAACCTGTACGTAGATCAAGAGACAGTTGTTGGAACAGAACAAAGTGATACTACGTGGTTTAAAATCAGGAAAGGTGTGCATCAAGGTTGTATCCTTTCACTATATTTATTCAATCTGTATGCTGAGCAAATAATCTGAGAAGCTGGATTATATGAAGAATGGGGCATCAGGATTGGAGGAAGACCATTAACAACCTGTGATATGCACGCAGATGACACGACCTTGTTTGCTGAAAGTGAAGAGGACTAGAAGCACTTACTGAGGAAGATCAAAGACCACAGCCTTCAGTATGGATTACACTTCACCATAAAGAAGACAAAAATCCTCACAACTGGACCAATAAGCACCATCGTGATAAACGGAGAAAAGGTTGAAATTTTCAAGGATTTCATTTTACTTGGATTCACAATTAACAGCCACGGAAGCAGGAGTCAAGAAATTGAACGATACATTGCATTGGGCAAATCTGCTGCGAAAGACCTCTTTCAAGTGTTGAAAAGCAAAGAAGTCACTTTGGGGACTAAGGTGCATCTGACTCAAGCCATGGTATTGTCAATTCCCTCATATGCGTATGGAAGCTGGACAATGAATAAGGAAGACTGAAGAAGAATTGACACCTTTGAATTATGGCGTTGGTGAAGAATATTGAATATACCATGGACTGCCAGAAGAATGAACAAATCTGTCTCAGAAGAAGTGCAGTCAGAATGTTCCTTAGAAGCAAGGATGGTGAGACTTCATCTCACATACTTTGGACATGTTGTCAGGAGGGACTGTAGCTGGACACATCCAGGTCTGCTCAGCATGGCTAGGAAGATACAAAACAGTGAGAGAAACTTTACTTAGTTGGCCAAGTCAAGGAGCCACCATGACTCCTGTCACCAAGTTGGCTTCCTAAACAATAGCTCAAGGGGTTTATATGGGTAAAGGGAATTGAGTGTGGAGTCTTTAGGGACACTCCAAGGTGGGGCCAGCTTGCTGGTTGGTTTGTCCCATAAATGCGTTCTTGGGGTGGTGCAGTCTTCTGCACCTGCTCAGTCTGAAAGAGGGGGGCCACAAAGATGGTATCTTGTCCACTTCCAGGGCATGGACGGGGGTGTGTTTTTCGGCCTCTGACATCAATATGTGATCCAAAGGACACGGTCACCAGTACTGCACATGTCAGGTAGGCCAGACCTGGTTCAGGACAAGTTTCAACTAGTCTTGGTACCCAGTCTCTTGTTTTTCTTAAACTGAGACGGAACCAGGAGTATGCCTAAATAAGGAGATACCTTAAAGACAGGGTGTTAGTTCCTGTATTACTAATAAAGAGATAGCCTAAACATAGGGAGTTAGTTCCTCTATCACAGAAGATGGCAGGCACCTCCTCTTGCTTATTCAAGATGGCAGGCATGACACCAGTCTTAAGACCAGTCCCTGGAGAAGGACATCATGGTTGGTAAAATAGAGGGTCAACAAAAAAAGAGGAAGACCCTCAATGAGATGAATTGACACAGTGGTTGCAACAACGGGCTCAAATATAGCAACAACTATGAGGATGGGCAGGACTGGGCCGCGTTTCATTCTGTTGGACATAGGGTCGCTATGAGTTGGAACCAACTTGACGGCACCTAACAACAACAATAAGGCTCTGGTATGGCTTAGTCCCTAGTGAGCAGCACAGGGCCTGCTTGGAGGATGGCTCAGTGAGGAATGGGTCTGCTAATATTAATAACTTGTGCTTGTATTGACCATGTGTCTCACCTTGTGGTCACAGCTCTGCCCTCAGCAGGCTCTGAGTGTCTGGCTACACTGAGGGAGCCCCAGACCAGTGGCCAATGACCAGGGACAGCGTAGTCATAGCCTAAATGGTGCTTGGCCTGGCTCAATCCAAGGATGCAGCCCAAGGAGCCCCACTTGGAAGTGGTGTGCCCCCAAACAGCTCCTAGATGAGTCCATCCCAGGAGGCCCAATGCCCACACTGCAGTTCCTGGCTCCTTTCCCTCGGGTTCCAGGGGCCGAAGGGGCATCCAGGGTCTTCAGCCTCTTGTACCAGCAATAAAAGGCTCCAACCTGCTGGGAGCTAAGACTGACTTAAACCCTTCGGGATGGAGTGATCGGGTGAGAGGAATCGCAGGTAGGATTACCTCCCAAGGCCTCCTCAGGGGATTTGTTTCTGCATCTCTAAGTCAGGTCCTTGACCCCTCTCCTGACCCTTTGCCTTGTGTCTTTCCTTCCCTTCTCACTGTCTCTTTATTACTACTTCACCCTCTACCTTTTTCTCTCTCTAAATCTCTCCCCCTCACTCTCACTGCTCCCTGTCCTTCAGTCCATGTGAAAACTGAGCAATGAATAAGGAAGATGGAAAAATTGATGTCTTTGAGTTATGGTGTTGGAGAAAAATATGTTAAAAAAGAATGTGTTAAAAAGCAAAGATGTCACCTTGAAAACTAAGGTGCACCTGACCCAAGCCATGACGTTTTTAATCACCTCATATGCACATGAAAGCTGGACAGTGAATAAGGAAGACAAAAGAAGAATTGATGTCTTTAAATTACAGCGTGGACAAAGAATATTGAATATACTATGGACTGCCAAAAGAATGAACAAATCTGTCTTGGAAGAAGTACAACCAGAATGCTCCTTAGAGGCAAGGATGGCAAGACTACATCTCACATACTTTGGACATGTTATTAGTCCCTGGAGAAGGACATCATGCTTGGTAAAGTAAAGGGTTAGTGAAAAAGAGGAAGATCCTCAATGAGATGGATTGACATGGTGGCCCCAACAATGGGCTGAAGCGTAACAACGATTGTGAGGATGGAGCGGGACCAGGCAGTGTTTCCTTCTGTTGTACATGGGGTCTCTGTGAGTCTGAACCGACTGGGTGGCACCTAACATCTGTCCCTCTCTGAATCTCCCTCCCTCTCACTCTCTCACTGTTCTCTACCCACTACTCCCAGACTTCTTCTCTCTTCAGGCTCCCAGGGCCCCATCCAGCCTCCAGGGATGCTCAGAGGCAAGGCCTCAGACTGCCAACCTTGAAGGACGAGCAGATGTGTTTTACTCCTGTTCAGCTGAGACCAGCTTGACTCTCCCCCAAAGCAAATTTCCTAGGAAACTGGGGCAAACAAAGGCCAAACAATGGGAAGAACAGAGGTCCAAGAGGGGAAGGCTGAGCCTGGGGCTTGCTCCAGATAACTATCACCCATCCCTTCCACCCAGGGTCTTCCTGCCCCAGGATCTGAGCGATGTCTCAGTCAGAGACCTCAAAAGCCCCCTCTAATCCCTGGGGAACGTAAGATGAGGCAGGTCAGAGTGGAAGGACTGGTGCTCCCGAAGGCACTGACATAATTGAAGAATAAGGTGTCTCTCCCTTGAGAGGTCAGCGGGGAAGCCAAGGACAGAGGGGCACTTTGGCCCGCAGCCCAGCCATGACTAGCCTGACTGTCCAGACCCCAGACCATCACAGCTGTTTTCAATCTCCTGCAACACCAAACAGCCACTGCTAGGTCTGTGGGGCTCTCCCAGAGGAGAAGACCTCTATCAGCCACCACGAGTGTCCAAATCATTGTGGGGGGCTGGAGGGCTTAAATCCGGAAGTGATGTGAGGTACCCACACAGGTACCAGGGCCTCCAGGGAACTGCTAGCCCACTGGAGATGATTGGCTCAGGCATAACCACCTGGCCCAGGAGGGCCAGTCAGGCCCCAGGCCTGGGATTTTACAAACCGGAGTTGAGGAGGAGCCCTGGTGGCACAGTGGGTAAGAGCTCGGCTGCTAATCAAAAGATTGGCAGTTGGAATCCACCCCCCTCTCCTTGGAAACCATATGGGGTGGTTCTACTCTGTCCTATAGGGTCACTATGAGTCAGAATCCACTTCTTGGCAGTAGGTTTCAGTTTGGTGTTGAGGAAGAGAATTTCATTTTACCCAGCGGTGGAAAATGTAGCACGGGAAACTTGGAAGCCTTTGGCAGCTTTTTCTTGCCACAAGGAGGAAGTTACGCTTCAGAGGGGCCAGGAAGGGGGGGCATGCATTTGGGCCCCAGGTTTTTTGCAATCTTCCCCTTTGTGTCTAAGCGAATGTGAATTCTGTTTCTGATACTTGCAACTAAAAGAAACCTGATCCATTCAGTGCTTAAAAGCATCTCGACCTTAAAAAAACAAAAAACGCCAACCGTGACCCCTCCACACCGTCTTGCTTGTAGGCCACCCCTGCCTTCCTCTTTGCATTTAAACTTCCCAGAACAGCATCTGTCTGTGCTGTCTCCACTGGCTGACTCTGGCTGCCCTGCACCACCAAAGAGTAAACAGTCGCCAAGTTCCAGGGACGCTGCTCAGCCCTGGACATGTGCGGGTCTGATGCTACTGTTTCCACCAGTCAAAAACTTAAATGCTTAGAGAAACACCAAAAATTAGTTTATCAGAGCGTATTTATTGTGAGTAGATACGGCTATCAACCGGAACATATTGGGAAGGCACCCTGAAGAGGGGCAGTTGAAAGCAGGTTACAGAGTTCATTGTTGTGCTAATCTCTCAGGAGATAGCAGCAGGGATCCAGGCTGTAGGAAAAACAGTCACTAAGGACATGCCATGCATTTTCCTGTCAGGCCTGGGATATTGTTATCTGCAGATAAGTTTTTACTTTGCTGGTTTGCTGAAAACCCTTGACCAAAATACCTCAGCAAAAAGATGGACTATATTGGACTTATGAAAAAGACTGTGACTAGACTGAATCAAGACTTCCAGAACTCTTATGTGGAAGCTGATGGGTTCACAGACTGGCTGATCCAGAATCACATGGAACAGAATTTCACTACATCAGACTGAGTAAACTAAAGGATACTATGGGCTTTATGTGGGAATATTGCTGATGTTTTAAGGTCCTACTTTCTGCACATAAGAAACCATTTTCCTCTTTTCTCTTAAATTATCTAACTAATGGGTTTAGGTATTTTAACTCTTGAACTAGAAATTTCTGTTGATAAACTTAGCAAAGTTGTAAATATCCTAACCAGAGAAGTGGCTGAAGTTTGAGCTATGATTTTACAAAGTAGAACAGCATTAGATTTCCTCGTTAGTCTCTCAAGGAACAGTTTTGTGCCTTAATAGATGAATGTTGCTCTGTTTATATTAATACGCAATCTGAGGTTTTGCAGAATATAGTCGCTACTGAGGCACACGAAAAACAGTTACTGATGGTGCTTATGCGTAAACAAACACCTCGTGAGATTTGTTTCCTTGGTTGAAAGACCTTAGGGTCATGGTTTCATTGGTTGTTTCAGACATCTGGCCTAATATTATTGTTAGTGCTCCTGTTTTAATTCCACATTTGCTGTATACTGCCTGAGATCTTAAAAACCGGATGATGTCCAACTACCATTATTGAACATTTTTGATCAAAGATTATATAACAAGATTTATGATCCAAAGGAAGGAATGAGACAAAAGAGCTGTAATTCTCCTCGAATCCAGATTTCTGGCTTTCATGGAAGTTAGAAAAACCCATATAGGCTACCACCTTTGGGTGTCCTTTTGAACCTCGAGTTTTGGTAAAAAAAAAAAAAAAAAAAAACTGGTTCCTGAAGCCACTTTGAGTCAAAACAATAGTCCATATAAACTAGTAAGACCATTTTGCTCTGGGCATTGTGCTTTTTTTTCGAAGAATTCAGTCTATTTGGGGAAGCTGACTCCAAAGATCAGACTGGGAACTATATTTAAGAAAATTACATACCTCAAAGAAACCAGGCTCTCAGAAGAGATCGACCTCATGACTCAGACTTCATTTTGTCTTAGACGCCACTTCCGCTTCTGAGAAAGTTACCCATGACTATTAATAGATAAACCAAAGAGGAACAGCTAGCTCTTGGGAAGAACCCTTACTATGTTTTATAGAGATTAACTGAAGACCTCCAACAGGAGAGGTCCCTCCTCTATTATCTTTTTAATCATGAATTCTCTAATGGAAACTTGGTGGTCACACGTAAATCTTTCTATATTTTCTGTTTTCTCTAGACAAACTGTGAGTGCTCCTTATGGATATGTTTTTGTGTGGTGGATCCAATTATACTAGTTTAGATGACCCTTTCCAACTGATAGTGAATTTATGTGGGTAATCTATTTAGACTCCTGATGAATGCACGGGCAGTGCACTTTGGGAATTTAGGATTACCTTTAGATATTTGTAGTAATGATGTTAATAAATATTGGAATGTTAAATTGTTACACATTGTAAATGAAAGTCAGAAGAAAACTCATTGCTCCAACACTCAGGGTGTGATTGGTAGTTTTAATTCCTACTTACGGTATAGTTGAATTGGAAAAATCTTTAAGAAATTTATCAGTCACTATGAGACTAGTGACAGACAAAGTTGTTAATGGGTTGGAAATACAAGAGTGATCTCTGACCTCTTTAAGCCAAGGTGACATGAGTGAGCTTACATTTTTACTAGTGCAAGAAAGTATAGTCTGTGCTGTATGTAGCAAATACCTCTTGTTGCATTTGGATAAATAACACAGGAGAAGTAGAACAAGAGACACATAGAATTAGACAACAACTGTCTTAGTCATCTAGTGCTTCCATAACAGAAATACCACAAGTGGATGGCTTTAACAAAGAGAAGTTTATTCTCTCATTGTCCAGTAGGCTAGAAGTCCGAATTCAGGGCTCTGGCTCCGGGGGACAGCTTTTGCTCTTTGTTGGCTCTGGAGGAAGGTCCTTGTCATCAGTCTTCCCTTTAGTCTGGGAGCACCTCAGTGCAGGAACCTCAGGTCCAAAGCACGGGCTCTGCTCCCAGTGCTGCTTTCTTTATGGTATGAGGTCCCCAAGTCTCTGCTTGCTTCCGTTTCCTTTTATCTCTTGTAAGATAAAAGGTGGTACAGGCCACACCCCAGGGAAACTCCCTTTACATTGGATCAGGGATGTGACCTGAGCAAGGGTGTTACAGTCCCACCCTAATCCTCTTTAACATAAAGTTACAGTTGCAAAACGGAGGACAACCACTCAATACTGGGAATCATGGCCCAGCCAAATGGATACACACATTTTAGGGGGAACACAATTCAATTCATGACAGCAAGCTACTTGATTACATACTGACACCCCAAATTCTCATAAAAAGACCAGACTTAATGGTCTAACTAGGACTGGAATGACCCCAGTGGTCACGGCCCCCAGACCTTCTGTTAGCCCAAGACAGGAACCATTCCTAAAGCTAACTCTTCAGACAGGGATTTCTTTTATGGCATAGACAACTATACTGGTAAAGAATGAGCTTCTTGGATCAAGTAGACACATGAGGCTATGTTGGCATCTCCTGTCTGAAGGGGAGATGAGAGGGTAGAGGGGATCAGAAGCTGGCTGAATGGACACGAAAAGAGAGTGGAGGGAAGGAGCGTGTTGTCTCATTAGGGAAAGAGCAATTAGGAGCATATAGCAAGGTGTTTATAAATTTTTGTATGACATTCTGGCTTAATTTGTAAACTTTCACTTAAAGCACAATAAAAATTACAAAAAAAGCTCAAGGTTCAAGAGGGCACATAAGGGCAAGTGGCTTGGGTGGGTCACCCCAATTCCATGAACCCAGAAACCTGGGTTCCAGGAGAATCAAAAGGGCTTTGTCACATCCCTTCCCCCAAAACTCTTCTCTTAGCCCTTCTTGGCCTTACCTCAGGGGTTCTTCCCGGAATCTTTCTGGGGCCTAGGGTTCTGTCCTGGCCTCTCATCTCTTCTCTCCCTCCACCTCGTCCCTGGACAATCAGCCTACTGCCCCCTCCATGCTCACAGCCCCAAGTCATGTCGCCAGGCCAGCCCTCTCTCAGGACGTCCAGGTTCGTAGGGATCCCAGACAGCTCCACCCCACGTCTCTCAGAGGAGTTGCACCTCAAAGGACCACCCCCCGCCCCCACCTCCTCTTTCCCTGCATAGCTGCTCCTACTTCTGGGCCTTTGTCCAGCCTGTTCCCTCCACCAAGTATGCCCTGCCCACTCCCATCCCCCACCCCGTAGACCAAAAAAAAATCACCTCTTGGCTTCAAGATTCAGCTCCAGGGACCGCCCAGCCGCCCTCCCACCCCCACCGCCAGAAGTTGTCCCTGAAGCTCTGTTGCCAGAGCAGAGCAGTCACTTCCTCCCATGTAGCTGATCAAATTACAGCATCCTTGGCACCACTCAGGCAATGCCTCCTCTCTGCTGGGGAAGTCAGGTGGTGAGTGTGCTGCCGGGAACCAGGCTCACATTGGTCCCCGCACCCCCCGGCGCCAGCCTCTTCATCTGTAGAAGGGGTCAGTAGCCTCCACCCCGCCTGCTTCACAGGCTGACATGAAGCTCAAAAGTGTGCTGAGTCCTGGGCATTTCACATGGGAAGCATGGTTAGGTTTCTCTTTCTTACAGACAAGAAAGCCTCACTCATTCATTCATTCATTCCCTCATCAAACATTGCCTGAGGATCTAGTATCTGCCAGCTCCTGGTCTTTAATCAAACCCGGGCCTGCTGTGCAGGTGCCCTGGTCAGTGGAACCGACAGCGGTAAGAGTAGACCACACCCCCATGGTGTGACCAGGTTGCGATGGAAGGTTGGGGGGAAGGGGGAGAAGTCACAGCACCTCGGACTCCAGGAGGACAAACCTGGAGGCTGACCCACTTCCGTCGGCACGTGGGACGAGGCAGGCTGGAATACACACCCGGGTCTGCAGAGTCTGCAGTTCGGAGGCAGAGCTGCCCTGGGCAGGGCTCTTTCCAGAACTGTTCCCAGCTGCCAATCGTTTTTGGAGGCCAGGAGTGCTCTTGGCAGAAAAGACTCAGAAATTTGGCAGGCGTCAGGATCAGGGCAAGGCAGGGGCCTTAGAGGTCTCCAGCCTTGGGGGGGTGGGGTGGTGAGGGAGGGTACCCCCTACCAGGCAGCAGCCAGGGTAAGGCCCTTGGCAGCTCCCTCCCACCCTCTTCAGAGAGAGCCAACAGACTCCCTCCACAACTGATTTTCAACGGTGGACTTAGGGTCCTTGTGGGCTGAGGGTGGGATTATTGAGGCCAAAGCTGTATACTAGGGTGCTGACCCTCGTGCAAACTAGGAAGTGCTAGCCCAGGAGTACTCAAAGTGTGGTCCCTGGACCACCAGCTTCAGCATCACCTGGGAACCACTGGGAGCCCAGATTCTAAGCCCCACCTCAGAGCTACTGAGTCTTGGGAGTGGGGCCCAACAATTTGTGTTTTTATAAGCCCTCCTGGGGATTCTGAGGCATGTTCAGAGTTCCAGAGCCACTCCCCTAGAGCCCAGAGACCATCTGAGAAGACAATAATAGGTCTTTGTCTTCGTCATCTCAGGAAATCCTTCCAACAGCACAAGCTGAGGAGGCTGGTGTTATCCTTGGAGGCTCGAGAGGGTTGGGAGATGGCCTGAATCACATGGTTTGCACAGGGCAGGAGCAACTTCGAACCCAGGTCGTTGTGACCCTGAAGCTTGGGATTTAACCATGTTAAAACTAAAATCATATTAAGCCAATAATATACAGTCATAGGACGCTATGTGATTTGGACGTTGTATGAACACCATGTTACACACAGGCAGTCCCTGGGTTACAAATGTCTGATTTATACAATCCAATCCCCGTAAAGCCTATTATATTAAAAATTTGAGGCACATACAGTGGTTTATAATAACAAGCCACCGTTACTTTGCAGCAAACATCAAAACATAATTATTGCTGTATTATGATGTTAAAGATGTCTTAGTGTATCTGGAAGTGTGTCTTTACTGTTTTTTCTGTACTGTACAATTGTATGCTTGCAGCATGATCGCTTTGGATACCAGAGACATAAGATACAGGAGCTGCGTGTGGAAAGCCATTACGTCTGATACATTTGCTTCTCCCAGCAGCATTTCTGAGCTAATGGGATCACAGATGTATATGCGGCTGGAAGTTGCCCGAACAGACGTTAGGCGGCATGTGACTGTACATTGATTTGAAGCTTATTTAACATACGATTTGCAGAGCAGGCAACACTTCTGACTAGAGAATCAAAATGTTCCCAAGATAAGAGAATGTCTGGAGATTTTTTTTTTAATTGCTTTTTCATTTATTTTATAATTGTGCTTCAGATGAAAGTATACAGAGCAAATTAGTTTCTCCTTAAACAGTACATACACATACTGCTTATGTTGACATTGGTTGTCAACCCCATGAAGTGCCAACACTCTCCCCTTCTTGACATTGGGTGCCCCGTTTCCATTTGTCCAGCTTTCCTGTCCCCTCCTGACTTGTTGTCCTTGCCCCTGGGCTGGTGTGCCCATTTAGTCTTGTATATATGGCTGAGGTATGTGTATTACTGTTTATTTTATGGGCCTGTCTAATCTTGGGCTGAAGGGCAAACCTCAAGAGTGTCTTTGGTACTGAGTTAAAAGGATGCCTGGGGGCCGTACTCTAGGGGTTTCTCCAGTCTCTGTCAGACCAGTAAGTCTGGTCCCAAAGATTCTTATACCCCACATTTTTGACATTGCCATAGAATTGTTTCCATAACAATTTACCCTAAACACAGTTTCCAGTCCGACCTTAGAGTTTCTGTTTCCCAAAACTGACTGCACGTAGATAATTCTTCAAAAAAGCCTGATGCCTAAGGCAAACATTCTTTCCAAATTAAACTAGGCTATTTGATGGGAAACCCTGGTGGCGTGATGGTTAATGCTACTAACCAGAAAGTCAACAGTTCAAATCCATCAGGTGCTCCTTGGAACCCTATAGGACAGCTCTACTCTGTCCTTTAGGGTTGCTGTGAGTTGGAATTGACTCAGCAGTAATGAGGTTTTTATTGTTTGACTAGGAGCCCTGGAGGTGCAGTGGTTAAGCACTTGGCTGCTAACCAAAAGGTCAGCGGTTCGAATCCACTAGCAGCTCTGTGGGAGAAAGATGTGGCAGTCTGCGTTTGTAAACATTACAGCCTCGTAAACCCTATGGAGCAGTTCTATCCTGTCCTATAGGGTCACTGTGAGTTGGAATTGAGTTAGCGGCAACAGGTTTGGTTTTGATTTCATTGTTTGATTAAAGGTGACTTTTAGGAGACCAGTTTTCTCAAGACTCAAGGTTGAAAAGATCATCTCAAAGCAGTGGCCTGGGTGAGTCACCCCAACCTCCATGGATCCCAGAAGTCTGGATTCCACAAGAATTAAAAACTCTGTGCTGTAACCACCATGCACACAGCACCTGGCCAGTTGCAAAGCCCCTCCTCCTAATTGCTATCGTTGTCCTCACATCTTCCAGGTGCCCAGCAGGGAGGGCAGAGCTTTGCTAGGTTTTGCTGGACTTGTCAACTGAAGAGTTACAACCAGCAGGTTACCAAGAAAACTGGAAAGAGGTGAGAGTTGTGTGGATGTGGGGCCAAGTCTGGTGTCTCCTTCATGTGACCCTGGCAACTCAGGCAATCTCTCGGGATTTTTTCATCTGTAAAATGTAGCCATAATCCTTCTCGCACAGGCTGCTGGTGAAACTGAGACCTTGTATTGAGGAACCTGGAGTCCCCAGGTGGCGCAAATGGTCAGATGCTAACAAAAAAGTTGGTTTTTCAAATCCACCTAGGGGCACCTTGGAAGAAAGGCCTTGTGATGTGCTTCTGAAAGGTCAGCCATTGAAGACCCTACGGAACAGTTCTACTCTGACACACAGGGGGTTGCCATGAGTCGGAATTGTCTCCATGGCAACTGGTTCAGTTTTTTTTTTTTTTAATCGAGGAACCACCTCGATTTTCTTCCAAAACACCACCAAGATGACACAAAAAGGAATGTTTTTAAAGGCGTACATCCTCAGGGACGGAAAGATCAGCAACATTTTTGGAAGCTGGAAGGCAGACGGATGAGAAGAACTAACCTAACAGACCCATGAAAGATGAAGCCCGAAATGACGTGGGCAGGATCTGAGAACTACAGAGCACAGCAAGTCTCAGCTTAAATAGCAGGCAGACCATGGACTTCTGATTCTAGCTCAGATGGAGAAGTTTGCAATGGACCCATGGTCCCACTGAGAACAAATAGGAAAGCAGATGTGACAAAAAATCAAAAGGAAAACCAATCTGCTCGAAGACATTAAAAGCCGCTGAAGTAACCAAGTCTGAGGTGAACTAGACAAGGAGAAGAGGCCGTGGTGATTCAGTGGTAGAATCCTTGCCCTCCCTGTGGGAGACTTGGGTTTGATCCCCAACCAATGTGCCTCATGGGCAGCCACCACCCGTCTGTCCGTGGAGGTTTCTGTGTTGCTGTGACGCTGAACAGGTTTCAGTGGAGCTTCCAGCCTAAGACAGACCAGGAAGAAAGGCCTGGTGATCTACATCTGAAAATCAGACAATGAAAACCTTATGGATCACAAGGGTTCATTCCCATTGGGCATGGGGATCCCATGAGTCGGGGGTGACTTGACGGCAGATAACGACAACAAAAACAACAGAGACAGGGAGCCATATCCTAGAGAAGACTTGAAGCATTTATTGATAAAGATCAAAGACCACAGCCTTCAGTATGGATTACACCTCAACATAAAGAAAACAAAAAGCCTCACAACTGGACCAATGAGCAACATCATGATAAATGGAGAAAAGATTGAAGTTGTTGAGGATTTCATTTTACTTGGATCCACAATCAACACAATGGAAGCAGCAGTCAAGAAATCAAAAGACCCATTGCATTGGGTAAATCTGCTGCAAAGGACCTCTTTAAAGTGTTGAAGAGCAAAGATGTCACCCTGAAGACTAAGGTGTGCCTGACCCAAGCCATGGTATTTTCAATCGCATCATATGCATGTGAAAGCTGGACGATGAATAAGGAAGACCGAAGAAGAATTGATGCCTTTGAATTATGGTGCTGGCAAAGAATATTGAATATACCATGGACTGCCAAAAGAACGAACAAATCTGTCTTGGAAGAAGTACAGCCAGAATGCTTCTCGGAAGCAAGGGTGGTGAGACTGCGTCTTCCATATTCTGGACATGTTGTCAGGAGGGACCAACCCCAGGAGAAGAACATCATACTTGGTAAAGTGGAGGGTTATTGAAAAAGAGGAAGACCCTCAAAGAGATGGAGTGACACAATGGTTGCAACAATGATCTCAAACATAGCAAAGATTGTGATGAGAGGCAGGACCAGGCAGTGTTTCATTCTGTTGTACGTAGGGTCACCATGAGTCAGAGCTGACTTGACAGCACGTAACAACAACAACCTCTGAATGACCACTCATTGCAGTCATCCTGCTCCTTTAAGCTCTTATAGTCTGAATGTTTTGAAGAAGATGCCTTGTCTCTTAGCCTTCAAAATTTAATTACCTCCTATGACAGGTTGAGTAGAAAAATAAAAATGAGTAAGGATATGGAAGACGGAAATCACATAATCAACAAGGCTGATTTAATTGATATTATGAATGCCGTACTCTGAAAACAGAGCACGCCTTCCTTTCCGGCACCAGTGGGACGTTCACCAAAATCTATTATACATATTAACACACTAAGAGAAAGACTTGACAAATGCCATCAAGGAGACATAGCTCGGATGACATTCTCTGAGCACAATGCAATGAGATATAATACTATAAAACAAACTACCCAAAGGCCCCGTCACCTGGAAATTTAAAAAAAAAATTCTTTTTTTTTTTTTTATCTTAAACGATATTTGGAGAAAGAAAAATCAAAATTCAAGTTGCAGAATGTTTGGAAAAGACAATAATATAACCACAACATGTCAGCACCTAGGGGATAAGAGCTAAAGCAATGCGCTACACACACTAAAGGGCAGGACTTACTTACATTAACAAGCAAGAAAGAAAGAAGGAAAATAAATCAAGGCCCAGAGAGGTTGAGTATCATGCCCAAGATCACACAGCTGGTAAATAGCAGAGTGAGGGTCTGAACCCAGGCTGGTTTAATATACACACAAGTTTTAATTGCAACCCTGTTTACAGTAGCCCCTGTATTCATTTCCTGGGGCTGGCATAAAGTACCACCAACTGTTGGCTTCAAACAACAGAATTTTATTATCTCATAGTTCTGGAGGCCAGAAGTCCGAAATCAAGGTGTCCTCAGGGCCCTGCTCTCTTTGAAGGCTCGAGGGGAGGGCCCTTCCTTGCCACTCCCAGCTTCTGGTGGTTTCTGGCCACTGTTGACTTTCTTTGGTTTGTAGATGCAGCTCTTTAATCTCTGCCTTCATCTTCACATGCCCGTCTTCCCTCTGTGTGTCTTTGTGTCTCTTCTCCTGTTTCATAGAGACACCACTCAGATGGGATTAAGACCAACCTCCTCCTGTATGACCTCTTGTTAACTGAAAACGTCTTCAAAGAGCCTATTTCCAAACAAGGTCACATTCACAGGTTGCGGGCATTAGGACTTCAACACATCATTTCGGGGGACACAAGTCAACCCATAACAGCCCCACACATACCCAAAAAAGGGAGGAAAAAGGTGTCCTGCACAAGAAAAAAAGGACCATTTAAATAGCCATGAAATAGCCACACCATGGAATGCTCCTCAGCAACACGAGGAGGGGACAGGCAGCCCATGTGGACACTTCCACAGGAGAACGAAGCCCTGAGGCAGCCACTGGGGACCATGAGTTAAAGGTCTCTCTCCTCTGCGTCTAGAATGGAGTCACCCACCACTGAGAGAATTGAGAATATAGTCTTCCAAGTAAGTCACTTTCTGTAGGGCTTAATTCTCTCAGGGAACCAGGCCGAGAGAGGCTGGCTGCTTGTGGTGCTATGGAAAAGCCTCCAAGATGTGTCAAAAAAAATAACCAAGCCTGTTGCTGTTGAGCTGATCCCAACTCATAGCGACCCTGTAGGACAGAGTAGAACTGCCCCATAGAGTTTCCAAGGAGTGCCTGGTGGATTCGAACTGCCGACCTTTTGGTTAGCCCCTGTAGCACTTAACCACTACACCACCAGGGTTTCCCCAAGATGTGTAGTTATAGAAAAAAAAAAAGCAAGATAGAGAAAAGTGTCTCTAAAATGCTGGTGTGTGTGTGTTTTAAAGATAGACATGCTTGTATATGCAAAGGGTCTCTCCAGAATACAAAGAACCTGCTGAGAGCAGTTGCCTCTGGCTGGGGAACGGAGTGGCTGGGGACATAGGGTGGGAAAGAGACTGACTTTTCCTTCCACACTCTTTGAATTTGAATTTTGTACCCTGTGTAAGTTTTGTTGTTGCTGTTGTTGGTTGGCTTCACATTGGCCCTGGCTCTTGGTGACCCCACATACAACAGAACAAAATGTCCCGTCCTGTACCATCTTCAGGATCACTGGTATGCTCGAGGCCATTGTTGTGGCCACTGCATTTTGAGTGCCTTCCAACCTGGGGGGCTCATCTTCCAGCACTATACCAGACCATGTTCTGTTGTAATCCATAGGGTTCATTGACCAATTTCTGGAAGTAGATCAGGCCTTTCTTCCTAGTCTCTCTTAGTCTGGAAGCACTGCTGAAACCTGGCCAGTATGAAATACCAGTGCCGTAGCTTCCAGTGCATAGCAATACCCAAGCCACTGCAGCACCACAGACTGATAGACTGGTGCGGGGCACAAAGATTACCCACCCCAATAAATCACTACTTTTTTTTTAAGAGGACAGAAAACTAGCACCCTGATGGTGAACACCTGCAACTCTCCTCTGCCTCTCCCTGGAGCCCTGGTACGTGCAGGGCTCTGTCCAGGTGTCCTTTACTATAAGCCAATGATCTCCAACTTGTACCTCCAGACTCATCCTCTAAGCTCTAGACACAAGTGCCTGTCTGCCTTTGACCTTCCATCTGGATGTCCCACTGGTGCTTTAAATGCATCTCAGTGTCCAACTTGAGCTCATCATCCCCCCAAAACCAGTCCACCCCCACCCATGTCTCCCATCTCCAGTGGCTGGCCTCCAGGTGTCCAAGCCAGAAATCCAGGCTTCCTTCTAGACACTTGTTTTTCATGCCCCACAGCACCAGCCAGGTACCAGGTCTGGTGGAGTCTGCAGCTGGATAGGTCACCCACCACTGTCGCCAAGGCCGCTGGCTTAGGGCAGGCCCTCAGCATCTGTTCTTTGATTGTTGCAATGGCCTCTTCCTTAGTCCCTCTTAGCCACCCTCTGCACTGCTACCAGGGAGATCCTCCCTAAAAACATCTGTCTGGGCCCCTCCCCTGCCTGCAAATTTCCACCAGCCCTCAGGTGTATGCAGGATAAACTCTAACCCTTTCTCCAGGGTCACAATGTGAGGCTAGGCTACCTCTTTTTACCTGCTCTTTCCTCCAACTGGAATCCCACCTAGCACTCCAGCCTGACCCTTCACTGTCCCCAGTGTCCTGCTCTGAAACTCCTTGCTGCTTTTCTAGACTAGGCCACCTGCTCTTGCCTGCTCCTGTGTGAGATTTAGGCAGGCAGGTAGATTATTCCAGGTGAAGGCAATCCTTGCTCACCTGTCCACCTCCTGCTCATCCTTCCAGGTTCAGCTCAGGTGTAACCTCCTCCAGGAGGCCTTCTGTGCTCTCCCAAACATGGGTCAGATGCAGCAGGGGTGCTGTTGTTGTTAGCTGTCATTGAGTTCCTTCCAACTCCTGGCGACTCCATATGTGCAGAGTAGAACTGCTCCACTGGGTTTTCAAGGTTGTGACTTTTCAGAAACAGATTGCCAGGCCTGTCTCCTGAAGTGCCTCTGGGTGGGCTTGAACCGCCAACCTTTTGGCTAGTCATTGAACGCTTAAACTATTTGTGCCACCCAGGGACTCCCTGCGTGGCTGCTAGTCAAACTTTAACAATCTGCTCCCCCAGAAAGAGACCCTGATTTGTAGCATTTGCCGATTCCCATGGTGTGAATGCTCACACCATGGTCAGTTTCACGCTACCAGCACGATGTCTCCAAACACAAGTGGGGAAGAGACGTGCAAGGGGGTTCTCTCCAGGTGGTGTGAGCTGACCTCAGCACACCACTCACTGGCGATGGCCCTGCTCTGGGTTCACATCACACCTTGTATTCCCCTCCACCAAAGGGTTGGCCACACGGAAATGTTAACAAAGAAAGCTCTGATGGCCCCAGGGAAGGATAGACTGAAGGTTCGCTCTAATTTCCAGACTATGCCTTCCTGGCTGTGTGACCAGAGGTAAGTGACCCAGCCTCTCTGAGCCTCAGCTGTGCCATCTATGAAATGGTCATGATAGTATGTTCTTCCTAGACTTGCACAGAAATTCAGTGGGTGCAGAAACTGCAAACTCCTATTGAGAAGTTAGGGGTCAGTCAAAGGAGAGGGGAAAGCTGTTCCACGGCTGAGGACCCAGTGGGAGGGAAGGGCGTGTCTTCCTGGAATGAAGGAGATTAAGTTTCTAGCAGGGTGTCGACTCATCATTTTTTCCTTTCCATCTAACTTTCCAGTTCACTTACATTTTACAAATTCAGGTTTGTCCAGTTTCACTTTGTGGGCAATGCCTGAACCATTTTGAAGCTGTGGTTTGAACTGCTAACCTTTCAGTTAACAGCCGAAAGTTTAACAATTGCCTCTCCAGGGCTCCTTGCGAGCTGCTGTGAGGAGTGGAAAGGAGAAGGCAAGGAGGTAAAATCAGCGAGTCTTGGTGGCTGACCGGGTGGGTGTGCAGGAGAAGGGAGAGATGAGGGCCCAAGAAGGTTGATGCTGGCATTTCAAGAGACCAAGTAGATGGTGGCTCTGGGCACTAAGGTGTGGGCTACGCGGAGGCCCAGGTTTAGAAGGAGGCCAGGGTGGGATGGGGAGCCAGGCCACGTGTGCACAGGACCACTCAGCAACATGCAGAGCAAGGAGAGAAGGGACCAGAAAAGGGCCTGGAGACTCAAGCATGGGAGGATGGGCTGACAGCCAGGAGGCCTTCTGAGGAGCAGAGGCCAAGGGCACAGAGAGTTCATGTCAGCTATCAAAGGCCACCAGGAAGCCAGAGAGGCAGCCTGTAAACCACCCGCTGTATTTCCTGACAGAACCATTCATATCAAGAGAACTTGGTTTCTAAAGTAACAGATTCAGAGAAGTCGGTCGATATGGTCTCAGATGCCACAATGCCATTAACCTTTAAGAAACTACCACTTGTCAAGTTTTGGTGTAGTATCAGAGAGGAATATTCATAATTATCTGAAAAGGCTATTAAAATACTTTTCCAACTACCTATCTCTGTGAGGCCAGATTTTGTCACATACTTCAAGCAACACACCACAACAGATTGACTGGAGAAGCAGATAAGAGGAGCCTGCTCCCTTCTGTTAAGCCAGACATTGAACAGATGGGTCAAAACTTGAAGCAATGCCATTCTTCTCACTAGACACTGTTTTCATTTTATAAAATATAGTAATTTTTTAATAAAAATATGTTTAAAAGAGAGAAAGAGAGATCTTGCCCCCTGGAGAAGACAGCTCTGTGGACTTGGCTTGACATTCCATGTATTAGGATTTCATGTCTCATGAGCAAAACTTTGAAATCCAGTTTTTCTGGAGCATTTCAACCTTGATTACAAATTTGATTAAGCAAATTCCCATAAGCAATTTAAACCTCAATAACAGATTTTGCATGGCTGACTAGGATAAGACCTTACACATTTATGAGCAAAGCTGTCTAAACACATTGAGGCCACGGGCCAATCAACCCTTTATCATTTCCACTCTTGCTGGGATTTCTTCTGTGGTATTTTGCTGTCCTCATTTTGGTTTCTCCCTAGAGCTTCGGTGATGGCCTTTTGATACTCCCCCAAAAAAGAAAAAAAAAAAATTTTTTTTTTCTTTTTTTGTCGAAGACAAGCAGAGGCCATGGACCTGGCTGTTTGACCCGTGATCTTTGGTTGGGACACATGTCTTGGCTGCCTCTCCCAGGGTGACTCTTGGCTACTTAATAATTTTGGACACTCTCTGTTGAACTCTTTTTCTCCTTGGCAACTGGGGGTGACCTCCTCCCCCGCCCCCCTATGCTGAGTACCTGAAAGAGCCTCATCCACCCAGTGGTTCTGTACAGCCATCTGTCTGTCCTTCTTCTCATTGGTACAGTTCCTGCCTCTCCAAGGCTCCAGCCCAAAGATCTGTGTTTATACTTTTCCGATTCCACAGATAATTTGTTAATTGTGTAATTATTTCTCTAATTTTTTAAACAATAATATGAGAAATAGAATCTACAGACCGACACATTCCAACTTACTAAGCTCAATAAAAATTCAAACAATCATGTAACAGTCATCTTTTTTATAACTTTTTTTTTTTTTTAATGCTCTGTATTAACACTGTTGTTGATGGCTGCTGTCAAGTTGGCTCCCAACTCAGGGTGACCCTATACACAATGGACTGAAACCCTGCCAGATCCTGTGCTATCCACATGATTGATTGCGGATGGAACCATTGTGTCCATAAGGTTTTCACTGGCTGATTTTCAGAAGGAGATCACCAGGCCTCTCTTCTTAGCCCGTTTTAGTCTGGAAGCTCCACTGAACCCCGTTCAGCATCATAGCAACATGCGAGCCTCCACTGACAGATTGGTCATGGCTGCGTATGAGGTACATTGGCTGGGAATTGAACCTGGGTCTCCCACCTATTAATCCCCCTATATTGATATTGACTTTTCCCTTTTGAGTATCATTATAGCCGTGGCCTTTCACAGAGCTGAGCTATCCAAATGAACTACAGTTAATGATTTTGGTGCTCAGACTTTCACAACTTGGCTGGTATTGGGGCACAGGCTTCAGGTCATTTCCATTGTCTTTCCTGTCCTTGCCTAATGTTTTTGAGGGTGGCCTTACTTCCTGACCACAACAGGTTATCCTGGATCATCCTAAATTTGTTTTTATGCTCCTAGGAAATCCTGATTCCCTTTAGTGGAGAAGGGCATTAGAGACCAAAGTCTGGGCACTGGGGTGTGCCTGAGACTTGGGGGTGGTTAAGAGGCTGGTTGCCTTGGAGCCACTCTTATTAGGAACAAAACCAGAAATACCTCTATATTTTCAAGGTTATACGTTTAAAGAAAAAAAATCCAATTTACCACATCATGTTGTACTGGACTTTTCTTTCAGTCTGTGGTTTTGTTAATAAATGTCCCCTATATTGACAGAATTTAGCCACAAGCAGGTCACTGTGACCCTGGCAAGAGCAGCCATCCTCAGTGGGGGACAAGAAGTCAATTATAAAGAGGCAAAAAAAAATTTTTTTTTTTTTTTAAAAGGGAACTTGGAGTGGGGAGGGGATGGCCAGTGGAAGCAATTCTTGTGAGAAATTTGGCCACAAAAAACAGAACTGGGGGTCACAGAGTTGCGGGAGGGGTTCTATTTTGGTTTGCTTTTGTTTTCTTGTCCTTTTTCTTAGGGTTGGAGAGGCTCAAGCTGGCTTATGGGTGGAGCAGAAAATGCCAGTAGTGATAAGAATGTCTCAATCAGAATTCTTCTGCGTGCAAGGGAAAAAAGAATCCAGCTCATCTGGTTAAGAAAAACCATAAAACTGGAAAGCCCAGGGGCAGGAATGCTTCAGGCACAGCTGGACACAGGTGCTCCAAGGATGCCTCAATGCAGTTCTCTGTGCATATTTCACAGCTCAGCCTCCTCTGGGAGGTGGACTCCATTCTGAGGTGGGCTCTCCTCTTCATGGGTGGTGAGACGCCATCTTGCTCCAACAGACACATTCCCAAATCCTGGTCCAGAAGAAGAGAACACATCCAGAAGAACTTGTAGTAAAGACCCAGAACTCACACTCATTGGACCAGCTTGAATCACACATTCATCTCTGAACCAGTCACTGGCCAGGAAATAGAATTAAGTCCATGGACTCAAGGGTGGGGCTGAAGGTAGGTCAACCCAACCAAACCAAGGTGGGCTGAGAGTGGGCATACCCCAGGAAGAATTTAGGGTGCTGTTACCAGAAGAACAGGGAATTAATGGGTGGTGGTGGGAGGAAGGGGAGGGAGACAGCTGTCTGTTACAAAAACAAACAAACAAGCAAATCCATTGCCATAAAGTCAGTTCTGACTCATGGAGACCCCATGTATTACAGAATAGAACTGCTGCATATGGTTTTCTTGGCTGTAACCTTTACAGAACAGATTGCCAGGCCTTTCTTCTATGGCACTGCTGGATGGGTTTGAACTGCCAATGTTTAGATTAGTAGTTGACTACAAACCCTTTGCTCCACCCAGAGACCTGCTGTCCATTGCAGAGAAGTGAAGACAGAGGCCAGAGAAGGGATGATGGACAAGTGGGGGCCCGAGGTGGTGGGAGAGGAAGGCCCCCTGTCTTTGAATGTCCTGTTCCCTCTGCTGGAAATGCCGCCCCCAACTACCTACCTGCAGACCTTCCCCTTACCTGCAAGCTGTGGTGGGGATGCCTTCCACATCCTGCCTGCCTTCCCCTGGGCATCTTCTCCAGGGCACAGGAAATGCCTGTGGAAATAAACTGCATTTAATGGAAAGCTACCTTTGCATGGTGCAAATCGCTAGATGGTCTTTTCTTATGTTAATCTGAAATCAGCTTGGAACAGGGACCCAGTGGGGCTGCAGGGAACACAGCCTGCTCCCAGGACAGCCCTCCAGATGTGTAAATGGTGCAGGGTGGAGTGGACATTGAGTGAGGCTAGCTGAGAGCTCTTGGGTGAGGCACACCCACCTCCCTGTGTGTCAGGGTCCTCCTGGTTAAGAGATGCCCCTGGAAAGAGTCTGGCTTGGAGCCTGGCAGGTGGTGGCAGTTTGCTCCACAGGAACAATGATGCCTGCCTCCACCTAGCCTTTAGTGGGGGTAGATCAGGTGTTGCCATGGGTTTGCGTTTAACACCTACAGTCATGTGTCCCTGCATGTTACTAGCTCCAGTCTACAGATGCAGACACAGAGACCTAGAGAATTTAAGCATCTGCCCAGACCATCCTGCTAATAAATGTTGGAAGTGGGATTTCAACCCAAGCAGACAAGACCCTGTCTTTCACAACAATCACAGGGTCACCCGGGGTCTCCCACCAGAAAACCAACCCTATGCCACGCCTTTTGTGCCTCTCAAAGCCTGTGCGGGGCCCTCATGGGCACTGGGAGGGTGATAAGAAGGAGCACTGGGGGCAGGGTGGTATGCTGTGCTCATCAGGTGAGGCCAGAGCTGTGTGGACAGGGCTGTGTTTCCCTCACAATGCTTTACAGGCAGGTAAACTGAGGCCAGAGCAGGGCAGGCACAAGGGCTCTTTCATCCCCATCCTATTTTTCCCTACCACCCCTTTGGAAGGTCTCCTCCAGCAGCCAGGTCAGGTCAGACTAAGAGGAATATATTCCTAAGAGGCTGATTGGAGTCCAGGTTCAGGCAGACTTGAATTCCCATCTCAGCCCACCTTTCACATGCTCTGTGATCTTGGGCAAGTCAGTTCCCACTTCTGCCTCAGTTTCCTTATCTGAAAAATGGTGATAACTGTACGAGTCCAGAGCGTTGTTGTGAGGATTAAATGAGCTGCTAAGAGTCAGTTTCTGCCCAGGGATGGCCAGGAAGAGCTAATGAGGGGCCCAACAGACGCATGGTGACCCTATAAGACAAAGTAGAACGGCCCCATAGGGTTTCCAAGGAACAGCTGGTGGATTCAAACTGCCAACCTTTTGGTTAGCAGCCAAGCTCTTAATCACTGCGCCACCAGGGCTCCAACGAGGAGCCCAGACCAACCTTAAAGGGATGGATACCGTAACAGAGCCATTCCCTCTCAATTCTCTTATAATCCCTCTGCTTAGGTTCATGGGCAAATCTTTCTTCTGTGCTGGTCTGTCTTTAACACCTCTCTATGCCTTGAGAATCTCCCTTCTTAAGAAGGAAGGGGCAGGAGCTGGCTCAGCCCCAGCAGGCAGTGGGATCCAGCCAAGCATTATAACATTGTTTCATTTTTCATTTGTACTGTTGCCTTCTATTCTAGACTAGTGAGAGTGGCTTTCCACTTAAGGTAGTATCATAAAGTTCCCTTTTAAAATACATTTACTGGAATTAAAAAGTCAGTATAAAGAGAAGCATTAAGAATATCACAAGTGGTACAAAGGTACTGGTCCATTCATTTCACAAACAGTTAATGCACTCAGCTGCTGACCGAAAGGCTGGAGGTTCGAGTTCACCCAGAGGGACCTCAGAAGAAAGACTTGGTGATCTGCTTCTGAAAAATCAGCCACTGAAAATCCTAAGGAGCACACTTCTGCTCTGACACACGTGGGGTTGCCATGAGCCGGAACTGACTTGACGGCAACTGGTTTTGTTCATTGCACACATATCTGTTGAGTGTCTGATTACTCTGCTCCAGGCACTGTTTTAGCTGTGAACAAGTCAGCTAGGACCTCTGCCTAGTGGAGGTCACATTCTAGAGCAGGTGGCCAGCAATAAAAATACGTAGATAAGTGAATAAAAAGCATGTCACATGGTGATGACTATAGGGGAAAATCAAGCAGGGGAAGTGGTAGGGAATGTATGTGTGTGTGTGTTGTTGTTGTTTGGTGCTGTCGAGTCAGTTCCAACTCCTAGTGACCCCAAGTACAACAGAACGAAACACTGCTGGGTCCTGCACCATCCTCACAATAGTTGCTATGCTTGACCCCGTTGTTGCAGCCACTGTGTCAATCCATGTCCTTGGGGTCTTCCTCTTTTTCACTGACCATCTGCTTTACCAAGCATGATGTCCTTCTCCAGGGACTGATCTCTCCTGATAACATGTACACATTATGTGAGATCCTTGCTTCCAAAGAACATTATGGTTGTACTTCTTCTAAGACAGATTTGTTCATTCTTTTGGCAGTTCATGCTATATTTAATATTCTTTGCCAACACCATAATTCAAAGGCATCAATTCTTCTTCAATCTTCTTTATTCATTGCCCAGCTTTCGCATGCATATGAGGAGATTGAAAACACCATGGCTTGGGTCAGGCGCACCTTAGAGGGAGTGTTTGTGGGGAGTCCAATTTGTAAGAGGGAGGTCGAAGGCAGAGGTCTCAGTAAGGAGCTTGAGTTGAAGAAAACACTGAAGGAGGTGAGGGAGAGAGCTGTGTAAATACCTGGAAGGGGTGAGGACCAGCAAGGAAGCCCACGTGGCTGGGCAGAGTGGGGCAGTGGGGCAGGAGGAGATGATGTCAGAGTGAGGCAGGGCGGGGGGCTGTTTCTTCTGAGCTCAATGAGGAGCTGTCGGAGGGCTTGGGCAGAGGAGGGACCGGATGGTACCTAGGTCTTATGATCAAACCCTGGCTGCTGTTTGGAGGATAGACCATGGGGGCAAGAGCCTGAGGGGGAAGAGGAGCAGGAATGCCAGGCAGGAGGTCACTGCGCTCAGCAGAAGATGCTGGTAGCTTAGGCCAGGTGGTGGGTGAGAGGTGTCTGATTCTGGACAAATTTTCCAGGTAGGGCTGATGGGATTTGCTGTTGGGTTGGATGTGGAGTGTGTGGGTGGTGCAGAGGGGAGTGGAGGGTTTGGGCCTGAGCACCTGAGAACTGGAGCTTTCACCTACTGAGAGGGGGGAGATACAGGAGGACCACTTTGAGGGAGTAGGGGAGATAGGCTGGAGTGATGTAACGGGAGGTGTCCAGCAGACAGTTGGATGTGTGAAGTCAGGGAGCGGTCCAATGAGATGTGTTTGGATGACATCAGATCAATGGATTCCAAAGCCACAAGACTGGGTGAGAGTACTGGGTTCAAGGAGAAGATCAAGAGCTGAATTCTTTCTGCTTTAGTCATGGCTGATGAAGCAAAATTGGAATGAACCCAAATTTACAAAATGTGAGGGCTTAGAAGTCAGGACAGCTGTAACACTGGAGATGACCGAATGGGAAAAATTACAGGTTGTTACCCTGCTGGGAACTTAATCTCCCTTTTGGAAAACAAGGGCATCATACATGTTGCATAGCAACCAAATCTCTTGACCAGCAAAGTTGGGAAAAAAACAGAGGTGCCCAACTCAAAGATGGCTGCCATGCACACAGCTGAATGTGTTGCTCCTCACAGTCCTGGCAATAATCTAGTCTCCCACATTAGGCTCCTGAAAGAGCTCACTACGCCTTTTCTGAGTCTCCCATTCCAGGTCCTTGACCCATAGTTTTCCCCGTTCTGGTTATTGCTCTGCTTCACCCAAATTTTAACAATTTGGGTCTGTTCCGATTTTGCTTTGTTGGCCATGCCTGAACTGGTTTGAACTGGTTCAAAGCACTGATCGAAACTCAGAAGAAAGGAGAATGAGGGTGGCCAGGGATGGGGGAGAACCAGGGAAGTGGGGTGCTAGGGGAGCCAAGAGAGGAGGGGTATCCAAATAAGACGGGAAAGGGTGGTCGTGACAAATGCCACTGGAAGTTCCAATGAGACAAGGACCGAGATTTAAGCATTGTCTAGTGACAAATGAGGTCACAGGGGACCAAGAATGACAGTTTCAAGGCATCAGCTAGGGGTCTGAGGGGTTTTAAGAGCAAATGAGAGGAGAGACAGTGTCGTTTTTGAAGACTTTGCTATAAAGAGGAGAAAAGTGAGGCCACGGTTGCTGGAGGGGGAACAGAGGTCATGAGAGGGTTTTTTTGTTGTTTTAAGATGGAGAAGTAAGAGTGTGTGAATTGATAGGAATGGTCTGAGAGAGGGGAAAGACGGCAGTATTGCTAGATCGATGTCGATGTCAGGGGAGCAGGCTTCAAGGGCCTGGATCTTGTGCACAATGGAGGGGGTGGTGTGGCCAGGGGCTGAGAGAATTCGGCATGGCCCCGGGAGGGATGCTGGGTGGGTGCCATATCAGAAGGTGGGTAGATGGGTGGTAGAAGTTGGTGGGAATTTTCTTTGGATTCGATCACTCAAAGGATATTTATTGGGCTACGTGCCAGGTCCCTGAATGGTGCAAGCAGTTTTACACTCGACTACAACTGAAACGTTGGTGATTTGAACCCACCCAGCGGCACCACAGAAAAAAGGCCTGGTGATCTGGTGATCTGCTTCGTAAAGATTACAGCCAAGAAAACCCTAAGAGACCGGTTCTACTCTTGACACACACGAGGTCACCATGAGTTGCAATCAGTTCCATGGCAGTGGGTCTGGTTTTTGGTTTACTGTGTGCCACATAGGAGCCCTGGTGGTGCCTTGCTTAAGCGCTCAGCTGCTAACTGAAAGGTCAGTAGTTAGAATCCACTAGCCGCTTAATGAAGTAAGTTGTGTCAGTCTGTTTCCATAAGGATTTCAGCCTTGGAAACCCTACGGGGCAGTTCTACTCTGTCCTATAGGGCCACTATGAGCCGGAATCGACTCGATGGCAGCAGGTTTGGTCTCGGTGTGTCAGATACTGTTCTTGGGACTGGCCACACTTGTTCCATTTTCTCAATGGCCTGAGCAGCCCTGTTGTCAACTGGGTGAAAGGACAGGTGGGGAGGAAGTGAGGGTGAAGCAGCAAGTGGGCTGTGTTTGGGTAGGACAGTGGGGAGGCAGAGGGCCAGGAAGCATTGAGGACAGAGAAGTTGTGAAGGTTCAAGCAAACAACTGAAATTTGGGAAATCCCTGAAGTGGGGCAGGGAAAGCGCTCAGCGTGGGCCACAGGATTGAGGAGGGGCCTCATAAATAATTCTCGGTACTGGCATCCACTCCTTCTCAGCCGTGTGACCTTCAAATTACTTAATTGCTCTCAGCCTCAGTTTTCTCATCTGTTAAGTGGGGGAAATGAGGCTTTAAACCCGTAGCGTTGGGCAGGCTTGGGCTAAGCCATGCGAGGCGACGACGCCCAGTGAGCGCTGCCTCCCTGTTGGCCCGCGGGCCGGTGATGGGGGTCAGGCCCCGCTAGGCGAGCAGGGACCGGGGAGCGCGGAGGGGCTGGGACCCGGGGAGGGCTGGCGGGCGGGCGGTGCTGGCCCCGCCCCGGCCGGGAGGGCGGCGCCTCGGCCGCGGGCTCCTGGCACTGCCCACCCGCCCGCCTGCCCGCTGGCCGCCGCCGCCGGAGTCGGAGCCCGAGGTACCGGGCCGCGCGGGGGGCGGCGGGCGGGCGGGCCGCGGGCCGGCGGGCAGGGGCCTCGAGGAGCCCGGGCGGGTGGGCGGCGGAGGACCGGAGGGCGCGGAGGACCGGAGGGCGCGGCCGCTGCCCGCCGGGGCCACCTGTTCCGGAGGCGACATTTGTGTGCGCACGGACCGGCGCGGCGGTCCCCGGCAGGCGCTTGCACCCAGAGTGCGCCCCGAAGTGGAGCGCGGCGGCCAGACCCGGCCCAGTGCGGCGACGGGGGCTTCCCCCCAGGCCGGGTCCCGAGTGGGAGCGGGACCCAGGTGGGAGGGGGTCCCACGGTGAGAGGGAGGACCCGGTGGGAGAGGGGCCCGTGGTGGGAGAAGGATCGGGGGGCCGCACTCCCCCCGACCCCGAGGGTGGCTCCGCCCCGGCCCCGCGCTGCGCCCGTCGGGCACCCAGAGTCGTAGTCCAAGGTGGCCGGGTCGCCCGCCGGGGGTCCGACGGGGGAGAGGTCGGGGCTGCGGGGCAGGACGCGGTGCGCTGGGTCCTGAGGGTGCGGAGGGTTCAGGCGTGCACCGTGGGGGAAGGGCTTCCAGGTGGAGGGGACAGCGGGGTCAGGGCTGGGAAGAAGGGAACGCGGGAGGAGCCGCCGGGGACAGAGGCGCCCCCTCGCAGGGTTCCGCGGAAGACTCCCTCTCCCTCCCTCTTTCCGGGTGGGAAAGATTGAAGTCCAAGTGGAAGCTGCAATTTGCCAGGAAAAAGCTCCGGCTGGGAGGTCCAGTGCCAGAGTCCACCTCCTTCACTGCTGGGAGGAGTCCCCTTGCCTCAGTTTCCTCATCTGTTATTTGGGGGTAGAAATGACCACCTTTCTGCCAGACTCAGCTGGGCCTCCCTCTGGCTCTGAGAGGGTTAATTGCCATCTCCCCACCCCCATCCCTTCCGTCTCACACAGACACCCATTTTGCAGCCCCCCTAACAGTGCTGCGTGCAGACCCTTTGGGACCACAGAAGAGAGCCATTTAGAGCCATTTATCCTGTCATTCATCACATTCAGGAGCACCTGTCTGTCCAGCCCACCTGACCCTCCTGTCCTCACCTCCCCCTTGTCACGTCTTCCCAAAGAATGGGAAGCCAACCTGCCCGCAGTCACACAGGAGGGCCAGGACTACATGCCTGCAGTTCCCCCCGAAGCCTTCCCCAGCTCCAAACCTTCAGGTCCCTTAACCCGGCTGCACCCAGTGTCCCCACAGTGGAAATAGCCTAAGGGAAGGGGGTCCCCAAACTACAGGCTAAAATACAGCGGAAAAGGAGAGCAGAGATGGAATCCCCTCTTGTCCTCCTCTCTCGTTTTCTAATGCCTGCCCCAGGGTGCCTGGCCCTGCTTATCTAGTGAGACAGCTCAGCGTCAGGGGACAAACTCGGAAATGGAGATTCTTCTAAAAAACCTGTCTTGTTTGCTTGTGCTGATCACAGACATATAATAGCTCCTAGGCTAGTCGGGTTGCTTAGTGTGTGTGATGAGCCCCAGGGCCCGGCAGGGAACAAGGGTGATTGTGACCCACCACACCAGCCCCAACCAGCAGCTCTCAAACCCACCAGGCCATGAGGCCCTGGATCTGGACTCCAGGAGACGCAGGTCCCCCAGGGGTCTGAGTTGGAACCAGAGCAGAGTGAGACAAGGTGGCAGTCAGGGTCACTGGAGGCATGATGAAAAATGGGAGTTCAGGGCGTGGAAAGAGCTCACTACCCCGAAATCCCCCTCCGCCAGCCCCTGCCTCTGTCTGTGCCCCTGCCCCACCTGGTTCTTCTGAGCCTCCAACCCCAGCCTTTGCGCTTCCTCCCGCTCTTCCACCATCTCCCACCAGGTGTCTCCTAAGAGGCTCCTGATTCCTGTTGACCCTGCATTGTCTTGTCCCCCTCCCCCAACTTTCTTCTAGATAGGAAGCTCCCGGAGGGAGGGGACCTTGTCTGAATCCTGATGCCCAGTGCTGGGGGCCAGACACCTAGTTAAAAAAAAAAAAAACAACCTATTGCCAAGTAGATTCCAACTCATAGTGACCCTGTAGAACAAGGTAGAACTGCCCCATAGAGTTTCCAAGGAGCACCTGGTGGATTTGAACTGCCACCAGGGTTTCTGACACCTAGTGGGTGCTCACTAAATGTTACTTGAAGGAATTAACTGGAGGAAGTAAGGAAAAATTCCCATATTCCCATCACTCAAAAACAGCCGTGGCTCAGATTTGCCTCTTTGCCAGGCTTTTTTTCTAAACGCTTTTTTACATACTTAAATATCTTGTATATCCAGATATTTTTTTCAATTGGCATAATCTCAGAAGTGGTTCCCACCACTCTCTGTCCTTATTTTTTCAATTTCTCAATGTTTATATATGATTACGTCATTTTGTTAATGGATCTCCTTTGGCATTTGGGGTCATTATCTGGCTCTTTTAAATAAAGTGACTTTGAATTTGTGCATGAATTTATGTGTTGCTGAATTTTTTCTGGAAAGAGAATTGCCTGGTAGTCAATATGTGTGAAGTTCTTGAATGGCTGTACCAGGAGTCAGCTGGCTTCCCAGAGGGACGGGGCCAATGAGACTTCCTCAGCTGTGGGTGGGCACACCTACCTTGGCCAGCCTTGAGTGTTATCAGCTTAAAGACCTCTAAATTGATGCAAAGGGTGAAAAACATTTGCTCATTTGTATCCATCAAGCTTCTTGGGCTATAAGTAACCGAAACCTGTTCTGGCTGGCTGAGCGGAGGGGCAGAATTTACTATAATGTTCAGCGTGTCCCAGTGGGAACAGCCTGAAGTCAGGCTGGCTCCTTCCTATTGCCAGCGTTGCTCATGATGCCGGCTTCCCGCTCCTCTTTGTGAACTACCCTGCTTCCATCAGTCCACGGGCCAGGCTGGCACCGTCTCAGCACTTCAGCCACACAGAAAATGGCTCTTTGAGTCCCAGTTCGAAAGTCCAGAAGAAACGTCTGATTGGCATAATTTGGCTCAGGTGCCCTCCTTTTCTAATCAGCCATGGCTGGGGGTGGGGCAGCCAAGGCTTTGTCTTTAAGGAGGTTGGGTAGGTCCCAAAGAAGGAGTCCTGGTGATGCAATGAGTATGTCCTCCGCTGCTAACCAAAAAGTCAGTGGTTTGAACCCGCCCCTGGCGCCATGGGAAAAAAGACCTGGTGATCGGCTCCTGCAGAGATTATAGCCTAGGAAACCCTATGGGGCCCTTCTACTCTGTCCTATAGGGTTGCTATGAGTTGAAATTGACTTGACAGCACACACCAACAACAGGTCTCAAAGAAGGGAGTGGTCACTGACAACTGGGCAGGACTCCTGAATTTGCTTTTCTTTTATTATAGTGGATTTGAGTCCCTCCCCCCAAATGTTTCTGTCTTTGTTAGTTGCTTGTTGAGTGGGTTCGGACTCATGGTGACTTTATGTATAACAGAAGGAAATGTGTAACAGATGTAGTGTGTCATCTTCACGGTTGTTGGTATGTTTGAGTCTATTGTTGTATATATACATATGTAGCTAAAAAACCAAACCAAATCTGTTGCCTTCAAGTCAATTCGGACTCATAGTGACCTTGTAGGAGGGAGTAGAACTGCCCCATAGGGTTTCCTAGGAGCAGCTGGTGGACTCGAACGGCTGACGTTGCGGTTAGCAGCCAAGCTCTGAACCGCTTCACCAGGCTCCATGTGTAAATATATGTGTATGTGTATATCCATATGTGTGGAGTCCTGGCGGCCGCAGTTAAGACCTTGGCTGCTAACCACACGATCAGCAGCAGATCAATCCCCCAGCTGCTCCTCGGAGACCCTACGGGGGAAGCTCTACTCTGTCCCATACGGTTGCTGAGTCGATGGCAACGGGTTTGGGTTTTATATAGACACACAAATACATACACACACACAGAGTCCCCCTGGGTGGTGCCAGTAGTTAGTGTGCTTGGCTGCTAACCACAAGGTTGGAGGCTGGAGGCCACCAAGAGGTGCCCCCAAAGAAAGGCCCAGTGACCTCCGGAAAACCAGTCACTGCAAACCCGCGGAGCGCAGCCCTACTCTGACACACGTGGGTCGCCATGAGCTGGAATTGGCTTGACAGTTGGCGGTGGCGGCGGCGGATACACACACACACACACCCACACACACACACACATTTGTTTTAAACGGATTGCCTGTATCATCCGCGTTTCTTATTATTTCCAGAAATTACCGGGTCAAAGAGTATGAACGTCGAGGATCTTTGTGTGTTTCTTGCTGATTTGGTTAAGCACATCGGTGAGGCATTTGTCCCTCCTCTGGCCTCTTTGTTACAAAGATTTTCTCCCAGATTGTCGTTTGGCTTTTATTGTTGCTGTTACCTGTGTACGTGTTTGAGGAGTAAGTTTTGTTTTTGGTTTTTATGTGTGTGTGCTCTTCAGTCGGGAAACGCTGTGTTTATAAGCTGTTGGGATGGCGACAGGAGCGGGGCAGCAGAATCCCAGGAGGAGGGCAGGTCGCTAGATGAAGTCCCAGCGGATGCAGGCAGTGCCCTAAGTCATTCTGAGCTGGTGGGGACCAAAGACGGGATGGGGGAGGGGGCCGGGAGGACGCTTCATTCGTGGGCTATGATCTTAGGGAGAGGCGAGGGCTCAGTGGAGAAGGAGGCTTTTCAGACCTCAGATCCCGGGCTGGCTCTGTGCTGCCCGGAGTTTTCTCTGTCTGCTGGGCTAGGCTGTTAGGTGGCCGTCCCCCGGGAGGTGGCAGATGTTACCACCCCACTTCACAGACCTCAGAGGGGAAGTGCCGTCTTCAGGGCTCAGCAGCTGATGGGCGGCAGGGCTGGGTTCAAACTGAGCTCTGCCCATAGTGACCAGACGTACTGACTGCACAACCTGGTTACTTTCCTCCCTGCTGAGCCTCCATTTCTGTAAGACCGGGAAGTGGCACCCTTATTCCTTTGTCTGGTCCATGGGGGGTAATGTCTTTTCCTCTCCTGTCCACTTCCGTTTGTTGTCCCTATGGGTTCAGTGCCCACGCTCTTGTACCCTGCAAGCAGCCAGAGGGCAGCCACAGCCTAATGGGTTTCATGCTGTAAAAATGGCAGAGGTGTCTGACCTCTAACTTCACAAGGCAGAAGGAGAATCAAGATCAACATCAACAGCCTAAGGCTAATTCCTGAGAGGCGAAGGTCAGACAGACATACAGACTCTCACCAGCCTTTTTTTTTTTTTTTTTTTACCAATTCCGACACCATCTTTCCCTTTACTGTGTGCCAGACGGGACAGGGTACCGCCTGTACGCTTTCCTCTCCTGAGTTTGATGCTTCCTTGAACACAGAGCTTACAGACAATACTTAGAAAAATTGTTGCTGTTGTTACGAGCCATTGAATTGGTTCTGACTCATAGCAGCTCTACGACAACAGAAAGAAACACTGCCTGGTCCAGCACCATCTTCACAATCGTTGCTATGTTTGAGCCCATTGTTGCAGCCACTGTGTCAATCCATCTCATTGAGGGTCTACCTCTTTTTCCCTTACCCTCTACTTTACCAAGCATGATGACGTCCTTCTCCAGGGACTAGTCCCTCCTGATGTCACATCCAAAGTATGTGAGACATAGTCTAAACATCCTTGCTTCCAAGAAGCATTCTGGCTGTACTTCTTCCAGGACAGATTTGTTTGTTCTTCTGACAGTCCGTGGTATGTTCAATATTTTCTGCCAACACTGTAATTGAAAGGCACCAATTCTTCTTCTCTCTTCCTTATTCATTGTCCAGCTTTTGCATGTATATGAGGCAGTGGAAAGAAAATACCATGGTTAGGGTCAGGCACACCTTAGTCCTCAAAGTGACACCTTTGCTTTTGAACACTTTAAAGAGGTCGTTTGCATCAGATTTGCCCAGTGTAATGTATCGTTTGATTTCTTGACTGTGCTTCCGTGGGCGTTGATCGTAGATCCAAGTAAAATGAAATCCTTGACAACTTCATTATTTTCTCTGTTTATCACGATGTTGCTTATTGGTCCAGTTGTGAGGATTTAAAAAAAAATTTTTTTATCATGCTTTAAGTGAAAGTTTACAAATCAAGTCAATATCTCATATAAAAATTTATATACACCTTGCTACGTACTCCTAGTTGCTCTCCCCCCAATGAGACAGCACACTCCTTCTCTCCACCCTATGTTCCCGTGTCCATTCAGCCAGCTCCTGTCCCCCTCTGCCTTTTCATCTCCCCTCCAGACAGGAGATGCCCACATAATCTCATGTGTCTACTTGAGCCAAGAAGCTCACTCCTAACCAGTATCATTTTCTATTTTATAGTCCAGTCCAATCCCCTTCTGAAGAGTTGGCTTTGGGAATGGTTCCAGTCTTGGGCTAACAGAGGATCTGGGGACCATGACCTCTGTAGTCCTTCTAGTCTCAGTCAGACCATTAAGTCTGGTCTTTTTTACTAGAATTTGAGGTCTGCATCCCACTGCTTTCCTGCTCCCTCAGGGATTCTCTGTTGTGGTCTCTGTCAGGGTAGTCATTGGTTGTCGCCGGGCACCATCTAGTTTTTCTGGTCTCAGGCTAGATGTAGTCTCTGATTTCTGTGACCCTTTCTGTCTCATGTTTTGCCTTGCATCTCTGATGTTCTTCCTTCTCCTTTGCTCCAGGAGGGTTGAGACAAACTGATGCACCTTAGATGGCCGCTTGCTAGCGTTTAAGACCCCAGATGCCACTCACCAAAGTGAGATGTAGAATGTTTTCTTAATAGATCCAGTTGTGAGGATTTTTGTTTTCTTTACGTTGAGTTCAGTAATCCATACTGAAGGCCATAGTCTTTGACCTTCATCAGTAAGTGCTTCAAGTCCTCTTTGCTTTCAGCAAGGAAGTTTGTGTTATCTGCATATTGGAGGTTGTTAATGAGCCTTCCAGCAGTCCTGATGCCACGTTTTTCTTCATACAGTCTAGCTTAAGGCAGTAACAGATTAGAGTTCAGGTTCAGATCTGCTCAGGATACTGTGCTTCTGGTCAAGACTGTTGCTTCTCAGCGTGCCCACAGGCAGCTTTCTCCCTGGCCCTTGGCCCCTTGGCCTGGCCTCTGCCCTGCTCAGGCAAGTATTAGAAAGCTCTTTTAACTTACCCCACTCTGCCAGTAAATCTCAGCCCGAAGGTACCGTGCTGTAGCTCCTCAAGTCAGCAAACCTAGCTCCACAAAGTGCCTGGAGGCACCCTACTCCATCAGCAAGCCTCCTGCCTGAAAGTGCTTGGCTTTCTCACTCAACTGCCTTTGCTGCTTCAATTTCTCTGCTGCTGCTTCTTGCCGTCTCTGGTGTTACCACTCCCCGCTCTGTCTTCCAGGTTGCAGCTACCTTCTCAGTGTCTCCTTTCAAGCCCAGCAGGATGGCAAAACTGACCAATCCCCTTGTTAGGGTTCCATAGACCTCATTTGTGTAGTCCCACTCAGTCATTTTGTGGGAGTTACAAAGACTCTGGCTAGAAGGGCCATGTTAAGTAGTTCACTGAGCTGCATTTGGCTGTTGGCACAGAGGAGCCAGAAGAACAGGCATGTGAAAGTAGAACAGGAAAAGTGGCTGTCTTAGTTACCTGGTGCTGAAGTGACAGGAATATCACAAGGGGGTGGCTTTAACAAACAAGAAGTTTATTTTCTGACAGTTTAGGAGGCTTGAAGTCCAAATTCAGGGTGCTGGCTCTAGGGGAAGGCTTTCTGTCTCTGGAGGAAGGCCCTTGTCTCTTTTGAGCTTCTGCTCCTGGGCGACCTTCATGTGACTTGGAATCTATCTTCCCCCTTCTCTGCTTCCAAGCTCACTTGTTTAATCTCTTTTATATCTCAAAAGAGATTGACTCAAGGCATGCCCTACACTAATCCTGCCTCATCAACATAACAGAGATAACCCATTCCCAAATGGGATTATAACCACAGGCACAGAGGTTAGGATATATTTTGGAGCGGACACAGTTCAATTCATAACAGTGGTTTTTGCCATCCTCCGACTCACACTGTCTGAACAGGCCCCATTTGAAAGAGCAGCTCCCCCAACCCAGTTGTCTGTAGCCTTCCCACAGTCTCCAAGGCAACCTCTGAGTTGGGGTGGGACCTTCCATCTACTGAGCCCTTGCTAGGTGCCAGACACTTTGTTACCTAATCTCATTTAATCCTCTCAGCTGTCCTTGCCTGTTGTTCCCATTTTATAGATGAGAAAACTGAGACTCACAGTCAAGTTCCTCTTATTACAATGAGTTTCGAGCCCTTAGCCCCAGCACAGTCCCAGGTGAGCTGGGCTGGGCCACATGCAGACTCCTTTCACTTGACAAAAGGTACTTGGATTCCAGCTCTGCTACTGCCCAGCTGTGCCTCGGTTTCCCCAACTCTGAAACCATAGTTAACAATAAGAGCACCTGCTGCATGGGGGTGTTATAAACAAGTGACTACAGGAAAACCATGAAGACCGGAGGTTGCATGTGGTAAGTTCTCAAAAAATACTTGCTGTTATTGCTCCTGGAAACCCTGGTGGCGTAGTGGTTAAGTGCTATGGCTGCTAACCAAAGAGTGGGCAGTTTGAATCCGCCAGGCACTCCTTGGAAACTCTATGGGGGAGTTTTACTCTGTCCTATAGGGTCGCTATGAGTTGGAACCGACTCAACGGCACTGGGTTTGTGTGTTTTTTTTTTTTTGGTTGTTATTACTGTACTACTTAGCTTCCAGTGTGACAGTGAGCTCTTAATTAATGTTAATGCGTGGGAAGACGTTGTGCCTCACCAGCAATGCAAGCCAGGAAGGAGAAACAACAGCAGGGTTCTCATTTGTCTCTCACCAGGTTTGTAGAGAGGACAGAAGTTGTCACCCCTTGGTGACAAGGCTTTGGGGAGCCCTGGGAGCGGATGTGGACTTTCTGAAGGCTTATTGGAGACAGGTCAGTAATAGGCGCCCTTAGCCTTTGGATCTCCCTTCCTTTGACCCTGAGGCTCACTTCTAGGACAGTCCTGTAGAAGTCTTGAAAGGAGTGCCCTGGGGTGGGTGCTGATAAAGCAAAGGGATGGAAACATCTTTCCAACAGTCAAGATGAGAGACTGGTGTAGTGAAGGCTGGGGCTGTCAGCTGATGGGATACAGCACAGCCCCGGGCAGTTGGGCTGCAGAGCTGTCTTTACCCACACAATGTGGAGGGCGTGGCATGTATTTTCAGACAGCTCTCTGGAGGTACACGTCACGCATCGGTAAATGCATACGGCTCGGTGAGTTTTGGGAAATGTATATAGTTGTGCAACCATTACCACATTCTAGTAGAACACACGGGTCTGGCATATTTTTAAATAAAAAAACAAGGTGCAGGATAATGTTTCATGTTGTTGTTGTTAGGTGCCATCGAGTCGGTTCCGACTCATAGAGACACTATGCACAACAGAACGAAACACTGCCCGGTCCTGAGCCATCCTTAACAATCACTGTTACGCTTGAGCTCATTGTTGCAGCCACTGTGTCAATCTACCTCGTTGACGGTCTTCCTCTTTTCCGCTGACCCTGTACTCTGCCAAGCATGATGTCCTTCCCCAGGGACTGATCCCTCCTGACAACATGTCCAAAGTATGGAAGACACAGTCTCGCCATCCTTGCTTCTAAGGAGCATTCTGGTTGTACTTCTTCTAGACAGATTTGTTCGTTCTTTTGGCAGTCCATAGTATATTCAATATTCTTCGCCAACACCACAATTCAAAGGTGTCAACTCTTCTTTGGTCTTCCTTATTCATTGTCCAGCTTTCACATGCGTACGGTACAATTGAAAATACCATGGCTTGGGTCAGGCACACCTTAGTCTTCAAGGTGACATCTTTGCTCTTCAACACTTTAAAGAGGTCCTTTGCAGCAGATTTACCCAATGCAATGCGTCTCTTGATTTCTTGACTGCTGCTTCCATGGGTGTTGACTGTGGATCCAAGTAAAATGAAATCCTTGACAACCTCAATCTTTTCTCCATTTATCATGATGTTGCTCATTGGTCCAGTTGTGAGGCTTTTTGTTTTCTTTATGTTGAGGTGCAATCCATACTGAAGGCTGTGGTCTTTGATCTTCATTAGTAAGTGCTTCAAGTCCTCTTCACTTTCAGCAAGCAAGGTTGTGTCATCTGCATAACGCATGTTGTTAATGAGTCTTCCTCCAATCCTGATGCCCCATTCTTCTTCGTATAGTCCAGCTTTTCGGATTATTTGCTCACCATACAGATTGAATAAATATGGTGAAAGGATACAACCCTGAGGCACACCTTTCCTGACTTTAAACCACTCAGTATTCCCTTGTTCTGTCCAAACAACTGCCTCTTGATCTATGTAAAGGTTCCTCATGAGCACAAGTAAGTGTTTGGGAATTCCCATTCTTTGCAGTTTTATCCATAATTTGTTATGATCCACAAAGTTGAATGCCTTTGTATAGTCAATAAAACACAGGTAAACATCCTTCTGGTATTCTCTGCTTTCAGCCAGGATCCATCTGACATCAGCAATGATATCCCTGGTTCCATGTCCTCTTCTGAAACCAGCCTGAATTTCTGGCAGTTCCCTGTTGATATACTGCTGCAGCCGATTTTGAATGATCTTCAGCAAAATTTTGCTTGTGTGCGATATTGATGATATTGTTCTATAATTTCCACATTTGGTTGAATTGCGTTTCTTGTGAATAGGCATAAATATGGATCTCTTCCAGGCAGTTGGCCAGGAAGCTGTCTTCCGTATTTCTTGGCATAGACGAGTGAGCACCTCCAGTGCTGCATCTGTTTGTTAAAACATCTCAATTGATATTCCATCAATTCCTGGAGGCTTGTTTTTTGCCAATGCTTTCAGAGCAGCTTGGACTTCTTCCTTCAGTACCATCAGTTCCTGATCATATGCCACCTCTTGAAATGGTTAAACATCAACTAATTCTTTTTGGTGTAATGATTCTGTGTATTCTTTCCATCTTCTTTTGATGTTTCCTGCATCGTTTAATATTTTCCCCATGGAATCCTTCACTATTGCAACTCAAGGCTTGAATTTTTTCTTCAGTTGTTTCAGCTTGAGAAACGACGAGCATGTTCTTCCCTTTTGGTTTTCTATCTCCAGCTCTTTGCACATGTCATTATAATACTTTACTTTGTCTTCTAGAGCTGCCCTTTGAAATCTTCTGTTCTGTTCTTTTACTTCATCATTTCTTCCTTTTGCTTTAGCTGCTCGACCTTGGAGAGCAAGTTTCAGAGGCTCCTCAGACATAAACGGCGACTATACACATGGACCTCACCAGATGGAACACACAGAAATCAAACTGACTGCATCTGTGAAAAGAGATGATGGAAAAGCTCAATATCATCAGTCAGAACAAGGCCAGGTGCTGACTGTGGAACAGACCATCAATTGCTCATATGCAAGTTCAAGCTGAAACTGAAGAAAATCAGAGCAAGTCCATGAGAGCCAAAATATGACCTTGAGTATATCCCACCTGAATTTAGAGACCATCTGAAGGATAGATTTGACTCATTGAACAACAGTGACTGAAGACCAGACGAGTTGTGCAAGGACATCATCCATGAAGAAAGCAAGAGGTCATTGAAAAGACAGGAAAGAAAGAAAAGACCAATGTTTCATAGGATCTCCTTTTGTGTGTCTGCCTGTGGCTCTGTCTAAACATTGCTCTATGTGAATGGAGGCATCAGGAGAGGAATAGAAAGAATCTACCAAAATGCTAATACAGTATCATCTGTGCCAAGGTCGCAGGAAGACCGACCACACCACACCCCTGCCTGAAGTCTTCAGCCTCCATACTGGCTTCAAGATAAAGGGCAAATGATAGGTCCACTCACTGCAGGGTCGCTGGGCACCCCTCCCTACACACACACACACACACACACACACACACACACACACACACACACACACACACGTACACACACACGAAACCAAAACCAAACCAGTTGCCAACACAGTCAACTACCATTGGCTAATGTTCACATATGTGCATTGTAAAAAGCATGTCAACACTATTGAATGGTATGAAGACAAAACAAAATCACCCGTAATCCTTACAACGAGGAATAGCCCTGTTAGCATTTTGGTGAATTCTTGGCAAATGGCAACTATTCTTACCTATTATGGCGAAGAGGCTCCTGGGCAAGGGAGGCAGGGAAGGACATTTTGGGAAGAGGGAAGAGTGTATTGCCAACCAGCTGCTGGTGAGTGGATTCCTACTCATGGTGACCCTGTGTGTGTCAGAGGAGAACTGTGCCTATGATGTTTTCAATGGCTAATTTTCAAAATAGATTGCCAGGTTTTTCTTCTGAGGTGTGTCTGGTTGGACTCGAACTTCTGACCTTTTGGTTAGCAGCCAGGCACATTGACTAAATGCATCACCCAGGAACTGACTGTATTGCAAAAGCCTGGAGTTTCCAGAGCTGGTGTGTTTCAGCAATTGGGAGGTGGTCAGCTTTCCTGTCAAGTCTTGGCTTCCCTGTATTCCTGACTGCTTAATCATCCCATACCTGTGGTCTACCTACGCACACCAGGCCCCTGATGGGTTTTTCGGGGTTTTTAACTCTTCTTTCGTTTGAGTGGGTCCTTTCCCAAAGCCAGGTGGTCAGCATCCAGCTCGGCGCCCATTCGCCCTTGCTCCCCAGGTCCTCCAAGGCTAAATTCACCCTGGTCTTTCTGTGTAGGGCTCAAGCCTGGGGGCCAGCAGCTTCTGACCACTACCTCAGGTCTAACTGTGGGTGAGGCCCAGGGTTTGGGGGATGCTGCTTACATACCTGCTCCTTTGGAAGGTAGGCATGAACTCCTACTGTGTGCTGGCATGTACATGCCTGGCCACATGGGAGTGGTCCTGGAACCTGGCAGACTCCCTGGAGGTGGCCTGCCTTGCTCACTGAAGTCTCCTGAGGAAGGGGTGCCTGAGACTTGGGGAGCAGATACACCTGAGCTCCAATCCTGCCTGTCACTATTACCAGCCTTGTGATTTGGGGGAAGTCACCTTTCCTCTAACGTGGGGACTGATGGTGGATGTGAGGACAAATGAGACAAGAACCCTCAGTGCTTGTGTCTCAGTCATCTAGCGCCACTAGAACGGAAGTACCGCCAGTGCATGGCTTCAACAAGCAGGACTTTATTTCCTTATAGTTTAGGAGGCTAGAAGTCCGAATGCTGAGCGCCAGTGGCTCTAGGGGAAGTCTCCCTCTCTTGGCTCTCGAGGAAGGTCCTTACCTCTTCAGCTTCTGGTTCCTTGGAGATCTTCCTTTGTCCTGGCATCTCAGTCTTCCCCCATCTCTGTTCTGCTCCCTTGTTTAATCTTCTTTATATCTCAAAACAGACTGACTCAAAATACGCCCTATACTAATCCTGCCTCATTAACAAAACAAAGACAACCCACTCCCAGAAGGGGTTATAACCACAGGCAGAGAGGCTAGGATTTAAAACTTATATTTTTGGAGAATACAATTCAACCCATAACAGCTTGGCAGGGCAACTGACCATGAACAGATCTTGGCGACGGCAGCTCTTCTTATGTCTTGTGGTGAGGAGGTTTTTTTTTGGGGAGGGGGGGAAGAGGAGGGGCATTTTGGGATCAGGAAGAGTGTATTGAGAAATCCTGGAAGTCCCAGAGATTTCCCAGAGCCTGGTGGGTTTGAGCGATGGTGAGGCGGTTGGCTTGTCTGACTACCGGGTATGGTGGCCAGGAAAGGCTCGGGGGCTGAATACAAAGTCCCCAAAGGGCCTCAGCATTGCATGGGGTGGGCAACCTGGCAGGTGGCTGAGAAAGAGAGGCCAGGGAGGAGGCTGGGATGGAAGGTCCAGAGAGAGAGACAAGCAGACAGACAACCCCCCCCCAACCCCTCCCAAGACTGACCTGAGCCGGGCTGCGGCCGTGGATCTGTCAGGGGAGGAGGACGTGGAAAATCTGTCCAAAGGGAAGGGACCTCCCTATTTCCTACTCCCCCACTCCACGCCCATACCTGTCCACTCATTTCTCAGAATGGCCTTACAACTGTCCTGTTCCCACGCTTGCCCCTGTGGTTTATTCTCAAAAAACAGCCAGGAGGATCCCTTTAAGACATAAGTCAACCATAGCACGCACCTGCTCAAAACCTGCCAATGGCACCCCATCCCACTCAGAGAAAGAGAAGTCCTCCCAGTGGCCTTCAAGGTCCCCATAGCTGGGTCTCCTGTTACTTCTCCAATCTCCTCTCCCGGCACCCCTCTCCTTGCTGTTTTGAGAGCACCCAGGCACATGTACCCCAGGGCCTTTGCACTCACTTCCTGAGACATGCTTCTCCCAGATAGCCCTAGTCCTTGCTCCCTCACTTCCTCCCTGTGAGGCCGTCCCTAACTGTTCTGGGTCAAGTGGCAACCCGACTCCCCACCGTGGCTCCCCCAGTCCACCTACTCTGCTAAGCTGTTCTCTGTAGCACACATCACCACCTGATATATTCTTTTTTGTTGTTGTTGTTAATTTCTTCCACTAGAACATCAGGTCTATGAAGCCCAGGGCTTTGCCTTGTTCACTGCTGTGTGTACTCCCAGACCTTGACAGGGAGTCTGGTACACTGTAGGTGCTCAAACATTTGTGAAATGAATGATCAAGGTGTGTAAGTGCTGAGGGCTTGCCTGATTTCTTTCCAACGTGACTTTTTGTGTCAAGTTGAGCAGGAATTCTCTCTGTGAACCATGGTCCCTTCTGACCTCATTCTCTGTGCTGTTGGCCTTGTCACCAAGGAGCAGATGACACTGAGCACTCTGTCTCAAAAGGTCAGTGATGGCTACCTCTGATAGAATGGGCAGAGCTGGTGCCAAGGAGACCAGACTAGAGGGGTCTTTCCAGAAAGGTGCTTAGCAAGTGTCTTTTCCACATCTTTCATTTTATAGATGATGAAATTGAGGCTCAAAATTGGGGGTGGGATGTCAAATGCCAAGGTCATACAGTAAGTGGGTAGACGATAGAAACCAGGTCCCTTGGTCGAGCAACAAAAACCAAACCCGGTGCCGTCGAGTCCATTCCGACTCATAGCGACCCTATAGGACAGAGTAGAACTGCCCCATAGAGTTTCCAAGGAGCGCCTGGCGGATTTGAACTGCCGACCCTTTGCTGGCGGATTTGAACTGCTGACCCTTTGGTTAGTAGCCGTAGCACTTAACCACTACGCCACCAGGGTTTCCTTTTTGCTGGCAGTTATTTTTAATCTTCTTTGTTGTAGTTGTTAGTTGCTGTCGAGTTGCTCTGACTCACGGCAACCTTAATGGATAACAGGACAAAGCCTTGCCTGATCCTGTGCCACCCTCATGATTGTTGGTATACTTGAGTCCGTTGTGGCTATTGGGTCAATCCATCTCACTGAGGGTTTCCGTTGTTTTTGCTGACCCTCTACTTTATCAAAAGGTTGGTAGTTCGAACCCACCAGCTGCTTGGTGGGAGAAAGATGTGGCAGTCTGCCTTCCTAAGATTACAGCCTTGGAAACCCTATGGGGCAGTTTGACTCTGTCCTATGAGTCAGAATCGAGTCAATGGCAATGGATTTGGTTTTTTCGAGTCTACGTTACCAAACATGATGTCCTTTTCTAGTGACTGGTCTTTCCTGATTTTATGTCCGAAGTAAGCAAGATGAAGTCTCTCCATTCTTGCTTCTAAGGGGCATTCTGGTTGTATTTCTTCTAAGGTGAATTTGTGCGTTCGTCAATGGTATTTTATCTCTAAGACTGTAAAGAAGGAACAAGTTGGGCGAGATGGCACTTTCCTCCGAGTGGGGCGATCTCAGGACTCTCCTAGTTCAGGCGGAGATTTCTAGAAGCCCTTGTTGGGAGCATTTCATCTGCCGGTTATGATTGTATCTGATGAGGAGCCAGCCTCCTGTGGCCTCGTACAACTTCACTTACCTACAGGGTGGGCGTTTGCCTGTTTCCCCACAGCCTTGCCAAAAAGATGTGTGTCAACCTGGCTGGCTGTACCGGAACGTTGAGCCAAGGTCTGAGGTCACCAAGAAGGACATGAATCACACACAGGCTCTAGATGGAATAGTGCTTTACTCACATAGTGGGTGTCAATCTCGCAAGGCCAGCACGCCAACCCCTGCAGCTGACACAGGGCTGGTGGTCTGCATGCGCCCCTCTTTCATGCTACAGTTGAAGGACATTGTTTCCTCCCTGCTGGGAACAGACACAGAAGAGGGGTTGGCCAAGTGCCATGTGACACAGAGAGAGAGAGAGTTTATTGTGTACCCAGAACAAGGAGGGAGTTTCCCCAATAAGGAGAAGAAACAGAGAGAAAGTCTCAGTGCCCTGGCTCTGTCGTCAAGGAACATCCTAGGCCCAAGGCTCCTGATTCTGGTCCAGGTGAAAGTCATGGAATGGTGCAAATGGTTAATACATTTGGCTGTTAGCTGAAAGGTTGGAGGTTCAAGTCTACCCAGAGCTGCTTTGGAATAAAGGCCCGGCAATCTACTTCTGAAATACCCACCGCTGAAATCCCTATGGAGCACAGTTCTACTCTGACACACATGGGGTCACCATGAGTCGGAATTGACTTGACAGCAACTGGTGTTTTTGTTGTTGGTGGTGGGAGTCTCAGGGGCCCCGGCAGACTACCCTCCCGACAGTCCACCCCCGACAGTCCCTGGGATACCAGAAAAAGGAAGCAAAGTGGTCACCAGTCCTGATATGCCCGTCGCCCATTCTAGACAGTGAGCTGCATGTCTGCAGAACGGTGCACAACTCCTGACAGACGTCACTTCCCTACACCATTTGGGGGCTGAGCCCTTGGTTGACTCCCTTCAGAGACTAATACCTTGGCCGTACACCAAGCCAGGTGAGGGAGGGCAGCTTTCCCCTGAGGCCTGTCAAGTAGAGCCTTTGAAATTGCCGGTGGTACGGGTGTTTAACCAGGAACCAGTGCCTCAACTCCACCCCTCGATTCTTCAGGAGACAAAGAGAGAGAGGGAGGGAGGGTGAGAGAGAGAGAAACATGGGCCACCCCACCATGGACTTAATGGGTCTGACTTTAGACAGCTAGGAGGCTTCCTGCTTAAGTTCCTGTGTGGATGTTTCTTTTCTGGCCTGAGGCATCAGCCCAGGCCCAGTACAACTCTGGCCAGCAAGTCGAAGCCAGCCTGAATGCCTTCCAGGTCTGGGACATTGTCACAATAGTCAGGGTACACCAGCAAGAACTACAGTCCCAGAAGGCACAATGTCAGGGTACCCCAGCAGGACATATATTAATTAAGCAGGCAGGTTAAAAAGGTCTTTAAATGCAGCCTCCCATCCTGTGGCCTCCTGCCCTGGGGCTTCCAAGCCAAAAATTCCTTTGCTGTCAAGTTGATCCCGACTCATGGCGACCTCATGTGTTACAGAGTAGAGCTGCTCCACAGGGTTTTCTCAGCTGTAATCTTTTAGGATTTCCAGGCCTTTCTTTCGTGGCACCACTGGGTGGGTTCAAATCACCCACCCTTTTAGGTTAGTAGTTGAGTGTCAACTGTTTGCACCATGCAGGGACCTTCCATTCCAAAGAATTCCATTTAGTCCATGATTTCAGGGGGACTGCTGAGCAGTTTCGAGCAGCCCTGTTTTCCTGTGATATCAGTTTATCAGTCTCGCGAGTATTGACAGTGTCTGGGGTTCCCCTGTTGTCTCGTAGTTGTCTCAGAGTCCGCACTGCCAGGCGTGATGGTCGGCTTGGCAATCAGTCTGAATGGAGCACTCCCACTGCCCTGGAAAGGCACCAAGATTATTAGTGTTCTTCCTATTGGCGCTCGGTTACTAACTGAAGTGTTGGCAGTTTGAACCCTCCCGGCAGTGCCATGGAAGAAAGGCCTGGCGGCCTGCTTCCTTAAAGATTGTTGTTGTGTGCCATCAAGTCAATTCCAACTCATAGCAACCCTATAGGACAGAGTCGAACTGCCCTACAGGGTTTCCTAGGCTGACATCTTTGCGGGAGCAGATCGCCAAGTCTTTTCTGCCACAGAGCAGCTGGTGGGTTCACACCATCAACCTTTCAGTCAGCAGTGGAGTGCTTAACCATTGCACCACCAGGGCTCCTTTCCATAAGGATTATAGCCAAGGAGACCCCATGGAGCAGTTCTACTCTGTAACCACACATGGGGTCACCATGAGTCGGAATCGACTCGATGGCAGTACATTTGATTTTTTTTTTGGTTTTTCTATGCCTTCTTAGGTGCCAGAATTTGGGATTATTTTTTCTTGCTAGCAGTGTGTCCCGTTCAGTAATCAAAACTTGACATTATTTTTTCCAATTGTCTCTTATTCTCCTCCGGCTCTTTTGTCTAGGATGGTTGTATGCAAAAGGGACAAAAGCCTTTTTTCAGAAACGCTTTTCTCATAGACGGCCTGGCCAACATAGGTGCACGTGAGAAGCGCCCTTCTGGGGACCCTGCAGCTCTGAGACCCCAGACTGTTTGCCTGAGATGTGTAGGCCGGCTGGGGCTGTCTCGTCTCTTCCCATCAGCCATGTACACCTGTCCCTTAGCTGTCCATTAAAGTGTTCAGTCATCCCCATGGCTTGGGGTAGAGTCCATCATCTGCCCTAGTATTGGGCACATTGACTGGAGCTTGGGCTCAAATCCAGGGACATTGTCAGATGTAATGTGCTCAGGAAACCTGAACAGGAAACCACTGCGGTCTTGTGGGGCCTGGGGAGTGAGGCCTGAGCCAGTGGAACACACAGGGAGGAGGGATGGCTCGGCCAAACCCAGAGAAAGTGTCTCCTGCAATCAGGATCCAGTGGACGCTTTGGCATAGGTCAGGAGGCTCCATGATCCAGGAATCTGTCCCTGGGCAGTGTGTTGAGCCTTGGCCAGGGTCTGGTCAGCAGGACACCGTTTCTGTGCTGTTTGCCATCCTCTCACCAGACTGGCAGTCCTAGGCCCAGTCCAGGATTGTGTCTGCATCCCCACGGATCATTCTCTCGTGGGCCCCAGAGGCAATCGGCCATACATTCGCTTGCTCAAGGGCAGACAACATTTTGTCCTCTGTGTTTGGTTGACAAGTGCAGTCTGCTCTTTGGTTGTGTTTCACCTGTTAGCTTAGGGGTCTTTCCGGTGAACATCCAATCCACATGGGTACCAAAAGCTTATCAGGAGCAGAACTGATTTTTATCCAAATATCAGGCTGAGGCCTGTCAGTTGCCGGATCAGAAGCCAGGCTATTAGCTACAACCCATGAGTCAAATAGGTTCACAGTCTTTCATGTGCCCACTAAAATGGCCCTAATTGCAGCAATTCGTGTCAGGGCTTGGGGCAAAGTCTACCAGGAGCATACACGACATCCATCAACCCAAAGATACATTCAGTAGAAGGGCCATACAATAGAGGGGTCCCAAGTGTGGTAACCTCAGACCCAAAACTCAGGCAGGTTATTTGTTCTTTGCTTCATCTTGGTGCCAGGTGTTACAGGGATCACAGCCATCTGGGCAACGGTATCTAAAAGGCCCAAGAAATGCAATTTTTTTCCACCTCTTCACTGAACTTGAACTTCAGCATATGGTCTTTGGTCCCTCCTGGTTAATCACTAAAACCAAACAAACCAACCCTGTTGCCATTAAGTCAATCCCGACTCATAGTAACTGTATAGGACAGAGTAGAACTGCCCTGTAGGGTTTCCGAGGAGCAGCTGGCGAATTCGAACTGCAGACCTTTTGGTTAGCAGCCAAGCTCTTAACCACCGTGCCACCAGGGCTCTGCTTAACCCCTAGTCCTGTTTATTTCTGAAAGCCGATTGGTCTGGGCAAAAGCCAGCAGGACCCCCCCATCCATCCCCTAGGTCCACCGAGAGGGAACAGAACTCCTGTCAGTCACAGGGGCCACACTACACCATGTGGATGTGACTGGGATCTGGCCACAAGCTTTTTGGGATGGAGGGAAGGAGCAGAGAGCCAGGTGGACCTGGCTACCGATTTATTCCCTTCTTATGTATAAAATTTTTTTTTTTTTTTTTTTTTTTATGTATGTGCGGGAGTAAGACGTGATTCCAAGATCTCACCAAATAAGTCTGAAGCAGCGCTTTCAAAATCCTACATAACAGAAAGCGAAGTGACACAGCTTAACTGGCAGTCCTATAGGGTCGTTACGAGTCAGGACTGCCTCGATGGCAACAGGGTTGGTTCGTTTGGTTTTAGGGATTAACCAGGAGGGACCGAAGGCTGTATGCCAAAGTTCAAGTTCAGTGGAGAGATGGGAAAAAATTGCATTTCTTGGGCCTTTTAGATACCGGTGCCTGGATGGCTGTGACCTCTAATGATGCGTCTTATAATTGATGGCAGATTAGAATCAATAAAATAGGATAAGTACTGTATTTTTATGGAAATAATGCAAGTGTTATACTTTTTTTTTTTTTTTTTTGCCATCCAAGCCTTCCCTCCCAGCCTGGTTATTTTGTAAATGCACTGTGCTACATTTTTTTTTTTTTTGCTTGTTGCTGCAAAAAATAACTAGCACAGCGCTTAAGAAGGGAAGGCAAGTTGGCAAAAAAAAAGTGCTTGAGTGTGTTGTTTGTGTAATAAATACCAGTGACCTTTGTTCTTGAAATATGTCTAAACTTCAACTTTTTGATTTTTTAGCTTTTACCCCTAACTATTAAAGATGAGGTAGTCACGGAGCTTGTTCCATTTTCCACCTTCTTTCTCATGTCCCTCTCAATATTCTGTTAATTGTATCATTCCTTTACGTTGTTGGGGTATACGGTATTTGCGTTCCATTCTGTAGCCCTTATTCCTGCTTTTCTAAAAAATATGTATACATTTAAATATATTCAATGATCATCACTGGTCCTTCTGTTGAAGTTGTTCCGGTCATTGTTTGGTTGGCTGAAGCGTGTTCTCTCTTTTCCTCAAGGAAACTAGTGATGCATAGCCTTTGTATTTGAAGGACAGCTTGGCTGCGTATTAAATCCTCAGCTCAAACTTTCTTTCCTTGCGAGTCCTTTAGGGAGGTGCAGCCTCACTATCTTCTGGTACTAAGTGTGGCTGTTAAGAAGTCTGGGCCAACCTGCTTCTCATTCCTTCATAATTACTTGATCTTTTTGTCTAGCTGTCCAAAGATGATTTTTGTATCTTTGTTGTTGTTAGGTGCTCACGAGTCGGTTATGACTCATAGCGACCCCATGTACAACAGAACCAAACACTGCGTGGTCCTGCACCATCCTCGCAATCGTTGAACTTGAGCCCATTGTTGCAACCACTCTGTCAATTCATCTCATTGAGGGTCTTCCCCTTTTTCGCTGACCCCTCTACCAAGCCATTATTGAGCCACCTCCACACCACCATTCTTCCCTACCTCATTGCCACATCTGCTAGTCTTGGGTGGTTTTTGGGTGACACTTACATGTGATTTGGAGTTTGTGGCTTTTCCTCCCCCTAGTTTACCTGAAAGGAGCCCTGGTGGCACAGTGGTGAAAGCACTCAGCTGCTAACCAAAAGGTCCGTGGTTCAAACCTACAAGCTGTTCCACAGAAGAAAGATGTGGCAGTCTGCTTCCGTAAAGATTTACAGCCTTGGAATCCCTATGCGGCAGGTCTACTCTGTCCTCTGGGGTCACTGTGAGTTGGAATTGACTCGGCAGCAGTGGATTTTTATTTATTTTAGTTTCTGTGAAACCGTAGCTCATGGCGTCTTTGTTCTTTCAACTGTAGTAGAAGAGGGAAGATCCAGAGCTCAGCTGCTGCCTTATTCCCATTGGAAGCACGTATCTCCACTGCCCTCATCTTTCTGTTTATAATGTCCCCCAGAGAGCAAGCAACTCCCGGCCTGATTCCTGGCTTCGGAACACCTTGAAAGATGTTTCGTAACCCCTGATCTCAAAACAGCCATTCTTACAGTGATTACCACCTTCTAAACACTCTTATTTCTTGGGTGGAAGTAATACATTTATTCATCCCCTGAAAGGCTGTGGGAGAGGGGCCTAGGAGAGAACTGGAACAGTGGACTCACTTCCAAGCTCTGAGGATTGATTTTCACACCAAGTAGGGTCTAAGTTCTAACACCAGAGAGCTCACCCCACTCGTTTTTATAGACGAAGAAGCTTAGGCCAAGAGATGGGCCCAAGATCATGCAGCCGGTTAGTGAGAGATCCAGAAGCTGTCAGGAGGAACATGGGTTCGAATTCTACACTCCATGCTTTTTCCTAGTCATGTGACCTTCTTCTCCAGCTATCTCAACAGTCTTTGAGCCTCAGGTATCTGCCCAGATGTTAACTTATCCAGGAGTCTGATCAGCATATGTCCTTGTGTTCCGTAGAGTGTTTGGTTAGTCCCATCCTCCTCCCCACTGGACAGACTGGAATCTGAGGCCCAGAAGAGACAAGTGACAGTAAGTCAAGGCAAGACCAGGCTTCCCAATTCTCAGGCCTTGGAGCCCTCTCTGCTGGGATGGGCCAAGGACGGCTTCATAGTTCAGCACCTCGACAGCTTCATAGTTCAGCACCTCGGCAGCTTCATAGTTCAGCACCTCAGTTTTCAAAACATTTCTTTATTACTCATTCAACACACAGTGCCTAAGCCCCTAGGCTGGACTTTGCCCTCAAGGCATCCCAGTGTGGTGGGGGCAATGCACACGTGTACACACATGCACATACCTACAAACACACATTTGCACGCATGTGCACACACACACACATACTGCAGGGCAACACACTCCAGTCAGTGGTATAGCCCAGGGGAGCAGGAATGTGTGGCCAACAGAAAGACATGCACCAGTCCTCTTAACACAAAATTACAATCACAAAATGGAGGACAACCACACAATACTGGGAATAATGGCCTAACCAACTTGACACATATTTTTTAGGGGACACGATTCAATCCATGACACCCTCTAAACATCTGCCCGCTGACTTCTTAGCCAGTGATACCAGCTATGTTCCCAAGCCCTTCCTCTGACAGCTACAGTAAAGCCAGCCTTAAAGGCTGCCTTGAAAGCCCCTTTCTCCCCTCTTCACAGGCTCTCACCCAAGAGACACATGGTCACCCTGCCAGAGGCCAAGGGCCTGTGTCTGGGCTGAGCCCTGGTCAGGGCTGCTGGAGATGACACAGCAGGTGGAGGCCCGATCTGACCCTGGGCCTGTGTCTTGCCCCCTCAGGGAGTCTGGGGTTAGGGGTCACAGGCCAGCACATCTTGCCCTGCCCCAGCCTGGCCCTGGCATTGGCCAGCTTCTAGCTGGGGGCTTCGAAACCCTACGGGATACAGCCAGGGACGCTGGTCCATGGACACCACTGGGCCCTCTGCTTCTCCCTAAACCTCGCTCTTTTTTTTTTTTTTAATTTTTATTGAGCTTCAAGTGAATGTTTACAAATCAAGTCAGTCTGTCACATATAAGTTTATATACACCTTACTCCATACTCCCACTTGCTCTCCCCCTAATGAGTCAGCCCTTCCAGTCTCTCCTTTCGTGACAATTTTGCCAGCTTCCAACCCTCTCTACCCTCCCATCCCCCCTCCAGGAGATGCCAACACGGTCTCAAGTGTCCACCTGATACAAGTAGCTCACTCTTCATCAGCAACTCTCTCCTATCCACTGTCCAGTCCCTTCCATGTCTGAGGAGTTGTCTTCGGGAATGGTTCCTGTCCTGGGCCAACAGAAGGTTTGGGGACCATGACCACCGGGATTCTTCTAGTCTCAGTCAGACCATTAAGTATGGTCTTTTTGTGAGAATTTGGGGTCTGCATCCCACTGATCACCTGCTCCCTCAGGGGTTCTCTGTTGTGCTCCCTGTCAGGGCAGTCATCGGTTGTAGCCAGGCGCCATCTAGTTCTTCTGGTCTCAGGATGATGTAAGTCTCTGGTTCATGTGCCCCTTTCTGCCTCCTGGGCTCTTAGTTGTCCTGTGACCTTGGTGTTCTTCATTCTCCTTTGATCCAGGTGGGTTGAGACCAATTGATGGATCTTAGACGGCTGCTTGTTAGCATTTAAGACCCCAGATGCCACATTTCAAAGTGGGATGCAGAATGTTTTCATAATAGATTTTGCCAATTAACTTAGATGTCCCCTGAAGTCATAGTCCCCAAACCCCCGCCCTTGCTCCGCTGACCTTTGAAGCATTCAGCTAAACCTCACTCTTAAGTGAGCTCATGCACTCCCAGCCCCAGACTTGGCTTTACTCCTCAGCTTCCAGTCCCCTTGTTATCAATTGCTAACCTGACACAAAGGGTCTTTGTCTTTTCCTGAGTAAGAATACATGCGAAAGACAAATTTTATCTTCAGCAAGCTTTGTTTTGCTTGAGTCAAGCAAAAAGAGTCAGGGAGGATCTAAGCCTCTCCAAAAGACTGACTGGAAAAGGGAAGTAAGGCTAGGGCTCATGTGGGTTCGGTGGAGACAACAGAGTAATGAAAATTTAGTGGGCTTCTTTCAAGGGGCGGGTACTTCTCAGAATGGCGGTGTGTATGCTAATTAGGTTGCACCAAAAAAACCCAGTGCCCTGGAGTGGATTCCAACTCATAGCGACCCTATAGGACAGAGTAGAACTGTACCACAGAGTTTCCAAAGAGCGCCTGGTGGATTCAAACTGCCGACCTCTTGGTTAGCAGCTGTAGCACTTAACCACCACTCCACCAGGGTTTCCTATTAGGTTGCACAGGCGTCTGGAATCTAAGATGGAACCTGCTGATATTCAAGATGGAGTCCTCTCGGCAGCCCTTGGCATCATTTATTATGGGATATAGCGCAAGCACACTTGATCTTCGGCGCTACATAGCCGTCTTCAGAGGGCTAAGGAAGGTTAAACAGTGGTCACACTTTGTTCGTCTGTGCGTGTGGAGGCTGTAAAGGAGGAAGGGACTAGAAGAAGAAGATAGTAGTTATTCCTGGGTTGTTTCAATCTTATGTTTACAGGGTGGGTTCCTGTTTACCCAACTTCTAGGTGGTAATCTTTTAACACCTCTTTTGTTAAGCTTCTGGGCACAGTTAACTCTGTCTCACCCTGACCCTCCTAGGGTTGGCCCTCAGACCCTGAGACTCTGGGTCAGACCCAGGATTCTAACCCCAGTCCCGATGCTGACCCGCTGTGTGACCTTGGGCAGGTCACTCTGCTGCCCTGAGCCTCAGTGTCCAATCTGTGGCTTGAGAACAGAAGCTCCTTCACTGAGTGGTTCTGAGGCTCCAGGACAGAGAAGCATAGAAGGGGATGACATAAAAACAAGGGACCAGGTTTTACCAATGCCTGCTTGCTCAGCGTTCCAGGCCGAGGCTTCCAAAGGGATACTTACCTCCTGCCAGAAGACCTCCTGTAAACCCTGGTGGCATAGTGATTAAGTGCTATGGCTGCTAACTAAAAGGTCGGCAGTTTGAATCTACCAGCCACTCCTTGGAAGCTCTATGGGGCAGTTCTACTCTGTTCTATAGGGTTGTTGTGAGTCGGAATCGACTAGAGGCAATGGGTTTTGGTTTAGAAGGCTTCCCAAGTACAAGGCACACCCTACACGATGCCTAGCAAAGGGCAGGAGGTTCTGCTCTGAGCTGCCCAAGGCTGGAGGTTCCGCCCTGCACTGCCCTGTGACCCTGGCTGAGTCACTTTCCCTGTCTGGGCCTCTGTGTCCCATCAGAGCATCTGAATTCCTAAGAGCTCAGACCTGGCACCTGGGAACCCCTTGGCCAGCACCCAGCCTGGCAGCAGGGTCCGGCATGGACAGGTCTGACTATTCCATGACTCTGCCTGGATAATGTTTACCAGTCCAGGGCTGAGCTGGGCTGGACCCAGAGACCCAGAGAGGGTCAGAGGCAGGCCCCAGCTCTGTGGTGATGCAGGGGGGATGAGCACAGGCTGGAGAGACTTTTCCAGGCACTCGGGCCTGGTCCCCTGATACTGATGCTCTCCAAGGCAGGCCTGCAGAGCTGGCCAGGGCAGCAGGGTTGGGTCAGGCCTTGGGTCCTCTTCCCCCACAGGCCCTGTGCTTCTACCCCCCCCTTCACTTCCTGCATGAGATGGACGGTGGAGGGTCCTGCCAATGGGAGCTACCATAGCCCACTCACTAAGTGGAAACATCTCCCCAGCAGGGATGGAAGGGGTAAGCCTGGAGGCAGAGAGGCAGGAAGAGGTGGTGGAGTTGTGCCAAGCTGATGAGGGCCAGGACTTGGGCCGCAGCTCCGAGGCCCATCCAGGGGCCCTGTGCATGCTTTGGGCCTGAGGTCACACGGGTATTGGGCTACAGCCAACTTGGCCCCCCACACAGTTTCTATTCCTGGATCTTGGGCTCCAACACCAAATATGGCGCGGCCTGAGTCTGGCAGCCCCATCTGTGGTGGGGCGCAGGCTCCAGCAGCACATCCTGCCTCCAGCATGGGACCAGACCCTGCCCCACAACGAGCTGGAGTCAGATCTTTCCAGTGATATGGCCCCCAAACAGCCAGGGTCTCGCTCTGCGGCTGCCTGTCCATCCAGCTGTCTGTTCGCCCATCAGCGTGGTTCACGTTGGACTAAAAATACTCATAACCAAAATAACAACTCCCTGCATTAGAAAGGACAGGGGAACAAACAGTTCTTAGTTTATGTCACAGCTCTGCCGCTCAGGACTGGGGGACCCCAGGCAGTTTACATAACCTCTCTGACCCCCAGTTTCCTCACCTCCTGGCTCACCTGGGCACTCATTGATTCTCTCAATCATTGGTCTACTCACTCATTGATTAATTCGCTCATTGGCCCATTCTTTCACTGATCACTCGATCACTGATCCATTTACTCACTGATTTACTCGCTCACTCATTGGTTTGCTCACTCATTGATATGCCTATTGATTTGCTCACTTATTGATTTGCTCACTTATTGATTCACTCGGTCTTTGGTTTGCTCACTCGTTGCTCTGCTCACTCACTGATCGTTCATTCGTTGCTTCTCTCAGTCATTGATTTATGCCTTCACTTACTCACTTACTCCTTCACTTACCCACAGGCTGGCTCGCTCACTCACTGACTCAATATTTATTGATTACATAACCAGAACCCAGCACTGTTGTCGTTGATGAACAAAACACAAAAATATCCCTTTCCTTATGGAGTTATACTCTAATGGGTATAACCAAAACAAATAAGTAAAACACACAGGGCATTTGTTGTTGTTAGCTGCAGTTGCGTCGGTTCTGACATGTAACGATCCTGTGGACAAGAGAATGAAACACTGCCTGGTCCTGCGCCATCATCACAAATGTTGTTATGCTTGAGCCCATTTTTGCAGCCACTATGTCTATCTCGTTGAGGATCTTCCTCTTTTTCATTGACCATCTACATTACCAAGCATGATGTCATTCTCCAGGGACTGGTCCCTCCTGATAACATGTCCAGAGTACGTAAGATAAATTCTTGGTATCCTTGCTTCCAAGGAGCATTCTGGCTGTACTTCTTCCAAAAGAGATTTGTTTGTTCTTCCCGCAGTCCATGGTGTGTTCAATATTCTTTGCCAACAGCATAATTCAAAGGCATCCATTTTTCTTCCATCTTCCTTATTCGTTGTCCAGCTTTCACATGCATGTGAGGCGATTGAAAATACCATGGCTTGAGTCAGGTGCAATACGATGTTTGATTTCTTGACTACTGCTTCCATGGATGCTGTTATAGATTGAATTGTGTCCCCCCAAAATGTATGTCAACTTGGCTAGGCCATGATTCCCAGTATTGTGTGGTTGGCCACCATTTTGTGATCTGATGTGATTTTCCTATGCGTTGTAAATCCTACCTCTATGATGTTAATGAGGCAAGATTAGAGGCAGTTTTGTTATTAAGTCAATCTTTTTTGAGATATGAAAGTGAGAAGCTAGCAGAGAGACAGGGGGACCTCATACCACCAAGAAACAAAAGCCAGAACAGTGTCCTTTGAACTTGGAATGCCTGCTCTGAGAAGCTCCTCGACCTGGGAAGACTGATGACAAGGACCTTCTCCCAGAGCAGACGGAGAGAGAAAGCCTTCCCCTGGAGCTGGCACCCTGAATTCAAACTTCTAGCCTCCTAGACTGTGAGAGAATAAATTTCTCTTTGTTAAAGCCATCAACTTGTGGTATCTCTGTTATAGCAGCACTAGGTAACTAAGACAGGCATTGATTGTGGATCCAAGTAAAATGAAATCCTTGACAACTTCCATCTTTTCTCCATTTATCATGATGTTGCTTATGGATCCAGTTGTGAGGATTTTTGTTTTCTTTATGTTGAGGTGCCGTTTTAAAAGTTAAGTGCTTCAAGTCACCTTCACATTCAGCAAGGAAGGTTGTGTCATCTGCATATCACAGGTTGTTAATGAGTCTTCCTCCAATCCTGATGCCCCGTTCTTCTTCATATAGTCCATCTTCTCAGATGATTTGCTCAGCATACAGATTGAATAAATATGGTGAAAGGATACAACCCTGACGTACACCATTCCTGACTTTAAACCATGCAGTATCCCCTTGTTCTGTTTGAATGACTGCCTCTTGGTCTAAGTACGAGGTTCCGCGTAAGCAGAATTAAGTGGTCTGGAATTCCCATTCTTCACAATGTTATCCATAATTTTTTATGATTCACTTAGTCAAATGCCTTTACATAATCAATAAAACACAGGTAAAAATCTTTCTGGTATTCTCTGCTTTCAGCCATCTGACATCAGCAATGATATCTTTCATTCCACGTCTTCTTCTGAATCTAGCTTGAATTTCTGGCCATTCCCTGTTGATGTACTGCTGCAAGCGCTTTTGAATGCTCTTCAGCAAAATTTCACTTGTGTGTGATATTAATGATATTGTTCAATAATTTTCACATTCTGTTGGATCACCTTTCTTTGGAATGGACCCGAATATGGATCTCTTCCAGGCAGTTGGCCAGGTAGGTGTCTTCCAAATTTCTTGCCATAGACGAAGGAGCACCTCCAACACTGCATCCATTTGTTGAAACATCTCAGCTGGTGTTCCGTCAATTCCTGGAGCCTTGTTTTCGCCAATGCCTTCAGTGCAGCTTGGACTTCTTCCTTCAGTATCATTGGTTCATGATCATATGCTGCCTCCTGAAATGGTTAAATGTTGACCAATTCTTATTGGTACAGTGACTGTGTGTATTCCTTCCATCTTCTTTTGTTGATTCCTGCGTCGTTCAGTATTTTCCCTGTAGAATCCTTCACGATTGCATTTGAGGCTTGGATTTTTACTTCGGTTCTTTCAACTTGACAAATGCCAAGCGTGTTCTTCCCTTGTCATTTTCTAACTTCAAGTCTTTGCACATTTCAGTATAATGCTTTGCTTTGTCTTCTTGAGCTGCCCTTTGAAATCTTCTGTTAAGCTCCTTTACTTCATCATTTCTTTCATTTGCTGTAGCTACTCCACTTTTAAAAGCAAACTTCGGAGTCTCTTCTGATATCCATTTTGGTCTTTTTTTTCTTCTGTCTTTTTTTAATAACCTTTTTCTTTCTTCATGTGTGATGTCCTTGATGTCATTCCACAACTTGTTTGGTCTTCGGTCATTAGTGTTCAATGCGTCAAATCTATTCTTGAGACGGTCTCTAAATTCAGGTGGGATATGTTGTTGTTGTTAGGTGCCATCGAATCGGTTCCGACTCATAGCAACCCTATGCACAACAGAACGAAACACTGCCCGGTCCCGCGCCATCCTTACAATCGTTGTTATGCTTCAGCCCATTGTTGCAGCCACTGTGTCAATCCACCTAGTTGAGGGTCTTCCTCCTTTCCGCTGACCCTGTACTCTGCCAAGCATGATGTCCTTCTCCAGGGACCGATCCCTCCTGACAACATGTCCAAAGTATGTAAGATACAGTCTCGCCATCCTTGCTTCTAAGGAGCATTCTGGTTTCTAAGACAGATTTGTTCGTTCTTTTGGCAGTCCATGGTATATTCAATATTCTTCGCCAACACCACAATTCAAAGGTGTCAACTCTTCTTCGGTCTTCCTTATTCATTGTCCAGCTTTCACATGCATATGATGTGATTGAAAATACCACGGCTTGGGTCAGGCGCACCTTAGTCTTCAGGGTGACATCTTTGCTCTTCAGCACTTTGAAGAGGTCCTTTGCAGCAGATTTGCCCAATGCAATGCGATATACTCAGGTCATATTTTGGCTCTTGCTGACTTTATCTAATTTTCTTCAGCTTCAACTTGAACTTGCATATGAGCAATTGATGGTCTGTTCCATGGTCAGCCCCTGGCCTTGTTCTGACTGATGATATTGAGCTTCTCCACCATCTCTTCCCACAACTGTAGTCGATTTGATTCCTGTGTACTCCATCTGGTGAGGTCCATGTGTATAGTCCCCATTTATGCTGTTGAAAAGAGATATTTGCAACGGAGAAATCATTGATCTTGCAAAATCCTATCATGTGATCTCCAGCATTGTTTTTATCACCAAGGCCATATTTTCCAACTATTGATCCTTCTTCTTTGTTTCCAACTTTTGCATTCCAATCACTAGTAATTATCAGTGCATCTCGATTATATGTTTGATCAGTTTTAGCCTTCAGAAGTTGGTAAAAATCTTCAATTTCTTTATCTTTGGCCTTAGTGTTTGGTATGTAAATTTGAATAATAGTCATATTAACTGGTCTTCCTTGTAGACATATGGATATTAGCCTATCACTGTCTGCTTTGCGCTTCAAGATAGATCTTAAAATGTTCTTTTTGACAATAAACGTGACACTATTCCTCTTGAATTTGTCATTCCCAGCATAGTAGACCACATGATTGTCTGACTCAGAATGGGCAATACCAGTCCATTTCAGATCACTAATGTCTAGGATACTGATCTTTATGTGTTCCATTTCATTTTTGATAACTTCCAATTTTCCTGGATTCATACTTTGCACATTCCACGTTCTGATTATTAATGAATATTTGCAGGTGTCTCTTCTCATTTTGAGTCATGACACATCAGCAAATAAAGGTCCTAAAAGTTTGACTCCATCTACATCATTAAGGTCCACTCTACCTTGAGGAGGCAGCACTTCCCCAGTCATATTCTGAGTGCCTTCCAATCCGAGGGGCTCATTTTCCAGCACTAAATGTTACACGGCTATTCATAAGGTTTTCACTGGCTAATTTTTTCAGAACTAGACTGCCAGGTCCTTCTTCCTAATCTGTCTTAGTCTGGAAGCTCTGCTGAAACCTGTCTACCATTGCTGGTATTTGAAGTATTCGTGGCATAGCTTCCAGGATCACAGCAACCCTCAAGCCGCTACATTACAACAAACTGACAGATGAGTGGTGGAATGTGTTAGCATTATGTACTAAAAACCAATACTGCTGCTGTCGAGTCAATTCCAACTGATAGGGTTTCCAAAACTAAATCTTTACAGAAGCAGATTGCCACATCTTTTTCCCACAAAGCCGCTTGCAGTTTTATCCTGCCAATCTTTCAGTAAACAGTCAATCGCTTTAACCACTGTACCACCAGGGCTCCTAGTAATAAGTACTTGGGAGAAAAATAAAGTAGGGGGCTATGATGTGATGGAGGTTGGGATTTTCATTAGGAGGTGTTACAGATTGAATTGTGTTCCCCAAAAACATATGTCAACTTGGCTAGACAGTGATGCCCAGTATTGTATGGTTGTCCTCCATTTTGTGATCTGATGTGATTATCCTATGTGTTGTAAATCCTAACCTCTGTGATGTTAATGAGGTAGGATCAGAGTCAGTTTTGTTAATGAGGCAGGACACAATCTACAGGATTAGGTTGTATCTTGAGTTAATCTCTTTTGACATATAAAAGAGAAGTGAGCAGAAAGGAGAGGGACTTCCTACCACCAAGAAAGAAGAGCCAGGGGTAGAGTGTGCCCTTTGGACCTGGAGTCCCTGCACTGAGAAACTTCTAGCTCCAGGGGAAGATCGATGACAAGGACCTTTCCCCATAACTGACAGAGAGAAAGCCTTCCCCGGAGCTGGTGCCCTGAATTTAGACTTCTAGCCTTCTAGACTGTGAGAGAATAAACTTCTCTTTGTTAAGCCCATTCATTTGTGGCATTTCTGTTATAGCAGCACTGGATAACTAAGATGGGGGGTTGGAAAGGCTCCGGTGAGAAGATGATTTTTGAGTGAAGACTTGAGGGGCGCAAGGGAACGAGCCATAGAAACATCTGCAGGAAGAGTCTTCTGAGCAGAGGGAACAGCAGGTGCGAAGGCCCTGAGACTGCAGCAGGGTGGGGGCGTGAGAGAGAGCAAAGGAGGCCAGGTGTGACCCGGCCAGAGCAGACAGTGGAGAGAGAAGTGGGACTTGTGGTCAGGGAGGTGAGGGGTGATGACACACGGGTCACTCAGGGTCTGAGTGGAGGAACGATAAGGCTCCTGTGGAGGAGAGCCTGCAGTGGGCCGAGGTGGAAGCAGAAGCGCAGTGAGGAGGCCTAGAAGGGATGGGGTTCAGGCCAGGGGGCATCAAGGAAAGAGGGAGATGGGGTCCGCTCCTGTCCTGTTTGGAAGGTACAGCCAGAGGATGCACTGAATTTGGGTCCTGAGGAAAAAGGAAGCATCCAGGATGAAACCCAGGCTTTTGGTCTCGATAACAGAAAGGACAAAAGTTGCTGTTTTGTTTCTCTACTGCTAAAAGGGGCTAAGAGTTAATGTCAGAGGGTAATTGAGGGAACTCGGTGTTTGTGAAGGGCCTGGTTCAGAATCAATGCTCTGGAAAGCGTGCTTCCATTTCCGTCTCCTGCTCCTCACCCAGCATCCACTCCTCATGCCTGGTCTGGGCTGGACACGGGCACCCAAGGCTGAACCATCACTGTTCCCCTCAGGGAGCTCCTGGGGCAGGAACAGACTCCAGGACAAGCAGACTGGGAGATGAGAGAGGTGAGAGCCCAGAGTGGGGCAGTCAGTTCTGGTGGGACAGGGCTTTGCTGAGGTGGCCATGATAACCTGGGCCTGGAAGAATGAGGAGGGTTTGGGTGGCTTTGAAGAAGCAGGATGGCAGGCCCTGAAGACTAGAGGAACCGTGTAAGCGAGAGCTTGGAGGGCTGAGGGGCCTGCAGTGATGGGGAGGGGCCTGAGGTGATAGTGCAGATGTGGGAATGACATCAAGGACATGAAGGAGCTTCCAGAACCTTCTACAAGTGCATGGGCTGGTCCTCTTAGACTCCAAGGTCTCAGCGTTGTCAAGGAGAAGCTTCCCATCAAGCTGAGCTGCTGCAGAAGGGATGGGAGGGAGTGAGCGCTCTGTTACTACAAGTATGCTAGTTTGCTCATTGGTAAAATAGACATAAAAGTGAACCTCCCTGAGAGATTTGCAAAAATGCCAATAACCAGTTGCCGTTGAACCGATTCTGACTCGTAATGGCTCCATGTGTCTCAGAGTAGAACTGTGTCCCATAGAGTTTTCAATAGCTGTGGCCTTTTGGGAGTAAATTGCCAGGCCTTTCTTCCAACGCACTTCTGACTGGATTTGCACCACCAACCTTTCGATTAGTAACCTAGCACTTAACCATTCGTACCACCTGGGGGCTCCCAGAGATTTGTGGTAGGGATTAAATGCAATGATGTCTCTGCACATAGTAGGACCTCAACAAAGTCGCAGCTACAGTATTTCCCCCTCATCACTCTGGCTCTCAGCTATGGTCTGTCTGAGCTCACAGTCCTCCCTGGGTGACTGGGTCTTCTTGGGCAACCATGGTGCCAGGGCTAGGCCTCGGCTTTGCAAAACTTGCCCTTATCAGTGTCTGGGGGTACGTTGTGGATGCTCAGTGCCTACTGAGTGCTCAGCCACACGATGGGCTGCCCAGGCTGCTCAGTTATGAGCCAGCGACGGTGGAGGTCCCTGCCCTGAGCCCAGAGGAGGACCTGTCCCTGTTGCTTAGATCACAGGATCTGGCTGGAGGGAAGTGGACCACCTTATGGTGGGAACTAGGGTAAGTCACTTAACCTCGGTGTCTCCGTGACTTAGCTGTCTAGTTCTGCTATAACAGAAATGCCACAAGGGGGTGGCTTTAACAAATTTATTTTCTCACAGTTTAGGAGGCTAGAAGTCTGAATTCACAGCACCAGCTCTAGGGGTAGGCTTTCTCTCTCTGTCAGCTCTGGGGGAAGATCCTTGTCTGTTCAGCTTCTGGTTCCTGTTTCCCTGGAGATCTCCAGGTGGCTTGGCATCTCTCTTCCCCATCTCTGTTTGCTTAATCTGCTCCTTTTATATTTTGTAAGAGATTGACTCCAGACATACCCTACACTAATCCTGTCTCATTATCATAACAAAGACAACCCATTCCCAAAATGGGATTATAACCACAGGCATAGAGGCTAGGATTCATAACACATGTTTTGGGGGACACAGTTCAATCCATAACACTCCGTTTCCCCCTTGGCACCAAGCCAGTACCCTCCTCGTTAGGTCGTGTGAGGATTAACTAGTACTTGTGATGTGCTTTACCCAGCTCTCTGTAGACCTTGTCCTGCTCTTTATCTGTGTGCCACCCCCAGGAGCTGGGGGATGCTGCCCTGTAGGGGATCCTACTGGGATGAGCTGTAACCCCCAGCTCATCAGCCATCGCTTCCTCTCTGGGCGTCATTCCCTTCCATGAGCCCAAGAGTGTGAGCAAATCTTCCAGAGTGTCCTGAGCCATGAGAAAGCAGGGCAGGAAGTTCAGACCCCACATGTGGGTCCAAGAGTTTCCTGGGAAATGGTAGCCCGAGGCCAGCATGGGCAACAGAGATCCCTGGAGGTTCCCAATGGGGCAGGAGGCCAGCTGGGGAGGCTGGTTTTACTGGGGGAAAGAGCGGGGTTCATCCCCAGAGTGACTGTCAGCAGGACCAAACCCACAGTCTGGAAGCCACCAAGGGTGATGCCTGCCTGAGTCACAGGAACAGAGGGGACACCCACCCGGACCAGTCCTCAGGAGAGGCAGAGGTGCGAGGTGGCTGTTGGGAGCATGTGTTGTGGCTGCCACTGGGCCATGGGCCATTGTCAGAAGAGCACACCCCCTACAGAGGGGGAGAGCCTGGATCACCACTCAGAACCACTCAGAGGCGGGTCCTGACTGAGAAATGGAGATGAATGTTTCTGGAGGCGTGTGGATGCCCAGAACTGCCCCCCATGGGCACAGCCTCCTGCACCTGTTTATTGTTGTTGTTGTTAGGTGATTGGTTCTGACTCATAGCGACCCTGTGTACAACAGAACAAAGCTCTGCCCAGTCCTGCACCATCCTCACGATCACTGCTGTTTGAGCCCATTATTACAGCCACTGTGAAAAGTGGGTCTCCCAAATCCTGATGTTCACCCCACCATCCCCTCCCATCTCCTACCCCACCTGCTGGTCTCCCATCCCCACTTTGGCTGCATGCATCCCCCACTCCCCACAGAGCAGGGGAGGGTCTTTCACTCCCCCAGTGAAGCAGGGGAGGGCCTTTTACTCTTCCACTGAAGCCCTTGCTACCTACCACGCAAAGCCCACTCAGAGAACTAGGTGGGTCAAGCCTTCGTGACCACCCTGGCCCCCCACACCCTGCTCCTGCCCCACCTCTCAGCCCCCCATGCACCTGAATGTGCCCCCCATCAGTGAAGACCATTCATTTGCAAACATTGCTTGTGTGCCGGGCACCGGGGAGAGGCCATGATGCTTACATGGTCCAGAGCTGCCTCCACCACCTCCATCTGGCTAGCACCCTCTTCATCCCTCAAGCTCAGCTCAAGCCCACCTGCTCCAGGAAGCCCCTCTCTGCTCCACTGGCCCTTTGTTCCATTTCAGTGTCAGCTATCACTGGCTGGGAGCTTTTTGAGGGCAAGGCCATCTGGCCCTTCCCTTCTGCCAAGCACCAGTGCAGGTCCTGACCCTGAAACGTCCCCCGTGGGGCAAGGCAGTGAACAAATAAGCCCTGGCCCATCCAGTCATGTGGCAGGGAGATGGGGGGACCAGACCTCTGGTGCAAACAGCCCACCTCACACTGTTCTCCCTCTTTTGCAGATGATCTCACAGACACGGATCACGTGTGGAAGGGCTGTGTCCACGTTGGCAGAGAAGGTGGTCTGCTGAGCCGGGCGTGTCTCCAGGAGGCTGCCAGGCTGCCGGGATCCAGCCTCGCACCATGGGCCAACCAGGCTGGTCAGTTATTAGCCAGGGACGGGACTGCGCCTGGCCCTGGGCCCTGGGGAGAGTGGACCAGTTGCTCATGTCCCAGCTCTGGGCATCTCCCCCAGGTGATGAGACTCCATGGAGGGTGCCCTCTGCCCTGGGCGGGGGGGGGGGGGGATTGACTCCCACCCCCTCAGCCCAAGGCTGCACTCAACACTTTGTGCCTCTAAAGTAGAAAGGATGGCACCTGCCCCTGTGATTCCTGAGGGCCAGACAGGTGGGAGTCAGGCACCAAACCCCTAGAAGGTGCTGAGTGGATGGTGGCTGGGGTTGCTGCAATGGTAAGTACAGGACTGTGTGCGTCGGTTCCTCCAGGTTGTGGCAGACCCATTGGCTTGTGTCTCCCAGGCAGGGGTGTGGTGGTTGAGAACACAGACCCTGGAGCCACCTGACCTGGGTTCAAATCCTGCCATACCACTTACAGCTGTAGAACTCTGTGCCTCGGTTTCCTCATCTGTAAGATGGGGTGATGGTCCCCACCCTGTAGGGTGATGTGTTAGTGTCCCAGCCCTGCCATAACACAATACCACAAACTCAGTGGCTTAAAACAATAGAAATGTATTGTCTCACAGTTCTGGAGGCCACGAGCCCCAATGCAAGGTGTCCTCAGCCAGGGCATGCCCTCTGTAGGGAAAGATCTTTTCTTGTCTCTCTCAGCTTCTGGCAGCCCCAAGAGCTCCATGGCTTCACATAGCCGTAGTCCCTCTGGGTCTGTCTCTCTGAGTCTCTTCTCCTTTAAGGGGTCACTCAGATGAGATTAGGACCCACCCTACTCTAATATGACCTCATTTAAACTGATAAAACATCTTCAGAGACCCAATCTTCAAACAAGGTCACATTCACAGTGGATTCCAACTCATAGCGACCCTGTGAGGACAGAGTAGAACTGCCCCACAGGGATTCCAAGGAGCAGCTGGTGGATTCGAACTGCTGACCTTTTGGTTAGCAGCCATAGCTCTTAGCCATTATGCCACCAGGGCTCCATTTCACAGGTATGGGGATTAGGTTTTCAACATATATCTCGGGGGACACACAATTCAGCCCATAACTGTGGTTGTAAAGATTTAATGACATGATAATGTGTAAAATGCTTAGACAGTCACCTGGCGCCCACCTTGCAGACTGTCAATATTTATTGGATGAATGAGTCCATTGCTTGGGCGGCTTCCAGTGCTCCTTTCCTGCAGGTGGAGGGTCAGAGAACTAAGTGTCTTATCCAGGGTCTCACACCAGGCTCAGACAGAGGTGGGGTCCCAAGGCTCCCAGGCATTTGCTGGTCCTGCTCTTGGGGACAGGGACCAAGCTGCCTGGTATCTCCCAGCCACCTGACGGGCACCTGGAGAGAGTAAGGGTCCGAGGGCAATTATAGTAGTCAAGGTCACAGGCCACAGCGCACGCTCCTGTGCCTTTCCAATCCAGCCCAGAGCAGGGCTGGGGGAGCAGGGGCCAGGAGACCCCATCGTGGCAGGGGCAGAGAGCTTTGGGATCCGGCAGGCATCCCCATGTGCCTGGGCCCAGCCTGTCATGATTGTGAGCGAGCTTGCCTTCCTGGCCCCTTCAGCAAGCATGAGAGCTGCTCGAGCCCCAGGCTTGATGCCAAACATCCCTGAGGCTGCCTGGCTGTCACCTCTTAAATGGGTGCCAGGCCTGGTTTGTGGAACCAAACGGAGTGAGGGGTACAAGAGCTGGGCCTCAGGGCATGGGCTGCCAGCCCTGCCAGGCCGCAGGGGACGGGTCTCCCAGGTAGAACGGCCTGTGTGCCCATGGCAAAAGCATCACTTCTCACACCCCAGCGTGTGCCAGATGCTGGCCTGGGCCCGCGATGGCCACCCGTTGTAGGTGGCACCAGCCAGTCCTTGGGGAGCTCTAAAGGCGTGCTTGCGAGAAGGAAAGGCACCTTCATATACCTTAGCCTACGGGTCACTGTCCTCATCTTATGCGTGAGCAAGGAGGTGGGGCTCTGGGAAGAGATTTGCCCCGAATTTCCCGGCTGACAGCCCGATTCCCCCGGGGTTCAAGCCCAACCTGCCTGGCCCCAGAGCCCGGTGGGCTGCTAAAGCCAAGTTAGCTCTTGGGGAGCATTCTTTCTTGTGTACCAGGAATGCCGCTGGCTGGCCCCATGTGGTACTTTCTCTTGCAGACCAGCCAGTTCTGCTGGAGGCTCCTGGTGTGACCTGGGGAGACCATGTCCAGCCCCCATGACTGTTCACTGCGGCTGCTCCGAGGCGCCCCCAGGCAGCGGATCTGCACCCTTTTCATCATCGGCTTCAAGTTCACGTTCTTCGTCTCCCTCATGATCTACTGGCACATTGTGGGTGAGCCCAAGGGCCAAGGGCAGCTCTACAGCCTGCCGGTCGACATCCCTTGCCCCCGCCCGGCACCCCCCATGCCATCCTCCAGTAGCCCCCCTCCCGGCAACATCTTCTTCCTGGAGACTTCAGACCGGACCAACCCCAACTTCCTGTTCATGTGCTCAGTGGAGTCGGCGGCCAGGGCCCACCCCGAGTCCCGGGTGGTGGTCCTGATGAAGGGGCTGCCAGGGGGCAACGCCTCCCTGCCCCGGCACCTGGGCATCTCGCTGCTGGGCTGCTTCCCCAATGTGCAGATGCGCCAACTGGACCTGGGGGCCTTGTTCCACGGCACGCCCCTGGCTGCCTGGCACGCAGCTGTGCGCCAGCGGTGGGAGCCCTACCGGCTGCCGGTGCTCTCAGACGCCGCCCGGATCGCGCTCATGTGGAAGTTTGGCGGCATCTACCTGGACACAGACTTCATCGTCCTCAAGAGCCTGCGGAACCTGACCAACACGCTGGGCACCCAGTCCCGCTACGTCCTCAACGGCGCTTTCCTGGCCTTTGAGCGGCGGCACAAGTTCATGGCGCTGTGCATGCAAGACTTTGTGGCTCACTACAACGGCTGGGTCTGGGGCCACCAGGGCCCCCAGCTGCTCACACGGGTCTTCAAGAAGTGGTGTGGCATCCGCAGCCTGGGGGAGCCCCGTGCCTGCCACGGCGTCACCACCCTGCCCCGCGAGGCCTTCTATCCCATCCCCTGGCAGAACTGGAAGAGGTACTTTGAGGATGTCAGTCCCGAGGAGCTGACCCGGCTGCTCAACAGCACCTATGCCGTCCACGTGTGGAACAAGAAGAGCCAGGGCACCCGCTTCGAGGCCACCTCCCAGGCGCTGCTGGCTCAGCTCCACGCTCGCTACTGCCCCACCACGCATGAGGCCATGAAGATGTACTTGTGAGGGCCACCCTGTCTGGGGAGAGGGAGGCTCAGCTGCTGTGGCCCTGGGCCCGGGGCTGGCTGGGGAGGGGCTGTGGTCGGAGGCCTGGGATTGCAACTCCACAGCCAGCCAGAGACTGTGGGAACCCCCCACGCAAGGCCAGTACACACTCTCAGGTAGACGCAGCAAGCGGGGACCCTCCAGCCAGAATCAGTGTCCCCAGGCTGGTGCTCGTCAGACAAGAACCGTGAACCCCAAAGCATCATCCTGGGGACATAGGAAACCAGGCAGGTTAGGGGGTAGGCGACAGCAAGGGGAGTGTGGAGAAGCCCATGGAAAGGGTAAGGAAGGAGGGACGAGTCCCCAGAAGAGGGCAGATTCATTGGGGTTGGGGGGGCAGGGCAGCTGTCCAAGTCCCATAAGCGGAGGGGGTGCTTTTCTCTTTCCTGGTTTTGATTCTTTTCTTGGAGGAGCTGAGCCTGGGCCGGGGCTGAGGTCGGGGTCTGCACAGCGGGCCTCGGGAGCTCCTGGGGAGAGGTTCTTTCCAGAGATGTTGCCAGGGTGGGATATGCCAGCTGCTCCCTGGCTAGGCTGCGGGGGCATGGAAGTCCTGGCTCAGGAAAATCATTTTAAAGAAAACATTCCTGCCCCCTCCCCCACCCATGATAAACACAGGAAAAATGATACATGTAATAAAAGTGATAAACCAACATCAAGTGGTTTTTACAGTTGATGGGATACACCCATTCACAAGGCCCTTACTGGCCCCTTTCTGCAGACGAGAAGCGGCTACGCTGGGGGAGTGACCTGCCCGAGGCCACCCAGCCCAACAGGTTCTCCTACTGCTGCCTAGACCAGGACTGTCTGGGGACCTGTCAGTCACACTGACTCCCGGTCCCCAGCATCCGGGGTGGTGGGGTGGGGTGGGGGGGCCTGCAGTGGAGATGGGAGGAGCCTGAGTTCCCCACCTCACAGTGTAGGACGGCCCCCCCATAATGTCCCTGAATCTGTTTCAAGGCAAAGGGGCCAAGCGAGGACCCCCAAGGAGCCCAGAAGGGCAGAGGTGAGGGGCCCCAGTGAGGGAGGTGGGAGGGGCTGCAGGGCCCCTCCTGCCTGGAGGGTGCCTGGGAGGGGCCAGAAGTGCCCTGCTGGGTGAAGGAAGAGCTCTCAGCGGGGTGAGGCTCCAGCTGGTTTGCACTGAGGGAAGCTGCCTGGAGAGCCAGGACTGGGGCTCCTGCCAGGAGCCACCGAGGGAGGAAACCTTCAGAGGACGTCAGATTCTGCCCGTGGACAGTGTCCTGGCAGCCTGAGAAGGAGGTGAGCTCCCTGGCTCTAGGGGTATTCAAAAGCAGGTGGTATTTTTGATGGAAGCAATGGCTTGTAGGTCAGTTATTTCTCCAAATGCAGTGTCGTTTTACCTTCTTTTTCAAATGTTCTCAAATGAGCAGGTTTTACCTTAATACAGTAAAACCTGTGAAAGCCGGAACCTATGTAAGGTGGGAACCCGTCAGAGAAGGAAAACTAAAATATTTTCCACTAAAACAAGCAATAGAAAACTGGTAAGACTGCACCTCGTCAAAGGTGGAAAACTTGCGAAACCTGGAAAAGCCAGGCAGTTCCTTTGAGTTTCGGCTCTCACAGGTTTCACTGTAACACGAATTACAGATGCTGTTGTTGTTAGGTGCCATCGAGTAGGTTCTGACTCACAGCGACCCTATGCATGACAGAATGGTAAACTGCCAGGTCCTGCGCCCTCCTCAAAATTGTTGTTGTGCTTCAGCCCACTTTTGTAGCTGCTGTGTCGACCCACTTCATTGAGGGTCTTCCTCTTTTTCACTGGCCCTCTGCTTTACCAAGCATGACGTTCTTCTCCAAGGACTGGTCCCTCCTGATAATACGGCCAAAATACATGAGACAAAGTCTTGCCATCCTCACTTCCAAAGAGCCATCTGGCTGTACTTCTTCCAAGACGAATTTGTTTGTTCTTCTGGCAGTCCATGGTATTCAGTATTCTTTGCCAACACCATAATTCAAAGGCATCAATTCTTCTTTTGTCTTCCTTATTCATTGTCCAGCCTTCACATGCATATGAGGTGATCGAAAATACCATGACTTGGGTCAGGTGCACCTTAGCCCCAAAGTGACATCTTTGCTTTTCAACACTTTAAGAAAGAGGTCCTTTGCAGCAGATTTACCCAATGCAACGCGTCTTTTGATTTCTTGACTGCTGCTTCCATGGGCGTTGATCGTTGATCCAAGTAAAATGCAATTCTTGATAACTTCAGTCTTTTCTCTGTTTATTATGATGTTTCTTTTTGGTCCAGTTATGAGGATTTTTGTTCTCTTTATGTTGAGGTGTAATCTATACTGAAGGCTGTGGTCTTTGATCTTCATCTGTAACTGCTTCAAGTCCAACTGCCTCTTGATCTATGTACAGGTTCCACATGGGCACAATTAAGTGTTCTGGAATTCCCATTCTTCTATTTGTTATGTTCCACCGAGTCAAATGTCTTTGCATAGCCAATAAAATAGAGGTAAACATATTTCTGATATCCCCCGCTGCCAGCCAAGATCCATCTGACGTCAGCAAGGACATCCCTCATTCCGCGTTCTCTTCTGAATCCGGCTTGAATTTCTGGCGGTTCCCTGTTGATGTCCAGCTGCAACTGCTTTTGAATGATCTTCTGCAAAATTTTACTTGCATGTGTTATTAATGATACTGTTCAATAATTTCCTCATTCTATTGGCTCACCTTTCTTTGGAATGGGCACAAATATGGATCTCTTCCAGTCTGTTGGCCAGGTAGCTGCCTTCCAAATTTCTTGGCATAGACAAGTGAGCACTTCCAGCGTTACATCTGTTTATTGAAACATCTCAGCTGGTATCCCATCAGTTGCTGGAGCCTTGTTTTTCACCAATGCCTTCAGAGCAGCTTGGACTTCTTCCTTCAGTATCATTGGTTCTTATTCATATGCCACCTCCTGAAATGGTTGAACATCAACCAATTCATTTTGGTACCGTGACTGTGTATTCCTTCCATCTTTTCTTGATGCTTCCTACGTCGTTCAATATTTTGCCTGTAGAACCCTTCAATATTGCAACTCAAAGCTTGAATATTTTTCTTCAGTTCTTTCAGCTTGAGAAATGCTGAGCGTGTTCTTCCCTTTCAGTTTTCTAACTCCAGGTCTTTGCACATTTCATTAGAATATTTTGTCTTCTCTAGCTGCACTTTGAAATCTTCCGTTCAGCTCTTAATGTATATATTTAAGTGAGATGGCCCCTTAGGGTCAAGTATTGTTTAATTAGCCACTTGGCCATCATGTAGCGAGCGCCTACTATGTGCCAGGATACAGAGGCAAAGCAGACACGTATCACTCACTCACCCTAAACTTTTCAGTGGCTCCCAGTTGCCTGTGGAACAAAATCTAACTCCTGGACCCAGCATTCAAGACCCTTTATGATCCAGCCCGCCCCCTCTTCCAGCCCTGAGCATTACCCTCCATACACACTAAGCTGCATATTCTTGACTCCCCTCCCCAACTCTTGGCCACATGATTCCCTCCATGCCTTTGCCATGCTGCCTGCAATGCCCTTATCAACCATCTTCACCAACAAACTCTTCTTCTCCCAGTAAGTCTGATGTCCCCTCCAGGAAGCCCTCCCTGACTTCCCTCTCCTCAAACCCCACAGCTCCTAGGCTTCCTCCATGTGTCGATTCTTGGCCTGTCCTCCCTAAGACCTTGAAAGACAGAGCCATATCAAATCACTCTCAAGGTCCTCTGTACTTTCTTCCTCCCACAGGTAGTCTCTGGATGGACACTCCCAGGGACACTCCTCTGAACTGCCCCTCCCAGGATGGCCATTCTGCCAGGTGGCCCCATGGATGGCTTCCTGGCTTTCAGTGCTGTGAGCCTGGCTTGGTGCTTAGCCCAGGGACATCTATCACAACTGGGGACAGCAAAAGGACATCCTCCTGCCCAGGGGTGGTCCAGACACCCTCTTGACACTGGGGGCTCCAATAGGACCCACCTCTTCCTGCACTTTCCTGTAACTCAGATGAGTGCTGAGGCCCAAAGGACCTACTGTGTGTCCAGACCCCACCCTGGGCACATTATGCATGTATGTCACCTCATTGGATTCTCACAACTAGGGCGGGTCTGTACCGCCATTTCAGAGGCCTGCAAACTGAGGTTCTCGGGGAAGGACCTCCCAACAAACATCACAGCTGATCAGCTGGCAGTAGAGCCAGGAGTTACAGGGTTTGATCCAGGGCCTGATTGCTGTTCTCCCCCAACCCCTGCACTACCGCCAGCCCTGGCTAGCCCCACTCCAGACTTGTACTTTGTATTCTCCCAATCAATGTTTGTTGAGTGACTATCAAACCTAGACCTCTGGAAAAGAGGAAGCCCTCCCACTTCAAAACCCATCACTGCCTACATTTTCGCCAGTATGGGGAGGTAGCTCTCGCCTGCCCCTCCCAGCCCCAGGACCTGTTTGGGATGAAGGCGAAGAGCTGTGCTGAGGGCTTCCCATATGTCAGCCTTTGGGGAGCCCCTGGCGCTGTGGGCCAAGTCACCCACGTTTTACAGATGTCTAGAGATGCCTTGGCCTGACCTTGGCTTGACCCTCCAGAAAGTGCCTGGGAGGTGTCAGCTCTGAGTTTGTTTTTCCCCAGGGAGAGGAGGAGGAGGAAGCAGGCAGTTGGATTGTGCAGAGAGGGAACCCTTGGGCCTGAGAGCTCTGGGGCTGGGACTTGGGTGGCGTGTGCCCTGCAATGGCTCTCACTGCTCGAGGATACCTCCTCTCCCTGGCAGGTCCCCACGACCTGCGTGAGGGCCAGCTGAGACCACCCAGCCTGGCCCCGAGGTGACACTCAGGACCTGGGCCTGCCCCTTCCTGGTGCCGTGTGTGCTTTTCCAGGGGCTGCTCAGTGTGCAGCCGGGCTGGGTGCCGGGCTAGGTGCCCTTGGTGACCCCAGCTGATTCTGGAACAAAGGCAGGAAACAGTGACTGCATCCACCACCTCCCTGGGTGGAGTGCACTGTGCAGCTTTTGGATGGAGTGACAAGACCTGTCCTGGAGGGAGGGAGACATTCACAGCAAAAGCCCAGAGGCAGAGGGCGTGGGGGACCTGGAGGAAAGGCCCACAGTTGGCATGGCTGGAGAGGAGATGGGAAGCTTAGTCTGGGGGTGGGGCGTAAAGGCTCGATGCCAGGCTACTGGATTTAGTGCAACGGCAGCCGCAAATGGGGCTTGGGCTTCAGGGGGACATCTATTCGGCTGTATGGAGACTTCAAGAAGTTCATGTCTGTCCAGAAGACCTCTGGACCCCTCACCCCAGGAGCATCAGTAAGATCCGGGGGCCTTGACCACCCCCTATCCCAGGCGGTCAGACCCGGCTGGCCCAGTGGAGCAGCTGTGGAGCGGGGAGTGGAGGCCAGCCCAGCATTCACAGGCCTCAGAGGACCTGGTCTGGGAACGGCCTGGGAGGTGGCCTTTGCCCCGCCTGCCAGACAGGGCCGGGCCAGGAATGGGAGAACTCTCAGAGACTGGGGGCTGAGCCTGCTGGAAAGGTGAAGGATGAGCAGAGCAGGGTGAAGCGGGGGCTGGGTTGAGTCTCCTCTAACACATTCTATTAAGGACCTTCCACCCATTGGCCTGGGTGGCAGGGGCTCCACCCACTGACCCTGCCACCCACCTAGTGTCTTCCTGCAGCTGCCATAGCCTGTAAACCAGTCAGGACCCAGCTGGCCAAAAGTAACAGCAGCACGTCAGAGAATAAAGGAGCTGCTGGCCAGGGGGTGGGGCCGAGGTCCTGGGGAAAGACTGATTCATCCCTGGAGCCACCCTCACCACCTAGCTGGCTGAGGACTCTGCGTCCACCCATCTGTGCTATGTTCTTGTCCCTCCTATGGGCTGGGGGAACTGCCCTAACCCCCCGTGCAGGCGGGGCCGGCAGATCCCATCCCCCCGCTTCCCGCCCTGGGCAGAACCTTGCTTGTTTCCTCTTTTACAGGAATGGATGGTGCTGCCTCTAGACATTATCGCGACGATGAAATGGGCCAGCTCAGTACCTGGCACAGAGCAGGGTGCCCACGTGGCATAGGCTGGTGTTATTGTGGCATCCCCACTTGACATTTGGGGAAACTGAGGCTCAGCAAGTAGATGGCGGTGCTGGGATTTGAACCAGGGCCTCGGCTGTCCAGCAGACTGAGCTCAGGGCAGGAAGGAGGCTGGCTGGGGGATCTGAGGCGGGTTCACACCAGCCTGGGTGGGCACCTCCCTGCCCACCGCCTCCTCCCTGGGCCCCCACAGCCGCCTGAGAAGCCTGGCGTGACCTGCTGTAGCCTCTGCCCTCTGCCTGGGCCTGATTCCTGCTCCATCCCCAGCGCAAAGTGGCTCGATGCCCTGGCAGCCTCAGCATCCCCCTACTTGGAGTGGCAGCCGGGACATTTCTCGGAAAGGGGAAGGGAGAGGCCGCTCTGGTGGAAACCTGCCCTGGGGACGTGTAATCAGATCTCCCAGCCCCGTGTGTGTCAGGCCTGTCTACAGCCTGCCGGTGTGTTTACAGATGTTTTATCCAAGAACTAGGGGAGAAGACGAGGAGCCATCCTTTTATCATTATCCCTTTACTGGGGGACACCCAAGTGGCCCGGCAGGGGTCCCAGGCAGGCAGGCAGCCAATTATTTAATGACTATTCCCAGCCGGCCAAGCCCTGGGGAGCAGGGCAGTGGTGTTCCCAGCATCTCTGAGGCAGGAAAACCTTTCCCCCTCTGCTGTATGAATATTAAACCTCTTGTTTAAATATTAAATTGGAATGTGCTCCATGTGAGAACCTAACAGAGAAGGAGGCTTCTTGAGTAACTCGGGACAGCGTTCCTGGAAGCCTAGTTTCATGGTTCACATGTTCCTAGTCTCTGCTTGTCCTAACTCAGGCCAGCCCAATGCGGGGCATGCTGGGAGTTACGCCCCGAGGTCAGGGGTCAGGGCTGGATGGGCTTCTGGATCTAACACAGGTGTGGGCTCAGATGGGACCTGGGCTGCCATGGAGGGAAGGCAGGGTGCAGCAGCAGGAGGATACCAAGATGGCCTGTGAAATGTGAATTCAGTGGGTGGTGGGTGGCGGCACTCTCATACCAGAAGGCACTCCTCACAGCCATCTTCCACCATAACTGGACCCCAAAATTAGAATCCAGCCCCGGCCCCTACCAACATCCAGGGAGACAAACCAGATGAGCGAGAAGGGCTCTGGCTGCTAGGAACAAAAGTGGCTGAAGCCGTGAGGGGATTTATTATCCCCCAGGATATACTGGTTAAGGGACACGGGAAGCTGCTGAAATAAAAAGACCTCCAAACACAGTAGCTTCACGATGGTAGATCGTTTCTCTTCACGTGGCAGTCCCAGGTGAGTGCTCTGCGGCTGGTAGAGCCACCCTGCCAGTCCCAAGATGTGCCTTCCAGGTCCTTCAGGTGCTGCAATTTCCCAGCCAAGTGGAAAAGAGTGCCCGAAGCAAAGGTCTTTAGATGATCCAGAGGTTGCAAACATCCCTTCTGTTCAAGCCCCATTGGCCTGGACTTAGTCACATGGCCACACCTAGCTGCCAAGGAGGCTGGGAAGTGTAGTGGGAGAGGCCATGTGTTCAGCTAAAACTCAGTGTGTTCTATCACCAAAAGAATGACAGGAAGAATGAACACCTGGTGAAAGAGTGGCTCCGGGGTTGGTTAATTCAGCACCCACTGGCATTTTCACGTCTTCAAGGATCCAGTGTGTTGATTTGAGTTCTTGGTTGTATCCCCTCATGGCCTCAAAGGGGCTGCCACTGCACTGAGCATTACACCCTATGCACTAATGCAAAAAGACAGAAAAGAGAATGCTCTTCCCTGTACCTCTTTTTGAGAGAGATGAAAATGTTCTCAGAAGCCCCCTTCTCCAGCTGACTTCCGCTCAGTCTCTGCCAGGACAGAAGCCCCTTTCTCTGCAGAGTTGTCCTGAGTTTGCATGAGGGACTGGGCCTTTCTTTATATGCCACATTGATCAGCTAGCTACTGGGTGCAGGCTGACCCAGAAGAAGATGTGAAGACCTTAGCCAAAATGGTGTCTTCAGCTCAGGCAGTCCTCAAAGAGGGTGGCACCCCCCTCAACAGCCAGCGGAATAAGTCTTTCATTCTGTTTTTTGTTGTTGAGAATATTTATAGCAAAATATGTACCAATTCAATAGTTTTTACTTGTACAGTTCGGTGACATTGATTACATTCTTCAAGATGTGCAACTATTTTCTTTTTTTATTATTATTATTGTACTTTAGATGAAGTTTTACAGAACAAACTAGCTTCTCATTAAACAATTAGTACACATATTGTTTTGTGACATTGGTTACCAACCCCACGACATGTCAACACTCTTCCTTCTCAACCTTGGGTTCCCTATTACCAACTTTCCTGTCCCCTCCTGCCTTCCAGTCCTTGCCCCTGGGCCGTTGTGCTCTTTTAGTCTCATTTTGTTTTATGGGCCTGTCTAATCTTTGGCTGAAGGGTGAACCTCAGGAGTGACTTTGTTACTGAGCTAAAAGGGTGTCCAGGGGCCATTCTCTCGGGGCTTCTCTAGTCTGTCAGACCAGTAAGTCTGGTCTTTTTTTGTGAGTTAGAATTTTGTTCTACATTTTTTTCCAGTTCTGTCTGGGATCCCCTATTGTGATCCCTGCCAGAGCAGTCAGTGGTGGTAGCCAGGCACCATCCAGTTATGTTGGACTCAGTCTGGAGGAGGCTGTGGTACTTGTGGACCATAGGTCCATTGGATTAATCTTTCCCTTGTGTCTTTGGTTTTCTTCATTCTCTCTTGCTCCGATAGGGTGAGACCAGTAGAGTATCTTAGATGGCTGATCACAAGCTTTTAAGACGCCAGACGCTACTCACCAAAGTAGAGTGTAGAACATTTTCTTTATAAAATATGCTACGCTAGTTGAGCTAGATGTTCCCCAAGACCATGGTCCCCACAGCCCTCAGCCTGGTAATTCGGTCCCTCAGGGAGCTTGGGTGTGCAACTATTCTCACCTTCCTTTTCTGAGTTGTTCCTCTCCCATGAGCATAAGCTCACTGCCTGCTAAGTTTCCTATCTAATCTTTTGAGTTGCTGTTGTCAGTTTGATCCCATACAGACAGATCTTGAAAGAGCGCAATGCTGAAGTCAGACATTCTTTACTAGTTAAGCTAAACTATTGTTAGGTTTTAAGAAGATTTCAGGGAATATTTCTGGTTTAAGTTTTAAAGATTATCTCAGGACAATAGTTTCAGGGTTTCATCCAGCCTCCATGGCTCCAGAAAGTCTGGTTTCTATGGGAATTTTAAATTCTGATCTGCGTTTTCCCTCTATTGATCAGGATTCTTTTATAGACTCTTTGATCAAAATTTCAGTAATGGTATCTGGGCACCATCCAGTTCTTCTGGTCTCATGGCAAAGGAGGTAGCTGTGCAAGGTGGCAATTAGTCACACATTCCATATCCTTCTCCTATCCCTGGCTCTCCTTCTTCCTCTGTTGCTCCAGGCAAATAGAGATCAATTGTTGTGTCTTGGATGACCTCTTGCATGCTTTTTAGATGCCAGGCACTATGCAACAGACTAAGAGGTAGAACAGAAGCACTAAACACGTCGGTAAGCCATTTAACTGGAATGTCCCAGGAAACCATGACCCTAAACCTCCAAACCAAGGAGCCTAATCCCATGAAGTGTTTGGTTGTACATAAGTAGGCTCAGCAGCTACCCTTTTTGTTATTGTTGTTGTTGTGAGTATATCTATCACACTTTTGCCAATTCAACTTTTTATAGTTGTACAACTTATTGACAGCAATTACAATAATTGACTGTTCAACGCTACCCTTAATCAACGTGATTTTTCCATTACCGTTAACCTCCATTTTCTCCCTCCCTCACTCCCTCCCTCCCTCCCACCCCTGGTAACCATTAATAAACTTTGGTCTCTATACATTTGCCTTTTGCTATTGACTTGTTTCACTTAGCATAACGTCTTCAAGCTCCATCTGTACTGTAGCATATGCCAAAGCTTCATTTCTCTTACTGGCTGAGTACTATTCCATCGTATGTATATAACCACATTTTATTTATCCATTCATCTGTTGATGGGTATTTAGGTTGTTAAGTCCTTCATTCTTGAAGGGGGACCTCGGTGGCTCCTCACAGCATCTTCCAGAAACCACACAATTCTATTTAAGTGATGTTCAAAAATAGGCAAATAACCCATGGTATTAGGAGCCTCTGGAGGGGGCTCCTGGTCTCTGGTTGTTGTTTCTTGATCGGTGCTGGTTACACACTTATGCCAATTTGTGAAAATTCATTGATCTCACACAGATGTGTACTTCAATAACATTTACCTGGAACAACAAAGCAGAGATGGGCAGGATGGATGGAAGAAAGGGGGAGAAGCCTTTGGGCCTTTGGACCGTGGTGAAAAACTGGACATGGGGAAGCCTGGGTGATCCGCCTGGTAGCTGGAGAGGTGGCCATGAGGACAAGTAGACAAGACCCTCAGCTGAGGCTCTAATGTGTGAGGCCAAAGGCCTCCAGAAGCTAATGGATATGGCCAAAGCCCAAGTCAGTGGCCAGTGATGCCTCAGAAAGGGTGAGGTGGCCCAGGGCGAGTAGGCTGACCCCCAGGGAGTGGGTCCAGGAGAAGGGCCCAGAGGAGGTGGGGAGGACCAGAAGCCAGTGGTGTCCAAGCGTGACTGGGAGGCACCCGTGCTGACAGGGCCCTGGGTAGGACAGCCCAAAGCTAAAGCCTTCTGAGATATCCCCAAGTCAGCAGTGCCAGGCACTTTCCCCTTGGGCACAGCTGGTAATCTAGCCACACCTGCCCATTTATAGAAAGGGGCTGGGAGCATTCAGGAAAACCTTGTAGGGATCCTGGGCAAGGGGCATGGGGCTTGCGTCTGGTAGGTACAGATGACCCAGGCCCTCTCTGCAGAGAGCAGGCACGGGCGAGGTAATCGGGCCAGATGCAGGCAGGCCACATGGCTAAGGACAGAGCTGGGCCTAGGAGCTGTGGCCCTGTTGGGGTCCTGGTACTTCCATCAGTGCTCAGGGGCCAAGCAAGCTCTTCTTCCTCCTGGCCTTTGGTGTCCTCACCTCTGGGTGCGTCTGCCATCAGATCGTGCACTCCTCCTGGAGCCCAGGGCGGGGTCTCCTCTTGGCCCCCAGCCCAGGCCAGGGTTGGACTCGGACAGGATGTGCATACCTGCTGAGGGTGAGTAAACAAGAAACTCATGTCCCCAGAAGACCAGGGACCCGCAGAATCCCCCATAAGCCACAGGCTCTTTCTTGGCTGCTCAAACCCTTCCAATGTTGCCCGAAAGACCTCAACACCCCCACCTCCCCAGAACAGGGGCTGATGGGGCTCTAGAGGCCTCTGAATCAGCCGGGAGGGGCAGGGCCAGACCAAGCCTGAGGATCTGAGTCCTCGGGGGCCTCTGGGATCTTTAGCCCAAAAATTACCTTCAAATCTAGGAGAGAGCCGCCTGAGGATATGCCAGTCCAACTGGGGCGAGGCTGTTGGGGGGCTGTCTGCAGGAGGTGGAAAGAAGTGTGTTCTGGGGGCTGACAGATCTGGGCCATGAATTCCTTGGGAGACTGGAGCCATCATATCCTCTCTGAGCCTCAGTTTCTTCATCTGCAAAGTGGGGGCAGGGAACCAGGGAGCCTTTAAGCGGTTTCTGACCCTAAAATCCCCGACAGATGAAGATTACCAGATTCCTCAGACCAGAGCTGGCATGTGACCACAGGCCTTTTGTGAGCCCTGGGCCGGCACTGGGGGCTCTGGCCCAGCTGCCTTGGGGGTGCCTGTATTAGTGTCGGGAAAGAAGGTTCTGGACATGGCCTGCAGAACCACAATAGGGCATCTATGCCAGAAGGCCATGCCTGAAAGTCCAGGAGACCCACATAGTATCTCCCAAATGGCAGATGCAGCCCAGAAGAAAGTGCACACCACATGCCACCTCGCCCAACCCTCTAGGTTGGGGTTTATGATTGTCACTTTGCCAAAGAGGAAAGAGACGCCCAGAGAGGAGAAGTGTATGCTGTACCGTTGCCCGGCTGTTCCCAGGCCATTCTCAGCCTCTGCTGCCCAGGACATCACAGTCTTGAGCATAGAAACGTACCCCCCTCTGGCCTGGCCAAATGGACCCTTTCTGTCCTCTGTCTGCCCCAGGCCCTCGTGCACAGATGGCCTTTGTTTTCCTGAGGGCTCCACGGGTCTCTGGGGCAAGGGCAAGGCCATAGAATAATTCCCCTAACATGTATGGGATTTTAAGCTTCACAAAATGTTCCCTTATCCTTAATTGCACAGAAATCTGTAAGCCAAATATTGTTATTCCTATTTTACCAAGCAGAACATCGGTGCCCTGAGAGGTTAACAAACCAAAAAACTCAAACCTGTTGTCGTCGAGTTGATTCCGACTCCTAGAGACCCTATAGGACAGAGTAGAATTGCGCCAGAGAGTTTCCAAGGAGCGGATGGTGGGATTCGAACTACTGACCTTTTGGTTAGTAGCCAAGCTCTTAACTGCTATGCCTCCAGGGCTCCAAGAGGTTAACAGCTTTTCCCAAAGTCCACATGTAGTAGAGGGTAGGGGTGGGACTTAATCCAGGTCTGACCGATGACCAGGCAGATACAAGGAGGGCTGCCACACTGAGGGGGGAACGCAGACAGGGTCCCAGGACCGCCTTCTTCCACCCTCAGTCAATCCCATTGTCAGGTCCATCTCATCAGGTAAACCAAAGCTTGCAATAAGCCAAGAGACTGACTCTGGGATGAGGGAATCCAGCAAGAGTGAAGCCCTGGGGGATAAGGCCCCCGGCTCCCTCCCCTCTTGGCATCCACCGCTGCCTGGCCCAGCCCCCAGCTCTCCTGGGAGGCTTCTTGGGCCCTGATTTCCCCGGTATTGGAGCCAACAAGACATCTGGATTCCATAAGCCTATTGTGGGCTGGCTGGAGCAAGACGGCCTCGTCAGCTTCCAGAGACCCGCCAGCTGATACACGAGTCACATCTGTGTCCACTTCTACGGCAGCTCCCAGGGTGGGGAGTGTGAACCCCCTCATGGAGAGGCCTCCTGAGTTCCCTTCGGCTGGACAGGGAGAAGGAAGGAAGCAAAGAATCCATCCTACCAGGCTTCCAGGTGTTACTGAACACAATGGGTCTGCGGCTTGTACTCTTTTTAAGAATAACTAGAGTCAAGGGGATTTTCAAACAGACATAATTTAATGCTTGCTGCAAGTAGGAGACAGAGCACTCTCAAAGCACTGTCGCCCAGAACAAAGGGATGGGAGATGTTTTATACTATGCAGTAAAAGGGGGAGTTATACATATTCATCAAACTTCCCGGGAAACAGCATGCATTTTAAAAGAAGGGCTGGGCTGAGACTTAGCACAGAAGTGGATGTCAGATTTCCCCTTCTAAATTGGGTCCGGCTTTTATCTGATGACGTATGTCTGGCGTTTTTAGTTCCTTGACACAAGTTTGTATGTCTAGGGTTTTTAGTTCCTTGACACAAGTTTCTTGGTTCCTAAGCAGGACTCATTGTGGGGTGGGGACATCCAGCAGTCAACCAAATCATTTCTGTACCTGCGTTGGATTCTGGTTTTAGTTGGTTTGCCTAAAAAACAATCCTAATAGAAAGTGTCGCTGTAAGTCTGAATCAAATACACGGCAATGGGTTTTTTGTTTGTTTGTTTGTTTAAGAGGAAGTATTGAGGGAAATCTGGTTGCTTATCCTTCAAAATTTAGCCTTAGGTTGACATACTGATTTCCTCCTGTCTGGCCTATGCCATATCTGGCTTCCTTTGGAATTTTTTTTACAACCTCTGCTCACAAGAGGGTTAATTTTACCTCAGGACCCCAGACCTGTCTCACAGGGACTACTCAGCCCTTATTTCCTCTGCAGCTATACTCCATGATGGCTCTGTTTGTGTCTGTGTGTGCTCCTCCTGGGAAGGAAGCCTGCCTGATTCGTCTGTGAGCCCCCAGCATTGTCCCGCCTGGGACCTGGCACAGAGGAGATGTTATGTGACTGCTAAATGAATGAAGCAGTGAATGAATGAATGAATAAGGCAAAGGAAACACAGTCTCCGTATATCAGTCAAGGCTCAGTCAAGAAAGCAGAAACCTTACCAGTTATTGTATCATAAAGTATTTAATACAGGGAGTTGGTTAAGCAGCTATGAAAAGCCACAAGGCAAGCCTGAGGCAAGCAGATACCCCCGGAAGCAGCTACCCTACCTAGAGCTGGAGAAACAAATGGAAGAGGTTAGAGTTACCAGAACCTTCAAGCTTAGAGGAGATAGAAGTCACAGCTCTGAGGTAGAGATGCTGCCCAAGTGGCGTTGTTGCCTCAGGAGCCTGGAGGAGGGACCTCTGCTAGTCACCCAGCGCCAGAGGCTCTAAGGGAATAGGAAAAGACAATCCACAGAATGGGAAAAATGTTTGCAAATCATATGTCTGATAAAGGACTTGTAGCTGAAACATATGAAGAACTCTTACAACTCAACAAACAAAAGACAAAAAACTCAGTTAAAAAATGGACAAAGAATTTGAATAGGCGTTTCTCCAAAGAAGGTAACAAATGGCCAATAAGCACATGGAAGATACCCAAAATTATTAGTTGTTACCAAAAAGAAAAACCAAACCTGTTCCCATCCAGTCAATCCCAACTATTAGTTGTTAGGGAAATGCAAATCAAGACAACAATGAGATACCACTTCACACCTACTACAATGCATCGCTGTGGAGTCCATTCCAACTCATAGCAACCCGATAGGACAGAGTAGAGCTGCCCCATAGGGCTTCCAAGGCTGTAAATCCTTACAGAAGCAGACTGCCTCACCTTTGTCCCGCAGAGCGGTTGGTAGGTTCAAACCACTGACATTTTGGTTGGCAGCTGACTGCTTAACCACTGTGCCACCAGGGCTCTTTGAGAGTAGAACTGCCCTGTAGTGTTTTGAAGGCCTTTAATCTTTATTGAAGGAACTGTCACATTTTTCTCCCAGGGAGCAGCTGGTGGGTTCGAACTGTCAAACTTTCGGTTAGCAGCGAAGTGTTTAACTAGTCTCACCTGGGCTCCTTTCAAATCCATTAAAACCCGTTGCCATCAAGTCGATTCTGACTCATAGTGACCCTATAGGACAGAGTAGAACTGCTCCATAGAGTTTCCAAGGAGCTCCTGGTGGATTCAAACCACTGACCCATGATGGCTATAATAAAAAAGACAGAAAAACCAAGTCTTGAAAGATGTGGAGAAATTGGAAGCCTCATACGCTGCTGTGGGAATGTAAAACCGTGCAGCTGCTTTGGAAAATAGCCTGAGAGTTCCTCAAAAAGCTAAACACAGAATTACCATATGACCCCGCAAGTCCATTCCTAGGTATCTACCCAAGAGAAATGAAAACGTATGTCCACACAAAGACTTGTACGTGAATGTTCATAGCAGCATAATTTATAATAGCCAAAATCTGGAACAACCCAAATATCCATCAACTGGTGACTGGATAAACGAATGGAATATTATTCAGCCATAAAAAAAATGAAGTACCGATACCTGCTTCAGTTGGATGAACCCTGACAACATGCTAACTGAAAGAAGTCAGACTCCAAAGACCACACAGTACATGACTCCACATACATGAAAGGTTCATGGGCAAATCCATAGAGACAGAAAGCAGGAAAGCTGCTAGGGGCTAGAGGAGGGGAGGAGTGCAGAGTGACTGCTAATGGGCGAGGTTTCTTTTGAGGGGAGAGCAATGAGAACATTCTAAAATTAGTTGTGATGGTTGCACAACTCTGTGAATATACCAAAAACCACTGGGTGAGTTTTATGCTATGTGAACTGTATCTCAATAAAGTTATGATTAAAATACATCGTTGCTGTTAGGTGCCATGGAGTCAGCCAGCGCCGGTTCAGACATAGCAACCTTAAATAGAACAGAACAAAACATTGCTCGCTCCTTTGTCATCTTTGTGGTCGTTGGTACGTTTGAGTCCCTTGTTGTGGTTACTGTGTCAACCCATCTCACTGAGTTTCCCTTATTTTTCCTGACCTTCTACTTTATCAGAAACCCTGGTGGTGTAGTGGTTAAGTGCTATGGCTGCTAACCAAGAGGTCAGCAGTTTGAATCTGCCAGGTGCTCCTTGGAAACTCTATGGGGCAGCTCTACTCTGTTCTATAGGGTCGCTATGAGTCGGAATCAACTCGACGGCACTGGGTTTGGTTTTTTGTTTGTTTTTCTACTTCATCAACCACGATGTCCGTTTCTAGCAATGGGTCATTTCCGATGACGTGTCTAAGGTAAGCAAGCTGAAGTCTCGCCGTCCTCCCTTCTAAGGAGCATTCTGCCTGTATTTCTTCTAAGACTGATTTGTTCATTCGTCTGGCAGTCTACAGCATATTCAGTATTCTTTGCCAACACCAGTGTTCAAATGAGCCAATTCTTCTTCTGTCTTCCTTTCTCATTGTCCAGCTTTCTCATGCATATGAGGCGACTGAAAAGATGACGGCTTGGGTGAGGCACACCTTAGTCATCAAAGTGACATCTTTGCTTTTTAAAACTTTAAAGAGGTTTTTTGCAGCAGAGTTGCCCAATGTAATGCATTGTCTGATTTCTTGGCTGCTGTTTCCACGGACCCTGATTGTTGAACCAAGTAGGATGAAGTTGTTGACTTCAATTTCTTCTCCATTTATCTTGATGTTGTTTATCAGTCCCGTTGTAAGGATTTTTGTTTTCTTCACATTAAGGTGTAATCCATGCCGAAGACTATAGTCTTTGACCTTCATCAGTAAGAGTTTCAAGTTGACTTCATTTTCGGCAAGCAAGGTTATGTCATCTCTGTATCACAGGGAGCTTATCCATTAAAAACCAGTTGCCATCAAGTAGATTCCAACTCATATCAACCCTACAGGACAAGGTAGAACTGCCCCATAGGGTTTCCAAGGAGTGGCTGGTGGATTCGAACTGTTGACTTTTTGGTTAGCAGCCGAGCTCTTAACCACTGTGCTACCAGGGCTCCACAGGGGGCTTAGGGCCCCCTTAACAGGAGTACCCCATCCAAAAGAGGCCCTGGGCATAGGAGCTATGTCCCTGGAACCAGCCACCTGGCTTCCCTGCCCTCATCTCTGTATTTGACCCATGCTGCCCTCTTCTCTCCTCCTTCCATTTCTGCCTCTATCTGAGCTTCTCCAGTGTTGGGGCTCAAGGCCCATCCCCTGGACACCCCCACCCATCTCTGTTCTGCTTTCATTCTCCCACAGCCCCTAGGCCTCCCCATCCTGTTCCCTATACCAGGAATGCCCACGCCTACCCAGCAGGCCTCACGGATGCCAGATAAACGTGAATATCTCTTCACCAGGAGATTCCACCAACGACTCATGCTGGGAAACAGACTTTTTTTTTTTTTTTTTTTGTGAGAGTCAATAAAACTCCTAAATGCCTCTGCTATGTTTTGGTTGGAAAAAAAAAAAAAAAGGACAGCATTTCACAAAATGGATTTCCGGCCATTGCAAAATGTTCATAAACTCTCCCAACCTCCCAGAGTGACTGAAAGGAAAATTCACCCACAAACAGCTACTTATTTTCCATTCGGGTTTTAAAAGTAGTCCAACCCCCAGGTCAACTACAGAAGGTCAGAACTGAGGATGAGGGAAAAGAGCTTACAAGAAGACAGGAAGGAGAGGAAAGGTCAGCATTCTGTCCAGAGCTGGGAAACTGCTGGAGGCCCTCAGCCCTGTTCAACCCTGTCCCACCAGAGCCAGCGCTGGGAGGGGTGACAGATCCACTGGCCCAGCTATGACACCCGTGGATAAGCACATACTCTTCCATTTTAAGACAGTCTGTAAGTTATAATACTGTGTCAGATATGGAAACGCAATTAACAATGGCTTAAAGAAGATAGGATTTATTGCTCTCTCACTTTAACAGCCCAGAATTGAGTAGTTTGGGCCCAAAGATTGCTCTGCTCCCTAAGGTTATCCAAAGACCCCAGGTTTCTCCTATCCTGTTCTCTCCCTCAGCGATCAACTTTTATCTCATGGTCCAAAGCAGCTGCTCCTGCTCCTGCCATTGCAATCACTCAGCCAGCAGGTCTCACCCAGAGATTGGAACCATCACTCCTGCTCTTACCCCACCAGCTAGAATTTAGTTCCTTTAGTTGCAAGGGAAGCTGGGAAAAAATCATTAGGTGGGGAGCTAGATGCCCACCTAAAAAGTTTATCACTGTATAAGAAAGAGGAATGGCTATGGGAAGAAACCAGCAGTGTCTGACACAGAGGCTTCCAGTGAGAGAACACAGGCCATGGTACAGGACAACTCCCCAGGATGCACGGTGCTAAAGCATGAAGAATGTCACGTTTTGTTTTACTTGGCACTTACTAGCATCTTGGGGACAGTTCTACTTTGTTGTTAAAGCCAAGACAAGAATGTAACAGTTTTGGGGCGTTGCCGATGGTTCAGTGGATTCTGGAGCCCAACTGCTCAGACTCTGTAGGAAGAGGACTCTGGGCCCTCTTCCTACAAATCTTGTGGCTGTGGGCAAGTTATTCATCTGCTTGTGCCTCATTTTCCTCATCTGTAAAATGGGCATAATGATTGTTCCTGTCTCATAGAGTCATTGTGAGATTGCATGTACGGGCTCCCAGCCTGGTGCTGAGCACACAGGGAAAGGCTCGATAAAGAGTGACTGTAATCTCTAGATGTACTCTGTCCCCGAGGCAGTCCATTCCATCTCTGAGTCTCAGTTTCCCCCTGTAAAATCAGGGTGTGGTAGCTAGTCTCCAAGCAACACTGCCCCTTCCTGTATATACATGCCACTCCTATCAAGATGTGGGGCTTATGTCCAACTCCTTGAATCTGGACTGGGCCGAGGACTGTGGTGGAAGGGATGCTGTACCAGCTTGGGCCTGACCTTTAGAGGACAGGCAGCTTCCACTTTTCCCTCTTGGGACCCAAACGCCATGCCATGAGGAAGCTCAAGCAGCTGCATGGCCAGGCCCACATGGAGGATAACTGAAGCTGAGCTCCCAGCCATGTGAGTGAGTCGTCTTGGAAGTGGACCTTCCAGCTCAGTTAAGCTGATACTACGTGGAGCCCTGCCCAACTTGCAATATCGTGAGCAAATAAATGATCGTTGTTTTAGGCTACTAAGTCCTGAGGTGGTGTGTCACACAGCAATGGATGAGCTGAAGACACTTTGGCATGAAGTAGGATGTTATTGAAATGAAAACATAAAACATGTGCCATTGGCTTTGGGAGCAGGCAGTCAGAAGGCCTCAAGGAAACTGTTAATGAAGGCTTAAAGGACAGTGAAAAAACTGGGTGCTGGAGAAAATAGGACCCGAGTTACATAACCCAAGTCAGGCAACAGCAGAATTCTTAGCGAGCCTGTTGCCTTGCAGTGATGTGGAAGATAGCAAAGGCGTCTGACGAACACAAGGACCTGGCTAACGCAATCTCCAGGCAGAATGCTGAAAATGCCAGCTATCTTCTTTCAGCTGCCTGTGATAAAATACGGGAGGAGTAGAAAGGTTAGAGGTTCGAACCCACCCAGTGGCTCCATGGGAGAAAGACCTGGCCATCTGCTCCCATAAAGATTACAGCCTAGAAAACTCCATGGGGCAGTTCTACTCTGTTACATGGAGTCACTATGAATCCAAATCAACTCAACAGCACCTAACAACATCATGAGGAGCCAAAAGGAACTGTTCAGGTTTTAAGTAGAATTAAGAGGAAACATAAATAACCCAGGACTTGCTGGGCTCAAACATATTATGTAATTTCATTTTTTTTAAATGAGGTCAATTTCTTTTATAATAAAAATAATCTCACAATAGAAGTTAAAAAGTATCTTGGCTGTCTTGGTGCCTAGGACAGAGCCTGGCACCGTGTGTATCCGCATTAATATGTAGACAAATGCTGTCCGATGCCTCTGTCCTGCCTGGGTTCAGCCCCAGTTTCGGTAAGCCCTTTACTTGCAAACAGACAATCTGCTTCCACAAAGAGCTCAATTAAGCAGAGCAAATGCCCCAGCCACAAGCAGGGCATCTGGAAGCCGAGAGAACTCAAAGCTACCAAGAAGGTACTTTCCAGGCAGAGTCAATTGTTTTGGTTTTTTTTTTGGTGCCGCCTGGACAGCGTATCATTGCTCCAGTGGTCTGAGCTATCAAACAGAGGGTGCTGACGGCTCAGGGGGCTGGTTGCTGGAATCGTCCTCCAAGGTGTCAGTGGGCTCCCAGGAAACGGGCAGATCAATTCAGGCTCCACAGCTCCAGTTCACCTTTTAGTTTTCTTGTTTAAGTCCTAGAATCACTTTACTAAGTGGTCATAAATATTCCCTATTTAGAGATGAGGTGATTGGAGCTTAAAGAGATAATCACACAATGAGGAAGTAGCACAGCTGGGATTTGAACCCAGGTCTCTCCGAGGATAAAACCAATTCTCTCCCTCTGCTCATCCTGGGGTCCTAAGCTTCCCCCAATGACCCTGCCCTGTGAATACCCCAGAGATTCCTAAGGGTCCCGGGATCTCCGATGGGGGTGAAAATACATGGCAAACGCCAGCCTTTGCATGTTACACGGAAAAGCCTATACCACTCACCCATTCCAATGAGAAGGGTGGGGTGTGGACGCCCCCTCAGACCCCAGTCTGATCAGCTGGGAGTTTTTTTGTGTTGCATGTACCAACCCCTGAGTTCTTGTCCCTGCCACAGCCCAGGCCTGGCACAGAGGGCTGTGTCCCAAAAGGCAGCCTGTGGTCCAGACTGGGTCTGACGCTCACTTAGCTGTGTGATCCTGATTGAGTCACTGGCCTCAGTTTTCTCATCTGTGGAATGGCAGTAACGCAGAATTCTACTTCTAGAGTGGTCATAAGGAATGGATGAGTTAAGGCATGGACACAGCCCCAGGTGTACAGCAAGCCTTCTCAGTTCGTTATTAGTATTATTTGATGAATAGAAGGATGGATTCAATTGCAAAACTAATAGACAGGGTTAAAACTATTGACCCCGTTTTACAGATGAGAAAATTGAGGCCCAGAGGCATTAAGAAAGTCACCTGAGGCAGAACAGGTACCATTATTCCAATTTTACAGATGAAGAAATTGAGGCTCAGAGAGTTAACTAACCAGTGCAAAACCAAAGTGTCAAAGGCAGGCCCCAGGCCTCTCCGGCCCCAGCCTGCCTCTGCCCTCACTAACTACCCCCTCTTTGGAATTTCGCACTAATAAAGCAGACTTTTGAAGACGGCACAGGTGGCCTTGGTGACAGGAAAGGTGTGGGTCGGGCCGCAGCTTGTACTCCACCTGCTGAGTCAGCTTGGGTCTCATGCACTCAGGCCTCACCTGCTCAGGTTCTACAGGAAAAAAAAAAAAAAAGGCCCCTGGGAAATGGCTCAACCTGGAGTTCACATTCCGCCCCACCCCTCCCTGGCTGGAAGGAAATGGGGAAGGGGTTGAACCTGTAAAGCCCCAGTGCTCCACCCTCGCCTAGTGCTTCCCAGATCCCAGCTCCCGGCCTTGACAAGAGGGGCCTGACCTCTGCCTGAAATTCCACCCTTAGCACTTACTGTGGGTTTGGGGTCCTGTGTAGCCAGAACTTTGTCATAAAATAGAAATGTTACCCTGAGAGGAGACTATTCAGAGTTCTCCATAGTCAGAACACAGAGAGGAGGGGCTGGTGTCTGTCTTTTTAATAAAAGGTGGCAGAGTCTGTTTTGAATGAAGGGAGGTTGAAAGAGATGGAAGAAAGTTCCAGAGTGTGGGGGAGGGGGAGTTGACTGGCACCTATGGGGGGTGCTATTAACGATAACAAGAGTTCAGCTTTAGGAAGCACCTGCCTGTGCCAGGTCCTCTGCTCAGCACCGACTGGCATGAAATCACCGATCCCACCAGGTGGAAATTTATTTTCAGCCAGGTGAGCTTGGGGCCTGGCCCGCGGATGCTGACTCTGTCTTCATCCAAGCGGCCCATCCCACCAGCATGCAGAGCCCCTGGGGGCGCTGGGGACTAATGAGAGGGACAGGGCCAGAAGCGCGGGGTGCAGGGTGGAGGGGAAGGGGCGCTGCTCAGAGCGCCTGCACCGCGCGTGTTCTAGGCGAAGAGCCCCGGTTTGCGCCCCTGCGGCTCGGTGCTGCCGCCTGGAGGCTGGGCGTGGGACACACACGGCCCGGCCGGGGGCTCCCGGGCGTGGGGGGCGCTGGTCTCCGCGGGGGCCCCCGGCTCCTCACAGGTGCCTCCGGGAGCTCCCACCACCTCCGCCGGGAATCTTCCTCCTCGGCCTTCGCCGGGCAGCTTCTGCTCTGGCCTTCGGTTCCCCGCAGCCTGCACAGCCCGAGGGCGCAGCGTCGACCGCCGGGTCCGCACCTCTCCGGCGCCCGAGCGAGGCTCCCCGGGGTCTCCCGCCGGCACCGCGCGGGCGGACAGACGCTGAACAAGCGGGCATCTGGAGCCGCGGAGACTGGGGCACGGCTGGACACGCCCCTACAGACAGACGGACAGACACCCCCCCCTCCCCGGAAGGCATAACGTGGGCCCGGGCTGGGCAGGGGGAGCGGAATCCCGCGCTCAGTTGGTCGGTGGAGGTGGCGGGCCTCGAACAAGCGTCAGGGAGCCTTTTCCTGGCTCGAGGGCGCCCCCTGCAGGCCTGAGCCGGCACGTCTGACCGCAGGGCCAGGGACGCCGCCCCGGACCCCCAAGCCAGTCACTCCAGCTCCGCCCTTCCCCAGCCACCCTAGTGTCATCGCGGCCTAGGAGGACCTAATGGGGCTCCGTGACCACTGTACGCCCCAGGACCAAAAGAGGGAGAGAGCCTGAAGGGTTGGCTCCCTCCAGCTCCAAATCCGCCAGGGACCAGGGTTTTCTGCCCGGGAGTCCTCCTCCTCTCCCCACGCTGGAAAGACTCACGCACATGTCGTGGGCACACGCGGGCGCTCACACAGGTGCATATACGCACACACAGGTGTGTGGTCCACCCTCCTGCCCACCTCACCTCACCCAGTTTATCACCAGGCTTATCACAGCCGCCTCCCAACCTTCCAGGTTAAAGGAGCTTGGGTCGGCTGCAGTGAATGGGTCCAATCCTTGTAGCTTGCACCAGAGCCTGAGCTAGTATTTCTGCACCCCAGAATCCCCAGGTGGTGCCCACCTTCTAAACCAGGCCCCTCAACTCCCTAAGAGCACACAATACCCTCGGATCCCACGCCCTCTGATGGCAGAACGTGGGATAAACCTTAACCCAAATGAATGGCTCAGGCCGTGGCATTTTAGGTCAAGTGAAGGGCTTGAGGGGAGGTCTCAGCAGTCTCTCTCTCGCACCCCCACCCTATCCCGTTCAAGAGCAAATATTTATTCAGCACCTACTGTACTCTGAGTGGAGCCCTGGTGACACAGTGGTTCAGAGCTACAGCTGCTAACCAAAAGGTCTGCAGTTGGAACCCACCAGCTGCTCCTTGGAAACCCTATGGAGCAGTTCTACTCTGTCCTATAGGGTCGCTATGAGTCGGAATCGACTTGATGGCAGTGGGTTTGGTTTTGTGTGTGTGTGTGTGTGTGTGTGTGTGTGTGTATACTGAGTACTATGCCAGGCACTCAGACCCAAGCTCGGCCCACTCCAGAGCTCAGCCTCCTCCTGTCACAGACAGGAAACAAGCATCCGCAAGGGCACTGACATCTTAGTACCTTTTCTCTTCACTCCAACACTGTGAATGACGATTACCCTCCTTATCTAATAAATGAGAAGGAAGATACCTCTCCCTGGAATTTTCAATTCCCATTTCCTGTGAGGAGTGAGGCCAGCAGCTTTCCTTTGCTTCTTGGCCATTTGCATTTCTGTTTCTGGGAACTGCCATTCAGGGCTTTTGCCCACTGTTGTGGATTGAATTGTGTCCCCCTAAAAGATATGTAGGGAGCTCTGGTGGTGCAACGGTTAAGTGCTCAGCAGCTAACTGAAAGGCTGACAGTTGGAACACACCAGGTGCTCTGCCGGAGAAAGATGAGGCAGTCTGCTTCCATAAAGATTACAGCTTTGGACACCCTATGGGGCAAGTCTACTCTGTCCTCTAGGGTTACTATGCGTCAGAATCAACTCAACAGCTAGTGGTATAAGGTATGTACCTGTGAATGTGACCCTGGAAATAAGGTCTTAGAAAATGTTATCAGTTAACAGGAGGTCAACCGGGGTAGAGCGCGTTGCCGTCGAGTTGATTCCACTTACAGCAACCCTATAGGACAGAGTAGAACTGTCCCATTGGGTTCGCAAGGAGCGGCTGGTGGATTCGAACTGTCAACCTTTTGGTTAGCAGCCATAACTCTTACCCACTACGCCACCAGGGTCCTCATAAAAGAGACAGACACACACACACAAGGAAGACAGGTAGAGACTGAGCTTTTCTAGTTGGTTCCCTTAGCTTTGCCAGGTCATAATCTAAAAACAGGGGGGTTTTCCTCTGCACTGCTAACGCTTCTCCCTCTTATGTAGTTGTCCTGTTTAATTGCCGGGCCTGCTTCCCCCAGAGTGACATTAAATAGTAGGTGCCAGGGCAAATACGAGTTAAAACGAAGAGATTTTACTTCTCTTTGACAATGACGGAAGGGGCTCTCCTCCCCCACCACTTTCTCTCGGAATTCACTTTAGAAAACTTGTCATTGTAAATTCTTCCTCTGCCTCTTTGAGAAGATGTCAATCCAGGATGTTTCCTCAAGGACTCGGGAGGCATCTCTTTCAAAGTGGGATCATCGGGACAAGCCTCCCCCACTTTCCAGTAAATTTTTTTTTTTTTTTTAATAATGTTTCCCTAACATAGCAGTGACAAAGGAAATCCTTACCTTGTTCTTGAAGGCAATGGGAATGCATCTGGTGTCCCGCCACTGAGTAAAGCTGGCTTTTGCTATCTCTCTCTAACTCTCTGTCTGTCTATTAAACAAAAAACCAAACCTATTGCCGTCAAGTCGATTCCAACTCCTAGTGACCCCACAGGACAGAGTAGAACTGCCCCACAGAGTTTCCAAGGAGCACCTGATGGATTCAAACTACATTAAAGCATAAAATATATTCCTATAATAAAGTTAGGAATGGATTTTGGATTGTACCAAATACCCGCTTGGTATCTATTGAGGTAATCATCTGGGGTTTTCTCCTATAATCAATAAATTTGATGAAAGAGAGGATTCTCTACAGCTCAGCCTGAATGAGGAAAAGAGGCTCAGAGAGGTCAAGACACTTGCCCAGGGTCACATAGCAGGTGGACGGCAGAGCTGGGGCTCCATGCCAGTCTCTTTCACTGAGCCCATGCTCTTTTTCCTTGCCCCCAATTCTGCCTGCTCTGATTGCCTGTGACCTTACAGCTCCTGGGACATCCCTGAATCCCTGGTCCCCCACCAGGCCTAACCCAGCCCTAGCCCAATCCACATTGCCTCTGTGGGTTCCGAATCCCCCTGCCCGCAGGAGAAGCTAGCCCAGCTTAGCAGCCACCCAAGCTTTACCCATGAACACAGCTTAAAGCCACAGGAGTCAGGCCTGGAAGGAGGAGAGGGCATTGGGCCGGGCCCAGAGGTCCCAGAATCTCCAATCCCACCTTGCGTTGCTCCCCAGCAGGGCAGCCATCCTCTTTGCTCTCAGGCCCAGTGCCCCCACCTCCTGCTCTGCCAAAGCCATGCCCACCTCTGGCTCCTGCCCCCTGGTGTAGGGCTAGAACCGGAGGTGGCCCAGCTGGGCCTTGAAGTCCCTGTTGCCCAGCCCTTCAGGGCTCTAGGTCTGGGGTCTCTTCAGAGACTGAAATCAGGTGAGGCTGTAACTAGACTTTCCTATTTGACCCGCACAAAAGCCCTGTATCTTTGTCTCTATTTTACAGATGAGAAAACCAAAGCTTCTGAAGGTTAAGGCGCCTCTCCGCCAGGTCACACGACTGTTGTGGCGAAAAACTTGAACACTGTCTCAAGTTAAAACAGAGAGGTTTATTAAGGATTTAAAACAATTGCAGTTGGGGAACCACATAGCCCATTGAAAATGGAGCCAGGTCGTCCCAGGGCAGTTGCCTTATACAAGTATTCTTATGAGGTAAAAAGAGGAACCAAACCATAGGGAGGGCAATTACAGGAAAACCAATGAATATTGCAGTAATCACACTCTGATTGCTTATTGATTATTCATAGTATAGTTAGTGATTACAGATAGTTTCACAGGGTGCTTGTGTCATGATCACAAGATGCTTGGTTTTTTTTTCCTGTCTTAAGAAATCTCTTGTTGGCAACAGCACCCAGACAGCACTCTTCCTGAGTACGTGTGTTTTGAGGGGTACAGATGGTCACTTGGTTAAGATCCCCTGGGGCATATGGTTTCACATCCTGGTTTTGACCACCGAGGAGAAACATGTTTTTCTCAAAAAATATAGCTGCTGATCTAGAAATCCATATTCAAATTAGACAGCCTGGTTGCGTATCACGCCTCTCACTGACTGCACCAAAAGTTATCTTTTCCTGAGGTACAACTCAATCCAGGCCCTTGTGCGGCCAGACACTGTCTTCCTGCTCTGTAGCCCCTGCCACAAAGCTCTCAGAGCAGGGACAGGGAGGGAGGCGTGGCTGAGACATGGGAACTATCATGGATTGAATTGTGTCTCCCTGAAAATATTTGTCAATTTGGTTAGGCCGTGATTTCCAGTATTGTGTGTTTGTCTCCATTTTGTGATTCTCCTATGTGTTATAAATCATAACCTCTGCCTGTGGTTAAAGAGGATTAGGGTGACCTTGCTCAGGTCACATCCCTGATTCAATGTAAAGGAAGTTTCCCTGGGGTGTAGTCTGCACCACCTTTTATCTTACAACAGATAAAAGGACAGGGAAGCAAGCAGAGAGTCGGGGACCTCATACCACCAAGAAAGCAGTGCTGGGAGCTGAGGGTGTCCTTTGGACCTGGGGCCCCTGAGTGGAGATGCTCTTCAACCAGGGATAGATTGAGGACAAGGACCTTCATCCAGAGCCAACAGAGAGAGAAAGCCTTCCTCTGGAGGTGAAGCCTTGAATTTGGGCTTCTAGACTACTAGACTGTGAGAAAATAAGTATCTCTTTGTTAAAGCCATCCACTAGCGGTATTTCTGTTATAGCAGCACTAGATCACTAAGACACACACCCCCGAGTCAACCCTATCCTAACATCCCAGGGCTGCCACAACAAAATACCACAAAGTAGGTGGTATGTAAGAGCAGAAATGTATCCTTTCACAGTTCTGGAGGCTAGAACTTCAAATTCCAGGCTTTGGCAGGGCCATGCTCTCTGTCAGCACTTAGGGAAGATCCTTTTGTCTTCCAGCACCTGGTGGCCCTGCGTGTTCCTTGGCTTTCTTTGGCTTGTAGTCAGGTCCTCACCTGCTGTCTTCCTTGTGTGTGACTGTTTCCCTGTCTGTCCTTTTCTTTTATAACGTACCACTCAAAAGAGATTAGGATCAGGACCTACTCCAGTATGACCTTGTTAATTTAACGGATAACATTTTCTTTGCAGACCCCAAAACTGGGGTGCTTGGCATGACTGAGATGGCTGAACCCAGCTCTAAATTGAAACCCCATTTTGAAGCATAGCTCTAGCTTGGCCTAAATCTCTGCTTCAGCTGATCTGAGAAGACAGTTCAGTTTCTTGTAAAAGTTTAACTGCTTGAAGCACAGAAAGGAGCAAGGGTCAAGACTTTAGGTTGTGCAAGGAATTGTTTATTTAAAGATGTTTGTCAAGAATGTTTTACACAGCTCGATCTCAGAGGAATGCTTTGGTCAACACGTTCCAGGAGGTTAGAGAATAGAATTGATAATGTTAAGAATGTTTGTAGCTTAACAAACCCCCTTCCTTGTAATTTCTTGCCACGTACCCCCTTCGTGCCTGCAAGCACATAGCCCTTTGTTTGCTCCCCCTGATAAAAGAACTCACTGTCCTCTTGCAATTTGGAACACTGCAGTATCCTGCCTGGGTGCTTGTTTTGTCCCTGATTCGCAAATCTCTGTCCTTAAATAAATAAAAAAATATATATATATTTTCACTTCTAACAGAGTATCAGGCTGGCGCTTCACCCTATGACAATCTGCAAAGATAAACCCTATTTCCCCCAAACAAGGTCACATTCACAGGTGCTCTCGAGTCAATTTGAACTCATAGCAACCCCATATGACAGAGTAGAACTGCCCCACAGGATTTTCTAGGCTGTAATCTTTACAGATGGAAACCCTGGTGGCGTAGTGATTAAATGCTACAACTGCTAACCAAGAGGTCAGCAGTTCGAATCCGCCAGGCGCTCCTTGGAAACTCTATTGGGCAGTTCTACTCTGTCCTCATAGGGTCGCTATGAGTCGGAATTGACTCGACGGCAGTGGGTTTGGTTTTTTTAATTCTTTACAGCAGCAGATTGCCACGTCTTTTCTCCCTTGGAGCAGCTAGATGGATCCCAACCACCAGTCTTTCAGTTAGCAGTCCAGTGCTTAACTGTTTGTGCTGCCAGGGCTCCGAATGCAGGGGTTAGGACTGCAGTATACCTTATTAGTTACACAATTCAGTCCATAACACCCCCAAACTAGACTTGAACAAGGAGGGATGGGCCCATGGCTGCTTCAGTGCAGAAGCCTGGCTTCAAAGGGGGTGGGATCTGAAAGGGGCATGAGGAGAGGTCAGGCTTTGGTGGGCATCTGGGCTGGTTCAAGTTTGCACCCTGGCCATCCCAGGTCCCTGCCCCTGCTGAAGTGTGGGGTCCTGGAGGGTCCCCTGTGCCTCAGTTGGCCTGTGAGAAAGCCCCTTGGGGGCCTGGGTGGCATATGGGGTGGCAGCAGGGGAGGGGCCGGCTATTCTCCCTTCCCCTTCTGCTCTGGGTGCCACCTCCAGGTGCCACTCCCCTGGCTCAGACCTTTGCGGTCCCAGCCCCACCTGGCACAGCTGAATCTGGAGGCATCTACAGCAGGGTGGTGTTGATCTGAAAACCTGCTCCAGGCCACACGCTTTGCAAGCATGGTCTCTCAGTCAATGTAAATTCATCTGCTATAATTTAATCCTCAGAGCCGCCCTGCTTGGCAGAGGGCACGGCCTTCCCTGTGGAGTGCTTTACAGGCCATCTCTCTAATCCATTTTATATCTGAGAAAGTTCAGGCTCAGGAAGGTGCGAGGATGCCCAGGGTCGTTCAGCCGGTTGGTGACAAGGATGTGAGCCAGAACAAGGGCCCCAGCTTTTGAATGTAACACCAGTACTCCTGAGACCTGCAAGGTAGCTAGGGAGCTCCGTCAGCCTCTCATCTGGTGGCCACACCTGAGGGGGGTGGGGGTTGGAGGGAAAAATCAGGTGTGGGAAACAGGGGGGAAGAATCTCCAATTAGTTGAGGGTTTCCTTGAACTTAATGCTATTTTACAAATGAAAATATGGAGAAGTCATTGGCCCGACGCTACACCATGTGATGCCTTCATCCCTGGAGCCTCTGGGGCCCCATTTGGGGAATAAGGGTGCTTTGGTTTGCTTTTTCATAGGAGCCCTGGTGGCCCAGTGGTTAAAGTGCTTGGTTGCTAACCAAAAGGTTGGATGTTCAAACCTACCAGCCACTCAGCGGAAGAGAGATGTGGCAGACAGCTTTGGAAACCCTATTGGTCAGGGAAGTTCTACTCTGTCCCATAGGGTCGTTATGAGTGGAAGGTTTGGTTTACTTTTTCAGTGTTTTCGGTCATTCACAAATTATCCACCTGGAGGCGCTGGTGGCTTTGGCTCACTCTTGAAGCAAAAGGATTTCGGCAGGAAGCTGAATAACATGGCTGGGACAAGAGCTTTATCAGAGATGGATAATAAAGTTATCTCCCCTTGGGGTCCCACACTCCCTCCGGCTGCCAAACCCAAACTCACAGCATTTGGCCCCACCTGCACCTCGTCTGCGCCTACCCAGGAGCATGGCAGACCCCAGGCCCATAGCCCTCTGCCCCAGCTCTAGGCCTGAGAATAGGAGGAGAGGATTGTGCTGAGGGAGGACCAGGGCCATCTGGTACTCCGTCCTCACTAGCTTCTCCCCAGGCGCAGCCCCACCCAGGGCAACAGGACCCCTACCAGGCCCTTCTTCACCTCTTCCAACTCCAGAAATCCTTCTTGTCCTTCTCCATCTTTGCTCTGAAGCCTGGGACCCAGACAGGTGTGGGGTGGCCAGGACCTCACAGGCCACTCACAGGTTCGTGGGGGACGCTCAGGCCTCCCTCCTCCTTGGAGCTCCCACCCCCCCCCCACTTCATCTCTATCTCCCTGTAGTCACCTATTTCTGGGCCTGAGCCCCCTGAGCCCTCAGGCTCTCAAGAGCAGGCCCTGAACATCCCCGGGGCAGGCAAGGAGGCCTCCATGCGGTAAATGAACCAGATCAGGATCCCCTTGTGTGGAGGGGGTGTGACCACTCAGACAAGACCCCAGGACAGGACCTGAGTGGGGGCAGGTGTGGTAGCTGTGGTTGGGCTCTATATCCTGGGCATCATCCGCATGCAATGACCTTAGCATTTGACTTTCTGCTCACCAGACTTCAAGAAGCTGACCAAGAACCCAGAGAGGCAAGGTCCTCATTTGCACAGATGGACACACCTGTGGGGGTGATCAGCCCAGGTGAGTTGCTGAAGGTGGTGGAAGACCTTAAGCTGCAAACCCAAAACTATTCCATGGGAGAGCACCTGGGTTCGCCCAGCAAGCCCTTTCCCACTCTGCTGGGTGTGGGCGTGCCCGACTGGGGGGGCGGGGGTCATTGAGTCATTTAGTGCTATGTGGACATGGCATTAACTCAGGTGGACTCCCAAGGTGAGAAAGTTACTCTTCAAGTCTCTTTCCAGCCTTCTGATTGTTGTGGGTGCTGTCAAGTTGACTCAGAGTCATAGAGACCCCATGTGTTACACAGTAGAACCGCCCTAGAGGGGTTTCTAGGCAGTAATCTCTACGGAAGGAGCCCTAGTGGAGCAGTGGTTAAGCTATTGGCTGCTAACTGAAAGGTCGGCAGTTTGAACTCACCAGGAAGATAGATGTTTGCTGTTTGCTCCCATAGATTACAGCCTTGGAAACCATACAGGGCAGTTCTACTCTGTCCTGTATGGTTGCTATGAGTTGGAATTGATTCTATGGCAATAGGATTGGTTTTGGTTTTGGAATCTTTATCCAAGCAGATCACCAGGTCTTTCTCTGCAGGGCCACTGGGTGGGTTCGAACCTCCAACCTTTTGATTAGCAGCTGAATGCTTAACCGTTGTGCTCCCAGGGCCTTCTGATTGGGTGGGGAAGCAAGCCTCAGCTCAGTGTGGGGGCACCTTGACCACCTCCATAACACCACCGAGCACCCTGTCCATCTCACTCAAGCCGGTGCTCAGATCTCTGACTGCAACAGTGCGCGCTAGAATTTAGTGACATTATTTCCGTTGTGCTTATCTTCATGGCTACTTTCTATTTTCAAACAGTGATACTTGTTTTCTACTTGTGGTGATGTAAGTTTCCTTTTTAAGGAAAAAAGCGATTCAATTTAAGAACAAATGCTAAAGACATAGCTGTGGAGGTGGTATCTGATGGAGCAAACCTCAGGAAACACCTGGGAATGGCTGGAGCTTGGGAAAGGAGGACAAGCTCCTCTGGGCCTCCCAGCCACCTCTTAGGTGCCCAGCACTGGGGCATCGACTCTTTGCACAGATGATGGAGCTGAGGCCCTGAGTGGGGAAAGGCCTGGGAGACAAAGCCCCTTGACCAGGACTGGGGATCTACCAGTACCCCCTACACCCACATATGTCTGGTCCGGCCCCTTTACAACCTCTGCTGGCAGCTGGGGCCTCGGGGGCTGAGATGACAAAGCCCCCACGTGTCAGGGACCTGGATGCTGACCCAGACCTCCCTTGTCTTGGCTGCTTTTCAAGGCTGAACAGCAATTAGGTCTCCAAAAAAAACCAAAACCAAACCCGCTGCTGTTGAGTCGACTCTGACTCATAGTGACCCATTAGGACCGAGTAGAACTGCCCCATAGAGTTTTCAAGGAGCTCCTGGCAGATTCAAACTGCCGACCCCTTGTTTAGCAGCGGTAGCACTTGGCCACTACGCCACCAGGGCTTCCAGGTCTCCAAAGCACTCTACAATTGGCCTAGCCTCACTCTTCTCAGCACAGACCTGCACCAAGTCCCCTGCATGGACGAGGGAGCCAAGACCCATGCGGAAGCAGAGACACAGGTCATGTGACATGCCCAAGGCACACAGCTAGTGGGTGGGTGGAGGGGCTGGAACTTGAACCCAGATCCACCTAATGCCAGAACCTGTGTACTTTGTTTTGCTCCCAACTCCCAGCTGTGTCAAGGCTCTGAATCCTGGAGGCTGACTCCTCAGAGACCCAACTGTGATGCTCCTTGTTGGGGCTCAGCCAGAACCACAGAAAGTCCATCAGCCAGGTATGGGGGTGACTCACACCCTCCCCAGGCCTCACTTGCAGCATCTGTGAGATGAGGTATTGGTGGCGCAGTGGTTAAGTGCTCGGCTGCTAACCAAAATGTTAGCAGTTTGAACCCATGCAGTAGCTCTGTAGGAGAAAAGACCTGACAATTGGCTTCTGTAAAGATTCAAAAAAAAAAAAAAAAAAAAAAAATCCGCTGCTGTCGAGCTGATCTCGACTCACAGCAACCCTATAGGACAGAGTAGAGCTGCCCCATAGGGCTTCCAAGGGGCCACTGGAGAGTTTGAACTGCTGACCTTTTGGTTTGCAGCCATAGCACTTCACCACCAGAAATAAATAAATAAAACAGTTGACATTGAGTAGATTCGGGCTCATAGTGACCCTACAAGACAGGGTAGAACTGCCCCATAGGGTTTCCAAGGAGCGCCTGGTGGATTCGAACTGCTAACCTTTTGGTTAGCACCCAAATGCTAAACCACTGTGCCACCAGGACCTAGGACTCCCCGTAAAGATTACAGGTTAGAAAACCCTATGGGGCAGTTCTACTCTGTAACACCTGGAGTCGCCATGAATCAGAATTGACTCAACAGCATCCAAAAACAACAACAACCACCTTGTCCTGTCTCCAGTATCCAGGCTGCTGAGTGGGGTCAAAGCCATAGTAGATAAGGCAAAACTAAAGCCTGGCCTGCCTGCCTAGCCCCTACCACAGCTTCCCTCCTCTCCCTGACATTGGGTCTCATCTGTCTCCATCCTCCCCACTCAGCACCTGGCACACAGTAGGCTGCCTGTTGTCCTACAAAACTGGAATCTGTGGATGATCAGGTATTGAAAACGTTAGTTGAATTAGAAAGCCCTAAGTAACGAATAATCATTCAGTGGTAGAATTCTCACCTTCCATGCAGGAGACCCAGGTTTGATTCCCGGCCAGTGCACCTCATTCACAGTTTTTCACAACGGGCTTATCGCAACGGTCTGACCTGCAACCCATCATGGGGATGACACAGCCTTTCATTCCATTGTACATGAGATCACCATGAGTCAGGGCCGACTTGACAGCAGCTAGCAATAAAGAGTAATAAATGACACACACATGCCTTACACAGTTTGCTTTAACTTTTGTAAGTGGATGTCCCCTCGTTAATCTGTTGATGACCACCCCAGACCTTCTCTGGGAGGTGGGAGCCACTGCCTGGGATCTACAAGGTGCTTCTTACCTAACCTACGCCCCTACAGAAGCATCTACAGCTTCCAGTTTCGGCTCCCCAAAGCGGACCTAGAACCTTCCCTGCTCAAGAAGAAGTCTGAGAGCCCTTCCAGACTTTGTGATTTCCCCCAACATCCACCAGTCATCACTCACCTATTTCACAGATTTTTTTTAAAGCAATTTGCTTCTAACAAGCTTTTCCAGGGTGTTCAGGCTTATTTTCACAGAAACTGCCTCCCTGCCCCCGGGTTTCAGCAGCTTACATAACTAGTTTAATTACACCAGGGGTTACAAGAGCAAGGACTCAAAGGGCACAAACCGGTTGGGGGACAAACATCCTGGGTCGTGGGAAGCATGTAACTCAAGTGGGGGGCAGCCCAAGAGAATTGGCAGGCACCTGGCTCCCTGTGGGCGTGGAGGGACCGGGTGCCAGCTAGGGAGCATATCCTGCCTCTGTTTTGTGTTGGCTGCAGGGATCCTGGGAGCCTCCACGCAGAATTAGAACAGCACCATCCCTGCAGTTCCCAGGGCCTGTGCAAAGCCAGGTGCCCCCTGGTGGCTCCCCTTCCAGGGTCCTCCAGAACAGAGCGAGCCCTCCAGCGCCCTCCCTCCTCACACCAGAACATTCACCACCCAAAGTTAGGCCCCCTCACTCTGGTCTTCCTACTAATCCCACATCTAATTACCAAAAACTGTTGGGAATTGATGAAGTGCCCCATTACCAATGCTCACAATGCCCTGTTCTTTATCATCGTATCAAGGTTGGGGCTAGGGTGAAGCAAGAGAGATAGTCATCTTGGGTGCAAAAATGAAAAGGGTGCCAGAAATCAGTAACCAAGACAAACAACCCGACTAAAAATAGGCAAAGGATTTGAATAGACATTTCTCCAAAGACGCACAAATGGCCAAGAACATCACTCAACAGCATTAGTCATCAGGGAAATGACCCAAAACCACAAGAGAGCCTATTTTTCACCTACTAGAATGTCTATAATAAAAAAGCAAGATAATAAGCCTTGGAGAGGATGTAGAGAAATTGGGGTCCTCCCTACGCTGGGAATGTAAAGTGATGCAGCCCCTTTGGAAAACAGTTTGGTGTTTCCTCAAAAAGTTAAACATAGAACTAACGAGTGACCCAGTAATTCCACTCCTGGAAATACACCCAAGAGAAATGAAAATATATGTCAGCATAGAAACAAGTACAAGAATGTTTACAGGAGCATATTCATAATAGCAAAAAAGTGGAAATAACCCAAATATCCATCTACTGATGAATGGGTACGCACAATGTGGTCTGTCAATACGATGGAATATTACCCGGTCAGATCTTTTTTTTTTTTTTAACATTTTATTGTGGTTTGGGTGAAAATTTACAGAGCAAATTAGTTTCCCGTTCAACAATCTATACACATTAGTTGTCATTCCCTCAATGTGACAGCACTCTATCCACTTCCTCTTTGAGTTCCCTGTTTCTCTTCGCGAATCTTTCCTGCCCCTTCCTGTCTTCTTGTCTTCTGAACCTTGTTTTTGGGCAAATGCTGCCCTTGTGGTGTGGTCTGGTTGATCGTTCTGAGTAGTACATTCCTCACAGGTATTATTGTTCACTTTATAGGTCTCTTTATTATTTAGCTGAAAGGTGATCTCCAGGAGAGGATTCAGTTCCAGGTTTGAAGGGTGTCTGAGGGCCGTAGTCTTGGGGGTCCCACCAACCTCTATCAGACCAGTAAGTTTTGTCTTCTTTAAGCATTTTTTGAATTTTGTTCTACATTTTTCTCCCAGTCAGTACAGGACCTTCTACCATGATCCTGATCAAAATGGTTGGTAATGGTAGCCAGGCGCACTTAGTTCTTCTGGTCTCAGGCTAATGGAGGCTATGATTCGTGTGGTCCATTAGTCCTTTGGATGAATTGTTTCCTTGAGACTTTGATTTTCTTCACCCTTCTTTGCGCTGGACAGGAAGAGACTAATAGTTGTATTTTAGATTTCTGCTCACAGCTTTTAAGATCCCAGTCACTACTCACCAAGACTGGATGTAGAACATTGTCTTTATGGACTACGTTGTGCCAGTTGACCTAGATGTCCCCTGAGACTATGGTCCTAAGCCCTCAAGACCCAGTCAGATCTTGGTTTCTAACGCCATTCTCCAATAAAAGGAACCAGGGCTCCTTGGAGAAAATTCTGAAACTAGGGCAGGAAATATATAATATGAGCCTGGAGCATCCTATAGTGCCAGAAACTAAGGAAATGTTAAAAAAAAAAAAATGATAGAGACATGTCAAAGGGACACAGGAGCCAATTGAACGAGCCCTCAATGGCCAAAACTGGAACAATTTGAGCAACAAAATAAAGTAGTACTTATCGGATTATAACCCAAAATATAAAACAAATATTCATGAGTCCATACTGATATAACAAATGATTGAATCCATAAATAAATGGGGAGGAGAGACAAATATCCCATGCAGAAAAATTCTAAATAGCTTCTGGAGATACTCCACCCTGAAGGACGTGGAGTATAGCAACCCCACTCCTGAGGTGTAGACTGTGCATAGGGACTTTTTTGGAAGGAAGAATAACTACAGTAGAGAAACCTGACAGGCTACCTCAGCGAGGTGATCAAGGTCAAAATCAACGGTGATAAGTCATGTTGATAACATATCCTGCAAATGACACTTCACCTCTGTGGTCTCCTGCCCCAAAGCCTACAACTCAAGTCTAAAACAAACAAAAAAACCCAAACCCATTGCCATGGAGTCCATTCTGACTTCATAGTAGGGCAGAGGAGAACTGCTCCATGGGGTTTCCCAGGGGTCTCTATGAGTCAGAATCAACTCAATGGCATTTTTTTTTTTTTTTAAATCTTTACCGAAGTAGACTGTCACGTCTTCCTCCCAAGGGGCGACTGCCGACCTTTCAGTTAGCAGGCAAGCGCTTAACCTCTGACCCACCAGGGCTCCTGTAACCCATGTCTAATCATGAGAAAACCATCACACAAATCCTGCTTGAGGGACATTTTATAAAATCTCTGTAGAGTTGGAAAGTCAATTACTGGTCGCTAGGGGCTACGGGGAGCCCTGGTGGCCCAGTGGTTAAGAGCTTGGCTGCTAATCGAAAGGTTGGCAGTTTGAACCCCCAGCTGCTCCTTGGAAACCTATGGGGCAGTTCTACTCAGACCTATTGGGTTGAGTTGGAATTGACTGGATGACAATGGGTTTGGCTTTTTTGGTTTAGGGGGCAGGGGAATGGGGAATGACTGACAATGGGTACAGGGTTTCTTTCTGACATGATGAAAAAGTTCTAAAATTAGATTGCACAACAATTTGTGTTGGTTGCAAAAAAGGCATCCTATAGGCCAGCAGTAGTGTTGGGAGCAGACTCCTGGGCTCCAGGATCCACAGATCCCTCCCTCCCCCTCCCCCCTCCCCCATCTCTGGTGTGTGGGGGAGACTTTTTTCCTCCACGTGTCTTCTAGAAACTCTGTCCATGCTCAGGAGTCCTCTCCACACTCACTCCTGCTGCCTTCTGTCTGTGTACCTCTACACCCTTCCCCTGGGGCAGTGAGTTCAGGGCAGACCCTGCCCAACAAGGAAACGGAAGGGGGAAATACAGGGGTAAACAGAGAAACCAGAGGGCAGACTAACTTCCCTGATCCTATCTCTCCACTTAGGCAAAGCACTGGAGCACCTGCCAGACACAAAGTGCAGCTCATCTGGGGTGTTTCCCTTCCTCCATCTGCATAGCATCACAGGGTGTTAGGTTCTCAAAGCCCCCTCCCATCCTCTCCCTTGCCCAAGGTCACACAGCAAGTCAGTGAAGGAGCCTTGTCTAGCTCTAGCACTGGAGTGGCAGCCAGCTCACTTCAGCTTCAACCCTGTGGTCACAGGTCTGCTGGCCCCTTCCGCTGGGGCCACCCCTGCCCTCACCTTGCCACAGCCTTGTGCTCCCAATGTTGTTGTTGTTAGGTGCTGTTGAGTCGGTATTTCAAATACCAGTAGGGTCACCCATGGTGGACAGGTTTCAGCAGAGCTTCCAGACTAAGAAAAACTAGGAAGGACCTGGTGGTCTAATTCTGAAAAATCGGCCAATGAAAATCTTACGAACAGCAGTGGAGCGTTGTTTGAGATAGTGCTGGAAGATGGCCCCCTCAGGTTGGAAGGCACTCAAAATGTGACTGTCGAAGAGCTGCCTCCTCAGAATAGACTTGACCTTAATGGTGTGGACGGAGCCAAGCTTTCAGGACCTTCATTTGCTGATGTGGCATGTCTCAAAATGAGAAGAAACAGCTGCAAGCGTCCATTAGCAATCGAAACGTGGAATATGTGAAGTATTAATCTAGGAAAATTGGAAATTGTGCTCCCAATGTGAGTTAACGAGTCAAATTCCCAGTTGACCCTGCCTCCCTCACCACAGTGATTGGCTAAGAAGTGGTCACCTGACCAAAACTGAACCAATTGAAAAGCTCCAGCCCTTTGGTAGCACTGATTGGTCCAATGATGGGCACATGACAAAACAGACCAATCAGACCCCTTCCCTAGGATTTTTCCACCTGAGACCAGCTCAGCCATAGGGACTGAGCCTAAAATTTGCCAGCACCCGTATGCAAAGTCATCCAATGGGACAGGAATAATGAAGCTAACTGGCAGAGAGAGGCAAAGAGGCAGAGAGATGGCACCCTGGCTCTGCTCATCCCCAGCCTCCCTGAGCTGCCTCTCCTTTGACTGTTAAGCTACCTGAAGGGACTTCAGGGAAATTCCTTCTCTGTCAGTTAGTTTCAATTAGTGTTCTGTCCTAGATGGGAAGTATCGCATCGCTTGAAGAACATGGGCTCTGGAGCTAGCTTCCTCAGTTTGCATCACTCCACTCATACCAGCTATGACGTCAGGCATGCTACTGAACATCTCAGTGCCTCAGTTTCCCCAGATATAATTCACATTGGGTTATTGTGGGGATTAAATTAGTTATATCAGCACCTGGCACACAGGAAGCTCTTGATAAACTCCAGCTCTTCAAACAGGAACATTCTGCCTCCTATACGTTCTGCGACTCCTGGTGTCTCCTCCAAGTGGTGCCCCGTCTGCCAGTCTGTCCATCAGAGTAGCCTGGTTATGGTTTGCTTCTTTCTTGCTGGAGTCTGGACATTGATTTTCTGGAGCCTGGAGAGATGGGCACTGCACCTGGCCAGCTGCAGCTTAGTGACCAAGACAGTGTTAGTCAGCCCTGGTCTCACTGGCCTACTCAGGTGCCATGTCTTCAGGTGAGTTGTGGCAAGATGGCTGAAGGCCCAAGTCCCTCCTTCTCCAGCAGGTAAGCTAGGCCCCAGGGTGGGTCACAGACCAGAGCCAGTGATAGACACCATGAGATAGACACAGAGTTGTCCCTCCCCTCAGGGGCTGACTTTGTTTTGGGGTCCTGCTCACCACATACAGCACCTGGGACGTACTGGGGATGCAGAAAGTGGTCAGTAAGCGTGGAGACTGTCATGCCCAGGGGCCCAGCTCCTCTCCCCAAGGATAGCTCCATTCCAGGAGGCTGCTCCGTCCTTACACCAACAGCCATCGGCTAGGCCTGTCCCATCAGGGAGCAGCCCACCCAGACACCCTGAGCTGGGGGCTGGGAATATCCTGCCTTCCCACAACACCTGGACAGTGTCAAGAAGGGAAAAAGAAGCTGCTCACATGTGTGCCCATTGGCGGTTTGGCCATCTGACTAGAAAAGTTTAAAACAGTGCTCTCTCCTTGCCCAGGCAATTCCATGTCTAGCAAAGATGTACATACAACGGTGGTCACCACAGTTTTGTTCAAAATGGTGAAAAATTAGCAAAGAACTAAATGCCCACTAGTGGGGCTTGGTTGAAATGAATGAGCATCCCTCCATATGATGGAACTCCAGGCCAACACCAGGATTTGGACCTGGAAAGAGGGTATGTTGTCATCTTTCAAAACAGTATGCCTGCACAAAACCCAGCCATGAAAAAAAAGATAAATAAAATGAAGACTTTTCATTCATCAAAACAGAATGTTAAAAATGGTGCTGGCATAACTGGATATCCATCTGCAAAAAAATGAAACAAGACCCATACCTCACACTATGCACAAAAACTTACTCAAAATGGATCAAAGACCTAAATATAAAATCTGAAATGATAAAGATCACGGAAGAAAAAATAGGGCCAACACTAGGAGCCCTACTACATGGCATAAACAGTATACAAAACATTACTAACAACGTACAAACACCATAAGAGAAACTAGATAACTGGGAGCTCCTAAAAATCAAACACCCATGCTCACCCAAAGACTTCACGAAAAGAGTGAAAAGACTACCTACAGACTGGGAAAAAGTTTTTAGCTATGACATTCCTGATTAGCATCTGATCTCTAGAATCTACACGATACTGCAAAAACTCAACTACAAAAAGACAAATAACCCAATTAAAAAAATGGGCAAAGGATGTGAATAGGCACTGCACTAAGGAAGACATTCAGGTAGCTAACAGATACATGAGGAAATGCTCACAATCATTAGCCATTAAAGAAACGCAAATCAAAACTACCATGAGATTCCATCTCACTCCAACAAGGCTGGCATTAATCCAAAAAACACAAAATAAGAAATATTGGAGAGGTTGTGGAGAGACTGGAACACTTATAGACTGCTAGTGGGAATGTAAAATGGTACAACCACTTTGGAAATCGATTTGGTGCTTGTCTAAAAAACTAGAAATAGAATTACCATATGATCCAGCAATCCCACTCCTTGGAATATATCCTAGAGAAATAAGAGCCTTTACACGAACAGATATATGCACACCCATGTTCATTGCAGCACTGTTTACAATAGCAAAAAGATGGAAGCAACCAAGGTGCCCATCAATGGATGAATGGATAAATAAATTATGGTATGTTCACACAATGGAATACTATGCATCGATAAAGAACAATGATGAATCTGTGAAACATTTCATAACATGGAGGAATCTGGAAGGCATTATGCTGAGTGAAATTAGTCAGTTGCAAAAGGACAAATATTGTATGAGATCAAAGAACTCAAAAAATAGTTTAAACAGAGAAGAAAACATTCTTTGATGGTTACAACGGTGAGGAGGAAGGGAGGGAGAGGGGTGTTCACTAATTATAGATATGTTTTATTTTAGGTGAAGGAAAAGACAACACACAACTGGACTAAACCAAAAGCAAAGAAGTTTCCTGAATAAACTGAACACTTCGAAGGCGAGCGTAGCAGGGGCAGGGGTTTGGGAACCATGGTCTCAGGGGACATCTAAGTTGGTCTAAGTTAATTGGCGTAATAAAATCTATTAAGAAAATATTTTGCATTCCACTTTGGAGAGTGGCATCTGGGGCCATCTAAGATGCATCAATTGGTCTCAATCCACTTGGAGCAAAGGAGAATGAAGCGCACCAGTTATGGTAATTATGAGCCCAAGAGACAGAAGGGGCCACATAAACCAGAGACTACATCAGCCTGAGACCAGAAGAACTAGATGGTGCCCGGCTACAACTGATGACTGCCATGACAGGGAACACAGCAGAGAACCCCTGAGGGAGCAGGAGAGCAGTGGGATGCAGACCCCAAATTCCTGTAAAAAGACCAGACTTAATGGTCTGACTGAGGCTAGAAGGACCCTGGAGGTCATGGTCCTCAGACCTTCTGTTAGCCCAAGACAGGAACTGTTCCCAAAGCCAGCTCTTAAGACAGGGATTGAACTGGACTATAGGATAGAGAATGATGCTGGTGAAAAATGAGCTTCTTGGATCAAGTAGACACATGAGACTATGTAGGCATCTCCTGTCTGGAGGGGAGATGAGAGGGCAGAGGGGGTCAGAAGCTGGCCAAATGGACACAGAAAGAGAGAGTGGCGGGAAGGAGTGTGCTGTCTCATTAGGGGGAGAGCAACTAAGAGTGTATACCCGCCACTGCCATCGAGTCGATTCTGACTCATAGTGACCCTATAGGACAGAGTAGAACTGCCCCATAGAGTTTCCAAGGAGCGCCTGGCAGATTTGAACTGCCGACCTCTTGGTTAGCAGCCGTAGCACTTAACCACTACGCCACCAGGGTTTCCCTGGTATATATAACAAGGTGTATATAAATTTTTGTATGAGACACTGACTTGATTTGTAAACTTTCACTTCAAGCACAATAAAAATTAAAACAAAAAACAGAACTTTAAGAGGCTAGTTTCAAATGCTAGTTCTCTCGTTTACTGGCTGTCTTACTTCCCGAGTGCTGCTGTAACACAAATACCCCCAGTGTGTGGCTTTAAAGAACCTAAATAAATTTTCTCACAGTTGAGGAGGCTGGGAGTCTGAGTTCAGGGCACCAGCTCTAGGAGAAGACCCTGTCAGCTCTAGGGGAAGGTTCTTAAAGGCTCAGGGTTCCTCAGTTCCATGGGGACCCTCACGTGGTGCCTGTCTTCCCAGCTGTGCTTGCTGCTGTGTCTTATCTGCTCCTTATCACTCAGAAAGGATTAGATTTAGGACCCACCTTACAGTGATATGGCCTCACTAACATAACAAAGAAAACCCTATTCCCAAGTGGGATTACATCCACAGGTACAGGGGTTAAGATCCCAATAGATATTTTTGGGGGCGGGGGACACAATTCAACCCATAACACTGGGTGTGAAAACCTGGGTGAGCTATTTCAACCCTCTGTGCCTCAGTTTCTCATTTGTAAAGTGGGAGACCTTCAGGGGTTTGTTCCAGTTATGTATCACTGCCTAACAAGCCACTCTAAATCTGAGTGGTGTGAAACAACTGCAATTATTTCTTTTGCTCATGAATTTATTATTTGAACAGGGCTTGTGGGGGCGGGGTGACTCATCTTTGCTCCACACGTGTCAGTGTGGAGGATCAACTGGGACGATCTACTTCCGATGTGGCTTACTTACATGGCTGGCGAGTTGGTGCTGGCCGTGGGCTGGGAGCTGTGCTGAGGTGAGGATCAAGGCTTGTCCACATGGGCCTCTTTATTGGCTGCTTGGGCTTCCTCACAGCATGGTGGCTGGGTTTCAAGAGCAAGCATCTCAACTGGAAGCCATCAGTTTCTTAGTGGCTGGGTCCCCGAAATAGCAGAGCATCCTTTCTGCTGTGTTCTATTGGTCAAGTAGTTACAGAATCCAGGTTCAAGGGGAGGGGATACAGACCCCATCTCTCAATGGGAGGAGTGGCAAAGAATTTACAGGTGTGGTTTAGAATTGCCATAGGGTTGCTGTAAGGATTAAATGCAATTATAAATAAATAAGCAGGTAGGTAGATAGATAGGTAGCTGCCTTCATGTTGACTCAGACTCATGGTGGCCTTATGTACAACAGAATAAAACGTTGCCTGATTCTCTTTCATCCTCATGATTGCCAGCATGTCCGAGTCCATCGCTGCAGCTATTGTGCCAATCCATCTCACCGAGGGTCTCCTTCACCCTTACTGACCCTTTACTTCACCAGACATGATGACTTTCTCAAGCAATTGGTACCTCCCGATGTATCCAAAGAAACCCTGGTGGCATAGCAGCTAAGTGCTACGACTGCTAACCAAAAGGTCGGCAGTTCAAATCCACCAAGAGCTCCTTGCAAACTCTACAGGGCAATTCTGCTCTGTCCTATAGGGTCACTATGAGTCGGAATCAACTCAACAGCAATGGGTTTGGTTTTCTGGTCGGACAATGCTCTGTTGTGACGTATAAGGTTTACATTGGCTAATTTTTGGAAGTAGATCACAAGGCCTTTCTTCCCAGTCTGTTTTAGCCTGGAAGTTCTGCTGAAACCTGCCTAGCATGGGTGACCCTGCTGATAACTGAAATACCAGTGGCAGAGCTTGCAACATGCAAGCCACCACAGTACGACAAACTAACAGACAGGTGGTGGAAATCACATATAGACAGTCTCAAGGGGTCATCCACCGATCATTTATTAAATACAAAGAGGGAAAGTACCTTCACAAGGAGAAGCCTGGCAGCTGTGGCTTAGCAGTGATCGAAGAGAACATCGTAGTCGTGGGACAAACCAACATCATTTGTATCCTGAGGTGAAGCCCTGAGAAGGACACATACCGCCTCTGAGGTCTTCCTGCCAGAAGTGCACAAGCAACTCCAACCAAAAGGAAACATCAGACAAACCCAGACAGAGAGGCAGCCTGCAAAATGATGGGCCTGGAGTGTGGAAGGCTGTCACCATCAGCAGGACAAAACGGGGCTGGGCGGGGGCTATTTTAGGTCACAGAAGCCTGAAGAGGCAAGATGACCAAGGGGACAGCTTGATCTGGATCAGATCTTGAGTCAGGGCAAATAATAGCCATAAAGAACATGATTGGAGCAATTAGGGAGCCTTACACGTGGACCACGTATTTTAGTAACGTCAAATTCCTTATTTTGATCCTGATACTGTGGTTGGGTAAAGGGCCTCGTTCTTAGGAGACATGAGCGGAAGTATTCAGACGGAAGTGCCACGTGTCTGCAGCTAACTCTCAAGTAGTTCAACAAATTAATAAGGTTTTTTAGATAGATAGACAAGGGGGCGGTGAAGAGATGGCCAGATGTTCCCAATGGAGGGGATCTGAGTTTTGAAAATAAAAAGTTCAGAAAAAATTAAAAATTTTAAAAAAGCAACAAAATAATGAAAAAAGTTAATGAAAATTTAACAAAAGATATGAAAAGTATTTAACACAGTACCTGGCACGTGAGTCTTTCTAGAAAATGACTTAATATCAATTTTTAAATCAATTCCACACTGTATATAGAGTTTTATAGCTGCTTGTTTTCACTTAACACTGTACCCTGAGATTTCTGGGCAACAGCAATAAGTATTTTTTAAAATATCACTTAAATGGTTGTCTAAAAGTCTATCGTATATAATCCATCTCCTATTATTTGCTCTGTAGGCTGTTTCTGGTTTTCACTAATATAAAAAACAGTTCTGTGAAGGTTTTGTCCCTCAATTATTGTCTGAGCTTCTCTCTTTTCCTGAATAATAATAGTGTCTACTTCACAGGGCTTGAATTCAGTTCTCTCAGCTTAAGAAACACCAAGCTTGTTCTTCCATTTTGGTTTTCCATTTCCAGCTCTTTGCACATGTCATTATAACACTTTACTTTGTCTTCTCAAGCTGCCCTTTGAAATATTCTGTTCAGTTCTTTTACTTCATCAATTCTTCCTTTTCCTTCAGCTGCTTGACATTTGAGAGCAAGTTTCAGAGTCTCCCCTGGCATCCATCTTGGTCTTTTCTTTCTTTCCTGTCTTTTCAATGACCTCTTGCTTTCTTCATGGATGATGTCCTTGATGTCATTCCACAACTCGTCTGGTCTTCGGTCACTAGTGTTCAATGCATCAAATCTATTCTTCAGATGGTCTCTAAATTCAGGTGGGATGTACTCAAGGTCATATTTTGGCTCTCGTGGACTTGCTCTGATTTTCTTCAGTTTCAGCTTGAACTTGCATACGAGCAATAGATGGTCTGTTCTACAGTCGGCCCCTGGCCTTGTTCTGGCTGATGATATTGAGCTTTTCCATCATCTCTTTCCACAGGTGTAGTCAGTTTGATTTCTGTGTGTTCCATCTGGAGAGGTCCATGTGTATTGTTGCCGTTTATGTTGGTGAAAGAAGGTATTTGCAATGAAGAAGTCGTTAGTCTTGCAAAATTCTGCAAAGGACCTCTTTAAAGTGTTGAAGAGCAAAGAAGTCACCCTGAAGACTAAGGTGCGCCTGACCCAAACCATGGTATTTTCAGTCGCATCATATGCATGTGAAAGCTGGACAATGAATAAGGAAGACCGAAGAAGAATTGATGCCTTTGCATTGTGGTGTTGGTGAAGAATATTGAATATACCATGGACTGCCAGAAGAACGAACAAATCTGTCTTGGAAGAAGCACAACCAGGATGCTCCTTAGAAGCAAGGATGGTGAGACTGTGTCTTACAGACTTTGGACATGTTGTCAGGAGGGATCAGTCTCTGGAGAAGGACATCATGCTTGGTAAAGTACAGAGTCAGCGGAAAAGAGGAAGACCCTCAATGAGGTGGACTGACACAGTGGCTGCAACAATGGGCTCAAGCATAACAACGATTGTAAGGATGGCACAGGACCAGGCAGTGTTTCGTTCTGTTGTGTGTAGGCTCGCTGTGAGTCGGAACCGACTGGACGGCACCCAACACCAACGACAACTTCCCAGGTAATTACGAGGATTAAATGAGATGGTAAATTTAAAACACTTAAAGAATCCCAAGTGTTTGCTATTATTGTATCGGTTATCTACTGCTGCATAACTTATTATGCCAGAACCTTGTGACTTAAAACAACAAAAAGTTCTCCCCTCACAGGCTCTGTGGGTCAGGAATTTGGGTGCAGGCTTGACTGCATGGTTCTGGCTCCGAGTTCCTCACGAGGCCGCTGTCACCTGAGGCCTGACTGGGCTGGAGGATCCGTCTCCCCAGGGGCTCACTCAACACCTAGCGAGTCAGTTGCTGGCTGGAGGCTGGCGGCCTCAGCTCCTTCCCACAGGGCTGCCTGAGTGTCCTCACAACACGCTTCCCCCAAAGCGCTGAGCCGAGAGAGAGAGGGAGAGAGAGAGGGAGAGAGAAGGAGAGACAGGGAGAGAGAAGGAGAGAGAGGGAGGGAGGGAGGGAGAGAGAGAGAGAGGCCACAACGCCTTTTCTGACCCAGTCTCGAAGGTACACACTGCCTTTTCCATCAGGCCCTATTCATTAGAAAGGAGTCTCTAAGTACAGTCTACACTCAAGCAGTGTTAAAGGGTCAAAGAAGCTGTTCACTTATTTTAAAACTACCAGTTATTATCAGTATAGCTATCATTCCTTAGACCTGATTTCCGGGGGGAAGTTATGGAGGGTACCATATTTTTATGAAAATAACATATGCATTATATGTATTTTTGCCAACCATGCAAAACCTCGGCCCATCATTCTCCTAAGCATGTTATGTGCACTACATGTGTGGACATGCTATTTATGTGGGCGCATTATTTGCAAAAAATACGGTAGGTTCTGCCCTTTCCTAGGGCCTTAGGCACAGAAGCCAGGTCTGTGCCTGTTGATTCCCCACCGTGCAGTACGTGAGAGTGCTTGTCTCCCCACAGCTTTGCCAACACCGGGTGTTCTCATTTTGGGCTGTGCTCCTGGGCTGCCATGTCTTGGCCCTTGCTGGGTCTGGCATGCCCTTCCCAGCCCTGACTTTTGCCATCCTCACCAATCTCCCTGCTTCCGTCCTCATCCCCCTTAGTCTGTTCTTCAGGTGGCAGCCAGAGTGATCACGTTAAAACCTAAGTCAGATCAGTCACTCCTCTGCTGGAAACCCTCCTGTGGCTCCCAGCTTGCTCAGGAGAGGCCACGGTGGTCCTCTCCATGCCCACAAGGCCCTATTACAGTCTGGCCCCTGCTACCTCGATGATCTCATTTCTTCCCTCGTTCTTCTCATTCTTTGCTGCTCATTAAAGAAGCTGAGCATTCCCCTGCCCCAGGACCTTTGTACCCACTGTTTTCACTGACTGGAATGCTCCTCCTCCAGTTATCCACAGGGCTAGCTCCCTCACCTCCTTCAGATCTCTGCACCAATGTCACCAACTCAGGAAGGCCTCCCTGGTCCCCTGTAGAAAATAGCAACCCCCACCTCCACTGTATCCCCCAACCCTTCTCTGCTGTTACCATTCCACCTGACTTCACACGTTCGTTTTTTATTGTTGTTTATTCTATTTTCCTCTACTAGAATGTCAGCTTTTTATTTATTTATTTTTTGTGAACATATACACACCCATTTCAACAATTTCTACATGTACAATTCAGGGACATTGGTTACATTCTTCAAGTTGTATTGTCATTCTCACTATCCTTTTCCAAATTACTCCACCACCATTATCTTCAACTCACTGCCCCTAAGCTTCCCACCCAGCCTTCTGAGTTGCCATCGTCAGTTTGAGCACATGTAGGTACCAGAATGTCAGCTTCATAGGGCAAGGGTGTTTGTCTTGCTCACCGCTCTACCCCCAGCACCTAGAACGGTATCTGGCATATGGCGGGTGCTCAGTAAAGGCATGCAGATGAATGAGTGAATCTGGTGAAGACAGCTCAAATGTTACCTCTTTGTAAGGTCTCCCTTGATTTTGCCCACAAGTGAAGGGCCTGCAGTCTCCTCTGGTTCCCCCTACGCTTTCAGCTCGGCATTTGTGTCTCCGGGGACTGAGTCGTGTTTGTCTCTGATTCCCGCGAGCCCTGAGCCTAGCCTTTGGCGCGCCGTTGGCCCTCTGGTAATGGTGCTTCATGGTCTAATTTCCATCTGTCCATAGAGCTGGCTTTATAAAGCAGATTTGCATCTCAGCTAATCCTCACCACAGCCTTTTGAGATGGGTATGATACATCTCCAATTTACAGATGAGGAAACTGAGGCCAGGAGAGGGATGGTCATTGGCTCAGATCAGACAGGTGCTTGGGCACAGCAAAGCTGAGAATCCCAGTTTCCTGCTTCCCAGGAGCAAAGCATGTGAGAATGATAGACCCTAGGGAAGCTCAGGAGGGTCTTAGAAACCAGCTGGACCCAGGGTTGCAAAAGGGAGCCCTGGTGGCGCAGTGGTTGAGTACTTGGCTGCTAACTGAAAGGTTGGCGGTCCAAACCCACCAGCCACTCCACAGGAGAAAGATGTGGCAGTCAGCTTCCGTAAAGATTACAACCTTGGAAACCCTATGGGGCAGTTCTACTCTGTCCTATAGGGTTGCTATGAGTCAAAATTGACTTGCCTAAAATGGGTTTTAGGGGTTGTAAACCGAGAGCCTGCAGGGCCTGCAGAGGGTGAGACCAGGCATGCAGAGGGTGGGCAGCCAGCTGGGCAGCAAACTCTGGAAGGCTTGCCTGTCTGCTGAGAGGCAGCTGGGTGCTGGTATAGAAAGAGTCTGGGATTTGTCACAGAAGCCAGAAACCCTAACTTGACAACTGATTCAAATGAAACTAAAAAACAAACAAGGAGCAGTCAGAAAAGATTCCTCCATGGGCTGGATGCCACTTTTTTGCTAGCAGTTTGCAACCTTTGCTCTATCTAGATTCTAGGCCAACCTGCCATTTTATAGTCAAGGAAACTAAAGCCCAGAGAGGGGAGTGGTTCCCCCGAGATCACACAGCAAGTCTGTGGAGAGCCAAGATTCGACCCTTAACTCCCTGCTCCCAGCCCAGTGCTCTCTCATGTGCCATGAAAATCTCTGGCCGCGGGGGGCGGGGCAGGATTTGCGGGGGAATGTCCCCCACCCCACATCCACTTCCATCAATCCCTGCCTTGCAGCCCAGGCCAGCAAGGAAGAGGAAAACCTGCAGACCATTCCGGATGCTAGATTCCAGGGGTGAGCTGTTGTGGCCAGAGCTGAGTTTCAGAAGCAAACAGACCTTGATTCAAACTCTGGCTCTGACCCTTGCCAGCTGTGTGACCTTGAACAAGGCTCTTCCCTCTCTGAGCCGGGGCCATCCTCGGTAAGCTGGAAAGGAGATGTCTGGGGTAAGGGAGGACTTGCCACAACTGGAAAGCCTTCCCCAGGGGCCCTGGTCAGATTCAACTTGCTCCCTAGGTTATGCACTGTCCTGGCTGGGACTGTGCTTCTAAAACCTGCCTACAAGTCCCAATGCGGTTACCACGGAGTACACACGAGGTACCAACTCCTGTTTCGTCAAACTCCGCTCTGCTTCCAGGGAGATTCAGGGCCGCCTTGGTGTCACTGTAGCACTTTGCCTGCCAAAGCGCTGCTCTGACTGAGCAGGCGCCTATGACTCTGTGATTAATGGTTCAGTCCCCGGCTCGGGCAAGTGATCCCAGCCCCTTCTTCATCTTTTTCCCCCGCAACATGCTCCCTCTTCAAAATGAAAATGTCTGAGGGGATTAATACATTCCCAAAACCAAACCCATTGTGGTGGAGTTGATTCCAAATCATAGTGACCCATAGGACAGAGTCGAGCTGCCCCAGAGGATTTCCAAGGCTGTGATCTTTACGGAAGCAGACATTTTTCTCCCTCAGAGCAGCAGCTGGGTTTGAACCGCTGATCTTTTGGTTAGCAGTCGATCACTTAACCACTGCACTACCAGGGTTCCTTCATTAATACGTTAACTCCTGACAAATCATTGCACTGGCTGCTTGGAGGCCCAGCTGGGGTGCGGGCTGCAGTGGGGAAGGGTGGGCTGGCTGGTTCTGGGTGCACCCCCAGGAGGTAGAAGTCATTCCCATCCCACCCAAAGCCCTGAGGTCTAGCAGGTTCCCTCAACCCCATAGCCAGAGGGAGTTTTCTAAAACTGCCTGCCTAGTTTAAGCCCTTCTCCCAGGGCTGTCAGCTACCCCCTGGAGAGCAGCTCATCCTGGCATTCAAGGCCCCACTGACTTGACCCGCTTCCTCTACTCGGTGACATGAAGCCTCATCTGATAACATCTGCCACACTTGTTTTCATTTACCATTTCTGCGTGAAAGAAGTATTCGATGTTTGAGATTCAGATTGAACTGACCATCCTCTAGTTCTGTCCAAACACCCCCAGACATCATGAAGTTTTACGTAAGTATATTCCGTGCAATATTTGGGATATACTTATGCTAAAAAATTACATTCATCATTTAGCTGACATTCAAATTTAACTGAGTGTCCTGTATTTTGATTTGCTAAATCTGGCAACCCTAGGCCCTACACAGGTGGCCTGGGGCGGGGCGGGGGGGGGGGGGTGCTGCCAGGGGTGGGATAGCCTCAACCTGAGTACAGAAACTCTGCCCTGCAGTTGGCCTGAAAGCCCTCTCTCCCAACCTCCTCTCCAGCCTCCTCTCCAGCCCATGGCTGCTGAATCCCTTCTCTGAGCCTCAGTTTCTTCTATACAATAGAACTAACGGCTTCTCTGTCCACCCACCTCTCAGCCTCTCCCAGGGATCAAACACCTGAGCAGGTCAGGGACTCTCAACCAACAAAGTAGAAGGCAAATGGACTTGTGGGAAGCGTCTGTTCTTTGGCTCATAGCAGGACCTTGAGGGATTAGGACGAGGGTCTCCCCTCGCTTTCCACCACTCTAAGCAGCTTACAAACCAGTTAAACTACCTAGATAGTCGCTGTTTCAGGCAAAGACCATTAATAGGTGCTGCAACCATTGGATGAAAGTTTGCTAGGGATCACGACATTCACAGTTTCAGAGTCAAAGATACTTGACAATAGGGAGATCTGGTAGGTACCCCCTTAGCCAGGCCAGCCTCACCAACGGTGGGGCATCTTGATTTCATCCTGTCTCCAAACCAAAAGATACTAGGGACCTCCTTTGCCGTCACATAGCCAGTCAAAAGCCAACACCAGTGTGTGGCCAGGCCTGGCATGGGGGTCACCTTCTAGGGAAGCTTCCAGATGTAACCAGGGGTGAAGCCTCCTTCTGTGTTTTATACATTGAAATTGTGTCAGTGGGTTGAGGTGTAATGCAGACAGGATTTATTATAGTAAGAGCAAAATGCTTCAATATTTTCTGTTGTGAATGACATTAATTTTATGTACAGAAACAATTATGAAGAATGTTCCAACAGATAAATAGGGAAACAGGCGGACAGTTAATATGATCTTAAAAGAGGCTGTAATAGCATGATAACTTTAGGAAGGAAATGATTTCCTTCTTGAGTCTACAAATGTATAAAATAATTTAAATGATACAAGGCAGAATGAGAGATGAATTCCACTCAAATTCGAACTTTGTAGGATTGTTTGTGGAGCTAGCTAGCATCAGTACCCATAACCTAAATAAACTTTATATATGATATTTAAGTTTTATTTATTTAATGCCATTGAAGCTATGCGTTTTTCGAGGAAAAGTCCTGTGTGGGAATTCTTCACAGCTCATAAGAATGCATTAAAAGAGGAAAGCTAACTTAAATCCCACTGCCGTCGCGTCGATTCCGACTCACACCGACCCTATAGGACAGAGTAGAACTGCCCCATAGGGTGTCCAGGAAGCCTGAACTACAGACCTCTTGGTTAGCAGCCTAGCTCTTTAACGAGTAACCACTGGGGTTTCCGAAGCTAACTTAGTCACCTCCAAATTTCACAAGGAGAAGAAAGGCCCAGATGACAATTCACACCCATGATCATCATCTTGGACCCAGGAGCAATAAAGAAAGCGAAGAAAATAAGGTATGGGAGGAAACGAGGAGGCTTAGAGTGATTTTCTGCCTCCGTTTCCCCCATGGAAAGTGTCGAGAATCGCAAATGGGTGAGTGGTCTACGAAGACCTTAGCAACGGAGAAGTTACTGGTTGTACCTTCTAGGTCAGGCTTTCCGATTTGATTATTTCCTTCGTAACATTAAAATTGTAATCATTAAAGCCGAAATAATTCGTAAGTGACCTGAGAAGATGTCAGATTTATCCTTGTATTCTACCATAGTAGGTCCCTCCCTCCATGCTGCCCCAGAGGCCCCTTTTTTAAAGCCAACAGGCCACTCCCCCACCTGCCTAAGTCCTCCAGGACTCCCCCCAAAAACCTGCTGCCATTGAGTCAATTCCAACAGAGCGGACTGGGCTCCATAGGGGTTTCAAGGGCTGATTTTTTGGAAATAGATCACCAGGCCTTTCTTCTGAGGCCCTTCTGGGTGGACTCCAACCTTAGTTAGCAGCTGAGCACATTAACCTCTTGCACCTCCAGATCCGCCTCCTCTCCCCAAATTCCCAGTTCCTTCCACCCATGTTCCTGGTGTACTTCACCCTGATCCCACGTTACACCTCCATGCCCCTAGCTCTGGCCACGTCAGCCCTTCTAGCCTTGCTGGCCCTGTCTATGCAGCTAATTTCCACTTCTAGGTCCATGCGGTTCCCTCTGCCCGGTTCCCTCTGCCAGATGGCCTTTTTCCCCTTATCTGCTGTGCCCACATCACACTGCAGGAACACAGAGCCCAGTACCAGAAGCTCCAAGACCCTTCCAGGGGGCAAGGCCTGAGAGTGACCCTGGGCCCAGCATGGCCTACACAGAGAAGGTGGTCTACACAGAAGAGTTGCCCGCTGTCTCTGGAATTCACTCATTCAACAAGTATTTATTGAGTGCCTACTACGTGCCAAGCATTCTGTGAGGGTCAGGGCATACAGGGGGCTTCAAAACAGACAAGGTGCTGCCCTCCCCGAACGGTCCACTGGGATGGGGTTGAGCTGGGAGCAGACCATCCTGAAAGAACACCTCGGGCAGTGGGGTGGGGAGAGAAGAGGGGGCGTTTGGAGAGGGGGGTCAGGGCAGGCCTTGCCGGGGACAGGTTTGACCTGAGACCTCAACACTAAGCAAGAGCAGACTCTGAGACGGCTGGGGCTAGTTTTCCAGAGAGAGGGAACGGCATGGGCCAAGGCCGTGAGGTAGGACCAAGCTGAGCAGCTTCAGGACAACGTGAGGCAGCGGCTCGGTGGCGCAGTCTGGGGTCAGGCCGCGGTGGAGCTTCCGGGTTTCCCTTCAGCTCCCTCTGAGGGGGCGCCATCTTCTGCCTTTTATGGGGGCAGACGAGGCCCAGAGAAGGCCGGCGTCGCCGCAAGGCCACACAGCCCAGGCGCACGCTGCCGCGCGCTGGCACCCAGTCCAGGCGCGCCGGCCACCGCCGCGGGCCCCGCAGTGCGGTGATACCCGCCCGCAGAGGCCGGGCGCTAGCGGCGGGGACCCACCGCCCCGCCGCCCCGGCTCCCTCCACGCCCTCGGTCCCGCCCTCCGCGGCCTGACGCGCCGGGCGGCGGGCGGAGCCAGGGCGGCGGCGGCGGCGGCGGCGGCGGGGCGGCCAGAGCGGCGGAGCGAAGCGGCGCGGCCACCATGGGGGCCCGGCTGAGCACGGTAGGGGGGCTGGGGCGGCCGGCGCCAGGCCCTCGGCTCGGGCGGCGCCCCTGCGACACGGCCGCGAGAGGCGGGCCACCGGGCGGGGACGGGCCGGGCGGCCTGCGGGCCCGGGGCTCGGGACCCCCGCCCGTCTGCCCGCCCGCCCGCCGGGCCGCGCCCAGGGCCGCGGGGACCGTGACTCACGCCCGGGCGGCTGCCCTGCTCGGCCGAAGGCGGCGGGGGGCCGGCACCGGGGGCGGGACCGCGCGACCGCCGTCTCCCTCCCCGCCACGGGCCGAGGCGTGAGTGTGACCGCACGTCTGTGTCAGTGTGCGAGGGGGTTTGTGTGTGAGCCTATATGGTGTGGCTGAATGTGGCAGAGTGCAGGAGGATGAAGACCAAACCCCAAACCAAACCCCTCGCCTTTCAGTTGATGCCACTCCCAGCGACCCTACAGCAGGGGCTCCCAAGGCTGTGAACCTTCGCAGCAGCAGACTGCTACCCTTTCTCCCGCAGAGCCCTGGGAGTTGCCAACCGCAGACCTTTTGGTGCGCAGCCGAGTGCTTTAACCACTGCGCCAGCAGGGCTCCTTTCACACCCACTAAACCCAAAAAACCCAAACCCACTGCTGTCCAGTGGATTCTGACTCATAGCGATTCTATGGGACAGAGTAGAACTGCCCCATAGGGTTTCCAGTACTGGAATCTTCACAGGGAAGAACGTCACGCTTGGCAAAGCAGCGGGTCCACGGACACTAGAAGGACCCTCATCGAGAGGGATTGACACAGTGGCTGCGGCAGTGGGCTCAAGCATGACAACGATTGTGAGGATGGTGCAGAACCAGGCGGTGTTTGGTTCTGTGGTACACAGGGTTGCTATGAGTCGGAACCGACTGGATGGCACCTCACAACAACAGTCTTTGCAGAAGGAGACCGCCACGCCTTTCTCCCCCGGAGTGGCTGCTGAGTTTGAACTACCAACCTTTCGGTTTGCAGCCGAGTGCTTAACCCGTGCTCCACCAGGGCCCCTGACAGGAGGACAGTGAGTGTGTATTGTGAGTGTACATGGTGTGAGACTGAATATGTGATTAGATATATGTGAGAGTGTATGCATGTGAGTGTGAGTTTATATGTGGCTGTGTGTGAATGTGAGTTTGTGTGAATGTGTGAGTACAAGAGAGTGAGTGTATCTGTGTGTGAGAGTGAGTTTATGTGAGTGTATAGTGTGTGTGAATCGTGCGGCTATGTGAGTGTTCATATGAGTGAAGAGAGGTGTGTATGAATGTGAACATGAGTGCATATGTGTGTGAGTGTAAGAGGGTGAGTGTGTGTGTGAGTATGAATACGTGAGAGTGAGTTTGTGTGTGAGAATGAGTGTGTATTGTGTGTGTGCGTGAGTGTGAATGAGGGTGTATGTATGTGAAGGTGTGCAGTAGTGAATTGTGTGGTACGTGTTAGCAGGAGTGTGTGAGTGTGAGTGAATGTGAGTGTGGCATCGTCTGTGAGATGTAAATAGGTGTGAGTGTGAATGTGCATGTGAGAGTGAGTACAAATTCATGTTTGAATGAATGCGTGTGAGTGTGGGTGTACATGTGTGTGAGTGTGATAGCATATGAGAGTGTGATTGTGCGTGTGAGGGTATGAGTGTGTGATGTTGCTGGATCAGAAGGTTTGTGCAGTCCCTTAGCAACAACAACGTCAACAGTGGTAATCCTCAGCAGTTCTAAGTTAGGCTCTGGCTCTCCTGTTAACCCAATGACGTTGTTAATGTAACCAGCCTGCAAGGCCAGCGCTGTTAGCCCCACTTTACAGATGAAGAAATGAGACTCGGGCTTGGCCAAAGTCCCACAGTGCTACATGAGGGAGCCACACTCTGTGGGGCTCCAAAGTCCACCCTCACCGCTGTCACTTCTGGCAGGCCTCCTTCGCTCCACCCCCAGGCTACCTCCTCCCTACAGTTTTTTAAAAGCAGGAGTGGTGAAGAGGCCCCGGGCTTGTGTAGAGACGGTAACTACAGAGGACAAACACTCTCACGCGTAGACACTATTGTCCAAGCTACTTGAAGTGAAGTGAATAGGCCCTGCGGTGCCTTGGCCTGCGTGTGGGAGGGGCTGGCACCTTGGAGGATTAGGCCCAGATCTGCCTCTGCCTCCACCCCAGGCGCCTGGGACTTGGAGGGACTATTGCCTCCTCCCTCTGGCTCTATGAGGCTCCTCTTTGTGGCCTGGGCCTTTGCTGGTGAAAGTGTGGCCCAGCCCAGGACTCTGGGGCACATTCAGGTCAAGAGGCAGCCTTGCCCAGGGCGAACCTGTGGGCATTGCCTCAGCCTTGGTAACAGCTGACAGTACACCCCAGAAATCCCCATGGGTCACCCCTTCTGCCTTCATTGTTCAGACACCCCCTGGGCTCTGAGGCCCGCCCTGACTCCCCTCTGTGCTCTTTTCCTGGGGTGCTTCTCACCTTCCATCAGGTGCTGGCTGGATTTGTCCATGCGTCCCTTCCACCTGGCACACAGTAAGCGCTCCATACATTTTTGTTGAACAAACAAGCAGCTCCCTTGCCTGCCAGCACCTTGTTTGGGAGCCAGGAGACCTGTGCCAACTCCCGCCCCTCTATCCAAGGGGTGGGCACAGGCTGCCCCCTAGGCTCCTTTTGGACCCTGTTGGGATCCCCCTTGGCCCAAGAGGGTCTTCTTTTCTGCTTAAAACACCCATAGCAGGCCCCAGCCAGACCTCCTGTCCCGGGGCTCCACGCGGTCTACAGGAGGCCGCTGGGTGCCTGGTGGGCGGATGTCTTATCTGGGACGTGCAGGCTAGGAGGGGGCCACCTCCCAGACTCAGGGGGGCCCTGCAGAGGGGTTGGCACTTCAGTCATCCAGCTACCTGGTGGAGACCTTTGGGGCTTGGTCTGCAGTCCTGGAGTGTGGTCCCTGCCACCAGGCAGTGAAGGTTCCTGGGGGCCAGCCCAGTGTGAGTGCTCGGTGGGGCCCTGCTGGGCTGCCACCACAGGTAGAGTTTAAGGAGGCTTTCCCATGGACCCCCAGCCCCCAGGGAAGCAGGGCCATGTCTCTCCAGCCAGCCAGCCAGCTCGCTCCAGGGCAGACAGACCAGGCTGCTGCCGTCCGCCTGCCTCTCTTCCTGGGTCCCCTCCCTACCTACACAGTCCTGTGCCAGGACCCCCCGGCCCCGCTGCAGAGCCTCCTCCACTTCCTGAGAAGGGGACCAGAGGGAGCTGGACACTCAGATCCTGGTGGTGGGGCGGCTGGCTGGCCGCAGGCAGGTAAGCAAGTGGGCCGACTGGTTTGTCCAAGCCCCAGAGCAGGGAGCTGGCACCTGCGGAGGGCCAGGCCTGCAAGGTAGGGGGCCTGGCAGGTCCCTCTGCCCACCCCCAGACCTGGCCTGGGCAAGGTGGACACAAAGACCCCAGCAGAGAATTCCAGGGGGTGAGCAGCAGGGCAGGGCACCCCGTAGCGGGGAGGTCAGGGCTGCCTAACCCCTCAGCTATGGTGGATGAGCTGGGGGCTTCCTGGAGGTGTCTTGGTACCCTCTCCCCGTCCTGTGTTATCAGAGGCAGGTGGTGGGTTCCCTGGTGAGGCAGAGCACTGGCCTTGGGGGGCACCAGGTCAGGGCCTGGGAGGCAGGTGGCTGGGGTGACCTGCCTGAGACTGTGTGTATCCTTGTGTCCATGAGCACAGCACAGCTGAGGAAGAACAGGGCAGGGCCTTGGCCTCAGCCATCTGCCTCCTGTTTACTCTGCCCAGTGCGGGTGGGGGTAGGGTGGTGACGTGGACCGGGTGGGGGCAGGGGGAAGAGCCTGTTCCACCCCCATGTCAGTGGGAGCAGAACACACCCACCCTTGCGAGTGTGGTAAGACCTCCCAACTTTCTGTGGCACGGACCCTTTCCTCGGCCGGTGGCCGTCTCCCACATTGGTTTGAGCTATGTTGCCCATCTTCGGCAGGGGCTCTGGCATGTGAGTGCCCCCTGGGGTTTGTGGACTGAGTGACCTAATGACAGTGCTGGTCTTTGTTCACAGCTGCCTCCTAGATGTGACTTTTTACTATAAAAAGTCCACCCCTACCCTTATGGTGGCCAGAGGGTGTCCCTGGCACAAAGAGGCCCTGTGATACCATGGCTCAGAGCATGGACCCAAGCCAGACACTGGGGTTCAAATCCCAGCCCTTGGGCCAGGCCTGTCACCCAAGCCTTGGTTTCCTTACCTGAAATTGGGGTGGTAATAGCACCTGCCTCCCACGTTTGAGGGTTAATGAGATAATAGGAACAAGGCACAGGATGCTGGGGGCTTGAGGGGTGTTAGCCAGGGTGGTTACCGTGGCTGTGCCTGCTCCGTGTAGCCACCTGCGTGGATGTGGGGGCTAGGAGGAAGGCAGCCGACATTGTCAACTGCCCCCACGCATGGCTCCTCTCAGCATGCTTAACGGGTGGGGAATGGAGCCAGGCAGCTAGGGCCTAGTTCCCCTTCCAAGGCCTGGGCTCTTTGGAGGTTGGTGGGCTTTAAGACAAACAGGATGGGCCATGCCCCACTCTCACTCGGGAAGGGTCTGGGCTCTTGTCCTGGTTCCTGAAACTTCCAGACAAAATAAAAAGTCAGAGAGAGATGGGAGGGAGAATGGGGAACGGGGCTTGTTGTCCCTTCACAGATTCCTTCCACAAATACTGAATGCCTCCTGCTCCGAGTGCTGGGGACACGGTGGTGACAAGACAGTCCCAGCTCTCCTGGGGCATCCGCTCCGGGGTTTGTCATTATGTATTGACTGTGAACCCTCGTGGGGAGCAGGCCACACCGGCCAAGCCTAGGACCTGCATCCAGGGTGCAGGATGCTGGCACCCAGGTTTGGCGGGAAGTCTGCGTGAGGGCTGAGGCCAGCTTTGAGCTGTGGACACAGGAATGTCTTTTTCATGCCAGCACACACCACAGGCCTGCAGTTGGGGGGTTGGGGCAGGGGAGAGATGCGGGGTGAAAGCTGGGAACGGAGCCCCAACTCCACTTTGGGTCTCCCTGAGCCTGTTACCTGTTCTGTCACTTGTGGAACGTGGTTGGTTATTCCTGCCCCGCAGCAGCGGGAGGTTCTGGGAAAATGCAGGGCAGGTGGCAGCAGCTGTGGAGCGAGCTGCCTGCTGAGGGGTCTCACGAGGGGTCTTATGTTGTCAAACTTGGTTATGCGCTTAAAAGGCCGTGCTGGGGGAAAACAAAGCTCTAGTGAGCGCCAAATGATTGTCATTTAAGTTCATTTCCAGGGCTCCAAACAATGGTAATTTCTTACAGATGTAACTTCTCTCAACTTGTTCCCTAAATGATATTCTCCATGGATATAGTTTCGCTGATTGATATGGGAGGGGCTGGGAGCTGAGTGATCATCAGTGACACCCCAACCCCAGGAGCTTACAGAGGGGACCAGGCCCTGTGAAAGTCTAGAGAAGTTCTGGTTAGCTGGGGAGGGGGCAGTCAGAGAAAGCTTCACAGAGAAAGTGACATTTGAGGTGGGCTCTGAAGGATAACTAGGAGCTTACTGGTTGGATGAGAGCAGAGAAAGAGTACTCGAGGTAGAAAAACTAACACCAAACGAACCTATTGCCATCAAGTCGATTCCGATTCATAGTAACCCCAGAAGACAGGGTAGAATTGCCCCGTAGGGCTTCCAAGGCTGTAATCTTTACAGGAATAGTCTGCCACATCTTTCCTCCTGCAGAGCAGCTGGGGGGTTTGAACCACCGACCTTTTGGTTAGCAGCCTAGCGCTTAACCACTGTGCCACCAGGGCTCCATTCAGGGTAGAAGGGAGAGTATACTGTATGTGAAGGCCTAAGGTGAGAAGGGCATGGTGTTAAGGGAGCAGAGAGCCGAGAGTGGCCTTGAGTGTGGGCAGTGGGGAGCCATGGTGGGTGTTTGAGGAGGGGATGGAGCTGCCGTTTGGCTTGAGCAGCTGGGGCTGGAAGCAGGTGCTCAGGCCTCGCTGCACGAGGTGGGATATCAGACTGTGGTGGAGCGATGGGGTTTGGGCTGCATGACTGGGGCACAGAGGGGGCACTTGTCCTGGGTAGGTTGGATGGGCCTGGAGTCGAACGTTGACCCCACTCCTTGGGCAACTCAGCCCCTCCGAGCCTGGGCATCTGCCCTGAGATGCAGTTATAACAGTGTCACGTGGTGCCGAGAGTGTGGTGTTCTGAGGTTGACCTTTCTGGGTGAGTCTCAGGCAAGTTACTTACCTCCCGGACCTCAGTTTCCTTATCTGTAACTCTGCCTAGAGTTGATGTGAGGTAACTTGTGTCCCGTCCCTAGAGCAGGGCTGGTGTTCGGTGACGTTGGTGTTTCGCTCTGTGCATGGCCTTTCTCGGCCTTATCTGCTTTCTTCCCCCCCCATCCTAGAACAGGGCGTCCTCATGGTGCACTTGAGGAGGGCGGGGCCCAGGGGGTGAAGCGACTCTCCTAAGGTCCCGAACCCAGGTCTCTGAGTGTGCAGCTGCCAACCAGGGCCCTATACGGGGCGCAGAGTGGGTGGGACGCCTGCGTGGTGCCCAGGGCGTAATAGGTGCTGGGCCAGTGGGTGGTGGCAGAGACCCAGGCTGTGTGGCCTTGGGCTGTGGGTGGAGGCTGGGCCAGAACCCTCTGGCCTTCCCTTTAGACCCATGTCACATACCAAGGGCCCCGCAGGGTGAGGTCTTGGCTGCTCCCAGGTGAAGGCACTGCCAGGGGAGAGGCACTTTGTTCTGAGCCCAACAAAGGCTGTGTCACCGCCGGCAGGCTGGAAGCTGCCTGGCCTGTTTGGGGCCAGGGGCCATGCCAGACCAGTGTGGGATCGTAGCCACCTCTGCCCTTTACGTGGATATTCTGTCCCCTAGGTGGTCTTGGCCCTGACAGTGGCAGGACAAACTCCTTTGGGTGGGAGCCACACTTCTGGGTTATAGACCCTCTGCGACCTGGCCCCCCATCTCATCTCATCTCCCAGGGAATGTAGACGAGCAGAGGTCCTCACCTTCCTTCTGCAGACAGGACACTGAGGCCCAGAGATCCCAGGGCTGGCTGGGACATTAGGCCCCTCAGTTGTTTTTTTTCACATCCCACCTGCACGGGGCTTTGCAGGGGCTTCTAGGCACTGACAGGGTGCCCCTGTGTGCCCGGTCGGTCCTGGGCCTCACGGGGGCTGCAGGCAGGGAGGGATTGGAACTCCCTGCTGGAGTTCACAGGTTGGGGGAGGCAGAGACACAGCCAGGGTCCTGAGGCCTCAGCCAGAGCACCCTCTCCAGGTTGAAGGGTGGGTAGGGAGACCCAGCAGGGCTTCCAGGATGGGGGAGCAGTAGGGCTGGGTCTTGAGAGGTGGGGAGCATCTCACCCCACCCTGAATAGAGCTGGGCCCCTTCAGGTCAGTGCTCTGCAGAATCCATCACCACAAGACGCCCACAAAAGATGCAGAGAGGCTTCCATGCAGGCAAGGAGCTTGGCTCTAAGCTTGCTGGCAGCCAAGGTGAAAAAGGGAATTTGTAGGGTTATGATAAAAAGAAAACACACACAAGGGCACTTGTAGAGACAACCAAACTCAGGGAGGCACCCAGGGAGGCCGAGTGAATGAGGCGGGAAGCAATTTTCTCTACAACAGTGTGGGACATGAACTTCTCATGTCAATCTCACGCTCTTTGAACACCAGTTTGGGCTTCCCCTGACAGCCACTTTTTACTTTGAAATAATCACAAACTTACAGAAAAGTTTCAGGAACGTACAGGGAGTTCCTGGGTTCCCTTCACCCACACGTGCCAGTTGTTAACGTTTTGCCATGTTTGCTTTTTCAATCCCTGTATCGTATGTATATGTATGTATTATATCATATATTTTGTGTGTATGTGTATTCTTATTGTGTGTGTGTGTTTGAACCATCGGAGGGTGAGTTGTGGACACAATGCCTCTTTGCCCCTGAATACTTGAGTACCTGCCTCTTAAGAACAAGGGCATTCTCTTACGTAACCGCAGTTATCAAATCAGGAAGTGACACTGATACAACACTGTTACCTAGTCCACAGACCTTATTCCCATTTCATCAGTTGCCCCAGTATTGGCCTTTATACCTATTTTCTACCTATTCGCATCTCATCAATTGTCCCAATTTTGCCCTTTATACCTATTTCCCCCCACCCCCAGCCCAGAATCCAAGACTGCACATGGCATTCCCGCATTCCATTTGATCTCTTTGGCCTCCTTTATCTGGACTAGTTCCTTAGCCTTTTTTTTGTCGTTGTACTGATTTTGAGGAATGTCCCTCAGTTTCCCATGGCTGGAGTCAGGTTGGTGGGAGGACCACGGGGTGGCCTGTGTCCTCAGTGTATGGCGTTCGGGGACCGGGAGGACCACAGGGTGGCCTGTGTACTCAGTGTATGGCGTTGGGAGGGCGGGAGGGTCACAGGGTGGCCTGTGTCCTCAGTGTATGGCATTGGGAGGGCAAGAGGACCGCAGGGTGGCATGTGTCCTCAGTGTATGGCATCGGGAGGGCGGGAGGACCACGGGGTGGGGTGTGTCCTCAGTGTATGGTGTTGGGAGGGTGGGAGGACCATGAGGTGGCCTCTGTCCTCAGTGTATGGCATTGGGAGGGCGGGAGGACCATTTGGTGGTGGCCTTTGTCCTCAGCGTATGGCATTGGGAAGGTACGAGGACCACAGGGTGGCCTGCGCTCTCAGTGTATGGTGTTGGGAGGGCAGAGGACTGCAGGGTGGCCTGTGTCCTCAGTATATGGCCTTAGGAGGGCAGGAGGACCATTGGGTGGTAAGCTGTGCCCTCCTTGGGGCGTCACCCATCACAGCGATGCTCACTAGGTACAGTGGTGCCTGCCAGGTTCTCTCTTGTAGAGCGGCCAGCGCTGCCTTGAGGATATTCTTGGCTTCTTCCTGAGTCACACTTGGTCCAGTTTGGTGAGGCTGCCCAAGGGGTGGTCACTGCTGTACAGCAGATGCCCTGTGAGGGTGGCTGAGGGCCCTTTCAGTGCTGGGAGGGGAGTGGGCCTTTTTCGGGGGCCTGCTCAGAACCTGGGCTGGGCACCTCCCAGTCCTTGTTCCAGTCCTCAACCCCAGGGAGTATGGACTGTGATCCTCAAATCACAGATGGAGAAACTGAGCTCAGAGAAGCCTTGTGATTTGCACGGGGACAGAGGCAGTTGGGAAGGGCGGGCGTCCAGGTTTGTGTCTTTGTGAGGATATGCTTCCAGGTAAACCGTGAGCAGTGAGCTATCTGGCTGTGGTTTTCTCTGCCACCTCTTAGGGTCTTTGTGAGGCTGAGATGAGAGAGGGCTGTCAAGAAGCCCCTCAGAACCATGTAGATGAGACAGTACGGCCTGATGTTTAAGAACATGGTTTGGGAGGCAGGTGGACTCGGGTGTGAATCGCAGCTCTCCACCTGCCAGCTGTGTGGTCGTGGGTGAGTTGCTTCCTCTCTCTGAGCTCAGTTTCCTCATCTGTAAAGTGACAATGACGACAGTATCTACCTCCTAAGGTTGTCGTGATGTTTAATACCTGGCTGGTGCTCGGCAAGGTGCTGGCATCCAGGAGACTGCTGGCTGTGATGGTCCGAGCTTTGGGGGACCTTGTGGCTCACCTGGTTTAATCCACATTGAGGAGGGGAAGGACGTGCCCAGGGTCACACAGTCAGCGAGGAGCAGAGAGCTTCCCAAGGCCCAGCTCAGTGCCTCAGCTGTCATTCACGCCTGAAGACCAGAAGCACGGGGCTCAGGGATATAATCCAAGACCACACATCATTTGTGGAGAGTGGTTTGTTCCCATGGTAATGGGGTCATGGAAGAGAGCACCAACCCCAGAGATTTAGGGGACTGTGCCCAAAGACACTTTAGAGCCAGTTGGTCAGGGAAGGCGTCTCAGATGGTGGATTCTGAGTTGTGGTTATTTGTTTGTCTGTTAAACTAAACATAGCTAGGACTTGACATCACGTGTAGGACCAAGGATATGATTAAAGGAAAGAAGGTGGAAAGGAAGCGCAGATACCCAGTCTTCAACGTTATGTGCAGTTACCTGTGAACTTTACTCCGAGCTTCCTGGCAGCCAAAGTGAAAAGGGTTGCGTGCTCAGTTATGCAGCTTTCGTTGTTCCTTTTCCTTAGGGGAAGTGGAGCTTTTCCAAGCTGTCAGCCGTAAAAGAACTTTTTCTCATGAGGCTGAGCACTGGAGACTGAGGGATGTGGTCGGCTGTGTCTGCAGAAATACGCAGCGATGGGTTTCATGAAGCTGGGTTTTGTAACTGCCCTGGTGGGCACCAAAGTGGATGGTGGAGTTCCCTGGATGAGGGTGGCAGGCAGAGGGGACAGCCTGAGCTGGTGTGTTTGGAGGACGGGCAGTGGCGGAGGCCCGTCCCACCCTGACCTCACTGGGCCGTCCCTGTCATTTCAGTTGGGCCAGGTGGCGATCTCCCCAGTCTGGTTCCTCTACAGCCTGTTTATGAAGCTGTTCCAGCGCTCCACCCCGGCCATCACCCTAGAGAGCCCGGACATCAAATATCCGCTGCGGCTTGTCGACAAGGAGGTGAGCCCGGGGGTCCTGCAGGACTCAGGGGGTGGACCCTAAGGTACCTCCTTCTCCTTGTCAGCATCACAGTCCTTGGCACCTACTCTGAGCCTGGGGCATGTTTCCCCCGAGGCAGGCCGTCCAGTCTGCCCATTTTACAGATGGGGAGAGCCACCAGTGAGTGGCAGAGGTGGGATTTGAGCCCAGGTTTCTCTGAGCTACCCTTGCTGTCCCACAGAAGGTCAGAGTGGAAGGGACCTTCCCTGATTTGGGGGTCCCAGCCCCCGTTTAATAGCAGATCTGAGAGGAGTAGGGATGATTCAGGTCACACTGTGAGTCAGGGATAGAGACCAGCCTCAGGCCCAGGCCTCCTGGTACTTCCCATTAAGTTCTGTGAGGACAAGGGCTCTCCCTCCTTCTGTCCTCTGTCTGCTCCATACCTGGCGCCAGTGACCCATGGCTCCTGGAGCCCAGGCATCTTTGCTTCTGTACAGAGTCCCCGGTGGTCTCCGCTGCGTGGCTCCATCTGCCCCAGCCGGGAGGCTCACCCCAGCCTACCCTTCTCAAACCTCTGATGTGATTTAAAACCATCCTCTCGCCCCATTGCCCTGCCACCCAGTAAGGGCTGCTTCCCTCGGTCACTCTCCCTCATCAAAGCCCCTCACTCACTGTATTTCTGGCTGCCCTGAAGCTAATTCTGGAGGAATGTGGCAGGGGAAACTGAGTCATAGAGCAGAGAAAGTCACCGGCCCAAGGCTCTGGACCCTGGACTCCACCTGGGCCTGTGTCAGCATGCTTGGTCCATGCTCCCTGAGAGTTTCAGGGCTCCATGGTGCAGAGCTTGGGGCTTCCTCTGACCCCTGTAATTATACCAGGAGTCCACGGAGAAATTGAAAACAGAGAAGCAAAAAAAGATGAAAACCACCACCTCCCAGAGGAGGGCACACTTTGTCATTGTTTTATACATATGCCATATGCATGTGTAACACGTATTTTTTCTTAACAAATTGAAATCGTAGTGTTTTGAAACCTGGTTTCTAAAAACCCTTTTTCCTTGTTTTTTTTTTTAATTGCTGAGGTAATGTATGATCTATGCGTGCTTGCCATAAAAATCCTGTCTGTGAAGTGTGAAAGTTCCCTTCCCCCACCTTGCCATATCCCAGGCCCTGCACAGAGGGCTGGCGTGTACGTGCCAAACCCTTTTCTAGGCATCACATCCATACATACGTGATGTGTGGAGGTACCCCCCACAAAAAAACCCCAACCTGTTGTCAAGTGGATTCCAACTCACCGTAGCGCCACCTAACAGAGTAGAGCTGCCCCTTAGGGTTTTCTGGGCTGTAATCTTTATAGAAGCAGATTTGCAGCACCGCTGGGTGGGTTGGAACCACCACCCTTTAGGTTAGTAGCCAAACGCAAACTGTTTGTGACACCCAGGGACTTACAGAGGTGTGCGAATGTGTGTATAATTAGTTCCATTTTTGTAATTACCTGATTTTTTTTTTACCTAGCCATACAATCTGGGTACCTCTTTTTGTCTAACCTCAAAACTACTTCCTTATCTTTGATGACTCTCTAGTATTTCATCAAAGAAATCTCCTACAGCAGACCCTCCAGTCCCCTTTGACTGCGCACATGGGTCGTCCCAGAGTTTCCATGCTCCGTAGCAAATGTCCCAGTGTCTTCTTCCCCCACTCTGTTACAGTGTAGTGCTGGCCTTGCTGGGTCAGCCATTGGGCCTGCTTTTGAGATTTTTCCTGTGCTCTGCCAGGCTCTGGTCGCTGGAGAAGGACTTCATGCTTGGTAAAGTAGAGGGTCAGTGGAAAAGAGGAAAACCCTCAAGGAGATGGACTGACACGGTGGCTGCAACCGAGGGCTTAAGCGTAACAATGATTGTGAGGATGGTTCAGGCCCAGGTGGTGTTCTGTTCTGTTGTACACAGGTTGCTATGAGTTGGAGCCAACTCGACAGCGCCTGACAACAACATAGGGTCGCCATGAATCGGAACCGGCTGGGTGGTAGTAACGATAATTGCCAGGCTGCCCTCTAGAGGTTGTCCAGCTCAGCAATCACCAGTCTTTCCCTCGCTTCTGCTCTTCCTCCCAAAACTGCCTAGCTGTGGTATTCTGACCTTGAACCTCAGGACCAGTTGATAATCTGCTCCAGGGAGGACTTGGGCTCCCTTTACTAGAGAGCAAAGGCTTCCTGGAGGAGGCAACTTTTGGGCCTGGCGGCCCCAGCCACTGCAAAGCCTTTGTGCCTGTGTGTGCTGAGGAGTGGCCCAGGAGTCGTCATTTCTGACACGGGCCATGTCCTTTGCCTGTGTACTTCAGGACAGGAGCTTCTCTGTTCCTGAGGCTGCAGCTCTGTCCTCAAACATTTCCGAGGGTTAAAAAGTTCTTTCTTGACTGAGGTGAGCTGAGATTGGCATCTATGATGCCCTGTTCCCTTGGAGGAGTCTCTTGTTCCCCCTGAGTGATAACACCTCTGTCTACCTGTGGGCCTTGCCACGTCACCTTGCCTTGTGTGGGTGTGACCCTGTGCACACCAGCTGCCTGACTCCCACACAGCCCTTCCATTCCTACCCTCCTGGCTGCACCTGGTGCAGAGGGAGCCCTCAGAGACTCCTGGAGCCCTGGTCAGGGTGCCAGGCACCTACCTGGATTTTGTTCTCCTCTAACTGGAACTCGCCGTGTGAACTGGAGTGGCTCAGTCGCCTTCCCTGCCTCTTCTAAGACCACTTGCCGTGGACCCTGGGGCTTTAGTCTCTGCTGTGCCTCTGCACAGCCTGGCTCTTAGATGGCCCCCGTCCCACCCTGGAGTGGACATGACTGCCACCCTCCCATTATTGACCATGCCTGGGTGCCTGTCTAGTGCTGGGTGAAAGGCCTGGCTCGGGGTCAGCCCAGTGGCTTCCCAGACAATGGAGGTGGCGTGTTTCCTGCCTTGCCCAGCCAGCCTCCATCGTGCCCATCTGCTTTGCTAACTTCTAGACGCCCCCCCTTGAGGCCTGGGCTGGGAATGTGGGGCCTTGTGTCAACTCGGCCCCTGGTTTGCCAGTCCGACCCCGAGTCCTTTCTGCCACCCCAGGCCACTCCTAAGCTAATGGCAGAGGGACCTGACCAGGGCTCCTGGAGGCCCCAAGGGGTCCTATACCAAGGTGTGGCCCAGAGGGTGGGATTGGAAGGGCTATGTGGGAGACAGGCAGCTGGCATGCACATGGTCACACCCACATGTAGCAAGGCAACGTGGCTCTCAGATGGATTCCTCCCTCCTCCCCCTGCTGGAATTTTCTGGACTGTTTTGCAGCCCACCTCCTGGATTCGCTCCCTGCCTGACCACCCTGTTGGTGGCCTGGTCAGGTCACTGCCGTGCTCAGGGCTGCAACAGCAGGGGCCCCTGGTGCATGGCTGTCCTGTCTGTTGTCACACCGTGTGCAGGCATGTGCCTATATGTGGCGTCAGCATCCCTTCACGAGGACACTTGGGGGCACTGGGGAGGGGCGGGGGCTGAGGTCCGGTGGCCCCTCTGTCTGATGGCTTTGTGTCCTCCTTGCAGATCGTCAGCCATGACACCCGGCGGTTCCGCTTTGCCTTGCCGACGCCCCAGCACATCCTGGGTTTGCCTATCGGTGAGTCCTGCCTGATGCAGCCACACTGAGCCCACACCAGCAGCCAGTGCCAGGTCAGGGGCAGGAGAGCAGGGAAGGCTTCAAGGAGGAGGTGCTGCCTGGGCCTTTAAGAGTGGGCTTATCAGATGAGAGTGGGAAGGGCCCACACCCTTGGCAGGGGTACAGACACAGCAGGGACGTGGAGGCAGGAAACCGGGCCGTGGATGAGCTTCACCATGGGGGCAGAGCAGTGGGAGGCAGGCCAGGCCAGGCTTTGAATGCTGGACAGGGCTCTGGGCAGGAGGAGCCAGGGGAGATGGGTTGACCAGACCCAAGGGACTGTTGGCCCCGAGTCACCCTGCCCATCCTGCCGCAGGCCAGCACATCTACCTCTCGGCAAGAATCGATGGCAACCTGGTCGTCCGGCCCTACACACCCGTCTCCAGTGATGACGACAAGGGCTTCGTGGACCTCGTCATCAAGGTGAGGGCCACAACTGTGCGGGGGCTGGCGGGGGGCACGGGCACAGCAGAGGCCTCCCAGAGGCCCATGTCCCTCCTTCAGCCTAGCCTCCAAAGCACAGCCCTCCTGCTTGCCTGATTTCTTCATATTCAGCGAATTGTAGTTCATCAACAAACGCCTGACGGGCTGTGGGGGAGGCGTCTTGGCAGAGGGCAGAGGGCTGGGACTCGGGCTGGGCCTCTGGGAACAAGGACAGTCATTGACAGGGGAGGAAAGCAGAGGCCGGCCAGCATGTGCAGGGATGTGCAGCCTCCTCAGGGACAGTGCAGAGATCCTCCAGGGCTGGGAGACCGGCAAGACCCTACTTGCGCTCCAGGCCCAGCGCAGATGCCCCCTGATGCTGAGGGTGGTGGGGCAGGAGCTGCCGGCCCCGCTGGGCGGAATGTGCACCAGCCCCACCAGCGTGTGACGAGCCCTCGTGGCGTTGTCTGGGGACAGGGGGTAACGGGGCAATCTGGAGATCACCATGAGGGTGGGGGGCACTGGAATGCTATGGAGGAGAAAATGTAGCCTATAGAAGTGACAGACAGACAGAGGGACACAGAGCACCCGGCGAGGATCTAAAACATCATGCTGAGGTGAAAAAGTAAGAAGCAGAATGACAGCCATCCAGGCTACAGGTTCACGAAAATGAGAAATACAACCTTTACAGCAGAGTCCGCCTTCTCTGGGAACATGTCCGATGTGAGAACAGCCCAGGCCAGTGCAGGTGGGGAGCTGGAGCCCCTCGCCAGCCAAGGCCCCAGCATCCCGGGACCAGCCCTGTGGCCCTTGCTTCACTGCATGGCACAGGCCCCCGGAGCCCCTCTCTGGCCCTTCTTGGGTGGAGGGACAGAGGTAGAGACCCCCATTAGGCCGTTGGGCTAGAGGTCAGCGGGCTGAGCCAGGCAGGGCCGTGGAGGCCCCATTAAGGTTTGGGATTTTGCCCAAAAGCAAAGGGGAGGTGGCTAGGGTTAGAGGACGCGCTCACTCTGAGGTCACTCTGGCCGGATGTGAAGAAGGTGCTGGATTCAAGGAGGGAATGAAAAGCTCACAAATGCCCAGGCCCCTCCTGGCTCGAGGACCTCGGTGACACCCTTGGCCGCTGGATAGAGTTGAGGCTCTTGGCACGCGGGGGCTGGGACATGTGCTCTGTTGCCTCTCCCGCAACCCCTTGTCGCTACAGACACGTCCCCTGTGCCAGAGCCACAACATAGCCCTTCTTCCCGTGAGCCCTTGAGCCCCTTTAGGCCTCCTGGCCTTTGCATATACCATGCCTTCACCCGGCTGCCTCTCCCCCCTCTGCCCATCAGACTCCTTGCCCTTCAGGGCCTAGTGCAAATTCCCCCCCTCCACGCCCCGGAAGCCTTCCCCCGCCCTGGGTGGGGCGAGCTGCTCCCTCCTCTGCACGCAGTGGGCGATGGGCTGGGCCGTAGCACTTCCCTCTTCCCAAGGCAGTAATCCCAGGGGACACAGGAAGGAATTCCAGAGCTTCCTCGGAACAGCACAAAGGGGAAAGAACCAGAAATCCACTAGGAGGGGCATGGCTGACATACTTCCCAGAGCCTCCAATAGGAGGGGGTGGCCATGGGGACAATTCTTGGCGATTCTTTACACTTGAAGCCCTCCAGCCCATTGGCCTTATACACCAGGCTGATGTTTTGCGCTTTCCAAGGGGACATGAGGTGGAGGGTAGACTTGTGGGTGAACAGGACATGTGAAGGGGAAGTTTTTTTTTTTGTTTTTAAATGTACTTTAGGTGAAGGTTTACAGAACAAACTAGTTTCTCATCAAACAGTACACACACTGTTCTATGACACTGGTTAACAACCCCACGACATGTCAACACTCTCCCTTCTGAACCCTTGGTTCCTTATTACGGGCTTTCCTGTTCCCCCGTGCCTTCTAGTCCCTGCCCCAGGGCTGGTGTGCCCCTTTAGTCTTGTTTTGTTCCATGCGCCTGTTCAATCTTTGGCTGAAGGGTGAACTTCAGGAGTGACCTCAATCCTGAGCTGAAAGGGTGTCCGGGGGCCATACTCTCAGAGGTTTCTCCAGTCTCTGTCAGGCCAGCAAACCTGGTCTTTCTTTTTGAGTTAGAATTTTGTTCTACCTTTTTCTCCAGCTTTGTCCAGGACCCTCTATTGTGATCCCTGTCAGAGCAGTCAGTGGTGTTAGCCAGGCACCATCTCGTTGTACTAGACTCAGTCTGGTGGAGGCCATGGTAGATGTGGTCCATTAGTCCTTAGGACTAATCGTTCCGGGAAGGGGAAGTTTTGATGGGTAGATGGGCCCGAGGGAGAAGGCCTCTCACGGCCACAGAAGAACCCCATAAGAGAGCTCATCCCAGTGACCCTGATTGCCCCAAGGGGACAGAGGACTGAGAGTGTGTCTTGCAGGTTTACTTCAAAGACACCCATCCCAAGTTTCCTGCTGGAGGGAAGATGTCCCAGTACTTGGAAAACATGAATATTGGAGACACCATTGAGTTCCGGGGCCCGAACGGGCTGCTGGTCTACCAGGGCAAAGGTGATTTGGGTTGGAATCCCCCTGGGGCCCAAACAGGTGTTGTGAATTCTGGGAGTCCTGGGTTCAAGCCCTGGCTACTGCTGTGTAGATGGGTGACTCTTGTTGGGCAGGCCGTCTCCTCCCTGGGGCCTCAGTCTCCCCAGCTGCATGGGGCATAAGGTGACTGGCACAGGGGTTGCAGACTGGCTGTCCTACAGACCAGCTTTGGCTGACCCAGCCTCTGAAAACAAACAAGCAGAAAGATTGTGTTGGAAGGCCCAGTTCTTCAGAATGTCTGCTGTTCCCTACTGCTATATACAGCAAGGGGCTCTCACTTCACTCTGCCATTGGAGTTTGAGACCCTGGGCTGCAGCCCACCCAACCCAGCCTGGTGTCAAAGGGTGGTGTGCTGGGGCCCCCACCTGTTACCATCTCCCTCCTGCACCCTAACTGGCTGGGTTGTATCGGCCGCCTTGCCTCAGACCGTTGCAGTGGGGCAGGTTCTCCGACCCCTAAGCATGGCATGTTTGAGAGCTGGGCCTCACCCCTTCTCCCTCCCCAGGAAAGTTTGCTATCCGCCCAGACAAAAAGTCCAACCCCATCATCAAGACGGTGAAGTCTGTTGGCATGATTGCGGGAGGAACAGGTACATAAAACCCGCCATGCACTGAGCCCCTGGATGTCGCAGGTCATGGGTCAGGGTTGGGGCATGGGGTGGGGCACAGATTACAAGCCAGTCTGAGAGCTGCCAAGGTTGAGGCCAGGCGCTGTCACCCTGGCATTGCTCCCTGGGTGCCTGGCCCTGGGCCTGTGTACTCAGTGGGTGCTCACTCAGTGCACGGGGGCGGCTATCTTGCAGGCATCACCCCAATGCTGCAGGTCATCCGCGCCATCATGAAGGACCCGGATGACCACACTGTGTGCCACCTGCTCTTTGCCAATCAGGTCAGTGGGCGGACCCCATGGCAGCTAATGGCTTTACCCCAGAGGTGCCAAGGGCCTGGCACGGCGCCCTTCCGAGGCTCCACATGGCTGTGTTGAGGCACTCGGGGTACCAGGATGTGAGGGGCATTCTGGCCCAGGTGGACTCCACAGCGAGGGTGGGCTGGGGTCTCAGTCTCCGCGGAGCCTGGAGAGTATGACCAGCTCCGACTCACGGCAGCCCCGTGCGTGCAGAGGAGAACTGTGCTCCAGAGCGTTTTCAATGGCTGACTCTTCAAAAGCAGATCACCAGGCCTTTCTTCCCAGGTGCTTCTGGGTGGACTCGACCTCCAGCGTTTTAGTTAGCAGCCAAACGTGTTAACCGTTTGCACCACCCAGGGACTGCTGTTCTTGAACAGGGAGACTCAGTCTTCTAAGGAGGTCATTTCTTTCTAAACTAATAATTAAATTTCCAGTGAGATTATTTTCCCCTTTAATAAGACAAAATGATGCAAAACAAGCTAGAAGACCAAGTATATATGTACAGCCAGGAAAGTTCTGCAAGAGAAATAAGGGAGAACTTACCACACGAGATGTTCAAATATGTGAAAAAGTGACAGCGATGAAAACAGCATGGTCCTAGAGCCTCGCGTTAGAGCTGGGCCTACCAGACTGTATTTCTGGGAAACACGACGGAAAGTCTAGAATGCACTGGAACATGCTAGAACACGTGGCCATTTACATATATACTTAATTAAAATTAAATTTAAAATTCGCTTCCTTATTTGTATCAGGCACATTTTAAGTGCTCCGTAGCCATAGGTGCTACTGTATAAGAGCAGCCACAGAACATACCCATCAGCACCGGAAAGTCTGTTGAACAGGAGTGGCCTGGAAACAGACCCAAGTATCTACGAACGAGACTTAGCGTATGATACAGGTGGCTCCTCAGACCTCAAGAGAGAGGCTGGATGGGGGTTGTTGAGTTGGTTGCTATACATTTGGAAAAAACTAAGTAGATCCTATCCCTACCTTACCTTGAATAAAATAAAGTTTAGATAGATGAAACATTTACATGTGAAAAAGATGAAACTGTAAGTTGAAGGTTAACCAAAAACCAAACCCGTTGTCATCAACTCTTTTCCGACTCATAGTGACCCTGTAGGACAGAGTAAAACTGCCCCATAGGGTTTCCAAGGAGCGCCTGGTAGATTCGAACTGCTCACCTCTTGGTTTGCAGCCGTAGCACTTAACCACTATGCTGCCATAGGGTTTCCAAGCTGAAGGTTAGGGCTTATGATATATATCCTTAATACCCTTTCTAGTACTTGCAAAGTGAAAGTGGCTGATGAAATAGTTTGGGCTATCGTCCCTCCCAGTTTTGGATCAAAGTGGAGAAGTTGGTAAACCTTGGAAGCTAGGATATGTTCTCTTGTGAAATAATTCAGTCAGTTTGTCTTGATATTGGTAGGCAAATAGACATGAAATATTTATAGAAACAACATGTGTCCCAAGGGTATATTTGAATCTGTGAATGTATATTTCTATCAGAAATGCCTTCATTAAAAACAATGAAGCTATAAAGGAATAAGTGAGCATTTTTATAATGACTATTATTGAATGTCGGAATCGACTCGACGGCACTCGGTTTTTCTGGGATTATTGAATGAATGCATGAATGAGGATAGTTAGTCTAATTAAGACACAAAAGGAGAACCCATAGAGGAAAAGACTGATAAATTCAACCAGTTAAAAATTAAAAGCTTTTCGGGGGGACGGGGGGAACAAAAAACACTATAAATAAGGTGGAAAGATAAGTAACTGGGGAAAATTTATAATACATATTACCAATAAAAATTAACATCCTTAATGTAAAGCATTTTTACAAGTGAGAAAAGACATGAGTAGATTAATGAACACAAAAAGGTGTTCAACCTTTTAATAATTAAAAATGCAAATTAAAACATAAATGAGATTTACTGCCTATCGACCGGATTGGCAAAGATTGAACGAGCCATGTCCAGTGTCACAAAGATGTAGGAAGCTGGACACAGCCAGATGGGCTGCTGGGGGCATGAGGTGGTGTAACCTTTCTGGAGAATAACTCCACCACATGTATCGAACGTCGTAACAACATAGATTTTTCTGCCCCTGAAACTTCACTTCGTCAAATTTATCCCAAGGAATTGGTAGGGCAGTGAAGATGTCCAAAGAGGCATTGTTTATAAAGGAGGAAGTTTGAAACCATCTAAATGTCCTGCCTAGGGAATTGGTTAAAGGCTGGCCATTGGCCCAGAGGAGCTAGGCGGCTGGTCAGAAGGGTGTTGGAGCTCAGAAGCTGCTGACCCTCGATGGGGCTGGATGTGACCTTACTTGAGAGCAGCAGGTAGCAAGGTGATACCCATGGCCTGATCTCATTTTATTAAAAAAAAAGAAAATAATACATAGTTAATGGAAACAAAATGTCTGGAAGATACATGCCAAAATCGGGGCAGTCATGATCTTTGAGGGTTTTGGGTGATTTTTGTTCGATGTTTTCTGCATCTCTTACCTTGAGCTTGTCTGGTCTTCATGCTGTCAGGCAGGAGGGCCCTCAGCACCCCTTAGGAACCAGGCACTCAGACTGACCCCCCGCCTTGGCACTCAGAGCCTGTGCCTCCCCCTACTGTCCGTCTCACGTAGGAAGATTCTGAGGGCCAGGCCTCAAGGGGTTATGTGAGGAAGAGGGGACAGCGTGGGCAGTTCCAGTCCCTCCTGTGGCCAGGGCAGTGCCCAGCACACAGCAGGCGCTCAGGAAATATTGATCACTGTGGCTTTCAAAACTCCCTGCTGTTTTCCTGCCCGAAGCAACCTGTTGCCATCGGGGCTGCCTGGTCAGTCCTGTTGCTGAGTGTGTTAGGCGCTTCTGGTCATGTTTGGGTAGGCGCTGCTCCCACCCTGCAGAGGGAGAAGACTCATCTCCTTCTCTGCTTCCTGGGGAGGGTCTGCCCACTGTTCACCCAGCCCCAGGGGGCTTAGTAGCACTTTGTTAGTACATGACCCTTTCTGGTTGACAGAGCTTTTGGCCCCCAGTTTCATAACAGTCCCATGAAATCAGACACATTGCATACTGGCCCGAGGAGCCCTGTTTGCAGGTGACCTGCAAACACAGAGGCAAAGACAAGGGGCAGCGGCCTGGGGTCAGAAGTGGAAATGAGTCAGGGGGTCATGGAGGAGATGACACCAGGCTGAACTCTAGGACCCTGAGGGGTGGCCAGGTGAGGAAGGTAGGGGGAGGGCTGTAGGCCAAGCAGGGGAATCTGTCTGGGCAAGGCTGCGGAGGCAGCAGGGGCCAGACGTAGTTGAGGGAGCAGTGTCTGTGTTTCCCGATTTGTAGATGTACAAGCTGAGACACCAAAACATAAAACAACTTGCCTGAGGACCCCGAAGAATCTGCTGGCAGACCCTCACCCTGGTACCCAAACCATTATTTAAAGTTTTATAACCACCCCCTAGGAATAACCAAGAGTCCCTTCTGGCACAAGCGGTTAAGCACTCAGCTACTAGCCGAAAGCTTGGTGGCTGGAACCCACTGAGATGCACCTCAGAAGACAGGCCTGGCAATCTGCTTCCAAAAGGTCCGGCCTTGAAAACCCTATGGAGCAGTTCTCCTCTGCACACACGGAATCGCCATGAGTTGAAATCAACTCGACGGCACCCGGCAACGACAGGAATAACCACGATTAACGTTTGGGCGTACTGCCAGACTTTTTTCTCTGCATTCTATGGTTGGGCTCACCCATGTTCAGCTTTTCTTTTTGCTTTTTCCAGTCTGCGTCACATTGTACACATTTCCCCATACATTAAGAAGAGTTTGCAAACTCCATTTGTAACGACTGCACTGTCACCGGGCGTACCACCTGTCAGTCCCCGTGTGGGACGTGAAGGGGCCGTTGTCCCCTTCTCAGGCTGTTGTAGATAATGCTGCGATGAACACCGTCTGCTGGAGCCTCATCAGCTCCTTAGGCGAGAGGAGGAGAGTGGCGTGTGTGTGTTTTGAGGACCCTTTCGTGGCAGCTCTGCCAAGTGTGTGGCCCCTGTTGGATGTGTCTCTGTTGAGCGTCTCCAGGTTAGGCCATGCCTCCTGCACCCCTGACCGCTTGGCCCTGTCCTCCTGCAGACCGAGAAGGACATCCTGCTACGGCCAGAGCTGGAGGAACTGAGGAACAAACACTCCACTCGCTTCAAGCTCTGGTACACGGTGGACCGAGCCCCAGAAGGTGAGCGAGGGGAACCCCAGGCGGGGAGGGAAAGGGGTGGGGTGGGAGGCGCCGAGCCTTCTGCTTCCATGGCCTTGTTTGGGGCCCACCACAGCCTCTCCTGCTACCGGGTCTCTGCCACCATTTCTTGAGCTTTCTCTCTGTCTCCTGGTTCCTGGAGCTTCTTAACACAGGGATCCCAGGTCCAAAAGACGGGCTGGCTCCTGGTCGTTTTTCCTTGATGGTGGTGGGATCTTCTCTCTCCTGCCTCTGGGGTGGCTTGTTTCAAACCCAGTGGCATGGCAAAACTGACTAATCCCTTTGGTGGGCCACAAGTACCCTATCACACAGTCCTGCCCAATCACTTGGATGGGAGTTACAAAACCATGGCTAGAAAGATCCATCACACCGTAGTTGGGCAGACAGGACCGCCGGCATCCTCATTCTGCCTGTCCAGTGGGTTGAGCCCTTCGCTCAGGTCACATGGTGAGTTTGTGGCAGGGCTTCGACCTGGTTCTTCCCAGTTCAGTCATGGCCAAGGAAGGGATGCTGGAACATGGGTGAACCAGAACAGTGACCGGAATGGAAAAATTACAGGTCAAATCCCTGCTAGAAACTTGATCTCCCTCTTAAAAAACAAGGGCAGGTGGGAGAAAAATTGTAGAACCAAAAATCAAATCCACAAAAAAAGACCAGACTTGCCGACCTGATAGAGACTGGAGGAACCTCCAAGACTGTGACCCTAAGACACCAGAAAAAAAGCAAACAAGGCCAGCACACGCGTAGCATAGCAACCAAATCCCTTGCCCTAGGATTCTGCACGCTGCCCCGCTCTAAGATGGCGGCGGCCAGTCTCTCTGCGGTCCTGCCAGTAATCCAGCCTCCCACCTCGGGCTCCTGGAAGGGCTCACTACGCCTCTTCAGAGCCTCCCATGCCAGGGCTTCGACCTGTAATTTTTCCCGTTCTGGTTACTGTTCCGGATCACCCAAATTGTAAAAATGTGGGTCTGTTCCGATTTTGCTTTGTTGGCCATGGGTGAACTAGTTTGAACCAGTTTGAAGCCCTGGTTTGTAGAGGAGACGAGACCACGCATGGGGCAGCAGAATTAAAACAAGGGTGTCCTCTGGGAGGTCTTCTGCTTTCGGTAGAGAACGGATACAAAGGAGACCTTAATTTCTTCTTTGCTGTAAAAACAGGAGCTCAGGCTTCCTGCTGGGTGATGCAGGTGATGGGTCAGGAGACTACTATAGGGAGAGGTGGGGAATGTGGCAAATTGGGGAGCACCTGCGCCGTGCCGGGGGCAGCCCCTCTCAGCTGCAGGCAGTCCTATTGTGTGGGAATATGGCCCTGTGTGGCCAGGCCTGTCCACTTTTCAAGAAAAGCAGGGAACCTGGGTTTTCATGGGAAAATTTTAAATGTTGGAAACTGGAAATTTTGAAGCACCCTGTGATCCCACAGGCGCCAGCCTGCCATGTGCTGGTCACGCCCTGCCACGCCTACCCTCACCAGCCTGCAGTTCCCCAGAACTCATCTGCCATGCAGGACATACCATTGCTCCCGTGGGGGCCCTGGCCACGCCATGCTCTGCTAATGTGGGGGCCCTGGCCACGCCGCGCTATGCCGACGTGTGGGCGCTCTGTCTACCCCGTGCTCTGCTGCCCCCTGGAAAACTAGTTTGTGGGCTTTAGGGGCTGACTCCCATCTCGGGAGCTGGGTCACCTGGCCCCTTTCCTGAGAGAGGAGCTGTCCTCTGCACTGACCAAATCAGGGTCTGGGACTCCGTGGACTGGAAAGCTGTGTACCCAGAGTGGCCATCCAAGCTCACAGGCCCCCTGCTCTGCACCACCCCCCGCTCCCGTGTGTTCATGAAGCCAACCTGGCCACATGAAGCAGACTTGCTAGTTAAGGCAGCGAGCAGACAGGAAGCGGGTTAGTTAGTAAATCTTAGAGCTGGGTATGGGATACGGAGCTGGGGGTGCAGCTGGAGCGGGTGCTGACTCATGGTCAGAGCCGCTGTTTTTCTTCTAGTAAAGAAGGAACCCCGGTCTTGTAGCCACATCTGGATGAAAAAGGGATAAGAGATGGTTAAGTCTGTTCTGATTGTACTTTTTAATAGCCTGGCCAGGTGTGACACGATGAGTGTCCTTTCTGAGGCCGAGGGCCCCTTCCCTCCCGGGTTGCCGGTGGAATGCCCTGGCCAAGCGGGAAGGGGACCAACACTGACCCCTGGTGGTGGCACGGCCACTGAAGTGCTACTTTCTGCAGACAGTTTTCCTAATAGTTACAGACCAGTGAGAGGTTGGCTAGTTTGCTGGCATTTCGTGCTTACGGTTGTTGCTTCCCTGGTCTGCAAGTCAAGAGTAGTCAAGGCACTGCTATAGTGTGAGGTACAAGTGGGAATTCTAGACACGAGAAAAGCAATGGTAACAGACCAGCCAAGGAACAGGGGAGGGCAGCTGGAGCACGTGGCAAAGGCACCCAACCCACGTCTTCCCGCAAACCCACTTTAGCACACGTGTAAAGAAAGATGCAATGCCTAACGAGTGTTCCTTGTAAAATTGAGATTGTCTTGTGTGCCTGTCCATTTCATTCATTAGCAAATGCGATCTGGTCCTGTACAGATTTTTACAAAGTGCATTCTGTCCTGTTACTAAACTTAAAACGGCTGGTGCCCTGCCTTGTTCCAGAATGGATTTTAGGCAGCTTACCAAAACTCATCTGGTGAGTCACAGCAGTATAACTGGAAAGTGAGAGAGAAAGAAAAACAAGGGCAGGGCCATAAAACGGAACCAGGAATGCTTTTTGTACAAAAGCAGGGACAATGAGCACACTTGCCTGGGATGGGCCATGCATGTTGCTCTGAGCTTCCCTGCAGCCAAGGTGAGAAGGGAGATATGGCAGTTACTTAGCTCATGGTGTCTGTGAGATAAAGAGGACCCCGTTGCTCATCACAGCAAACTTCCTAATCCCAAGGTCAGCTGGAAGCATCTTGGCCTGCCCCACCCCTGGGGTCCGTCACACCCTGGTGGACAAGGTGTGATACACTGAGTGTTGGCTATCTAGGCAAGGGCCTCAGTGTTGACCAGCTCCGTACTCGCTGTGGACTTCTGTCAGTGTCAAGGGCTTTTAGGGTTGGAAAGAACAGATGAGCCAGATAATCTTGGTGCTTAGAGCTGGAGGGATTCGAGGGAGCAGGAACCCGGAGGACCTAGGTGTCTGACAGGAGCCCGCAGGCAGGCAGGCAGGCATCGGTGACCCACGACCTCCATCATTGCTCTTTCTGCCTCTTCCGGCTACTTGCCACACTCCCATGTGGTCCTACTCCTGCCTCTGGACCCCTACCTTCTGCCTCTCTCTGACCTCCCCTGTTGTACCGCCAGGGCCAAGCAAGAGGACCTGACAGCCACCCTGTGCATTGGGCGGAGCTCAAGGGCTGGCAGGGTCAGGCCTGCAGTGGGGTCAGGAGCAGCAGTGCAGTGGCTCCTCAGAGGGGATGGAGCATGTGTGTGGCAGGCAGTGGGCGTCTGGCATTTTGGCGTGTCTGTCTGTCATCCGTCCAGGCTGAGCTGCTTGGTGCAGGATGACCTGAGAAGCCTGTGGCTGCGTGGCCTGGCATACGTCCCTCACTCCCCAGGTGTCACTTCTCCCAGCTGAACACTGAAGAGCCACAAAAGATGGTTTCCTCTGGCAGGCATCCTTCTCAGAAATTACTTAAATCCTCTGGGCTGAGAGGAAGGCCCCCTCAACCAGAGTCTTTTGGTTTGATGACTTGTGAGGCCTGCAGAAGCTGAGTGCCCAGGCAGGGCACTGGTGAGGGCCCCGGGACTGAGTTCATGTCTCAGCCGTGTCCCAGCCCCATCATGTGACTCTGGACAACTCAGATCTGGTCCTCTCTAGGCCTCCGTTTCCTGCTCTGTGAAATGGGATCAGTAGCCGCTGTTCTGCCCTCAGTGGTTCTGAGGCCGCCTGAGAGGCCAAATGGAAACAGAAGGCTTTGCAAACCGGAAAGTGCAGTGAGGGGAACCATGAAGGGCTTCCGTTCTGGTTTCGGGCCACAGAGCCTGAAGCCATAGGCTTGATGGGTGAGCGGCTGGGGGCAGCGGGCGGTGGACAGGTGGGCACACGGCCACATGGGCTTATCCAGTTTCTCGCCCGCAGCCTGGGACTACAGCCAGGGCTTTGTGAACGAGGAGATGATCCGTGACCACCTTCCACCCCCGGAGGAGGAGCCGCTGGTGCTGATGTGTGGCCCCCCGCCCATGATCCAGTTTGCCTGCCTGCCCAACCTGGAGCGTGTGGGCCACCCCAAGGAGCGCTGCTTCACCTTCTGATGGGGGGGTGCCCGCCCACCCGCCGACGCACTCGCCACACGCCTGCCCTCACCCATCCCTCCGCGCCATTATTCCTTAACATCCCCCCCAGATCTGCCCACACCCACACTGGGCCCTGGGTTCAGCCTGGCCTGCCCATGCTCTGCGTGGCCACTTGCTGGGCTGGCCCCTGGGGTGCCCCATTGAGAGCAGGACCCTGGTTTGAGTGGGGGCCTTTCTGGCCCTTGCACACACATACACACACACACACACACTACAGGGCTGAGCCTGCCAGCACCAGGTTCCCCCACATTGGCAGTGGACCAGAGTCTGGAAAGGTAGATGGGCAGGCAGCCCAGGGCTGCAGGGGTCAGAGGCCACCCCAGTCACATCCTGGTGACCCTCGCCTGCCACCCCTCACTGCCAGCCTTAGGGCCCAGGGGAGCCAGGCTTGTGCCAGACCACGGCTAGTCCTGGGACCTGATCCTACATGACAGAAGCGGCACCAAAAAGCCCCGTTGGGGTGTTGGGGACTGCTGGGGCCGAGAGGCAACCTCCACCTCCAACCCCGGGCCAGGCGGGCCCCGGCCAGCCGGGAGCTTGGCTGTCCTTGGAGCTGAGGAGGGCGCTGGCTGAGGGCCCCCAGGCTGGCACGGTCCCCAGCACACCCACACTTGGCCGCATTAGGGCTTCCAGGCTCTCAGCTCGATTGTTTTAGAGGCCTAGGTTCCCGGCCAGGGCTGCCAGCCTGATGGTGGAGCTAAGATGTTTATTTATCCCTTTGTCCCAAGCCCACCCCCTCCTCCTGCCCTCACCCTGGCTTGGGGGGACTTTAAGCAGTGCCTCTTGTCCGAGAGACGTACAATACTCGGTGGCCGCGACGTTGCCTTCAGACAACAGCTGTGTTAGCCTCTCGCGTATTGGCTTTTTCAGAGTCATTTATGAGCAGAAAAATATCGAAGTAAAACTTAGCTGATGTTAACCTTCTGCACCTGTGTGTGGCCTGCACTGGGGCGGGAGGGCTGTGGGAGGGGCTGTGCAGGGCTGAGCATCTAAAGAACCAGCCCAGGCTGTAAGGCGGGATTGAAACCAGGTGGTCCGCCCCTGTGGCTGCTGCTTTTCCCGGCATCACTGACCAGAAACCCAGGGGGATCACGACTGATTATTTAGTGAATCCCCTATCGTTGGGCATTTAGGCTGTTTCCAGTTGCAAATTTTCTAAAAAGTGTGCAGACAGCCCCTCCATCTTTACCCTCCTCTCAGATGACTCTCACGGGGTAGGTTCGTGGAATGTGAAGGTCGGGGCTGGGGCCGGGGCCGGGGCCGGGGCCGGGGCCGGGGCCGGGGTGTGGGCCTGGGAGTTCGGCTTTCAACCTCTGCCCCCTTGCCCTGTGTCTGTCATCTAGTGCTGCTGTAACAGAAATACCTCAAGTGGATGGCTTTAACAAAGAGAAGTTTATTCTTCCACAGTCTGGGTGGAAGGCTTTCTCTCTGTCGGCTCTGGGCTCCTTGTCATCAATCTTCCCCTGTTGAGTTTCTTAGCTCAAGGACCCTAGGTCCAAAGAATGGACTATGCTCCTGGTGCTTTTTTCTTGGTGGTATGAAGTCCCCATGTCTCTGCTAGCTTCTCTTTTGTATCTCAAAAGAGACTGACTTAAAATACAACCTAATCTTGTAGAGGGAGTCCTGCCTCATTACCATAACTGCCACTAACCCCACCTTGTTAACATCATAGAGGTAGGATTTACAACACATTGGGAAATCACATCAGATGACAAAAAGGTGGACAACCACATAATACTGGAAATCATGGCCTAGCCAACTTGACACACATTTTGGGGGTACACAACTCAATCCATAACAGCCTACCCTATTCACATCATCTCAGCTGCGTTAAATGAAGACCCCAGACCCATCTTTGGACAGCTCCGTGCGCCCCCTGTGTTTTTTCTCTTGTCTTTGGGCAGTCTTGGGAGAGGAAGGTTAAGTCATTAGACTGAGGCTCTGGGCAGTAAGTGGCTTTCCAGTTCTGTGTGGGCCTGAGGTAGGCAGGGAGCCCTGGTGGTGCAGTGGTTAAGTGTTAGGCTGCTAACCAAAAGGTCAGCAGTTCAAATCCCAGCCACTCCTTGGAAACTCTGTGGAACAGTTCTACTCTGTCCCATAGGATCATATGACTCGGAATCGACTTGACCTTAATGGGTACAAGAGGTAGGCAGGTGTTGCTCTGCCCTGAAGGCTCCAAGGGGGAACCAAGTTGACTCATTCCCTTGTTCATTCCGGTATATACTCCAAGAGCTGGGAACTTGGCTGTGGACGCTCCAGACACTGGGGTTCTGGCGGGAAAAACAGTAGACCAGTAACATGATGAATGCTAAGGTGATGAGACAGTGCGGGAGCCAGGGCTGCTGTTACATTAAAAAAGCAGGAAAGCCCGCTCTGCAGAGATCACATTTGTCCTGCCGTGTGAAGGGAAGGGGCCAGCCCCACCGGGGTAAAGCAATGGGAATGGCAAGTGCAAAGGTCCTGAGGTTGGAACAAGCTTGTAGAACAAACTTCCAGAAACATCAAGAAGGCTGCTGGTTGCTGGAAACGGTGGAGATGAGGCTAGAGAGGGAGACTGGCACTCCAGCAAGTGCAAAGGCCCTGGGGCAGGGACACACTGGGTGGCCCAAGGAACATGGCGAAGGTCAATATGGCTGGAAAGGATGGAGGCGGTTCACAGGAAGGAAAGCCTGAAGCCAAGCCTCAGGGATGGGGGAGCCCCTCATTGCTCTCACCCTCCACACTTGTCTTGGCCCCCACTACATAAAGGGGCAAGGCTGGGGATTCTCGGTGGGGAAAGGACTCAGTTTGGGAGCCCCAGACCCCAAGGAGCCCTTTCCCACACCTAGTGTGTGCTGAGGACTATGCTGAGCCCTTGGCACATGTTAGGTCTATTCCTCATTCCTATCCCCATGTGAGGAGGAGAAAATGGAGGCCTGAGGGTGGGGATTTGAACACAGACCTGCCTGAGCCCACATGGGGCTGTCTCCTGGAGCTGGGAAGACAGATGGACTGGACCTGGTCCTGACTCTCTCCTGGCCTTGGTTTTTCCACCCATGAAACAGGGTGAACTAGGTCAGTGCTTCTCCACCCTTTCAGACCGCCATCCTTTTAAAGTAATTACTTATAGCAGGTAATATCACCTGCCTAGGCACAGACTATTTCACCGGCCAGTGAGAGGGACAGTTTGGTAGACTCCTGGTATTTTGCAATGTAAAGCCCCAACTGAAACAAAAGAGCAAGAAAGGAATTTATGATACAATGATACATTTTTCAACATGTAAAGACTGGGCCCCAATCCCACCAGAGGTGGCGAGGCCAGGGACAGAGACTGGTCCACATGCAGGGTCCAGGGACTGGCAGCCCCAAATGCAGCTGCCCCCCTGAGCCATGGTCATGGACATGGTTTTCTGAGATGGTAAATTTCTTCACAAAGCTGGACTGAATTCCCTGAGGTTAAAGGGCAGCTGCATTCCTGGAAATTCAATGTATGTTCACGCCAGGTCAGAAGGAGTGGAATGAGACCCAGCTCAGATAGTCCGGGAATGTGCCAGGCCCTACTACCACATGTCTATGACCCCTAACTGTGGGACAACTAAATCTGCCCCACAGATCTCCAAACCACAGCCTGTGGAGGGATAGGACAGCCCTGTGACAACCCCAGAACTAGAAGACCTCAAGAAGTTTATGACCCTATTGTGCTAGCTGTAAAAAATTAATTATGTGACTTTTTAAATGTTTAACTTTGTGTGTGTGTGTTTGGTGTTAATTTTTACAGTCCTCTGCCCCTTCCTGGTGTCTTCAAATCTGCTCCCCACAGTCCGGCTGTCTCCAGGGCTGAGACAGGACCTGCGGGGTCTTCCCAGGAGGTACAAACGCTCACTCAGCACCATCTTCCTACAAAGACCTGGGTGTACCTCTCGGCTGCCCTGGATGAAAGGTCAGGGTTTACAGGTGAAGAAACCAGGCGGAGGGAGGTGAGAGACCACAGGGTAGGACCTGGATTGACTGCTTTTGTCTGAGAGACCACAGGGTGGGACCTGGATTGACTGCTTTTGTCTGGGGCCCAGTCCCAGACCCTTCTAGCTTTCCCAGCTCTTGCCCAATTCCTCCACCAAGCTTCTGACGCCAGATTTTCAACTGTGTTAAGACCACATAACTATACCGCAGCACTGGACTTAATAAATAGCATTTTTAATTACTGATTCAACAAATACTTATTGAGTACCTTCCTCCTGGTAGGCTCTGTGCTGGGTGCTGGAGCTGCATCAGTGAAAAAGCCATTCCATGTATGGACCCCATTAATGAATTAGCCTATTTAACCCTCCCAACACCTGTCAGGCAGGTACTGTTCTTCCCCCATTTTACAGGTCAGGCAGACAGAGGCACAGAGGCTAAGTGATGTGGTTGTGAAAACCAGGATGCTAAGTGTGGGCTCACTGGATTGTAAAGGTGGCGCAGGACCGGGCAGTGTTTCATAGGGTCGCTAGGAGTCGGAATCGACTCCAGGGCACCTAACAATAACAACAAAGCGTGGGCTGTGGGAGGTGAGCCAGGCAGACCTCCGGCTCCCACCCTCTGGCGCAGTACAGTATAAAGCCACAAAGTGAGCACACACTTCCTCACGAATTGAGTGCCTACTGTGTACCCGAAAAACAGTACATACAAAATAGGTGCGCGGTACGCACGGATTATCTTGAATTCTCAACAACAAAACAGATGGTTGTTATTACACTAGGTTGACCGGTGGAGGAAGTGTCAGCGAGCTGGCTTAAGTTGCTTAAGGCTCACAACTTCTAGGATGAACCATATATGAAAAGCGACAGGCTTGTGGGTCATAAACACCCAATACAGTATCGTCGACAATTGTATACACTGTACACAATAAACCCAATAGTGTGGTTGCAACGCGACAAAAAATACAAGCCCAGAGCCAGTCGACGGATTCTAGGAAACACCATGTCCAAATACACGGCACAAACACACAAACCCAAGTTTGCTTATCTCACGTGAGCAACCTCAGCGCGTCTCATTACACCCAGTCTACTCTTCCAAAAAACAAGGGGTCGGGCAGATCGCAACTCCCAGGCATCCCGCAAAGTAGGCGGGTCACCTTAGGGGCAACCTTTACCCGCTCAAAAATTCGTCTCACATTAGCAGTGAGGATCCGGGCGTCACCCCGGATCGTTATTTTCCTTACTCATAAGTTTAAGGCATAAAGGAAAAACTTACCAACTCCCTAGGTAACGAGTAGCATTCCTATTAGCCCTATGGTGAATATAAAAAGGTGCTCGTCGACCTGAGATCCCTGTTTTTTTGAAGTTTGCCTTATTCATTACTAAGTGTTTATGTCGCTTTTGGTTTTATTTATTCGGGGGAGACTAGAGGTACGGTGATATCTCTATGCAAATAAGCAGCCAGCACCGCGAGGCCTCACGGGAAGAGCCCCACCCCTTCCGACCCCGTGCCCGGTTTGAGCTGTCGCGAGAGTTCGCGGGCAGAACGCCGGAAGCTGCTAATCGTTCAGTCGCGAGCGAAGGGGCGGGTTTGAGGGCTGAGGGAGCTACTCGTCTTTGCTCGCTCGGCGGTGCAAGATGGCGGATATATCTTTGGACGAACTCATCCGGAAGCGTGGGGCGGCGGCGAAGGGGCGGTGAGCGGCGTTTTCTCCCTTCAGGGTCGGGGTCCGCGGGGTAGCGGGGCTCGACGCTGAGGAGGGAGCGGCCGAGGCGCGACGCTGAGGGCCGCCTGCGCCCGCCCCCTGCCGCAGCCGCGCTCCTCATTGGTTCGGCCGCCGCGGGCCCGGTCGCCCGCCCGCCCACTGGCTGGGGACGCCGTCGCTCGGGCCGGGGAGGTCGTGGGGCGGTCGCCGTCTCGGGGCGCCGGGGTGTCGGCGTTTGTGGGGACTGCGGAGGGGCGGCCTGAGTCCGGGCGCCTCGCGAGTGGCGGGGCTGCCGCAGCAGGGAAGGGGTCGGCCCAGGACCCCAGCCCCGCGGTGCCGGGTCCCTGTCCTGAGGAGCCTGCCTCCCTCAGCCTCCTGTCCCCCCGGTCTGGCCGCGTTAGTCGGTCCGTCTCGGAGTGAAGGCCCCTGAAGTTTAGCGGGGCGGCGACCTGCTCGGACTGCCCCTCAGGCTCTGCGAAGCCGAGGCTCGGACCCCGGGCGCCCCCTCTGTCCGCCGTCGGGCTTTCCGAGCGCCTTCGTGGACGCGCGGCTCCCCCGTTTTCGGGACGGGAACGGGGCCGGGGGCCGGGGGCCGGGGGCCGGGGGCCGGGGGCCGGGGGCCGGGGGCCGGGGCGGAGGGACAGGGCAGCGAGTCGGCGGGCGGCCTCGGGGCCGGCGGCCCGGGCTGGGGGCGGAACGCGGGGTGGCCTGCCGTGGTTGCCCCCCGCTTCGGACTCGGGCAGCTCTCGGTGATCCCGGCCCGTTTCGAGTTGAGTTCACCTGCATGAAGAAGTGGGAACTTGGCCCGTAATTTCCCAGCGCACCAAGTTTTAAGTTCAAACGTCTTCGTAAACAGCCCGGTTGTAAGGACGCCAAACCCAAACAAACCCGTTGTCGTCGAGTTGGATTCCTCCAGCGACCCTGGAGGACAGAGCCGAGCTGCCCCGTAGGGCTTCCGAGGCCCTAATCTTTATGCAAGCAGACTGCCACGTCTGGGTTCGAACCGCGGACCTTCGGGTTAGCAGCCGAGTGCCTTAAACAGTGCACCGCCAGGGCTCCTTGGAAAGAAGTTAGCTTTTGCTTTCTCAGACGTTCACTCCCTTGGCAGATGTTTCTTATCTCCGATATGTCTGTGGCTAGAAAATAGATTCCCTTGCTGTCTGAAGTGTATGTTGACACACGCACGTGCACAAGTGCCGGCCACCACCTGGCCTCCTGTTGTTAACAGGTGCCCTAGTATTAGTTTCCTCAACTGTTATCTGGGGGGAGTTCTCTCCTAGGTCCTCTCTGCAACTGATGTGAATTTGGTCCTGCACCCTCTGGCCACTTAACTGCGTCCAAATCTAGTAGGCTGGTTCATCAGTTGCTGAATGAGCCAGCTTCCCAGGACATGTTCTTTTTGGTGTAAGTGTGTGCAAAGGCTTGTTTGGACAGTGGGTGGGGCTGCAGGGCACGGGCGTATGGGATCCATGGGGAGAGCAGGGGCTGTGGAGCCAGGCAGGCCAGGTCCCCAGCAGGCCCACAGGTAGGTTCTCTGCCTCCCTGCCGGGTGACTGACTTCTGAGCTGGACAGTTTCTTCATTCATAATGATGGTTTCTGCTAGGTCGTTGAGAGGATTAAATGTAAGACTGTGTTTTTTAAAGTTTGTTTTTCTCTAGCGTCCCGCCATGTACTAAGTGTTTGGCAAATGATGGTAGTCGTTAAGAGTTATGGGCCTTTAATCAAGGAGTAGAAATGCTCCCTCCTTCCCCCAGGGGTGTAATAGATAGGCTTTGGGCCCTAGAGCCAGACTGCCAAGGTTCAATTCCCTGCTTTTCCTCCCTTTCCCTGTGGTCTTATGCAAGCTTTTTTATCTTTTCTCTGTCTCTCTTTCTTTATAAAATGTGGGTGATACCTAATTCATTAGGTTATCGCTAGGATTAGGTGACTATCTCTAAAGTGCTTGGAAAAGTGCCTGGCAGATGCTTAGTGCTCAGTAGATGTCAGCTTTCATCATCATCGCTGAAGGCTTTTAAGAAGAAATAGGATCCTTTTTTCAGTGTGAGGATATTATTTTGCTTCTTTGTGAAGATTGCATTGGGGGAGGGGAGAGTGCAGGCAGAAAGACTAGGGTGGAAGAAGCGAGGCTGCACGGTGTTTGGATTTAAATCCATTGGGAACTCCATTTTATATTTCACTTGCATGGCCAACAGAGAGAAAAACTATGAGAATCCTTATCGAGAACTGTGAAGGGTCTGGGATTTTACCATGTTTGTAAGCTAGCCCGTTAGTCTGCTGCAGTTTCACAGATGTTGATAGAAGACATTGTCATGGATTAAATTGTGTCCCCCCCCAAAATAAGCGTCATCTTGGTCAGGCCATGATTCCCAGTGTTGTGTAGTTGTCCTCCATTTAGTCATTGATGTAATTTTCCTACCTGTTGTAAATCCTAATCTTTGCCTGTGGTTAATGAGGCAAGATTGGGTTATGTTAAAGGTGATTAGGTTGGGATATAACACCCTTACTCAGGTCACATCACTGATCCAACACAAAGGAAGACTCCCTGGGGTGTGGCCTGCATCCCCTTTTATCTTACAAGAGATAAAAGGAAAGAGAAGTGAGCAGAGAATGGGGGATCTCATACCACCAAGAAAGTATTGCCAGGAGAAGAGCATGTCCTTTGAACCAGAGTGCCTCTACTGAGAAGCTCCTAGTCCAGTGCAAGATTGATGATAAGGACCTTCCTCCAGAGCTGACGGAGAGAGAAAGCCTTCCTCTGGAGCCATCGCCCTGAACTTGGATTTCTAGCCTACTACGCTGTGAGATAAAAAACTTTCGTTTGTTGAAGCCCTCCGCTTGTGGTATTTCTGTTATAGCAGCACTAGACAACTCAGACAGACAGGACTCCTGGGTTAGAGACAGAGCAGTTCATAACCCACAATGATAGCAGTAGCTAGAGGATCAGCATTCTTACATTGGTTCCCCAAGCCCCACTTCCCACAGGGCAACATGAAGAGGGTCAGATGACAGCTGCATATTCAGTGGGTTATGTTATAGGAGAGGAACCATGAGCTTAAGGAACCCAAATCTTTTATAATGGGCAGTAAGCATGCCCACTCTTTGCTACAGAGGGAGATGTTGTCTTGTCTTCCAAGGCTGTTGCCTATATAAAAATAAAAAAAAAAACACCCCTTGTCATCGAGTCAGTTCTGACTCAGTGACCCTATAGAACAGAGCAGAACTGCCCCAGAGGGTTTCCAAGGCTGTAAATCTTTACAGAAGCAGACTGCCACATCTTTCTCCCATGGAGTAGCTGGTGAGTTTGAGTCACTGAGCACCTAACCACTGTGCCACCAATGGGCTGAACAAAGGGCAGTCAGTGCCCTGCTTGCAAGGGACGCATCTAAAATTGTCTCCCAACAGTCCTATCAACAGAGACCATTTTAATTCAAGTGCACAAATTTCATTTCCTATAGTAAATATATTTTTAACATTCTTCCTAGAAGAAATTCCCACACCAAGAACTTTGGTTTTAACATTGCGTGGATGTCCCAGGAAGAACTTTGTGTTTAATAATTTAGGAAGAACCTGGGACTATCTCAGAAAGCTTCTTTCCTCTTTTTAGTGGCAATACAAAAGATAGATCCTGTAGAAATGTAGCATAAATAACCTTTTTTCCCCACCTGTCTGCTCACTTTGTTTCTTGTGATCTTGCGGTTGTGGAATGTGCCGTTATGTTTTGTGTTCATCACACCTAGTAAGTCAAGAAAAGGATGATGATGGTAGTGGTGGTGGTGGTGTTTACTTAGGGCCCCAATTAATCATCAGAATATCTTAATGTGAAATTGGGGGGGTGGTTTTGAGTGCTACTTTATCTAGGCTGTGGTGAGACCTCATCATGCTGTCATTCTCCACGCACAGCACATCTTCCTAGTGGCTTCAGTGGCTTGTGGCCCATGGGTGGGTCTCCGCTGAACAGCACTGGGCACCCACTGTAGTGTGGGCCTGCCTTATTGATTTTTTTCCTTTAGATGTAAGAGGATCACTGATAAAGTTAGTCATGACCACCTGTCTCATTAGTTCTTGATTAGTTTACCTCTCAGAGGACAGCTTTCTGTTCACTGTCCCCATGTAGATAGAGGTGGCAGTCTTAGTGGGGAAGTGGGATTTCCACAGGCCTTGGGTGTGCTGGAGTCAGCAGCCCGGGGCCAGATGGTCCATCTGCGGAGTCCTTGGAGCCGTGGGGGAGGTGCGAGTGAACTTCTCAGCCCAGGCCAGGGCTCTGGTCTTGGTACTCATTGCTTGTTTCCTTGTTGAAATAAAATAAAGGATATGTAGATCTGAACACAAAAAACACAAAGAGGAGGAAAATGAGCTGAGTTATATAACTTGTAGGTAAAGAATTATGTTTTAAAGTATAATGTCTGCACAAGACTGTCTTAGAGGGCCAAGGAGATAATGTCTTGTTTTTCTTTGTATCTTCAGGACCTAAAGTATTTGTAGTAAAACCAGTTGCCATCCAGTTGATCTTGACTCATGGTGACCCCATGTGCGTCAGAGTTGGAACTGTACTCCGTAGGTTTTCAGTGGCTGCTTTTTCAGAAGTAGATTGCGAGGGCTTTCTCTTGAGGCACCAGTGGGTGGACTCCAACCTTTTGGTTAGCAGCTGAATGTGGTAACTGTGTGTACCAGCCAGGGTATTCCTGATTCAGCATAGACCTCAGTAATGCTTTGATTTGAACTGTTTTCATCCTATAAAGATAACAACAACACTCGCTCCTTCTAACCCCATCATAGATTCTGGGAACTCCCCCTCCCCTCTGGATAAAAATCCTCTTTAGAGCAATCCAGGGCCCCTTCATAGCCCCAAACCCTTTGGATAGGACATCTGTCCAGAGCTGGTGGCCGCCCTGCCCTCCACAAACAGAACCAAGAAGGTGAGGCAGTCCTTGCTGCCTGCAGACCCTCCCTGGGCATCACTCGTGTGCCAGACTAATTGGGGATATATAGGGGAGAGAGCTCAGGGTCAAGTGGGACATTTGCCTTCTTGCCAGCCTACGGCAGCATTGAGGATCACAGGACAGACAGCACTCGTTCTTACTTCCCAGGACCCCATGGAATACCCGGTGAGGGCCTGGAAGCAGTTGCTGAGTTGCACTTTAGGATGTCATGGAGGCGAGACAGTTAAGAGACTTGCTCAAAACTTCCTCCACTTCTCCCTCCCCTGCCCACCCCACCCCCCCCAAATTATTTTTTTGCTGAGGCCAAAAGTGCAGAATGTGTGTCAGGAACATCAGATAGTCCCTGCAATGGGAGTGAGGCTGGGGATAGGAAAAGGAGTTGGACTTTGTTAGGGAGCTATGGACAGGTCTGGAGCAGGAGGACAATATAATTGACCCTGTGTTTTAGAGACCTACCCCTAGCAGGAGTGTTTATTTGAAAAATTCCTGATGACTAATGCCTGCCTTATAACAGTCCTGCTGCCTGCTGGGATGAATAGCTGTCTTTTCATGCAGGAAAGAGGCACAGTGCTTATAAAAAGCTTTAACACTGCTGCCCCCTAAAGCTGTTCATGAAAAGAGCTGGAAGAACTGGTGTAACCAGGGAACTGAATGCACCGAATTAAGGGGAAATATGTCCAAATTCCACCACTGCCATCAACTCCCACCCCAAAATACCTTTTATCCTGTTCAAATAGATAAAAACGCAGCACAAGACATCCTGGTGGCCTTTTTTTATCGGACAGGTTGGTGTGTGGTTCCTCAAGCTAGTGTACTGTCATCCATCCTCAGGGTGTGTGTGTGGTCACTGGAGAGTGTACTCTGTGTCCCTGGGCGTGACTGGAATCCTAAGATTTTCCTCAAACAGTAGTGGAGGAGGAACTCACCTTTCGTTAACCCTTCAAGCTCTGGTCTTGTTTAATTTATTGGTCCTTAACTGCCAAAAAAAACCAAACCCATTGCTGTTGAGTCGATTCCCACCCATAGCGTCCCTATAGGATGGTGTAGAACTGCCCCATAGGGTTTCCAAGGAGTGGCTGGTAGATTCCAACTGCCAACCTTTTGGTTAGTAGCCTGAGCTCTTAACCACTGTACCACAAGGGCTCCTTAACTAGACATAAAAAATAAAACCCACTACCATCGAGTCGATTCTGACTCATAGCAACCCCATAAGGTTTCCAAGGCTGTAAATCTCTACGGAAGCAGACTGCCACATCTTTCTCCCCTGGAGCCGCAGGTGGTTTCAAACCGGCAACCTTTTGGTAAGCAGTCGATTGCTTTAATCACTGTGCCACCAGGGCTCCTTGGTGAAGTTCAAATCCAGCCATCACTTTTAGTAGCTCTGGGATCTTGGAAGACTAAATCTTGAATCTCAGTTTCCGCATCTACAAAATGTGGATAATAACCTAACTCACAGGTTTGTCGTAGGGTTTAAAGGAGGTATGTGTCAAAGTTTATTGACCTGTAGTGAGCACTCAAACATTTTAGTTGATTTCCTTTTTTTATAAATATCCCTAGATGTTGCACGGTTTGCACTCGGCTACTATCCAAAAGGTTAGTGGTTCAAGCCTGCCCAGTGGCAGTGCCAATCTGCTGGCAGTCTGCTTCTGTAAGAGAACAACCATTGAAAACCCTGTGGAGTGCAGTTCTGTTCCTACACACGTGGGGTCACCATTAGTTGGAGTTGACTTGACGGCAGTGAGTTTGGTTTTTGGTTTTTAGGGAGCATCCAAACATTGTAGTTCATCACCTTCTTCATAATGTCCTTTATAAACCCAAGTGGCCCCTTAAGTGACCATGGCAGAAGCTGCTTATCATAGCTCTCTCCCCTGGAATCTGGAAGTTTCCCCGGAATTCTGAACACAGCACTTCAAGCAGCCATAACCAGTGATCAGAGAAGAGATGTGAAGTTGTTGAGAGGCCTGATCCCTTCTTCCTGTAAAGGTTTAATGTTCATACAGCATTGGAGTGAACCAGTGTCTTGGTTATTTAGTGCTGGCTGTTATAACAGAAGTACCACAAGTGAAGGGCTTTAACAAACAGAAGTTTATTCTCTCAGTCTGTAGGCTAGAAGTCCGAACTCAGGGCCTCATCTCCGGGGGAAGGCCCTCTCTCTCTGTTGGCCCTGCGGGGAGGTCCTTGTCATCAATCTTCTGCTCTAGGAGCTTCGCGCAGGTACCAAAGGATGCACTCTGCTCCCAGCGCTGCTTTCTTGGTGGTGTGAGGTCCCCCATGTCTCTCTGCTTGCTTCTCACTTTTATATCTCTAAAAAGAAATTGGCTTAAAACACAATCTAATCTTGTAGATCGAGTCCTGCCTCATTAACGTAACTGCCACTAATCCCATCTGATTAACATCGTAGAGATAGGCTTTACAACACATATAAAAATCACATCAGATGACAAAATGGCGGACAGTTGCACAATACCGGGAATCATGGCATAGCCAAGTTGACAGATATTTTTGGGGGACGCAAATTCAATTCATGACAACCAGGAAACTTTTGAATCTGCCCCTTTCTCCATTCTCTGTTCAGGGATATGACTTTTGTTTTCAAGAATCTCATTCGTTTAGTTATTTTAAATGATTGCTCTCAACTGCTTATCCTTTTTTCCCTCCATTTTTTTCTTGGCTGTAATCTTGTGTGGCTTGAATGGTAAAATGAGATAACTTGACTTCTTGAAAACATTATTGATGCTGTGGACTCTAGTCTTGTCTGATTTTATGGTATTGTAAAATCATGGTTTATCACATGAGGAGATCATTCCACATTCCTCCTCCTCTTACAAATATCAGGAGCCCTTTGGTAATGAGGTGATGGGAGGATGTGGGATTTGGAGAATTCCACTCTCTTCCGGGAGGCCTTTCCTGAAATTCCCACATAAGAAGCAGGATCTCACCCTCCTCTGAGCCAGTGGGATCCTTGTGGGTCTCACTCTGAGGGTTGGGACCAGGGTGGCCCTGTGCTCTGGCCATGTGGGTGCCCCTTTCAGCTGTGAGGGGTGATTGGAGGCCAGGATCCTAGCAGAGTGTCAGGCTAGTTGGTGCAAGCTGGGTGGAAGGATGCCTTTGCTGAGGCAGTCTGCTCTCTGGAGTGCTTCTTCTTCTTACCTCCCAGGGGCCTTGGAGAAAGAAGGAGGGAAGCTCGAGCCTGTTATAATGGAAAGAGCGTGGGCTCTGGAGTCAGGTAGGCCCAGGGCCCAATCTCAGCCATGCCACTAACTGTGATTCAGTTCCTCTGTAAATGGAGACGATGGCAGCTAACCTCAGAGATTGACTCTAAAAAGACAGCATGAATGGGAGGATCCCTGTGGGTTTCTGAGCTCAGGATGGGGAGCTCTTCGAGCCCTGTCATTCCTCTGGTTGGAGCAAGGAGATGCAGGCTGTGCCCCTGCAAAGCTTGTAGTCCCTGGAGATGCAGACCTGTAAACACAGCATTTTAATGCAGCTTCACAGAGGTTTTGTCAAGTGTTTTGAATGCTGGGAGGAGGGAACCTCCAACTGGGGGAAGCAGAGGCTTCTTGGAAGTGGTGTCAGAGGAGTGAGGGAATGTCAGAAAGTGAAGCCCCCCCATCGGCTGCGCACCAGACCAGCCTGAGCAAAGACTGCAAGCTGCAGCCTGTAGTGGCACAGCTGTAGTGGGTGGGTCCCATATTCAGTCCCTCCGCCCAGAATGCCCTTTCACACTCCGTTCTTCCCAGACACCCTGGGCCAGCCCTCAGCCTTCTCCCAGCCCTTTGGGTGTCCAATTGTCTGTGGTGTCCCGACAAGCTTTGCACCTTTCTCACCTAGAGCAAGAGGGTGGTGATTATTTGGGTGTCTGTATTCAGCCTCCTGTTTGGAGCCCCTGGGGGCCTGTAACCCACTGTTCTCGGTGACTTGGTTACGCCGCCCAGGGCCTGGGGTTTTTGAGGGACCCAGTACATAATGAGTAAACTGGCTCATTTGATGGTGCTTTCTGCTAACTTTGGTTTCAGTTGAATCTGGAACCTAAATGTTGACCGGAATCCTTTTCCCCGTTTATGAGTATCCTTGAGTGGCAGCTCTGGTCTGAACCAGGGCTTTTAACCAGTTTGAACCCCCTCCCCCCGAGAATTTGTATTTCCACCCCAGGTATTCTGAATCAGAATCTACATTTAACAAGCTCCCCAGGTGATTCTTATGTATAGTAAATTTTGAGAACCATTGCTTTACCAGTGGGTCTCAGAATTGGTCCCTAACCAGCAGCATTAGCATCGCCTGGGAACTGGTTAGAAGTGCAGATTCTCAGCAGGGGTTCCAACTCTAAGGAACTGGTTCAAAGCCCTGATCTGAACTGATAGCCTGTTGCTTTTCTTTGATGGCATCATCAGCAGATGTGAGGGAGTTTAAAGCATAAGAAAAAAAGCCAGAGGGGCACCACCACCTGCCTATTGTTCTTGGGGGTAGAGCTTTTTTATTGAGTCTGTGTTGTTTCCTCCATTGAGTACCAGGGCTCCTCAGTGTAGCTACAGGTTCCTGGGGTCACCACAAAGCATAGACCCACTTTTGCCCTTGACTTTGCAGGTGGAAAGAGGCAGTTGGATGAGTGAGGACCATGGGCCAAGAAGCCTAGGTTAGCCCAGTCCAGGGGAGGTGGAGATGCTGTCTGCCATACATAGCTACTTCCTTCTCTTAATTGTGCTCACTGTCCTCCCTAAACACCTCATTCCTGTTGGCCCTGCTTCCCCTAGCATCTCCGTTTCCCAGAGTGCGTTTAAATGAGAAAATAGAGCAGGGATGAACAAGCAGGCCCTGTGCACCCACACACACACACCCCCACACACCCACATCAAACCTAATCTGATTATTTCATAAATGACCCATTCCACCCACTCTTCCACCCAGTCCTTGTACTGAACCCTTGTATTGAACCCACTGGAAAGTATTTAAATCCTAAAGAAATTTGCTGTTTTTCAAAGAGAAACCTGGTACCCTGCCTCAGTGCCTTGGGTCTGCTCTGTTTCTTCTATTAGTTGAAGGATAACAACATGGAGGTCCAGATGTTCATTTATTGGTACCAGGCGGTGTTACCTTTGGGTGCATACCTGTCACTCCAGCCTGTTGTTGTAAAAATGAGGCAGTAGGAGGATCCCAGTGACTTGTGCAGTGTGAGGGATGCCTCCTCGCAGGCCTGGGCAGTGATGTGGGAAAAGGTATAGGAACGTGTTTATTCAGCAGAAGAGTTTCACCTTCTAACACCAGGTCAGAAATTCTCAGTGCTGCTGGTTCTCCAGAATCACCTGTGAAATTAAAAATGCAGATTCCTGGGTCTTTCCTCCCCCATAGTTTGGATTTAGCAGATCTGGAATGGGACCTGGAAGGCTATATTTCTTATAAAGGTCCACAGGAGTTTTTGATGCTCAACAAATACATCACTGGACCCTGAAAATGGAATGAGCTGCGTTTTGCCCTCCCATCCCCGGCCCAGGCCGGGGAGAGAAAACAATCAGGTATAATAATAGGCACAAAGGAGAGTTGTCCTGGAAGAATCAGGGAGGGCTTTCCAAAGAGGAATGGGGTACCCCAGGCATGGTGCTTGCCCCAGGAGTGGTTGCTGGAGGTTTATGGTAGTGGATGGCATGGGTGGGGTTGAGGCAGGAGAAGCCAGGAGACCCTAGGGAGGGTCTCTGGGATTGTATTTAGAAATCTCTGGTCTCAAACCACTGAAGGATCAACAGGAAACTGGGAAAGAGAGAGTGGGGCCTGTTAATGGAGTTTGATTTAATTAATTTCAAATTTCAACAGTTTTTGGACTTGACATTTTTGTAGATTGTAGAGTGACTTTATTTTTCTTTTCTGCCAAGTTTTTACATCATCCATCTGTTGGTCCTTCAACTCTAAGCCAGACCCACATGGTGACTTTATTCTTCTCAACCGAGTTGAAGGCATTGCAAGCATTAGACCCAAGAGGCTAGCCGAGGCTAGCTGGGCACTGTTTGTTAATAATCACTTAACCTCTCTACACTTGTTTCTCCCACTATAAAGTGGGCGTAACAATGTCCACCTCACAGGATGCTGAGAGGCCTGGTTGAGGGAATGTATATGGAAGAGCTTTAGAAACTGTAAAATTGCTCTTCAGATGTATGGGATTATATTTTGGGGACATATTTATTTTATTTGACTGGCATCACTGGTGATTGGATTATATTATCTGACTAGCGTTACTACTGATTGGAATGTGAAAGTTGGAAACAAGAATGATCAGTATTTGGAAAAAATAGCCTTGGTGATAGAAATGACGCAGGAGATCGCATGATAAAATTTTGTAAGACCGAAGGCTTATTCATTGCAAGTACCTTTTTCAGCAACGTAAACGGCGGCTATACACATGGACCTCACTGGATGGAATACACGGGAATCAAATTGACTACATCTCTGGAAAGAGACTGTGGAGAAGTTCAATATCTGATGATATTGAAGCTCAATATCAGAGCAGGACCAGGGGCCAAATACAGAACAGACTGGTTGCTCTTATGCAAGTTGAAGTTGAAGCTGAAGAAAATTAAAACAAGTCTACGAAAGCCAAAATATGACCTTGAGTGCATCTCACCTGAGTTAGAGACCATATCAAGAATAGGTTTGATGCATTGAACATTAATGACCAAAGTTGAGTTGTGGGATAACATCAAGGACGTTATACGTGAAGAAAGCAAAAGGTCATCAAAAAGACAGGAGGAAAGACAAGACCAAAATGGCTGTCAGAAGAGACTCTGAAACTTGCTCTTGAATGTAGAGCAGCTAAATAGAGTGGAAGAAATGAAGTAAAAGAGCTGAAAAGAAGATTTCAAAGGGTAGCTTGAGAAGAAAAAGTAAAATGGTGACATGTGCCAAGACCTGGAGTTAGAAAACCAAAAGGGAAGAACACTTTTGGCATTTCTCAAGCGGAAAGGACTGAAGAAAAAATTCAAGCCTCGAGTTGCAATATTGAAGGGTCCTATGGGCAAAATACTGAATGACACAGGAAGCATCAAAAGAAGGTGGTCACTGGGTCACTATACCAAAAAGAATTTGTCCACATTCAGCCATTTCAGGAGGTAGCATATGATGAAGAACCAATGGCACTGAAGGAAGAAGTCCAAGCTGAGCTGAAGGCATTGGCAAAAAACAAGGCTCCAGGAGTTGACAGAATACCAGTTGAGATGTTTCAACAAATGGCTGTAGGATTGGAGGCTCTCTCTCACTCGTCTATGCCAAGAAATTTGGAAGACAGCTACCTGGCCAACCGACTGGAAGAGATCCATATTTGTGCTCATTCCAAAGAAAGGTGATCCAACAGAATGCAGAAATTAGCAAACAATATCGTTAATACCACACACGTAAATTTTTGCTGAAGATCATTGACAAGCAGTTGCTGCGGTACATCAACAGGGAACTGCCAGAAATTCGAGCTGGATTCAGAAGAGGACATGAAATGAAAGATACCATTGCTGATGTTAGATGGATCTCGGCTGAAAGCAGAGAATACTAGAAAGATGTTTATCTCTGTTTTATTGACTATGCAAAGACATTCAACTGTGTGGATTATAACAAATTATAGATAACATTGTAAAGAATAGAAATTCCAGAATACTTAATTGTACTCATGTAGAACCTATACATAGATTAAAAGGCAGCCATTCCAATAGAATAAGGGGATACTGCATGGTTTAAAATAAATAAAGGTGTGCATCAGGGTTGTATCCTTTCACCATACCTATTCAATCTGTAGTCTAAGCTGATAATCTGAGAAGCTCGGTTGTATGCAAAAGAACAGGACATCAGGATTGGGGGAAGACTCATTAACAGTATGCAATATACAGATGACACAACTTTGCTTTTAGAAAGCGAAGAGGACTTGAAGCACTTATTGATGATGATCAGTGTGGATTACACCTCAACACAAAGAAAATAAAAACTCTCACCACTGGACCGATAAGCAACATCTTGATCAACAGAAAATACTGAAGTTGTCAAGAATTTGATTTTACTTAGCCCACAATCAAAGCCTATGAAAGCAGCAGTCAAGAAATCAAATGATACATTGCATTGGGCAAGGCTGCTGCATTGGGCAAATCTGCTACAAAAGACCTCTTTAAAGTGTTAAAAAGCAAAGATGTCACCTTAAGGACTAAGGTGCATCTGACCCAAGCCATAGTATTTTCATTTGCCTCATACGCATACGAAAGCTGGGCAGTGAATAAGGAAGACTAAAGAAGAATTGATGCCTTTGAATTATGGTGTTGACAAAGAATATAGAATATACCATGGACTGCCAGAAGAATGAACAAATCTGTCATGGAAGAAGTACAAGCAGAATGTTCCTTAGAAGTGAGGAGGGCGAGACTTGATCTCATGTACTTTGGACATGTTATCAGGAGGGATCAGTCCTTGGAGAAGGACATCATACTTGGTGAAGTAGAAGGTCAGCGAAAAACAGGAAGCCCCTCAATGAGATGGATTGACTCAGTGGCTGCAGCAGTGGACTCAAGCATATCAACAATTGTGAGGATGGCACAGGACTGGGCAGTGTTTCGTTCGGTTGTACAAAGGGACATTATGAGTTGAAACTGACTCAGTGGCACCTAACAACGACAACAACAGCATTGTTTGAGGTTATTGTCCACGGTAGTGTTTGAAGACACTCGCTCTGGGGAGCAAAAAGTCTTTCAAATAGTGATAGAAATCTCCAGCCCCTTGTTCCTAATTTCACTTACACTGCAAAGTTAAAAGCCATAAAACTAGGGAAGATGAGTTTACCTTATGTAGACTTACTTGCTTCTCAGGCAGGAAGCAGCTTTGTGGTTTCTCCCAGGACCTTTTCTTTCCCAGTGTTACCACGGCTCTACTTGCATGAGTTGCTGTGGATATCCAGACCCATTTAATATTCCAGTTTTTGTCTGCAGGCTCAATGTCAGACCAGGGACTGGAGATATCCGGTCTCGTGTTGGGATCCAGCAGAACCTTCTCAGCCAGCCAGTGCGCACAGCCACCTTCCAGCAGAGGTTTGATGCCCGTCAAAAGATCGGCCTCTCAGATGCCAGACTCAAGCTGGGAGTCAAGGATGCCCGGGAGAAGCTTTTGCAGAAAGATGCCCGGTTTCGGATCAAAGGGAAAGTGCAGGATGCCCGAGAGATGTTAAACTCCCGCAAGCAGCAAAGTGTGGTGCCCCAGAAGCCACGCCAGGTAGCTGATGCCCGGGAGAAGATCAGCTTGAAGCGGAATTCCCCTGCCGCCTTCATGAGCCCCCCCGTCGGGACAGTGACTCCTGCTCTGAAGCTCACCAAAACCATCCAGGTAGGTTATGGCTTTTGTCAGATTCCCAGATGGCCAGTGACAAGCATAGATTTAGTAGGGAGCAGGAGTCAGGAGTGTTTGGGCCAAAACAACAATTCCCTCAATTGTTAGTATAGCACTTTGCTGCCTACAAAGGCCTTTTATGTATGTTATAGCCAAGCACCCATATGAAGAGGGCAAGGTATTATGTCAGTTTTGTGTAAAAGAAAAAGGAGGTCTAGAAGAAATTAAGTGCCTTTCCCAAGTGAGATAGTGGTGGAAGGAAGAAAGGGGAAAGGGTGGAACGTTCATTGAGCATGTGATGTGTGGCAGGCACTTGACATAGATTGTTTATTCTTCGTTGCAACCGTAGGATCATTACCTGTTTTATAAAAGAAGAATCTGAGTCTCAGTCGCTGTTGTTATTAGCTGCCATTGAGTCGATTCTGACTTATGGTGACCCCATGTGTTCAGAGTAGAACTGTGTGCGATAGGGCTTTCAAAGCTGTGACCTTTTGGAAGCAGATCACCAGGTCTGTTTCTGAGGTGCCTGTGGCCAGGTTCAAACCACCAACTTTTCAGCTAGTAGTTGAGCACCTAGCCGTTTGTGCCACCCAGGGACTCCTCTGAGTTTCAGAGATGTTAAATATCATGCCCAAAGTTGCACAGCCGTCAGTGGAAGAAGACAGGGTGGGAACTCAGTCAGATCTTCTGGTTCCTAGTCCAGTGCCTTGACTACCCTACCACAGCCGCTGCCCTGCAGGGAAAGCAAACAGAATCATTTCATACTCACAGCAACCTTGGTACAGCAGTGGGCTCATTGCGTCCTCCACATGCATTATTGCAGACTCTGAGCTGACGATATTCCCTCCCTTTCTTGCTTTGAGGGGTGAGACACTTTGTAATGCCTCTTACCAAAGACCAAAACCAGGTGCCCGCCATATGTCAACTTCAGCGTTCTGCTCACAGAGAACGCATGTGGACCCTGTGGGATGAATCATGACCACTGGGTGTTTCTAGGTTCCACAGCCGAAGGCGGCAGTACCCCTTCATGCCCATCCTGCTGGAATGAGGATCAACGTTGTCAATAACCACCAGGCCAAGCAGGTAGGTGGTGTGTGTGCATGTGTATGTATGAGTGTGTACGTACGCACACATGCATGTGCACAGGTGAGGTGTACTAGATCACTTGAGGCCTGGCCCAAAGTTCCCACAGAAGCATTAGAGGAGGAGTTGCATTGGACTGTTTGCAATTGATGTGTTTAAGGAGGAGCCTCTTTGTGGATGAGGGAAGGGCATAAGGGGCAGAAAGGCACATTGAGAGCCTATTAATTTTTTTATTATAAAAATAGTATGTGTTTAATACAGAAAATTTGGAAAAGAGATTAAAAGAAAAAGTCCCTTGTGCTCTTATTCTCCAAGACCAACCACTGTTGAAGTTTTGCCATATTTCCTTCATGTTTTTTTGAGTGTCATTATTAATTTAATGTGTAGTGGTGATTGTATTCTTACCCAATTTTGTATCTTTTTTCACTTTCTGACTCAAGCATTTTTTGGTAATGTTTCACATTTGCTGTAAACATTTTTAACAACTGCGTAATCCATTGAGTTGATGTTTTATAGTTTATTTAAACAGTTTTCCTGTTATTTTCACTATTAGAAATCCTGCTGTGAATGTGTTTGTCAGTAAGTCTCTTTCTAGATTTTGGATTTACTTCAGTAGGCTAGATTTTTTGGGGTGGACTTCTCAAGCCAAAGGATATAAGCAAGTATTTTGGGGCCTTGTGATAGATACTGCCTGCTTGTAAAAAGGTACTTCTGATACAGTTGGAAGTTGGAGTACTTTCACGGGGTCCTTGCAGCAGGGAGCCAGCCGGCAGGATTTACCCTCCCCCGCCCCCACTTCTCCCTTGATTCTTCGCCACAACTGCGGTCATCTCCCTGCTGTACTTGTTCCTGATGGCTGCGAGGTCCTGCCCGAGCACAGGTTGCATTGAGTGTTCTGAGCTCTTTTGGACGAAGATGCCACGTTAGCTTCTTCTTTTTTTTTATTCTCAGAATTTATACGACCTGGATGAAGACGATGACGTCATAACTCCCATCCCTAGCAAACAGATGAAATTCACCACCTCGGGCAGCTTTCTCCACCATGTGGTATGGCGTTTTCAATTATTTCTTTTATAATTTTTATTGTGATAAAATATACATGACAAAACACTTGCCATTTCAGCCAGCATTTTAGGTTTTTCTACACTCAGTGTGTGTGATCAGGTAGATGGGAGAGGCTCTGGGGCATAGGGCTTTCAATTCAGAAATGTTTCTTCATCTGGGTCATTACATTTTCAGAACTGGAACTGGTCCCAGCCCTTGGTTTTGTAAATGCTGAGATTGGGGTGTCCGGTGAGTTGCTCAGGGCACCACAGCTAGTAAAGTACAGAGCTGTAGCTCCTAGCTGCTGTTTGTGAGACACTTTAGGGAAAATACAAGTACTCCCACACGAGAGAATCCTGCTTCCCTTCCTTTGTGGCCGGAGAGACTGCATGCTCCCCGTCCTCATGGTCAGCAGCTGCGCCCGATTCTTTGATCCCGGATCCCATTGGTTGTTGGGTTAGCATAAATAGACCACACCTCCCTGTGGCCTCTTCCAGGCATAGCCTGTGTGGGGAAAGCTTGTCGGGCCAGGGTGCTAGTCCGACATAGTGGAAAGAAATCTACCCCTGGGAGCATCTGGGAGGGCTGCTCAGTGGATGTTGCCAGCTAGAGATGGGGGCTGCCAGATTTTGCCTTCAGAGGCCCAAAGACTTCATTCTGGTCGTTGTTCTGAGTGTGTGGACCAATCTTCCAGTTACTAATAAAGCTCTTAAAGTCATGTGTGAAGCTGGATGGTGCCAGTTGTTTCTTTACAAAAGACCAGGCCTTTCTGCTCATTAGACTGCTCAGGTTGGCTGCCGAGAGGTCCATCAGCCTGGCTCAGTTGGTGGCTAATGCTAATTGAGAATTTAAAGTTCTAAACACTTTATTTATATTAATTCATATAAGACATCCCCCTCACTCCGCCACTCTGTGAGATGGGTACTATTATTATTCCCATTTTACAGATAAGGGGTCAGGCACAAAGAGGTTAAATAATCCTGCCCCTGTCACCTAGATTGTAAGTCATGGATCCAGGATCTGAACCTAAGCTATCTGGCCCCTGGGCCCACGTGTTTAAGCACTACACCATACTGGCTTCCAAAACTCAGAGGCCTGGGAATGGTGAATCCAGCATAGGGAGGCTGTTTCATCCAGACTTGGAGAAGCCTGACAGATGGACCCTGCCCCATACTCCACTCTGTCGCTCTGGCTGCTGTATTCCTTCCTGGGTCATCACTTGGTAAACACTGCCCTAAACTGGCACGACCAGCTGCCACTTCTGCTTCATTCATCTTTTTCCACAGACACTAATGCAAAGGCGTTTACTGGTTGATCTCCCCAAGGGACCTCATCCCAAGTTGGGAAGGGGACTATTTCTGATGGTCTACAAGTGCTGGCTGTGCTGGCACATCTCCAGCAGTCTGGGAGCTAATGAGGCAGGCAATCTCTAAACCATGCACCCGGGCAGGCCTATGAATGATGCCTCCGTTTGTCTGGGCGTCCTGGGCCCTCTCAAGAGTGGGTTCCTATGCCCAGCCAGCCTGGAGTTGGTGGTCCACCCATTGTGGAAAGAAGCTTATCTGGGAATAAACTTGACTCCAAGCCTTTGGCCTTCTGACGAGCCCTAAATTGTAGGGTTTTCGTAAAGTCTAAATGGTACAGGTGAGTTTCTAGGTCAGGGCTTCATGGAAACTTCTTGCCAAGAGCATTAAACACTGTGGAAAGCTGCTTCCATGAGCATGTGTGCAGGCTCTGTTTTCTTCCCCTCACCCCCCTTCTCATCCTCACGGGATGTCACTGGCAACCGGCAGGCTTTTTGTCTCTGGGCCTCTGCTGTAATTGAGGTATTGAAGGTGGGTCGTCAGCCATGCACTCAGCTGGTTGTCAGCCCCTCAGGGCTTCTTCGGAAGACTCCAAGTCTCTGGCTTCTCAGATTCCTTTGTGCCTCTTTGTGTAGGCTGGGCTGAGCAGTTCCAAGCTGTCCATGTCCAAGGCCCTCCCCCTCACCAAAGTGGTTCAGAATGATGCCTACACAGCTCCTGCTCTCCCCTCCTCCATTCGAACAAAAGCCTTGACCAACATGTCCCGGACACTGGTGAACAAGGAGGAATCTCCCAAAGAGCTGCCACCTGCCGAGGTGAGTTAAAAGCGAGGGAGAGGAAGTGACCACACTAGATGAGAGTCAACCTGTGCTGGGTGGGCAGTGTGCTGGGCCCTAAGTGTATACCCCATTTGGTCCTCCCAGTGCTTCTGTTAGGTAGATGTTGCCACCTTCTTTTTACAGTGAGTAAGCCAAGGCCTGGCCTTAAAGACGCCTGCCCTCAAAGAGCTTGTAGGCTAGTGGGGAAGACAGAGGTGCAGATGGATCACTGTATCTAGTGATAGAACAGAGGTCTCCCCAGAAGAGAGCTCCCGGGAGCACTGAGGAAAGAGCATCTAATTCTACTAGGGAAATGGGGAGGCTTCAAGGAGAGAGTGCCTTTTGAGCTGGGTGGGTCCTGAAACATGAGTAGCATTCCACGCAGAAGCTCAGAGGCCTGAAAGGACCCAGAATATTTGAGAAATGAGGAGTTCATTGTCTCAGTGTAGGATTGTGGAGGTGTGGTGTAATTGAGGTCAGAAGGGCCTGGTTGTGGTGGACCCTCCATGATTCTTTCCCCTGGTCCTCTGTGGTCACTTACTAGGAATGAGTTTTGTTTGTATGAGCACACACCTGTTCTCTGACCCCTGGTAACACTCTTGTTTATGTGACAGCCTGTCCTCAGCCCCCTGGAAGGCACCAAGATGACTGTGAATAATCTGCACCCTCGAGTCACTGAAGAGGACATCGTTGTGAGTACTGTGGCATGCCAGAGTTTTAAATCTCAAACTGCTTCTCTGTCGGGTTTCCAGCACTGCCTCCAGGTTCGATGATCTGCTGGGGGACTCACAGGACTCGACGTATAGTTGTACTCATGGCTAAGGTTTATTACAGCAATAGGAAACAAAACAAAATCAGGAGAGGAAAAAGGCACATGGGCAAAGTCCAGGGGAAGCTAGACGCAAGCTTCTGATTCCTTTCCCTCAGTGGAGGCACACTTAATTCCCTTAGCAGTGAGTTGTGAACCCCTAGCAACACATGTGAGATATTGTCTATCAGGGAAGCTTATGGAAGACTCAGTGCCCAGGGTTTTTTTTTGAGGGCTAGTTATGTAGGCACCCTCCACCTAGCGCTTACAAAATTCCAGACTCCCATAAGGGAAGTGGGTGTTAGCGTAAACCACGTTGTTTGCACAAACAGCTTAAGCACAGTGAGCCACTTTTACAAAGTCTGCGAATGGTGCGAACCTTCCTGAAACCTAAGTTCCCAGATTCCAGCCAAGGGCCAACCTTATAAGCAGGCTTTTCAAAGGATAGCAGTCAAGCCTGCTGTGTCAGCACTTCGCTACATAGTTTCTTAACCAGTGCCAGGCTTAACCTGACTTGAATCTCAGGATCAGGGCATGTCTGTGCTCAGGTGAGTCCAAAATGGGATCCTTTATTCTCATTGTGCAGCACCCAGTGGCTGAGATTTTCCTGTGAGACTTCAGAATTTGCAGCCTCCTTTGGAGGTTTACATGATGATGCCAAAGTAAAAGGAAGAAGATCAACTGGTGTTATCTGGTGGTTGACTGGACCGCCCTCCTAGTCTGTCCTGTCTCACCCATGCCACTTACGGGTGAAAGCTAATTCAGGTGCCTGTTGAAGGGGCCAGAAGCAGCCAAGACTTCCTTTTCAACCTCATTTTCACTCAGCCACTAAAAAGCCGTGAGTTTAGAAATCCAGGCAACATTTTAACTCTGAACCATCAGATCACAAAACAAATGCAACTGGAGACTCCTCTCCCTCAGCCAAGTCCCAGGTTTTATAAGAGCCCACTGGTCACCATGTTTGTTGAAGGTTTTAATTGTGAAACTCAAAGCTGCTCTGAACTAAGCAGGCTCAGCAGCAGGTCTGTTCTTTCTTAGCAGGTGTGCCATTGAACAGTGCACGTGAGAATGGAAATTGTAGCCTACTTTGTGTAATACTGGACAACTTGTAAAGAACTAAAATTTTCCCTGGTCGTAGAAGTAATAATAGCTACCACTCATTGAGCATGTACTATGTGCTAGGTACTTTGTATGTAGACTTGTTAAAAATATAGTGAAAACTAATCTGTAATGATCACCACTCAGAAAATGCCAGTGATAATCAGTCTGGCTTCTTTACTATACAGATATATAATATTTAAACAACAGTAATACAATCAGGATCTCACCTAGTATTCAGTTCCATATCTTGGTTTGGATGTTTTAACATTTTCCCCTTTTATCATTAAAAGCAAATCCTTTCAAAGGCCTTTTCACGAGCCTTCCCTTTGGACCTCACCACAACCTCGTTATGGGTAAAATGCAGAAGAAGAAATTCTTGGGTGCTAGTCAGCCTCTGTCCTGACCAGACTGTGTTCCCTCTCTGGCTTCAGTCTCTGTGTGTGTAAAATGAGGAGGGGATTGGAGTAAATGATAAGATGATGACACCTGTGTACAAAGCACTGCCTTATAAATCATCTCAGTTGAGCTTTTTAAGAACTCTGGGAGGTAGCCTAGGTCAGCCCTTTTCTTCCTGTTTTCACAAGACAAAATGGCTCAGAAAACATTCTGCATCCCACTTCAGAGAGAGGTGTCTGGGGTCTTAAACACTAGCAAGTGGCCATCTAAGATGCATCAGTTGGTCTCAACCCACCTGGAGCAAAGGAGAATGAAGAACACCAAAGACACAAGGTAATTACGAGCCCAAGAGACAGAAAGGGCCACATAAACCAGAGGCTACATCAGCCTGAGACCAGAAGAGCTAGATGGTACCTGGCTACAACCGATGACTCCCCTGACAGGGAACACAACAGAGAACCCCTGAGGGAGCAGGAGAGCAGTGGGATGAGGACCCCAAATTCTTATTAAAAAGACCAGACTTAATGGTGTGACTGAGACTGGAGGGACCCTGGAGGTCAGGGTTCCCAGACCTTCTGTTGGTCCAAGACAGAGGAACCATTCCCAAAGCCAACCCTTCAGACGGGGATTGGACTGGACTGTGGGATAGAAAATGATATGGTGAAGAGTGGGCTTCTTGGGTCAAGCAGACACATGAGACTATGTGGGTAGCTCTTGTCTGGAGAGGAGATGAGAGGGCAGAGGGGGTCAGAAGCTGGCCAAATGGACATGAACATGGCACGGGGGAGGGGGGAGGCGTGTGCTGTCTCATTAGAGGGAGAGCGACTAGGAGTATATAGCAAGGTGACTATAAGTTTTTGTATGAGAGACTGACTTCATTTGTAAACTTTCACTTAAAGCACAAAAAAAAAAAAAAAAAAAACTTGGTTCAGAGAACTTAGGTTTCTGGAGGTCACACAGCTGATAGGAGGCAGAGTCCCAGGGATTAAACCCAGGTCTTTCTGACTTGGGTAATCAGCTATTCTGGTTTGCCAGGGACTGTCCCGGTTTTAGCACTGAAAGCCCCATGTCCTGGGAAACCCCTCAATTCGTGCAAACTAGGATAATTGGTCACCCTGGGTAGAGCTCCAGAATTTGTATTTCTAATAAATTCCCATGTGATGTATTAGTCACTGTCTTTCTTTGATGAGCCTACATTTTTGTTCTTACGGTAGAGCGCTCTGAGAAAAACTCCGTAACAATTATCCTTATTGAGGGAGTGGGCACTGAGGCAGGAGGATTTTGGTGGTGACTTGCTGAAAGTCACAGGTACTCCAAGGCTTATAAGCCCAGGCATATTTTTCACTGCCAGCGCAGCTTATTCCCTTATCTGATCCTGTGCTGCGGCCTGTGAGTGTCCCAAGAATACTACTTAAAATGGAACCTGCTCAAAATCATTGGTGCTGGGCACATTCAACTGGGGTGCACTCACCAGCCAACCCAGAGCCCCCGGAGTATGTGGATGGCAGGCTATCAGGACAGCTGCCTGAAATTCTCTCCAACCCAACACCTCTTGTTCTTTGCAGGAGCTTTTCTGTGTGTGTGGAGCGCTCAAGCGGGCTCGGCTGGTCCATCCTGGGGTAGCAGAGGTGGTCTTTGTGAAGAAAGATGATGCCATCACTGCATATAAGAAGTACAACAACCGGTGTCTGGATGGTAAGTCTGGGAAAAGGCAGCCACCTCATCCTTCTCACTCTGCCCACTGGCAAGCAGCAGGCCTTCAGGAGCAAGCTCTCCTCTGAGATGGGTGGGAGTTCCCATTGCACCAAGAGCAGGCAGGTTTGCTCAGTCTCTGGGTAGTGCTGAACTGTAAGTTCCACAGGGCTTTTAATTTTCACCCAGCTCCAGCTAGAAGGAAAACGCCGTTTTTCCATGAATGGCTCTCTTAAAGGGTCTTGTCTGGGAAGCGTAGGAGCCACAGCCTTCCCCTTCCAGATGTTGGTCTACTTACTGCCAAATTACAGGTTCCTCAGAGGCCAAGGGCTTGATCTAAATGTTGGTAGCTTTGTGATGTATCTTTTTCTGTTCTTTTTACTTTCAGCCTTCTTGTATCTTTGAATCTAAAGTATATCATCTATAGACAGCATGTAGTTGGATCTGTTCTTTTTTAAATCCATTCTGACAATCTTTTAATAAAAACCCCACTGCTGTCGAGTCGATTCCGACTCATAGCGACCCTATAGGACAGAGTAGAACTGCCCCATAGAGTTTCCAGGGGGCGCCTGGAGGATTTGAACTACCAACCTCTTGGTTAACAGCTGTAGCACTTAACCACTGTGCCACCAGGGTTTCCAGTCTTTTAATAGGTTTATTTAATTCATTCACATTTGATGTTATTGTCGATACTGTCGTTGTCGTTAGGTGCTGTCGAGTCAGCTCTGACTCTTAACCACCAAAAAACCCAACCCATTGCCATCGAGTCAGGTCCAACTCATAGCAACCTTATAGTGACTCTGTGTACAACAGGACGTAACACTGCCTGGTCCTACACCGTCTTTACAATTGTTGTCATGCTTTTTTAATTATTGATAATAGTTGAATTTATGTCTGCCAATTTTTGTTTTCTATGTCTTGGTGTCTCTTTATTCCTCTATTTCTCTTTTATGGCTTTCTTTTGCATTATGTGAATATTTTCTGGTATAACATTTTGATTCTGTAAAATGGTGTGGCAGCAGTGTCTGGCCTCCTCTAACTTCACAAGGAGGAAGGAGGCTCAAAATCAACAGCCCAAGGCTGATTCCTGTGAGGTGGAGGTCAGACATACCTCCTCTCTCCACCATCTTTACCAATTCTGACACCAGCTGTCCCTCCTATGGCATTCTTTACTTCTCTACTGAGTGCAACAGTTCATTGCAGTGGCCACACAGAACTCACAGACAATACTCATGATTCTGGGATTTATTGGGGAAGTAACCGGTCACAGTTCAGGTTCAGGAACACTCAGGATACAGTTGTTCCATCGGGATAGCCCTTTCTCAGCCATGCCCGCAGGCATGCCTCTCTCTGGCCCATCAGCCTCTGCCCTGCCCCGGCAAGTGTTCCAAAGCTCTTCTAGCTCTGCTCATAGATGCCAAGGCACCCCTCTCCACCAGTAGGCTCAGCCTGGAGGTGCTTACCTCTGGCTCCGTTAAACTTAGCTCCACCAAGTGCCTGGAGGCGCCCTGCTCCACCAGCAAGCCTCCTGCCCGAAGGTGCTCAGCTCCTACCGATCTCCCGCCTCCGCTGGTGCCGTTTCTCCCCCACCACTTCTTGGTTTTTTCAGTGTTCCAGCTCTCTCTCTCAGCCTCCTGGTTCCAGGAGCTTCTCAGCAAAGGGATCCCAAGTCCAAAGGACCAGCTCTGGTCCTGGCTCTTCTTGGTGGCAGTGAGGCCTCTCCTGTTGTCTCTGGGATGGCTCGTTTTAATCCTAGTGCCACAGCAGAAGCGACCAGTCTCTTCATCAGGGTTCCATATGCCTCCCTGGCATAGTTCCACCCAGTCACCGGAGTTACAAGGCCATGGTGGGAAAGGCCATACAAGAGTGGACCCATCACACTGCACGTTCGTTTGGTTTTTTTTTTCACTGTATCTGTTGAGTCTTTTCTTTTAAGCAATTGCTTAAGGGTTTAAACAGCGTACGTCTTAGTTTATCAGGATCTACTTCAGATTTACAGCAGTTTATTTTCAGTGATACATAGAAACATGACCTCTATATAGAGCTCGGTTCTAATCTCTTTTTTCTTTTAATACTTTATCTGATCGTAAGTCCTTTAAAGAAGCTGAGAGAATAAAGGGGAGCAAATATGTATCTGCAGAGTTTTTTATATTAAGCGTCTGATTTGCAGTTTGTTGTTTCTGTGGATTCAGGTTACTATCTGGTGTCATTTCCTTACTCCAGTGCAGCTTTGCTCCCACCCACCTTCTTTGTGCTGTTATTGTCAAAAATGTTACATTTCTGTATGTTATGGCCCAACAATACTATTATATGTGTGTTGTTTTATAGAATTGGTTTTTTAAATCCAAGAGAAGGAAACAGAAGAAATACGCCTTTATAATGTCTTTTACAAATGCGTGGTTACCTTCATTTGTGCTCTGATTATTGTCCGAGTCACTGGCTTACAGCCTGAAGAACTTTCTCTGGTATTTTTTGTAAGGCAGGTCTGCTAGCTATACATTCTCTTGGCTTTTGTTATCTGGGAATGTTTATTTCGCTTTCCTTTTTGAAAGATTGTTTTGTTGTATATAAAATTCTTTGTTGATGGTTTGTTTCTCCCAGAGCTTTGAATATGTCATACCAGTGCCTTAAATCATTTTTCTCTTGCTACTTTCAAGATTTTTTCTTTGCCTTTCACCGTTTTTACTATGTTGTGCCTGTGTGTGATTCTCCTGATGTTTATCGTACTTGAAATTCATTGAGCTCCTTAGATGTGTAATTTTTCATCACGTTTGGTAAGTTTTTACCCATTATTTCTTCCAATTTTTTTATGTTCCTTTCTCCCTCCTCTCCCGCTTTTATTCCAAGTATGCATATGTTGGTGTGCTTAATGGTATCCCATTTCTCTGAGGCTCTATTCATTTTCTTCATTCTTTTTCTCTTTGTTCTTTGGACTGGATAATCTCTATCAATTTGTCTCCAAGTTACTTGTTATTTTTAACGGTTCAGAGCTACTGTTGAGCCCCTCTAGTGAATTTTTCGTTTTAGTTACTGTAATTTTCAACTCTAGGGTTTACATGTGGTTCTTTCTTATTCATATCTTTAGAGTTCTTTGAGCATATATTTAATGGCTGCTTTGAAGTCTTTGTTAATTCCTACATCTGGGCCCTCCCACAGGCAGTTCTGTTGCTGCTCTTTTTCCACTGTATGGCTCAGTTTTCGGTTTCTTTGCATGTTTTGTAATTTTTTTTGTCGGAAACTGGATGTTTTACATGCTATATTATAGCAACTCTGGATGCTAACTCCCAAACGCTTCCTGGGACTGTGTGTTGTTTTTATTTGTCAGTGACATGGCTGGACTATTTCAGTGAAATGTTTCCCTCACAGCTTGCAGCCTCTGATATCCTTCTTCAGAAGATTCGACTTTGGACGTGTGCATAGTCATCCTGGGATGACAGTGGCTTTAACAGGGCTCGCTTTGTCTCTTTTCCCTTTTCTTTCTGTTAAGCTGTTAAACCATATTGATGTCACATGTAGGTGTAGTTATGACAGAGTAGAACTGCCCCATGGGGTTTCCCAGGCTCTAACCTTTGCTTGCTGAAAGTGAAGAAGACTTGAAGCACTTAGTGATGAAGATCAAAGACTACAGCCTGCAGTATGGATTACACCTCAACATAAAATAAAAATTCTCACAACTGGACCAATAAGCAACATCATGATAAGCAAAGAAAATATTGAAGTGGTCAAGGATTTCATTTTAATTGGATCCACAGTTAACACCTGTGGAAGCAACAGTCAAGAAATCAAACGATGTATTGGGCAAGTTTTCTGCAAAAGACCTCTTTAAAGTGTTTAGAAAATGTTCGCTTTTTAAAGCAAAGATGTCACTTTGAGGACTAGGGTACACCTAACCCAAGCCATGGTCTTTTCAGTCACCTCATATACGTACAAAACCTGGACAATGAATAAGGAAGACCAAAGAAGAATTGATGCCTTTGAATTGTGGTGTTGGCGAAGAATATCGAATATACCGTGAACTACCAGAAGAATGAACTAATCTGTCTTGGAAGAAGTACTGCCAGAATGCTCCTTAGAAGCAAGGATGGTGAGACTGCGTCTTATGTACTCTGGACATGTTATCAGGAGGGATCGGTCTCTAGAGAAGGACATCATGCTTGGTAAAGTAGAGGATCAGTGAAAGAGAGGAAGACCCTCAACCAGAAGAGCAAGCTGGGGTGATGGCAGTTGGAGCCCTAGTATTCTTGGTTTGCCACTCTGTGGTAAAGTTTTCACCCTAATGCGTCAGAGCTGGATGTAGGAAGGGAGCGCTAGAGCTCTCAGCCTCCATGCCTAGAGTAGAGCTTTGGCAATACAGAGCCACGACGGGTGAGAAGTGCTGGCTGCCTGTCCCTGTTGGGGAGATACCATAGCCCTAGGTTGGGAGCTAGATGGAGAGGAAGCCCTGTGGTTTTGGTTCACCTGGCCAGGGTAGAATGTCATCACACTCGCCGGGAGGGCAGGGAAGAGCAGTTCATGGCTCAAATGCCACAGCTTGCTGTTCTTACTGGGATGTAGTAGGTTTTCTTGAACCAGTGTTTCTTCGTTTGCTGTATGCCCTTAGGACAATTTCCAGAGACTTTAATTCTTTTAAAGTAATTTTCAACACAGATGGTTGTTTCACTAGAGAGAGTGTGGAATCCCTCAGTCTGCCATTCTGGAAATCGTTTTTATATACCTTTTTTTTTTTTAATTTGTTGTTGTTGTCAAGAATATACACAGCAAAGCGTGCACCAATTCAGCAGTTTCTACATGTACAATTCAGTGACGTTGATCACATTCTTCAAGTTGGGCCACCATTCTCACCCTCCTTTTCTGAGTTGTTCCTCCCCTGTCAACATAAACTCACTGCCCCCTGAGTTTCCTACCTAATCTTTCGAGTTGCTGTTGTCGCTTTGACCCCATACAGATGTTAAAAGAGCACAATGCTCGAGGCAAATATTTTTTACTAGTTTAGTTAAGCTGATGTTTGGTTTTAAGAAGATTTTAGGGGATATTTTTGGTTCAAGTTTTAAAGATTATCTCAGGGCTGTGGTTTCAGCGGTTCATCCAGCTCTCATGACAACCAGAAAGCCTGGAGTCTATGAGAATTTGAAATTCTGTTTTGCGTTTTCCCCTTTTTGATCAGGACTCACCTGTGGGATCTTTGATCAAAATGTTCAGTAATGGTAGCTGGGTACCATCCAGTTCATGGCAAAGGAGGCAGAAGTTCATGGAGGCAATTAGCCACACATTCCATTTCCTCCTCCTATTCCTGACTGTCCTCCTTCCTCTGTTGCTGAAATGAATTCTTTCAGGTTTATTTGAAGAAAGCCTTTATTTCACTTTTGAGTTTCACTTTATTTCACTGAGTTGGCAGTTTTTTTCTTTAAGCACTTGAAATGTTTCATTGCCTTCTGGCTGTATAGTTTCTATGTTGATATTTTCATCTTGTTTCTCTGTAGATAATGTCTTTTTTGTCTGGCTGCTTTAAAGTTTTTTCTCTGTATTCTTGGTTTTTAGCAATGTGATTATGATGTGCTTCAGTGTGGTTTTATTTAAGATTATTCTGCTTGGGTTTCATTGAGCTTCTTGGATCTATGGGTTTATAGTTTTCAGCAAATTTAGAAAAATTTAAGCCATTATTTCTTCAAGTATTTCTCGCTTTTTTCTTTATTAAACTCCGATAACATGTATTTTAGACCACTTAATTTTATCCCATAGATTAATGTCTGTACTTTGTTTCATTTTACATAGTTCCTACTGTGTGTCTTCATGTTCACTGATTGTTTTCTTCTGCATTGTCTAATCTTCTATTAATTTTATTCAATGAGTTTTTCATTTTAAAAACTGTATTTTTCATCTTTAGAAATTCAATTTGGATTTTCCATTTCTTTCCTCATTATGTTCATGCTTTCCTTTACCTTCTTAAGTACATCCTGTGTATTTGTAATAGGTGTTTTTTGGTTATTGTAAAAATATGTATGGATCACATATTTGCCAATTCAGCATTTGTCGTTTGTACAATTCAGTGAAACCAGTTATATCAGTCATGTTGTGCAACTGTCACCAGTACCCATTGCCATATTTTCCAATCCCAGAAACAACTCAGTGCTAGCTAGGTAAAAGTTTTCCTCTTTCCCCGTCCCTCCTACCCTTGGTAACCATCGTTAAACTCTGATCTCTATACATTTGCCTATTTTAAGTGTTTCATATTAGTGAAATCATACAATATTTGTCCTTTTGAGAATGATTTGTTTCACTCAGCATGATGTGTTCAGGGTTCACCTGTGTCGCTGCACACATCACAACTTAATCTCCCTCCGTGGCTGAGCAGCACTCCATCATGTGTGTATGCGTGTTTGAACCACATTTGAGCTGTTTCCACCTTTCGCCTGCTGTGAATAGTGCTACAGTGAACGTTGGTGTACATGTGTCTGTCTGTGTCACTGCATTCAAATCTCATGGGTATATGCCTGAGAGTGGGATTGCTGGGTCACATGGTGGCTCTGTTTTTAACTTTTTGAGGAATTGCCGAACTGTTTTCGACAGCAGCTGTATCATTTTGTGTTCCCTCCAGCAATGGATGAGGGCTCTGATTTCTCTGCATCCTCACCAACCCTTGTTATTTTCCCTTTTTTTAAGCTACCCTAATAGGAGTGAAATGATGATGTCTCACTGTAGTTTTGATTTGCATCTCCCTAATGGTAAAATAGGGAACCCTGGTGGTGTAGTGGTTAAATGCTATGGCTGCTAACCAAAGGGTTCGCAGTTTGAATCCGCCAGGTGCTCCTTGGAAACTCTATGGGGCAGTTCTCCTCTGTCCTATAGGGTCGGTATGAGTCGGAATCGACTCGATGGCATTGGGGGTTTTTAACGGTAAAATAAGGAGCCCTGGTGGTGCAGTGGTTAAGTGCATGGCTGCTAACTGAAAGTCACCAGCTGCTCCACAGGAGGCAAGATGTAGCAGTCTGCTTCCATAAAGATTTGTAGCTTTAGAAACCCTATAGGGCAGCTCTGCTCTGTCTGTAGGGTTGCTATGAGTCAGAATCAACTCGACTGCAGTGGGTTGGTTTGGTTAATGGTATAATAGCTGTTTTAATGTCATTGTCTGCTAATTCCATCATATCTATCATTTCTAGATCTGACTTTTTTTTAAATGATTTTCCTTCTGGTTATGGAGCACCTTTTCCTCCTCCTTTATATGTCTAGTAATTATTGACTGGATATGGGCATTGATTTTTAAGTTGTTGAGTGCTGTATTTTTGTTGTATCCCTTTAAAGTGTGTATTTCTTGCAGGTAGTTATTTGCAGGTTAGCATGATCTTTCTGAGGCTTGGAAAGCCCTCAGGATGGGTCCGGAGTAGCCTTTAATCGTAAGCTAATTTAGCTGCACTTCTAAAGCATGATCCTGCTGGTCTGTCTGATTGCCTTGTGTGTTCACCGAGCTCTCTCCAGTCTGGCTATAGAGAACTTGAACAGTTGCTGGCCCTGTGTGCCTTATGTGCATTCTTCCTATAGTTGCCCAGTAGGTACTCTTTGTTGGGAAGTTCTACTTTCCCAGCCTCAGGAGGTTTGACCCTGTGCATGAGTAGATTAATATTTAGCCACTGCTCCAAGGGGACCTCTATGCAGATTGCGGAATTCTTTCCTCTTTAGAACCTGGCCCCACAAACTCTAGCTGCCTTGGCTTCCCTGAATCCAGTCCTCCTCTCTTCTCTTCATCAAGGCCACTAGCCTCTGTCTGGGTTCCCCTGCTGTGCTGTGGCCTGGAACTGCCTCAGGTGGTAAGCTGGGCCAGTAGTAGGGCTCCTCTCACGATTTCCTTCTCCCAGAGATTGCAGTCCTGAACTGCCTGTTGTCTGGTATCTGAAAGCCATATTACTTACTTTGGTGTTCTAGTTGTTTATAGTAGGAGTGCGGTCCTTGTGGCAGTTAAGCCTTCAGGGGTGAAGTGGAAGTCTGTGCACAGGCGTTTGAATCCTCTTCTCACTGTCCCAGCATCAGCGTCTCCCTCCCTAATAGCTTTACAGCTTTGAATGGCTCTACACTGAGCACCATTTCCCCTCCCCCCTTCTCATCGCTCCTCCCATATGAAGCAAGGTGTGTTGCTCCTTTGCTTCTTGGTGCTATCACCCCGAGGTTTCCCAGATCTCATACCCTGGGGTTTTCTCAGTCTCTGGACTTGGCTGAAAGCAGCCTCCTCCCTGGCTGTGGAGCCAGAATTGCCAGTGGTGGGTGTTCCAGCCCTTAATGGTGGAGCTACCAGCTCCTGTTCTTCTGTGTGAGGAGCTGAGGACTCACAGCAGAGCCTTCTCTTTCTGGTTTTTCAGGGCAACCGATGAAGTGCAACCTTCACATGAATGGGAATGTCATCACCTCAGACCAGCCCATCCTGCTGTAAGTTCCAAAGGCAGGGGGCTGGGGATGGGGCGGAGCTTCTCTGCTGACTTACTTGGCGTGATCATCTCTTTTTATTCTTCGTCACAGCGCCCCTGCCCACCATCCTCCATTCCACCTCCTCTGCTCTGATGGCAAATGGTCCTTCATGGGGCTCATATTTAAATAAAGTGGTTTGTCTTGTCGTTGCCTAAGGGATTGTTCCCACAGGGCCTGTCATTAAGACCTTGTTCTCTACCTTATATATAAGTTTAGAAACACCTGAGAGGAAAGTGGAGTGCAGGCTGGTCCTGTCCTCTTTTACACAATTGGAGGCATCGACCAAGTGAGCAGAAACCTCCACTTGTTGTTATGACTGATTGGATGGGGACGAGTGCCAGGTACTGCCCCTCATTTTGTTACACACACCTGGGCATATGTGCCTCGCCTGGGACTGAGGACGTCTTTGGAGCCCAAGATGCATAAACTGTTCGTGGCAGGACACAATGCATAAATGGCAGGACGTCGTTTTATAGATGAGGAGACAGAGGCCCAGGGAGGACACTGGATCTGCCACGGTCACTTGGCCAGTGCCTGGCAGAACCTGGAGCGTCACCTGGTGTCCTGACTCCCAGTCGGTGTGCCTTCTCCTTCATGACCCTGGCTTTGAGGTTATGGGGAGTTGTTGGCAGCACATCTTATTTATTGGGAAATTGAAACGCGTTCTCAGAAAGAGTATTAAACTTATTAAGTTTTAAATGGTTGAGTTTACCACTGGAAGTTAGTAGTGCCTTGAACACAAATAGAAATCGTTTCTTAAAATACAAAGGCAATCTTTGGGATTACATGCGTTTGTTCACTAATGTTCATTGTGAGCCACTTGTGCTCAGCCACACGTTAGGTGTGGGGTGTATCAGGGGAGCAAAACACGGCCCCTGCCCTTACTGAGTCCTGACACTGGTCAGCTAGTGTGTATGGCTACAGATTGTGATGAGCCTAGAAAGAAATTAACAGGCAGCCATGCTGGAGAGTAAAGGGGATTAGCTACTTTAACTGAGGGAGGGCATGGGCGGGGGTGGGGGGTGGGGGGCTACAGAGCAGGCCTGAAATAGGCTTTGAAATTTAGAAAGACCAAGAATTGAAACCCGAGAAATAAACTGTGTGATTTGGACAAGTTTCTCAAGCTTTGTTCCAGGAATAAGTTGTATTCTGAAGAATGGTTTTATGACCTAATAAGTTTGGCAAACAGTGGGCACAAAAGAGTTAAATCACTTTCTTTCCTTCAGGCCATCTCAGACTGTGCTGTATGGTAATGTATTATAGTACTACCTGGAGGAGAGGGACTCGCAGCTTTTCCTAAACTTGGCACCCAGAACAAGCAGGGCAGCATCTCAGCTTTCTCATCAGTAAATAAGAAAAATGATGGATTTGCTACAGGATGAAATGAGATGAAGGGGCGTGGAAAGCATAACGCCCAGTGCCGAGATCAGGACAGATGCTCAGTAAATGATGGGTCCCGTCCACATCTTAGGGAAAACTGTCAAGGATTTTGATTCTTCTCTGCTTTCCACAGGCGGCTGAGTGACAGCCCCTCAGTGAAAAAGGAGAGCGAGCTGCCTCGCAGGGTGAATTCCATCTCCTCATCCAACCCTCCTGCTGAAGTGGACCCCGACACCATCCTGAAGGCACTCTTCAAGTCCTCAGGGGCCTCTGTGACCACACAGCCCACAGAATTCAAAATTAAACTTTGAGTGGGGAAGCAAGGCAGCCAGAGCCTTCTGGGGACAGAGGAGGGTGGCTCTGTTTCCCAAAGCCAAGCTTGTGACCAATGGGCCATCGGACTGGAGGCCCCGAGAGTGGGAAGGGTCGCCGGGGTAGAGATCTTCCTCACTGGACGGGACCCATCTTTCTGTGTTGTGTTCTACCCTGTGCTCTTCTGTTTGTTAACATTTCCTGTAGTGTGTTTTTTTTACTCTCCACCTCATCATCAAGATAGGCTTGTGTTTCTCAGAGTGTCCTTCCTCCCCCTAATCTCAGCCCCAGACGGAATTCTTATTGGGAAATGTAGCACTCAATTCTCTGCGTTATCCTCTTGTGGCCCTATGGGATGCAGGGCTGGGGCTGTTTGAAGGAGACTGCTTTTTCCAGGAGGTGAGGGGGGTGCCAACCCCTGCTATCTTAATGGGAGCCAGATCATCTTGAAAGTGAGCCTGGGTGGGGATGGGGTCACAGGCCCCAGTGCTCTCACTGCAATTGGCTCTAGACTTAGTTGGTGTCCTGGAGAGGGCCATGTGGCAAGGGCAGGTAGGTTGCTGCTCTGCTACGAAGGTGCACCCCAGCTCTTGGCTTGGAGGACTGTTGCTATTTCTGACAACCCAAAGTAAATTTTCAAAGTTCACGTTTCCCTTTTTCCTTGAGTTTTACCGAATGCCCTGCCCTGGCTCTCTTAGGCTGGGTGTCACTGCTGGGGGGATGGGGCTTGTGTTGGCTGTCCCAGTTTGCCATGGCATTCATCATACCCTGGGTTTGGTTCAAATGCCATCTGGGTCAACTCCCCACTTGTTGGACTTTTCAAATGCTTCCCGTTCTATGGCATTGTGGGTCTGCGGGATTATTTGAATGGGAAATGTTGGGAGCAGCTTGACTCTGTCTCTTGCTTTCTGGCTTCAGATGGCTTTAGGACACTAGGAATGCTGAGAGGGACATATCCAGCCGCCACCAAGGGATACTGTCCCGAACGCTGTGAGTGGCCCATCCATCAGTGACCACAGGGATATTTTCCTCTGGTGATTAAGGGAGCAGAGCAGCTGTTCCAGGCAAGCCAGTGGGTAGTTTTCCATCATGGTCCCCAGCAGCTGGGGCTCCCCTGAATACCAGTCTCCTGTTGATTTGTTGGGACTGAAGCAAGCCCAGGCTGTCAGCCAGAGTGAGCTGGGGAGCAGGCTCCTGGGAGCTCTCCAAAAGCAGTAGCAAGTGATATGAGATAGGGCTAGAGCTCCAGGACCTAGAACACTGAGAGCCTCTCAGCACCTGCAGGGGGATAGCCCGGTGAAAAACACCTAGAAATTCTTGTTACACAGCTGAATCTGTCAAGCAGGAGGAACTCAGGGTTTGAACACACCTTCAGGCCTCCAACTCTGAGGCTGGCTAGGCCTAGGATATCCAGGGAAGGTGCCCACTTGCAGGCTCTTTCAAGGCTTCTGCTTTTCTTTCTTTTTTCCACTTTGGGTACCAACTTAGTTCTCTTCAGCATCTGGAAGACATTCCTCCCACACTGTACCAAGAGAGCACCCAGGAGGCAGTAGGATTTGGTTTCTCAGGTGCTAGAAACTGATCTTGGTTCGGACTCTGCCTAGAGTAGGGATGGTGAACACACTGCCTGCATGGCTCTACCTTCCCCTCCTGTTCCCATGCCAGATGTGCTTTGTTTACCGAAGCTCCACTGAGCCCAGCTACAGCATCCTGGCCATCTGGACCCCATGCTCTGCACAGCCATATGGGAGGTTGGGGAGTGGCAACTGTTTGCTTCCCCTGCTCTACAGGATGTCATTTTGGGAAAAGGGAAGGGAAGGTGGTGGGATCTATCCTTGTCTCCCTCTCCACCTCCCACTCCTATTATATTACCCATCTCTGTTTTTGTTCAAAAGGAGAGGAAGAGGCATCAAGTAACGGAGAAGACTGTATTACTTAACCATTTCTGAATAAACGTTTGTTATTCCTACCTTTGAGCTGTCATTTCTTAAAAAATTCTAAGTGGCCTAGTGGGACTTGGCACCACAAGACGGGAATTTGCCTCTTTGCTTGACTACTCACCAGCTGTGACCTTGGGCCAGTTACTCACCAGGCTTGCTGAAACAGTCTCTGCACCTGAGAGAATGTGAACATTAATGTCTGTGGAAGCACCTGGCACAGCAACTTTTGGGCCTGAAGTCCCTCATGGGTGTTAAATGTGGTCAGCTCCAACACAGTGAAGCCTGTTCATAGAAACAAGAGAGGCTGCCTCATGGCCTTTTGCCTCGGTTTGAAGAAGTTACACTCACGGGTGAAATTTATCTCAGATCAACTATACTCTGCTGTTGTGAGGTGCTGTCAAGTCAATTCTGTCGCAAAGCAACCCTGTGTACAACAGATTGAAACACTGCCTGGTCCTGTGCCATCCTTAAAATCGTTACCCTTGCAACCATTGTTGCAGCCACCGCGTCAATCCATCTAATTGAGGGTCTTCCTCTTTTTTGTTGTGCGTTAGGAGGAGAAATTAGTTCTTTATGGTCAGTTTTGTTTTGATACCAACAATGAATACTTCCAGAAAGATGGCATAGAAGTACTTATCCCTATTCTTCCCACTAAGTACAGCTGAGAACCCTGGACTTACATAAAACCTGGAACCCTGGTGGTGCAGTGATTAAGAGCTCAGATGCTAACCAAAAAGTCGGCAGATAGAATCCACCAGCTGCTCTTTGGAAACCCTAAGGAGCAGTTATACTGTCTTACAGGGTTGCTGAGAGAATCGTCAGCAATCGGTTTTTTACATAAAACACATAAGACTGAGAGGTGGAAAAATTAGAAGGGAGACTAGCAAGGGACCTCAGAATCCAAGAAATGAGTGTCACTGACTTCTCTGGGTTTTCTTTTTGGCTTATAACCCAACTGGTGCTGTAGGAGTAGGCAACCCAGAAATGCCAGTGGGCACAGACAAAGCCCAAGAAAAACCTGCTCTTTCCAGGCAAGGGACCAGGAAAGAGGCAGCCATTAAGATAAACTCCAGTCAAGCTCCACAGGAAAACAAGAAGTGACCCCACCCTCTCCAGCAAAGGCAGAGTCAGAAGCCTAGACTTCCACACATCAGGGTGTATTGGGGTGCCCCAAAGCCCTCAAGAGGGTAGTGTCACAGAAGGCCAAGCAGGAAGCTGGAACTTCCAGCTGGTGTCAGTGGAGACCACATGGGGAGAAGAAATGCACTCCAGCCTGTCAAAGCCAGGGTGTTAGCAGCAGCAGAGGTATAGTGGAAAGACAACTACTCCCACCTGGCATTCATGAGAAGCCCCTCACACCCTGAGTGCCACTAGAGGTCCAGTGGGGAACTTGGACTACCACCTGGAAGTACAAAGTGGTACCTCTCCATCCCCAAGATCTAGAATCCCATAATACCCAAAGTGTCCAGGTTTCAATCAAAAGCCACTCGTACCAAGAAGCAGGAAATCTTGAATTATGAAAGGCAATCAACAGATACGAAAACTAAAAATTGTTATTTGGATTATGTGATCAGGGTTTTAAAGCAGACATTATAAAATGTTTGTAACAAGCAGGTATAAACATACTTGAAACAAATGAAAAAAAAAAGTTTAGCAAAGAACTAGATGATACAAAGAAGAATAAAACAAATTTTAGAATTTAAAAATACAATAACCAGGCAGGGCCAAGATGGTGGAATACCCAGATGCTTCCTGTGATTCCCTCTTAGAGCAAAGACCTGAAAAAAACAGTGAAATGATTATGACAACCTAGGAGCCCTGAACATCAAAGGCAAAGTTAGAAAATGGACTGAGTGGCAGGGGGAGAGAGAGGCGGTTCAGAAGCAGAGATGACTTGCCAGACCTGAATCACCGGGATCCCTCAGGTACCATTCCTGGGAGCGGCTGCGGCAGGCTGGTACTAGCATTCGGGCACAGTTTCCTCAGAGAGAAGCAGCCAGCCGCACAGCCTACTCACACCTCTGGAACCAGAGACGAACAGCACTCTTGGCAAAAGCTAGGTACTTGAGTATATTTTACCGTGCCCCGCTCCCCCAAGCTGGCTTCAGTGGCTATTGATTTCCTTGGGCCTGAGATAGGCCCTGTTGAGCTTCTGGAGCCATCTTCCCGGCCTTGGAGAAGGAATAAATTCACAATTGGGGGAAAAGATAATTTGCCAGCTCCACTAACCTGGGAAGCTCAAGACAGAAGCAGCTCCTGTCCAGGTATAAGTGGGCCATGGACTTTGAATAGCTTCCCCCGCTTCATGGACCTGTGTGGGCCTATTTCAGGAGAATAGGCCTTGTTGACAGACTACAACTGTTTCAGCTGAGTGGTTGAGAGGTGGGGGTTTGATGTCTGCCACTTTGCCTATTAAACAGGGTCCTCACCTGCCCACATCAGGGGCCTAAGGACTGCTGGCTCCACTCAGGTCACTGAGCCACCAGGACAGGGGTCCAAGGATAACTGGTACCTCCCAGTCCTTACAACTAAAAACATTGGGTGCCCATGGTCTATTTGCAGAACCCACCCACCTGTATGCTTTAGGGAAGAGGGACGTGCTTTCCTCAGAGACACTTGGGGGACAATTCTCAGCCCCCTGCCTTGTTCAGAGCATGACCCCCTGCTGCAACCACATACTGGTACCTACACCAATCATCCCTGCCCCTCTAAGACTGTAGGACAGAGTCTGTACCACACACTTGATGATCAGCTACCTGGACATCTGAGCTGAATTCATACAAGAAAAGTGATTGGACTCCTAGACTGCTAAACTTGATAACAGCTCTAGCCATCTGGTGACAGGGCATCAGAGCACCAAAGGTGAAAATAATCAAGGCAGTTCACTCAAGCAACCCATTTGGGCATATCAAAACAAAACAAAGAAGCTAGGATACAGTAAGCAAACATAAAATAAACTAATACAATAACTTATAGATGGCTCCGAGACAATAGTCAATATCAAGTCACATAAAGAGACAGACCATGATCGCCTCAACAAGCTCTCAAAACAATCAATGAATCTTCTGGATGAAGGTGCCTTCCTGGAATTACCGGATGCAGAATTCAACAGATTATTATACAGAACTCTTGGAGACATCAGGAACGAAATTAGGAAAGAGATCACACAATACGTGGAACAAGCCAAGGAACACATAAAGTAGTTGAAGAAATTAAAAAGGTTATTCAACAACATAATGAAAAATTTAATAAGCTGCAAGAATCCATACAGAGGCAGCAATCAGAAATTCAGAAGATTAACAACAAAATTACAGAACTAGGCAACTCAATAGAAAGAGGAGTAGAATTGAGCAACTGGAAGGCAGAACTGGTGAACATGAAGATGAAGTACTTGGCACCAATATATTTGAAGAAAAAATCAGACAAAAGAACTTTAAAAAATGAAGAAACCTTAAGAATCACGTGGGACTCTATCAAGAGAAATAACCTATGAGTGATTGGAGTACCAGAACAGGGAGGGACAACAGAAAATACAGAGATTGAAGATTTGTTGAAGATTTGTTGGCAGAAAACTTCCCTGACATTGTGAAAGATGAGAAGATATCTATCCAAGATGCTCATCGAACTCCCCATAAGGTAGATCTAAAAGAAAATCACCAAGACATAATCAAACTTTCCAAAACCAAAGATAAAGAGGGAATTTTAAGAGCAGCGAGGGATAAATGAAAAGTCACCTACAAAGGAGAGTCAATAAGAATAAGCTCGTACTACTCAGCAGAAACCATGCAAGCAAGAAGGCAATGGGATGACTTATATAAAGTATTGAAGGAAAAAAATTGCCACCCAAGAATCATATATCCAGCAAAATTGTCTCTGAAATATGAAGGTGAAATTAGGACATTTTCAGATAAACAGAAGTTTAGGGAATTTGTAAAAACCAAACCAAAACTACAAGAAATACTAAAGGGAGTTGTCTGGTTAGAAAATCAATATCAGGTATCAACCCAAGACTAGAACACTGGACAGAGTAAGCAGATGACAACCAAGACAGGGAAATCCAAAATAAATCAAGATAAATAAAACAGGGAAACAGCAATGTTATTATGTAAAAGAAGACAACATTAAAACAACAAAGAGGTACTAAGAAATGTAGTCATAGATCTTTCATACAGAGAGGAAGACAAGGCGATACAAGGAAATAGAAGTTAGATTTAAATTTAGAAAAATAGGGGTAAATATTAAGGTAACCACAAAGGAGACTAACTATCCTACACATCCAAATGAAATACAAGAAAAAATAGAGACTCAGCAGAAACAAAATCGACAACAATGAATATGAGGAAAAGAAAAAATATAAATTACTCAACGCAAAAAATTAAGTGGGAAAAAGAAGCTGTCAACAACACACACAAAAAGACATTCAAATGACAGCACTAAATACATACCTATCCATAATTACGCTGAATGTAAATGGACTAAATGCATCAATAAAGAGACAGAGAGTGGCAGAATGGATTAAAAAACACGATCTGTCTATACGCTGCCTACAAAAGACACAGCTTAGAGACAAACTGAAACTCAAAGGATGGAAAAAAATATATCAGGCAAACAAACAAAAAAGCGGAAGTGGCAATATTAATTTCTGACAAAATAGACTTTAAAGTTAAATCCAACACAAAGGATAAGGAAGGACACTATGTAATGATTAAAGGGACCATATACCAGGAGGATATAACTATATTAAATATTTACGCACCCAATGACAGGGCTGCCAGATACATAAAACAAATTCTAACAGCATTAAAAAGTGAGATAGACAGCTCCACAATTATAATAGGAGACTTCAACACACCACTTTCGGTGAAGGACAGGACATCCAGAAAGAAGCTCAATGAAGACATGGAAGATCTAAATGCCACAATAACCAATCTGACCTCATAGACATATACAGAACACTCTACCCAACAGCAGCCAAGTATACTTCCTTTTTTAGTGCACATGGAACATTCTCTAGAATAGACCACATATTAGGTCCTAAACCAAGCCTTAGCAAAATCCAAAACATTGAAATATTACAAAGCATCTTCTCTGACCATAAGGCCATAAAAGTAGAAATCAATAACAGAAAAAGCAGGAAAAAGAAATCAAACACTTGCAAACTGAACAATACCCTGCTCAAAAAAGACTGGGTTCTAGAAGACATTAAGGAGGGAATAAAGAAATTCACAGAATCCAGTCAGAATGAAAACACTTCCTATCAGAACCTTTGGGACACAGCAAAAGCAGTGCTCAGAGGCTAATTTATATCAATAAATGCACAAATACAAAAAGAAGAAAAGGCCAAAATCAAAGAATTATCCCTACAACTTAAGCAAATAGAGAGCAACAAAAGAAACCCTCAGGCACCAGAAGAAAGCAAATAATAAAAAATTAGAGCAGAATTAAATGAAATAGAAAACAGAAAAACAATTGAAAGAATCAACAAGACCAAAAGCTGGTTCTTTGAAAAAATTAACCAAATTGATAAACCATTGGCCAAATGGGCAAAAGAAAAACAGGACAGGAAGCAAATAACCTGAATAAGAAATGAGATGGGCGATATTACAACAGACCCAACTGAAATTAAAAGAATCATATCAGATTACTATGAAAAATTATACTCTAACAAATTTGAAAACCTAGAAGAAATGTATGATTTCCTAGAAACACACTACCTACCTAAACTAACACAAACAGAGGCAGAACAACTAAATAGATCCATAACTAAAGAAGAGATTGAAAAGGTAATAAAAAAAAACTCCCAACATTAGGGGGAGAGTAAATGGGAGTATGTAGTAAGGTGCATATAAGCTTATATGTGACAGACTGACTTGATTTGTAAACTTTCACTTAAAGCACGATAAAAATTATATAGGAGCCCTGGCCCAGACAGCTTCACTGCAGAGTTCTACCAAACTTTCAGAGAAGAGTTAACACCACTACTACTAAAGGTATATCAGAGCACAGAATAGGATGGAATACTCCCAAACTCATTCTATGAAGCCAGCATAGCATATCCCTGATATCAAAAGCAGGTAAAAAAAGACACCGCAAAAAAAAAAAGAAAATTAGAGACCTATAGCCCTCATGAACTTAAATGCAAAAATCCTCAACAAATTCTAGCCAAGAGAATTCAACAACATATCAAAAAAATAATTCACCATGGCCAAATGGGATTCATATGAGGTATGCAGGGATGGTTCAACATTAGAAAAGCAATTAATGTAATCCACCACATAAATAAATCAAAAGACAAGAATCACATGATTTTATCAATTGATGCAGAAAAAGCATTTGACAAAGTTCAACACCCATTCTTGATTAAAAAAAAACTCTCAGCAAAATAGGAATAGAAGGAAAATTCCTCAGCATAATAAGGGGCATTTATACAAAGCCAACAGCTAACATCATCCTAAATGGAGAGAGCCTGAAAGCATTCCCCTTGAGATCGGGAACCAGACAAGGATGCCCTTTATCACCACTCCCATTTGACATTGTGCTGGAGGTCCTAACCAGAGCAATTAGGCTAGATAAATAAAGGGCATCCAGATTGGCAAGGAAGAAGTAAAAGTTTCTCTATTTTGCAGATGACATGATCTTATTATACACAGAAAACCCTAAGGAATCCTCAAGAAAACTACTGAAACTAATCGAAGAGTTCAGCAGAGTATCAGGATGTAAGATAAACATAAAAAAAAAGTTGGATTCCTCTACACCAACAAAAAGAACATCGAAGAGGAAATCAAGTCAATACCATTTACAGTAGCCCCCAAGATATAAAATACTTAGGAATAAATCTTAACAGAGATGTAAAAGACTTATAGAAAGAAAACTACAAAACACTACTGCAAGAAACCAAAAGAGACCTACGTGAGTGAAAAAAACATACATTGCTCATGGATAGGAAGACTTAACATTGTAAAAATATCTGTTCTACCAAAAGCGATCTATAGATTTAATGCAATTCTGATCCAAATTCCAATGGCATTTTTTAATGAGATGGAGAAGCAAATCACCAACTTCATATGGAAGGGAAAGAGGCCCCAGATAAGTAGTGTTACTGAAAAAGAACAAAGTGGGAGGCCTCGCTCTACCTGATTTTAGAACCTATTATACCGCCACAGTAGTCAATACAGCCTGATACTGGTACAACAGATAACGTAGACCAAGATGGAACAGAATCGAGAATCCAGACATAAATCCATCCACATATGAGCAGTTGATATTTAACAAAGGGCCAAAGTCAATTAAATGGGGAAAAGACAGTCTTTGTAACAAATGGCGCTGGCATAACCGGAAAAAAATGAAACAAGACCCCATACCTCACACCATGCACAAAAACGAACTCAAAATGGATCAAAGACCTAAATATAAATCTAAAATGATAAAAATTATGGAAGAAAAAATAGGGACAATGCTAGGAGCCCTAATACATGGCATAAACAGTATAAAACCATTACTAACAATGCAGAAGAGAAACTAGATAACTGGGAGCTCCTAGAAATCAAACACCGATGCTATCCAAAGACCTCACCAAAAGAGTAAAAAGATTACCTACAGACTGGGAAAAAGTTTTTAGCTATGAAATTTCTGCTCAGCGTCTGATCTCTAAAATCTACATGATACTACAAAAACTCAACTACAAAAAGACAAACAACCCAATTAAAAATGGGCAAAAGATATGAACAGGCACTTCACTAAAGAAGACATTCAGGTAGCTAACAGATACATGAGGAAATGCTCACAATCATTAGCCTTTAGGGAAATTCAAATCAAAACTACACTGAGATTCCATCTCACTCCAACAAGGCTGGCATTAATCCAAAAAACACAAAATAAGAAATGTTGGAGAGGTTGGAACACTTACACACTGCTAGTTGGAATGTAAAATGGTACAACCACTTTGGAAATCGATCTTGTGCTTCCTTAAAAAGCTAGAAATAGAACTACTGTATGATCCAGCAATCCCATTCCTTGGAATATATCCTAGAGAAATAAGAGCCTTTACACAAACAGATATATGCACACCCATGTTCATTGTAGCACTGTTTATAGTAGCAAAAAGATGGAAGCAACCAAGGTGCCCATCAATGGATGAATGGATAAATAAATTATGATATATTCACACAATGGAACACTATGCTTGATAAAGAACAGTGATGAATCTGTGAAACATTTCATAACATGGAGGAATCTGGAAGGCATTATGCTGAGTGAAATTAGTCAGTTGCAAAAGGACAAATATTGTATAAGCCCACTACAATATGAACTCGAGAAATAGTTTAAACAGAGAAGAAAATATTCTTTGATGGTTGCGGGGGGCAGGGGGAGGGAGGGGGTATTCACTAATTAGATAGTAGATAAGAACTATTTTAGGTGAAGGGAAAGACAACACACAATACAGGAGAGGTCAGCACAACTGGACTAAACTAAAAGCAAAGAAGTTTCCTAAATCGAATACTTCAAAGGCCAGTGTAGCAGGGCAGGGGTTTGGGGACCATGGTTTCAGGGGACATCTAATTCAATTGGCATAATAAAATCCCACTTTGGAGAGTGGTGTCTGGGGTCTTAAACGCTAGCAAGCAGCCATCTAAGATCCGTCAATTGGTTTCAACCCACCTGGAGCAAAGGAGAATGAAGAACACCAAAGACTGAAGGTGATTATGAGCCCAAGAGACAGAAAGGGCCACATAAACCACAGACTACATCAGTCTGAGACCAGAAGAACTAGATGGTGCCAGCTATAACTGATGACTCCCCTGATAGGGAACACAACAGAGAACCCAAGGGAGCCGGAGAGCAGTGGCATAAAAAAAAAAAAAATAAATGCAGACCCCAAATTCTCGTAAAAAGACCAGTCTGAGTGAGACTAGAAGGACTGCAGAGATCATGGTCCCCAGACCTTCTGTTAGCCCAAGACAGGAACCATTCACAAAGCAAACTCTTCAGACAGGGACTGGACTGGACAAGGGGATAGAATTGATAACTGATAAAGAATGAACTTCTTGGATCAAGTAGACATATGAGACTATGTTGGCATCTACTATCTGGAGGGAAGATGAGAGGGCAGAGGGGGTCAAAAGCTGGCGGGATGGACCTGAAAAGAAAGAGTGGAGGGGAGGAGTGCGCTGTCTCATTAGGGGGAGAGCAATTAGGAGTATATAGCAAGGTGTATATAAATTTTTGTATGAGACACTGACTTGATTTGTAAAGTTTCACTTAAAGGAGAATAAAAATTAAAAGAAAAAAAATACCATAACCAAAGTAAAGAACAGAATGGAAGAGAAAGGAAAGCATCAGTGAACTTGAGAAGAACCGTGTAATGCCATAGCAAATATTTACATAGTAATTCCCCCAAACTTTCCCCTAAAGATAACTATTTCTAGGGCTCTTGTATACAGGGTCTGAGCTGACTCTGATAAACTTGCAAACCTAAAATGCCATCATAGCCCCTGTGGCCCTTTGGAGGCCAGATAAGTGGAGTCCTTGGTCCTCCATCTATACACTGCCAGCTCCCAGATGTATTTCCCCAGGCCAGATGTGTCTTCTAAAGTTCAGACTTTATCTGCCCACCCAACGTCACCCTTTGGATGTCTAATGGGCATCTCAACATGGCTCACACTGAGCCTGCCTTTCCCTGCCCCAAAGGCCCTTCCCACTTACAGTATTCTCAGTAAACAGCAACCCTGTCCTAGTTGCTCACACCAAAAGCCGAGCAGTAGTCCTGGATTTCTCTCACCACATATCCAATCAAATCCTGTTGGGATTTTCAAACATACCCAGAATCCGACCTCTCACCACACCACAACCACTTCCCTGGAGACGTCATCTTTCCGTGGTGTTGCACTTGCCCTCCCACTGTCTAATCACAACACAGCAGCCAAAGTAACCCTGTTTACACATCACTCCTCTGCTGGAAATCCCACAGTGGCCCCCATCACATTCACTAACAGCTGAGGTCTCTCCCGTGGTCTACCAGATCTTACGGGTTCTGCCAAGGTCCCCCCACCTCCCTAGGACACTTCTCACTGACACCTGAATGCCTTGCTCCCTCTCCTCCTTCAAGGATTTGTTCAAATGTCACCTCAGTGAAAACTTCACTCTATTTAAAATTGTGTCACCTCTCCCCCACGCTCCCATCCCCTTTCCTTTTTCCTTTAACACTTAGCACTAACGCACATGCTTTATATTTTACTTCTTTATGTGTTTATTCTCCCTCTCTCTCCTCTTTAGAATATAAACTCCGGGGAGGCTGAATTTTGTTTCATCACTGTGTCCCTAGAGCTTAGTGCCTGGAGCACTCACTGATCTTTTTGAGGAATGAATGAATGATGAATGAATGGGTGATTGGATGAAAACCTGAGTTGAACCGGTGAACGACCCCGCCAGCGCCGACATTCACTCCGACTTTCCTTCGCCGACTTTATTTTGAGCAAAGGAAGGATGTGGCTCTGAGGTAGCAGAAGCCCCAGAGAGGTGCCCGGAACCGACAGGGCGGGGCCCCCACGCGCCGCCGTCGTCAAGGAAACGCTTCCCCGCCCCGCGCTCAACTACAGCTCCCAGCGGCCTCCGCGGCTTCCGGTCGGCAAGATGGTGGCGCGCAAGAGGAAGCGTGCGGCGCGGGAAGCTGGAGAGAGTCTCCCGAGCCCTCCGGGCTACTCGGGTAGGGGCCCGGGAGGCGGGGCGGGGCCGGCGGCTTCGCCGGGACGTGGCGCGGCGGTCGGCGGGCGGGGGAAGCCGGAGTCTCCAGGGGCGGCCGCGCGGCTGGGCGGGAGCTCGGCGGGAGCTCGGCGGGAGCTCGGCGGCCCCGGTCCCCGCAGGCCGTGCGGCCCGGGGTGCCCAGGCCCCGGCGGCTCCCTTCTGTCGCCTGTCTGCACTTCCCCCGGGGCCAGCCTGTTTCTGACACTCGCCCTGGGCGTGCCCGTCTTGTGCACGCTTCCCTGGGTGAGCCCACCTCTGCCCACCCACCTTCCCCGCGGGGCGAGCACGACTCCTTCACGTTCTTCCGGGGTGAGCCCATCTCTGTCCAGGCACCTGCGTTCCCCTCAGCACCTGCACTTCTCCTTACGCTGGGAGCTCCTAGTCCAGCCGCCATCAGCTCTCCCCTGGGCTGTTATGCGCCCTCTGAAATGGTTTCCGTGCTTCTGTTCTTGGCCCTGCCTCTGTTCTCTAGATACCAGCATGTTCTAAGGTCAGAGTTAGAACGTGGCTCACATGCCCACCCATAACCCCCACACGCACACATCTCCTCCCGTGGCACCAATTAGCACCTAAAATAAAATCCAGACTTCTTACCATTGAGGTACATGGCCCCGCAGATCTCAGGTTTTCGACCTCATCGTCCATTACTCCTCTTGTCCTTAGAAAGCTGCAGCCTCACTGGCCTCCTTTCTGTTCCTCTGACCACCATGTTTCTAGCCTCGGTGTTCTTGCCTGTGCATTGCCTTCTTCCTCAGACAGCTTTATCCCTTCGTGTCTTCTGGTCTCAGCTTTTGTGTCATTTTTTCAAAGAGGCCCACCTGGTGTCCTAGTTAAAGAAGGCTTCTGCCGCCCCATCGCCCCGGACTACCTCACCCTGTATGTTTCGTTCATAACTTACGCACTATCGTTATATGCTTACTTGTCCACTGTAAGCTTCCTGAGGTCAGGGGCTGCAGCTGTATCCCCACTGTGCTGCAAAGACGGTGGTGAAGAAAACAGCTCCTAACTTGATGAGGATTCAAGTTTTGTGGGAATGCCAACAATTAGCCAAATAATCACACAAACACAGACTTATAGACCATGAGGGAAGCTATGAAGGTACAGAGCACCTGGCAGGGGGGTGACAGGTAAGGCCTTCCAGAGGAAGTGACCTTTGAGCTAAAACTTGAAGGATGGGTGCAGCGAAGAGGATTGGTGTTCCAGGTAGAGGGAACAGCATGTGTGAGGCACTGACTTATCGGAGGAGCAGAAAGAAGGTCAGAGTGTGGAATGTGAGGGGAGGATGGTGCTAGGAGAGGCACGGGGGTGGGCAGGGCTGAGTCATGCTGGGCGTCCAGCCACTGTAAGGATTTTGATGTTTGTCCCAAGAGCAGCAGGGAGCCACTGGAGGGAAGGGCTGAGCTTCCGTCTCGCGTAGGGCTCCCCATCTGTAATGATTGCCTGTTTATATGTTCTTACTCTACTCGCTCTCATCGCCTCAGCACCCTACACAGCCAAGGGGGAGGGCTCAGTGAAGAATGGATGTATGGACATGGAGAAGGGAAATTGTGTTACTGCCCAGGTGACCTCAGCTTAGAGTGCCTTGTGGACCATGATGTAGCCTGAACCTGACTCACACCGTCCGTCCTGGCCCCATTTCCCTTCCAGCCATTCCAATCAAGTTCTCTGAAAAGCAGCAGGCTTCTCATTACCTCTATGTGAGAGAGCACAGAGTTCGAGAAGGCACCAAGTCTGCCTGGCCTCAGCAGCGGACCCTTTTTGTCCTCAACGTGCCCCCATACTGCACGGAGGTGAGCTGGCATCTGGGATGGGGCCTGTGGGCTCGGGAGCTCCAGGCAGAGCTGAGCACTAATAGGACCCCCAGGGGAGGGTATCCTGAGGGTTGCCTCTGTTTGTTGAGACAGAAAATTGGCATTTTAAAGATGTGTTTTAAAAAGAAGCTAAATTTTCAAAAATAAAATTCTAAGGAGCCGGACCTTTTTATGTGTTACTCAGAATTTTGGGGGGAAAGAAAAAACATGGTTGAATTACATGGTTTTTTCTCCTCCGATTATAAAAGTGATACTTGTCCATAGTTAAAAAAAAATAGTAGCAGAAGAGAATGACAGTTACCTCTAATTCTACTATTCAAATATGTCTATTAATTTTTTTCCACAAAACTATTAAATTCAGGTTAATAAGTTTGCAGAAGAAAGAAGAAACTAAGGGAATTACTGGATTTTTTTTTTCCCAAAAGAAATATTAATTTCTAAAAGATTCCTCAAGTTAGCGAGAGATGCACTAAGAGCAGGGATGTCGTTGTTCACCTTTATTGGCAGGTAGCGCCCGTGAGGAGAAGTGCGCGGTCATGGGATACAGCTTGCTATCTCTCACACACTGACCAGACCCATGCCATCAGCACTCCGAACATCACTTGCACCCCAGAAATCCCTCGTACCCCTCCTCCACCAAGGTTGACAACCTCCTGATGCTAACAGCATTGATTTAACTCTTTTTTTTAAAATAACTTATTTTTGTTGTTGTCATTGAGAATATGCATAGCAGTTGTACCAGTTAAGTGATTCCTTCCTGTATGACTTCAAGCTGTGCAAAAATTCTTAACCTCCTTTTCCAAGTTGTTCCTCTCCCATAAGTATAAACTCACTGCCTTCTAAATCTCCTATCTAATCTTTCGAGTTGCTGTTGTCAATTTGATCCCATGTAGGTAGATTTTAAGAGAGCACAATGCTCAAGGCACATGTTCTTTACTAGTTAAGCTAGACTACTGTTTGGTTTTTAGAAGACTTCAGGGGATATTTTTGGTTTACAGTGGAAACATTATCTCAGGGCAGTAGTTTCGGGGGTTCATCCAGCCTCCGTGGCTCCAGAAAGTCTCACTTCCATGAGAATTTGAAATCCTGTTCTGCAGTTTCCCCCTTTTGATCAGGGTTCTTCTATAGAATCTTTGATCAAAGTGTTCAGTAACGAAAGCAGTTTAACTCATTTTTAAGTGGCTGAGTCAGGGAAAGCCCAGTTGGTTGTCTCATAAAATAATAATACTCAGTTAACACCAAAAATATCTCCACCTAGTTTTGTAATAGTTTTTTTTTTTAAACATTTCAAATCAAATCCTATTTGAGGGGTCATTCTCCCAGAGAAATTGATAAAGACTGTAATCTTTCAGCAAAATGGTCTTTTAAAATGAGAAATCCCTTTCTGGAACCAGCCAAACACATGATGGCCACCTGATCCGAGCAGAGTCCTGTCTTAATGCCAGAGAGGTTCATCTACCTGATTCAGACCCACACGCCATCTTCTCCTCCTTCCTGAGTCACCTGGCCATGGGAAGTGTAGCCTTTTACCCAGTTTTTTGACATGATCATTCACAATATTTTTGTCTCGGGAGCGTGGAAATTTTGGCCTCCTTGTTGTCCATTAGGGAACAGGTGAGAGGAAGGAGTGGCTCTCCCAGCATGCCCCTGGTTGGCAGCTGTGGGCTCTGAGTTGTCTGGGCAGACAAGGGGTCCCGAGAGGGCACTCTGCAGATGCTCACACCTCTTCTATGGGGGCAGGAGTGCCTGTCCCGCCTCCTCTCTCCCTGCGGCTCCATCCAGTCGGTGGAGTTACAGGAGAAGCCGGACCTTGCTGAGAGCCCAAAGGAACCAACGTCGAAGTTTTTTCACCCCAAGCCTGTTCCGGTAAGCCTCTAGGTGCCTGAGTTCTGCTTGAATGGGGTATGAGTCGGGAGAGGGCCGCCTCCCCAGTGTGAGGGAAGAGGGCCGTCTCCCCAGTGTGAGGAAGGGGGACCTACCCAGTGGGAGGGGAGGGCCTTGTTGGGGACTGTGGGGTTTTCGGAGCATCTCTGCATCTTAGGTCCCCTTGTGACGTGTGGGCTAGGAGGGCTGTCAGGTTAAACAGCCTCCACTTCTCTCCTCGATTTGCCACATTCTTTAACTTCCTGTCTGGCTTTCTCCGTTGTTCTGTGTGAAAGCTCAGAGGCTGTCTCTGCTTGTCACCCTGAAGGGCTCCTCAAGCTCCCCTCCTCCTCCACCCGAAGTAGATTCTTCCTTGGGTCCAGTGGCTTAGTCTCCAGGAGCCTCGTCCTTTCCGTGGTTCCCCCAGTCCCTTGAGCTCACCTCCTGGCATCTGAACTAACATGCACCCCATTTATCTATTCTGGGCCTCTGGCTCCATGAAGCCTAGTCTTCTTGCCTGGCCCAGCGGGGGCCCCTTTTCATTGAGTCCCTCCTGCAACTCAGAGAAAGACCCCAATGTGTCTCACCTGCTCACTGGGAAGGAGGTGGGAACAGGCGTCATGTCTCACAGAGGTAGAGCGACTAGGAGCGGGGCTGTCCCTTCTCATTATTTTCCCTGTTCAGCAACAGTCCGGTGCCACCCCCTGCTCCAGCACAGCTTAGGGTGAGGGCAGCTGTGGGGCCTGTGCCAGCGGGAAGGCTGGTGAGGAACAGGAGGCTCCCTACACTGCCCATGGTTCTCTCCCCACAGGGGTTCCAGGTCGCCCACGTGGTGTTCCGGAAGCCAGGTGCAGTGTCGGCTGCCTTGGCCCTGAGGGGCCCTCTGCTGGTCTCGACAGAGAGTCACCCTGTGAAAACTGGTGTTCAGAGTCAGTATGGCTGGCGGGCTAGCGCCTCCTTCCCAGGCCTGGGTTGGTAGGGTGTCGCTAATGGGAGGTAGCCTCTGAGAATGCCATGACCCACGTCTACTCTCTGGAAAGCAGCAGGTGGGAGGCCTGCCGGGTGTGTCTGAGACATGTTGGAGAGACGTTACCCTGAGCCGCTGGCCCAAGTGTATCAGACATTGGGGGTGGACAGGGGTGACGCCCAGCTTCCCAACACTAGACTCTTCCTTTCCACCTAAACCCCAGCTTGATCCCTGCAGCCCCGTGTAGGGAGATCCCAACTCCCTGGCAGGGCACCTCCCCAGTGGGAGGGGAGAGGGCCACCTCCGCAGTGTGAGGAGGGCCCTGAGCCTGGGCCTGAGGAAGCCCATCTCCCCTTTCCCTCAGAGTGGATCAGCGAGTACGCAGACTCAGTGCTGGACCCCGAGGCCCTGAGGGTGGAAGTGGACACATTTATGGAGGCGTATGACAAGAAGATAGCTGAGGTCGGGGCAGCCGCCTGTGTGGCAGTGGGGGATGGTGCCACTGGGGGTTGAGATGTGGCCCTTGAGGGTGGAGGCAGCCGCCTGTGTGGCAATGGGGGATGGTGCCACGGGGGGTTGAGATGTGGCCCTTGAGGGTGGAGGTGGCCAGCCGTGTGGCAGTGGGGGATGGTGCCACAGGGAGTTGAGGCGTGGGCCTTGAGAGTGGGGGCAGCCGCCTGTGCGGCAGTAGGGGGTGGTGCCACCAGGGGTTGAGGTGTGGATCTCAAGGGAGGGGACGGCAGCCTGTTCTTGGTCACTCTTAGAACCCCGGCTCTCTTCCCCATGGAGTCACCTGGCTGGGTGATGTCTGTTCTCTGAGTCACTGCTAGGGGACAACCGTGGAGGCAGTGTTGGCGGGTCTGTGCTGCCTCCAGTCTTCCCTCTCTTCTTCCCTTCCTCCCTACCTCCCACTCTCCCGCTGACTCTTTGGCCCCCCTCCACCCGCCAGTACTTAGCAACACAGGAGAGGGCAGTGGGCGCCACACTGCCCGTGGTGGGGTCTCAGTGCAGGGCTCGTGAGCCCTGATGGCAGGCAGCCTTCTCAGCAGGATGGGGTGACCCAGGCACTCGCTCCCCAGGCCTGCCTGCCAACAGGGCTCCCGTGCCTTGCAGGAGGAAGCTAAGGCCAAGGAGGAGGAGGGAGTCCCTGACGAGGAAGGCTGGGTGAAGGTGACCCGCCGTGGCCGGCGATCCGTGCTGCCCCGGACGGAGGCTGCCAGCCTGCGTGTGCTGGAGAGGGAGAAGCGGAAGCGTGCCCGCAAGGAGCTGCTCAACTTCTATGCCTGGCAGCACCGCGAGAGCAAGATGGAGCGTAAGGACCACCCAGAGCCCTGCCCTCATGTCCCACTGCCCTCAGCGTGCAGGCCCGGCCTGGGGGCACTCTGCTGCAGAGGCCACTCCAGGCCCCTGAGAAGGTCGTGCTGGAACCCGCACCTCCAGCTAAAGCTGGACTGCAGAGGGCGGAGCTCAGCTGCCTGCAGTGGGTGCAGAGAGGGCCGCTGCCTGACTGTGTGTGGGTGGGTGATGACGCAGGTATGTGTGGTGGGGTGGCCTGCGTGTGTGTGTTGGTGCACGTGTGAGGGAGTATGTGCGTATGGCACGGCAGGCCTGAGTGGTGGAGCGGCTGCATAGATCACGTTCCCGTGGGTGAGCACCGAGCACCGTGGCGCCACTCTTGGTGGTGATGGTGCTGAGGTCACTGCCCCAGCCGGCTGGTCCTGGCTTGTCCCTTCATCTGTGCCCAGGGGGAGGATCCTGGCCCTGGCCTGGCCTTGGGAGAGGCCCTTTTTGCTTTCTCTGTTACTGGTGAAGTGTTCATGTGATTCCACCCACAGGCTGGTTTCCTTGCAGTACCCAGACCACTTCTGGAAAGCAGATCAGTGGGGGGAATACTCCCCAGTGGGGCTGGGGGAGGCCCCCCATGCTGGAGCCCCCCTGGTGGGAGCAGTAGAGCGAACCCCAGCCGGGGCCGCTCTGTCTGACTTGGCCTCTTTCTCCTTGCCCCCAGACCTGGCACAGCTGCGTAGGAAGTTTGAGGAGGACAAGCAGAGGATCGAACTGATGCGGGCGCAACGCAAATTCCGACCCTACTGAGCCGGCCGGGCCTCAGGGCCCCTGTGGCAGAGCACAGTGACTGAGGCACAGGGCCAGCGGGGAAAAGGGGCCAGGCCTGAAGGACACGTCTCCATCAGGAGGGGCTACCCTGACGAGTGGCATCTCTGAAGCCCTTCTGAGTTCACACAGGCAGGAGGGAAGGACAGCATCGGCCTTGGTCCTGATGTGACTAGGCCTGGCCAGTGTGAGGATTTGGCTCTCAGGACCTGCCTCCCAGGAAGCGTCATCCACACGCCACCCTCCACCCCTGACAGGGAAGCCCTCCTGGTGGTGAGACAGCTGCAGGAGCAGTGTGGACACGAGGTCAGTTATTCCTCATCCGTCAGGCAGCAGGGACAGGCGGCAAGAGCCACGGGGGCCTGTCTCAGCCCCTTCATCCTCCAGCCTGTGCCAGGTCACTTCGGATTATTAACCACAAGGCAGAACCCCCAAATGTGGACACCATCTCCCCTGCTGAATTCACAGATATTAAAGCCAGACTCTCAGAGCCCCCTGGCCCACCCTGGGATTCTCCACAGCGCAGCCTGTACTTTTGAAACCGGTGAGGCCTGGCTCTGCACCGGCTCAGCTGAGGGCTGGGGGGGGGGGGGGGGGGAGACGAGTCTGGCCAGCACAAGGTTTCTGCAGCCCTCGGCCCAGGGCTACAGCCGGCATGGCCCCCTGCTCGCTCTGTAGAAAGGTGCTGATGATCCTTGCCACTTGCGAGGTTTGTTCATGTGGACTTAGTGGTTGCCAGGGACTCCCACATCCTGGCACTGCTGGAGAAGGGAGGCAGGAGCGAGGTGAGCTGGGCCCCAGGAGGGCTTGTAAACTTGGGTTACATCTCATACCTCCTGGGTGTGTGCTGGGGGCCTCCTTTGCCTATCCCCCCCCGTACCCCAGCAGTTTAGAAGTGTCCTTGAGGTGAGCACTGCTCCCTGCGTGGAGGTTCACGGCCCGCGCTGGGCCACTCAACCCTGGCCTGAGCCAGTGAGGAAGGCCTGATGGGGAGTAAAGTGTCCAAATGGAACACCACAGCATGGGTTTTGGCCACTCTGGCTGTGAAGCTGGGTAGCTTGGTGGGGTGGGGGCTGGAGAAGATGGAGCCAGCCTGGCCCTGTCAGGGGAGGGCCCACAAGTGTAACGCTGAGATCTGATTCAGGGACCACCCAGGTGGGAGTTCTTGAGGATGAGCCCATTTTCACTCCCACCCTGCCTTGGAGACAGGAAGGCTGTGCCCTTTGCAGCTCCGCTCTGCCAGGTGTTCCAGGGACCCAGGCAAGAGTCAATGTCAGCACAAGCCTCCAACTTTGAAACCCACAGCCACCTGCAGCCAAGGCAGCTGCTGATGTGACGTTAGCAGGACGAGGTATGTAGTGACTTGATGTGTTGGGGGCCTTCTAAGACTGTGAAGCTGTCTCTGGCTGAGTTGGGCTTTGTCCAGGGAGATGTAAGAGAACAATAAAGCTGGGAGATTGTGTTGGTGTTGTCTCCACGTCCTGTGCTCTGACCCAAAGTGACCCAGCCCTCCGGGGACTTGAAGTGCACAGGAGGTGAGGCCTGAATGCTCCTGGGGGTCATGAGGTCCTGTGCCAGGCCCGGGTTAGACCGGAGCCCAGTGGGGTCCCAGTGCAGGAAGGGGTGGGGCGGGACGGGCAGCCGGGGGTCAGTGGCTCACCTGGTGCAGGACTGACTGGGGCATGCTAATTATGAGAAGTGTGGGCTCCATGTCGGTGTCCCCTCCTCACACTGGTAACCCCTGGAGTGCTGAGAACGAGAGGTCAGGGTTCATCTGAGGAGCCATCCCTCCCCGGGCTCCCAGGCTCCCGAGGAGAGAACAGGCCTGGGCACAGCCAGGTCCCTTTCAGTGCTGGCCGACAGTCATGGCACCTGGCACAGGCCAGGTGGGGCTCCATGACTGGCCCATGACCACAGCCACTGAGTGGCAGAGCCGGGATCTGAGCAGCGCTCAGGTCCACACGTTTTAACCCCGTTTGCTGTAAACATGCCAACCCTGTTCCATGTACGAGACACAGGTGCCCCGGAAAGCCACAGGTCCTGCCTCGTAAGCACCAAGTCCAGGGCAGTTGTAGGCAGGGGCGTGGGGGCTAAGCCGCAGTAGAGGATTCCGAGGGGTGATGGGGGGCCGGGGGGTTGGTGATAGCAGCTGCACAGCCCCGCCTGGCAGTGGTGGAGGCGGTCCCCGGGCTGCTGGGGGCTCCCTAGGGCAAGGCTATACTGTAATGGCTGCCAGTGTCTGCCTTCCATGTTCCCGTTAGAGCCTCGCCCGGCGTCTCTCCCACAAATACCAGCTGAAAGAAAGTTGTGGTGTCCTTGCCTGTCCCTGCTGTCTGAGCCCTCCCATTGCTTCACTGCCCCTCTTGCCCAGACCTGCTGCTGGGAGCTAGGGGGGCTTTCTGGGGAAGGTCACACAGGGCAGTGGTGAGGTCTCACTACTGGGAGAACTGGAGACCCCTCGCCACCATCCCCCTGGGCACTGAAGGGCTGGCTGCCCAGACTCACTTGACAGGTAGGACGTGGGCCTGCAGCTTCCAGATGTAGTGCGTGAACAGGTCCCTGCTGGTGAAGTCAACGCAGTGCTCTGGCTGCAGACAAAATCACAGTGAGTTCCAACCGGACAGTACCAGGCGCTCTTGTCGGCCAGAGCCCTGTCTCTGTCGGGGCAGCTGGGTCCTAGAGGGTCACCGCCACCATCTCCTCGCTGGACCCAGCGCAGTATCCGATCTCATCACCCCCTTGGCGAAGGCTTCTTTAATTCCTGTGGGCAGGAGACTCTCCTTACCCCTTGTACCAGAACGCAACTACATTTCCCAGACTCCCTTGAGGCCAGGTGTGGTAGTGTGGCTAAATGCAGAGAAGTGACCCAGCCCTGGGTTTTAGGGCTGAGGCGTGGCCCTTCCACAGCCTGTTTCCCCATCCACAGACTGCCTGCTGCCCTGCCCCCAGCCTGAGCCCAGGACTGCCAAGCAGAGCCGCCAGCTGCCTGGGGTGCAGAGAGCGACACCTTGATGTTCCCACAGTCTCGTTGCCCTCCGTCACAGGCTCACAGCCCTTACCACCCCACCTCATGATGGCTGAATATTTCCAGGTCTGTGCTGTCCAAAAGGAGCACTGGTGGTACAGACAGTTAGGCACTCGACTCCTAACCGAAAGGTGGGGAGTTCTAATCCACCGGCTGCTCTGTGGGAGAAAGAGGTGGCAGTCTGCTCTGTAAAGATTACAGCCTTGGAAACCCTAGGAGCAGTTCAGCCCTATCCTACAGGGTCGCTATGAGTCAGAATCAACACGACAGCTGGGATTGGTTTGGGGCGCTGTCCGACGCTTGAACAGCAGCCGCGTGTGGCTGTCGAGCACCTGAAATGTAGCTCGTTCAAACTGAGGTGTACCTCGGTGTAAGTGGGCATTGGATTTTGAAAGCAGTCTGAAAAAATGTAAAATAACTCAATCATTTTTTATATTGGTTACGTGTTAAATGATAACATTTTGGGTATACTGAATTAAATAAAATATATTATTAAAATTAATTTCACCAATTTCTTTTTACTCTTTTAATACAACGACTTCATTGTTAGTTGCCGTCAAGTTGGTGCCCACTCATCGCGACCTCACGTCTAACAAAACTAATTGCTATGCAGTCCTGCTCCATCCTCACGATCATTGGCATGTTTGAGACCATTGTTTGCGGCTTTTTTTTTTTTTTTACCAGAGCGCCTTCCAAACACGGGGCCCACTTTCCAGCACTATATTGGACAATGTGCCATTGTGATCCATAAGGTTTTCACTGGCTAATTTTTGGAAGTAGATCACCAGGCCCTTCTTTCTAGTGTTAGTCTGGAAGCCCTATTGAAACCTGTCCACTGTGGGTGACCCTGCTGGTATTTGAAATACCAGTGGCATAGCTTCCAGCATCATAAAACCAACCAAACCAGACCCAGTGCCGTCGAGTTGATTCCAACTCATAGCGACCCTATAGGACAGAGTAGAACTGCCCCGTAGAGTTTCCAAGGAGTGCCTCTCAGATTTGAATTGCCAGTCCTTTGGTTAGCAGCCATAGCGCTTAACCACTACGCCACCAGGGTTTCCGCTGCAGTACAACACACTGACAGATGGGTGATGGAACATGACTACCAGCAAATGTAAAATGTAGTTACTTCATTGGCCAGTGCTGCTGTAGACAGCTAACTCTCTGAGGGCAGAAGCTGGCAGAATGTTCTCTGAATCTGTGCGTTGCAGCAAAGAAGGAGCTCAAGAAATGTGTGCCAAGTGGATTAAGTCAAGAAAGCTCCCATTAGGACGGATTCATTAGGTCATCCCAATACTCGTACACTGTTGTGATGAACATGAAATTCCTATGAACACACACACACACACACGGGTCTGCTCACACCATCATGAAAACATGGTGCCATTGTGCTGCCCTGAACCTCAACCAACCACTTCCTGCCCTTCAGGATAAAGTGACCTTCAGTGCCTTTCCAGAAACGGTTTCCCATGTCATGCGCAATACCAGATGAACACAGGAAAGAGAACAAGATTTATCGAGGCCACAGACTTGCTCTTCTGCAGCACAACGTCTGTAGCTCCTGGTGGGCACCAGTACTAATGCACACACTACAACACAGTGCTTTACAGAGGAGGGGATAGAGGCTCCCAAAGGCTGAGTAATGGTGTCACAGTCAACAGCTAATAGGAGACAGCGCCAGGACTCAAACCCAGGCCTGGACTTCCACTCCCTATGCAGCCTCTTCCAAAAAAAATCAAACCACTGCCATCGAGTTGATGCCGACTCATAGAGCTGCCCCATAAGGTTTCCAAGGCTGTAATCTTTACAGAAGTAGACTGCCACAGCTTCCTCCTGTGGAGCGGCTGGTGGGTTCGAACCACCGACCTTTCGGTTAGCAGCCAAGTGCTTAACCCCCGCACCAACAGAGCCTCTTACACTTGCTTTCAATCATCTTTTTTTGGCCAGGACTGGGGACTCTGGCTTGGGGCCTCAGTCAGGCCCTCAACTTAATTAAATCTTGGTCCCCAAGGCTAGGATTAGAGGAGGCCATTTTCCACTCATGTCTGCAAACATGAAAATACAACCTGAGTCTGAGTTTTTGCAGCAGTTTCCTAAAAGGCGACAATCGGAGGGTATTTCTCCAAGGAAGCCTTTATGAGTGACGGCCACTGAGTGTGTACATTTTTTGTTTATCTTCTTTTCCTCTCTTCTACAAATTTCTTTTTAGCTTCTTTTCCTACTTCACCTTCACTCTTTGATCCATACTTTGTTTTGTTTTTGTAATTAAGGTGTGACTTATAGAAATTCCACAATCTAAGTGCTGGTTCTGATGGACTTTTACACATGGATAAAAGCCCATTGTCATCGAGTCGATTCTGACTCTCAGCAACCCTAGAGGACAGAGTAGAACTGCCCCATAGAGTTTCCAAGGGGCGACTAGTGAATTCCCCCTGCTGAGCTCTTAACCGCTGTGCTACCAGGGCTCCATGCACATGGATACAGCCATGTAACTACAGTGAAACCTGTGAGAGCTGGAACTCGACTAGACCACCTTGTTTTACCGGGTCTCGCAAGTTTTCTGCCTTTGACAGGGTGCAGCCTCAGCACTTCTCTGTCGCTCATTTTGGTGGAAAATACTTGCGTTCTTCTCTGACAGGTTTACGCCTTATACCAGTTCCAGCTCTCGCAGGTTTTAGTCTCTTACTCGGATCAAGACACAGAACACAACCAGCACCCAGCAGGACCCTTCGCACGCCCTCTTGTCATACCCTCCAAGGAGACCCATTATTCTGTCCTTTCTCCCCATGGATTAGTTTTGCCTCTGTTTGAACCTCACAGAAGTGAAATCACACAGCGTGGCTCAGCCTCCTCATCCGTACACTGTGGATAACAGCAGCACCTGCCTTGGGGTTGTGAGGATGAAATGAGCAAATGCGTGTAAAGCGCAGTCTGTGTGGCCAGTGAGGTTAGCCTTGGCGTTGGCGTTCGGTGCTGGTGCTGTATTGGCGGTGGTGTCGGTGTTCATGTCCGTGGGAAGTGTTGGTGTTGGTACATTTCTCTCTGGTAGAAAGCGAGCCCTGATGTATGCCGCCCCTGTCCAGCTCAGTTTGGGCCACATCTTGACTGTCAGGACTTGCTTACCCCCAGCCCTCACCACAGGGAGACTGATGGTTCAAGAGGGCAAAGTACGAAGGGACCCCCAGAAGACAGCAGCACTCATTCCAGCGACCCTCTGGTCTGTTCAGCACCAGGTCTGGAGACAGAAGCACAAAGACGTGGCCTCACGCTGAGCACCGTCTATCAGGGTCGGGTGGACTCGGCTTCCCTGGACCCCAGGCCCTGCCAGCCAGAGCTCATTCCTTCTTCTTTTTTTTTTAAATAATATTTTATTGTGTTTAAGGTGAAAGTTTATGCAGAAATTAGGTTTCCATTGAACAATTTCTACACAAATTATTCAGTGATATGGGTTACATTCTCCACAATGTGTCCTCATTCTCATTCATTCCATTCTGCCTGTACCATTTCCAATACTCTAGTTTCCTTGTCCCCTTTCCTTCTAGTCTTTGCTTTAGAGTAATTTTTGACCATTTGGTCTCATAAAGATGATTTTTTCAAGGAACTCATTACTCTCAGGTGATATTCTTTATTTTATGAGTTTATCTGTTATTCAGCTAAAAGGTGACCTCGAGGGGTAATTCCAGTTTAAGGTTTAAAGAGTATCTGAGGGTGATAGTCTTGGGGAGTCCTCTAGTCTCAATGGGTCCAGTAAGTCTGGACTTTTTAAGAATTTGAATTCTGCTTCACATTTTTCTCCTGTTCCCTCAGGATCCATCTAGCGTGGCCCTGATCAGAATGGTTGGCAGTGGTCAGTAGTGGTAGCCGGGCACCATCTAGTTCTTCTGGTCTCAGGGTAGATGAGGCCGTGGTTCATGTAGTAGTCCTGAAGACTACTTTCTTCTCTGAGTCTTTGGTTTCCTATTTCTCTTTTGTTCTGGATAAGTAGAGACCAGTAGTTGCACCTTAGATGGCCACTCAAAAGCTTTTAGGACCCCAGACAGTATTCACCACGTTGGGATGTAGAACATACACTTTATGAACTATAGTATGCCAATTAACTGAGCTGTCCCACGGACTATGGTCCTAAGCCTTTGCACCCAGGAAACCAATCTCACAAGGTGTTTGATTATGTCTGTGTAACTTTGTCCCGTGTAGTTTATTATGTATACGGCCATACATGCATGCATGCACATACCTGTATGTACATATGCCTACAGATATATATGTACCCATTTCTTCTGCCTGGACTTCTGCCCTGATTTGCTCAGCTGGATCCGACTCCTGGGATTCAGCTGGAGCAGAGCTGGAGCACAGCCTTGATCACGGGTACAGCGCTGCACCCCAGCCACCCCACCTCCGAGAACCTTACGATGTTCACGCAGATCCTTCAGTAACCAAGAATCGTGTCTCCATTTGTCAAAGAGACACTGAGGGAGAAACGGAACCTTGGAGAATTTGAAAGGCCTGCGTGGCCACTGGCTTCAGGCAGTTACTCGGCTCTCTGCCAGCCAGCCTGATAGGTGACAACAGCTCAGCCTCCCCTGAGCAAGAGGGGACCTAGTGGTTCCACTGCTGGGCAGTATCCCCTCCAGCAGCAGCTGTGCCTGCTTGGGGGTGTCAGGAGATGTGTAAACAACACTTCCTGCAGGATGCAGGTGATTGCAAAATCCTGGGAGCCCCCGCTGTCAGCCAGAGCCTGGGCAAGCAGACCACAGTGTGGCTGCAGGAGAACATCCAGCAGGGAGACGGAAGCAGAGCTCAGGGGCCCACGTGATGCCCCAAACATGATGCTGCGTCACAAGAAGGGCATGGAAAATACGTACAAGATGACTCCAGTTACACAAGGTGCGTAAACTAACCACACGAAACAACCTACAGTTCAGGGGGCACCAGTGTGACAAAGCTGAGAAGTAAGGCCACTTCCACCTTTCCTACAAGCCTGTGTTCAAACACCACTTTCATGCAGAGGCCTGTTGTCCTCCCTACAGAGACCCTGGGTGGCGCAGATGGTTGAGTGCCGGCTACTAACCACCCAAATCTACCCACAGGTGCCTCAGAAGAAAGGCCTGGCAATCTCCTAAAAGCTCGCAGCCATTGAAAACCCTACAGAGTGCAGTTCTACTCCGAATCACCTGGGGTCATAATGAGTCAGAATCCACTCAGTGGCCATTTTTTTCTTCTTTGCGCCTCCCTACAACATAGCTTCCGTGTTTGGTCTCCCTGGTGTAGGAGCTAGAGCAGCCCCGGCCACACAGTAAGTGCTCAACTGGTACTTGTTGAGTGGATAAACAGACGCTTACCTTGGGGTGGGTGGGGCATGGTCCAGAAGGGGCACGCGGGGGTGGGGGCGGGTGGGGCTTCGAAGGAATGGGTGCTGACCAGGTGCTCCTCAGAAACTCTGCGGGGCCAGTTACACTCTGTCCTCTAGGGTCGCTATGAGTTGGTATTGACTCAAAGGCAAAAATCTACAGAAACATTAGGGAAAGCTCCTTCTGTAATTACTAGGGTTTTCCCTTTAATTAGAGATTGTGAAAGTTTTAGATGATAAATTGATAAATATGTCTAATTGTTAATAAAGGCTCTTTTTCACGATTTCATGACTTGAAATATTTACAAGGACCACATAACTGGCAGTTTTGGTCACTGCAGTTTTAAGCCATTCAGCCAAAGGAAAGCAAGGCAGAGGCATCGGTTGGCCTCAGCGCTGCCCCGGCCACCTGTGCACAGGTGACCAAGGTCACAGATGACGGCTCACTGGGGCTTACTGCCCTCCTCTTCCTCCCCCTCAGGGCCTGGGCTCCAGCTGCTGGACAGGCCCATTGCTGGTTTCTCTGTCCTGAGGCCTTTGCTCTTTCTCCCTTTGGCCAAGTCCTCCTGTTCTCCCAAGACTTCCATGGGATCCGGTCCTGACCCGGCACACAACAGGAGTGCACCATCGGACCCAAGAGCAAGAGGCACCGGAAGTTTGGAAGTGAGAGAGACGGGCTCACAGTTCCTTTCTCAGTTAGATCCAGATTCCAGGAACGCCAATGCCACCAGCCGTGCAGTGGGGGATTTTCGAGAACTTATGTCTCTCAACACTCACAGGAAACAGATGTCAGCCCCACCAGGCGGTCTCAGTGGGAGGTATGGATTTGACTGCCCATGTAGCCGAGCCCCTGACCTGAGAGACTCCCCTTCCCCAGCTGCAACCCTCAAGGGTTCCAAACTCTTTATATAAAACCATTTTATATAAAGAAAATGGTTTTGAGTGCTGGATGTGTTCTCAGCGCTCTCCCCTCTTTCCTCCTCTGCCATAGCCAATAATAATGGTCTTTGTCCACCCCCCACCCCCACAGGCTCTGCTTTGGCCCAGGCCTGGTCCCCTCTCACCTCCTAGCCCGACTCCTGACTCTAGCCCCACCTGGCCTGCCACCCCCCTTCTCACAGCTACCTGAGGAACATTCCAGAACCCACCCCTGCCATGCGTCACTCCTATGTCCACCCCCAACCTCGGGATAGCGCCCCAGTATCTCAGTGTGGCCCTTGCGGTCCTCCTTCCATCTCCTTCAGAGCCCCAGGTCAGGCAGTCCCTCCTGCCCCGCCTGTCTGTCTGCCCCCGTGACCCTGCACTGCTGCCTGTCTGCCCCCGTGACCCTGCACTGCTGCCTGTCTGCCCCCGTGACCCCGCACTGCTGTCTGTCTGCCCCCCTGACCCCGCACTGCTGTCTGTCTGCTCCCCTGACCCCGTACTGCTGCCTGTCTGCCCCCGTGACCCTGCACTGCTGCCTGTCTACCCCCGTGACCCTGCACTGCTGTCTGTCTGCCCCCGTTACCCTGCACTGCTGTCTGGAGACTCCTCAGCACCCTGGGGAGCCACCCCTGCCTCCTGGGCTCCCCAGAGTGGGCACACAAAAGAAAATGAGGGCCAAGTAGACATTTCTCTTCTATCTGGTCTGTTTTCTAGAAACTGGGCCTCTCTCCTGTTACAAGGTTGGGGTACTTGCCCCTTAGGCTGAGGACCCCAGGGAATAGGATGAAGAAGGCTCTCAGTCTTAGGGATAACAAATGGTCCCCTCGCTACACCCTCAGAGCACTCTGGGAGTCCTCCTGAGAAACGCATGATTTCCAGGCCCCCAGCAGGAGAACCTCTGTTCTACCACGTCCTAGTGATGCCTTGACCCCTTAAAAAACCTCCTACCAACAGCAACACAGAAGCAGGGGCTGCCTAGACGGCACCCAGGTCCATGGCATCCCGACCCTCACCCCCTACCCTCTGCCCCCTGGACTAGGTATAGCCTGAGCTGGGCTCAGATGCCAGTTTGGAAAAGAAAACCTAATCAGAGGGCAGCCTTCCAGTTAAAACCCTCCAAGAGCTTCCCTTTTCTTTTGGAATAAACAGAGCCTCTGTGTAGCTCACTGGGCCTGCCGGGTCCAGCCTCCAACCCCCGACCCTTCACAGCAGCCGACTCCCTTCTCCCCAGTGCTCCTGGCTCCCAGCCTTCCAGGTACCGGAAGTAACCACCATGGGCAGGGGCCCTGCACAAAACAAGTTGTTCCCGAGGTCCAGGGTGCTCCCCACCTATTAGCTCCTCCCCTCCTCTCCTCTGGGGGTGACTTACAGGGCTCTTGGGCAGGGCTCCCACAGATCGACGGGGCACCCTCTCCCCAGGTGGGAAACCACCTATGTGGTGATTTGATTACCAACCCTCCCCAGGTCCTTGCTGGCTCTGTACTTGGGAGTGCAAGGTCACGGCTGGTGTGCCCACTATTCACTCCAGCTTGAGCCGGAAATGTGCACATGGGCTTTCTAGTGGCCACCAGGGAGGTGGAGGTTCAAATCGAAGAAGGGTCAGCTCAGAAACCTCTTCAGCCTGCTCCCTCCCTCCCCTGCTGGTGTCCAAGGTTACAGGCCAGTGTGGCATTATCCCCTTGGCCACAGATGGGCACAGCGCCCACTCACAGGGCAGCGGAGCAGGTCCACTCAGGCCGGTTGGTGCCTGTGGGGAAGGCAGACTTCCCCTTTCCCCATAAAATCTTTCTACTTTCAATGCGGGCAACCTACTCGAAAGCCTTCTCTTGCCCATTTTCTTTTTTAAAAGCAAAGCGGCTGAACATCCTATCCCAAAATCAGCGCCGCTTGTGCCGGGGCCTGAGCTTCAGTTCCTCCCAGCCAGCAGGTTTCAGTGGCCAGACAGACACCCAGCACTAGCCCGCTGTCCTTAGGCAACTGACCAAAGCTCCCAGGCTATCCCTCCCTACCCCGGCTCTCTGAGCCCCTGCGCCTCTGCTTCCCTGCCGTTTCCCCTAGGTGCCAAAGCAAACTCGTGCCCCAGGGTATCCCTGGCAGCCCCTCTGCAGGGTCGCCTTCCTCCTAGGTCCCCATGACCAGCTCCTCACCTCCTGCCCTGTGCCCAAAAGTCACCTCGTCACCTTCTCCATGAGGTGGTCTGCGGCCTGCCCCACACCAGACCCCCTTACCCCTCTCTGTTCTTCCACAGTGCTCTCACCTGTGGACTGTCACCGACCAGTGCCCCTCTACGATGTCAGCCCACACCAGGGATAAGAACGTGTCTGTCTTGTTCACTGTCCAACCCAAGCACCTAGGCCTGGAACATGGCAGGGCCTCAGGAAAGGTTTGTTACATTGAATGAACTAGCGAATGAATGAATGATGGAAGGAAGGAAGGGAGGGGGAGGAAGGCTGTCCCTGGCCTCACTCTCCCTCCAGAATGGAATGCACGCACCCCCCACCACTCCCTACTGCCCCCCTCCCAGCCAGAAGGGTTAATTAACTCCACAGCTTGCCCAGCCCCACGGTCACTCCAGCTTTTACAGGTCACTCCAGCTTTTACAGGTCACCTCGTTTGATACTTTGTAAGCTGAAGTCACATTCCCCATCTTGCTCCTACCAGCCTACAGGGTGAACAGGGCAGAGATCTAAGGCCTTGTCTGCTAGGGGAGTCTAACAGGGAGGGACTTGTCCAAGACCACTCAGCCAGCAGGGTCAGGAATTGAACCCAGGTGTTCATGCCCAATTGAGTGCAGTTTCCATTTTACCACAGCGTGCCCCTCATCACCTTCTGAGAGCCGCTTCCCAACCGCTGTCTCTGGAGCAGGTACCGTGTGTGAGCCTGTCTCAGAGCAGCCTGTATGCTTATTTTTATTCCATTTCTAGAATGTCTAAAGAGTGGCTTGTCTGTTTACCTGTCTATTGGCAGTCTCTCCTTCTGGAATGCGTGTTCCCCGCTTGGGCTCGGCCTCTACTTGCTCACCTCCAGTTGAGGGGGAGCCATTCCCATGGCGGCTTTTGTGAACAGCACCCTCTGTAGGAGCAGCACCCTGCTGGCTGTCATTCACCTCAGCCTGCTCGTGGCCAGGCACATAACAGGCCCCTACCCCAGGAAGGTTCACTGAATGCGTATACTGGAAAATAAATCTTGCCTGAGGCTGCCCCGAAGCCAACATACCATCAAGGTCACATCCCGCCCCCCAACAAACCTGTCGCTCTCAAGTCAATTCTGACTCATGGAGACCCTATAGGAAAGAGTAGAACCACCCCATAGAATTTCCAAGAAGCATCTGGTGGATTCGAACTTTCTGACCTTTTGGTTAGCAGCCGAAGCTCTTAACTACTACGCTACCAGGGTTTCTACCAGGGTCACATCCCAGTTTTGAAAAACCTCTGTAAAGTCATAGGCCACCCTTGGGTGTCCTTGAGGTCTCCTTCTGGTACCTGGCTCCCACCTGACAGGTCCCGCAAAGCACGGCTGTGACAATCACAAACGTTTAGTCCCAAGACACTTGACAAGGTTCCCAAAGGGACCATGGCTTTCTGGGACACACACTAGCTGTATGACCTTGGGCAAGACTTGGTTTTCCCGCCTCTAAATGGTGTTTGCAATTGGGTCACATGCGTGGGAAAGCTGGACAATGAATAAGGAAGACTGAAGAAGAACTGACACCTTTGTATTGCGGTGTTGGTGAAGGATGTTGACTATACCATGGACTGCCAAAAGAACCAACAAACCTGTCTCAGAAGAAGTGCAACAAGAATGCTCCTTAGAGGCAAGGATGGCGAGACTACATCTTACATACTTTGGACATGTTATCAGGAGGGATGAGTCCCTGGAGAAGGGCATCATGCTTAGAAAAGTAGAGGGTCAGTGAAAAAGAGGAAGACCCTCAAAGGGATGGCTTGGCACAGTGGCTGCAACAATGGGCTCAAGTATAACAACGATTGTGACCATGGCACAGGACTGGGCAGTGTTTCGTTCTGTTGTATATATGGTCTCTATGAGTTGAAACCGACTTGACAGCACCTAACAACAACAACAACTTCAGCTTATTCATCAAGTGACTCGAAAAGCTGCTAGTTTTGAATGGGGCCCAGAACAAGAGAAGGCTCTGCAATAGGTTCAGGCTGCTGTGCAAGCTGCTCTGTCACTTGGACCATATGATCCAGCTGGTCCCATGGTGTCTGAAGTGTCAGTGAGGATAGGGATGTTGTTTGGAGTCTTTGGCAGGCCCCTATTGGTGAATCACAGCCCAGACCCTTAAGATTTTGGAGCAAAGCCCTGCCATCCTGCAAATAACTACTCTTCCTTTTGAGAAACAGCTTTTGGCTTGTTACTGGACCTTAGTAGAGACTGAACACTTAACCATGGGATGCCAAGTCACCATGTGGCCAAGCTACCCATCATGAACTAGGTGTTATCTGACCCACAGAGTCATAAAGTCACATGTGCACAGCAGCACTCCATCATTAAATGGAAGTTGTATTTACAAGACCGGGCCTGAGCAGAACCGGAAGGCACAAGTAAGTTGCATGACCAAGTGGCCTAAATGCCCATGGCCTCCCCTCCTGTCACATTACCTTCCATCTCCCAGTCTGCACCCATGGCTTCATGGGGAGTTCCTTAGGATCAGTTGACTAAAGAAGAGAAAACTCAAGCTTGGTTTATGGATAATTCTGCAAAATATGCAGGCACCACTCAAAAGTGGAGAGTGGCAGCACTACAGCCCCTTTCTGGGACCTCCCTGAAGGACAGCAGTGAAGGGAAATCCTCTTAATGGGCAGAGCTTTGAGCAGTGCACCTGGTTGTTCGTTTTGCTTGGAAGAAGAAATGGCCAGATGTGTGATTGTATACTGAATCACGGACTGTGGCCAATGGTTTGGCTGGATGGTCAGGAACTTGGAAGGAACATGATTGGAAAATTGGAGACAAGGATTTATGGGGAAGAAGTTTGTGGGTAGACCTCTCTGAATGGGCCAAAGAAGTGAAGATATTTGTATGGGAATGCACACCAAAGGGTGACCTCAGCAGAGTAGAATTTTACCAATCAAGTCAATAGGATGATGGGTTCTGTGGAAATCAGTCATCTTTCCCCAGCTACTCCCATCACTGCTTAATGGGCTCATGAACAAAGTGGCCATGGTGGCAGGGATGGAGGTTATGCATGGGACCAGCAACATGGACTTCCACTCACCAAGGCTGACTTGGCTACACCCACTGCTGAGTGCCCAATCTGCCAGCAGCAGAGACCAACACTGGGTCCCTGATATGGCACCATCCCTAGAGGTGATCAGCCAGCAACCTGGTGGCACGTTGATTACATTGGTCCACTTCCATCATGGAAAGGGTAGCATTTTGTCCTTACTGGGTTGGACACTTACTCTGGATATGGATTTGCCTGCTCTGCACACAATGCTTCTGTCAAAACTATTATCCATGGACTTAGAGAATGCCCTATCCACCGTCATGGTATCCCACACAGCATTGTCTAGGATCAAGGAACTCACTTCACAGCAAATGAAGTGTGTGGCAGTGGGCCCATGCTCATGGAATTCACTGGTCTTACCATGTTTCCCATCATCCTGAAGCAGCTGACTTGATAGAACGATGGAATGGTCTCCTAAAGACACAATTATGGCACCTGCTAGGTGGCAAGACATTGCAGGCTTGGGGCAACGTTCTCCAGGAGATTGTACATGCTCTAAGCCAGCATCCACTATATGGTGCTCTTTCTCATGGGTCCAGGAATCAAGGGGTAGACATGGGAGTGGCACCACTCACTATTACCCCTAGTGACCCACTTGCAAGATTTTGCTTCCTGTCCCCATGACCTTATGCTCTGCAGATCTAGAAGTCTTAGTTCCAAAGGAAGAAATGCTCCCACCTGGAGACACATCACTGCTTCCATTGAACTGGAAGCTAAGAATGCCACCTGGCCGCTTTGGGCTCCTTATGCCTTTGGAACAACAGGCAAAGAAGGGGGTTACCATACTGGCTGCTGTGATTGATCCTGATTAACAAGAGGAATTCAGATTGATATTACATAATGGAGGTAAAGAGCATGTCTGGAATGCAGGAGATCCCTTAGGGCCTCTCTTAGGACTACCATGCCCTGTGATTAAAGTCAATGGAAAACTATAGCAACCCAATTCTAACGTGACTACTAATAGCCCAGATCCTTCAGGAATGAAGGTTTGCATCACTCCGTCAGGTAAGGAACCACGACTAGCTGAGGTGTTTGCCTAGGGCAAAGGGAATACAGAATGGGTGGTGGAAGAAGGTAGTTCTAAATACCAGTTATGTCCACATGACCAGCTGCAGAAACGAGGACTGTAATTCTTATGAGTATTTCTGCTTTGTATGTGTGCATCAAATATTTTTGTTTTCTTCACTTATAAAATATAAGATGTAAACGGGACTAGTGCATTTTCTGTTGTACATTTGTCTAGTTGTATCATGTTGGGCACAAGTATGACTTCGTAATTGTCTTTATTCAGAAATTATGTATGGTTTGGGAAGATGTGTACAGGGGCCAAATTGACAAGGGGTAGACTGTGATGGTTGGGATTGTATGTCAGCTTGGCTGGGCCATGAATCTCCGTGTTTATATGTAATCACCCCCATGATGGGATCTGCTATGAGTAGCTAATCAGTTGAATGCGGATTTCCTTGGGGGTGTAGCCTGCATCAAAATATAAGTGGACTTCTGGCTTTTGCCTGCTCTGGATTCTGCAGCTGCCTCCTGTGCGTCTGACCTCTGGTTCTTGGGACTTGAGCTAGTGGCTTACCTGCCAATCTTGAGATTTGTCAGTCTTTACAGCCTGTGAGCAAGATCCCTGCTGTCTTAGTCATCTAGTGTTGCCATATAGAAAATACCACAAGTGGACGGCTTTAACAAAGAGAAATTTATTTTCTCACAGTCTAGCAGGTTACAAGTCTAAATTCAGGGTGTTGGCTCCAGGGGAAGGCTTTTTCTCTCTGTTGGCTCTGGAAGAAGGTCCTTGTTCTCAATCTTCCCATGGTTGAAGAGCTTCTCAGGCACTGGGACCCTGAGACCAAAGGACACGCTCTGCTCCTGGAGCTACTTTCTTGGTGGTATGAGGTCCCCAACTCTCTGCTTGCTTCCCTTTCTTTTTATCTCTTGAGAGATAAAAGGTGGTGCAGGCCACACCCCAGGGAAACTCCTTTTACCGTGGATCAGGGAGGTGACCTGGGTAACGGTACTTTTACAACCCCACCCTAATCCTTTTAACCACAGGTGAAGATAATGATTTATAACATAGAGGAAAATCACAAAATGGAGGACAACTACACATGGCCTAACAGAGCTGACACATATTTTTGGGGGACACAGTTCAATCCATTACACCTGCTTTCTGACCTGCCAATCTTGGGTTCACCAGCCCCTACAGCTACGTGAATCAGGAGAAGCCTCTATCCTGATTCACAGACTTGGGACTTTCCAGCCTCTACAATCATGTGAGTTGTTTCCTTGATATAAATCTCTCTCTATTTTTATATATATTTATATGATTTACTGATTTTGCTTCTCCAGAGAACCCAGCCTAAGACACTACCCATCCCATAACCATTGCCATCAAGGCGATTCCAACTCATAGTGACCCTACAGGACAGAGTAGAACTGCTCCACAGGGTTTCCAAGGCTGTAATCTTTACGGAAGCAGACTGCCACATCTTTCTCCTGTGGAGGGGGCTGGTGGGTTTGAACCACCGACCTTTCAGTTAGCAGCCGAGCTCTTAACTACTGTGTCACCAGGTCTCCTTCGTATTCATTAACTGGAATCATTCTAAAAGAAAAACTTCCCCTCATTAACTGTCTGGTTGCCTGGAGGAACAGTCTGTACAGGAAAATCAGGACAAAGGCTTGAGTTTTACCCTTTATTCATTTTCAAAATAATGAGTAGGGTCCCTAGAGTCTCTAAAGGTAACCAATGATTTTTTTTTAAAGTATCATTATGAACACACAGAGATAAACACATGTGATGTGTTTCAATGTTTTATAGTTATTCCTCTTGATGCTCAGGTTATTCTTTGGCCAGTGAGATCCTGTTTGAGGTGAGTGACTCCTGAGTCCTTTTGATGTGGTCCTGGTAGATTTTGATAGTTTCCTTGCTTTCTAGTGACAGGATGTCTTGTCACAGACTTTGAATTAGCCACTTCTCCATGGGACCTTAGTTCCTTTTAGCGGAAAATGGTATTAAGAGAGGACAACCTGGGCACTAGGGCTCTTCACTGTCACTGGGTTGGCCATTGTTGCTATGCCTTTTGAGCAGCCAGAGCTAGTAAATACATATCTTTTAAAGACGAAATACATCATGACTTCACAGTAATGCTTTCAATTCAAATTCAGGGCTATGGGGATTTTATTTAACCTCATTGAACCTACACCTGTAAATCCTTTCTCCTTCCATCCAGTCAGTGCAATACTGCACAGCAATAAACATGTACAAACCACTGCTGCACACAAACACGATGGCGAATGAAAGAAGCTACACAGAAGAATACATAGCGCATGATTCTATTTATACGAAGTTCGTTATTAGGCAGTACTAACCTACAGTGTTAGAAATCAAGACAATGGTTACTTCTAGGGAGAAAGGAAGGAGTAACTGAGGGAGGGCATGAATGGAGCATCTGGGTTGCTGATAAAGATCTAGTTTATGATCTAGATGATAGTGACACAAATGGGATCATTCTGAGATAATTCATCAAGCTGCGCATATGTGATTTATGTACTTTTGTATATGGATGTTATTCTCCAATAACAACAAGAAAAAAGATTATTCCAGAAAGGAATCAAAATACTTTAATATCCCCTTGGAGTCCCTGGGTGGTACAAAAAATTAATGCGATTGACTGATAACCAAAAGGTTGGAGGTTCTAGTCCATGCAGAGGCACGTCCGAAGAAAGAGCTGGTGATCTACTTCTGAAAAATGAGCCGTTAAAAACCCTGTGGAACACAGTTCTGTTCCGGCACATGGGGTTGCCACGGGTCGGAGTCAACGGGACAGTGGCTGGTCTTGTTTTAGGCCAGCGTTGTCGCTGTTGTTTGGTGCCGGCTTATAGTGACCCTACGCACAACAGAACAAAACACTAAACATGATGTCTTTCTCCAGGGACTGATCCCTCCTGACAACATGTCCAAAGTACATGAGATGAAGTCTCACCATCCTTGCTTCTAAGGAGCATTCTGGCTGTACTTCTTCTAAGTCAGATGTGTTTGTTCCTCCGGCAGTACATAGAGTATTAAATATTCTTCGCCATCACCATGGTTCAAAGGTATCAATTCTTCTTTGGTCTTTCTTATTGTCCAGCTTTCTTTTGAATGCATATGTTGTTGTTGTTGTTAGGTGCCATCTAGTGAGTTCCGATTCATAGTGACCCTGCGCACAACAGAATGAAACTCTGCCCAGTCCTGCACCACTCTCGCAATTGTTGCTATCCTTGAGACCATTGTTGCCGCCACTGTGTCAGTACATCTCGGTTGAGGATCTTTCTATTTTTCGCTGACCCTCTATTTTACCAAGGATGATGTCCTTCACTAGGGACTGATCCCTCCTGACAACATGTGCAAAGTATGTGAGATGTAATCTCACCATCCTTGCATCTAAGGAGCATTCTGGTTGTACTTCTTCCAAGACAGATTTGCTTGTTCTTTTGGCAGTCCATCCATGGTATATTCAATATTCTTCACCAACACCACAATTCAAAGGCATCAGTTCTTCTTCAGTCTTCCTTATTCATTGTCCAGCTTTCACATGCATTTGATGCGATTGAAAACACCATGCCTTGGCGACATCTTTGCTTTTCAACACCTTAAAGAGGTCTTTTGCAACAAATTTGCCCAATGTAATGCATCTTTTGATTTCTTGACTGCTGCTTCCATGACTGTTGATTGTGGATCCAAGTAAAATGAAATCCTTGACAACCTCAATCTTTTCTCCGTTTATCATGATGTTGCTTATTTGTCCAGGTGTGAGGATTTTTGTTTATGTTGAGGAGTAATCCATAATGAAGGCTGTGGTCTTTGATCTTCATCAGTAAGTGCTTCAAGTTCTCTTCACTTTCAACAAGCAAGGCTGTGTCATCTGTATAACACAGGTCGTTAATGAGTTTTCCTCCAATCTTGATGCCCCGTTCTCTTCATATAGTCCAGCTTCGCAGGTTTCTTGCTCAGCATACGGATTGAATAGGTATGGTGAAAGGATACAACCCTGACACACACCTTTCCTGACTTTAAACCACTCAGCAACCCCTTGTTCTGTCTGAATAACTGCCTCTTGATCTACCTACAGGGTCCTCATGGGCACAATTAAGTGTTCTGGAATTCCTAGAATTCCAGAACATTCTTTGCAATGTTATCCATAATTTGTTATGATCCACACAGTCGAATGTCTTAGCATAAGCAATGAAACACAGATAAACATCTTTCTGGTATTCTCTGTTTTCTGCCAGGATCCATCTGACATCAATGATGACATCCCTGGTTCCAAGTCCTCTTCTAAATCTGGCTTGAATTTCTGGCAGTTCCCTGTGGATATATTGCTGCAGCCACTTTTGAATGATCTTTGGCAAAATTTTGCTTGCGTATGATATTAACGATATTGTTCAATAATTTCCGCATTCGGTTGGATCACCTGTCTTGGGAATAGGCATAAATATGGATCTCTTCCACTCGGTTGGCCAGGTAGCTGTCTTCCAAATTTCTTGGCATAGACGAGTGAGCACTTGCAGCGCTGCATCCGTTTGTTGAAACATCTCAATTGGTAGTCCATCAGTTCCCAGAGCCTTGTTTTTCACTAATGCCTTCAGTGCAGCTTGGACTTTTTCCTTCAGTAACTTCAGTTCCCAATCATATGTTACCTCTTGAAATGGTTGAAGGTCGACCAATTCTTTTTGGTATAATGACTCTGTATTCCTTCCATCTTCTTTTGATGCTTCCTGTGTCGTTTAATATTTTCCCTTTAGAATCCTTCAGTACTGCAACTCAATGTTTAAATTAATTTTTTCTTTAGTGTTCAGCTTGAGAAATGCTGAGCATGTTCTTCCCCTTTGGTTTTCTATTTCCAGATCTTTGCACATGTCATCATAATACTTAACTTCGTCTTCGTGAGCCACCCTTTGAAATCTTCTGTTTAGCTCTTTTACTTCATCATTTCTTCCTTTTTCTTTAGCTACTCGACGTTCAAGAGCAAGTTTCAGAGCCTTTTCTGACATCCATTTAGGTCTTTTCTTTCTCTCCCATCTTTTTAATGACCTCTTGCTTTCTTCATATATGATATCCTTGATGTCATTCCACAACTCGTCTGGCCTTTGGTCATTAGTGTGAAAAGCATCAAATCTATTCTTGAGATGGTCTCTAAATTTGGGTGGGATATACTCAAGGTCATACTTTGGCTCTCATCAACTTGTTTTATTTTCTTCAGTTTCAGCTTGAACTTGAATATGAGTAATTGATGGTCTGATTTGCAGTCTGCCCCTGACTTTGTCCTGGCTGATGATATTGAGTTTTTCCATCGTCTCTTTCCACAGACATAGTCGATTTGATTCCTGTGTATTCCATGTGGCAAGGTCCATGTGTGTGGTCACCATTTATGTTGGTGAAAAAAGGTATTTGCAACGAAAAAGTTGTTGGTCTTGCAAAATTCAATCCTGCGAACTCTGGCATCATTTCTATCACCAAGGCCATATTTTCCAACTACCAATCCTTCTTTGTTTCCAACTTTCACATTCCAGTCACCAGTAATTATCAGTGCATCCTGATTGCATGTTCAGTCAATTTCAGACTGCAGAAATTGGTAAAAATCTTCAATTTCTTCACCTTTGGCATTAGTGATTGTTGCATAAATGTGAATAATAGTTGTATTAACTGGACTAATGCCTATGAGGTGATTGAAAAAACCATGGGTCGGGTCAGGCGTACCTTAGTCCCCAAAGTGACGTTTTTGCTTTTTAACAGTTTGAAGAGGTCTTTTGCAGCAAATTTCCTCAATGCAGTACATCGTTTAGATTTCTTCCCTTTCTTTTTAAATTGTGCTTTAGGTGAAAGTTACAGAAGAAATTAGTTTCTTATTAAATAATTAATACACATATTGTTTTGTGACATTGGTTGCCAACCCCACGATGTGTCAACACTCACCCCTTCTTGACTTTGGCTTCCCCATTTCCATTCGTTCAGCTTTCCTGTCCCTTCTTGCCTTTTGTCCTTACCTGTGGGCTGGTGCGCCCATTTAGTCTCATATACATGATTGAACTACCTGTGTTATTTGTTTTATAGACCTGTCTAATCTTTGGCTGAGGGGTGAACCTCAGGAATGACTTCAGTACTGAGTTAAAAGGGCGTCTGTGGCCCACACTCTCAGGGTTTCTTCGGTCTCTGTCAGACCAATAAGTCTGGTCTTTTTTTTTTTTTTTGGTGAGTTTGAATTTTGTTCTACATTTTTCTCCAGCTCTGTCTGGGACCCTCTGTTGTGATCCTTGTCAGAGCAGTTGGTGGTGGTAGCCAGGTATCATCTAATTGTACTGGGCTCAGCCTGGTGGAGGTTATGGTAGTTGTAGTCCCTTACATTTGATTTCTTGACTGCTGCTTCCATGGGCATGGATTGTGAATCCAAGTAAAATGAAATCCTTGACAATTTCAATCTTTCCTCTTTTTATCATGATGTTGCTTATTGGTCCAGTTGTGAGGATTTTTGTCTTCTTGATCTTCATCAGTAAAATTCTCCGCACTTTCAGCAAGCAAGTCGTGTCATCTGCATATCGAAGGTTGTCAATGAATCTTCCTCCAATCCTAATACTGCATTCTTCTTCATATAGTCCAGCTTCTCGGATTATTTGTTCAGGTTGCATATATATTGAAAGGATACACCTCCGACACAGACCTTTCCTGATTTTAAACCACGCAGTATGCCCTTGTTCTATTTGAACTACTGACTCTTGGTCTATGTACAGGTTCTTCATAAGCACAATTAAGTATTCTGGAATTCCCATTCTTTCCAGTGTTATCCATAATTCGTTATGATCCACACAGTCAAATGCCTTTGCATAGTCAATAAAACACAGGTAAACATCTTTCTGGCATTCTCTGCTTTCAGCCAGGATCTGTATGACATCAGCAATGATAGCCCTTGTTCCATGTCCTCATCTGAATACAGCTTGAACTTCTGGCAGTTCCCTGTCAATATACTACTGCTCCAACCTCTTTTGAATGATCTTTGGCAAAATTTTACATGTGTGATATTAATGATATTGTTCGATAATTTCTGCATTCTGTTGGATCACCTTTCTTTGGAATGTACAAATATGGATCTCTTCCAGCCGGTTGGCCAAGTAGCCGTCTTCCAAATTTTTTGATGTAGACAAGTGAGCACCTCCAGCGCTGCAGCCGTTTGTTGAAACATCTCAATTGGTATTCCATCAGTTCCTGGAGACTTGTTTTTCATCAATGTCTTCAGTGTAGCTTGAACTTATTTCTTCAGTATATCATTTCTTAATCATATGCTACCTCCTGAAATGGTTGAACGTCAACCAATTCTTTTTGGTACAATGAGCCTGTGTATTCCTTCCATTTTCTTTTGATGCTTCCTGAGTCATTCAGTATTTTCCTGATAGAATCCTTCAATATCGCAACTCGAGGCTTGAATTTTTTCTTCAGGTCTTTCAGTTTGAGAAATGCTGAGCATGTTCTTCTCTTTTGGTTTTCTAACTCCAGGTCTTTGCACATTTCGTTCCAATACTTTGTCTTCTCTAGCTACCCTTTGAAATCTCTTGTTCATTTTTTACTTGATCATTTCTTCCCTTCACTTTAGCTACTCTAAGTTTAAGAGCAAGTCTCAGAGTTTCTTCTGATATCCATTTTGGACTTTTATTTCTTTCCAGCCTTTTTTTTTTTTTTTATGACTTTTTACTTTCTTCATGTATGATGTCCTTGATGTCATCCCACAACTCATCTGGTCTTCAGGCATTAGTGTTCAATGAGTCAAATCTATTCTTGAGATGGTCTCTAAATTCAGATGGGATATACTCAAGGTTGTATCTTGGTGCTCGTGGACGTGCACTAATTTTATTCAGCTTCAACTTGAACTTGCATATGAGCAATTGATGGTCTGTTCCACAGCCAGCCCCTGGCTTTGTTTTAACTGATAATATTGAGCTTCTCCGTGGTCTCTTTCCACAGAGGTAGGCAATCTGATTTCTGCATATTCCACCTGGTGAGGTCCACAAGTATAGTCACTGTTTATATTGTTGGAAAAATGTATTTGCAATGAAGAAGTCGTTAGTCTTGCAAAATTCTATTATGCAATCTCTGGCATGATTTCTATCACCAAGGTCATATTTTCCAACTACTGATCCTTCTTTTTTGTGTCCAACTTTTGCATTCCAATCACCAGTAATTATCAGTGCATCTTGACTGCGTATTTGATCAATTTCATCCTGCAGAAGTTGGTAAAAGTCTTCAATTTCCTCATCTTTGGCATTAGTGGTTGGTGCTTAAATTTGAGTAACAATCGTATTAACTGGTCTTCCTTGTAGGCATATAGATATTATCCTATCACCGACAGTGTTGTACTTCAGGGTAGATCTTGAAATGTTCTTTTTGACAATGAATGCCACACCAATCCTCTTCAATTTGTCATTCCCAGCATAGTAGACCATAAATAAAAACAAAAAAACCCACTGCCGTCGAGTCGATTCCGACTCATAGCGACCCTATAGGACAGAGTAGAACTGCCCCGTAGAGTTTCCAGGGAGCACCTGGCAGATTTGAACTTCCGACCTCTTGGTTAACAGCCGTAGCGCTTAACCATTACGCCACCAAGGTTTCCAAGTAGTAGAGCGTATGATTGTCCAATTCAAAATGGCCAACGCGAGTCCCCTTCAGCTCCCTAATGCCTAGGGTCTGGGTGTTTATGTGTTCTGTTTCCTTTTTGACGGCTTCCAACTTTGCTAGACTCCTATTTCATACATTTCACTTCTGATTATTAATGGGTATTTGCGGCCATTTCGTCTCATTTCGATTCGTGCCACATAAGCAAATGAGGTTTCCGAAAGCTTGACTCCATCTATGTCTTTAAGGTTGACCCTACTTAGAAGAGGCAGCTCTTCCGCAGTTGGGTTGAGTGCCTTCCAACCTGAGGGGCTCATCTTCCAGCGCTGTGCCGGACAGTGTTCCGCTGCTACTCATAAGGTTTTCACTGGCCAATTTTTTTCAGAATTAGACTGCTAGGTCCTTCTTCCTAGTCTGTCTCTTAGTGTGGCAGCACCACTGAAACCTGTCCACCATGGGTGATCCTGCTGATATTTGAAATACTGGTAGCATAGCTTCCAGCATCAGAGCAACACACAAGCCACCACAGCGTGACAAACTGACACATGTGTGGGGTTCTAAGCCACTAGTTTTGCATAATCTGCTGTGTGTCAATAGATAAGTAATACAGTGGAACATTGGCGTCCACAAGACAAATGGTTTGGTCTCTTTGTAAAGTTAATGTCATGGGAAAAAATGAGGTCAGGTGTTCCAGATAAAAAGAGAGTTAAGAGACATCACCGGGTGTAACACATGATCTTTGATCATGGTCCAAGAAAACAGCTATACAACAGGTGTTGTAGAAAATAGGGGAAATTTGAATATGAACTATGGTTAGCTAATGTTAGGGAATTAATGTTAATTGTGTTAAATGTGATAATGACAGTGAGGTCATCTAGGAGAAGGAGGAGGCGGCGGCGGGATGATTTTCAGAAGATTAAATTTATTACATTTAAAGAAAGGCTGTTTATTCTAAGTTTGAGTACTCTCTACTGGTGTTGAAATACCCCCCCTCAGCAAACTAACAAACTGACAATACTATCTCTAAGAGCAAGGGGGCGCTGGCAGTAAAATCCTCGACTTCTTGAGGGAGGCCTGGGTCTCCTCCCGACCAACGCACCTCAAGTGCACGGGGGCGGGGCTGACTCATACAGCAGCTAAGGACAGCTCTGTGAGCAAAGGTATATTTTATTATTATTATTTGCTATAAACATATATTTTATTGTACTTTAGATGAAGGTTTTCAGAGCAGACTAGCTTCTCATTAAATAATTGATACACATATTGTTTTCTGACATTGGTTGCCAACTCCACGACATGTCAACACTCTCCCCTTCTCGACCTTAGGTCCCCCATTAACAGCTTTCTTGTCCCCGCCCTTGGGCTGGTGTGCCCACTTAGTCTTCTTTTGTTTTATTTTTTTTCTAATCTTTGGCTGAAGGGTGAATCTCAGGAGTGACTTCATTACTGAGTTAAAAGGGTGTCCGGGGGCCATACTCTCGGGGGTTTCTCCAGTCTCTGTCAGACCAGTAAGTCAGGTCTTTTTTTTTTTTTTGAGTTAGAATTTTCTTCTACATTGTTCTCCAGCTCTGTCGAGGACCCTCTATCGTGATCCCTGCCAGAGTATTCAGTAGCCAGGTACCATCCAGTTGTGCTGGACTCACTCTGGTCGAGGCCGTGGTAGTTGTGGTTCATTAGTCCTTTGGACTACTCTTTCCCTTGTGTCCTTGGTTTTCTTCATTCTCCCTTGCTCCAGACGGGGTGAGACCAGTGGAGGATCTTAGATGGCTCTTCACGAGCTTTAAAGACCCTAGATGCTACTCACCAAACTAGAATGAAGAACACTTTCCTTATAAACTATGTTATGCCAATTGAGCTAGATGTTCCCGAAGACCATGGTTCCCATAGCCCTCAGCCCAGCAATTTGGTCCCTCAGGGAGTTTGGATGTGTCTATGGAGCTTCTATGACCTTACCTTCGTCACGTTGTGCTGGCTTCCCCAGTATTGTGTACTGTCTTACCCTTCACCAAAGTTACCGTTTATCTATTGTCTAGTGTTTTTACCTCCCCATCTCTTGCCTCCCACATAACTATCAGAGATTGTTTTTGTGTGTAAATCTTTCATGAGTTTTTATAGTAGTGGTCTCATACAATATTTGTCCTTCCGTGATTGACTTATTTCACTCAATGCCCTCCAGATTCATCCGTGTCGTGAGATGCTTCACAGATTCTTCATTGTTCTTTATTGTTGCATAGTACTCCATTGTGTGTATGTACCACAGTTCGTTTATCCGTTCATCTGTTGATGGGCACCTAGGTTGTTTCCATCTTTTTGCTCTTGTGAATAATGCTGCAGTGAACTTGGGTGTGCATATGTCTGTTCGTGTGATGGCTCTTATTTCTCTAGGATATATTCCTAGGACTGGGATTGCTGGATCACATGGTATTTCTATTTCTAGCTTTCTAAGGAAGTGCCATATCATTTTCTAAAATGGTCGTACCATTTTGCATTCCCATTAGCAGTGCGTAAGAGTTCCAATCTCCCCACAACCTCTCCAACATTTGTTATTTTCTGTTTTTTTTTTTTTGTGTGTGTGTGTGCCAGTAATGTCAGGGTGAGATGGTATGTCATTGTGGTTTTAATTTGCATTTCTCTAATGGCTAGTGATGGTGAGCATTTCCTCATGTTAGGTGCTTGAATGTCTTCTTTGGTGAAGTGTCTGTTCATTTCTATGAGCAAAGTTATATTTTAATTAATTTTCTACTGAAGTAGAACATGATATAGAAAAGCCGGGGAAGTGAGCGCCCTGGCCCTAGGAGGAAGCACCCCACTACACACCTGGAGGGCTGTCTGCTTCATTCTCCTCTCTGCACACCTGATTTTTTTTTTCTGCTACTTAGGCTCCAGGGGTGGGTGATGGTCATATTGCTCCTAAATTAAAAAAAAAAAAAAAAATCCATTCTAAAGATAAGCCCAGACTAAGATTGGAATACCGAACCCAATTTCAAATTCCTGAAGCAGAGACTTTAGCTCAACTTGAGTCAGATCACCCACCCCCGTAACTGGTTATGGCCTTGGGGCAGAATCACAAAATACAAGTATGGCTGTCCAGGCCCCAGTGTTGTGACTACGTGGATGGGAGAAGGGACAGATTCCCCAAAAGGGAAATTATTGTGAGCAAGGCCCACACCTCCAAAGATAACTACTGCAATGAGCAGGAGTTTGCAGACAGAGGCAATAGCATACGTGAAAGAGTAGGGCGTGTTCAGAGAATTCATACATGTATTCACTCAACAATTATTTACTGAGCACCTGCTATTTCAGGCTGGAGGTGCAACAGGGAAGAAAACACAGCCGAGCTCTTCCCGGGGACCTGCCCTTCAGTGGGACCTGCCCTTGACTGAAGGGAGCTACTTTGCCCAAGGTTGCCCTCCCCTGGAGGGTTAGTGACCAGGCGATGCAGGGGTGTTGAGGGCTGGCCCCTGGCTTTGATTCATGAACACTCTGAAAGGCCAGGCCAGCTCCTGAGCTCCCGATGGAATTGACTACGGCTCCTAACTGCACTGAAGCTCAACTTTTCCTTCTGTGCAGTCCAGCTTCCCTCTGTCCCCCGTGGCCGTGGGTCCTGGACAGCTCCCAGTGACCTTTCTACCTGCACGTACGTCTCTGAAACTCCAATTCTGTTTCCCAGGGAGCCCAACCTGGGACAGAGGCTGACAGTTCAGAGGTGGCATAAGGATTGGTGTTGGCGAAGACAATGCCAGTCATCATTCCCAGGGCCCATCTCTCATTCCTCCTGACCCTAGTCCTGGGCCTCATTAAATGAATGTTTACTCAATGAAAGGTGGTTGACCTGCGGTCAGGTGGAAGTGTAGTGGTTAAGAGCTACAGCTGCTAATCAAAAGGTCAGCAGTTGGAATCCACCAGGTGCTCCTTGGTGGTTCTACTCTGTCCTATAGGGTTGCTATGAATCAGAATCAATTAGATGGCAACCGGTTTGGTTTCGGTTTTTGGCGGTCAGGCTGATTATCATTTCTGCCTCAGGCATACCAAGGCAGGTCCCGGGACCTTCCAGAAGAAGGTGAAATTTGCGTTGGCACCTGTCTTAATTTTCTTAATGCCCCTCACACAGCCCATCAGATGCTGCACTGCCCTGGAACTGAGTTGTGAGGTGCCCACCCAGCTTGGCTTCATTCCCCAACAAGTTTTGAGCACCCACTAGTAGTTGCTGGGCTCAGTTCTCTCCTCACCTATCTTACCCTCGCAACTCTCCTGGTCAGGCGCCCCCCACCCCTCGCCGCCCCCTGCTGTCACTAATTCCAGCCGCATTGTAACCACTGCTGGTGGTCTTTCTACTGGGGTCTCGATCCTTGGTTTCCGGTGAGACCCAGCGCAGTGTCCATTTTCAGTCTAGAAAAGCCCGCAGGCTGAAGGCTGCGTGGACGCTCAAAGGCCCTCTGATGGGCTCCGGAGAACAGTTTCATCCAAACCCCTCGTGTTGTAATTCGGGAAATAGAGGTGAGTATTTTCAACAATCCCGCGTAGCCACCCAAACCGGACTAGGACCAGGCCAGGTCCAGGTCCCCGCTCGGCCAGACTGTCCGAGCAGAAGCGGGACACGGCTGTTAAACCAAAATGAAAGCGTTTATTTTGCTGGCCAAGTAAAGGAGCGTGCCGGGACTCCAGGCGCCAAGGCGACTCCCCGAAACTCCCCGCGAGGAGGCCAGCTTTTATGAGGGCATCATAGGAAGCAGGACCAAGAACCTGTACATAACTCATGACTTTTGCTGATTTTTCATTGTGGGGCAGGGCTGGGAACTGGCACTGAAGCGACCGTCGGACCCTTAGCCTCTTGCAGATGACGTACGTCCAGGGGTTTTTCCTTCCGGGGCGCGAGTCTGCTGGTTCCTTGACATGGTTTCTGATTTAGCTGCGCATGTCTGGGGGTCTGGTGCTAGTTGTTCTTGGACCTTGTTTATGACTTTCAGCTGCGGAGTTACCCTGACGTTAAGACAGTGTAAACAGTAGGGAAGTGATGGGACAGACTCAGTTTCGATCTGAAGGCCGGATACAGCCTGCTTCTGTGGTCAGGGCAGGAGGGCGCTTTAGGAACCACCTCACCGGGCGGGGGTGAAACGCTTCCCAGGGCCCGAGATTCCCTTCGATTCCCTCGCATCCGTCAGGCCTCTCCGGCCTTTTTGGCTTCGCAGCGATTTGCTTGCGCGCACGAGGTGTGGAGCTGAGGGTGGGAAGGGCGAGGACAGGAGCGCGCGGGTGAACACGCGCCCGGGGGGCTGCCGGAAGCGCGAGAGCGGACATGCGCCCGGGGGCTGCTGGGAGCGCAGGGGCGGACACGTACCCAGGGGGCTGCTGGGAGCGCGAGGTTGTACACGCGCCCGGGGGGCTGCCGGGAGCGCAGGGGCGGACACGCGCCCGGGGGGCTGCCGGGAGCGCGAGGGCGGACACGCGCCCGGGGGCTGCCGGGAGCGCAGGGGCAGACACGCGCCCGGGGGGTGGGGCTGCTGGGAGCGCGAGGGCGGACACGCGCCCGGGGGGCTGCTGGGAGCGCGAGGGCGGACACGCGCCCGGGGGCCTGCTGGGAGCGCGAGGGCGGACACGCGCCCGGGGGGCGTGGGCGGGCGGTGCGGGGGGCGAAGGGAGGCCCGCCCGGGTCCCTCCTTCTCCTCCCAGAGTCTTGACCGGCCTGGGGCCCCTTGGGGTACGCCGTCTTGGCCGCGGCGGGTCCTGCGACGCTCTTTGGACAGGCCTGGCCGGAGTCTGTCAGAGGCTCTGTCCTTACAAGGGAGCAGTCAGGGGGACGTCCTGCAGCCCCCGAGCTCTAGACGAAGCTGTGGAATAATCAGAGACCTGCTGTTCCGGTTCTAACAACTGAGCTGGAGTCATAGTGCTCCGGAAGCCCTGCAGGCGTGGCGGTTAAGCGCTACTCTTCCTAACCTGGAGCTTGGTAGTTGGCATCCGCCAGGCGCTCCTGGGAAACTCTGTGGGGCAGCTCTGCGCTGCCCTGTAGGGTCGCTACGAGTCGGCGGCGGGGGGTTGGTTTTCTTTGATCATAGAGCTAAGCGGCTCTGGCGGCGGCGGCGGCGGGGCCCGGATGCGAGGACAGCCCCCCTGGGAACCGCGGGCGGCGGGACCTCGGCACCGGGACGCCCCCGGGAGGACCTGGGGCCTCACGGGCAGGACTGGCTCCGCCTGCGGTGCCCCGAACCCTCACCCTCACCCCAGTCCCCACCTGCGGCCCTTCCCGGTGACGTGGGGGCCCGGAGGTGCCTCGCGAGCATCAGGGGGCCCCCCCCGCGAGCCGGCCGTGCCCCATTTTCTTTGACTTAGAAATATGTCTACAAAAACTTACGCAAATGATGAAAGTTTTATATTTGGTTTAAAACGACGTCATTCTGAGTGCAGTGCTTTATTTTTAAAAACATAAACCAATTTGTTCCCAAGTGATTGTAGGTGCTGTTCTATGTCTTTATGAACAGACTTGTGCCTGAGACAGTGTGGGGTTCTGACCTGCCTTGGCCACTCACTCGCTCTGTGATCTTGAGCAGGCTACCCTGTGCCACAGTGTTCATCTGTAAAATGAGACAGTAGAAGTAACACTCCGTAGAGCTGTGGGGATGAAATGAATTGATCTGGGTAAAGCAGTTAGAATCATGCCTGGCATACTTTTAAGTGTTCAATAAATGTTACCTAAGATTATGATAGTATTTGTGTCTTGAATTTGAAAAGCATGGCTTGGCACATTTTTCTTTCTTTCCTAAAAAGGAATTATTTACGACATACCGCTGACAAGCACGAAAAAGCACCTGATGAAGAGCGGTCTCTCCCAGGCTGCCCCCCACCACCAGTTCTCCATCTTGCATTGTTACTCGGCAATGCATCTTGGCGATCATTCCATAGCGACAAAATGGAGCTGCCTGGTTCCTTTTAACGGCTGATGGTCCCTACTGATGGACATTTGGGAGCAGTGCAGTGAGGGTTTTGTAAGTTCAAGTTATTTTTAACAGCAAAACAAATATTAATGGGAACACAAAAATGACAAATGCATCATGTAGCCAAACAAGAAAGCGAGTTGCTGTCAAGTTGATTTTGACTCACGGTGACCCCGTGTTGCATCAGAGTAGAGCTGTGCTCCGTGGGGTTCTCAGTGGCTGATTTTCCAGAAGTCGACCACCAGGCCTTTCTTCCGAGGCATCTCTGGGTGGACGTAAACCACCAACCTCTCCGTTAGCTGCCGAGCACTAGCCGTTTACACCACCCAGGGACCCTGCAGCCTGTAAGGAATGGTAGAATCCTCAATCTCGGTTGGGTTTTTTCAAAACTCCTCAACTAGTCTCCCTCTCCTAGGGTCTCGCCACACAGAAACCTGTCTGGTGAGCTGGTTTTTCCTCAGGTGCTGAGCCCTGCTGCTTGGGTTTAAATCCTGGCTCTGATGGTGACAACCTGTGTGGCTGTGACAAGTTACTCTTACCCTCTCTGCGCCTCAATGGCCTCATCTGTAAAATCGGATAATTACCTCTTGGGGTTCTTGTGAAAATTAAGTTGATTAATCCATGTAAAGCCCTTAAAAATTGTTAACCAGTGTCTTAGTTATCTAATGCTGCTATAACAGAAATACCTCGAGTAGATGGCTTTAACAAAGAGACGTTTATTTTCTCACAGTCTAGGAGGCTAGAAGTCCAAATTCAGACTGCCAGCTCCCAGGGAATACTTTCTGTCTTTGTTGGTTCTAGAGGGGGAGGGTCCTTGTCATCAATCTTCCTCTGGTCCAGGAGTTTCTTAGAGCTTCAGAGTGCATTCAAAGGATGCACTCCACTCCCAGCAATTCTTTCTTGGTGGCATGAGGTCCCTATCCTCTTTTATATCTCAAAAGAGATTGACTCATGATACAACCTAATCCTGTAGATTGAGTCCTGCCTCGTTAACATAACTGCCTCTAATTCTGCCCTATTAACATCATAGAGATGGGATTTACAACACATAGAATAATCACATCGGATCACAAAATGGTGGACAACCACACAACACTGGGAATCGTGGCCTAGCCAAGTTAACACATACTTTTTGGGGATACAATTCAATCCATAATAACCAGTTTAATCAAACTCCTACCTCTCACACCCAGGCCTTTAGGAGTGCTGGATGAGATCAAGGGTTGCTGTATTGTGTTTTTGTACCTTCAGTCTAGAATATCTCCCCATTCCTCCTATTTCCCTATCTTGGAAGCTTCTCCAACATTCCATGATCATTTCAAATGTACCTATTTCTTAAATTACTTGCTGGATCCCCCTGTCTTGCTATGCTTTTCATTAGCAATCTAGGTATATTTTTCATTATTGAATTTACTTAGTTCTCCATGTATAACACTTTTGAGGTTCTTGTCTAATTTTTAGGGAGCCGTGGTGGTGCAATGGTTAAGCACTTGGCTGCTCACTGAGACGTCAGTGGTTCAAACCCACTAGCCGCTCTGCGGTAAAAATATGTGGCAGTCTGCTTCCATAAAGATTGACAGCCTTGGAAACCCTATGGGGCAGTTCTACTCTGTCCTTTAGGGTTGCTATTAGTTGGAATCTACTCAATGGCAATAGGTTTTGGTTTGGGTTTTTGTCTAATTTTTGCTACTCATCTTTTTGACTCGCCACCTCAATAAACCTTTAAGCATTTGTTGAAGGTCTGGGCCTGTGTGGAATAAGGTGAAGATTCCTTTCCCAAGGAGTGTGCAGCCCCATTGTGGCTCTGTCATATGCCAAAAGGTATAGCACAGGTAATACATGTTCTGGAAATGTAGAGAAGAAGTTGGTATCTTTAGGGAAGGAGGAGTGGGTTTGAGGTAGGTCTTCAAGGATGCTTAGGATTTGATAGGTGACTTTCATAGGTGCTTGAGAATTGTGTGTCTGGTGGAGGGTGAACTGTACCCGTGTAAAGAGAATCTATTTTAGGGTTGGATGGATAGGGTGGTACCCAATTATGGAGGACTTTGGGAACTAAAATTACACTTTAATTTTACATTTACAATTTTGGATTTCAGTTTGGACACTAAAATTACTTTGGAAACTAAAAAACTTATGACAAGAGAGGAAATAGAGAGCGACTGTGTATCTTAAGCAAAGTCATAGATAATTAAAGCCCTATCACAAGAGCTGGAGTACCTGGGTGGCGCGAATGGTTAAGCACCCCACTACTAGCAGAAAGGTTGGCAGTTTGAACACACCCAGAGGTGTTTTGGAAGACAGACCTGGCCATCTGTTTCCGAAGGGTCACAGCCTTGAAAACTCTGTGGAGCACAGCTCTAACACATGTGGAGTCACCATGAGTCAGAATAGTCTTAACAGCAACTAACAACAACCACCAGAAAAGCCTACTTTAGGATAAGATTAGTGGAACTGTGAGCCTAGGAAGTTTTCATGAGAAGAAACTTTCCTTTTAAATGTTTATTTATATCTCAATTTTTGTCCTTACCAACAAAAATAGGTAGTGGAATTGAGACTGAGATATGTTTTTTCTCTCTCCACTTCGTAAATAAAAGATAACCTTCCTGACCCCAGTGTTGTCTGACATTGGCTTTTCCTTCATGGCAGCATTTCCTCCATGAATCAGAAACTAGCTCGTTCTTCCTTTCAAGAACACATTACTTTTACTGAACAGATAGGCATTTGCTCAATAACTATTGAAACATTACTACACCTTCTCTTCACTTATCAACTTGGTTAGGCTCCAAAGACCAGGCTGCTATGCGAAATCAGTGTAATGGAAAGTGGAGGATGATCACATCAGATCACAAAATGGAGGATGACTACATCATTATATAACTGCCAAATTGAATCATTACATAACTTCCAAATTATATCATTACATACCTGACAAATTACATCATTACACAACTGCCAAACCACTGAGAATCATGGCCCAGCCAAGTTCACACATGACCTTAACCATCAAAACCAGCGTTACTCTCACCTCATACCTCGGCATTCATTACTGCCAGATGTACATCATTAATGTGCAAAATAGTCTGATAGTAGATGTTTTACTATTGTCGTAAATGTGAAATGTCAGATAACGAGATAGTCAAGTGAGGATAAGGTGTACGTGCTAGATAAAATATTAAGGGTAACAGATAAAAGGAAATACAATACATTCTTGTTTTTGAGGGTTTACTGTCTAGTTGAAAAACTGATATATAAATACATAATTACAAAAGGCCAGGAGTCAGAAAACGTTTTCTGTAAAAAGCCAGATGGAAAGTATGTTAGGTTTTTCAGTCGTACTGTCTCTGTTGCAACTATCCAACTCTGTAGCATGAAAAGCAGCCATAGGCGTGAGCGCAGCTGTGTTCCAATAAAGCTTTATTTATACATACTGAAAGGAGCCCTGGCGGCTAAGTGGTTAAGTGCTTGGCTGCTAACCAAAAGGCCAGAGGTTTGAACATGCCAGCTGATCTGTGGGAGAAAGATGTGGCAGTCTGCTTCCATAAAGAGCGTGTTTTTAGGTGATTTTGCGTCAGTTCTAACTCATAGCGACCCTATGTACGGCAGAATTTAACACTCCCCGTTCCTGCACCGTCCTCACAATCATTGCTGTTTGACCCCGTTGTTGCAGCCACTGTGTCAACCCATTTCACTGAGGGTCTTCCTCTTTTTTGCTGACCCTCTACTTTGCCAAGCAAGATGTCCTTCTTCAGGGGCTGGTCCCTCCTGATAACATGTCCAAAGTATGTGAGGTGCAGCCTTGCCATCCTTGCTTCTAAGGAGCATTCTGGCTGTATATCTTCCAAGACAGATTTTTTCATTCTTCTGGCAGTTCATAGTATATTCAATATGCGTCACCAACACCAAAATTCAAAGGCATCAATTCTTCAGTCTTCTTTATTCGTTGTCCAGCTTTCTCATGCATACGACGTGATTGAAAATATCATGGCTTGGGTCAGGCACACCTTAGTCCTCAAAATGACATCTTTGCTTTTTAACACTTTAAAGAGGCCTTTTTGCAGCCGATTTGCCCAATGTGATACGTTGTTTGGGCATTGATTGTGAATCCAAGTAAAATGAAATCCTTGACAGCTTCAGTATTGTCTCCGTTTATCATGATACTGCTTATTGCTCCATTTGTGAGGATTTTTGTTTTCTTTATGTTGAGGTGTAATCCATCCCAAAGGCTGTAGTCTTTGATCTTCATGAGTAAGTGCTTCAAGTCCTCTTCACTTTCAGCAAGCAATGTTGTGTCGTCTGCATGAGGCAGGTTGTTAATGAGTCTTCCTCCAATCCTGATGCCCTGTTCTTCATATAGTCCAGTTTCTTCGATTATTTGCTCAGCATACAGATTGAATAGGTATGGTGAAAGGATACAACCCTGATGCACACCTTTCCTGACTTTAAACCAAACAGTATCCCTTGCATTGTTCTGAGGACTGTCTCTTCCTTTGAGTTTTAGTTTGTTTGTGTCTCTAAGTCTAAGGTGTGTCTCTTGTAGGCAGCATATAGATGGATCGTGTTTCTTTATCCAGTCTGTGACTCTCTGTCTCTTTATTGGTGCATTTAGTCCATTTACATTCAGGGTAATTATAGATAAATAAGTTTTTAGTGCTGTCATTTTGATGCCTTTTTATGTGTGTTGTTGACAATTTCATTTTTCCACATACTTTTTTGTGCTGAGGCGTTTTTCTTAGTAAATTGTGAGATCCTCATTTTCATTTTCATAGTGCTTGACTTTATGTTAGTTGAGTCGTTACGTTTTTCTTGGTTTTTATCTTGAGTTATAGAGTTGTTATACCTTTTTGTGGTTACCTTATTATTTACCCCTATTTTTCTAAGTAAAAACCTAACTTGTATTGTTCTATATCGCCTTGTATCACTCTCCATATGGCAGTTCAATGCCTCCTGTATTTAGTCCCTCTTTTTGATTATTGTGATCTTTTACCTATAGACTTCCATGATTCCCTGTTATGTGTATTTATTTTTTTTTAATTAATCTTAATTTGTTTTTGTGATTTCCCTATTTGAGTTGATATCAGGACGTTCTGTTTTGTGACCTTGTGTTGTGCTGATATCTGATATTATTGGTTCTCTGACCAAACAATATCCTTTAGTATTTCTTGTAGCTTTGGTTTGGTTTTTGCAAATTCTCTAAACTTGTGTTTGTCTGTAAATATCTTAATTTCGCCTTCATATTTCAGAGAGAGTTTTGCTGGATATATGATCCTTGGCTGGCAGTTTTTCTCCTTCAGTGTTCTGTATATGTCGTCCCATTCCCTTCTTGCCTGCTTGGTTTCTGCTGAGTAGTCAGAACATATTCTTATTGATTCTCCCTTGAAGGAAACCTTTCTTTTCTCCCTGGCTGCTTTTAAAATTTTCTGTTTATCTTTGGTTTTGGCGAGTTTGATGATAATATGTCTTGGTGTTTTTCTTTTTGGATCAATCTTAAATGGGGTTCGATGAGCATCTTGGATAGATATCCTTTCGTCTTTCATGATGTCAGGGAAGTTTTGTGTCAGGAGTTCTTCAACTATTTTCTCTGTGTTTTCTGTCCCCTCTCCCTGTTCTGGGACTCCAATCACCCGCAGGTTATCCTTCTTGATAGAGTCCCACATAATTCTTAGGGTTTCTTCATTTTTTTTAATTCTTTTATCTGATTTTTTTTCAGCTATGTTGGTGTTGATTCCCTGGTCCTCCAGATGTCCCAGTCTGCATTCTAATTGCTCGAGTCTGCTCCTCTGACTTCCTATTGCGTTGTCTAATTCTGTTATTTTATTGTTAATCTTTTGGATTTCTACATGTTGTCTCTCTATGGATTCTTGCAACTTATTAATTTTTCCACTATGTTCTTGAATAATCTTTTTGAGTTCTTCAACAGTTTTATCAGTGTGTTCCTTGGCTTTTTCTGCAGTTATCCTAATTTCATTTGTGATATCATTAAACATTCTGTAAATTAGTTTTTTATATTCTGTATCTGATAATTCCAAGATTGTATCTTCATTTGGGGAAGATTTTGATTCTTTTGTTGGGGGGGTTGGAGAAGCTGTCATGGTCTGCTTCTTTAAGTGGTTTGATATGGATTGTTGTCTCCGAGCCATCACTGGGAAACTAGTTTTTCCAGAAAATCTGCTTAAAAAAAAAATGCAGTCAGATCCCTATCAGAGTTCTCCCTCTGGCTCAGGCTATTCAGATGTTAATGAAACCGCCTGGGGAGGGTGGGGGAGGGAACAGAGAGATAGGAGAGTAGCACCTCAGAATATAGCCAGAGTTGCTTGTCTTGCTTGTAATGACTATTATATCTGAGATTCCCGCGGGCGCCTCGCCTATGTGTGCTGGCTGTGTGGAGATTGCCCCCGGGGGGTCTGGCCCGCTGGAGTCACGGTCAGATCCTCCGCTTCCAGCCCCACGCCCAGTGTCAAGGCTCCCCTACTGGGACGGTGCACTCTCGACTCCAAAATCAGTCACCTGTGGTCACTTGAAGGGGGTGGAGGAATTAAGACAAGTAGTGGACTACATTCTAGGCTTGAGCAAAGGAAAACCAAGTCTAAAGGTCTTGGCATGTTTGGAACCCTGGCCAGTTTGACATGACTTGAACATGAGGTAACGAGAAGCAGCAGCATGATGGGAAGTGGGTCAGATAATCAGGCCAAGGTTTGTGCAGGGCCTTTATTACACACCAGAGTTTGAACTTTATTTCACAGGGAGTGGAAATACCTTGGAAGTTTCCCAGCAGGGAAGCGATTCACAGTCTAGCTGTCCTGTAGACGGACATCGGGGACGAGGGCCTGGATCAGAGAAGGGAGGACAGGACAGGTACCCGGTGGGCCCCTCAGGTTAGGCTGTCCAAGTAGGAGCGGGGAGTGAGGGCCATCTGCAAGTGGGACATGGTGAGGGGCTGCCAAAAAGGAGGCAGGTTTTAAGTGGAGTCCAGGGAGTGAAGCCGTAAGTCAGAAGCCAGAAACAGGCTGGCAGGACATTGCTGGCAGGACCAGCCGGGCTAGAGCAGGACGTGGAGGGTGTGGGAAGGGCCACTGACGTTCTCCTGGAGTCTGCAAGAGCCAGGCAGAATCTTTGGGGAAAAGGCATGATTTTCTATTATAAAAACCAGACTTAACAATTACAAGGAAAAAAAAGTACAGAAATATGCATACACAGTCTTCCAGCCTGCCCTCCATCCCCCGCCTCCCAGGAGTAATTACCACTCACAGTTTGGCACCCATCCTTCCAACTCTTTGTTCTACACTCACACAAATATACATATCGTGGCTTTTTAAATAAACATGGAAATTGTACGTATTTTTATGCAGTTTACTCTTTTATTCAAAATATTTATGTCACAGGCATCTTTCCTATCAGCATACATGTTGTTGTTTTTAGTTGCTGATTAGTCGGCTCCGACTCATGGCGGCCTTATGTACAACAGAACAAAACGTTACCTGATTCTGCACCGTCCTCACTTCGTGTGCTCAAGTCCATTGTTGCAGCCACTGTGTCTTTTGCGTGTCTTTCAACCTAGGGAGCTCATCTTTCAGCACTGTATTGGACAACATCCAGTTGTGATCCAAAGGGTTTTCATTGGCTAGTTTTTGGAAGTAGATTGCCAGGCCTTTCTTCCTAGTCTGTTAGTCTGGAAGTTCTGCTGAAATTTGTCCACCATTGGTGACCTCACTGGTATTTGAAATACCAGTGGCATAGCTTCCAGCATTACAGCAACACACAAGCCACCACAGCATGACAAACGGACAAACAGATGGTGGTCAGCACGTATAAATCTACCTTACTGTTTTTAACAATGTTGTAGTTTTTCACAGTATGAGTGGGCCAGAACTTATTGAATCCTTCCTCTGTTGATGAGCATTTAAATGGTTGCTATCTTGTGTCCCCCCAAAATATATGTTGAAGCTCTAACCCCTGTACCTGTTTGGAAATAGGGCTTTTCTTTCGTTATGTTAAGGAAGTCATACCCGAGTAGGGTGGGTCCTACAGAGTGGTGCCTGGTAAGACACAGACAGCCAGACACACAGGGGAGACGCCACGTGGGGATGGAGGCAGATGGGCCTATAAGCAGCAAAGGACAAGGGTTTCTGGCGGCCACCAGAAACGAGCAGAGAGGCCCACATAAGGAGTTGACAGAGCCGAGACTCTGACTGGGACTTTTAGCCTACAAAATAAATTTCTATTCTTTAAAGCCGCCCACTTTGTGGTATTTTGTTGTGCAGCCCTGGGAAACTAAGACGCTATGTATTTACTATTTTAAGTAGTGCAGTGAACACACAACCTGCGCCTCACAGTGGCATGCTTGGTGCTGCCTTGTTAGGGCAGGAAACCACGTACCTAACCGGGCAAGGGGTCGCCCAGGGCTGCCCCGACCACCTGCACTCGGAGTGGGAAGGCGGGCTTGGTCCGAGGGGTGCTTATGAGGAAGAATCTGCAGGCCTGGGAGGGAGATAAGGTGGCGGCAGGAGTGAAAAAATGGATACAGGTGCTCTAGTTTGTGCAGATGACCCAACCCGTCAGCAAATCGCACTGGCTTCATTCTCAGAATAAACCCAGAATCTGTCCATTTCTCACCCCACCCATCACCCAGCCTGCCTTCTCGCCCCTAGACGATGAGCTAGTCACCCACTGGTCTCTATGGTCTATTCTCCCAGAGCAGGGGCAGTGACCGTTTTAAAATACAAGTGCGACCTGGCCATGCCTCGCCCTGGAATCCTTCCTACCTTCCCCTCAAAATCCCAGAACCAAACCCATTGCTGTCGCGTCCATTCCAACTCATAGCGACCCTGTAGGACAGAGGAAGCTGACCGCCACATCCTTCTCCTTCGGAGCCCTGGTGGGTTTGAATCGCCAACCTTTTGGTTAGCAGCCAAGCACTTAACCATTGCACCCCCAGGGTTCCCCCAGCTTCCCAGCCCCTCCAAATAAAGTCTAGCTCCTCCGCGGATCCTCCAGGACCGTGACCTTGCCCGTGACGTCCCTGATTTACTGCTGCCTGGTATTCTCCCCCTTGTGGTCTACGCTCAACAGAACCAAACTCTGCCGGGTCTGGTGTGGTCCCCATGATGGGTTGGGGATCAGACAGTTGTGATTCACAGGCTTTTCACTGGCTGATTTTCAGGCCTTTCTTCCTAGTCTGTCTTAGTCTGCAAGCTCTGCCGAAACCTGTTCAGTATCATAGCAACACGCCAGCCTCCACTGACAGACGGGTGGTGGCTGCACATGAGGTGCACTGGCGGGGAATTGAACCTGGGCCTCCCACGTGGAAGGAGAGAATCCTACCACTGAGCCACCACTCCCTCGGCATTTCGTGAGGCCCGATTATAAAGAAACAAAAACAAAAATATGTAAAAGCACAAATCCTGGGAAACTGCACAGTGATGAATGAGAGAAGAATAACACGTGGGGCCCAGGAGTCTGGGGCGGATTCCACAGCAGCTAACGGCGACAACACGGTTAGTGCCTGGGTAGTGTAAGTGGTAAACATGCTCAGCTGCTCACTGAAAGGTTGTGGGTTTGAATCCACCCAGAGTCACCTCGAAAGAAAGGCCTGGCAATCTTGAAAATCAGCCGCTGAAAACCCTATGGAGCACGCTTCTACTCAGACACACATGGGGTCGTCATGAGTTGGAGTCGACTCGACAGCAACTAGTTAAGTAAATGCCAACTCCTTCCTTCCTGAGACCCCTGCCTGCTGTCCCCTCTGCCTGCTGTCCCCTCTGCCTGCTGTCCCCTCTGCCTGCTGTCCCCTCTGCCTGCTGTCCCCTCTGCCTGCTGTCCCCTCTGCCTGCTGTCCCCTCTGCCTGCTGTCCCCTCTGCCTGCTGTCCCCTCTGCCTGCTGTCCCCTCTGCCTGCTGTCCCCTCTGCCTGCTGTCCCCTCTGCCTGCTGTCCCCTGTGCCTGCTGTCCCCTGTGCCTGCTGTCCCCTGTGCCTGCTGTCCCCTGTGCCTGCTGTCCCCTGTGCCTGCTGTCCCCTATGCCTGGAGTGCTGATCCTCTGGGCTTCCCCTTCTCACTGGTCAAAACTCAGCTTCTTGGTGAGGTCTTCCCTCCCGATCAATACAGGCTCATGATGTCTCACAGGCCCTGATTGCTCATTTATCTGCTTGCTTGCTTGTTTGTCCAGGTTTATGTGGATTACATCTATGGGTATTAAAGCTGAGCAATTTAAAAAGATATGTATTAATTCGTTTGAAAATAATAATAAAAAGCCATTGCATGTTAACGTAAAGAGCATACTTTTATGAAAAATAACTATTTTCTAAAACAAAAAGCATGCAGTGAGTCGAATGACATGTTTGACATTTTGCAAATCTCTGTAACGCCTTTGGCTCTAGAGACAAAGTGGAATAGACGCATTGCTGTTGTGTTGTGTCTTTGTCTTTGCCTGCAGTTTGGTCCAGATACTAGAGACGACTGTCTGGTTTTTGGAATAACTTTTTCTTCTCATTAATTTGGATTTTTGGAAATATCTACTGTTGGCATCAACAAAGGGAAACTTTTCGAACACTGGCTTAGTCTCCTTGGACTGCCATATCAAAGTATCACAAACTGGGGGTGGGGTGTGTAAAACAATAGAAATTGGTTGTTTCACTGTTCTGGAGGCTTGAAGTCTGAATTCAGGGTGTCCACAGGGCTGTGCTCTCTTTGAAGGCTCTGAGGGAAAATCCTTCCTTGTCTCTTCCAGCTTCTGGTGGCTCCAGACGTCCCTTGGCTTGTGGCTCCATCACTCCATCTCTGCTCCACCTTCACATGGCCGCCTTCCCTCTGGGTCTGTGTGTCCGCCTCTTTGTGTCTCCGTTTGCTCTTTTTATAAAGACACCTTACTCCAGCATGACCTCATGTTGTTGATAGGTGCCGCAGAGTCTGCTCCTAGTGACCTTATGTTTAACAGAACCAAACACTGCCCAGTCGTGCACCATCCTCACGCTAGTAGATAGTTTGAGCCCATTCTTGCAGCCACTGTGTCAATCCGTCTCATTGAAAGTCTTATTTTCACTGACCCTCTACTTCACCAAGCATGATGTCCTTCTTCAACAAGTGGTCGCTCCTGATAACATGTCCAAGTAAGAGAGACAAAGTTATCTTAACTCATTATATCCACAAAGACCCTATTTCCAAAGACAGTCACACTCTGAGGTTCCAGGGATTAGGACTTCACAATATCTTTTATTTGGAGACCCAATTTAACCCGCTACAAGTGTCTTCTACATCTGAAGCCCAGCGTTGGCACATGCGATGCCCAGGATACAGTCCCTGCCCTCGGGTAGCTTACAGTTTTAGCCAGGCAAGAACATAAAAAAGCTAAACTGCAACTTATGTGACAGCATGTGTTCCTTCAGAAAATGTTTACTGAATGCCCCTACTGTGTTTCATGGATTGCAAGATGCGTGCCCCACACCCCCGCCACACACACACAGTTTAACACCTCCTGAGATGCATTTTGCTGTCACTGGAAATTCATAGTTGAATCATCAGAGCTTTCTCTTTCTTGGTGGTACATAAAATAATGGTGCATTTTACAATCAACGGTGAGACAATAAATTTCTGTTGTTGAAGATGTTGTCTTAGATGCGGTGAAATACAATAGGAGTGAAGTACCATTCAAAGTTCTGGGGATGCAGCTGTGATGGAAAGAGACAAAACTGGCAGTGGGTAATATCATCAGGCCCTCGCTCAGTATTTGCTCCTTCCTTCTTTTTTTTTTTTGTAAAAAATATGAATTTATTACATTTACTTTTTTCAAAAAAAATTTCTAAGTGTTACTTGTTTTATATGTGTTTAAAAATGTTATGATACGAAGTCAGCTTAAGGAGAAAAGACTGTCCAGATATATTAGTTACCTTCTCATGACAATTTTTACTTGAACTCAAGGAATACGTGAATACATTCTTGTTGAAAACTCAAACTCAGCGGGCAACGGGCTTCATGGATAAACAGTTGTATTTTTGTTTTCATTTGAATTTCCCCAGTTACTTGTGAGACGGAGCCATCTTTTTTTTTTTTTTTTTAATTCCTTTTTTTAACATTGCGTCTTAGGTGAACCTTTATAGCAGGAATCAGTTTCTCATTAAACAGTTAATACCCGTATTGTTTTGTGACATTGGCTGCCAACCCCATGACATGTCAACACTCACTCTTCTCGACCTTGAATTCCCTATTACCAGCTTTAAATCTGTCTCCTCCTCCTTCTCATTCTTGCCCCTGGGCTATATGGGTGTGCCCATTTAGTGTCATTTTGTTTTATGGGCTTGTCTAATGCTTGGTTGAAGGGTAAACCTCAGAAGTGACTTCATTACGGAGCTATAAGAGTGTCCAGGGGCCATCCTTCCTTCTTTTGTTTGTTGTTGTTAGGTGCTGTCAAATCGATTCCAACTTATAGCGACCCTATGTACAACAGAACAAAACCCTGCTCTGCCCTACACCATCCTCACAATCCTTGTTATGCTTGAGTCCATTGTTGCAGCCACCGTGTCAGTCCGTCTTGTTGAGGCTCTTCCTCTCTTTTGCTGACTCTCTACTTTACCAAGTATGATGTTCTTCTCCAGGGACTGATCCCTCCTGATAACATGTTCAAAATATGTAAGAAGTAGTCTCTCCATTCTTGCTTCTAAGGAGCATTCTGGTTTAATTCTTCCAAGACAGATTTGTTTGTTCTTTTGGCAGTCAGTGGTATATTCAGTATTCCTCGCCAACACCACAATTTCAAAGGCATTAATTCTTCTTCAGTCTTCCTTATTCATTGTCCAGTTTTCACATGCATATGAGGTGATTGAAAACACCATGGCTTAGGTCAGGTGCACCTTAGTCTTCAAGGTGACATCTTTGGTTTTCAACACTTTAAAGAAGTCTTTTGCAGCAGATTTGCCCAATGCAACGCGTCTTTTGATTTCTTGACTGTTGCTTCCATGGACATTGATTGTGGATTCAAGTAAAATGAAATCCTTGACAACTTCAGTCTTTTCTCCGTTTATTATGATGTTGCTTATCGGTCCACTTGAGAGGATTTTTGTTTTCTTTATGTTCAGGTGTAATCCATACTGAAGTCTATAGTCTTTGATCTTCATCAGTAAGTGCTTCAAGTCCTCTTCACTTTCAGGAAGCAAGGTTGTGTCATCCGCATAACGCAGGTCGTTAATGAGTCTTCCTCCAATCCTGATACCCTGTTCTTCTTCATATAGTCCAGCTTCTCGGATTATTTGCTCAGCATACAGATTGAATAGGTATGGTGAAGGGGTAAAACCCTGACGCACATCTTTCCTGACTTTAAACCACGCAGTATCGCCTTGTTTCTGTTCGAACAACTGCCTCCTGATCTATGTACAGGTTCCTCATGAGCACAATTAAGTGTCCTGGAATTCCCATTCTTTGCAATGTTATCCATAATTTGTTATGATTCACACAGTCGAATGCCTTTGCATAGTCAATAAAACACAGGTAAACATCTTTCTGGTATTCTCTGTTTTCAGCCAGGATACATCAGACATCAGCAATAGTACCCCTGGTCCCACGTCCTCTTGTAAATCCAGCTTGAATTTCTGGCAGTTCTCTGCTGATGTACTGGTACAGCCACTTTTAAATGATCTTCAGCAAAATTTTACTTGGGTGTGATGTTAATGATATTGTTTGGTAATTTCTGCATTCGGTTGGATCACCTTTCTTGGCAATAGGCATAAATATGTATCTCTTCCAGTTGGTTAGCGAAGTAGCTGTCTTACAAATTTCTTGGCATAGACAAGTGATCACTTCTAGCACTGCACCCATTTGTTGAAACGTCTCAATTGGTGTTCCATCAACTCTTAGAGCCTTGTTTCTTGCCAATGCCTTCAGTGCAGCTTGGACTTCTTCCTTCAGTACCATCGGTTCCTGCTCATATACTACCTCCTGAAATGGCTGAACATCAACCAATTCTTTTCAGTATAGGCTCTGTTTATTACTTCCATCTTGTTTTGATGCTTCTTGCATCATTTAATTTTTTCCCCATACAATCCTTCGGTATTACAATTTGAGACTTGAATTTTTTCTTCAGTTTTTTCAGCTTGAGAAATGCCAAGTGTGTTCTTCCCTTTTGGTTTTCTATCTCCAGCTTCTTGCACATGTCGTTATAATGCTTTGTCTTCTTGAGCTGCCCTTTGAAATCTTCTGTTCAGCTCTTTTACTTCTTCATTCCTTCCTTTTGCTTTAGCTATTTGATGTTCCTTCTTTTAAAAACTGGCAAATATGCACCTAAATCTCTGCTTAGGACTTGGTACATAGCTATTCCCTTCTTCCCTGATGACTCAGAGGGTGCGATGGGCATTTGAGATCTTGAATACCGATGGAATGAGGTTGTTATGGATGGAATTCTGTTTCCCAAAAAGATGTGCTGAAGTCCTAGCCCCCTTACCTGTGACCTTGTTTGGAAGCAGGGTCTTTGAAGATGTTATCAGTTAACATGAGGTCACACTGGAATAGGGTGGGTCCTAATTTAATCTGAATGGTGTCCTATAAAAGAAGAGACACAGACAGACAAAGGAAGGATGGCCATGTGAAGATGCACCTACAAGCCAAAGAACACCTGGGGCAACCAAAAGCTGGTACAGGCAAGAAAGAATCTTCCCCCAGAGGCTTTGGAAAGAGCATGGCCCTGCCACCATGGTGATTTGAGCTCCCTGCCTCCAGACAGTGAGACAATAAATTTCTGTTGTTTAAAGCCACCTACTTTGTGGTAAGGTAATCTCCGACTTATGATGTATTCGGGTTATGAGGAACTGCACTTATGACCATCTGTGTGTGTGTGTGTGTGTGTTTTTACATCTTATCGCTAGTAACATGTATGACATACGACATTGCAGCGGGTAATTTGCTGATATCATTCTCAGGTGTTTACAGGCAGATGGTCAGTGTTACGATTTATAAAGACACTGATAATAAAAGGCAATAATAATGAAAACTAAAAAAAAAATGACATGTTCAACTTGTGTCAGAGCTGACTTACAAGAGTCATCGAAATGGAAGAAATTTCAGGGAAAGCAAGATTTTATTCCTGACTCTGCTGCCATTGCACTTGGTAAAGTTTTGTCTGTGTCACTAAACATGAGCCAGAGGTTGAGAGTGAAAGTCGATGTTGTACTTGAGCCCTTTGAGAGCTGCACTGGCCTTGTTTGGAGTTCACTGGATCCCCTTGTGCTTCCCAAGATGCCTGTGAAACCCTGGATTTGGAGCCAGATGACCTGGGCTCAAATTTTGGCTCTGCTAAGATTTAGAGGGTCAGTGAAAAAGAGGAAGACCCTCAACGAGCTCTGTAGACACAGTGGCTGCAACAATGGCTCAAACACGGTAACGATTGTGAGGATGGTGCTGAACCAGGCAATGTTTCATCCTGACAACAACAACAACAACAACACGATTTAGCTAGGAATCTCTGGGTGGTGGGAATGGATTGAATTGCATCATGGATTGAATTGTGTCCCCACAAAATATCTGTCAACTTGGCTGGGTCATATTCCCAGTGTTGTATGGTTGTCTACCTTTTGTCATCTGGTGTGATTTCCCTATGTGTTGTAAATCCTATCATTATGATGTACTGCGATGAATTAATGGCAGTTATATTGATGAGGTCTACAAGATTAGGTAGTGTCTTAAGCCAATCTCTTTTGAGATATAAAAGACAGAAGCGAGGAGAGAGACATGGGGACCTCATACTACCAAGAAAGCTGGGAGCAGAGTGCATCCTTTGGACCTGAGGTTTCTGTGTGGAGAAGCTCCCAGACCACGGGAAGATGGATGACAAGGACCTTCCTCCAGAGCCAACGGACAAGGAATTTCCCTGGAGCCGGCGCCCTGAATCTGGACTTCTGGCCTACTAGACTGTGAGAGAATAAACTCTTCTTTATTAAAGCCATCCACTTGTGGTATTTCTGTTACAGCAGCACCAGATGACTGAGACAAGCTCTCAGCTACTCACTGAAAAGTTGGCAGTTTGAACCCAGCCAGAGGAGCCTTCGAAGAAAGGCTTTGGAAAAGTCACAGCTTTGAAGATCCTGCGGAGCAGACCTGCTCTGCACACACGCAGTCACCACGAGCTGGGATTGCCACCGGTTGGGTTTGGTTTACTTTTTAGCTGTGTAACTTTAGAGAAATCACTTAGTACTTCTGAGGCTTATATGGTTAATTTATAAATTCGGACAAATCTTATGCTGCCCACCTGATAGAACTGTTCTGAGAATCAAATACGATAACAGATTGACAATGCTTTGGAGATCAGCAAACCAGGGAGAGGGATGTGTCATGGATTGGATTTTGTCCCCCCAGAAATGTGTGTATCAATTGGGCTAGGCCATGATTCCCTGTATTGTGTGATTTTCCTATATGTTACAGATCTTGCCTCTATGATGTTAATGAGGGAGGATGGGCAGTGGTTGTGTTAGTGAGGCAGGACTCAACCTGCAAGATTGGATTACATTTTGAAGCAATCTCTTGAGATATAAAAGAGAAAAGTGAGCAAAGAGACAGGGGGACCTCATGCCACCAAGAAAGCAGTGCCGGAAGCAGAGTGCATCCTTTGGACCCGGGGTTCCTGCGCAGAGAAGCTCCTAGTCTGGGGGAAGATTGATGAGAAGGCCGATGGAGAGAGAAAGCCTTCGCCTGGAGCAGACACCCTAAAGTTGAACTTTTAGTGTACTTTACTGTGAGAAAATAAACTTCTCTTTATTGAAGCCATCCACTTGTGGTATTTCTGTTATAGTAGCACTAGATGACTAAGACAGGCTGAGACTGGGCTCTGGGTGGGCTGTCTGGGTTCTAATCCACTCGCCTCTCTGAGGTTTTTGGCAAAATCCTCTTTTTCCTGATCCTCAGTTGTTGTCAGCAAGGTGTGATCATTGTGGGGATGAGCTGAGATGATGTGGGGTGTGGTCAGGATTCTTTAGGTTGCCAGACAGAAACCAAATTCAGAGCAGTAAAAGCAAGGGGAGAGGCTACTGGCTGGTATAATGAGAACATCTAAGGCAAGTCTGGATCCAGGGGTCCCACAGCTGGTGGCTTCCTTCATGCAGTTAGGAAAGATAGCTCTGGTAGCCCCAAGTTCACATTATCCCAGCTTGACAGCCCATCCCTGACTCCATCCATAAGGCCAGGGGAAAAACATGGAGAACTCTGACTGGCTGTTTCAGATCACAAGACCACCCAAAGGGGCAAGGCCTAGAGACTAAGGGAAATAGGACATTAAAACACAAAAACAAAAACCTGTTGCTGTCAACTTCGGCTCGTAGTAACCCTATAGGACAGAGCAGAACTGCCCCATAGGGTTTCCAAGGAGCGGCTGGTGGATTCTGAACTGCCAACCTTTTTGGTTAGCAGCCATTGGTCTTAACCATTGGGACACCAGGACACCACATATAGAGTTTCCCAAAGGAAACAGAAGGGGGATGGGAAGGTCTTCCCAGCAGAAAGAAACTAGACACCAGTGCCCCACAGCATGAAAAACCTTAGAATGGTGCCAGGCACATAGTAAGCAATCAAAAAATAGCTATTATTGTTTTATTATTCCCTTCAGGAGCTTCTTTGTAATATCATTTCATAAACAATTTTTAAAAACAAAAATACCAAAAATTACTTATAATTCTATTATTCCAGCAAATCCGCTAGGGGGCAGTGGTAGTTCAGTGGTAGAATTCTCACCTTCCATGCAGGAGGCCCAGGGTGGATTCTGGCCAGTGCAGGTCATGTGCAGCCACTGCCTGCTGTCCGTGGAGGCTTGGGTGTTGCTATGGTAGTGAACAGGTTTCACCAGAGCTTCAGACTAAGACAGACTAGGAAGAAAGGCCTGGTGATCCAGTTCTGAAACCAGCCAGTGAGAACACGATGGATCACAGCCGTCCCATCCACAATCAGTCATGAGGATGGCAGAGGATCCAGAAGCATTTTATTCCACTGGGCGTGGGGTGCCGTGAGTTGGGGACCGGCTTAAGGGCAGCTAACCACCACAACAAAATGAGGATAGATAATGGGATGGCGGCCCTCACTGGGAGGCTCCTGGACCCCACCTGTAAGGTGCCTGGGTGCGTCCTGAGTCCTTACAGATGCTGCTCCAGTCTCTGGACCTTTCCCTGATGCTCACCCACAAAGCCAGTTTGAGAGCCTCCTGTGGCCCAGCCAAGTGACCGTGTTGTCTTCGCCTAAATGCTGAGCTTGCTCACCCAGAGTGCATCCTGGCCCCCACTCATTCTTTTTCTAAATCAAAAGGACTATTTCAGCTGATGAGGAAAGGGACTGGGATAAGGGTGGGACAGAGGAAAGGAGGAAGGGAACAGTGTCCATGGGAAGGGAAGGGCCACACAGTGTGGGAAGTGCTCAGCAGCACATCCCTGGGGAAAGAGAGGCTTCCTGGACAACAGAGGGTTAACCTGGGGCTGGTTGGAGGCAATGGGGGACTCAAGGAGCTAGGGGACTGACTCTCCAGGGGCATCTGTCCAGAAGGAGAGAGGGGACCATAGTCTCAGTGGCCTCTGCCCGGGTCAGGCCCTTTCTGGGCACCAGGGGAGATAGGTGGAGGAGCCTTCTGTGGGGAAGGGTCTAGAAGCCATGTTGGGGGGATGGGCAGGACCAGGGATGTCTGGAGAAGGGGCTGTTTATCCACACCTATCTTCACCTGTCAGCAGGAAGGGCGGCCTTGTGTGTCAGGAAAGATACAGGCTCGGGGGTCTGGGGAGAAGGGCCTGAGGTTAAAGCTGGAGAAAGCTCCAGCTCTGAGGAAACTGTCCATCAGGGCAGGGCTGCCTGCTCAGGTTGAGAGCTTCCTGTCACTGGTGGAATACATGCAGATGGGAGGGGAGGGGACTGACAGAGCAACAGAGGAGAGAGGGAGGAGAAGGGGTGAGGCTCTAGGGCAAGGAGTTCAGGCCTGGGTGGCCCCGGACAAGGAAACCCCAGGAAGCCCCTCCTCCACCAGGTCCTCCCATCCCCCCACCCACTTCTCCATCCTCCCCTTACTCCTCTCCCAGGTGTCACTCTGGCTCTTCTCCCTCCACCCCCTCCCGCCCCAACTCACCTGTCCCCACCGCAGCCAAGGCCTCCTCACTCCTGCCCTTCCTACCTGGCCCACTGCAGCCTCACCACAGCTGTTGCCTTTTGTCCCTGTGGCCCCCTCTTCCGCACCTGGCAGAAAGGGCTGTGAAATGGCGGGTGCCGACACCCAGAGAGGGTAGGCAGAGGTCCTGGGAGGGGTCTTTGTTTCTCACCTGTTCTCAGAGCTCAACACAGGGGGGCCTGGGGCGTCCCTTCAACACAGTGGAACTGACGGGAAAGGGGGAGGTTTTCTGAGGCCGCCTTCTCTATGGCTTTATAATTCACTTGTCAGCCAGCTCTCTCCTGCCCAGGGCCGAATTCTACCTTTTTAGACTCCGACATCCACTTCCTACAAGTCTGTAACCTAAGTCCTATTCCACTGGCAGCGATTTGATCCGAATTTCCTGAGGTGCCTTTCACCTGTGTATTAAGGGACAGGGCCTCCCACACAGATTCCCCTCCTGCTTCCCATTCCTCATTCACCCATTTGAGGCACACAGGTGGAGCCCTGTGCAGCCTGATGCCTGGAAAGATGGAGGTGCCCCACCTGGGATAGGGATGGCTGCTGTAGGTGGAGCAGGTGCGGAACTGCAGGAAGGGGAAGGACTGCAGAAAGCTCACAGTCTACCAGGGCACACAGATGCCCCCAAGGGTTAACCCACCAGGGAGGCTATGTGACCTTAGAAAAGCGAGTTCCCGTCTCTGAACTCAGTTTCCTCATTTGGAAAATGGGAATAAAAAAGAGCCTGCCAGAGCAAAGAAGAATGAAGAACCCCACAGACATGATGAAAATAGGAGCACAAGAGACAGAAAGGGCCACAGAAACCAGAGACTCCATCAGCCTGAGACCAGAAGAGCTAGATGGTGCCCAGCTACCACCAGTGACCGCCCCGACAGAAAACACAACAGAGTCCCTGACAGCAGGAGAAAAGTGGGGTGCAGAGCTCAAATTCTAGTAAAAAGGCCAGACTTAATGGTCTGACTGAGTCTGGAGGGACCCCAGGAGACATGGCCCCGGCCTTTCTGTTAGCCCCAAACTAAAACCATTCCCGAAACCAACTCTTCAAAGATTAGACTGGACTATAAGACATAAAATGATACTTATGAAGAGAGTGCTTCTTAGCTCAAGTAGATGATGTTGTTGTTAGGTGCCGTCCAGTCGGTTCCGACTCATAGCGACCCTATGCACAACAGAACGAAACACTGCCTGGTCCTGTGCCATCCTTACAATCGTTGTTATGCTTCACCCCATTGTTGCAGCCACTGTGTCAATCCACCTTGTTGAGGGTCTTCCTCTTTTCCACTGACCCTGTACTCTGCCAAGCATTATGTCCTTCTCCAGGGACTGATCCCTCCTGACAACATGTCCAAAGTATGGAAGACACAGTCTCGCCATCCTTGCCTCTAAGGAGCACTCTGGCTGTACCCCTTCCAAGACAGATTTGTTCGTTCTTTTGGCAGTCCATGGTATATTCAATATTCTTCGCCAACACCACAATTCAAAAGCGTCAATTCCAGCTGGACAATGAATAAGGCTCAAGTAGATACATGAGACTAAATGGGCAGCTCCTGTCCAGAGGCAGGATAAGAAGGCAGAAAGGGACAGGAGTTGGTTAAATGGACATGGGAAATCCGGGATAGAAAGGAGGAGTGTGCTCTCACATTAAAGGGAGAGCAACTACAGTCACATAACAATGTGTGTATGAATTTTTGTATGAGAAACTAACTTGAACTGTAAACTTTCATTTAAAGCACAATAAAAAATAAAAAAACAGCCTGCCTCGCAAGGTGACCAAGAAGACGGGTGCAAGCGAACCATCTAGCTCAGGCCTCCTTTCCCTCCTTGCGTCCACCTCATCCACCACCCAGAGGGTGGTAGGGCCAGAGGCGGTGGCAGGCTGTGGAGTGAGGAGGACCCTGCCTGGCCCCAGGCCCTGGGCTGAGTGACAAAGGGCCGCCTGCCCACGCCGACGTCAGCTGCATCTCATGAGTCCCATGTGGGCAGCTCAGGGACAACCGCTTCCTACTGTACATGTCTCATCTTCTAGAAGGCGCTGACGCAAAGGCCAGCAACCTGGGGAGGACAGGAAGGAAAAGCTATGGCCAGTGCAGCCCAAGGCGCTGGTGACTCAGGCGTGGGCTCCCAGCCAGGCAGGGAAGCCGCTTCTGGGTACTTTCGCTTAAGTCAGGCGAAAAAGACCTGAAACCCTTTCCTTTGGCCATAGCGGGGGCGGGGTGTCCTGGGGAAGAGACTCCGGGGTCAGTGAAATCTTAAGGCATCCAGGGCTCTGGGGACCCTCCTAGTCCACTGTGACCTGCTGGAAAAATCAAGGAGCAGAATCCAAAGATCTCAACTTGGCTGATTTTTCATTTTAATTTTAAAAAATTGTTGTATCAATATATATAACACAACATTTGCTGATTTAACATTTTTCACGGGTACAACTTAGTGACATTAATTACATTTTCCATCCTTGTTTTCTATCCCCACAAAGGATGGACAGTGGTTATTGTCAGCCTGTCCCGCGGAGATTTCTGGCAGCCTCTCTTCAGTGTTGCTGGCCTTTGGTGCAGAAGGGTTTCTAGGTCCAGTGAGGGCGGAAGTTTCTAACTTCCAAATGAACTGTCCTCCAGCAGAAGCCTTTCCACTCTGAAGACATCTCATGTCTGATGCCGGATTCAGGAACTGCTGAACTCAGATGTGGCTGAAAATCTATACACATAAAATGAAAAGCAGGAGAAATCAGTACTAGTTGCAATACCAGTCATTTTCTTAAAAGAAAAAATAAATGATTTTATTCGTCCAACTGTTGGTGCTGGAGAGAGAAGGCAGTTTTCACAGGAGGAGGACAGGTGGAGGGGAAGGTCTGTCCAGCCAGGCTCCCCTGGGCCCCTGTGCAGCCCCTTGGCTGGCCCTCTCTTGTCTACTTCTGGAAGTTTCTTACTGAGCCTTGGACTCTGTAGCAGGCTCAGCCTCATCTGGGCTGTGCCCCCTTCACGCTGGGGCACTGGGTTTTGATTTGGGTTCATAGGTGCCGGGCACTGCCCTGGAAAGTAAGCACCCAGGACAGGACAGCGATGCCCTGGAGAGGTGTGTTGAATAAACGAATGAATAAATGAGCAAACCAAACTTCCTTGTGGATCATGAGAGGAGACTTCTGGACCCCTGTTAGGATGAGAGGGGCTGGCCCAGGCTCTTTGCTGTTTCTGAACCTAAGGCCTTCAGGATTTGAACCCAGTTCTCCCCAGGCATGGGGGTCGGGGAGGGGACAGATGGGGCAGGCGAGTGGTGGAGGGGGGCCTAGTCACAGAGCAGTGGGAAGAGGAAGGGAGAAGAGAGAAACTGAGAGGAGAGTGGAGAACGAGGGGCGGGGGGGCCCCCCAGCAGTTTTCCTGAGGAAGGAGGCCCCCAGGCCAAAGGAGAGTCCCCATCAGAACCCCCTGCCGTGCCCCGCCCCCCAGCTTCCTCACACCCCACCACTGGAACCCTGACAGGGGCCAGGCATACTCAGCTCCCAGATCAGCTCCCAATCAGCAAGTGGAGGGGAGGAGACCCCTGGAAGCCCCTCTTTCCCACCCCTCCCCCACCCCGTTATCTCCCCTTGTGGCACCTCCTCTGATGCTCCTCCCCAGGCCTCCTCCCTGCAGATTTCCTCCTCCCTAACCTGGCATGCATCCTCTCCCCTTGCTGGACCCTCTTGTTCCTCTCGAACCTCCCAGGCGTCCCCAAGGGACCTGCACAAGGGAGAGAGAGGCTCAGCAAAGGCTACAGTTAGAACTACCGCCTTCCAGTCCGCACCCCACTCTTTGCTTTCACCTCTGTCACTTCTGCTGCTCCCCAATAGAGAGAATTGGACGAGGACATTGCCTCCCCCCAGAGGCCCCTGGACAACTTCTAGTTGCAGGAGACAAGGCTGGGAGGAAAGCCCAGGTCTGCTCTCTGAGTGCCCTGTTCTTCCAGGACTCATAGCTGACCTTCCAGAGAGGAGGGGGTGGGCTGGTGAGAGGGGAAGGGAGGGCTGGGGGAGGGGGAGGGAGTGAGGGCTGGTGGGAGGAGGAGGGGCTGGTGGGGGGGAGGAGAGAGGGAAGGGGAAGGGAGGGTTGGTGGGAGAAGGAGGGAGGGTTGGTAAGATGGGGAGGGGCTGGTGGGGGAGGGAGGGGCTGGTGAGAGGAGGAGGGAAGGAGGGCTGGCGGGAGGGGAAGGGGGGAGGGAGGAAGTGCTGGTTGGAGGGAAAAGGAGATGGGAAGGGGGGAGAGGAGAGGAAGGAGTGGATGGAGGGAGGACGGGTGGGAGAAGGAAGGATGGGAGACAGGGGGAGGTGGGTGGTGGGAGGAGGGGAGGGAGGGTCAGACTTCTTGAAGGGCTCCTCCCTTTGGAGCAGGCCTCCTGGTGAGCCACCCACTATCCTATTCACAGCCCTTGGGGGATCTGCTTTGGGACGGGCTTCAGGAGCAGGTTCTCAGGTGTGAGACCCAAGGTCTGTTGAAATGCAGATTCCCTGGCCCCCTGGTGAATCAGAACCCCTGGGGTGGGACCAGCACAATTAGCGGGTGCCCTGTTCCACCCCACCACAAACCCCCTCTACCCACAGGAGCCTGAGGCCTGTGGTGTCCCACAGACCCCTGTGGGGTGACAGTGCATGAATTGGCCTCCTGGGAGGCTAATTGCTTCCTTAATTGGCTGAGCTCGCTATGGGGAGCCTGCAAAGCCATGGGACTGGTGTGCCTGGTGGCTAATAACCAACTGATAAAGTGTTTCAAGCTGAAGCAGTTTATCAGAACGAGGCTCCAAGGGGGGCTTCTAGGGATGCCCGAGCCCCTGTCCCTGGCTGGAAGGCAGCGGGGAGGCAGCCTTGAGGTGCAGCTTCTACTGGGCACCTTCCTGGCCCCTACAGCCTGGGCTTGTCCCCAGCTCCCTTCCTGCTTCGATGCCTTTTTGCCTTAGGGAGCCTGAGCTCAATGGTATGGGTTCCTGACCTCTCCTTCCTTCCTTCCTTCCTTCATTCATTCATTCCCCACTCACCTGTTTTGAGCCAAGTCCCATGCCAGGTAGTGGGACCCAGACCTGGCTCAGGTATGGTCTGTGCATGGAGGGTAGACAGATGCACACCCAGATTATGGACTGCATGTCTGGGTCCTACAGTGGGCCCTGCCTGTACCCTGCCCCACAGTCTTGGTTCTGCCTGTCTCTGCCCCCATCCCCCACCCTGCCCTGTCACCCTATCATGTTGCCACTCAGTCCCTGGTCTGACCTCGATGGATGTCCACCTCGGGGCTGGCCGCGACCCCCTAGACCCCTAGGAAGAGAGATGGAAGAAGGGAGAGAGATGGAGAGGAAGAGATCTCACTTGGGAACGTTCCCACTTCTGCCAGCAGGTGGCGCCATGGGCACAGGACAACCAGGGACACCCCGCGCAGGGAGTGCCACCATTAGCGCAGGACCTTCCTGCTGGCACCTGCAACCGGGGACCTCCAGTGGTTACCCTCCTGGTCGGCTTGTCTTCCGGGGAGACAGTTGTGCCACATGCCCAAGCCTAACAAGGCCTTGGCACACGGTGAACAGGGAACAAATGTTTGTGTGAAAAATGGAGTCACCTTAATTTTGTTGTCCCCCCACCCCCACCCTCACCCCAGCTGTTCGGACTATTCTTCAGTGTGGCAGGGCTGGAAAGGGGGACGCTTGCTGCCTTCCCCACCCTCCAACGGAGCTTAGCAGGAAAGTCTTGCCTCTTGTTAGGTGTCGTCCAGTGAATTCCGACTCATAGCTACCCTATGTGACAGAGTAGAACTGCCCCATAGGGTTTTTTTGGCTGTATTCTTCACAGGAGCAGGTCGCCAGGTCTTTTCTTCTGCAGAGTCACTGGGTGGGTTCAAACCGCCAAAAGGGCTGAACCATTAGGCCACCAGGGCTCATTAAGTCTTGCCTGGCTCTGGGCATCTATCCAGTAAAAAAGGCCCCAGATTGTGGTCCCAGTGTGCCTCTGATTCCCTCTGTGGCCTGACCAAGTCATTTAGTGTCTTTTCTCCATCACTACAATTGTAAAATGAGGGTTACAACCAGCACCCCAGCCTTGCTAGAGGAATCAAGTGAGTTAGCAGGATAGCACAGTGGTTAAAAGCTCAGTCGCGGGAGTTCCAATCCACTGCTTACTCGCTGTGTGACCTTGGTCAGCTGGCTCATGCACGCTGAAATACAGCTCCCTCATCCGTAAAATAGGGACAACGTTAACAGCTGCCCACACACACGGCTTCTGTGAGATTCAAGCCGTCGGTACGGGAAAAGCCTTTACAACAGTGCCTGGCGTAGAAGAAATGCTTAATAAGCAGCCATAAATACAAGGGAGCTTGAACTGAGAAGAAGCTTGGGACCCTCCCAGCAGCATGCAGGGTGAATGTCCTCTGGATGGGCTTGCTTATCACCAGTGACAGAGACCTCATCTCTTCTCAAGGAAGGAAGCCAGTCCGTTGTGGGTCAGCTCAGCTCACAGTTAGATAGGTGCCAAATCCAACCTATTGGCCTAGTGGTCATGTCCACTCCCAGAGTGGGGCGTTGGGTCAATGCCACCCAACTACCGGGCTATTACATGGTTCAAGGGAGTCCCCAAGAGAAAATCTGGGTGCTTCTAGGACGGGCCTTCCACACCCACCCTTTCTAATGTGAAGGTGCTTGAGAGGGAGGATGGAAGGAACCAGGAGTCTATTGACCAGCCCCTGGTGGCCTAGACAGTGGGGACCACGAAGACAGGCGGAGGAGAAAGGCTGGTGGTCTCAGCCACAGGTTACTATGAGGGCTGCTCCTGAGGCTAGAGCCTTTGGGGAAGGAGGAAGTGACTTTCCACAGCAGGGGAATGGAGGGGAGTGGCCCCTTCCCCCAGCACTTCTGCTTCCCGTGCACCTCCACAGGCAGCTAATTTGAGAGGAAAGGCCCAGAAGGCCCAGCAGCTGGTGACCCTAATGCCTACAACCTACAACGGGGCAGCCTCGCAGGCACTTGGAAATTTTGTCTGCGGGTCTGTTTCCCTTCCTAGGTAGGAAGTGCCTTGAGGGCGAAGCCATGGCTTATGGACCACCATGTACCACGCAGCACACAGTAGGCACTTAAGTGTTTGTGGAACTAAACTGAAAATGAAGGCCAACAATTGTGGCCCAGTTTGGAAGCCTTGGGAGCACAGGGGAAGTCTGCTCTCTCCCATCCCCCCACCCCATTTCCTTGCCAAATTCCTCTTCCTTCTGGGCTGTTACCTCTTCCATGAAGCCTTGCTGGGCACCCCTGCTCCCTCCGCTCCAGGTAATTCACTTCTTCCCCTGCCTTCCTCCTTGTCCTGGACACACTTCAGCATTGAGGTGGGCTAGAGTAGCAGTTAGGTGCACAGGCACTGGGGCCCCTTCAGATCACATTACTTTAACCTCCCTGTGCCTCAGTTTCCTCATCTGTAAAATGAAGTGATTGTAGTACCAACCTCATAGGATGGCAGTGAAACCTTGTTGGTTAGTAGATTAAAAGTGCTTTGAACAGTGTCCGGCATTGAGTAAGTGCTCTGGAAGTGCTAGCTAGGCTAGTACTACATTGTAACGGGATGGTCACTTGCTCACACTGGGCATGCACTCCTCAAGCTGGCATCTTTCATGTCTGCATCCTTCTGCTGAGGCCAGTGCCCAGCCCAGAGCAGGCACTGGGCAAAATCTGAATGAATGGAATGATGAATGGATGGAGAGGTGGTTGGACAGATGGATGGGTGGGTGGGTGAATGGACAAATGGATGGATGATGGGTGGTTGGGTAGGAGGATAGATGTATAGTGGATGGATGGATGGATGGGTGGATGGGTGGGTGGATGGGTGGGAGGATGGGTAGATGGGTGGATGGATGAATGGTTAAATGGGTGGGTAGATGAGTGGGTGGCTGGGTGGATGGACAAATAGATGAATGGATGATGGGTGGATGGATGGATGGATGGGTGGGTGGATGGATGGATGGATGGGTGGTGGGTAGATGGGTGGGTGGATGGATGGATGGACAAATGAATGGAGAGATGGGTGGACAGAAAGACCGACGGGTGGCTGATTGGAAGTGAGCAAGTGGCTAAAATGTGTTGGGAAGCCTAGCAGAGCCATGTTCCCTCTGTTCCTCCTTCAGCCTCCGGGGCCTTTGATTCACTTATCTGCAGTCCCTGGGAGGACACGGGGTGAGAGAAGCAGACAGATCCAAGAGCAGCAAGTTCACTGCTTAGCAGCCGCTTGAGCAAAAACCTTGCTGGAAAGGAGATCAAAATTTTGACAAAAACGAGGTTTCTGAATGTACTGTGGTTTCGTTTCCATCATCCTGGTTTCTGGGGCTAATCAGGGCCAGACCGGGCTCCCTGCCCAGGGCCACCCCTGCCTCTTCCCAGGAGGCTGTGGGGCAAGGTGTCTCAGAAGTTGAGAATAACCCAGGACCCCAGCCTCTTCTTCTCTAGTCACACTCCACCTGGTGCTCTGCAGCCCTCCTCCCACTCCACCCCCAGAGCCCAGCCATCCCACTGGGACCTGGTGAGGGCCTGCTATGTGCCAGGTGCAATGTTAGGCACTCATCTTCCCACCAGCCTGGAAGCCCCACTTTACACCCACCCACCCACCCACCCACCCACCCACCCACCCACCCACCCACCCATCCATCCATCCATCCATCCATCCATCCATCCATCCATCCATCCATCCATCCATCCATCCATCCATCCATCCATCCATCCATCCATCCATCCATCCATCCATCCATCCATCCATCCATCCATCCATCCATCCATCCATCCATCCATCCATCCATCCATCCATCCATCCATCCATCCATCCATCCATCCATCCATCCATCCATCCATCCATCCACCCATCCAATCCACCCATCCACCCACCCATCCACCCACCCATCCATCCATCGTTCCGTCCATCCGACCGTCCATCCGTCCATACACTCATTTCCCAATATGTATGGACACATACCACATGGCAGCTCTGTGCTAGCCATAGGACATGCTAAGATGAGTGAAGCCAACAGGAGACTCGGCAGCCAAAAGTCCGAGTTCCAGGTGTACAGGGGGCTGGGGGCTCCAGGAGTGCAGGGCTGGAGCATGAAGAGCACGACAGGGTGGGGGGACCTGGAGGTCTTTGTCCATGAGGCAGGGCAGCACCAGGGCAGGCAGGCGAGCAGCAAAGAGCTGGCACCTGGGGCTGAAGCGGAGGCAGTGCCAGCATTGCCTGGCACCTCTGCCTCGTCCCGACACCAAGCCATAAAGAGCTGCACGGCAGCACAGGCCGATGCCTTTGCAGGGCTCCCTGGAAGTGTGAGCGCTAATGTGACGTCTATCACCACGGCATCGCGCTTAGACAGCCCGCACCCCAGGATCTCGGGCACAGTGTGAAGCAGATTATCTGTGACATATGTGATCATGCATCATAGTGATGGATCAACAGTCAATACCACGGCCCCCTTGCTCCCACGACACTGGGACTGTCTTCTGCTCATCTGTCTTCCTCACCTGGTGGGTGTCCCGCACCAGCCTGGGTCCTCCTGGAGGTGGTGGGAAATGGCTCTCCTCGTTCATCTGCAAAACAGCCCAGGGAGAGCAGTCGGGATTTGGGCCACACACCCAAACTGGACGGTGCTGTGCCTTCACGGGGGGCTGCAGGCAAGGCACCTGGGCCCAGGTGAGGAGGCAGCAGGGGGTGGGGAGAAAGACTCAGCATCCCACCACCTGGGGGCAGATCCTGACCCACCCACCACCTTGAACGGGCAAATTGCTTAGCCACTCGGGGCTGTTGTTTTCTCTTTTGTAGAACTTGGATAATAACATTTATCCCAAGGGTCGGTGGGCACTAGGTGAGGAAGAACTAGAAAGTGCAGGATGAGCTTCCTAAAGCTGCTGTAACCAGGGACCACACGCCAGGGCTTCAAGCAAGAGAACTGTATGGTCTCACAGTTCTGGGGGGTGGGAGCCTAAATTCAGGGTGTCGGCAGGGCCACGCTCTCTCTGAAGGCTCTAGGGGAAGACCCTTCCTCGTCTCCCAGCTTCTGATGGCCCCAGACGTTCCTTGGCTTGTGGCATCATCCCTGCCTCAGTCTCCCTGTCTCTTCTCTTCTATAACGACTCCACACAGATTGGATCAGGACCCACTCTGCTCCATGGGAACCAATTACATCTGCCAAACTGTTTCCAGGGAAGGCCCCGTTCACAGGTACAGGGGTACACATCTCTTCTGGGGGACTCAATTCAACTCACAGCAAGTGCCTAGCATCTGCTTCCTCCTGCTCCCTCTGCATGTTGGGGTGCCAGACCCTCCCACACAGCCCCTCAGCCCCTCTTCCTTCAAGCACATCGGTCCCCACACCCCCTCCAGCTAAACTCTCTGCTTGGCCTGGTGCTGGGCCGGATGGTACTGAGGGTGAGAGCCCCCGCCTTGTGGGAGACAGGGGCCGGCATTGAACAATTAAACGCCTGCGTGGTGGGGGCTGCCACGCGGAGCCAGATGGGGAAGCATTTGTGTGTCTCACTGGGTGGAGGGGTGAAGGTTTAGGGAAGCCACAGGAAGGAGTGGCATTTGCGGTGGTGGGTGGCGGTGTCCCTGAGACTCTGTGGCAGGGCCCATGGTGGCCCTTGCTGGCTAATGCCAGGCAGCTGCCACCAAGAGGCGTCGGACATTCTCAGGAGTTGAGAAGTGTAGACCCTGCCCCTTCCCCTGACAGCCTGCCTCTTCCCCTATTCCCCTAACCACTTCGACCCCCACCCCCTCCTCTTTGATAAGCGCATTATCAAAGGGTCCTGGAATCTCTTGGAGGGGAAGTTTGGGTGAATGTGGTCTTTGTCTTCAAAGGGTTTCAGAAGCTAGGCACTTAACTGAGCCTTGAGTTACTCCTGGGAGCTCTGTGGCCTTCTCTTCTCTGTCACTTGAAGCACTCTGGGCCGGCTACCTCCACAAATGCTCCCAGGAGGGCGGAGAGGGCTCTGGCTTCTGGAGGCCCTGGGCCCAGCCCAGCTCTCCTCCCGGCTGTGTGGCCTGGACAAGCCTGGGCCCTGATTCCTCATGTGCCCGCCCGCCCAGCCAGGGTGCTGCAGTCAGGCTTAGAGCTGAAAACCCGGGGTGAGTATAGGAGACTGAGGGAGGCCTGAGGAAGCATCAGGGCGCCGGGGAGGAGCCTGGCGCGCCAGAAGGGGAACTGCTGCTGCCAGCGGGCTGTCCTTTCCAGGAACAAAAGAGGAAGGAGGGACAGGGACCCCAGCCTTCCCCACGAAGAGACCTGGCCTCTGTGGCGGTGGGTCCGCCCTGGACCCCCGGTGCCCACGCGGCCCACTCATGACCTCCGGGCTCCTGGGTTTGCTCCTGTTCTCCTGGACCCTGCAGATGGGAGGTATGTCTGTCTCCTTCGCACGTCCTCTCACTTGGCACATCACACAGCTACGTGGCTAATTCCTGGGACCTGTCTCTGGGGACTTGCTGGCTGCTGTTTGAACATCACAGACTTCACAGGGGAAACCTTCAGAGACCCAGAAGATGTTTAGCTAATGCCTTGCCAAGGTGGCTTTGGGAGGGGCGGGAGCAGTCCTCACCCCACAGTGCTATGTTAATAGCCTCCTTCCAGGCACAGCCCGACCTCTCAGGTACTCGAAGGAGGTAGGTGGGTGTTCCTGTGGCCAGAGGGACCAGGGGTTAGTGGGGACAGACAGCCCGCCACCCAAGCAATCAGCCACGAATGCCACTGCAGCGGAACTGGGGGGGTGGGGGGGACAGGTAGTTCTCGGAGTTGAAACTGTGGCAGAGCCATCTTTGGTATTCCTGCTGGGGTTCACCATGGAGAGGCAGGGAGGCCAGCAGCCAGCCACAGAGCACTGTACCCTGGGGATACAAGACTGTCACTGTCATCAGAGAGGGTGGCACCCCTGCTTCCTGAAGTACAACCAGAGGCCAGGTCCTTATCACAGAAGATACGTGTTTTCAGGGGTCCATACTGATCCCCCTTTCTGACCCCAGAAAACCTCAGTTGCCAGGTGGCCTGGATCCTGGTCCTTGGGCGAGTTCACCCAGGTCAGAGAGCCCCCAGGAGTGCTCCCTTCTGCCCAGTCTCACTGGGGGCACTGCTGAGTAGGTTCTTGCTCTCTGTCCCTCCCTGGCCTGGGCATCTGCCAGCCTCTTCCATTCCAGGGTGGAGGCTAGGCTCCAGTCTTTCACATTCACTTCAACTTTCCCCATTTGACTTCACCCCTTGCCTTTCGTTTATACCATAAGTAATGACAATTATTATCATTGTCACAAACTCACCTCTGTGGGGCACTTACACTATGCTAGATGTCTCCGGGTGGTGCAGACAGTGAATATGATTGGCTGCTAACCAAAAGGTTAGTGGTTCAAGTCCACACAGAGGTGCCTTGGGAGAAAGGCCTGGTGGCCTATTTCTGAAAAACCAGCCACTGAAAACCCTATGGAGCACAGTTCTGTTCTGACACACATGGGGTCGCCGTGAGTCATGAGTCGGAGCCAACTGGATGGCAACTGGTTTTAACTGGTTTCACGGTGCTCGGTGCTTCCCACTCACTCAGCCCACCCTTGTAGCCCCCCTCAGGGTATGCAGTATCCTCATTAGCACTACTTTGAGGACAGGAAAATTGAGGCCAAGGATCCCAAGTGACTTTCCCAAGGCCTATGGGGTGAGCAGACGCAGGTTCAGACCCAGGTCGGCCCGAGCCTGGAGCCAGGGCCTCAGCTGATGGGCTTGGGGGCTCCTCCTCAACTCTCTTTGCAAAGATCGTTTTTCACAGAAAAGTGTCACCCCCTGGGGGGCACACGCTAACCTGTCCCCACCACAGGCCCTTTGTGAGTGCGTCCATTTCATCCTGTGTCCCTTTCTCCACCCCGCCAGTGACGGCCCCCAGATGTATGGCTTGTTGGTGACAACGCCCCTGACCTCACCCTTGGCTATCTTTAACCTCATTTCCCCAAGTTCCCGTCATTTCTCTCTGTGTGGTCCTCCTCCCCAAGAGGAAACCAGGTACATCCGGGTAACCTGTGTCAGAGTCTTCCGTAAGTAAGGTAAAAACCCCGTTGCCATCGGGTGAATTCCAATTCATAGCAACCCTATAGGAGAGAGTAGAACTGCCCCATAGGGTTTCCAAGGAGCGCCTGGTGGATTCGAACTGCCAACATTTTGGTTAGCCGGTGAGCTCGTCACCACCACGCCGCCAGGGCTTACCTGTGATCCCTTACTAATCTGTAGTGAACAATTTCACATTTTTTCACCACCTCAAAGATTCTGCTTCTAGGCTGGCATCTGTCTCTCTCCCAATCCCACAGCGTCTTCCTACAAAACCAAAGCCTCCTCAAATGTACAGTCCCTGACAGGGAACGGGGTACAGCAAGCAAGGTAAGCACGGGCTTACTTGTGCTTACTCACCAACCTGTAGTGAACAGTTTCACACGCTTTCCATCAAATCAAAGATGTGAAACCCACTTGAAATTGTTCACTATGGATTAGTAAGTAAGCACAAGTAAGCCGGTGCTTACTTTGCTTATTAGTTAACCTGCCTCTGCCAGAAACTAAGGAGAAGAGGCTTTGTGGGGCGCCGGCAGCCCACAAGCTGTTTTGTAACAGCCTCCACTGCAAAGAGAAACAACCTTTTCCCCTATTGCCAAAAGTGGTTTTACAAAAGAGAAGTTCCTTGGGCTCTTTCATAAGAGGTGAAAACCCACATGGGTCTCGTGGAACCCTGGAGAGCGGCAGACAGGCCCCTTTATTTCCTGGTCCTACTGGGGGGCTGGGGGTCCGGCTTTGTTTCTCTATCGCTGCGTGCCCCTTCCCCATTCTCTTTTCCCTGAGCTTCCAGGGGTTTAATGGCAGGAATCCCACTTCCTCCACAGCCTCCAAACCCCCCCTGACTTCAGCCATCATCAGCCGTGGTGCAGCCACGTCCTCTCCGCCTGCCAGCACCAGACACAACTGTTGCTCTGAGCTGTGTCCTCAGGGAATCTCAGAGGCAGAGTCCTCACTGAGGTCCAGGGTCACCGTGTCTGTGTGGTGTCCCTGAACCATGTATGATCTGGGGTTAAGGGTGCAGGCCAGGAGCGTTCAGCCTGGGCTTGAATCTGAGCTCTGTTGCTCACCTTGGGGCCCTGGGCATGTCACTTAATGTAGCTGTGCCTCAGTTGCCTCATCTATTCAATGGGTACAATGACAATGCCTGCCTCGCAGGACGTCCTGAGGACGTAGTGCTGGCTCTGTGCTTAGTGCTCAATGAATATCAGCCACCTGCCAGCCTAGTAAAGCCAATCAAAATGTGAAATTTGCTCAGATCTGCTCTGAACCTTGACAACACCCACTGGCTCTCCTTTGGAGTCACCCCGTACTTTCTGCTGTTCTCCAGCCCACTCTGGGATTGAGCCCCAGGACCTCGCTTGCTCCCAGCCCTCCTCCTCCTTCTCCTGGTCTCCTGAGCTCTCTACAAACTCCACTTTTTTCAGAGGTCCCAAAGGCACTGATAGTCTCATGGGCAGCTGCTCTCCCATAAAAGGCAAGCCATCCAAGCCCACGGCACCTGTCTCACCCTACTTCCACCAGGCCTCAGTCACTCCCAAGGGCTTTGGGACCAGACAGACCTGAGTTTGAGTCCAGCCTCCTTCTCTTGAATGCTGTGTGACCTTGGGCAAGTTACATAACCTTTCTGAGCCTCAGTTCCCTCATCAAACGTCAGTTCCCTTTCTCTTCTGGGCCTTTCCAGCCTCTTGGCTGTATTTATTTCTCAGATATCCTTGGGGAGGACCAGCTCTAGGCATTGGGGGGACAGGGAGGGAACAGGCCACAGCCCTACTCTCAGTCTCATGGAGACCATGAGACTTGGCCCAGAACATGGCTGGGGGTAAGTTACTGACCAGGTTGGCTTGCCCTCCCCACTTCTCTGGGCTCAGGTGCCACTCACTGCTTCCTTTGTCACCTTAAGGACGGTCAACAGCCACTGCCTTTTCCTGCCTCTCTTCTGCAGCTCCGGCCTCTGTCACCATCGGCCCCTGCTTTTCATCTTTGTCTAGTCCTGGTAAAGAGCCAACTACGTGCGCGGGGGAGGAGGCCAGAGCTGGAGGGTACGGGCAGGTCCAGCATGAATAACGGTGGAAGGCAGGAAAACAGAGCGGGGAGTGGACAGTGAGAGGTTCTGATGGACCAAGCAGTGGGATATGAAACCTTTCTGAGTGGATTATAAATACCTGTCAGGTAGGGAGGGGTTCAGGCGCTGGTCCCATAGGTTATATCATCATTGCTTTCTCTTTTCTAATTGTGAGATATAAAAGGTAGAGAAATAGATAGGGCCGTCAAGTCGGCTCCGGCTCATAGCGATCCTTGTACAACGGAACAAAGTGTTGCCCAGTCTTGAGTCATCTTCATGATCGCCAGCATGTCTGAGACCATCATTACATCTATGGTACCAGTGCATCTCAACAAGGGTCTCCCCCGCCCTCGCTGGCCTTCCTTCACCAAACACCATGTCATCTTCTAGTGACTGATCCCTCCTGATGACGTGACCTGTCCAAAGCAAACAAATTAGACAATGTTCTGTTTTCCTCAGCTCATCTTCAGAAGTAGATGGCCAGGCCTTTCTTCCTACTCTGTCTTAGTCTAGACACTCTGCTGAAACCTGTCTACCATGGGTGACCCTGCTGATATTTGGAATATGGTGACATAGCTTCCAGCGTCACAATAACAGGCAAGCCACCACAGTACAACAAACTCACAGACGGATGGTGGCGTGAGATATAATACAGACACAGAAAAGTACAGTGTTGTGTAATAAATACTATAAAACAAAGTCTGTGGAACCACCACCTGGGTCAGAAAGAGAAACTTGCCAGTGCCACAGAGCCGCCTTCCCTCACGCCAAAGACAGCCCTTCCTCCCCTCAGAGGGACCACCCTTCTGACTTTTAGGACACTAGCTTCCTGGTATGTCTTTTTAGTTTCATCATTTATTACTTATCCCTAAACTATACAGACTAGTTTTGCCGGGTTTTGAACTTTATATAGTCTGAATGACACTGTATGTATTCTCTTGCGACCTGCTTTTTTCACGAAACATTAGCTCTTTTAAGATATATCTAGTCGATGGTGGGAGTCCCTGGGAGGTGCAAACGGTTAATGCCCTCAGCTGACGATTGGAGGTCACCCTGAGGCACCTTGGAAGAAAGGCCTGGCGGTAAATATTTCTGAAAATTCAGCCATGGAAAACTCTGTGGAGCACAGTTTTACTCTGACACACATGCGGTCGCCGTGAGTCAGAAAATCACGACGGCAGCTGGTTGGTTTTAGTCAACGATGCAGCTGTAGTTTGCTTACTTTTTGTTGCTATAGACCAGGGGTCTCAAATCACGGCCCGTGGGCCAAATCCAGGCCACCGCCTGTTTTTGTATGGCCTGTGAGCTAAGCCTGGTTTTTTGACTTTTAATGGTTGAAAAAATCAAAAGAAAATTCCATGACATGTGAAAATTGTACAAAATTACAAATTCCATGTCTATAAATAAAGTTTTATTGCAACCCAGCCACTCTCATTGTTCACATATTGTCTATGGCAGATTGGGGCAATTGTTTCAAAGACCCCTGGCCTGCCAAGCCTAAAATATTTACTCCTCAGCCCTTTACAGAAAACACGTGGTGATCCTTGTTGTGGAGGGTGCCATTCAATGCGTATGCTGCCATTTCTTTATTTGCTGGGCTCCCAGCTTGGGCTGCGAACACTGCGTGTGGTCTGTGGGCACACCGATTAGGGGACGTTTTCCCGTGAGGCTACTTCTGTCTTCCCTGTCTGCCTCCCACCCGGACAGCGAACTTCCAGAGAGGAGGAGACAGAAGGTCTAGGCAGTACTCCTGGTGCAGGAGTGCTCAGTGAACGTGGACCAGAAACAGAATCTGACCGACCACATGCTGTGGGTTTAGGTGGGGGACATGTTCGTGGGAGTGTAGGCGCAGCACTGGGGTAGGGGGGCGAGGGAGTGGACGTGAGGTCAGTAGGCAGTGTTTCTGGGTTTGCGCCTGGGCTGATCCTAGAAGAGCTTGGTTAGCCCAACCGCTCCGCTCTTCCGCTTCCTCACCGTGCCCTGGAGCTTAGCACCCTCCTTCTGCAGCAACAGCAGGGAGGCACATCTAGTACCACCAATGGCCTCAAGGCTAGCCACCCTGAGACCCTCAGAGGTATCGGCCCTCAGGTCGGGGTGAGAAGGACACAGTGACTTACAGGACTCAGGGCCTAACTCCCCAGGGCAGGGTGAGTGTGTACCTGGCCCACCCGGCCCCTCTGGCCCCTGCTGCCATTGTCTTCTCTAGCCACCCCCAGGACTCAAGATCCTCAAAGGTCCAGGATCTCACCACAGCGTCCCCACTGCAGGCAACAGTGACTCCTGCCCCCTGAACACACCCAAGACATAGCCCTGACACTGCCTTTGCCAGAATGTGAGTTCCTGGAAGGCAGGGCCAGGCCAGAGTCACCCCTCCCAGCCGTGTCCAGCAGGAGGGCTGGCATGGAGTAGGGGCTGCAGGACCTGGCTGTTCTTGGCCTCCAGGGTCTAACTGATGAGTCGTGCCTGGGCGTTGGGGAATTGAAAGTTGCGCAGGGAGCCTGGAAAAGTGGAAAGGGGCGTGTGGTGGGCCTGGTGTGGTATCTGTTCCTCTCTTGCCTGAGGACTGCGTGGGGCTGTGGATGAGAAAGAGGAGGGCAGAAGCCAGAGCCCCTGTGAGGCTCTGGGCCAGATCTTGCTTGCTGCTGACGAGCAGTGGTGGGGTGTCACCGAGGGCAGCCCAGGCTCAACAACAGGGTTAGTCTTTCATCAGATGGTCCAGTTCTCCTATGGTCAGGGAGGCACTAGCTTACAGGCTGGTCATAGGGTTTATGGACACACCTCTGAAGACCTCTTGGCAACATGTAAGAAAATTCAAAACATGCTTATTGTTAGTTGCCATGGAATCAGTTCCGACACATGGCAAACTTATGTGTAACAGAATGAAACGTTGCCCAGTCTTGTGACATCTCCACGATCTTTGATATGTTTGAGACCATTGTTGAGGCTACTGTGTCAATACATCTCATTGAAGGTTTCCCTCATTTTCACTGACCCTCTACTTTACCAAACATGATGTCCTTTTCTAGTGATTGGTCTTTCTTGATGATGTGTCCAAAGTAAGCAAGATGAAATCTTGCCATTCTCACTTCTAAGGAACATTTCTTCTAAGACAGATTTGTTCATTCTTCTGGCAGTCCACAGCATATTCAATATTCTTCGCCAACACCACAGTTCAAATGCATCAAAACATGCCACCTTTTGAGTTGGCAACCCCCTTTCTTGGACCTTATCCTAAGGCCTGAGGGAATCCAGAGACAACGTGTATACATGCAGTGCAATGGGTTTCTCTTTATATGTGGCCTTTCTGGCCCTGGATTTGTAGTTCTGCCAAGATGATTTGCTAGACCACAATCTTGCAAAGGGATTGGACGGTTTACTATGCATATAAGGTGCGTGTGGCCTACCAAGGGGATCGGTCAGTTTGTGGTCTTGGTGGGAGGAGTAGGCTTATAAAAGAGCCAATCCCACAGAGGTTCAGGGGGACCTCACTACTATCAAGAGGAAGAGCCTGGAGCAGAGCGTGTCCTTTGGACCCAGGGTTCCTGCACTGAGAACCTCCTAGACCCAGGAGACAGCACATGTGGCAGGAGGCCAGCACTAGACAGCTGCAGTGGGCTGTGCAGTGGGCTTTCCAACCCATGGAGCAAAAAAGCTGAGTGCCTTCGGGCAGGAGACTTGCTGACAGAGTTGAATACCTCTAGGCACTTTGCGAAGCTAAAGAGCTGTAATGCTTGCCCGAGTGGTAGTAGAAGCCAGGCCCTAGCAAGAGCTGGTGACAGAAGCCGGATCACAGCCTGCTGGCTAGCATGGCCAAGAATTTGCTGAAAGCTGTCTTGGTTGGAAGCTGTCCTGACTGACGAAGTGTATCCTATATCCCTTTACTTTCAAGTTGATCCTGATCCTGAATTGCAAACTGTTACTTCCCTAGTAAGCCCCATAATTGTATGCATGGTCTGTGAGTTCTGTGTAGCCATTAGAACGAATTAATCAAACCCAGCAGAGAAATAGAGAGTGCGTGGGAGGGACAGCTGGTGTCAGAATTGGTAAAAAGGTTGGAGGGTGGAGGTATGTCTGACCTCCACCTCATAGGAATCAGCTTTGGGCCAATGATTCTTCTCATTCCTCCTCCTAAAGTTCGGCAAGGTCCAATGCCACCATATTACAATAAGAACAATCACCAAGGAGTCCACAGAACACAATTGCACACAACCTCACTGCTGTCCGCTGGCCCTGCAGGTACATTTAGATAAGACCCTTCCTTCCTACTGGTGCTCAGCTGCCCTTCTCTCCCTGGCCCCTGGCCCCTGGCCCCACCCTGGAACTCCACTTTGGGGCCGTGCTGGGTAACTCCCAATCCCTGAGGAAGCCAGCCTCTGAATCTTCGCTCCTGCTGCACCCTTGGCCTGGAAGACGTCCTCTCCGTCTGGGGACATCCTACATGTCTGTCAAGCTCAAAGTCATAGGCTATCTTCTCTATGAGGCTCTTTCTTGTCCCCTCTCCCAGTCTCTGACAAATCCAGTTGCCTACGTCTCGTGGGTGTATGCCAGTGGTTTGAAGCACAGGGGAGCCACCTTATGTTAGAGGTCTGTGGGGTGTGACTGAACTCACCTGGGGCAGGTGAGGGTGTGGGTAGAGCTAAGGAAGCAATATCCTGTTGTGATACATAGGGTTCAAACTGTGGTGTTCGTGAAGAATACTGAATATGCCATGGACTGCCAAAAGAACCAACAAATCCATCTTAGAAGGAATACAACCAGGATATTTCTTAGACATGAGGATGGTGAGACTTTGTCTTGCTTACTTTGGACAAGTTATCTGGAAAGACCAATTGCTAGAGAAGGATCATGGTTGGTAAAGTAGAGGTAGTCCCCGACTTACGATGTATTCAAGTCATGACGAATCACACTTTTGACCATCAGTGTAGCTGCAACATTGCATCTTCCTGGGAGGAAGTTACAGGAAAAAGCAGGCAGGGGATCTGGAAAACATTACTGAGTTATGTGAACATGCTCCAAGCATTTGATCAGGATAATATGGTGGAAGGGATGGGTGGAAAAACTGTCCATATGGCAAGAACACTGAGTTTAGAACTTGATATCACCAGTGTAGGGCAGCTCACAGATCATAAAGAAGGGGAATTGACAGGTGAGGACTTGGTGGATTTTGAAGAGGAAAGAAATAATGAGTAAGAGGAAGGAAAGAAGTTGTCAAAAAAATTTACGGCGAAAGTATCAACTGGAGCTTTTTCTAAACTAAACCAGGAGCTTCAGTAGCTTGAAAACATGGACCCAAACTCTGATTGCTTTGCTAAAGTCGATAGGCCGGTAAGATGCTACCGTGAAATAGACGAAGAAAAAGAGAGAAGGACCTTATAGACAACTCTCACCAATTTTCTGACCAGAAAAGTCATCTCCATTCCCAGGGATAATCTAGAACCTTCCACAAGTAGAGTTATTACCACAAATGACAATGTGCCAGTGTCTACCAACTCTTCTTCATCACTGGAGTAAATTTTTATGATTTCTGTATTTTTTTAACATATGTATGTACGTATTAAAATATATCTGTAATTTCATATGTAATGTTTCCAACCCCCGAAGACAAATAAAGATCAGATTTATAAAGATACTATAATAAAAGGCAATAGTAATGAAAACTAAAAAAAAAAAATGAGCTATTTGACTTATGTCAGAACCGGCTTACAATGGAGCAGTCAGAATGGAACCCGTTGTAAGTTGGGGGCTATCTGCAGAGGGTCTGTGAACAAAAGGGAAACCCTCGGTGAGACGGACTGCCACAGTAGCCACACAATGGGCTCAAACATACTAATCATCATGAGAATAGCACAGGACCAGGCAATGTTTTGTTCTGATGCAAGCAAAGTCACCATGAGTGGGAGCCATGCGACAAGTTACAAGGAACAAGCACCCACCCTAAAGAAGTGGACTGTGTAAGGAAAGCCAGAGGAAAGTGCAGGCTGCAGAGCTGAGGAATCCAGAGGGAAAGTCAAGGAGGGAGGGATCTGCAGGGTCAAGGCCAGAAACAGCAGAAGCACAGCTCAGCCAACAGGGTCTTTGTGAACTTCCTCTGGCAGGCACAGGGAGAGTGACTGATGGAGCAAAAGCCAATGGAGGGAGGACGTGGGAGAGGAGGGAGGTGCAGACAAAGGGCCATTGAGTGATTATTGCCAGAGGGTACAGGATCTTCTGGGAGGTGGAGATCTAAAAGAAGTCAGGATAAAAGTGACCTGGCAAGTCCTCCTCGGAGGGAGTTGTGTTGACAGCCTGAAGCATTTCTATTTTAAAAGGAAGCTGAAGTGGGGAGGGGCAGGTGCACAAATCCCACAGAATGACTAAGGCTTGTTATGGTTGTTGGGTCCCATTCATTTGATTCCAACTCACAGCAACCCCACATCACAGAGTAGAACTGCCCATAGGGTTTTCTAGACTGTAATCTTTACAGGAGCAAATTGCCACACTGTGTTAGGCTGGGTTCTCTAGAGAAGCAAATCTAGTAAAGCGTATAAATTTATACAGAGAGATTTATATCCAGGGAACGGCTCGTGCCATTGTAGAGGATGGAATGTCCCAAGCCTGTGGATCAGGACAGAGGCTTCTCCTGATTCATGTAGCTGCAGGGGCTGGTGAACCCAAGATCGACAGGTCAGAGAGCAGGGCTCTTGCTCACAGGCTGTGAAGATCGATGAATCCCAAATTTGGCAGATAAGCTGCAAGATCAAGTCCCAAGAGCCAGAGGTCAGATAAACAGGAGCGAGCTACAGGATCCAGAGTGAGCAAAAAGCCAGAATCTCTGCTTATATTCAGATGCAGACCACACACCCAAGGAAACTGCCCTTAAACTGATTGGCTACTCACAGCAGATGCCATCATGGGAGTGATCACTTATAAACACTGAAAATCATGGCCCAGCCAAGTTGACACACCATCTTAACCATCACACACATCTCTTTCCTGCAGAGCTGCTGGTAGGTTTGAACCACCGACCTTTCAGTTAGCAGCCGAGCACTTAAGCACTGTGTCACTAGGACTCCTTCGCTAAGGCATTAAGGAAAGGGTTTGGACATCCAAGGAACATGTAAACATGATCATGTCACTTCTCAATTTAAAAGCCCACAGGGGCTTCCGGAGTTTCCAGGACAATGTGCCACCCTCCATGCCCCAACCCCACCCACCCACCTCTTGGGACTCCCCCTGCCCTGGGCTCTTCCCCTCTACAAACCCTTCCTTTCAGTTCCTCCTCAGCTCCTCAGCCCCCTACCTCCACTTCAGGAGCTTCATCCAAGCTCTTTCTTGTGCTTAGAACCCCTCCCCTCGCCCGCACATCACCTGGTGGCCACCTCCTCTTCTTTCATAGTTCAGCTGGGGAAAGAAAGGGAACGAAAGAGACCAAAATGCTCACAGCCGGGATCTCAGGGCAGCAGAACTGCAGGCAAGTTCAACTTTCTTCTTTCTCCTTCCCTGTGGTTTCTAGAATTTCTACAGTGAACATGTTTCACTTTTATAATTGCAGGAAGGGGGACGCTGAAGAGTGGTAATTTAAAACACAGAGCACCACCCAGTCTGATGGTCATCTCTCCAGGATGGCCCCCCAGCCCCCAGGCTGGGCTAGGACCCTCTCCTGGGTCTGGGCAGCCCTTGGGGCCTCCCTTCATTCCACACTTCTCAGCACCATGCCTCAGCTCCTCCCCAGTGGTGGGCCTGGCACCTGTGGCCGGAGTGCACCTTGGGTAGGCACTCATTCTTTGCTGAAGGGGGCGTCTTGGGGATGGCCTGGTACCCTCACTCCGCTTTGCTCACCAATGCTCAGAGACAGGGGGTAAGAGCCCCCACTCCACTTCATTGTCCCCCTCACTGACCAACCCCATCCTGATGCCCCTCTCTGAGGACATGGACAATATAAGGGAAGAACCAGTCCAAGCCTGAACCAGTTGTCGTTGAGTTGATTCCAACCAGCAGAACCCCATGTACTAGAGCAGACCTGCTCCTAGGGTTTCCAAGGCTGTAATGTCTATGGAAGCAGATCGCCAGGTCTTTCTCCCATGGAGCTGGGTGTGGTCTTCTATGGTGTGGTCAGTGAATAGAGGTTAGAAATCAACCAGTCTTCTCTGCCACCACAAACTTCTGAAACCACAGAGACATGTGTTGGGGTCTAACTAATGGGGTCTTGGAAAAGCCCAGAGGAGAGGGATGAGTCTGGGATGCTGACATACCTGACTTCTTCCTTCCTTTCAGAAATGTTCCCACTGCCAGGAGGCAGGCGCCACCTTGGGCTGCTACAACAAAGGCTGCTCCTTCCGATACCATTACCCGTGTGCCATTGACGCAGGTAAGGGGGGACTGTGGACCCTTGTCCAGACATCCTAAAGGTTCAGACATACACATTGTTTCTCTCCCTTTTTCCCTTTTGTAGTTCTTTTTCTCTCTGCTGACTCAGTTCTATTTGTAAATTTTAAAGAAATGCAGAAAGGATAATAAAAAGCAATGAAATGGGGTGAGTTTTTCTTTAATAGCAGCTTTGAGATATAATTTGCATTCCATACAATTAACCCATTTAGGGTGTACAATTCAGTGGTTTTTGGTATATTCACAGGATTTTGCACCCATCACCACAGTCAATTTTAGAACATTTCCATCACCCCAAACAAGAACCTCTACCCATTAGCCGTCGCTTCCCTTTCCCCCTCACCTCTCTCCTAGCCCTGGGCAACCACTAATCGACATTTTGTTTTCTCCTGTTCCAGATATTTCATGTAGATAGAATCATACAGTACGTGGTCTTTGTGACTGGCTTCTTTCATTTAGTATAATGTTCAGCGTTAATCCATACTGTAGCATGTATCAGTACTTTATTGCTTTTTATTGCTAAATAATATCCCGTTGTATAGATATATACATATATATCATATTTGTTTATCCATTCATTGATTGACGGGCATTTAGGCTTTGGCGGGGGGCAGTGGGGGACTATTATATTGCTACAAACCTTCACATACAAGGGTTTGTGTGGACGTGTTTTCCTTTCTCTTGGGTATATACCCGGGAGCGGAATTGCTGGGTTGTATTTTTTTTATAGTAACTCTGTTTAACCTTTTGAGGAACTGCCTGACTGTTTTCCAAAGTAGCTACAGCATTTTTCATTCCCATCAGCAGTGTATGACGGTTCCAATTTCTGTACATCCTCACCAACATTTTTTATTGTAGTCATCCTAGTGGGTGTGAAGTGGCATCTCATTATGGCTTTGATTTGCATTTCCCTGATTACCAGTGATGTTGAGCATCTTTTTATGTGCTTATTGGCTATTTGTGTATCCTTGGAGAAATGTCGGCTCAGATCCTTTGCCCATTTTCTAACTGGATTATTTTTATTTTTATTATTGAGTTGCAAGAGTTCTTTATGTAAAGCCAGAGCCTCAGCTTACATTCACCTGCAGGCCGCACGCCCAAGGAAACTCCCATTCAACTGATTGGCTGCTCACAACAGATCCCATCATGGGAGTGAGCACATATAAACACGGAGAATCACGGCCCAGCCGAGTTAACACACAATCTTAACCATCACAGATGCTGTTGTAAATGGAATTATTTTCTTAGCTTCATTTTTAAATTGTTTATTGTGAGTGTGTAGAAATACAGTAGATTTTTGTATATTGTTCTTGTATCCTGCAACCTTGCTAAACTCGTTGACTAGTTCTGATAGTTTTTTAGTGATTTCCTTAGGTTTTTTATCTGTAAGATTGTGTTAACTGCACGTAGAGGTAGTTTCAGACCTTCCTTTCCAATCTAGATGTGTTTTATTCCTTTTTCTTGCCTAAGTGCCCTGGTTAGAACCTCCCATACCGTGTGAAGTAGAAGTGGAGAGAGCTGCCTTGTCCCTGGTCATGACGCATACTACTTGTGGGGTTTTTAGATGGTCTTAACTGAGTTGAGGAAGTTCCTTTCTATTCCTAGTTTCCTGAGTGTTTTTCTCATGAAGAGGTGTTAGGTTTTGGCCAGCATTTTTCTGCATCTTTTGAGATGATGAGGGCAGTGTTTCTGCTGTGTGATAACTGTTGACAGAAGGAAGCCCTTTTAACCAAGAAGCACTGTCCACTGAGTGATGCCGAGGCCTTGGGCTCTGCCTCAGCCCCAGCAGCCTGGGAAGATCATCCTTCTTCCTCTAGACTGTAGTCTCCTAAGCAGATGGACTTCTTCAGCAGTTAGTTTTGAGCATTAGATGTGTCTCCTTTGCTGCGCCTGATCTCATAACGCTTGCAGTCAGGTTGGAGAGAGAGAAACGGATAGGGAGTGCAGTGCGTGCCACTGTGGGTGCTGCCTGTGAGTGCATCCCGGGTCTGCCGTGGAGCTGTCTCTGGGAGGTGGGCTTGACTTGGATTTGGCATGGCAGGGAGAGGGGAGAGGACGTGGCTGGCCAGATGACGGAAACCCACAGAGGCATAAAGCACAGGGACGGGGAGCCGACAGGCTTGGAAAGAATCTAGAGTTGGTCTTGCCTAACTTCCTTCCCACGCAGCAATGTTTCGGCAGCCCTGACCTTGGCTTGAGCGCATTCTCCCTTCCCTTAACATCTCCTCTGCACCTTCTTGCTTTCCCTCCTCTTCTCTCCAAGTTTCTGTAGGAGGAACAGCTAAAAAGAACAGGAGAGGTGTGGAAGGGTATTCCTTGTGCCAAAAAAAGTTAGATTCTCGTAAAAACGCGCACGTGTGTGAGAGAGAGGGAGAGAATAAGGCATCCTGAATGGCAGCTTGGCGGCCAGGGGGACTGTTAGACCAGAGGGACCGGCGGGGGATAAGAGGTAGAGAGCCCGAAGTGTCTTGTTCCAGGAGTTTGGGGTTCAGCCTGTCCTGTCAGTTCTCTGCCCTACTCCGCACTGCTTGGTGGGGATCTGCTTTTGTTGCCATGTTGGGTCTGAGCTCTTCTGCACCCTGCGTGGTGGTCTGGCAGATTCTAGCATCCTCTAGCATCCAGCTGTTAAGTCCTTTCTCGAGCCACCTGATCACCTTTTCTTTCTAATGTCCTAGTTACAGCAAGGTGTTTTGTTTTCTTTTTCTAGTTTAAATGGTTTTTAAGTATTAGGTCTTGGCTGTGGTTAGTTTTATATGGGGAGTGCTGCAAGAATTGGCCGTGGTGCTGGTGGCTGGGTGAAAAGAAATCTCCCAAACGGAGGCTCTGCTCAGAATTGGGGTGAGCAGGTAGGTGGAGACCAGGATACTCCTCTGTGCACACTGGGGCATGGCCGTGCTGGGGGCCCGCTCATAGCAAGGGCCCACCTTGGGGGCTGTCCTCTCCTCCCAGCTCACATCCTGCCTCCTGCACAGGAAGTAGACGGTGCTGCCCAGTAGAACTTTCTGCAGTGACAGGAAAGTTCTGTTTCTGTGCTCTCTGAGATGGCAGGCACAGCCTGATGTGACCATTGAGCACTTGAAATGTGGCTAGTGTGGCTGAGAAACTAAAAGTTTAATTTAGTTTTATTTAAATCAATGTAAACTTATATTTCAGCGGCCACGAGTGGCTAGCGGCTGGACAGCACAGGCTTAGAGCTGCCTCGATGAAGCTCGGGCAGTTCTGGTGGGGTTCTCTGGAAAGGGAGTTTTGTCCAGACCGCCATGCCCGACCGACTACAGACAGAGAAAGCAAAGGCTGCCTGGTTAGCAGAATGTTAATATGCAAGTGGTATTTGTCACGTCTGTGCTGGCACCTGTCTGGTCTGCCTGCCCAGGTGAGTGGGTACCATCTCTGTCTAACAAAACTGGAGGCTGAGTACCAGGCAAGGAGGCTACCTGGGGCAGACAGACACAAGGGGCTCTGGGCACCCTGGCCTCGCTATCAGGCCACTGCATACTCTGCTTCTCCGTTGGAAGAGCTGAGGCCGGAGTGGCCTCGTAAGTGACCATGTCCTGAGAATGTATTGGCTGTTTTTGATGACCCAAGTCACAGTGCCTCAGGTCTGCACTGCTCTATGGGGGTGTTTGTTCCCCACAGTCTGCGTCAGGAATCCTCTTCTGTGCACGAGTCTTTGTATCCAGGAAAAAGGTCACTGAATGACTTTCTTTCAAATTATGTAAAAAACAAGTTCCTGGTTGAAGAGCGCCTGTCTCTGGCGCCTGGGTTCTGTGTGAAGTAAGGAACAGTTTAGTTTAGCATTTTCCTCCCTGCCTCGCTGTCAACCGCCCAGGCCTTTAAAGAGTTATTGATGTCTCAGGGAAGACTTTTATGACCTGGGACATCTCCATGGAAACCCAATCTTTGTTTCATAGCATCTTTGGCTCCTGCAGCTTCCCCACCTGACTGGTGCTGAGCCTGCGTTCTGATGTCACGCTAGCTTTTGGACTGCACGTTGCATTGGGTCACAGGCGCAGGACGTGGCCCCAGTGGGGGAGTGCAGCTGTGAGAGCGTGGCACTGGTTCGAACAGGCGCCTTCAAGTACGTAAGGCTCTGAGCTGCAGCAGCTGGCACAGAGGGAAGCAAGAGGTCTGCTGGCTCATTAAGAATTCCACTGTGAATAAAGAACCTCGCTGGGAGGGGGCTTTTCTTTTACCCTCGTGAAGAAACACCGTGGGGAATGGGACCCTCTGCAGCCACCTCGGAGCGGGTTTTCAGGGCACTCTCTGCTGCAGACTTTGATCTTGCAGTGGTCTTCACAGCCCTGCATGCCAGAAGCCAGGACCCTGCAGCGGCCCTGCCCGGTTAATCTCCCCCGAGTCCCTGCCTGAAGCCAGAGCTACCTCTCCCGCCACTGCCCCCTCAGCCAGGGACCCGCATCCCAACGCTGCATTTTGCCAACAGAAGTGGTAGGCTGGCTCAGGGGTAGATTGTGAATCGACTGGTGCCTGGCAGCTCCAGCAGAGATTAGACCCGTCTCTTCCCAATTGGTCTCCGTCCCTCCTCGGCTGGGCTGGGGCGCTAGCGCTCCAGCTCTGTGGAGCTCGTCATAAGGCACTCAGCAAGGCCCGCCTGCCTTTAGGCCCACAGAGCAGCGAGTGAAGTGCTCTTCTGGGTATGAGTATTTGTCTGAAGCCATCTTGTTGACCAGGCCACCTCAGGAGCCCTTCTGGCTTGTGTGAACATCCAGCGAGGCACTCACTTTGGCTTCATGGAGTGAAGGTGCTGGCTGGGCCCCCTGGATGGTGCAGCGGTGGCCAGCGGCTACAGAAAACAGCTTCAAGACTGTGCCGTTGGCTGGCAAGGCAGCGGTCAGTCAGGTGCCCGTGCAGGGTCTCCAGAGGGGGTGTCAGCATACTCCTTACCCCTCTTCCCCTGTGGAGACTGGTCGAGGTGGCCAAGAAGAGCCTCCTTAACCCCTTCCAAGTCTTTCTGTGGTGCTGACCTGCAGGACCAGGAATCGCAGGTCCTGATGGCCTGTGGGTGTGTTGAGAGTGGATAAGGCCCACGCGTGTTCCTGCGTGGCAGTTGTTGTCGAAAGTGGACCTTGTCTCTGGCAGATGTGTAGGAGACCTCTGCTTCCAGAAGTCCCTGCCCTTAGTTCCAGGTGGGCCCTCAGCGTGTACTTAGGTTGTTTGATTCTTTTCTGCTTGTAACTGAGAGGGAGGGAACCCAGTTCCTAACTTAAGACGTGTCTTACTGATGGTCCCTCACGGCTGGTCACCGTTCTCTGGTGATGAGGGGACCTGTGCCTTTGTGATGGGGTGCTGCCTGTGCTCGTTTCTGTAACCCCTGTGGCGTAGGGGGCCGAGCCCCCCAAGCACACTCCTGTTTCCCTTTGGCCCAAACTAGAGGCTCTGTCAGCAGGCGGTGCTGCCAGCCCAGGTACGGAGAACGCGGCTCCTGCTGTTCAGAAACTCTTCTGGCAGATTGGAGCAGCAGGAGTCTTGGTCACGCTCTGTACTTGTGGGTTTTAAATGAACACATTTCATTTGCTGCCATGCTATTGGCCTGCCAGGAGAGGGGCCCCAGGCTCGGAGATGACTTGCTAAGTCCTTGTGCCGGGACTCCCTGGGAGCCAAGAGACTATGCCCACTCCTGGATAATGGGGCCCTGGCAAGGGCTTGGGGCTGAGCCAAATGATCAAAGGTCCTTTTTGATTCATTTAGGCCACTGTTCCCTTGCTTAGGACCATTTCATTTGAAACCTGTCGCTAATCACACTGCTGACCTGGATCTCAGTTTAAACCTGAATATTGTCATAAAACTAAGGGAGAGCGCACGGCTCCGCTGCCGAGGTGCTGGAAGCACACTGGGGATGTGATCGATACTTATTAACCTTCTGCCACCCCGATTTACGCGGCGACCTGGCTGCCGGTCCCAGGAGACAAGGCACACAGTGAACTGTACCCTCCACGTCTCACCCTGCGCTGCAGGCCTCTCACCCCAAGGCAAGGGTCTGTCTGCCTCCTGTGCTGACCACTGTCTTCATCGTTAGAGCAAGTAATTTCTGCTTCAAGGCTGAATCTCAGCCTCATGGGATTTTCATTTCTCTGAACACATAGTGTGGATTATCAGGTTGGTGTTGGCGCTTCTCCTGGGGACCTGGGCTGCAGGGCGAAGGTGGCACTGGCCTCTGCCCTAGCCTCCTCTCTGCCGGCCACTGGGCTCACTCCGCACAGAAGAGATGTCTGTGGCCCTGACAGGTTTTTAGGAGGAGGATTTGGCTTGACCTAGAATTGAAGTCTTTAACAACATTAATGGGGGGTGGTTTCTGGTTATTAAAATATGTCGTCGTGGAAATATAGAATATACAAAGAAAATTGAGATCTCCTGTAATGATACTACCCAAAGAGAACAACGGTTGTACTTTGGTAGACTTTCTTTCAGTCTTTTTTTTAAGCCTAGGAAACCCTTTAATAAAGCTAGGGCTGTACATAGACACCTGTGTATCCTGCTTTTTGAAGCACTGTTGCCCCGCAAATGTTTCCCCACACCGTTAAGTATTAAAATGTTAATTTTTTTACGTGACTGTCGATATTCCATCTTGTCGAGGTACCAGAGTTTATTTGGGGTGTCTCTAATGTCCTGTTAAAAGTCACCACATGGGGCCTGTCACCTCCAAAGGGGACGCTCTGGCGCCCACAGGCTCCCTCTGACTGTCCCCTCTCTCTCGTAGATTGTTCGCTACATGAGGAGAACTTCTCGCTGAGGTGCCCCAAGCACAAGGTGAGTCAGAGGCCCGAGAGCAGGCCTGGGGTCGGGGCGGCTCACTGGTAAGACCTAAAGAGACCAAACACATTGGAGGACCAGCGTCTTGGGCTGCCGACCCGCTCCTGGCCCTGGGCAGGTGGAGCGGTTGGTGCTTATGGAGACCGACGTCATGGGCCAGCACCCCACGCGGTGTGAGTGGGCTGGGAAAAATGTGCGCGTGGCGGGGGTGGGGGGATTAGAAGATCAAACCCCATAAAACTGTTGGTGTCCATGTTGGTTTAAGGAACCCCAGTTCACGGTGGGCATGTAAGATTGGCTCTAGGGCTTGACACATATGCAAAGGCGTTTTCCCAGGCTGGAAGTAGCAGAGCTGACTCCAGGGCTTTGGGGAACTCACAGTCTCATCAAGGTTTTAACTGAGCAGAATCGACCCAGGGGCTCCCAGTTGAGGGCCTCACCCCTACTCCATGTGTTTAAGATGTGGTCTGTCTCCGTGCGGAGGCTGGGAGGGCATGGAGGAGGAGCAGTGTCTCCCAGTGCCCATGCTGCCTCCTCAGGCTTAGGGCACACTGACATCTGGTGGTCGTTGGCTCCTCAGTCTGTACAACCTCCAAGTAGAGCCAGAAAGTACTAGAAACAGGTCCTCCCGAGAGGCCGGCCCTCGAAATGTTCTTGAAAGATGCTTATCTGCGCTTTTCTTTATAAACTTTTTCCAGAGGTAGATCGCAGGATTTTTATTTTTACTTAATTTACATGTTTTTATTTTTGAAACTTCCCTTGTTTAAATGGTCACATTTTGCCTCAGAAAATCCTGTCTGAAAATCTCCTGTTTGTCATTCAATACTGACTCTCTTCTTTCTCTTTCGTTTTCCATGTGCTACTCCCCTCCTTGCCTCCACCCTCCCGGCTCCCTGTCTCTCTCTCTGTCCCTCCTGTCTTGTCTCCTCTCGGCTTGGCCGCCGGCAGCCTCCCCTCCCATGCCCTCTCCCGCCCTTGCAGAACAAGACCGCCAAAGGCAGCCTCAGCACAGAACAGTCGGAGCGGGGGTGAGGGGGGCAGTGTGCTCGTGGGAATGGAGAGTACAGCAAGCACAGGTGAGTCGGGCGGGCAGGCGCCCCGTCACCCCTGCTCGCCCCCAGCTGCACCTCCAGGCTTAACCAAATGTGAGCAAGGCTGGGTTCCAAACAGCAACTGGATAAAATGCTGCTCCGTTTCTTACTTAGCTCCCCAGAATGTCTGTGGGAAGGTGGTGGGAGCTTTACCTGTCTCCTTCCAGATCGTGGAGAAATGCCACTGCCTGTTGGGGTCAGGGTCACGGTCCCAGAAGTCAGCCCTTGGGGGCTGAGCTGCTGAGTGGACCTCCTGGAGGGTGGTCCTGAAGGCAGGACACGCCTGGCTACTGGGACGGACACTCTGTGGGGCTGCATCTCCCTCAGCCGCTCTTCCCCTGGCTCAGAAAGGGCTCTGAGAAGGTCTCAGCCTGTGCTCTGTTTTAGCCTTTTCACTTTACTCCATACCTATAAAGCTTATTTTGTCTTTTCCTTCTCCAAGTTTTGTTCTTTGAGATTTCTTTTCTCCTCAGGTAGTCTGAAGAGTTTCTTTTGTCAAAAGTACAAAGGAAGGAAATCCCCACAGAGATTGAGTAGACTTTAGCATCTGATTTCATCCTATTCTTAAAAGTCTGGCGAGTCTGAGTGCCCCCTGTGAGTATGGGGACCGTGGTCAGGGCTGCCTTGGCCCCTGTCCATGGAAGCAAGGTGTTAGCTAGGTCCCCACTGCGCCACACGTGGCCTCCATCCCTCCCCTTGCTGAGTCACCAAGGGATGTGAAAAATGGCTTGTGGAGAAAAGGAAAACTGAAGCAGGTTGGGGCAGACTGGCAGCCTTAGCGGTATTCTTTTAAAGGTCCTTCGTGTTTGAAAGGAGGACTCCTGGCTTTGCTCCAGCCACCTGGGACCCTCACATGGGTGCAGCCCTGGCTCTCCAGGCAGCTGCGCTTCCCTGATGAGTCTTGGTGCAATGTGGGCCCCCACCCCATTACAGCTGGGGGGTACCCACCTTTCTCTGGATACCTAAAACTATTTTGAGTCACAGTAACTTGAGGGGAAAATCTCATTGATCTCAGAATGAGACAGTTTTCCTCCTCCAGTAAAGTGAACCAGCCCTAGGACTCCTTATTTCTTCGGTAGATCTGTGCCGATTGCCAGCGCGGGGTCTGCCTGCCGCCCCGTCTGTTGACAGGCCCAGGCAGGCTCCCTGAGCACTTCTTAGGTCTGGGTCAGGTCTGCCTTTTGCTAGGTATGGGTGAGCGGCTCACAGAGCACCACTCTCCTTCCCTCTTCCAGGGAACAGGGCTGGGGATGGAGGGAGCTGAGCGGAGTGGGAGAGGTGACCGTGCGCCCTCTCCCTCTGATCAGTCCTCAGGGAAAGGTAGCTGTCCCGGCGGCTTGTGAAGAACAGCCTCTGTCGGCCCTTCTCCGTGTTCCTGGCTTGCGCTGGGTCTCTGCGCTGGGCAGGCTCTGCAGCTCCCTGCTGGGTCCGCTGGGTTTATAAAGGTGCTCCTTATAGGGACCTGGACCGTGCCATGAAGGTCCAGCTAGGGGAAGAGCCATTCCTCATTTGGTACTTTTCGTTGTTGCCCTGGAAATCCAACTTGTGTGTGCGAAAAAGGAAGAGTGTGGGCCTGGGCCTGGTGGGTGAGTCACCTTTGGAGAACTGTGTTCATCCTGTCCCTTCCCCTGGATAGCCCTGGACCCTGGAGTGGGACCATGAGCTTCCACTTCCCAAGGCCAGCATCACTGCTGCTGTGTTTGCAGGAGGAGAAACTGAGGCACGGGCTGAGGAAGGGGCCTGAGTCTGCTGCTCCAAGGGGCGTCAGTAGGGGAGCATCAAGTCCACTGAAGTTAGACTCTTTGCCTCTCAGAGTCTGTGCCCAGTCTTGTCCCTCTAAGGTGTTGTCCTCGTGTGCCGTTCCCACGAGGCAGGACCCTCTCCCAGGCGTGTCTCATTCTGAGTATCAGCAGATTGTGGTGAAGGCAGGCCTCCTCCCTCAGGCCCAGGGTGTGCCGGGTGGGCTGTGCAAAAGCCCCGGTGATGGGGAACGTTGAGAGAGACAGCCCCACGCTGGGGTAGAGCTGCCATCCTTGGGCACCTAGCATGGCAGTGAAGGGACAGTGAGGTATACAGACATCCCAATTTCTGGCACCTGGCTTTCCCTACAAAGGCAGCGCTGGGTGGCCTGAAGCCCTGTGTCTTCCACCCTTCATGTGACTGGTGCCATCTCCTCTTCCTAGCCACCTCTTTAGAGGGGCCTTTTCACATCACTGCAACCCTGAAGTGCTTGTTTACTCCCTTTGTGGTCTTCATCTCCACTAGACTGTAAGCTCCGTGAGGGCAGGGGCCTTGTCCTCTTTCACATTGCGTCCTAGTGCAGAGCCTGGCACTAGCAGCACGGAGTATTCATTTAAGGAATTACTGCATCCCAGAATCGGTGTGCCCTGTGCCCTGAATCAGTGCAGATTCAGAATGAGGTCCCTCCACGCCCTCCCCTGCAGTGAGAATTAGGTTCTGGCTACTCCAGGTCGGCCCAGCCCAGGTGCAGGCCTGCAGAGGCGAAGCCAGAGAGGAGCAGGAAAGGGGGTGAGTTTGTGCGAGGGTTGGGGGGGGAACCTGCTGGAAGGCTCTGGCCTAAGATCAGACCCTGTGCACCAGCGGCTGAGCGTCTAGATGCTTTTTAAAGAGAATTGTGGAAAACTCAGCACAGAACTGGCAGCAAGCTCCCTCAGCCTGTGCCGGCTGCAGCTGGCAGAGCATCTGCTTACAGCTCGCTACCCCAGCGTGGCCACGTCCCTGTAAGTGGACAGGGCCACTGTGCAGCAAGACTCAGCCGTCCCTTTCCGCCATGTCCCTGCAGGTGGGCAGGGCCACACAGCAGTCAAGCTCAGTGATGGCTCCAGGACAGTCCCTGGGGGCCCGTCAGAGGAGCGTGGACTGGATGGGAGCCCCAGTCCCAACTCTGTGAGCAGACATGTGCCTGTGGCTACGTGTCTCCCCTCTCTGAGCTTCAGCGTCTCCAGGATGGGAGTGAGAGAAATCCTGCTCCTAGAGCCTCAGGCACAGTGTCTGGTGCGGAGCAGGTGCTCAGAGAATATATTTTTTTTTCTTGTTTTCCCTACTGAACAGTCTTTAAAGGAACTCCTTGAGAAGTTTGGTCCCATGGACACCCGGTGGGCCTCGGCTCTTCAGGAGCCAGGGGGCCGGTTTCTCCAGCTCTGCACGAGCCTCCATCCTCATCAGAAACGGGCCGGGCCTGTCGTCCAGCTCAGATCGTGGGGAGTGGGTGCTGGCCACCTGACATGGTCGTGAGGTGGGCTGCAGGGGTCTCTTCAGCAGAATGGCAGGGTGCTCGTGGTGCACGGCAGACAGTGCCCTCAGGTGAGGGGGGACCCGCTGGAAGGCTTTGGCCTAAGATCAGACCCAGCGCACCGTGCGGCTATCGGGATGCTGAGCACAGCTGCAGGCCGAGGGTCTAGGGCCCGGAGCCAGGACCACCTGCCTTTGCAGGGGCAGGGATTCACTCCTAGTCTCGGTTCCTTTTACTTGCACCGGAAGGGGCACATGCCGCAGCCGAGCGTCCCCTGGGCCCCAGCTCAGCCAACAGTCATAGTTGCCTCCTGAACCACGGACCAGGCCCAGGCCACCTGGCAGGCAGGTTGGGCATATGCTCAGAGGTGTCAGCCGCTGTGCTGAGCGCCAGGCCTGCGCTCAGCACCTGTCTTCTCTCTTCCAGGTGAGACTGTAGAGATGAGACGTGGTGGACACTCGTGATGGAATGGAAACCGTCGTCCTGCGCAGCCGCCCCCCATCCCCGCCCTGACGTGCCTGCCCTGCCAGCACTTCCTCCTCAGTTCTTACATCACACCCAAACCAGGACACCACAGGAAAGAGACCCAAGAAGTTGGAATGGCTGTTTCCATGGACACAATCTCCATAGTGACAATGTGGGGGAGGGGGGAGGGGGGATGGTGGGAGAAGGGTGGGGGGAACTAAAAGGGAGGGATAAAAAATATATATACATAAATCTATTTTTAGTCTGGAAAGACTTTGTTTAAATGAAAGGTGCGCTATCCCTTTTGATTCTATTTTAAAATTATCTAGTTAAAGAACTCCAAATTTGTTCCAATGACAATGAAATTAAAATGTGAAATTGAACTGAACAAACTCATCTCGCAAGGACGGGTGTGTGGCCTGGCCCGTGGCCGCTCACACCAGTCCAGAGAGCCCCACCCAGGACTGAAGGAGCAGGCCAGCCACATCAGATGCCCCGTGTTGCTCATTGTCTCAAACTGGGGAGGCTTGGGGGGGAGGGAAGTGGGGAAGGTCCGTGTTTTCAAGAGTGGGGGAATGATGTTTAAACACAAAAATAAATTTTTTCATTTCCAGAAACACTATTTATTTATTATTATTTTTTAAATTTTTATCTTTTTGGGGGGTTAAATTGGCGGAGACCCCAAGGTCATGGCCAGGTCCTGGGTCACTGGCTGGCAAACCCCACGGGCCTCACCAAGTATGCATAGCAACTGTGGGACCACCAGGCAGGGTCAAGGGGTGACCGCCTTGGGGTGGCGTCCCTGGCACATTCCGGGCAGCTGTGTCCTGCGCCACGGGGACGAGAGGAGGGCGAGGCCTCCGCTGCTGGACAGGAGACGTCAGTCGCAGGATTACTCTGTGGGGTCGGTGGGTCACGCTGGCCAGGATCACCCAGTTATCCTGTTTCGTTTTTTATTTCATTTTTATAGAGGAAAAGAGGGCCTGTCAGCCCTGTGCTACACGATTCTTTGTGTTGTTTTTTGTTTTGTAAATTGTATAATTTTTAAATATCTGAGTTTTAAAAAAAGAAAAAACAAAAAAAAAATCTTGTTAAGGCCTTAAGAAGGGGTTAGTGCATCTTTCAGGGGTCACTCTGCCATGGGGATAAAATAGCTGTTTCACAAACAGTTTTATTTAAAAAAACAAAAACAAAAAAAATCAAAAAAATAAACTTCATTTTAACCTTGTTTCTTTTTTTGGTTTACTATAAAATGAATGCGTCTCTTCCTCGCCTCCAACCCCTAGAAGGTGGCTGTGGGCTCGGCTTCAGGGGAGGCTGCCCCCTGACCTTGGCTAGCAGCCCCCAGCCTCGCGCAGGGAGGGCAGTCTCGCAGCCGAGCCCAGGACGGAACCCCGAGCCTGGAAGAGAACGCCAGCTGCTCCTCCCTGGGCGGTGCGAGTCCACCCATGTCAGGGACAGTCAGATCTGCTTCAGGTGATAGAAGAACATATTTCTAATCAACATTAATTTTAAAGGTTATAAAAATAAATAAATAATGCAACGTTAACGGGCTGTCTTAGAGAACAGAAACCCGGGAAGGAAGGTCGCGAAGTAGAAATAAGCAATTACAAATGGGTTCTGTGTGCTCATCAGTTTATGCTGCACAGATGGCAGCCTAGTTTCGTTTTAATGGCTGCGTCAGGCCAAGTGGACCGCTGCTCGTTCTGCCCAGCCGGGGTGGGGTGCGGGTGCAGCGGGCCGGGGGAGCACGCCCGGGCAGTCGGACAGGACCTGCAGAGGAAAGCGGTTCGTGAGCAGCTCGGTTCCCCTTCTGGTCACGACTGGGCATTGATGCTGCCGAAATGGAACCTAGACTCCAGGTGTTAAGTGTAAAACCACAACACTTGAAGAATGGGTATTTGGAGGAAAATGTCTCCCTGATGGCAAACGCTCCTCATCTTGCGTTTTATTCTTCTGCTCCCTTTGGCGTGCTGACGCTTGAGCTGGACATCGCGGTCCTTCTGGGTCTTTGCTTGAACTGGCTTTGGAATGAACTTTGACCCGGAGCAGCGCTCCAGCCCAGCAATGAGCCTTAGCTCCTCACGCGCATCTGTGCGCAGCATGAGTGCCCAGGCACAGCACATTTTACACGGATGTGGGGTCTTGGAAACTGGTGGCATAGTGGTTAAGAGCTACGTCTGCTAACCAAAAGGTCGGCAGTTCGCGTGCACCAGGCGCTCTCTGGAAACTCTCTGGGGGGCAGTTCTACTCTGTTCTGTCGGGTCCCTATGAGTCGGAACGGACTTGACAGCGATGGGTCTGGTTTGGTTTTGGTGGGAGTCTTTGTCCTGCCAGAGGGGCCGGGCACTCCTGAAGCCCCTGCAGCTCCGCCAGAGCAGAGGGCAGGCTGGGACAAAGTGATTTCCTCACATAAGTTGCAGTGTTTTGTACACTGCAGTGACAGAACTTTAGACGGGCCAGCAGTGGCCAAGAGAGGGTGGTGGATGGGGAGGTGGAGCCTTGTCTCCCTGAGCTGTCTGCCTCAGGGCCATGGGGTGCCTGGAGTCAATGGTGCCTGGCATACAAGGGCCCCAAGTGGAAGCTGTGGTTGCAGTGACTGGGAAAGGTGATGACAGGCTCTCCCCATGGCCTGGAGGCCCCAGGCATCGGAGGACACTGCCCTTCATGCCCCTTAGGGTGGCTGTACTTTGGGAGAATGTGGCACACCAACAAACGAAGGGTAAATACAGTTTATGGAGGACTACCATGCTTAAGGGGCTGTGACAGACCACACCATCCTACAGTCTCACTCACATCACCTCGATTCCCTGATAGCCCCCTGGGAAAAACTGCTGCCAACTGGGACGTTAACGTTCAGCTGAGGCCAGGCAGGAGGACACAGGCCAGATCAAGAAGTCCCCAGGGTGTCTAGGGTCTTTCTCTACTGGTCTGTTGAGTGGTCTCAAAATTGGCAGCCCAGGGCCCAGTTCCCCACAGGCCGGCTCTGAGCCAGACTTGGAAAGTCCCAGTCCCCAACGGCCCTGCACCCCCACCTGCCGTGGATATTCTGTGGCACCTTGGCCGGTGTCACCAGCCAAAGTCCTCCATGAAGCCTTCCCAGAAAGCCCTGTTGCAGCCTAGGGCACGTCCCATGACCTTCAGAGCAGTCTCCCCCCCCCGCCCCTGCTACTGCCTTTGCACATCGCTCTCGACCTTTCTCCCTCAGTCACGCACACCTAGGAGAAGAACCTCCCACTTGTCTTACCCCCCAGGTCCCCTGGCACCCAGCCTGGCACCCAGCGTGACTGGTAGGTCCAGCACTGGTGAAACAATCCAAGCCCTGGCCAAGGCGAGACACAGGGTAGGCTGGGTAAACTGAGGAAGACCCCAACAACCTCTGCCCACCAGTCTGGCAGAAGAGGGGCGTTGTGGGAACTCACAAAAGCAGGGAGCAGCTTCCACACTGCTGTCACAGACCAAGCAGGAGTCACAGACATCAAAAGCCAATGCCACAAGGGCACACAGCTCCCAGGCTCCCATCTCTGAGTCTGACAGGACTTGGACTGTTCAAAGGGCACCTGGGGAAGAACCTGATCCTCACTGTGAGCAGTGAGAGGGAATGCTGGAGGACACCAGCTGGGGATCCTCAGCCAAGGGAGAGCCTCTTCAAGACCCTGGGACACCTCAGGGTTTCCAGAATGAGAACTTGCCTCATATACCTGAAGCTGAGCGAGGGGGCCTGAAGTGGAGCAGTTCCACCCAGACCAGTCCCTCCCAGACTCTCCCCACCCTCTTGCCTGGGAAATGCTCCTTCCCCACTGCCATCCCATTTTTGTGGGTCTTGGTCTTAGGGTTTCAATCAGCTTAATTGACTTAACTCAGCCCGAATCCCACCCCTTTCACCGTTGAAGAAGGAGCCGGGCTGAGGCCTGTGGGCAGCAGCCCTGCCCTGGCTGATGGGGTCACTCCCTGCTTGGAGGCAGGAAGGAGGGCCTGGCAGCCATGGTTCTAGCCTGGAGGCCACATTCACTGGAATAGTCTGGGACCCAGGTTAGCACCTTTCCTCAGAGGCTGGGGCCTTCAGTAGGGGTTGACAGGCAGGTTTGGGAGGGGAGAAGCTGGAGGCGGGGGGAGGGCAGGTGCAGCAGGATGGGATGAGATCTACAAGTGGGAAGCCCAAGAGTCCATTCATCGCTTTGTGGTCTCAGAGGGCCTATGAGGGCTTTAGAAAGCCACATCGCCCTGCTGGATTTCCATCCCCTTCCAAAAAGAATTTGAGCAGCTGATAGTCCAGGACAAATGATCAGGAGGAGGGGTAAGCAGACTCGCTCCTCTGAGGGCAGAGTCCTTTCTATACTAAGCCTCCTAGAGCCCTGAGCTTCCTGGTGGCTCAGTCAAAAAGGGAAAGTGCCCATCCCACTTGAGGCTGGGTATGCATGTGTGTGACTGGTATGAGTGTGTGTATGTCAGTGTGAACATGAGTGTTGTGTTAATGTGTGTCTGTGTGGGGGTGGTTTCTGGGATGTGTGAATGTATGTGAGTGGTTTGTGTCTGTGATTGTGTGTGAGTCTTTGTGTGTCAGCTCTGCATAGTGTGAGGAGGTAGGGGCAACTGAAGACCTCATCTCCCCTCCCCCCATGTGGCCCCAGCCAAGTGACAGCAACGAATCTAGAGAATGAAGGCCACTCTAGGATGTGGCAGCTAAGGGGTGGGAGGATGAGGGCCTGTCCTGGGGACCAGATTGCACCACATTAGGGTGTGAGGAGACCCGTGGGACAGGAAGGTCAAGTCATGCTGGTAGCTCTTCGCTCCTTCACCAGCCCAGATGCCTGCAGATCCTGCAGAACTAGAAAGTTTAGGGTGTGGGGGTGAGGGGACTTCTCTTCTTAGGTCTCTTCCAACCCCCCACCCTGGAGAGGGCAGGAGAAGCTAGGCCTGCTGGGGCCATCCTGAGGCTGATCCTTCCCAGCCCTGGGCAGAGCAAACATTGATTCACAGCACATTGGCTAAGGGTGGAGGGCGAAGTACAGTCCTTGTCCCTTATATAAATGGGTGTGGTGGGTGCCAGATCTGGTCCTTGGAACCTGGTTTGGTCTGAGAGTGTCAGGTGCACACGGGGTTGCCCCAGGTGGACCTCTGTGAGCTTCCACGCAGCACATCAGAGGAGCCCGGCAGGCAGTGAGGCAACCATGGGGCTACTGATTGGGGAAGGCCTGGTGCTTCTGGCAGTGGCCGTGGCCGCCTTCCTGCTCATGGTGGACTTGATGCACCGGCGTGCACGCTGGGCTGCAAACTACCCTCCAGGCCCTATGCCAATGCCTGGGCTGGGCAACCTGCTGCAGCTGGACTTCGAGGACATGCCATACAGCTTAGGCCAGGTGAGGCAGGTGGGGTAGGGTACTAGAAGTCCTGGACACCCTCTGAGCACAGGAGAGTGGGAGGTGGGTGAAGCCACAGGCTGGACAAGGAGCTGGCCCAGAAGACAAGGCAGGTTAGGGAGGCTTCCTGGGGGAGGGGGCTAGTGCAGGCCAGAAGGACTGTTTGGATTTTTGAAGTACAAAAATCTGGAGGGGTGGAGAGGACTGAAGGTCAGGAGGTGGGGTGGGACTCGGCAGCAGGTTTGCAATCCAGTGGACGACACGGAAATTAGGCAAGACCCAAGTCTCCTGATGACCTCAGGGAAAAGGCCTTGTGAATGGGGGTGGGGACTGAGCAGTGAGCACCATTGCAATCAGGGTCTGGAGGGGAAAGGGGTGCAGTGACTCCCATCAAATCTTTTCCAGGGACTTGGGTCTCACGGATCACCTCTCTGAGCCTTGGTTTCTTCGCTCGTAAAATGACATGCTACCTAGGGCTTAGGGACCACTTGGGTGGCTTGCAAAATCATAGCTGGGCGGTGGGACCCAGTTGACGTTCTCGACCCAGAGGGGGTGTGACCCCCGAGGTCAGGAGGCCACATTTTGTTCTTGACCTGCTGCTAGTGGTCCAGGGGGTCCACCAAGGTTGCCTGTTGAGACTGGGTCCAGCAGCCGCGGAGTCCCGGCCTGACGGCCGCCCTGTCCCTCGACCTACAGCTGCGGCGCCGCTTTGGGGACGTGTTCAGCATCCAGCTGGCCTGGACACCCGTGGTTGTGCTCAACGGGCTGAAAGCCGTGCGTGAGGCCCTGGTGCTCCGCGGCGAGGACACGGCCGACCGCCCACCTGTACCCGTCTATGAGCACCTGGGCTTCGGGCCGCGGGCGCAAGGCAAGTGACCGCGGGGGCCCGGGACCGCGTCAGGGCGGGGTCTGGGCTGGGGGCGACCCGGAGATCCAGCTATTGGGACACAAGCAGCTGGCATGGCGCTGCTGGGCGCCGGGATAAAAGCCAGGCAGCCCCGGGAGGGGCGGCGGGTGGGCGGGGCGTGTCCCGGCAGGGGGTGGGGCGTGGGGCGGGGCCTTCCCGGCGGTGTGGGCGGGACCTGTGCTTGCCGGCCCCGCCCACGAGCCCGTGGCCCGCTCCCCCAGGCTTGATCCTGGCGCGCTATGGGCACGCGTGGCGCGAGCAGCGACGCTTCTCCTTGTCCACGCTGCGCAACTTCGGCCTGGGCAAGAAGTCGCTGGAGCAGTGGGTGACCGAGGAGGCCGCCTGCCTCTGCGCCGCCTTCGCTGCCCAGGCTGGTGAGAGCTGGGACTGAGGGGCACGGGGCAGGGACGGGGTCGAGAGGCGCCCTGTGACCCGCGCCCCCCGACCAGGACGCCCCTTCAGGCCCAACGCGCTGCTGAACAAAGCGGTGAGCAACGTGATCGCCTCCCTCGTCCATGGGCGCCGCTTCGACTATGACGACCCCACCTTGCTCAAACTCCTGGAGCTGGCGGACGCAGGACTGAAGGAGGATTCAACCTTCATGCGCGAGGTACGGTGCGGGGGCGAGGGGAGGACGGGCCGCTGGGGCCGGGGGGCGCAGGCAAGCCGAACTTCCTGGAGGAGGCCCCCTCGCTGAGCAACTGGACCTTCGCGGACGCACATTTGTATTAGGGGCTTTGGAGAAAGGGCATTCCAGGGATGGGGGGCTACAGAAAGAGCCAAGGTAGGCCCGGGGTCCCCCTGGAGGTGCCTGGGACGCACTGAGAACAGGAAAGACCTCGCGCCTTCTTGTGGCGGCACAGATGCTGAACGCGGTCCCGGTGCTCCTGAACGTCCCGGGGCTGGCCAGCAAGGTCTTCTCGGCACAGAAGGCCTTCGTGGTCCTAATGGATAAACTGGTCGGCGAGCACCGGGAGACGCGGGACCCGGCCCAGCCGCCCCGCGACCTGACCGATGCCTTCCTGGATGAGGTGGAGAAGGTGAGAGGCGGCTTTCCTGACCGGCGTGGGTATGTAAACTGAGGCTCCATTCTGGCAGGGACAGGTGGGGACTGGGACCACCCTGTGACCGGGCAGGACTGAAAAGTACAGGACGGGGGCCAGCTGGGGCTTCCCCCTGCCCCCTGGCCTGACCCTCTCTGCTTGGCCCAGGCCAAGGAGAAACCGGAGAGCAGCTTCACTAATGAGAACCTGCGCTTGGTGTTGGCCGACCTGTTCAACGCTGGGATGGTGACCACCTCGACCACACTGGACTGGGCACTTCTGCTTATGCTCCTGCACCCGGACGTGCAGCGTGAGGAGCCTGGGCTGGTGGCCCAGGGGGAAACGGACAGCTCCCCCCAACCCTGAGCTTCACTGGAACACCAGGGTCCCCAAGCAGAAGCTCGGCCCTGGCAGCTGTCACAGTGGCTTCCTCCACGTGGGCAGAGTCCCTACAGCGGGATTTCTCCTTAGGGGCAGAGGAAGGGTGTTTTCCGGGCCCTTGGGTTCTGGCTTAGTGGGGGGACTCTTGTCTGTCCAGGCCGTGTCCAGCAGGAGATCGACGAGGTGATAGGGCAGGTTCGGCAACCTCAGATGGAGGACCAGGCCCGCATGCCCTTCACCACAGCAGTGGTCCATGAGGTGCAACGCTTTGGGGACATAGTGCCACTGGGTGTGCCTCACATGACGTCCCGTGACACTGAAGTGCAGGGATTCCTCATCCCCAAGGTAGGGCTGCAGCCACCCTCATGCCAGCTCAGTGCCACCTACCAGCTTGTAACCTGGTATGGCCTCTGCCAGGTGGAGCCTAGACAGGTGCCAGGCTGTTCATCCATCCATCCCCAGGGACCCAGCCCATCAGTGTGCCCAGCCTGGTGGGTGTAGGGCGTACAGCAGAGGCAGGGCCGGGCGAACTGAACATGCCACAGAGTGCTGGCAGAGTCAGGAGCATCAGGGACAGGTGGCAGTGATGGCGCCCATGGGAGACACATCACCTGGCCGTGCCTTGGGGACAGGGAGGGTCCCAAGTAACTTCTTGGGCTGAGTGTTCCTTGAATGGGTCCAGCATGTGCCAGGCAGATGCCAGGCATCCCCTGGCCAGACCCCGACCCACATTGGGCATCTCCTGGGCAGGGCACGACGCTCATCTGCAACCTGTCATCGGTGCTGAAGGATGAGGCTGTCTGGGAGCAGCCATTCCGTTTTCACCCCGAGCACTTCCTGGATGCCCAGGGCCGCTTCGTGAAGCAGGAGGCTTTCATGCCTTTCTCAGCAGGTGTCTGTGGGGTGCCCAGCCGCCTGCCCTTTCCTGGGGGTGTCTCGAATGGGGAACCCCAGCCCCCCAGGTTTGCTGAGTCCCCATGCCCACCCACAGGCCGTCGCTTATGCCTTGGGGAGCCCCTGGCACGCATGGAACTCTTTCTCTTCTTCACCTGCCTCCTGCAGCGCTTCAGCTTCTTGGTGCCTGCCGGACAGCCCCGGCCCAGTGACCATGGTGTCTATGCCTTCCTGTTCACCCCATTCCCCTACCAGCTCTGTGCTGTGCCCCGCTAAAGGCACCAAGCCCCAACCAGCTCCCTAGCTTCACCTTGACCAACAATAAACGTCTGGGGGCTCCCACCTTGTGTCTGGGTCCCTCCCGTGCCCCGACCAGCCCCGGAATATGATGAGCCTTCAGCGGCCTGCAGGGGCCGGTGCCTGTCCCCTGCCCTGGCCAATCTTCCAGACCATTTGAGAGATGGCATACTGAGGCTCAGAAGGCAGCAGCCTGCCAGCCCTACCCTTCTGTCCATTCAGCACCCAAAACTGTCTTCTTGAGTTGGTGACAAAGTCAGTGCAGAGGCCCTGGCTCTGGGCTGTCAGGTGGGGTGAGGGGTAACAGGGGGTGCTCAGAGGAGTTAGCCCAGGCCCAGGTGGGAATGGAGAGGGGCTCACTCAGCCTAGATGCCCACAGATCAGGCCCGACTCCACCCAGCCTACACCAGGGACTGACGGCTCAGCTAGAACCATCGTGCCTCCTACCTCACTTCAGTGTTACCCCAAACGGTGGGGAAAACGGAGGGCCAGGCAGTGGGCTGCCAGGGTTAGGAGCCATGAATGGGTCATGGGGTGCCATTGCTCTCTGGGGAAGGCCTGATGGCAGCTCAGGAGTGAGCCACCTCCCTGAGCCTGTCAGCCTCCCCAAGGTTGGATGGGCCCCACCCAGCCCTACAACGGCGCTCACATACAGGCCCTGCCTGTTAGCGGAGCTGGGCTGGAGCTGGAGGAGGATGCTCAGCTAGGCTCCAAGCCCAGGGCGCCACCCTCTGAGTGGCCGGCTCAGACAGGCCCCACAGGAGACAGGGCCACAGCAGGACCAGTGCCCCTGCAATGAGGGCCCGCGTGGACCCAGGGGACACAGGGTGAGGCAGGGGAGAATGGTAGGGTGGGCAGCAGATGGGAAGAGAGGCTGGCTCTAGTCCTGCCACTGGCCCTACACAGTGTGGCCCTGCCAGTCCCTCCCTGCCCTGGGCTTCTCCTTCCCCTTCTGCCAATGAGAGGGCTACGCCGATGGCCACTGAGTCCAGTCTCCTGCTCTGACATTTGCTGGCCTGTAGCCCCCGTCATGGGCTGCTGCCCTCCCACCTGTCCCATCCCCACAAGTGGCTGGCTCAGAACGGGCCCCCAGGCAGCACCCAAGCGTTTATAATGACTGTTGTTACCTGAGTCTTGGGCAAACCCTCTGGCGCATTAGGATAACGGCCTGGGTCAGAAACCACAGACATTCAGGGCTGGAAGCCACTGTAGAGACTCCTCGTGCTACAGTCCCCTTCTGTACCCCTGAGGGGTTCTCCCCAGCATCTTAAACACTCCATGACAGGGAGCTTCCCCCTCTCAGCACCCCAGGGAAGTAGGTCTGTCCGTGGGCACTGAGTCAGAAGTCCAGCCAAGGCCCCCTGGACCCCTGCGGAGTAAGTAACCCTCTGTCCTGTTGGGGAGTGGTGGCGGGAGGCAGTGGTGCTCCTGCAGCCTGTGGCAGTGTGGATGCGGGAGACTGTCTTTGTCTGAGAGAAGACGTGGGCCCTGACAGGAGACACCAGGCCTGCAGAAACAGCAGCTTGGGGGTTTATTGGACACTGTGTCACTTGTGATTGTAAGTCTTGGAGGCTGGGAACCAGCCCAGCCAGAGCTTCCTTAGGAGCTGGGGACCCAGCCCCTGGACCTTTCCACCTTGCCCTCCAGCTCAGGCTTCTAAAAAGCACAAAGGGTGCCCTGTGGGTCCCTCGCCATGAGGAACATTTCCTAGGGCCTGGAAACCCCACCCATGTCCAGGTCAACACTGATAAAAGGTATTCAGCCAGCCTCAGAGGAGTGGCCCTGGGGGCCTCCCAACCCAGGGAGGAAGCAGGAGGGCAGGGTTGGAAGGGCCAGCATCTGTCACCTGGCTTCTTCCCCACGCCCCTCCCCTGGGGCAGGAAGGTACCAGAGGGGCTGGGCCCTGTGACCCCAGCAGGGCCACAGTTTAGGGAGGAAGGCAGGGTGGGGTCGGCAATCTTACCAGAAGGGTCTACAGCAGCCTCCTTTTGGACCTTTTTCATTTCCTGGGGAGCAAGATGGGGCACAGCAGTGGACTGAAGCCATGCTTGCTGCCTCTCACCTCCACATACAGCCGCTTGCTCTCAGGGACAGCAGCCTGGCTCCCTCCCTGCCCCATGGCCACCGGCCAGCGGTGACCTAGGGCTTCTCAGTAGGACCTGTGGTGGGCTGTCCTCACCTCCCAGCTGGGGGTCTCTGCCACCTCCTCCTCCTCCTCTTTCACCTCCGTCTTAGCAAGAACAACGGGGCTGGCCGCTCCCTCCCCTGGGGACCTCACCTCCCCTTCTTCCTGAGTCCAGGGTTCACCCTCTTGCTTGTGGGCAGCATGATTCAGGCCTCCTTGTGCCCTGGGGGTCATGGTCTGGTGGGGAGGGGACAAGAAAACAGAGTGACAGCAGAAAGGCCCTCAAAGTCTCATCCTTTCCCCTGTTCTTCACACTTGTTTCCAGGGGAAGTCCTTCCCTTCTCCATCCCAGCTGGGCCAGGGTGGGGAGTTTCCTGGAGAGGGCTGTGAGCTGGGGAGTCCCTGGGTCCGGAGGAGCTCTGGGTGAGACAATCCGAGGCCCTTCCTGGGCAAGAGTCACTTACCTCTGAGACCTCTTTCTTCCCACTCTTGGCTGTGTGTCTCTACAGAGAGAAACAGGACATGTGACACCCAGCTATGGGTGACCTGGGGTCCTTCCCTGACTGGCCCGTCCTCTCCAGGTGCAGTCCCCCCTCACAGGACAGCCACCCCACAATGGGGAAGTGAAGTCCCCAGCCCTCACCCACCTGAGTGGTCACAGGATAGCACTTATCCATCAGCCCCCACACTGGCCTTATTGTCTCCTGTATGAGCTGCACGACAAAGAGAGAGGGGAGGCTGAGGTGAGATCTCCCTGCCCAGTCAACTGTCAGTACCTGCATAAAGACTACTGGATATTTAAGGAAAACCTCTAAAGGAAGCTCCAGAAAAACTATATTTGATATCTTTAGAAAGATAAAACTTTGCATTTAGGAAACAAGAGATCTCTAAAAAAGAAATATTCAAACAATAAGCCACAAACTCTTGATAAGTAAAAACATGATAGAAATGAAAAAGCAAAGTTTAGACGTTGAAAAAAATTTTTCCCAGAAAGTAGAACAGAGAGAGAGAAGAGTTCAGGAACCCAAAAAACTAAATAATAGAAGTTTCAGAAAGTGGGAACAGACAACAAGCTAGGGTGGTAGGAGAGATATCAAATAAATAAATTCCTTTTTGGGTCAATAAAATTTCTCAGAACTGAAGGACATGAATTTCCAGAAGAGAAGGACTCACCAAGTGTCCAGGACAATGTATGAAGGGAGATGCACATCAGATTTTGTCATCATTAAATTTCGGAACATTAAAGACAAAGAGAAGAACCTAAAAACTTGCAGAGATACAAAGAAAAAAGAAGTCTCAAATTTAGAAATTCAGTTTGTCTCAGATTTCTCAACACCAACCTCCAAAGCTAGAAGACAATAAGAAATATCTTCAAAATTCTGTGGGAAAATTATTTCCAACCTAGAAATAGCCAGACTCTTGGTCAAGTATGAATAAAAACCTTTCAGACATGTAAGGCCTCAAGAGTACCCCTCAAAGAAGTAACATAGAGAGAGGATAACATGAGATCCAACACAGGAAGGAATTGGAGTGCTCCCCAGGAGGTTGGAGAAGGGAAACTCTAGGAAGACAGCTGAGCAGCAGGCCTCAAGTAAAACCCACCCAGATGGAAGCAGGAGGATGGGGGGCTCCATGAGTTATGTCTCCATGAAGAAGATCCTATCGGGAAATTACCTGAAGTGTCTAAATGCATTGAAAGTAGATTTATATTTTTGGCAGACAGTTTGGATGAATTAATGTAGATACAGAGAAAACTAAAGGAAAAGAAAAGAAAAAAAAAACAACCCCAACACACCAAACTTATACACAAGGAAGCGTAATCACAGTACACTACATGACTCAGTTGGGAATACTGTTTAGCCTTCATGATGTAAACCTTGAATATTTACTCATAAAGGATATGATATACACCTATTAGAATGGCTTAAAAAACCAAAAGCAAGACTGACAAAACCAAGTGCTGAAGAGAATGTGGAATGACTGGAACCTCTCATTCATCCTTGGTGGAATGCAAAATGGTACAGCCACTTGGGGAAACAGTTTGATAGTTTCTTACAAACCTAAACGTATACTTAGCATATGACCCCAGTCCCACTCCTGAGTATTTACCCCAAGTGAATGAAAAACCTGTGTTCACACAAAAACTTGTACATGAATATGTATAGTAGTTTTATTTGTAATCAACAAAAACTATAAGCGACCAAACGGCCCTTAACTGATAAAGGGATAAACTGCTCCATCCATTCAATGGAATACTACTCAGCAATAAAAAGGAACAAGTGACCGATACGACATGGATAAGTCTCAAATACATTGTGCTCAATGAAAAGAAACCAGACTCAAAAGGCTACACACTGTATATTTTTCCATTTCTATGACATTCTTGCAAAGGCCAAACTACGTGAGCAGAAAGCTGTTCACTGGTTGCCAGGCTGTGGGGAGAACTTCAAGGGAGTATGGGGAACTTTTTGGAGCGATGGAACTGTCTTGTATCTTGGTTGTGGTGGCAGTTATGCAACTGTACATATCTTTGTCAAAATTCACAGAAGTGCACATGAAAAAGGATTTTACTTTATATAAATTATACCAATTTTTAAAATGAATAAAAAGAGCCTACAGAGGGGAAAAGTACTTTAAAAGCCAAAATGATATTTAAAAAAAAAGCCACAAAAAAGTAAAAGTGATATTTAGGAATCTTTAACAACTGAAGATATCATTACTCAGATTTAAAATTTTACATTGCCACAAACTATTTCAAACGATAGTGGAAGGATAAAGAGAGCTGAATGTGTGCTGGAGGTGGCAATAAGAGTACGCTTGGTGTAAGACCTAAATCCTCATCTTCCACTGTAGAAATTCATCAGATAATCTTTAAATCTGAAAAATCAGGAAAAAGCAAGATAAGCTTTCTCTTTAGAAATAAAAAAAAAATAGGGAGGCAAAAAGCAAAGGCTGCCGCTAGGAAGGCTGGAAGCTGGACGTGTTCCCACCCTGAGGCTGAGAAGGGGTGAGGCAAAAGGCAGCTGTTTTAAGTCTTCTAAAACTTTCACTCTTCAAACTATGTACCAGCACATCTTTGACAGCACTAAAACACTTAAAAATGGAAATTCATTAATTTAAAAAGAGAAAAAAGGCAGCAAAGGCTGGACTCAATGATCTCCAAGGCACCTGCCAATGTGGACATCCTTTGGGGTCTCCCCGCCCTGAGTCACTCTCAGAACATCTGGCTCACAGCTCCTCAGTGTTGCTGGGTCACAAATAGCCTTGCCCCATGGAACCCCCTTTCTCAATAGCACTGGATGGGGATTAGGAGGCCTTCAGAGACAAGAGGTATAGTTCTGTTTGGCTCATTTTGGGTGGCCTGAGTCTAGTCAGTGCCCCTCTCAGAGGCGAAGTTTCCTCATCTCTGAAATGGGAGCTTTTGGGAGTGTAAATAAGTAACAGATGGGCTGCCTGCAGCGGGCACCCAACCTCCCTTTGTGCTCTTCCAGCCCAGAGCTGGGAGTAGGAGCTTCTGCCATGGGTTCTGGAACCTGGGACATCAAGGGGATGTGCAAACCCAGGAGGGTGTCTGGCTCACACCACCCCATTCAAAGATGAGTGCGAACCACACTCCAGGGTTACTTTCCAAGACCTGAGGTGACATGGAGCCAGCCCATGGGGAGTGGGGCCTCTGTTTTGACACTTTGCCAGAGACACAGGGGATTTCTCTGCAGCCTTCACATTCACATACATCCAGATATACACAGGTGGTTGACCGTTTGGGGTTATGGAGTATGACCCCTATTCAGGCTACAGGGGGACCCTCCCAGCCTCCAACAGATGGAAGTCTCTACCTGCGATGGCTCCCCAGCAAGCTCATGGTCAGGGTCTGTTTTCCCCACAGATTCCAGGAAATAATAGTACATTGCTCCTGCAGGCCGGTGGCGAAAGACTGGTTAATATATTTAGAAGAGAGATGTAATTACTTTAAAATGTCAATATTTACAATATACCAGAAATCCTATCACTTTGAACTATTTAAACTTGTGATGAAAAATATTAGATACTCACTTAAAATGTGTGAGGGTGTACCCAGTTTTTAAAAAGGTGTGCAAACAAAGATGTGAAGACGAGTGTCGTAGGCTGCTATTAGGTTGTGCGGGGTTTGTTGTTGTTTTAAAGCATGGGTTTTAGAATTAGACAAGAGTTCAGATTCTAGCTTCACTATGAGGATGCAGAAGGAAGATGGACAAAGAAGGGCAGCCCTGCTCTGAGCAGCGTGGCCGCCCTGGGCAGCCAGGGACATGCAGCCTCAGGAGGGAGCCCTGGTGGGCAGCAGAGACTGGGATGACCCTGGGGTAGGAGCCAGTCTCCCCGGGCCTTACCTGCAAGAAGGAAGATCTGTACTACGTACAGGGACTTGCACAGCCTAGAAGAAAGGAGAGCTGAGTAGCGTGAGGCTGGGGTCTCTCCTGCCCTCCCCGGTGGGTACTGGCACCCCTCCCCCAAATCCAGGCCCGAAAACCTACTCAACCACAGGGTGTCCACACCTGTGGATGAATAAACCCTTCAGCTGCAACAGCTCAGCCCAGGCTGTACAGGCTGGTAGACACGACCCCATGCCTCTGCCTACTCCTCCAACAGCCAGACTTGGAGCCTGGAGCACACAAGGAACCCCTGGTTCCTACCCTCCTTCTTGCCTTCCTTATTTGTGGACACGGGTCCATCTGGCCTCTCCAGCCAGAAGGCAGGACCAGACCTCAGACCGGACTGGGCTGGCCATTTATAGTTGCGCATTTAATGCTGGATTTGATTTCTTGACTGCTGCTTCCATGGGTGTTGATTGTGGATCCAAGTAAAACAAAATCCTTGACAACTTCAATCTTTTTTCTGTTTATCATGATGTTGCTTATTGGTACAGTTGTGAGGATTTTTGTTTTCTTTATGTTGAGGTGCTCTTTGATCTTCATCCGTAAATGCTTCCTCTTCACTTTCAGCAAGCATAACGCAGGTTGTTAATGAGTCTTCCCCCAATCCTGATGCCCCGTTCTTCTTCATATAGTCCAGCTTCTCGGATTATTTGCTCAGTATACAGATTGAGTAGGTATGATGAAAGGATACAACCCTGACGCACATCTTTTCTGGCTTTAAACCGTGCAGTAACCACTTGTTCTGTTCGACCAACTGTCTCTTGATCTATGTACAGGTGCTAGAATTCCCATTCTTTGCAGTGTTATCCATAGTTTGTTATGATCCACACAGTTGAATGGCCTTTGCATAGTCAATAAAACACAGGTAAACATCCTTCTGGTGTTCTCTGCTTTCAGCCAGGATCCATCTGACATCAGCAATGATATCCCTGGTTCCACGTCCTCTTCTGGATCCAGCTTGAATTTCTGGCAGTTCCCTGCTGATATACACTGCAGCTGCTTTTGAATGATCGTCAGCAAAATTTTACTTACATGTCATATTAATGATATTGTTTGATAATTTCCACATTCGGTTGAATCACCTTTCTTGGGGAAGGCATGAATATTGATGTCTTCCAGTTGGTTGGCCAGGTAGTTGTCTTCCAAATTTCTTGGCATAGATGAGTGAGCACTTCCAGCGCTGCATCCATTTGTTGAAACATCTCAATTGGTAGTCCATCAGTTCCCGGAGCCTTGCTTTTTGCCAGTGTCTTCAGTGCAGTTTGGACTTCTTCCTTCGGTACCTTCTGAAATGGTTGAACGTCAACCAGTTCTTTTGCGTACAGTGACTGTGTATTCCTTCCATCTTCTTTTGATGCTTCCTGTGTCATTTAATATATTCCCCGTAGAATCCTTTAATATTGCCCCTCGAGGCTTGAATTTTTTCTTCAGTTCTTTCAGCTTAAGAAATGTGGAGCGTGTTCTTCCCTTTTGGTTTTCTATCTCCAGGTCTTTGCACCTGTCATTATAATACTTTACTGTGTCTTCTCGAGCTTCCCTTTGAAATCTTCTGTTCAGTTCTTTTACTTCATCATTTCTTCCTTTTACTTTAGCTACTTGATGTTCAAGAGCAAGTTTCAGAGTCTCTTCTGACATCCGTCTTGGTCTTTTCTTTCTTTCCTGTCTTTTAAATGACCTCTTGCTTTCTTTACATATGACTCCTTGATGTCATTCCACAACTTGTCTGGTCTTCAGTCCTTAGTGTTCAGCATGTCAAATCCATTCTTGAGATGGTCTCTAAATTCAGGTGGGATATGCTCAAGGTCATACTTTGGCTGTCATAGTTGCTCATTTAATGCTGGTTTAGCTCTTCTCGCTGCATCCCTCCAAAGCCCTCCTTACTCTGGACTGACAGATCCCACAACCCAGATTGGAAAGACCATGCAATGATCCATCCTCTCTCTCTGGGACCCCTCGGGGCAAGTGGAGTGTGTTGGCACTGCCAGGGTGGTAGCACACACACTCCCATGCATGCACACACACTCTCTCACTCATGCATGCACCCACCCACCTTCCAGGACCCGGCCTCCACCCTGAGCTCTTACTCCTCCAGCACTTGCTCTTTCCCCCCACCTTGAGCCCCAGAAGTACCACAACAGTCAGGGGAAGAGGGCAGAGAACCCCACTTTCCCTTCTGCTCAGGCTTAAGTGATACCCTGTCCTCAGTCACTGGGCCTGGTAGCAGGGCCCACATGAACTTTACCTCTCTCTCTGGCAGCGTGGACCAAACAGCATTTTCAGGCTAGGGAGAAAAGATGGGGCCACCGCCGTAGCATCACACAGGCCCAGGTTCCCGTGTTTGCTTCATCTGTGGCACATAGGGATGGAAATGGATCAGGGGCAGGTGGGGGGATGTTCAGGGCACAGCTGCCTGGGCACAGCTGGATGCAAACAGCATGGAGTGAACTGGCACTAGGAGTTTGGAAAACCCTGAGGAATTTCTCCCAAGACCTCAGAAGAACAAAAGAAAGCTAGTTTCAATGGCCTCAGAGCAGAAGGGGAAGGGGGCAGGGGATCTGGATGGGAAAGACAGGCTGGGATAGGATTAAGAAGAAAGGGAAAAAGGGCTGCTGTACTGAATGTGTGGTGTCAATTGTCCCCAGATGTGGGTGGCTAACTATGACAGTAATAATAATGATTAAAGAAAAGACTACTAACACTTTTATTTGCTGGTTTATGCACCGTTTTGGAGTATTCTTGGATTCTTGGGAGCATTGGGGAAGGCTCCCCAGGCTCCTCAAAATACCCTCTTGGTCTGAAATCCCAGCACCACGTCACAATTCCACACAGACTGGTGCCGTGGGAAAGTCGAGGTCTCCAGTGTGGCCTGGCAAGCCCCCACTGGCGTTCTCCACACAGACGATTTCAGGCTCTCTTTAAACCTCCACCTGTCTCACTTTCAGCAGAGAACACAGACCCCATGCAAAGGGTGCTCCCTGGAGTTTCTACCACTGAACCCACCATTTGTCTGCCTCTCGCGGGCCATTGCCTCTTCCAGGGAGAAGGCTGTCCCTCGCAGGCCAGCCCTCCTGTGCGCACAGCCTGGGCGTCTGGGCTCCTCTCACTTGTGTACTCAGCCTTCCATCCCTTCTGGCTCCCCCGCCCCGCCCCATCAGCGTTTAGACACACCATGGTCTCTTCCATTTAAAAAAAAAAAAAGCCTTCTCTCTACAACCACACTTCTTCCCCTAATTCTCCCACCTTCACTCCGCTCCTTGACAGCAGCCCACAGTTGGGGTCAGCCCCTCCTTTCCCCATCTCCCTCGCTCCTCAGCGCACTGCAATTGGTTTGCCCTTAAACCTCTGACTCCTCTCCCAACGGTCACCAGTGGCCTCCTGGTCACAGACGCCATCAGCCTTCTCAGGTTCAGCTTCCTGCAGGCCTCCTCCTGGGATCTCCCCTCCAGGCTGCTTGACCGCTCACACTCTGCTTTTCCTCCTCTCTCCCACAGCCCTTCTCTGCCTGAACCTAGATGTCAGTGCTGCTCAAAGTCCCGCCTAGGCGCTCCTCTCTTCTGGTGTACAGCCTCTCTGGAAACCTTATCCATGTCAGCGGCCTCATACGCTGATGACAACAAAGACTCGACTGTCACCTTGGGCACGCTCACTTCTGGGCTTTGCACAGGCTCTTCTCTGCCTAGAACACACTTCTCCACTGCCCTCAGGTGGGGCGGCCCTCCTCGGTGCTCCGAGGGTGGCTATACTGTCCCTGACTGGAGTGCTGGCTCTCGAGGGACCATGTGAAACCACCCCATTGTTATAACCCAGTGCCTGGCCACATGCCTGGGTCACAACAGGGGCTCAACGACCACACGGATCAACGATTACATTGAATTCCTGATCAGGGTTGAAAAACAAATCTGCTACCAGCTTTCTGTGAATCCTGCTAACCGTGCAAAATGGCAAGCTTTGTTGGTCATTTATAAGTCAGGGTGAATGACGTTAGCAGGCTGTGTCTGAGAGGAGGTTTGGAGGAGGAAAGGAGGAGAGGGAATGAGTCCAAGAGAGAGGAGAAGAGGGGAGAAGAGTGTCCGAGTAGGAGAGGAGGCAGGAAAGGTAGGCCAGGGGCAGTAAAGACAATTTGCCCTGCTCCAGGGGCTTACTGAGGCAGCCTGCAAGCCTGCTTACCAAACTCGCCAACCTTGATGAAGTCAGCGTTCTGTAGAGTATCCAGTGTCCAGGCAGCCCGCCTACCTCCTCTCAGGCTCCACGACCCAGCCTGAAAGCCTGGGAGCCAACTAAGTCTGGGAGCCCAGGGCGCAAGCCTCTTTCTCAGGGAGAGTGGGGTCTGTGTGTGACATCATACCTTGGGGGCTTTATGACAGGACAGCCTCTCCAACCTTGGCCAGAGCAGCTTGTCAGTTGCCCTAGGTGGCTCTAAGCCTCCACCAGGCAGAGGCAGCACCTTTGCAGGTGTCTCTTCCATTCAGTTCAGTGCCATCGACACCAACTGAGCACCGACAATGTGTCAAGCACTGTGCGAGGCCCTGTAGGTACCCAAAGGCACAAAGGTGTCTAAGACTCGGTCCTGTCACACAATAAGCATATTTTCTGAACCAAAAACAAGGACATGGCCTGACAGTTTCTAAGTGTCATGCGTTCATGAATTTATCCATTCGTGAGCCCGTGTCTGCTGAGCTTCCCCTGGGAGTCAGGGATTATGCCAGGTGACAGTACACGGAGCCTCTCCTTGAGGAGCTCAAAGGCAGCTAAATAGGAAACTCTGGATCCAGGGCAATCACTTCTCCCTTCCCCAAATCACTACTAAAGTAAAAAAAATAATAATTACATATCTGTGGATGACTATAACTGAGGGGTGCCTTAGTTTCACATCCTGCAAGCTTAAAGGAATGTGTAGGTATGAGTAGATGGAAGAAAGGGCAAACCAGCCTGTGGACCACTATAAGAAGAAAAATCAAATTTAGGGAATAAATGAAAGGGACCCCTTCCCACTACTGCCCTCCATTAGGGGTGTCGGGCTGAAGGAACAGGTATGATATGGGGTAGGGAGCTATTGTTGTTGTTAGGTGCCATCGAGTCACTTTCAACACGTAGCAACCCTATGTACAACACAACTGGGAGAGAATATTTGCAAATCATACCTGGTAAGGGACTTGTATCTAGAATATATAACTCTTACCAAAAAACCAAACCGAACCCAGTGCCGTCGAGTCAATTCCGACTCATAGCGACCCTATAGGACAGAGTAGAACTGCCCCATAGAGTTTCCAAGGAGCCCCTGGCGGATTTGAACTGCTGACCCTTTGGTTAGCAGCCGTAGCACTTAACCACTACGCCACCAGGGTTTCCATATAACTCTTACAGCTCAATAATAAAAAGACGTATAGCCTAACTGAAAAGTGAGTGAGGGATTCGAGTGAACATTTCTTCAAAGAAGATAAACAAATGGTCAGTAAATACATGGAAAGATGCTCAACATCGTTAGTCATTGTTGTTGTTTAGGTGCCGCCAAGTCAGTTCCGAATCAGCTACCCTAGGAAATACAGCCCGGTCCTGCCCCATCTTCATAATCGTTGTTATCCTTGAGCCCATTGTTGCAGCCACTGTGTCAATCCACCTCATTAAGGGTCTTCCTCTTCTCCACTGACCCTCTACTTTACCAAGCATGATGTCCTTCTCCAGGGACTGATCCCTCCTGACAATATGTCCAAAGTATGTGAGACGTAATCTTGCCATCCTTGCTTCTCAGGAGCATTCTGGTTGTACTTCTTCCAAGACAGATTTGTTCATTCTTTTGGCAGTCCGTGGTATATTCAATATTATTTGCCAGCACCACAATTCAAAGGCATCGATTCTTCTTTGATCTTCCAGCTTTCCTATGCATATGAAGCGACTGAAAACACCATGGCTTGGGTCAGGCACACCTTAGTCTTCAAGATGACATCTTTGCTTTCCAACACTTTAGAGAGGTCTTTTGCAGCAGATTTGCCCAATGCAATGCATCTTTTGATTACCTGACTGCTGCTTCCATGGGTGTTGATTGTGAATCCAAGCAAAATGAAGTTCTGACCACATCAAACTTTGGTCTAGTTGTAGAGATTTTTGTTTTCTTTATGTTGAGGTGTAATCCATACTGAAAGCTCTTGTCTTTGATCTTCATCAGTAAGTGCTTCAAGTTCTCTTCACTTTCAGCAAGCAAGGTTGTGTCATCTGCATATTGCAAGTTGTTAATGAGTCTTCCACCAATCCCCCTTCATGTAGGCAGCTTCTTGGGTTATTTGCTCAGCATACAGATTGAATAAGTACAGTGAAAGGATACAACCCTGACACACACCTGTCTTGATTTTCAACCATGCAGTATTCCCTCGTTCTGTTCAAGCGGCTGCCCCTTGGTCTATGTACGGTTCCTCATGAGCACAATTGAGTTTTTATAATAGTGGTCTCATACAATATTTTTCCTTTTGCAACTGACTAATTTTACACAACATAATGCCTTCAAGATTCATCCATGCCGTGAAATGTTTCGCGGATTCCTCATTGTTCTTCAGTGTTGCATAGTATTCCATTGTTTGCATATACCACAATATGTTTGTCCATTCTTCTGTTGATGGACACCTAGGTTGTTTCCATCTTTTTGCTATCGTGAACAGTGCTGCAATGAACATGGGTGTGCGTATGTCTATTCGTGTGACAGCTCTTGTTTCTCTAGGTTATATTCCAAGGAGTGGGATTGCGGGATCATATTTCCAGCTTTTTAAGGAAGTGCTGAATTGATTTCCAAAGTGGTTGTACCATTTGACATTCCCACCAGCAGTTTATAAGTGTTCCAGTCTCCCCACAACCTCCCCAACATTTATTTTGTTTTTTTGATTAATGCTGGCCTTGTTGAGGTGAGATGGTATGTCATTGTAGTTTTCATTTGCATTTCTCTAATGGCTAATGATCATGAGCATTTCCTCATGCATGTTAGCCACCTGAATGTTTTCTTTGGTGAAGTGCCATTCATATCTTTGCCCATTTTTTAATTGGGTTGTCTTTTTGTTGTTAAGGTTTTGCAGTATCTTGTAGATTTTAGAGATTAGACCTTGATCAGATATGTCGTAGCCAAATTTTTTTTCCCAGTCTGTAGATTGTCTTTTTACTCTTTTTGTGAAGTCTTTCAATGAGCATAAGTGTTTCATTCTTAGGAGCTCCCAGTTATCTAGTTTCTCTTCTGGCATTTGAGCATTGTTAATTATGTTTTGTATTCTGTTTATGCCATGCATTAGGGCTCCTAGGATTGTCTCTATTTTTTTCTTCTATGATCTTTATCGTTTTAGATTTTATATTTAGTCTTTGATCCATTTTGAGTTAGTTTTTGTACATGGTGTGAGGTATAGGTCTTGTTTCATTTTTTCGGAGATGGATATCCGGCTATGCCAGCACCATTTGTTAAAGAGACTGTCTTTTCCCCATTTAATGGACTTTGGGCCTTTGTCAAATATCAGCTGCTCGTAGGTGGATGAATTTATGTCTGGATTCTCAATTCTGTTTCACTGGTCTATGTATCTGTTGTTGTACCAGTACTAGGCTGTTATGACTACCGTAGCAGTATAATAGGTTCTAAGATCAGGTAGTGGGAGGTCTCTCGCTTTGTTCTTCTTCAGTAATGCTTTACTTGTCTGGGCCCTCTTTCCCTTCCACATGAAGTTGGTGATTTATTTCTCCATTGGATTCAAAAATGTCGTTGGAATTTGGAACAGGATTGCATTGTATCTGTAGATCACTTTGGGTAGAATTTTCACAATGATGAGTCCTCCCATCCACGAGCTATGTGTGTTTTTCCACTTATGCAGATCTCCTTTGGTTTCTTGCAGTAGCATCTTATAGTTTTCTTTGTGTAGGTCACGTCTCTGGTTAGATTTATTCCTAAGTATTTTACCTTCTTGGGGCTATTGTAAATAGTGTTGATTTGGTGATTTTCTCTTCAAAGTTCTCTATGTTGATGTGGAGGAGTCCAAGTAACTTTTGTATTTTTATCTTGTATCCTGATAGTCTGCTGAAATGTATTAGTTCCAGTAGTTTTCTTGCAGATTCTTTGGGGTTTTCTGAGTATAACATCATATCATCTGCAAGTAGGGATACTTTTACTTCTTCCTTATCAATTTGGGTGCCCTTTATTTCTTTATCTAGCCTAATTGCCCTGGCTAGGACCTCCAGCACTTTGTTGAATAGGAGTGATGATAAAGGACATCCTCGTCTGGTTCCCATTCTCAAGGGGAATGCTTTCAGACTATCTCCATTTAAGATGATGTTGGCTGTCGGCTTTGTATAAATGCCCTTTCTTATGTTGAGGAATTTCCCTTCTATCCCTATTTTGCTGAGAGTTTTTATCATGAATGGGTGTTGGGCTTTGTCAAATGTCTTTTTTGCATCTATCAAGATCTCGTGGTCCTTTTATTTATGTGATGGATTCCACTGATTGTTTTCCTAATGTTGAACCATCCCTGCATTAAAAAAAAAAAAAAGCATACCTGGTATGAATTCCACTTGGTCATGGTGAATTATTTTTTTGATACGTTGTTGAATTCTGTTGGCTAGGATTTTGTTGAGGATTTTTGCATCTATGTGGTGTCTTTACCTTGTTTTGGTATCAGGGTTATGCTGGCTTCATAGAATGAGTTTGGGAGTATTCCATCCTTTTCTATGCTCTGAAATACCTTCAGTAGTACTGATAATAACTCTTCTCCGAAAGTTAGGTAGAGCTCTCCAGTGAAGCCGTCAGAGCCAGGGTTTTTTGTTGCCATTGTTGGGAGTTTTTAAATTACCTCTTCAATCTCTTCATTTGTTATGGGATTATTTAATTGTTCTGCCTTTGTTTGTGTTAGTTTAGGTAGTGTGTTTCTAGAAATTTGTCCATTTCCTCTAGGTTTTCAAATTTGTTGGAGTACAATTTTCCATACTATTCTGTTATTATTCTTTTAATTTCAGTCAGATATGTTGAAACATTGTCAATCTCATTTCTTATTTGGGTTATTTGCTTCCTCTCCTGTTTTTCGTTTGTCAGTTTGGCCAATGGCTTATCGATTTTGTTGATCTTTTCAAACAACCAATTTTTGGTCTTGTTAACTCTTTCAGTTGTTTTCCTGTTCATTTAATTCTGCTCTAATTTTTATTATTCCTTTCTTCTGGTGTTCACGGGCTTCTTTTGCTGCTCTCTTTCTATTTGTTCAAGTTGTAGGGTTAATGATTTGATTCTGACTTTTTCTTCTTTTTGGATGTGTGGATTTATTGCCATAAATTGATCTCTGAGCACTGCTTTTGCTGTGTCCCAAAAGTTCTGGTAGGATGTGTTCTCATTCTCATTTGATTCTGTGAATTTCTTTATTCTGTCATTGATTTTTTTCTATAACCCAGTAGTTGTTGAGCAAGGTGTTGTTCAGTGTGCATGTGTTTGATTTTTTCCCCCTTTTTCTGTTATTGATTTCTACCTTTACGGCTTTATGGTCAGAAAAGATGTTTTGTCATATTTTGATGTTTTGGATTCTGTTAAGACTTGCTTTGTGGCCTAATATGTGGTCTATTCTGGAGAATGGCCATGCACTTTGGAAAAGAAAGTACACTTCGCTGCTGTTCGGTGGAGTGTTGTGTATATGTCTATGAGGTCAAGTTGGTTGATTGTGTCATTTAGATCTTCCGTGTTTTTTATTGAGCTTCTTTCTGATGTTCTGTCCTTCACCGAAAGTGGTGTGTTGAAGTCTCCTACTACTATTGTGGAGCTGTCTATTTCTCTTTTCAATGCTGTTAGAGTTCTTTTTATGTATTCTGGAGCCCTATCATTAGGTGCGTAAATATTTGTTATGGTTATGTCCTCCTGGTGTATTTACCCTTTAGTCATTATATAACATCCTTTCTTATCCTTTGTGGTGGATTTTGCTTTAAAGTCTATTTTGCCAGACATTAATATTGGCACGCCTGCTCTTTTTTGATTTTTGTTTGCTTGACATATTTTTTTACATCCTTTGAGTTTTAGTTTGTGTCTTTGAGTCTAAGGAGTGTCTCTGGTAGGCAACATATAGACGGATTGTGGTTTTTTAAATCCATTCTGCCATTCTCTGTCTCTTTATTGGTGCATTTAGTCCATTTACATTCAGCATAATTATTGATAGGTATGAGTTTAGTGCTGTCATTTTGATGTATTTGTGTGTATGTGTGTTGTTGACAGTTTCTTTGTTCCACTTAATATTCTGTGATGAGTCATTTTTCTTTATGTATTTTCTTTTTTACTGTTGTTGATTTTGTATTTGCTGAGTCTTTATGTTTTTCTTGTTTTTTATTTTGATGTGTAGGATTGTTAGTTTCCTTTGTGGTTACCTTAATATTTACCCGTATTTTTCTAAGTTTAAGCCAATCTTTTATTTCTTGATATTGCCCTGACTTCCTCTCCATATGAAAGTTCTGTGACTACCTTATTTAGTCCCTCTTTTTTGTTTTAATGTTATCATCTTTTACATATTGACATCTCCGTTTCCCTATTTTCAGTATTTTAGCTTTGATTTATTTATTTTTTTTGACTTCCTTATCTGGGTTGATATCTGGTTGTTCTGTCCTGTGTTCTAGTCTTGGGTTGTTACCTGATGTTGTTGATTTTCTAACCAGAGAGCTCCCTTTAGTATTTCTTATAATTTTGGTTTGGTTTTTACAAATTCCTTTAGCTTCTGTTTATCTGGAAATGCCCTAATTTTACCATAATATTTGAGAGACAGTTTTGCTGGATATAAAATTCTTGGCTGGCAGTTTTTTTCCTTCAAGGCTTTATGTATGTCATCCCATTGCCTTCTGCCTGCATGGTTTCTGCTGAGTAGTCCGAGCTTAGTCTTATTGACTTTGTTTTGTGGATGACTTTTCATTTATCCCTGGCAGCTCTTAAAATTCTTCCTTTATCTTAGTTTTCCAAGTTCGATTATGTCTTGTTGACTTTCTTTTGTGATATACCCCTCAGGAATTTGATGAGCTTTTTGGATAGATATCTTCTCGTCTTTCACAATATCAGGTAAGTTTCTGCCAACAAATCTTCAACAATTCTCTCTGTATTTTCTGATATCCCCTCCCCCCCCCCCATTCTGGTACTCCTGTCACTCACAGGTTATTCCTCTTGATAGAGTCCTGAATAATTCCTAGGGTTTCTTCATTTTTTTTTTAATTCTTTTATCAGATTTTTCCTCAAATAAATTGGTATCAAGTGCTTTATCTTCAGTCTCACTAATTCTGACTTTCATTGTCTGAATTCTGCTCCTATGGGTTTCTATTGAGTTGTCTAATTTTAAAATTTTATTGTTAATCTTCTGGATTTCTGTTTGCTGTCTCTCTATGGATTCTTGCAGCCTGTTAAATTTGTCATTATGCTCTTGTATAACCTTCTTAAGTTCCTTTGTTTACGTGTTCTTTGGCTTGGCCTGCATTTTGCCTGATCTCCTTCCTGATCTCTTGAAGAACTCTGTATATGAATCTTTTGAATTCTGCCTCCAGTAATTCCAATTTCATCTCTTCCTCTGGGAGGTTTCCTGGTTGTTTTGGTCACTTGCTGAAGCCATCATGATCTGCCTCTTTCTGTGATTTGATATTGACTCTTGTCTCCAAGCCATCAATAAGTTGTTATATTTATTTTATGTTTGCTTAGTATGTTCTAGCTTCTTGTTTTGTTTTGTTTTGTTTTGATATGCCCCAATAGACTGGCCTTGTGAGCTACTTTGATTATTGGCATCTTTAAAGGTCTCGCATCCTGTTGCCAGGTGGTTAGAGCTGTTACTAGGTATGTGAGCCCAGGAGTCCATTTACTGTTCTTACATGGAGTCAGCTCAGGTGTCCAGGTCATTGATAACCAAGTGTGTGGTATAGGCTCTCACCTACAGTCCTAGATGGGCAGGGATATGTAGGGGGTGATTGGAGTAGGCACAGCTGTCTGGTTGCAGTAGGGGGTTATGTGCTGAGCAAGCTAGGGGGCTGATGGCTGCCCCTGAGTTGCCTGGGTGGAAGACATATTCCTGTTCCCTAGAGCATGTAGGTGGGTAGGTTTTGCAGCCAGACTTTGGGCTCCTTACAGACTTTGACTGTAAGGTCTGGGAGGCACCACTTATTCTCGAACCCTTGTCAGAGGTGACTAGGTGGAGTGGGTGAAGCCAGCAGTCCTCAGACCCCTGATATGGGTAGGTGAGGACCCTGTTTAATGAGCAGGGTGGTGTCAAATTTCATGAATCTGCCACTCCCCCTTAGCTGTTGCAGTTGAAAATAGGCTTCACATATATACCCTGTTAAACCAACTCATAGCGACCCTATAGGACAATATATAGGACCCTATACCCTGTCGGACTGTGCTAATGACAGTCTATGCTGCTGAAATGGGCCCACACAGGTCTAGGCAGGAGTGAAGGGCATTCAAAGTCCATGGAGCACTTATGCCTGTGCCTAGGCAAAGGGCTGTGCCTGCCCTGAGTTCCTGGCTTAGGGGAGCTGGCAGATTATTTTTTCCTGTTTTTTAATTTGTTCCCTCTCCAAAGCCAGGAGAATGACTCCAGCATGCAAGGGGTTCCACTTTGGACCGAGTTGGGGGGGGGGCGGCCCTGGCAATCTGAAGCAGGACCAGGGTGGAGCAGAGAGGGGAGGGAGCGGGTAAATGGGAGAGAGACGTACTTCCCAGAGGGGGAAGGGATTTTTGATCCTGAGCGGTAGGTTACATGCTTGCACTTAACTTTCACGGATCCAGTGCTGCTTTCCCCTGGTTCAGCAGATTTGTGTAGACTCTCCACCTCTTGGTTTCTCCTGGTGTGGAAAATGCATCCTGAGTACTACTATTCCCTTCAGCCCACACAGGGTAGCTGATACAGCCTGCAGGGTGCGGGCCAGGTCAGGTCTGGCAAATTCTTGCTGCCTCTGAACTGTCTCTCCCTCCCCCTGCTGCTCAGTCAACTCTTCAACTTTGTCTTTGATGTTCAGGACTCCTAGATTGTCATATATAATCAATTCACTTGTTTTTTTGAGTTTTTATTGTAAGAAGGACCACAGGAAGCATCTGACTACCCTTCCATCTTGACCTTTCCTCCTCCTGTCTTTTTTTTTTATATAACTTTTATTAAGCTTCAAGTGAACGTTTACAAATCCAATCAGTCTGTCACATTTAAGTTTACATACATCTCACTCCCTACTCCCACTTGCTCTCCCCCTCTTGAGTCAGCCCTTTCAGTCTCTCCTTTCTTGACAATTTTGCCAGCTTCCCTCTCTCTCTATCCTCCCATCCCCCCTCCAGACAAGAGTTGCCAACACAATCTCAAGTGTCCACCTGATATAATTAGCTCACTCTTCATCAGCGTCTCTTTCCCTCCCGCTGACCAGTCCCTTTCATGTCTGATGAGTTGTCTTCGGGGATGGTTCCTGTCCTGTGCCAACAGAAGGTCTGGGGAGCATGGCCGCCAGGATTCCTCTAGTCTCAGTCAGACCATTAAGTTTGGTCTTTTCATGAGAATTTGGGGTCTGTATCCCACTGATCTCCTGCTCCCTCAGGGGTCCTCTCTTGTGCTCCCTGTCAGGGCAGTCATCGATTGTGGCCCCTCCTCCTGTCTTTAATGACCAAAAATTTTCCTTTCTTCATGTGTGATGTCCTTGATGTCTTCCCACAACTTGTTTGGTCTTCGGTCATTAGTGTTCAAAGCGTCAAATCTATTCTTGAGATGGTCTCCAAATTCAGGTGGGATATACTCAAGGTCATATATTGCTTCTCATGGACTTGCTTTAATTTTCTTCATTTTCAACTTGAGCTTGCATATGAGCAATTGGTGGTCTGTTTCACAGTTGGCCCATGGCCTTGTTCTGACTGATATATTGAGCTTTTCCACCATCTCCTTCCACAGACATAGTCAATTTGATTCCTGTGTTTTCCAATGGTGAGGTCCACATGTATAGTCAGCATTTAAAGATGTTGAAAAAAGATATATTTTTAATAATTTTTATTGTGCTTTAAGTGAAAGTTACAACTCAAGTCAGTCTCTCACACAAAAACCCATATACACCTTGCTACACACTCCCAATTACTCTCCCCCTAATGAGACAGCCTGCTCTCTCCCTCCACTCTCTCTTTTCATGTCCATTTCACCACCCTCTCATCTCCCCTCCAGGCAGGATGTGCCAACATAGTCTCAAGTGTCCACCTGATCCAAGAAGCTCATTCCTCACCAGCATCCCTCTCCAACCCATTGTCCAGTCCAATCCATGTCTGAAGAGTTGGCTTCTGGAATGGTTCCTGTCCTGGGGCAACAGAAGGTCTGGGGGCCGTGACCACCAGGGTCCTTCTAGTCTCACTCAGATCATTAAGTCTGGTCTTATGAGAATTTGGGGTCTGCATCCCACTGCTCTCCTGCTCCCTCAGGGGTTCTCTGTTGTGTTCCCTGTCAGGGCAGTCATCGGTTGTAGCCAGGCACCATCTAGTTCTTCTGGTCTCAGGGTGATGTAGTCTCTGGTTCATGTGGCCCTTTCTGTCTCTTGGGCTCATAATTACCTTGTGTCCTTGGTGTTCATTCTCCTTTGATCCAGGTGGGTTGAGACCAATTGATGGATCTTAGATGGCTGCTTGCTAGCATTTAAGACCCCAGATGCCACTCTTCAAAGTGGGATGCAGAATGTTCTCTTAATAGATTTTATTATGCCAACTGACTTAGATGTCCCCTGAAACCATGGTCCCCAGACCCCTGCCCCTGCTATGCTGGCCTTTGAAGCATTCAGTTTATTCAGGAAACTTCTTTGCTTCTGGTTTTGTCCAGCTGTGCTGACCTCGCCTGTGTTGTGTGCTGTCTTCCCCGGTAGTTCTTATCTACTATCTAATTACTGAATGCCCCTCTCCCACCTTCCCTCCCTCCCCCCTCTCGTAACCACGAAAGAATGTTTTCTTCTCAGTTTAAACTATTTCTCAAGTTCTTATAGTAGTAGTCTTATACAATATTTGTCCTTTTGCAACTGACTAATTTCACTCAGCATAATGCCTTCCAGGTTCCTCCATGTTATGAAATGTTTCACAGATTCCTCACTGTTCTTTATCAATGCGTAGTATTCCGTTGTGTGAATATACCATAACTTATTTATCCATTCATCCATTGTTGGGCATCTTGGTTGCTTCCATCTTTTTGCTAATGTAAACAGTGCTGCAATAAACATGGGTGTGCATATATCTGTTCGTGTAAAGGCTCTTATTTCTCTAGCATATATTCCAAGGAGTGGGATTTCTAGAGTGTATGGTGGTTCTATTTCTAGCTTTTTAAGGAAATGCCAAATCGATTTCCAAAGTGGTTGTACCATTTTACATTCCCACCAGCAGTGTATAAGTGTTCCAATCTCTCCACAGCCTCTCCAATGTTTATTATTTTGTGTTTTTTGGATTAATGCCAGCCTTGTTGGAGTGAGATGAAATCTCATTGTAGCTTCGATCTGCATTTCTCTAATGGCTAATGATAGTGAACATTTCCTCATATATCTGTTAGCTACCTGAATGTCTTCTTTAGTGAAGTGTCTATTCATATCTTTTGCACATTTTTTAATTGGGTTATAAAAAAAGATATTTTTAATGAACAAGTTGTAGGTCTTGCAAAATTCTATCACGTGATCTTCAGCATCGTTTCTGTCACCAGTGCCATGTTTTCCAGCTACAGGTCCTTTTTTGTTTCCAACTTTCACATTCCAATCACCAATTATTATCAATGCATCTTGATTGCATGTTTGATTGATTTCAGACTGCTGAAGTTGGTAAAAATCTTCAATTTCTCCATCTTTGGTGTTAGTGGTTGGCGCATAAATTTGAATAATACTCATATTAACTGTTCTTCCTTGTAGGCCTATGGATATTATGCTGTCACTGACAGTGTTGTACTTCAGAATAGATCTTGAAAAGTTCTTTTTGGTGATTAATGCAGCACCATTCCTCTTCAATTTGTCATTCCCGGCATGTTGTTGTTGTTGTTAGGTGCTGTTGAGTTGGTTCTGACTCATAGTGACCCTATGCACTACAGAATGAAACACTGCCTGGTCCTGCACCATCCCTACAATCGTTATGCTTGAGTCCATTGTTGCAGCCACTGTGTCAATGGATTGACATACCTGGCATAGCAGACCATATAATTGCCTGATTGAAAATGGACCATACCAGTCCATTTCAGCTCACTAATGCCTAGGACATCAATCATTATGTGTTCTATTTCATTTCTGACAACTTCCAATTTTCCTAAATTCATGTCCATGCATTCTATGTTCCAATTCTTAATGGATGTTTATAGCTGTTTCTTCTCATTTTGAGTCATGCCATATCAGCAAATGAAGGCCCTGAAAGCTTTACTCTATCCACATCATGAAGGTCAACTCTACTTTGAGGCAGCAGATCTTCCCTAGTTGTATTTTGAGTGCCTTCCGCCCTCAGGGGCTCATCTTTCAGCACTATATCAGACAATGTTCTGCTGCTATCCGTAAGGTTTTTCTGGCCAATTTTTTCAGAAGTAGACTGCCAGTTCTTTCTTCCCAGTCTGTCTTAGTCTGGAAGCTCCACTAAAACCCTGTCCACCATTGGTGACCCTGCTGGTATTTGAAATACCAGCGGCATAGCTTCCAGCATCACAGCAACATACAAGCCACCACGGCATTACAAACTGACAAATGTATGGTGGACTAAAAACAAAAAAAAACAGTGGTTGAAAACTTTCCAAATTTGGCAAAAGACATAAAACTACAGTAGATACCAGTAGACTGTGATAAGTTGTGTACATATAATACTTACAGTAACTACTATCATAACTGTACAGAGAGGTCCACTCAAAAATACTATTTATAAATAAAAATGGGATTCTAAAATATGGTCAGGTAACACACAGGAAGGTAGGGAAAAGAAAACAGAGAAATGAAAAACAAAGAGAACAAACAGAAAACAAAAATAAAATGGCAGACTTAAGTCCTAACATAGTAATAATTATATTAAATGTAAAAGGTACAAATATACCAATTAAAAGACACATATTGGAAGATTGGGTTAGAAAATATGACCCAGCCATGTGCTGTCTGAAGCCCTGATGGAGCAGTGGTTAAGAGCTACGGCTGCAAACCAAAGGGCTGGCAGTTAGAATTCGGCTGCTCCTTGGAAACCCTACGGGGCAGTTCTACTCTGTCCTGTAAGGTCACTATGAGTCAGAATGAATTTGATGGCAATGGGTTTGGATATTTTGGTATGTGCTGTTTACAAGAAACTGCAACTATAACATTATAGGTAGTCTGAAAGTTTAAGGATCAAAAAACATACCACGCAAACATGAATCAAAGGAAAACAAGAATGGTCCTATTAATATCAGATAAAGAGCAAAGAAAATTACCATAGTAGGGAGATGATATAATAATAAAAAGTCTCTCCACCAAGAGGCCCTGGTGAAGCAGTGGTTAAGTGCTTGTCTGCTAACGGAAGCGTTGGTAATTCAAACCCACTAGCCGCTTTGCGGGAGAAAGATGTAGCAGTGTTTCCGTAAAGATTTACAGCCTTGGAAACACTATGGGGGCAGTTCTACTCTGTCCTATAGGGTTGCTATGAGTCAGAATCGACTCAATGGCAATAGATTTGGTTTGGCCACCAAGAAGATATAACAATCCTAAATGTGTATGCAGCAAACAACAGAGATGCAAGATATAGATATGTAAAGCAAAAATAGAACTGAAAGGAGAAATAGAGAAATTCACAATTATTGCTCTCTATGGGGGCTTATGAGGGCAGTTTACTCTGCCCTATATGGTTGCTATGAGTTGGAATTGATTCAGTGGCAATGGGCTGAAGTTTTTTTTTTTTTTTTTTTTATAGACAAACCTACACACGTAAATTTGACAACTTAGGTGAAATAAATTAATTCTTCAAAAAGCACAAACTACTACAACTCACCCGATATGAAACAGATAATTTGAATAACTCTATAATTATTAAGAGCTGTAGCTCTTAACCACTATACCACCAGGGTTTCCCTATAATTATTAAGGAAATAGAATTTGTAATTTTAAAACTCCCCCCTAAAATCTTCAGGTTTCTCTAGAGAATTCTACCAAGGGCTTAAAGAAGAATTAACACCAATTCTGTGTAATTTCTTTCAGAAAACAGGAGAGAACACTTCCCAATCCGTTTTATGAAGCTAGTATTACCCTTATCCCCAAGCCAGACAACGACAGTACAAAACAAGAAAACTACAGACCAATATAGACCTAAAAATAATTAAAATATTAAGAAATAGAGTTCAGCAATATGTAAAAAGAATTATACACCACGACCAAGTGGATTTTACTGTTATCGTTAGGTACCATTGACTCAGTTCTGACTCATAATGACCCTACGTACAACAGAACGAAACACTGCCCGGTCCTGCAGCATCTCACAATTGCTGTTATGCTTGAGCCTTTTGCTGCAGCACTGTGTCGGTCCATCTTCTTGAGGGTCTTTCTCTTTTTCACTGATCCAAACATGATGTCCTTCTCCATGGACTGGTCCCTCCTGATAACATGTCCAAAGTAAGTAAGACAAAGTCTTGCCATCTTTGCTTCTAAGGAATATTCTGGTTGTGCTTCTTCCAAGACAGATTTGTTCAATGTAAAAAGAATTATACACCCTGAGCAAGTGCCTTTTATTACAGGGATGCAAAGATTTTTTTCAATATTAAAAAATCAATTAATATAATCCACCATATTAATAGGCTAAAGAAGAAAAATCACATGATCATATCAATCAATGCAGAAAAATAATTAAGCAAAATTCAACACATTCATTTTTTAAAAATATTTATTGTGATTTAAGTGAAAGTTTATAAATCAAGTCAGTCTGTCATACAAAAATTTATATATACCTTATTTTTCCTATATACTCCTAGTTGCTCTCCCCCTAATGAGACAGCACACTCCTCTCCACCCTCTATTTTTCTCTCCATTCAGCCAGCTTCTGTCCCCCTCTGCCTTCTCATCTCCCCTCCAGACAGGAACTGTCCACATAGTCTCATGTGTCTACTTGATCCAAGAAGCAACACACATACATGATTAAAAAAAAAACCTCTCAGAACAATAGGAATAAAGGGGGACTTTCTCAACTTGATAAAGAACACCTACAAAACCCCTGTAGCTGACATCATACTTACTGGTGAAAGAGTTGAATGCTTTCCTCCTGAGATCTGAAACAAGACAAGAGTGCCTGCTCTCACCACTGTCATTTAACATTTTGCTGGAAGTTCCAGTCAGCGCAATAATGTAAAATAAAGGAAATACAAGCATATGCACCAGCAAGGAAGAAATAAAACTGTCTTTATTCTCAGATGACATGATTGTTTACCTAGAAAAATCCCAAAGAGTCTACAAAAAAAAAAGAATCCTAGAACTAAGTGAGTTCAGCAAGATCACAAGATAAACATACAAGAATCCATTGTATGTCTATGAACACGCACCCCCTTGCCATCAAGTCGATTCCAACTATAGTGACCCTATAGGATAGAGTAGAACTGTCCCATAGGGTTTCCAAGAAGTGCCTCGTGGACTCAAACTGCTGACCTTTTGGTTAGCAGCCAAACTGTTAACCACTGGCCACCAGGGCTCCAATGAACAGGCAGACATTGAAATTTAAAATATAGTACCACTTATAATTATTGACAAATAAATGAAATACTTAGGTGTAAACCTAACAACATGTGCACAGGACTTGTATGCTGAAAACTGCAAAACGCTGATGAAAAGAATCAAAAACCTAAAAAGTGGGAGATATACTATGTCCATGGATTGAAGACTCAATGTAGTAAAGATGTCACCTGTTCCCAAATTGATACACAGGCTTAGTGCAATTCTTATCAAAGACCTGGCAAGGCAAAGGAACTAGAATAGCTAAAACAATTTTGAAGAATAATCAAGTGGGAGGAATATGTCTATCCAGTTTCAAGATTTATTACACAGCTACAGTAATCAAGAATGTGTGGTATTGGTGGAAGGATAGACATGTATATTAATGGAACAGCATAGAGAGCCCAGAAATAGACACACACACACACACACACGTGTCTTCGAATAAGTACAACCAGAATGCTCCTTAGAAACAAGGATAGCAAGACTACATCTCACACACTTTGGACATGTCATCAGGAGGGATCAGTCCCTAGAGAAGGACGTCATGCTTGGTAAAGAAGAGGGTCAGAGAAAAAGAGAAATACTCTCAACAAGATGGACTGACACAGTGGCTGCAACAGCGGGTCAAGCATAACGATTGTGAGGATGGTGCTGGACGGGGCAGTGTTTTGTTCTGTTGTACATATGGTTGCTATAGTTGGAGCTGACTTGAAGACACACAAAAACAACATGTACATCTCCAACTGATTTTTTACAAAGTTGCAAAAGCAATTCAATGGAGGAAAGACAGCCTTTTCAAACAATGGTGTGGCGTAATTAGGTACCATAGGCAAAAAAAATAACCTCTACCTAAGTCTCACACTTTATACCAAAATAAACACAATATGGATCACAAACTTAAACATAAGACTAAAATATTTAGGGGAAAATCATTAGGTTTAGGGTTAAGCAAAAAGTTAACGTGTGTGTGTGTGTGTGTGTGTGTATAGTACTTTTCAGAACCCAATAGTAAAAACAAATAAACAATAAAATTAGAAAATGGGCAAAAGACATGAAGAAACATTTCACAGAAGCAAATATTCAGATAGCAAACAAATATGTGAAAAAGCGTTCAACGTCACTAGCCGTTGTTGTTGTTGTGTGCCATCAAGTTGATTCTGACCGATAGTGACCCTATATGACAGAGTAGAATTGCCTCATAGTGTTTCCTAGAATATAATCTTTACAAGAGCAGACCGCCAGGCTGGTGGGTTCAAACTGCTGATCTTTTGGTTACCAGTGCTTAACCGTTTGGGCACTAGGGCTCCAACCATTAGGGAAGGCAAATTAAAACAATAACGAGATATCACTGCACGTCTATCAGAATGGCTAAAATTCATGTTACTGTACCAAATGCCCCTTACCCATCTGTCAGTTTGTCAATATGCAGATGACACAACCTTGCTTGCTAAAAGTGTAGAAGGCTTGAAGCACTTACTGATGAAGATCAAAGACAGCCTTCAGTGTGGATCACACCTCAACATAAAGAAAACAAAAATCCTCACAACTGGAGCAATAAGCAATATCACAATAAACAGAGAAGAGTGAAGTTGCCAAGGATTTCATTTTACTTGCATCCACAATCAACACCCATGGAAGCCGCAGTCAAGAAATAAAAAACAAACAAACATTGCGTTGGGCATATCTGCTGCAAAAGAGCTCTTTAAAGTGTTAAAAAGCGAAGATTTCATTTTAAGACTAAGGTGCACCTGACCCAAGTCAGGGTGTTTTCAGTCGCCTCATATGCATGGGAAAGCTGGGCAATGAATAAGGAAGACTGAAGAAGAATTGGTGCCTTTGAATTATGGCGTTGGTGAAGAACATTGAATATACCATGGACTGCCAAAAGAATGAACAAATTTGTCTTGTAAGAAGTACAACCAGAATGCTCCTTAGAAGAGAGGATGGTGAGACTTCATCTCACATATTTTGGGCATGTTATCAGAAGGGATCAGTCCCTGGAGAAGGACATTATGCTTGGTAAGGTAAAGAGTCATCGAAAACGGAAGACCTTCAACAAGGTGGATTCACACAGTGGCTGCAACACTGGGCTCAAGCATAACAATGATTGTGAGGATGAGGCAGGACTGGGCACTGTTTCGTTGTGTTGTACATAGAGTCGCTGTGAGTCAGAACAATAGGACCTAACAATAACAATATACCACATGCTGGAGACAATGTGGAGAAACTGGATCACTCACACATTGCTGATGGGAATGTAAAATGGGACAGTCATTCTGGAAGAGATTTTGGCAGTTTCTTAAACAGCTAAACATGTAACAACCATACGCCCCAGCAATTGCACTTCCGGGGTTTTATTCCAGAGAAATGAAGACTCACGTTCACATAAAAGCTGTACACAAATGTTTATAGCAGTGTTATTCCTAATAGCCCAAAACTGGAAACAACCCAGATGTCCTTCAACTGCTGAATGGTTAAACAAATTGTAGTGCATGTATACCATTAAATACTACCCAGCAATAAAAAGGAACAAATTAATGATACACGCAACAACCTGGATGAGCCTCAAGAGAATTATGCTGAGTGAAAAATCCTACCCCAAAAGGTTACATACTATATGACTGCATTTATATAATATTGTTGAAATGACAAAATTATAGAAATAGAGACTAGATTAGTGGTTGTCAGGGGCTAAGGAGGGGAGGGGCAGGAGGGACGTGGGTGTCACTCTAAAAGGGCAGCATGAGGGATGCCTGTGGTGATAAAAATGGTCTGTATCTTGATTGTATTAATTCAGTATCTTGGCTGGATACTGTACTACAGTTTTAGAAGATCTCACCACTGGGGGAAACTGGGTAAAGGATACACCTGACTTCTCTGTATTATTTCTTAAAACTGCATGTGAGTCTACAATTATCTTAAACAATCTATTTTCTGTCTCTATGGATTTGCCTACTCTGGACATTTCACATAAATGGAATTATATAATATCTGTTCTTTTGTCTGGCTTCTTTCACTGAATATAATGTTTTCAAGATTCATCCACGTTGTAGCATGTATCAGTACTTCATTCCTTTTTACTGCTGGGTAATATTCCATTTTATTTATCCACATTTTATTTATCCATTCATAAGTCGATGGCCACATTTTGGCTATCATGGATAATGCTGCTATGAACGTTTGTGTAGGAGTCTCTGTGTGGACAAAAGTTTTTATTTCCCCTGAGTAGATACCTAGCAGTGGCATTGCTGGCTTACATTGTAAGTCTATGTTTAACTTTGAAAGAAACTGCTGAACTGTTTTCCATAGTGACTGCACTGTTTTACATCCCCACCAGCAATGTCCGAGGTTTCCAATTTCTTCACATTCTCATCAACACTTACTATCATCCTTTTTACTATAGCCTTTCTAGTGGGTGACAAATGGTATCTCATTGTGGTTTTGCTTTGCATTCCCCTAATGACTAATGAGATGTTTCAACAAACAGATGCAGCTCTGAAAGTGCTCACTTGTCTATGCTAAGAAATTTGGAAGACAGCTACCTGGCCAACTGACTGGAAGAGATCCATATTTATGCCTATTCCAAAGAAAGGTAATCCGACCGAATGCAGACATTATCAAACAATATCACTAATATCACACGCAACTAAAACTTTGCTAAAGATCATTCAAAAGCAGCTACAGCAGCATACCAACAGGGAACTGCCAGAAATTCAAACTCGATTCAGAAGAGGACGTGGAACCAGAGGGATCCAGGCTGAAAACAGAGAATACCAAAAAGATGTTTAAAAAAAAAAAAAAAGATGTTTACCTGTGTTTTATTGATGCAAAAGCATTTGGCAGTGTGGATCTTTACAAATGAATAACATTGTGAAGCATGGGAATTCTGGAACACTTAATTGTGCTCATGAGGAACCTATACATAGATCAAGAGGCAACTGTTTGGACAGAACAAGAGGCTACCTTGTGGGTTAAAGTCAGGAAAGGTGTGCGTCAGGCTTGTATTCTTTCACCATACCTATCCAATCTGTATGTTGAGCAAATAATCCCAGAAGCTGGACTACATGAAGAAGAACGGGGCATCAGGATTGGAGGAAGACTCATTAACAGCCTGCGTTATGCAGATGACACAACCTTGCTTGCTGAAAGTGAAGAGGACTTGAAGCACTTACTGATGAGGATCAGAGACCACAGCCTTCAGTATGGATTACATCTCAACACAAAGAAAACAAAAATCCTCACAACTGGACCAGTAAGCAACAGCATGATAAATGGAGAAAAGATTGAAGTTGTCAAGGATTTCATTTTACTTGGATCCACAATCAACACACAAGGAAGCAGCAGTCAGGAAATCAAAAGACGCATTGCATTAGGCAAATCTGCTGCAAAAGACTTCTTTAAAGTAAATTGAAAAGCAAAAATATTACCTCGGGTGCGCCTGACCCAAGCCTTGGTGTTTTCAGTCATCTCATATGCATGTGAAAGCTGGACAATGAATAAGGAAGACTGAAGAAGAACCAGCACCTTTGAATTGTGATGTTGGCGAAGAATATTGAATATACCATGAACTGCCAAAAGAACAAACAAATCTGTCTTGGAAGAAGTACAGCCAGAATGCTCCTCAGAAGCGAGGAGTACATCTCACATGCTTTGGACATGTGATCAGGAGGGATAAGTCCCTGGAGAAGAAATCATGCTCGGTAAAGTAAAGGGCCCGCGAATAAGAGGAAGACCCTCAATGAGATGGATTGACACAGTGGCTGTAGCAATGGGCAAGTATAACAATGATTGTGAGGATGGTGTAGGACAGGACAGTGTTTCGTTCTGGTGTATATAGGGTCACTTTGAGCTGGAAGTGACTTGCCGGAAGTGACTTGACAGCACGTAACAACAACAACATGCCTGTGGTTATAATCCCATTTGGGAATGGATTTCTTTGTTACGTTAATGAGACAGTATTAGTGTAGGGTATGTCTTGAGTTATAAAATGAGGAGATTCAGCAGGGAAGCCCAGTTGGGGGAAGATAAGTGCAGCATGGAGATCTCCAAGGAACCAAGAAAAGAGAAGCTGAAGAGACAAGGACCTTCTCCCAGAGCCAGCAGATAGAGAAAGCCCTCCCCTAGAGCCCCCGCCCTGAATTCAGACTTCTAGCCTCCTAAACTGTGAGAAAATAAATTTCTCTTTGTTAAAGCCACCCATGTGTGGTATTTCTGTTACAGCAGCACTAGATAACTAAGATGCCCTTTAAAATATAAATATTTTTTTTAAAAATTTATTTTAATTGTTGAGAATATACGCAGCAAAACATGCACCGATTTATCAATTTCTACACGTACAGTTCAGTGACATTGATTACATTCTTCTTGTTGGGCAACCCTTCTCGACCTCCTTTGCTGAATTCTTCCCCCCCTCATTAACACAAACTCACCGCCCCTTAAGCTTCCTATCTAACCTTTCAAGTCGATGTTGTCACTTTGATCCCATGTAGTGTTCTTTAAGGAAACCCTAGTGGCATAGTGTTTAAGTGCTACGGCTGCTAACCAAAGGGTCGGCAGTTCGAATCTGCCAGGCGCTCCTTGGAAACTCTACGGGGCAGTTCTACTCTGTCCTACGGGGTCGCTATGAGTCAGAATTGACTCGAAGGCCCTGGGTTAGTGTTCTTTAAAAGAGCATAAGGCTCAAGACAGGCATTCTTTACTAATCAAGATAAAATACTACTATTTGGTTTTAAGAAGAATTCAGGGGCTATTTTTGGTTTACGGTTTAAAGATTATCTCAGGACAATAGTTTTGGAGGTTCATCCAGCCTCCGTGGCTCCAGAAAGTCTGGATTCCATGAGAATTGAAAATCCTGTTCCACAGAAAATGTAAAATCTTTTTAACGTGTGCCAAATTTTGCAGCACAAATGATCGAATTTAGGTCTTCAGTGAGGGATGGGAGCTTAAGAGCCACTGTTTTCTCTGCCATTATTGCTCCTTTCACACACGCCTCCTGAGCTTTTCTCTGTGTGCTTTCTGGTCTCCTTCCCTTTACTTTCATTTCTTCCCCAGGCTTTCTCCATCTTTTCTGACTCTCCTCAAATTGATCTGGTTTCCTTCTTCATCGAGAAGGACCACATAAGTTAAAGAGAGAACTGGGGTCTGGAGCCAGAGGATGCTTGGTAAGTCCCCCCATCTTCTGGATTCATGTCCTGTGCCCAGGAGAATGGGTCCAGTGTTCAGTGAACATGGAACAATTCCTTCTCAGTACTTGTGGGTAACAATTTTTTACTCACCTCATGGGTGTTTTCAGCATCAAATCAGATCACGGATGTAAACTATTAGATACTAGACAGATGGAAGTAAGATAACATATCTAGCAATGGATTTGATTCAAACTTTTATCTTAAAATAGATTTTATACATCTTCTCTCGTTTGATGTAAAAACTTTAACAAACTTTTTGATAACTTTGAGAGACCAGCATAATTCTAAGCTGAGTAAAATAGATGGATAACTCCAGCAGTGAAGACAATCTAAGAAACTATTTTTATACAACCTTCTTACTTTTTGTAAAGACTAATGAGAACGGGTTGAAAGGAAAGAGGCCCAACTAGGAGCTGAAGATGTCACCGACCCCATTGCAGCTTATACCGAATTTGTACATGTAAAAATGGATTGTGACATCAGACCTCGTCTAACTTCACAAGTGGGGAAGAAAGTCATCATCAGGCTGATTCCTATGAGGTCAGGCATGCCTCATCTCTCCAACTTTTTTACAAATTCTGACATCAGCCCTCCCTTCTACGGCACTCTGTCCTTGTCTGTTGGGTTCGATAAATCGTTGCAATGGCCGTGCAGAACTCACAGATCATACTAACAGTTATGGAGTTTATTAGGGAAGTTAACGGGTTAAAATTCAAGATCAGGACCAACTTGGAAGTTATAGGAACAGCTTAGGATAAAGTTCTTCAATCAGGACAGTTTCTTCTCTGCTGCTGGTAAGGGGCCCTGCCTTCTCGGCCTGGCCTCTGCCCTGCTCGGGCAAGCGTTACAAAGCTCTTTAGCTCCTCTGGTAAGTGCCTGGAGGCACCCCACTCCACCAGGAAGCCTCCTGCCTGAAGGTTCTCAGGTCTCTTGCTCTGTGGGTTGGCACATCAGCTGTAGCCGCCTTGCTCTGCGGGCCGGGAAGCCTACCACACCATCTTACCCTCGTCACCTGGTTTCTTGCCATCTTGCACTGTCTTCAGTGTTACAGCTCTCTCTGTCTCCTGGGTCTAGGAGGTTCTCAGCAGAGGGACCTCAGGTCAAAAGGACACACTCCACTCCCAGCTCTTCTTGATGGTTGTGACATCCCCTTCTTCACTGTGGGATTGGCTCTTTTTAAGGCTGGCAGGATGGCAAACTGACCAATTCCCTAAGTGAGCTCCACAAGCACCTTATTTGTATAGTCTCACCCCACAAGGCCCACGCGTGTCTGTCAATTTGTTGTACCGTGGGGGCTTGCATGTTGCTGTGATGCTGGAAGCTATGCCACCGGTATTCAGATACCAGCAGGGTCACCCATGGAGGACAGGTTTCAGCTGAGCTTCCACACTAAGACAGACTAAGAAGAAGGACCCAGCAGTCTACTTCCGAAAAGTATTAGCCAGTGAAAACCTTATGAACAACAGCAGAACTCTGTCTGATACAGTGCTGGAAGATGAGCCCCCCAGGTTGGAAGGCACTCAGAAGACTACTGGGGAAGAGCTGCCTCCTCAAAGTAGAGTCAACCTTAATGACGTGGATAGAGTCAAGCTTTCAGGACCTTCATTTGCAGATGTGGCACGACTCAAAATAAGAAGAAACACCTGCAAACATCCATTTATAATCAGAACATGGAATATATGAAGTATGAATCTAGGAAAATTGGAAATCGTGAAAAATGAAATGAAACACATAAACATTGATATCCTAGGCATTAGTGAGCTGAAATGGACTGGTATTGGCCATTTTGAATCGGACAATCATATGGTCTACTATGACAGGAATGACAACTTAAAGAGGAATGGCATTGCATTCATCGTGAGAAAGAACATTTCAAGATCTATCCTGAAGTACAACACTGTCAGTGATAGGATAATATCCGTACACCTACAAGGAAGACCAGTTAATATGACTGTTATTCAAATTTGTGCACCAACCACTAAGGCCAAAGATGAAGAAATTGAACACTTTTATCAGGTTTTGCAGTCTGAAATTGATCAAACATGCAATCAGGATGCATTGATAATTACTGGTGATTGGAATGGGAAAGTTGGAAACAAAGAAGAAGGGTTGGTAGATGGAAAATATGGCCTTGGTGATACAAATAATGTGAGAGATGGAATGATAGAATTTTGCAAGACCAACAACTTCTTCATTGCAAATATCTTTTTTCACCAATGTAAACGGTGACTATACACATGGACCTCACCAGATGGAATATGCAGGAATGAAATTGACTATATTTGTGGAAAGAGACAATGGAAAAGCTCAGTATCATCAGTCAGAACAAGGCCAGGGGCCAGCCGTGGAACAGACTATCAATTGCTCATATGCAAGTTCAAGCTGAAAGTGAAGAAAATTAGAACAAGTCCACCAGAGCCAAAGTACAACCTTGAGTATATCCCACCTGAATTTAGAGACCATCTCAAGAATAAATTTGATGCGTTGAACACTAATGTCCGAAGACCAGATGAGTTGTGGAATGACATCAAGGACATCATACGTGAAGAAAGCAAGAGGTCATTAAAAAGACAGGAAAGAAAGAAAAGACCAAGATGGATGTCAGAAGAGACTCTGAAACTTGCTCTTGATTGTTGAGCAGCTAAAGCAAAAGAAATGATGAAGTAAAAGAACTTAACAGAAGACTTCAAAGGGTGGTTCAAGAAGACAAAGTAAAGTATTATAATGTCATGTGCAAAGAGCTGGAGATAGAAAACCAAAAGGGAAGAACACAATCAGCGTTTCTCAAGCCGTAAGAAGTGAAGAAAAAATTCACGCCTCGAGTTGCAATAGTGAAGGAATCTATGGGAAAAATAGTAAACTATTCAGGAAGCATCAAAAGAAGATGGAAGGAATACACAGAGTCATTATACCAAAAAGAATTGGTTGATGTTCAACCATTTCAAGAGGTGGCATATGATCAGGTACCGATGGTACTGAAGGAAGAAGTCCAAGCTGCTCTGAAGGCATTGGCGAAAAACAAGGCTCTGGGAATTGATGGAATACCAATTGAGATGTTTCAACAAGTGAATGCAGACCTGGAAGTGCTTACACATCTATGTCAAGAAATTTGGAAGACAGCAACTGGCCAACTGACTGGAAGAGATCCATATTTATGCCTATTCCCAAGAAAGGTGATCCAACTGGATGTGGAAATTATTGAACAATATCATTAGTGTTACACACGAGTAAAATTTTGCTGAAGATCATTCAAAAGCAGCGGCAGCAGTATATTGACAGGGGTCTGCCAGAAATTCAAGCCGGATTCAGAAGAGGATGTGGAACCAGCGATACCATTGCTGCTGTCAGATGGATCCTGGCTGAAAGCAGAGAATACCAGACAGATGTTTACCTCTGTTTTATTGACTGTGCAAAGGCATTCGACTGTGTGCATCATAACAAATTATGGATAACATTGCAAAGAGTGGGAATTCCAGAACACTTAATTGTGCTCATAAGGAACCTGTACATAGATCAAGAGGCAGTTGTTCAGACAGAACAAGCGGATACTGCGTGGTTTCGTCAAGAAATGTGTGCATCAGGGTTGTATCTTTTCACCATTCCTATTCAATCTGTATGCTGAGCGAATAATTCAAGAAGCTGGACTATATGAGGAAGAACGGGGCATCAAGATTGGAGGAAGACTCATTAAAAACCCACGTTATGCAGATGACACAACCCTCCTTGCTGAAAGTGAAGAGGACTTGAAGCACTTACTGATGAAGATCAGAGACCACAGCCTTCATTATGGATTACACCTCAACATAAAGAAAACAAAAATCCTCTCAAGTGGACCAATGAGCAACATCATGATAAATGGAGAAAAGATTGAAGTTTTCAAGGATTTCATTTTACTTAGATCCACAATCAATACCTATAGAATCAGCAGTCAAGAAACCAAAAGACTCATTGCATTGGGCAAATCTGCTGCAAAGGACCTCTTTAAAGTGTTGAAAAGCAAAGATGTCACCTTGAAGACTAAGGTGCACCTGACCCAAGCCATGGTATTTGCAATTGCATCATATGCATGTGAAAGCTGGACAAGGAATAAGGAAGGCAGAAGAAGAATTGACACTTTTGAATTGTGATGTTGGCAAAGAATATTGAATATACCACGGACTGCCAAAAGAATGAACAAATCTGTCTTGGAAGAAGTAAACCAGAATGCTCCTTAGAAGCAAGGATGGTGAGACTCCATGTTACATACTTTGGACATGTTGTCAGGGGGGATCAGTCCCTGGAGAAGGACATCACGCTTGGTAAAGTAGAGGGTCAGTGGAAAAGAGCAAGACCGTCAATGAGATGGATTGACATAGTGGCCCATCGTGGCTGTAACAATGGGCTCAAGCATAACGATTGTGAGCATGGCACAGGACCGGGCAGCGTTTCCTTCTGTTGTACATAGGGTCACTATGAGTCGGAAATGACTTGACTGCACATAAGAACAACAGCAACACTCCACAAGGGTTCTAGCCACCTTATATGCATTCTTAGCAGGCTGTTCAATTTCCTTATTTGCACAGTCCCGTCAAGTCATTGTGTGGGAGCCATAAGACCATGGCTGGAAGGGCCATATGAAGTATTTCACTGCAGTGCAGTACGAGGCAACTTGTGATTTTCTTAAAGCCCTAATGAATATATTTATGACCTTCTCAGTCTTTGGGGAAATTAACATTTATGCACAAACCAGAAATAAATATTATGAGTTTTACCTTTTCTTGGTCAGCACTTTCTCATGGCCTTGAACATCATCTCTGCCTGGCAGCTCCCACATTTTTATCTCTAGCTGGAAACTCCCCGTAGAATCCTGTCCTTGTGTGTCTAGCTGCCTTCTCTACATCCTTGCTGGGACATCCATCCACGGGGGTGGCATGTCCCAACCCTCCCATCTCCTTTTGTCCACAGACCCCTTCATCTCCCAGTCTTCCCTTCTCAGTTGATGGCAACTTCATCCCCTGGTCACCAGGTCAAAACCCTTCGAATTGTTGAGTCATCCTTTCTTCCCTCTCCTCTTTCACCCACATCCAACCTGTCTCAAGATGCTATAGGCTCTGCGTTAAAATAAACGCAGAATTCATCCACTCCTCACCACCTGGAAGGCTACTGCTAATCGGTATGGTTGAGTCGGCTCTGACACATAGCGACCTTATGTATAACAGAATGAAACGTTGACCGGTCCTGCGCCAGCCTTACAGTAGTAGGCATATTTGAGCCCATTGCTGCAGCCACTGTGTCGATTCATCTCATGGAGGGTCTTCCTCTTTTTCACTGACCTTCTAAGGCTACTAGTAAGTTGAAGTCACCCTCATTCTTACAGCATTCTCAACCTGCCCCTGCTTCTCCTTTTGTCTGCTAAAGTCTATTCTCAACACAGCATCCTGTTCAAAACAAGGATGCCCTCTATTCACAACCCTACTTTCCCTTCATAATGTCAGTGCCCTTACACGATACCTCTCTGGCCTCATCTGCCCTGACTCTTGCTTGTTGTACTTCAGCCACGTTGGCCTCCTGGAATGGCCCGGCAGGTGCTGCTCAGGGCCCCTACACTGGCAGTGCCCTGGACTGGAAGCTCGTCCTTCCTCCTTATCCTCATGACCAGCTCCACCACTTCCTTCAAATCTTAACCTAAATGTCACCTTCTCAACCAGGCCTACCCTAAGGCCCCGACTGAAAATTGCAGTCCACCCTGATGTCCCAGGTCCCCCGAATCTCACTCTATCTTTCCTTTTGCCTTAACATGATTACCTTTTAACACTCTACATGTACAATTTAGGAGACCCTGGGTGATGTAAATTGCAGTTCGAACCCACCCAGAGACGTCTTGGAAAAAAGGCCTGGCAATCTGCTTCCAAAAGGTCACAGGCTTGAAAACCCTAGAGACCAGTTCTGCTCTGAACGTGTGGGGGTCACCGTGAGTCGGAATCGACGCCACAGCAGCTAACAGCATATGAAATTTAATTCTTTTTCACAGGTATTGTTTGTTCTATGTCTCCCTCTGCTGGACTGTATGCTCTACAAAGGCAGGATTTTTGTTTTCTTCTCTGTTGTACCCCAGCACCTGGCACCTGTTGTTGTGTGCCTTCGAGGTGGTTCTGATTCATAATGACCTTACACAACAGAACTGTCCCATAGGGTTTTCTAGGCTATAATCTTTGCAGGAATTCCAGAACACTTAATCGTGCTCATGAGGAACCTGTATATAGACCAAGAGGCAGTCCTTCAAACAGAACAAGGGGCTACTACATGGTTTAAAGTCAGGAAAGGTGTGTGTCAGGGTTGTGTCATTTCACCATACTTATTCAAGCTGTATGCTGAGCAAATAATCTAAGAAGCTGGACTGTATGAAGAACATGGGATCAGGACTGGAGGAAGACTTATTAACAACCTGCGTTAAGCAGATGACACAACCCTGCTCGCTGAAAGTGAAGAGGACTTGAAGCACTTACTGATGAAGATCAGAGACCACAGTCTTCAATATGGACTGCACCTCAACATAAAGAAAACAAAAATCCTCACAACTGGACCAATAAGCCACATCATGATAAATGGAGAAAAGATTGAAGTTGTCAAGGATTTCATTTTACCTGGATCCACAATCAACGCCCACAGAATCAGCAGTCAAGAAATCAAATGACATATTGTATTGGGTAAACCTTCTGCAAAAGACCTCTTTAAAGTGTTAAAAAGCAAAAATGTCACCGTGAGGACTAAGGTGCACCTGGCCCAAGTTATGAGATTTTCAATCGCCTCATATGCATGTGAAAGCTGGACAACAAATAAGGAAGACCGAAGAAGAATTGACGCCTTTGAATTATGGTGTTGGCAAAGAATGTTGAATATACCACGGACTGCCAAAAGAACGAACAAATCTGTCTTGGAAGAAGTACAGCCAGAATACTCCTTAGAAGCAAAGATGGTGAGACTTCATCTCACATACTTTGGACATGTTATCAGGAGGGACCAGTTCCTGGTGAAGGACATCTTGCTTGGTGAAGTAGAGGGTCAGCAAAAAAGAGGAAGACCTTGGATGAGATGGATTGATACAGTGGCTGTAACCATGGGCTCAAACATAGCAACAATTGTGAGGATGGCACAGGACTGGGCAGTGCTTCGTTCTGTTGTACACAGGGTCGCTGTGAATCAGACCCAACTTGATGGCACCTAACAACAACAACAACAATCTTTATGGGAGCAGATCACCAGCTCTTTCTCCTGAGAAGCCACTGGGTGGCTTTGAACCACTGACCTTTAGGCTAGCAGCCAAGAACTCAACTATTGCAACACCAAGTCTCCCTACCTGGCTCCTAGCAGGACCCTTATGCATCGAATGAGCAGAGGAGTCAATGCTCACAGCCCATCATCTCAGGGCTCTGCCCCCTGCTGATCAGTGCCAGGTTCTTTCTGGGCTCAAACCTCGGGTCTCTGACAGATTGATTGCCGGAATTTCAGCAGAGGCTTTGTGTTGGCAGGGAGGAGGTGGGGAGAGTGAAGAAACTCCCAACACACACACGCTGGGCTCTGCAGGCAATTCCCAACAGCGGAGCAGTGGCATCGCTAAATTCAGTGCATACCCTCCCAGAGGACGCACGCTTGGGCAGATGTCCACGTTAGCGTGGGTGGCTATAGCAACCCTTGCCTCTTAGTGAGGGCTTGTGATGTAGCTGTGGCTGGCAGGAGCCTGGAGGATATTCGGTGCCTCGTTACTGAGCAAGGTCTTGCCCCCTCCCCAGGTCAGAGATCCCCAAGGCTGGGTGCTGAAGGTGGCTTCTTCCTTGGACCCCCATGCCACAGGAGAGATGCTGAGAGGGAAGGCAGGTGGTATGTCCCATCCTGCACCTGGCTGCGTGCTCACCCAGGCTCAGCATCCTGTAGGCAGGGCTCTAGTGGGGCCTCTGTGGGTGGGTGAGGCCCACACTCGGCAGGAAGCAAGCCCGTAGGCACCTACTGTGCCCCAGTGCCAGCACAGCTGCCTGTGAGCTCAAGTGCGCTCTTTTCTCTTTACTGCTCTTTTGTGAGTGGTGGCTGTAGGCTGATCCTCCTCGTTCCCGACTGCCGTCCCCGCGGAGGGTTTGTGGCTCTGCTTTCGGTGTTGGTGACTTCCTTTTCTCATTTACAGCTTTTGAAAGGGCAAGATGGGGATTTTGTGGTTGCTAGTTTGTTCTTCTAAAGGAGCCCTGGTGGCCCAACGGTTAAGCACTCGACTGCTAACCCAAAGGTCGGTGGTTCAAACCCACCAGCCACTCCACAGGAGAAAAGACCTGGCAATCTGCTTCAGTAAAAACTACGGCCTAGGAAATCCTGTGGGGCAGCTCTCCTCTGTCCTACAGGGTCACTATGGGTCAGAGTTGACTGGACATCACACGGCAACAACAAGAGTACGTTCATTTATGGGGGCATTGGTGGTCCAGTGGTAGAACTCTCGATTTCTGTGCAAGAGACCCAGGTTAGACTCCTGGCCAAGGCACCCCATATGCAGCCACCGCCCTTCTGTCAGCGGAGGCTTGAGTGTTGCCATGATGCTGGACAGGTGTCAGTGGAGCTTCCAGACTAAGATGGACTAGGAAGAAAGGCCTGGCAATCTATTTTGGAAAATCAGCCAGTGAAAACGCTATGGATCACCACGGTCAGATGCCATTGTGCGTGGGGTCTCTGTGAGTCAGGGGCCAACTGAATGGCAACCAACAAGAAGAGTATGTTATTCTAACACCAAACCAAACAAAACCCATTGCCATCACGTTGATGCGACTCATAGTGACCCTGCACACACTTGCAAAATTAGGGGTGGAACAGAGACAGTGGGCGCTCAGCTTGGCAGGTCAGTAATTGGCATTCCTCATTTTCCTATTAAAGGCAGCTTCCTGCATGCCATTCTTAGAGAGCCGGAGCAAACGTGGAGTTTATGATTTTGCAGCAGCCGCGATGAGGCTCAGGGTGCCAGCTTCACAGTCACCCCCTGGTGTCAGTAGAAGCACACACATTACAGCTGTCCGGGCTTTTCGTGGACCGCTGTTCCTCTCGCCTCTGCTCCTGGGCTCTGCAGGTCAGGCCCAGACCAGGACAGTGGCTTATGAAATCTACTAATAGACAAAAGACAGGAACGGTGAGTGCTCTGAGTCTGGCAGATGTTCTCTTTAGTAACAGTACTTGATGTGCAGGTATTCGGTCCAGCACGCACGCTCCCTAGTGATACCAGCTGATCTCTGTAATCCCCATGCTGCAGGCAGGACAGGGTTCCCAACATCTACTGCCAGGTATGGAGTAAGTATCAGGCCACAGCTCAGGCAGCTGTCCTGTCACCGGGCTTGGATAAGTGTTCTGAGTTGCCATCGAGCGGAACCCAACTCCTGGTGACCGCATGTGTGTCAGAGTAGAACTGTGCTCCCGAAGGTTTTCAACAGCCGATTTTGCAGAAGTAGATTGCCAGGCCTTTCTTCGGAGGCACCTCTGGGTGAATTTGAACCTCCAACCTTTCACTTAGCAGCTAAGAGCATTAACCGTTTTCTGAGACACCACCATAGCGCCATATCAAAGTAATTTGTATGTGCTTTGTACACGCACAAATTGGTTCATTTAGCAAAAATCTGTTGAGTCCCAAATGGAGCAGACCTGGACCTATGGAGCTGGCCATCTCATGAAGTGGACACTAAACAGAAAGGGAAAGTAATTTACGGGGCTTTCTTCAAGTGAAGGAGTCTTGGTGGCACCTTGGTTAAGTGATCAGCTGGTAACCTAAAGGCCAGTGACTCGAACCCCCCAGTCACTCCGAGGGAGAAAGACGTGGCAGTCTACTTCTATAAAGATTTCACCCTTGGTGTCTGGGGTCTTGAAAGCTAGCAAGCGGCCATCTAAGATGCATCAATTGGTCTCAACCCACCTGGAGCAAAGGAGAATGAAGAACACCAAAGACACAAGGAAAATATGAGCCCAAGAAACAGAAAGGGCCACATAAACCAAAGACTCCATCAGCCTGAGACCAGAAGAGCTAGATGGTGGCTGGCTACCACCAACAACTGCCCTGACAGAGAACACAACACAGAACCCCTGATGGAGCAGGAGAGAAGTGGAGGGCAGAACTCAAATTCTAGTAAAAAGATCAGAGTTAATGGTCTGACTGAGATTGGAAGGACCCCAGAGGACATGGCCCCTGGGCTCTGTGTTAGCCCAGAACAAAAACCATGACTGAAGGCGACTCTTCAGACAAAGATTAGACTGGACTATGACGCATAAAATGATACTGGTGAGGCGTGGGCTTCTTAGCTCAAGTAGACACATGAGATTGTGTGGCCAGGTCCTGTCTGGAGGCAAGATGAGAAGGCAGAGGGGGACAAAACCTGGTTGAACAGACACGAGAAATACAGGGTGGGGAGGAGTGTGCTGTCACATTGTAGGGAGAGCAACTAGGGTCACACAACAATGTGTGTATAAGTTTTGTATGAGAAACTGACTTAAATTGTAAACTTTCACTTAAAGCACAATTAAAAAAAAAAAAAAAGGATTTCAGCCTTGGAAACCCTATGAGGCAGTTCTACCCTGTCCTATAGGGTCGCTATGAGTCAGAATTGACTTGATGGCAATGGGTTTTTGGGTTTTTTTTCTTCTAGTGAAGCCTGGGGGTTAAACAGAAGGCCTATTTCATACGTCTTGGTATGAGCTGAAGAGTCCCTTGGGGGCGGGGGGGCTCAAATGGTTAACACGCTCAGCTGCTAAATGAAAGGTTGGAGGTTTGAGTCTATCCAGAAATGCCTCAGAAGAAAGGCCTGGCAATCTACTTCCAAAAAATCAGCCCCTGAAAACTCTGTGGAGCTCAGTTCTACTCTGACACAAACGGAGTTTCCAGGAGTTAGAATCCACTCGATGGCAACTGGTTTCTGGTGTGAACTGAGCCCTTAACCTTGTGATGCAAGAAATTAAGGCCTAGAGAAACGAAATGATCGGCCCAATATTTCCTGCCTAAGCCCGTAGATTTTTTCTCCTAAACCATGCCCACTGTATTCTTTTTTTTTTTTTAATAATTTTTATTGAGCTTTAAGTCCCACTGTATTCTTGATTTGATTTTTTAAAAACTTTGGAGGAAAAGGAAAATATTTTCATCCCCTTTAAGCTCACTGGATTTATGTGAAAATACATTTCCCAAGCTGTGCGTCATGGGATACTAGTGCTATAAGCTGTTATTACATATTCCCAATTGCAAAAGTAATTGTCCGTGTTTCCTAGGGCTGCTGTAAGAGAATACCGCAAACTGGGTGGCTTACAAGAGCAGAAATGTATTTCCGGAGGTTAGAAATCCCAGTGTGCTGGCAGGGCTGTGCTCTCCGTGAAGGCTCCAGGGAAGATCACTTCTTGTCTCTCCCAGCTCCTGGTGGCCCCAGGCATCCCTTGACTTGAAGCTGCTGCATAATTCTCTCGTCTGGGCAGAGTTCCTTGTCTCTTTGTGTCTCCTCTCTCTGATAAGGACACCACTCCTATTGGTGTCGTTAGGGCTCGCCCTACTCTAGTAGGACCTCGTGTTAAACTGATAACGTCTTCAAGGCCCTATTGCCACACAAAGCCGTGTTCACAGATACTAGGGGTTAGAACTTCAGCATATATTTTGGGGGACATAATTCTATCCTTAGCAGTGAGGCTAGCAATACTTTCCTTCTAAAATTGTAGGTATATAAAAATATTAAACTCATGTATGTAGTTATGAAGGAGCCCTGGTGGTGCAGTGGTTAAGTGCTAAGCTGCTCAACAAAAGCTTGGCGGTTTGAACCCACCCAGCAGTTCCACAGGAGAAAAGACCTGTCAATCTGCTTCCATAAAGATCACCGCCTAGAAGATCCCAAGGGACAGTTCTACTCTGTCACACGGGGTCATTATGAGTCGGAATTGATTCGATGGCACCTAAGAACAACAATGACGTATAGTTATTATTATCATATGATAATCCTTCTTTAAGGAACATGGTACCAAACCCTAAAATGCCAGGACATGGCATGAAAGGTCACCTGATAAATGGCATTCAACCTGGACCTTCCTCATGGGCAGTGTTTATCAGCTAAACACTTGGAATGTCAGTTATTTGCTTGCAAGCCTGGGTTCTGGATTGTGTATTTTGTTATAATCTCCACATAGGACTATATTCAATATTTATTATATATTAAACATCAAATCAGATTTTGAGGAAACTTATTAGAACCTTGGGCAGCCTTTTAAAATAAGTTTGTGTTTAGACACTGAATTTTTCAACTCTGTGCACATCTAAAGTTTCCTGGGTGGTGCCGACAGTTTGTGCTCAACTCCTAAGCTAAAGGTTAGGGGTTTGAATCCACCCAGTGGTGCTATGAAAGAAAGTCCTGGCTATCTGCTTCCCAAAATGTTACAGCCAAGAAAATCCTACGGCCCAGCTCTGCGCTGTAACACAGGGGGCTGCTGGGAGTTGGAACCGAGAGCAACAGGTTTGTGTGTCTAAAACGCTCAGGCTTGCGGACAGAGAAGTGGGTCGCTGCGGAGCCAGTAGGGCTCGTGGCTTCACTGCAGAAGATAACGAACAGCTTGTCACAACCAGTTCTATCACTGGCTCAGTGGGTGACCACTGTGTTCCAGTTCTCTTGCCTAGAAAAAGGGTGCTGGCTAAAAAAAAAAAACTCTGCAAATAGAAAATAAAAGGGACCAAAACCGCCACCTGGGGATAGTCAGGAATTAAAAGATAAATTTTCCCAAAATCTTTATCCAACATGATGTTGGCTATTGTTGTTGTTGGGTGCCATGGAGTCAATTCTGATTAGTAGCGGCCCCGTGTGACAGAGTAGAACTGCTCCATGTGGTTTTCTAGGCTGTAATCCTTACTTGGATCCACAGTCAACACCCATGGAGGCAGCAGTCAAGAAATCAATGTATTGCATCGGGCAAATCTGCTGCAAAGGACCTCTTTAAAGTGTTTAAAAGCGAAGATGTCACGTTGAGGACTAAGGTGCGCCTGACCCAAGCCGTGATATTTTCAGTCATCTCACATGCACGCGAAAGCTGGACAATGAATAAGGAAGAACAAAGAAAAACTGATGCTTTTCCGTTACGGTGTTGGCCAAGAGTACTGAACTTACCATGGGCTGCCAGAGGAACGAACACATCTGTCCTGAAAAAAGTTCAGCCAGAAAGCTCCTCGCAAGCAAGGCTGGAGAGACTTCGTCTCACAAGCTTTGGACATGTTATCAGGCAGGACCAGCTCCCGGAGAAGGGCGTCATGGTAAAGCAGACGGTTAGTGAAAAAGATGAAGCCCCTCAACGAGATGGACTGACACAGCGGCTGCAACAACGGGGTCAAGCGTGACAACGACTGTGCGGACGGCGCAGGACCGGGCAGGGTTTGTTCTGGTGTCCACAGGGTCTTTATGGGCGGGAGTGGCCTCAACGGCACCGACAACAACAACAGCGATCTTTACAGGAGCAGATCTCCAGGGCTTTCTGCTGTAGAACTGCTTGGTGGGTTCCAACTGCTAATCTTTCCGTTAGCAGTCGAGCACTTTAACATTGCACCAGCAAGGCTCCTTCAAAATGTCTTTAGAAGGTAACAATTTTAAGCAGGATTCGGCCCTTTTTTTTGTTTGTTTAATTATACAATGATTAGGTAAAAGGATTCTGAAAAATGATTCTTTTGTGTGTAAACTTTTTTTTTTTTTTTTAATTTAAAAAACGCGGACATAGAAGGCATATGTGAGTGCATGCATGTGGGTGTATGGGTGTATCTGTGTTGTTGTTGTAGGTGCTGTTGAGTCAATTCCTACTCATAGGGACCCTATGTACAACAGAACGAAACACTGCCCGGTCCTGTACTATCCTCACAATCGTTGTTACACTTAAGCCCATTGTTGCAGACACTGCTGTCAATCCATCCTGTTGAGGGTTGTCATGGATTGAATTGTGTCCCCCGAAAATATGTGTGTCCACTGGGCTAGGCCATGATTCCCAGTATTGTATGATTGTCCACCATTTTGTTATGTGATGTGATTTCCCTATGTGTTGTAAATCCTATCACTATGAAGTTAATGAGATGGATTAGCAGCAGTTATGTTAATGAGATCTATAAGATTAGATTGTGTTTTTAGACAATCTCTTTTGAGATATAAAAGAAAGGGAAGTGGGCAGAGAGTGGAGACCTCATACCTCCAAGAAAGCAATGCCGGCAAGAGAACGCATCCTTTGGACGTGACATTCCTGCGTGGAGAAGCTCCTAGACCAAGGAAAGACTGATGAGAAGGACCTTCCTCTAGAGCCAACAGAGGGAGAAAGCCTTCCCCTGGAGTTGATGTCCTGACTTTGGGCTTGTAGCCTATTAGACTGTGAGAGAATAAATTTCTCTTTGTTAAGGCCATCCACATGTGGTATTTCTCTTATAGCAGCACTAGATAACTATGACAAGGGTCTCCCTCTTTTTTGCCAAACCTCCACTTTACCAGGTATGATGGCCATCTCTAGGGGCTGATCCCTCCTGACAACATGTCCAAAGTATGTGAGATGTAGTCTTGCCATTGTTGCTTCCAAGGAGCATTCTGGTCGCTCTTCTTGCAAGACAGATTTGTTCATTCTTTTGGCAGTCAATGGTATAGTCAATATTCTTCTCCAACACCACAATTCAAAGGCATCATTTCTTCTTCGGTCTCCTCTATTCATCATCCAGCTTTCATATGCATATGAGGTGATTGAAAACACTATGGCTTGGGTCAGGTGCACCTTAGTCCTCAAGGTGACATCTTTGCTTTTTAACACTTGAAAAAGGCCTTTTGCAGCAGATTTGCCCAATGCAATGCATCATTTGATTTCTTGACTGCTGCTTCCATGAGTGTTGATTGTAGGTCCAAGTAAAATGAAATCCTTGACAACTTCAATTTTCTTCGTTTATCATGATGTTGCTTACTGGTCCAGTTGTAAGAATTTTTGTTTTCTTTATGTTGAGGTGTAATCCCTAATGAAGGCTGTGGTCTTTGATCTTCATCAGTAAGTGCTTCAAGTCCTCTTCACTTTCAGCAAGCAAGGTTGTATCACCTGCATAACGTGGGTTTTTAATGAGTCTTCCTCCAATCCTGATGCCCCATTCTTCTTCATATAGTCCAGCTTCTCAGATTATTGCTCAGTACACAGATTGAACAAGCGTGGCGAAAGGATACAACCCTGATACACACCTTTCCTGACCTTAAACCATGGAGTATCCCCTTGTTCTGTTTGAACTACTGCCTCTTGATCTGTGTACAGGTTCCTCATGAACACAATTAAGTGTGCTGGAATTCCCATTCTTTGTAATGTTATCCATAATTTGTTATGCTCCACACAGCCGAATGCCTTTGCATAATCAAAACACAGGTAAACATCTTTCTGGTATTCTCAGCTTTCAGCCAGGATCCATCTGACATCAGCAATGATATCCCTGGTTCCACATCCTCTTCGGAATCTGACTTGAATTTCTGGCAGTTCCCTGTCAATACACTGCTGCAGCCACTTTTTTTTTTTTTTTTTTTTTTTTAATAATTTTTATTGTGCTTTAAGTGAAAGTTTACAAATCAAGTCAGTCTCTCACACAAAACCCCTATACGCCTTGCTACACACTCCCAAATACTCTTCCCCTAATGAGACAGCCCGCTCTCTCTCTCCACTCTCTCTTTTTGTGTCCATTTCGCCAGCTTCTAACCCCCTCCACCCTCTCATCTCTCCTCCAGACAGGACATACCAACATAGTCTCAAGTGTCCACCTGATCCAAGAAGCTCACTCCTCACCAGCATCCCTCTCCAGCCCATTGTCCAGTCCAATCCATGTCTGGAGAGTTGGCTCCAGCCACTTTTGAATGATCTTCTGCAAACTTTTACTTGGGTATGATATTAATAATATTGTTTGATAATTTCTGCATTCAGCTGGATCACCTTTCTTTGGAATAGGCATAAATATGGATCTCTTCCAGCTGGTTGGCCAGGTCTTCCAAATTTCTTGGCATAGATGGGTGAGCGGTTCCAACACGGCCACTGTTTGTTGAAACATCTCAGTTGGTATTCTGTCAATTCCTGGAGCCTTGTTTTTCGCCAGTGCCTTCAGTGCAGCTTGGACCTGTTCTGTCAGTACCATCAGTTCCAGATCATATGCAACCTTTTTTTTTTTTTTTTACAATGACTGTGTATTCCTTTCATCTTCTTTCGATTCTTCCATTTATTTAAGTCTTCTTTAATCTCTTTTGGCAGTGTTTTGTAATTTTCGTTGTATAAGTCCTTCAGTTTTCTTGTGGATTCTTTGGGATTTTCTATATACAGGATCATATCATCCACGAATATAGATAATTTTACTTCTTCTTTACATTCTGGATAACTTTATTTCTTTTTCTTGTCTTATTGGTCTGGCCAGACCCTCTAATACAATATTGAATAGAAGTGGTGAGAGCGGGCACTCTTGCCTTATTCCTGATTTCAAGGAGAAAGCTCTCGATCTTTTTTCATTAAGTATAATGTTGGCTGTTTGCTTTCATATATGCCCTGAATCATATTGAGGGATTTCCCTTCTATTCCAAACTTTAAGATTTTCACCAAGAAAGGGTGTGGGATTTTATCAGGTGTTTTGTCTGCATCCATAGAGATGATCGTGTGTTTCGATTCCTTTGTGCTATTTACGTAGTTTACTACACTGATTGATTTTCTAATGTTGAATCACCCCTACATTCCTGGAATAAATCTCACTTGGTCTTGGAGGCCTCGCAGTGCAGTGGTTAACAGCTATATCTGCTAATCAAGAGGTCGGCAATTGAAATCCACCAGCTGCTCCTTGGAAACCCTATTGGGAAGTTCTACTCTGTCCTATAGGGTCACGATGAGTCAGAATCGATTTGATGACAGTGGGTTTGATTTTTGGTTTAGGGTCATGGTGTATGACTCTTTTAAGATGCTCAATTTTTTTTGGCTAGTATTTTGTTGAGGATTTTTGCATCTATATTCATAAGAGATATTGGCCTCTTGTTTTCTTGTGGTGTTTTTGTCTGGTTTGGAACCTTCTTTATTTGAATGACTTATTTGCTGATAAATACTCTGTCTTCATTCTTCTGGGTAGTGATAGAAATGGAAGTTATTTACTTTTTATAAATTGTATTTATATTTTAAAACCTATTGCCGCCAAGTCAATTACGACTCATAGAGACCCTATAGGACAGAGTAGAACTGCCCCATACAGTTTCCAACGGTGTAATCTTTACGGAAGCAGACTGCCACATCATTCCCCTGCAGAATGGCTGGTGGTTCGAACCACCAAGCATTTGGTTCGCAGCAGAGTGCTTAATGACCGCACCACCTGTACTCCTCAATCTATTTACAGTAAGAGTCAAAACATCATTTCATTCAATTCTGGTAGACAGGGGCCAGTGCCAAGTTTACCTTGATAAACCTTTCTTCACAGTATGAACGAACAGTTTAAAATAAGATTGTAAGGAGATCATTTAAAACAGTTCCACTTTATTATACTTTATTTAATTGGGTTTTTTTGCTAATTCAGACTGGCCTTTTTGCCAAATGGAGTCTCTAAGGCACAAAAGGTTAAATGCTTGGCTATTAACTGAAAGATTGGTGGTTCGAATCCACCTGAGGTGCCTCAGAAGAAAGTCTTAGTGATTTGCTTCCAAAAGGTCATAGACACTGAAAACCCTACTGAATGCAATTCACGCTGACACAGATGGGCTCGCCGTGAGTCAGAGTCCACTCACTGGTAACTGGTTGGCCGGTTGGTTCCCCTAGGTGGGCCAGATTGGTTTAATTATCCCCACTGTTGCACCCCCACAGTGCGGGAGGCCCAACATTTGATTCCTGACCTGACCTGTTTGCAGGCCAACAATCAGAATGACCCTAGTGGTTTAGCAATAAGTTCCAAGCAAGTAATTCAAGCTCTCCATCGCCAAAGTCCTTTCTGGCTGGAATCTTTGATGACTTATTTCTTTTTTTTCTAAGAGGGATGTTTTTAAAGCATAAAAAATGGCTGTTCCCTTGGGAAGCTTCCCGCTGGACATGCACGCAGGATCCGTCCGTCAAACACTAGTGAGGGTAGAAGCCACAGCAGGCCCTCCACTGTGCACCAAAGGCCTGCCCGAGTGTCGAGGACCTGTAGAGTGAGGACGAGAGAAGAGTGAACAGCAGGGCCTGGGTCTTTGTCATTGTGCTGCACATCTCTGCTGAGCATGGCCTCAAAGGAAAGAAACCAAGGCACTTTCAAAACAGAAAGGGAAACCGAAGATATCTCTTGAAGTCTTCTTAAAACCAACAATACTCTTTTAAGAACTATCTATATGGGATCAAAGTGACAACAGCAACTCAAAATATGAGATAAGAACCTTAGGGGGCAGTGAGTTTATGCTAATGGAGGAGGAACAACTCATAAAAGGAGGGCGAGAATGGTTGCACAACTCGGAAGAATATAATCGATGTCACTGAATTGTACATGTAGAAGTGGTTGGATTGGTGTGTGTTCTGCTGTTGTGTTCTCAACAACAACAACAGCAAAAAAACAGAAAGGGGAATTGAGCCATTCCTGTGAGCACCATCCCAACAATGTGGACCACTGGGCAGTCGCGCTGTCCCCGCCTCTGCAGAAGGGGCCTCAGCATCCTCTCTCAGGGCAAAGCACAGAGAGGAGGTGCGCCCGGGGCCAGGTGCCTTATTCTCTCTCCTCGTGAAATGAATTCCCCAAAGGGTTCCAGTGCTTTTAGCTGGCGGAGCGAGGAGAACTAAGACATTTTTAATGTATTCCATTGTCTTTCCTGGTGACAGAGCGGCCTCTCCCAGCATGATCCCAAGTGTCTCTTTGGAACCCTGCGAGAACGGCTCCTCCCTCCTCCTCTCCAAGCTGCCCTAATGAGCAGGAAGAAAAAAGACTTAGTGCAAAGGGCTGGTGATTACGGGGCTCTGCGCCTTCTGCATCCACCTGCAGCGGAAATCACAGCTTTGATGTGGAGGGAGTTAGTGTCGTGCAGCTCATTTGCAAGTTGGGAAAATCTGGAAGGTAGGGACGGAGGAATACAGGCATACCTCCTTTTACTGCATTTCGCTTTAACTGCACTTCCCAGATACTGCGTTTTTATAACTCGACAATTTGTGGCAATCCTGCGTCCAACAAGTCAATCGGTGCCGCCTTTCCAACGGCATGTGTTCACTTCGTGTTTCTGTGTCACAATCTGGTAATTCTTGCAATTTTTATTTTAAACTTGTTCATTATTATTATATCTCTTATGGTGCCTGTGATCTTTGATGTTAGTATTGTAATTGTTTTGGGGTGCCACGAACCATGCCCGTAGAAGACGGCAAACTTTTAATAGGTAGACGTTGTGTGTATTCTGACGGCTCCACTAACCTGCCGTTCCCCTGTCTCTCTCCCTCTCCTCGGGCCTCCCTATTCCCTGAGACACGACAATATTGAAATTAGGCCAATTAATAACCCTACACAGCCTCTAAGTGTTCACGTGAAAGGAAGAGTCAAATGTCTCACTTTCATCAAAAGCTAGAAATGATTAAGCTTAGTGAGGAAGGCATGTTGAAAGCCAACATAGGCCAAAAGCTAGGCCTCTTGCACCAGACAGTTAGTGAATGAAAGGGAAAGTTCTTGAAGAAATTTGAAAGTGCTGCTCCAGGGGACACACAAAGGATAAGAAAGCCAAACAGCCTTATTGCTGACATGGAGAAAGTTCTAGTGGCTTGGATAGAAGATCAAACCAGCCACAACATTCCCTTAAGCCAAAGCCTAATCCAGAGCAAGGCCCTAACTCTCTTCAATTCTATGAGGGCTGGGAGAGGTGAGGAAGCTGCTGAAGAAAAGTTTGAAGCTAGCAGAAGTTGGTTCTTGAGGTTTAAGGAAAGAAGCTCTCTCCATAACACAAAAGTGCAAGGTGAAGCAGCCAGCACGGATGTAGAAGCTGCAGCAGGTTCCAGAAGGTCTAGCTGAGATAATGGATGAAGGGGCCACGCTAAACAACAGATTTCCAATGTAGACGGAACAGCCTTATACTTGAAGAAGACACCATCTAGGACTTTCACAGCTGGAGAGGACTGGTGACTTGAAGTTGAAGCCAATGCTCATTTACCATTCTGAAAATCCGAGGACCCTTAAGAATTATGCTAAATCTACCCTGCCTGTGCTATATAAATGGGAAAACAAAGCTGGATGACAGCACATCGGTTTACAACATGGTTTACTGAATATTTTAAGTCCACTGTTGAGACCTACTGCTCAGAAAAAAGATTCCTTTCAAAATAGTACTGCTCATTGACAATGCACGTGGTTACTCAAGAGCTCTGATGGAGATGTACAGATTAGTGTTGTTTTCATGCCTGCTAACACAATATCCATTCTGCAGCCCATGGATCAAGAAATGCATTTTGTAAGGCTAATAGCTGCCACGGATAGTGATTCCTCTGATGGATCTGGGCAAAGTAAGTTGAAAACCTTCTGGAAAGGATTCACCGTTCTAGATGCCATTAAGAACATTCGTGATTCATGGGAGGAGGTCAAAACATCAACATTAACAGTAGCTTGGAAGAAGTTGATTCCAACCCTCATGGATGACTTTGAGGGGTTCAAGACCTCAGTGGAGGAAGTGACTGCAGATGTGGTGGAAAGAGCCAGAGAACCAGAATGAGCAGTGGAGCCTGAAGGTGTGGCTGAATTGCTGCACTCTTTTTTTTTTTTTTTACATGAGAAAACTTGAAGGGATGAGGAGTTGCTTCTTATGGCTGAACAAAGAAAGTGGTTTCTTGAGAGGGAATCTACTCCTGGTGAAGATGCTGTGAACATTGTGGAAATGACAGCAAAGCATTTAGAATATTACAGAAACTTAGCTGATGGCAGGCTGTGAATAAGGAAGACCGAAGAAGAATTGATGCCTTTGGATTGTGTTGGCGAAGAACACTGAATATACCCACGGACTGCCAAAAGAACAAGTAAGGAAATCTGTCTTGGAGGAAGTACAGCCAGAATGCTGCTTAGAAGCAAGGATGGTGAGACTATGTCTTACATACTTTGGACATGTTATCAGGAGGGATCGGTCCATGGAGGACATCATGACTCGTGAAGTGGAGGGTCAGTGAAAAAGAGGAAGACCCTCAAAGAGATGGATTGACACAGTGCCTGCAGCAATGGGCTCAAGCACAACAACGATTGTGAGGATGGCACAGGACTGGGCAGTGTTTTGTCCTGTTGAACATGGGGTAGCTACGAGTTGGAACTGATTTAAATTTTTTTTTTTTAACAATAACAACAGCAATTGTGGGTAAAATGCTATCAAACCGCATTGCATGCCAAAAAGAAATCTTTCATGAAAGGAAGAGTCAATCAATGTATCAAACTTCACTGTGGTCTTATTTTAAGAAATTGCCACAGCCACCCAACCTTCAGCAACCACCACCCTGATCAGTCAGCAGCCATCAACGCCGAGGCAAGACCCTCCATCAGCAAAAAGATGATGATCCGCTGAAGGCTCAGGTGATGGTTAGCATTTTTTAAAAATAAAATATTTTTAAATTAAGGTTCGAACATTGTTTTTTTTAGACATAATGCTACTGCACGCCCAACAGACAACAGTACAGTGTAAACACAGCTTTTATGTGCCCTAGGAAACAAACTCCGTGTGACTCACTTTATTGCAATATTTGCTTTATTGTGTTGGTCTGGAACCAAACCCGCAATGTCTTGGAGATATGCCTGTATTCATGAGGTTTTCACTGGCTGATGCTTCTCAGAAGCAGACTGCCAGGTCCTTCTTCCTCATCTGTCTTAGTCTGGAAGCTCAGCTGAAACCTGTCCTCCATGGATGACCCTGCTGGTGTCTGAATACCGGTGGCATGGCTTCCAGCATCTGTCTTAGAAGAAGTACAACCAGAATGCTCCTTAGAAACAAGGATGGTGAGACTGTGTCTTACATACTTTGGACATGTTGTCAGGAGGGATCATTCCCTGGAGAAGGACATCATGCTTGGCAGAGTACAGGGTCAGGGGAAAAGAGGAAGACCCTCAACGAGGTGGATTGACACAGTGGCTGCAACAATGAGCTCAAGCATAACGATTGTAAGGATGGCGCAGGACCAGGCAATGTTTTGTTCTGTTGTGCATGGGGTCACTATGAGTCAGAACTGACTCGACGGCACCTAACAACAAGAACAACCATGCTTGTATTGAATTAGCAGGGCAAAGACAGTAGAGGGTTTGAATGGGGCTCAGCATGATTTTAAAATCTGTTCAGTCCTTCCCCCACTTCTCACCCCAGGAGCAGTAATATCCCATATCCCTCCAGCTATGTCCTTGTATGGCACATGTAATCGGGACATTTTCCAGGACTCAAAAATGCTGGAGCTTGTGATCCTTAGCTATTACAAGCACAACGTGTAGCTGGTCTCTGACAAGGTAGGCTGGTAGGAAATTCTTCCAAAACACGGATGCTGAAGGCATATTAGCTCACGCAGGGTGGTAGAATGGAGAGAGAAGTGGAAGCAGGATTCCCGAGTCTTCCTTTTATCACATACTTGCTGTGGCCTCAAGTAAGTACTGTCAGCTCTTGAGGTCCCAATGATCCCCTTTTCCCAGTGGAGGATGTCTTAGAGTTCTCTCGAGAAACAGAACCAGTGAGAGCTGAAAAATCCAAAATTTGTATGTCAGGCAACAGGCTGGAGACTTCTGCAAGCTTGTGTCCCAAGATCCCTAGGTCAGGTGATGGGAAGGGTGTAGAGGAGAGAGACAGGTCCACCAAAATATCGATTTTATAGTCTGAAGGCAGACCACACCCTAAGAAACTCCCTTTTCAACTAATTGATTGATTGTGTTAGATTACATCATGGAAGATCATTACATTACATTATGGAAAGTAATTACATTAGATTACATCATGGAAGATCATTACATTACATTATGGAAAGGAATTACATTAGATTACATCATGGAAGATCATTACATTACATTATGGAAGATAATTACATCACATTACATTGCATTGTATGGCATTGCATGGCATGGCGCTACATTACATTACAGAAGGTGACTGCATTACATCACGTCACATCACATCACATTATGGAACAGCAGCTAGTCTAGCATTTGGCAGAACCACTGGAAACCATAGCCTTGCCATGTTGACAAATAAACTTAACCATCATAGAGGATGACCAGTGGTCTCCTCCAGCTCCTTCCCAGGTCTCAGACCAGCAGGGGTCTGAACAACAGGATGTAGCAGTGAATGCCAATGGGGGATGAGAGAGTTTCAGGGAGCACAGGACAGAACAACCCACCAGCACCACCACTGGCCATTGAGTCCATCCTGACTCATGACCATCCCATGTGTCAGAGTAGAACCGTGCTCCATAGGGTTTTCCATGGTTGAATTTTTGAAATGAGGTTGCCAGGCCTTTCTTCTGAGGTGCCTCTGGGAAGACTCCAACCTCAGGCTGCATAAAATGTCACCAGCTTTCCGCCTTTCCCAAGCCTCGTTTGTAACATGGCCTGAAGTCAGCCAGCAGCTCAGGGCACGTGCAGCCATCAGTAGAGGGAGTCTCTGTGCGAATGGATCTGTTGGTACAAAACTCAACCTCAGCTTCTGTCCTGAAATTCGAAGATAAGCACTTTCCAGAGAGAAACCAACCTGAAAGCAGGCTTCTGGAGGATTTAACTGCATTCTGTTTGCTTTGAAACAGCACTGTGGGAAGAGTTACTGATAAAGAGTTAAGGCCACAATCAAAGGCTGGGGGAGGCAGCCAGGAGATAGAGGGGAAGGGTAACTTGTGTGCAGAACCACTACCAAGACAGGTAAGCCTGAGAAAGTGGCTATGAGCTAGGGGAGCAAAGGAGAGTGGGTTGGGGTCAGAAGAATCTCAGGAACTGAAAGGCATGTGGAATGAAGGGGAGAAGTATCCAGAAGGAATAAAAAGTGGCCACCTTTGCTTCTCTCTCGCTCGGTTCCCATGTCACCTGAAGGTGTGTCTTAGGCTGGATTCTCTAGAGAAGCAAAACCGATGCAGTAAACCAAGCAAAATCAAGCCCTTGGGTCAGGCCAGAGGCTTCCTCTGATTCACGTAGCCACAGGTGCTTGTGAATCCAAGATCAGCAGGTCAGATATGAGGCCTCTGGCTCACAGGCTGTGTAGGCTGATGAATCTCAAGATCGGCAGGTAAGCTGCTGGCTCAAGTCCCAAGAGCCGGAGGTCAGATGAACAGGAGCCAGCTGCAGGATCCAGAGTGAGCAAAAGCCAGCGAGCCTTGCCAGAATGTCCACCTATATTGGATGCGGGCCACGCCCCCAGGGAAACTCCCTTTCAACTGACTGGCTACTCGCAGCAGATCTCATCATGGAGATCACATTCTATCAAATCTCATTATGGAGGTGATTAAAAAACCCAGTCAAACCCAGTGCCATCAAGTCAATTCCGACTCATAGTGACCCCATAGGACAGAGTAGAACTGCCCCATAGAGTTTCCAAGGAGCATCTGGCGGATTCGAATTGCCAACCTTTTGGTTAGCAGCTGTAGCACTTCACCACTATGCCACCAGGGTTTCCCATGGAGGTGATTACATCATTAAAAAGCTGCCAAACTGCATCATAACTGCCAAACCACTGAGAATCATGGCCCAGCCAAGTTGACACACAACCTTACCCACTGCAGGGTGTCCCTCCCTGTCTTATTCTCCTCCCTCTTCCACCAGGGTCTGGGCACCAGCACAGCACAGTCTTCCCAGATGGGAGGTGCCACCTTCCTGGACATCACACGGTCACCTCCCCCGCCTCCTCAGCATGAAGCTCTAACACCTGCAGAACCCCTGGGAAAGTTGGTAGCCAGGGGACGCAGTGTATTTTAAAGTTCATACCTTACAAAAAGCTGAAAACTAAACCCGTTGCCATAGAGTCAATTCCAACTCATAGCGAGCAACCTTATATGACAGACTAGAACTGCCCCATAGGGTTTCCAAGGAGCAGCTGGTAGATTCGAACTACCGACCTTTTGGTTAGCAGCTGAGCTCTTAACCAGTGCGCCACTAGGGCTGATAGAAAGCCTTCTCATAATACATGAATGAGCAGTAGAAGTTGTGTTGAGAGCTGTGTGGAAGCTTGGTCCAGAGCTCAATGCTCGTAGTATTTTATTGTGATTCAGGAAGATACCCGACATCTTCCCAGATCTTGTTCTGTTGATTTCCTTGCTCTTAGACGCGTGGAGTTAGCCCCTGACCCATGGCGACCTCACGCACAACAGATTGATATACTGCCTGGTTGTTCGCTATCCTCTTGACTGGTTGCAGATCAGATCATTGTGATCCACAGGGCTTTCTTTGGCTGATTTTTGGAAGTAGATCTCCAGGCCTTTCTTCCTAGTCTGTCTTAGTCTGGAAGCTCTGCTGAAACCTGTCCACCGTGGGTGACCCTGCTGATATTTGAAATAGTGGTGGCCTAGCTTCCAGCAACACACAAGCCACCACAGTTTAACAAACCAACAGAAGGCAAGAAAATGGACTGAGGCCGGTGACTCCATGGTGGGGCAGGGTGCTGCAGAGGTGGAGTTGAACAATCCAGATTTACACCCAGCCCCCCCGCTTTCCTGCTGAGTTCACAACGACTTTGGGCAAACCATTGCTTTCTTTTCTTTCAGGATTCTTACTGGTATCATGAAAATTAAAATCCCAGTTCCTTTCCATTCATTCTTTCATTCGAGATATGTCAAGTGCCTGCTATGTGCCAGGTGCTACAGACCAAATGAACAAGACAGACAAGGTCCTTGCCCTTGGATCTTCCATTAACAGAGACAGACGACAAGCATAGAAACAAACTAGAAACGTATATATTTGAAAAGGCTGTGAAGGAAAGGGGTGGCAGGGGCGGTCCAGTGGTAGAATTCTCCCCTTCCACGCAGGAGGTCAGGTTTGACTCTGGCCCATGCGCCTTATGTGCGGCCACCACCTGTCCGTCGGTGGAAGCTTGCGTGTTGCTATGATACTGAACAGGTCTCAGCAGAGCTTCTAGACTGAGATGGACTAGAACTAAAGGTCTGGCGAGCTACTTCCAAAAATCAGCCAGCGAAAACCCTGTGGATCACGACGGTCTGAACTGCAACCAATCACGAGAATGGTGCAGGACCAGGCAGAGTTTAGCCTGTAATGCATGGGGGCACCGTGAGTCAACTCAACACCAGCTGACAAAGACAATAAGAAGGAAATGAGGCAGTATTCTTGTCTCCCTTTCTTTCACCCCACGTCCAGTTTGACACAGGTCCCTTCAGTTCTTCCACCAAAGTAGACCTCACCACGGGTGTCATGGGGTACAGTAGCCCTCACGGGTTCCCCTGCCTCTGTTTACTTGCTGTTAGGTTCAGTTCTCACCCCTCCAGCCAGGACAATCCTTTTCAATTGTAAGCCCAATCATATCATTCTGCCGGGAACTTTCCATCTCCTCCAGAGTAGAAGCCGATATGGCTCGCATGTTGTGCCTAACCTGCCCAGGGATGGATTACCCAACAAGCAAGGTACGCATGGGCTTACTTGTGCTTGCTTACTGATCTGTAAGCCCATGCGTACCTTGCTTACTGGTTAATCCACCCCTGCCCGCCCCATTCATCCCTGTGCCTCCCGTCACACGCCGTGTTCCCACCACCTGTCCTTACTGCTCAGGTTTCCCACCATTCACAGGTGACCTGTGTCCCGGCTCCTGCCTGTTGGCCCAGCATGGTTATTATTTTTTTCTTTTTTAATAATTTTTATTGTGCTTTAAGTGAAAGTTTACAAATCGAGTCAGTCTCTCACACAAAAACCCATATACACCTTGCTACACACTCCCAAATACTCTCCCCCTAATGAGACCGCCTGCTCTCTCCCTCCACTCTCTCTTTTCGTGTCCATTTCGCCAGCTTCTAACTCCCTCTACCCTCTCATCTCTCCTCCAGGCAGGAGATGCCAACATAGTCTCAAGTGTCCACCTGATCCAAGAAGCTCACTCCTCACCGGCATCTCTCTCCAACCCACTGTCCAGTCCAATCCATGTCTGAAGAGTTGGCTTCGGGAATGGTTCCTGTTCTGGGCCAACAGAAGGTCTGGGGGCCATGACCACCGGGGTCCTTCCAGTCTCAGACCATTAAATCCCAGCATGGTTATTAATAACGCCCGTCACTCTCAAAAAGCCTGGTTTGGGTGATAAATTAGATGGCTGTGCTGTCCTCTGCACTTGCTCGGATGTTCTCTCTCCTCTGCCTGGCCTGTCCTCTCCCCAGGTACCTCCTGCCTGTTCCCTCACCTGCTTCAGGTCTTTGCACAAATATCACCTTCAGTGATGCCTTCTGTGACCGTGCCATTCACACGGCATACTCCCCAGCCCAGCACTCCCTAGCCTCCTCCATGGATCTGTGTTTCCTCCCTGGCATTTCTTCCACCTGGCATTTCTTCCACCTGCCATACGGCTTATTGCTTTTCTTTATTGTTCCCTCTACCCCCCACTCCAGAGCATAGGCTCCATGAGGGCAGGGGTTTTTAATCTGTCTCATTCAATGCTGAACCTCTAGTGCTTAAAACAGTACTTAGTAAATAAGAGGTACCCAGGACAGCATGACTGGGCGGTGGGGTGGGGGGTCCTGCTTTGGATAGGGTGGTCAGGGAAGGCTTCTCTGAGGAGTTGGCATTGAAGCTGAGATCCGTATTAGTTTCCTATTGCTGTCTTAACAAATTACCACAAACTTAGTGGCTTAAAACAACTCAAATTTTAGGCTGGCATCTAGGGTCTTAAACGCTAGCATGTGGCCATCTAAGATACATCAGTTGGTCTCAACCCACCTGGAGCAAAGGAAAATGAAGAACACCAAAGACACAAGGTAATTATGAGCCTAAGAGACAGAAAGGGCCACATAAATCAGAGACTACATCAGCCTGAGACCAGAAGGACTAGATGGTGCCCGGCAACAACCGATGACTGCCCTGACAAGGAACACAACAGAGAACCCCTGAAGGAGCAGGACAGCAGTGGGATACAGACCTCAAAATCTTGTAAAAAGACCAGACTTAATGGTCTGACTGAGACTAGAAGGACGCCGGAGATCATGGTCCCCAGACCTTCTGTTAGCCCAGGACAGGACTCATTTCCAAAGCCAACTCTTCAGACAGGGATTGGACTGGACTATGGGATAGAAAATGATACTGGTGAGGAATGAGCTTCTTCGATCAAGTAGACACAAGACACTATGTGGGCAGCTCCTGTCTGGAGGGGAGATAAGAAGGCAGAGGGGGTCAGAAACTGGCTAAATGGACACGAAAACTGAGGGTGGAGAGAAGGAGTGTGCTGTCTCATTAGGGGGAGAGCAACTGGGAGTATATAGCAAGGTGTATGTAAATTTTTGTATGAGAAACTGACTTGATTAGTAAACTTTAACTTAAACCACAATAAAAAATTTTTTAAAAAACTGAAATTTTAATTTCTCACAGTTCTGGAGATCAGAAGTCTGAGATGGGTCTCACTGAGCTAAAATCAAGGTGTTAGCAGGGCTGCCTTACTTTCTTGAGGGTCTAGGGGAGAATCCATTTCCTTGTGTTTTCCAACTTCTAGAAGCCACCCAAGGAGCCGTGGCAACACAACGGTTAAGCACTCAGCTTTTGGTTGGAGGTTTGAACCCACTCATTGGATCCTTGGAAGAAAAGACCTGGTGATCTGCTTCTGTAAAGATTGCAGCCTAGGAAATGCCGTGGGGCAGTTTTACTCTGTTTTACAGGGTTGCTATGAGCCAGAATCGACTTGATGGCACACAACGTTCATTAGCTCATGGCCCCTCCATCTTCAAAGCCAGCAATGGCCAGTGGAGTCTTTCCCATGATGTCATCTCTCTGATCCTGACTCTTCTGTCTCCCTCTTTCTCATTTAAGAACTCTTGGGATTACATCGAGCCCAGATAATCCAGGAAATACCTCATTACGTTAAAGTCAGCTAATTAGCAACCTTAATCCCATCTGAAACCTTAATTCCCCTTTGCCATATAACATGACATAATCACAGGTCCTGGGGATTAGTGTGCGGACGTCTTTGGGGGGCCAGTATTCTGCCTACCACAGTGGGACTGTACTTTGGGTAGCGTGATAAGGGCCTCTGAGTTGAAGCAAAGATCTGAAGGACAAGGAGCCAACAACAACATGGAGAGCCAGGAAAAGAGCTTTTTAGACAGAGGGAGTAACATGTGCAAAGGCCCTGGGGGAGGGAGGAGTTTGGTGCGTTCATGAAGTAGAAAGGAACCGAGTGGCTACGGTATACTGAGCAGGGAGGAGAGTGATCCCAGGTGAGGCTGGGGAGGGAAGCAGATAGTACAGGATCCTTGTTGATGAATTCTCATATAATTAAGAAAGAACCAATGATATTTAAACATACAAACATGTATGCATAAAACGTGTGTGGATATACATACATATACAGGCAGCACAGAGATAGATATTATTTAAAAAACAGTTTTAATTTGCAAAGGACTGAATTTTAATTCAAGGACTGACAACTATCTAAGTAAAAGCGTGTCTAAGCAAAATGCAGGCGCTTTTCCAGAAATGACTATATCCAAAATGTCATGGATCTAAATTTGCAGAGATCTATCTTAAAAGTGTCACCTATGCTGGGCCTGCCTCTCGGAGGGGCAGTACCCGCCTCCTCCAGGCTGGCGTCATTAGCTAGGACAGACTCCCACCACGCTTCAGGGTGGGGACCCGAGGTTGCAGACTCTGGGTAGTGCAGATCCTTAGCTTTTCCTAGAAAGGGCTTCACCAATCGTAAGCCACACATGGGCAGAAAAACTGAAGGCTCCAGGGGCCACTGGAAGAGAAACAGCAAGGGGACCTTGGGGGTCCGATGCAGACAGAGAGGGCTCTGTGAGCTGCCCATCACCGTGAGGGCAGAAGGACAAATCAACCCTGAAAACTGAATTGGGCCTCCATGGGCTGAAAGAAAATAAAGTAGCCTTAAATCAGCTATGTTGCTGTCGTTGGGTACCGTCAAGTCAGTTCCCACTCATAGCAACCCCATGTGACAGAGTATAACTGCCCCATAGGGTTTTCTAGACTGTAATCTTGGCCAGCGCAGATCACCAGGTCTTTATCCCGCAGAGCCTCTGGGTGGGCTCCAACCACCAACCTTTTGGTTAACAGCCGAACACCTGGCTATGGCTGTGCCACTGGGCCTTCTCAAATCAATTACGGTATAGTACATAACATTTTTATTAAAAAATTTAAAATCCAACCTGTCTTCTAAACCAACAAATTTAGCATCCTGACTTTCTGTGACTGACTTTATTAGACTACACTTAGGGTCTGGAATGTTCTGGTGGGAGACGTCATCTGCGCTCTGCTCCCCTGGGTTAGGCTGCCTTGAACTCCTAAGGGCCTGGGGATGGGGTGACAGATTCGATGCAAGTTGTAGATATGCACAGACCACTAGCCCTGTGGCATCGTCCCAATTCTCGCCCCCATTTGTCCCTGTCCTACAGGCCTCCCTCCCTTCTCCATCACATGGGGAAGGCCCTACCCTACTGAAGTCTCCGCCATCAGCTGTCTTATCACCATAGCTTTAATGAGGGAGTGTATCTGGCTGGCTGGTAAAGTCCTTTCTGGCAGGTTAAATGTTACGTTTAGCAACAGCGTTCAAGTTTCCTGGGTGGCATTTGAGGTATACATATCCTCCTTTCCTTTACCACTAGAATGACCATTTTCCCTGCCTGGGTTCAAATCCCAGACCCAGCCCTTCGTAGTTCCCTGTCTTCTGCACCTCCGTTTCTCATTTGTAAAATAGCAATAACAATTTTACTATCTTGGATGGATGCGAGATTTAAATGAGCCAGGCACATGGTGGGGAACCTGGCATGTTTCAGGCACGTGGCGCGTCTTAACTTTTCCTATACTCCTTTTTGAGCTTTGTTGGAAGCGTCTACTGCAATCTGAGTTCAAAACTTCTCCTGGAGAAGAAAATAAATGACAATTTACGACATAAATAAATGTGGAAACAAGACTTACTAACTTCCCTCACACTGAGTTCCCTAGAGCTGCCAGAACAAAGTACCAGAAATCTGGCACATTTTCTCTCACAGTTCTGGAGGTCAGACGTCCAAAATCAAGGTGTCAGCAGGGCCACGTTCCCAGCGAAGGCGCTAGGGGAGAATCATTCTTTCCCCTTCCAGTTTCTGGCGGCTCCTAGCATTCCTTGGCTTGTGGCTACATCACTCCAATCCCTGCCTCAGCCTTCACATGGCCTTCTCCTCTGTATCTTTTCCCCTTCTTTTCTAAGGACATTTGTCATTGGATTTAGGGCCCACACTAATCCAAGATGATCTTGAGATTCTTAAATTAGTTACATCTGCAAAGATTCTTTTTCCAAATAAGGTCACCTTCACAGGTTCTGGGTGGACATGTCTTTTGGGAGGCCACCATTCACCCCACCACACAATGCTTCTATTTGATAAAGCAAATACCTGCGTATAAACACATAAGTACTTATTTACTGCGAATTTGGCAAGTTGATCCTGACATAAACTAAAATGAGTTTCTAATAACAAAAGTAATAATAGTAACTCGATAGAATATATTGAGTTGTCATGAGATGCCAGGCCCTGTGCCAAATGCCTTACAGCTATAATTTCACATAGTTACCCCAACAGCAAATGAGTTCTGATGGTTTTTTCCCTCATTTTACAAAAGAAGGAAACTGAGGATCAGATAGGTGAAGTAATAGGCTCAAGTTTACTTTCAGGGATGGAACTGAAAGCCAGACATAAATCTGAATTCACCAAAATGTATTGCTTTTTAAAAAATTTTTTGTTGTAAGAACATACCCAGCAAAACATATGCCAATTTAACAGTTTCTCCATGTCCAATTCAGTGACATTGATTACGTTCTTCGAGTTGTGAACCTTTCTCACCTTCCGTTTCTGAGTCGTTCCTCCTCCCCCGTTAACACAAACTCTTGCCCCCAAAGGTTCCTATCTCATCTTTCAAGTTGCTATTGTCAATTTGAACCCATGCAGATAGTTCTTAAAGAGCATAACACTGAAGGCAGACATTTTTAACAACTTAAGCTAAACTATTGTTTGGTTTTCGGGAGACTTCAGGGGATATGTTCGCTTTAAGGTTTAAAGATTATCTCAGGGCAATAACAGTGTATTGCTTTTCAAAAATACATTGAGATTAGCCAAGGAATGCGCTGGCGGGGGCTAGCCCCATCTAGTCAGGTGTCGGCCGTAAGGATCTGCAGTACACGCGTTAGCTGTGTAGCTGCTCTGTGGTGATGATACTAATTTTAACCTCACATGATGAAAATTTTAGACCCAAAGGCATACATAGTCTAGATATTTGCTAAAAGCAGCTAGTCCGGACATTGTTGTTGTTGCTATTAGCTGCTGTCGAGTTAGTTTTGACTCCTGGCAACTCCATGTGTACAGAGTAGAACTGCCCCATAGGTTTTCCTAGGAGCGGCTGGTGGATTTGAACTCCCAGCCTTTTGGTTAGCAGCCAAGCTCTTAACCACTGTGCCACCGAGGCTCCAGTTCCACTAGGCATGTGCTTACCATGCCATTGCCAGCTGCCAAGTAGGGGTCGAAGCCAATATAGAAACCCACAAGGCACACACAGCTAGTGTTGGCACTTTATGCCTGTGTAGAAAATCCAGCCCATGACCTTTCTTTTATTTATTTCACCCATTTCTCTTTTTTCTTCTCTTCCATTGGATCCGATTTTTCCCATGGAAATTAGTTTTAAAAGACCCTACCCCTATCTGCTTCAGAATACCTCAGTATGTACCTTCGGAGCCTTTATGTTTGCTAACAGATCCCATAAGAGCACAGCGTGTTAGGAGGACATGGAAAATACTGTCCCACGCACATTTTAGGAGGAGAATATAATTAATGGTCTGCATATGAGTTCATCAATGCATTTTAAGTAATGAGGGTCTGTTCACAAAAAGAAAAAACCCATTGTCGTCAAGTCAATTCTGACTCTTGGTGACCTCATAGGACAGAGTAGAATGGCCCCATACGGTTTTTAGTGCTGTAATCTTTTTTTTTTTTTTTAATTGTACTTTAGATGAAGGTATGTAGGGTAAGGTAGTTTCTCAATGAGCAATAGATATGTTGTTTTACAACATCGGTTGCCAATCCCAAGGCATGTCAACGCTCTCCCCTTCTCGACCTTGGGTTCACCATTACTGCCTTTCCTGTCCCCTCCTGCCTTCTCATCCTTGCCCCTGAGCTGGTGTGTCCATTTCGTCTCATTTTCTTTTGTGGGCCTGCTTAATCTTTGGCTGAAAGGTGAACCTCAGGAGTGAGTGACTTCAGCACGGAGTTGAAAGTATATCCAGGGGCCATATTCGCGGGGTTTCTCCCGTCTCTGTCAGACCAGTAAGCCTGGTCTTTTTTGTGTGAGTTAGAATTTTATTCTACGTTTTTCTCCAGCTCTGTCTGGGGCCCTATATTGTAATCCCTGTCAGAGCAGTCGGTGATCGTAGCTGGGTACCATCTATCCGTGCTGGGCTCAGTCTGGTGGAGGCTATGGTAGTTGTGGTCCATTGGCCCTTTGGACTAATCTTTCCCTTGTGTCTTTGGTTTTCTCCATTCTTCCTTGCTCCAGCCAATGCTGTAATCTTTACGGAAGCAGACTGCTATGTCTTTCTCCCTCAGAGCAGCTGAAGGGTTCAAACCACAACCTTTTGGTTAGCAGCTGAGTGCTGAACCACTGCACCACCAGGGATCAGTGGGGTGTAACACAAATAAGGAGGGCAGATCCGGACGCCCTTCCGAGACTGTGACTGTTTGGCAGTGGCTCCCAGCCCTAGCCCAGCTGTGTTCCCTGCTGGTGCTCATACTGGCCTGTAAGGCTGGCAGGGCAGGGAGAAGGTATTTCCTCTGAAGGCCCAGGCTTGGGCTAAGCACCAGGATGGGCCCCAGCCCCAGCTTCCACAGGCCGGGTCCCAAGTCACGGTCAGAGGAAGGGGTGAGATTGATTCCAAGGAAGCTGTCTGGAAGCCTGTATTTGTGTCCTAGGGCTGCCATAACAAAGTACCACAGACGAGGTGACTTGTATGAACAGAAATTTATTGTCTCACACAGCGGCGTCATTAGGGTTGTGTCACTCAGTGCGGTAACTCATGGTGTCACCCGCCCCATGCACCTCCCCCCGTACCAGACCATACAGAATCCTCAGTGATGTTTTTTGTACCCGTTACTCAGAAATCGTAATTCCCATGTATCACGTCTTCTTTTCCTTTAATTACTACTTCATTCTCAAAAAAGTTGTTGATATAGGTTCACAAATACTAATTACCACAATATTGTAGCTAAAACACCAGAAAACTGGACAAAACTAGAGGCTGTAAAAACACTGGCAGCAACTAAAACAACAGCGTGTGCTTGTAGCGCCTGCAGACGAAACCACGTGATTCGAAGCATCACTGTAATTGGGTAAAATGACAGCTCTGGCCGGAGGGTATTAGAAGGTTCACATAGTAAATTAGCATCGAGTTTCAGCCTTGTAGGTACACTGATACATGTAAACTGGGCTTATGAAAAATGTTTTTGTTGTCATAACTACAGGGATATTTTTATAGAGAGTCATTTTGGTGTCTCCCCCTCTGACAGTGTCACCTGGTGCAGTCCACACCCCCCGAACTCCACTAGCAACAGCACCGGTCTCATGGTTCTGGAGGAGAGAAACCAAAACCCAAACCATTTGCCATCAAATCCATTCCAACTCATAGCAGCCCTGCAGGACAGAGAACTGCCCCATAGTGTTTCCAAGATTTCCTTTTGGTTAGCAGCCGTAGCTCTTAACCACTACGCCACCAGGGAGAGAAACCCAAAAGCAAGGTGTCAGCCAGGCTATGTTCTCTCAGAAGCTTCTATGGGAAGTTCCTTTCTTGTCTCTCCCAGCTCCTGGTGGCCCCAGGCACTCCTTGGCTCACAGCTGCATCATTCCATTGTCACAGGGCCATCTTCCCTCTGTCTAGAGCTCTGTGTCTCTTCTCTTTTATAGGACGCCACTCCTTGGACTAGGATTAGGGTTGGGTTAGGATTAGGATTGGATTAGGACCCACCTGACTCCAGTAGGACCTGCTCCAACATGTTAATTGATAACATCGTCAAACACTGTCTTAGTCATCTAGTACTGCCATAACAGAAATACCACAGGTGAATGGCTTTAACAAAGAAAAATTTGTTTCTTCACAGTAAAGTGGGCTGAAAGTCCAAATTCAGGGTGTCAGCTCCAGGGGAAGGCTTTCTCTCTCTGTCCACCTTCTCATCAGTCTTCCCCAGACTAAGAGCTTCTTTGCGCAGGGACCCCTGGTCCAGGTGACATGCTCTGCTCCTTGGTGGTATGAGGTCCCCAACTCTCTGCTTGCTTCCCTTTCCTTTTGTAAGAGATAAAAGGTGGTGCAGGCCACACCCCAGGGAAACTCCCTTTACATTGGATCAGGGGTGTGACCTGGATGAGGGTGGTGTTACAATCCCACCCTAATCCTTTTAACATAAAATTATAATCACAAAATGGAGGACAAGCGCAGGATGCTGGAAATCATGGCCCTGCCAAATTGATACACACATTTTTGGGGGGACATAATTCAGTCCATGACAAACAAGCACCTTACTTCTAAACAAAGTCGCATTCACAGGTACTAGGGGTTAGGATTTGAACATAAATTTTCGGGGGGACACAATCCAATCCATCGCAGTGCTCAAGGCAGTTCTGTTTGGGATTACCATAAGAGAGCAGAACCCCAAGGTGGGGGACTGTTTCTCCCTCTATTTTAATCAGGATACTGTCTAAACTGCTGTAAGGGAAGCCCCCAAAAAACAAGGGTCTGTAAGTTCACTACCAAAGTCTAGTTTTCTCTCACAGCATGTCCAGAGGGAGCTGCCCAGGGCTGAAGAGCTCTGCCATCCTCAGCTCAGCTTCCACCTCAGTGTCCCCGGCCTAGTCCTGGTGGCTTGTAGGAGGGGAGTGGGGAGCAGGTGCCAGGGAGCCCCTTCTAGCCTTTTTTTTTTTTTAATATTGTATCTTATTTTTTGTTGTTGTAGATATACATAGCAAAACACACCAATTCAACAATCTCTACAATTCAGTGACCTTGATTACATTCTTCAAGTTGTGCAACCATTCTGACACTCCTTTTTCAGTTGTTGCTCCCCCACTAACATAAACTCACCACTCCCTAACCTTTCTATCTAACCTTTCAAATTGCTGTGGTTGTTTGATCCAATACCGGCAGTCCCCGGGTTATGAACATCCGACTTTTGTATAACCCGTAGTTACAAGCCAACCCCTGTAAAACCTATCCAAAAACTGATGGGGCCATGCTTCCTGGCATGTGCAGGTGCCGCAGTGGGTCCTAGGGGGGCCACTGGCGGTGGGCAGGCCCTGAGACCTGGTGTGTCCAGCCATGGCCCGCAGCAGCCAGCGGAGAGCCCACATGCACCAGCCTTGGAAAGGGCCAACCCCACCATCCGCGGCCCTAAGCACTGCCTCCACTCCAGACAGAGGGCCTGCAGGTTGTGGCAGCTGGTAGCCAGGGCATGGGCACCTTACTCTGAGTGTTCTCCAAGTACAACCAGTCAGTGCACTACACTGACACACAGCTAGGCTTCCACAGTGCCACCTTACCCAGTTCCACCCCACCACATCCCACCCGGCCCTCTGTGCTGTGCAGCTGGGGCCATTGCAGCACCTCTCCGAGCTTCTGTTTCCCCCACCTTACACACGTGGGTTTTCACTACTGCGGCGGCTCTTGGCCTTTTGGTGGCTGGAAGGGGCGGGGGCCCGCCTTAGATTCCTGACCTCTGTGTGTCCATATGGTTTACAGGGTGGAGAACTTCCTACTTGGGTTTCCCTAAGCTCCTCTTCCCAGCCTTTGGCCCCAGGCTTGCTCTTAGCACATCCTGAGTGGTACTTTCTCCCTTGCATCCCGAGGCACGGGCCTTATAGTTGGTGAGTGAGGTTGACAGGCCTGGTGAGAAGGTGATGGGGAATGATCCCTCTGGCCCCAACCCTCCCTGCCTCTGCTGAGGAGAATTCAAAACCCAGCAGAAATGCTGCCGGTGGTAAAATATAGATTTTTTAGTTCAGAGTCTACAGTAAAGTATCTAATGGGTCTCAGAGATTTTACAGAACAGAAACTTCTGAGTACTTTGGGTACGTTTGCCCTGTAGGTATCTTGTCAACTGTGGAGAAGGTACATACAATGGTTCGTAATAACAAATTGGAGCTACTTTTCAAAGTGTATCAAGACATTATTATTATTACTGTATTATGTTAAAGATGTTTTAGTGTATTTGGAAGTTTTTCTTTAATGCTTTTTATGCATAGAAAGGTACACTATATACTAAGACAAACATTTGACTAACTGCTAACCGTTCCGATTTACATACAAATTCGACATAAAGATAGATTTAGGAATGGAACTTGTTTATAATCCAGGGACTGCCTGTATAGATAGTTCTTTAAAAGCACAGTGTGGTCAAGGCATGCATTCCTTAATAATTAAGCTAAACTACTGTTTGGGTTTAAGAAGGCTCCAGGGGATATTTTTGGTTTAAGGTTCAAAGGTTACTTCCGGGCAATGGTTTTAGAGGTTCGTCCAGCCTCACTGGCTCCAGAAAATCTAGATTCTATGAGAATTTTAATTTCTGTGCCTCATATTTCCCCCTTTTGATCAGGATTCTTCTATAGAGTCTTTGATTAAAACATTCACCAATCGTTCCAGTCTTTTAAAGGCAAGTCACAGAAGCAGCACATGCCACTTCTGCTCACTGCCCATCCGCCCCACCAGACCGCAAGAGTGGCTGGGAAGGGTGGCCATTAGCCGGGCAGCCATTTGCCCAGTTAAAACTCTAAGGCCATGAGGGACAGGGCGTTTGGACAGTGGGGAGCTGGGGGGAGAAGCAGGGGCCATGCAGGCTCTGCCAGGCAGTGCCAGCCTCAGAAGTTGCCCGGGCAGGTCGTCCACTTGGCCCAAGAGCACAGTGAGGCTACGGTGGTCAGTGACCTGGGAGGGGTAGGGGGGAGGTGGAAACCAGATGTTCAGAGGTGGACAATGGTGAGTGTCCATTAGGATTTAATGGCTGCAGACACTTCCCTGGCCAGTCTTTTGAGGGAGGGAGAGGGAACACAGCAAAAGCAACTTGGGAGCTGAGAAAACTCTACGTAAGGTAAATGGGCCGCTCCTGGAGGTGCCCTGAGATATTTGGTGGAAAAGGGCATTGGAGATGCTGCCGGTGAGGCCAGAGCAGACATCAGCACAGAGCTGACCTTTGCCCAGCTGGGCTGCCATGGAGACAGGTGGTGCCTGGTGGACCGGACTGGCCTGAGCCCCAGGGACCCCTTCCCAGTGAAAAAGCTGTCTTGTGCCAGTGCAGACCACTGCACTTCGTTCAGAAACCAGGAAAGGGGTGCCATTAAAGACACTAATGCATAAAGGTTTCCCTTTCTTCCATGGCCTGTCTCTCAGCCTGCTGCAGAGTCTGTTTGTTTGTTTTCTTATTTTGGGGAAAGTATATACAGCCAAAAATACACCACTTCAGCAATTTCTACGTGTACGATTCCGTGACAATGGTCACATTTTTCAAGTTGTTTTATATCTTAAACTCGCTGCTGCCTAAGCTTCCCATCCAACCTTTCGAGTTGCCAGTGTCAATTGGATCTCACGTAGCTGATTCTTTAAAAGAGAACAATACAGTCTTTGTTATCTGCTGCTTCATGTCACGTGCTCTGGGGCATGAGAATACTTAACAGGGAAAGTACAGACCCCCTCATGTGCCCAGGGGCCTGGCCTTGTGACTCAGCTGTGTGCAGGGCCACCAGTTTCCAGGTCCCCCTCCCAGCAGAATGTGGGCCTCCCCTCCGCAATCTATGCAATCCAAGGTGCCAGGAGACAGGGAGCAGGTGGCTGAGGCCCCGTCTAGTCCAGGGGAGGTGGGAGACGACCCACGTGGGAACTGCTCCTCCAAGCCCCCAGCACAGGCTCCATTGTCCCACTGGTCTTCGTTTACAAAGTACGAATTCAAAACTAAAATGATTAAGAATTTCAAGGTGGTGACCACAGAGCATGTACTGCAGCACAGGTCCCTTCTGTGCGTGGACCCTGGTGGCATACCCATGATGTCACCCTGCCAACACTGTGCTCAACCTGAGAGAGTGAGCTGCCTCACCCTGGCTCACAACCCACACATATGCCTCCATTGCGGGATAAAAATTCAAATGCAGTATGCAGATGCTCACAGAAATGTAACTAAAAATGGTCCGTAACTCCCTCCATCTTTTCTAAATTTGGCTTTATTTATTTTCAATGTGGTTAAAAATATACATAACACAACTGTCTTAGTCATCTAGTGCTGCTATAACAGAAATATCACAAGTGGATGGCTTTAACAAACAAAAATTTATTTTCTCACAGTTTAGGAGGCTAGAAGTCCGAATTCAGAGAGCCAGCTCTAGGAGAAGGCTTTCTCTCTCTGGTGGCTCTGGAGGACGGCCCTTGTCTCTTCAGCTTTTGCTTCCTAGTCCCTTGAAGACCTCCATGTGTCTTGGCATCAATCTTCCCCTGGATCTAGGAGGTTCTCAGCGCAGGGACCCTGGGTCCAAAGGACATGCTCCACTCCCAGCTCTTCTTTCTTGGTGGTAGTCAGGTCCCTCTCTGTGCTTGCTTCTCTCTCCTTTTATCTCTTGTAAGATAAAAGGTGTGACTGAAGTGAAGGCGTGACTTGAATAAGGGCGGTAAGGGTGGTGACTGGGTAAGGGTGGTGACTGGGTAAGGATGGTGACTTGAGTCACGACCTCTGGAAAGGTGGTCCCTCAAGATACATCCCACCCTAATCCTGCCTCATTAACAAAACAGACAACTCACTCTCAAGGGGGACCGTAACCACAGTCATAGAGGCTAGAATTTACAACATATCCCAAAATGGAGGATAATTACATCATATCACAAAATGGAGGACAACCACACAATACTGTGCATCATGGCCTCGCCAAGTTGACACATATTTTGGGGGACATAATTCAATTCATAACAACACTCGCCAACTCAACGTTTTTCACGTGTAGAATTCAGTGACATTGAGTACATTCATCATGTTGTGTACCTGTCACCCGTATTCATTGCCAAATTTTCCATCACCTTAAACAGATACTCAGTGTTTCCTAAGCAATGACTCCCCCTCTACCCCTTCCTCCCTGGTAACCACGAAAAAACCACGGGTAACCACTAACTTACTTTGCTCTCTATGTGTTTGCCCATTCGAGATATTTCATATAAGTGAAAGCATACAGTGTTTGTCCTTTTATGACTGAGCATGTTTTCAAGATTCATCCATGCTACAGCATGGATCAGGACTTCATCTCTCTGTAACCGATCCTGTCTTGCTCACAAAAGTCCCCAATCCTGCTAATGGCAGGAAAAAAACCGTGAATGTGTTAATCAAAAGTAACTCAGTCCCTTCTGGCTTCAGAAACTTCCCCCTGGGTTAACTCAGACTCATCAAGATAAAAGCTCAAGTATGTTCAGGTTCAAAGTCCCTGTCAGGGCTCCTCCCCAACTCCTTCCTAAGATGGTGTCAGGTGTGGGGCAAGCTAAGGTGTCCTCCTGGCTCCTGTCTCTAACAACGCATGGCCAGGGTGGTTCCTGGTTCTCCATCTGATCCCGCTGAGGTGCAACCCTCTGACCTGGGCTCCAGCCCAGACCTCCTGCCATGTTTTGTGGCCTCCTTGCCCAACCTGTCTTCTAATCTGTCGGGGAGCTGGCTGCTTTCTCCACTCCGCAGCCAAGGGTATAGAATCGGTGAGGCCACCCTCCAACCCACCCTTCTAGACCCCTTCTCACTATGTCCAAACCACTGCTACCTTGGCCCTTCCCACTGCTGTTTGACCCTAAGAGGGGACCAAGACCCTCATATCTGCTCTCTTGCCTCTTTCTATCTGATGGGAACTTCCCTAAGTCACGTCCTCTCTCTGCCTTTGTGCACTGCTTATAACCCAAGCCTACCAGACTCAACTCTTTCTTTCTCTTTTCTTTCTTTATTGTGTTTTAGATGAAGGTTTACAGGGCAAATCAGCCTCTCATTAAACAATTAATAAACATATTGTTTTATGATATTGGTTGCCAACTGCAATGTGTGAACACTCTCCCCTTCTTGACCTTGGGTTCCCCATTTCCATTGGTCCAGATTTCCTGTCCCCTCCTGCCTTCTCGTCCTTGCCCCTGGGCTGGTGTGCTCATTCAGTCTCGTATACGTGGTTGAGCTATGTGTATTATTGTTTGTCTAATCTTTGGCTGAAGGGTGAACCTCAGGAGTGACTTCAATACTGAGTTAATGAATACATGTGAAAGCTGGACAATGAAAAAGGAAGACTGAAGAAGAATTGATGCATTTGAATTGTGGTGTTTATGAATAATAAATATTGAATATACCATGGACGCCAGAAGAACACATAAATCAGCCTACAAAGAAATACAACCAGACTGCTCCTTAGAAGCGAGGATGGCAAGACTTCAGTTTGCTTACTTTAGATATGTCATCAGGAATGACCAGTCGCTAGAAAATGACGTCATATTTGGTAAAGCAGAGGATCAGCAAAAAAAAAAAAAAAGGAAAACTTTCAATGAGATGGATGGACACGATAGCCAGAACAACGGGCTCAAATATACCAGTGATCACGAAGACGGCGCAGGACCGGGCAACATTTTGTTGTGTTATACGTAAGGTCGCCGTGAGTTAATACACATAGCAAACTTCTAGTTATATCTCATTGGCCAGAACTGTGGCACGTGGTCACCCCTAGATGCAGAGGAAGCTGGGAGTACAGTATTGTAGTTGTGGTCATTTTAAACTGGGCATGTTACTGTGCTGAACAAAATCGTGCTTCTATCAGTAAGGAAGAAGGACAGAGTGGATAATGAGTATTCTACTGGCAGTAACAGCCACAGGAGGTTGCATTTTAGCCGAACCTTAGGATGCTTAGGAGAGAAAAAGCATTTAAACCTAAGGAAGGAGCTTAATCCAAGATCTGGAGGCAATTTACATGAACAGGTACGTGCACACCCATGTTCACTGCAGCACTGTTTACAACAGCAAAAAGATGGAAGCGACCAAAGTGCCCATCAACGGATGAATGGATAAATAAATTATGGTATAGTCACACAACGGAATAATACCCATCAATAAAGAACAATGATGGATCCATGAAGCGTTTCATAACAGGGAGGAATCTGGAAGGCATTATGCTGAGTGAAATTAGTCAGTTGCAAAAGGACAAATATTGTGTGAGATCACTATTTTAAGAACTTGAGAAATAGTTTAAACAGAGAAGAAAATATTCTTTGATGGTAACAAGAGTGGAGAGGGAGGGAGGGAAGGGGTATTCACTAATTAGATAGTAGATAAGACAACACACAATACAGCAGAGGTCAGCACAACTGGACTAAACCAAAAGCAAAGAAGTTTTCTAAATAAACTGAAAGCTTCGAAGTCCGGCATAGCAGGGGCAGGGGTTTGGGAACCATGGTTTCAGGGGACATCCAAGTCAATTGGCATAATAAAATCTATTAAGAAAACATTCTGCATCCCACTTTGGAGACTGGCGTCTGGGGTCTTAAATGCTAGCAAGTGGCCATCTAAGATGCATCAATTGGTCTCAATCTACCTGGACCAAAGGAGAATGAAGACCACCAAAGACAGAAGGTGATTATGAGCCCAAGAGATAGAAACGGCCACATAAACCAGAGACTACATCACCCTGAGACCAGAAGAACTAGATGGTGCCTGGCTACAACTGATGACTGCCCTGACAGGGAACACAACAGAGAACCCCTGAGGGAGCAGAAGAGCAGTGGGATACAGACCTCAAATTCTCATAAAAAGACCAGACTTAATGGTCTGACTGAAACTAGAAGGACCCCAGAGATCATGGTCCCCAAACCTTCTGTTAGCCCAGGACAGGAACCATTCCCAAAGCCAACTTTTCAGACAGGGATTGGACGGGACTATGGGATAGAAAATGATACTGGTGAGGAGTGAGCTTCTTGGCTCAAGTAGACATGTGAGACTATGTGGGCAACTCCTGTCTGGAAGCGAGATGAGAGGGCAGAGGGGGTCAGAAGCTGGCCGAATGGAAATAAAAATAGAGAGTGGAAAGAAGGAGTGTGCTATCTCATTAGGGGGAGAGCAACTAAAGAAGTATATAAAAAAAAATTTTTTTATTTTCTTATTTTATTTTTTATATAGCAAGGTGTATATAAATTTTCGTGTGAGAGACTGACTTGATTTGTAAACTTTCACTTAAAGCACAATAAAATAATAATAAAAAGATCTGGAGGCAAGAAGGTGTAGAACATGTGCAGGGAATGCTAAGTTCTAGACAAAAGTAAGTTCTGTATATTAGGAGCCCTGGTGGCACAGTGGTTAAGAGCTCAGCTGCTAACTAAAAGGTCCGCAGTTCCAAGGCACCAGCTGCTCCTTGGAACCGCTGTGGGGGCAGTTCTAGTCTGTCCTACAGGGTCGCTATGAGTGGGAATAGACTTGATGGCAATGGGTTTGTTACTATACTTAGGAGCCCCAGTGGTACAGTGGTTAAGTGCTTGGTTGCAAACTCATCAGCCACTCCACAGGAAAAAGATGTGCCAGCCTGCTTCCGTAAAGATTGGCAGACTTCAAAACCCTATGAAGGAGAGTTTTACTCTCCTATAGGGTCGCTATGAGTCGGAATTGACTCAACGGCAATGGGTTCGGTTTTGGTATTACTATCCTTAACGAGCCCTGGTGGTGCTAGTGGTTAAGCGCTCAGCTGCTAACCAAAAAGTTGGCCATCTGAACTCACCCAGCGGCTCCTTGGGAGAAAGACCTGGAGATCTGCTCCTGTAAAGACTAAAAAAACAAAAACAAAAACCCACTACAGCCTAGAAAACCTTATGGGGCCGTTCTATTCTGTCTCATGGGGCCACTTGGAGTCAGAATCGACTCAACTGCACCTACCAACAATATTACTATACCTAGGCTGAGGGTTCTGTAGAAAGAATTTGTATTTCAACTTAAACTGTAAATAAATATTCATTGTAGAACGAGGTGTGAGAGGTGGACTCATGAGTGTAAGCTCTCATTGTTTTTAAATCTACTCTGTTAAAAAAATGTTCTCTTATTCTTTCCTAACATGCCCCCTGCCTTCTCTTTTATGTGCTCAGTCACTCTTGCCAGAGATTTGCCCATTTTGTTCATCGTTTCAAGGATCCAGATGGAGTTCTGTTGATCCTAGCTTAGTTTTTTTTGTTTTGTTTTTCATTGATGTGTGCTCTTTTCTGTATTGTTTCCTTTTTCTTCCTTCTACGTTCATTTTTGCTGGTTTATTGTGCTCTTTTTCTTACTTCTAGAGCTGGAGGCTTAGCTCATCAATTTTGCATCTTTATTCTTTTCTAATGTCTGCGTTTGACATTAGAAAGGAATAAATTGTCCTTTCCGCACTCTGCTCGTTGTACCCTTCTAGTTTCACCACACAGTGAATTAATTATCTTTCAGGTCTCAATATTTTCTAATTTCTTTTCTGACGTCTTCTTTGGCCTTTATATTAAGTAAACCAAGAATCAACATTTTAAAATGTATGGGTTTCAAAAAATAGTTTTGTGATTTATTTCTAACATTATTGCACTGTGGCCAAATATTGATTCTTTGAATGGACCAAGAGTGGCTTTGTAAGCTACTACAGGTGCAATTTTTTTAACTTATTTTATTTTTTATTGAGAATATATACAGCAAACACACAGAGCAATTCAAGTTTCTGCATGTACAACTCAGTGACATTGATTATTCTTTCAGTTGTGCGACCACTCTCACCCTCCTTTTCTGAATTGTTCCTCCCCCATTAACGTAAACTCACTGCCCCCTAAGGTTCCTACCTGTGCTTTCAAGTTGCTGCCGTCAATTTGATCCCACATAGATAGATTTTTTTTTAATAGTTTTTTTGTGTGTGTTTTTGGTGAAATAGATACATCTTAAACCAAAAAAACCAAACCCAGTGCCGCTGAGTCGATCTCGACCCTACAGGACAGAGGAGAGGAGCGCCTGGCGGATTCGAACTGCCGACCTTTTGGTTAGCAGCCATAGCACTTAACCACTACGCCACCAGGGTTTCCAGATACATCTTAAAAGAGCATAATGCTCAAGGCAGACGTTATTTACTAGTTAAGGTAAACTATTGTTTGGTTTTAAGAAGACTTCAGGGGATATTTTTGGTTGAAGGTTTATAGATTATCTTGTCGTTGCCGTTGTTATTGGTTGGTGCCATTGAGCCCGTTCCGCCTCACAGAGACCCCGCGCACCACAGAACAAAACGCTGCCTGTCCTGCGCCATCCTCACGATCGTTGCTATGTTTGAGCCCATTGTTGCAGCCACTGTATCAATCCATCTCATTGAAGGTCCTCCTCTTTTTCGCTGATCCTCTACCAAAAAATTATCTTAGGACAATAGTTTTAGGGTTCACCCAGCCTTGATGGATTCAGGAAGTCTGTATTCCATGAGAATTTGAAATTCTGTTCCGCATTTTCCCCTTTTAATCAGGATTCTTCTGTAGCATCTTTGATCAAAATTACATTTGCAACAGAGAATCCCTGAGGGAGGAGGAGAGCAGTGGGATAAAGACCTCAAATTCTCGTAAAAAGACCAGACTTTATGGTCTGACTGAGACTAGAAGGACCCCGGAGGTCATGGTCCCCAGGCCTTCTGTTAGCCCAAGACAGGAACCATTCCCAAAGCCAACTCTTCAGACAGGAATTGGACTGGACTATAAGATAGAAAATGGTACTAGTGAGGAGTGAGCTTCTTGGCTCAAGTAGACACATGAGACTATGTGGGCAGCTCCTGTCAGCAGGGGAGATGAGAAGGCAGAGGGGGACAGGAACTGGCTAAATGGACACGAAAACTGAGGGTGGAAAGAAGGAGTGTGCTGTCTCATTAGGGGGAGAGCAACTACAAGTACATAGCAAGGTGTATATAAATTTTTGTATGAGAGACTGACTGGATTTGTAAACTTTCACTTAAAGCACAATTTAAAAAAGATCTAAAAAAATTAGATGTGCAATTTTTATAAAAGTTCCACATATGCTTAAAAAGAAGACATATTTTTTTAACTCTTGGCTATAGGAGTCTATTATCCAGGCATTGCTAACACACCAGCAGACACCCAGAGCCCCAAGGCTGAATTAACAAAATAGCAAATGGAAAGAGAGTATAAAATAAGAATGTTAAAAATGACAAAAGGCCAAAAAGATTCATATTCCACCCAAAATAACTATATATCGGGAAAACAGGAACAGACAGATTTGAGTAATATTTACAGACGAAACGATGATTTCTGGTCTCTTTGTCAATTTTTCGTTTAAAATAGGCAGCATTTGTCTATAATACTGATTTATGTCACTGCCAGGAAATAGCCAGCCAGCAGAAATGGCCGGAGTGTGCGTAACCCAGTTCTTTCTCTGGCAAAAAAAAAAAAGAATTGAAGGGATAGCTTAAATCTCGCCCTGTCACCGCTCCAGAGCTTTAGCTGTTGTGCACAATGGCTGCTGGTCTCATGGTCAGGTTCTGGACTCGCTGATGCCAGGCGACCCCCTCCAAACCCTTCTCTGCTCTGCTGCCAAACTGCTGTGAGGTATCGTTTGGCCAGGCCACGCCCCTATCAAAAACCCTGCTTGGAAGGGCTCTTTTGGGATGGTGAAAATGTTCTAAAATTAGATTATGGTGATGGTTATATAACTTTGTAAATAAACTTAAAAAAAAAAAAAAAACCCAAATCAAAAACAAACATTGAATTGTGCACTTTAAATGGGTGAACTTTGCGGTACGTGTCTTAGTCACCTAGTGCTGCTATAACAGAAATACCACAAGTGGATGGCTTTAACAGGGAGAAATTTATTCTCTCACAGTCTAAAAGACCCAAACCCACTGCCGTCAAGTCGATTCCAACTCATAGCGACCCTATAGGACAGAACAGAACTGCCCGATAGAATTTCCAAGGAGCACCCGGCAGATTCAAAATGCCGACCTCTTGGTTAGCAGCCGTAGCACTTAACCACTACACCACCAGGGTTTCCACAGTCTAGTAGGTTACAAGTCCAAATTCAAGGCCTCAGCTCCAGGGGAAGGCTTTCTCTCTCTGTCGGTTCTGGGGGAAAGTTCATATGATCAATCTTCCCCTGGTCTAGGAGCTTCTCAGCACAGACACCTCGGGTCCAAAGGATGCGCTTTGCTCCCGGGGCTGCTTTCTTGGTGGTATGAGGTCTCCAACTCTCTTCACACCTCCCTTTCCTTATCTCTTGTAAGATAAAAGGTGGTGCAGGCCACATCCCAGGGAAACTCCCTTTACATTGGATCAGGGATGTGACCTGAGTTAATGGTGTTATATCCCACCTGAACCCTCTTTAACATAATCTAATCTTACCTCATTGACCACAGGCAGAGATTAGGATTTACAACACATAGGAAAATTATATCAGATGACGAAATGGTAGACAATCACACAATACTGGGAATCATGGCCTAGTCAAATTAATACACATATTTTGGGGGAACACAGCTCAATCCATGGCAGCTTATAAATTCTGTCTCAGTAAAACTGTTTTTGTTTTTTAAAGTCTGTATTAGTTTCCTGGGAGCGATGGTGGTACAGTGGTTAAGTGCTCAGCTGCTAACTGAAAGGTTGGCAATTCAAACCCACCAGCCTCTCCGCTGGAGAAAGCTATGGCGGCCTGTTTCCGTAAAGATTTACAGCCTTGGAAACCCGGTGGGGCAGCTCTACTCTGTCCTGTAGGGTGGCTAGGAGTTGGAATCGACTCCACAGCTATGGGTTTATTAGTTTCCTGAGGGCAGGGGTAACTCAGTGGTAGAGTCTTGCCTTCCATGCAGGGGACCTGGGTTCAGTTCCCAGCCAATGCACCTCACGTGCACCCACCATCCATCAGTGGAAGCTCCTATGTTGTTATGATGCTGAACGAGTTTCAGCAAAGCTTTTTTTTTTCCAGACTAAGGCGGACTTGGAGGAAAGGCCTGGCTCTCTACTTCTGAATGTCAGCCAATGAAAATCCTGTGGATCACAGTGGTCCCGTCTGAAGGGCCGGGCAGCGTTTCATTCTGTTGTGCACGGGGTCGCCATAAATCAGGGGCTGAGTCCGCAGCAGCTGCCAGCAATTAGTTTCCCATGGCTGTCATAACAAAACGCCACGAGGCGGTGGCTTTGCAAGAACAGAAATGTACTGTCTCACGGTTTTGGAGTCTGGGGGTCTGGTAGCAGGGCACGGGCCATGCTGAGTCCTCCTTAGGGCTTTCAGGAACAATCTGCTTCAGGCCTCACACCTAGCTTCTGAGAGTCCCAGGCATTCTTCGGCTCACAGCTGCGGGGTCATATACTCCAGTACGATCTCGTGTTAGCTTAACTGATTACCTCTGCGAAGACCCTGATTCCGAACAGGGTCACATTCACAGATACAGGGCTTAGGACTTCAGCGTCTTTTGGGAGGGGGGACACAATTCAATCCAAAACAAAAAAAGAATTATACGGGGTTGGGGGGAAATCTGACTTGGGCACCCAAAGCCTGCCGTGACCTGATCCTATCCATGACCTAACCTTTGACCCCACTGAACTGCCACTGTTCCTCCCACACCGTGTGCTGCATCATGGCCTGGTTACTTTGCACAACGTGTCTCCTCCACCTGGGATATCCACCTCCTCCCAGCTGACTCCTAATTATCTGTAAGGCTGAGCACAAGCATCGCCTTCCCAGGGAAGCTGCCCTGACCCTCTGAGAGTCTCATGGTATCCTGGCTTTCCTCTGACCCTGCTCTTAGAACATCACTGTCATGGCCCCCATTTATCACTCTGTCTCTGTTGGGACTGCATTTTATTTGTCTCTGCGTCTCTAGTTTCCTGTCTTGGTGCCTGGCCCCTTGAAGATACTACGTCAGAGTTTGTTAAACTAAACCCAGCTGATTTCATGGGTCTCCCTATTGAATATTAAGCCCTCTACAGTATATAGGGGGCAGTGGCGGTCCAGTGGTAGAATTCTCACCTTTTTTGTGGGAGACCAACCAGGAACACCCACATTGATCTGTTCTGTGGGTGAGAAACACCTGTGTACACGTTAAGCCATTGATATTTTGGAATTTGTCATAAAAAAAAAAAAAACCCCATTGCCAATGAGTCGATTCCAACTCATACCGACCCTATAGGATAGAGTAAAACTGCCCCATAGGGTTCCCAAGGAGCACCTGGTGGATTCGAACTGCTGACCTTTTGGTTAGCAGCCATAGCTCTTAACCACTACACCATCAGGGTTTCCTTATTTGTTATAGAAACTAACATTTCCTGTTGTCAGTCCCCCAGATCAGCAGTGTATCTTGAAAAAGAACTGATGCATTTGACTTAGTTGTTAGCGAAGAGTATTGACTATACCATGGACTGCCAGAAGAACAAACTAATTCGTCTTAGAGGAAATACAGACAGAATGCTCCTTAGATACGAGGCTGTTGAGACTTTCTTACTTTGGACCCATTGTTGAAAGGGACCAATCCCTAGAAAAGGACATTGTAGAGGGTCATCGAAAAAGAGGGAGACCCTCAGTAAGATGGATTGACACAGTGGCTGCAACAATGGGCTCAAACACAGCAATGATTGTGAGGATGGGGCAGGACCAGACAATGTTTAGTTCTTCGTCACTATGAGTCAGAGCTGACTCGACGGCCCCTAACAACAACCGCATCTTGAAAGACACAGTCTTGGTCATCTAGTGCTGCTATAACAGAAATACCACAAGTGGATGGCCTTGACAAAGAAAAGTTCATTCTCTCACAGTCTAGCAGACTAGAAGTCTGAATTCAGAGCACCAGCTCTAAGGGAAGGCTTTCTGTCTCTGTCGATTCTGGGGGAAGGTCCTTGTCATCAGTCTTCCCTTGGTCTAGGAGCTTCCCTGCGCAGGAACCTCAGGTCCACATTTCTTGGTGGTATGAGGTCCCCATGTCCCTCTGCTCACTTCTCTCTTTTATATCTCAAACGAGATTGGCTCAAAACACAATCCAATCTTGTAGACTGAGTCCTGCCTCATTAACATAACTGCCGTTAATCCCATCTCATCAACATCATAGAAACAGAACTTACAACACATAAGAAAATCCCATCAGATGATAAAATGGTGGACAATCACACAATACTGGGAATCATGGCCTAGCCATGTTGACAGATATTTTCGGGGGACAAAATTCAATCTGTGACCAAACCAACACCAAACCACTGCTGTTGAGTCGATTCCTGACTCATAGCGACCCTAGAGGACAGAGTAGAACTGCCCTGTAGAGTTTCCAAGGAGTGCCCGGTGGATTTGAACTGCCGACCTTTTGGTTAGCAGCCATAGCACTTAACCACTACGCCACCAGGGTTTCCCAATCCGTGACAGACCCCTCTAATAACACATTAGAAACATTGGTGGTTCAGTGGTAGAGTTCTTGCCTTCCATGTGGGAGACCCAGGTTTGATTCCCAACCAGTGCACTCCAAGTTTTCAGTGGAGGCTTGTGTGTTGCCGTGAGGCTGAACAGCTTTCAGCGGAGCTTCTAGACTAAGATGGACTAGGAAGAAAGACCTGGCAATCTACTTTCAAAAAAATCATCCAATGGAAATAGATGACTGTGGTTCCATGCCATTGTGCACAGGGTTGCCATGAGTTAGGGTCATAGGGTCGCCATGAGTTAGGGTCATAGGTTCACCGTGAGTCCGCTGACTAGATGGCAGCTAGCCACAACAGTCTGGAGCCAATCAGCACAGCCCCAGGGCACACACGTGCAAACGCCCTGTTAAAAGCCCTTCCACAAAACATACCTTGCTCATGGATTTTTACTATTTAACATAGTAAAAATGTCTGTTCTACCAAAAGCCATCTATATATACAAGGCACTTCTGATCCAAATTCCAACGACATTTTTTAATGTGATGGAGAAACAAGTCACCAGCTTCATATGGAAGGGAAAGAAGCCCCGGATAAGTAAAGAATTACTGAAAAAGAAGAAGAAAGTGGGAGGCCTCACTCTGCCTGATTTTAGAACATATTCTACAGCCACAGTAGTCAAAACAGCCTGGTACTGGTACAACAACAGGCATATAGATCAATGGAACAGAATTGAGAACCCAGATATAAATCCATTCACATATGAGCAGCTGATATCTGACAAAGGACCAGTGTCAGTTAATTGGGGAAAAGATAGTCTTTTTAACAAATGGTGCTGGCATAACTGGATATCCATTTGCAAAAAAACGAAACAGGACCCATACCTCACACCATGCGCAAAAACTAACTCCAAGTAGATCAAAGACCTAAACATAAAGACTAAAACGATAAAGACCATGGAAGAAAAAATAGGGACAACGTTAGGAGTCCTAATACAAGGCATAAACAGAATACAAAACATTACTAAAATGACGAAGAGAAACCAGATAACTGGGAACTCCTAAAAATCAAACACCTATGCTCATCTAAAGACTTCACCAAAAGAGTAAAAAGACCACCTACAGATTGGGAAAGAATATTCAGCTATGACATCTCTGACCAGCGCCTGATCTCTAAAATCTAAATGATTCTGTTAAAACTCAACCACAAAAAGGCAAACAACCCAATTAAAAATTGGGCAAAGGATATGAACACGCACTTCACTAAAGAAGATATTCAGGCGGCTAACAGATACATGAGAAAATGCTCTCAATCATTAGCCATTAGAGAAACGCAAATTAAAACTACGTTGAGATTCCATCTCACTCCAACAAGGCTGGCATTAATCCAAAAAACACAAAATAATAAATGTTGGAGAGGCTGCGGAGAGATTGGAACTCTTACACACTGCTGGTGGGAATGTAAAATGTGTACCATTTCCACTTTGGAAATCTATCTGGCGTTTCCTTAAAAAGTTAGAAATAGAACTACCATACAACCCAGAAATCCCACTTCTTGGAATATACCCTAGAGAAACAAGAGCCTTCACACAAACAGATATATGCACACCCATGTTTATTGCAGCTCTGTTTACAATAGCAAAAAGCTGGAAGCAACCAAGGTGTCCATCAACGGATGAATGGGTAAATAAATTATGGTATATTCACACAATGGAATACTACGCATCGATAAAGAACGGTGATTAATCTGTGAAACATTTCATAACATGGAGGAACCTGGAAGGCATTATGCTGAGTGAAATTAGTCAGATGCAAAAGGACAAATATTGTATAAGACCACGATTATAAGATCTTGAGAAATAGTTTAAACTGAGAAGAACACATTCTTTTGTGGTTACGAGAGGGGGGAGGGAAGGAGGCTAGGAGAGGGTTATTACTGATTAGATAGTAGATAAGAACTACTTTAGGTGAAGGGAAGGACAATACTCAACACAGGGAAGGTCAGCTCAACTGGACTGCACCAAAACCAAAGAAGTTTCCTGGATAAACTGAATGCTTCCAAGATCAGCGGAGCAAGGGCGGGGGCTTGGGGACTATGGCTTCAGGGGACATCTAAGTCAATTGGCAAAACAAATTCTATTAAGAAAACATTCTGTATCCCACTTTGAAGTGTGGCGTCTGGGGTCTTAAATGCTAACAAACGACCATCTAAGGTGCATCAATTGGTCTCAACCCACCTGGATCAAAGGAGAATGAAGAACACCAAGGTCACACGATAACTATGAGCCCAAGAGACAGAAAGGGCCACATGAACTAGAGACTTAAATCATCCTGAGACCAGAAGAACTAGATGGTGCCAGGCCACAACCGATGACTGCCCTGACAAGGAGCACAACAGAGAACCCCTGAGGGAGCAAGGAGATCAGTGGGATGCAGACTCCAAATTCTCATAAAAAGACCAGACTTAATGGTCTGACTGAGACTAGAAGAATCCCGGTGGTCATGGTCCCCAAACCTTCTGTTGGCCCAGGACAGGAACCATTCCCGAAGACAACTCATCAGACATGGAAGGGACTGGACAATGGGTTGGAGAGAGATGCTGATGAGGAGTGAGCTTCTTGGATCAGGTGGACGCTTGAGACTGTGTTGGCATCTCCTGTCTGGAGGGGAGATGGGAGGGTAGAGAGGGTTAGAAACTGGCAAAACGGTCACGAAACGAGAGACTGGAAGGAGGGAGCGGGCTGGCTCATTAGGGCGAGAGTAAATGGGAGTATGTAGTAAGATGTATATGAGTTTATATGTGAGAGACTGACTTGATTTGTAAACTTTCACTTAAAGCACAATAAAAATTATTAAAAAAAAAAAAAGAATTGTACATCTAACCAGTAAGAGACCATTTAAAACAGGCATACTGGAAAAATAAAAAAGAATGTTAATAGTATTACTGAGTCAGTGGGGAAATATGCATACCAAACGCTGTGGCTAAGAGTGTAACACAGTAAATCTCTGGAATATTATTCGACGATAAATATAAAAATATTTTAAAATTAAAAAAAAAAAAAGCCCTTCCACGTGCTTCTCTTTAGCTTTCTCTTCACCTCTCATTAGCCATTACCAATTAGCAATCTAGCAAGAACCACCCTCCTTGTCTTTCTGGAATGCTTCTCTGCCAAGGTACCTTTCCCTTGAGGGGAAAAACCGAGGGAAGTGCGTGTACTAAGTGAATGAGAGAGGGGGAGAAAGGCCAATTAACATTCAGCTAAGAGAGCAGAAGAGAGCAGATGATCCTCCTGTCAGCAATAAAAACTGACAGCTCTATCAGAGGGGGAGCAGGGGAGCCTCCGAGCATGGCCAGGCGGGGCTGGGAGGGAGGGTCTGCAGGCCTCACCAGGAGCGATGAAGACGGCTCAGGGCAGAGACCGTGCTGGGAGTCAGGGAGTCAGTGGGGCGTCCCAAGGGCTCGCCTCCGAGGTGGAGCCTGCGCACCCACCTCGCCCTCCTTTCCGAGCCGCCCGCGGGCGCAGGGCTGGCGCTGCTCAGCTTTCTGCCCACCTCGGCGCCCACTCTCTGAACTGCCTCAACCCAGCGCTCACTTCCTCTGACCTTATCATAAAAGGAAGCCACGTGGTGTCTATTTATGGCAGCTGTAGGTCTGGGGAGTGGAGGCTCACAGAAGGAGAATTCCAGGGGCTGATGAAATGGCCCTGGTCCCCCACTCCCTCCCTGCCATGAATGAATAAGCCTGCAGGGGCAGACAGGTGAAACCAAACCCAGGGGTATCTGACATACCCGTCCCTTCTTGAGAGCTCTGTAGGTCATCTGTTATTTCAGTCAGGGCTTATGAAGCAGATAGGATTTGATTGCAAATTCAATATCTTTAATATGGAAGCAAGGAGCCCTGGTGGCACTGTGGTTAAGTGCTTAGCTGCTAACTGAAAGGTCGTTGGTTCGAACTCACCCAGCAGCTACGCGGGAGAAAGGACCTGGCGATCAGCACCCGTAGCGATTACAGCCACGAAAACCCTAAGGGGCAGTTCTACTCAATCACATGGGGTCGCTATGAGTTGGAATTGACTCACCAGGACCTAATAACAACCACAGTGTGGAAAGAAGTGCAGAGAAGAAAGGTGGGAGTGCCCTCATTTGGGCGGGTAAGAAGATACTTAGCTTTTTAAAATATAGCCATTAATCTTGCACTTTAAATGTAAGTAGATTTTGCCATCCAAGGGTGGGCCAATGAGACTGGCACAGTGAGTGAGGAGAAAGCTAAGGAAGGGTAGTGCAGGTGTGTTTCACGGAAACACACCGAGAGGCAGTTCTGGGTGGCGTTTGAATATAGTTCATGGTCCTCTTTGATGCCCAATAACTACCAGTCGGTTGTCATAGCATCAACTCTGACTCATGGTGACCCCATGTGTGTCGGAGTAGACCTGTGATCATAGGGTTTTCAGTGACTGATTTTTCAGAAGTACATCGCCAGGCCTTTCTTCCAAGGCACCCTGGGTAGAGTCAAACCTCCAACCTTTTGGTTAACAGCGAGCACATTGACCCTTTGCACCACCCAGTGGCTTCTGATATACAATAATGAGATTTAAACATGAGATCAACTTCAAAGTCTGAGAGCACCAGCTCCTCCCCCAAGGCATCTGTGTGCTCTTCTTGGGCACCTAGGAAGCAGACCCGATCCTGGTGAGATGGTGGGGCTTCTCATTGCTCCTGACACTGACACTTGTCTTAGGAGATGTTAATAAGGGGGAAGCAGAGGGGCTCCCACCCAGTATTGCTAGAGCTGACAGCTCTGGGCTGTGGTTTTCTGAATTACTCCCAAATGCTTTTGAACTGGGATTTCTGAGCAGTCCTCATGTCCAAAGTGATTTTTGTTTGTTTGTTTGTTAAATGCTTTCAGTGCAGTAGGTATAATAAGGCAATAAACTTAAGTCCTTTAATGCCCTACAAGTGATTCAGGATAAAATCATAAATAAATTCAGATACGTTCATAAACCTTTAATGAGTGGAGCTGGCCCCTGGCTCATGGTGACCCCATGCACACAGAAGGGAACACTGCCCTGTCCTGCATCATCGCCGTGATGGACTGCAGATCAGACCGTGTGATCCATAGGGTTTTCATTGGCTGATTTTCGAAAATAGATCGCCAAGCCTTTCTTCTGAGTTTGTCTTAGTCTGAAAGTTCCACTGAAACCTGTTCGGCATCATAGCAACACGCAAGCATTCACGGAAAGACAGATGGTGGCTGCACGTGAGGCGCGCTGGCTGGGAATCGAACCTGCGTCTCTCACACGGAAGGCAAGAACCAACAATGCCTCTAATGAGTTGGAAGGTGTCTTTCAAGATACACTGCTGATTTGGGGGACTGACAACAGGAAATGCTAACTTCTGTAACAAATACTTTCCAAAATATCAATGGCTTAATGCGTACACATGTGTTTCTCACCCACAGAACAGACCAATGTGTATGTACCTGGTTGGTGAGAGGCTTTCCTCCACACAGTGATTCAGGGACCCAGGCCCATTCTGTCTTCTGGCTCTACTACCCCCTAAGTCTTCATCATGTTGCCTGCCTCAGTCACTGGAAAGAGAGAGGTTGGAGAAAGAATAATTACTTCTTAACTGCATTGGCTCAGAAGTGACATGTTGTTGTTGTTAGGTGCCGTCAAGGCAATTTCAACTCATAATGTCCCCATGTGACAGAGAGGACTGCCCCATAGGGTTTTCTAAGCTGCAATCTTTACGGGAGCAGATCGCCAGGTCTTTGTCTCACAGAGCCACTGTGTAGGTTTGAACCACTAACCCTTCAATTAGCGGCTAAGTGCTTAACTGTTGCACCACCGGTGGTATGTTACTTCTATTCATGTTCCATTGGAAAGAACTGGACATGTTGCCTCATCAGAACCAGGACAACTGGGAAATGTAGTCCGTGGTTAGACAGCTGCTTCCTGGCCACAAATCTATGCTGTTGAAGGGAGAGGCACAAATTTTGGTAGACAACTGTCTTGTCCCCTCCAAACATCTCTTTGTGTGCCACTTTCAAAAATGACTCTCTAAGAGAACTAAGAATGAAAATGCAACATATCCAAGTTTGTGGGGTACGGCCAAAGCAGTGCTTACAGGGGATTTGTACCAACCGATGCTTCAATTAGAAAGAGGAAAGGTCTCAAATCGATAACCTAAGTCCCTCTCTCCAGAAACTAGAAAAAGAAGAGCAAAATAAACTCAAACCAAGCAGAAGGAGAGAAATGATTTTTTAAAAAATAAAAATCAGAGTCAAAATCAATGAAATTGGAAATAGGAGAACAATAAGAAAATCAATGAAACAAAAAACTGGTTCTTTGAACAAATCAATAAAATTGATAAGCCCTCCAGAAAAACTGACAAAGCAAAAAGAAAGAAGACACAAATCATCAATATAAAAAATGAAACACAGAAAATCACGGCAATTTGACAGCCACTCAAGGAATAGTATGAACAACTTTACAGTCATAAATTTGACAACATAGAAGGCATGGACCATGTTATGGATTGAATTTTGTCCCCCAAAATGCATGTCAATGTGGCTAGGCCTTGTTTCCAAGTATCATGTGGTTGTCCTCCATTTTGTGGTCTGATGTGATTATCCTCTGTGTTGTAAATCATAACCTCTATGATGTTAATGAGGCAGAATTAGAGGCAGTAAGGTTAATGAGGCAGGGCACAATACACAGGATCATGGTGTATCTTGAGTCAATCTCTTTTAAGATCTTTATAAAAGAGAGAAATGAGCAGAAAGGAGAGGAACCTCATTACCACCAAGCAAGAAGAGCCAGGAGCAGAGCACATCCTTTGGCCCAGGGTCCCTGCACTGAGAAGCTCCTAGACCAGGGGAAGATTGATGACGAGGACCTTCCCCTAGAGCCAATAGAGATAGTTAGCCTTCCCCTGGAGCTGACACCCTGGATTCGGACTTCTGGTCTCCTAAACTGTGAGAGAATGAGTTTCTGTTTGTTAAAGCCATCCACGAGGTATTTCTGTTATAGCAGCACTAGATAACTAACCAGACCAATTCTTCGAAAACTTCAAGCTGCCAAAACTCTGCCAAGAAGAAATAGGTAATATGAATATCCCTATAACCCTTAAATTGAATTCATAATTAAAAATCTCCCATAAAAGGACTCTCCAGACCCAGATGGCATCAATGGAGAATTCTACCAAACATTTAATGGAGAATTAACAGCAATTTTACACAATCTCTTCAAGAAAATAGAAGAGGAACGCGACCTAATTCATTTTATGACGCCAGTATTACCCTGACCAGACAAAGACAGTACCGAAAAAACAAAAACAAAAAAACCATAGACGAGTATCTCTCATGAATGTATATGCAAAAACCCTCAACAAAATGTAAGCAAATCAAATCCAAACATGTGTAAGAAGAATTATACACACCACAACCAAGTGGGATGTAGTCTACCTATGCAAGGCTAGTTCAATATTTGAAAATCAATTAATGTAATCGGCCATATCAACAGGCTAAAGAAGAAAAATCGTATGATCGTAGCAACTGACATAGAAAAAGTATTTGACAAAATGCAAAACCCATTCATGATTTAAAAAAAAAAACAAACCTCAGCAAACTAGGAATAGAGGGGATCCTCCTCAACTTGATGAAAAACACCTATGAAAAGTACACCGCTAACATCAGTCTACAAATATTAATATGTTGTGTTTTCCTTTTCAGTCAGTTCAAAATACTTTTTAATTTCTCTTTTGACTTCTTCTTTGATCCATGGGTTATTTAGAAGTGTCTCATTTAGTTTGCAAATGTTTGGGCAGTTTTAGAGATCTTTCTGTTATTGATTTCGAATTAAATTCCATTACAGTAAAAGAACATAGTTTGTATAACTTGAGTATATTTAAATTTACGGAGACTTGTTGAATGGCCCAGAATATTGTCTATCTTGGTAAATGTTCTGTGTTAATGTGAGAAGGATGTATGCTCTGCTGCTGTTGGGTGTTCTATAAATGTCAACGAGGTCGTGTTGGTTGATTGTTGTTGTCGTCAGGTGCCATCGAGTCAATTTTGACTCATGGCAACCCCATATGACAGAGCAGAATTTCCCCAGAGGGTGTTCTTGGCTGTAATATTTATGGGAGCTGATTGCCAGGTCTTTCTTCCACAGAGCCGCTGGGTGGGTTCAAACGGGTGACTTTTTGAATAATAGTTGAGCTCTTAACCATTGCATCTCCAGGGCTCCTTAGCTGGTTGATAGTGTTGTTTGAATCTTCTATATACTCATCATTTTCTGTCTACTTATTCTATTAATTACTGGAAATGTAGTATTGAAATCTCTGACTATAATTGTGGATTTGTCTATTTCTCTTTGCAATTCTATCAGTTTTTGCTTCATGCATTTTGAAGCTCTCTTATTAGGTGTATAAACATTTAGGATTGTTATGTCCTCTTGATGAACTGACCCCTTTATCATTATTAAGTTGCCTTCTTTATCCCTGATAATATCCTTTGCTCTAAAATCTTCTTTGTCTGATATTAATACAGCCACTCCAGTTTTCTTTTGATTCATGTGGTGTAACTTTTTCCATCCTTTCACTTTTTACTAATTTGTGTATTTGTATTTGAAGTGTATTTCTTGTAGGTAGCACATAGTTGGGTCTTGCCTTTTTATCCAATCTGACAATCTCTGTCATATAATCTGGATATTTAGACCATTTACATTTAATGTGAATATTGGTATGGTTAAGTTTAAATCTTTCGTCTTGACATTTTTGAAGATTATGGACCAGTCATTTTGGAGACTGTCCCTGTCATGGATTGAATCGTGTCCCCCCAAAATATCTGTCAACTTGGCTAGGTCATGCTTCCCAGTATTGTATGATTGTCTACCATTTTGTCATCTGATGTGATTTCCCTGTGTGTTGTAAATCCTATCACTATGATGTAATGAGATGGATCAGTGGCAGTTATATTGATGAGATCTATAAGATTAGATAGTGTCTTAAGCCAATCTCTTTTGAGATATAAAAGAGAGAAGCCAGCAGAGAGACAGGGGGACCTCATATCATCAAGAAGGCAGCACCGGGAGCAGAGTGCATCCTTTGGACCCAGCATCCCTGTGCCTGAGAAGCTCCTCAACCAGGGGAAGATTGATGAAAAGGACTTTCCTCCAGAGTTGACACAGAAGAAAGCCTTCCCCTGGAGCTGGCACCCTGAACTTGGACTTCTAGCCTACTAGACTGTGAGAGAGTAAACATCTGTTTGTTAAAACCATACACTTGTGGTATTTCTGTTATAGTGGCACTGATTACTAAGACAGTCCCTCAGTTTGGGATTGTCAGATTTTCCTCACGAGTAGACCTAGGACCACGTTGTGTATTTTGGCTGGAATATAAAAGAAGCTGTGTTCGTTTTATTGCATCTTATAGGATGACACAACCTTGCTTGCTGAAAGTGAAGAGGACTTGAACCACTTACTGATGAGGATCAAAGACCACAGCCTTCAGTATGGATTACACCTTAACATAAAGAAAACAAAAATCCTCACAATAAGCAATATGATAAACGGAGAAAGGATTGAGGTTGTCAAGGGTTTCATTTTAGTTGGATCTACAATCAACCCACCAGAACGTCTGCATCTATACCCACAGGCTCACCTGAACCCTCCTCACTCTTCTGACTCTGCAAACATGTAGACCATAGAGCACAGCCAAGGGAATCTGGGCTGGGTGTTTTTATTGAACTTGGGCATCTAATGGAGAGGCGTGGTCACCCTTTTACACCACTGTCCTCCCTGAGTCCCGGCAGGACTGGGCCACAGACTGTGCAGCACCCAGAGAGTCAGGACCAGTCCCCAACCTTGCCCTTAGCAGCCCCAGAACTATCTCTAAAACACAGATCTGATGACATTGCACCTTGCTTTAAAACATTTGGTGACTCCTCTCTGCTTCGGATAAAATCTGAACTCTGCCCACCAGCCCCTCTCCCTGCATTCTGGGATTCCACTGCACCTTCTGCTCACCTGTCTTACTGCCCCATTCCATTGCTTATTCTGCCTCCTCAGCTAACATGTGAGCTCTTCCAGGTGAGGGGCTCCGTGTTGTGTCTCTCGGACTGGGGACATGGAGCGTGGAGACTGAAGCTCCCCAAGTGTCTGTGTGGAGGGCAGAATAAAAAAGGGGTTGCTGACGCAGGAGCACTGGGAGGTGGGTTACTGCTCATTCCTGGGTGAGGAGACGAGGGGGTCCCAGCTGGAGAGGGAGGCTGGGCTGAAGCCCTCCTTGATTCCAGGCCCAGGGGGGCCTGCGTGGTGATCAGACCGTTAGGGGGGCTCCAGGGAGGGAATCTGACCAATCTAGATTTCCCGTAGGTGTGGAAATCAGATCTGGGGTGAAAAGCCTGGAACCCCGGAAAAGAAACAGCCTGAAAATGATCATATCGCTGTTGTCAGCATGGGTTCTGCTGTGCCTGCAAGCCGTTGGGGGTACAAGTATCTTGGAATACCCCTCCCCTGAGATTCTATGTCTCAGTTCTTGACTCGTCTTTGCTCCAACTCAAGTTTGCAGTTTCTGCGACTTATGCTCAGTTCTAGATTTTTATCAGGAAGCGACGGTCCCCATGTCAGCACCAAAGGTGCAGAGCAGTTGCCGCCAATGGCATCTCCTGGAGCTCTGATTTCTGAGTTAATTTGAAAAGACAAAACCCTGCTCTTCCAGAACGTGTACCCTACAGAGATGCACGGTGTTTAAGACTTTTTATAGTCATTCTCATTAAGTTTGCAATTGCAATTTGCCATTTACCCATCCAGTAAATCTGTTTTGAGGACTGTCTTAGCTTCTTAGTGCTGCTGTAACAGAAATACCACAAGTGGGTGGCTTTAACAGAAATTTATTTTCTCACGGTTTCAGAGGCTGGAAGTCTGAATTCAGGGCACCGGCTCGAGGGGAAGGCTCTCTCTCTGTCGGCTCTGGGGGAAGGTCCTCGTCTCTTTTTATTTCCGTTCCTCAGTTCCTTGGTGATCTTCATGTGGCCTGGCCTCTGTCTTCCCCATCTGTGCTGCCTTGCTTCTGAGACTAACCTTTTATATATCTCGAAAATGATTGGTTTAAGACACACCCTACACTGTTATGGCCTCATTAACATAACAAAAAGCCCTATTCCCAAATGGGATTACATCCACAGGTAAAGATTTACAACATATATTTTGGGGGACACAGTTCAGTCCATAACAAGGACCTATTATGTTCAGTGTTCTGGTGGTGAACAGAGACAACAACCCCTGCACATTCCGGGGGGGGGGGGAGACAGATAATAAACCAATCAATCAGATATATAGTTTGACAGATGGTGGTAGCTGCTATGGAGGTGATACAGCAAGGAGGGGGAGGGGTGCAATTTTAAATAGGGTGACCAGAGAAGGTCTCACCGAGAGGGAATGCTAAGCATGGACCTCTAAGGGGTGGGCAGCAAGCTGTGCACATATCAGGGGGAATAGCATTGCAGACGTGGGGAACAGCCAACACAAAGTCCTGAAGCAGGTCCTGTGTTCACACAGAGTGGAGAGGAGAGGAGGGGAGGGGAGTGTGTGAGGAGGGGAAGGGTAGGAGGAGCAGTGGAGCAGACCCGGTAGAGCCTGTGGCCATTGCAAGGACTTTGGCTTCTACTCTGCATGACAGAGTCACTGCAGGTGACCTCTCTGACTCAGTTTGATCGCTGTGGCTGCTGTGTGGAGACTTGGCTAGAGGTTGGGGCGAGAGGGCTGGGGGAGACAGAGCAGAGACCTTACAATTATCCAGGGAAGCTGATGGTGGCAGAGACCTATGTAGAGAGGTTGTTGGACCCTGAATATATATTTTAAGGTAGATCCAATGGGATGTGCCGATGGACTAGATGTGGGCATGAGAGAAATCAAGGGGCAAAGACAAACCCCAAGGTTTTCAGCCTGAACAACTGCAAAGAGAGCATCATCCTTTACTCAGATGGGGTGGACTGTGGGAGGGGCAGGTTGTGAGGGAGGAGTGCAAACGTGCGTCTTTGTTTCCTAGAGCTGCTGTAACAAAAAATATCACAGTGGGTGACTTTAAAGAACAGAAATTTATTTTCGCACAGCTCTGGAGGCTAGAAGTCCAAATCAGAGTCTCAGCCATGCCAGCTCCTTCTGTGGGCCTCTCTGCTCCTTTCTGGTGACTTCCAGAAATCCTTGGTGCTCCTTTGCTGCTACGAAGGCCTCTGCTTCCCTTGAGACATGGCAACTCCCACTGTGTGTCTGTGTCTATTCCGCTGTCTTTATAACTCGGAAGGGATTAAGTTTAGGACCCATCCTACTCCAGTATGGTCTCATTAATATAAAAAAAGAAAATCCCTATTTCCAAACAAGGCCTTGTTTACAGGTACAGGGGTTAAGACTTCAACGTAGCTTTTTGAGGGGACACGGTTCAATCCATAACAACGTGTAAGATCTGAGGAGCCCACTGGATCCCAAGGGGAGATTTTGAGTGAGATTCTGGACAGATCAGTTCGAAGTTGGGGGAGAAGTCAGGGCCAGAGGTACGAGATTGATAGTCATCTGCCTCTACTAGGACTTCAAGTCACGAGACTAGATGAGCTTGTCAAGGGAGCATGCGGGACAGCCCTGACTTGCCATCATCTAGAGGTTGGGATGAGGAGAAGCCAATACCAGTGCTGAGAAGGAGCAGCCAGTGAGAGGGGAGAAAAGCAGGCAGGGCCTGGTAGCCTGGCTCTCAGGCCAGATCCCTGGGTTCATGTGGCTGATGGGTCAGGTGGGGCGTGACACTGGATTTACAACCCTCAGGTCATTGATGACCTTGAGCAGACCATTTCAGTGGAGAAGGGGAAGATGGGAGCTGATTGGAGTGGGTTCCGGAGAGAATGGAGGAGAGGAAACAGACACAGCGAGTACAGACATTGTTTCAAAGAGTTTTGCTAATAGAAGAATGAGAGAAATGGCATGAGAGTGATGTATCAAGAGAGGTTTTAGTTTTGTTTTTTTCTTTTTGAAGAAGGGATAAACTACAATGCATTTGCACGTTTGTACACTGATGGGTCTGGCAAATCTGCTGCGAAAGACCTCTGTAAAATCTTAAAAAACATACATGTCCCTTTGATGACTAAGGTGCACTTGACCCAAGCCATGGTCTTTTCAATCGCCTCATATGCCTGCAAAAGCCGGACAATGAATAAGGACGATAGAAGAAGAACGGATGTGTTCAAATCAGGGGTGGATTATCCAATAGGCAAGGTAAGCACAGTGCTCACCTTGCTTACCAGATCAAAGACGTGGTGAAATCCATGTGAAATTGTTCAGTGCAGTTTAGTAAGTAAGCACAAATCAACCCAAGCTTACTTTGCTTACTGTGTCAACTGCCCCTGTCAGGGATTGTAAATTTGAAAAACGGCTTCGATTCTGTAGAAAGGCAGTGTGGGGTTGGGACAGAGACAGAAGCCAGCCATAGCTAGAAGCGAAGAGGATATTCAAAGGTCTAACAAGCACATAAAAGATGCTCAGTGTCATTAGGCATTAAAAAAAAAATTAGGCATTAGAGAGATGCAAATCGAAACTACAGTGAGGTACCACCTCACCCCATTGTTGTTCGGTGCCATCGAGTCAGTTCTGACTCACGGCCACCCTATGTACGACAGAACGAAACACTGCCCAGTCCTGCACCATCCTCACTATCCTTGTTATGCTTGAGCCCGCTGTTGCAGCCACTGTGTCAGTACATCTCGTTGAGAGTCTTTCTCTTTTTCACTGACCTTCTATTTTACCAAGCATGATGTCCTTCTCTAGGGACTCATCCCTCCTGATAACATGTCCAAACTATGTGAGATGAAGTCTCACCATCCTCGCTTCTAAGGAGCATTCTGGCTGTACTTCTTCCAAGACAGATTTGTTCGTTCTTCTGGCAGTCCATGGTATATTCAATATTCTTCGCCAACACAGGTTTGCAGGTTGTTGAGTCTTCCTCCAATCCTGACGTTCTTCCTCTTATAGTCCAGTTTCCCGAATTATTTGCTTAGCATACACATTGAATAAGCATTTGTTAGAAGTTTACTATTTACTTTATTTAAAAAATCCTATGACTTAGTATTTTTAATAAATAACACCTAACGTCTGTTAAGAATCCCTGGTTGCGTAGTGGTTAAGATCTCGACTGCTACCCTAAAGGTCAGCGGTTCGAATCCACCAGCCACTCCTTAGAAACGCTATGGGACAGTTCTACTCTGTCCTATAGGGTCGCTGTGATTTGGAATCGACTCAGCAGCAACAGGTTTGGGTTTTTGGTTTGAGTGGTGCGATGGCTAAAGCACTTGGCCGCTAGCCGAAAGGTTAGCGATTTGAACCCACCTGCCACTCTGAGGGAGAAAAGACCTGGCAATCTGCACCTGTAAAGCTTGTAGCCAAGAAAACCCTATGGGGCGGTTCTACTCTGTCATAAAGGGTTGCGATGAGTAGGAACTGACTCAATGGCATGCAACAGTAACGACGATCTGTTAGAGTTAGTAGTGGTTCAGTGGTAGAATTCTCGCCTTTCCTGGGGGGGACCCAGGTTCAGTTCCCGGCCAATGCATCTCGTGTGCAACCACCACCCCTCTGTCAGTGAAGGCTTGCATGTTGCTGTGATGCTGAGCAGGTTTTAGGGGAGCTTCTAGACTAAGACAGAGTAGGAAGAAAGGCCTGGCAACCTACTTTCAAAAATCGGCCAATGGAAACTCTCTGGATCACAACTGTCTGAACCGCAGCTGATCCTGGGGATGGCACAGGACAGGGCAGCATGTTGTTCTGTTGTGCATGGGGGCACCATGAGTCGGTGGCCAACTCAATGGCAGGTAACAATGACGATAGCTGTTGATGATAGTTCAAAATACAGACACAACTTTAAATTCTTAACACAATGGCTTCATGGTTTCAAGGAGCAAAATAGAAAAACCTCATCTATAGGGAAGACTCTCTTCACTGAATGAGGGTGTTGGGTCTGGAGGGACAACCTGGCAGCTCTGCCTCTGGAGAGCCTTTGTGTGCAGACATGACAAGGTTCAAAATCACTCCACCTGCTTCTGTGAGGGAGATGGTTCTGCCACTTTTCACCTGCCCAGCAGCCGCCTCTCCCCTCTGCCCCCCAGTAACAGCCTGTGATTTTCCTGTGGGGACCCCTCCTCTCCCTGGACATTTAGTTGGTCAGGGTTTTTCCCAGTCCTCGCCCCCACCCCATCCCCACCCTTCTGGCTCTTCCCCACGGCCATTGCCTGGGGCAGGCAGAGCGGGTGCTCATCTGGGGACCCTGAACAGGAGCTGCAGCCTCACCTGGCCCCTCTCCTGGTTATCTGACCCTGTTTTTCACCTGGCTCAGGCTGGAGCCTCCTCGCACCGGCCCCGGCTCCTGCTCACCAGACTTCCGCCTGCCAGCCCACAGCCCAGCGCAGCGCAGCAGGTCTACGGAGAGGACGAGATGCTGTCAAGGCGAAAGGGCGAGGAACTGAGCCGTGGGATCGGGACACTCTTCGTTGCCGTTGCTGTTAGTTGCTGTCAAGTCAGAATCAGATGACCAGGCCTTACTTCCAAGGCACCTCTGGGTGGGTTTGAGCCACCAACCTTTCGGTTAGTAGACCAGTGCTTAACTATTTGCGCCAGCAAGGGCTCCTTTTGGACGCTCTCGTTCAGTAAAAACACCCAGCCCAGATTCCCCTGGCTGTGCTCTGTGGTCTATGTGGTTGCAGACTCAGAAGTGTGAGAGGGGTTACAGGTGAGCCTGCGGGTGTAGATGCCTTGGGAGAGGGGAAGTGGGGGGGGGAAGGTGGGCAATTAGCTTTTTGTTTATGGATAGTTGAATTGTTTCATTTTCTGACTTCTCGCTGACCCCCAGCAGCCCTGGCCCGAAGTGTCTCAGCCTCCGGGTGCTGTGCAACACAGATACCACAATAGGTGGCTTTAAAGAACAGGCATTTACTTTCTCACAGTTCAAGAGGCTCGGAGTCTGAATTCAAGGTGCGGGCTCTAGGGGAAGGCTCTCTCTGCTGGCTGTGGGGGAAGGTCCTTGTCTCTTCTCAGCTTCTGCAGCCCTGGGGTTCCTGGGCTCCCTGTTGATCTTCACGAGGCATCTATCTTCTCCCCTATGCTTGCTCCTGTCTAATCTGCTCTTTTTTATGACTCAGAAGCGATTAGGTTTAGGACCCACCCTCCACTGGTATGGTCTCATGAACGTAGCATTAGATTGCATTACGGAAGGTGACTATTACATTACATCACACCCACAGGTACAGGGGTTAGGAGTTCAACACATATTTTGGGAGGACACAATTCAATCCATAACACACCCCTCTGGGATTTTAGGGCTTCCATCCAGGCCCTGGAAACCCTGGTGGCATAGTGGTTAAGAGTTATGGCTGCTAACCAAAAGGTCGGTAGTTGGAATTCACCAGGCGCTCCTTGGAAACCCTACGGGGCAGTTCTACTCTGTCCTACAGGGTCGCTATGAGTTGGAATCAACTTGACAGCAAACGGTTTGGGTTTTGGTTTATCCACGCCCTGGCCCAGGGCCCACTCCTGCCCCTCAAACCCCTGCCTGCCAGCCCCCCAGCTCTGAAGTCCAGGCCCTCACACACACACCTGGCCTTTCCTGTCACCTGAACAACCTGCAGCGCTCCTTCTCAGATGCCTGAGTGCCAGCCCCACGGGGCTCTTGTCAAGAGCTCGAGGGAGAAAATGGTTGAAAACCTGCATGGTAAAAGTGGGATTTCCTACCAGGAGAGAAAGCTTACTCCTGGAGCCGGGGTCGCCGAGTGCTTATCCAGCACCTCCGTCCTGGCCAGGGAAGCCCTGGCTGCATTTGATAAGGTCAGGGGAGAGGTGCCCCCTTCTTCTCCACCGCCCCGCCCCTCCCCCACCACCCCACCCCCACCCTCACCCTTTTTACCTGCCCCCAACGCACCAGACTCCCACATGTGAGCACCGGTAACCTGCTAGGCGCATTCAGCCTGACCCCCACCCTCAGCTCAGTGACTCTGGCAAATGCCAGAGGACAGGATCAGGGCAGAGCACCAAGGGCCGGGTAACTGGGGAAGGGGCTGCAGAGGGCAGGGTGTCCGCCCAATGTCAAGTCTGGGGTCGCACTGATACACTGCTAAGGTGCAACACACCTAGTTCTGCAAGATACAGAACATCCCTAAATCGCCACATTTTAGGAAAATGGATGAAAACCTGATCAAACAGGTGTTTGACGCCAGTGAAGAGACGCCTGAACCGCTGGATGGAGCTGGAGGCAAAGTGTGGGCTGGACGTCTCGACAGCCGGAGGTGGAGTCTCCTGTCAGCCATCAAGCCTGAAAGAGACAATAGAAGAGGCCCTGTGGTTTCTCCTTCAGGGAGCCTGGCGGCTGATGTGCACTGGCGGCCAGGCAGAGCGGCCAGGGTGCAGGGAGGCTCCAGGTCCAAGCAACAGGGATTGCGGGAGCTCGGCCTGCTGGTTAAGCACAGCCCAGTTTGGGGTTAGAACTTGCATCCTGATTCCAGAACACAACCACCCCTTTCATGTGCTGGACAAATAGGTGATCCCCCCCAAAACTAGGCTCCTGGGGCCACCCTGGTGTTCCAAGAAAAGAACCGGTAAAACCACTTGCCGATCCAGTAGATCTGATTCATGGTGACCCCACGTATGTCAGAGCAGAAATGTGCCCCATAGGGTTTTCAGTGGCTGATTTTTCAAAAGTAGATTGCCAGGTCTTTCTTCCAATGATCCTCAAGGTGGAATCAAATGGATAACTTTTTGGGTTGCAGCCAAGCACATTGACTGTTTGTATCACCCAAACTGGCTGCTTATTAAGGAGAATAACCCCTTGCACACCCATAGCCTCTTAGAGTTCACAGAGCCCCTTCATGGGGCAAGGGGATATGATCTGCTCTCACCTTCCCAATGAGATCAGCGAGGCTCCACGGGCCTGTATGGCTCGCCCAAGACCCCACAGTCATGAAGTGGCAGCACCCTGAAACTAGATCTCCTGCCTCCCTGTCCAGACTCAGGTTCCCGTAAGGCAGGGGCCACCCCTATCCATCTCACAGGCAGGGCCTTCTGAGCGAGACAGGAACCGGCAGGAATTTGGCCGCTGCCTCCACTTCTGGGCACTTTTTCTGGGGAGTGGTCCCCAGCCCCCCTGCTAAGTCAGCGTGATTTAGCCACTGTATTACAATGTTTAATTGCAGTGTGTTCGCGTGCGGTGAGTTGATGGTGTCCCCCAAAATTCAAGCCCACCCAGAACCCAAGAATGTGACCTTATTCGGAAACAGGATCTTTGCAGATGTAATTAGTTAGGATGAAATCACAGTGGATTAGAAAAAAATCAAACCCGTTGCCATCAAGTCGATTCCAACTCATAATTGACTCCATAGAAACCATAGGGTTTCCAAGGAGCGACTGGTAGATTCAAACTGCTGAACTTTTGGTTAGCAGCCACAGCTCTTAACCACTGCACCACTTAGGGTGGGCCCTATATCCAAAGACAAGAGTCCTTAAAAGAGGAGAGACAGAAAAGAGAAGGCGACCACGTGTTGGCAGAGGCGGAGACCACAGCGAGACAGCTAGAGGCCAAGGAACGCCAAGGACTGCCAGCAGCCACCAGAAGCTAGGAGAGAGGCGTGGGAGAGATTCTCCCTCGGAGACTCCAAAAGTGTGAGAGAATAAATTTCTGTTATGTTAAGCCACCTAGCTTGTGGTAAAGGAATCCTGGCGGCACGGTGCTTAAGCGCTCAGCTGCTAACAAAAAGGTTGGCAGTTCAAACTTACCAGCTGCTCTGAGGGAGAAAAATGTGGCAGTTTGCTTCTGTAAGATTAGAGCCTTGGAAACCCTATGGGGCAGTTCTACGAGGTCCCACAGGGTCGCCGTGAGTTAGGATCAACTTAATAGCAGGGGGTTTGGTTTATTGGTTTAGTTTGTGATGATTCCTTAGGGCACCCCTAGGACTGAAGTGAGGCAGTGGGGGTTCAGCGGTAGAATTACTGACTTCCATGAGGGAGACCCAGGTGTAATTCCTGGCCAATTCACCTCACTCGAAGCCACCACCTGTCTATCCGTGGAGGCTTGCGTGTTGCTATGGTGCTGAACAGGTTTCAGCAGAGCTTCAGACTAAGACAGACTAGGAAGAAAGGCCTGGTGTTCCACTTCTGAAACCAGCCAGTGAGAACCCAATGGATCACAGCCGTCCGATCCACAATCAGTCATGAGGATGGCAGAGGATCCAGAAGCATTTTATTCCACTGGGCGTGGGGTGCCGTGAGTTGGGGGCCGGCTTGAGGGCAGCTAACCACCACAACAAAATGAGGATAGATAATGGGATGGCGGCCCTCACTGGGAGGCTCCTGGACCCCACGTGTAAGGTGCCTGGGTGCGTCCTGAGTCCTTACAGATGCTGCTCCAGTCTCTGGACCTTTCCCTGATGCTCACCCACAAAGCCAGTTTGAGGGCCTCCTTTGTGGCCCAGCCAAGTGACCGTGTTGTCCTTGCCTAAACGCTGAGCTTGCTCACCCAGAGTGCATCCTGGCCCCCACTCATTCTTTTTCTAAATCAAAAGGACTATTTCAGGTGATGAGGAAAGGGACTGGGATAAGGGTGGGACAGAGGAAAGGAGGAAGGGAACAGTGTCTATGGGGAGGGAAGGGCCACACAGTGTGGGAAGTGCTCAGCAGCACACCCCTGGGGAAAGAGAGGCTTCCTGGACAGCAGAGGGTTAACCTGGGGCTGGTTGGAGGCGATGGGGGACTCAAGGAGCTAGGGGACTGACTCTCCAGGGGCATCTGTCCAGAAGGAGAGAGGGGACCATAGTCTCAGTGGCCTCTGCCCGGGTCAGGCCCTTTCTGGGCACCAGGGGAGATAGGTGGAGGAGCCTTCCGTGGGGAAGGCTCTAGAAGCCATGTTGGGGGGATGGGCAGGACCAGGGATGTCTGGAGAAGGGGCTGTTTATCCACACCTATCTTCACCTGTCAGCAGGAAGGGCGGCCTTGTGTGTCAGGAAAGATACAGGCTCGGGGGTCTGGGGAGAAGGGCCTGAGGTTAAAGCTGGAGAAAGCTCCAGCTCTGAGGAAACTGTCCATCAGGGCAGGGCTGCCTGCTCAGGTTGAGAGCTTCCTGTCACTGGTGGAATACATGCAGATGGGAGGGGAGGGGACTGACAGAGCAACAGAGGAGGGAGGGAGGAGAGGGGGTGAGGCTCTAGGGCAGGGAGTTCAGGCCTGGGTGGCCCGGGACAAGGAAGCCCCAGGAAGCCCCTCCTCCACCGGGTCCTCCCATCCCCCCACCCACTTCTCCATCCTCCCCTTACTCCTCTCCCAGGATGTCACTCTGGCTCTTCTCCCTCCACCCCCTCCCGCCCCAACTCACCTGTCCCCACCGCAGCCAAGGCCTCCTCACTCCTGCCCTTCCTACCTGGCCCACTGCAGCCTCACCACAGCTGTTGCCTTTTGTCCCTGTGGCCCCCTCTTCCGCACCTGGCAGAAAGGGCTGTGAAATGGCGGGTGCCGACACCCAGAGAGGGTAGGCAGAGGTCCTGGGAGGGGTCTTTGTTTCTCACCTGTTCTCAGAGCTCAACACAGGGGGGCCTGGGGCGTCCCTTCAACACAGTGGAACTGACGGGAAAGGGGGAGGTTTTCTGAGGCCACCTTCTCTATGGCTTTATAATTCACTTGTCAGCCAGCTCTCTCCTGCCCAGGGCCGAATTCTACCTTCCCAGACTCCGACACCCACTTCCTACAAGTCTGTAACCTAAGTCCTATTCCACTGGCAGCGATTTGATCCGAATGTCCTGAGGTGCCTTTCACCTGTGTATTAAGGGACAGGGCCTCCCACACAGATTCCCCTCCTGCTTCCCATTCCTCATTCACCCATTCGAGGCACACAGGTGGAGCCCTGTGCAGCCTGATGCCTGGAAAGATGGAGGTGCCCCACCTGGGATAGGGATGGCTGCTGCAGGTGGAGCAGGTGCGGGACTGCAGGAAGGGGAAGGACTGCAGAAAGCTCACAGTCTACCAGGGCACATAGACGCCCCCAAGGGTTAACCCACCAGGAAGGCTGTGTGACCTTAGAAAAGCGAGTTCCCGTCTCTGAACTCAGTTTCCTCATTTGGAAAATGAGGAATAAAAAAGAGCCTGCCAGAGCAAAGAAGAATGAAGAACCCCACAGACATGATGAAAATAGGAGCGCAAGAGACAGAAAGGGCCACAGAAACCAGAGACTCCATCAGCCTGAGACCAGAAGAGCTAGATGGTGCCCGGCTACCACCAGTGACCGCCCCGACAGAAAACACAACAGAGAGTCCCTGACAGAGCAGGAGAAAAGTGGGGTGCAGAGCTCAAATTCTAGTAAAAAGACCAGACTTAATGGTCTGACTGAGTCTGGAGGGACCCCAGGAGACATGGCCCCGGCCTTTCTGTTAGCCCCAAACTAAAACCATTCCCGAAACCAACTCTTCAAAGATTAGACTGGACTATAAGACATAAAATGATACTTATGAAGAGAGTGCTTCTTAGCTCAAGCAGATGATGTTGTTGTTAGGTGCCGTCCAGTCGGTTCCGACTCATAGCGACCCTATGCACAACAGAACGAAACACTGCCTGGTCCTGCACCATCCTTACAATCGTTGTTATGCTTCACCCCATTGTTGCAGCCACTGTGTCAATCCACCTCGTTGAGGGTCTTCCTCTTTTCCACTGACCCTGTACTCTGCCAAGCATTATGTCCTTCTCCAGGGACTGATCCCTCCTGACAACATGTCCAAAGTATGGAAGACGCAGTCTCGCCATCCTTGCCTCTAAGGAGCACTCTGGCTGTACCCCTTCCAAGACAGATTTGTTCGTTCTTTTGGCAGTCCATGGTATATTCAATATTCTTCGCCAACACCACAATTCAAAGGCATCAATTCCAGCTGGACAATGAATAAGGCTCAAGTAGATACATGAGACTAAATGGGCAGCTGCTGTCCAGAGGCAGGATAAGAAGGTAGAAAGGGACAGGAGTTGGTTGAATTGACATGGGAAATCCGGGATAGAAAGGAGGAGTGTGCTCTCACATTAAAGGGAGAGCAACTACGGTCACATAACAATGTGTGTATGAATTTTTGTATGAGAAACTAACTTGAACTGTAAACTTTCATTTAAAGAACAATAAAAAATAAAAAAACAGCCTGCCTCGCAAGGTGACCAAGAAGACGGGTGCAAGCGAACCATCTAGCTCAGGCCTCCTTTCCCTCCTTGCGTCCACCTCATCCACCACCCGGAGGGTGGTAGGGCCAGAGGAGGTGGCATGCTGTGGAGTGAGGAGGACCCTGCCTGGCCCCAGGCCCTGGGCTGAGTGACAAAGGGCTGCCTGCCCACGCCGACGTCAGCTGCATCTCATGAGTCCCATGTGGGCAGCTCAGGGACAACTGCTTCCTACTGTACATGTCTCATCTTCCAGAAGGTGCTGACGCAAAGGCCAGCAGCCTGGGGAGGACAGGAAGGAAAAGCTATGGCCAGTGCAGCCCAGGGCGCTGGTGACTCAGGCGTGGGCTCCCAGCCAGGCAGGAAAGCCGCTTCTGGGTACTTTCGCTCAAGTCAGGCGAAAAAGGCCTGAAACCCTTTCCTTTGGCCATAGCGGGGGCGGGGTGTCCTGGGGAAGAGACTCCGGGGTCAGTGAAATCTTAAGGCATCCAGGGCCCTGGGGACCCTCCCAGTCCACTGTGACCTGCTGGAAAAATCAAGGAGCAGAATCCAAAGATCTCAACTTGGCTGATTTTTCATTTTAATTTAAAAAAATTGTTGTATCAATATATATAACACAACATTTGCTGATTTAACATTTTTCACAGATACAACTTAGTGACATTAATTACATTTTCCATCCTTGTTTTCTATCCCCACAAAGGATGGACAGTGGTTATTGTCAGTCGGCCTGTCCCGTGGAGATTTCTGGCAGCCTCTCTTCAGTGTTGCTGGCCTTTGGTGCAGAAGGGTTTCTAGGTCCAGTGAGGGCGGAAGTTTCTAACTTCCAAATGAACTGTCCTCCAGCAGAAGCCTTTCCACTCTGAAGACATCTCATGTCTGATGCCCGATTCAGGAACTGCTGAACTCAGATGTGGCTGAAAATCTATACACATAAAATGAAAAGCAGGAGAAATCAGTACTAGTTGCAATACCAGTCATTTTCTTAAAAGAAAAAATAAATGATTTTATTCGTCCAACTGTTGGTGCTGGAGAGAGAAGGCAGTTTTCACAGGAGGAGGACAGGTGGAGGGGAAGGTCTGTCCAGCCAGGCTCCCCTGGGCCCCTGTGCAGCCCCTTGGCTGGCCCTCTCTTGTCTACTTCTGGAAGCTTCTTACTGAGCCTTGGACTCTGTAGCAGGCTCAGCCTCATCTGGGCTGTGCCCCCTTCACGCTGGGGCACTGGGTTTTGATTTGGGTTCATAGGCGCCGGGCACTGCCCTGGAAAGTAAGCACCCAGGACAGGACAGCGATGCCCTGGAGAGGTGTGTTGAATAAATGAATGAATACATGAGCAAACCAAACTTCCTTGTGGATCATGAGAGGAGACTTCTGGACCCCTGTTAGGATGAGAGGGGCTGGCCCAGGCTCTTTGCTGTTTGTGAACCTAAGGCCTTCAGGATTTGAACCCAGTTCTCCCCAGGCATGGGAGTCGGGGAGCGGACGGATGGGGCAGGCGAGTGGTGGAGGGGGGCCTAGTCACAGAGCAGTGGGAAGAGGAAGGGAGAAGAGAGAAGCTGAGAGGAGAGTGGAGAACGAGGGGCGGGGGGGCCCCCCAGCAGTTTTCCTGAGGAAGGAGGCCCCCAGGCCAAAGGAGAGTCCCCATCAGAACCCCCTGCCGTGCCCCGCCCCCCAGCTTCCTCACACCCCACCACTGGAACCCTGACAGGGGCCAGGCATACTCAGCTCCCAGATCAGCTCCCAATCAGTAAGTGGAGGGGAGGAGACCCCTGGAAGCCCCTCTTTCCCGCCCCTCCCCCACCCCGTTATCTCCCCTTGTGGCACCTCCTCTGATGCTCCTCCCCAGGCCTCCTCCCTGCAGATTTCCTCCTCCCTAACCTGGCACGCATCATCTACGCTGGCTGGACCCTCTTGTTCCTCTCGAACCTCCCAGGCACCCCCAAGGGACCTGCACAAGGGAGAGAGAGGCTCAGCAAAGGCTACAATTAGAACTACCGCCTTCCAGTCCGCACCCCACTCTTTGCTTTCACCTCTGTCACTTCAGCTGCTCCCCAACAGAGAGAATTGGACAAGGACATTGCCTCCCCCCAGAGGCCCCTGGACAACTTCCAGTTGCAGGAGACAAGGCTGGGAGGAAAGCCCAGGTCTGCTCTCTGAGTGCCCTGTTCTTCTAGGACCCATAGCTGACCTTCCAGAGAGGAGGGGGTGGGCTGGTGAGAGGGGAAGGGAGGGCTGGGGGAGGGGGAGGGAGTGAGGGCTGGTGGGAGGAGGAGGGGCTGGTGGGGGGAGGAGAGAGGGAAGGGGAAGGGAGGGTTGGTAGGGGAAGGGAGGGTTGGTGGGGGAAGGAGGGAGGGTTGGTAAGATGGGGAGGGGCTGGTGGGGGAGGGAGGGGCTGGTGAGAGGAGGAGGGAAGGAGGGCTGGCGGGAGGGGAAGGGGGAGGGAGGAAGTGCTGGTTGGAGGGAAAAGGAGATGGGGAGGGGGGAGAGGAGAGGAAGGAGTGGATGGAGGGAGGACGGGTGGGAGAAGGAAGGATGGGAGACAGGGGGAGGTGGGTGGTGGGAGGAGGGGAGGGAGGGTCAGACTTCTTGAAGGGCTCCTCCCTTTGGAGCAGGCCTCCTGGTGAGCCACCCACTATCCTATTCACAGCCCTTGGGGGATCTGCTTTGGGACGGGCTTCAGGAGCAGGTTCTCAGGTGTGAGACCCCAGGTCTGTTGAAATGCAGATTCCCTGGCCCCCTGGTGAATCAGAACCCCTGGGGTGGGACCAGCACAATTAGCGGGTGCCCTGTTCCACCCCACCACAAACCCCCTCTACCCACAGGAGCCTGAGGCCTGTGGTGTCCCACAGACCCCTGTGGGGTGACAGTGCATGAATTGGCCTCCTGGGAGGCTAATTGCTTCCTTAATTGGCTGAGCTCGCTATGGGGAGCCTGCAAAGCCATGGGACTGGTTTGCCTGGTGGCTAATAACCAACTGATAAAGTGTTTCAAGCTGAAGCAGTTTATCAGAACGAGGCTCCAAGGGGGGCTTCTAGGGATGCCCGAGCCTCTGTCCCTGGCTGGAAGGCAGCGGGGAGGCAGCCTTGAGGTGCAGCTTCTACTGGGCACCTTCCTGGCCCCTACAGCCTGGGCTTGTCCCCAGCTGCCTTCCTGCTTCGATGCCTTTTTGCCCTAGGGAGCCTGAGCTCAATGGTATGGGTTCCTGACCTCTCTTTCATTCACTCATTCATTCATTCATTCATTCATTCATTCATTCCCCACTCACCTGTTTTGAGCCAAGTCCCATGCCAGGCAGTGGGACTCAGACCTGGCTCAGGCATGGTCTGTGCATGGAGGGCAGACAGATGCACACCCAGATTATGGACTGCATGTCTGGGTCCTACAGTGGGCCCTGCCTGTACCCCGCCCCACAGTCTTGGTTCTGCCTGTCTCTGCCCCCATCCCCCACCCTGCCCTGTCACCCTATCATGTTGCCACTCAGTCCCTGGCCTGACCTCGATGGATGTCCACCTCGGGGCTGGCCGCGACCCCCTAGACCCCTAGGAAGAGAGATGGAAGAAGGGAGAGAGATGGAGAGGAAGAGATCTCACTTGGGAACGTTCCCACTTCTGCCAGCAGGTGGCGCCATGGGCACAGGACAACCAGGGACACCCCGCGCAGGGAGTGCCACCATTAGCGCAGGACCTTCCTGCTGGCACCTGCAACCGGGGACCTCCAGTGGTTACCCTCCTGGTCGGCTTGTCTTCCGGGGAGACATTTGTGCCACATGCCCAAGCCTAACAAGGCCTTGGCACACGGTGGACAGGGAACAAATGTTTGTGTGAAAAATGGAGTCACCTTAATTTTGTTGTCCCCCCACCCCCACCCTCACCCCAGCTGTTCGGACTATTCTTCAGTGTGGCAGGGCTGGAAAGGGGGACGCTTGCTGCCTTCCCCACCCTCCAATGGAGCTTAGCAGGAAAGTCTTGCCTCTTGTTAGGTGTTGTCCAGTGAATTCCGACTCATAGCTACCCTATGTGACAGAGTAGAACTGCACCATAGGGTTTTCTTGGCTGTATTCTTTACAGGAGCAGGTCGCCAGGTCTTTTCTTCTGCAGAGTCACTGGGTGGGTTCAAACCGCCAAAAGGGCTGAACCATTAGGCCACCAGGGCTCATTAAGTCTTGCCTGGCTCTGGGCATCTATCCAGTAAAAAAGGCCCCAGATTCTGGTCCCAGTGTGCCTCTGATTCCCTCTGTGGCCTGACCAAGTCATTTAGTGTCTTTTCTCCATCACTACAATTGTAAAATGAGGGTTACGACCAGCCCACCAGCCTTGCTAGAGGAATCAGGTGAGTTAACAGGATATCACAGTGGTTAAACGCTCAGTCGCGGGAGTTCCAATCCACTGCTTACTCGCTGTGTGACCTTGGTCAGCTGGCTCATGCACGCTGAAATACAGCTCCCTCATCCGTAAAATAGGGACAACGTTAACAGCTGCCCACACACACGGCTTCTGTGAGATTCAAGTCGTCGGTACGGGAAAAGCCTTTACAACAGTGCCTGACGTAGAAGAAATGCTTAATAAGCAGCCATAAATACAAGGGAGCTTGAACTGAGAAGAAGCTTGGGACCCTCCCAGCAGCATGCAGGGTGAATGTCCTCTGGATGGGCTTGCTTATCACCAGTGACAGAGACCTCATCTCTTCTCAAGGAAGGAAGCCAGTCCGTTGTGGGTCAGCTCAGCTCACAGTTAGATAGGTGCCAAATCCAACCTATCAGCCTAGTGGTCATGTCCACTCCCAGAGTGGGGCGTTGGGTCAATGCCACCCAACTACCGGGCTACTACATGGTTCAAGGGAGTCCCCAAGAGAAAATCTGGGTGCTGCTAGGACGGGCCCTCCACACCCACCCTTTCTAATGTGAAGGTGCTTGAGAGGGAGGATGGAAGGAACCAGGAGTCTATTGACCAGCCCCTGGTGGCCTAGACAGTGGGGACCACGAGGACAGGAGGAGGAGAAAGGCTGGTGGTCTCAGCCACAGGTTACTGTGAAGGCTGCTCCTGAGGCTAGAGCCTTTGGGGAAGGAGGAAGTGATATCCACAGCAGGGGAATGGAGGGGAGCGGCCCCTTCCCCCAGCACTTCTGCTTCCCGTGCACCTCCACAGGCAGCTACTTTGAGAGGAAAGGCCCAGAAGGCCCAGCAGCTGGTGACCCTAATGCCTATAACCTACAACGGGGCAGCCTCGCAGGCACTTGGAAATTTTGTCTGCGGGTCTGTTTCCCTTCCTAGGTAGGGAGTGCCTTGAGGGCAAAATCACAGCTTATGGACCACCATGTACCACGCAGCACACAGTAGGCACTTAAGTGTTTGTGGAACTAAACTGAAAATGAAGGCCAACAATTGTGGCCCAGTTTGGAAGCCTTGGGAGCACAGGGGAAGTCTGCTCTCTCCCATCCCCCCACCCCATTTCCTTGCCAAATTCCTCTTCCTTCTGGGCTGTTACCTCTTCCATGAAGCCTTGCTGGGCACCCCTGCTCCCTCCGCTCCAGGTAATTCACTTCTTCCCCTGCCTTCCTCCTTGTCCTGGACACACTTCAGCATTGAGGTGGGCTAGAGTAGCAGTTAGGCGCACAGGCACTGGGGCCCCTTCAGACCACATTATTTTAACCTCCCTGTGCCTCAGTTTCCTCATCTGTAAAATGAAGTGATTGTAGTACCAACCTCATAGGATGGCAGTGAAACCTTGTTGGTTAGTAGATTAAAAGTGCTTTGAACAGTGTCCGGCATTGAGTAACTGCTCTGAAAGTGCTAGCTAGGCTAGTACTACATTGTAACGGGATGGTCACTTGCTCACACTGGGCATGCACTCCTCAAGCTGGGGTCTTTCATGTCTGCATCCTTCTGCTGAGGCCAGTGCCCAGCCCAGAGCAGGCACTGGGCAAAATCTGAATAAATGGAATGATGAATGGATGGAGAGGTGGTTGGACAGATGGATGGGTGGGTGGGTGAATGGACAAATGGATGGATGATGGGTGGTTGGGTAGGAGGATAGATGTATAGTGGATGGATGGATGGATGGATGGATGGATGGATGGATGGATGGATGGATGGATGGATGGATGGATGGATGGATGGATGGATGGATGGATGGATGGATGGATGGATGGATGGATGGGTGGATGGGTGGATGGGTGGCTGGGTGGCTGGGTGGGTGGGTGGGAGGGTGGAGGGATGGAGGGATGGAGGGATGGATGGGTGGATGGGTGGATGGGTGGGTGGATGGATGGATGGGTGGGTGGATGGGTGGGAGGATGGGTAGATGGGTGGATGGATGAATGGTTAAATGGGTGGGTAAATGAGTGGGTGGCTGGGTGGATGGACAAATAGATGAATGGATGATGGGTGGATGGATGGATGGATGGATGGATGGATGGATGGATGGATGGATGGATGGATGGATGGATGGATGGATGGGTGGCTGGGTGGGTGGGAGGATGGGTGGATGGGTGGATGGAGGGATGGAGGGATGGAGTGATGGAGGGATGGAGGGATGGATGGGTGGATGGGTTGGTGGCTGGGTGGGTGGGTGGGTGGGAGGGTGGGTGGATGGGTGGATGGGTTGGTGGCTGGGTGGCTGGGTGGGTAGGTGGGTGGGAGGGTGGGTGGATGAAGGGATGGAGGGATGGAAGGATGGAGGGATGGAGGGATGGAGGGATGGATGGATGGATGGATGGATGGGTGGATGGGTGGATGGGTGGGTGGCTGGGTGGGTGGGAGGATGGGTGGGAGGGTGGGTGGATGGGTGGATGGAGGGATGGAGGGATGGATGGATGGATGGGTGGGTGGGTGGGTGGGTGGATGGATGGATGGGTGGGTGGATGGGTGGGAGGGTGGGTAGATGGGTGGATGGATGAATGGTTAAATGGGTGGGTAGATGAGTGGGTGGCTGGATGGATGGACAAATAGATGAATGGATGATGGGTGGATGACTGGATGGATGGATGGATGGGTGGGTGGATGGATGAGTGGATGGGCGGTGGGTAGATGGGTGGGTGGATGGATGGATGGACAAATGAATGGAGAGATGGGTGGACAGAAAGACCGACGGGTGGCTGATTGGAAGTGAGCAAGTGGCTAAAATGTGTTGGGAAGCCTAGCAGAGCCATGTTCCCTCTGTTCCTCCTTCAGCCTCTGGGGCCTTTGATTGGCTTATCTGCAGTCCCCGGGAGGACACGGGGTGAGAGAAGCAGACAGATCCAAGAGCAGCAAGTTCACTGCTTAGCAGCCGCTTGAGCAAAAACCTTGCTGGAAAGGAGATCAAAATTTTGACAAAAACGAGGTTTCTGAATGTGCTGTGGTTTCGTTTCCATGATCCTGGTTCCTGGGGCTAATCAGGGCCAGACCGGGCTCCCTGCCCAGGGCCACCCCTGCCTCTTCCCAGGAGGCTGTGGGGCAAGGTGTCTCAGAAGTTGAGAATAACCCAGGACCCCAGCCTCTTCTTCTCTAGTCACACTCCACCTGGTGCTCTGCAGCCCTCCTCCCACTCCACCCCCAGAGCCCAGCCATCCCACTGGGACCTGGTGAGGGCCTGCTATGTGCCAGGTGCAATGTTAGGCACTCATCTTCCCACCAGCCTGGAAGCCCCACTTTACACCCACCCACCCACCCACCCTTCCATCCATCCATCCATCCGTCCATCCGTCCGTCCATCTATCCATCCATCCACCCATCCAATCCACCCAACCAATCCACCCATCCACCCACCCATCCATCCACCCATCCATCCAACCATCGTTCCGTCCATCCGACCGTCCATCCGTCCATACACTCATTTCCCAATATGTATGGACACATACCACATGGCAGCTCTGTGCTAGCCATAGGACATGCTAAGATGAGTGAAGCCAACAGGAGACTCGGCAGCCAAAAGTCCAAGTTCCAGGTGTACAGGGGGCTGGGGGCTCCAGGAGTGCAGGGCTGGAGCATGAAGAGCACGACCGGGTGGGGGGACCTGGAGGTCTTTGTCCACGAGGCAGGGCAGCACCAGGGCAGGCAGGCAAGCAGCAAAGAGCTGGCACCTGGGGCTGAAGCGGAGGCAGTGCCAGCATTGCCTGGCATCTCTGCCTCGTCCCGACACCAAGCCATAAAGAGCTGCACGGCAGCACAGGCCGATGCCTTCACAGGGCTCCCTGGGAGTGTGAGCGCTAACGTGACGTCTATCACCACGGCATCGCGCTTAGACAGCCCGCACCCCAGGATCTCGGGCACAGCGTGAAGCAGATTATCTGTGACACATGTGATCATGCATCATAGTGATGGATCAACAGTCAATACCGCGGCCCCCTTGCTCCCACGACAGTGAGACTGTCTTCTGCTCATCTGTCTTCCTCACCTGGTGGGTGTCCCGCACCAGCCTGGGTCCTCCTGGAGGTGGTGGGAAATGGCTCTCCTCGTTCATCTGCAAAACAGCCCAGGGAGAGCAGTCGGGATTTGGGCCACACACCCAAACTGGACGGTGCTGTGCCATCACGGGGGGCTGCAGGCAAGGCACCTGGGCCCAGGTGAGGAGGCAGCAGGGGGTGGGGAGAAAGACTCAGCATCCCACCACCTGGGGGCAGATCCTGACCCACCCACCACCTTGAACGGGCAAATTGCTTAGCCACTCGGGGCTGTTGTTTTCTCTTTTGTAGAACTTGGATAATAACATTTATCCCAAGGGTCGGTGGGCACTAGGTGAGGAAGAGTTAGAAAGTGCAGGATGAGCTTCCTAAAGCTGCTGTAACCAGGGACCACACGCCGGCGCTTAAAGCAAGAGAACTGTATGGTCTCACAGTTCTGGGGGGTGGGAGCCTAAATCCAGGGTGTCGGCAGGGCCACGCTCTCTCCGAAGGCTCTAGGGGAAGACCCTTCCTCGTCTCCCAGCTTCTGATGGCCCCAGACGTTCCTTGGCTTGTGGCATCATTCCTGCCTCAGTCTCCCTGTCTCTTCTCTTCTATAACGACTCCACACAGATTGGATCAGGACCCACTCTGCTCCATGGGAACTAATTACATCTGCCAAACTGTTTCCAGGGAAGGCCCCGTTCACAGGTACAGGGGTACACATCTCTTCTGGGGGACTCAATTCAACTCACAGCAAGCGCCTAGCATCTGCTTCCTCCTGCTCCCTCTGCATGTTGGGGTGCCAGACCCTCCCACACAGCCCCTCGGCCCCCCTTCCTTCAAGCACATCGGTCCCCACACCCCCTCCAGCTAAACTCTCTGCTTGGCCTGGTGCTGGGCCGGATGGTACTGAGGGTGAGAGCCCCCGCCTTGTGGGAGACAGGGGCCGGCATTGAACAATTAAACGCCTGCGTGGTGGGGGCTGCCACGCGGAGCCAGATGGGGAAGCATTTGTGTGTCTCACTGGGTGGGGGGGTGAAGGTTTAGGGAAGCCACAGGAAGGAGTGGCATTTGCGGTGGTGGGTGGCGGTGTCCCTGAGCCTCTGTGGCAGGGCCCATGGTGGCCCTCGCTGGCCAACGCCAGGCAGCTGCCACCAAGAGGCGTTGGACATTCTCAGGAGTTGAGAAGTGTAGACCCTGCCCCTTCCCCTGACAGCCTGCCTCTTCCCCTATTCCCCTAACCACTTCGACCCCCACCCCCTCCTCTTTGATAAGCACATTATCAAAGGGTCCTGGAATCTCTTGGAGGGGAAGTTTGGGTGAATGTGGTCTTTGTCTTCAAAGGGTTTCAGAAGCGAGGCACTTAACTGAGCCTTGAGTTACTCCTGGGAGCTCTGTGGCCTTCTCTGTCACCTGAAGCACTCTGGGCCGGCTACCTCCACAAAGGCTCCCAGGAGGGCGGAGAGGGCTCTGGCTTCCGGAGGCCCCGGGCCCAGCCCAGCTCTCCTCCCGGCTGTGTGGCCTGGACAAGCCTGGGCCCTGATTCCTCATGTGCCAGCCCGCCCAGCCAGGGTGCTGCAGTCAGGCTTAGAGCTGAAAATCCGGGGTGAGTATAGGAGACTGAGGGAGGCCTGAGGAAGCATCAGGGCGCCGGGGAGGAGCCTGGCGCGCCAGAAGGGGAACTGCTGCTGCCAGCGGGCTGTCCTTTCCAGGAACAAAAGAGGAAGGAGGGACAGGGACCCCAGCCTTCCCCACGAAGAGACCTGGTCTCTGTGGCGGTGGGTCCGCCCTGGACCCCCGGCGCCCACGCGGCCCACTCATGACCTCCAGGCTCCTGGGTTTGCTCCTGTTCTCCTGGACCCTGCAGCTCGGAGGTATGTCTGTCTCCTTCGCACGTCCTCTCACTTGGCACATCACACAGCTACGTGGCTAATTCCTGGGACCTGTCTCTGGGGACTTGCTGGCTGCTGTTTGAACATCACAGACTTCACAGGGGAAACCTTCAGGGACCCAGAAGATGTTTAGCTAATGCCTTGCCAAGGTGGCTTTGAGAGGGGTGGGAGCAGTCCTTACCCCACAGGGCTGTGTTAACAGCCTCCTTCCAGGCACAGCCTGACCTCTGAGGTACTTGAAGGAGGTAGGTGGGTGTTCCTGTGGCCAGAAGGACCAGGGGTTAGTGGGGACAGACAGCCCGCCGCCCGAGCAATCAGCCACGAATGCCACTGCGGTGGAACTGGGGGGATGGGGGGGACAGGTAGTTCTCGGATTTGAAACTGCGGCAGAGCCATCTTTGGTATTCCTGCTGGGGTTCACCATGGAGAGGCAGGGAGGCCAGCAGCCAGCCACAGAGCACTGCACCCTGGGGATACAAGACTGTCTCTGTCATCAGAGAGGGTGGCACCCCTGCTTCCTGAAGTACAACCAGAGGCCAAGTCCTTATCACAAAAGATACGTGTTTTCAGGGGTCCATACTGATCCCCCTTTCTGACCCCAGAAAACCTCAGTTGCCGGGTGGCCTGGATCCTGGTCCTCGGGCGAGTTCACCCAGGTCAGAGAGCCCCCAGGAGTGCTCCCTTCTGCCCAGTCTCACTGGGGGCACTGCTGAGTAGGTTCTTGCTCTCTGTCCCTCCCTGGCCTGGGCATCTGCCAGCCTCTTCCATTCCAGGGTGGAGGCTAGGCTCCAGTCTTTCACATTCACTTCAACTTTCCCCATTTGACTTCACCCCTTGCCTTTCATTTATACCATAAGTAATGACAATTATTATCATCATCACAAACTCACCTCTATGGGGCACTTACACTATGCTAGATGTCTCCGGGTGGTGCAGACAGTGAATATGATTGGCTGCTAACCAAAAGGTTAGTGGTTCAAGTCCACACAGAGGTGCCTTGGGAGAAAGGCCTGGTGGTCTATTTCTGAAAAACCAGACACTGAAAACCCTATGGAGCACAGTTCTGTTCTGACACACATGGGGTCGCCGTGAGTCATGAGTCGGAGCCAACTGGATGACAACTGGTTTTAACTGGTTTCACGGTGCTCGGTGCTTCCCACTCACTCAGCCCACCCTTGTAGCCCCCCTCAGGGTATGCAGTATCCTCATTAGCACTACTTTGAGGACAGGGAAATTGAGGCCAAGGATCCCAAGTGACTTTCCCAAGGCCTATGGGGTGAGCAGACGCAGGTTCAGACCCAGGTCGGCCCGAGCCTGGAGCCAGGGCCTCAGCTGATGGGCTTGGGGGCTCCTCCTCAACTCTCTTTGCAAAGATCATTCTTCACAGAAAAATGTCACCCCCTGGGGGGCACACGCTGACCTGTCCCCACCACAGGCCCTTTGTGAGTGCATCCATCTCATCCTGTGTCCCTTTCTCCACCCCGCCAGTGACGGCCCCCAGATGTATGGCTTGTTGGTGACAACGCCCCTGACCTCACCCTTGGCTATCTTTAACCTCATTTCCCCAAGTTCCCGTCATTTCTCTCTGTGTGGTCCTCCTCCCCAAGAGGAAACCAGGTACATCCGGGTAACCTGTGTCAGAGTCCTCCATAAGTAAGGTAAAAACCCCGTTGCCATCAGGTCAATTCCAATTCATAGCAACCCTATAGGACAGAGTAGAACTGCTCCATAGGGTTTCCAAGGAGCGCCTGGTGGATTCGAACTGCCAACATTTTGGTTAGCCGGTGAGCTCGTCACCACCACGCCGCCAGGGCTTACCTGTGATCCCTTACTAATCTGTAGTGAACAATTTCACATTTTTTCACCACCTCAAAGATTCTGCTTCTAGGCTGGCATCTGTCTCTCTCCCAATCCCACAGCGTCTTCCTACAAAACCAAAGCCTCCTCAAATGTACAATCCCTGACAGGGAACGGGGTACAGCAAGCAAGGTAAGCACGGGCTTACTTGTGCTTACTCACCAATCTGTAGTGAACAGTTTCACACACTTTGCATCAAATCAAAGATGTGAAACCCACGTGAAATTGTTCCCTATGGATTAGTAAGTAAGCACAAGTAAGCCGGTGCTTACTTTGCTTATTAGTTAACCTGCCTCTGCCAGAAACTAAGGAGAAGAGGCTTTGTGGGGCGCCGGCAGCCCACAAGCTGTTTTGTAACAGCCTCCACTGCAAAGAGAAACAACCTTTTCCCCTATTGCCGAAAGTGGTTTTACAAAAGAGAAGTTCCTTGGGCTCTTTCATAAGAGGTGAAAACCCACATGGGTCTCATGGAACCCTGGAGAGCGGCAGGCAGGCCCCTTTATTTCCTGGTCCTACTGGGGGGCTGGGGGTCCGGCTTTGTTTCTCTATCGCTGCGTGCCCCTCCCCCATTCTCTTTTCCCTGAGCTTCCAGGGGTTTAATGGCAGGAATCCCACTTCCTCCACAGCCTCCAAAACCCCCCTGACTTCAGCCATCATCAGCCGTGGTGCAGCCACGTCCTCTCCGCCTGCCAGCACCAGACACAACTGTTGCTCTGAGCTGTGTCCTCAGGGAATCTCAGAGGCAGAGTCCTCACTGAGGTCCAGGGTCACCGTGTATGTGTGGTGTCCCTGAACCATGTATGATCTGGGGTTAAGGGTGCAGGCCAGGAGTGTTCAGCCTGGGCTTGAATCTGAGCTCTGTTGCTCACCTCGGGGCCCTGGGCATGTCACTTAATGTAGCGGTGCCTCAATTGCCTCATCTATTCAATGGCTACAATGACAATGCCTGCCTCGCAGGATGTCCTGAGGACGTAGTGCTGGCTCTGTGCTTAGTGCGCAATGAATATCAGCCACCTGCCAGCCTAGTAAAGCCAATCAAAATGTGAAATTTGCTCAGACCTGCTCTGAACCTTGACAACACCCACTGGCTCTCCTTTGGAGTCACCCCGTACTTTCTGCTGTTCTCCAGCCCACTCTGGGATTGAGCCCCAGGACCTCGCTTGCTCCCAGCCCTCCTCCTCCTTCTCCTGGTCTCCTGAGCTCTCTACAAACTCCACTCTTTTCAGAGGTCCCGAAGGCACTGATAGTCTCATGGGCAGCTGCTCTCCCATAAAAGGCAAGCCATCCAAGCCCATGGCACCTGTCTCACCCTACTTCCACCAGGCCTCAGTCACTCCCAAGGGCTTTGGGACCAGACAGACCTGAGTTTGAGTCCAGCCTCCTTCTCTTGAATGCTGTGTGACCTTGGGCAAGTTACATAACCTTTCTGAGCCTCAGTTCCCTCATCAAACGTCAGTTCCCTTTCTCTTCTGGGCCTTTCCAGCCTCTTGGCTGTATTTATTTCTCAGAAATCCTTGGGGAGGACCAGCTCTAGGCACTGGGGGGACAGGGAGGGAACAGGCCACAGCCCCACTCTCAGTCTCATGGAGACCATGAGACTTGGCCCAGAACATGGCTGGGGGTAAGTTACTGACCAGGTTGGCTTGCCCTCCCCGCTTCTCTGGGCTCAGGTGCCACTCACTGCTTCCTTTGTCACCTTAAGGACGGTCAGCAGCCACTGCCTTTTCCTGCCTCTCTTCTGCAGCTCCGGCCTCTGTCACCATCGGCCCCTGCTTTTCATCTTTGTCTAGTCCTGGTAAAGAGCCAACTAGGTGCGCGGGGGAGGAGGCCAGAGCTGGAGGGTACGGGCAGGTCCAGCATGAATAACGATGGAAGGCAGGAAAACAGAGCGGGGAGTGGACAGTGAGAGGTTCTGATGGACCAAGCAGTGGGATATGAAACCTTTCTGAGTGGATTATAAATACCTGTCAGGTAGGGGTTCAGGCGCTGGTCCGATAGGTTATATCATCATTGCTTTCTCTTTTCTAATTGTGAGATATAAAAGGTAGAGAAATAGATAGGGCCATCAAGTCGGCTCCGGCTCATAGCGATCCTTGTACAACGGAACAAAGTGTTGCCCAGTCTTGAGTCATCTTCATGATCGCCAGCATGTCTGAGACCATCATTACATCTATGGTACCAGTGCATCTCAACAAGGGTCTCCCCCGCCCTCGCTGGCCTTCCTTCACCAAACACCATGTCATCTTCTAGTGACTGATCCCTCCTGATGACGTGACCTGTCCAAAGCAAACAAATTAGACAATGTTCTGTTTTCCTCGGCTCATCTTCGGAAGTAGATGGCCAGGCTTTTCTTCCTACTCTGTCTTAGTCTAGACACTCTGCTGAAACCTGTCTACCATGGGTGACCCTGCTGATATTTGGAATATGGTGACATAGCTTCCAGCGTCACAATAACAGGCAAGCCACCACAGTACAACAAACTCACAGACGGATGGTGGCGTGAGATATAATACAGACACAGAAAAGTACAGTGTTGTGTAATAAATACTATAAAACAAAGTCTGTGGAACCACCACCTGGGTCAGAAAGAGAAACTTGCCAGTGCCACAGAGCCGCCTTCCCTCACGCCAAAGACAGCCCTTCCTCCCCTCAGAGGGACCACCCTTCTGACTTTTAGGACACTAGCTTCCTGGCATGTCTTTTTAGTTTCATCATTTATTACTTATCCCTAAACTGTACAGACTAGTTTTGCCGGGTTTTGAACTTTATATAGTCTGAATGACACTGTGTGTATTCTCTTGCGACCTGCTTCTTTCACGAAACATTAGCTCTTTTAAGATATATCTAGTCGATGGTGGGAGTCCCTGGGAGGTGCAAACGGTTAATGCCCTCGGCTGACGATTGGAGGTCACCCTGAGGCACCTTGGAAGAAAGCCCTGGCGGTAAATATTTCTGAAAATTCAGCCATGGAAAACTCTGTGGAGCACAGTTTTACTCTGACACACATGGGGTCGCCGTGAGTCAGAAAATCACGACGGCAGCTGGTTGGTTTTAGTCAACGATGCAGCTGTAGTTTGCTTACTTTTTGTTGCCATAGACCAGGGGTCTCAAATCACGGCCCGTGGGCCAAATCCAGGCCACCGCCTGTTTTTGTATGGCCTGTGAGCTAAGCCTGGTTTTTTTATTTTTAATGGTTGAAAAACTCAAAAGAAAATTCCATGACATGTGAAAATTGTACAAAATTACAAATTCCATGTCTATAAATAAAGTTTTATTGTAACCCAGCCACTCTCATTGTTCACATATTGTCTATGGCAGATTGGGGCAATTGTTTCAAAGACGCCTGGCCTGCCAAGCCTAAAATATTTACTCCTCAGCCCTTTACCGAAAACACGTGGGGATCCTTGTTGTGGAGGGTGCCATTCAATGCGTATGCTGCCATTTCTTTATCTGCTGGGCTCCCAGCTTGGGCTGCGAACACTGCGTGTGGTCTGTGGGCACACCGATTAGGGGACGTTTTCCCGTGAGGCTACTTCTGTCTTCCCTGTCCGCCTCCCACCCGGACAGCGAACTTCCAGAGGGGGTACTTGCGAACTCAGTCAACTCCTAGCATAACGGGGTGAATTCCCTCAGCCACAGACAACCCCAGAACCAGCTCTGAGAGAGTGGAAGGAGGCATCACCAGGAGAGGTGCCTGGAGGAAGAGAGGAAGAGACAGAAAGTCTAGGCAGTACTCCTGGTGCAGGAGTGCTCAGTGAACGTGGACCAGAAACAGAATCTGACCCACCACACGCTGTGGGTTTAGGTGGGGGACATGTTCGTGGGAGTGTAGGCGCAGCACTGGGGTAGGGGGCAAGGGAGTGGACGTGAGGTCAGTAGGCAGTGTTTCTGGGTTTGGGCCTGGGTTGATCCTAGAAGAGCTTGGTTAGCCCAACCGCTCCACTCTTCCGCTTCCTCACCGTGCCCTGGAGCTTAGCACCCTCCTTCTGCACCGACAGCAGGGAGGCACATCTAGTACCACCAATGGCCTCAAGGCTAGCCACCCTGAGACCCTCAGAGGTATCGGCCTTCAGGTCGGGGTGAGAAGGACACAGTGACCTACAGGACTCAGGGCCTAACTCCCCAGGGCAGGGTGAGTGTGTACCTGGCACACCCGGCCCCTCTGGCCCCTGCTGCCATTGTCTTCTCTAGCCACCCCCAGGACTCAAGATCCTCAAAGGTCCAGGATCTCACCACAGCCTCCCCACTGCAGGCAACAGTGACTCCTGCCCCCTGAACACACCCAAGACATAGCCCTGACACTGCCTTTGCCAGAATGTGAGTTCCTGGAAGGCAGGGCCAGGCCAGAGTCACCCCTCCCAGCCGTGTCCAGCAGGAAGGCTGGCATGGAGTAGGGGCTGCAGGACCTGGCTGTTCTTGGCCTCCAGGGTCTATCTGATGAGTCGTGCCTGGGGGTTGGGGAATTGAAAGTTGCGCAGGGAGCCTGGAAAAGCGGAAAGGGGCGTGTGGTGGGCCTGGTGTGGTATCTGTTCCTCTCTTGCCTGAGGACTGCGTGGGGCTGTGGATGAGAAAGAGGAGGGCAGAAGCCAGAGCCCCTGTGAGGCTCTGGGCCAGATCTTGCTTGCTGCTGACGAGCAGTGGTAGGGTGTCACCGAGGGCAGCCCAGGCTCAACAACAGGGTTGGTCTTTCATCAAATGGTCCAGTTCTCCTATGGTCAGGGAGGTACTAGCTTACAGGTTGGTCATAGGCTTTATGGACACATCTCTGAAGGCCTCTTGGCAACATGTATCAAAATTCAAAACATGCTTATTGTTAGTTGCCATGGAATCAGCTCCGACACATGGCAAACTTATGTGTAACAGAATGAAATGTTGCCCAGTCTTGTGACATCTCCACGATCTTTGATATGTTTGAGACCATTGTTGAGGCTACTGTGTCAATACATCTCATTGAAGGTTTCCCTCATTTTCACTGACTCTCTACTTTACCAAACATGATGTCCTTTTCCAGTGATTGGTCTTTCTTGATGATGTGTCCAAAGTAAGCAAGATGAAATCTTGCCATTCTCACTTCTAAGGAGCATTTCTTCTAAGACAGATTTGTTCATTCTTCTGGCAGTCCACAGCATATTCAATATTCTTCACCAACACTACAGTTCAAATGCGTCAAAACATGCCACCTTTTGAGTTGGCAACGCCCTTTCTTGGACCTTATCCTAAGGCCTGAGGGAATCCAGAGACAACGTGTATACATGCAGTGCAATGGGTTTCTCTTTATATGTGGCCTTTCTGGCCCTGGATTTGTAGTTCTGCCAAGATGATTTGCTAGAGCACAATCTTGCAAAGGGATTGGACGGTTTACTATGCATATAAGGTGCCTGTGGCCTACCAAGGGGATCGGTCAGTTTGTGGTCTTGGTGGGAAGAGTAGGCTTATAAAAGAGCCAATCCCACAGAGGTTCAGGGGGACCTCACTAGCATCGAAAGGAAGAGCCTGGAGCAGAGCGTGTCCTTTGGACCCAGGGTTCCTGCACTGAGAACCTCCTAGACCCAGGAGACAGCACATGTGGCAGGAGGCCAGCACTAGACAGCTGCAGTGGGCTGTGCAGTGGGCTTTCCAACCCATGGAGCAAGAAAGCTGAGTGCCTTCGGGCAGGAGATTTGCTGACAGAGTGGGGTACCTCTAGGCACTTTGCAAAGCTAAAGAGCTGTAATGCTTGCCCGAGTGGTAGTAGAAGCCAGGCCCTAGCAAGGGCTGGTGACAGAAGCTGGATCACAGCCTGCTGGCTAGCATGGCCAAGAATTTGCTGAAAGCTGTCTTGGTCGGAAGCTGTCCTGTCTGACGAAGTGTATCCTATATCCCTTTACTTTCAAGTTGATCCTGATCCTGAATTGCAAACTGTTACTTCCCTAGTAAGCCCCATAATTGTATGCATGGTCTGTGAGTTCTGTGTAGCCATTAGAACGAATTAATCAAACCCAGCAGAGAAATAGAGAGTGCGTGGGAGGGACAGCTGGTGTTAGAATTGGTAAAAAGGTTGGAGGGTGGAGGTATGTCTGACCTCCACCTCATAGGAATCAGCTTTGGGCCAATGATTCTTCTCATTCCTCCTCCTAAAGTTCGGCAAGGTCCAATGCCACCATATTACAATAAGAACAATCACCAAGGAGTCCACAGAACACAATTGCACACAACCTCACTGCTGTCCGCTGGCCCTGCAGGTACATTTAGATAAGACCCTTCCTTCCTACTGGTGCCCAGCTGCCCTTCTCTCCCTGGCCCCTGGCCCCACCCTGGAACTCCACTTTGGAGCCGTGCTGGGTAACTCCCAGTTCCTGAGGAAGCCAGCCTCTGAATCTTCGCTCCTGCTGCACCCTTGGCCTGGAAGATGTCCTCTCCATCTGGGGACATCCTACATGTCTGTCAAGCTCAAAGTCATAGGCTATCTTCTCTGCTAGGCTCTTTCTGGCCCCCTCTCCCAGTCCCTGACAAATCCAGTTGCCTAGGTCTCATGGGTGTATGCCGGTGGTTGGAAGCACAGGGGAGCCACTTTATGTTAGAGGTCTGTGGGGTGTGACTGAACTCACCTGGGGCAGGTGAGGGTGTGGGTAGAGTTAAGGAAGCAATATCCTGTTGTGATACATAGGGTTCAAACTGTGGTGTTCGTGAAGAATACTGAATATGCCATGGACTGCCAAAAGAACCAACAAATCCATCTTAGAAGGAATACAACCAGGATATTTCTTAGACATGAGGATGGTGAGACTTTGTCTTGCTTACTTTGGACAAGTTATCTGGAAAGACCAATTGCTAGAGAAGGATCATGGTTGGTAAAGTAGAGGTAGTCCCCGACTTATGATGTATTCAAGTCGTGACGAATCACACTTACAACCATCAGTGTAGCTGCAACATTGCATCTTCCTGGGAGGAAGTTACAGGAAAAAGCAGGCAGGGGATCTGGAAAACATTGCTGAGTTATGTGAACATGCTCCAAGCATTTGATCAGGATAATATGGTGGAAGGGATGGGTGAAAAACTGTCCATATGGCAAGAACACTGAGCTTAGAACTTGATATCACCGGTGTAGGACAGCTCACAGGTCATAAAGAAGGGGAATTGACAGATGAGGACTTGGTGGATTTTGAAGAGGAAAGAAATAATGAGTAAGAGGAAGGAAAGAAGTTGTCAAAAAAATTTACGGCGAAAGTATCAACTGGAGCTTTTTCTAAACTAAATCAGGAGCTTCAGTAGCTTGAAAACATGGACCCAAACTCTGATTGCTTTTCTAAAGTCGATAGGCCGGTTCAGGAAGCTGTAAGATGTTACCGTGAAATAGACGAAGAAAAAGAGAGAAGGACCTTATGGACAACTCTCACCAATTTTCTGACCAGAAAAGTCATCTCCATTCCCAGGGATAATCTAGAAGCTTCCACAAGTAGAGTTATTACCACAACTGACAATGTGCCAGTGTCTACCAACTCTTCTTCAACACTGGAGTAAATTCTTATGATTTCTGTATTTTTTTAACATATGTATGTATGTATTAAAATATATCTGTAATTTCATATGTAATGTTTCCAACCCCCAAAGACAAATAAAGATCAGATTTATAAAGATACTATAATAAAAGGCAATAGTAATGAAAACCAAAAAAAAAAAAAATGAGCTATTTGACTTATGTCAGAACCGGCTTAGGATGGAGCAGTCAGAATGGAACCCGTTGTAAGTTGGGGGCTATCTGCAGAGGGTCTGTGAACAAAAGGGAAACCCTCGGTGAGACGGACTGCCACAGTAGCCACACAATGGGCTCAAACATACTAATCATCATGAGAATAGCACAGGACCAGGCAATGTTTTGTTCTGATGCAAGCAAAGTCACCATGAGTGGGAGCCATGCGACAAGTTACAAGGAACAAGCACCCACCCTAAAGAAGTGGACTGTGTAAGGAAAGCCAGAGGAAAGTGCAGGCTGCAGGGCTGAGGAAGCCAGAGGGAAAGTCAAGGAGGGGGGGATCTGCAGGGTCAAGGCCAGAAACAGCAGAAGCACAGCTCAGCCAACAGGGTCTTTGTGAACTTCCTCTGGCAGGCACAGGGAGAGTGACTGATGGAGCAAAAGCCAGTGGAGGGAGGATGTGGGAGAGGAGGGAGGTGCAGACAAAGGGCCATTGAGTGATTATTGCCAGAGGGTACAGGATCTTCTGGGAGGTGGAGATCTAAAAGAAGTCAGGATAAAAGTGACCTGGCAAGTCCTCCTCGGAGGGAGTTGTGTTGACAGCCTGAAGCATTTCTATTTTAAAAGGAAGCTGAAGTGGGGAGGGGCAGGTGCACAAATCCCACAGAATGACTAAGGCTTGTTGTGGTTGTTGGGTCCCATTCATTTGATTCCAACTCATAGCAACCCCACATCACAGAGTAGAACTGCCCATAGGGTTTTCTAGACTGTAATCTTTACAGGAGCAAATTGCCACACTGTGTTAGGCTGGGTTCTCTAGAGAAGCAAATCTAGTAAAGCGTATAAATTTATACAGAGAGATTTATATCCAGGGAACGGCTCGTGCCATTGTAGAGGATGGAATGTCCCAAGCCTGTGGATTAGGACAGAGGCTTCTCCTGATTCATGTAGCTGCAGGGGCTGGCGAACCCAAGATGGACAGGTCAGAGAGCAGGGCTCTTGCTCACAGGCTGTGAAGATCGATGAATCCCAAATTTGGCAGATAAGCTGCAAGCTCAAGTCCCAAGAGCCAGAGGTCAGATGAACAGGAGCCAGCTACAGGATCCAGAGTGAGCAAAAAGCCAGAATCTCTGCTTATATTCAGATGCAGACCACACACCCAAGGAAACTGCCCTTAAACTGATTGGCTACTCACAGCAGATGCCATCATGGGAGTGATCACTTATAAACACTGAGAATCATGGCCCAGCCAAGTTGACACACCATCTTAACCATCACACACATCTCTTTCCTGCAGAGCTGCTGGTAGGTTTGAACCACCGACCTTTCAGTTAGCAGCCGAGCACTTAAGCACTGTGTCACTAGGACTCCTTCGCTAAGGCATTAAGGAAAGGGTTTGGACATCCAAGGAACATGTAAACATGATCATGTCACTTCTCAATTTAAAAGCCCACAGGGGCTTCTGGAGTTTCCAGGACAATGTGCCACCCTCCATGTCCCAACCCCACCCACCCACCTCTTGGGACTCCCCCTGCCCTGGGCTCTTCCCCTCTACAAACCCTTCCTTTCAGTTCCTCCTCAGCTCCTCAGCCCCCTACCTCCACTTCAGGAGCTTCACCCAAGCTCTTTCTTGTGCTTAGAACCCCTCCCCTCGCCCCCACATCACCTGGTGGCCACTTCCTCTTCTTTCATAGTTCAGCTGGGGAAAGAAAGGGAACGAAAGAGACCAAAATGCTCACAGCTGGGATCTCAGGGCAGCAGAACTGCAGGCAAATTCAACTTTCTTCTTGCTCCTTCTCTGTGGTTTCTAGAATTTCTACAGTGAACATGTTTCACTTTTATAACTGCAGGGAGGGGGATGCTGAAGAGTGGTAATTTAAAACACAGAGCACCACCCAGTCTGACGGTCATCTCTCCAGGATGGCCCCCCAGCCCCCAGGCTGGGCTAGGACCCTCTCCTGGGTCTGGGCAGCCCTTGGGGCCTCCCTTCATTCCACACTTCTCAGCACCATGCCTCAGCTCCTCCCCAGTGGCGGACCTGGCACCTGTGGCCAGAGTGCACCTTGGGTAGGCACTCATTCTTTGCTGAAGGGGGCGTCTTGGGGATGGCCTGGTACCCTCACTCCGCTTTGCTCACCAACGCTCAGAGACAGGAGGTAAGAGCCCCCACCCCACTTCATTGTCCCCCTCACTGACCAACCCCATCCTGATGCCCCTCTCTGAGGGCACGGACAATACAAGGGAAGAACCAGTCCAAGCCTGAACCAGTTGTCGTTGGGTGTCGTTGAGTTGATTCTGACTCGCAGAACCCCATGTACTAGAGCAGACCTGCTCCTAGGGTTTCTAAGGCTGTAATGTCTATGGAAGCAGATCGCCAGGTCTTTCTCCCATGGAGCTGGGTGTGGTTCCGAACCAACAGCCTTTTGATTGGCAGCTATACTCTTAACCATTGCCCTACAAGGGCTCCTTGTCCTGACCTGGCCACCCTCCAAATGAGCTCTGATGTTTGAGCATCTTACCTTTCAAAACAGACCAAAAACGCGACACCAAACCAAACCCGTCGCCTTCGAGTCAGACAAGTGCTGTAAAAATACCAGTTCACGCTTGTGAATCTTACGTGTTTCTGGGGCCAAATGTCTGACATTCTTGCACTTGGTTTGTGTCCCCACATGGCCATGGTGCGCCCTGTGTCCAGCATCTGGAGGCTGGAGAACAGGTGTGGGCAAGCATGTCTTCATACATCTGTAATTCAGAGGTGTTGAAAGACATGACAAGCAGGCTGATGGCCCTGTTCCCAGGGCAGTGGCACTAAAAGATCCATAGTAATACATGCTCTGGGTTCAAAGGTGGCCTTCTGACGCCTGTCCCACACTTCTCAACCAGGCATGTGGCCAGGCGCCGTCGCATCTGATACATAGCCCTGGAGGACGCACCCCTTCTCCTGTGGCGTCCTGGGTTCACGCTCAGGCAAATGGCTGGGACTCTGGGACACAGCAATCAGCCCACACCTGTGTCTGCTCAGCAGCACTTCAGATGGGCCTTTAAAAGTGGCACAGCTCTGAGATGCCAGAGTTACGGTGGAGGACAAAATTCCTCAGCTAAAATCAAGACAGTGAGAGAGGCTTTCTTCTGTAGCTGGGGATCAAAGTGTTTTCCTTGAAAATCGACCTAAGACAGAATGGATACCTTTGATCAGTACGTCTGGGCCCTCACACCCTTGGCTGACGAAGCTTTGTTCCATAGGAGGGATTGAGTTCCAGGTGGATCAGGGAGCCAGGGCCAAGGAGGTTGGGGCAGCAAGGAGGCCGGGGCAGCGAGGAGGCTAGGGCAGCTGAGTGAGGAGGTGGAGGAGATGGGGGATGCCTAAGGAGGGCAAGATATGGGGAAGTCACTGGAACATTTTAAACAAGTATACACCAAGTTTCCACCACTTGTCTGTCAGTTTGCTATACTCTGGTAGCTTGCATGTTGCTAGGACGCTGGAAGTCATGCCACTGGTATTTCAAATAGCAGCAGGGTCACCCATGGTGAATAGGTTTCCAGACTAAGGAAGAAAAGCCTGGCTATCTATTTCTGGAAATTAGCCAATGAAAACCTATGTATCACAACAGAATATTGTCTGATATGTTGCTGGAAGGTAAGCCCCCTAGGCTGGAAGGCACTCAAAACACACGGTTTTTTTAAGTATACCAAGGATTGCGAAGATGGTGCAGGATCAAGCCGTGTTTTGCTCTGTCGTACATGGGGTCACCATGAGTCGGAACTGACTTGATGGCGAATAACAACGACAACAGACCAAGTTTATTCAACATATGCATTCCTTTTGTGGGGAAGTATCCAGTGAAGCAGGGAGGGAGGGGTGCTGGCTGGCCCTCTTCCGACAGTGTCTAAAAGGCTCACGGGGCCACTGTAGCTGTGGGAGCCAGGGGCTCTGCTGGAGCTGGGGCAAATGTAGCAGTCCCCCTAACGCTGCCTAGTCAGTTCTGGGCACCATTATCCCCTGACCCCCACGTGTTGCTGGGCATGTCTGCCTATTGTTGTTGTTAGTGGCCATCGAGTAGGCTTCGATTCGTGGTGACATCACGAAACATTGCCTGGTCCTATGCCATCTTCGTGATCGCTGGCGTGTGAGAGTCCGTTGTTACAGCTGTTGTCCAGTGCCTTCCAACGTGGGGGCTTCGTCTTCCAGCACTGTATTAGACAATGTTGACAATGTTCTGCTGTGACCCGTAGGTATTCATTGGCTAATTTTCCGAAGTAGATTGCCAAGCCTGTCTTCCTAGTCTGTCTTAGTCTGAGAGCTCTGCTGGAACCTGTTCACCATGGGTGGCCCTGTGGCGTTTGAAATACCTGTGACATAGCTTCCAGCATCACAGCAAAGTGCAAGCCACCACAGCATGACAAATTGACAGAGGAGTGGTGAAAGTGCCTATTAGCTGGCCCAAATCTAGACAAACAGCTTCTGAATGTTTGGCTCTCTTTAAAAACATGTAGTTAGTTCATTTGAGAAGTTTTTTTTGGCTTGCTTTGAGATTTTACAATTGTAGCATAGAATCGTGTTTAAGAGTGTGGGGTTAAAGGACTCAAAGGGACCCAGTTGAAAATCCTAGCTCTACCACTTACTAGCCATGCTGCTTGGGCAAACCTCGTCCCTTCTCTGAGCCTCGGTTTTCTCATCTGCAAAAGGGGAACATGCCCAGTGGACCATGGCTTCTGTCATCATGTGGCTTAGCCGTGATGCCTGAGAGTCTGCTGGACAGGGAGCCATGCACCCTGCCAGAGTGGCTCGGGGAGTGGTGAGCCCAAGGCCCTGGGAGAGACAGGAACAGGGAGGGCAAAGGCTCAAGAGCTTGGTGTCTGTGTGGAGTGACTGGAGCGAGTGCTGAGAGCACCGAACAGGGCTGTGCCAGGCTGAAGGCTGTGGCCAGGGTTCTCCAGGCCAGGGGCTTTCCACGGCCTTAACGGTGGCCAAAGTTACAGAGCTGCACAAGATGGCCTGGCCCTGTCTGACCCAGCTGTGTGAGGACAGCTGAGCCCAGCAGGTCAGCAAATAGTGCCCTCACTATGAGTGAGACGCTCTGCATGCCATTTTTTTAATTGGTTGTCTTGACCCTGTAAATTGATTTCAAACTCTCACCGGAGTCTCCTCCAGCAGGAGCCCCTGCCAGGCTGGGGAGTGGGGAGCAGGATGGCTGGGTTTTGTGGATCCCAGGAGGCAAGGGAGGAAGGGAGGTCAGACTCTGGAGGGGCTGAGGTGGGGAGGGGCGGGGTTGACCTGGGGAGATCTAGTTCTGAGTGTGGGTGCCCCAGAGGAAAGCTGCAGCGGGGAGGGGATGGAAGAGAGTGTGAGGAGCCCTTGGAGGAGCCCCCGTGGGGGAGGCCACCGTCCCCCTCAAACTAGCCAGGGTCAGAGCATTGATCTAGACATCTTTCTGACCTGCAGAAACAGTTCTGTGCCCCCTGGACACACAGGGCTCTGAAGTCAGGTCCTGTCATGGGGAACTTGAGGGCCTGGGGGCTGAGACCAGCACGCACACTGGGTCCAGTCATTTCCCCTCCCACCCCCCACCCCAGGGACTTAGTGGGGGGTTCCTGGGCCCAGTAGGGGTGAGCTGCCTCCTCAGCAGGTTTATAAGAAGAGAAAACAAGGAAGCAGGGGCCAGCAGCCAATAGACAAAGTCTTTCCCAAGAAGGGAGGAGCGAGATGGGAAAAGGGCCTTCCCTCCTCAGTGGGAGCAGGAGGAAGCTCTTGCGGGAGGGTGCTTCCCACTCAGAGACCCTGACCCACACGCAGGCCAGGGGTCTGTACCCCAGGGCATCGTCCACTCCCCGGTGTCCAGGCCCAGCCAGGCCCTGAGGTGGTGACGAGGCTTGAGTTGTGGAAGAGGGGGCTGGCCCCTGCGTCTGTCATGCCTCAAGGCCCCCGGGCCATGTGAGCCCTGCGCTGCTGGCCTGTTACATTCGCAGGCAGAAGGAACAGGGTGACACCTTCCCAGACACAGTGAGGACTCATCTGATGTCCCTGCCTTCCTCTTGTCCCTGTGGCCAGTATGCTGTGGCCCTGGTCCCCTTCAATCCCACAACAACCCTGTAAGGTCGGCACTGTTGCAGATGAGACACCAAGGTTCAGAGAGGTGAAGCAGCCACTCAAGGTGGCACAGCCTTTAAATGGTGAGTCAGGATCTGAACCCAAGCCTGGTGCCTCTGGAAGCCAGGCTCTTCCCAGGCCCCTCAGTTTCTGGCCAGGCCCAGGCTTCCTTAAAGCCCTTAAAGTTGCCAGGCTCTTGAGACACTCATGGTTGGCAGTGAGGGACAGAGGGGTGTATGTTGTAAAGACATCACCTTCTGCAAAGTGGGGGGCCAGGGCTCAGCAGTGGGGGTCTGTGCTGTCAACAAGAAATCATCCGTACTCAGTTGTGTAGGGGTGGGGCAGCAGCCAGGAGCCCTTGGAAACCACAAGGAACATTGCCAATCTCACTGACAGGGCTTGGTGGGGTGGTGGCCCTCCCAGGCGCCATGTGGCAACTGTTTCCCAACCCTGTCTCCTGCCGGTCCATATCCCCCACCCCCCACCCAGGCACTTCCCCACCAGGGTGCCCTCTCCCCTCTCTGCTGCATTCACACAGGCTCACCAAGCTCCCAGGCAAAGAAACACCTCCCTGGCCCCGGGGTTCCCTCCTCCCCTTCGCCACATGCTACTGGGGAGAACCGCAGGTCTGCAGGCATGTGGGGGTGGGGCGCAGGCACCTCCCTGTCCTCACAACCAACCAGACTCTGTCATGAACCCACTGGAGTCTCCTTCTCTGAGGCCCCCCCGGGAGCCCCTGGCAGCCCCTCCAGACCCCATTGAGTGCAGTGCAAATCCTCCTGACCTCCTGGATTGAATCTATCCCCTCCCAGAAAACACCGAGGGGCATCTTGACGCACTTTTCTACTTGTACCCCAGTGTCTGCCCAGCTTAACCTGTACCAGAGCCGGCAGGACTCCTGGAGAAGCACCCAAAAAGCCATCTTGTGTTGCCCCTGAGGCCCTTCGCACCTCCAGGAGGGGAAGAGTCCTGGCCCCCCAAACAGAGGAAAACTCTGAGCAAGTCACAGGCCTGTGGGCACTTAAAGCAGTTAGAGTCCTGTACTGTAATGACCAAAGTCCAGAGCTTGGTGAATACTGAGATTGCTCCGGGTGGGCTCTGTGGGCCTGTGTGTGAACATGGAGGGGGAGGCGCCTCTCCCCCGCACTCCCCCCAGGTCTCCCCATCCTCCCCTACTGGGTATCTGAAGCCCTGGTGGCAGCAGGGAGGGAGGGGGAGCTGTACGGGTGGAGGTCCTGCCTGGGCAGAACAGTGCTGTAGACAGGTGGGCTCTCTCAGGCACTTTCATGGATCCCTCAGGGGTCCCCACGAGGCATCAAAGGGACACCTGCTCGCCTGCCTGCTCAGTAGGTGGGCTCCTGTGGCAATGACTCTGTCCTCAGCCCCCAGGAATTCACAAGTGACCCAGGCCTCCTCCCTGGCCCGTTTGCCCTCTAGGCAGCCCCTGGCCAGTTCCTTCTGCTTACAGCACATGTTGTCTCATGGGGCACACAGCTCCTTTGCTTGAACAAGGGACAAAGCGTGATGCAGCTGCCACCGGGCATGGGACCAACACCAGCCCCTGTGTCCTCTTGGGGCACACCTAGAGATATGTGAGGGTCCCACTGAAGCCCCTGTCGGCCTGAGGTGAGACGTGGGCACCCCCAGGGCAGCCTGGGTGCCCCTGAAGCTCTCTCCCAAGCCCCCTGGTCCCCACACTCTCTCACCCCCATAACCCCCACGTGGTCTTGGAGCATCCAGCCCTTTGCAGGCCACGAGCTTTTACAATGTGTGGCTTCTACCAGGGGCCTGCCAAGCCCTCTCTTTAGCATCTGAGGTACTGTGTCTTGTGCCACCGTGAGCACGCCCCGTGCCATCTCTTGTCACACTTGGCTCTTGTCTCTGATTCCCTGCCCTGTGCTGGCTTTTATTCCTCAGCACAGGTCAGACAACCCCAGGTTCAAATCCCGACTGTGCCAATTGATGGACCATGTGGCTTAAAAAAACAAAACAAAACAAAAAAACCGTTGCCATTGAGCTGATTCCAACTCATGGTGACTCCATGTGTTGCAGAGTAGAACTGCTCTAGGGTTTACTTGATTATAAACTTTCCAAAAGCAGATCGCCAGGCCTTTCTTCCTTGGTGCTGCTGGGTGGTTTTGAACAGCCAACCTTTAGGTTTGAAGTTAAGTGCAAACTGTTTGGCTTTGGGCCTCTGTTTTATCATCTGTACAATGGAGTTGCAATAGCTGCTCATAGGATGGTCATGGTGTTTAACTGATATAAGGTATGTTGTCAGGCCCAGCCCTTTCTCTCCCCTCTGCCCTTGGCCTATTCCTCACCCGCCTGTAAGTGCACTTGTGGCTTCAGTTCACTGAGAACCTCCAGGGACAGCGTTTCGTCCATACCCCCACGTCCAGCTGTGATTGAATTGTGTCTCTCAAAAAGATACATTGAAGTCCTAACTGCCCCCCCACCAGTACCTGTGACTTTATTTGGAAATAGCATCTTTGCAGATGTTATCAGTTAAGATAACATAAAGTCACGCTGGATTAGGGTGGGTGCCAACCCAATGGCTGGTGTCCTTATAAAAGAGGAGAGATAGATGCAGAGGGAAGATGGGCGTGTGATGACGGAGGCAGAGATGGAATGATGCTGCCACAAGCCAAGGAATGCCTGGGGCCACCTGAAGCTGGAAGATACAAGGAAGGGTCTTCCTCTAGAACCTTGGGAGTGAATGTGGCCCTGCTGACACCCTGAATTCAGACTTTCGGCCTCCAGAACTGTGAGGGAATGAAGTCCTGTTGTTTTGAGCCATGCAGTTTATGCTACTTCATTAGGCAGTCCCAGGAGACTAAAACCCACTCCAGCCAGGCCACGGCCACCCGCCCCACCACCCCAGACAGAATTAGCAGCTCCCTCCCCTCTTTTTTTCCCCTCGAGTCCTCTTACCCCAGGCTCCCTCTGCTCCACAGCCTCCTTCCCTGTTAGACTGGGCATGTGCCAGGGCAGGGACCCCCTCTGGGCCTAGGACAGGGTCATGACCTAACTGGTGCCCCTTAAATGTTTCCATGCAGAAGGCCCAGGTTCTGTCCCCAGCCAATGCACCTCACACAATGCCACCACCCATCCGCCAGTGGAGGTTTCCGTGTTGCTATGGTGCTCGACGGCCCTGGGTTTTTTTTATGGTGCTGGACAGGTTTCCACAGAGCTTCCAGACTAAGATGAACTAGAAGGAAAGGCCTTGCAAGCTACTTCCGAAAATCAGCCAACGAAAACCCTGTGGATCCCAACGATTTGGTCCGCAGCTGATCACGGGGACAGCACAGGACCAGGTAGCCTTTCATTCCATTGTGCATGGGGTTGCCATGAGTCAGGGGACAACTCAGCAGCAGCTGACAACCACCACAAAACGTTTGTTGGATATTCAAATGATAACTGAGAAGAATTCATGGACTCAGAAATTACTAGGAACCGGACTGTAGTGGTGAGCCTTACCATGGGGCAGCTTCTAGTCAGCAGCCAGTTGAAGTAGCAGGGGCTGGAGCCACCCTACAACCTGCACCCCAGAAGGGGTCTCTGAGAAGCACAGGTCCCAGAATGCAGGCCGGGGCTGGGCAGCTGCTGTGGACCAGGCTCAGGGGTGCTGACACCCCGCAAAAGGAAGAGGGCAGTGGAGACAATTAGCCACATCGTCAGCCCAGAACCCCTGCCTCTGCCGCAGCCACATGACTGGCGTTCTCATTTTTGGCCCTGCGTCTCCAGATTGGCTGTCATTATTGATTGAGCCCATCAGATACCAGCTCACTTTTCCCAGACAGCAGTTTCATCCGAGGGTGAGGTTCTTGCCCCGAAGCCTCCCCGGCTATTGCAGACTTGAGCCAGGGCCCTGCATCTTAATGACCCTAGCCCTCTGACCTTAAAATAACGAATCCCAGAAGAATACAGAACAATTGACGTCTATTTTTATGGATTTCTCCAGAATTGTAAAGATCGACTTAATTGCACTAACAGATTCCATCATTTTCTAGAAGGATTTTTAAAATGAGAATCTTTTCAAAGGACTGGGTGAATGAATGTCTTCCTGCCATCACAAATGGGAAGCTGGCTTTGTTGTGCTGACAGCGTGTTCATCCTCACCCGGTCCTGGAGTCGCCCCTGGGTGCTTCCCAGTTCCTAGAGGAGGAGCAGACGGTCCCAGGGTGGGTGGACAGGGCTCCGTGCAGCCCTGGTGCAGCTGAGTGACCCTGATCAGGTCCTAACCTCCCAACTACCTCAAAGAAACACTAGCACCACTCTCCTCGCTGTCTGGAAGGCTGGCTGTGAGAACCACGCTGATGTAGGTGAAGGCTGGAAAACAGCTCCTGAACCACGTCTTCGGGAAAAAGTAGGGACTGGTGAGGATGGCACAAACAGTTCGTGATTAGCTACTAACTGAGAGTATGGTGGTTCAAATCCACTCAGCAGCAACTTGGAAGAAAAGGCTGGCAATCTGTTTCCGTAAAGATTACAGCCAAGAAAACCCCACAGAGCAGTTCTACTCTGACACTCATGGGGCCGCCATGAGTCTGCAATGGGTTTGGTTCTTGTTTTGTTTTGTTTTGTTTTCAGTTGGCCGGGTGAGGAGGTGGAGGAAGGCATCCCAGGCAGAGGGGACTCGGGAACAGGTGTGCAGAGAGGGGAGTGGCCTGTGTGTGTGGCCCTGCCCCCAGCGTGGGGTTGTGGGGCACAGTGAGTAATGCTGTCAGCCATTACACCCCTCTTGCCTCTTGTCCCTTCCAGCCTACCTGGCACCCCGGGGGGATCATGAAACAACTCTCCCCCTGTCTCCACACCCCCAGGGCTCAATAGGAAGCTCTGAAAGAGAATCAAGGCAGGGAGCATAACAGGGCTGAAATGGGGCCCTATGTAGAGATAGGGTCTGGGGGAGCTAGCAGGGCAGGGGGCCTTGCCGGGGGAGTGTTGTAAATGGGGTCCTGGGTAAAGGACAGTGTAGGGGTCTGGGGACCTGGGGCTTGGTGGGGCATGTCCTCGGGTTCTCCTGAATCAATGCTCCCTGTTTTATTACGAAACTATTATGCTGTTATTGTTTAAAAAAAAAAAAGCCAAACCATGCAGAAGAGTCCAGAGATATGAAGTCCAGGGTGAATTCCCATCCCATTCTGCCCACGAGAGATGAGGCCTGGGACAGGGGCTCCCCCAGCAGATGGTGCCCAGTGGATTCACCACAAGTGACTGTCATCATATAAACGATGCCAACGTGACCCTCTGTGACATCCAGACTCCCTGGAACTATTGACGCCTTTAGTTCTCTGGGGGGGGGAGGCACCTCTTTGATGGCTCAACAGGAAACTCAAAATAACAGTGTGGCCCAAACTCTCTCTCCTGGTCCCGGGCCTTCCAGGTCCCTTGGGATCCTCTCCCTGGGGCTTCAGCTCCGAGCTGACCTGAATAGACCTAAGAAGAAATCAGCCTGGCCTTACGCCAACCCATGGGGGGCCCACCGCAGGCAGGAGCCCATGCCTGATATCCCCGACAAAATAAATCTTGCTGCTCCCTCTGAGAGCCTCACGCATGATCTTCTCCCGATTAACAACCCGGCCTGCATGTTCTTGGCTGCTCGCTGCCGACCTCAATTTAGAACTGTCTGCTGTTTGGCTGCTGGAGGAGGACAGTGTTGGAGAGACAAGGAATAGGGCAGGCCAAGGGGGCTGGTGCAGGCCTGAGGTCTGGGGGCCAGGCGGCTGCTGACCAGCCAGGCAGGGCTGCTGCTGTGGGGTTTTCTGACGGTTTTCTGAGGCACCTCCAGGGGTCAGGGAGCCAGGATCCAGGGCGGCTTCTGCAGACCTGCCTTTATAGCCGTCACTGAACATCGTGGCCACGGACGAAAAGTCCACACACGTGGAGCATTCTTCCTGGCTGGGGAAATTGCCCTCAGAACCTTGTTTGTTATGCCAGGACTTGACAAGTCCTCTCTGCTCAGATTCAAGGACAGGTTTGTTTCTTATGAGGACTGGTACACCTCCTTCCACTGGACAGAGAGACCTGCTTCCCTCTCCTGTCTGCCACCACGAGGCTGCGGGTGTCTTTATTTTGCCTTCCTGCCTCCTTCCTCTTCATTTCTCATCTTTCACCTGCCGTTGGTCTTCTTATACCTGTGTGCCTTAGTCTCCTAGTGCTGCTGTAAAACAAATACCGCAAGTGGCTTTAAAGCACAGCGATTTATTTTCTCACAGTTCAGAAGGCTTTTGTTGTTGTTAGGTGCCGTTGAATCGGTTCCAACTCACAGAGACCCCATGTATAACAGAATGAAACTCTGCCTGGTCCTGTGCCCTCCTCACAATTGTTGTTATGCTTGAGCCCATTGTTGCAGCCACTGTGTCAATCCATCTCATTGAGGGTCTTCCTCTTTTTCATTGATCCGCTACCTTACCAAACATGATGTCCTTCTCCAGGCACTGGTCCTTCCTGATAACAAGTCCAAAGCACATGAGATGAAGCCTCGCCACCCTCGTTTCTAAGGAGCATTCTGGCTGTACTTCTTCCAAGACAGATTTGTTGGTTCTTCTGGCAGTCCATGGTATATTTAATATTCTTGCCAACACCATAGTTCAAAGGGATCAATTCTACTTTTGTCTTCCTTATTCATTGTCCAGCTTTCACACGCATATGAGGTGATTGAAAATATCGTGTTTTGGGTCAGACGCACCTTAGTCTTCAAAGTGACATCAGAAGGCTAAGAGTCTGAATCCAGGGCCCTGTGTCTAGGGGAAGACTCCCTCTGTTGGCTCTGGGGGAAGATCCTTGTCTCAGCTCTGTAGCCCCAGCATTCCTCGGTTCCTTGGCAATCTTCATGTGGCATCTATCCTTCCCAGTCTGTGCTTGCTCCTGTGTCTAATCTGCTCTTTTTATGACTCAGAAGTGATTAGGTTTAGGACACATCCTACACTGTTATGGCCTTGTTAACATAACAAAGAAAACTATTTACAGATAGGATTAGATCCATGGGCAGTTGTTGTTGTGTGCCATCTAGTTGATTCTGACTCATAGCGACCCTATAGGACAGGGTAGAACTGCCCCATGGGGTTTCCTGGGCTGTAATCTTTATGGGAGCAGATTTCCAGGTCTTTGTTCCGAAGAACCACTGGTGGGTTGGAACTGCTGACCTTTTGGTTAGCAGCCAAGTGCTTAACTATTGGGCCACTAGGGCTCCTTTTCCATGGGAAGAGAGGTTAGGATTCCAATATGTATTTTGGGGGGACAAAATCCAGTCCATAACACAGTGCTTCTGTCCAACACACAACATGGCCTCATGGCATTTGGGAAAGTGAGTGATGAAGACTGTGGGCTCTGTGGTTTCCAGTCCCGGGCAGGGCTGCAGCTCCACCCCAGACATGCCCCAGGGGTAAAGTGGGAGCAAGTTCTTGGCTTCCCAGTGCCTCGGACTCTTCCTCTCTGTAAAATAGGGCTCTTGCTAATCCCTGCCATGAATGCGTCAGAAAATACGGAGTCGTGCACACCAAGCACGCAGCCAAGCGCAGGCACCCACAGGTACATGGGAAGCAGGTGAGCTTGAGACAGCCTCTGAGAGTGACCTGCCACTCTTCCCTTCCTTCCCCTTCAGGAGAGCAGTCGGTGACCCACACTGGCCCTCCCATTGTGGTCTCCTTGGCCAACAAGGTCATTTCCTTTGGCTGCAAAATCACCTACCTATACACTCCAAAATATAAGAGCTTCATAGTCTGCTACTACTACGTAGACCGCCAGAACAAGTATAGTCCTAGGAAGCTTATTGACTGCCAACCCAGCCAGGGCACAGAGAACCAGACCCACACTGTGGAGTGCCAGGTCACCCCTGAGCTGCCGGATTCGTCAGCCACTGGCACCTACTACTGCTCCGTCCAGTGGCAACACATCACAAAGGATGGCAACGGCACCTTCATCCTGGTCCGAGGTGAGGCTTCCTCCTTGGCACTTCCCAGGGTGAAGGGTCCAAAGGTTTCACGCAGCAGAGTTTGGGGCACCACGTCTGAAGTGAGGAATGGTTTGCCTTTTTTCCAGCTTTGGCAAAGCAGAACAGAGTGGCTACAGGATGCTCCCAGGCATGTGGGCGTGCCAAGGCATCCAACTTTGTGAGGAAAGGGTAGAGGTGTGGGGTATGGATCTGCCTAGGGCACCCTCTGGCAGGTGACTTGAGATAGGTCACTTGGCCCCTCAAGTCTCAGTGTCCCATCGGCACAATGGGGGGAACGGATATGTACAGAATCAGGTGTGTGTTTATGGGGCCACATGTGTGTGACCACAGGCTCATGTACATCTTTCTGGGGACAGCTTCCTAGTTTTCATTATATTCTCAAAGGGGTCATGGCCCCAAAAGTTAAGAACGAGTCCATCACTGAAGCCATGATTCTCTGACCTGCCTTTGCAATTCCCATGGGAAGTCCCTCAGACTTGGGTTTGAATCCTGGTCCAGCTGCTTCCCAGGGTGTGACCTTGGGCATAGTCTTCATGGCAGTACCTTGCCAGTCAAGGGCTTTTATGAGGGTGAAATGAGATCATGCATACAAGGGCCAGTGCCTGGTGATGGGAAGTACTCAATAAATAGCAGACATTGGTGTGCCTGGCATATGATTGGCACTTACTGAATATTTGCTGGATGAATGGTTGGATGGATGAATGACTCAGAAGAAGGGGAAAGACGGTGCCCTTCACTTACCCCTGGAGTGGGCTAGCCACCTGCTAGACTCAGTACAAACATGTCTCCTATCTCCTTCAACCCTCACTACATCCCTTCCTCACCTCAATGAGGTAGATAATTATTATCACCATTTCACAAATGGTGATACAGAGAATACCCCAAGAGGTGAAATTACTCCCCCAGGCTCCCACAAGCAGCTCATGGTGGAGCCAGGAGTTCACCAGGGGTGTGGGGCGGAGGTCCTAAAGAAGTAAAAGTTGTAGTTCCTGCCCATAAAGAGAATCAAGGCAGTAAACAAAAAAGAGGCTTAGCCAAAGCAAGTGTGGAAAGGAAGACCTGAGTAGAGGCAGGATTTGGGGGGGCATAGGCGAAGAGGGGGCCTTGTGGGGGAGTGCTACAAGCAGGGTCCTGGGTAAAGGAGAATACAGGGAGTTTGGGGCCTGGGCGTTGGTGTGGGTGAGCTGTGCCTGTGCTTCTCCTGGGTAACTAACCCTCTGCTTCCTTCCTCCTCCTCCTAGACTCAGGGTACCGAGAGCCCCCGCAGGGCTCCCAGGAGTCCCTGCTCTTTGGCTTCACTAGCCTTCTGACCCTCCTGAGTGTCCTGGGCACAGCTCTGCTGCTCTGGAAGAAGGTATGGGACACATCCAGCACCAGCATGCTCACAGCAGTACTGCCCTCTCCCCCCACCCCCTTGAGGGCTCCCACGGGGGGACAAAGGGACAGCCAGCCTACCCCACAGTAGGTCCTGGCAGGCCCTGATGAGGCATGCATCCATACCTGTAATAGGTGAGCCACCATCCCTTACCTGTTCCTCACAGCCTCTTGCACAGGGGCTGGGAGCACCCTCCTCCTGCATGCTCCCTGGGGCTCCCAGATGCTGGGACTGCACCCTACTTGTTGTCACCAGGTCCTTTTTGATCTTGTTCTAAGAAACCAAGGCTCTTCGGCCTTTCTGGGGCACTGGCCCCTCTGGAAATCTGATGGAAGCCACAAGCCCTCTCATGTACTGTTCATGGCTCCTCGTATTAGAAACAACCCCTGTCCTGGATTTTCTTGATCCCTGGAAGAAAAGAAACATTTTCCAAGAGCCACTCTGCACCAGACCATGCGTGGTCTCCTTTGTGCTACACCATAACTCTATGAGGGACGCTTCTTCCCATTTTACAGCCCTGGAAAGGGAGGCTTAGAGAGGTTGTGATTTGCCCAAGGTCACACAGCAAGCAAATGGTACAGTCAAGCTGGAGCGTGGTGGGTTGGGCAGTTTGGTCCAGCTCTTTGCCTGGCCCACTCCTGCTCACCCTGTAGGTGACACCTACCCAGGGAGGGTCATCTCCCTACTGGTGCTCCCCAACTGTCATCACCCCCTGCCAGGCAGTAAGTGTTCTCATGGCTCCACGTCAGGAATGGGGTGAGTCTCACAGACCTGGGTTCAGTGTCTGCCTCTGCCATTTCCGGGCTGTGTGGTCTTGGGCAAGTCGCCTGCCCTCTTTGAGGCTTTGCTTCCTCATGTGTGAGACAGAGATGCTGTGAAGATCTATTTCACAGGTTCCTTGAGGGACACATTCGCATTCAAGCCACGCCTGGCACATGGTGGTGAGCGCCATCGCTCCGAGCCACTATTATTTTGTGACTGGGGGTGCTGCTGGCTCCTGGCTGAGACTTAAGTAGCTCTCCAGAGCTAATCCCAGAGTAAATGGGCTGGGGGTTGGCAGGCAGCCAGGGTTTTTAATTAGCTCCTGCCCCGAGATGACGCTGTTATTGTCCCACTGTTGGCAGTGTGGTGCCTGGGATGAGGGGGGAAGTCCAGGCCCGCCTCCCTCTGCCTCGGCAAGGAGCTGACTGCACCACCTCCTGCCTGGCTCCTTCCACTTCCCAGCAGGCCACCCCGCCCTGCCTCTATGACCACCATTAGTACTTCACACCACAGCCAGCGTGAGCTTCTGAAACCGAGCCCGATCCTGGCGCCTCCATCTTACAGCCCTCAGATGTCCACACTCTTCAAGAGGCCCATCCTGGGCAGGTCTGCCTCTCCATCCAAGCCGACCTTTAAATTCCTCAAGACCTGCAGGCCTTGGCCTAGGCTGCTCCCTCTGCCTGGAACTCTCTCCTCCCCTTCTAGGGAATGAACACCTTCTTAGCCCTCAGGCCTCAGCGTAAATGCCCCTTCCTGCCGGGCTAGGCTTTCCCTCCTTATCACACTTCAGTAAAACTCTAGTTCCACCGTCCATCTCCCTGCTAGACTCTAAACCCCAGGAGGGCAGGAACCGTGTCCACCCTTCATGCTGCCTGGCCCACGAGAGGTGCTTGACGAGCGTGTTTGCGGACTGAGGGCCTCCTGAGTGCCACCCAGGTACCAGGCACTTACCCCTCGTAACCTGCCTGAATCCTCACAACAATCTCACAGAGGAGGTCTATTGCTGAAGAAATTGAGACGCAGAAAGGGGAGGGGGTTTGCGTGAGGTCACAGAGGCAGCGAGTGGCAGAGGGGGACTGGAAGCCTGGCCTGGCTGGCACTTGCTTGGAGCCCACCCACAGCAGTCAGCCTGCAAGCCAGCTTGGTGCCTGCCACCTGCCCCACCTCCCCAAGCCAGGTTGCCCATGGACCAGGCCCTTCATGGTCTTTTTTATTTCCCACGTCTTCAGGCTGACACACGGTTTGATGGAGGTCTTAAGAGCGTTTGTCACCTTTCCCTGGAAAATGTTTGAAGGGTGCTGAGCGGTTCATATCTGTGGACCTGGTGACGATTGGTCACTCTTTCCCTAGGGGGGTCTTTGGTGGAGGAGGGGAGGCAGGGGAGCTGCTTGTCCCCTCAAGGCCCTGACTTCTCTCCCCACAGAAACAAGTGCAGGTTCCAAGGAAGCAGCCGGTCCGGAAATGCCAGGACCCGAGGTCGGCCAGCAGCCCCAAGCAGCCTCCATGTGAATCCATCTACACCGTAAGTCCAAGGGCCAGGGCTCCCCCGTTCTCTATCGGGCCTGCCGGAGGGCCACGGGGCCTTACCCCAGCCCTGATGGTGGGGCTGAATTGCTGACTGTGTCATGTACCAGCTGTGTGACCTCGCTGAGCCTCAAGTTCCTCATCTGTAGAATGGGACAATAATTCCTACCTCGTGGAATTAGTATGAATTACCACGCAAGTGAAATAAGATGACAGGTGTGTGGCCTGGGCCCCTGCTGGCACTCCTTGGCCCACCCCGTCCACTTCAGGAACTAGGGAGAGCACGTTGATGAGGAGTAAAGAAGTTCCTTCCTTTAACCATGACTTTGATCAGCTCACCAGCCCTCTTCCCATTTTTCTTGCCCAAACAACATCACAGCAACAGCGAGAACAAGCACAAAAAGAGGGAAAGGGCAGGCACCATCTCATGCCCTTAACAAATCGAAGATTTTCAGTTTTCCACCCATCCCCCCTCCTGACCACACACGTCGTTACAGTCTCAGCAGAGACAGTGTTAAGACCCTGTTTGTTCCATACCCATGTGTCCTCAGCATTTTCCGTGACTGCGACAGTCCTCGTAATTACCTGAGGAGTGGCCGTGGCACGTGGGACTGGAGAGGCTTGGCCTCGTGCCTGGCTGGGGCGCCCACTGCACCCCACTCACCCATCAACCCGCAGCCACTCTGCCAGAGGCTGGGCCAGGAGGCCAAGAGGGAAAGAACCATTCTTTTCCAGTTAGACTCATTCTAGCTCCGCAAGTAACACACGCTCATTAGAGAACGAAAACAATAAATGCCACCCAGTGTCAGCTGGGGTATCAGCTCCACGAGGTCGGATCCAGGCTGGGACCCACACTCCATAGCTGGAAGCTGGAGAGCTTCACGCCTGGGTCAGGTATTTTCCCCAGGTGCAGATACTCATCCTGCCTCTGGACCTAGGATTCTGCCTGTACGCGCTGTCACTGTTCCTGTCCCCACCACTGTGATTCACACTTGAAACTCAGGCCCTTTCTTGCTCCATTGTCACAAAACCCCACACAGAAGGTGTTCAGAATATGGCCATGTTTACAGAGGATGGGGCAGGTGCGGGCAGGGCAAAGCGAACGTCCCTATGGAGCAGCGCCAATGGCTCCAAACAAAACACAACAGGTCCAGCTCTCACATGGCCTTCAGCTCCTCCACCCCAGAAAATTCCCGTGACCGCTGCACCCTGTATGGCCCCTGTGTCCCTCTCTCTCTCTCCTCCCCCACCCACTCATCCTAGTATTTCCCTCCGAGGAATCCTGGTCTCAGCTGTCAGATAAAAACAGTCTGTCTCTCTCTCTAAATATATATATTATTTTGTGGGTGGCACTGTGGTTAAAGTGCTTGGCTGCTAACCGAAAGGTTGGCGGTTTGAGCCCATCTACTCCTCTGCAGGAGAAAGACGTGGCAGTCTGCTTCGGTAAAGATTATGGCCTAGGAAACCGTAAGGGGCAGTTCCACTGTGTCCTATAGGATCACTGTGAGACAGAATTACCTCGAGGCAATGGCTTTATATCATACATATCACATACACACATAGGTATATATGTGTGTGTGTATGTATGTATCCCCATATATCAAAAAGAATAAAAAAAACACCATTCATCCTAACCCCATCTTCTTCCAGGAGAAATAGTAAGAACCTGGCATTTTATACCTAACCAATCGTTTTTTTCTATAAATATACGCAAAGAGACACATATACACACTCACGCTTTTTTAAAACTGGAATCGTCCAGCTGTTTTTCATGTTACACTATATCGTGAACATCTCTCTGTGAATAAACCTCCTTCTACAACATGATTTTTAACGGAGAAGGTTCACTTTTGAATGGAACATGTTCCTTGTCTGTGTCTAGAATCTTCTGAGGCTCAGGCAGACTTCTCTGGCTCCTGGAGAAGAGGCCCAACTGCCCTGCAGGGTGGATTGAAGAGATTTTAGGACCAGAAAGGAGATGTGAAGGGAAGCCACAGGCCTTTGCTAGCCCTTGAGATCAATCCCTACCATCTGAGGTTGGCCCTGGGCAGGCAAGAATAACATTAGCCACAATAATGATGAAAACAGGAGCTATATATTAAGCACCTACTATGTGCTAGGGACTGTGCTAGGGCTTTATTCCCATTATCTCATTCATATGAAGGCAGGGGTTCAGTGGTAGAATTCACACCTTCCATGTGGGAGACCTGGGTTTGATTCACAGCCAGTGCCCCTCATGTGTAGCCACCACCCACCCACCCATTAGTGGAGGCTCACGTGTGGCTGTGATGCTGAGCAGATTTCAGCAGAGCTTCCAGACTAAGACAGGATAGGAAGAAAGGCCTGGCAATCTACTTCAGAAAATTAGCCCATGAAAACCCCATGAATACTAACGGCCTGACCTACAGCCAATCATGGGGATGGTGCAGGACTAGGCAGCATTTCACTCACTTGAGCGTGGGGTCGTCACATGTTGGGGGCCAACTCAACAGCAGCTAACAACAATCTCGTTAATCTTCATAGCAGGGCTTTAGGATACAGGCATTGTCCCCATTTTAATTTTATTTTCTAATTGTTTATTGCTGATATATAGAAATACGATTGGTTTTTGTATATTGATCTTATTGCTGAATTCACTCATTTATCTTAATAATTTAACGAGTCGATACCTTTGGATTGTCTATGAAATCAATCACGTTGTCTTCCTTGTGTGTTGTCAAGATGATTCTGACTCAATGGTTAAACAAACGTTTGGCCGCTAACCAGTGGCTGCGAGGTCAAAAAGACCTGGTGATCTGTGCCCTTAAATATTAAAAAATATTTATATATATTACAGCCATGGAAACTTGGCAGGGCGGTTCTACTCTGTCCTATAGGATCAGCATGAGATGAAATCCATCATGTCATCTGCAAATAATGGCATTTTTTATTTCTTCCATTCCAATCCTAATACTTCTTCTTTTTTCCTGCTTTACTGCACTGCTTTAGACGTCCAGTGTGATGGTGAACAGGAGTGGTGAAAGCAGGCATACTTGGCCTGTTTCCCAACCTCCAAGAAAGGCTGTAAATATTTGCCATTAAGTATGATGCATGTCGAAGGTTTTTTTATATATTTCTTTTTCTACTTACTTTTTATTTAACTTTTCTAGTTTCCTGAGATGGATACTTAGAGCATTGATTTCCAGTCTGTCTTCTTTTCTAATTTATATATTTTGAGGCTATAAATTTCCCTCTAAGAATGGTTTTGGCTACATCCCACCAGTTTTGATATGTCATATTTTCATTGTCTTTCAGTTCACAGTTGCTTCCGATATTTCTTTCTTGACCTGTGGGCTATTTAAAAGTATTTTGCTTAATTTCCAAATGTTTCATTATCTTCTAGTTATCTTTTTGTTTTTTATTCCTAGCTTAATTCCACTGTGATCAGATGATACGTTCTGCATAATTTTAATCCTTTGAAATCTGTGAGCCTTGCTTTACAACCCAACTTACATTCCATGTGCACTTGAAAAAAACTTGTCCTATGCATGCTTGAGTGAGTGTTCTACATATGCCAACTAGGTCAAGTTTGTTCAAATGTTCCATATCCTTGCTAGTTTTTTGTTTTTTTTTTTTTCAGTTGCTAAGAGAAGTGAGCTAAAGCCTGTCATTATAATTGTAGATTTGTCTATTTCTCCTCTTAATTATGAGAATTTTTAATTTTTATTCATGTGGAAAATGCTCGTGATATATTGTAACATAAAAAAAAAAACAAAAAACTACTACTCCAATTCTTAAAAGGAAAAATCATTGACCTGTTAAGAGCGTGGATCTGGAGTGGGTCAGACAGGGATCAGACAGGGTCAGAGTGGGTCAGACAGGGATCAGACAGGGTAGAGTGGATCAGACAGGGGTTCAAAGGCTAGTTAACTCTTTCGCTCACTGGTTCTGCTACTTAAACTTTCTGAGTCTTGGTTCCCTAGTCTACATGGCTAATGATGCATTTTTACATACACAACTTACAAACATGCTATGATCTTTTCTATCTTAAAATCCTTACCTGGAGCCCACATCCCCCTCTGGCTACCTGTCATTTCTCCACGATTCTTTAGAAGCCAACTCTCCCAGAGCTGTCAGAACTCTCCCATCTTTATCTCCCCCCTTTCTTTTCTGACCCACTTTGTCAGGCTTTCACCCCATCTCACCATCAAAACTTTCCTTCTCGCTGTCACCTATGGCCTCCACATTGTTAAATCCAACGGTTGCTCTTAGTCTTCATCTTTCTTTTTTTTTTTAATTTTTATTGTGCTTTAAGTGAAAGTTTACAAATCCAGTCAGTTTCTCATACAAAAATTTGTACACACCTTGCTATGTACTCCTAGCTGCTCTCCCACTAATGAGACGGCACGTTTCTCCTTTCCACCCTGTATTCCCCGTGTCCATTCAGCCAGTTCCTGTCCCCCTCTGCCTTCTCATCTCCCCTCCAGACAGGAGCTGCCCACATAGTCTCATGTGTCTACTTGAGCCAAGAATCTCAGTCCTCACCAGTACCATTTTCTATCTTATAGTCCAGTACAATCCCTGTCTGAAGAGCTGGCTTTGGGAATGGTTCCAGTCTTGGGCTAATAGTAGGTCTGGGGACCATGACCTCCTGGGTCCTTCTAGTCTCAGTCAGACCATTAAGTCTAGTCTTTTTATGAGAATCTGGGGTCTGCATCCCATTGCTCTCCTGCTCCATCAGGGGTTCTCTGTTGTGTTCCCTGTCAGGGCGATCATCGGTTGTAGCCGGACACCATCTAGTTCTTCTGGTCTCAGGCTGATGTAGCCTCTGATTCATGTGGCCCTTTCTGTCTCTTGGGCTCATAATTACCTTGTGTCCTTGGTGTTCTTCATTCTCCCTTGCTCCAGGTGGGTTGAGACCAATTAATGCATCCTAGATAGCCATTTGCTAGCGGGGCCATTTAAGACCCCAGACGCTGCTCATCAAAGTGGGATGCAGAATGCTTTCTTAATAGATTTCACTATGCCAATTCACCTAGATGTCCCCTGAAACCATGGTCCCCAAACCCCACCCCTGCTACTCTGGCTTTCGAAGCATTCGGTTTATTCAGGAGACTTCTTCGCTTTTGGTTTAGTCCAGTTGTGCTGACATCTCCTGTATTGTGTGTTGTCCTCCCCTTCACCTAAAATAGTTCTTGCCTACAATCTAATTAGTGAGTACCGCTCTCCCTCCCTCCCTCCCAACTCGATCACTCCATTCTTACACTTTGAAATTGTCCTTGCCTTCTCTCATCTATCATGCCACATTTTTTAAATTGTGTTGAAAATATGCACAACAAAAGATACGCCAATTCAACAATTTGTACATGTATAATTCAGTGACGATGATTATATTCTTCAAGTTGTACAGTCATTCTCACTATCCCTTTCCAAACTATTCTACCACTGTTAGCAAAACCCACTGCCCCCTAAGCAAAAACCCTCCCTTTCCCCTTCTCTCCCATCCCTCGTAACCACGAATAATCTTTGGTTTCTATGTATTTGCTTATTTCGTGTAAGTGAGTTCATACGGCATTTGTCCTTTTGCTAATTTCACTCAGCATCATGTTTTCAAAGTGTGTTGACCCATGTGGTGGCATGCAACGGGACTTCATTTCTCTTTATGGCTGAGTGCTATCCCGTTGCATGTATATACTGCATTTTGTTTATCCATTCATCTCTTAATGGATATTCTGGTGTTTCCTCCTCCAGGCTCTTGTGAACAGTGCTGCAGTGAGCATTGATGTGCACGTGTCTGTTTGCGTCGCTGCCTTCAAGTCTCTTGGGTATTTACCTAACAGTGGAATAGCCGGGTCATTTGGTAATTCTACGTTCGGCTTTTTGAGAAGCCACCAAACTGTTTCCACAGTGGCTGCAGCATTTTACATTCCCACCAGCAGTGGCCGAGGGTTCCAGTTTCTTCGCAACCTCGCCGATACCTATTGTTTTGGGGTTTTTTGATCATAGCAATTTTAATGGGAGTAAGATGATATCTCATTGTGGTTTCGATTTGCATCTCCCGAAAGGCGAATGGTCTTCAGCATCTTGTCGTGTGTTTATTGGCCATTTGAATATTCTCTTCGGTGAAATGTCTTTCAAGTCCTTTGCCGATTTTTTTAATTGGCTCATTTGTCTTTTTGTTGTTAAGTTGTAGAAGTATTTTATATATTTTGGGTGAGACCCTTATCGGATATACAGTTCCCCAAAATTTTCTCCCAGTCTGTAGTTTGTCTTTTCACTTTTTTTATAGTCTTTTGATGAACAATAGTATTTAATTTTTATGAGGTCCCCTTTAACTGTTTTGTCTTTTGCTGCCCATGCTTCTGCTTTCATATCTGATAGCCCTTCGCTGAGAACTAGGTCCTATGGCTTCACCCCTACATTTTCTTCAATGATTTTTGTTGTTTTAGTTCTCACATTCAGATCCTTGATCCAATTCGAACTGGTGTTTGTGTGTGGTGTAAGACTCCTCATTTCTTATCCAGCAGCTGAATCTGACCCATTCTCACCTCTCCAGGGCTAACACCTGGTGAGAACCCAGCCATTTCTTACCTGTGCTCCTATAAGTGGTCCCTGATCATTGGCCTGCTTTTATCCTTGCCTGCACAGCGTGTTCTCCACCCAGCAGCAGCCAGAGTGATCCTGTTATCACGGACAGGTCATACCCTCTCTGCTCAGAACCCTTGGTTAGTCTAGGTCCTTTGAGAAACAGACACCAAGATGGGATTAAATGTGCAACGATTTTCTCAGGGAAATCGCCCTTGAGAAAAAATGGTGACGGGGCTGGGGAAGCCTGGGAGAGCCGTCAGGCTGAGATGCAGTTCTGAGTCAAGGCGAAGGAGAGAGGGAAGGAAGGCAGGGAAGTACATAGACAACCACGTGGTCTAAATAAGGTTCAGCCAGGCGGTCGCAAGTCCCCGAGCCTAAGTCAGTCATCAGAGAAGCCCTATATGTTCCAGGAACAGGAGGCCTGTAATGCTATCCTTGCACGTGCAGCCACCAGCTGGCAGCAGCCCATGGGGATCTTGGCCTCAGAACAAACGTGGAAATGGATGTCCGAGCCAGCAGCTGGGGCCCCGTCAATTACAATCCCTGGAGTTGGAGGTCTGCAAAGCACATTCTCCGGGCCACTGCAGTCCTCAAAGTTCCCGTCCCATCAAAGTCAGAGCCCTCACAGTGGCCACCAAGATCTCTCTGACCATATGTCATCCTTTTCATTCCCTTTATTTCCTTGCTGCAGCCTCACTGGCCCCCTTGCTGCTCGCAGAACACATCAGCCATGCTCCACCACAGGCCCTTTGCACTGGCTGCTCTCGCTACCTGAGAGTGTCCTTCTTGTACTGTCTACAGCTCCCCCCACACCCTGCTCTCTACTCAGATGGGACCTTCCCAGCTAGGCCCTTTCTGTCCTCCCCACCACACCAACCACCCTGTCTTCCTTCTCTACATCTGTCCTTGGCCCTTGTGGCCACTTTCTGCTTTTATTACATTGCTTGTCTCACACCCCACCCCGTTGTACCAGCCCAGTGCCCAGCACACAGTAGATGCTTAGACGGCCATGTGGGTGAGTGGAGGATAGTTCTTATCTTCCAAGGTGTCTGGGGCCCTACGGGACCCCATGTTAAGCAGAGCGGGCACCCTGGCAAATACGGGTATTGGCCTTGGGCCAGCAGTCTTCTGAGGTAGCATGTTGGGACACCTCTCTTCGCTCTGTCTCCAGCCTCTGCCCGACCCAGCACTGTCACTCTTACTCTTAGCCTTCAGTACCTCCTGCTCCTCACCACAGTCAGAGGGGCCTTTCTCATATATGCTCTGATGCTGCCACTTCTCACTCAGACAACTTCAGTGGCTCCCCATTGCATCTCCGTGGCCTGGCACTCCAGGCCTTCACTAAAGGTCTCTCATCCTGCCTCTCCTACCACGTCCCTACACACTGGAGCTCACCATTGTTCTCCATTCTTCAGACATGCCATGCCCTTGGCCTAGAGCTAGGCGGCCCATTCTCCATGGAGGGGATCTCCCAGCTCAGTCAGCATCTTTCTGAACACTCCCACCCCACCAATCTCTCCTTATCTCACTCCGGAGTTCATCATACAACTCTCTTTATAGGTTTCCATGTGAGGGTAAATATCATGTTGCCAAAGTCACTAGGGCTGGGCATTAAGGGGGACCAATGTCCAGGACTCTCGAGTCTGCTCCAGCCCTAGGGCAGGGCTGAGACTTCAGCTCTCACCTCTGCCTACCTGGAGGAAGCTCTTGGCCCTGACTTCAGACTTCTACCAGGGCTAGTGACCATTCCAGGTCCGCTGGCTCCAGCCTGGGGCTACCTCCACTGCATACTGGGCAGCAGAAGGCAATAGGCGGTGTAGGGAATGGGCCTCAGACAAATAGCCACACCTCAGCCCAGCCCAGTTCAGCCTAGCCCAACCCAGCACCAGGCCCAGCCCAGCCCAGCCCCAGGCTCAGCCCAGCCCAGCCCCAGGCCCAGCCCAGTTCAGCTCAGTCCCAGCCCAACACAACCCACCATAGCCCACCACAGCCCAGCACAGCACCGCACAGCCCAGTCAAGCCCCAGGCCTAGCCCAGTCCAGCCTAGTCCTTCCCAGTCCAGCTCCAGCCCCATCCCAGCTCTGCTCTGGGCCCAGTCCCAGCTCCACAGATGGCCCATTCCAAGGCTTGGGCATTCTCCTTGCATCCACACACGGAGTGAGGCAGTCCCCACCACCACCACCAAGAGGGCCAGGAGGGTCTGGTTTAGTACCTCTGAGGGTATCTTGTTGACAAGGCTGCACCCTGCATCTCAGCCTAGAAATGCAGGTCACACCCTGAATACCAATGCACTCCGCAGGTCAGGACCCGCCACCGGCTTCACTCAGCAGCTGCTAATTGGCAGCAGCGGTTGCCCTCCCTGCCCCATCCACAGCTCGAGGCTGCCCTATGGGGTCAGAGCCCTGCTCTCGGCAGGCTGCTCCTCTCCTCTTCTGTCTCCCCTGGCCACAGGTTGCCTGGGTAGTGGGAGCACCAAAGTGGAGGTAGAAAGCCTGCGGTCCAGTCTTGGCCCTGCCACCAAGAGCTATGCGGTTTCAGACACCTCTGGGCCAAGCCCTGGTGGCGCAGAAGTTAAAGAGCTCAGCTGCTAACCAAAAGGTCAGCAGTTTGAATCCACCAGCCACTCCTTAGAAACCGTACCGGGCAGTTCTACTCTGTCCTATAGTGTTACTATGAGTTGGAATCGACTTAATGGCAATGGTTTTTTGGGGGGGCCTCTCTGGGCTACTACATGGAGGGCAGGCAGCCAGCGTGAGCTAGATGTGAGGGAGAAGGGAACCACCTCGCAGGACCCTGATCCACTGTCCCCACCCCACACTCCAGCCAAGGGACAGTACTCCTCCTCTCTGTGATGAGACATGTCCCACCCAAAGGTCTCTCAGAGGATCTGTGGGTCCAGGTCCCACTGCTGAGGGTGGGTGGCACAGGGCTCTGAGGAGTAGACCCCCCTCCATGTGCCAGGCTCCCGGGGGACCTGGTGTTTGGCAGGCACGAAGGTGGAACAGGCCAGAGCAGGCCCCAAAATCTCCCTTCACTGGAAATGGGGCAGAGGCAGGTCGGGAAACCCCTCTCCCACCACCCACCCTCTTTCTGGCTGAGAAGGCCCCTGAGCTGGTCACCAGGCCTCCTCGCCATCTCCATGTCTGATGCCCTTGACATGAGGGTCTCCCAAGAGCCAAATGGTTGATTACATGGGTTTTCATGCCCGGCTGCTTCTCAACGCCTCTATCCTCCCTCCCCTCCCTTCTCCCTCCCTCCTTCTGCCTCTGAGCGCTACCTGACTCTCCAGCCTGCCTCCAACCCCTGCTTGCCTGTTGCCAGGGAAACCGCCTCCTTGGCAACCAGCCGGCATCCATATGACATGTACACACGTGGAAGGAGGCCCCTGACTCTTGCTCAGGCTAGCGGTGGGCCCTGCTCTGGCAGCCCTGACATGGGACCCCGAGCCCAGCAGGATCTAAGGGAGGGTCCCGGATGTGCCTACAGAGAGGGGAGAGAGGCCTCTCTCCCTTGATGATCATTCAACAGCTGCCTGTTCAGCACCTACTATTTGCCAGACCCTGTACTGGGGACTTTATGCACAATATCTTATTTAACCCTGCCCTGAGCCTGCAAGGTAGATGTGGTTATTCCCATTTTACAGATGAGGACACTGAGCACACAGAGGTTAAGGGGGTGTTTGTGGCTGGATGGTGTCAGAGCCAGGAGTTGAACCCAGCCTCGTCTGACTTCACCTGGTTCTTTCTACCATCTGGTGGTCTCTGATCAGGCCCAAGGGTGAGTGTGGCCCCAGGACACGCTCACGTGTGTGAGGAGCCCCCTCTGTGCACCCTATCTGGTGCCGCTCACTTTGTGCTGAGCACAGTAGTAGGTGCGGGGACACGGAGACAGACTACGCATGGCCCCTGCCTTCTCAGAGCTCCTGTCTGGAGTGGGAGGCTGGTGGGGAGTGGTGACTGGCACGCCCACAGTTCAGGGAGCCAGGGAGGCCAGAGCCTTGGTCCCCCCAGCCCATCGGGGCTCATCCATTCCCTCAGGCTTCCCAGGAGGAGCCTGTGGCAGGGGCTGTGGTCAGAGAGTGGGTGATGGGAGCGTGAAACCGGAGCCCAGGTGCCTCGGGAACACTGATTACAGTGGGTGAAAGGACAGTGACAGGGAGCAGGAGGTGGGATGCTGAGAGGCCAGTCTGGACTCCGGAACCCCCAGTGTGACTCCAGTGGACAGAGATGGGAAAGAAAGTGTGTGACCCTGGGAGTGTGAAGATCATCTCTGAGTGCAGAGCTGGCTGGGGGGTCTGCTGAGGTCTAGAGGGTGTGAATGGGTGTAGGGGCCTTGAGTCAGGGGAAGGAGGGGGCTGCCGGGAGCTTGTCCTGTTGGAGCAGTGGCCGCAGGTGTCATGGCTGGGGGTTGCTGGCTGCCAGGATCCCGAGGGCTTGGGGACAGACAGGGACAGGGGACGTGGGCCTGGGCCTCTCTCTTGCCAGCAGGTGGAAGCCCGGATGAAGCCCAACAGGGCCGAGCACAGGAGCCATTGTAGGTCGATGAGGTGGTGGGAAGGAGGTGGCAGTGGCACAGAGAGGAGCTGGCACTGTGCAAAGGGGCAAGGGACAGGTGACTCCAAGAGAAGGGACAGCAGATGTGGCTGGCATGGAATGGCTTGGCGGGGTGGGCATCTCTTCACAGCCTGCAGCCCATGGGCTCTGCCTGCCCTTGGGCTCCCGTGGTGAGGTCTGTAACAGACTGGGAGGCCCGGCAGCCAGGGCCCAGAACTGCCCTGTGCGTACCTCCCCTGACCTCCCCATTCCGTCTCTTGCAGGACCTGCAGCGCCGTGAGACCGAGGTCTACGCCTGCATCGAGGGTGAGGCCAACAGCCCACCCTTCTCGAGGAGCCCTTTCTCCCAGGTATGCACGGGTGGGCAGCAATCCCAAGCCTGGCTCCTTCACTGGTCCCTCAGACCCTCAGCCTCTTCATCTGTGAAATGGAGGTTAAAGAGGACCCACCTGCTACTGGGTTGGATCCCTCTGTCCGAGTCACCTGGCCCAGCAGCTAAGAGCACAGGCAGCTAGACTGGTACGTTTGAATCCCTGCTCCACCACTTCCCAGCTGGGCAGCCTGGGCCAAGTTACCTAACCTCTCTGTGCCTGAGCCTCCTCGTTGGTAAATTGAAGAGCTTATCAGTACCACCTCGGATTTACCATGAGGATTGGATTGTTGTGTCGAGAGGGATACGTGGAACCCAGTAGGCGCCTTTGAGCTTTGAGTGTAACTACCACCTGGCACAGTGACACAGCGGTGCTGTGCTTCTAGCCTGCTGCCAGGCGGCTGCCGGCTAAAGTCTGGTGAGGTTATTTTTATGACAGGACTCACGCGTGTCACTCAATCACACATTCTCTCTTAAACCTTAGTTTCCTCATCCGCTGAATGGGTGAGGGATGCTTCCTATGATACCATCCACCCCTGAATTCCAATGTTTCGAGTTAAATATTTGTGCCAGGGCTCTGAACACTACCAAGCGCAAAGGTTTCTTAAGTCACTACAGGAGCCCATGCCTACTGGTTGGGCCCTCTGGCACCTTGGAAGGACCAGCAAGGAGTGAGGGGGCTGGTGTGTGGCCTCCCCTGTCCCAGGCTAACACTGCTTGTTCAATCTCCCCTTCTGAAAGCCCTTTCTAGACTCAGCCCTGAGTCTAACTGGAAGCAGGGCTTCTCCACTTTGGGACCCCAAGGATGTCTGGACAATCTCATGGGATGCCCACCCTTGTCCTAGACCAAGGGGTGCTGGACAGGAGGGACAGGCTTGCCCCTGCCCTTCTGGAGCCTCCAGAGCATACAGACGCCTGCAGCCTGGCTGTGAGGGGCAGGTTCTAGGGAAGGACCAGATGGGGGGGGGTGCAGGGGCTCTGCAGGGTAAGTAGGGGGTAGCCAGGAAACAGATGGGAGATGGTCTTCCAGGCACAGAGAACTGCATGTGGGAAACCCTGAGGCAGGCAAGGGGAGCCCGTGTGTCTGGGGGCATGGAGACAGGGGTGGGGGCAGAATGGTGGGAGAAGAGGTTAGCAAGCGTACAAGAGCTGTGTCATGCGGGGCCTGTGGGCCTCGGGCAGGCCTCCCTGGGAAACTCTGCATAAGCAATCCGTCTGTTTGCCCTAGACTACCACGGAATTAGTGTGCAAGTTTGTCCTCTGCTACCTATAGTTTTGTTTTTCTTTTTTTTTCCAGGAGGGACTAAACATATCTGAAGATGGAGAGTTTGGCCTGGTCTATGAAAATCTCTAGGGCTGAGGTCTTACCCTGGGTCAGAAGCACTGGGCAACTCCTCCTTTCAAAGCGCTGGATCAGTGCCAGCAAGAAGGCCCCAGGGGCACCCCACTGCCTCACCCCAATTCCAAGCCTTCCTACCTCGGCCTGTCCCGCACCCCCATTCTGCACCCTGGCCACGCCCGCGGAGTGTTCTGCTTCTTCATACCTTGCCCGGGCTATTTCCTCGGCCAGACGGGCTCTTCCTCCCTGGCCTAGTGGGCAAAGCGCTGGTCAGTCTCCAAGGGCCTTCCTGGACTTCACCTGTTCCCTGGGCCCTCCTCACCCTCTCACACTCCACAGGTGGTGTCCACCATGGCTCTCTTGGTGCCAGCCTGTGCCACAGCCTCTTGTTTGGTGTGTCCCACCCCCAAGGCGGACTGTGAGCTCTGGCAGGGCACCTTGTGGTCAGTGCTGTGTGCGTTAGCATGGGGGAGAGGGTGAATAAACCAGTGGCTACGCGGATGGTCCCACCTCCCTGTCAGTGCACCCAGGCCAGAAGCACAGGATGGCCATGCCGGGAGTGAGCAGGGGGCTGGCGGGGGAGGCTGTGGAGTCCAGGCACCAGGAGCAATGCAGAGGCTGGGCCAGGCGCAGGGCCAGATCTGAGGGCAAGGGGGTAGTGGTCGTTGCGCTGGGGGCCTGGAACAGGGAGGGCCCAGGCACCCTCAGTGAGGAAGGAGGTCCTGTAATGAAATCCCACAACCGGGTGGCTTTAAACAGCAGGAATGTATTGTCTCACAGTTCTGGAGGCTGGAAGTCCCAATTCAGGGCGTCGGAGGACCATGCTGTCTCTGAAGGCCCTAGTGTCTTCTAGCTTCTGGTGGCCCCAGGCATTCCTTGGCTTGCAGCTGCAGTGTCACATGGCTGTCTTCCCCGGTGTCTGTTCTCCTTTTTTATAAAGACATCACTCATATAGGATTAGAATTTACCCTAGTCCAGTGTGACTTCATTTTAATTTAATTGATAACTTCTTCAAAGACCTTGTTTCTAAACAAAGTCACATTCACACGTACCAGGCGCAAAGACATCAACAAATCTTTTAGGAGGACACAATTCAGTCCATAACACCCGGATATCTTTATTTTGAGGGGGTGGGGGAGGGAGGGTACTGGCTAAAAAGGGCATCAATGGCCCGAAGCTCTCCCCTACCCCAGCAAGGACTCCAAGGTGGTCTGTCATCAGCCTGCCCCCCTACACTTACTATGCCAACTCTCTTCTGGCCTCCTACCATACTCAGGACCTCTGCTGCTCCTCCTTCCACCCAAGCCCCAGCCCCCTAGAATCCCTCCAGCTGGCCATCCTGACCCACCCACCTGCCACTACCCTCCATGCCTACTCCTCCATCCTTACTGCCCACCACCTTGACCCTTGCCCCACGTAGACCAGCCCCTTCCCACCTGGACCTGTGTGGTGCCTGAGGCCACCTCTCCCCCATCACGGTCTAGCTGCAGGGCTTGGTGCTCAGAGCTCCCTGGGTGGGCAGGGGGGCCCCTTCACATTGTGAAGACAGGACAATGGCTCCTGGTCCCTTGGCGCCTGGAGTGGAGCCATTTCTGTTGGTTAGAACACTCACATTACCGCTCATCTTACCCTATAGCAGCCCTAAGTCCTAAGGGGAATCCCATTTCACAGGCGGAGGGGGCTAGGGGTAGGGTCGCCCAGGCTGTCTGGCCCGTCCCCTCCAGGGCAGGTGCTAAAAGAGCGTTCTGGAACTTACCTCCCTCCCACAATCCCTCCTCTGCTTTTCTGATTTGTGAAACAGGCAGGTAAGTCCTCCCTCCCTGCATTGCCCCAGGGGACCCAGAGATGCCCCTGCACCCAAACCCCAGATGTGCCCAGGGAGGGCAGGAAACCCCAAGCGCAGGCCCCAAGCCTGGCCCCCAAGCAGCCCCAGGCCACCAGCTCTTGGGGCAGCACCCAAAGGTCTGCAGGTTGGGCCCCTCCCTGCAGGGAGAGAAGGGCTGGGAGAGGGTGGGCAGGCAGGACAGACCAAACCCCAGAAATCCCCAGAGCCCCTCCGCTCAGGCGGTCTCGGGCCTCCCTGGCCCACGCACTGGCCTCTGGCCTCCCCAGTGGGTCTGGGCCCAGGCTGGGCGTGCACAACCAGAAGAGCCCTTGGCGGGGTTACAGGGTTATGTGGAGAGCAGGGCTTTGAATTGGTTCATTCTGGTTTAACCCCCCGCTGAGAATTTGCATTTCCACCCCAGATATACTGAATCAGAATCTACATTCTAACAAGATCCCCAAGTGGTTCTTAAAAAACAAAACCAAACCTGTCACCGTAGAGTCGGTTCCAGCTCATAGCGACCCTATAGGACAGAGCAGAACTGCTCCATAGAGTTGCCAAGGACCGCCTGGTGGATTCCAACAGTCGACCTTTTGGTTAGCACTTAAACACTATGTCACCAGGATTTCCAGGTGTTTCTTATGGATGATAAATTTTGAGACCCAGTGCTTTACTAGTGGCTCTTAGAATGGGTCCCTAGCTAGCAGCATTAGCATCACCTGGGAACTTGTTAGAAAAACAAATTCTCAGCAGGGGGTTTGAACCAGATCTAACTGGTTAGAAGCCCTGGTGGAGACGGCTGGTTCTCGAGAGGCTGGACCTTAATTGCCCCAGGTCTGTTTTGGGAGGTGAAGCTGCCTCTCACAGAGCTGCTGCCCAGGTTCCTCCCTCTGACAGCCTTGCAGGGGTGCAGGGAGGCCAGGTAGGGGAACAGTGTCAGCAGAATGCAGTGACCACCGTCTCCCCACTCCCAGAAAGCTGGAGCCAGGAAACCTGCATCCACTACCTCCTGGCTTCTCTGTCCTCAGCCTGGGTCCCTGACCACCACTAGGAGTCAGCTTCTCCTGCCTGACCCAGGGGAGTGGTGGAGACTGGTGGGGCTGCCCCGAATCCCCACCCCTACCCTGGCCTAGGCCCCACCACCTCGCTGGACACATGCATCAGTCTCCTCCTTCCTACAGCTGTCCACCCCCCACAATCTCCACAAAGCGGCGGAGGGGTCCTGGCAAAACCTAAGTTGGGTCACATCCTTCCCCTGCTCAGAACTTTCCACCATCCCCCTCACTTGGAACAAAACTCCATTTCCTTCCTGGGGTCTCAGGGACTGCCTGTTGGCTGTCACTCCTCCCTGTCACCCTTCTGTGGACACAGATGTTGCCAGTGTGGTAGCCTGGCCTGGTGCAGGGGGCAGGAAGCCAGGGGGTCTGTAGTGAGCAGGAGAGAGGCAGAGAGGAGGAGGAGGGTGTGGGTGGAAGGGCAGGACACTCTGAGGGGCCTTGACACAAGGTGGGGCGGAGGCAGAATCTGGAGCCCCCAGACACCCTGTTCCCCCGCCCTGGGACTGAGAGCTGAAGGGCGGGGTCAGATAGCAGTAGAGGGGGCGGAGCCCCTTGAGGGCAGGCTGGAGTCTGACTCTGAATGGGTGGAGGAGAGAGGAAGGGAGCCTGGGTTTCCACTGACAAACCCCATGGTGGTGCTCTGAGGACATGCATTTCCTCCATGAGGGGCAGGAGAGAGGTCACCCGGCCACCCTGGGAGGTGGAAACCCCAACCTGCGGCCACAACTCTGCCTACCTCTGTCCCCAAGGATGCACCAGGTAGGCAGAACAAGGGTGGGGCCAGGGCAGGTAGAAGGGTGGGGTGGAGCTCTGGGCCAGGAGGAGCCAGGGAGGGCTGAGGGGGAGAAGCTAAAACAGCAGAGAGTGTGCCAGGGAGAAGGCTTGAGTCCCGGTGAAGGAGACTTGGTCCTGGAGGAGGGTTGCTGGCGGCGAAGTCGCGGCAAGCCTGTGAGGGACAGGCCTCAGGCACTACTTGCTTCTGTCTGGACCCCACCCCAGCGTCCCACGCAGAGGGACAGACCTGTGTCTCAGGGTCTTAACAGGTGCTTCCCTTGGTCTGGCTGGCCCTTGCCCTGACTGGGAATTTCTCAGTGGAACCTGCCCTGCCCTCCCAGGCCCAGCCACCTTCTTCTGAGCCTCAGGGCATCTGAAAGGTTTAAAAAAAAAAAACAAAACAAAAACAGCAGTCGCCCCAGTGAGTTCTGACTCATGGTGACTCCTCGTGTGTCAGAGTAGAATTGCGCTCCATAGGGTTTTCAACGGCTGATTTTTCAGAAGTAGATCACCAGGACTCAAAACTCTAAACTTTCAGTCAACAGCTGAGCATGTTAACCGTTTGTACTACCCAAGATGGCAGCACCTGTTTTTGTGTGTCATCAAATCAATGCCTAAATGGCTAGGATTTAGTGGCCCCTATTTATTCCTCCCTGGCTGCTAACCAAAGGGCCGGCAGTTCGAATCTGGAAACACTATGGGGCAGTTCTACTCTGTCCTATAGGGTCGCTACGAGTCGGAATCAACTCGATGGCACTGGGTTTGGTTTTTTTTAACTCATCCCTGGCTGCTAACCAAAGGTCAGCAGTTCGAAACTGCCAGGTGCTCCTCAGAAATCCTATGGGGCAGCTCTACTCTGTCCTATAGGGTTGCTGTGAGTCGGAATTGACTCGACGGCACTGGGTTTGGTTCGGTTTATTCATCCCTGGAAACCCTGGTGACATAGTGGTTAATAGCTACAGCTGCTAACCAAAAGGTTGGCAGTTCAAATCTACCAGGCGGTCCTTGGATAGGGTAGCTGTGAGTCAGATTCGATACGACGCAACAGGTTTGGGTTTGATTTTTTTATTGTCCTAGTCATCTAGTGCTGCTGTAACAGAGGTACCACAAGTGGACGGCTTTAACAAAGAGAAATTTATTCTCTCACAGTCTAGTAGGTTAAAGTCCAAATTCAGGGTGCTGGCTCCAGGGGAAGGCTTTCTCTCTCTGTCGGTTCTGGAGGAAGGTCCTTATCCTCAATCTTCCCATGGTCAAGGGAGTTTCTAAGGTGCAGGGACCCCAGGCCCAAAGGACACGCTATGCTCCTGGTGCTGCTTTCTTGGTGGTATGAGGTCCCCAACGCTCTGCTTGCTTCCTTTTTATCTCTTGAGAGATAAAAAGTGGTGCAGGCCACAGCCCAGGGCAACTCCCTTTACCTTGGATCAGGGAGGTGACCTGGGTAAGGGCGGTGTTACAACCCCACCCTAATCCTCTTAACATAAAATTACAATCACAAAATGGGGGACAACTACAGAATACTGGGAATCATGGCTTAACCAAGTTGATACACATATTTTTGGGGGGACATAATTCAATCCATGACAGTTATTATGCCCCTTTGGGAGTCCCTGGATGGCGCAAACAGTTAATCGCTCGGCCACGTACTGAAAGATTGGCAGCTCAGATCTATTTAGACACACCTCAGAACAAAGGCGATCTGTTTCCAAAAGGTCATAGCCATGAAAACCCTATGGAGCACAATCCTACTCTGCACACATGGGGAAGCCATGAGTTGGAATCTGGTTTGGGGTTTGGTTCTGCCCCTTTCGGCGTATTTCAGCCTCTCCTCCCTTCTGCTCCTGCTACACCCAGCACTTGCTTGAGAAAATCATCCCTGGAAACTGAGCCCAGGAACGAGAAGAGGGTGTGGGAAGCAGTGGCCCCTCCTCAGCAGAAATTTCCAGCGGATTCTGTGCAGCAGAGTTTCCATGGGAACACATGCCTGTTACGCACAGAATCCCAGTGGGGCCGGGGTGCTCTCTCCAGCCGGCATCACAGGACGAGGGCAGGGTGGGCGCGGCCGGAAGGCCTGCCAAGGCTCTCTGGTTAACCCGAAATCAGGTTACAGGCAAAATAGGCCTTTTTTTTTTAAACATTCTGATTTAAAGGCCATTCTCGTACTAAGAATGCCTGTGGGATTTCAGGAATGGATTTTTATGTAGTTCAATAGTTTTCTTGGCAGACAACTCAGCCAGGAGAGGTGGGCCACAGCCTCGGCCCAGCCAGGCCGGCTAAGTGGCATCTCTCTGTCCCTCTGGCATGCCAGGGGGTGTCACTTGCCCACCCGAGGGGCTTTCTCAACCCTCAATCCAGACTTCAAGAGGCGGAGACATCCACATAAGGGACACCTTTCTAGGCACCTTCTTTGATCTGAGGTCATAACCATGACCCCTGAGCCTTGGCTGAGTGTCGGTCAGGCCCTGCTCCCCACCCTTGGTGTGTTAGCAGGTGCTTCTGTCTATCTAAGCCGGTGAAATCAAAAAAACAAACCTGTTGCCGTTGAGTCGATTCTGACTCATAGTGACCTTGTAGTACACAGTAGAACTGCCCCCATAGGGCTTCCAAGGAACGCCTAGTGGATTTGAACTGCTGACCTTTTGGTTAGCAGCCGTAGCTCTTAACCACTACGCCGCCAGGGTTTCCAAGCAGGTGAGGCAGGCATATATCATTGTAAAACATTTAAAGTTCAGCGAAGTGAAATCCCCCTTTTTACGTTCATTGTACTTAAACGCTGTTTTTTTCTTGTGCTTTAGGTGAAAGGTTATAGTGCAAATTAGTTTCTCATTCAAAAATTTATACACTCACTAATTGTTTTCTGATGTTGGTTGCGATCCCTACAGTGTGTCAGCACTCTTCCGCTTTCCCTTTCCACCCGGAGTTCTCTGTGTCTGTTCATCCAGGTTTCCTATCCCTTCCTGCCGTCTCAGCTTTGCTTTTGGGCAGGTCTTGCCCGCTTGGTCTCTTACACCTGACTGAACTAAGAAGCGCACTCCTCACGTGAGCTACTGTTCGCTTTATAGGCCTGTCTAATCTTTGGCTGCAATGTGGACTTCGGGAGTGACTTTAGTTCTGAGTTAGCAGGATGTCCCGGAGCCATAGTCTTGGGGGTTCCTCCAGTCTCTGTCGGATCACTAAGTCTGGGCTTTTTTTTGTGATTTTGAATTTTATTCTAAATTTTTCTTCTGCTCTGTCCGGGACCCTCTATTGTGATCCCTGTCAGAGGGGTTGGTGGTGGTATCCAGGCACCACCTCGTTCTTCGGGGCTCAGGCGGGCGGAGGCTGTGGTGGTAGTCGTGGTTCATTAGCCCTTTGAACAAATTTTTCTTTGTGTCTTTTTTTTTTTTTTCATTCTCCTTTGCTCCAAACATGATGGGACCAATAGATGTATCTTAGAAGGCCCTTCGCAAGCTTTTAAGATCTCAGATCCTACTCATCAAAGTAGGATGTAGAATATTTTCTTTATGAACTATTATGCCCAGACGACCTAGACGACCCCCAAGACCATGCTTCCCAGCCCTTCGCCCCAGTAACTTGGTCCCTAAAGGTGTTTGGATGTGTCTAGGCTTCTGTGGCTTTGCCCTGGCCAAGTTGTGCTGACTTCCCCTCTATTGTGTGTCGTCTTTCCCTTCACTAAGGTTAACACTTGTCTAGTATCTAGTTGGAAACCCTGGTGGAGTAGTGGTTAAGTGCTATGGCTGTTAACCAAGAGGTCGGCAGTTCGAATCCGCCAGGCGCTCCTTGGAAACTCTATGGGACAGCTCTACTCTGTCCTATAGGGTTGCTATGAGTCAAAATCAACTCAACGGCAGTGGGTTTGGTTTGGTTTACTATCTAGTTAGTGATTTCCCCTCACCACCCCTCCCCTCTCTTGTAACCATCCAAGATTTTTTTTTTTTCTGTGTGTAAACCTTTTCTTGGGTTTTTATAATAGTGGTCTCATACAATGTTTGTCCTTTTGTGACTGACTTATTTCACTCAGCATAATGCCCCCCAGATTCATCCATGTTGTGAAATGTTTCGTGGGTTCATCATTGTTCTTTGTTGTTACATAGTATTCTCTGGTGTCTGTGCACCATAATTTGTTTATCCATTCATCTGTTGATGGGCACTTAGGTTGTTTCCATCTTTTTGCTATTGTGAATAATGCTGCAATGAACATGGGTGTACATATATGTCTGTTCATGTGCTGGCTCTTATTTCTCTAGGAGTGAGATTACTGAATCATATGGTATTTCTATTTCTAGCTTTTTAAGGAGGCACCATATCATTTTCCATAGTGGCTGTACCATTTTACATTCCCACCAGCAGTGCATTGTTGTTGTTAGGTGCCATCAAGTCAATTCCAGCTCGTAATGACAAAGGAACAAAACACTGCCCGGTCTGTGCCATCCTCACAATTGTTGCTATGTTTGAGCCCGTTTTTGTAGCCACTGTGTCAATCCATCTTGTTGAGGGTCTTCTTTTTTGCTGACCCTTTACTTAACCAAGCATGATGTCCTTCTCTAGGGACTGGTCCCTCCTGATAACATGTCCAAAGTATGTGAGATGAAGTCTCGCCACCCTTGCTTCCAATGAGCATTCTGGCTGTACTTCTTCCAAGACAGATTTGTTCCTTCTTTTGGCAGTCCGTGGTATATTCAATATTCTTTGCCAACACCATAATTCAAAGGCGTCAATTCTTCTCCGTTCTTCCTTATTCATTGTCCAGCTTTCACATGCATATGAGGCCATTGAAAGTACCACGGCTTGGGTCAGTTACACCTTAGTCCTTAAAGTGACATCTCTGCAAGTTTTTAAAACACTTTAAAGAAATCTCTTGCATCAGATTTGCCCAGTGTGTCATCTGATTTCTTGACTGCTGCTTCCATGGGTGTGGATTATGGATCCAAGTAAAACAAAATCCTTGACAACTTCATTCTTTTCTCCATTTATCATGATATTGCTTATTGGTCCAGCTGTGAGGATTTTTGTTTTCCTTATGTTGAGTTGTAATCCATACCGAAGGCTGTGGTCTTTGATCTTCTCAATAAGTGCTTCAAGTCTTTCAAGTCCTCTTCACTTTCGGCAGGCAGGGTTATGTTATCACACAACCCCGATACGCTGTTCCTTTAAAAAAATTTATTATGATGAAATATGTGTAACAAAACATTTCAAACACTTTTACGTGGACAGCTCAGTGACATGAATTACATCTACCCTATGATGCAACAACTCTGTACTCCTTAAGCAATAGTTTCCTGTTTTTCACCTCCCATCTGCCCCTGGTAACCACTAATGAACTTTAGCCTCTACAGATTTTTGTGAAATTCCCTTTCAGTGACCTTCACCCTTTAACCTGCATTCTCGGGCCCTCCCCAGAGGTGACGACTGGGTCACCTGGACTAGTTTTTTTCCAAGCTGTTTCTATTTGCATCTGAACACACATCTGCAAACATATCAAATGTGTGGTGTTGGTGCCCAAATGGGATCATTCTGTAGGTGGTGCTGTCCTTGCTTCGTTCCCGCAGCCCCACGTGCAGGGGATCTGCCCGAGACAGCACACGGGAGCTGCCACACTCTTGGATTACATTGACAGCAAAGGATTCCACAGGCACCATGGACGCTGAATGGATGCTAATTTAATCAGGCCCCTGCTGTCGTTATTAGCTGCTGTCGATGCCAACGCATGGAGACTTCTTGTGTGCAGAGTAGAACTGCTCCATAGGATTTTCAAAGCTGCGACCTTTTCAGACCCAAATCACCAGGTCTGTCTCCTGAGTTGCCTCTGGGTGGGTCTGAACTGCCAACCTTTCGGCTAGTAGTCAAGCACTTAACCTTTTGGGCCCTGGTGTCCTTTCCTGTTGTTTGCAATTTTTCAGCCTCACGGGGGACATCCTTGTGCACGCCGCCTTGGGTACATTCACAAAACTTTCTCCGTGGGCAATGGCAAGGAGGAATTGCTGAGTCACAAGACATGGTACCTACAACAGTAACAGACACTGCCCAAGTGCCATTATACCGGTTTCTGTTCCTCGGGCTCTTTGGCTACTGTACCTCACTTCATCCTCAAGACAGCCCTGCAAAGTGAGGGGCTTGTCCCGTCAGCTTACAAAGCAGAGACTGCAGCTCAGGAAGACTAACTGGCTGTAGGCCACACAGCCTGGAAGGAGCGCAGCTGGGGAGGCTCTGAGACTTGTGCAGTCCGCGTCACGGTCAGGTGGGGTGGGGCAGGGGGCCGGGCAGAAAGATCCAGAGAGCACCTCAGTGTCCTCATGGGGCTGAAGAAGCCCAAGAAGGGGCAAAATCCCTTCTGCAATGACCTGGCCATTTTACGTTTGCTCACGCCAGGGTTTCTCAAAACTGTGGGGGGAAGTGGGGTCTCCTGACCCCAGGTCTGTCTCCTGGGGAAATGGAGGCAGGTCAGCAGAGTCGTGGGGTCAAGCCTGCCACAGCCCACACCTGGGGGCAGGGGGACCTTGCTCCAGGCAGCCTGAACGTTTGGATCCTGGTGGAAAAATCCCGCTGGAAAATCCCGGCCACGGTGAGCCTGGAGGTGTGAGCTATGAAGCATTATAATCTGGGATAATGCTGCTATAATTGGCATTGTTTTGAGTTGACAATCCTCTCGATACCTGAAAACCTACTTTGCAAGTAGCTCTATCTGGAGTGGGTTTTATTTTACCACTTGGTGGACTTCGAGGGGGTGAGGAACACCGGCTTTGCCTCTGTCGCCCCTGCCCCCACCCCAATTCCCAATGGGTGCCTCAGGTTTCCACTGACCTCACTGCCATTGCCCTGGGCATAGTTTTGTGCCTGGCCCCCCACCATGGGCCCCAGGCTATTCTGGGGACTGATTTTCTCCCAGGTCCTCTCCTTCCTTCCCCTGCCAAGTCCACCCAGCGTAGTCTCCCTTCAACCCCTCTTCTTTTCAGCTCTTCCCAGTCCCCACCCTTAAAACGTTCTTTCTATACCACACATCTAACCATGTCACGCCCCTCTCAAACCCTAAAGTATCTCACATTTGGCCAATTGATTCTAAAAAGGGTGCCAAAATAATCCAAGAGGGAAAGAACTGTCTTGTCAACAAATGGTCCTGGGAAAACATGCGAAAGGATGAAATTGGACCCCTACCTCACACCATACACAAAACCTCACAGTAGCTTCCATTGTCCACAGGCTTGAGGCTTGACCCCTTGCACTCAAGACTCTTACGATCCTTTTATTCTTTCAACAACATTTACCCAGTTCCACTGTGCTAGAGCTAGGAATCTGAGACAGACAGTTCTGCCCTCTCAGAGTCCCCAGCCTAATTTCTGAACTCTTCCTGCTGGCGCCAAGTCCCACCCATCCCCCATCTACTGTTGGCTGTTCCCCAAGATGTCAAACATCCGTCCCACCCCCAACATGTGCTTCTCCCATTCTGTCTGCCTCAAAGTCCTTCATCGCGTTCTTTGCCTGAGGAATTACTACTCAAATCTTAAGATCCAGCTCAAATGTCACCTCCTCCATGAAGACTTCCCTAAAACTCCCTCCCCACCAAGCAGTTTATTCATTTCTCTCACTGCTCTGACCTCCTCTCATTGGCTTAGTTCACACCCATCCGTCTCCCCCAGCATGCTGAATACCTTATTTGTCTCTCTTTATCTGTGCCTGACTTATAGCAGAGGCTTTGAGCCATTTGTTCAAACAATAAATGAATCTTTTCCTTTGCTGGAGATTCAGTACCTATACTTTTTAAAAGAGGGAGACTAATTTTTTTTTTTTCAGGAAGTGATCTCTAATTAGTATCGACCCATTTCACAGGTATGAAAGTTGAAGCAGACATGTTGCTGCATCCACCATACCAAGAAAGGCAAGGCAATGGAAGTGCAGGTTCCGGAGGCCCAGGACTCTCCTGCTGGTGGAGGGGAGGCCCTGGCACAGCAGGAAGGCCAACAGCTAAACCTCCTTTCACCTTCTGGCTCCCAAGGCTGTCAAGAGACTCCCGTGACAGGCGCCTGTGGAGTTCCGGTCAGAGGCCATGAGCCCTTAAGGGTTGTTCTGCTAATTGATCCCAGAAGCCTCTGTCACTGCGGGGGGACGCCTCAGCAGGCTCAGCGAAGTCCTGACCCCTGTCCTTAGCCTCACCAGATGGCCTTCCTTCCTGCCTTAGCTGCTTCCAGGCTAGGCCAGCCACCCCTGGCCATGTGGGGCCCTGGACCCTGCAAGTCACCAGCAGGACTGAGCCCAGTAGGAATGGGGGTGGGGAACACTGGAGAACCCTTTGTGGGTCCTTATGTTCCAGCTGGCTTACAGCCCCCTATAGGGGAAGCTCAGGGCTGCTCAGGCTTCAAACCCCTTCCTCCACTCTGGCTTCCTGGGAACCAGTCAGGACCCAGTCTCAGAGGTCCCCACCTTCCTACAGCAGCCCCACAGTGTCCGACCAGGGGAGCCCTGACATTCCAGGTCGTGGGAGTGGGGCAGGAGAGTGCTGAACACCCCACCACTGAGGACAACTCTACAGGACAGAGTAAAACTGCCCCATAGAGCTTCCAAGGAGCACCTGGTGGATTTGAACTGCCAACCTTTTGGTTAGCAGCCATAGCTCTTAACCACTACCTGTGACCAGGTCCAGGACCGACAAAAAGGTAACTGTGGCTACAGGAAGTGAGTGTTGAGCTCTCTCACGCCTCAGCCTCCTTCCTGTCAGCCCTGTGAGCTGGGCTGTTCCACCTCCACTGAGGATGAGACCCAGGAAGCCGGGGGAGGGACTGGGGAGGGGCTGAGGAGGCAGCTGGCCCCTGAGCCCCAATCCTAACTCCCACATCTTGGTGCCTGAGGACACCGCTGCCTTCTTGCTGGGTTCACCACAGAGGTTGTAGAAGAGTTTGGGGTTGCTCCATCTGATACCTGCCCTGCTTTGGGGGAGGGGAATGGGGTGACTACTAAAGGGTATAAGACTTCTTTTTGGAGTAATGGGAATGTTCTGGAATTGGAGTAGTAATGGTTGGAATTGGAGTGGTAATGATTGCACAACTTTGTGAATATACCAAAACCCACTGTCTTAGTCATCTAGTGCTGCTATAACAGAAATACCACAAGTGGATGGATGGTTTTAACAAAGAGAAACTTATTCTCTCACAGTCAAGGAGGCTAGAAGTCTGAATTCAGGGCACCGGCTCCAGGGGAAGGCTTTCTCTCTCTGTTGGCTCTGGGGGAAGGTCCTTGTCATCAATCTTCACCTCCTCTAGGAGCTTCTCAGCGCAGGGACCATGGGTCCAAAGGACATGGACTTCTGGCTCCACTCTCTTGGTGGTATGAGACTCCCATGTCTCTATGTTCACTTTTCTCTTTATATCTCAAAAGAGATTGATTTAAGGCACAAACTAATCTTATAGATTGCGTCCTGCCTCATTGACATAACTGCTGCTAATCCCACCTCATTAATATCATAGAGGAAGGGTTTGCAAGACATAGGATAATCACACAGTACTGGGAATTGTGGCCTAAACAGGTTAACAGACACTTTTGAGGGACACAATTCAATCCATAACATTCCACCCTTTGGCCCCCAAAAAGCCATGTCCTTGCCACATGTAAAACACATTCACCCCATCATATCATAGCAAAAGTCTTAAATCAACTCCTAGTTCAAAATTCAAAAATTCCTCTTCATCTGTGAAATCTAGAATATAAGTTATCTCCTTCCAAAGTACAGTGGCAGAATAGGCACAAGCTAGACATTTCCATTACAAATGGAAGAAATTGGAGGGATAGAAGGGATAACAGGCACCAAGCAAGTTAGCAGAACACATTACGTTAGCCCTCAAGCCTTCAAAATAATCCTCTGTTCTCTGAGACCGTTTAGACAATGGCCCTGTCTTCCAGACTCTAAGTATTGGCCACACTCTCTGGATTCTGAGCGGAGGCCCCTCAGCCCTGGGGCTTCAGCTCTGCCTTCCAGACCCATTGGAATGGCAACTCTTTCCCTTGATGTGTTCTCCTAGTCCATCTGAGTGGCAACTCCACCTTCTCAGCCCAGCAGGCCCCATTCTTTTGCCCTGTTCAGGCAAATATTCCAAAGCCCTTTATCTCCACCAACAAGTGCTTGGAGGCACCCCACTCCCAGTACCAAATGTCTTAGGCTGGGTTCTCTAGAGAAGCAAAACCAGTAAAGTGTATAAATATATGTAGACAGAGATTTATATCAAAGAAATGGCTCATGCGATTGTAGAGGCTGGGTCAGGATAGAAGCTTCTCCTGATTCACGTAGCCACAGGGGCTGGCAAACTCAAGATGGGCAGGTCAGAGAGCAGGGCTCTTGCTCACAGGCTGGAAAGGTCAAAGAATTCCAAGATCTGGAGGCAAGACCGCAGGTAAGTTCCTAGTTCGAGTCCCAAGAACCGGAGATCCGTTAAACAGGAGCCAGCCGCAGGATCCAAAGCGAGCAAAAGCCCACGAGCCTTGCCAGAAAGTCCGCTTATATTAAATGCAGGCCACACGCCCAGGAAAACTCCCTTTCAACTGACAGCAGATCCCACCATGGAGGTGATCACATTGTATCAAATCTAAACATGGAAGTGATCACAACATCACAGGACTGCCAAACCACTGAGAGTAATGGCCCAGCCAGGTTGACACACAGCCTTAACCACCACACCCACTAAACTGTACACTTTAAAAGGGTGAATTTTATGATATGGGAATTATAACTCAATAGAACAAAACAAAAACAATCAAAAAAAACCAGCCCCGCTTAAATGCCTTCTGTCCCGCCTCCCCCATACATATCCAGGACAGAGCGTGAACACACACCCCTGGGACGTGGCCCAGCTCCACCCCCTACCCCAACCTGCCCTGCCCTGTCCCCTGCTGCCCTTCCTCTCTCCCTGTCACAGAAGAGCCCTTTTGGGGCCTCTCTCACCCTAGACTTTGGCCCATATAGCTCCCTCTGAGACCCTGATAGTTGGTGAAATGTTTCCTGAGTTCCTGTCTGGGGTCAGACATTGTTCCCACTTTACAGATGAGGAAACTGAAGCTCAGAGAGCTGTAGTGACTTGCTCCAAAGCCACACAGCTGGCAAGCGGTGCAGCTGGGATTCAAGCCCCTGCAGTGACTTGAGAACCGAACCGTGATCTGGACTGCATTGCTCAGTTGCCTTTGGTGGGAGGTGGGATAATGGCACCTGTGAGTGTTACCTCATAGGGCAAAGGCTCCAGTACGATTAAGTGAAGGATCTTGAGATGAGGAGATTACTCCAGATTGTCAGGTGGTTCTATCACCTTAGACGAGGGAGGTAGCAAGAGATTACAGACAGAAAGCAGAGGCAATGCAATGATGGGAGCAGAGAGAGGCTGGAAGGGGCCACACTGCTGCCTCTAAAGATGGGGAGGGGCCACAAGCCAAGGAAAGAAGCTCTAGAAGCTGGAAAAGACAAAGAAGGAGATTCTCCCCTTGAGCCTCTGGAGGGAGCGTAGCCCCGCTGTCACCTTGGTTTCAACCCAGTGAAACTGACTCGGACTTCTTGGCTGCAGGACAAGAAACTAGATGTGTGTGGTTTCAAGTCTCCAAGTTTGTGAGTTTGTGGTACCTTGTTACAGCAGCCACAGGTAACGAATATGCATTTCCTTCTGGGAAGAGCCCATTCAGCCTCCCAGGCTGGGTCTCCTCCTAGAGACATCCTTCTGGATCCCCCCACCCTGCTCTGCACGCCTTGTGGGTGCCTCCTCACAGCTCTAACCCTGAAAACCGCTGTCGAGTGCTCACCCTGACCTTGGGCCTCTCCTCTCCCTCCCCACACTGACCTCACTAGGCTGGCCACATCCTCCAGCTGCCCAAGGGCAGGCCCAACTCTGGGGCATTGCAGAGGAGGAAACAGAGGCTCAGAGGGGGCGGCAGATGCTCAAGGTTGCTCAGTCAGCAAGTAGCAGAGCCGGATTGAACTCAGGCCCATCTGACTCCAGAGCTGAAGTTCCTAATAATGCCACTCCCAGGGGCACCCAAGAAATGTCCCCAAATGAGTGATGAGGCAGGTAGACACAGAACCCCAGACACATGCAATGTGGAAAGGGGAGCCTCAAGGAGGAGGTGGTCACTCTATCTGAGCAAACCAAGGAAGACTTCCTGGAAGAGGCAACTCTGAAGGATGAGGGAGGGTGCTCCAGGCAGAGAACATCATGGTAAAGCCCTGGAGATGGGTGAGGCGTTTGGGAGGAGACCTGGTAGTTGACACGGGCCCAGGACAGAGGTTGGGGAGCAGGACAGTGAAATCCCCTACACTCTTCTTCAGGAGCCAACTCAAATGTGCGGCTCTGGGGAGGGTGGCCTGTCCCAGTCTGGAGGCTGCTTCAATAGGAAAGCTGAAAGGCTGAGACCGAGGCCAAGATGGCAGAGTTGGAAGCAGGGGACCATTCTGAGGGAGGTCAACAAAACTCAGTGACCTGCTGGCCTCAAGGCATAAAGGTGAAGGGGTGTCCAAGCCACCACCCAGCGGATGGAGGCTGGTTTCAGTAAACACCACCAGAAATACAGGGGTGGGGAGAAATCCAGGAGGCAACCAGGGGGAGGTGTCCCTGGGCCATCAAGGGATCGGGTCAGGACTCAGGAGGCAGGTGGAGGCTGCAGACAGACGGCAACAAGGCCATAGTGGTCATGGGTACAGGGGAAATGAGGCAGTAGTGAAAGTGTGGCAGAGAGGCAGGACAGCTCCCCACTTGGACCCAGGATACCCCTGGTCAAGAGCTCTTGAGGAAGAGGCCACACTACCCCTGAGTGCCAACCTCTGCACATGTCCGTGCCCACACTAAAAGGGACTATTCCTGGTGGACTTGGCTTTAGGGAAACCTGAGAGCAAATTCCAAACCAATCAGAGCAAATAAATGAGGGGTGATTACTGACAATAGGCGAGGATACACCATGGGGCGCCTCCGAATAGCATCTTCTCCAGTACGTTCTAAGTGCTTTATAGGTCATTAACTACTTGACAGAGAGAGCCTGACACTTAAAGCAAAGAGTTCGGCGCCTCTGCTAGGGAAAATCAATCAGAAATGAAGATGGAGTGTAGCTGGCGTGAGGATACGCTGGGTGGGCAGGCGGGCCTCGACTGACACATCTGTTTAAGGCCCTCTTCTTTGTGTAAAGTGAAGCACCTGGCATTTGAGGCCATTTATAAACCCCAAACTCTACATACTTCACTCACCGCTGCCCTATTTTTTGTTAAGGAAATATTTCAGACATGGAAAAGTACAAGCTTACATATCTCCGCCTACCACCCCACCCCATCAAATGAAACACTCCAGCTCTGGTTGAAACGACCACTTTTTAAATATATCAGTTGTTTCTTCTCTCTGCCTATTCAAATTCATCAGGTTTCCAGCCCCACTTCGTCAGAGACTGAGGCTGACCACCCGCCCTACCCAAGACACGGCTCCATCCTCTGCAGCCCAAGCGCAATTATTGCCTCTTTAATTAACTTGGCAATTAATCACCAGCTGCTTGTGAAACAGCTTTTATTGTCCTTGTCCATCCCAGGATGAAGGTGGGGGTGGGGACCAGGCAGACAGAGGGAGGAGGGAAAGCAGGCAGGGCCCTCTGGGGGCACCAGGCTGGGTAGGGTGGGCTAGAGGTGGAGGCCAGAGAAGGCCTGCTAACCAGAGGGTTGGCCCCCTCCTGCTCTGTATGGGCAGCTGTCAGGTACCAAGGGAGTCCCTGGGTGGCACAAACAGTGAAGTGCTCCCTGTATGGTTAGAGGTTCGAGTCCACCGAAAGGCATCTCGAAAGAAAGGCCACTTCGGAAAAATTGGCCATGGAAAACCCTGTGGAGCACAGTTCTCTGACACACATGAATTGGAATCAACTTGACAGCAGCTAGTTTGGGTTTTTTTGGTTCATGTACCAGGACTGAGGTGTGCTACTAGTAACCCCAACAGAGCAGTGGGCAGCTAGGAGGGGAACTCACCATGGGCACGCCGGCCTCAGGGCCTCTGCTCCTGCCTCTGTCCAAAATGTTCCTTCCTTATTGAGCCCCCTGGACGTTTCCTTCAGGGCTTTTCTTTGCTCATATGTCATTTCTCAGAGAAGCCTTTTCTGACTCTCCCACCTCCAATTAAAATTACAACCTTCCTGCCCCTGGAATGTCCCAGCCCCCTTTCTGACTGCCACCTCTCTCCCCTGTGGTCAGGCCTCCTGCTCCTTGTTTCTGGGCCCCCTTGAGCTTCTCCCTCCCAGGAGAGGGCAAGCTAGGCAGGAGGACCTGCTTAAGCCGAGGTTTAGGACTAAGTGTACCAAAATTAAGAAGCCTGGCTGCACAAATGAGTCAGAATTGGCTCTACAGCAGTAGGTTTGGATTTTTGGGTTTGGCTGCTTGTGCAAAAGGATCCCTGGTGGCACAGTGGTTAAAGTGCTCGGCTGCTAACCAAAAGGTTGGCGATTCAAACCCACCAGCCACTCCCGTAAAGATTACAGCCTAGGAAACCCTATGGGGCAGTTCTACTCTGTCCTAGAAGGTTGCTATGATTCAGAGCCGACTCTACGGCGCCTAACGACACATCGACGTTAAGTACTAGTATCAAAAGCGCTTTACCAGCAACCTCCCATTTAGCTTGGGAAGTAGCTGTTATTCTCCTGGTTTTGCAGCAGTGTTGGGAGGCCCACCGGGGAGCCCAGGGTCACACAACCAATACATGACAGTCTACCCAGCTCCCCTCTGCTGTAACACATGTCCACTTCCTCCGCAGCCCTGGGCTCTGGTGCCCAGTAGGAGAAGGCCACATCTCGTCCGAGCCCGGGTAGGGCTAGACGTATGACCTCTTTGGCTGCTGTCCCCCCACCGACCCCATCCGGACGGTTGGGCCTCCAGGTCGGCTGTCCTCCACATGCCTGACCTGGCTGCCCACGCCACTGGAGACAGGGCCTCGGGCAGCATGTTTCCGGTCCGTTAACCCCTGCCCAGCCTGGTAGCAGCTCCTACACCCTCTTTTGGGAGGGGAAGCCCTCTCCCCCATCCCATCTTAGAGACCACCTCTCCACCAAAATAACTCACCTGGGGGGCTCCCAGAGACACCCCCCCAAAGCAGCATTCCTACTCAGGTCAATTTCCTTAATGATGGTCCTCGTGGCTCCCCCAGAGAGTTCCCTCATGTGCCCCCAAAGCCTTCAGAGTAGAATGTGTCATCTGATTGGAGGGGGTGCACGCATCTGACTTGCCCTGTCGGGGGAGTTCCTGGGGGAAGGAGAGGGCCCAGAATACCATGGGGATTTTAACATGGAGGCCAGGCTGCCTCGCCCCAATGGCCAAGCAGTGCTGAGTACAGCACCCTTGTTGAAATGACTCCTCTTCTACCCACCTTTTGCTCTAACACTATTTTGGCAGATGGTGAAACTGAGGTCCTGATGCCCCACACGGCACCGCCGTGTAGAGGCGACCTGAGGTCCAGTAACGTGTGACTGTCCCAGCATCAGCCATCCACTCCCAGGTGCCTTTGGGCCGATGACTGCATTTCTCTGCGCTTCAGTTTCCCCATCCTTGAAGGGAACTAGTAAGACCATCTCCCAGCCTTGTTGCCAGCATAGCTAGAGGAGTCCTGGTGGCACAGTGGTTAAAGCGATCAGCTGCTAACCGAAAGCTCAGGAGTTGGAACCCACCAACCTGTCCGAGGGAGAAAGATGTGGCAGTCTGTGCCTGTAAGGATTACTGCCTTGGAAACCCTATCGGGCAGTTCTACTCTGTCTCATAGGGTCGCTAAGAGTGGGAATTGACTCGATGGCAGTGGGTTTGGTTTTTGGTTCTAAAAAGCTTTATGCACATTTCCTGCTAATTCAATCAATAATCACATTTTGAGCACCACTGTGCGTCAGGCCCTGGAGATACAGTGGTGAGCAGCACTCACCTTGTGTCCCTATCTGGGGAGAGGTGTTACCCACCTGGTGTTGTTGCTAGGTGCCATCGAGTCGGTTCTGACTCATAGCAACCCCATGTACAACAGAATGAAACACTGCCTGGTCCTGCGCCATCCTAACAATCATTGCTATGTTTGAGCCCGTCGTTGCAGCCACTGTGTCACTCCAACTCATTGAGGGTCTTCCTCTTTTCCAATGAGCCTCTAGCACTTTACCAAGCATGATGTCCTTCTCCAGGGGCCGGTCCTTCCTGATAACATGTCCAAATGCGTCTACGGAGCCTTCTGGCTGTACTTCTTCCAAGACAGCTTTGTTCATTCTTCTGGCAGTCAGTATTCTTCACCAACACCGTAATTCAAAGGCACCAATTCTTCTTTGGTCTCCCTTCTTCATTGTCCAGCTTTCAAATGCATATGAGGAGAATGAAAATATCATGGCTTGGGTCAGGTGCACCTTAATCCTCAAAGTGACATCTTTCCTTTTTAATACTTTAAAGAGGTCTTTTGCACCAGTAGCATAAGCATTCAGAGATCAGCTGCTAACCAGATGGTCAGCCGCACCTTGGAAACCCTGTGGGGCAGTTCTACTCTGTCCTGTACAGTCTGGCTATGAGTCGTACTCAACGCCATTGGGTTTCTATGGATTTTTGCAGCAGATTTGCCCAATGCAGTACGTTGTTTGATCTCTCCTCTGTTGCTTTCATGTGCGTTGATTGTGGATCCAAGTACAATGACATCCTTGACAACTTCAGTCTTTTCTCTGTTTATCATGGTGTTGCTTATTGGTCCAGTTGTGAGGATTTTTGTTATCTTTATGCTGAGGTGCAATCCATACTGAAGGCTGTGGTCTTTGATTTCATCAGTAACCCATCTGGTAGGAAGACAGAGCACAGTTACCGCTCGGGTTGGTACGTCTTGTGACGGGGAGCACAGGGGCAGTGAGGAAAAGGCTGCAGAGCTCAGGAGAAACCAAAAGAGCAGCTGCGACCACTGAAAAAAAAAGGCAAAGAATGAAACACGAAAAACTCCACCGCACTGCCTGAGCCCGGTCTTCGCCTCAGCCAATCAGGCATCAGCACCGCCGGTCAGACGACCAATCAGGATCCTGAACAGGAGTCCTAGTCGCTGGCTCAGTCTTCCCAGGGGAGGGCGGCTTGAGCAGATACGCCCCGCCCCGGACCCGCCCCGGACCCGCCCAGGCCCCGCCCCGGACCCGCCCACCCCGCCCCCGCCCCGCCCAGGCTCTGCCGCGCCTGCCTGGAGCCCGGTGGCAGGTGTCCGGCCGCTGGGGCTGCGGTGTGTCCCAAAGGTTGAAAAAAAGCAGAGCAGGGGGTCGGAGGGCGCAGCCACGTGACTCAGGAGGATTTATAACATTTTCTTTGGCCACCGGCAATATTGCAAAATGCAGGAAGGAGTCAGCGCAGCCAGGACAGGATCGTGAAGCGTGAGCAAGGTAAGCAGCCCCAGGCGGGCTTGTCCGCGGATGGGGCGCCCGGAGAAGCTGGGGGGCACTTCTCACATTGCCCGATGTCGCGGGATCTGCGTCCCTGGCCGCGCTCTGAAGGGTCTCTTGAGCTCCGGGCGGTGTAGACGCGGCATCTGAGCTGAGGCGTCTCCGGTGACCCGGGTGCTGCCGAGGCGGTGTAGACGGTGGTCAGGCTGAGGCGTCTCTGCGATCCAGAGAGTTTAAACTGGTCCCCAGGGCTGAGGCTGGCAGTCTCCGGGACTCGCGGCTGGTGGGACCGTGGAGACACGGACCTAGACTGAGGCCCCCTCCAGCCACCCGGGGGCGGATGAGGCTGTGCGGGCACTGGCTTGTGGTTGAGGCCCCGCAAAGCCCCTAGCAGGTGTAGACGCTGGCGGACCCCGAGCGGAAAGTTTGCTGAGAGCGCGCAGCTAGCTGGCGGGGAGGCAAGTCCCGGCGCTCAGGAGCTGCGCCTCCAGGGGCTGAGATGCGCTCACCTGTCACAGTCTCCAGCTGCCTTCTGGGGCAGAGGGGCGCCTGGGGGTCCTCCAAGCGCCAGCGCCAGGCTGTAATTCATGCGCATCTCCCTTGCTCCCCAAGGGCTTCGTAGAGTTGGGGGGAGTAACTGAACCGAATCCTAGAGGAAGATGGGGAGACTTCATTTCCGGCCTTGCAGACCCGTTCATCCAGCACTGCCCTTGCCCTACCCGGAGCCTGGGGTATCCCCCTTTCACCCGTGAGCAATCTGAGGCACAGAGAGCTGTCACATGCTGATGGTCAGCTGAGGGGACCCAAACCCACTCAGTCCAAACCCAGAGCCTGGCTTTTTCTCTCCTTCCAGCTCTGCCTCTGTCAGGAGAAAGGGGTGCCAGGCATGGGGGGGGGGGGCGGTGCAGACGGGATGTGAGGTGTGGTGGAGGTGGTGCTGGATTGGGACCCCGGGGTCTGCCTCCTGCTGCCTCATGTGGCTGCAGGTGGTCTCACAGTGGCTGCAGGTGGTCTCACAGCGCCTGTGAGGAAATGAATGGAGGACGGGAGGTGGTGGCAGAGAGAGTACTGGGGGTGATGCTAATGCCCGCCTCCCTCCTCCCCAGGGGTGCTGAGTCTGGGGCAGCCCGGTAGGGCAGGGCACTTTTTCAGCACTCTCTCCTGTAGGAGACTGAACACTCCCTACCCCAGTCTCTGCCATAGGGAAGGGCAGAGGGAAGCCCAGAGAGGAAAGGAGAGACCCAGTGTCCAGGGTGGTTCTTGAGAAGGCTCAGTCTCATCCCCCACCCTCTCTGTGCCCTCTGTCTCAGCTCTACTTCCATACATGCCCTTCTAGTCACTGTGATTCCTCCCACCACAGGGCCTTTACACATGTTTATTCTTTTGCTCGAAAAATAGTCATCAAACACCTAGTATGTGCCAGGTATGGGCAACTCAGCTGGGAACAGGACAGACCCAGTCTCTGTCCTCATGGGCCTTTGAGACCAGTGCAGGGACATCAACAATGAACGACAGTCAGGAAGGGAACAGAGGGGACCATGGGAGTGCAGGGACATGGGGGGGCAACCTTAGGTGGGTGTCCTGGAAAGCCTCTCTGCATGAGTGACACTGAGCCAGAGGGATTAATGCTTCCTCATCCTTCAGGCTGCAGTGCTAGTGTCACCTCCTCCACGAAGCCTCCCTGACTTCCCTGACCTGACACTTTCCCTGTGACGGGCTCAGGTAACCTGGGAACCACCTCTCCCAGGGATAAATTCGTATAACTATTTGATAAACGATCGTCTTCCCTGGTGAACTGTACGTGCCCTAAGGCAGGACCCAGATCTCCTCTGGGTATACAGTAGGCAAAGTGCATAATGAACGGGTAGGACTTTCCCAGAAAAATGGGGACTGTTGAGCCGGTTCAGACATCTAGACGGCAGGCACTTTTCTTTCCCCTTCCCTGGCCTGAGTTCTGGGCTCCACACACACTTTGCTGATCACAGAAACAAAGCAAAAGAAACCAGCAGGCCAGTGGGGAGAGTGTGAGAGGCCTGGCGCAGACAGCCCTCTGCAGCGCCAGGGCTGGCCCGCCAGAAGGGAGGGCCTGCCGGAGATGCTGGGACGGGAGCCCAGAGTCCTGCACACGTGGGGAAGGGTGTTTTCTGAGCTCTGACGGGCCTCTTTCTTCTGTCCCTGCTCTTGGAAGCTGCTTGCCTTCAAGTGCTGCTCTGGGAGAAGGCAGTGACCAGCAGGACTCCCAGGATGGCCAGGGTACAGGGCCACAGTGCCTGGGTGGGCAGGAGCCTGGGCAACACCTCTCTGGCCGGAGTCAGCCCTTTGGGCCACAAATAGCCGCCCGGGTGCCCTGCAGCACACTTGAAGCCCTGACTGGGAAGCAGAGTTGGATTCAGAGGGACTGACTCTCATTTTTATTTTTCCTGGTTCCTGAGCACCGTGACTTTCTCCTTCCCTGGCTCTGTCAGATCTGTACACCTGGCACCTTGCCTGGGGCAGATTACGCTCTCACAGATGCTCGACAAAGCTTTTAGTGCCCACCCCCTTCCGAGACTGAGCTGTCGCCACGCACAGCTAGAGAGCAGCTCCATGCTCTATTCAGGCTCTGTCAGGGACAGAAGAAAAGCAGCCTCCCCGCTCACCCGGCCAGCCCGCCCTCCTGCCTGCAATCACTTTAAAAAATTAATTTGCAATGATTTAGTCCCTTCTGATTTGTGGGGATCGCCAACATTTTAAATATGTATTTAAGTCAGTTTCACTGCTCCCCTGTAAACTTCGGCTGCATCCCCCCACCCAAAGGAAAGAGCACTGGATTCGGAGTTCAGGTCAAGCTCTGCTAATGATGAGCGGTGTGACCTTGGGCAAATTACTTAACCTCTCTGGGCCTCCATTGGCTCCTCTGGAAACGGAGGTTAATGATAATCCCTCCCTCACAGGGTGTGAGGATGAAATTAGATAACATTCAGGGAAGAGCTGTGCAACGCCTGGCCTGTGTTTTCTGTTCTCTGGTCCTGGCTGTCCCACTAATTAGCCTGGTGACCTTGGGCAGGCCACTCAGCTGCCCCTGGCCCCCAATTTCCTTGTCCGTAAAGCACAGGGGTTGTTCTAGGAAGGAAGGCACAGAGCCCGCAGTCTGGAGCCTCTGCTCATTCCACCTGCCCTCTGCCAGACACTGCCCCCTGGCCACCTCTTTTCTTGTTATTAGAGCCCTCAGTTTACTTGGAGATGCACCCCCCTGCTCAGCTGCCTCTGCGCCCGCGCCTGTGAAGTCCCAGGGCCATGTCCCCCAGGGCCCTGCAGTCCCTGCCTCATTCTCAGGGCCATTAGCATGATGTCACAGGTCTCAGAGGTGGCCTCAGCAGGCACGTGGCCAAGCCACCAGGAGGCTGGGACCCTGCTGGTCTGTGGCCAGTAGGGCTCCCTCCCCCCCAGCCTGGGGGTCCCCCTTGCCAGTTGTGGGCGGCAGCTTCCCAGGCAAAGCCATTTCCATCTCTGTACTTTACGACTCCTCAAGCCGAGTCTGAGTGTAAATTAGTTCTACCCTGGGCTTTTGTTGGCAACTGTCGGCTCCTTGGAAGCGAGGGGCTTTGTCAGAAGAACAAAGCTGCGTGAGGCTTTCCTGATTTGGGGGAAGCGCGCGCCCGGGAGGCCTCTTTGCTTGCTTCTCCGTGTCAGCCGCCAGCCCTTGCCTCTCAGACTCCCTGGTTTTGTTTTGGGTTTTTCAGTCCTCTGGCTTAGAAGTCACATATGTTTGTGTGTGTATGTTGGCTGAGGGATTTTTTTTTTTTCCTCCTTTTTGGCCTACATAGCGTTTTCCGGGAAAGCTAATTCCAGGGACTGAACTTTTCAAATCACTGCTTCAACAGCTTTTAAAAATCTGGACCTAGTTACTCCTGTCATCCGTGTGTAAAAAGATTTAGAAAAAATTCCAAACCCAGGGGTGGCAGCCGCAATGATGTACGGCTCCTGGCAGCGCCCTGGAGGCAGGCCCGAGGTCAAAGCCAAAATGTCGAGCGGCTCTTGGGGGTGGGGGGGTGTTGTCTGCTCGGCCCCAAACATCTGGATATTTAGACAACATCTGGGTGGCTGGCTTTTTCAGGTTTCTGCCTGACATTTAATATCGCAACCATGTCTCCTGCCTCCCGCCAGCCACACTGCGTCTCCTCCCAAACACACCCAGCCCCTTCCCCCGCCCTCCTGACGGCTCAGAAACATCCATTCTTTCCAATTCCCCAGCGTTTTCCTCCTACCGGAAATCTGATGGTCTTATGACATCATGGCTGGCTACTGAGCGATGAAGTGGATGCCACAAAGAAATCCGACAGATCGCCTGGATTCCGAAATCACTTTCCCTCCGGCTCTAGCAACGGGGTGAAGCCAGGAGGATTTGAGCTTTGTTTAATGACAGCAACTAAGCCTTGCCCTATATTAAATACAGTTTTGGGGCAGAGCGGGGGAAGCAAACAAACCTTTCGGGCAGCATCCTCTTTTAATAGAAATGCTGGTTTTTACCAAATGAAAGTGGCTGATACTCCATTTGGAAGCTGCATGTTAACATGGTTCCGTTTCTGTGCGCCCTTAATTCACTAATAAAGAAAGAACTGGGAATAGTTTATCTCCTCTCATTATTCAAACAGAATGGATTTTTTCTTTTCAGGCCCATAAAATTCACAGGGTAAATTGCTGGTTTATGTTTTTCCAGGAATCCATTTTTACGGTGTGACCTTGGACCTGACCCGGTCTGCAAACATTGTGTTTCCCTCTGCTGGTTTTCCTGACTGTGAAACTGTTCAGAGGACGTGGTGAAGCTTGCATGTCAGTCTGGTGGAAGCTCACGGGGATGACCGGTGTGTCACCTGGGCAGGGTCGGGGACTGGGCGGGCCACAGGCCTTCTTCGGGCAGAAAGCCTCTTTGAAAGAAGAAAGTGAGGAAAGAGGGCAGACAGTACAGGGACCTGTGACACAAGCCCCAGGGCAGCCCAGGAGGGGCAACCCATTGTCTTCTCTTCCCCAAAAGGAAGTAAGGATCCCAGAGACAGCTGCAGGCCGAGGGGACTGGGTCACTGCAGGACAGCGAGGCTCAGGTTGAAAGGAGGTTCAAGATTCCACGGGCTGTGCCTGCCCAGCTCCCAGCTTGGGCATCTGGGGTCCAATAGGCAGGGCAGGAGCCCCAGCTCCTCTGGAAACACCTCTCAGTTTCTTCCCCTGTAAAATGGGCACAGTAGTCCTGCCCTAACTGCTGGAGAATCAGGTAGTGCTGACCGTGTCCCGGGTGCTAACCACACGCCAGGGGCTCCTCTCAGTCTCTGAGTCCAGACAGGCAAGTGTGGACTCTGGAGGCGAGTCTGACTGCCTGGGTTTTCATCCCAGCTCTGCCACTGGCTATCTGCATGACATTGACCTGTATGATGGTCTCTGTGCCTCAGTTTCCTCATCTGTCAAACCATAATAGGACCAACCACATACATAGGGCTGTTTTGAGAATTAATGACTTTGGAATGGCGTCTGGAACATAGTAAGTGCCCACCAAGCATTAACTGTTATTATGGGATGTGCCTTGAGCCCAGCAGGCATGTTGCCAGGTTAGGGCTGTTGGTTCTGAGATGCGATGGGGTCAAGGTGAGCACAGGTGGTGGATAATCAAGGACTGAATGGCTCACCTTCATCTTTCTGTACAGAACTTTCCACGGCTCCCCATTGCCCAAAGGGAATAAAGTCCCCCTCCTTATCCGGCCCCCATCGCCTCATACCTGGGCTTCACATGCTGCTCTTCTTTCCCCTTGCTATGTCTGTCTGTCCATCCTGGCAGCTGAGCACACCACTTCCTAGACCGAACAGAATAGGTCACATTTACCGAGCATTGTCACCGTGCTGTTCTGCACACAGTATGTGGATTAACACATTTGACCCTGATACCAATCCATGAAGGGAGTACAGTTATCGTTCCTATTTTGTGGAGGCAAAAACAGAGACCTCAGAGGTTAAGTATCTTGCCCGGGGCCTCAGAGTCCAGATTGGCCCCAGGGGGTTGGGCTCCTGCACCCATACACTTAAATCCAGCTCCACTGGCTCCCTTGGGCCTTCATTCCTTCTGTGTCCTGGCTTACCCCCGGAGCAGGAGCAGCCGCCTTCCCAGAATGCCCACCTGTCTCTGTTTGCCAAGACTCCTATGACACTTCGGTCAAGAAGCCTGCCCAGGTCACCCTTCCCTGTCACCAAAGCTGCTGGCAGGGCCACACATGCCCCTCTGGGGTGTGGCTTTCCATGGTCGGCCCTGGGACCATTTGCTTCCCCTGGAGGCCTGGAGCTGGGCTCCCCCTGAGGGCCTACAGGCTGACGCAGGCATTTGTTGAGGACCTACTATGTACATGACCAGGGAAGTCCACACAGCAGGTGCCCGCCCCAGCCTGGACTTCTCTCCCGAACTCCAGACTCGCCCAGCCAGTGCTTTCACTATGGTTCCACCTGATGGCCGGTGGGCGGCTCCAGCCCAGCAGCCCAAAATGAGCTCCTGAAATTCATCCCAGTCCTGCCCATCTCAGGTAATGCCACCTCCATTTTTCTACTCCCTTACCCAGACCAAAATTCTTGGGGTCATCCTGAACTGTTCTCTCTCACCTCCCTCAGTCAACCCATTAGCAAACCCCATTGGTTCTACTTTCAAAATATAACAGCAGTTTCCTCTTACCTCCACGTCTGCTGCCAGCACCCATGTCACCTGCCTGGATGGATGCAGGGCCTCCTCACGGGCCTCCTTGCTGTCCCTTCACCCCCTGTTGTCCAGTCTCCACACAGCAGCCAGAGAGATCCTGTTAGAACCTAAGCTGGATCCCACACAGGTCTGCCCAGAACCCGGCAATGCCTCCCAGCTCACCCAGAGTCTGAGCAGAGTCCTGCCTGTGGCCCTGGCTCGTCCCCTCTAACCCCAGCTCCGACCACCCCACCTCACTCACAGACCCACTTGCTGGCCAACATGCGCAGCATGTTACCATCTCAGGGATGGGGACCTTTACACACGCAGTTCCCTCTCTCTAGTATACTCTTTCCTCCTGGCCAGGCTCTGAGGGCAGAGTGGGAAGGGGCTACCTCCAATAGCCCTTGTCCCTGAGAGCAGCCCCATAGGCCCCGTGGGCTCTCCTGTAGTGGGAGGTGGGATGTCCAGGTCCGGGCTGAGTCAGCCCCCAGACATCTGCCTCCAACCTCATCTTTTGGTGGGGCAGGGCTGTGGCTGGCACCCTGAGTAACTGGAGACCCCAAAACAACTTTTGGAAAGTATGGCTTTGAGGGCAGACGTGGGCCTCGCTGCCACTGACCATCCCTTCCAAGAGAGGGCCCATGTCTTGTCTCGTCTTTAAAACAACCTTCCTGCTCTAATCATAGCCTTACCCAGGTTACCCTGAAGCCCCCCTGCCTTCCAAAACTTTCTGGCTCCCTGGCTAGGAAGTAGCTCGATGCCAGGGACCCAGAGAGCTGGGGAGTCTCACCCCATGGTCTCTACCCTGGTGCTGCAGGCCCAGGCCGTAGAACTGGTGTTTATTGAGCGCTTACTCTGCCAGGGACTTTCTTTACATTGACTGGAATAATTCTTGAAGTGGGGCCTACTATTTCCATTTCACAGGAGAGAAAGCCGAGGCTCAGCGAGAGGAAGCGACTTGGCTAGAACAATAAAAAAGCCAGGCCTGTGGGACTCCAAAGTCAGTGAGCGTTGCCTGCCCACCCCTATCCAGGCAGCTCCCGAGAAGGAGCACTAGCTTCAGAGCCCTGGAGTATAATGGGGTACACCAGGCTGTGGAGGAGTACAAACCCGGCACAATCCTTCCTCTGCCCCATGTCTTTGCACATTCTGTTCCCCCTGCTCACCATGCTGTTCCAGGCAGGATCCTTTCTACCCTGGCTCCCACCAGGCTTAAGAGTCACCCTCTCTGTGAAGCAGGACAGTGTAGCAGCAAAGACACATGGTCAGTCAGGAGTCCAGCAAGCCTGCTTTCAGATCCTGCCCACCCTCCCCCACTGAGTCTGGAGGGGAAAAGATCGGGGGAACAGCATGCAAGCAGAGGGAACCGCATGGGCAAAGGCAGAAGGGTGCGAGTGGGCCTGCAAGAGCTGTATCAGTTTGGAGAGATGTAGATGTGATCAGGGCAGAGGGGAGGAGGGCTGGATTCGGCTGCCCTTGCCTGGCTCTGGGCCTTTGCCTAGCCGGCCCTTCCTCTTCTCCTCCTGTCTTTAGTCATGTAAGTCCCTGCTCACTGGTATCCTGTCACTTCCTTCCTGAGCCTCTACCCCACCCCCGCAACACTGCTCCTTCCCCAGTGTTCTGGAGGCCCATGCTGTGCCTTGATTTGAGCAGTCCTGACGTGGGCTGTGCAGTCTCTGTCCTGCCGAGTGCAGTGGTAAGAGCCTGACTCAAATCCTGGCTCTGCCCCTCACGTGCTGCGTGACCCCGGAGAAGTTACTTCATCTCTCTGTTTCTTCACCTGTGCAATGAGAGCAGCAGCCCCCATCTCACAGGGTTCTTGAGGGGATTGAACAAGGCTGTGCTTGTAATGCACCAAACCACCCTCCTGGGAAAGCTAGCCAGCTGGGACACACGTTCACACACATCGTCATTATGATTTGTGAGTCCCACGAGGGCAGGGCCTGGTGTCTGGTGCCCAGCCCATCATAAAGCAGAAAGGGTCTTGGCCATCGCTTCTGGAACCAATGGGTGCCCATTGTCTTGCTTAAATGTGATTTCTAATAAAACTAACAATAACCTAAATAGTTACCATTTATGGAGTGCCTACATCATCCTGTTAATCCTGACTCCTCTGGCATGCAGAAGTATCAGACCCATTTTGTGGATAGTATAATTGAGGCTTTGAGGGTCTAGCCCACCTGCCTAAAATCCAGTAGGTGATGGGCTGAATCAGGATTCACACCTGGGTCCGGCTGACTTTGCTGCTCTGGGTGTTGGTTGGGACCCTGTTCTGTTAAACACCCCTCACTGAATGGTCCAGACACACCTCCTTCTCTTCCCATCTCCGTGCCACCCCTCGGAGCTGCTGAGGTAAAAGGGTGTGGATCTGGGGACCTGTGGTGGTCGGCTCAGGAGTCCTGTGCTCTATAACACATATACACAAGCATGCATACACACATGCACGCATATACAGACATGCACACACACATACACACATATACACATGGTTGTGGTGAAATGAGTTCCTTTACGTGGCTTTTTGCCTTGGTTCTTTGGAAAAATAGCTTGAGGGATATTTCCCCTAAGCCCTGAGGAGTTATCTTTGCCCTAGTTCTCTACTCTAGAGGGTTTGTTACTTTTGTCCAGGTTAATTGACATTTCCTGGGTAAGCTGTAAACAATTTGTGGTTTGATACTTTTTGTCTGGCCCTGAGTTGTAGCCTGCCCTGTGATTGGTATGTACCTTGCAGGGATTGGTTAATAAACATGCAAATGAAGTGACCATGGACTATATATAGCCTACTATGCAAATGAAGTGTCTGTGGCCTACTGACTTGGTCAGTTTGTGTCCCTACTTCTGGCTGGGAGGGGCCATGCCTTGAAATTGACAGAGAGTTGTATATATAAGCAGCCAACTCTAGGGAGTTTTAGAGACAGAGGCAGGGAGAGAAGCAGAAGGAAGAAGGAAGAAAAAAAGAAGGGAAGAAGAAGGAGAGAGAGAGAGGAGATAAGAACCTTCTAAAAGAGCTGTAACACAGGTCAAGGGCTGGAACACTGAGGATGGCGACGGGCCTGGAAGGGGCCCAGCGGCAGAGCCGGCCGGCAGCAACAGGCAGCAGGGCCAAGAGGAGCCTGACCAAGGGGGTCAAGAGGAGGCCTGTGCGGCCAAGAGGAGCTGAGAGAGCTGTCCTGCACCAATGAAGGGAGACTGCCTACATGCTTCCTCATTCTGAGTTGTACCCTGTTACTTCCTTAATAAATCACTTAACTGTTAAGTGTGGTCTGTGAATTCTGTGTGGCTATTGCAACGGGTTATCAAACCCAGAAGAGAGTAGAGAGTGCCATGGAGGGATGGCTGGTGTCAGAATTGGTAAAAAGTTTGGAGGGTGGAAGCATGTCTGACCTCTGCCTCATGGGAATCAGCCTTGGGCTGATTTGATTCACACTATACTACAGTCTACTTACCACCCCCCTGCCCCCCAGCTTAAGTTAGACAGGTTCTGATGCTGCCACTCCTCGCATCACCATTTTATAGGGGCCTACAAGCTCGGCTGGGTCTCCAGAGCCAAGTCTGACTCGTCTCTGCAACCTCAGCCCCCGTGAAAGCCCTGTGAAGTGCTCCGGGTTGAGCTGTCACCACTCATGGATTCGTTTCCTCCGTCTCTGAGCTGTCAGCACTGGTTCCTGCATCAGCACGTCATTCATGGGGTCAGATGGAGCTCGAGAACTCCCCACTCTGGTTCAGTGTCCCTAGCCACCCCAGCCCAGTGGGGATAACAAAGGAAGGCCCAGCTCTCTCAGTGATCTAATTTCATCTGGCACAGGCAGCCAGAGGAGCCTGGAACTTCACTGAGGGACCCTGGGCAACTCGCGTGACCTCTCTGATCTTCAGTTTGCCCAGTGGCCCTGTGACCCCAGCCCGGCCACTTTGTCCCCCAGCCAGGCAGGATCTGAGGCTCAGCTGGAAAATAAATGTGGGGAATTGGAGGGGGGAAAAAGCAGGTGAAGTGCAAAGCAACGGTGCCAGGGGCGGCATTCAGAGGAGGTCCCAACTGTGGTCTACCTGGGCCCGGCTGGAGACAGTGCTGCGGAAGTGGCTCTTGCACCACGTGGGGAGATTGGCCAGCCCTGGGGTATCTTCCCTGGAACTCCACTCCGGGGACCGCCATGGCTGTGCCCATCCCACCAGCCTCTGAGAGAGATCAAGCAGCCCTCCGGAGGGGAAAGTGGTTTGGTTCCTGAGGGGCCTGGGCCAGAAGGGTGGAGGACTCCTGGGGGTCCATGGGGGGCCAGAACGGCCGGTGGTCGAGGGATAAAAACAATGATGGGACAGGTGTGGCCGTTGTGCCCAGGGCAGGTCAGCCTGGGAGGAACGAGCCTGGATGCCAGAGAGGTTCATTTGTTCATTCATTCATTCATTCTGCACATGTTTATCCAGCACCTTATATATGCCCTACAAGCCTGTGCTTAGTGCCGGGGACACAGCAGTGGTCAAGACAGACAAAGCCTGTGTGGAGATCCCATTCTAATGCAGGGAGACAGACAAACACGATGAAGCAGTAAAACATATTGTGGTTTATTGGGCTACTGCCTGGGTGCTAAAGAGGAAGATAAGCTAGGGGAAGGAGCAGAGGTGGGAGGTTTTGTTTTCCCTTTTTTCCCCCAATTATCAATAAGATGACCAAGGAAGGATTCACTGAGAAAGTGGCCTCTGAGCAAAGACCAGCAGCAGGTGAGGAGGTGACTCAGGTGGCATTCTGGGGGAGGAGCCTTCCAGTCAGAGGGAACAGCCAGGACAGGGCGCAGAGGCACAACCCAGGAAGAGCATGGCTGGAGGGACGAGAGCAAGGGGAGGTGGGAGCAGATGAGCTCAGAGAGGAAGTGGGGGCTAGATGAGAGGGCCCCTTTGACTCACCGGTACAGGAGCTCTCTGCCAGCTGAGTTGAAAATCGACTTGGGGAGGGGCAGGGGCAGAACCAGGAAGCCCTAGTAGGAGGCTGTTGAAAATAATATAACAGGATTTGCTGGTGGATTGGGTGTGGAGGGAGAGAAGAGAGGCGGCAGGGATGACTCCAGTCTTCTGGTCAATTTGTTGGAGAGGCTGCTGGGTGTAGAGGCTCAGCCGAGGCCCTAAGAGAGGCGGGACACCCTCGGGTGGGCTGGGACAAGGACAGGTATGTGGGGGATGGTTCTTTCCTAACAGTCAAATGCCCATAGTTGAGGGGCCCCTGTTTGGCAGTCACTTGTGGGTTACAGAGCTGGGGCTTCCTGCATCCCAGCAGCTCCTCGTGCTAAACGAATCCCATCGCAGCCCCAGAAAGGGCCATCCTCCGGGGCTAAAGTGGCCATGGGCCAGTATGAACCCCACCCACGCGTCCCTGCTCCTCCCCATGCATCCATCCATCCGTCTACTCACCCTCCTCCCCTTCCCCTCCTCTCCATCCATTTCTCCTTCCTCTTCCCCATCCTTCCTTCCCTTGTCTTATCTACCCACTGTCTCTCCCCGCATCCCTCCAGCCCTGTCTCCACACCCCTACAGTGCCAGGCACAGCCCTAAGCACTGGGGCTGTGTCCATGAACTTGGCAGACAGGGCCCCTGCTCTCATGGACTTCACCTCCAGGGTGTCTGGGCCTGAAGCAACTTCACTGCAAGAGAAGTCCAGAATATGGGCCCATGGGCCAGGACTTTCTGAAATACTCTTATTTCTTTCCAATTTAAGGTCACTTGATGAGTTTGTGACTGCACGTGCTTTGATTGTTAAACATTTCTAAGTCATTTCAAATAAAATGGGGATCAGAAAAGCTCCCGGTCAGGTCAGGCCTTCTGGTTTGGGTCCCAGGAAAGACTGGCCAAGACTCAGGGAGGGAGAGACCCAGGCAGAGAAGGGGGAAAGGACATTTTGGGTGGGAAGAACAGCACTCGGAAAGGCACAGTGTGGGAGAGCGAGGAATGGCTGGAGCTTAGAGAGGCAGGACCCTGGGAGCCGACACACCAGGATGCGAAGCCAGGAGGGCAGACCAGGCAGGGTCTCGTGGGTCCTGCTGGAGCATCTGGCCTTCGTTTCAAGGCCAGTAGGGAGCCATGGAAGGTTTCTGAGCTGGAGAATGACCCACCCGTGCTGCCTTCTAACTGTGGTGGCACTGTGGAAGATGAATGAGAAAAGGCAAGTGGTTTGAGGCCCAGAGGACAGGGAGGAGGCGGTCGCCTTGGCCAGCAGGGGGCGCTGAGACCTGACCCCAGGGTGTAGGGTGTCAAGGGAATGGATGTGGGAAGCGTCACGGGGTGAGGGGATAGGTGCGGCTGGACAGTGCTGCCTGTCAGAGGACCTCACCCCAGATGAACTTCTCCCACAGTGCTCCCACCTCAGGTCTGCCCTGCTCTTTGTACACCAGAACCTGGTGCCATCCTGGACTCCCTCGCCCCACACTGGTCCTGTCTTCAAGTCACTTTGATTCTGGATCGCAGAGTCCTCCCCAGTGTGCCCTTCTGCCTCATCTGTCTGGCCATGGCCTGGGGCCAGACCTGTATCTCCAGGCCTGGGCTAAGGCTGGGACCTCCTCTTGGCCTCCTGCCTCCTGCTTTGCGCTGCTGGTCTGTCCCCTGCACAACAGCTGAAGGGATCATTCTAGAACCTGAGTATGGCACGCCACCCTCCTCATCCTCATAGTTTCCCTTGCCCTAGGAAAGGCTGCCCAGCAGGGGCCCTCCCCTCCTCAGCCCCCCTGCCCACTCCACAGGTCCCTACCTCCTAACACTTTCAGGCTCAAACTGAGCTTCCTGTAGTTGCCGCACTCATTTGGCACCTACTCCATGCTGGCACCGGGCTTGTGTCGAAGGTTGGAAACTGTGTGATAGGACAAAGACTCAGTCATGGGGTGTGGAGTCAGGCCTCTCCGAGGATAGGACATCTGAGCTGAGATCCAAATGATGAGTGGGAGGGTGGGGGAAAGCATTTCAGGAGGAAGGAACAGCCAGAGCAGAAGTCCTGAGGCAGGAGTGAGCTGGACCCATTGGAGGAACCAGGTCCCGGGCCCCACACCGAGAAGCCAGTACCTGGTACCCTGACATTGCTTCTCCTTGTCCCAGTGGTGGTTCAGGAGGGGGCAGGTGGGTGGGGTGAGCTCCTGCAGGCTTGTGGGGTGGGACCCTTTTTATTTATAACAGCTTTATTGAGATATAATTCATCTACCATAAAATTCACCTATTAAGGTGTACAATTTGGTGGTTTTTAGTGCATTCACAAAATTGGGCAACCATCACCACAATAAAATTTGGAACATTTTCATTACCCCACAAAAGAATGCCACCCATCAGAAGTCACTGTCCTTCCCCACCACCTCCCTCCTAGCCCTCCAAACTAAAACAAACCTGTGGCCGTCGAGCTGATTCTCATAGCAACCCAGTAGGACAAGACAGAACTGCCCCATAGGATTTCCAAGGAGTGGCTGGTGGATTTGAACTGCCAACCTTTTGGTTAGCAGCCTAGCTCTTAACCACTGCGCCACCAGGACTCCCTCCTAGCCCTAGCTACCCATTAAACTACTTTGTTTCTTAGCTTTGCCTATTTTGAACACTTCATATAAACGGAACCTGTTGTGTCTGGCTTCTTGCACTTAGCGGAATGTGTTTAAGGTTCAGCCACATTGTGGTATGTATCAGTACTTCATTCCCTTTTATTGCCAAATAATATTCCATTCTACAAATGCACCAAACCAGAAAACCAAACCCATTGCCACTGAGTCAATTCCGACTCACAACAACCCTATAGGACAGAGTAGAACTGCCCGATAGCGTTTCCAAGGCTGTAAGTCTTTATGGAAGCTGACTGCTACATCTTTCTCCTGCAGAGGAGCTGGTGGGTTTGAACCACCAACCTGTCAGTTAACAGCTGAGTGCTTTAAACACTGTGCCACCAGAGCTCCCTACAAATACACCACATTTTATTTACTTATCTGTTGGTTGATGACCGTTTATGTTGTTTCCACGTTTTGACTACTATGCTGTCGTGAACACTCTCATACGAGTCTTTGTGTAGACGTGTTTTCATTTCTCTCGGGTAGATAGCAAGGAGCGGAGTTGCTGGGTCTATGATAGCTCTGTATTTAACCTTTCGAGGAACTGCTGGACTGTGTTTCAAAGCAGCTGCACCATTTTATATTCATCACAGCAACGTATGAGGATTCCAGTTTCTCCCACACGCTTCCAACACTTATTACTATCTTTTTGTGTGTGTGTGTGGTGAAATACGTATATCAAAACGTTTGCCATTTTCAACCATTTCTACGTGTACGATTTAGTGACATTAATTATGTTTTCTGTGTCATACAATCGTCACTACCATCTGTTTCCAAAGTTTTTCATCCTCCTTAACAAACACTCAGTGCACCTTAAGCAATGACTCCCTAGTTCCCCCTCCCACCTGCTCCTGGGTAACGACTTAAACGTTGATCCCTGTGCGTTTGCCTGTTCTAGATATTTCATATAAGTGAGATCATACAGTATTTGTCCTTTTGTGTCTAATTCGTTTCACTCGGCATCATGTTTTCAAGGGTCATCCATATCATAGCACGTAGGAGAACTTCATTGCCCTTTACAGCTGAATGGTATTCCATCGTACGAATAGACTGCCCTTTGTTCATCCATTCATCTGTTGATGGACACTTGGATGGTTTCCACCTTTTGGCCATTGTGGATAACGCTGCAATGAACGTTGGTGTACAGGTATTGTTTGAGTTCCCGTCTTCATTCCTGTGGGTACACACCTAGGAGTGGAATTGCTGGGTCACACGGTAGTTCCATGTTTAACTTTCTGAGAAGCTGTCATATTGTTTTCCTCAGTGGCTGTACCATTTGACATTCTTACCAGCAATGGATGAAGGTTTCAGTTTCCCCAGATCCTCACCAACACTTGTGATTTTCCATTTTTCTGATCCTAGCCATCCAAGTGGAAGTAAAGTGGTATATCACTACGGTTTTGATTTGCATTTCCTCAATGACTAATGACAGCAAACATCTTTTCATGTGTTTGTTGGCCACTTGTGTATCATCCTTGGAGAAATATCTCTTCAGATCCTTTGCCCATTTTTTAATTGGGTTATTTGTTATTATTGAGTTGCGAGAGTTCTTTATATATTTGAGATACAAGTCCCTTATCAGATACATGATTTGCAAATATTTTCTCCCATCTCGTGAGTTGTTTTTCTTGATCAGGGTGCTCTGAACTTGCAGCACAAAAGTTCGTTTCGATGAATTCCATTTTATTTTTTTCTTTTAGTGCTTGTGTTTTAGGTGTCATATCTAAGAAATCGTTGCCTAATCTAAGCTCTTGAAGATTGACGCCTGTTTTCTTCTAAGAGTTTTATAGTTTTAGCTCTTACATTTGGACCTTTGATCCTTTCTGAGTTAACTTTTGTATATGGTGTGAAGTAAGTGGGACTATATGTTAAGTGCAGTGGGAAGCCCCTGGAGAGGGATGAAGGGGCCAAGAAAGTCTGCAGCTGCCCCCCGCCCCCCGCCCCCCCACCAGGGGCCTAGACTTGAGGCAGCTGGGGCTCCTGTGTGCATGTGTGTGTCTGTGATTCCGGACAGGACTCTGGGAGGAACGTACTGGCCCGTGGGTGGTTGTCATCTGTGTACATCTTCCAGACTTTCTCTACACAGTGACGCCTCCTCCTTCGGCCCCTGTCAATACTGAGAGCTGAGAGTGGTGGTGGGAGACGGGAAGAGCCCTGTACTCCAGGCTTGCTGTGTGTTCTCAGGCCAAGCTTCTAACCTCTCTGTTCAACTCGAACACAGCCCAGGGTGGGGAGATTGGGTGAGATGATTCAGAAAGGCCACAAGAAGATACGAGCAGAGCCAGTTCTGGGGATGGGATCACTTCTGGCCCTTTCCATGGGGCCCCTGCTCCTGGGTGGGGGAGGAACGTCTTCCTCCTCTCAGCCTCCTTTGTATTCTTGCTCCAAACACGAAGGGTACCCAGTGGCAGCATTTCATTTGCTGGCCAGTTCAAGGCCCCCACCCTGCCAGCCCCCTTTGGGGGTCTGCTTGGGGAGCACTGAACACAATCCTAAACTCAGGAGCCTGTGGGCTGAGGGCCTTGTAAGTAAATCTTGGTCCACGGCAGTAAGTGGTGAAACAGGTCCTGGATGTTCAAAGGGGCCGTGTGTCAGGAAAGACTTGGAGAGGATGGTCCTTTGAGAGCTGGGCTCTGCGAAGGGATTTTGCCACAGGACCAGGGAGGCCAGCATTCCAGGCCAAGGGAGGAACCCAGGCAAGGGCTGGGAGGTGTGAGAGAGGATGGGGAGTGGTGGGTGGGGAGTGGGGGTGGGGGTGGGAGTGAGGGGTGGGGGTGTTCAGACCCAATGAGGGTCGCCTTGGCGGGTGGGACCTGGCTATGTGGGGGGAAAGGCAGGAGCTGAGGCCTGGCCCCAGGAGGAGGGAGCTGGGACACCAGACAAAGGAGTCAGACTGTGACCTCGGAGGTCTTACTGAGGGGCTCCAGTGTCCCCTGGGAGGGTGGACATCTGTCCCCTGAATTGCCCCCACCCCCAGCTCCCTTGTTCCCACTGCCTCAACCAACTTCAGATACCACAAGGCGAGCACTTCACAAAGACTCCGGGGCCACCCACTCACCAGGGCCCCAGCCCTGGCCCCACAGCTGGTTTTCATCTCAAGGAAAAGGGAAAAAGCCAGTTCCCTTCAGGGGTGAGTGCAGAGAAGCTGCCACCTGCTCCACGCCTGCCGTGACGCGGCCGCAGCCGCCACTGTGACGGGCCAGCCACCTCTGCGGCCCCGGAGGTCAGGCCTGTGGCTCGGCCGCCTGGCGGGCAGGCGCAGGCAGGAAGACACAGGCCTGAGCTGCGGGAGGGCCGCCTGCCAGGGCAGCCACAGCCCCTGGGGCCAGGCCCTCCCTCGCCCTGCTTGCTTAAACTTCCCTGAACTTTCCACAGTTTGTAAGTTGAGCTCCTATAACTTTGAGAACCTAGGGAAATGGTAAGAAAACAGCGCCCAGCCACGGCCTCTGGCTGATTCGGCTCAGATGTTTGGGGTGCTTTCTCAGTGCTCCCCAAGGGCTGGAAGCTGGGCTGAAAGCATAGGAACGGTGCTTGCTGGGGCTGTCATGCAGGGTCCCCTCCTCCTGCAGCCCTCAGCCTCCATCCTGGCTTGTGACCCCGTCATTCTCTGTCAGGCACCCCTTCTGTGTGCCCAGGGGCACTGGGCCTCTGCAAAGGCACCAAGACACAGGCCCTGCCCTCAGGGGCTCAGGGTGCAAAGCAGGAGAGTAAGCTATGGAGGGAGAGGGGCAGATCAATTTGGGGGAGTATAGGCTCACATGGGGGGCCCAAGATGCCCCCTCCAGACACTAGGGAGGGAGGTCCAGGTGAGGAATTCTCAACTGTCTTTCAAGAAGGACTGGATTTCCAAAAGGTGGTGAAGGCATTCCATTGGGCAGAACAGCGTGTGCACGGCCTGGCACATTGGGGTGAGGGCTGCGGGCTGGTGAGGGGGGTGGAGAGACACGAAGGTGAGAAGCCAGCTGAGCTGACTGTCCCTGAATTAGTTTTATGTCCTTACCCCACCTCCCTGGTGAGCTACTAAGTGCTCATGAGGGGTCCCCGTCTTAACCTCTGCCAGCCCTTCAGCCCACTGATGTCCCAGACCCCTGCCTGAAGGCCTGCTGGCGCTCAACCAGGAGGCTGACTGGGTAGAGACAGTGACATTTTTCTCCCTTTCTGGAGTGAGCCTCAGGGCTTGCTCCATGCTCACTCCTGCAGCGCCCCAACTGGACCTGCCACCCACGCAAGGGGACCCCCTTGGGCCCTGCTGGTGCCATGGCTTTGGCAGGCTCTGGGTCCCGAGGCCCCTCTGCTCACTGATGCTGCAGCAGCCGGTGGGCTCAGAGCCGCAGTGAGAGATTTATTGTGGTTTTTAGGGGGCGTTTAGGAGCCGATGTGATAATGTCTGCGAACGCACTTTGTAAACTGTAACGGGGGAGTGCCGGGCGCAGAGGAGCCCAGCCCCCAGATGCCATCCTGGGCTCAGCCTGGAAGCCCCTCCAGGCCTGGGTGGGCCGGTGGTGGGCGGGCCTGGAGAAGCCCTGCCAGGCTCTGGGCCAGGAGTCCCAGGCGGCATCTGCCATCGTGGAACAGGGCCTCCCCGGGCCTGCGGGGGCCGTCTGTGTCACCAGGCAGCTCTGGAATGAGCTGTGAGCCAGAAAATTGCTGGGTCCCTCCTTCACCCGGGAGGCCCAGTTGCACTGTGGTGACGGTGATGGGGACACGCTTCTTGGCTGCAGAGTGGGGAGGACTCCGTGCTGTGGGGGAGGAAGGTGAGATAACGAGGGAACAGTGGCTGCCTATGGGGAGAAGAGGGCGGTCTCTACCATCCACTCCTCTGAGAATCTTTGTTCGGTAGCAGACGCTTGTAGAGCACCTACTGTGTGATGCGCTCGGCCCTGTTCTAGATGCTGGGGGTACAGCAGGATCAAGACACACAAATCCCTGCCTCACAGAGCTGTGCTTTCTTGAGGAAGAGAGGGAGAAGACAGTCAACAGGTGAATAAAGACGATGGTTATAAAGAATGGTCGTCACTGTTGAGATAGCAGACCACGGGCATCAGGAAAGGCCTCTCTGAGGACATCTGGGTTGTGAAGGAGACAGATTTGGAAAGCTGAGAGCAGAGGCTTCCAGCGGCAGGAGCAGCAAGTGCAAGGGCCCTGAGGTAGAAACCAGGTTGGTGGGTTCTAGAGGCCCAGTGTGATTGGAGCGGAGAGATGAGGAGGTGAGGGTGGCTGGTGCCAGGCACACAGGACCGTGGAGCTGGGAAAGGGTCTGATCACCCTCTGTGTTTGAGAGAGAACAAATGTCTGAGGGGAAAGTCCTTTGGCCTGAGTGTCCTTACTCACTGTTGCCCTCACAGGCCTAGTAATCACTGTTCAGCAGACAGGGAAACAGAGGCATGGAGGGCGGAGTGACTTGCTCAAGGTCACACAGCCAACGAGTGGCAGGGCCAGGCAGCCAGGACAACATAGTCCCTGAGTGCACCCACCCACCCATCAGGACCCGGCTGTGCTCCTGTCCTCTCTGAGGGTCCCTCACCCTTTCTCTGGGTGGGCCTCTCTCCGAGGTCTCTGGGACAGTCCTGGACCCTGAGGGGCTCAGTTTGTCCCCCCACCATCTGCCATCCACCACTGTCCAAGGTCTGCAGGTCAGGCAGTCTCAGGCTCACAGGAAGTTGCACAAGGGGCCACCCTGGGTCAGGTGTCCCCATCCGGCCACCGTGCGGGGCTGTGGCCAGGTCCTGTGGGCCTATCTGCACTTGATCCTGGAGCTGGTGAGGGGTGGGGTGGAAGGGTGAGGTGCAGACACGGCACCAAGAGGCTGCTGCTGCAGGTCCTACCATATCCCCATTTTACAGCTCAGAGAACCTAGGCCTGCCCAGGGGACCCCAGCTGGCAAACAGCACAGGTGGGATTTGCATGCAGGTCTGTCTGATTATTTACTGAACTAAAAATCATGCTCCATGGTCTTATGAGGACAGCAGAAGGGTCTATTTGAGCTTGTGGACTAGTGGCCTTTATTAATCAGGACAGTAATGAGGAGCGAGCTAATGCTCTTTGAGTGTCACTGTGTGCTGGGCCCTATTCTAAGCAACGGATCTGCATTATCTAATTTAACCCTCAGCACAAGCAATGAGGTGGGAACTGTTGCTAGTCTCCCCATGTTATAGATGGGGAAAGTGAGGCCCAGAGAGGTTAAGTAACTTGCCCAAGGCCACACAGCTGGTACAGTGGAGCTGGATATGGACCCTCCAGGGCCAAAGCTCTTAATCACCCCCTGCTCCTTTGGCCCTCGTCAAGGTCACAAGCCTTGAGCCTTATGATTGCCAGGCTGTCCCGAGTGCTTCTGCATCCATCGTCTCATGCCATCCTCATGACAGTCTCGAAAGTCAGTCACTCTTCTTTGGACCAGCCCCGGTGCTTTTTACAAATAAGGAAACGGAGGTCCAGAGCAGGTAAGTCCCAGCTGGGAGGGCAGAAGTCAGGATTCAAACCCGGGCTGGCTCACCCCACAGCACTTACCCCAGCTCTCTGAACTGTCCTTTAAGGAGGATTGGATTTCCAAAAGACAGTGAAGGCATTCCAGGGACGAGAACAGCGTGTGCAAGGCCTGGGACATTGTGGAGCAGGCTGGGGCTGGTATCTTAGGGGTGAAGAAACAGGAAGGTGAGAAGCCTCCTCCTTGCCAGTCTGCTGACTTGTTTACAGAAGCTGGGGTTTTTCACCCATATCGCAGATGGGCACACTTCGGCCCAGGGAGGTAGTATATGAGTTTGTGCACGGGTGTTGGATGTTGAGGGCACCTAGCTGGGCCTCCCAGATCCATGGCCACTGTGTCGAGGGGGTGGTCGAGGAGGTGGTGACAGGGTCCTGGACCTTCGCCAGGGTGTGCAAGGCTTGGAAGGGAGGACCTATCAGGAGCCAGGTCTGGGACTCAGCTGCTGTGTTTCCTCATTGCCGCCTCTTAGACTTGGCATTGGTCCAGTCCTGAAGGGTCTCACTTCCCTGGGAGGCAGGGCACTCTGGAGAGCCACAAAGGCTTCTAGCTTCGTGCCCTACCAGCCTGGTGATCTTGGGCAAGGTCGACCTCTCTGAACCTGGTTCTTTTTCTGTAAAATAGGATCATGGTGACTGGCTGGGTTTGTGATATGGATTATTAGTCAAACCTAGCCTGTGTCTGGTGGCTGGAGAGGGGCAGCTCGGGCCTGGCCCTGGCCTTGGCCTCTGCTCAGGAAGCAGCAGGGGAGGGGGGACTTGAGAGGCCTGCCTGGGGGTCTTCAGAGCTGCTGCGGCCCCGGGAGGGCTGTCTGGGCCACTGTCCTCACCACAGAGGCCGACCAGCTGCCACTCTCAGACCTGTGGTCCTGAGCAGGCTATGTTCTCACAGGTGTCAGGGAGGTACTGCCCCCGTCCCCAGACACCACCCAGGCCGACTACACCTTCTAGGAGGGATCTGATGCCAGTCTGAGGGCAGTGGTGGCAGAGGCCTCGACGCCTCGGCAGTGGGATTAAGGTGGAGAGAAATGAAGCATGGAAATCATTCGCTTCCTTGGTTGGTGAGAGCTGCCCTGAATGAACATTTGGGGCTTTTAAAATGAACATTAGCTGCAAGGACTGGTGCTCTGTGCCCACCGGGGCCCAGGCTGCCTTGTGGAATCCTAATCCCGGCCGCTCTCCTTCTGTAGCTGCTTGGCCAACACTTACTGAGCGCCTACTGTGGGCCAGGCCCCGAGCCAGGATGGGAGGGAGACTCCAGCCAGACAGCAGCGGCCCTGTGGCGAGAGCGCAGCTGCAGAGGCCATTGTGCCAGCCGGCCAGGAACAGGCCTGGAGGGACCAGCACCATCACCTCCCGGGGGCTGTCGGGGCAAGGAAGGGCTGGGTGGCCACTGGTAGGGGAGCAGGGCTAGGGGGCTTCCCAGAACAGGAGCTCTAAGGGGTGAGGGTGGCCACTCCACAAGGGGGACCTGCAAAGGTGCTGGGAAAGGCTGGTGCAGGAGAACTCACATGCCCTTGGGGGCAGGCAGGTGGGCCCGGTGGGGACTGGGGCAGCTGCCCGCCAGCATTGTCAGGACAGCTGCCAAGCAGCAGTGCAGGACCGGGAGGCTCCTGCCAGAGCCTGTATTTTCCCATCGAAGCTGGAAATGTGGGTTTTTATGTGAAAATTCCCGCTTTTTAAATGGTGGGAATTCATTCTCATTAAACCCAAAAAATACTGTGGGGGTCAAACCACGCCTGGCTTCAGGCTGGACTGGGCCCGTGGGCCAAGAGTTTCTGATCTCTGGTGGCGGTGATGAGCGGGGTGGGGTGGGGTGGGATGGGGGTGTGGGATGGGGAGGTGGGGCGGAGCAGGCTGGTTAGAAAAGGGGGGGCGTCTGTGAAAGGGATGGTGGGGGCAGAATGGGCCGGTTGAGTAGTGGGGGGTTTGTAGAGCTGGGTGGGGGGGCCAGTTGGATGGTGGGGGATTTTAAAGGAAATGGGGGGTGCGATGGGCCTATTGGATGGAGGTTTGTGAAGGGGGGATGGGGGCGGTACGGGCTGGTTGGGTGGTGGGGGTTTGTAGAGTGGGGTGGGCTGATTGGATGGTGGGGACTTTTGAAGGGGGGTTGGAATGGGCCGTTTGGACGGTGGGGAGGGTTTGTAAGAGAGGGAGTTGGGGGCGGTGTGGGCCGGTCGGACGGTGGGGATCTGTAGCGGGGGTTGCAGGGTGCAGTGGGTCTAACCCCTACAAGCTGCGCCAGGACGTGGGGGGCTGGGCGCGGGTGGGCGGGGGCTGGAGGCAGCGCCCCCCCCCCCCCGCCCGGCGCGCCGCGGCCGCCCCGCCGCCTCCATCCGGGCCTCTCCCCACCTCCCGCCCGCCCGCCCCCGCCCGCGCCCCTCCCCCGCCGGCGCGCACGGCTCCGCCGCCCCTCCTCCACCCGCCCGCCCTCCGCCCGCTCTCTCGGCTCCCTCCCGGTCTCTCTTAAGTGCCATCGAGGGGCGCCGGGAATTGCAGCCAGTAAATCGCGTCCCACCACTCAGCAGCGGGGCCACCGCAGCGGCGCCGCCCGCGCCCGCCGGGAGCCCGCGCCTCCGGGCGCCTCTCCAGGGCCCGCGAGGCCCGCCCCCGCCCGGCGCGGCGCTGCGCAGGGCCTGCCCCCGGGCCGGCCGGGGCGCGGGGCCCGCGCTGGAGGCGAGGACGCGGCGGCCGCGGGGCGCACGGCCCGGAGCGCGCGGCCCGCGCCCCCGCGCGCCCTGCCCGCGCCCGCGCCCCGCGCTCCGGAGCCCGGCCCCGCTGCCCGGGCTCTCCTGCGGGACCGATGCCGGCCCTCCGGCCACCAGGGTAAGGGGGCAGCGCGGGTGCGGCGGGGCGGGCGGGGGAGGGTGGGCGCCCTCCCCGGGAGCCCGGCTCCCGCCGGGACCAGCGTCTGGCACATGGGGGCGTCCCCAGTTCCCGCTGGAGGCCGGGCAGGTGGCAAGAACGCGGGGGTGTGATGCTCCAAGGCTGGTACTTGCTGCGCGCCTACTGTGCGCCGGGCCTGACCTGCTCACCCCAAGTGGAGGGTTTTGTCCCCATTGAACAGATGAGAAAATGGAGCCTGAGAGAGGGCAAGTAGCTAGCTCAGGCGCCCAGTTAGGAAGTGACTGAGCTAGGATTTGACCCCACGATTGCTTGACACCGAAGCCCGAGCTCTCCTTGCTAGGCCCCAGCAACACAGTGGAGCTTATGAATATTTCATTGAGAAAAGAAAAAAAAAATTAGCCATTGTCCCACCTCCATAATGCAGTCACTGTGAGCGTTTGGGTTCTTTCTTTCGGTCTCTTTCTTTTTCCCCCATTCTTACCTGTGTGTACTGGGGTCATTTGAACCCTGGTTCCATCCTGACTATAACAGCTTCTTTGCACAAGTTCCTTTGCTCTCTGAACCTGTGCCTCCGGGCCTCAGAAAACTGGGAGACTCTATGCTGCAGAGGGGATTTGAGGAGGGGGTGGTGAGGAGGGGCCATCATCCAGCAAGGGTTCATGGAGCATCTACTAAGTGCAGGCCTAAGGCGGACCCCGGGACGGGAGAGGGGAGCCAGGCCCACGTAATTCCAGCTGGAGAGCCCTGTCCAACCTTGTGGGTGCTGCCTGGCCCCACACTCTGCCCTCCACAGGCCCCTGCTTCCCCCAAAGCGTTTTGGGGAGGCAGCCCCAGGTTCCCACTGCCCTAGGAAATGCCCTGCTCCACCAGGAGGAGGGATTCAGCGCTGCTCAGGATTTTGAACCTAGGGCCAACATTCAGGGCTAGCTTCTCCTAAGCCTGGGCAGGGTTTTGGGGCCTGCTAGGCCATTGCCGGGTGCACAAGTTTAACAGCAGGCCCAATTCTTCATCCTCTCCCAGGCCTGTGACATCATGTCCATCCAGCTCCCAAATGGGGAGCCCAGGCTTGTGGCCTGCCTGCCCATCCATGCAGTCCACCACCAGTTCCTGTTGGTCTGTCCCACAAATGTGTCTCCCTCGCATTGCTCTCTGATCTGGACGTGCCCAGCCCCCAGTCTCCATTATCAGCTTGGGCTATCATCAAAACTGTCCTTCCATATGCACTTCTGAGCTTTCGAACTCCTTAGCAGTCCATGAACCTAAATTAGGCCAAACTCCTGAGCTTGTCCTGAGGGCCTCTGTGGTCTGCCCTGCTCTCCTTTCTAGCCTCACCTCTGGGAGCAGGGTGGCCCGCCAGTCGTAGAGCCCCTGAGCATTGGGTCTCCCCTATGCTCTCCCTCAGTCACCCCCCCCAACTCCTACCATCCTCAGGGCTGGCTCTGGTGTCCCCCCTCCCTGTGGCTTTCCTAGATTCCCACCCCTTCGGGCACGTGAGCTGGCAGAGTAAGGCTCCTTCCCCCGGGTCTCAGGCTCTTTGTGAATCCCTCCATCACGGCTCTCTAAGTGGTGCTGCATGCTAGAACGCTTTCACATAGGCCTCTGTCACCAAACTGGGTGCTCAGGGAGGGTGGGGGCCCCTGCTGACATCCTGAAGTCCAGCACAGGGTCAGGCCCAGCATGGCCAGCTCGGTGGTCTTGGAGGCATGAACACTGGGGAGTGAACGTTGGTCAAAGCAGATGGACCTGAGCTCTTTAGAGGGGCCCTCAAACCCCACGGGGGTCGGCGGGGAGCAGAAAGTCACCAGCCTTTTGCCTCCTTGGGGTCCCCTGCTGGTGAGCAGGTGCCCTGGATACAGAGCCCGGGCTTGAATTGTCCGTAGCTGACTTCAGCCTTTGACTCTCAGCTGTCGGTTCAGAGCAAGGTCCCCTTCTTTTGGGTTAGCTGGGGCTTCGATGGTGGGTGCTCAGGTGGGGGGCACTGGTCTTTTGGGACAAGGCAGTGGCTTCAGCCTTCCTCGCCTTGTGCCCTGGGACTTGTGGCCCCTCTGCCCCGTGGATCCCACCTCCGCTGTCCTCTCAGGGAACAAGGAGAGTTATGTCAGGCCCTCTGGCCGAGCGCCAGGACTCCCCAGGGAACTATAAATTGACCTGTCGGGAGAGGGAAGAGATTAATGTCGGCCATCTTCATTAGCACGTCCCCCAGGGTGACGGCATCTGCCCCTAGCAGGCTGATTGGAGAGGGTGTGACTGAGTGGGGGGCGCTGGGGGTCCACACTGCCCCCCAGAAAGGCCAGGGCCAGGGGCCAGGCTGGCCTGCCAGCGAGCGATGGCCTCCTACCCGGTAGCAGGGCCGTCCCCCTGGCCTCTGCTCTCGGCAGCAGGCGTGTGCTTTGATGGAGGACCTGTGTGCTAATTGGGAGCAGAGATGCTCGCCCCGCGGCTCCGCAGGGGCTCCCGGCTGACACTGCCGGTGCTGCGGCATCTGCAGGGCCTTCGTTAGAGGCTTCTCCCCTGACCAGAAGGAGCCCACTGTGGGCGGGGTAGGGGGGCTCCCTCCTCTCGTGCCCTCCCTCCCTCTCCCCTTCCCCTCCCCTTCTTTACTGCGTTGATGGTGGAGAAGGAGGCACTTCTGGTGTGTGCAAGAAATGATGAGAGCTTGGGAGACAGCAGTCCGGGTTTGAAACCCTGTTCTGTGGTTTGGCAACTGTGACCTCGGGTTAGGCCCTGACTGCTCTGCACCTCAGTGTGCCTGGTTGTGGAATGGACACAGTTATGCCCCCTGGGGTGGGATGAGCATCAGACGAGGGAGTGTGTGTGGACTGGGGGTTGGGAACGAGGACAGCGCAGAGCCTGGGGGTGCCTGGGTTATGATACTGGTACCACCACCTCCCATGAGGCCCTGGGCCCTCCAAGCCTCATTTTCCTTGCCAGGTGATGCCTGAGGGCCAGAGCTGGTCCGATGGGGTCAGGGGTCCCTTTCAGCTGAAAGGGTACTGTGGGAAGTGACTGAGTAGCAGGCCAGGCTGCACTCATTTTTTGCATCATTTGTTCACTCATTCGTTCACCCATCCATTGCCATGTCTCTTGTACAAGGGTTTTGCACCCTCAGGGCTGGCTCAGAGGAGTCCTTGTCCTCTGATAGCCTCCCCATAGGAACAGATGGGGCGAGCCTGCTGGAGCTGCTGGGACCCTGTAAAAAGGAACCTTCCCAGCCCTGGAGACATCTGAAAGCCCTCAAACTGCTTCATGCTTGTGTAGGCTGGGGCAGGGGGAGGGAACGCGGTGAGAAGGGGAAGGGCCTGATTGGTATTTGGTATCACTGGCCTCAAGGCTGTACCTCCGTGAGCACCTGGGTGGCTAAGCCCTGCTAAAAGCCAGGGCAGCTGCTGGGCCAGGACCACCCAGTGGGATGGTTGAACCTGCTTTGGGCTGTGTGACTCACTAGCTGAGGATCACTCTAAGGCCTGTGATTTTGCTTTTCTAAGCCTCAGTTTCTTCATCTGTACAGTGGGGTTGCACTGTGTTAAGTGCCTAGCGCTTGCCGGATGCTGAGAGGGAGCATCAGGAGTGCTGTTCTTGTGGTCATTTCTGGCCTCGGGTGGCGGCCCCATCTCCTAACACTTGGCTTCCTGGCAGAGTTTGCAGCTAAGTAAACCCTGGTTAGGTGGAGTGTGGGCTTCTGTGCGGCCCCATGTCTCTCTGTCAGCCAGCCAGGGGGTATTAGGTGCCCTCTGTGTACCGGGAACTGTTGGCACCAAAAGCATGAGATTGGGAGTCAGAAGAGTCCTCTCTCTGTAGCCTTCCAGCTCTGTGGCCTTGGGCACATCACTTAACCTCTCTGTACCTCTATTTCCTCATCTGGAGGAGAAATGCAGTGCTGTCAACTGAAAACCATGGTGCAGGTTGCACTGATTTGTAAGCACCTGCCTTGTGTGGGGGTTGGAGCACTGGACCAGGAGTCCTAGCCCTAGGTGGAGCTCCTGCCCCCTGTGGACTTGCTGTGTGTCTTTGGGCAGGACTCTTTGGGTTCATGTCTAAAAGGGGGCTGTGCCACCTGCCTGCCTCATAGAGTTCTTCTGAGAATGAGAAGACATTTGTGGGGGTGGGGGGGAGTAGGGGTTTGCTCAGGGGAGGGCTTAAAGGGCTGGAATGCTTTCCTGAAGCCCTGCGGGTCCTGGGATGCAGATAACCTGCCTCGTTTCCTATCTGGAAAATGGGACCAGACACCCTGCTGGCATCTGTCCTTAGATCTCTGTGATGTTGCATTTAATCGGAATTTTCGCCCTTCTATCTGTGATGCGTCTGAACGGACTCCAGCCTCGTTTAATGTGAGATGTGCTGAAATATCCTGTCATCTGAATTTTAATATATTAAGATGGCCCTTTGAAAGTCACGTGTTGAGAGGCAGATGACGAAGAGGCTCCTATTGTTGCCGCCGCGTGCCGTGCCCAGCCCGGTCCCGCCTGGTAGACACAGTCGCAGGAGCTGGCAACATGGCTGTCCGCCTCCGCCTCTCTGAGCAGGCAGGAATCACTAACGCGTTAGCAGTTTCATTAAGCCTCTCGCCAGCCTCCCCGCCTCCCTCCCAGGCCTCCTCGGTAATTATTTTCCCAGCCCTTCCACTCCGCAGCCCCTTGGTGAGCTCTTCAGTGTTGGCTGAGCGGCCCCCGCTGGCTGGGCTGCTGGGACTGGGCTCTGCCAAGGCCCCTGTGGACACCCCGCACCCCAGCTTTCCACCTTTCCATGTTGCCATTTAAGCTTTGTGTCCCCCTGAGGCCTCCGTGAAAATGCAGATCCGCTGCCTCTCAGGGGTGATGGTTAACCCATTATTACACACCCAGCACGTGGCGTCTGCTCTGTGTGGCTGACCACCATTTAGTCAGGCAAAAAGTTTTTCAGTCCTCTGGCACTGTCGCTGAGTGGGCAGTGGGGGCCCCACTGTGAGGGGAAGGGGACTTCTTGTGCTGCGACGCTGTGAACATCCAGGGCATGGATAGACAGATCCCGCAGTCCGAGACCTGTGGAGACTTGGGGCGGGGGGGAGCTTGTACGGGGTGGGACCGGAACCTGGGGGTATCTTCCTGGCCATCCAGAGGTCCAGGAACCCACCCATTCCCACTTCTGAGAGTGGGTATGAGACCTTAAAAAAAAAAAAAACCAGACAGGCCAAAATACCCCATCCTCGGGCCACAGTGATTGGTTGGTTGAGAGATGGGCATGTGGCCCATCTGAGCCAATCAGAGTCTTCCTGGAACTTGGACTTAGAGCCACAGGGAAGCCAGACTTTGCTGTGCTTGCTGAACCAGGAGGTGTGGTTATGGGGCTGCTGCCATTGTCCTCCCCAGCACATTTGAGGCAGGGAATCTCAGATGAGGTCATCACATGGAGGGAGAAAGAGCTGAGATTGGGGAATAGTTTTCGTTTGAGCTTCTGGATCCACCTATGCCTGAAACCACCCCTGAGTTTTCAGTTGCCTAAATCATCCCATTCTCTTTTTGGCTCTAGCTATTTTGAGTTGGTTTTCTTTCTCTTGAAATGAATAGAGTCCCGACCGATGTAGGGTAAGGATCAGGCAGGATTTTACAAAAAAGGTGACGTTTTGAGTGGGGTGTTGAAGGATGCGTAGGAGTTTGTCCAGCAGAGAAGAGGAAGAAGAGCACTCAGGCAGAGGGAATAGCAGGAGTCAAAGGTTAGAAGATGTGAAAGTACAGGCTGTGGGGGAACACTGAGTAGCTGACTGTGGCACTGGGACTTGTAAGCAGAAGCGACAGGAGAGGAGGTGGGGGATGAAAGCCGGTGCCAGGCTGGGAAGGCCTTGAATGCCAGGGTGAGGAGGGATGTATGCTGCAAGTGCTGAGACTGTGGGAGGGACAAGCAGGAGGAGGAAATATGGGCTTGGGGAGGTCAGGAAAGGTGGCACGGGGAGAGGCTTACTGGCAGAGAAGGGGCAGGGAGGGCTCCAGGTGTACAACATGGGTCTGGGAATCAGGGTGAGAGAAGGAGCCCCAGATATCAAGAAGTTATCTTGTGCAAGACCAGACCATAGGAGAAGTGCAAGACCAGACCATAGGAGCTTCAGACATGAGGCAGCAGCGTTCGGAACGTCCTAGGGGGTCCCTGGTGTGGTCGAGCCTGGGCGCACCATGCAGACGGTGGCAGTTCATTCCATCATTCATTGGCCAGATTTATTGAGCGCTTACTATGTGCCAGGCCCTGTGGGCACAGCAGCGATCCCTCAGACACAACTGCTGCTGTCACATAGCTCCCAGGCTGATAGGAAACATGACAGTGAGCAAGGAAAAAGACAACTGAGGATGCCAAACAGCTGTGTGGTGGTGACCAGGCTGGGTGGGCACGTGGGTACCACTGGCTGGTGTGCTCTGGGGAGGCCTCTCTGAGAGGAGACATTTGAGCCGAGACCAGAGGCCTAGGAGGGCCGGCTGTGGGGAAACGAGGGGAAAGAACCCTGGGCAGAGGCAGGGGCAAAGGCCCTATGGCAGGTTTTCCCTACTGAAGAGCAGAAAGGAGGCCAGTGTGGCTAGAGCGTGGTGGGCACAAAAGGTGGTGGGGCAGGGGCAGGGGAGGGGCTTGGATTTTATTCTCCTTGTGGTGGGGTCTTTAGAGGGTGTCAGTGGCAGGAGGGAGATGTCAGTGAGGCTGGAGCTGAGGGAAGGAGGAGGGAGGGCGGAGGCCTGGAGAGCGCCACAGTTTCTGGACTGAGCACTTGGGGGGATGGAGGAGCCATTTGGGGAGGGGGGATGCCTGGAGCCGTGCAAGCTGGGAGAATGTCTGGGTGGAGGGATCCAGGGGCAGCTGGAGCTGGTGGCTCAGCTGAGGTCATCCAAGGGGAGGGGAGGTGGGAGCTTAAGGCCGGGCCTGGGGCCCAGAGCGAGGGAGGACATCTAGGGTGGTTTTTCTTAGGTGGGAGCAGAGGACTCCGGGAAGGAGAGTGTGTGTGCATGGAGGATAAGGGTGTGCCAGATGGGGCCGGGGAGCGGTGTCAGCTGCTTGCTGCCCTGGACACAGCCACCTCTTACCACTGCCCTCCCCACTGGTCCTGGCCGGGGTGCATGAGTGACCTAGCCCGCTGCCCACTGCCCTCCATAGTGAGGAGCTCACCCAAGCAGTGCTGTTCTTGGCACCACCTGGTTTGCTTGATTGAAGGAGACCATGTTAATGGGGCCAAGGTCACAGGCTGCAGCCACCCCAGACCTGCAGGCAGGCACCTGGAGCAGCCCGCCTGGGGGCAGGGGAAGGGTAGTGACTGGCTCTCAGACCTTGGTTGCCTGCTGTGGGTGGGTCTAGGGGTGAAGAGGCCAGGAGGCTGGGGGCGGTCTAGACAGGGCTGGGGGTGATGTCAACACTGGGACCCCACCTGCCTCCCAGCCTGGAGTCTCGCCAATCTCAGTGATGGCACTTGTAGGCCCCAGAGCCCTGTTGTCTCCACTGCCAGGCCTTTGCCCTGCTCTGCCTTCTGCCTGGAACACTCCCCACCATCCTCTGCATTCTGCTCGGGGTCGGGGGTGACAGAGGCCCCTGCTGTGTTCCCATGACCCCCGGGTTTTCCACCTGCCTGTCAACATCTATTCTTAATAAACCCAGTGAGGCCCTACTATGTACTAGACACCGTGCGGGGGATACATTTGTGAATAAAACAGGCTGGGTCCTGGCCCTCGCAGAGCTCACCGTACAGTGTGAATGACAGACGGTAAACTGGCAAACAGCAAAAATGTGTAGTGCAGATTGTGGGCAGAGCTGCCGAGGGGTGCCAGAGAGAGGCGCGGGGGCGCTAATGGAGGCAGGGTGGCCAGGCAAGCTTTTATCGGAGACCCGAGGGAAGAGAAGCTGCCAGCCACAGGTCGTACAGGGGGAGAGCTCCCAGTGGGGCTGTCTGTTCTCCTGTCTCGCTCATTCATGCCATGTGGGGACCAGCACAAAGCAGGGGTCTGTTCTGGGGCTGAACTGCCCAGGTAGGGCTCTCAGGGGCAGGAGTGGTCTCTGGGGAACCCCCGCAGAGCTTGAGCCCAGGCCAACACCAGGCTGTGTTGCAGGACCCAGAGGATGAGTAGCCCTGGGTACCACAGCTGGCCAGGGCCAGGCAGGGCCTGAGACACGGGCAGGCTGGCGTCTCAGGTCTGGGCTTAGGCGCAGGCCCTGCTGAACCATCTGCTACTGACGGCCAGGGTGAGGGTCACATGGGGTAACACGTAGGAGGGGCTGAAAGTCCCACTGGACAGACATGCAGGCAGAAGTAGGGACCTGCTTCTTGGAGGCTGTGAAGCCGACCTTGGGCAAATCGCTTACTTCTCTGAGCCTCTATGTCCTCATCTGTAAAATGGGCATAGTGATGCCTTCTTCATAAGGCAGCTTGAGGAATTAACCAAAAAAAGCCAAACTATTTTGCTGCTGAGTTGACTCTGACTCAGAACGAGACCCATGTGTGCAGAGTAGAGCCGTTCCGTAAGGTTTTCGTGGCCGTGACCTTTCGGAAGCAGATCACCAGGACTTTTTTCTGTGGTGCCCCTGGCTGAATTAGAACTGCCAGCCCTTCGGTTAGTGGCTGAGCACTTAACCGTTTGCACTGCCCAGGGACTCCTGCTCGGAGAATTAAACAAGGTTATACTTGGTGCAGTAAGTATGGGGCATGGGGCAGGCCCTGGATGTGTTTTTACTCATTGCCCTCGAGTCAATTCCGACTCATAGTGACCCGATAGGACAGAGTCGAATTGCCCCATAAGGTTTCCAAGGCAGTAATCTTTACTGGAGCAGACAGCTGCATCTTTCTCCTGCAGGGTGGCTGGTGGGTTTGAACCGCCGACCTTTTGGTTGGCACCCAAGTGCTTAACCACTGTGCCATCAGGGCTCCTTGTGTTGTCCTTACCGCTGGGTTATACTTGGCACTTGCTGAGCATGAAATGGAGATGGCTGTTGATTTGTGGTGTGTCCTGAAGCCTTGCTCACTGCTGCACCTCCAGGTTCTAGAACAGGGCTGGCAACACACAGTGGATCCTCTTTTGGTGTTTGTTGACCGACTTCTGCCTGCCTGAGTGGACAAGTAACTGGCCGTGTGAGTGAGCTGGCCCATTTCCCCCAACCCCTCACCGGGGCACTCTTGGAACCCCAGGGAGCTCTGAAGCTCAGTTTCCTCTTCTCTAAAATGGAGCTTATGGCGATCCTGACACTCTGCCCAGGCCTGGGTCGTTAGCAGACTGAAAAAACGATATTCAAGGGCCCTGAGGCCAGCTGAGCCCACAGGAACATCGGCAGTGACGTTTCTCTGGTTTCCTGAGGCCGCCCAAGGTCTTGGGGAGACACATGAGATGACCCAGGCTCCAGAGAGGGGAACAGCCTATCCTACCCCCCGCTGCTGGTGGCATGAGGAGCCCCAGGCCGTGCAGCCCCGCCAGTGTCAAGGGCAGTGCTGTGCTGAGGAGCCTCTAGAGCTGATTCCCCCAGAGTCTGTGCTAAGCGTGGCCTGGATTTCACTGCCCCATGCCTGTAGTCCCATGTCCCAGTGGGCTTCCTGGAGGAGGCACCCTAGAGGGCTGGTGCTCCTCCTGGAGGGGAGGCCCCCGGCTGGACTTGGCACACAGTAGGTGCGCAGGAGAGCTCCATTCAGGGACGGAGGCCTGGAGGCCTGGGCTTCCCTGGGTTCTGCCACTGGCCCCCTCGTGTGGCCTGGGCAGTAGTGGGAGTGATGCCTGAGGATCCTGTTTCAGCCTGTGACTTGCTCCCAGGTGTGGCTGGGGACAGGTGGGTTCAGGAGCCAGGGGGCGGGGGAGGGGAGTTATACCCCTCTTCCTCAGCTGCTTCCCTGAGGCAGGTGGAGACCACTGGCCCCTTAGAGTTGGGAAAGCCAAGGCCCACAGAGGGCCAGGATGTGGGGAAGCCAGGTGCGTTTCTGCTTCCATGTGGCCTGCGCTCCTGGTGCTGTGACCGTCTGGGCTTTCGTAGACGGTGGGTGGGCGCCACTGTCTTTGCAGCGAGGCAGCTCCTGTGGCTGCCCCCACTTTACACATGGCAGAAACTGAGGCTGCGAGAGGCAAAGTGACAGAGCCAGGAATTTGCTTTTATTTACCTCTTTTTTGGAGGCATAAATTACTACAGGAAAGTACGTAGATTCTAAGTGCGTGGCTGGATGGATTTTCACATACATGGACAGCTGTGTAACCCCAGATCCAGACCCCAGAGGCTTCCTCGTGCCCCTCCCAGTCACCCCGTGTGCCACCAGCACCACCAGTCTGGCACCGCAGATAACGCGCTCATGTAAATAATGTGTGGAGATGATGAAATTAAGTAGAGCAGTTGTGGTATAGCAGGGAGCATGTCAAAAAAAGGGTAATGCACCCGTTGTTTGTGTAAAAATAAGGTAACAGCATAGGTTTGCTTTGCCCAGTTCTGCATTTCGTTTAAGCAGCGTCACACAGTACGTCCCCGTTTGCACCTGCTGCTTTGGCTCACATGTTTTCAGCTGTCGCGCACTGTGTGAGAAGTTAGCAGAACTGGGATTCGAACTCTCACCTTCATTCTCCCCATAGCACCCAGAGCGAACAGTCCTGCTTAAAACCCTCCAGTGGCTCCTGTCGTCCTTGGAATAAAGACCCACATCCCCCCTGGCCTTGCCACCTCGGCTCCTGTCTTCATCGCTGCCTCCAGCTGCATCGATGGACGTTCTGTCCTCAAAAGCCCTCAGCTCTTTCCCACCTCAGGGTCTTTGCACGTGCTGTTCCCATCTCCTGTCTGTTCCACCCCTCCTGCAGTGAGCCAGTCCAGCTCACCCTTCAGGGCCCAGCTGGAGTGTCACCTCCTCCAGGGAGCCTGCACTGACCTCCCCAGACCAGGCTGGGCCCCCCGGTGCATGTCATCAGGCTAGTTCATACCTTTTTTTCACAGCCCACGCCGTTTGTAATTATCTGCTGAGCGTCTGTCTCCCCTGCTAGACAGTGAACTCCAGGATGCAGGAATGGTGTCTGTGGGGTTCACTGCTGTGTCTCCACAGCCAGTCATTGAGTTGTTCACAAGGCCCCCAGTCACTGTTCATTCATCAATCCCTGAGTGCCTGACACAGAGCAGCCACTCGGCTAGTGTTTGTTGAGCAAGTGAATGACTGAATGCGTAGATGAATGAACGAAAGGTCTGTCTGCCTTTCAAGCCTGCACTACATTTCATTGTCTCTGATAACCTCTCTCTGGGCGTCAGTTTCTCCAGTTTTCACAGGAATCAGACTTGCCCCTTCCAGCCGTGTTCTGATCCTGACGATGGGGGCACCCGGGCGTGGGCTGGCTATGGCCGGCAGATGCTGCGGACAGCCCAGCTGGGCAGGGAGATGGCCACAGTCTGCAGAGTAGGTTCTCCCCCAGAAAGCGAGGCCTGCTTCAGTGCTGACCCCAGCATTCAGCAGGTGCTTTCCACGGAGCATCACCAGAGCCCCTCGTGCCCCTGTGGGGGTGCAGGGTTCAAGGCCCCGAGCCGTCAAGGAACTTGCCATGGCCACCCAGACGACCTTAGTCTCAGAGCTCCAGGCTCAGCCTGCTGGGCCTTGAGGGGCAGGAGGAGGCAAGGCTGCTGGGTGTGGGAGGTACAGGGAAGAGAGAGGTGATGGGGGCCCCACGGGCCTGACCTGCCTCACCGTGGCCATGTGACCTTTGTCAAATCACTTCCCCATTATGGGGTTTCCGTATTCATTTCCCCATCTGTAAGAATGGGGGTGACCATGATGATGGTCCTACCCTGTCAGGCCCTCTGAGCTTCACAAGACCCTGGGGAGTACCCAGCAGATCTCTGTGAGGCCAGCCAGCAGTCCCCAGGGCCCAGCCAGACCAGGCCTCAGCTGGAGCCGTGTAGCACGGGTGGCTCAGCGGCATGTCAGCCAGGCAGGCGGGTGTCCTGGGGCTGGGTTTGATTAGTTCAGGTTGACAGTCGCGCTCCGCAGCACTGCCGGGAGGGGAGCCCGTGATTACCCTAATGAAGCTTGAACGCAGTTTGTCATCCAAACAGCTGGTTCGGAGCTGCACTGCTGCCAGCTGCCCGGCTCAGCCGCACAACTCGTACTCCCAGCGCCGCCCCAGCCCCCGAGCAGGCTGCCACCAGGAAGGCCAGCGCAGGAGGCAGCAGTCTGGGGGACTGCGGGGTGGCTCCAGGGGAGTCACGTGGACCCTGGGGACTTGCTAGAGCCTTGGACTGGTAGAGTGAGGCAGATTTTCAGGGTGCTAACAGGCAGCCTTCCCTCTCTGGACTTCAGTATCCTCATCTATAAAGTGGGCATACTGGGGACCTTGAGCTTCAAGTCTCTGGTTTCTGAATCCTTTCTAGACTCCACAGGCTGGGTCAGGGGCCTCCCGGCCATCCACTGCCTTCGACGCTGGCTCCGTCATTCCTTGATGGCCCTGTGTTGTCACTGAAGATTTGAATGGTTGCCATTTTGTCTCACTCGTTCATTCATTTACTCAACAAATACTTGATGAAGACACACAGCAGTGGGCAAGCCAGAAACAGCCCTGCCTTCATGGGGCTTGAAGTCTGGTGGAGGAGATGTATGGGACCCTGACCTTGTCTTGGGGGCCAAGGAGAGCTTCCTGGAGGAGGTGACACCTGCACCCGTAACAACCAGGGGAGAGAGAGACACAGGGAAGGAAGAGTGTTCCAGGCAGAAGGAACAGCATGTGCAAAGGTCCTGTGCAGGAGGTAACATGGCATTTTAGGGGAATGTGAGGCATCTGGACACACACTGAGGTGCCAGTGCTTCCAGGCAGCAGGCTCTCTTCATGCCCTGCACTGGGCACGCTTATTGCGGTGATCTCTCATTGAACATTTCTGACAGCTGTGGGAGAAAAGGTCATTGTCCCATGATACGGATGGGGAAATTGAGGCCCGGAGCATGGGAGGGCAGTGCTCTGTAGCCTCAAGCTTGCCCAGCAGGCCTCTGAGGGGCTCTGGGCCAGGGTCTGTGAGCTTGGGCTGGGGTGGAGTCTCCAGGGGGCACTCAATTGAGGAGGGGGTCAAGCTGAGTCCTTGCAGGCAAGGGAGGGGACCTGCAGGCAGCTGGGTCCTCCGTTGGCTGGTGAGGGGTTTCCTGATTCTGGGCTAGTGGCTCTTGAGTCCCCCACACCCCCCACGCTCACTGAGGCATTCTACTAGTTTGAGGCCACCCTTTCCCGAGGGCCTGGCTTGGGTGGGGGATGGGCCGGGCAGGAGAATGGGGACTGAGGTGGGTGAGTGTGGCATATTGGCCTGTAGCCCCCAGGGCCTCTGGCCTCCCCTGTGCCAGCCCTGGGCTGCTTCCTGGTTTCCTGTCATCGCTTGAGACTGGGCCACATCTCCACCCTCCTGCACCCCTCAGTGGCCTCCTGGGTGGCCTCCCATTCCCACTACCCCTTTTATCTCGCCACTCTCTCCCCTCCGTACTGTTTGTGGCTCCTGGTTGCCCCAGCACAGAGCCCCCACTCAGGCCTCCTGCCCTTCCCACTTAGCCTGCTTGTTCTGCTCAGTCTGTCCTGTGAGTGTCCATAGCCTTGTCCTCCTGTGGAGGGCAGTGGGCCCCGGGGCCTGCACGGCCATCTGCCCTGCGGCCACTTGCCCAGCAGGTCTACCCAGGCTGGGTGCCAAACGTGACAGGCGCTACCCACCTGCAGCTGGGCTGACGTGAGCAGCCCTTGGCAGCCTGAGGGCTGGGATGAAGGGGACGGCTTATGGTCTCACTGCAGGAAGGGAGGAATCTTCACCGCTCACTCCCTCCTTATGGCTGCATGATGTGACTGCTGCCTCCAGCATTCACTTCTGCCTGGGGAGGTGGCAGGAACAACTGGCTGCCTCTCAGAGGCCCCACAAGGCCTCTGCCCTGGCTCAGAATGCCAAAGAGGGTGGGGAGGGGGCACGGTGAGGAGTGAGGGGTGGCTGATGGGATGCAGTTAGGGTCAGAATGACCCCAGCTGGCCCAGGCCCCAGGTCAAGTGGTACAGGGACGTTGGGTCTCAAGACTCACAGATGGTGGGTGGGGAGACCACGGCGGACTCCAGCCTTGGCAGGGGCTGGCGAGAGAACGCCAGAATGCTTGTGCCCCCCCACCCCCACCCCAGCCTTTGCTCGTGTTCTTCCTCCTGCCTGAAACGTCCTTCTCTAGCTGGAGGCTGGGTCGGGGGCCTTCTCCAGGGCCAGAACAGGCTTCAGCAAATGGATTCAGCTGAAGAGTGAACAATACATTCCCAAAGGTGTGTTGGGCATTTCACATGTTTCATCCCATGACGCTGCTCACAACCTTATGACGTAGTGTGGTCCTCCCCATTTTACGGATGAGGAAGCTGAAACACAGAGAGGTTAAGCGACTTGCTCAGAGTCACACAGGCAGGGAGTAGGTGAGCTGGGATTTGGTCCCCGGAAGGAGGTAGGGCAGGTAACCAGACCAGGCTCAAGCAGGTTGTGAAGGGGAGCCATTCCGGAGAACGGGACTGGACCCTGGGGGTTGAGTGCTTTTGAGACCTTGGGGCCTGGACCTCGGAGCCAGGTTCTGGGGAAGCAGGCCTGTGACAAACCTGTGTCTGATTCTGCGGTGCCCGAGGGCTGTGCAGTCCATCCACAGCAGACAGGAAACATGGCCCCTCACCACAGTCACTCACTGGATGACTCCTAAATCAGGCACCTGCACTGGTGCCCGGCTGACTGAGACCAGGCTCTGGGTGAGGCCAAGGGACACCGAGAGCATAGATAGCACGAGGAGCACTGGACTCCGAGCCTCATGGCATGGTGTTCCTACCTGGGCCACCCCAGGCCAGGCACTTTACCCCATTGGGCCTCAGTTTCCTCATTTGTAAAACCGTAATTGGTCTGGACAGAGCTTTAAGTCGGCAAAGAGCTGCCGTGTCCACGCCGGGGTCCTCAGAGGGCAGCATCTGTACTGCCCACCTTCTACGGGGGAGCCCAGAGAGGATGTGTGACCTCCCCAGTGTCACACAGCCAGATGACTGCAGGGCCGGAGCATAGGGCATGACCTATCTGCTCTGCTGGTGGCCACTTGGCCAGTCCTTTAACTAGCATCTGTCAACCGTCTTTTCTAATAGGAAGGCACAGATCTTTCTCAGTGGCCTGGAAGGAATCCCTGTGGCATCAGATGAGGGAGAGGAAGGAAAGTAACACGTAGGAAATGATTAGTGTGCCAGGCCCTTCCCCAAGAGACTCGAGTGCTCGCTACAGCCCTGTGAGGTACAGGACTGAGGCCCAGGGCAGTTGGTCACAGAGCTGAGGGGCTCACACCCCGGACTGACTCCAGAGGTCAGCCCAGCTGTGGGGCTGCAGGAAGGCCCTGGGCACCATGTTTGCAAGCACTGCTGGATGCAGCCCTTCATGACAGCATCCTGAGGTGGGATGAGGCCTTGTGTTGAACAAACAGGAGAAGGGAGTGGGTGGACACCTGCCTGGGAGCTGCACGAGGGTAAGGACGAGGTCCTGCCTTGTGTCCCGCCCACCTGGGATGCCCGGCATGCCGTCCAGGCTCCGGGGTGCTGCGCAAACACAGGATTGAGCTGAATCTTCAGGCCCTCCTGGTGCCCATGCAGCTAGTTGCTGAGGAGTTAGGAGTTGGTTTGGGCTAGCGCCAACCCCTGCCTCAACAATGCCTATAGGGAGGAACCTGGTGTTTGCTAGGCAGGAGACATGGTGGGACAGTGAGGTGGCCGTGACCCCTGTGAGAGAGAGGGAGGAGGCTGACAAGGGGCCAGAGGGCAGGGGCGGGACCTGGGGGCACTTTTTCTGGTGTTGCCCCACAGAGCCAGCCTGGGCTGGCTGCTGCTTGGTGGACGCCCCGGGGAGGAACACCCTACACGTGGTTCTGCTCTTGCACAGCCAGGGGAGCCCAGAGGTGGCTGCTGTCACCAGCACCTTTTAGTGGCTCCATTGAGTACCTGTGTGCCCAGCGGGGAGCGGGCTGAGAGGAGCAGAGGTCTGGCCAGGGTCGGCTGAGAGAAGTGCCTGGAACTGGGGCTGCCATCGTGCAGTCTTGAACTCATGTTTGTTTGCTTGACTTTCATTCCTCGTTGTTTCCTGAGCTCCAGCCCTGTGCAGAGCATGGGGACAAAGATGAGTGCCCTCGTCCTTGTCCTCAGGGACAAGGAGTGAACCCAGCACCAGGTGTGGCTGCTTGAGCCCTGTGTTTGGCGTGCAAGCCTGAGGTTCTGTCCTACCTCGTCCACAGACATGCTGGCGACCATGTCCCGGCCATTTCCTTCTGGGCGCAATTTGCTCACCTGTAAAATGGGAATAATTATATCTGTTCTCCAGTGGCTCGGAGCTTACACGAGACAGTGGCTGTAAAAGGATGCTAGGAGACCACATAGTCCTGAACAAATGTGGAGATGATCTTCAGTTCTGGAGCTTACTCTCTGACGTCACTACTTCTGTTTGTTCCCCAGTTTCAATTTCTCTCAACTAAAAAAAAAAAAAAAATTTTTTTTTTTTTTTTTTGTTAGACCCAGCGAAGTTCATTACTGCTCATTTGTTACCATACCTGGCTGCTTTGACCCTCCTCCTGCCTGTGTCCTCATTCCCCTTGTTTCCTGCCCCTTCCCAGAATAACGACGACAACAGCACCAAGTGCTCACATGGCACCTGCTGGGTGCAGGGCCTCGCTCAGGAGACACATTAACTCACGAGATGGGTACCGTTGTTTATCTGCATTTTACGGATGAAGAAACTGAGGCTCAGAGCTGGGATTCAAGCCCAGGCCACCTGGCCCTGGGGTTTGTGCTCTGAACCACAGTGCCCACAGCTTCCCTCCGTTTCTACCTGCTCTGTGAAGGAAGCATGGTGCACTCAGAGCCCAGCAAAGGCCGGAGCCGGGAGACCTGGTGTTAGTACCGCTCTGTGCCACCTTGCCTGCCTCTCTTCTGTTACCCCATCATGGTGGGTGCGTTCTGAGCCGTTGTACTTGCAACATCTCCTGCCTGCCTGGAATGCTCTCATCCCAGGGTACTGCAGTGGTGGTTCAGCTTGGCTGTCACCTCCTCAGAGAGGCCGCCCAGACTGACCGAGAGTAGCACCTTTACCCCACCGCTGTCCCTCTGTCCCCTCATGTGAACCCACGGCTCCAGCATCATTAAGTCCAATTGCTCTGTCGGCGTGACTCCGCAGCGGGCTGCCCCTCCCTCACCCTCTCCTAACTGAGAGAGAGCCCCCCCAATCGTCACTGTCCTGGCCAGCCTCTGTGAGGCTCAAACCCTTCCAGACTTGGTGTCCTGGGGCTCAGATGTCCCTGAAATGGATTGCTCAGTGGTGGCTTCGGCCTCTGAACAAAACTGAGCCAGGTGAGTGATCCAAACCTGGACCTGCAGGTGGAGAGCACCTCCCCTCCCCGGCTGGGAGTCCTAGAACACTCATTCAGTTATCCGCTCTGTTATTCATTCACTGACTCACCGATGTGTCTGGAACCTTCCCGCTGGCCACACACTCTGTACTTAAGCCCCATGGCTGCATGAATGCCCACCCTTACCTCTCCCAGCTTTTCCCAGTCTATTCCAGACCCCACCTCCTCCATGGAGCTTCCTCCCGGTGTCCCCCCAGGGAGACCCTGGGCCCAGCTGCTGGCTTTTGCTCTCACGATCAAGGAAAGGGCTTGTTTATCACCCTGACATCTTCCAGCCCCCCCTCTTCTCCCTCTTCACTTTCTGGGGTGACTGCAGGGAAGTCCTCAGCCAGATTTGCAGCCAGCCTCTGAAAGGGCCTTGGGGCATTGTGGGAACTCACAGCCCCCACCACCCAGTGGTCTTGTGTGTCTGTCGTCAGTGTCACAGCTGCTGCTTCAGCGCCTGGAATGGCGGCTACCTAGTAAGCAAGGTAGGCATGGCCTTACTTGTGCTTACTTACTCACCTGTAGTGCACAGTTTCACCTGTTTTTCACCACAAATCTGTGTGGAATTGTGCACTACAGATTAGTAAATAAACACGAGTAAACTCATGCATGCCTTGCTTTAAGGTAAGCTTGTGCCTACCTTGCTTACCTGGGCCTGGCACACAGTGGGCCCTCAGTTTACTGAATGAGTGAGTTCCTCCTTGCTTCATTTTCCTCACCTAAGTGCCGCCATCTGTGTTTCCTGTTTCCTCAGATTCTTTTTGGATGAGAGAGGAAAACACTAAAACAGCAATGTTAATGACAACTGTCACGATCATAGTTGCTGATGTTTATTGAGCACTTACTGTGTGCTGGGCATCGTTCTAAATAGTTTACACGTATCAACTCCTTTCATTCTTCCAGTCCTGTGAGGTAGTTACTAGTACCCTGTCTCACGTGAAGAAACTGAGGCACAGGGTGAGTCACAACTTGCCTGAGGTCACAGAGCTCTTAAGCGGTAGAGGTGGGATTTGAACTCAGCAGGTCCCCTCGTGCCTGTTTGCTTGAATCAGTAGTTGTAGACAGGAGCCCGTTTTGCTCTGGAAGCAACAAGGGGCCAGGAAAGCTGCTGCATGGGGCATACCTTGTAGGAGGGAGTGCAAGGCCATGGGCCAGGCAGAGCCCTCTGCAGGTCCTGAGCCCTTAGCTCCAGGGGCTAATGGCAGCCAGAGCTGGGGCTTCAGGGAAGCAGGGGCCCGGCTCACAAGGCCACAGACAAGGGTCTTTCTTCCTGCACCTGCAGGGCCTCCCTGGTGTCCAGTGAAACGTGTGGCCTGAGTTGCAGGTCCCAGGTGCTGGACTCTGCATGCCCTGCAGGACATGTGTCTGAGCAGGTCAGGGCGCACAGCCCCCGGGCTCTGTCTCTGCACTCACAGGCCTTAAATCCGTTCCCAGCCCTCGCTCCTGAATTGCTTGTGTGGCTTTTACAGTTGCTTGGGGAACTGTAAGTCTGCGTTGCCTGACTCCCGTGTATTTAAATTATCAGCCATAATGTTATATTAACTCATTTTTTGCAGTTTCCTGGGAAGCAGTGTGTACATTCCTGGGGCAGTGGGGAGTGGGGATGGCCCTGTATGCGGACAAACACAGCTGTGAGTGCTGGGCCTGGGGCTGACCTGGCCCACACCCCGCTGGTCCCCACAGAGGCGGTTCCTGCCAGTCAGGGGTTCACAGCACCATATTCCCCCCAGAAGTGGCAGGTGCTGCCGTGTGGCTGGTAGACTTGGCATCCTGGCTCAGGATGGCTCCAGAGCCCTGGCAAGCCTGTGGGTTATGAGGCTGTCATTCATTTGTGAACTGACAAGTGTGCTGGCCCCTTCCCCACTCCCAGATAAACGGTGAGCACCCCTGTGCCCCTAGCGCTGGAGACATAGCAGTGGTCCCAGAGATGCTGAGACTGGGGGCACTGATATAAACCTCACACATACGTAGTGTGGGCCAGGACTGGACCTGATGGCGGGGGCCAGGGGCAGGAGGAAGGGGGGGAGAGCACATGGGGGCAGAGGCTTGGAGAAGGGGAGCTGGCCACATGGCTCCCAGGTGGTGCTTGAGCAGTACAGGCCCTGCTCTGCATGTTTACCCAGTGAAAGCCCACAATGACACCTTGAGGGTCGTTGTGCCCATTTTACAGATGATGTCCAAGGTCAGCAGCTGCTGAGTGGCCAAGCCAGTATCAAACCCCGGCCACCTGGCCCCCTCATCTGCGTTCTCACCACTCTGTCCGTAGCTCTCTGGGAAAAGGGAATGTCAAGCAGCTAGAACTGTACCTGCAAAGGCCCAGAGGCCAGGTTGCAGCTGGGGAGTCTGAGAAACAGCTGGAATGCCAGTGTGGCTGGGGGGGGGGGGCGGGTGGGAGAGGGGAGGGGGGAGAAATTTTGAGGCCCAGATCTCAGGGGCTGTGGTGAGGAATTGGGGGCTTGCCTAAGCCCTGTCCTGTTCCCGAACCAGGCAGCAGTGGTGGGAATGCAGGGAAGATGGTAAACGGAGAGAGGGAGGGGGCAGAGCACCAGGGCACCGCACGGTAGGCCAGGGGCTCCTGGGGGGCAGATGCCTGAGAGGGAGCCCCGAGTGGGGTCCCTCAGGGAAAGGGGAAACCCAGTAACTCACAGCCACAGCGCAGCCCTGCTCTAGGGGGTCTGATGGCCAGGGTTTCCCAGCTGGCTTCGGCCACAGTGCTGGCCAGGTTCTGTGTGGTCTGAAGAGGGCTGGGAACACATCCCTGATACTCTTTCCTTAGTTAATTATTTGTTGCCTTGATTTCTTCATCCAGAAAATGGAGATTGTGATATTGGCCGCCCAGGGCTGTCGTGAGCGTGAGCGTTAGAGATACTGGCGGTGAAGTTCTTGGCACCGGCAGGGGTCAGAAGCCCTGCGCCTTACTGATTGCTTGTGCTCACACGCATTCTCTCTCCCTCCCTCCCTCCCTCCAGCTCTCCCTCTCCCCCCCGCCCCCGCATCTCTGCACTCAACATACCCATTTTACAGGCGAGGGAACTGAGGGTCAGAAAGGGAAAGGACTTGTCTGGAGCCCCGCTGGGGCCCTCATGTGGCTGGGCCTAGCAGTCTAGGGCTCAGGCTCTGGGGATGAAGGACCTGGGAGTAGACACCTCCTTGCCTGAGTGCCACCTGAACACACTTCCCTGTCCTAGCCAGACCCTCATCTTTAAGCCCCTGCTGAGCCCTGCACCTCCTCCAGGAAGCGTTCCCTGACTTTGCCCATAATGGTCACATACCTCCTTGGTGCCTCCACAGCCCTGTACTCACAGTGGTCTCAGCATGGGCCTCATTGGATGCCATGATGCCAGGTTGGGGGCTGTCCGCATGCAAGGCCTTTGTCCTAGGCCTCTTGTGCCCCCAGCACCCCTCACAGGACGTGACACAGAGCAGGTGACAGTGAGTGACTGTGGGACAGAGCTGGAAGGAGCTCAGGCTGGGGTAGTGGCAGGGCCCTGGTGAGCAGGTGGCAGGAAGAGAATCAGTGGGCACCAGGGGGCTGAAGCCCCTCCTCAGAGCGCCTGCAAGTCCATGGGTCCAGCGAGCAGAGAGGGAGCCACAGCCCCAAGGGATTCCGTGGGGCCTGAGCCTTGATGGGCAAATGCTACTCCTGGCCGAGTTGCTGGATTAGGCCCCTTGGGCTGTGTGGCCGTCAGGGACTCCCGGAGGCCTCGGGGTAGCCAACACCCTCTATTAGGGCAGTTTCTGAGTGGCAGGACCTGGTGACACCTGCATTTGGAAGTGCCCAGAGTGGTGCCAGCTGGGATGACGAGCCCTGGGGTTTTGCGGAGTGGGGCCGGTCACCTGCGACCAGTGGCTTTGCCCAGAGTCATCCCTCATGTGTTGTCCTTGATGAAGGCTCAGTGGGCAGTGCTGGGGATCACTGGGCAGGGGGCCCCCTGCTGGCATCCTAGCCAAGCCTGGGCCCTGCTCCCTGGAATCTTCCTCCAGTGCCAGCCTCTGTTCTTCCCCTTAGTGAGGAAAGCTCTTCTCCTCGCCGCCGTCCCCCCTTCTTCCAAAATGGATTTGCCATTTTGCTGCGCAGCACCCCGCCCTGCCCCTCTTCTGCAGGCCGCAGAGGGAAGCAGAGGGTGGTGCTGTATATTTTAGCTGATTGCTCCCCGTATGCCCCAGTCTCTTTGGGGTGGGGCCGGGGGGTTGGGGGGAGTAAGTAAATTATATATTGAACTCCTAACTGGAGCTGAGGCCTTGTGGTTTCCATGGCAACTGGGCTGGAAATAGCTCGGCGTGACATCAGCGCGGTACAGGTATAGCCGGATCCAGCGTTCCCTAAACAAGCTGGCTCCAAGGGGAGCAAGGGATGTGCATCTAATTAGCATATGTAAATAAGGCCGGTGAGCAGGGCGGGGCCTGGGGATGCCCCAGCTTGGGCCTGTGGCGTGGCCAGGGCCTCTGGCAGGTAAGTGGGACGGGGGTCCTGGTGGGGTCAGGGCCAGGCTGTCCCCGGCACAGACTGCTGTGCTGGGCCTGCTTGGCCCGTGGGGCTCTGGGAGCGTGGCCAGCGGGGCTGCCAGGGGATGGGCAGGAGCGAATGGCGTGGAGCCGGCATGGTTTCCTGCCCAGGCTCGAGTGGGAGCTGACTGCACTTGGCTCAGGGTGCCTTTGAATCCAGTTACCTAAGTGGGCCCTCCTGGCTGGCTGCCGTTTTTCTTTCCGGCTCTATGAGGGAGTGGCCACCCTATGCCCACCCTGCTGCCCTCCTCTGGCCTTCTCACCCCTGGGTCATGGGAAAGTTCCCCAGAGGCCCCTTCCCTCCAGGTGCTCTGCTGCTGTGTCCACCCCCCACCCCAAAGAGGAGGAGAGAGCAAGGCCCCTCATTTGGGGCTGGTTTCTCATCCTCTCTCAGCCTCAGTTTCCACGTCAGGGAAATGGGGGTATCTTCCCTGCCCACCTCCCTGCAGGCTGGTGAGGAGCTAATGAGGTGACACTGGGAATGGGCCTGGGTGAGCTTGAGGGAGGAGGAGGATGAATTCTGTCACCCGCGTTTGAATCACGGCTCCATCATCCTAGTACCCGCCTCACCCCCCCCACCCACGCACTCTGGGGAGACTTGAGAACTTGCAGTAAATTTCTGGGTGAGGTGAAACATTGCCACCTTCATTGTGGTGATTTCCACACCAGGGCTCTTGGCTGAACCGCCGACATTCGAGCTGGGCGTGCTCTGTGGCTAAATGAGAAAATTTATTCATTTCAGCAAACGTTGAGGGTGTGCTGAGGGAGGGCGGGGTGGGGAAGGGGGTGAGTCAGACCCAGCCAGGCCCTCGGAGTACGCAGTAGGATGGGGGAGGTGGGTGGAGACAACGTGGCCAGCACCCTCTGAAGGCCTGGGGGTGTCTGGGAAGATTGTTGAGGGCATAGGACATTTGAGCGATGCCTCAGTTGGCAGTGAAAGGGGCAGGGAAAGGCATTCCAGGGAGAGAGCAGTGGGTGGACACCAGGCATTTGGAGAAGGTGACATTTGGCTGCAGCTGGAGCCCAGGGTGGGAGCAGAAAGTGGTGGAGATGAGACCAGAAAGTTCTGGGGGAGCTGGAAGCCAAAGAGTTTGGATGAGATCCAGGAGGCAGTGGGAGCCATTAATGGTGCTTGAGCAGGGGAGTGATGTGGTCAGTTCCCAGTTTTAGAAAGACAAGGTGGGCCAGCGAGGGCAGGCCTAAGGCAGTTCAGATGGAGGTGGTGGTGGTTGCGGTGACGGTGCTGACGACAGGAATACCAGTTTCAGTCCCTCTGGGAGCCCCTGTAGCCACGAGTTGCTCCCACCATGGACAGAGTGCCCTCCTGATCCCCAGACAGGTATCCCTCTAGCTGATGCTTTTGCCTTCACAGTCTCAGCCTCATGATATGGGCGGCCCAGGCATGAACTGACCTGCCCAGGGTCACAGAGCCGGTCCTTGGCCAGGTCCACCTCCAGTCCTCGAACCCAAAGCTGCTAGCTCTGAGTGTGGTGTGGTTTCCTTCAGGGCCCACCCTGAGGTAAAGCAGTGGGGTGAGTGGAGGTCAACACACACAATTCGAGTCCCACCAGCTGCCTAGCCCTGGCAGCTGCTACCCCATTTTGGGCCTCAGCTTTCTCAACTGTAAAATGGGGGCAGCAACAGTACTAGGTCATGGGGTGCATAGGTAAAGCTCTCAGCACGGTAGACGGGAGCACTTGTTCCCCTGGCCCCAGGGTCATCGGGACCAGTGGCACTTGCACTTTGGCCTCCTGTGGGGAAGAGCCACTTGCCCCAAATATTCTGTGGGGGGGGGGACAGCAGAGATGGGAGGGGCGCTCATTTCCTGCTGGGGTTGGAGCCTCCTGTCAGCAGTTTCGGCAGCTGTGTTGTGGTATTCCAGCCGTGGCACAGGTGTGGCTTATGTATTTGGGGACGGCAGGAGCAGAATTCGCCTGGGCTGCAAGAATATTCGGGGCTGTGGGTCTTCCCTGCAAGAGGTTTCTCCTCCTTACTACCCTGACCCCAGAAGCCTGCGTGGCACTTTGTGGCCTTTGTCCTCTGTATACCTGGTGATCTTTCGGCATGCAAATGGGGCCTTGTCACTCCCCTCTTAGAACCTACTGGGGCTCCCTGGTCTGAGGACAAAGTCCAAGCCGCTTGATATGGCCTTTTGTCTTCATATCTTTGTTCATGCTGTTCCCTCTGCTCGGAAACCCTTCCTTTCTCCGCCTGGCTTATCTCCTATCCTCCAATGATGCCTCCTCTAAGAAGTCTTCTTTGACCAGCCCTCTCTGAGGCTGGTGGGTATCTTCGTATATGCCCCCTTGTTCTGAGCGCCCTTTGTTCACAGCACTGCCCACCCCTTCCTATAACCACCAGCTCCTTGTCCTGGCTTCCCCACTAGGCTGTAGAGCGACTCTGGAGGGTGGAGGGTGAGTCTGACTCTGTTTTAGCCTCAAGGCCAGCTGAGGACCTCACCCAGAGATGGAGTATGGATGTTTGTTAAGTCAATAGGTGAATGAGTGGGTGTTACCCTTTCTGCCTTTGCCCACTCCGTTCATCTGCCTGGGCTACCTTCCCCTTCCTCTCTTCCCTCGGGGCCTGGCTGGAATGCCCACCTGCAGATGCCCACCCCTCAGAGGGCCCTTCCCCTCAGCCCACCCTGCAGCAGGGTGTCTTGAAGAGCCCCCAAGGCTCCTCTATTTCTGAACCCTGAGGCCCCAGCTGGCTTCTTCCACTTTCCAATGACCACTTCCATCCAGTGCCTCAGGCCTGTTCCCACTAGATGGGCAGTGATTACTGATCGACTGAACCTTTCCAGAACCTTCCTTCTCAGGTAGGACTGCGGGAATCTCTGGAGGTAGCTGCAGCCGCCCATCGACCTTGAGTCTCCTCAGACCACTCCTCAAGCTCATGGTTTTGAAAAACTATATGGAAACTGGCTTCGTGTCACCGTATTCAACTTCTTGCCTTTTTACTTTCAAAAGCTAATTTAAAACAGAAATTCCCACTGTGGTGTGAGCTGAAGACTTTGGCCAGTAGGGCAGGAGGAGGATTCTGGCCCACCTGAGTTGAGGGGACTCTGTTCCATACTTTCTCCATTCTATCCCCACTGTCTCACTGGCTGGGTGCCTGGAGGGGAGGCCCTGGGGGGCCAGGTCCCCTTGGTCTCCACCTCCATGTGCTCTGGTGATTTCCATCTCCAGATGCTGCTCTGGGGTCCTCTCTGCAGCTTCTAGGACTGTCATTTGTTCATTTGTTCATTCATTCAGCAGACATTCACTGGGTGCTTGCACTGTGCCAGGCTCCTGCAGGCTTGGAAGTTCAGAGTGAATAAAAGGGGCACAGGACAGGATCCTCGCTCATGCCTGGCGGAGACAGGGCTCCCGCTGCCTCGCAGCCCCTCCTGCTGCAGCCCCCAGGCTCCTCTTCTTGCCTGGTAATTGCTGGGTCCGAGGCCCTGGGAAGCAGCTGGACCAGGTGTGGGCTGCCCGCCTGCCTGGCTGCCCGCCGCCGCAGAAGGCATTGCTGCCTGGGATTTGAGCTCCTCCAAGGGCCTGCAGCGGGGCCGTGGGGAAATCATTTTCTGACAGCAGCCATCAATTTTGCAGAGAGCCCATCCGCTCTCCTTTGGCAGTGGCAGCTGGTCTGTGTCAAGCCCCTTGGAGCGTGCGTCCAGAAGAGGCGGGCTCAGGCCAGTTCCAGACATGCACCTGCGTCCCCTCCCAGTTTATCTTTTGGTCCTTGGGTTAGAGGAGATGTCTCCTCCCCACCTTGGGGTGGCCGTGCGGGGCCCCTTGGTGGGGACAGCGCCAGCAGGAGCCGAGGGTCCCTCAGGGATAGGGCACCCCTGCTGCCCACATCCACTCCGTTGTAGGCAGCATTCTGGGTTCAGAGGACGTGGCACTGAATGTGGCAGAGCCCCTGCCGTCCCCTGAGAGGGAGACGTTTCAGCTGACATGTGAAGGACAGGAAGGACCTAGCCATGCATGGCTCTAGGGAAGAGCCTTCCAGGCAGAGGGACCAGCCCACAAAAAAGGCTGTGTTCATTCTGTTTAGACTGTGATGAGTCTGAGATGCCCGCCTGGGGGTCATCCAGGGTTAGAGCTAGGGTCCCAACAGAGCATCCAGAGGAAAGCAGGGTGAATTCTGGGCAGGTGGTACAGAAACCCTGGGGGAGTGGTGTTGGGTGTGGGTCGTGGAGGGGCAGGGTTTTACGTGGTGGAGTTAGATACGGGAGGGCCCTTCCAGGGGGCAAGGGCATAGAAGTGTGGGAACTGGAAGGCTCACTGGGCAGGGCTCTGTTCACAGTATAGAGTCCCTCCTTGGTGTGTGCAGAAGATGCCTCACCGGGCCGATTCCAGGCCACCCCGGGCTCCCAGAGGCCTTTGATACACTCATCTATGTTGACTTCACACCTTCAGGCCTGTGGGGTCAGCGGCATCGGGGTTGCTGTCCTACTGTGCACCAGGACGAGTGCCCATGTTCCTACAGCTGTTTCTGTTCATCACAGGCCTACTGAGTGCTAGGGACCAAATATCACTGACATAGTTACATGACCCAACCCACAGGTGGGTGTTATCACCTGCAGTCCCAGGTGGGGAGGCTGAGGCCCAGAGAAGTCAGAAAGCTGGTCCAGGAAACCCAGCGTGGGGGTGGTAGGGGTGTGAGCCAGGCAGGGGAGCTGAACCAGGAGGGTTGCAAGACCTGGTTGCTCTGAACTTAGCTGGATACAGAGCTGTGAACCACCTCCAGCACCGGGCCAGCTCCTCAGGAACCCACCTGTCCTCTGGGTACTTCTCCCCTGAACTGGGCAGATGTGGGCCCTGAGGTCTGAGTGTTGGGCCTTCAGGGCCTGGGGAGGGAGGACGCAAGTCTCACCTGCTGCTCAGAGACTGGAGAGGGGAAGGAGATGGTCTATGAGCTTCCGGGACCTGCCACCTTCTGACACCCACCTCCTGGCTCGTCATGGTAGGGATAACTGTTCACATCTTTCAGATGAGGTGACTGGTGCCTCTCAGGTGACCAGTGGCTGGGTGACCAGGGGTTGGTCTGTCCTCCAGTCGACTCCACACACCAGAGAATGATCGATAATGGTGGTGGTGGCCACGGACATGGGCCATAGTCTTGGGCTTTGGTCTCCAAAAACTATTTTGCCAGGGCAGGGAGTATGGATTCTTGAACTAAAGCTCCCCCAGCCCTTGGTCCCCTGTGCCCACTGTCACAGCTCCCTTCAGTGAAATCGCTGAGGTGTGGACCCCACCTGGCCTGGCGCCATCCGACTCCAGTCAATAAGATCGAGTCCAACCGGGGAATGTGTCTTTTCTACCAGCTACACCTATGAGGATCTCATCCCAGCAGACAGTGGCCCAGGCCAGCAGAGACATGACAGGGCTGAGGGTATTTTATCACTTTTGCAGGGGAGGGGACTGAGGCCCCCAGCAGGCCTCCCAGCTGGGAGGGACCGAGGCTGGGTGGCCCCCATCCATGCTCTTTGGTTGCACCTCACTCGTGCTGGAGACTTGGCTGTGTGACCTGGCATGATCCCCACAAGGCACCAGGGCACTCCTTCTGGGCTTCCAGCTGCTGAGGGAGGGCCCAGTCTTCACAGCCTTTGCCTTTTACAAAAGGCGATCATATCTGGCATCTGGTTTGAGTCTCACAACTGCCCTCTGTAGGAGAGATGCCCCCATTCCTCAGATGAGGAAACCGAGGCACAGAGAGCCCAACGGCCCCACCCATGGACCCCCAGCAACTACTTTAGAGCCAATGTACCCACTCTTATGATGCACCATCTAGGGTCCCTCCCCACTGCCAGGGAACAGGTAGGAAAGCCCTGGGTGGGGTGTGAGGGTCTCAGGTCAGGTCGCAGTGCTGGCAGCCCCTTCGGTCTCACTGACCACATGTCCTGGTAGCCGGCCCTGCTGGGACCCTAGCTCTGACCACCCGGTCCCTCCTGGAGCTGACTGCAGGTGGGAGGTGTACCTCCCACCTGGTTGGCACACAGTCCTGGAGACAGGCCCTGCGTGAGCAGCAGCAGGGCGGCCAGGCCACCCACCTGTCTCCCCTCCCGTAGTCTTCCTGAAGAGAGCGATCTGTGGGCACCGTGCCGGGCAGCCCATGGCAGCTGTGCAGCTCCTAGTGGGTCTACCCTGCAGGCTGTATTTTCTCGGGTATTGATGGGCCGGTGTCATCCAAGACAGCCAGAAGCTGAGCTAAACTCAAGACAGATCGGGCCGCCTCCTCATCAATCTGCTGGCGGCCGCTCTGCTGGGAGGAGAGAGGCAGGTGGGCGGGCAGCCCTGGCCTCTCCCCAGCTCTTGGAGTGGTCGTCGTAAGTCACAAATCTGCTTGTTGGGGCGGGTTCATCACTCCCCGTGTAGGGATTTGCAGGGCAACCAGTTTCCGGCAACTTTCCGGGCTCAGGCACCCCAGCCTGGCCGTTATTGCTGGTGGGATAAAATCCAAAGTGTTCCCCTCGGCTCCAGACCCCTGCCACGTAGGTTCCCCTGTCATTACGTTCCAGCCACGCAGGCTGCCACTTGCTGCCACAGGCCACACTGCTTCCTATGTCAGGGCTTTGCTGGTGCCGTTCCCGCCACCTGGAACATTCTCTTCATGCTGTGTTCCCTCCTCTCAGCTAATGGCCTGTCATTTAGGTCTGGCTGAAACACCACTTCCTCACAGTTCCTCTGATTTTCACACACAAACATACAACAGGCTGAGCCCCCCATTATTGTCAGTGGTCTCATAGCACCCCTTATCCCTCCTGCCAAACCTCCAGATAGTTGGAATTAATCAGTTATTTGTGAGAGTCTCTTTTACTGCTCGATTGGAACATCAGCTCCTTGGCCCCAGGAACCGCATTCATCTTGTTTCGCACCGTATCCCCCGTACGTGGCATGTAGTGAGCCTTCCACAGATGTTTGCCGAGTGAGTGTTGCATGACTGTTGTTATCCAAATTAAACATCTTCACTTTCCCACTGCCCCAAGGATGAAATCCAAACTCCTCAGCGTGGCATTCTGAGCCTTCGGGGTCCAGCTGAAACAATTGCTTGTGCCTGGAATTCTGCCTTTCTGCTCCCTTTACTCGGTGAACTCCTATGCATCCTTCAAAACCTCGATTAGAAACTGCCTTTTTTGTGAAGACCCAACCCCTGGTTCAGCAGCCGTTGGGCATGAGGGCTTGTGCAGGGCAGTGAGGAGACAGGGCTGGGAGTGACTGAGCTCAGGACCAGTGTGGGGTTAGCCCTATGGACAGCAACCTCAAAGCAGCCTGACCGTGATGATGGTGATAAAAGCCGGATACTGCCCTAAGCTATTATTTTTCATTTCGTCCTCACCACAACCCTGTGAGGTGCTGGTATTAGCCCATTTTACAGATGAGGACCCTGAGGTTCAGAGAGGTGACTTGTGTGGAGTCATGCAGCTTGTTCATGAAAAGCTGGACTCAAACCAGCAGCTGTGTTCTTCATCGCTCTGTTCTGCTTCCACTGAGGGGGTGTGGAGGGCTATAAGAACTTAGAAAAGGTCCCTACTCCCCTCGCCTCAGCCATGTCTGTGGGACAGGCAGACACAGGGAAGGTTTCACAGAGGAAAAATGTCTGAGGTGAGACTGGAAGGGACTGTGCACATTTTCCAGGCAAAGAGGGAACCAGAAGGGTTCCCGGGCAGTAGGGACCATGTGGCAGGGGTATGGAGGCGTGAGAGAGCAGGGTGATGGGTATGGAGCAGGAGGTGCAGAGAGGTGGGGAAGACTTGAATGTAGGAGGGAGGGGAGCAGTGAGGAGGGAGACTGGGGAGGTGGGCCGGGCCAGGGTGCAGGCTGGGCTGGGCAAGGAGGCTCAGGACATGGATGCTTCCTGGGGAGGTGATGGGCCAGGGGCTCCTGGCATGTGGTCTTTTGCTGCCCTCTCCCTGGCCACAGAGGGGTCTGGTTTCTGGCAGCTTCCAGGCTCTGTAGCCCTTTGTGTCAGCCTGTCCAGTACCATCTTGTTCCCTCAGTGGTTTCCCCTCTAGGCGGGTCCAGCTAAATGGCAGGTGGAGCTGCTGGTCATTGTCTATGGGCAGGAACCCTGGGGAGCTTTTCTCAAGTCTGGAAATCCTTGGGGAAGGACCTGAGAATGAGCCCAGCGACCGTCCCACAGCGTCAGTCCCTGTTACCTGTCTTGTCTGCAGATTGGGCAGGTGCATCTGCCCCTCCCAGTCCATCCTTGGGATACCTTCCTGGGCCCTGGTCTATCCCTCACTTGGCCTCCTAGGCCGGTGGCCTGGGCCAGCTGGTCCCCCCAGTGTGCCCTCTTGGCTCCCGCACCCAGGCTGCTTCGTGGCCTCTGCCTGGAGGACTCGCTGCTCCCGGGGTCTGCACGGTCGCAGCAGGCTGGCTGTGGGGCACCCCAGCCCATCTCACCCTCACCTTTGCCCCATAAGGTGGCATTATGACCCCATTTCTGCAGAGATAGAAACTGAGGCCTGGAGAGGTTACATCACTGTGCATGATTACCTATCCAGTGCCACTCCTGCCGCTCTCCGAAGGCCAGACCCAGTGGGATCGCCCTCCTCCAGTCCCCACCTCACCCCTGCTTACCAAAACACAACTGTCCTTCGGGGCCCTGCTTGGAAGAGCCAGACTCAGTTCTGGCATGTGACAGAGGCTCAGTGTTCATTCATTTGCTCATTCATTGATTCATTGCCAAGGTATTTTGTGCCCGTCCACCACCCTGGGCACTGTTCTAAGCACGGGGGACACGGCCGAAAGGCTAAAGCCCAGCTCTGTGGTCTGATTTCATGGCTTCAGCCTCACCAGGTAAAGGGTGGGACCTCTGGGAAATTTCCTCTCTGAGCTTCAGTTTCTTTATCTGTTAAATGGGTGTGCCATCAGTACCCGCCTCTGGGGTTGTTGGGAGGAGTGAGAGAGAGAAGTGTCCAGAACAGTACCTGGCACACAGTAGGCTTTCTGTCTGCAGCGCGTGTTACTGTGTCTCCGTTCCTGGCTTTCATGGGGCCCTCCTCCAGGAAGCACCCCCAAAATCCTTCAGGTGAATGTCTCCCTCCTCCTGAGTGTCCGAACGGTGGTGACTGAGGGTGGATGGGTCCCCTGCCTGATTGCAGGCTCCTTGGGGGCCAGAGCTGCCCCCCGGCCCCCCGTAACCTCCTCACCTCACCCCAGCTACCAGTCCAGGGCCTTGCACGTAATAGACACTTAATACATGTTTATGGAATTGAATTAACGATAAAACGAGATAATGGCCTGGAAGGAGCCTGAGTTGTTAGGAGGGAATGCATAGCGTAAAAACCAGGCATATTTTTTTAAGCAGATTAATCTGGTCTTAACTCATTCTAATAGCTCGCGCTCCTATTGGCCAAGGCCATTATTATAATATATGGCCAGGGCCGTGGAGCTGGTAGATAGCAGTGCCTCAAAGCTCGACTTCCAAACGGATACCCCAGCACGCTGCTTTCTGGCCTTCAAGCTGGAGCCCAGAGAGGCTGAGGAACCTGCCTGGGGTCACACAGCTGGGTGGTGGAGGGTATGAGGAGACGGAGGCACAGAGGGGCCACGGGACTTACTGAGGATGTACAGCTAGAGGGGTGAGCTGGCACAGGAGGCCCGATCTTCTGGTGGGATGGCCCCACTCCATTTCAGCGGCCCTCCCAAGTCCCATCCTAGGGGGATTTTCACTCAGCTCCCCATCCCTGAAAATCACTGTCCTTGTAGTTGGGAAGTCACACTTAGTGCTTCAGGTTAGAATACACAAACGGTGGAGGAGATGGCACGAAGCTGTTATCAGTCATTCACACTTTAGCCTGAATTCACATCTTAATGAGGGCTGACATCTGAGGGAGCTGGAAATCTGGGATATTGGAAGAGAGGTACAGTCTGGCTCCTTTCAGACTGGGTGGGGAGCGGGACTTAGAGCAGTGACTCCAAGGTCACTTCTGCCCCAGCCCAGAGTACAGATGGAAGGCTGGGAATCAAGAACTCGACTGAGAGAAGGAGAGCTTGGGAACTAGGACCTCTCCCTCCCTTCCCTTCCTAGTTCTCACACCTGTAATGACGTGCCCAGCACTGGAAACACAGTGGTGACCAGGCAAGGTTCCCCCGTGACAGCCTGGGGTGGGAGTGACTGTGATTGGCCGGATGCAAATCCTGGCTACTGTACTGGGTATCCTGCTCGACTGTCCCCCCTCAGCTTGTCTCAGGTAGCCATGTGCAGTCACCAGAGCCACCAGATGACTCAGGTTGGAGCCCCGTCCCTACTTCTCCCTCATCATTAGCCTCGGACAAGTTGTTGCCCTCCCTACCCTCTGCTGCCTTGTCTATAAAATGGTCTACAATGGCTCCGTGATAGTGGCATCGGAGATAAGGGACCCAGCACAGCCCAGGTGCACGTGAAGCCCTGTCAGTGCCATGCCCCTAATTCTGGCTACCTGGCTCCAGGGTGTGTCTCCTGTCCCTTTGATCCATGGGGCTCCTGGGCTAACTGCCTGTTGATAAAAGGTGAGCGGGGGTGGGGTGGTGGTGTAAGGAAGTTTCTTAAAGCTGGACATTTCCCCAATTCGTAGGTCCCTGAGGGGGCAGACACCTGACCCTAGGGATCACCTAGCAAGCACTCCAGTCACATCCCACCTGCCTGCTTGTGCGGGGACGAGGCCCTCAGCTGTCAGCCCAGCTTGGCAGAGCGGCTGCAGCTTTAATCAGCCATCGCACCACTTTGCTTGGAAGGAAAAATTGCAGGTGGCAACTCGTAATTTCCCAGGCTTCTCCTTTTCATTAATTTCTCCCTGCAAAATGGAGGCCTTCTGCTGAGCCGAGGAATTGGCAGCCGTGCATAGCATCTCAGCCCCTTGCGCTCAGCTCAAGGTGGGGGCTGGCCGTGGGGGTCGGGCATACTGTGCCCACACCGGCAGCCACCATGCCCCCACGCAGAGGCAGAGGTTTATTCCATGTTCACATTGGCTTGGCCCCACTAGGTCCGGAAAATTGCTTAATTTAGCCCTGTGCTTGCTGCTCCGTCCCCAGTGAGGAGGGAAGGCAGAGCTAGGGAATCTGCCAGGGTCAGCCTTCTGTGGACGATGAAGGGGTGGAGACCTCTGAGCCCCCAGGGGGACCCCTGCCCTCCACACCCCATCCCTGCACCTCATCCCTGCTGACCAAGCCTGGCTTCCTCTGGAATGAGCTGGAGTGAGCGTTGGGCTGCCAGTGCCTGGAGCATTCCTTCCAAGGGGCTGTTCCCACCAACTGCCTCCGAGGGAAGGACAGGACCCCACGGGAGGATGGAGATGGGGCAGACGCCGTGGGGCTTTAGGGAGCTCCCAGCTCAGGGGGACTCCAGCCAAGCAGAGGGAGATGGGGTGATGGCCTGAGGAGGGCTCAGCAGGTGGGGTCTGGAAGGACAGTTGGGGCAGGGCAAGGCGGGTGAGAGGTTCCCAATCCTGGAACAGCATGTGTGGCTTCTGTTCATTCCACAGCTGCCGGTTAAGGGCATTTGGGGAAATGACAGCATAGATTTAAGGGAAGAGCTGGTCTTCCCTCAGGGCAGGGAGAGACTTGGTCAGATGTGCAGTTCAGAGACCTGTGGAGTACCAGTGTGGAGAGTGGGTAGGAGGGGGAGGTAGGAGGACCAGGAAGGGTGCTGGAGGCTGAGGGGGTGGGATGACCCCAGGTTTCTGGCCTGGGTGACCAGGTGGCTGACAGTGCCATTTCCTGAGAAGAGGGCTGGGAGACAGGGAGGAGGGGGATGGTCCTCATCAAGAGGAAGGAGTCACGTCACCAGCTAGTACGAATTAGGGATTAGTACAATTAATACCAACTTCTTCTCACCTAGAAACCCTGGTGGCATAGTGGTTAAGTGCCGCGGCTGCTAATCAAAAAGGTCAGCAGTTCAAATCTACCAGGCGCTCCTTGGAAACTGTATGGGGCAGTTAGTTCTACTGTGCATTATGGGGTCACTATGAGTTGGAATTGAGTCAGTGGCGACGGGCTTGGTTTTTGTTTTGTTTTGTTTTCTTTTCACCTGGAGCTCTGGTGTTGCAGTCGTTAAAGCACTAGGCTGCTAACCAGAAGGTTGGCGATCTCAACCCACCAGCCACTCCGTGGGAGAAAGATGTGGTATTTTGCTTCCATGAAGATTTATAGCCTTGGAAACTGTGTGAGGCAGTTCTGCTCAGTCCTGTAGGATCCCTATGAATCGGAATCAACTTAACAGCAGTGGGTTTTGAATTCTCACCTGAAACCAGGAGAGAACATGGGATGGGGGGCGGGCGTGCTGTGCCTGTGGGATTGCATGGGGAGGTGTCGGGGGTCTGCTGTCCTGGCCCTGTTCCCTCTTCCACCCCGGGGACCTTGGGAGTGGGGCAGGGAGAGGGACGAACAGTGTTCCCTGTGTACCTGAGCTCCCTGCAGGCTGCACACCCTCTGCGGGTCCCAGAGCCTCTCTGAATCCCACTTTCAGGTTTGGAAAGAGCACAGACCGTGGAGATAGACCGCAGGGCGCGGGGCGCGGGTCACTGGAAAGCTGGCTGGGTAGATCCTGGGGTCAGGAAGCTAGAGCTCTTGGGACTCCAGTCCTCAGCCTGGAGGGTCAGTGCCTGCCCCTCGCTGTACAGGATGTGGCTGTCAGCTTCCCTAGGGAGGCTGACACCCCACATCCCAGGACCACCCACGGGGCAGGGTAGTCGATGGAAGCCAAGCATGCTGAATATAGAGGAGACAAACACTGGGCAGCCAAACCTCACAGCCACTCACTGTGCTGGCAAGTCATTTACTCCTCTGCGCCTCAGTTTCCTTAGCTATATAATGGGCTGGTTCTGCCCACCTCACAGGGTTGCTGTGAGACTTGACTGTTGATAGGCACAGGCCTGGCACACGGGAGGCCCGTAGCCCTGCAGACTGACTGGTCCCGTCACTCACCTCCCAGGGCTTGTGGTAGGGCTGAGGGAGAAGCATGGGCAGCTGTGACAGGCTTCAGGAGCTGCAGGTGCCTCGTCCTGTTAGCAGGTGAGTTGGGAGAGCTCTGTGGTGAGCAGAGGGGGGTGAGCACAGGAAGGCTGTGGGCCCAGGGTGAGGGACTCACAGTGAGATGGTGCCTCCCTCCCCCCAGCCCAGGGTACTCCTCTCCTGCCTGGCTCCTGACCCAAATCTTCCAGCACAAGTGATCCCACCTGCACCCAGCCCAGTCTCTCTACCTCCCCCGTCACAGACTCCACCTGCCTGTCCCACAGTCCTTGGCCCATTGATGGAATTTCTAGGAGGGAGCCCAGGAACTGAGCACAGCTTTGATCTTCCTGGAGGAATGGGTAGCCGAGCGGGGGCGGGAGCTGGTTGTATGTTTTCTCCGGTAATAGGGTATTAAGTTGACAGCAGATGGGGATCTCCGGGCAGGAGGGGTACACAGCCCGCTTCGTATCAGCCTGAAATACGGCCCCATCGCTGCCAGACCTCAAAGGACGCTACCTTTGGGCTGGCTGGGAACCAGCTTTGATGTTCTTGGAGCAGGGGGAAGGGGCAGATCTCCCTGGCACCGAGGGGGCTGCGGCCTTGGCCTTGGCCCCAGCGCAGTTGGAATGTGATCTGCCAGGCACCTGGGAGAGAAGGGCCCTCCTCACCTTTCTCTTTCACTTCACCCCCTTCCTCCTGTCTCCCTCCCTCCTCCTCTCCCTGTCGCCCTCCTCCCTTTTCTCCTTCTTTCTGGACCCCACCCCACCTCTCCTCCTCCCTCTCCTCTTCCTCCCCCCCCCCCAGCTTCTCCCCTTCCTTCACTCCTTGGCCTGAGCCATCTCCTGGCTGCACAGCTCCAAGCTGCGCACATCTCCCTACCCACCAAGGGGCCTCTCAGAGAATGCCCTGGAAGGGGCACAGGGTGTGGGGGTGCGGGTTTGACTCTCTCCCTCCCTGGGGAGGCCAGTAGCGTTTGAGAAGGATGTCAGACAGCCTGGGGTTTAGCACTGTACCACTAGCCAAAAGGTTGGCAATTTGAATCCACCTGGAAGTGCCTGGGAAGACATTCCTGGCAGTCTGCTTTGGAAAGATCACAACCTTACAAACCCTGTGGAGCTCAGTTACACTCTGGACACCCGGGGTTGTGATGAGTCAGAATCAACACAACAACAACTAAGGACGAGGACACAACGGTGTGCTGGGGTGGAGGCCCCGGGTTGAGCCAGACAGGGCCCCAGCCCTGGAGGAGCACCCAGATGAGTAGGGCACACAGTCAGGTGAAGAAGTAATTCTAGAACTGCAGGGCGGTGGGGTGCTGTGGGTGGGGCTGGGGCCCATGTCCCTTCCCTTCCCCTCCGTCCTTTGCCCTTCTCCTCCCTGTGAGATACAGGAATCCCACCTATCAAGGACCCGGAAGCAGAGGGCCGACTCCTGTCTCTGCCTCTCACTACCTGGTGGCCTTGGCAAGGCCGTCTCTCCTGGCCTTGGGTTCTTCACCTGTGAAGTGGTAATCCTTAGTGGCCTCTGTGCATCTGCTCAGAGGCTGGTGGGCAGAGTGGGAGCTGTTTGGGAATAGAGATTGGGCTCATGAAAGGGAGAAAGACAGACCGACACATGTGCACACGGTGGAGGGCTTGTCTGCTCAGCAGGCCTCACGGTCTGCTTTCACCTGGGCACCCTCTGCACCCACTCTGGCCAGCACACAGGCCACAGCTGCCCAAAACCAGAATTGAAAGAAGCCCGCCAGCTCTTTGGTCCCCTCTTCCCATACCTTTGACTTTGTCCCAGAGCATCCACTCTCCTGGGGCCTGTCTGCCCCAACCCCATCCCTTCCAGAGACCCCCAACTGCAGCCTCCACTGACCAGTGCCCGTGGAAGACTCACTGCTGAGTGAGGGGGCCTGGGCCTCAGTTTCCCCATCTGAAGAACGTGGCTTCTAACACCTGATAGTGTCATTATTGGCAGCATCAAGGCTCCTGCTCAGGGTCCCCCCAGCTCCCCAGGCATGGCCCCTTTCCCCACTGCCCTCTTCGCTGCCCCTCTGAGGTAGGGCTGCCCTGAGCTGGGTCATCGCAGGGGTTCTTTCCCTGAGGCCCCCCAACAGCTCCTTTGCAAGGGCGCTTCCTCCATGTACCAGTCCATGTGGCCACCCAGCCAGGGGGCTCTGTTCTCTGGAAAGTTCTTCCTTGACTAGATCTGAAGGCTGCCTGTGGGAACAGCTGCCATCTGCCCAGGTTCTCCCATTGAGCTGGTAGAAAGGGAGATCCCCCAGGAATGTAGCCAGTCCCCTCCCCCAGGTTCCTGTTGCGCTTGAATAAAGTCAAGAAGCCCCGTCACCCCTGCCCACACCGCTAGCTGCTGAAACACCTGCTTTCTCTCCTCTGGGCCCGGGTATAAACTGTCCCTTATAAGGAACAGTCCTCGCCCACACCTCACAGGTGGATTCCAGCTAGGAAGGACCAGGTCTGGCCGAGGCCACGTGTCATGCCTGGCTGAGCCCAGGCCCCTGTCACAGCTTATCGCCTTGTGGTGGTTGTGTCTCTGCACCTTTTGGAGACAGTCCTTGGTTGGCGTGGGCACCTTGTCTGGTCACCTCTGCCTGGGCCTGGCGCTGAGTAAGTGCCCAGTGAATACTTACTGAACGAACCAATGAGTGAATGACATCCGGCCCCACGCCTGAGCCCCACAGTGAGGGTCAGAGTGGCCCTCCCCTTAGACATCTCCAGGGGCTCTCAAACTTCTGGGCCTGCTTCCTGAGAATCCCCCAGCCTCCCTGCCGGCTGGCAGCCGTCCACACTCCTGTCCTGGACGCTCACCCCATCCACACTCCTGTCCTGGACGCTCGCCCCGTCCACACTCCTGTCCTGGACGCTCGCCCCGTCCACACTCCTGTCCTGGACGCTCGCCCCGTCCACACTCCTGTCCTGGACGCTCGCCCCGTCCACACTCCTGTCCTGGACGCTCGCCCCGTCCACACTCCTGTCCTGGACGCTCGCCCCGTCCACACTCCTGTCCTGGACGCTCGCCCCGTCCACACTCCTGTCCTGGACGCTCGCCCTTGACCTTGGCAGTTGTTGTGAAGCCTGCCTAGAGTTCTCTGTCCCCTGCCCTAGGACTTTGCACCCAGCTTTAGGGAGACTCCGTGTCCGCCTGTCCCCTTGGAACTCCCATTTCTCTGTCCTGACCACAGTCCAGCACCCAGCCCCTGCTCTGGCCTTGTTTGTGGGCTGATTCCGGGCCGGCAGGAGTAGACGAAAGAAGGAATGATTGGGGCCAGAATGCGTGCCCAGGCTGGGGTCAGAGTGGAGGTTCAGGGGCCTGGCGGGCTGCGGGTGTGAGGCCCAGGCAGGGGGAAGGGGCTGAGCAGGGCTGGAGAGGCAGGGGGAAGGGGCTGAGCAGGGCTGGAGAGGCAGGGGGAAGGGGCTGAGCAGGGCTGGAGAGGCAGGCCTGGGTTCCTCGTTTCGGAGTGCCGAGGGGACGGAGGGGGCAAGGCTGGGTGGGCAGGTGGGTGGGACTGGAGGTGAGGGCGCTGAGACCCTCCCTTCGCCATGCCGCTAACCTCCCTGCACCCCCTGTCCCCATAAGTCACAGCCTGTCTGCCTGGCCTCAGTAGCTCCGGCCCTCCTCGCCCCATGAGTCCCCACAGGGTAACCTTGAGCACGCTTACCCCTTCCCCTCGCTAGGCCTGTTTCCTCACCTGGGAAACAAGTGTGTTGGAACCCATCAGAAAAGGCAAGCCCGGGCCCCAATCAAGACATGGTCTTTTTGGCCCACGTGGTGGTGGTTTTTCTTTCATTTGAGCCAACATTTAAAGGGGGCAGGGAGGGGGGAAGTGGGGAAAGTCACATAAAAATCCAGGTTTCCAGTCTCTCTAGATAACTGGGCTGCCCTGCCACTAGCCTTCCACCTGCGGGCGTGCCAGAGCTGGGTGGTCTGCAGCTTGGCCCCATGCCCAGCGGCTGACCAGGGGCCCTTCTGCCCCACACTTCCCTAGAAGGCATGGGTTCCAGCGCCCGCCTCCGGTCCCGTCCCCTGTCCTGAGAGAAGACCTCGGGCTGCATTCCCTCCACCCCCCAATATTCCAATCTGCCGTGTTTTAAAATTCCTCCAGCAGCCCCAGGCCCAGCAGCTTCTCCCAGCCAAGGAAGGAGAGGGAGGAACGAGGCCACACGTGACTGTGCTCTGCGGCTGGGGAGGCTTTGATGTTGGAGATTGCAGCCTGCCCCTCCCCCTCATTCCCTCCGCCCCTCCCCCACTCCTCCCCCTCCCTCCTGCTCTTTTCTCTCTCCCCCGTCCCTCCTCCTTTTTTCACCCTCCTCCCTCTCCCTTCTTTCTCTTCTATTCTCTGCTTCCCCCTCCTCCTCTGGATATGTGCTAATTGCCCACCACTCCTGAAATTACCTGGCTGGGTGAGGTGCAGGCTGGGTCCCCAGAGGAGGCTGAAGTTTTGGGGAGGGGCCCACTGTGGAACAGGGAGCTGCAGGACAGGAGCAGGAAAGGCGAGTGGTTGGCTGGCGGGGGGCGGGGGAGGGAAGAGTAAGTGGTGGTTCCGCTGTGAAGGGGTCCCCCCGGGGAGGGGGGTTGTAGGGTATGCCTGGGTGATACGGCCACTGCCAGCAGGCTTTATTCACGAGGCCTTGAAGTCAAGGCTGCCCTGGGCAGGGCTGCAGCCCCTTTGGCCTGAGGGGAAACTGAGGTCCCAGGGCACATATACTAGCCTGCAGGAGGGGAGAGCAGATGAGATTGACTGGGAAAGGAGAAACTATAGAAGGAGCAGGACACTGGTTGTGAGGCAAATGGCTGAGGCTCTGAGCATCAGAGGTGTAGGGCGGGGGGTGGGGAGCCCTTCAGTCCCCAGCTGCAGTGGTAACCCTTCCCTGCTGCCTGCCCCTCATTAGGGTTCTTGAATGGGGAGGGGGTGAGTCTGTGAGATTAGACACACTCTGGGAACTCTTGACTTGGTCACCCTGGGGGGCCCTTGCTGGTTTACCCTGCTACTCCCACTACCTCCCCCAATCCCTCCCATTCCTTCTCAAGACTGGGATCCTCAGGGCCTCATCCAGATGTGCCAGGTGACCGCTGAGCCTCAGTTTCTCTCCCCACAGAGGGCAGGTGGCCGGCAGGGAGACGCTTGGTGTCTGTACTCCTACCCCAGTTCACCTGGTCTGCTCATACCCAGTGGGCATGTCCTCTGTGCAGGGGGCCTCCCTGTCCTGCCGCTTGTCTTCTGCAGGGCTTTGGAGCGGTGGGGGTGGGGGGTCGCTGTACCATGGGGGTGGGGGCCATCACTGCAGTGGACCCCCCCCGCACTGGCCTGGCCCAGGCTTTGGCTCGGTCACTGCTCCACTTTCGTGGTTAAATTTGTTCTGGCGGGCGTGCTCATGAAAGGCAAGTGCAGAAAGAAGTAATTGGGGCAAAACTAACCCCCTCGCCAGCCAGTGGGCCTACTGTGCGTGGCCTCCGGGGAGGTGGGTGCGCTCACCCTACGCCCTCCCAGTACCATCACTGGGTAGGTAAGGGGCCTGGGCTCAGAGAGGTGAGAGAACTACACACATAGCTGTGGGGAGGGGGTGCCCAGACTTCACCCGGTCAGGGTTCCTGCTGTCCTGGAAGTCCAGGCAGGGGGCCAGGGCAGGCCTTCAGTGGTGGCCAATGGGGTTTCAGTGATTTTTTGCCCCCCTTACCATTGTAGAGTCCTCAGCAGTGTTCCCTCTGCCCTGTCCCCTCCTCGAAGCCTCAGTCTGACAGTGACTTTTGGATGCTTCTCTGGGGTGCGTTTCCTCAGCGGCAGCTACCCTCACGTTCCACACCTCCCAGGCATCACCAGCCAAGGTCAGCCTGTCAGGGTGGTCGCTGGTGTGTGACACTTCATTGTCAAAACCTATTTGTCCTTTCATATCCCTGCTCCATCTTGGCCTCTGAGGCCCAGGGTTTGGCCCCCCTTTGGGTTAGTGCGTCTGGTGACAGAAAGTCTTAAGGGCCTAGGGTCCTTTTTATACTCTGATTGGCTGTGCAGCTTCGGGTATGTCATTGCCCTTCTCTGGGCTTTTGAGAAATGGGGACGAGGGCAATATCATCTCCCCTGCTGGCTCTCTGTGAGAACTGAATGAGGAAATGAACAGTGAAAAGGCTCAGCACTTTGTACAGATGTGAGCAACTGTGCCCTGCACGCTGTTGCACCCCAGTGCCCAGCCCCGAACCACATGCTCACTGATTCCTGTTCGAGGCACAAATCTTCCCACTGAGTTTCAGACTCACGTAAACCAGGAGTGGTGGGCCCTGCTCGTAGGGGGGACAGAGACCCCAAGCTTTTCCCTGTAATGCAGCCCATGGTCTGAGGGGCAAGAGAGATCTACACAAGAGCTGGGTCTGCACTGGTTCATCTGAACTGGCTGCTCCTGGATTCTCCTTGGCCGTGTGTCCTGGGCGTACCTTGTATGGGATGGGGAGAGGTGTGACAAAGGGGCAGCTCCTGGGAGTTTTCCCGGCTGGCCCTGGCACCTGCCCTCCCTCGTGCCCACCCTCTCTAGTTCAACTGTCCTATTGTGGGTGCTCAGGAGGCTGTGGAGGGCCTGGGGCCCTGGTGAGATGGGCCTCACTGTCCCTGTGTCCACTCATTTCTGCAGCACGGTGAATATGGCTGACACCCAGCCATATTTAGGGAACATATTCTCTGTCCAGGTCAAGGGTGGGGATGATGACTGTGGCTTCTCACCTATATTTCTGTCTTAGCCCCTGAGCAGCTCTACAGTGTGGTGTTTTCTGATGGTGCCCATTTTACAGATGGCAACTTCCTTGCCCAAGGCTGCAGAGCTGGGCTGTCCAATGTAGGCATGGACACCTGGGCCTGCCTGAACCAGTGGAACGTAGGGATCAGGGCACAGATTCTGGGGCCTGAGTTCAAATCATAACTCCTCCCACAGCTTGCTGTGTGGTCCTAAGTGAGTTACTGCCCCTCTCTGAGTCTCAGTTGCCACATCTGTGAAGTCGGGATGATGATAGCGCCTGCCTTCAGGAGCAATCAGTGTGGTAGCACGTAAAGCCCCTCACACAGAGTGGGTGTTTGCTAAATGTCAATTGTGGCTGTTTCTGTTTTTATTATTATGTGACTTGAAACACCACCTCCCAAGTGCTGCTTCCTCAATAGCTCTCATCTCTGAAAGGCTGAGCTGAATTAATGAGGCCGGGGCCTCCTGGGACCACATCCCTGGCCCTGCATGGGGCTGGCATCCACAGGGCTCCCTCGTAGCTGTGGCAGTAAGGAGAAGCTCGGCCCTGTCCCAGCGACCTGGCCAGGGCACCGTTCAGGGGCTGGGGTCTCGGCCCTGCCTGGTCTGCCTCCTGGCTGACAGCTCGGGCACTGTGAGCTGGCTGCCAGCCAAGCTGCCTCCTCTCCCGGCTGGCGGGCAGCCCGGGCCCAATGCCAGGGGGCCGGCTGGTGGGCAGCAGCTCGAATGCTGCGGGGCTGTGATCCCAGCCAGGAGGCTCTGGGCAGGGTGGGGTGTTGGGGCTGCCAGTGGCCCCACGCGGCCCTTAGGGAGCGGGGCACAGCTGCGCTGGCTCTCAGCACCACCCCCCAAGTTGGCACCTCTGCAGAGCTGGGAAGAGCGAATTCGCAGAAGCAGCAGCGAAAAGAGCACAGCCTAGCCAGTGGGTCCGCTGAGCAGTGCCGAGCCTCCCACGGCCTCTACTTCCTCACCCCGAAACAGTCAGTCATACCCGCAGGGCCTGACGGTCAGCCAGTGCTCACTGACTGCCCAGAGTCTGGAGCATCCAGTTAGCCGAGGCCTAGGCAGGGGGATAGGAGGGTGGTGATGATGATGATAAGTAACACCACCTAGCTAGTACTCTCCACACTGTTCCAAGTCCCTTACAAATATTAACTCATTCAGTCCTCACAAAGCTGCTGTGAAGACTGTTACTATCCCCGTTTAAAAAAAAAAACCATTGGTGTTGATTCTGACTTATAGCAACCCTATAGAACAGAATAGAGCTGCCCCATAGGGTTTCCAGGGAGCACCTGGTGGATTTGAACTGCCAACCTTTTGGTTAGCAGCCACAGCTCTTAACCACTATGCCACCAGTATTTCCACTCCCGTTTTAGAGATGTGGAAACTGAGACTCAGGGAAGACCACGCAGCTAGGAAGCAGCCAAGCAGGTTTGAACCCCAACAGGCTGGCTGCAGGAGTCCCTGGGTGGCACAGTTAAGTACTTGATAGTTCAGACCCACCCAGAAAGTCCTGGTGGTCATTATTCCAAAAAACCACAGCCTTGAGAACCCTGTGCAGCACGTAGGGTCGCCGTGAGTCAACTGGAAGGCAGCTGGGTTTTTTTTAGTTTGTTTATTTTAGGCTGCCTTCGGAGTCCACGTCCTCAGTAATATGCAGGGTCCAGGTATTGAGGAGGGTGGCATGTAGCTGTAGGGTGACAGGTCAGCCTGCCGGGGGCATGGGGAGGCAGCTGGAGGAGGGGGTGGATAGGTGGGTTGGGGCTGAAAGGCACAGGATTCCTGTGGGGGCATACGGGGAGGAAATGAGCTTTGGAGCCTGGAGACCCCAGACCGTGGTCCAGCTGTTGGGGAGCCTGCTGTCTGCAGGTCCTGGGCCCAGGTGTGTGAGCACAGCAAGATAGGGATTGTCATCATCTCAGGTGAGGGCACCCAGGCACAGAGTGGTGCATATGCTTGCCCAGCATCACACAGCCTGAGAAGGGGAGAGCCACGATTCAAAACCAAGCTCCCCAGCTCCAGAGCCCCCTCGTGTCTGTCATCCCTCCACAGCTGCTTGGGACCTTTGACAGAGGAGGCCAAAATGGGGAATTCAAGGAGGGCTTCTCTGAAGAGGTGCCATTTGGATTGTGACCTGATTAACAGGAGCCAGTTGTTCAAAAACGTTAGGGGGAGAGTATCCTGGGGAGAGGGAAGAGCCAGGGCAAAGGTCCTGAGGCAGGAACAGGCTTGGTGTGTTGGGAGGACTAGAAGGCAGGCCCTCGGCTGGGGAGGGTAGAGTGGGCGGGGCTGGTGGGAGCAGGGAGACTGCAGAAAGAGGAGTTTGGGGGTTCTGGGGCAGAGGCAGCCTGCACCTCACTTCGGGTATTGTTATTTTTTCTCTTGGCTGGGAGGCAGTGTCCAGGCTGGAGTCAGGACACCAGGCTGCCCCTCCTTCAGCCTCTGCGTTGGTCACTTTGGGCAGCCTTATCCGTCCCTGTCCCGGGCCCAGCACAGAAGCCACCAAGCACCATGGGACTGTGCCCTGTGGGCCGTCCCTGTGCCCTCAACCCTCCATTCAACCACACCACCAGCCTACCTCCCACTGCAGGCAGGTGCTCTGCCCAGTGCCTGGCATAACAGCACAATCCCGGACAGTGACCATGGCAAGCCGCTGACCCCCTGAGGCTCACTGTCCTCCTCTGGACAGTGGGGACTCAGCCTCTACCTTGCGCTTGGCTGTGGGGCTTAACTGAGACACTTTGCGTCAGGTCCCTGCTGGGAGCCCGGCCTGGCCTCCGTCCGTGGCTGCTGTTGTAGATGTGACCGCGGGGCCCAGCACCCTGGACAGCAGCGGCCTGGCCCTGCCCTCTCCGACTTGGCGGGGAGGGCCTTTCCCCACCAGCTTCCTGCCCCCTGCCACACCGACCCTGGCCTCCCTCCTGCGCCAGACACTTTAGTCTTCGGCACAGCCTGGTAATTAAAAACCTTCAAGGGAGACTTTATTGAGTTAGCATTAGTTATTTTGTCAGGCCGGGAGAGTGAGAGAATTATCTGTCCTTCGGGAGAGGGGGCGGGGGCCGGGCCAAGATTGGCAGGTGCCTGCTGGCTCCGCGGCCCTGGGGTGACAGGATGCTCCTCGCTGCAAGCCTCTGGTGGGAACAGCGAGGAGGAGGAGCCCACTGGCGGGCATGGGGGCAACCCACCGGGAGACTGGCACTGTGATGTTCCCACTTGCCAGCCCTGGCTCCTGTCCTCTCCGCTCCTGGTTTTCAAAATAAGCCCTTGCCAGAAGCTGAGATGGCGGCTTGCTGGGGAGGAGGGGGTGGGGGTTAGTTTCTTCCTGGGCTAGGTCTGGGAGCACACTAAGCCTTTTGCCTCCCCAGGCCTCCTGCCTGCCCACCCACCACTTCCCACAGCCTGAAGGCTCCCCTCCTAGAGCCAGGTAAGGAACACCTGGCATCAAGCTTGCTGCTTGCTCTGTCTGTTCTCACATTTTTACCTGTAAAATTGGAACAGTAGTCCCTCCCTGGGTGGGGGGTGGGGTGGGGGGGCTCTCATGAGGACTAAGGGAGGGAAGTGTAAACCACTCAGCCATAGGAGAGGATCTGGGTTTATTTTCCTGGGCCTGTTGAAGTCCCAGCCCCAGGGGAGGCACTGACACCTGCCCCTTCAGTTTGTCATTCCCTTTTGGATTGTCATTCACTTGTCGACAACTTCCCACTCTGAATCCCTGCAGTAACCTTGCAGAGTAGGTGTGGTCAGTCCATATTCTGGATGAGCAAATGGAGGCTCAGAGCCTGGAGGTGGTTTACCCAGATCACAGCCAGGTGTGGGGAAGCTGGGCTCATACCTACTGGAGCCAGGAGGCAGCACTAGACCATCGAAGAGTTCATGGTCAGGTGCCAAGGAATGTCTCTGTAGTCTTCGCTCAGGCTCAGTGTCCGCCCCTGCCATGCCTTCCGGAGGCCTTGGTCCAGAGGTGAGTCCTAGGGGAGGCCTGTGGGCCACCCCCCCAGCCCCTGCACCTGTCTATGGGGGCCGAGCTGCTGAGATCCAGGCCCTGCGGCCCCTGGCCAGCAGCACTGAGTTGGGGGCAGGGGGAACATGCAGGGGTTGGAGCCAAGGGCTGAGGAGAGTGGAAGGACACCAGCCATGTGGCTGTGTCACCGTGGTCAGACAGGGTCATCCCATGCAACTGTCCGGGAGTGGGCCACAGGCAGCAGCAGACCTAGAGGTAGGGAGGACAGGTGCAGAGGGTGAAGAGGGGCTGGCCTGGAATGGGGAGGCCTGGACCCTGGCTGCCTTGAAGTCATGGGGCCTGTGTCTCACATGGGTGGTGCTTTGTAGCTCCCACAGGTCCCTGTGTCCTCAGGTTCCCACCCACCACCCCCCTCCTCTGGGAAGCCATGTGGGATTTTCCCAGGCAGACTCGCCCACTCTTTTGGGGTTCTGCAGCCCATCTTGGTCACAGATGATATGCTGGGATGTTACTCTGTCCTCCTTGCACCCACCCCTCCCAGAACTTGAGAATACATCTGGGCCTTAGGTTGTGTCTCCGTGCCTGGGACTTGGCCTGGCATAGACCAGACGGGATCACAAGAGTGTCTGCTGAGTCCCAGCTCTGACAGATTCCTCATCTATAAAGTGAGCCCAGGAACAAAACCAGCTTGGGGATAGTGAGGGCAGAAGAGGGGCGGCAAGGGCTCCTTTTACCGAACACCCAGGCCAGACCCAGGACCCAGAAGGTGCTGGACCTGGGTGAGCACACTCCTTGTGAAATGGAGGTGTTGATCTCGCCTCCTGACACTGTGATATTGTGGGCAGAGAGCCCAGCACATAGGAGGGACCCACGAGTTCATTTCCGTCTGTGCTTTGTTTCTCCACTTCAGTTTCCTCATCTGAGAAATGGGAGCGAGACCTCTCAGTTTTTTAATGTGCAGGAGACTTATCTGGGGGTGGTGTGTGAGAGACTTGGTATGTGCTCATGTCAGACACCCTTGGTCCATGGGACACTGGGGACAAATGCTATGTATCCTTCAGGCAGGACAGCATCGGCCACTGCCAGGGAGGTTGGTGAAGGCAGAGGCCTAACCTGCATCCCTCACTTCTGTGGCTTCAACCTCGATTCCCTCAACCAGTCTGTGTCGCTGGAGTGAAATCGGGCTGAGCCAGACACACTCATGCCGCCCCCTTCTGCACCCTTCTTTAGGCTAAGCCCATCTTTCCTGTGTTCCTCCAGTCTCTGCCTCCCAGTCAGAGCAGGAATCAGGAGACTTGGGTTCAAGCCCCTCCTCAGCACCCCAGGGCCCCATCCCTGGCCTGGCCTGGCCCAGCCTGGGCAGCTGGAGACGGGGCTAGTTCAGCTGACCTCAGTCCACACCCGCCCTGGTCACACCCAGCCCTGCCCAGCAACCTCAATTCACACCAGGCCTGATGGGTCTTCCCTGGTCACACCTGGCCCTGCCCTGCAGCGTTCTCTCACCAGCTCTGGGTGCCCTTCTACCCCCACCCTGTCAGACCCAGCCCTTTGCCACCCAGTGCACCACCCCTCTCTCAGCTGCTCCCTCCCACTCTCATCCCATTCCCCATGTGGAGGCCGCCTTCAGGGTGCCACAAAAGCTGCTCCTGGTCCCAGCCAGGTGAGGCCCCTGAGGTGGGTGGCAGCACAGGCTTGCTGCTCCGGGGCTCAGGGAGGGCCTGGACCACAGGCTGCTTTGCTGAGTGGCATCCTTGGGTCCCAGTGGGTGGGCTTGAGCCCCACAGCCTGTAGCCCATGGCGGGCTTAGGCCACTCATCTGTGCACACTGGTCCAGACTCCAGTGTGGAAACTCTCCTTCCCCCTGGCTAGCTTCTCCTCTTGATGACTGCTTCCTCCAGGAGGCCCTCCCTAATCCCCAAGGCATTGAGGGAGAGCTCCTCACCAGGGGCTCAGGCTGGAGCATGGTCGTCGGTTTACTTTTCTGTCTCCCCACCAGGCTCTGTGCTCCTTGAGAGACCTCATACGTTTCTGGTGTGCAGAAGGCACCCAGTAAATGCTTGTGCTTGTTGGACAGGATGTGAGAGCTGGACTTGGGTGTGGAGTGAGGCTATGCAGTGGGGAGGAAGGGCCCTGGATTTGGATTATAGAAGCCTGGGCACTGATCTGGCTTGGCCAGTTACCTCACTGCTCTGTGCCTCAGTTTCTTTATTTGTAGATAGGGATGTTAAAGCTGCTTCCTGTGGTTGCACTGGGGTTGAACGAAGATCACGCAAAAGGGGATGCTTTGCAAACTATAACGCTCCTGAAGGTGTGACTCCCCCCAGTGCTGTTTAGGGGCTTCAGTGGGTCAGGAGGGGCAGGAGGCTGCTCCGGTCCGGTGTGCTCAGGGAGGAGGCTCACCCTCGTCCTCCAATTGCCTAGCTTGCTGGGGGCTCCCGAGGGCAGGCCAGCACTTCTGCCCTCTGTCCCCAGGCCCTGTAGCATTACCCACTGAGCCTGCAGCTAAAGGGGCAGGCACTGCTCTGTTTGCTTCAGCCAGAGCCAGTGGGGTTAGGACAGAGGTGTACCCCTCTCCTCAGGGACCCTCCAGAAGCCACATCCTCTTGGCTTTCTTGGGCGCCTGATATTAATGGCCACCCTGTAGGGACAGGGCCCCCACTCTGCTAAGCAAGGGTCAGGAGTTACCAGCAACAGAGGCCTACTCCCACGCCCCCAGCCCGCCCCCCCAGGCCCCGGCCAGGCCCACGGCAGAGCCCAAGCCTCCTCCGGAGTCCCCTCTGCCGCCCACGTTTTTATATTTTGAGCACATGAAAGATTTTCATTCCTTTTTGTGTATGTTCTTTTTTTTTTTTGACTGGGATTAGCTGGTCCCTAGCTGCCAGTTTCCTCAAAGCTCTGTTGTGTTGAGAGGACATCAGAGGACCCGTGCTGGGAGGCTTCTGTGGGGCCCTGTGTCTCCTGCAGGTTCTGGGGCAGGGGGGTGGCCCGGGGGGCAGCACTGGGGGGAGAGAGAGGGTGAATGGGGCGACCCCTGCCGCAGGCACGAGCCCACCTCCAGCCCTGTGTGGCTCCTGGTAAAACCGCAGCTGGGTCTTAGGGCCGCTGCCTCCCACCTGGCTGGCCCTGGCCCGGGAGGATGGAGGTCTGGGCCTCTGCCTCCTGAAAACCCCGTTCCCCTACCCGGCCCCCCCTCCCATTTGCTCCTGAGCAGCAGCTGCGGGTGGAGGGGGCGCATGCGTGCGGCGGGAGGGAGCTGGCTGTGGAGAATTAATATTCCTGGAACATCGTCCCGGCCGCCTGCACACGCCGAGGAGAATATTACGGCGATTAGCGGTGGGAGTTCGGCCTGCGCGCAATATCTGGATGGAGAATTCAGTGTGATTAATCTGGCGCTAAGTAGCAGCCTCCGGGGTCCGTGGGGCTCTGGCATGTTTGGAATGGGAAAAAGGCTCGGGAGCACAGCAATTCTTTGGGGGGCTCTTTGGGGGTCTGCCAGGGCAGCAGCTGTGCCCGGGGCGGGCTGCAGGCCCCTGGTGGCCCCAGGCAGACACATCACCCTGTGTGGCTGCCGCTGTGGCCTGCCAGTTAGTAGGAATGTGTGTATGGCTCAGAATTCCAGTTCACTTGACACCCACCTGGTCTGGAGCCCCAGGCCTTTCTGTCCCTGTGTTCAGAGTCTACTCAGACCTCCGTTCGAGCTGTGGCTTCACTGCACATAGCAGCAAGTCAAGCCACTTTTCTGGGCCTCAGTTTCCCCCTCTGTAAAATGGGGTACATGATCCCTGCCCTGCCATCTCAGAGAAGAGCTATTTTACTATTCCCATTTTATGGAGGTGGAAACTGAGGCTGTGATCATTTTGCGCGGCCAGGAAGTGGCACTGTGCTGTGTACACGTTGAGGACTGTTAATAATTCTAGTAATAACCGGACTTCAGCAGACCTGGTGTTTGGAACCTCCCAGAGAGTGTGTTGGGGTGGGGGGGTGCAACAGCAGGGAGAGACTGCTGATTACCTTACAGCTCTGAATACCCTGCCTCCCTGAAGTGGGGGCCCATGCCAGAAAAGCTGATTCCTGTTTTAAGATCTGTTCTGTGGATGTTTGACGGTAGAACATAAGGCACTGGTGAAGGCGAGATGAAGATGCTGTTGGTGGTCTTGTGGGTCCGGGGGAAGGTCTCCCTGACTCTTCTTCTTGCCCCGTCCTCGGCCCCATTCTGGCCATTTTGTTGGATGGAAGCACTGAATGTAAGGGCTGGAAAGGAGCTTCCTGCTATTCTTCCCCCACGTCTTCACTTTAGGATGAGGAAACCTAGGACCGGAGAAGTGACCGGGCCTGCCTGAGGCTGCCCTGAAGCTGGGATGTGGCAGCATTGACTGGAACCAGCCAGGCCTGTATTGATCTTGGGCAAGTCATCCTTTCTCTGAGCCTCAGTTTCTTCATCTGGGGAATTGGGGTTATTTAATCCAGCTTCTTGGGGTGGAACAGTATAGTGAGCCTGGCACAGAGCAGGTGCTCTGCTCTGTCAGAAGGAGAAGGTTTAGTTCTGGGAGTCCCCTTTGTGCACCTGCCCGCCTCCTTTGCCCAGGGCGCCAGACTTGCTGATAGCTCTTGTGGTGGCAAAACTCAGTCATTGCAGCTTTTCACTCAGTTGTCTCGAGCCCTGTGGACTGAACACTTCCAAATCGGATTTCCAGGCGTGTTTTTCATCAGTGAGACCTCGGACTTCCATGCAGTCCACTGGTCTGCCCAGAGATTGATACTGGATCGTTGGTCTTCACTTCTCCTTTCCCAAGCAAGAGATGTAATGGCCTTTGAAAGGGGGTTGGTTTGTGGTTCCCAGCAGTAGAACAGTCTGTGGTGTTGAGGAGCTAAATTTGAAACCGGGCTTTGCAGGAGGAAGGCTTTTAGTGAGGTCTGAGACAGCTGGGCGTGGTGCAAGGCTGCAGGGGTCAAGCAAGGCAGGCGGGGCTGGCTCTGCCTTTACTGCTGACTTCCCAGTGCCTGGAACAGTAGGGGCTCCAATAAGCACTGCTTGAGTGCCTGCGTGCATGCATGGCTGGGTGGATGGTGCCTGCCTGCATGCATGACTAGGTGGATGGTGCCTGCCTGCATGCATGACTGGCTGGATGGTGCCTGCCTGCTTGCATGGCTGGGTGGATGGTGCCTGCCTGCATGCATGACTGGCTGGATGGTGCCTGCCTGCTTGCATGGCTGGGTGGATGGTGCCTCACTGCGTGCATGACTGGCTGGATGGTGCCTGCCTGCATGTATGACTGGCTGGATGGTGCCTCACTGCGTGCATGGCTGGGTGGATGGTGCCTGCCTGCATGTATGACTGGCTGGATGGTGCCTCACTGTGTGCATGGCTGGGTGGATGGTGCCTGCCTGCTTGCATGGCTGGGTGGATGGTGCCTGCCTGCATGCATGACTGGCTGGATGGTGCCTGCCTGCATGTATGACTGGCTGGATGGTGCCTCACTGCGTGCATGGCTGGGTGGATGGTGCCTGCCTGCTTGCATGGCTGGGTGGATGGTGCCTCACTGCGTGCATGACTGGCTGGATGGTGCCTGCCTGCTTGCATGGCTGGGTGGATGGTGCCTCACTGTGTGCATGGCTGGGTGGATGGTGCCTGCCTGCTTGCATGGCTGGGTGGATGGTGCCTGCCTGCATGCATGACTGGCTGGATGGTGCCTCACTGCGTGCATGGCTGGGTGGATGGTGCCTCACTGTGTGCATGGCTGGGTGGATGGTGCCTCACTGCGTGCATGACTGGCTGGATGGTGTCTGCCTGCTTGCATGGCTGGGTGGATGGTGCCTGCCTGCATGCATGACTGGCTGGATGGTGCCTCACTGTGTGCATGGCTGGGTGGATGGTGCCTGCCTGCTTGCATGGCTGGGTGGATGGTGCCTCACTGTGTGCATGGCTGGGTGGATGGTGCCTCACTGCGTGCATGACTGGCTGGATGGTGCCTGCCTGCTTGCATGGCTGGGTGGATGGTGCCTGCCTGCTTGCATGGCTGGGTGGATGGTGCCTCACTGCGTGCATGACTGGGTGGACGGTGCCTGCCTGCATGCACGACAGGGTGGATGGTGCCTGCCTGTGTACGTGACTGGGTGGATGGTGCCTGCACTCATGACTGAGCTGCATGGTGCTGCCTGCATTCATGACTGACTGGCTGGATGGATGCTATGATGAGAAGCAATACGGTGTGTTGGTTAAAAGCTGGACTCTGGAGCTAGACAGCCTGGGGTTAAATCCTGGCCCTGCGTTTATCGTGTTACTTTGGGCAACACAGTTCTGTTTTCTCAGTCTCAGTTTGTTCATCTGTAAAATGGGGGTAGTGGGAGTCCTTCACCACAGGGTAGTTGTGGGGCTTAAATGAGTTAATCTTCGTGAGAACCTTAAGACGGGTGTATACGATAAGCGCTGTATGAGTTATTAGCTATTGTTATTGTCATTACAAGGGCCCCTGGTGGTGCAGTGGTTAAGCAGCTCCACTGCTAACTGAGAGGTCAGTAGTTTGAACCTACCAGTGGCTCCATGGGAGAAAGATGTGGCAATCTGCTTTTGTAAAGGTTACAGCCTTGGAACCCCTATGGCACAGTTCTACTCTGTGCTCTAGGGTGGCTATGAGTCAGAATTGACTCAACAGCAGCAGGTTTATTATTCTTATCGTTAAAAGAGCTCTGACTAAGTGTAGGCTCTTAACCCTGCCAGTGACCTACAGTGGGACCTTAGGCAAGTCCCTTCCTCTCTCTGAGCCTCAGTTTCCCCATCTGTAAAATGGTTGGACTAGATGATTCCAGTACCCTTCCCAGCTCCATTGATCTGGTCTCGGTCTTGTTTGCCCTTATCCCTGACAATAACTTACACACAGCAGGGGCTTGATGTTCATTGAGTCTCCAGTTCAGCACAGCACTCCCCAAAAGCCCTGCTTCCGAACACAGGTGACAGGGCCCCTCCACCCAAGTGTACCTGGGAGTTGTCTTTGAGATGTTGGGCGCCCCACCCTCCCACACATGCATTTGCTCCCCCGCCCTGCCCCGCTCCCTGAGCCTTCCTGCCCCAGCTTGCACATCTCCTCCCTTCTGAGCCTCTTCTCTGCACCTTTTGCCCCAACTTGTGCTCCTACCTCACCTATGCTGGGGTGTTCATGAGAAGTTATTGAATGGCTGTGAATGTGTGTTTATGGTTCAAGGGGACAAGAGGGAACCACATTTATTGAGTAGCTACTGAGCGTCAGGCCCCGTGCCAGGCACTTTCATTTTCCTTGTCTGAAATCTTGCTCAAAATCTCCATGAAGTAAAGAGAGTTAGCCTGCTTCACAGAGGGGAATGAAGCTTGGTGAGGTTATATTGGAGCCCAGTCTGCTCCCGCAAAGCCCACTTCCTTTCTACCATCCCACCGGGTCCCTTTCAGACATCGCTTCATCCCCTGTGGGACCTGCAGGCCCTGATCAAATGAAGTCATGATTACAATGGCGGCTAATGTGGATCTTGCCCCTGCTAGGAGTGTACACTACATCCCTTGTCCCGCGAAATCTTACAACAACCTTATGAGGTAGACTCTTATCCATTTTAAAGGCGGTACATATGAAGCTCAGAGAAGTTAAGCAACTTGCCCAAGGTCACACAGGAAGGAAGTGGTAGAGCCAAGATTCAAAACCAGACAGCCTGAAGTAGGTGCCTGCTGAACTGAATTAAACTCTTCCAATCCACTATTTCAGCCAACCTTGCCTAAGTTCCTTTATGTATGCCTACCTACTATTGAGTGCCCACTGTGCCAAAGGTCAGAGGACAAGACCCCACTGGGGAGCAGCTGCAGCGCTGCTGAGGTCTGGTGAGGGCCCACACTGTGCTGAGACCCTCCTCACGGGGCCTGCCATTGTCACCTTCACTTCACAGACGGACAAGTGGGCTTAGAGGGGTCAAGTGATATCCAGGGTCACACAGTGAGAGAGCGGAGGAACCAGGGTTTGAACCCGAGCATCCTGCCTCAGAGCCCCCATTCCTTTCCTCCCAGGACACTAACTTGGACATAGGGGTCAGAGGCTGGTTCTCAGAGGCAGCACTGTCTAAGCCAAGACCCTCGTGTAGGCAGGAAAGGGGTGGGGGTTGGGCAAGTAGGTGCTTCTGGCAGAGGGAACGGCACTTGCAAAGGCCCAGAGGCCGGAGAGAAGGAAGGTGTTTGTTCTGGGTTTCCTCGCTGGTGTTTGCAGTTGCACACACATCTCTGTGGAGTAGAGTCCATTTGTATTTGTCTCCAGGGATTTATTGGTGCCTCACGTGGATTGTTTTTGGGTCTTGTGTGGATTCTGCACCATGTCGGGTCTCGATGGGGGAAGGGAGGGTGCAGAGCCTGCTGGGGATCCCAGAAGGGAGGTGGGAACTCTAGTTCTGGGATTCAGGGGAGGCCCAGGAAGAATGGAAGCACTTTCCAGAGAGCGCAGCTGCTCCGTGGCCTCTTCCATAACCCTGACGTTGGGACATGGGAAGGATGAGATAACGAACTTGGCGCTTGCTAGAACCTCACCACACGCTGGTCCCCTTCCCAGCCTCCGTGTGCCAAGGCCTAGAGGCTCAGATGCAGGTGCGTGCCGTGTTTGGGGCAGCCAGTGGTTAGGAAGTGCAAGGTGCTGCTGTCGGGTTGGTGGCCCAGGGCCTGGAGGGACCAGGGTTTTCTCAGAGGAGGTGGGCTGGAGACCCTGGGTGGCCTGAGCCGATGTAGAAGAGGAGGCTCGGGCCCAGGTCAGTGCAGATCAAGGATCTGGCCATAGGTCAGAGCCCAGGCACTGAAGACCTGGGTCCCTGTTACCTCTCACCAGTTCCTGGGCCTTGATTTCTCCATCTTAACGTGGGCATCAGCACCCGCCTCACAGGGTGAAAAGGGACCTGTGAAGGGCCTGGTGTCACTAGTGTCCACCCAGGGAACTTGGACTGCTAGCCACATGCCGAGGGACAGAGCTGGGACTTCAAGCCAGGCCTCCTCCCACTGCTGCCTCCCTGAGATGGATTTGGAATATGAGGTGGTCGGGCTGCTTCGTCCCTACCCCATCTGCCCCACCCTTGCTTCCACTGAAGCCAAGCCTGTGGGAGTGGGCTGGGCTGGGTTATCCCACCCATGCAAGGCCTGCTTCCAGTGGCTGCTGGTGAAGGCTCAGGAGCCCCTGAAGCTGCCCGCCTGGGCCTTCAGGTTCTGGGTCCCTTCCCTGGCCCAGACCAGCCCTTCCCACCTCCTGGGAATTTCCTGGCCTCAAATGCCAGCTTAGCTTCCTGCTATGCCACCTGAGGGAAGCTACCTCCCTCTCTGAGCCTCATCAGGTAAAATAGAGCCACCCCCCCCCCATGACCACCTCCTTTAAGATGCTGAGTGCGAGTCTTCTGGCACACATTCGGTGCTCTGTGAGCATTCTTGAATGCCTCCATCCCAAGAACTCCCAAGCACAGCAGTGCCCCGTGATCCTTATCCACGGTGGACGTGCACCCCTTATAAACCATTCACTCTGGGGCCAATTATAAACAGACACATAATGGCCCCTATCTACAGAGATAAAACAGCCTTCAGAGACGCACCGCTGCTCCTCCCCGCCCCCCCCCCGCCCCACGCTGGCACGCACTCTCCGCAGTCGGGGGTGCTCCCCTCCCTCCTCCAGCCTCCTTCCTCCCCGCTGCTCCTCTTCACCCTGCAGAGGTGAGAGCAGCCGGGGCGTGATGTCAGAGGCTCGGCTGATGTCACCACCCTGGCCCTGTGACTTCACTTGCCTGCTTGGGCAGGAGGAGCCGCAAGGAGACTGAGGGCTGAGGAACTGCCCCCCCCCCCTTTCTTCTCCTTTTTTCCCTGTCCCCTCCTCCTGGCCTCGGCTCTGGAGTTGTCTTCCTCCTGGCCAGCCGGCCGCGGGCTCAGCCACAGGGCTCTGGGGCAGGTGCCAGGGAAGGATGAGGCCGCAAAGGTAAGGGCGTGCGCGGCGCCTGTCCCTCCGGTCGTGAAAGTTTGCTCTGGCTGTGAGGCGTGCCCGCTGGGCGCCCCGCTGCGCTGCCCGGCTGCGGCTCCCGGGGGTGGCAGGGCGGGCGGGGCCTCCCGGGGGTGGCAGGGCGGGCGGGGCCCCCCGGGCATCCCTCTCGGCTGTGTCCCCATCAGAGGCTGCAGCTGCTCTAGTGGCGGGCAGGAGGGGCGCGGGGGCTGCTCAGGGAGTGCCGTGGCTGGGGCAGCAGCAGGGGCGTGAAGGGCAGGCCTGGGGTCAGAGTCCCTGGGGCTGGGTCACTGCCGCCAGCCCCTCTGCTCCAGCGTCAGCCACTGCCGGGACCCGGCGGGGAGGGTGAGAGGCAGCGGGAGGCGGGCGCTGCCTTCTCTCTTTCCTCCCCCGCCTCGTTTCTAGGCATATCGCCCCCCCCCCCCCCGCCCCAAGAAGGCCATTTGTCAGTGGCTTGTGGGACAAAGGAGGGGGCAGTGGGTGGTCTGCCACGAGTTGGGCGATGGGCACCGAGCGCGGGCAGAGAGAAAAGCCAACAATTAAGAGGCAGATCGAGGGCTCTGCTCGCTCAGGCTGTCGGGGGAGCCGTCATTTTGTGTTAGCGTGTGTGAGTCTGAGGTGGGAGGAGGAGGAGAGGGGAGAATGACAGGAGAAGGATTATGACATTGTGTTGTCTCTGTTTGTGGTAAATGCAAATTTGGCACCAGCGGCTTCCCGGGGGAAAGCAGCAGCAAGTAACCCAGGCCAAGGCCTTGGCCCAAACCCGCTGAGGGAGCCCGCAAGGGGCTGTTTGGGGTTTTATTTATTTATTTTTTCCTCCCTTTTTTCTGCCAGGCGTGCGCTTCAACCATTTATTTTTACAGTGAAGTGCTGGAGACAGGCAGGCAGCATGGCGGGGAGGAACTGGGCCTCCCCTTCCTCAGCGTGCCAGCCCCCTCTTCATGCTGTGTGAGGCCAGGCCACTCGCCCACCCCCACCCCCTGGCGGTTGCCCCTGCTCAGCTGCCTCCCTCCGCCCTGGGCTGGTACCTCTGCCCCCTGCTAGGGTCATGGTCCTGTCCTTCTCTTAGCCTCAGTGTTCTGAAGTCCTGGAAGGCTACTTCTGCCCACAGCTGCTTCCCAAGGGTGACCAGACATGGAGAACACAGGACACAGGCTGGGATGGGGCCTTGGGGACAGATTCCTGGGCTGGGCCTGCTTCCAGTGTGGATTCTGCCCAGGAGGCTGGCCAAGGGCTCTGCAGCCATCCAGGCGTTTGCAAAGTGTCCCGAGACTGGTACTCCTCTGGTAGCCAGTGAGGGCGGGGAGCATGAGCCTGAGACGGCCAGGCAGCGGCCACAGCCTGAGGCTCCGGGCTGGAATGGGGCTCAAGCCCTTGCAGGGACCTAGAGCTCTGGGCTGTGAAGCCAGGAAGGTGTCCTCTGTACAGATGGAGGGGCGGAAGAAGGCTGTGGTCACAGGGTCCAGCCTGTCACCCGTTAGGCCTCAGCCCCTCCACCCCAGGAGCCCCTCACCTGGACTCATTGTCTCCTCTTTCGCCTGGTCAAGTTCTTCTGGATTCAGTCCACCTCCACCAGAAACCTCCCCTGCCCTCCACCTGGATGGGCTTGGGGCCTGCGCTGTCCTCCCACCCCCATCCTGGCTCACAGCCTTGACCTGTGGCATGTCTGTCTCCTGTCAGGACCTTGGGTACAGGCCCCCTTTCTGCATCCCCAACACCTGCCCAAAGCTGAGCACAGAAGAAATTTATGCTTGGAGGTCCAGGGAGCAGAGCTAGCCTCGGAGACACCCCAGAATGGAAGAGCGCCCCCTCCCTAGGTGTGATGGGCCCACCTCTTTTGGGAAAACCTTCCCTCTTTGAGTTTTTCCCCATGGAGCTTGGCATGTGGGGGCAAGCCACAGCCACGCCTGAGAGGGGAACGCCGCCTGAGCTGGGAGCCTCCTGCGGCTAAATGACGAGTCTCCGGAAGCCGGTGGTGGGCTCACTTATTTACCCTGGCGTTTCCTCGGGTCCTGGACCCACAAGCCAAGCCGCAGAGAGGAGCCAGGGTGTTGTGAGAGCAGGAGTGGGAGGGACAGCTGCCGCCTGCAGGGCTCTGGTGCCCTATGGAGCTCTGTGTGCCAGGTGGAAAAGGAGAGAAGTGGAGAAGTTCTCCCTGAGGTCAAGATGCTGGGTCCACGCCAGGCCTGGGCCAAGATCCTCCTGACCAGAAGTGCTGGGACACCAGGCAGGCCAGTCACAGTGAGGGGCCGGCTGGCCCCTGTCTGCTCACATCACCCAGCCCAGGCCCAGAGCACCTGCCCAATAGGAGCTGGACACCCTCCTGGCATTCTGAGATGGGGGAAGCACAGTGAGCCTCCTCCCTCCAGACACCCCCAGTACGACGGACTAGGGGGCAAGCTCCCAAGATGTTTAAAAGGCAGTGACCTGGGTGTAGTAATCCCTGTCTGCAAGCTTGTTGTGGGGATTAAGGAGACAGGAGTGCAGTACCTGCCTGCACACAGCAGGTGCTTAACTAATGACTGGTATGGTTATGAGGGAGCTGGATTGCTAGCCACCTCCAGGCAAGGTGAGAAAAGTTCTCCCTGGAGGTACCTCTGTGAATTCTGACAGGGCGATCCAGACAGGCTTCATAGAGGAAGTGGCATTGGAGCTAGTCCTTGAAGCAGGAGTAGGAGTTTGGGCTTAGCCTTGGATTAAGGCAGGGGATAGTGTACCGTCAGAGGGAAAAGGGAATGCAGAGGTGTCAGGGTGAGAGGTCACCCCATGTGGCTGAAGCCTGGGATGTGGTAGGAGGGGTAAAGACTGTGGAAGAGGGGGCCCCATTTCTCTTGGCAGTGGGAGCCAGTTCCAGAGGAAGGGAGAACCTGACCTGATGACAGAGGTGGCAGGTTCCACACAAACATCTCGGTCATTGCAAATGCATCTGCTAGGTGCATTTATGTCTTCATACTTCCTGTTCTCTGCAGTTCTGCAAAGCCAGCTGGTAAGAACCCGGGCCTCTCAGGCTGGCCTTGGGGTGTCAGGGACTCCAAGACGGCCACATATATGAATTTAAGGATGAGCCTGGGTTTTGTTTTAATTCGAGTCTCTGGAGTCCAAGACTGGCCCGGGCCACGTTCTGAGCTGGAGCCACCATTGCCAGGGAAGCAGTTTGGATGCCTGGTCAAGTCTCTGACTTGAGTGAAGGTTTCTGGAGCAGCTCCTGCAGCCTGGGACCCTCAGATGATTGGAAGTTCCTGCCAGGGGCCAGGGTGGCTACACCTCCCAACCCAACCCATCCCCTACTGAAATGGCAGAACGGCGGTCAAGGCCAAGGGCTCGGGAGCCAGGCTATCTTGATTTAAATCCTGGCTCTGCCACTTACCAGCTGTGTGGCCTTGGGCAAATTGCCTGCCCTCTCTGAGCCTCAGGTTCCTGGGGGTAATAATAGTACCTACATCACAGGACTGTGGTGAGGATTCCGTGAGATAATTCTCATGAAGCAGTCAGTCTGGCTCCGAGAGGCCCTCAATAATTGTTAGCTTAATGAAAAGACAACCCAGGATAGTGAAAGTTCTAGTATCTTGTATCTGTGGGACAATCACTCAATCCCTCTGAGCTTCAGTTTCCACAGCTGGAAAGTGGGGGTGGTAACTCTATCTGGTAATAGTAGCAGGCACTTAGTGAGCACTTACTATGAGTCCTGCAGGCTTTCATAACTACATATTAGCTCATTTAATACAGGTTGGCATGTGATAAATACCTCTTCCCATTCCACACTACATGTGGGGGCAGGTGGGAGCCAGGGCAGGGAGGAGCCCCAGAGATCTGGTGTTTTCTGGGTAAAGCTAAGCTGGCATCCGTGGTTGGTGTGTACAAGACCAGAGGGAACTGGATTGTGGGGTGCAAGGCATGAAGGCCAGCAAGGACCCACCCACCACTGCCTGGGGCTGGACACCCGGCAAACATGGCAGAGACCTGCCCAGTCACTGATATGTGGCCCCCACCCCGGGCCTCAGTTTCCCTATCTGTACCATGGGGACTTGGGCCCACCACCTCTCAGGTCTCCAGCTGCTTGAAGGCACTGAGACTTTCCTGTCACTTTGATTTTCTTGGATGGTTCCCACATAGGTTGTAACTTGGGTGGTATCTTCTGCCCATTGATTTTCCCAGAGAGGGTGCTTCTCCTCCTTCTGTTCTGCAGTCAGCCAGCAGATGAACACCTCTGTGCCTCACCTTCCTTCTGCACCACCCACCCCCACCAACACCCTCACCTGGGGTGAGATGAGAAGCTCCCTGGAGGGCCCCTGAGGACGTGGGGCTGCCCTGTCACCACACAGCTGCCCCAGCGCACCCAGGGGTGGGCAAAGGCAGGGCTGAGGGAGCCAGGAGAGGGGCCCCCAGCTGTCTGAGAGTCACCAGGTCCACGCTTGGCTTTGTGAGGACCGAGCGGCTCCTTCACTCTCCCTTCTCCCCTTAGCTTTGGAGTCGTCTGGGCTCACCCCCGGCTTCGCCCTGTCCGAGCTGGCTGTGTGGTCAGGGTGCTGCATGCCCTGAGCCTGATAGCTCATGAGATGAGTGATCCCCCCTCCCGGGACACAGCACTCAGGTGCACAGTCCTGATTAAGCACTTGGGCGGACGCAGCCCTCAGTGGCAGGTGATGCTAATGGCCCCATTCTACAGATGAAGAAGAGTTGAGGCCCTGAAGCTTGCTTAAGGTCACACTGCTCTCCCCTTTCTTATTTACACTCCACTCACCACCAAAAAGGTGCTGGGGCAGATGGTGCTGTTTGAAGCCCATCTGAGGCAGGACAGGTAAAGAGAGCCCACAGACCACCGGGGAGGGAGGCTGCGGAGATACGAAACCTGCGATCAGGTGGCGATCACAGGCTTCCCACTACTGCCCACAGGGGGACCTGTCAATGGGAGAGCAGTCAGCAGGTGTGTGGGGAGAGGGGGCTGGCCTGCACCGTGAGGGACCTTGAAGAAGGTGCAGCGTCACTGGGGAGAAAGGGGGTGTAGGCACCTTGCCTTCTCAGTGCAGACCTGAGCATCTGGGCCACAAGAGGGGTCCAGGAAAAACCGAGTGGATGCGTGGAAAGTGACAAAGGAATGGACAGTGTGGGTGGGACCCGTGGGTCAAGGGCCTGGTCTCAGGGACGGACACGGAGCGCCAGTCAGGGCCAGAGGTCCTCACTTGCCAGGTACGGTGCCTCCAGGCCTTTGCATGTGTTGGTGGGGCATTTTCACTCACCTTCACTTAGCTGGGACCTAGGGCTGCTAAAGGGCGCCAACCAGAGCCAAACCAAACCCGCTGCTGTGGATTCGGACTCGTAGCGACCCTAAAGGACAGACTAGAACTGCCCCATAGGGTTTTTAAGGCTGTAAATCTTCACAGAAGCAGATTGTTCTGTCTTTCTCCTGTGGAGCAGCTGGTACGTTTGAACCGTACGTAGTTAAGCCGAACACTTAACTGCTGTGCAGCCAGGGCTCTTCCACCCACTAGCTGTGTGATCTTGGGCTAAGTACTGCTCTGAGCCTCGGTTTCCACACCTGTAAAGGGGAGTGATAACTGCCCCTATTGTTTAGGGTTGTGAGGATGGCGGGAGCTAATGCAGGTGGTACACTAAGCACGTGGTGAGAGCTTTGGGAATGCCCACTTGTCGGCCTCTTCAATCACTCAGGCCCCTTCATTCACTCAGCGTTTACTGAGCACCTGCTGTATGCCAGACACACCACCAAACACCAGCCTCTCCTGTGCCCTGGGCTAGGCTGCCAGCCTCAGGGCCTGGGGGTTGTGTCTGGTTCTGATAAGCAGGTGGAACAGCCTCAGAGAATCGGTGTGTTGGCTCCCACTGCTGGTGTGACAGACATCCTGATGAAATACGTCACTTCTACACATTTTGAAAGGAAATTTCTAGAAAGCTTGCTTAACCCTGGAAGTAGCCTGAACTGTCAGGTTCTAGTCTTGACTTTGCTGAGGGATCCTCCCTCTCCTGGTCCTCGGTATCCTCCTCTTTAAAACGGGGCCGTAACCAGGCCCACCTCAGAGGGTTGATTATATGAGATTGCTCGTGTGAAACGTGCTCTGTCAATTCAAAAGTACCTCACAGCTGTTGAGGTCTTTCGGTTCTGTTTCTGGTCATTCGCGAGACAAACAAGCACGGCGGATGTCTGTGTGGTGGTGTGCTGTGTGCTGACTCAGGGCATGGACTCGATGGGATGCTGGCTCTGCTCTTGAGGGCTTCCTGAGCGGTGGCCTTGCTGAAACCCTTGAACCTTGTTACTTCCAGAGAATGTAGAAGCCCTCTCTGACAGCCTGGCCCCTTCCGTGGGAAGCAGTGGTAAGTGTCTTGTCCTGTCTAATAGTTCTTTCCACAAGCGCTTTTGGAGCAGCTCCGTGTGCTGGGCACTAGGCCGGGTGACCTGGATGCTGCGGAGGCCCAGAGGTCAGCCCTGCCCTCGAGAGCTCGGGCCAGGAGGAAGGATGCTAAACCTCACACCCAAATGGCCAGATGACCGAGGTTCTGGGGTGGCTGACGGAGGGCCTGGGCTTTTCAGAAGAGGCTCGGCCACAGGACAGCTGGCGGCATCATTTATAAATGAATGTTGGTTTGTGTCCTCTGTTCCGAATCCTTTGGTGGCTCCCCCTTTACCCTTAGGATAGGTGGCCTGCAGCCTATCCTGCTCCAGCCACATCTCTGTCTCCTCTGCAGCTTTCTCATTTGACTTGTTACACAACCTCCCTTCCCTTCCTGGAAGACTGCTTGCACCCTCCTGCCTCAGGGCCTTTGCCCATCCTGTGCCCTCTGCCCAGGGCTCTCTTCTAACCTCGCCATGTGGCTCTTACCTGTGTGTGCTTCACATCTCAGTTCAAGTGTCCTGGGCCCCCAAGACTCAGAGTCCCCATTACACGCCCTCTGTGCACCCGCCACGCTCTTGCTAATGCTTTGTGCGCTGTTATCAAATGATTATACTGTGATGATTTGCTTTCTCCTTAATGCCCCCGCGGGCCCATAAGCTCCATGATGGATGACAGGGACCCTGTCTTTCTTGTTTACTGACTTGGGCTAAATGCCTGGCATATGACAAGGGCTCAATTAATGTTTGTTGAGTGGATGAATGATGAGTATTCAGGTAAGGCTTCATGGAGGAGGTGGCTTTGGAATAAGACTTGAAAGAGGGCCTAATTTCAGTCTGCAGGGGAGAGGGAAGGACATTCCTGTTGAGGGGAGCTGAGGGGCACATGATGGGAACACAACTCGCTTGGTTTGGCCAAGAGACAGAATGGGATATTGGAGAGAAGGTTGCAGAGGTGAGCTGTGGCCGGAACAGATTTGAATTTTAAGGCCACTTAAGACCCACTGAAAACTGGAGCCGGGGGAGGAGGGCCGTAGAGGGCTTCTGGATCATTGCGATGAGCCTGCTGCAGGGACAGATGGGCTGTGGAAGAGGCTTCAGCCAAAAGGACCCAATGAGAGTTGGAGAACCCGTCGTCTCCTGCTGCTTTCTCTTCCCCCAGAGTCACACATGCGCTTCTTCAGGCGCCCTCATGAGCTCGCAGGGAGAGACCAGGCAGTGACGAAAAACCTCAAGACGGTGTGGCTGCTTCCGTGAGACAGTCACCTCGGTGGAGCGCGGCAGGGCAGCCACTCAGGAGTCACTGGAGGACGAGGGGCGGGGGAGCCTGTGTTTTCGTCCCTCAGTGCCTCCCCAGGTGTGGACAGAAGATGAAGCAGAAACGTTTCTACCCAAGCCCAGCAAACAAGACCCACATCAGTGCCTTTGGGAGGAGGCAGCTGATAGGGTCAAAAGAGCCAGGATTCTGGAGGAAGATCTGGGACAAACCCCAGCCCCGCCACTTAGCAGCTGTGCGCCCTTGGGCATCTGCTTGGCGACTCTGGGCTTCAGTTTCTTCGGCTCTGAAGTTGGGAGGGTGGGGCTGCTGTGGTGAAGGTTAAGTGCAGTGACATGTGAAAGCCCCAAGCACAGGGAACTTGAGGCTCAGCAAGCAGTGGCCATTATCCTGGCCCAGGTTTTTCTCCACGTTTTGAATTCTTCGCAGGAAGCTTGGGTCTCGGCTTAAAATGAAGTGCACGTCAACAAAACAGGACGGAACAAAGTCTTTTCCCAGCATGCCTCAGCATGTGGCACTGCCTCCCTGTGGAGCCCAGACAATGATGTGGCTAAAAGTCTCCAGCTTTGGAGCCAAAGGAATCCCAGTGGATTCCCTATTGTTATCTCATGATAAAGCAGCAGTGCAGGGACTCTGCAGCCCAACTTGCCTGGGTTCAGATCCCAGCTCTGCCGCTTCCTAGCTGCTTGTCCTCAGTTTCCTCATCTGCAAACTGGGTAGTAACAGTACCCACCTCCTAGGGTTTTGTGAGGATTAAGCAAAGTAATACAGATTTAGAGTGTTTAGAACAGGCTTTTGTCACTGCTATTGTTATATCAGGAGCCTGGGTGGCGCAGTGGTTAAGAGCTTGGGTGCGAACCAAAAGGTCAGCACCTCTAATCCACCAGCTGCTCCTTGGAAACCCTGTGGGGCAGTTCTCTCTTCTGTAGGGTCACTATGAGTCGGGATCAACTCAGTGGCATCAGGTTTGCTTTTTGGTTTGGTATTGTTACATCAGGGAAAAAGAGGAATACCATCAAAGAGATGGATTGACACAGTGGCAGCAACAGTGGGCTCAAGCATAACGATGATTACTAGGATGGCGCAGAACCAGGCAGTGTTTGTTCTATTGTACATAGGGTCCCTGTGACTCAGAACAGACTCCAACAACAACAGCAAGTGTTGTATCATCTTCACTTTCACTCTTTGTAGTACTGTGGGTGACGCAGTGGGAGCTCTGTACTCAGAAGGCTGAGTTCAAATCCCAGCTATGCCTCTCGTTAGCTGTGTGACCTTGGGCAAGTCTCTTAACCTCTCTGTGCTCTCATTTCCTGCTCTGTACACTGAGGATGGTGATCCCTGACTCACATGATTGTTGTGAGGAGTGAATGATATTACCAAAGAAGGGACCTGACTCCCTGGAGGCACAGATTGCTTGACCCCTTCCACCGCCTTTCCCATTTACAGCCTCATCAGGTTGTTGTGAACACTGAATGAGATGGTAAAGGGCAATCTGCACAGCGCCTGATTCCTAGTGTGCTTGGGTTCCTCTGGGCTGGATCGTCATCACTAACATTATTATTTTGTGAACATGGTGCCCTACCCTGCATAGGGCGTCGGAGACCCCAGGGAAGCTGAGGTGTCTGCTCTGCAAGTGCTCACAGTCCAATGGGGGAGACTGACACAGTCACTAACAGCCCAGGGGCCCCAGCGAGGAAAAGGGTAGGGGCAGTGTTGAGCGGCAAACCTTCCGAGCAGAGGTCACCATGAGACCCTGTGAAACAAATTCATGCCAAGTGCATCACAAGTAGGAGGCCTTGCAGGAGCCCTCCCTCGCCCATGTCTGCAGCCTCATCTCATTCTTCGGGTCCTATACTGGGCACCCCTGGGGACAGTAGGCGGCTGGTCCCCGTGCCTTTAAATACCATTTGCCATTGAATTGATTCCAACTCATGGCAACCCCATGTGTGTCAGAGTAGGACTGTACTCCCTAGGGCTTTCCATGGCCGATATTTTGGAAGTAGATTGCTAGGTCTTTCTTCTAAGATGCCTCTGGGTGGACTTGAACCTCCAGTCTTTTGGTTAGCAGCCAAGTGCATTAACTGTTTACACCACCCGGGGATTCCTCCGTACTGCTAAGTCTGTATTCCCTGGCTCTCTGTTTGATAGATAGATAGAGCCTCCCCTGAACTTGCCCCAGAAAGAATGATTTGTAGCCCCTATGCCCCCTCCATTTTTTTTTTTTTTTTATGCCCCCTCCATTAGGGCTAAGAGCCCAGTACACAGCAGGCACTCTATGGAGTAAGGGTGTGGCCAGCTAAGCCCTCTGCCATGTGTGCATGTGTGTTCTCTTCAGCCCACAAATGATGGACGCCCCCTCCCCCCGGCCCTGCTGTCTGAGCACTCTTAGGCCCAAGGAGGTGATCCGTGAACACCCTGCGCCAGAAGGAAGGGCATCCACCCACGTGTGGCCTGCAGCCTTCCCCAGGAAGGCCTCCAGGAGTGGCAGCTGGCTTTGCATGGGGATAGGCCCAGCAGGCCAGTAAAGTACTAGGCGAATGGGTGAAGGTGCCGGTGAGGAAGCATGCTGGGGGGACTTCCCACTCATTACGCAGAGGAGGCCTTTGCACGTTGTTTCCTGGAAGACTCTGGAGACAAGCCCAAGCCCCAGAGCAGGCATTCCAGCCCTCCCTCTGGGCGTGTGAGAATCAGCAGAGGCCCCTCCCGAGAGGAAGGAGAGCTGGGGCACCGTGAAGGAGAAAGGTGAGGGCTACATGTGAGCTCATGAGCCAGCAAGAGGAGGGACAGCAAGAGGAAGGCAGCGACATCGGCTCACTTCGCAGGAGTCGCTGATCTGCTGAGCAGGGCCAGTGTCCTCAATCAGTCGGCGCTGACAGATGGCAGTGGAATCGGTGACCTAGAGGCAGAAGGCTCCATTTGTAATCCTGGAGCTGCCTGGGCGCCTGGAGGAGGGCAGAGGGGTTTGTAATAAAGGGAGTGACACAGGGCTTCCAGAAGCCATCACCGTTAGGAGGAGGGAGAGGATTAATTTCGCTCCTGGAATTGATAGCACTGATTCAGTTCAATAAGTGTTTTTCGAGTGGAGCGGGTTAGGAGAGAAAAAAAAACAAACCAAAACTGTTCTTTTCTTGAAGAGCTCAAAGTGAGGTAGGGATGGGATGAAACGAGGAAAGAATGGAAGACTCTGGCGTAATCAAAGGGAAGGGGCTCCCGGGGTCTGTCGCTGGGATCTTGGGTAGCACTTAGCCTCTGAGCCTCGGTCTGCTCGCGGGTCATAGCGTGACCATAGCACAGAACTGTCGCTGTTGTAAAACTGTACTGAATTCTGTATGCAGCTCTCTCTACATTCCCATGACACCTTCTGAGTGAGGTCGTCTTAGCTCCATTTTACACCTGAGGAAACCAAGGCTCAGACAGGTGACTTGGCTGGTCCAAGGTCCAAGAGCACAAGAGTAATCCAGATTCATCTGTTGGCCATACGCCCACGCATGTTCTTTCTCCAAATGGCACCCAAAGGTCAAGTGACAGGCCGCCAGGACAGGGAGGTTTCCAGGTGGAGGTTGGATGGGCAGGGTCTGGACAGGGCCTGAAGGAGTAGGCAGGGGCTGCAGGGCTGGTCTCAGGGCAGGAATGGAGTGGACAAGAGCTTGGGCTCTTTATCTGTGTTCTTTTCCTTTAGAATGAGGCTTTGCCAGGGCTTGTCACCATCTAATTCGCGCCCCTTGCCCCTGGTCTGAGACCTGAGTGAGCTGAAGGAGAGCTGCTGAGGAAGGGGGGAGGGGAGGAGGAATGCTGGGGTATGAGACCACAAAATTGAGGGTACCCCCAACACCAGATTTCAGGAAGCTCCCTCGCATTCTCCCATTTTTGTCCAGAAAACCTGGGTCTGTGCTGAGAGTCCTCCAGCTTTCCCTCTGAGACCTTGACCCAAGCAGAAGCCAAGCTCTCGTGTTTAAAGGTTTTGGTGCCTGAGAATTGGAAAATGAAACTCACAGAAGAAGAACAATGGGAACGGCCAGAGGGCAGGGCCTGGGGGCTGTTCAGCTCAGACCCGGAAAAGCCCAACACCCCCACCTAACATACAGGAGGTGCTGGGGAACCAAGTCCCCAAGAATGGCCCTGACCCACATGGGAGCTGGGTCCCCACTTTGTGAGGTTGGCTAAAAGCCAGCAGAAATCACTGCCCTCTCCCAACCACATCCTCCTGCCTGGAGGCCCAGAGCGTTGAATCCCCTTCCTGGGAAAGCCAGTGTTGACAAAGCCTGAGGCTCTGGTTACATGGGGTGAGAGGTGAAAAGGTAGAGTCAGGCTCTGGGGAGCTGTGTACTGCAAATATACTGCAACCTGGAGCCCCAGGTCTCGGTTTTGATCAGCCTCTACCTGTTGCCCCAAGCACTTTGCTAATTCCAATTTACTTTCAAGTTGGGTTGCTTCAGGGGAGAAAACCACTCACTTCCCTAATATCTAGGGCAGATGGGGGCCTAATTTAGAATCACCAGTTTTAGCCATTAATAGAGCCTGACCCAAGTCATGGTATTTTCAATTGCCTCATATGCATGCGAAAGCTGGACAGTGAATAAGGAAGACCGAAGAATTGATGCCTTTGAATTGTGGCGTTGGTGAAGAATATTGAATATACCATGGACTGCCCTGAAGAATGAATAAATCTGTCTTGGAAGAAGTATAGCCAAAATGTTCCTTAGAAGCAAGAGTGGCGAGACTTTGTCTCCATACTTTGTACATGTTATCAGAAAAAGTTTTTTTTTTTTTTTTATCAGAAAGGATCAGTCCATGGAGAAGGATATCATGCTTGGTAAAGCAGAGGGCTAACGAAAAAGAGAAAGACCCTCAATAAGATGGATTGAGATAGTGGCTACAACAATGGGCTCATATACAGCAATGATGGTAAAGATGGTGGAGGACCGGGCAGTGTTTCATTCTCTTGTACCTAGGGTCACATGTGTTAGAGCCAACTGGACAGCACCCAACAACAGGCCTGGTGGTGCAGTGGTTAAGTGCCCAGCTGCGAACTGAAAGGTCAGCAGTTCAAACCCACCAGATGGTCGCTGGGAGAAAGATGTGGCAGGCAGTTTCTGTAAAGATCGCTGTATTTTTTCGTAAAATAATGTGACTACGTAAATAATGCGTCCACATGTAGAATGCGCTATAGCATGCCTAGGAATATAATGCTCAGGAGGGTTGTGGCAGTTTGGTAAAAATATGGTAAGCCTAGGTGTCCCTATAGGGGGCAGTTTACTCTGTCCTACCAGTCAGACTCGAGTGGCAATGAGTTTTTGAGTCATCTAGTCCTAACATCCCCTCTTTCTCAATTGTACCAACTGGAAACAGGCCCAGAATAAAACCAAACCCGTTGCCGTAGTGACCCTACAGGACAGAGTAGAACTGCTCCATAGGACTTCTAAGGAGCGACTGGGGGATTCCAACTGCCCACCTTTCGGTTAGCAGCTGAGAGGGGACAATTTAGTCAGGTCACTAGGTGAGTGAGTCAGGGGTGGGTTACAGTGCACAAACACCTCCGTGTTTCTACAACAGATTTTCTTAAGATAGTCGAGCCATGCTCTTAATCCATAAAACCTACGTCAGTTTTGCTAAGTAAGGCAGGCCGGGAAGGGTTGAGGCCTTGGCACCGCAAGTCTTTCACCCTCTCTCCAGATTAACTCAGGGCCCTGGTCTGAGCAGCCGAGCGTTGCAGCTTCCTTGGGCCAGGGTGACTGACGTTTGAGCGGCTATTTTACACTCAGGGTAGGTGGACATCCCTCCTCCTCGCTTTTATTGCTGGGGAAACGGGCTCGGAGCGGGCCTAAGTCTCTGGTCCAAGGACACCTGCGCCAAAGGGCGAGGCGGCAAGGAGCGGGGCCTGGGAGGGCGCTTCGGGGGCAGAACCGCCCCCACGCCCGGCCTGACTAGGCTGGTTAGGGGGCAGGAGGCCGGCCCTCGCCTGCGGGCTGCCCAGGCTGTCGGCGGCGCGGTCCTGGCGCTGGAGGCTCCAGGGAACTCCAGAAACCCCAGCCAGAGACTCCGGGCCACCAACTCCCCAGAAAGTTGGCTCGCGGCCACCTAGGAGACGGCCCGGAGCCGCGGGCCAAAATGGCACTGGCCGAGCGGCGGGGTGCGCGAGCTGCGTCCGGCAGCTGCCAAAGGACCGGCCCGCGCCAGCCGGACGCCGGCGGGGGTCCCGGCCCGCCTCGCGCTACCTCCGCGCGCCGTCGCCGCACGCGGGTGGGCACGCGCGCGCCCGCAGCCCCGCCCCCTGCGCCCCGCCCCCGCCGGCGCCCCGCCCCGCCGCGCGCCCTCCCACCCGCCCGCGCGCCGCGGCCCGGAGCTTCCCCATTGGCCGCGCGCTGTCACCTGACGCTCTGTTATTTCCTGTGTGTTGGGAGAATGGAGAGAAAAAACCCGGAGCCGAGCCGCTTTCGGCCCCTGAGAGGCGGCCGCGGCCTCCGCCGGGGGAGCCCGCCCTGAGGCGCGCCCGACCGGGGAGCCAGCGCGCGGGCCAGAGCGAGCCTCGAGGGGCCGCTGCCCCGGGCCCAGCGCCCGAGCTGGAGGCGGCGGGGGCTCCCCACCCCCACCCCGCGCAGCGCCGCTCGCCGCCGCTCCCTCCCCGCCCTCCCCGGGCGGAGGCCGAGGGGACGGGGCGGGGGGCTCCCGCAGGTAACCGCCGCCGGGGCCCGGGTGGGGGAGGGGCTGGGGCCGGGCTGGTGTCGGGGCTGGGGGGCCGAGGGCAGCGGTCCCGAGGGCAGCGGTCCCGGCCCGACCTGGGAGCGCTGACCCCCCGGACTCTGAGGCCGGGGCCGCTGAGGGGAAGGGGCCCGGCGCGAATGGCCCTGCGGGGTCTGACCTGGGAGTGCGGCGCGGCGGGGCCGGGCCGGGCCCAGGGGTGCTGAGGAGGGGGCTCCGGCCTGGCGTCAGGGGCGGAGGGGTCAGGTCCCCCCAGGGTGTCGGCCCGGCCCGGGCGTTCGGCGGGGCTTGGGTACTGGTCCTAACCTGAGGATGCTGGGGGGACGGTACCTGCTCGTCGCGGCCTGGAGTGCAGAGGCGGAGGGTGTGAGCGGGTGGCGCTCGCCTCGGGGCCCCCGGCAGCCCCGGGAAGCCGGGGACCCCGGCCTTTTAGCTGCGGGCCGGAGGCGAGGCCGACGGGGCGGAGGGCCGGGCTGCGGGCGGGGAAGGGCCGCGCCAGGGTACGGGGGGTCGGAGCGCGCCCCGGGACGCTGGAAGGCCGGGCACCCTGTACTGCCATGTGAACACCTGAGGCCATGTGGACGCGGCGGTTTGTCGCCAGTTGGGGGCGGAGGGCAGGTACGAGCTGCGGGGCGCCCGGGTTCGGCGCGGGGGCGGGCAGCGGGCGCGGGACACTTCCTGTGCGGGTTCTCTCCTCCCCGCCGCGGGGAGCAGGGCGGGTGTCTCCGAGCCGGTGGTCGCGGCGAACCAGCGCTCGCGTGGGGACCCGGGGCGCTGAGCCGCTCGTGCCTTTTTGGGGGGAAAGTGGTGGTTGAAGAAGAGTGGCTGATCCGACCGGGCCCGCTGCGGCGGCGGTCAGAGGTGGAATGTGTCCTGTGCGCGGCGCTGGGAGTGGAATTTGGTGAGGTGGGGGGTGTCGGGGAGCGCCCGCCTTCCGCGCTGTGTGGGTGGGGATTATTGTCTGTTTTTGTGGTTGTGGATACTAGCCATGTCTGCCTGTCTGTAGTCAACCCTTCAGTTTGCCCTTAGGGGACAGAGCAAAATTAGGATTTCCACCCCCTTTTCCTCTTTGTTTTTTTTCCCTCGAAGTTGAGATGATTCTGGTAACGGCTGTAAAATGGATGGAATTTTCGAGCTATTATCTAACAGGCAGATCTTTGCATGATAATTGGACCCTTATGTTAACAGCCTCAGTGAAGAGTGAAGAGTTTTATAAAACATCTTACGTGGGGTGGCAGCTTGGTGGAGGGGAAAGCTGCATGAATTCCGACTTGGGAGACCAGAAGATCTACTCCAGCTTTGCCACCAAATAATCTATAATCCTGGGCAAGTTACGGATTCTCTCAGGGCCTTAATTTCTTTATCTGTTAAATGAGGACTCTCCTCCAGGTGAAACATTACAGGTGCTTGGTAATTTTTTTTTTTTTTCCTCCCATCTTGTCGCTTGTTTTAGCCATAGGCAACTTTTTTGAGAAATGCAAGCTGTACCTTACTTGGCTTTTAAAGTCTATTTCTGGTTTTAGTTTCCAGTTTCTTCTCCAACAGAGCATAAAACTTGATCAGAGCACAGTTTTTCCTGACATTTCAGGCACTGTTTGTGTTTCTCAAAAGGTGCAAGTAGTGTGTTATACTAGCATGTGTTGAGTGAGCTTTGTACTGTTTGTCTTTGTGGAAGAAGAAATTACCAGAAAAAAAAAGATTGCAGAAAATATTCAACTCCTTGGGAACTGTGGATAACGTAGATGTGTTTGGGTCTGTATGTATTGATTGGCTCCGAGAAGTTTCAGGATCGTTCTATGCAGGGCATTGTGGAGGGATCTTAATTAAAGTTCTTCCAAGGGACGTTTGGCACTTGGCTGCCTTTTGAAATTTCCAGCGTCAATGTTCTTAGAGTAGGGATGAAGTGGAATTCCGTAGTATCTCCTGTGAAAAACAGTATGCTAGTGGAATTAATTGTCACCTCAGGGTGCACCAATTATTTGCATCCCCAATTTATTTCTTAACGGTAGCCCGATGCTTCCTCTCAGATGCTGAAGAACCCCAATTAATTTCACTGATTTTATGTTTTTTTCTTGAGGGCCTTAGGCCATGCTTTTGACTGATAAGTACTTTTAGACCAACCTCAGAAGTTGGTCTTGTTTGTTTTAAGTTTCTACCACTAATTTTAAGTACTGTGATGCTTGAAGGGCATGTGCCTGTGTTTTTCTGAGATTACGTTTTTACTCATTCCATACAGTTTCAGAAAGGGTCTTAGCAGTGGGATGTGCTCACAGAGTTCACTTTGGAGATGCTGTGTTGATACCAGTTTTCTTGTATGTTAACGTCAGACTTGTCACATAGGTCTGACGTTAACATACAAGATCACGTGGGTAGATACCTTTATGTGGCTACACAGATTAATTAGTTGGATTTTCCCAAAATAGGCAATTTATTCTATCTTGGTAGTTGAATTATGATCTCGTGTTCATTGTGGCATTTTAAAAACCCTGGTTATTTAAACGTTGAGTAGTTACCACACACACGTGTGTTTACGTACGTCTTATAACTTACCAAACAAACAAGCCAAACCTGTTGCTGTTGAGTCGATTGCCATTCATAGCAACCCTATAGGACATAGTTGAACTGCCCCCTATAGTTCCCAAGGAGTGCCTGGTGGATTCCAACTGCTGACCTTTTGGTTAGTAGCCGTAGCACTTAACCACTATGCCACCAAGGTTCTCTGTAACTTACAAGAAAATAAAATTATTAGAAAACTTTTATTCTATTTATTTGCACGTATGAATGTGAGAGGAGGTTGTCAGATCTGTAAGATGTCAGGAAACATGGGTTATAGTTGCAGTACCGCCCAGCTGGAAACCCTCGTGGCGTAGTGGTGAAGTGCTACGCTGCTCACAAAAGGTCCACAGTTCAAATCCACAAGGCGCTCCTTAGAAACTTTATGGGGCAGTTCTCTGTCCTGTAGGGTCGCTATGAGTCGGAATCAACTCGATGGCAGTGGGTTTGATTTGTTTGTTTGTTTGTTTGCCGCCTAACTGGGTGATCTTGAGTAAGTACTGGAACCTTTTAGTGGTGTACCTTTTTTTTTTTTTTTTAACTCTGTAAAATGAAAGGGAATATAGTTGAAATGATTATATCTGTTTAGACCAAGAAATTAGAATTGCCGTGATGTGGTGAGTTCACCTTTTCATCATATAGATAGGAAAGGTTGCAAACTTTTTTTTTTAAACAGAACTCAAGACAGACTCAGTCCAAGGTATTTTAAATTATCTTACAAAATTCACCTAGCGGACTTGAGAGTACTAAGTCCTGAGAGGTCATAGAGCCTGTGAGGGTCAGGGCTTGGTTGTGACCCTACCCTCCTTGGCTTCAAAGTCTGTACTAGGGCCATTATACTTCACTGCCAGCTGAAGGCACAAGCCAGGTAAAGGTAGACACTGCCGCGGAATCGAAATATTCTTGCCCTGTTCCCCACCCCCCTTTTAAACTCCAAATCTGAACTCTAGCAAAATAGTGGAGAACATGGTTTCTTTGACTGTGCCATGTGGTTTAGCGGCCCCAGGGGGTTTTCTAAGCCTTCATTTTTCTCATACCTGGCCAGTTTTGCCAGTGCATCTGAGATTTAATCGTAAAAAGTTTTTTTTTTTTCATACATTAGTTCACAGAGTTATATAATACCTAAGGGGCTATCTCTCATCTTGTGTTGCTAGTTTAGAATGCACAGGAATGATACGCGGTGACTACTCTCAGTTTGGCCAGGTAGGACTCAAAAGATACACTTAAGAAAGGTAATCCTCTCCCCAGTATGCCTAAATGCTCTTTCTCATGGAGGCTTTGTGTTCAGGGCTCCTTAGTGGTCATTAGAGAACTGTCTGGGGCTTCCAGCTCTCCTGCCTTCGTTTTCTTTTTGTGGTGGTGAAAAAGAAATAAAATGAAGCAAAACAATAAAAGTTTATTTATAATGGAGAAAAGCAGTACATCAGGGTTATACATTTGAAATATAACGTACTGAAATCAAGGCTTTCATAGAGTGTAATTTGGTCACATTGCACTTAGCCTGCATAGTTTTTTGATAATTAGTTAGACTGTTGAACGTCGTTTAATACCTATACTGTGTTCAGTATGGGTGAGAAGGTTCTCATGGCAACAAACACAGTCAGTACTTTTTGCGTTAGAGCTGTGTTTACTTTGTCGGTAATGTGCAAGACCCAGCAGGAAGATGAACTATAACTTGAGTTATTGGTGTATCTGTGGCTTGTTATCTGATGCTTCATTGTGGCGAAGTTAAGAGAGAAAACATTAGCTACCGGGGAAAATATCCTGTTGCAGTATGTACATGTAAGCTCTTCTGTAGGGAGGGTAGAAGTTAATTGGAACACTTGAGTATCTGCCTGATTGGAAGATGGTTTCCACGTTCGAACATAGCATCCCTGAAAGTGGGTTAAGGTCCTCCTGTGTGTGTTCATACTTTCATTCATTAGCTAGTATTTTTAAGTGTTCTTCTAAGCACAGGAGATGCAGTGGTTGGCAAGATGGAGAAGGAGCCTGCCCTGGGAGACTGTAAACAGTGAATAAATAAGAATGTCAGGTGGTGATAGTGGCTGTGAAGAAAACAGAAAGATGATAGTGACTACTTCAGGGTGCTCATGAAGATGGTCCCTCTCCTGAAGCCTTTGCTGCCAGCAGGGCAGTCAAACTTGATACGTGGGCTAGATGGAAGTGGCATTAAACAAAGTAAATAATTTACTTTAGCCTTGAGCATCTTGAGAAGTTAATTCCAAGAGTGGAGGTGGGTTGGTTGAATTCTTGCCTCTGCTTTTATCTTTACGCTTTGTACGTGGGGACCTGGTCAGAAGAGCTTAAGGGAAGTATTAATGATACCTTGTAAAGCTAAAACCACCACCCATCTCAGTTTATGGTACCGTGGTGGCTTTCATGTTGCCATAACGCTGGAAGTTATGCCACTGGTATTTCAAATACCGGCAGGGCCTGCCGTGATGAACAGGTTTCAGTTAGGGCTTCCAGATAAGACAGACTTGGAAGAAAGGCCTGGTGATTTACTTCTGAAAATTAGCCAGTGCAAACTCTGTGGATCACAGAATAATACCATCTAAGACTTTAGCTTGTTTAGTTTGGCCACGTTATCAGGAGGGACCAGTCTCTGCAGGAGGGCATCGTTTTGGGCAAAGTGGAGGGTCAGCGAAGGCAAGGGGTATCCTCATTGCGATGGACTGGCACAGAGGCTGCGAAAGGGGACTCAAGCGTACCAGCGATGGTGAAGATGACGCAGGATGGGCAGCTTCTCCCCCTTCTGTTGTACACGGGGTCCCTGCGAGCCAGCCGACTCGGTGGCAGCTAACAACAAAGTCTATGAAAGGAGAGTGTTGTCCGCCTTTACTAGTCATCCTGGTAAGAAATGAGGCGCTGTTACAGTGTTGGTCAGAGCTGGCCAACGTCGGAAACATCCTTCGGTTTTGGTTTTGTTTCTTTGGGAAATTATGATCACTTTACTGCGTTAAAACTTAAGTGACTTCTGTATGCAGGGCACTCTGCTAGGTATTGCTTCAAGTGGGCATCTCGAGTGACGGACTGGGACTTGGGTGGGGAGGTTATTGAGGGAAGAGGCTGTGGCTGGAAAGGAAACAGTGCAGGTGGAACAGGCCTCGTTAACCGTAGCCAGGAGGGTTTGTCCTCTTTTAGTCTTTCTCAGTCAGCTAGTGTTCATCATGCCTTCTCCTGCCCTTTCTATAGTTTCTGATTGTAGAATTACAGAGCTAAAGAAACCTAAGAAACTGTCTAGGCTACCTTTTGACTTTACAACTCAGGAAAGATGCCGAGAGGATGGTGACTTGCCCAGAGTTACCCAGCTTTATCCTGACAGTCAATGTGAGGACTCTACCAGCTAGGCCAGTGTTCTTTCCACCGAGCCCCACGCTCTCAGTAGAGGATAGATAGTGGCCCCTGAGTGGGAAAAGCCTGTCAGTAGTAACGTACTCACTTAGGAAAAAGCCCGTGTGGTACCAATCTTAAGAACTCAAGGAAGAGACAGCACTTCAATCTCAAAAGGAGGGTGTGGACGGAGTATGTCTCAGGAAGATAGGTAGCCTTGGTTTCTCCTCCTGATGATGTGTTGGTCCAGGATGGGTGATGTGGAGCAGCTCTTCCTTTCCCATCCATGTTCAGTCTTAGTTAGTTGTGCAATTAGGGTGAGGCCTCTTAGATGTAGGGTGCGCTACTTATACGTGATTCAAATTAGGTTCTAAAATTCAATAGTTAAGGCCCCGGGAGTCTTAAGTTCCCTAGCTCAGTTTCAGTGGAGCTCAGATTTCATGTCTACATTCTAAATAGGAAGCATTACTTTGGGAGTCTGTAGATTGTGCCTGACAAGGGTAGGGATTCCAGACAGCAGGAGCAGAGCTACTCCCGTGGCCATTTCTCTGCTCTGGCAGGCCAACTACCTGGGGGCAGATTTTGGATCTCTTTTCAGAAATGTAAGGGCTCTCTTGTGGAAAGTCTACATGATGGTCATCTATGGAGGCAGCACAGCTTAGAAGAAGGTTATGTGGCCTTACCTGGCTCTATCACTTAATAGCAGCGACCTTGGGGGTTTTGTCTGAGCCAGAGTTTCCTCACGTATAAAAGAGGTCTACAAGGTAATGCTGGCGCAACAGTTAAACACTTGGCTGCTAACCAAAAGATTGGCAGTTCGAACCCACTCAGCAGCTCTGTGGGAGAAAGCCGTGGTGGCAATCTGCTTCCATAAAGATTACAGCCAAGAAAACCCTCTGGGGCAGTCCTGCTGTGTCACGTGGGGTTGCTGTGAGTTGGAATCGGCTCGATGGCGTCTAACAACAACAACAAGGGTAGTTGGGAGAAGGAACTAAAGTAAGAACAGTACACATAGTGGCGTGCACTGCCTGCAGGTGCCGCTCGGTGCCTAGTACCCGTTCGTGAAACAAGTGTTCCGTGTTGTACTGTGTACCAGGCACTGGACTGCAGCAGGGCTAGCCCCTGTCTATCCTGTGGATCCCCCATCTTCACGTACCTGCTCAGCTGTAGTTAGGTGCCGTCAGGTCGGTTCCGATTCATTGCAGCCTTATGTAGAACAACGAAACGTTGCCCGGTCCGTCGGCATCTCCGTGATCTCCACGACGGTCGGTATGTTGCAGTCAGTTGTTTTGTCTGTTGTGTCAGTTCAGTAGAGAAGGGCAGCTAAAAAGGGAGCAGGGGGTGCTGTACCAGGGCATGTAAATTCTGCTTTGAAGGTCATGGAAGGCTTCCCGGAGGAGGACCTTTTCCTCACCTCCTCATCAGCCTGCTTCTCTCTCAGCTGTCTCCTCCCGCCTTTGTAGCTTGTTCCTCCCCCTCTTCTCCCTGACCCTTGGTGTTCTCTGGACCCCTCCCCCCTTTTGGTATCTTCTCTCCCTGGATGCTCCTGTGTATCTCCAGGCTTTAATGATTGTCCTTAAACTGATGACGGCCACATTGGTATCTTCAGTTAGACCTCCCCTAGCTCCTCCAACTCCTGCTTGACAGTTCTGCGTGGATATCTCCTCAGTAACTTGAGCTTCCTGGGTCCAAAACAACGCTTATTCCCCACAAAATCTTTCTTCTCCTTTTGTCCCTTTGTCTTTAAATGGCTCTACCACCCACCCAGCTTCTCAAATCAGATTCCCCCTTTTCTTTCACATCTAACTCATCACCGAGTTACTGTCAGTGTTATTTCCGTAACGTGACTGAATCTGTCCACTTCTTTCATCTCCACTGCTACTGCCCTCTGTGCTGCTGTCTTTTCCTACCTGGAGCACTATGATTGCCTCTTAGCTCACCTCCCTTTTCTACTCCTGTTCTCTATTCCACTTTGCCCAGAACAGCCAAGAGTCACGCATCTCTCCCTTGCCGAAAACCTTTTAATGGCTTTCCCTTGCGCTTAGAAAAAAAAATCCAAACTCCTTCTTGTGGCTTACGAGGCCTTGAGTAACCTGACCTCTCTCTACCTCCCTGATCGCCTCGTTTACTGCTTTGACTTCTGTCCTCTACCTACGTTAGCTCTTTCGGCCCCTGAAGGTGCCAAGCTCTTTCCCACTTTGTGGACTTTTTAAATGCAGTTCCCTCTGTCCAGGACACTCTGGCCAGCTTTTTCTCATCCTTCAGGATTTTTGTTGAATGAATAAATAGCATGAGTTAGGCATCAAAGGAGAACAGATGCAGAGGAAAAGTGCCCGGAGTGCATGTACAAGGGACTAGAAAAAATATATATATAAGAGATGTGTTTGAAGGATTGAAAGAATGTGTTTGGTTGTAGCATAAGTGGAGTTGTTCAAGCAGAACACCTAGGAGTCAAGCAGCCAGAGTTCGAATACACTGCTGATGCGAGTATAAGATGACACTTTGGAAACATTTGGCAGCTTTTTTAAAAGTTATTTTAAAAAGTTAAACACATGTCTACCCTACAACCCAGCAGTTCAGTTCCATTTCTAGGTATTTATCCAAGAGGATTGAAAAGATATGTCTTAAAAAAAAAAAAGAACTACAGGGATATTTATAGCAGTTTTGTTCTTAATAGCTAAAAACTGGAAACAGTTCAGCTCTCTATCAGCAGGAGAGTGGTTAGACAAACTGGTATGTTCATATGATGTAAGAGAGTGGTTAGACGAGCTGGTATGTTCATATAATATAAGAGAATGGTTAGACAAGCTGGTATGTTCATATGATGTAAGAGAATGGTTAGACAAACTGGTATGTTCATATGATGTAAGAGAATGGTTAGACAAACTGGTATGTTCATATAATGTAAGACCGTTCAACCATAAAAAGGAACAAACTACTGATACATGCAATAAGGATGAATCTCTCCAATACTATGCTGAGTGAAAAGCCAGATACAAAGAAAGTGCACAGTGGATAATCCCCTTTATAAGACATTGTAGAACAGGCTAAACTAACTTCATGATACTAGAAATTGGATTAGTGATTGCTTCTTGGGTGGAGGGGATTGATGGGAAGGGCCGTAAGGAAACTTTCTAGGATGCTGGAAATATCCTTGGTCTTAATAGGCATTCATCAAAACTGATTGAACCAAGTTGCGTCTGGGGTCTTAAATGCTAGCAAGTGACCATCTAAGATGTATCAATTGGTCTCAGCCCACCTGCAGCAAAGGAAAATGAACACCGAAGACACAAGGTAATAATGAGCCCAAGAGACAGAAAGAGCCACATAAATCAGAGACTACATCAGCCTGAGACCAGAAGAACTAGACGGTGCCCAGCTACCACCGATGACTGCCCTGACAGGGAACACAACAGAGAACCCCTGAGGGAACAGGAAAGCAGTGGGATGCAGACCTCAAATTCTCATAAAAAGACTAGACTTAGTGGTCTCACTGAGACTAGAAGGGCCCCAGAAGTCATGGTCCCCGGACCTTCTTTTAGCCCAAGACTGGAACCATTCCCAGAGTCAACTCTTCAGGCAGGGATTGGACTGGACTGTAAGATAGAAAATGGTACTGGTGAAGAGTGAGCTTCTTGGATCAAGTAGACACAAGAGACTACGTGGGCAGCTCCTGTCTGGAGGGGAGATGAGAAGGTAGAGGGTGCAGAAGCTGGCTGAATGGACATGGGAATACAGGGTGGAGAGAAGGAGTGTGTGGTGTCATTAGGGGGAGAGCAGCTAGGTGTATATAGCAAAGTGTATATAAATTTTTGTATGAGAGACTGACTTGATTCATAAACTTTCACTTAAAGCACAATAAAAATAATAATAAAAAAAACTGAACCATGCACTGGGGATCTGAGAATTTTACTATATAAATCATACCTAAAAAAATGTAGGAATTGTCTCTACGTTATTTTCTTTCTCTCCCTCTCAACATCTAATCCCCCAGCAAGTCTAGTTTACTTACATTCAGAATATATCCTGAATTTATTCCCTCCCATCTCAAGTACCATCCCCTCTCCTCTGGTCTACTGTATTATTAGCCTCCTGACTGGTTTTCCTGCTCCCTGTTTTTCCCCTCCCAAACCGTTTTTTCCACTTGTCAACTAAACATCTTTAAACATTCAAATTAGATTATGCCAGTTCCCTGCCTAAAACCCCCAGTGGCTTTCCATTGCTTTTCATGGTGGCCAACAAGGTCTTACCTGAACCCTGCCTCGTTTTGAGCCCATAAAACCTGGTCTCCTTGCACTCTAAGTTCCAGTCTCCTTGCCTCCCCTCTGTTTCTTGAACACCTCAAGCTCATTTCTCCTTTAGGACCTTTACCTTTACCTTCCTGCCTCTGCCCGGAACACCCCACTCTATGAATCTTTGCCCAACTTGTTTCTGTCTGTCATTCAGATTCATCCTAATGAGAGGTTTCCCCTGACCCTCCCTGTCTGAAGTAGTGCCCCCATCACATCACCTTGCCTTACTCATTTATAACTTTTATTAAAAACCAGTGCCATTGAGTTGATCCCGACTCATAGCGACCCTATAGGACAGAGTAGAACTGCCCCCATAGCGTTTCCAGGGAACGCCTGGCAGATTGAAACTGCCGACCCTTTGGTTAGCAGCTGTAGCACTTAACCACTATGCCACTAGGGTTTCCATAACTTTTTTTGCCATCTGAAATTGTCTTGTCCTTCTACTTTTTTTTTTTTCTTTCCCTGCTTGTCTCCTCCCTCCAGGATTAAGCTTGTCTCAATCACTGCTTTATACTTAACGTCTACAGAAGTATTTGGCTGATAGTGGGCCATTTGTGTTGAGTAAATGGAGGTATTGAGAATGGTGGCAATAGAGCCGAGAGTTATTTCGGAGGTGGATTTGGTGAGGTAGAAGGAGGAGCCAAACAGAGTCAAGGCTTCTGATTTGGAAAACAGTGGCCATGGTGCCTTCCTCCACTGAAATAGGAGAAAGCTGAGGAGAAGACTAGGATGGGTAGAAAGCTGTGACTTTAGTTTTGGACTTAAGCTTAAATGCTTGTGAGACATCCATTGTTTGAGGCACAGATCGGACATTTAGGAGGTGGAGATGGAGCTGGGCTGTAGGCTGAGATTTGGAGGTTGGCATATATGTCATAATTCCATCCTGGGAGAAGATGAGATTGCTCAGGAGTAAACAAGCCGTGTGAGTATGTGGAGAAGTGGTTCCCTCCTCATTTCCTGCCTGAGTGATGGACTTCTCCCACCAGTAACAGGGATTTAGTCTATGGACTTTGTAGTTTTAGAACCCTCCAGAGAGTTATATTATTGTTTCTAATAATGACAAGTGCCAGGAGGGCCCAGGACAAAACTCTTGGGGAATGTGGACATTTAAGGGAGCAGAGCCCCATTTAAAGAGCAGAAGGGAGGAAGAGCCAAAGATTGTGGTATAAGGAAGGACTGTCTGTCTCAAGTCACAAGATTGCTGAGAATGTGGGGAGGGGGACAGCTTCAGGGGAGTAGCAGTAATAAAAAGCCGGCTCAGTGTGAATTGATGAGAAAGCGAGGTGAGGACGTGGAGACAGCTTAGACTCCAACCTTCCCGAAGCGTGGCTGTTACACGGAAAGTAAATGAGCTGCTGGGAGGATCTGGGGTCGAGAGATTTTCTTTTTAAATACGAGAAACTTGATAGGAAGAAACCAGCAGAGAGCATGGTGTTTAAGGTGCAGGAGAGGGGGTGTTAGTTGAAGACGGTCCTGGCGAGCTGGGGACAGGGATAGGTGTGATCCAGAGAGATTGGCTTTGGATGGTAAGAATGCCCCCCCCCACCCCACCCCCCACCCCAGGTCTGGGCGGGTAACTGCAGGGGCTCCAGGGCAGCAGGTGAGAGTGCTGTCTGAGGGGAGTGGGGAGTTTGAAGTAGAAAAGATTTTAAGAAACTGCTGTGGCAAGCAAATAGAGTTGACTGAGGAAACAAGAATTGCAGGGCAAAAGTAAAACGTAGTTAAGATGAGGTCTCTACCTCATGGGATTTTAGAGAAACTGGTCAGATCTCTACAGTTCTCTGTCTAGTTTTGGATTCTAGTGACTCCGACTCAGCTTTTCCGGCCTTGCATCCAGTCATTCCCCCCCTCCAGGCCGTTAGACCAGCGACTTGGAAATTAGTCCCTGGAGTACTACGGCTTTATTTAATTAACAGATACTTAGATAGCACTCACTGTGGCAGTCCAAGGCAGTGTCGTAAGTGTTGTAGTCCTGTAGGTGGGGGCACTTGATCTCCTGGTGGGCTGTCCCAGGGTCTGCGGAGGCATTGGAGGCCCAGGTAGCAGGACTGGGGTGGTGGAGTCCGGAGGGTCATCCTCTTCCCATTTTCCAGTCAGAGCAGCCCTGCTCGTCCGTCTCGCAACCTTTTGGCTATCTACGTAAGGTTTTTGCTGTTAAGAAAACTTGGAGAATATTTTCAAATACCACTGCAGCAGACTCCAAGGTCCTTGTGGTTGTCCTTGTGTTTTGTTTCATATTACAGCCCCAGCATCTGCCCGGGTGCCTGTCAGTGTGCTGCGTGGACCTACTCGTTTTGCCTCTGAGCCTTTGCCTCTTCATTTGGAATGTGCGTCCTCCCCCCACGCCCCGCACCTTTATCCAGGCGTTGCAGCTAATGTGTGTCATATATTACGTAGAGACTGCATCTTTTCACCACAAGAGTTGTAATCTTAGATGGCCACTGTGTGGATTGAATTGTGCCCTGCCCCCAAATTGTATGTTTGGAATCCTAACCCCTGTGGATGTGATCCTGTTTGAGAGTAGGGTTTTGTTAATATTAATGAAGCTGTATCGGTGTACTCATGCCCATCAAGTCAATTGTGACTCATAGCAACCCTATAAGACAGAGTAGAACTGCCCACAGGGTTTCCAAGGCTGTAAGTCTGTCTATACAGAAGGAGACTGCCACATCTTTCCCCTGCAGAGCGGCTGGTGGGTTCAAACCGCTGACCTTTCAGTTAGCAGCCAGGACTTAACCATTGTGCCACCAGGGCGCCTTGCCATATCAGTGTTGAATGTATCTTAAACCTAATTACTTTTGAGATATAAAAAGAGCATATTAGATACAGCAGAAAGCAAGCAGAAATGAAGGGAAGGTAGGTGCCACCAAGGAAGTTGCCAAGGCACCCAGGAACGTGTGGGCTAGAGAAGCTGAGACAAGGATCTTCCCCCAGAGCCAACAGAGAGAGAGCTTTCCACTAGAGCCACTGTCCTGTATCTGGACTTCTAGCCTCCTGAACTGTGAGAAAATAAATTTCTGTTTGTTAAAGCCACCCACTTGCGGTATTTCTGCTGCATCAACACTAAGAAACTAAGACAGCCAGCATACCTTGTTAATCTTTATGGCTCCTTCAGGGGTCTGCATGTAGCAGGTGTTAAGTAACATTGAATTTGGATTAGTTGTAGAAAACTTGCAGAGGGTTCCTAAGAGTAGCTGAAATGGTTAAATAATGAGGAGAGGAGGGCTCAAGAGGAAATAAATAACAAGCCAAAGAGCAAAGTTGATTATGTTAAAGAATATAGGCCCACTATTTCCTCACCTGGAGAGGGAAAACAACAGCAGATGAGGTTGGATGGAGTATTTGTGATTTAGGTGAAGAAACTGGAGAACTCCCTACCCTCTGAGGAATGCTGGGAATTTTTGGAGAGCTTTAGAACAGTAAACTAGATTAATTTGTGTTCAATAATTCCTACTTGACGTGGAGGTATAGAGAACATGCCATCAAGATCCCAGCCGAATGATTCCTATAAACTCACACATGCACAGTCAGTGTAAATGAACCCGCACAGATTAGAGGTACCTGTTTTTTTATACAGGTAGTGAACAGGCGTGAACAGAAGAGTACACGTTGCATTGAATTGAGTGCTACTGGTTGGGTTTTTTTCCTACTAGGTATTTGAGTTTAAACATAATGGGAGTAGGATTTTCATCATCTTTGAGTCTAGGAAGGCTTTGTGGAAGTGGATTTGAGTTCTAAAACACTGAATAGGGGAGATTTGAGTTGGAGTGAAGGACATTGCAGCCTACGTCATTTATTAAATGTCTTTTTTTTTTTTTTTTTAAAGGAGCTTTATTTATACCACATGTACTGAAAATGGCATCCCCTAAAGAAAAGGACACAGGCCAAATGATGGGAACGAAACACGTCAGAGAAAATAAAAGAAAATTTCTATTTTAATTCAGCCTAGATTGCTAAGTGGATACCATGCTAAGTACAAGAAATACGAAAATAAACAAAACATCCCTTTCCTTTCCGTTGTACATAGGGTTGATATGAGTCGGAACTAACTTGATGGCACCTAACAACAACTGTCTGTGGGAAAGTCAGACATGGAAAATTAACATTTATAAAATCTATATAGGAAACCCTGGTGGTATAGTAGGTCAGCAATTTGCATCCACCAGCCGCTCCTTGGAAACCCCATGGGGCAGTTCTACTCCATTCTGTAGGGTCGCTGTGAGTTGGAATCGACTGGACGGCAACGGGTTTGGGTTTTTGGTGTATGGGATCTGTAATGCACTAGTGGCAGTTTAGCCAGAGTGCTGGGGTAGAACTAGGGAAAAGAAGCCAATACTCCTGACTGCATATGGGAAGAATACTGTAGAAGAGAGGATGTTTGAGCAGGACCTTGAAAGATGGATAAGAGAGAGAGCCAAGGGGATAAGTGAGGAAGGAGAATTTGCAGGTTAAGTCCCTCGAGAGCATTGCTGGAAAGTATGTGGAATATTATGTAGCATAGTACAGGCGCTTGGGGGGCTGGAGATGAAGAGAAGGTCAGAAAGGGCCTTTGGCCAAGCGATGAGAGAACAGGGTGGGAATGGCTTGGTGATGGACCTTGAACCTGGGGACGTACATAGAGAGCGGTTTTATGAAGAGAGGTGTGATAATATAGTTGAGAGAATTGTTTTGACTGTGAGGGGGGAGATGGGAGGACTGGGACCAAATGATGAATTGATCCTCTTTGCCCATTCCTGTTCCTAGTTTTCCTGTGGCCAGAGTTCAGTCTTCGTAAGGAGGACCTTTAACATTATAGCAGCTGGTTTAAATAAAATACAGGAAATTTGGACATCAGCCCGCTTCGAATCCAAAACAGATAGGCATGGTTATTTTGTCAAGAACTGGAATAAATAATAAATAACATTTTAAAGTATTTTGAATAGATAGTAGTTAATATTTGACAAATATTAACTTACATAACTCCAGAAACCCTATGAGGTGACTGTATTAGCTTCATTTTTAAGGTGAGGAAATGAAATCACAGAGAGGTTGAGTGACTTGCCCAAGGTCACCTAGCCCGTAAGAAGCAGAACCAGGATTTGGAATCAGGCACCCTGACTCTGGACTGTGCCCTCAGCCTGTGCGCTGGCTGATTCTGTGTTTATTTGAATGAGCAGGAAGGTAACTTCCGCAGAATAGGTTCGTGAGGCCTTTGAAGGGGAAGAGTTTGGGCGTGGATTGTAGAAAAGAGTGGACTGTTGAGGACAGGAATTCCTGCCTTGGGGACCTTCCTGTTAGCACATCAGCTGTCGGAGGGCAGGGACTTCTCTGTTGCCCATCTTATCCCCTGCATCTGGAATAGGGTTTTACGAACAGCCAGTGCCTAGCAAAGTGTTTTTTTTAGTAAATTAATAAATGAACTAGTATTTTGCTGTCAGCTCTCAAAAGAATATGCCATGGAGGTTCGGTTTCTATTTCCCCCTTGGTTAGCTGTTCATGACCCCTTTCTAAGTGAGTTCCATGAGTTTATTGCTTACTTGTTTTTATTGAACTTACCTCCTGCTCAGCTTTCAAAGGATGCCAGCCCAGCCTACTGCCTTCTGGATTAAGAAATCAGCAACGTATTTTCAAAATCAAAATGTTAGGCTTTAAGATTTCAGCAGATTTTTTTTTTTTTTAGTTTTCTAAGTTTGGTTTAATTTCTTAAGTGTTTAGAAGAATTTATTAGTGGCACAATCTTGTTTCTGGGAAGGATTTTAATAATTTTTTTTAATTGTGGTTAAAATATGCACACCAAAGTGTTCTCCAGTACAGCAGCTTCCACGTGTCCAGCTCGGTGACACTGAGTACACTTTCCATGGTGTGCCACCACTGTCACTGTCCTTTCACAAAACATTCCACTGCCAATATAAACTCATTGCCGCCCCCAAACAAAAACTCTCCGTCTCCCACGCCTTGTGACCGTTAATAATCTTGGGTTTCTATGTATTTGCTTATTTCGTGTCAGTGAGATCATACAGCATTTGTCCTTTTGTGATGGACTTGCTTCGCCCAGCGTGATGCTCTCAGGGTACATCCATGTTGTGGCACGCATCAGGACCGTGTTTCGTGTAGCCATTCATCTGTTCACGGACATTTTGGTTGTTTCTGCCTTTTGGCTATTGTGTAAAGTGCTGCGGTGAACATTGGTTTACAGTTTTCTATTTGCCTTCTTGCCTTTGCTTCTTCTGGGTATATGCCTAGGATTGAGATTGCTGGGTCATGTGGTAATTCTATGTTCAACTTTTTGAGGAACCATCAAACTTTTCCACAGGGGCTGCACCATTTTACATTCCCATCAGCCATGAATGAGAGTTCCAATTTCTCCACAACCTCGCCAACACTTTTTATTTTCTGTTTTTTTTTTTTTATTCTAATGGGCGTGAGGTGATAACGTATTTGTGGTTTTGACTTACATCTTTCTAATGGCCGATGACAGAGCCTTGGTGGTGGCAGTGGTTAAGCACTTGACTGCTAACCAGAAGGTCGACAGTTTAAAAACTCACCAGTTGCTCCACTGCAGGAAGGTGTAGCAGTCTGATCCCATAAAGATTACAGCCTTGGAAACTCTATGGGGCAGTTCTACTCTGTACTATAGAGTTGCTTTGAGTCGAAATTTTAGAAAATCTTCTAAAGTACAAGTCTTACAGCATCCCTCTCAGTTGTGTACTGAATTAAATGTAGACATCTTTGCCTTGGTATTCAGGGTCCCACAGTAAGGCCCTGTCCTGCCTTTCCAGATTCCCTACTTGTATCCCCCATTTCAGCTTCCAAGGCATCCCTGCTTTCACATGTGTGTCCGTGCCCTTTTTTCCCATTTTCCATCTACTGGAGTCTGTCCTTCAAGGTGTTTCTCAAATACTCTTCTTCCATGAAACATCTCCTAACATTACCATAAGTGGGTTTTCCCTCATGGCGTTTTGCAATTTTACTCAAGGCAAGGGAACCCTGAAGAATGTCCGCATTGGCAGGTGCCTTGGAGATCATTGAGTCTACCCTTTGCTGCCTTTTTTCTTTCTTTTTGTTTTAATTAGTTTCCATTTTTAAACAGAGCCCTAGTGACGCAGTAGTTAAGAGCTAGACCTGCTAACCAAAGGTCAGCAGTTCATATCTACCAGCCGCTACTTGGAAACCCTAGGGGGCAGTTCTGCTCTGTCCTGTACGGTCACTATGAGTTGGAATTGACTCAACAGCAGTGAGTTTGGTTTTTGATTTTATACTCTTCGCTTTTTATTCTAAACATGTCCTTGCCCTCTGTTTCCCAGTCCTCTTCAAGGTCGAGGATTATTACTCCTTGTATCCCCAGTGTGTTGAACATGTGGGCATACTGTGAATAGTTTTTGAAGTAGAGAAGAACAGAAGTAGGAAAAAGAATTAACGCAATTTAGTTTGGGCACAGGGAAGGCATGCCTTAGCCAAGGATTGTTTTGGTAGTCGGGAACTTTTTTGAAGAGAGGCCAGGGAAAAAATTGTAGGTGAAGACTGTGGTATAGTTGGTCTAGCATTTTGGAGTAGAAGACAGGAGACCAGAAGGGAATATGACTAAGTGAGGAGCACCCATTATTTTTCAGAATTCAGAGATGAGTCCTAGCACATGTCCTCAGGGTGTTCAGCGGTGTAGTGCGAGAAACAAACCACCAGATGGGTGCTAATACCTGGTGAACTTTGGCCATGAAGAAGGGGGGTGCTGGAAGAGCACTGGGGGTTAAGAGCCGGTGATTCAAGCAAGAAGCAGGGAACACAGTTGAGATGCTGAGCAGGTGGGCAGAAAGGTTGGCATCGGGGAGGAGGAGGCTGACTTCAGGCTACCAACTGTCCGGTCCCCTTCGATGAGCGTTACAGAGGCCTCATGAGGACATTTTAGGAAGATGGTGGTAAAGGGCTAGCTTTTAGTACTTCAGCTCAGATCTTCAAGGAAGTAGGTCAGTGTTAAAAGAAAAAAACTGAATTTAGTGTTTGAAACTCGTATGTTCTTCAGGGCTTTGTGTGTCTGCAGGGCTGGAGATTAAAAATCACGGGGTTAAGCCAGGGTTAACAGAGATGAGTAAAGGGGAGACGGAGTTATCGGCAATGAAGTTACTTACTCTTGGGTGTCCTGGGTTCTTTTAGTCTACAAGTATCTCTTCTGAGAATTTGGGGCTCTTTTCTGCTAGTATCATTTGAACAAGTTAGTTTAGACACTTTGCTTTAGGTATGAATAAGCCTGTATGCAGGTTTGGACAGTACTGGAATCTCAGAAACTTTGAATGATTTTGTAAATTTGTTGGGTGCCTGTACTTTTAGTCATTTCATCTTTTCCTGGTCTCTGAAATTTACGCAGCTCAGGAGATCTGGAGACACCAAGCTTTGAGAGTCAGTCCCAACTTGCATAAAAATGTGTAAATCACTTTATTCTTAAGATAGAAAAGATGATTAGAGTTACACGTTAAACCCGTCTCTTGTGTTTTAGTCTGTGGATCATACCCCAAACCTAGAATCACAGAAGCATCCCCGAGTGATGGACAGCCTCTCTGGAAGCTCCAGATAAGTTTATTTCGTCAGCTCAGTGGTGTGTGTTTCACCTGCTCCTTTGCACGTTGACTTTCCAACGTGGGAGCAGGGACTTCTGCATTACTGCTGACCTTTCGTCCATTTCCACTTTCCGCTGGGTTCCCTGTCCGGGGACGGGCTGCGTTACAGAAGCCTTGAGGGAAGGACAGCAACAAAAGCCATTTTCATGTGTTGTACCTCTTCAAATGGGAGGGTTCACTTAGCGGTTTGAACTTAGTAGAAAGCAGAGATTCTCAGGCTGCTTACTGGGTTAGTTTTCCTGTAACTTGAGGATTCCATGTGTTGCCTACACTCGTTGCCTGATTATCTGCTGTAGGTGTGCTCCGCTCCCCAGAGACTGCTCCCTGCTCAGCTGGCTCCTGGTCAGAGACGCCTTCCTCCTCTGCCTAGTCTTCCAAGAGCTAGCTTCTCCATGCTGACTCAAGTAGGAGAGAAACACATGCTCATTAGAATTATTTATACCACCGTGAATAGAGTTAATAAGAATTGTCTGTTTAGAGTTACCGTTTTTTAAAATCATTTATTAGGTAAGGACGGGGGAACATGAAGAAAAGATTCTTTTTTGAGTTTCTCTTGCCAAGGGCTTTCAGTTTAGGATGTGGGTGTGCTTAGTACAATGAAAGAAATTACTTCTAGGCCTGTAAAGCTTTTAGGACATTGCCTGATTCATGGTAAGCACTAGATAAATTTTGCATATTATTGTTACCTTCTAGATAATCCGAAAACAGTTGCTTTTTCCAAAAACCGTTTGTGTCACTTTGGCTCCTGTATTTTGAAAATTGGGGATCGCAGGAGGTGATGCCTTCTCCTTAGGCACCTGTTCTCTAGTGGCTTGTTTCAGAATGGCCAGGGTTGGTGTTGGCTAATTGCATGCCAGTGGTCAGAGAAGGAAGAGACACTGGCCTACACGTTAGAGGCCCGTTGCCTCCCATTGAGTCTCGGACATAATGGATCCCCTGTCCCTAAGTGGGACGATGGGAATGGTCTTCTGGCTCGTAGAATAAAATGTGCTCCGCTGGCATTCTTGGTTGTGACTTCCGAGGAGACGTGAGAGTTCAACCCTGCTGTGATTTTTATGAAGGAACCGTAGACACCAGGGCACGAGAGCTTTCTTCGTTGGTAAATGACATAAACATTAGCTGTCAGTGGTTTCCATCAATCATAGTAGTATTTATTTCATTTTTTAGGTTTTGTTTTGTTGTTTGATACGTTTTTTAGCTAACTCCTCTTGGGTTTTTTTTTACTTGTTGCTTGTCTTTTGCCTGTTTTGCCCTGGATTCAGACTTTTACCTGAGAGGCGGAGAGGGTGGTAATACTACTAGTAATAATAATTTTAATTTATATGGGATTTAGCAATTCACAAACTAGTTATGAGACAGTTCTGTGAAATGACAAGGTAGGTTTGAAGAAGAGGACAGCAGGGCTTTCAGGTTAAATAAGTCACCCAGGTCACAGGACAAGTAGCCAAACTAGTGAGTATTTAAATTTAAGTTTCCTGATTCTAAATACAGTATTTTTTCCAGTGCATCACCCAGGAGAATCAATAGAAACCTTAAAAGGGGGAGCAACTGTACTTTGCTAAAATAAAACTATATTTTTGCTCCTTTTACTTTCTAAAATTAAATTCTACCCCCAGATGGTTTTTTAAACATGTTTTTCTTGGTCTCTTTCTTCGTGTCTGCTAGCTCGACTGTAGGTAAGAGAGCCATGTCCCTAAGGGGAGAGAGAGATGGTGGTGTGCTGGCTGGTGCCAGTGTTCCCCCGGCCCTTGTCCCTGACACAGGAGGCCTGGCTGAGGAGGGAGGAGGAGGCGTTCTTTTATGGTTACAGCTCACATCTGTAGGAAAAGACAGCAGGCGGTTCTCAGGAATTTTCCTTTGTCTCGGTATCTCTCATATTTATACTTGACACCCTCCTCCTTACGGTTATGGCTGGCCTTTTTTTTTTTTAATTAGAACCTAAAATAAGGTCTAGAGCTTTAAGTCAGAGCCATTCGCAAAGATCTTACGCTGCTGAAATGATTTACTTTTTTGTTTAAGTCCTTCCACCCCCAAATTAATTTGCTAATTCTTGGTATTCTTCTTGGATATTTACAGGTGACTGTTCCAGTATGAACTTTTGTGTTTTTCTTATTGGGTTTTTTTGTGTGTTTCTTTCTTTTTTAAACGGGAAACTCAGTAGCCTTTGAAGGACCCTTAGCTTCTAGATGCATTTAACAAGAACTAGAACTAACACATTGTCTCAGCATTTAATTTTGGGCTTGTGGTGAATTTGAGACAACAGTGAAAGTTGTTGAGTGTGTCTCAACTAGCCCGTTTCTTCTAACTCCTGTGCGCGTTCCACAAGAATTAATCATCCAGACAATATTCCTCCCATGCCTGCGTCCCCAGCCATACGGAGAGGACCCCATAAACTGTAAAAAGGTCCATTGGCTTTTATCTGGAGTGGACTGTACCCATAGAACTCAGTTCAGCCTTTTGCTTCATTTCACAGCTTGACCCGTAGTGTTGGTACCTCCAATAAAATCAATTCTGGATGGTTTGGTTGACTGCGTTTCTCATTGCTTTGCCTAAGGAGGCCAAGGACGTGTTAAAATCTGTTTGTCCCATCCTATATTTCTTTCCTAGGATTGTTAGGGCAGCAGTTCCATTTTACAGTGTGTTACTCGTTTGCGCTCAACTTCTGTTCGTAAATCTAGATGTGGTCAGTTGGTGTTAAAGAGTTGTTTGCATTTTAAGTATGTCTGACTCACTGGCTTTATATGTCTCCATGTTTATGTCTATAGTGTCTTTTAAGAAACCCTGGTGGTACAGAAGTCAAGTGCTCGGCTGCTAACTGAAAGGTTAGTGATTCAAACCCAGCAGCCGCTCCATGGGAGAAAAGACCTGGCAATCTGCGTCTGTAAAGATTACAGCCCAGAAAACCCTATAGGGAAGTTGTTCTCTGTTATATAGGGTCACTATGAGTCAGAATTGACTTAAGGACATACAACAACAACAAAGTGTTTTTTAGTATTGTTAAGGTTTTTTGTAATCAACCTAAAAATTTCTTGCTTTCAAGGGTCAGAGTCTTTGGAAGGTAACTAATTTCAAAATCTCTTCTAAAAGCTTTTAAAAAACCCTTTGATTCTCACATTATTTATATTTTTAATAGTAAGTGAAGTCACTTTAATTCATCAGAAGTGGTGGTCTATTACGTTCAGTCCCTTTGTGGAAGAGGGCAAGATCGACCGGCTGCTTCTGGGCTTTAGTGGGAGTCGAGGCTCAAAGCAGGGAGGGTTGTAGAGACCCGTTCTCAGTATTAACATCCCTCCCAGATGAAAACTTTTGGTCTCCATCTGTTATTTTGCTTTTGTCAGAAGGAGAATTTATATTGTCAACTTAATTCACCCAACATGTGAGTGCCTGCTCTGTGCATAGCAGCAGGAGAGCCAAGGTCTGGGGGAAATAGGCACGTAAATAACTCTTCGATAATGCTGACTGTGGTTTGTGCTCTAGGGAGATGGTGGGGAAAGTGGGGTTTGTGCTGGATTGTAAAGGGTGGGTGGAGTGTCGACAAAGCTCATGTCCTTATTCAGGCAGAAGGACCAGCTGGAACAAAGAAAAGGCTGTGAGAGGTGCATGCAGGGTACCCTGGGGAATAGGCAGGACCTGGTAAGAGCAGTAGAGGTTAAGGGCACATTCTTTATTAGACACGGGTTTAAACCCCAGGCTTTCTTCTTTGCTGACTAGCTGTGTAACCTTGTGAGCATTACTTAAAACTTTGTGAGCCTCAGTTTCCTCATCTGCAGAATGGCGGAGGACTACATCATAGAGTTGTTAAGATTAAATAAGACTATAACATATTGCTTGTATATAGTTTAAGCACTGAATAAAAGTAGTTGCAATGATTAATTTTCTTTCATTTTTAATTTTATTTCTTGTTTTAAAATTAACATGTTTATTAAACCAGTTTCTAGAGGTGGCCATCCCTGTAATCTTACCACAAAGACAGCTGTTGTCAACAGTGTGACTAATATGTCTCCTTTTTTATTTCACCTCTATGGATCTTTGTTTTTTTGGTGTTTGTTTTGATTGCCAATGCCCCAACTTTAGGGTGTTTTGCAGGCAGGGAAAGGGAAGGCTGTGTAGCAGGCCTGAAAGACGAGACAGCACTGTCTGCATGTTGCTTCGTGGATAATTAGGAGCTGGAGGTGGTTTTAGATGGGGAGGGCGACTTGATGGGACCTCTGTTTCGGTAAGAACGCCAAAGCGTGTAAATTGGATTGGAGGAAAGTCTCCGAGCAGGGAAGCAAGTATTTGCATGCCTCCTGTTAAAGAGCCTTGTAGCTGTCAGACATGAAACAGGTTTGTTACGTGCCTTCAGCAATGTACGCTGTAGTTGGGGAGATGAGACAGTCACATGAAATGGGGAGTAAGGACGAGGCGGGGACTGGGCAGCAAATAGTGGTGTGTGGACAGTAACTGCTGTAGCAACTCAGGAACGGCAAGATCACTGAGCTGGTGGCTTCAGGGAGGCTTCCCTGAGGAGGACAGATGTGAGCCCGACCTTGAAGAGTGACTCATATTTGGGAAGCATTTTTTGGGAGAGGCAAAGCACAAATCAAGAGGTTGGAGTGCAGGTGCTGAGTAGGCAGTTTGGTCGGAGTGGTGGGTTTAGGTTGGCACTAAGGGTCAAGATGGTTGGACATTGCCCTTGCCGCACCTTTTACACGCTGTGTCTTGTGGCCCTAACCGCACCTTATTGCGATTGTCTTTTCATCTCTACTGCAGTGTGAGGTTTCTTAGGCCAGGAACCCTGTATTCTCAGGACCTAGTAAAGGGCGCGGCACCTAGTAGATGCTTTAAAAAAAAAAAAATCAAATGACTGGATACTTGCGGTCATATGGAAGTTAATCTGTTCTTTGTTCAGAGTGGATATCCCACAGTCCCCCTCAGACTCCAGGTCTGAAGTGGCAATCCTCTCCCGTCCCCCTTCCATTCTGCAGACAGCTAAACCCATTCCCATTGGGTCAATTCTGACTCATAGTGACTCTATAGGACACAATAGAACTGCCCTGTGGGGTATCCAAGGCTGTAACCTTTACCAAAACAGGCTGCCATATCTTTCTCCCGGAGAGCGGCTGGTGTATAGCGGCTGGTGGGTTGGAACCACCAACCTTCTGGTTAGCAGCTGAGGGCTTAACCATTGCATCACCAGGGCTCCTTTACACACAACTACCAGACCTTAAAACAGGGTTCCTCCCTCCCCTTTGTTCCCGCAGCACTGTGTGCTCACCTCGCCATCCCATAATTGCTTGTATGCATCTGTCTTGGGGTGTCACAGTCACCCAGCCCCGTGTCACCCCACTCTGCCTTTCCTCCTTCCTCACTAGACATTTCTTCTCTTCACTCTTCTCTTCTGGCTCCGTTTCCTCTTTCCCACCTCTAAATATTGGCGTGGTCAGGGATTCAGCCCTACGTTTAACTCCCTAGGCTAGTGGCTTTAAACCCCTTTTGACCATCCTAAATGCCACCCTGACACACAGTCACAACTGAAAGTTGGACAGACAGTTCTTATATTTCATCTTACTGTGAGTGATGGGCTAGTATTTTCCATTCTGTTCTATTTTGTTTTTTCTAAGTGCTGTTCACGACCCAATAAGTTGATTTTACAACCTGCAGTTTGAAAACACTGCTCTGGGTGATGTCATCCTGGTGATTCTTTGCCTTTAACTACTGTCTCTGAGCTGATGACCCTTTTTTTCTCCACCTCCACCTTTCCCCTGGAATCCAGGCACGTGGCCAGCTGCCTTCCTGACTTCTGTACTTGAATGTCCAGTGGGAATCTCAGAGTTCACGTGTCTGGCACTGCGTTCTTCAGCCTTTCCCACTCCCCCACCTCACCAAGCTCCTACCCCTGTCTGAGCTCAGATCTGGGCTGCCTCCCGACTGTTTGTGAGGCCTGGGCAGTTAATAGCTCTCTCTGCCTCATTGTCGTCATCTTAATAAAATGGGCTTGTCAGCTGTACCTGCCTTACGGGGTGGTTGTGAAAATTGAGTGAATTTTTACACGTAAATTACATGGAGCAGTGGCTGCACGTGGCTGGTGCTTAGCTAGCATTGGCCACTGCTGTTTGTCATCAGTGTTGTTGTGTCCCTCACATCCACTTCTGATCCGTTAGGCGATTTCCGTTGGCTCTAACTTCAAAATATGTCCTTTATTTGACCACATACCACCACCTCCATCTACACCGCACTCACCCATGCAGCCAGTATCCCTCACCCAGACTATCAAAATAGCTTCTTAACTACCTCCCTGCTTCAGCCCCGGCCCCTCCCATAGCCTGTTTTCACAAAACAGCCAGAGTGAACATGAGAAAACTGAAAATTGACTCTATTAGTAACCCATTTTTGTAGGGAAAGGTTTGACTACTAGATACAGGCACAGTCGCAGAATTTCTCCTGTGAGATACCAGTCATATGGTGACTTTCCACTGGGAAAACACTGCAGAGCTGGGCTTGAGCAGGTGTGTATGGCTAACATCACAGTGGCAGGTGGTTCCCTGTCGGGCCCCTCCTGACAACGATGAACTGAGAGGAGCATGGCACCACGCCTGTGGTGTTGGCTGCCAGCAAAGCGCAGCCTGAGCCTGGTCATGAGAAGTATTGACCAAACTCAGGTTTAACGTCATTTCGTAGACTGAAAGGACATGCAAGTCGGGGAAAGCCTGAGGAACGATTCCAGGTGGCAGGGTACTGATGAGACATGGCAGCGTGCGTTCCTGGGTGGGAATCCTGAACCAGAAAGGGGAAAGAGACATTGCTGGGACAGCAGACAGAATTGGCACGTGATCTGTGGATCGGATGGTAGAGTAGTGGTGATATATTGATTTTCTGATGTGGAGGATGTGTGCCGAATTCTGTAGGAGAGTGTCTTTGTTTGCTGGAAATATACACCGGAGTATTTTGGGGTAATGTGGTTGCATGTCTGCAGCTTGCTGTCAAAGGGGTCAGGAGAAGACTAACGATAGTGGGGTGTATGTGGGTAGTGGAACAAGTGACATAAAATGTTAGCAGTTGAGGAATGTCATTGAAAGCAGCCTTTGAGACTTTGTGGTGTTCTGCAGCTTTCCTGTACATTTGAAATTTTCAAAATTATTTTTTAATACCATACAGAAAGTTTTGACTGGGACTCTAATATTAGAGTTTTGTAAGCTAATTTGAGGAGACTTGACATCTTGATAATACCGTCTTACCCAGATACATGGGAGTTTTTTGTTTGTTTTGTTTTGAGTCCTTTAGTAAAGTTTATCATTTTTATCATATAGCTTTTGCCCACTTTTACTTTGGATTATTCCTTGGTATCTTTTTAATTTTGTTGCTGTTATGAAATGAAACACACTTTTTGCCTATAGGAGGCAACACTGATTGCTTTCTGTGATGTTTTTGTTTATAAAGGTTTAGAAATCATGTGCTCAAACAACCTTTAAGTGAAGGGGGGAAAGATCAGTAACATCTTAAAAGCCCTTAGGCTCAACAGTTAAGGGGGAGAAAAAAAACCAGGGAGCCCCAACTAGCGGGAGCTACTACTGGCATCACCCCTCTCCTGCCCCCTTTCCGAGAACCCTCTCGCCATCCTGCTCCTCCTAGGTGTGGTCTTGGAACTCCCTGTAAATATAGGACGGTCCTGGGGCCAGGATGGGGCCTGGGCTCCTTCGATCTGCCCAGGAGCAGATTTATGGCACTTTGTGTAGTTAGGGAAGCATGCCGTGGATAGGATGCTACAGCCTCTTGGCTGTTTGGGATTGTGTCTAAAAATAGGCCCGCCCACTGTGGGGTGGAATTCATCTGTTTTTAGGCCTGGTTCTGAAAAAGCGCAATTGGTGATTCTCTGTGCACACTCCTCTGCTGCGCCACGCTGCCTGAGGTGCCCGTGGTTGTCTCTAGGTTTTCCTCCCTCCTCCACCTGCCTCTGGGCCTGTGAGTCTCCCCTGCTTCCATTCCTTCCCCTTGGGCAAGGAAGTGCTTTGCTTTCAGTAGGAATAGATCAAGGATTTTTTTTGAGACAGTGTAAAGGGGGTATGTTTTTTAATTAAAGTTAATAGAATTTTTTATAAGTGGTTATTTCTACACAAACATTCACGTAAATAGAAATGAGAAGGAAGAAAAGGCATCTGCAGCCCTGCCGCCCTTGACAGACAGAAGGTTTTCATTTTTCTGCGTACTCCCTCTGACCTGGGACTAAATGAACAATTTCTAGAGAGTTGCAATCCCAGCACAGGTCTGAGTTGCCATGCGCTGTTCTCCATCTTAGTCTACACATGGTAAGAATTTTCCGTGGTGCAGCAGCCTTCACGATTATTTTTAATTGTTGTGTATGTACTAGTTCACTCAGTGGCTATACCGTAATTCGCTTAACCATTTTCAAAGGTTAAAGAATTAGGCCACCAGTTTTTTCCTCTTACGGATAGATATCACTGAAGTGAGTATCTTGGTACTTTGTTTTTAGTTTGGTTATTTGTTTTGCGATAACCTTAGTACATAGAACTCCTAGATTAAAAGGTATGAATATTTTTATTACCAAATTACTTTTCCGAAGTGTTGTAATAATTTATGCTGCTTTTGTTGTTTGTACCAGCTTTGCCCTAACCTCACCAGATGAGATACCATCTTTTAATTTGGGGCGGGGGGGGAATTTAATAAATGTGTACCCTCACCTTTTGCTTGTATGTATTTGATCGTGGTTGGAGGTAGATAGTTTTTATAGTTTACACAGCTAATATAGTGCAGGTTTTGGCCCTCCAAGAGCAATGGGCTTTACTCTTGAGTTCAGCAAACTTCTTAGATCTGCAGCATTCTGGTGGGTTTATTTTCGTCTAGATAAGTTTCTTGCGAACTTCTGATCAAATTGGTTGCTTAAGATGCTTTCAAGATCCTTCCTAGGCTCCCAAGCCAGGAAGCAGGCCAGCGCCATCAGCCCATCATCCTGTTCTACGGGCCTGCTTATGCTGCAGTTCCCGTCGGTCACTGAGAAGAATCCAGGCTGTGCCCATACACACACAGGACAGAGCTTAGGAAATATGATAGAAAATCACGTCACTCATTAGTCAGACGATGGGGCAGTTGTTTGTACCTGATCCGTTCAGGAGGACCCTACATTTGCACACAGGAAACAAACATAGATGTATCCAAGTACAAGCAGTCATCTTAATTGCAGCAGATTTCAAGATTAATTCTGTTTAGTTACCTAGTGCTGCTATAACAGAAACACCGTAACTGGGTGGCTTTAACAAACAGAAATTTATTTTCTCACAGTATAGGAGGCTAGAAGTCCAAATCCAGGGTGCCAGCCCTAGGGGAAGGCTCTTTGTTTCGGCTCTTGGGAAAGGCCCTTGTCTCTTCAGCTTCTGTTCCTTGGCTCCTTGGAGATGTTCATGTGGTCTGGCATCTGTCTTACTCCATCCCTGCATGTTTAATCTGCCCTCTCTCAAAAGAGGAAACCCTGGTGGTATAGTGGTTAAGTGCTGCAGCTGCTAACCAAAAGATCAGCAGTTGGAATCCACCAGGCGCTCCATGGAAACTCTGTGGGGCAGTTTTACTCTGTCCCGTAGGGCTGCTGTGACTCAGAATCATTTTGACAGCTACAGGTTTTTTTTCTTATCTCAAAAGAGATTGGCTTAAAACACATCCTAATAAAAAATTAACATAGCAAAGAAAACCCATTCTCAAATGGAATTATAACCACACAGGTATAGGGTTTGGGATTTATGACATACATTTTGGGGGGACACAATTCAATCCATAACACCTTCTAAAATGCTTCCCTAACTTTGTGAGAGTAGCAGTGTCTTGCTGCTGGCTGGAGCCTGTACTTCCTGCCCAAAGTGCAGACTGGGCTCTGGGGTGGGCATTCCACATCCCACTTTCTGTTGACTATGAATATTTGCTTGTTTAACTTCTCTGAGCAGCTGGTGTAGGATGTGGCATGTGGGAGGCATGCAGTAAATAAATGCTGGCTGCAAATTATTATCTGACCCAAGTCCTTGTCCAGGATTTTCAAACACATGGGTTTGGGTCTTCTTGCTCAATTTGTGGTGAAAGAAAGGAATATGGGCTTTAGAATCAAGAGAATTTGAGCTAGGACATCAACTCCAGCATGTCCTAGGAGAGTGACTTTTTGCAGATTACATAATTTATCTGGGTTTCTTTTCTCATCCATAGGTTGAGATATATGTAAAGCCACACAGTGCTGACATATAGAAATTGCTTAATAAATGGCAGCTATTATTACATCCCACCACCCGTCTATCAGTTTGTTGTCCTGTGGTGGCTTGCATGTCGCTGTGATGCTGGAAGCTATGTCACTGGTATTTCAAATACTGGCTGGGTCATCCATGGTAGACAGGTTCCAGCGGAGCTTCCACACTAAGACAGACCGAGAAGAAAGGCCTGGCGATCTATTTCCAAAAATCAGCCAATGAAAACCTTATGGATTCCAGCAGGATATTTTCCAATATAGTAATGGAAGATGAGCCCTCTAGGTTAGAAGACACTCAAAATACAACTGGGGCCACAATAGCCACAACAGTGAACTCAAACGTAACCAGTAATCGTGGAGATGGCCTAGGACCAGGCTACGTTTAGTTCTGTTACGTGGAAAGTCACCGTGAGTCAGAGTTTACTTAACGGCAGTGAACGACAACAGTTATTATATCAGTAGCACACATGTTACATACAGGTTAAAAGTAAATGGATTTTACAAAGTTCGTTTGAACTAAGCAGAGAAAGGCAACAGATTCTCTGCGTTAAGAAAGACTTGTGGAAAAGATCATGTTTCAGGAACCTCTAAGATTCTGAGAGCCGTATGACCTGACATGGTGGGAAGAATTTCAGGGCCTAGGCGTGTGTCAGAGAGGCCGGGGTGAGAGTGAGCCGTGGCAGTGGGCACTAAACAGGTTTGTTTGAGAGGGTTGGAGGGGCAGAAACTTGAAGAGGGGTTCAAGGTATGTGGGAAGGGAGACAGTGTCAAAATGCAGGGGAAGAAAAGCTCTTCCAGAAGACTAGTGCTGGGAAAGAGAATTTCTGGAAATGTTAATTTAATCCAAGGAAGGTTCTGATGGCAGTGACAAGGATGGAGAGGCAGAGGGCAGATAACAAGAAATGAAGAAAGGTCATGATTTGGTAACATCGGAAATACAAAGAGTTAAAGTAAGATGAGTCGGGGGTTATTCTGAAGCTTCTTGCTTAGGATATCTGAGAGAGGATGGTGTTTTTCCTTGAGGATAAGAAGTTGGGCCAATTGAGGAAAGAACAGTATTGTCTTTGCTGCTGAAAATGAATTGGTGACTGCCTAAGAATAAATAATTTTGTCATCTTTGTAGATATTATTCCAGGCACAAGTCACACTGCCCAGAGGCCTTACATGCAGAAGTGACTCTGTCTCCCCACTACCACCTAAAGAGGGTCCTGTGTGGTCGTGAAAACCCTTGCACCATAGCTCATAAGGCCTGCAGACCCCACCCCACTCCATCCCTGGCAGTCAAAGCCCCGAACCTGCTTGCAAGTCTGTTTTTAGTATTCCTATTCTGAGCCCTGAGCGTTTCTTACTTTCTTGCATTTTGGCTGTGCGTTTTGTCTGACATTTCTAGGTGTTTTGTTGAGGGAGGATTTTCAGTCCCTCTGGTATGCCATGTTGCATGAAATAGAAGTCCCTCGCTCCCAGAGTGATAATAGCCTGCTCTGAAGCCCAGGAACAAGAGCGGAGCTCTGTCAGCCAGGGTCCTGGTAGGAAACAGATGGCACACTCAAACCAGGTGATTTGAGGAGTGCTTAATTGTGTCATTCAGGGTTCGTTCAGGAAAAGGGTCACTGTCTATGCCGGGTAGGAAGGGTTTTAATATAGAAATTAAGAGTTTGCACAACCACGGAAGAACTGGGACTGTGAGGGTCAGGAATGGCTCCCGGCCATCTCCCACAAAGATCACAGTGGGCAGTTCGCAGGAGCTCACAGGGCATATCTATTGCGACCTCTCCTTTTCTTCTGTCTTCCACATCTTTCTCTTGCTTCTCTTTGACAGACTGTCACCCAGAACCACACTGGAGGGATCCTCAGCCCCAGCCTCTGATCTGCAGAGGATTAAGAGGTGGCTCACAATGCTGAGCTGGCAACAATGCAAAGGGTTATACTAATAAAGGGGCTGTTTACAGAGGGTGAGCACAGTTTGGAGAAGTCATCAGGGGAAAGTGGAATCTCCTGGGCGAGCACTAGCAAGGGGCTGTTACTACCCCTAGGCCTGAAGGGCAGGGGGAAGAAGTGGTTCTGGGAAGCCTGGAGAAAGGTGGCTGTTTGGGTGGTCTGTCCAGAGCCGTGGCCGTTGGTGGAACATCTCAGCCAGCCTCAGTGACCACAGGGTGGGAGCCAGGAGAATGAATTCTTCTATCCATTTCTCCTCCCGCCTCTCACTAGCCAGACTGGGCCAGAAGCCAGAGGTCAGTGGGGCCTGTTGACAGTCTTTTCAGCATCCCCTCCCCAGGGCCTAGAGTGGCTGAAGATGGGCAGGGAGGGAAGCTGAGCCGAGAATGCCCACCACACAAGGGCCAGAGCCAGAGAGAGGCCCGTGTGGTGTTAATATCTTAAGGATTGGAGCATTTTTTAAGGCAAGGAAGGGGAATAAACAAAGAATCAGTGGGTAAACCTGGAATGAAGGAGGAAGCAAGTACTTGGGAAAGATGAGAAGAAACTGCCTTGAGAGTTTGGAGAACTTTGCAGAGAAGAAACTAGATTAGGGAGTGGGATGGTGTCGGACATGTGAAGGAAACAGGGAAAAGAAAGCTAATGGTGCTGGTTTTCTGTAAGACAGCTGGGTCCTTGGCCCTCAGGGTGGAGAGGGAAGCGTCCCGTGGGGGAAGCAGTGGTGGCAAGGTCGGTGTGTGGGCTCTGGTCCATTGAACATAAAGTCACTGGGTTCTGGACCTAACTGGTACACTTCCACGATCTTCTGAAACTGCTCAGAAATGTTAAGAACAAGTGAAGAAAACAGGGAGGGAAGCACGTTGGTGAACCTCTTCTTACCGAGTCTATGCAACTTCCTTAGCGACTGGTTTCTTTTTGCCCGTCAGGTTTTCTTTACCGCGTCTGTATTCTTCCAAAAAAGGGTATTCGTCATTTGTCGGTTCTTAATTACGTGCTTTAAAAACTGATGACACTGATGCTGTCTTTTTTAAATGATGGGATGGTATTAGAATGATTGTTATTATTAGCTGATTGTATAATGCTACAATTACAATAAATACCCGAGGGTTAATTTTTTAATTGCTGGTACACTTGCTTTCCTAATTGCTTTACTTGGAACTACTGAAAAAGATAAAACGTGCAACCACCTTCTGGTACTCAGACACTTCCTGAATACTGAGAACATTTAGCTTGACTGGTACCCTGCTGGAGGTATTTGGTTGTGGTTTTTTCCTTTTCTTCTAGTTTGTAAACTAGAAGCAGCATAATAAGGAGGAGGACAGTGTGCAGAGATGGGGAATCTACAGAGAAGGGCTGAGATGGACCTCAGAAGGAGTCGTCGTGCCCAGTCTGTTTCCCTGTCTGGAGATAGCGTTCTTAGCATCAGGGTGGCCGCAGGAGCGTGTGGAATGTTTACAGTAGTGGCTCCTGTAGGGAAAATACGGAGCAAGTGGCAGCATTGTTTACACACTCCAGTCTTCAGAAATCTGATTTTATTTGCAAAAGGATGAGTTGAACATGTATTTATTTATAGATCGTCTCTAAAGGAAGCTTTTCATTAGTTTAAACTGTCAGATTTGGTCTTTTTGTTCAGCTTAACCCATCAGCCTTCTTTTAGCATCTAGAAAAGGCCACTGGCACTAAGAGACCACAAACAGGAAAAATGTGTGCGTGGACGGAATTGTTCTGGCAGGCCTAGAAAGAATGGAGGAGGTGGAGAAGCAGCTGGCAGTGGCGTTGGAAGTACTTGTGAGGGGGAGGCGGAGAAGAGACTTACGCTGAAAAGTATTGTTGGTGGCCTCCACTTTCGAGGCTGACCTCTGACAGGACAAGTGGCAGCTGTTGACTGATGGCTGACCGAGTAGGGATCCTCCGGGTAGTGTCAGGACTGTGGCCTGGGGGAGCATGTTGAGCTTGGCCCTCAGCCCTGCTCCTCGGGAGCTGTGTGGTTTCCTCATCTGAAAAATGAGGAGATTGGCAGTGTTGTGAGGGTTGAGTGAATGCACGTAAAGTGCCAGAACAGTATCGAGCTCTGTGTTGTACACACTCAAGTAGCCGTCACCTGTTGCCCGGCAGACTTAGCGGGAGCAAAGAACGCAGCAGTCTGTTGTAGAGGATGAGAGCGGTTCCCTTTAGATTTGGGGATTGTTTGTACTTGGCTGTTCAGTGATGGCTTTGGACCATGTGACCATCATCAGATTTAAGATCCAAGCAGTTGACCTGGCTATTTGTCTAGCTATTTCACATACAAGAAGGATATTTCAGGAAGAGGTGGGTTAAGCTTTCAGAGTTTGGGATTGTCACCTTCCGCTCTGAGCCATGTTTACTTTCTGAAGTCTTTCCTCGGGGCCTCATGTGGACCCGAGTTGGGGTTTTTCCTTTGGAACTGGATCTGGAAGATGTATGGCAGGGTTTTCCTCATTCTCCAGCTCTGCTTTTGGATCCTATTGTTTTGTCTTCCTGCAATTCTCCCTGTCCCTCCAACACTACCATCCCTGAATATGCAAGTTCTAGCCTAATTCTCCAGTGCCAAGTTCCTACACTGTTCATTTACTACTTCACATGGATGCCTGCATGTGCTTCTTGTTGTTTTAATGACACAGGGATTATATCGGAACAGGCACAGGTCTGCCCTTCATGGATCTTATCATCTAGTGCAGGAGAGACAGAGAGTAAACAAGTAGCATGTATGTGGGGAATAAGTGCCGAAAGGAAACTAAAGCAGAGGGATTTAGGGGAAGAAGGAGATAGGGAGAGCTGGGGGAAACCCACAAAACTAAACCTGTTGCTGGAAAGTCAGTTCCCACTCTGACCCTGCAGGACAGAGTAGAACTGCCCCATAGAGTTTCCAAGGCTGTAGTTCTTACGGAAGAAGACTGCCACATCTTTCTCCTGTGGAGCCACTGGTGAGCTCAGATCGCCCACCTTTTGACTAACAGCTGAGAGCTTAACCACTGCGCCACAAAGTCTCCTTAAAGCTTGGGGGAGGGGTTGTAATTTGCTACTTTAAGTAGGTTGGCCAGGGAAGGTCTTACCAGTCAGGTGACATTGGCCAGACTGAATGTGGCTATAAGGATGAGCATCTCAGGTGGGAGTAAAGTCCCTGAGTAGGAACATGGTGGGCCTTTCCCGGTGCAAGGATGAGGTCAGAGGTCATGCGGTGGGCCGGGCCTCAGAGACTGGCTTCACAGTGAAAGAGAATGGGGGTCTGTGGTAACCTTTTGAAATAAGGTGGAATCTGACTTACCTTTTAAAAGGATCACTGACTTAGCTACAGGCAACTCCATTTTCAGCTCCCCCAAGAGGGAACTAAAGAGCACTCTTCAAAAAGCATTGTAGGTAAACACTGTGTATTAGTAATTCACCTTATCCCATATGTGTTCCATAATATCTTTCTTAAACAATTGATTTTAAAGTCATTTGGAGCCAGTTTGGCTTTGTCATATTCATCTCTGAACCTGGAAAGAAGACAGACCTGAGCAAATGGCAAAATGAAAATCAGCTCTTAGTTAATTGTTTTAAGAGAAGGGATGTGTTAGGAAAGAACCCAAAACCAAACCCACTGGAGCCAAGTCAATTCCAACTCACAGTGACCCTATAGGACAGAGCAGAACTGCCCCATAGGGATTCTAAGGAGCAGCCGGTAGATTCGATCTACCAACCTCTTGGTTAGCAGCCGAGCTCTTAACCACTGTGCCACCAGGGCTCCGTGTTAGCAAAGATGCTTTGCAGAGTGTTGGCTCAATCAGATAAGTTAGGGAAGGGTCGCTTTGTGAGTGCCATCTACTAGATTGGCAAGTGGAAAATCACGTGGGGGTTAAAAGTGCTGGAACTTCCCATCACTGCTACTCTCTAGCCTGTTGTACCCAGGGAGTGGGGTGGGTGGTTGAGTGGAGTGCCTTGGACGTAAACATGTGGCAAGAGGTTGAGTCCCACATCTGTGTGGCTGACTGCTACATAAGGAATCCAGACAGGTGATAAGGGTTGAGTGTCCTGGGGTCATCACAAGTCACTGGTAGTTACAGTAAACCAGCAATAATGTGCCTTTAAATATAAGGGACTTGCTTATATCTAGGCCAGTTCCGTGTCTCAGAGGTGGTCAGAAGGGAGCCAGGCAGCTGGTGGAGTGACCCCCATCATTGTTGGAGAGTCTCAGTTTGGTGACCAGTCTTAGATATGAAAGTGGTTTTCTCACACCCCTCCCCACACTGACTGGGAGACTTATTTTAAAATTGCCGTTTTTCAGTAACAGTAGGCCCATAGTTTAGCCCAGTGGCATTTTTTGGACCCATTTATCTATAATGAGGTTTTTACTGTATTGAATTTGTATTTACCCTGAGTGTTTCTTCTAATTCTCGTAGATTCCTGCCTCACTTTTGAGGCCATTTCTCTGCTTATTTGCAGTTTAAGAAATGGATAAGATAAGAAATAAAGGAGGTGAAATTGAAACCAGTGAGTCTCATCTGGGCATCTGGATTACCTTCTCCCATTGGTAACCTAGACTTGGTTTTTGTGTGCAGTCAAGAAGATGGCTCGTCTAATGTTTTTCCTTCTCCTCCCGCTTCTAGGAGGGCTGTTGGCCTGCTGCTGTGTTGCTGACCAGCATGCAGTCCTTTCGGGAGCAAAGCAGCTACCACGGAAGCCAGCAGAGCTACCCGCAGGAGGCGCACGGTTCGTCCCGGACGGAAGAGTTCAGCCCTCGGCAGGCCCACATGTTCCAGAATTTTGGTGGTGGAGGTGGCGGCGGCAGCAGCAGCGGTGGTGGCGGACGGCGAGGGACAGCGGCTGCTGCTGCTGCTGCCGCCGCTGCCGCCGCCGCCGCCGCAATGGCTAGCGAAACCTCTGGCCATCAAAGCTACCAGGGCTTCAGGAAAGAAGCTGGAGATTTTTACTACATGGCAGGCAACAAAGACCCCGTGGCAACAGGGACCCCACAGCCTCCTCAGCGAAGGCCTTCTGGGCCTGTGCAGAGCTATGGACCCCCCCAGGGGAGCAGCTTTGGCAATCAGTACGGGAGTGAGGGTCACGTGGGCCAATTTCAGGCACAGCACTCTGCCCTTGGTGGTGTGTCTCATTATCAGCAGGATTACACGGGGCCTTTCTCTCCAGGGAGCACTCAGTACCAACAGCAGGCTTCCAGCCAGCAGCAGCAGCAGCAGCAAGTACAGCAGTTGAGACAGCAGCTGTACCAGTCCCATCAGCCTCTGCCACAAGCCACTGGCCAGCCAGCGTCCAGCTCATCCCATCTACAGCCGATGCAGCGGCCCTCAACTCTGCCGTCCTCTGCTACTGGTTACCAGTTAAGAGTGGGTCAGTTTGGCCAGCACTACCAGTCTTCTGCCTCTTCCTCCTCCTCCTCCTCCTTCCCTTCACCACAGCGTTTCAGCCAGTCTGGGCAGAGCTATGATGGCAGTTACAGTGTGAATGCCAGTTCCCAGTATGAAGGACATAACGTGGGCTCTAACACACAGGCTTATGGAACACAATCAAATTACAGCTATCAGCCCCAGTCTATGAAAAATTTTGAACAGGCAAAGATTCCACAAGGGACCCAGCAGGGGCAGGGGCAGCAGCAGCCGCAGCAGCAGCAGCCGCAGCCGCAGCAGCACCCTCAGCATGTGATGCAGTATACCAACACTGCCACCAAGCTGCCCCTGCAGAGCCAGGTGGGGCAGTACAACCAGCCGGAGGTCCCCGTGCGGTCCCCCATGCAGTTCCATCAGAACTTCAGCCCCATTTCTAACCCTTCTCCAGCTGCCTCTGTGGTTCAGTCTCCAAGCTGTAGCTCTACCCCGTCTCCTCTCATGCAGAGTGGGGAGAGTCTCCAGTGTGGGCAAGGCAGTGTGCCCATGGGCTCCAGAAACAGAATTTTACAGTTAATGCCTCAGCTCAGTCCAACCCCATCAATGATGCCCAGTCCTAATTCTCATGCAGCAGGCTTCAAAGGATTTGGACTAGAAGGCATGCCAGAAAAGCGACTGACAGATCCTGGGCTGAGTAGTTTGAGTGCCCTGAGTACTCAGGTGGCCAATCTTCCTAATACCGTCCAGCACATGTTACTTTCTGATGCCCTGACACCTCAGAAGAAGACCTCCAAGAGGCCCTCCTCATCTTCTAAGAAGGCAGACAGCTGCACAAACTCTGAAGGTTCCTCGCAGCCTGAAGAACAACTGAAGTCTCCCATGGCAGAGTCGTTGGATGGAGGCTGCTCCAGCAGTTCTGAGGATCAAGGCGAGAGAGTGAGGCAACTTAGCGGCCAGAGCACCAGCTCTGACACCACCTACAAGGGTGGCACCTCAGAGAAAGCTGGCTCCTCACCAGCACAAGGCACTCAGAACGAACCACCCCAGCTCAGTGCCAGTCCTGCAGCAAGAGAAGAGGCTGCCTCGCCAGACGCTAAGGATACGCCATTGTCACCCGAGGCCAACCCAAAAGTCAATGAGAAGACGGTTGGGGTGATTGTCTCCCGGGAAGCCATGGCAAGTCGGGTAGAAAAGACTGGTGGACAAGATAAGGGCTCCGCAGAGGATGATCCTGTGGCTGCTCAAAGGCCACCTAGCACTGGAGGGGCCAAGGAAGCCAGCCACACAACACTTCCACAGCCAGAGCCTCCAGGAGGAGGGGGCAAAGGAAACAAGAATGGAGATAGTAACTCCAACCACAATGGAGAGGGAAATGGCCAGAGTGGGCATTCTGCAGTGGGCCCTAGTTTTACAGGCAGAACTGAGCCAGGCAAATCTCCTGGAAGCCTGCGCTATAGTTACAAAGATAGTTTGGGGTCAGCCATGCCACGAAATGTCAGTGGTTTTCCTCAGTATCCTACAGGGCAAGAAAAGGGGGATTTCACTGGCCATGGGGAACGAAAGGGTAGAAATGAGAAGTTCCCCAGCCTCCTGCAGGAAGTGCTTCAGGGTTACCACCACCACCCCGACAGGAGGTATTCTAGGAGTACCCAGGAGCACCAGGGGATGGCCGGTGGCCTGGAAGGAGCTTCGAGGCCCAATGTCTTAGTCAGTCAAACCAATGAATTAGCTACCAGGGGCCTTCTGAACAAAAGCATAGGGTCCCTGTTAGAAAACCCCCACTGGGGTCCCTGGGAAAGGAAATCAAGCAGCACAGCTCCTGAAATGAAACAGATCAATTTGGCTGACTATCCAATTCCCAGGAAGTTTGACATAGAGCCTCAGTCGTCAGCACACGAGGCTGGGGGTTCTCTCTCTGAAAGAAGATCAGTGATCTGTGACATATCTCCACTAAGACAGATTGTCAGGGACGCAGGGGCTCACTCATTGGGACACATGGGTGCTGATACCAGAATGGGGAGAAGTGAACGTCTCAATCCAAGTTTAAGTCAGTCGGTCATTCTTCCGGGTGGGTTGGTGTCCATGGACACAAAGCTGAAATCCCAGAGTGGGCAGATAAAAGAGGAAGACTTTGAACAATCCAAATCCCAGGCTAGTTTCAACAACAAGAAATCTGGAGATCACTGCCATCCTACCAGCATCAAGCATGAGTCTTACCGAGGCAATGCTAGTCCTGGAGCAGCGGTCCACGATTCCATCTCAGACTACGGCTCTCAACAAGAGAGCAGACCCACACCGATGAGGCGGGTCCCTGGCAGAGTTGGTGGTCGGGAGGGGATGAGGGGTCGGTCCCATTCTCAGTATCATGACTTTTCAGAAAAATTGAAGATGTCTCCTGGGAGGAGCAGAGGCCCAGGGGGAGACCCTCATCACATGAACCCACATATGACCTTTTCGGAGAGGACCAACAGGAGTTCCCTACACGCTCCCTTTTCTCCCAACTCGGAAAGCCTGGCATCTGCTTATCACACAAACGCTCGGGCTCATGCTTACGGAGACCCTAACACAGGCTTGAATTCTCAGCTGCATTATAAGAGGCAGATGTACCAACAGCAACAAGAGGAGTATAAGGACTGGAGCAGTACATCTGCTCAGGGGGTCATCGCTGCTGCACAGCACAGGCAGGAGGGGCTGCGCAAGAGCCCGAGGCAGCAGCAGTTTCTCGACAGAGTGCGGAGCCCTCTGAAAAATGACAAAGATGGCATGATGTATGGCCCACCAATGGGGACTTACCATGACCCTAGCGGTCAGGAAGCTGGGCGCTGCCTCTTGTCTGGTGATGGTCTGCCCAACAAAGGCATGGAATTGAAGCATGGCTCCCAGAAGTTACAACAAGAATCTTGTTGGGATCTTTCTCGGCAGGCTTCCCCGGCCAAAAGCAGTGGTCCTCCAGGAATGTCCAATCAAAAAAGGTACGGACCACCGCACGAGACTGATGGACATGGACTAGCTGAGTCTCCACAGTCATCCAAACCTAGTAATGTTATGCTAAGACTTCCAGGTCAAGAGGATCATTCTCCTCAAAACCCCTTAATCATGAGGAGGCGTGTCCGTTCTTTTATCTCTCCCATTCCCAGTAAAAGACAGTCACAAGAGGTGAAGAACAGCAACACCGAAGATAAAGGGCGCCTCCTTCCGCCATCAAAAGAAGGCGTTGAGAAAGCATTCAATTCTTATGCCCATCTTTCTCACAGTCAGGATATCAAGGGTATCCCTAAGAGAGAGTCCTCCAAGGACCTGGCAGGTCCAGATAATAGAAACTGCCCTGCTGTTACCCTCACGAGCCCTGCTAAGACCAAAATACTGCCCCCACGGAAAGGACGGGGATTGAAGCTGGAAGCTATTGTTCAGAAGATCACATCCCCAAATATTAGGAGGAGTGCGTCCTCGAACAGCGCCGAGGTTGGGGGGGACACGGTTACCCTTGATGACATACTGTCTCTGAAGAGTGGACCTCCTGAAGGTGGGAGTGTTGCTACCCAGGAAGCTGAGATGGAGAAGAGAAAAAGTGAGGTGGTATCTGACCTAGTCAGTCCAACAAACCAGGAGTTGAACGTTGAAAAGCCCCTTCCAAGGTCCTCAGAAGAGTGGCGTGGCAGTGGGGACGACAAAGTGAAGACAGAGACACATCCAGAAATAGTTGCTGCTGGAAAGGAACTCCCGGGTGCCATGGCTTCTACAACCTCACAGAAGCCTGGTAGTAACCAAGGGAGACCAGATGGTTCCCTCTGTGGGACAGCACCTTTAATCTTTCCTGACTCAAAGAATGTACCTCCAGTGGGCATACTCGCCCCTGAGGCAAACCCCAAGGCTGAAGAGAAAGAGAGCGATACAGTGACCGTTTCACCCAAACAGGAGTGTTTCCCCCCAAAGGGATATTTCCCTTCAGGAAAGAAGAAGGGGAGACCCATCGGTAGTGTGAATAAGCAAAAGAAACAGCAGCCACCCCCTCCACCCCCTCAGCCCCCACAGATACCAGAAGGTTCTGCAGATGGAGAGCCAAAGCCAAAAAAGCAGAGACAAAGGAGGGAGAGACGGAAGCCTGGGGCACAGCCACGGAAGCGGAAAACCAAACAAGCAGTTCCCATCGTAGAGCCTCAAGAACCCGAGATCAAACTGAAGTACGCCACCCAGCCACTGGATAAAACCGACGCCAAGAACAAGTCCTTTTTCCCTTATATCCACGTAGTAAACAAGTGTGAACTCGGAGCCGTTTGTACAATCATCAATGCTGAGGAAGAAGAACAGACCAAATTGGTGAGGGGCCGGAAGGGCCAGAGATCACTGACTCCTCCACCCAGCAGCACAGAAAGCAAGGCGCTCCCAGCTTCATCCTTTATGCTGCAGGGACCTGTGGTGACAGAGTCCTCTGTTATGGGGCACCTGGTTTGCTGTCTGTGTGGCAAGTGGGCCAGTTACCGGAACATGGGTGACCTCTTTGGACCCTTTTATCCCCAAGATTATGCAGCCACTCTCCCGAAGAACCCGCCTCCTAAGAGAGCCACGGAAATGCAGAGCAAAGTTAAGGTGCGGCACAAAAGTGCTTCCAACGGCTCCAAGACGGACACTGAGGAGGAGGACGAGCGGCAGCAACAGCAGAAAGAGCAGAGGAGCCTGGCCGCTCACCCCAGGTTTAAGCGGCGACACCGCTCGGAAGACTGTGGCGGAGGCCCTCGGTCACTCTCCAGGGGGCTCCCGTGTAAAAAAGCAACCACCGAGGGCAGCAGCGAAAAGACTGCTTTGGACTCAAAACCCTGTGTGCCCACCACTTCAGAAGGTGGCCCCGAGCTGGAGTTACAAATCCCCGAACTACCTCTTGACAGCAACGAATTTTGGGTCCATGAGGGTTGTATTCTCTGGGCCAATGGAATCTACCTGGTCTGTGGCAGGCTCTACGGCCTGCAGGAAGCGCTGGAAATAGCCAGAGAGATGGTGAGTACCAGAATCCCTTACCAGTTTGCTCTTTGACACTTGTTACTTGATTTTGGTTCTGTTTCTCCCACCTTTACTTTTTATTCATACATATCACACGATAAAAAAAAAACACACAGAAAAAAACCCAGTGCCGTCACGACCCTATAGGACAGAGTAGAACTGCCCCATAGAGTTTCCAAGGAGCGCCTGGCGGATTCGAACTGCTGGCCCTTTGATTAACAGCCGTAGCACTTAACCTCTACGCCACCAGGGTTTCCATCACATGATTACTTCTCCAAATTTAGAGCTCCTAGAACCAAATGCTGGACTGAAAATGAAGTAGGCAATCCAAAAGATTTACGTAACTCTGACTTCTATCACTGCAACATGTCTGTATGTTACAAAGTCATGCAAGTGCTACGTTGTTGTTGTTAGGTGCCATCAGGTTGATTTCGACTCATAGCGACCCCACGTGACAGAGTAGAGCTGCCCGATAGGGTTTTCTTGGTTGTAATCCTTATGGAAGCAGATTGCCGCCAGGATTTTCTCCCATGGAGCTGCCAGGTGTGTTTGAACTGCCAACCTTTTGGGTAGCAGCAGGGCACTTAACTGATTGTGCCACCAGAGCTCCTGCCAGAGCTGTATAAAGCTTATTAAACAAGGGTCCCTGCTCCACCCCTCCTCAAACCTGGTTCCTGCTTCCCAGAAGCAGTCACTTTCAGTAGTTCAACTTCCAAAAGTCACTGCTTCTGCCAGTTTTCTTTGTTTCTAAACGATAGCCATTTACTACTATTTGTAATTTTTTTATTTTAGTTTTAGACATCTGCTGCCTCTATTGGAAACCCTGGTGGTGTAGTGGTTAAGTGCTACAGCTGCTAACCAAAAGGTCGGCAGTTCAAATCCACCAGGCGCTCCTTGGAAACTCTATGGGGTAGTTCTCCTCTGACCTATAGGGTCGCTATGAGTCGGAATCAACTCGACGGCAGTGGGTTTACTGCCTCTATTATAAGTGAGGATGTAGCATTTAGCCCTTGCCCCCACACACACTCACACACACACACCCCTTCCTTCCAGTCTCCCAAATGTCCTGTGTTCAATTTAGTGACTGTGCAAATGCTAATAAACTATACCGTGATTATATTTCATTTCTTGTAAAACTTTTCATTTCTCCAGGATTATTAATTATTGCATGTTCTCATTTGCTTTCTATTTTCTTGGACCACATCTTTCTAATCCAGACTTCCCAGTCAGGGTATTTTCTCCTCAGGTGTGTCTCGTAGCTGTTCTCCCAGGACGTATGTTCATTTACTTCTCTCCTCTGCTGAGCACTGTCTTCCTCTTTCTTAGTGTGAGTCCTCACTTAACGGACTACATCGTCCTTTAGTAGTTTCCTGAAAAGGCTGTACTGAGGGTCCGTTTGTTGAGATCTTGTATATCTGAACATGTCTTTATCCCACCCTCGTTTTTCATTGAGAGTTGGCTGGGTATAGCATTCTAGATTTGAAATAATTTTCCCTCCACGTTTTGAAGCCGTTGCTCCTGGCTTGTGCTCTAGCTTCCAGTGCTGCGGTTGAGCAGACTGGAGTCATACTGATCTTCATTCCTCTCTGTGTGACCTGTTCTACTCTTCTGGAAGGTTTGAGGATCTTGTTTTCCCTAGGATCCTGAAATTTCATAGTGGTAGGTCCTGAGATAGTTCTCTTTTCAGTCATAGTACTGGGCACTCTGAGATCATGCTCCACCTGAGAACTCAGGTCTTTCAGTTCAGGAAATTTGTCGTGTGTTGTTTCTTGGGTAATTTGTCAGCTCTGTTTTCTCTTTCTGGAATTTATTAGTTAGGCCTTATACCTCCTAAGTTGATCCAGTGGCTTTATCTTTTCTCCCCTGTTCTGTGTTCCATCTCTTTTTGCCTTTTTGTTCTAGTTTCTCTATGCTTTCTTTAGCATTACCACCTAACCTTTTGTTTATTTACTTTTATTTCTGTTCTCTTCAAGAGCTTTTTCTTCTCTAAATACACTGATTTTTTTTTTTTTAATAGTTATAGGCTGTTTTATGGCTGCAGTAGTTTCCCTTACCTTTTGAGCACATTACATGTATTCTTTTTGCTTTAATCCTTTTGCCTCTTTCCTGTTTCTTTCTCGTCAGAGGTTATTGAAATGCTGGTTGTCCTTGGCTATCCATTTATACATTTAAGAGAGGGACACTAAAATAAATGAAGCTCTGTCTTACAGTGTGAGAAGGTTCGTTGGTGGTAATCCTCTGTGTAAAGTGATGAGACACCCAGGTAGCATCTATAGGTCTCATCTCTGAGTTCGGTTTTCTCAGAAAAAATCTTGACGTTTCACATCTAGGAAATATAAGCGTGGTTCGAGCATCATAGAAGCCAAGCGGGGAAGGAGATGGTGGGTTTGTAGGGGCAGGGACAGGGTCTCATCATTCAGGGGGCAAACCTTTGACTACTTCCACCAGTTTTCAGTACACCCATGCCCCTCCAGGGGGACAGTTACTTGGTTGAATTGGATTGAATCAGGGGTCTAACTCCTACAAACTTTGAGCTGATGCCCCAGTTTCCAGGCCCATCCTCTTCCTGGGAAATCAGTGCCTTCTAGCTCTGCAGCACAGAGTGGCCAGCTTCTAGCGGCTCCTCCGCTGCACACATTTAAGTCTCTGCTTCCTTTCCAACTGCGGAATCGCTTCCTCATCATCGCTCCGATTTCCAGCTTCCAGAATTTGGACCTTTCTCGTGTCCTCTCCCATTCTTTGTATTGTCAGGAGTTTGTCTTGCAACTTGACCCCTTTATTTATTTATAAATAATTTTTATTGTGCTTTAAGTGAAAGTTTACAAATCAAGTCAGTCTGTCACATATAAACTTATATACACCTTACTCCATATTCCCACTTACTCTCCCCCTAATGAATCAGCCCGCTCTCTCCTTCCGGTCTCTCCTTTCGTGACGGTTTTGCCAGTTTCTAGCCCTCTCTACCCTCCCATCTCCCCTCCAGACAGGAGATGGCAACACAGTCTTAAGTGTCCACCTGATACAAGTAGCTCACTCCTCAGCAGCATCTCTCTCCAACCCATCGTCCAGTCCATTCCATGTTTGATGAGTCATCTTTGGGAATGGTTCCTGTCCTGGGCCAACAGAAGGTTTGGGGACCCTGACCGCCGGGATTTTTCTAGTCTCAGTCGGACCATGACGTCTGGTCTTTTTATGAGAATTTGGGGTCTGCTTCCCACTGTTCTCCCACTCCCTCAGGGGTTCTCTGTTGTGCTCCCTGTCAGGGCAGTCATCGGTTGTGGCCGGGCACCATCTAGTTCTTCTGGTCTCAGGATGATGTAAGTCTCTGGTTCATGTGGCCCTTTCTGTCTCTTGGGCTCATAGTTATCATGTGACCTTGGTGTTCTTCTTGATCCCTTTATTTTTATGGGACAGGAACAGATATGCATATGTATATTCAATTTACCATATTTAATCAGGTGAGAGTTGTTAGTATTTATATTTACAAATTCATGCTGACAAGTATACAGATGGCTTTCAATCATAAATTAAAATGACAAGGGTTCTATCACTCAAGATCATAGCATTCCTGGACACCTCATACTACCCCCGCCAAAGCACTGTATTTTCTCGTTGCATCATCCCTAGAATTTACAACAGTGTTTGGCAAAAAAAAAAAAAGTACTCACAAACTATAGTGAAAATAAACATTTACTGTACCGTTTATATATATTCAAATTACTGTCATTATTAAGTGCCATCAAGTTGGTTCCGGCTCGTAATGACCCTATGCACAACAGAATGAAACACCGCATGGTCCTGCGCCATCCTCACAATCATTGTTACGTTTGAGCCCGTTGTTGCAGCCACCGTGTCACTCTTATCTCATTGAGGGTCTTCCTCTTTTCCACTGGCCCTCTACTTTACCAAGCATGATGTTCTTGTCCAGGGACTGGTCCTTCCTGATAACATGTCCAAAGTACATGTTACTAGACTCTTCTAATTTGGTCACACAAGGAGCTTGTACTTCCCTCATAGACTCCCCCACATACACCCTGCCTTTTTTCTCCTCGTTCCCTCTCTCCATCATTATCACCCCCAAGCCCCAAGTTTGAAATAGAAGAGTCATTACTCTGAGAAGTAGACTCAGTGGTGTTTTAAAATGCAAAGATCCTAAAGGGACCTAATACTCAAAATTCTAGAGTACAAAATTCTTTAAATAATCAACGAATTTGAGGATAGTGGTCCATTATCAAAGGAGCCCTTGTGGTGCAGCAGTTCAGATGTTCTGCTGCTAACCCGGAGATTGGAGGTTTGAACCCACCAGCAGCTCCACTGAAGAAAGATGTGGCAGTCTGCTTCCATAAAGATTACAGCCTTGGAAACCCTATGGGGCAATTCAACTCTGCCCAGCAGGGTCACTGTGAGTCGGAATTGACTCAACAACAGTGGGGTTTTTTGGGTTGGGGGTCCATTGTCATCTTGCCCAAGTTTGCCAGCTTTCCTCTGAAAGTTACAGTATGTAGTAGGCTTGTTTATTTGTTGCTTTTTTGGAAATGTGTGAGTGTGACCATCTGCCAGTGTTTTCTTCATTTCAACATGGAACATTATTAATGTTTCTCAGTGCGGTTTTTATGTGTAAACTTGTGCATTCTATAGCAATAATTGGTAACCTGTAATCAGCAGGCTAACCCCAGTGGAGAAAATCCCTGCAGCCTGTGTCTCTATCCAGTCTAGGTTATAGAAGATAAAAGGTGCTGGGTAATGTTGCAACCACCTTTCATCCCATTTAGCCCCATGCTGAAAGCTTGGTGAACCGTGGGGCCTGCCTTTTAAAATGCCTAATCGGGAATCTGTGTCTTCAGAAAGTGATGGTTTAGTCTACTGCTTGTCAGATTGGATCCCAAAATAAAATCTGGAATGCTGTAATTGGAACAAATACACTGGATAAGATACGTCCATCTCTTTCTTAAACCCACCCCTACCCCACCGCAGTTTTCAGTGACTGAATGATTAAGGTAGCATGGTGCACTTTAGGTGGGAACACTTACAGTATCTTTTTTTTTTTTAATATTAGTTGCAGTCTCAGATGTTTTAAAAGTGCTTCAAAGTACTCATATGCTCTGAGGAGTGAGAACTTAGAATGCTTTCTTAAAGGCAAAAGTTACAAAAACAGGTAGTTTTGACTCTAAACTGCTTCTGTATAGTTGTTGGGTATCCTTGAGTCAATTCCAGCTCATAATGACTCCATGTGACAGGGTAGAACTTTCCCGTAAGGTTTTCTTGGCAGTAGTCTTTGCGGAAGCAGGTCACCAGGTCCTTCTCCCACGGAGCTACTGGGTGCGTTTGAACCACCAATCTTAGTTATCTAGAGCTGATATAACAAATACCCAGAAGTGGGTGGCTTTAACAAACAGAAATTTATTTTCTCACAGTTGAGGCTAGAAGTCCGCATTCGGATGTGGGCTATAGGGGAAGGTTTTTCTCTCTCTGTCGGCTCTGCGGGGGAAGGCCCTTGTTCCTTGGCTCCTTGGTGACCTTCATGTAACATGGCATCTGTCCCCATCTCTGCTTGCTTCCTTGCTTGTTTAATCTCTTTCATATCTCAAAGAAGATTGATTTAAGACACTCCCTAAACTGATACTGTCTCATTAACGTAAAAAAGAAAACTCATTCCCAAGTGGGATTATAATCACAGGTTTAGGGGTTAGGGCTTGCAACACATGTTTTGGGGGGACACAGTTCAATCCACAACAGCAGCTGAGTGCTTAACCGTTGTACCACCAGGGTCCCTTTCTCTATAGTAGAGGCTCAAAATTTAGCATTTGGGGATCTGCCATGACTTCATCAGGGTCTGCAGATTGCACTGTCTCCCTTAATAACAGGTTTCAGAACACTGTTGATCAGCCTTCATCCAGTCTCCTACTGCAGCTTTAAGCTCATTTCCTTATATTGTACCCACTGTCCCACTACCCTATTTAAACTTTTGTCTTCCCTGGATCTCATTCTACTTATTTTGAATCCCTCTTTAGGAATAGAATACTAGCTTTGTATATTGAATTTAATTTTACAAACACTTGCACATCTGTTTCATTCTCACAAGCCACCCAGTGAGATGGGAAAAGGGAGCAGATACCATCCCAGTACCATCAGAATAAAGACGACTTGTTGGCTTTGAGTGACACACACTCTCCCAGTTAGTATAGCCCAGTGATACATTGATTTTTAAAATGGTTTAAAAAGTTACGCATCTCTGGCTCTATGAGCTAGTGTTCCACTGTGACTACAAGATCCTTTTCTGTTTGGTTTGCATAGTTTTTACTCTCCTTTTTTGACATACTAGAGAACAAATTAAAATTACACTAACTTGCCTTCTTTTTTTTTTTTATTTGATAGGCCGTGTTTCAGTTTGTCAGGGTCACTTTGAGTCTGGTTTTATCATTTTAGGTTTTTGCAAATGCATTCAATTTTGGCCTGCTTCATGAACATGCTCTCAATTCCGTCACCTAAGGTCACATCTGTTTCATTAGAGATTCACTTTGACCTATGTATTTATCAGGTGTTTTGACAAGCGTGGTATTTTAACAAAATAATATGAAGTCCTCAAGAGACAGTAACTTTTCCTGTCAGTGTCAGACTGCTCTGAAAATTGCTGAAAACCAGAGCACCCTGTATAAAAAGAACAGCCTTTGCTCCCCTTCCTTGTCTGAGTGTGGGACTTGTGAATCCGTTCACTTCCACACAGTTCCCTTAGATTTTGCCTAATCTTGGCTTCTGTTTATCTTCTTTTGTGTAATTGTACACGTGAAGCCACAATGGCTTGTGTCATAGATGAGGTTACAGAGGCAATCGCCAAGTTTCTGACTCTAAATAAGCACATACGTATAACTTGGTATACTAAAACCTGCAAAAGCCAGAACCCGTGTAAGGTGGAAACCTGTCAGAAAAGGAAAACTCAAATATTTTCCCCTAAAAGGAGCAATAGGAAAGTGATTGAGACCATACATACCCTGTCAAAGGTGAAAAACCTTTTTTTTTTTATTCTTTGTTTTTTTGGATTTCCCTGTCTGGGTTGACTTCTGGCTGCCCTCCCCAGTGTTCTAGACTTGGGTTGATACCTGATACTATTGATTTTCTAACCAAAGAACTCCCTTTAGTATTTCTTGTAGTTTTGGTTTAGTTTTTACGAATTCCCTAAACTTGTGTTTATCTGGAAATGTCTTAATATTTAAGAGACCGTTTTGCTGGATATATGATTCTTGGCAGGCAGTTTTTTTCCTTCAGTTTTTTAAATATGTCATCCCATTGCCTTCTTGCCTGCATGGTTTCTGCTGAGTAGTCCGAGTTTATTCTTACTGGCTCTCCTTTGTAGGTGACGTTTCGTTTATCCCTCACTGCTGTTATAATTCTTTATCTTTGGTTTTGGTAAGTTTGATTGTAATATGCCTTGGTGACTTTCTTTTAAGATCTACCTTATGTGGAGTTCGATTAGCATGTTGGATAGATATCTTCTGATGTTTCACAGTATTGGGGAAGTTTTCTGCCAACAAATCTTCAACAATTCTCTCTATTTTCTGTTATCCCTCCCTGTTGTGGTACTCCAGTCACTCGTAGGTTATTTCTCTTGATGCAGTCCCACGTGATTCTTAAGGTTTCTTCATTTTTTTTAATTATTTTTTATCTGATTTTTCTTAAAATATATTAGTGCCAAGTGATTTATCTTTGAGTTCAGAAGTTCTAGCTTCTACTTGCTCAATTCTGCTCTTCTGACTTTCTATTGAGTTGTCTCCTTCTGTCATTTTTTTGTTAATCTTCTGAATTTCTGATTGCTGTCTATGGATTTTTCCAGCATATTAAACTTTTCGTTATGTTCCTGAATAATCTTCCTAATTTCTTGAGTTGCTTTATCTGTATGTTCCTTGGCATGTTCTGTGTATTGCCTCATTTCCTTCCTGATGTCTTGAAGGGTTCTGTATGTTAAACTTTTGTGTTCTGCATCTGGTAATTCCTGGAATGCACTTTCATCTGGAGGATCCCTGGATTCTTTGTTTTGAGACCCTGTTGAGGTGATCATGGTCTGTTTCTTTATGTGGCTCGATATTGACTGTTGTCTCCGAGCCATCTATAAGTTATTGTATTAGTTTATGCTTGCTTACTGTGTCGTAGCTTCTTGCTTTGTTTTGTTTTGGTATACCCTTATGGGTTGCTTGAGTGAGCTAGCTTGATTATTTTCACCTTTGGAGCTCTGATGTCCTGTCCCCAGCTGGCTAGAGCTGTTATCAGGTATATCAGTCTAGGAGTCCATTCAGTTTTCTTGTATGAATTCAGCTCAGGTTTCCGGGTAGCTGATCATCAAGTGTGTGGTACAGGCTCTGTCCTACAGTCTTAGAGGGGCAGGGGTGATTGGCGTATATACCGGTATCTGATTGCAGCAGCGGGTAACGCTCTGAACAGGGCAGGGGGCTGAGAACCGACCCCCAAGTGTCTCTGAGGAAAACACGTCTCTGTTCCCTAGAACGTGCTGGTGGGTGGGTTCTGCAGAGGGACTGTGGACACCCAAAGTTTTTGGTTGTAAGGACTGGGAGGTACCCGTTACCTTGGACCCCTGTCATGGGTGGCTGGGTGACCTGAGTGGAGCTACCAGTCCTTAGGTCCCTGATGTGGGTAGGTGAGGACCTTGTTTAATAGGCAAAGCAATGTCAAACATCAAACGCCCACCTCTCCACTGCACAGCTGAAATGATTGGAGTTTGCCCACAAACATAGGTCCACGCAGAAGGGAAAGGTGCTCGAGGTCCATGGACAGCTTATGCCTGGACAGGAGCTGCCTCTGTCCTGAGCTCCCCTGGTTAGTGGAGCTAGCAAATTATTTTTTCCCCCCATTTGCAAATTTTTTCCTTCCCCAAGGCCGGGAGGATAGCTTTAGGTGCTCAGCAGGCCTTATCTCAGACCCAGGGATTCAGCCGCTGAAGCCGGCTTGGGGGTGGGGCGGGTGGGCGCGCAGTAAAATACATGCAAGTACTTAGCTTTTGCCGAGAGCCCCGTTCTCCTCAGGTTCTGGAGGTGTGAGTGGGCTGTGTGGCTGGCTGGTTCTCCCTGAGGAAAGTGTGGCCAAACGCGAGGACCAGCCCGCCGCCGCTCCAGGAATGGGGCCTGAGGGTTCCCCGCGATTCAGGTCCGGTAACTCCTCTCCGCTTCTGAACGGTCTCTTCCTCTCCCTGCCCCTCAGTTTGTTGTCTAAGCTTGCCTTTGATGCTCAGGGCTCCCACCTTGTCACAAATATACTCGTTTCACTTGTTTTCTCGGGTCTTTGTTGTAAAGAGGGCTTGCCGGAAGCGTCTGTCTATTCCGCCATCTTGGCTCCGCCTCTCAAAGGTGAAAACTTTTGAGACCTGGAAAAACAAGGCAGCTCTGCCAAGTTCCAGCCCTCACAGCTTTCAGTGTGTATTCAAATCATGTTTGGTATATTTAGGAGTGCAACGGCTGGAGAGATTGTGGTGGCAGACAGGGCTCTGGTGCCCCTTGAGGCTGCAGGCCCGAGCTTTGCCCTGTACATGTACATGGGAAAGCTGGCCTGTGCCTGTCCCCTTCCCCTCGCCACCACCTGGCCTAAGGGTACCTCTTTTAAATATCTCCTGGCCAGTCCCCTTGGGGAGCTTTTAATCTCCTCCTTTTTCTACAGTATATGGTAAAAATGGTTTTAGGTTAATTTTTTTTTTACTTATAATCAGTATGTTATATCCTAAAATTTATTATTAATACAATTTAAAATAATAGATAATTCCATCTAACAGGCTAACATCTTCTTTAATTTGCTTTAGATTGTGAAGAAAAGCATAATTTGACAAATATGAAAGTATGAATAGATCATGAAGGTGTAACTTACATGTTACAACATCAGAAATAGACGAGTCAGTTAGCTTTTCTGGTTATCTGTAAAACAAAGGCATTATCCTGGATGCTCTCTGAATTCCCATCTGTTTGATCCTTCCTGTTTGTTGTTCTCAAAGCCTGGAAGGATGCTGCCCTGCCCCTAGGTCCTGCTGAAGCCAAACTCCTGGTCTGCTCTTACCTCCTTACCCGCCACACATACCCCTTGGGCTTGTCCCTCCCTGTACTCCCTCTTACACCCCCTTCCCCTCTACTCCCCTCTTCCCACTCCCTACCCCCTCTCTCACAATCTCGCCCACCCCTCCCTCTGGCAGTCACTTGCTCTTTGTTATCACACCTCATATTTCTGACAAGGCCTGTCTGCCATTACACATTCTTTAAGGGCAAAGACCAAGGCCTGTTCATCTCTATTCCCATGACTTAGCAGAGCACTGAACTACCATCTGAAATTGGCACTTCATACCCACCCAGAGACACCTCTGATTGGCGCTTCATACCCACCCAGAGACACCTCTGATTGGCGCTTCATACCCACCCAGAGACACCTCTGATTGGCGCTTCATACCCACCCAGAGACACCTCTGATTGGCGCTTCATACCCACCCAGAGACACCTCTGATTGGCGCTTCATACCCACCCAGAGACACCTCTGAAGACAGGCCTGGTGGTCTGCTTCAGAAAGGTCATAGCATTGAAAACCCTGTGGAGCAGTTGTACTCTGCACACACGGAGTGGCCATGAGCCAGAGTCGACTCCACGGTAATGGACAAGCCTGTAGCAGGAAGTTGTATCCTTTTCTCATCTTTTTTTCTTTTTTTTTTTAACACTTAGGTGTGTGGTATCTATGTTTATATCACTACCTCGTGCCATTGAGACCAAACCTCTGGAGAAAGGGCTAATTTTCATTCAGGGTTTTGTTTTTCCAAATTCTAAGGAATCTTGGGTGGTATTTTTAATTTAAAATTTTCAATAATAAATTTTATTACCTTACAAATAAATCATGACGCATTGAAGGACAAATGTTCACAGTCTGTTTCTTGATTTTTGTGTGTGCCTGTAGTGAGGGGAACAATAGGAAGCATTACTGCTGATTTGAAAGTAAAACTTAGAAGGAGTAGACTGTTCTCTGAAAATCCTAAAGGACTGCAAACAAGAATATTGACAAGTGGCCATATATTATGTGAAATAATTCATCCCTGAGATTTTAAACTAGTTACTGCTAACCTGGCAGAAGGGCCGGGACGATGGAATAGCATGTAAAAGTAGGTATTTGTTTCCAATTCAACAAATATCTGTGTCCCTGCTGGAAGGCCAGTAAAAATCTGAAGGTAGAATGCTGGGTGGGAACTGAGGTCACTTCATGGGTGAGTAAAGCAAAGCCCAAGGTCCCATAGCTGTCTCGTGGCAAGAGAAGCACCGTGTCATGGCTCCTGAACTGTGTGCAGGAAGGTTTTTGTGATTCACGCAGAAAGGGACACCTTGGCCCTCAGTTCCTGCACTGGGCTTTGCATTTTCCAGGAGATGGCAGCCTCCTTGGTCTAGTATTAGAAAAATAGAGGTTCTTCCCTCGCTCCAATCCAGGGCCAGTCTTGCAGGACCCTGAAGGCCTGCAGGTGTGGACCATTTTCCTCCCATCTTGCCATGTATTGGAAGGAAGCATGATAAGGGAAAATCAGGTCAGTTGGATAGTCGTCCGTGCAGACCCTCCTGCATCTTGTCTTACCTGGTGTTCGGCCAGCTCTCCCTTCCGGCTGTGCCGTGCTCCTGGTACGGCTGTGGCGGGGGGCAGCTGGCGGGGAGGGCCCTGGCGCCTAGCGCTTTGTGTGAATTCCCAGCACTTGCCACTCCTTGCTGTGTCACTTGCTCAAGTCACTTAACTTATTGACGTCACTCCCCTCATCTACAAAACATGGACCTGATAGCATCTACCTTAAGGAGAGTTGTTATGAGCGTTTAATGAGCTGTTATTTGGAAAAGGCTGTGCATAGCTAGCACTCAGTGAGCGGTGGCATGTGTTAACCTTTCATCCTGGTGCAGCATTCACGGTTCTTCCTAAGAGTGCCCAGAACTTACTCTCTTGGGTAGGAAAGTTGCCCTGCATATGAAATAAACATTTTCTTCCTCATTTTTACACTTGCGGAAAACTCCCAATTTTCGTTATTCTTGAGGGGAATAGTGTGTGTGGTATTTAAGGTACACTATTAATTACCGTCTAATGAAATATCAGCGCACGTAGATACTCTCAGGGAATTAAATTCTTCAAAGGAGAGGAGGCAAAATGGGAGGAAATAAAATGATGCCTCGTACATTAAGTAAAATCATTCATATTCTTTTAAGTTAGTAAATTTTTATAGTGAATACCTAAGGCCAAAGTAAAGAACATACCCAGTAATAAAGTTTTTTTTTTTTAAAAAAAATAAACCTTTTTGACAGATATAAGGGAGACCCAGAATATTGAAGCGTTCTAAGTCAGTGTGGTATACCCGTGGGATGACCCAGGGCAAATGCCACCCTGCCCGTGAAAACACACACAGGATATGGGGGCTACAGAGGGCTCTATTGTTTTCTAAGGATTTGGCCCTTAATTTATGGGGCTTCAAGCATGTTAATGACGCAATCAGATTTGTATGTCATGAAGAAGATTCAGGGAAGAAGTGGGGAGAGAGAGGGAGCAAGCCAACCAGTCAGGAGGCTGTGGTGCTGGTTTGCACACAAGCTGATAAGGGCTGGGTGAGCACTGGTGCAAGGAACCAGAAGTGGACAGTAGGAAATACGAGGGACATTTGGGACTTAAAAACAGACAAAGTGTAGAAACCGATTAGATGCGGCAGGTAAAGGAAAGAGGGGCCGAGGATGGAGCTAAGGTTTCCAGCTCAGCAAGCGAGCCAGTGGGCAGAGTGGTCAGGAGGCCAGTGGCAGAACAGAGGGGATGTGTAATAGAAGAAAATATTAGGTGGGAAAGTGGTTGGGCCTAATAGTAGGTGTTCGGGTCAACGCTCTAGGTCTCTAGTAATTTTTAATATGGACTGGTTTTTAGTTAACTTTTCAAATAGATTTAAAACTGGTAAACTATTTTAAATCTGTGTCATGCTGACTTAAAAAATCCCACAGAGGACCCCGAAAAGAGAAATTAAGCTATCATTAACTGTTGTCTAAAATGAGATCGGAGATGGGGCAGAAATGGCCATTTGCTATTTTTTGTTTTCTAATGATTTTTTTTTCCCCTCAGATAAACTGACAATATTGACAACTTAACACAGTGGAATACCCAGATTGCGTGTAATTACCATGAGAAACAGCTGATAGGAAACATCACTTTTTTAGACCTGAAAAAAGCCTTCTGTTGTACACGGTAGCATTTTCTCAGAGCTCCAAAACACAACTTTGGGCGCGTGTTGAATTGAGGGTAGACAAAGCACGTGCCCTCCACTCTTGTCAAATGAGCAGTGAGGTTAGCGTGGTCACTGTGGGTGGACACAGATTTTCTGAGGGCCTGGGACAGCACCACTCACAGGTCGTGACAGGAGACGGGAAGAGTGAGGAGAATAGGAAGTCATTCATAATCCTGATAGCCCAACACACTTGGCACTTGTCTTTTCTACACTTTGTCCATGTGCTTATTATTTCCTAGATATAATAATAGGTTAATAATAATTGCCAGTGTGTATTTGAGAGCTTTCTAAGCACTTTACGTAAAAATGACCACATTTAAACCTCAAAACAGCACTGTGATGTGGATTCTCGGTGTTTGCCCAGGATTCAGGGACCAGGGAGTGTCCACCGTTATGCTATAGATACAAGTCTATGTGTTGCTTTTTTTTTTTTTTTTGTACTTTTGATTTTCATAATAATCGGATTTTTTCTTTTAACTTACCGTGGATGTACTGTAATTTACCCACACATTCCTGCTCTGTGGGACATTGAGGTCATTTCCAGTTACTATTTTTCATGCAGTAGTAAACATTTTTATTCCTGAAGCTTTGTTGGGGGTAAGTTTTTGGATGTTGAACTGCTAGATCAAAAAGTGCAAACATTTTTGAGGTTCTCGGCAGGCATTATCTTGTGACTTAACTGCAGAGGGTCACGCCAAGGTATGCTCACCTACGTGTAAATCCATGTGTTATCACAACTCAGTGGCATCAGGTATTCTTTTAAAATTGTTGGTTTCTTCTTTTCTGTTGCATTTCTATATTAGTGATATTAATATTGTCCTCTACTCATTGCATGTTCATGCTTATTGATCATTAATTTGGAATTTTACTGTTTCTCCTCAATTTGTCGTCATCCTTTCTGTGCCTGTTTTTCCTAGTCTGGATAACTTCGTTATCTGGAAAACTCAGCTACATAGAACTCTTACCTTCAAGAGTGCCACGTAAATGACAGAGCTCTTAGATAAAATTTTCTCATCTATAAATAGGTAATGGCAGAGAACAGTTAAGGGTACAATTCTTTGGAGAGGAGATAGCTGGCGTCCTTACCATAAAAAAAACCAAACCATTGCCATTGAGTCGATTCCAACTCCTAGGGACCTTATAGGACAGAGTAGAACTGCCCCCATAGAGTTTCCAAGGTTGTAAATATTTACTGAAGCAGACTGCCACATTTTTTCCTGCAGAGCGGCTGGTTGGTTTGAACCACCAGCCTTTCGGTTAACAGCCGAGTGCTTAACCACTGCACCATCAGGGCTCCTAGTAGCTTCCTTAGTGGGTGCTAAACTACTAACGGCTTTTGAGTTGATGTGGTTTTAAAGGAAGTAAATATCCTGGGCTGGTGTCTGCCCTAGAATGGTGTCCGCCCTAGAATGGTGTCTTCACATTGTTGTTTTAATAAAGATGTGTGCCTCTTAATTAAGCTCATTTGGGGTAAAAATCAAACTGGGGAGAAAATTTAGCCCTATATAACCCTGTCCCAGTAAGCCACGTGCGGTGGAGTTGTTCTGGCAATACGCACTTAGTAGCTGACGCTTAATTCAAACACATGGGCGGCATACTGCTGTCAGGTAACATGCCCGATGAGAACAGAGCTGAACTGCCACAGCAGCACATGCACAAGACCCAGGTCAACAGAAGAACAGATTTCCCACTCAACTTCGATTCTGAGCTGATCCTTGTAACGGGAGTAGGTCCTGGCTACAGTGATGCTGTTCAAGGCGTTTACACTACGTTTACATTCCTCCCCCCAGCTCATCGAGCAGCTAGCCGAAGAGTCCTGGTCAAATGTGTGATCATACAACAAGTCTCAGACATGTTCATTGTGACTGGCTCCCTGGGGGTGCCAGGTGGTTCCAGACTTTGAAAACAGTGTCTCTGAAGTTTAAATCTTACTTCAGCAGATCTCAGATGAAGGCCCTTGGTTTGCTTGAAAGTTATTTTTTTTTTTTTTGTACAAAAACCACTTAAAGCTGGGTTGATAGGATAATAGTCCTTGCCAGGCGGACCTCTTTGCTTGTTTCTAGGTGGAGTACCTTCTGAAAGCAATCAAACTGAACCAGCTAATGCTTTGAAAGGGCCAACACCCCCGCCCCCACCAAGAAAAAAAGAAGGGTATCTGTGTGCTGGTGCAAACATTGCCCGCCCCCCCCCCCGGCAGGTTGTCACTGCAGTTCCCACTGCTCATGGGCTCTTCTGTTAGTGACCACGCTTCGATGGAACTTGCAGTCCTTTTTTAAAATTGGCATTTCATTCACTGGACAAGAGCAGTTTTATGGGCCAAACTATATACAATTAACACCAAACTTTGCCTATTAAATGCTTTCACAAGCTTAGCCCACAGCCAGACTTAACTGAGGGCCAGATCACTTGAAGTAGCAGAAATGGGAATATGTGCCACCCTTCTTATTGTTTCCTGATTCTGCTTTTAGTCAAAACTCTTGCCGTAGCAGGTGAGCGTTTTGTGCATCACTGCTCCTTAAAGTGCTGGTCCAAGAACTGTTTATCCCTGGTCCACAACGAGATAAGGAGCCTGCACCAGGACATAAATCAACGCATGCACAGCTTTCTTCCTCAGGGAAGCCTTGCTTTAAAAAAAAAAAAAAAAAAAAGGTCAGCTGAACAAGCAGTTCACAGATCACACTTAGAGTGCAGTAGGGGTCGGAGACAGATGCCTGCAGACGCAGAGCGCCTAAGCTGACTGTAGTGGGCACTGGGAGGGTGTTACTGAAAAGCGTGGGCCCCATCAAAGGAGGGCAGTCATTGCCAGGCAGGAAGGGGACCTGAGATGGCCACATGTTCTGATTTTCCCAGAGATGCCAGGAATTTGGGTTTATATGCATAACCCAGTTTTTCTTTTTTTTTTTAAATACTGGGAAAACCAAAGGCCAAGCTACATGCCTCCCAGAAGAGAGGCATTTCTGACGATTTCTAGGGTACTGTTGGTTGGTGGGTTACTGGGTTGGTTGGTGTTGGTTAAGAATCGCATGTTCCACAGTACCACTGCTAACTTCTTCTCTGTCAGTTGCATTTTATTGCTCTGAAACTTTCCTGGTCTCATCCTCTATCACAGAAGACTTGGGGACCTCAGACAAGGACTTACACAAGTTCAGAATTGCTTCCTGAGGACCATGCAGGTTTTGCTTATTTAAACACTTTGCAGTGGCCCACACTGATGTGGGGCTGTATGCCCTCCAGACTACCTGGCTTCCAGAAAGCACCGTATGCGCCTTTGTTTAATGCACAGTGTCAGATAGCCACGTTGGAGGCTTGAGCTGTGCTCCAAATCTCAGCTTCGGAAGTGATCACTGCCAGCCTGAGTGTCCGGAGTGCTTTCTGAGCCTCAAGTTACAGGAAGGATGTGGTCTGCTCTGTAGTCTCCCCGAACACTTCACAATTAAAAAGACACCGAAAATGTGCTGGTGCTGGTAGTTGCTGTCGAGTTGATTCCAACTCCTGGCCACCCCAGGTGTGTCAGAATAAAACTGCTCCATAGGGTTTTCAGTGGTTGTGACCTTTCAGAAGCAGATTGCCAGGCCTGTCTGCTGAGGTGCCTCTGGGTGTGTTCAAACCACAAGCCTTTCTGCTGGTAGTCAGGAGCTTAATCATTTTTGCCACCCAGGGACTCTGAAAACATGAGAACGGGGTATATGTTAAGGGACTCTCTGAAAACAGGGTATATGTTAAGGGACTCTCTGAAAACATGAGAACGGGGTATATGTTAAGGGACTCTCTGAAAACATGAGAAACGGGGTATATGTTAAGGGGCTCTCTGAAAACATGACAACGGGGTATACGTTAAGGAACTCTGAAAACATGAGAACGGGGTATATGTTAAGGGACTCTCTGAAAACTTGACAACGGGGTATCTGTTAAGAACATTTTATGTCATATCCTAATTAAGAGCAACAGCGAGATCTGCCAGTTTAGTGTCAGAAAAAAAGTCTCTCCTGAGCTGTTGGTCTCTTCCTGTTAGGAGCACTTTCTGATGTGTTTTTGTGTTTCTCCTCTGCTGCCAGGAAGCTCAGCCGTGGTATTGCTCAACCTTAGTGAGCTTGATAATCCTTCTGTTTAGCACATTTGCTTCCTCTTCCATTCTGTTCCCCCATACGGTTCCTATTTTACTTTAGAACACGTACATCTTAATGTCAGGCGGTTGTTGTCAGAATAAATGTGTGCCTGTGTAAGAAGATGGAATGGAAGGCAGAGCTCACGGGGATAACCATTACCAAGGCTGTGCTTTCGGGTGTTAATTTTGTTTTGCTAATAAGAAGCAAGGTTGAATTCTGGATGTTTATTTTTACACAAATGGATATTGTGTTAGCAACAACAAAAATGTTATTTCAAACTGAACCATAGTCAAAGGAGAGTTGCCTCAGTTTTTGCCTGTTTTGGAGTGTGTTCATGTGCAAATTAAAAAAGCAGTGTTGGTGTTGAAATTTTCTTCCCAGTTAGAATGACTTGGATCAGAGAAAAAAAAAAAAAAAAAAATCCGCTCTACTTCTCTAGGCCCATATTGGCAGCAGATGTGGGCTTTCCTGGAGACACTCTGTTCCTCTCCACTGCCGAGATCTTGGGTATGTCATTGACTCTTCCCAAGCTCACCTGTAAAATGAGTGGCAAGAGGTCCCTGGCTTGCCTGGAGGAACTGCGCAACACAGCAAAGGGGGCTTGCAGGCCTAGCAGCCACGTTACCAGTTCAGTGACCTAGGCAAGCCGGCACTTAAACTATTCCTACTAGTTAACTGCTTGGGCTTTCTGTTAAATATTGTCAATAAATATGTTGCTTCAACTTTTTAAATCTGGTGTTAGTTTTGGGAGTATTAGTTATGGGAGACATAATTGCCGTTTATCCATGCTATAAACAGTTCTTTAACAGTTAAGGGTTGAGAGCAGGCCTGGTGAATTTTTGCGAGAAAGTGAATGCCTTCAAGAGCAGGGCTCCCTGAGCAATCGGAAGCTCCTGGTTTTAGTAGCTTGGCGAAGCCGGAAACACAGAGCCCTCTGGAATAACTGTAAATGCCGGCTGGTTGTAAACCAGCGCCAGAGACAAGGGCAGTCAGGGCAGCATCCCTGGGGGAAAAGTAGAGCCCATCCTGTAGTCAGACAGTGTCTCTTGGTGACCTTGGCCAGGTCCTCTCCCCTCGGAGGCTGTTGGCTGTCAGACTGACATCCCCAGGGTGATCTGCAGGTGACCAGGAATGCTTGCAAGTCAGAGCCCCTGCCCGCACACAGTCACACCCTGTTCTCAGCACAGCTAGATGAATGTAGCATGACCTTGTGCCATCGTGCGTGCTGTTCCTTTTGCCTGGTGGGGTGTGACCTGCCCCTGGCAAACGTCATCTTTCAAATAGTGGCTCACCTGTCGCCTGGCTCCCTGGGCAGCAGGTGCTGCCCCAGCATTCCCATCATATCTCTTAGCAGTGATTGTCTGCTTACCTGTCTTCCTCTTCAGATGAGCTCTTCCACGCCTGGGTCAGCTCCACTTGCACCTGACGAGGGTGTTCAGTGCAGGGTGAACCTGCCTTCATTACAGAGGGCAGGTATCTGTGCCAGATTTTGTTGTTCTTGTGTTTTAGTGTATGCCTCTGAAATAGGCAATAATATAAGACTTTCAGGTCCGTCACCCTTAGGTCCTAACACTGGCTGTTAAAGAAATTACCAACTAGAGTAGCAACTCTTGATTTAAACCTGCTTCTGGCCATGACCCACCCCACCTGTGAGTTGGCTCGGTGCTCCCAGAGAGCCAGTTAATGGAAGCTACTCCTTACTGGTCACCCATGTTTCGCTAGATGTCCTAGGCTGACCATCCAGAAGACAGCCTCTACTTTGACTTGGAGGAGTGAGGGAGAGTTCCTGTATGAGAACATGACTTAACGACACCCAGAACTCGAGTTCCAGGGGTGTTTCTCCAGCTGCCCGCTGCCCTCACTCAGAACCAGAATGCGCAGATACCAGTGTCCCCTATGTGATTGCGTGCCCCTCTCTGCCCCAGCCAAAAACCTTGGTGCCATCTTGGACTCCTCTCACCTTCTCTGTAGCTTGCTAATTGTATTTCTTCCATAACTCATCCCTTTTTCTGTCTTCACTATCATTGCTTTGGTCCAGACCATCATCTTTTCTCACATATTTTCCGACAGTTTCAGTATCCTATCCTGTTTGTTGCTTCTTTCTAATCTCACTCATGAAAGAAAATACCTGTGACGGAACCACCATCCATCATGTAGCCACTGTGCCTGGACCCGCCGCTCATAGAACTGCAGCCATAGAGGAAGACAGGTCATGAATTTACACAAGAGAAGGTCTTTGAAGAACTTAGAAGAGATTTTTGGCAAGGAGTGATAATTATACATCTTGTAGATTTCATTTTATCAAACATTCATAGGAATTGGCTTCTTGGAAAATTGTAATGGTTGGCAAGTCACTTAGCCTCCCCCAGCCCAACTTCTTAATCTGTAAAACGGGGACAATAACTGGACTGTCTTGTCAGATTATTATAAGGGCTGAGACATGCAGGAGGAAATCCTAGCCCTTTTAACAGTCACAGGACATTTAACTGGAGGTGGGAGAGGTAGGAAGTGTTGAATTTAGTCAAGATTTCTGATTTTGGTCATATTACTTGTAAATCTCCATTTTCCTCATCTTTTGAAGATGAGGATTGGCCTTTTGCTCCGGGATTAATCTTCTAAAACAGGAAGATGTCCATCCATGAAGATGGATTGAGCCGGCAGTTCGTAAACTGTTTTGGGAATAAGGAACCCCCGGGGTGCTGCGCATTCATTCCCCAGGCATTGACACTTCAGGTGATACGGGTGCAGGTGACAGAGACTCACACTTTGAGAAACACCGAAAGTCAACTCTGAGAGATTAGTGGTCTGTGTGCTAGTCATCAGTGGTGGATCTGGGCAAGAACGGAAGGTAGGTTTGAACCAAGTTTTTGCTTCCCTGGCAACATCTCCAGGAAGAAAAGGCCCTGTGGGAGTGGCTTCTCACCCACTTGTCACCCATTATCGCCTCGTTAAACCTGGCAGGGTGAGGGTTGGCAGGGTGCAGGCAGGCTGGCATTATGATACGGGAACAGTGAACCTACGCTGCAGCTGAAATATACCAAGACGTCCATGCTTTCAAAGTTATTTTCTGCAGAAACTCTGCCCCTATATAAAAGGGCGCCCCTGCAGTCTGTCCGTTTTCAGGCTGTCCCGCCCTTAAAAACTGCCACTTTCAGGAGTAGGGTGGTGCTGCCTGACAAACCGCGACCTGTGATTTCTCAGTGGTTCAGGTGGAGAAGATGAGCAGGTAGAGAGGATTGGTGAGGTAGAAGTAGACCCAGACAAGAATGGAGAAGGTAAATGTAACTGCAAGCAGGAAGAGGCGTAGGAAAGGAAAGGAAAAAGACCTCCAGAGCTCAATGGTGGGTTTGAAGTCTTGTTAAGGGAGGCCTGTTGTGGCAAGTTTGTATCATTTCCGCTGCTGAGATAGTGAACACTTAAAAACATGGGTGCCCAGTGGTGAAGGAGTGGCTGCCTCTGACTGACGTTCTGGAAGCGAAGACCCAACTCACAGGTGGGGTGGGTCATGGCGAGAAGCAGGATTATACCAAGAGTCCCTTCCCTGGTGGGTAATTTTCTTTAAAAATATGCCTTCTATAGATTTAGAAAGCACAAAAAGGTAATCATTTCTTTTTATAAGCCAATCCACTGTTCGAGCAAAGGGTAAAATTAAAATAAGCTAGTATTTTTTTAGTACATGTACCTGTGGGACATAGACGTTCTAAGCTCTGTCTTGAAACATTTATCTCCCTTTTTTACTCAGGAAGAGCTGTTCTCTTTCTTCGTCTTGGGGCTGCCACAGGGCGTCTGTTCCTGCTGGGCTCAGCCTTTTCTCAGGTTCCCAGCTGCTGTTCAGAGTAAAAGTGTTAATTACTGCCTTAAAAGTCCTCCTGGACTTAGAAACCTGAGCCCCTCCTCTCTCAACTTCTTAAAGGGTGCAAATCCCTTTTCTGCTAAGCTCGGTAGAGCTCCCTCAGACAAAATATGTAATGTGCCCAAAAAAGTTACACAGCTTTCGTCTTGAGCTGTAAAATCCTCTACACGGAATTAGTGGAATATATATACCTGTGGACAAGAAAAAAAGCAAGATCTGGTTAGCCAAAAAAAAAAAAAAATTTTTAGTGAGACCTGGGTTGACCTTTTGCTATGTGGAGCTATGGAGACCGTGTATTAACATTACAGTAAACGATACATATGTATTTTGTGTGAGATAAAAATGATCAAACTGTGCCTTCCTGAGTAACACTTCGACATCCCGCAAGGGGCGGGCCAGGGCAGGTTTTAACTCGGATTGCGGCAGCGAGCGGATGTGTTTTATTTGGGAAGTTGTTTTATACTCTGCTTTGTTTTGCTTCTCTGAGTTGGTCAGTGTTGCCCCTTAAGGCTGTGAACCTGGGAGAATTTGAGTTAGGGGATTATAGAACGTTTAAAACCACAGCGAGTGGCCAGCATCTCTGCCCGCCATGCCCATAATTGAGGCTCATTCCGTGTATGATCATTATCACCTGTTCCCCCGTTAGGGGTACCTCGGAAGGCATAACTGTCAGTACCTGCCATATTCTCATGTGTTCGTAGGACATTAGCAATAAAGTTCTGTATTAAAACAGATCATTGAGAGTGGGGGTTAAGAGTGGTTAAATACAGTGCCAGACCTGTGAAAAATAATCTGTAAAAAAAAATAATAATGATCTGTAGACAGAAACAAATGTTTAAAACAAATGCATCAACACAGCTGCATTGCTGAGTTTGGTTTAATCACTCGTAGTAGATTGTTCTAGAAGCTTACCACTCCTCGATGGCTGTGCTGGTCTGCAGGCCCAGGGGGTTTTTACAGTGTCAGGGGCCAGCTGGTCCCCAGGAGTGAAAGTGGTAGAAAAGCTCTGGAGATGGCTGCTGGCATTTTTTTTTTTTTCTTCTGGTTTTACACAAGTTGTCTTAGGAATGCCCTAAATGTCATTTTAAAAATATTTTTTCCTTCATTGTTAAAACATGTTCAGATTTTTTTTGCCCTGTTTTCTTAAATTACCTCCGCCCCTTTTTTTTCTTCCACCTGGGTAATGTTCCCATTTTACTGTCCAGAAAATCAGTCAAGCTTTAAAGAGGCTAAGTAACTTGCCCAAGTGGCAGAGCCAAGTGTTGCTCTTGTTTTTCTCACGGAGCGACCTTGACTCCGCTGCTGTCCCCACTCCACAGCAGCCTTGGTGGACAGCTCCCAAGAATCTCCTTTCTACCCCAGCTTTCTTTCCTTTTTTTTTTTTTTTTTATTTATTTTGTATCTTTGTTTTTAGACTGCCTGTATTTGTAGGGTCGGTATGAGTTGGAATCAACTCAGTGGCATTGGGTTTGATTTATTTTTGGTTATATTTGAGGTAGGACCCAAATAAAAGATATCCCACTGGATATAAAAAAAAAAAGGCAAAAATTCAGTAAATGTCAACCAACTATCTGGAATACTTACTGTGGAATACTTACTGAGCTGGAATTATTTTTCTGCCCTCTACTTTAGGAGAGATAAGAAAACGGTACAGAAAAAAAAAAGCTTGCTAGTAAAAGTTGAATTGGCAAAAGTTGTGTGACTTATTTACAGCAAGGAAAAAAAAAAAGAGCAGCTGCTGAGACTGCTTACATATAGCCAAACACCTCTTGGAATTTGGTTCCTTGGCTTGGAGGTTTTAGGGGTCACGGTTTCATGGGACATCCCAATTAATTAGCCTAATAACATGTTTAGTGCTTCTGTTCTACCTCCCAGTTTGTTGCATAGTGCCTGGAGCCTTAAAAGCTTGCAAATGGCCATCCAAGGCACAACAGTTGATCACTATTCACCTGGATCAACAGAGAAAGGAGAGTCAGGAATAGGAGGAGGAAATGGGATGTGTGGCTAATTGCCTCTATGAACAACTGCCTCCTCTGCCATGAGACAAGAACTGGATGGTGCCCAACTACCATTACTGAACATTGGGGTCAGAGATTCCATAGAAGAATCCTGATCAAAAGGGGAAAATGCAGAAGAGAATTTCAAATTTTCAGGGACTCTAGACTTTCTGGAGCCATGGAGGGTGGATGAACCCCTGAAACTATTCTGAGATAATCTTTAAAAACCAAAATTATCTCCTGAAGTCTTCTTAAAACCAAACAGTAGCTTAACTAGTAAAAAAAAGGTCTGCCTCAAGCATTATGCTCTTTTAAGCACTATATGGGATCAAATGGACAATAGCAACTCAAAATATTAAATAGGAATCTTAGAGGGCAGTGAGTTTATGTTAGTGAGGGAGGAACAACTCTGAAAGGGAGGGTGAGACTGGTTGCACAACTCAAATGTAATCAGTGTCACTGAACTTCGCCTGTAGAAACTTGAATTGGTGTATGTTTTGCTGTGTGTGTTCTCAACAACAACAAAATAAAATTTAAGGGGGAAAAAAGCTTGCTAGCAGAGATTTATTTTTGAAAAGCAGGTTCTGGGGTATATCTTGGAATCACCTGGATAAAACCCAGTCTTTATCTAGGGTCCTGATAGGAGTAACTCTTCATGTAGAATCATCACTCTGAGGCAAAAGAGAATAATCAGTTTAATTATTTACTTACTACGACAGGAAAGTAGAGTGATATGTTCCAGAAAGAATTTCCAGCTTTTCCTTCCGTTATCCAGAAAATGTCTTTTAAAATTAAACTCATTCCTCATCATCCCAGCTGAGATTTTTACTCTGACTCCAAAAACATTCTACTCTGTAAATGGAATGTTTCTAAGAGGAAGTAGCTTTTAGGACAGAGTGCCGTGTGTGGCCTCATCTCTGAATCATGTGGCACTGATGTTCTCGGTCAGGACACCACTGGACACAGGGCTCACCGTGACCCTTTTGGCTGTTGGTCATCATCAAGTCCTGTCGGCTTTGTCTACAAAGTGTCCTGAATTCCACCTCTGCTCTGCCTGAAATCCTCTCGCATCGTCCCTAACCATCCCTGCCCTCCCATGTCAGCTCCCTGTTCTTCAAAATTGTGCTCCCCTGTGTCAGTCCCCATCCCTCCACAAGGAAGTCTGTTCCCTCTGCCCCCTTTGCCGGGGCAGCTCTTACTCTTTCTGCACAGCTCAGCTCAAACAGCGCTCCCCCAGGGATGCTTTCTTGTTCTCCTTAATGACCATTTGCCTCAGAGCAACAGCACTGTCTTGGTTTTGCTTTACCCCCAGGCCATCTGTACGCTCCCTGAGGGCAGATACCAAGTAGATGTTGCTCCCTTTCAGCCCCCTCTTTGCCTGGCCCAGATGCATGCAATAAGTATGTGTTTAGTGGATAAGAAGGAAAGGATACTACTGCCTGCTTGCAAGCTGATACCATCAACTCCTAAGAAAAATAGGAAAGATCACTGAGAATAAGAGGCACCTTGATTGCACATACTCTTAGAACCGGTAAAGAAACCAGTGTCTGAGTGAAAGAAAGATAAGGGGTGGAGAAAATGGAGCTGGTGAAGACCAAACTGGTCACGTTCTTACTAATTTTCCTGTAACCCATGTTCCCAGTGCCTGGACTTTGCAGTTTTATACTATAGTGTCAGAATTGTCGTATCAATAAGGCAAATTGAAAGTCCCAAAGAGCAGTATGTGAGGAAGTCAAAATCCTTTTTTTAATTTTCAGTAGAATAACCTGTATTTTGTGATTCTATAAAGAAGCACTAGCCTGGCTTTTTACCTCTCTTATCCAGTCAGCTTCACACCTGACGGAGGTACAACAGATGTGCCTTACTTTCAACAGACACGTGTGAAAATCTGAATTCGTGGAACAGGAACAACAAAAAAGAGAAATGTGATAAAGTCTTCAAGAGAAAAGACACTTTCCCCACTGTTGTATATTAGGCCTAGTAAGTTCATTATTTGTTTGCTGAATGATAAAATGAATGAACCCATGGCATAAAGTCCTGTGTACTCTAAATTCGTTTAGATGTGGCTAAATCCTGGCCTCTATTCAGCAGGTGAAGTGGAGAAAGACAGGGAAGGACAATGTTAATGAAGAAAAAAAGCCCTTCAATCCCAAGCTTTCTAACCTGACTGAGAGCATCATAACTTCACAGTAAACCGCAGACAGGCCGTTCCCATCTGCTGGTACAAAGACAATAGAACCGGAATTAAGGGAACAGACTTTTCTCGGAGGCCAGGGCTATCACTGGGAGACCCTGACAGAACAGCTGCACTTGGTGCTTTGACCTTGGCCATGCTGTCTGTGCAGTTTGTTCCACTTCAAGGCTGCCCCCACCCCCACTTGCTACAGAGATACAATGTGGTCTGAAAGACTTTCACAGAGAAACTAGTATTTTTCATGGTCATCAGCAGAGCTGTTTGATTGGGGTTTTGTGGGAGAGGAATGGGAATCTAGATGATTTTATTCCCCGTTATTTTTATATGTGAAGGAGGATGACCTGATTAAAGAAAGTTTGCTCATGTGTGTGTATGCACACGCTTCTTTCTCATTTTGATGGGCAGCAGGTGACTGTGTCCCGGGAGGCAGAGAAGATGAGCGGTTAGGCTCTCAGTGTGTTGTGAGGGGCAGTACCATCTGCTGGGCCTTACACTGATGTGGCAGGAAGGGATCCAGAAACAGCCGTAGCAGATTATTCTAGACAATTCTAACTGTGAGCAAGTGGGGTTGCATCACAAGGGTGAGGACAGGCTGGGAGGAGTGGAGGAGAGTGCCTGGCAGGTGATGCTGGCGCAGGCTGCTCCTGAGCGGAGTGTGCAGAGTCTGCTGGCCACACAGGCTCAGGGGCCAGCATCTGCAGAGTACAAGGGACCAGCCTGCAAGGGCACTCTTTCATTCCAGTTGTACTCAGAATGCCTTCTTTTAGTAGTTTCGTTGCTCTTGAACTGCTTGGGTTTAATTTGTATGTGACTATGTGTAGTTTCATTCCCTGTTTATTTAGCACCTTCCTCCCAGGAGTGCAAAAAAAAAGAAAAAATGCTTCACAGACTTTCAAGCCAGTTCCCATTTATCTGCTGTGTTGATCTCAAGGAGAGAAGAAATGAGAGGGGGAAAATATGGTGAAAGTAATGATGACTAGTAGCTGAAAGGGGAAGTGTGCGGACATGTGGCCAGGAACCAACCAGCCACACCCTCAGAGGTGAAAGATTACTGAAACATACAAGGTGGCAACTAAAATTACAAAATACTGTGAGGCAGCAAACCTCTAAGTCTACTCAGTGCTGCTTATTTTTGGGCAATATTCTAAGGAAAAAAATGAGTTCCACAAAATAATTTTTAGTTCCGTTGTTGTTAGGTGTTGTCGAGTCGGTTGCGACTCACAGCAACCCTATGCACAACAGAACGAAACACTGCCCGGTCCTGCACGATCCTTAAAATCGTTGTTATGCTTGAGCTCATTATTGCAACCACTGGGTCAATCCACCTCATGGAGGGTCTTCCTCTTTTCCGCTGACCCTGTACTCTGCCAAGCATGATGTTCTTCTCCAGGGACTGATCCCTCCTGACATGTCCAAAGTATGTAAGACGCAGTCTCGCCATCCCTCCCTCTGAGGAGCATTCTGGTTGCACTTCTTCCAAGACAGATTTGTTCGTTCTTTTGGCAGTCCATGGTATATTTAGTATTCTTCACCAACACCACAATTCAAAGGCGTCAACTCTTCTTCGGTCTTCCTTATTCATTGTCCAGCTTTCACATGCATATGATGCGATTGGAAATACCATGGCTTGGGTCAGGCGCACCTTAGTCTTCAGGGTGACATCTTTGCTCTTAACGCTTTCAAGAGGTCCTTTGCAGCAGATTTACCCAATGGAACGCGTCTTGATTTCTTGACTGCTGCTTCCATGGCTGTTGATTGTGGATCCAAGTAAAATGAAATCCTTGACAACTTCAGTCTTTTCTCCATTTATCATGATGTTGCTCATTGGTCCAGTTGTGAGGATTTTTGTTTTCTTTATGTTGAGGTGTAATCCATACTGAAGGCTGTAGTCTTTGATCTTCATTAGTAAGTGCTTCAAGTCCTCTTCACTTTCAGCAAGCAAGGTTGTGTCATCTGCATAACGCAGGATGTTAATGAGTCTTTCTCCAATCCTGATGCCCCGTTCTTCTTCTTATAGTCTAGCTTCTCGTATTATTTGTTCAGCATACAGATTAAATTTCCTGACTTTAAACCAATCAGTATCCCCTTGTTCTGTCCAAACAACTGCCTCTTGATCTATGTAAAGGTTCCTCATGAGCACAATTAAGTGCTCTGGAATTCCCATTCTTTGCAGTGTTATCCAGTTTGTTATGATCCACACAGTCGAATGCCTTTGCATAGTCAATAAAACACAGGTAAACATCCTTCTGGTATTCTCTGGTTTCAGCCAGGATCCATCTGACATCAGCAATGATATCCCTGGTTCCATGTCCTCTTCTGAATCCGGCCTGAATTTCTGGCAGTCCCTGTCAATACACTGCTGCAGCCGTTTTTGAATGATCTTCAGGAAAATTTTGCTTGCATGTGACATTAATGATATTTTTCTATAATTTCCACATTCGGTTGGATCACCTTTCTTGGGAATAGGCGTAAATATGGATCTCTTCCAGTCAGTTGGCCAGGAAGCTGTTTTCCATATTTCTTGGCGTAGATGAATGAGCACCTACAGTGCTGCATTTGTTTGTTGAAACATCTCGTTTGATATTCCATCAATTCCTGGAGCCTTGTTTTTCACCAATGCCTTCAGAGCAGCTTGGACTTCTTCCTTCAGTACCATCGGTTCCTGATCATATGCCACCTCTTGAAATGGTTGAATATCGACTAATTCTTTTTGGTGTAATGACTCTGTGTATTCCTTCCATCTTCTTTTGATACTTCCTGCGTCGTTTAATATTTTCCCCATAGAATCCTTCACTGTTGAAACTTGAGGCTTGAATTTTTTCTTCAGTTCTTTCAGCTTGAGAAACGCCGAGCGTGTTCTTCCCTTTTGGTTTTCCATCTGCAGCTCTTTGCACGTCATTATAATACATTGTCTTCTTGAGAGGCCCTTTGAAATCTTCTTTTCAGTTCTCTTACTTCATCAATTCTTCCTTTTGCTTTAGCTGCTTGACGCTCAAGCACAAGTTTCAGAGTCTCCTCTGACATCCATCTTGGTCTTTTCTTTCTTTCCTGTCTTTTCAGTGACCTCTTGCTTTCTTCGTGGATGATGTCCTTCCACAACTCGTCTGGTCTTCAGTCACTAGTGTTCAATGTATCAAATCTATTTTTCAGATGGTCTCTAAATTCAGGTGGGATATACTCAAGGTCATATTTTGGCTCTCGTGGACTTGCTCTGATTTTCTTCAGTTTCAGCTTGAACTTGCATATGAGCAGTTGATGGTTTGTTCCACAGTCGGCCCCTGGCCTTGTTCTGACTGATGATATTGAGATTTTCCATCGTCTCTTTCCACAGATATAGTCAATTTGATTTCTGTGTGTTCCGTCTGGCGAGGTCCATGTGTATAGTCACCGTTTATGTTGGTGAAAGAAGGTATTTGCAATGAAGAAGTCGTTGGTCTTGCAAAATATTCTATCATTCGATCTCCGGCATTGTTTCTGTTACCAAGGCCATATTTCCCAACTACTGGTCCTCCTTTGTTTCCAGCTTTCGCATTCCAATCGCCAGTAATTATCAGTGCATCTTGATTGCATTGTTTGATCCATTTCAGACTGCAACAGCTGATAAACATAGGTTTCTTCATCTTTGGCCGTAGTGGTTGGTGCATAAATTTGAATAATAGTCGTATTAACTGGTCTTCCTTGTAGGTGTATGGATATTATCCTATCACTGACAGCGTTGTACTTCAGAATAGATTTCGAAACGTTCTTTTTGACAATGAATGCAATGCCATTCCTCTTCAAGTTGTCATTCCTGTCATAGTAGACCATATGATTGTCCAATTCAAAATGGCCAATACCAGTCCATTTCAGCTCACTAATGCCTAGGATATCGATGTTTATGCGTTCCATTTCATTTTTGACGATTTTCAATTTTCCTAGATTCATACTTTGTACATTCCAGGTTCCGATTATTAATGGATGTTTGCAGCTGTTTCTTCTCATTTTGAGTCATGCCACATCAGCAGATGAAGGTCCCGAAAGCTTTACTCCATCCACGTCATTAAGGTTGGCTCTACCTTGAGGAGGCAGCTCTTCCCCAGTCATCTTTTGAGTGCCTTGCAACCTGGGGGACTCACCTTCCAGCACTATATCAGACAGTGTTCCACTGCTATTCCTAAGGTTTTCACTGGCTAATGCTTTTCAGAAGTAGACTGCTGGGTCCTTCTTCCTAGTCTGTCTTAGTCTGGAAGCTCAGCTGAAACCTGACCTCCTTGGGTGACCCTGTTGGTATCTGAATACTGGTGGCATCACTTCCAGCATCACAGCAACACACAAGCCCCCACAGTAGTTTGTTTTAATAGTCTCTACCCACCCATTGGCATCAAGTTGATTCTGACTCAGCAATCCTGTAGGACAGAGTAGAACTGCCCCATACGGTTTCCGAGGCTATAGTCTTTACAGAAGCAGACTGCCACATCTTTCTCCCTTGGAGTGGCTGGTAGATTCAAACTGCTGACCTTTCGGTTAGCAGCTCAGCATTTAACCACTACACCACGAGGGCTCCTTTTATAGGCTTTACTTGGTATGTATTATGTCTGATTTTGACATCAAAAATTGCCAAGAAATGACACATAGATGAAGATAAGTTATGTATTTTTGTAAGTCCTAATAATTATATACCTCTTTCTAGTTTAAAAAACACTTTCCCACTTAATTTACACAACAATTTTATGAAGACGGCAGATCAGAAATCATTGTCCCCATTTTACAGATGGTGAAATTGATGTGGTAACTTTTATGGTTTTCACACACGAGCTTGACCGTTCATATCTTCTGGTTCTTTTTCCACTGACAGTGAATGCTACTGACATCATGACAGGCTAATGTTTAATGTCTTAAGATGTCTATTTAATGGATTTGGTTCCTAAATTGACCAGATCCAGCTTTTGCTGGAGCAGCTGTTGGACATAAGGGCAGTTTGAGCTCATGTGGTGTGCTTCCGGAAGCACTGACTGGGCCTAGGAGTCACTGGACGTCTCTCTGGCCCTCTGTGGTTGGTATTGAAGCCCAGAGTGGTGCCCTGGTTGAGGTGTGGATCCCAGAGGTGGACACTAGAACCCTTCTCCTGAGTCCGTGAGAATGACCAGCAGCAAAATGCTCCAGCTGGTTTCCCGAGGACACGTAAGGAGGTTGTCTGACTCTGAGGAAACAGGAACATACAGGGTTTTCTATGTAATGCTTTAGCCAGCACCTTGAAGTGCTCTTGAAAGAATGGACAGGGCGCAGAGTTACATCAAAGAAAGATGGGCCCGGGGCCTTACAGGGTAGCTCCTGGTATGTAGACCAGGTCGCTGCACTGTAGCAGGAGTGGGTAGCTCGGTGGTAGAAGCTTCTGTCGTAGATACAGGACGCCTAATTAAAAAAGGAAAAAAATTACTTGCTGGTGGCCAGAAATTAACGCATACCTTTTTCACATTCACCAAGCTCTACCAGCATCAGCTTTTTAACTCATATTGAAGAGTAGCCTCTCTGGTTTTATCCAAGTGCTAACGCTTGTCCAACATTACACACGTTCCATCAGCCCACACTTACCCTGGGGATGCAAGAATGACTCTCTTCAGGGGAGGTGGACAGACGTCAATAAGTAGGTACTGTAAGCAGAAGCAAAAGTTTGTGAGATGCTGGATAAAAGCCATCCCGGGCACGGTAGTGACAAGCTGTGTGATCTGTAAGGCCCAAGTGGAACCCTCCGTCCCTGGCACACTTAAAACACTCTGACCCAAATGTGTGGACACTCTGAGCCCTTCAGAGACTGCATTAAACAGATTATTCAGGTTGCAGGTCCATCTCTTAAAGGAGCCCTGGTGGCACTCAGCTGGTAACCGAAAGGTCAGCGGTTCGAACCTGCCAGCCACTCCAAGGGAGAAAGGTGTGGCAGTCTGCGTTCGTAAAGATTACAGCCTTGGAAACCCTGTGGGGCAGTTCTAATCTGTCTGTCATACAGGGTCCCTATTAGTCAAAATTGACTTGATGGCAGTGAGTTAGGTACATCTCCTAGGAAACAGCCTTTCTGTGAATGGACAGGCGTGCAGGATTCTCTCTTGGAGCTTCCCAGCCCATGCAGTTTGCCATCTCAAGTCAGCAAGCCCTGCTGCTGAGACAGTGACAAGGGCTAGTGAAAGGCTCAGGGTGGGTGTCGGGCCATTTTCCGTGGTTTAAACGTGTTCAAAACACTAATAAAAAATCTTATTCATTTTTCAAATATACAGTGTCATGAAATGTCAGTTGCTTGGAAATAGCCTTTAATCTCTTCCATGATAGATGAAGTATTCACTGTGGAGAGAAGATTGGGCTTGTGCTTGTTTGAAGGTGCGTCTTGACTTAGAAACCACGTGTTAGGCGCCGCTGTGTGTCTGATTTCTTTTGAGGGCGGGCAGTATTGGGTGGACTTCCTCTCATAAGAACGTATGTCAGGCTTGTAACAACGGTGTAGTCAGAAACAAAGGATGTTTACCTATATACAGATGATGAATTTATTGTTTGCAATATTTGAGAACAATTGTGTAAATTGTTTTTTCAGGTAAAAAATAAAGGAATAAAAATCTAATTGGAAATGGTACTAGTCTAGGTATTGATTTTTGGAATAGAAAAGGGAAATCAATAGGAAAATGTTACAGAGATCAGTTTTTATATTCCGCCTTTGGCACGTCGCACACAGGAAGTGCTTTTCGGATGTTGAGTCAAAGGACACTAGAAGGCAGCATAGCACAGTGTAAACAATACTGAACTTGGAGTTCAGAAGGGAAAGCGTTGAAGTTCTAGTTCCATTACTTCCTAACTGTGTGGTCTTCGGCAGGTGACTTTGCTTTCTAGCCACTGTTCTTCCACTACAAAGAAGGGAGTTGCAGACCCAGAGTCCCTTTTAGTTTCAGTGATCCTGTGATATCAGCATTTACTAATGAAATGGTGCAGTTTTCCTTCAGGAAGAAATTCGTTACATTGAAGAGTATAAAAGGAAAAGTCTCTTTTCCCCTTCCCCTTCCCTGTCCCCTCCTCCTCCCCTCCCTCCTCTGTTTTCTATTGCTACTGTAACAATTTACCACCAACTTAGTGGCTTAATACAAGACACATTTGTTGTCTTACAGCTCTCTAGGTTGGAAGTCCAACACAGGCTTCACTGAGCTAAAATCAAGGTGTCACCAGGGCAGTGTTCCTTTCTGGAGGTTATAGAGGTGAAATTGTTTCCTTTTCCAGTTTTAGAGGCCCCCACATTTCTTGGCTTGTGGCTTCTTCCTCCATCTTCAGACACCATTGCATCTATCTGACTCTGCTTCCATCGTCACATTCCTCTGACTGTGGAGGGGATGTGACCCATGTGACCAGATCAGACTTGCCTGGATAGTCGTAATCACATCTGCGAAGTCCCTTTTGCTCTGGGAATTAGGATGGACATATTGTGAGGGGGCATTCCACCTACCACACCCCATCATCTGTAGATGGGTCTGCAGGGGACAGCGGTATAGTGGAGCACTACACAGCTCCCAGGAAGTCTGGAATCCTAGCCCAGCCAATCATTGCACCTCTGCACTTCTGTTTTTCTCATCTAAAAAGCTGAATTAGGATAGTGGTTCTCAAACTGCAGATTGCACGAGGATTGCCTGGAAGGCTTGTTACAGCACAGAGAATGTGCATTTCAGGCTGGTCCACAGGTGGCACTGATGCCGGTGGTCCAGGGGGCCACACTTTGAGAACAGCTGAACTAGACCAAGGCTGTAGATCTTTACAGAAGCAGACTGCCACGTCCTTCTGACAGGTTCAAACTGCCGACCGTTCTGTTAGCAGCCAAGCGCTTTAACCACCGTGCCAGCAGGGCTCCCAGACCGTGTCTAAGGTCCTTCCTGACCTAAGCCCCTTTAGATGGGATTTGGATGTTGTAAATTGTGTATCTGTTTATTGATGTAGCTTCTCTGGTGAATGGTGAGTTTGCTTTTTTCATGCAGATGAGCCATGTGGGCCAAGGGTCAGTTCAGAGCAGGGAGCTCAGTGTTGAGGTAGGAAGGGACCAGGCAGGCATTGTGTAGATCCAGCCTGCAGCCCTTCTTCACCTTTGTGCTTCTCTCTCTTGGCCTGTGAACTGGGGGTGATGGCAAGGCCCGCCCCGAGGGTGATTTTTCATTAGATGGTCTGTGTAGAGCATCCAGTGTGTCTGGCACATGGTCATCATGGCTCCGTGTCCTGGGCACTTATGGCCCAGGCGCCGTTGAAAGGCTGGATTAGCACGTTTAACCCTCACCACACCTCTCTGAGGCAGGGGCTTGGATTAGTCCTCCATGTTTGCAGGTTGAGGAAATGAAGGTAGGTATTTGGCCAGGAACGCACAGCCAGAAAGTGGTGGAATCCCTTACCAGGCAGTTACTTAGGTTCCGGGGCCCAGACTCTTAACTGTTACACAACAGGGCCGCAAATGTGAGCTCCCTTCCTGGAGCGGCGAGGAAGATGTCTCCTCCCCGGAATAAGAAGTCTGGAGGCAGGTGGTCCTGGGGTTACTTTAGCGCTCAGGAGTGTCGTGAGGTCCACGTTGTCTCATTACCTTCAGCAGGTTGGCTGTGTCTTCAGGGCTGTCACTTGTGGTGATAAGATGGTTACCACAGATCCCACTATCCTTTCCTCACGCAGGCTGAGTGAGAAGATGCCTGTTCCTCCCCCGTTGTCGTTTTATAAGAGGGGCAAGGCTGTCTGAGAAGCCCCTTCCCCTGCAGACTTCCGGAAACATTAGGCACATGCGCTCCTAAAAGCCCACCACTGGCTCAGGCTAATTGAGACCCAGGTGGTCTTTTATGACTTGGCAAGGGTGTGCTGGCAGATGGTAAACACTTACTGATTATCGGCACCCACGAGGATCTTGGTCTTCTGAGAAGAAAAACTTTTTTTTTAATAATATTTTATTGTGTTTCCAGTGAGGCCTTAGATAGCAAATTAGGTTTTCATTTGACAATTTCTATATAAATTATTCAGTGACATGAGTTAACATTTTTTTAAGAAAAACCCCTTCAAGGAGCTATCTTACAGTGTCTCTGGAGGATGCCAGGGGAGATCAGCCTGAGTCTCGGGCCTGACCTGGGGCAAGCTGCTTCCCTTCTGGTGCTCAGGCATCTTATCTGTAAAGTGGGGTGGTTATGAGGACTGAAAGAGTTAAGCCATGCCAGGCATGCATGGCAGTGCCCCACCCCTCGGTTCACCGTTGTCACATTAGTTCAGTTTTACCAGCAGCGTCAGAGTCGGGGAAGCTGGCTCAGCTTCCTATCAGCAAGTCCCTGCCCGCTGTGGGTGAGAGGGGTCCGACCGTGGCACCGTCCAGGTCTGCGTCTGCTCTCCCAGGCGAGGTGCTGCGCCACCCTCACCTCCTCTAGGACCCTCATCCCTGCCTGCCTTTGTGGGAAAGAGGGAGAAGAGCACCCGTTAGTCACCGTGCTGGGAAGGGTGGGGGTGCCTGTGGGGAGCCCTCCCTCTGCACCAGTGTCTGAATCCTCCGTTCGGCCTTGTCTGGCAGTGCCTCGGCCACTAAGGAGCGTGCATCCTTCCTTCACTGGGGCCACTTCCGCTTGGGTTTTACAGTGATTAGTGTTGACGGAACACGTGCCCTCACAGCAGCCTGACAGGGAAGCTAGAGATGTGCCCACTGAAGAAAACCTGGCCATATAAGGAGGAGCGTCACAATTACAGGATAATTCTTCACTTAGCCAGAAATTCATGGCAGGTTTCCTAGTGCATTTAAAATAGGATTCAGTGTATAAAAATACAGTTCTGCACACAGGAGCCCATGTTTTCTGAAAAGGGAAGTATACTTGTATTGGACATTTAGGGTAAGTAGATCAAAAGTAAAAATAAAATCTTCCTGCAGATATACAAAGAACTAGAAAGCAGATTCCACTTTAATTCTAAAAGGTTTATATATAACTCTACTATCTTACCCTTTCCTATCCCAGGCTTCCACTGCAGAAATAAACAGGCAAGATCTGTGGGCAGCTCAGGATAGTGAAGACTGAGAAAAACGTGTGGGCAGGCAGGCGGCAGCAGCGGGGGGTCAGGGCTGGGTGCCCTCCCCTCTGGTGTATCCACCATGTGTTGTGGGATTGTTTGTCTCACACCAGTGTGGTGTTCTTTGTGGTTGATTCGAGACATTTGTGAGGCCTGGCCTAAAAAGTTGTTGCGGGATTCCTTCTGTGGTGTGGTCAGTGAGTAGAGGTTAGAAAGCAACCAGTCTTCTCTGCCACCACAAACTTCTGAAACCACAGAGACATGTGTTGGGGTCTAACTAATGGGGTCTAGGAAGAGCCCAGAGGAGAGGGATGAGTCTGGGATACTGACATACCTGACTTCTTCCTTCCTTTCAGAAATGTTCCCACTGCCAGGAGGCAGGCGCCACCTTGGGCTGCTACAACAAAGGCTGCTCCTTCCGATACCATTACCCGTGTGCCATTGACGCAGGTAAGGGGGGACTGTGGACCCTTGTCCAGAGATCCTAAAGGTTCAGACATACACATTGTTTCTCTCCCTTTTTCCCTTTTGTAGTTCTTTTTCTCTCTGCTGACTCAGTACTATTTGTAAATTTTAAAGAAATGCAGAAAGGATAATAAAAAGCAATGAAATGGGGTGAGTTTTTCTTTAATAGCAGCTTTGAGATATAATTTGCATTCCATACAATTAACCCGTTTAGGGTGTACAATTCAGTGGTTTTTAGTATATTCATAGGATTTTGCACCCATCACCACAGTCAATTTTAGAACATTTCCATCACCCCAAACAAGAACCTCTACCCATTAGCAGTCGCTTCCCTTTCCCCCTCACCTCTCTCCTAGCCCTGGGCAACCACTAATCGACTTTTTGTTTTCTCCTGTTCCAGATATTTCATGTAGATAGAATCATACAGTACGTGGTCTTTGTGACTGGCTTCTTTCATTTAGTATAATATGTTCAGCGTTAATCCATACTGTAGCATGTATCAGTACTTTATTGCTTTTTATTGCTAAATAATATCCCGTTGTATAGATATATACATATATATCATATTTGTTTATCCATTCATTGATTGACGGGCATTTAGGCTTTGGCGGGGGGCAGTGGGGGACTATTATATTGCTACAAACCTTCACATACAAGGGTTTGTGTGGACGTGTTTTCCTTTCTCTTGGGTATATACCCGGGAGCGGAATTGCTGGGTTGTATTTTTTTTATAGTAACTCTGTTTAACCTTTTGAGGAACTGCCTGACTGTTTTCCAAAGTAGCTACAGCATTTTTCATTCCCATCAGCAGTGTATGACGGTTCCAATTTCTGTACATCCTCACCAACATTTTTTATTGTAGTCATCCTAGTGCGTGTGAAGTGGCATCTCATTATGGCTTTGATTTGCATTTCCCTGATTACCAGTGATGTTGAGCATCTTTTTATGTGCTTATTGGCTGTTTGTGTATCCTTGGAGAAATGTCAGCTCAGATCCTTTGCCCCTTTTTTAACTGGATTATTTTTCTTTTTATTATTGAGTTGCAAGACTTCTTTATGTAAAGCCAGAGCCTCAGCTTACATTCACATGCAGGCCACACGCCCAAGGAAACTCCCTTTCAACTGATTGGCTGCTCACAACAGATCCCATCATGGGAGTGAGCACATACAAACACGGAGAGTCATGGCCCAGCCGAGTTAACGCACAATCCTAATCACAGGTGCTGTTGTAAATGGAATTATTTTCTTAACTTCATTTTTAAATTGTTTATTGTGAGTGTGTAGAAATACAGTAGATTTTTGTATATTGTTCTTGTATTCTGCAACCTTGCTTAACTCGTTGACTAGTTCTAATAGTTTTTTAGTGATTTCCTTAGGTTTTTTATCTGTAAGATTGTGTAAACTGCACGTAAAGGTAGTTTCAGTCCTTCCTTTCCAATCTAGATGTGTTTTATTCCTTCTTCTTGCCTAAGTGCCCTGGTTAGAACCTCCCATACCGTGTGAAGTAGAAGTGGAGAGAGCTGCCTTGTCCCTGGTCATTAAGCGTACTACTTGTGGGGTTTTTAGATGGTCTTAACTGAGTTGAGGAAGTTCCTTTCTATTCCTAGTTTCCTGAGTGTTTTTCTCATGAAGAGGTGTTAGGTTTTGGCCAGCATTTTTCTGCATCTGTTGAGATGATGAGGGCAGTGTTTCTGCTGTGTGATAACTGTTGACAGAAGGAAGCCCTTTTAACCAAGAAGCACTGTCCACTGAGTGATGCCGAGGCCTTGGGCTCTGCCTCAACCCCAGGAGCCTGGGAAGATCATCCTTCTTCCTCTAGACTGTTGTCTCCTAAGCAGATGGACTTCTTCAGCAGTTAGTTTTGAGCATTAGATGTGTCTCCTTTACTGCGCCTGATCTCTTAACGCTTGCAGTCAGGTTGGAGAGAGAGAAACGGATAGGGAGTGCAGTGCGTGCCACTGTGGGTGCTGCCTGTGAGTGCATCCCGGGTCTGCCGTGGAGCTGTCTCTGGGAGGTGGGCTTGACTTGGATTTGGCATGGCAGGGAGGAGGGAGAGGACGTGGCTGGCCAGATGACGGAAACATACAGAGGCATAAAGCACAGGGACGGGGAGCCGACAGGCTTGGAAAGAATCTAGAGTTGGTCTTGCCTAACTTCCTTCCCACGCAGGAATGTTTCGGCACCCCTGACCTTGGCTTGAGCACATTCTCCCTTCCCTTAACATCTCCTCTGCACCTTCTTGCTTTCCCTCCTCTTCTTTCCAAGTTTCTGTAGGAGAAACAGCTAAAAAGAACAGGAAAGGTATGGAAGGGTATTCCTTGTGCCAAAAAAAGTTAGATTCTCGTAAAAGCGTGCATGTGTGTGAGAGAGACAGAGAGAATAAGGCATCCTGAATGGCAGCTTGGCGGCGAGGGAGACTGTTAGACCAGAGGGACAGGCGGGGGATAAGAGGTAGAGAGCCCTGAAGTGTCTTCTTCCGGGAGTTTGGGGTTCAGCCTGTCCTGTCAGTTCTCTGTCCTACTCCGCACTGCTTGGTGGGGATCTGCTTTTGTTGCCATGTTGGGTCTGAGCTCTTCTGCACCCTGCGTGGTGGTCTGGCAGATTCTAGTATCCTCTAGCATCCAGCTGTTAAGTCCTTTCTCGAGCCACCTGATCACCTTTTCTTTCTAATGTCCTAGTTACAGCAAGGTGTTTTGTTTTCTTTTTCTAGTTTAAATGGTTTTTAAGTATTAGGTCTTGGCTGTGGTTAGTTTTATATGGGGAGTGCTGCAAGAATTGGCCGTGGTGCTGGTGGCTGGGTGAAAAGAAATCTCCCAAACGGAGGCTCTGCTCAGAATTGGGGTGAGCAGGTAGGTGGAGACCAGGATACTCCTCTGTGCACACTGGGGCATGGCCGTGCTGGGGGCCCGCTCACAGCAAGGGCCCACCTTGGGGGCTGCCCTCTCCTCCCAGCTCACAGCCTGCCTCCTGCACAGGAAGTAGACAGTGCTGCCCAGTAGAACTTTCTGCAGTGACAGGAAAGTTCTGTTTCTGTGCTCTCTGAGATGGCAGGCACAGCCTGATGTGACCATTGAGCACTTGAAATGTGGCTAGTGTGGCTGAGAAACTAAAATTTTAATTTAGTTTTATTTAAATCAATGTAAACTTATATTTCAGCAGCCACGAGTGGCTAGCGGCTGGACAGCACAGGCTTAGAGCTGCCTCGATGAAGCTCGGGCAGTTCTGGTGGGGTTCTCTGGAAAGGGAGTTTTGTCCAGACCGCCATGCCTGACCGACTACAGGCAGAGAAAGCAAAGGCTGCCTGGTTAGCAGAATGTTAATATGCAAGTGGTATTTGTCACGTCTGTGCTGGCACCTGTCTGGTCTGCCTGCCCAGGTGAGTGGGTACCATCTCTGTCTAACAAAACTGGAGGCTGAGTACCAGGCAAGGAGGCTACCTGGGGCAGACAGACACAAGGGGCTCTGGGCACCCTGGCCTCGCTGTCAGGCCACTGCATACTCTGCTTCTCCGTTGGAAGAGCTGAGGCCGGAGTGGCCTCGTAAGTGACCATGTCCTGAGAATGTATTGGCTGTTTTTGATGACGCAAGTCACAATGCCTCAGGTCTGCACTGCTCTGTGGAGGTGTTTGTTCCCCACAGTCTTCGTCAGGAATCCTCTTCTGTGCACGAGTCTTTGTATCCAGGAAAAAGGTCACTGAGTGACTTTCTTTCAAATTATGTAAAAAACAAGTTCCTGGTTGAAGAGCGCCTGTCTCTGGCGCCTGGGTTCTGTGTGAAGTAAGGAACAGTTTAACATTTTCCTCCCTGCCTCGCTGTCAACCGCCCAGGCCTTTAAAGAGCTATTGATGTCTCAGGGAAGACTTTTATGACCTGGGACATCTCCATGGAAACCGAATCTTTGTTTCATAGCATCTTTGGCTCCTGCAGCTTCCCCACCTGACTGGTGCTGAGCCTGCGTTCTGACGTCACGCTAGCTTTTGGACTGCACGTTGCATTGGGTCACAGGTGCAGGACATGGCTCCAGTGGGGGAGTGCAGCGGTGGGAGCGTGGCACTGGTTCGAACAGGCGCCTTCAAGTACGTAAGGCTCTGAGCTGCAGCAGCTGGCACAGAGGGAAGCAAGAGGTCTGCTGGCTCATTAAGAATTCCACTGTGAATAAAGAACCTCGCTGGGAGGGGGCTTTTCTTTTACCCTCGTGAAGAAACACCGTGGGGAATGGGACCCTCTGCAGCCACCTCGGAGCGGGTTTTCAGGGCACTCTCTGCTGCAGACTTTGATCTTGCAGTGGTCTTCACAGCCCTGCATGCCAGAGGCCAGGACCCTGCAGCGGCCCTGCCCGGTTAATCTCCCCCGAGTCCCTGCCTGAAGCCAGAGCTACCTCTCCCACCACTGCCCCCTCAGCCAGGGACCCGCATCCCAACGCTGCATTTTGCCAACAGAAGTGGTAGGCTGGCTCGGGGGTAGATTGTGAATCGACTGGTGCCTGGCAGCTCCAGCAGAGATTAGACCTGTCTCTTCCCAGCTGGTCTCTGTCCCTCCTCGGCTGGGCTGGGGCGCTAGCGCTCCAGCTCTGTGGAGCTCGTCATAAGGCACTCAGCAAGGCCCGCCTGCCTTTAGGCCCACAGAGCAGCGAGTGAAGTGCTCTTCTGGGTATGAGTATTTGTCTGAAGCCATCTTGTTGACCAGGCCACCTCATGAGCCCTTCTGGCTTGTGTGAACATCCAGTGAGGCACTCACTTTGGCTTCATGGAGTGAAGGTGCTGGCTGGGCCCCCTGGATGGTGCAGCGGTGGCCAGCGGCTACAGAAAACAGCTTCAAGACTGTGCCGTTGGCTGGCTATCCAGACTGTGCCGTTGGCTGGCAAGGCAGCGGTCAGTCAGGTGCCCGTGCAGGGTCTCCAGAGGGGGTGTCAGCATACTCCTTATCCCTCTTCCCCTGTGGAGACTGGTCGAGGTGGCCAAGAAGAGCCTCCTTAACCCCTTCCAAGTCTTTCTGTGGTGCTGACCTGCAGGACCAGGAATCGCAGGTCCTGATGGCCTGTGGGTGTGTTGAGAGTGGATAAGGCCCACGCGTGTTCCTGCGTGGCAGTTGTTGTTGAAAGTGGACCTTGTCTCTGGCAGATGTGTAGGAGACCTCTGCTTCCAGAAGTCCCTGCCCTTAGTTCCAGGTGGGCCCTCAGCGTGTACTTAGGTTGTTTGATTCTTTTCTGCTTGTAACTGAGAGGGAGGGAACCCAGTTCCTAACTTAAGACGTGTCTTACTGATGGTCCCTCACGGCTGGTCACCATTCTCTGGTGATGAGGGGACCTGTGCCTTTGTGATGGGGTGCTGCCTGTGCTCGTTTCTGTAACCCCTGTGGCGTAGGGGGCTGAGCCCCCCCTGCACACTCCTGTTTCACTTTGGCCCAAACTAGAGGCTCTGTCAGCAGGCGGCGCTGCCAGCCCAGGTACGGAGAACGCGGCTCCCGCTGTTCAGAAACTCTTCTGGCAGACTGGAGCAGCAGGAGTCTTGGTCACACTCTGTACTTGTGGGTTTTAAATGAACACATTTCATTTGCTGCCATGCTATTGGCCTGCCAGGAGAGGGGCCCCAGGCTCGGAGATGACTTGCTAAGTCCTTGTGCCGGGACTCCCTGGGAGCCAAGAGACTATGCCCACTCCTGGATAATGGGGCCCTGGCAAGGGCTTGGGGCTGAGCCAAATGATCAAAGGTCCTTTTTGATTCATTTAGGCCACTGTTCCCTTGCTTAGGACCATTTCATTTGAAACCTGTCGCTAATCACACTGCTGACCTGGATCTCAGTTTAAACCTGAATATTGTCACAAAACTAAGGGAGAGCGCACGGCTCCGCTGCCGAGGTGCTGGAAGCACACTGGGGATGTGATCGATACTTATTAACATTCTGCCACCACGATTTACGCGGCGACCTGGCTGCCGGTCCCAGGAGACAAGGCACACAGTGAACTGTACCCTCCACGTCTCACCCTGCGCTGCAGGCCTCTCACCCCAAGGCAAGGGTCTGTCTGCCTCCTGTGCTGACCACTGTCTTCATCGTTAGAGCAAGTAATTTCTGCTTCAAGGCTGAATCTCAGCCTCATGGGGTTTTCACTTCTCTGAACATGTAGTGTGGATTATCAGGTTGGTGTTGGCGCTTCTCCTGGGGACCTGGGCTGCAGGGCGAAGGTGGCACTGGCCTCTGCCCTAGCCTCCTCTCTGCCGGCCACTGGGCTCACTCGGCACAGAAGAGATGTCTGTGGGCCTGACAGGTTTTTAGGAGGAGGGTTTGGCTTGACCTAGAATTGCAGTTTTTAACAACATTAATGGGGGGTGGTTTCTGGTTATTAAAATATGTTGTCGTGGAAATATAGAAAATACAAAGAAAATTGAGATCGCCCGTAATAATACTACCCAAAGAGAACAACGGTTGTACTTTGGTAGACTTTCTTTCAGTCTTTTTTTGAAGCCTAGGAAACCCTTTAATAAAGCTAGGGCTGTACATAGACCCCTGTGTATCCTGCTTTTTGAAGCACTGTTGCCCCACAAGTGTTTCCCCACACCGTTAAGTATTAAAATGTTAATTTTTTTATGTGACTGTCAATATTCCATCTTGTCGAGGTACCGGAGTTTATTTGGGGTGTCTCTAATGTCCTGTTAAAAGTCACCACGTGGGGCCTGTCACCTCCACAGGGGACGCTCTGGCCCCCACAGGCTCCCTCTGACTGTCCCCTCTCTCTCGTAGATTGTTTGCTACATGAGGAGAACTTCTCGCTGAGGTGCCCCAAGCACAAGGTGAGTCAGAGGCCCGAGAGCAGGCCTGGGGTCGGGGCGGCTCACTGGTAAGACCTAAAGAGACCAAACACATTGGAGGACCAGCGTCTTGGGCTGCCGACCCGCTCCTGGCCCTGGGCAGGTGGAGAGGTTGGTGCTTATGGAGACCGATGTCATGGGCCAGCACCCCACGCGGTGTGAGTGGGCTGGGAAAAATGTGCGCGTGGCGGGCGTGGGGGGATTAGAAGATCAAACCCCATAAAACTGTTGGTGTCCATGTTGGTTTAACGGAACCCCGGTTCACGGTGGGCATGTAAGATTGGCTCTAGGGCTTGACACATATGCAAAGGCGTTTTCCCAGGCTGGAAGTAGCAGAGCTGACTCCAGGGCTTCGGGGAACTCACAGTCTCATCAAGGTTTTAACTGAGCAGAATCGACCCAGGGGCTCCCAGTTGAGGGCCTCACCCCTACTCCATGTGTTTAAGATGTGGTCTGTCTCCGTGCGGAGGCCGGGAGGGCATGGAGGAGGAGCAGTGTCTCCCAGTGCCCATGCTGCCTCCTCAGGCTTAGGGCACACTGACATCTGGTGGTCGTTGGCTCCTCAGTCTGTACAACCTCCAAGTAGAGCCAGAAAGTACTAGAAACAGGTCCTCCCGAGAGGCCGGCCCTCAAAATGTTCCTGAAAGATGCCTATCTGCGCTTTTCTTTTTAAATTTTTTCCAGAGGTAGATCGCAGGATTTTTATTTTTACTTAATTTACATGTTTTTATTTTTGAAACTTCCCTTGTTTAAATGGTCACATTTTGCCTCAGAAAATCCTGTCTGAAAATCTCCTGTTTGTCATTCAGTACTGACTCTCTTCTTTCTCTTTCGTTTTCCATGTGCTACTCCCCTCCTTGCCTCCACCCTCCCGGCTCCCTGTCTCTCTCTCTGTCCCTCCTGTCTTGTCTCCTCTCGGCTTGGCCGCCGGCAGCCTCCCCTCCCATGCCCTCTCCCGCCCTTGCAGAACAAGACCGCCAAAGGCAGCCTCAGCACAGAACAGTCGGAGCGGGGGTGAGGGGGGCAGTGTGCTCGTGGGAATGGAGAGTACAGCAAGCACAGGTGAGTCGGGAGGGCAGGCGCCCCGTCACCCCTGCTCGCCCCCAGCTGCACCTCCAGGCTTAACCAAATGTGAGCAAGGCTGGGTTCCAAACAGCAACTGGATAAAATGCTGCTCCGTTTCTTACTTAGCTCCCCAGAATGTCTGTGGGAAGGTGGTGGGAGCCTTACCTGTCTCCTTCCAGATCGTGGAGAAATGCCACTGCCTGTTGGGGTCAGGGTCACGGTCCCAGAAGTCAGCCCTTGGGGGCTGAGCTGCTGAGTGGACCTCCTGGAGGGTGGTCCTGAAGGCAGGACACGCCTGGCTACTGGGACGGACACTCTGTGGGGCTGCATCTCCCTCAGCTGCTCTTCCCCTGGCTCAGAAAGGGCTCTGAGAAGGTCTCAGCCTGTGCTCTGTTTTAGCCTTTTCACTTTACTCCATACCTATAAAGCTTATTTTGTCTTTTCCTTCTCCAAGTTTTGTTCTTTGAGATTTCTTTTCTCCTCAGGTAGTCTGAAGAGTTTCTTTTGTCAAAAGTACAAAGGAAGGAAATCCCCACAGAGATTGAGTAGACTTTAGCATCTGATTTCATCCTATTCTTAAAAGTCTGGCGAGTCTGAGTGCCCCCTGTGAGTATGGGAACCGTGGTCAGGGCTGCCTTGGCCCCTGTCCATGGAAGCAGGGTGTTAGCTAGGTCCCCACTGCGCCACACGTGACCTCCATCCCTCCCCTTGCTGAGTCACCAAGGGATGTGAAAAATGGCTTGTGGAGAAAAGGAAAACTGAAGCAGGTTGGGGCAGACTGGCAGCCTTAGCGGTATTCTTTTAAAGGTTCTTCGTGTTTGAAAGGAGGACTCCTGGCTTTGCTCCAGCCACCTGGGACCCTCACATGGGTGCAGCCCTGGCCCTCCAGGCAGCTGCGCTTCCCTGATGAGTCTTGGTGCAATGTGGGCCCCCACCCCATTACAGCTGGGGGGTACCCACCTTTCTCTGGATACCTAAAAGTATTTTGAGTCACAGTAACTTGAAGGGAAAATCTCACTGATCTCAGAATGAGACAGTTTTCCTCCTCCAGTAAAGTGAACCAGCCCTAGGACTCCTTATTTCTTTGGTAGATCTGTGCCGATGCCCCGCGCGGGGTCTGCCTGCCGCCCCGTCTGTTGACAGGCCCAGGCAGGCTCCCTGAGCACTTCTTAGGTCTGGGTCAGGTCTGCCTTTTGCTAGGTGTGGGTGAGAGGCTCACAGAGCACCACTCTCCTTCCCTCTTCCAGGGAACAGGGCTGGGGATGGAGGGAGCTGAGCGGAGTGGGAGAGGTGACCGTGCGCCCCCTCCCTCTGATCAGTCCTCAGGGAAAGGTAGCTGTCCGGGCAGCTTGTGAAGAACAGCCTCTGCTGGCCCTTCTCTGTGTTCCTGGCTTGCGCTGGGTCTCTGCGCCGGGCAGGCTCTGCAGCTCCCTGCTGGGTCCGCTGGGTTTATAAAGGTGCTCCTTATAGGGACCTGGACCGTGCCATGAAGATCCAGCTAGGGGAAGAGCCATTCCTCATTTGGTACTTTTCGTTGTTGCCCTGGAAATCCAACTTCTGTGTGCGAAAAAGGAAGAGTGTGGGCCTGGGCCTGGTGGGTGAGTCACCTCTGGAGAACTGTGTTCATCCTGTCCCTTCCCCTGGACAGCCCTGGACCCTAGAGTGGGACCATGAGCTTCCACTTCCCAAGGCCAGCATCACTGCTGCTGTGTTTGCAGGAGGAGAAACTGAGGCACGGGCTGAGGAAGGGGCCTGAGCCTGCTGCTCCAAGGGGCGTCAGTAGGGGAGCATCAAGTCCGCTGAAGTTGGACCCTTTGCCTCTCAGAGTCTGTGCCCAGTCTTGTCCCTCTAAGGTGTTGTCCTTGTGTGCCGTTCCCACGAGGCAGGACCCTCTCCCGGGCATGTCTCATTCTGAGTATCAGCAGATTGTGGTGAAGGCAGGCCTCCTCCCTCAGGCCCAGGGTGTGCCGGGTGGGCTGTGCAAAAGCCCCAGTGATGGGGAACGTTGAGAGAGACAGCCCCACGCTGGGGTAGAGCTGCCATCCTTGGGCACCTAGCATGGCAGTGAAGGGACAGTGAGGTACACAGACATCCCACTTTCTGGCACCTGGCTTTCCCTACAAAGGCAGCGCTGGGTGGCCTGAAGCCCTGTGTCTTCCACCCTTCATGTGACTGGTGCCATCTCCTCTTCCTAGCCACCTCTTCAGAGGGGCCTTCTCACATCACTGCAACCCTGAAGTGCTTGTTTACTCCTTTCGTGGTCTTCATCTCCACTAGACTGTAAGCTCCGTGAGGGCAGGGGCCTTGTCCTCTTTCACGTTGCGTCCTAGTGCAGAGTCTGGCACTAGCAGCACGGAGTATTCATTTAAGGAATTATTGCATCCCAGAATCGGTGTGCACTGTGCCCTGAATCAGTGCAGGTTCAGAATGAGGTCCCTCCATGCCCTCCCCTGCAGTGAGAATTCGGTTCTGGCTGCTCCAAGTCGACCCAGCCCAGGTGCAGGCCTGTAGAGGCGAAGCCAGAGAGGAACAGGAAAGGGGGTGAGTTTGTGCGAGGGTAGGGGGTGGGATCTGCTGGAAGGCTCTGGCCTAAGATCAGACCCTGTACACCAGCGGCTGAGCGTCTAGATGCTTTTTAAAGAGAATTGTGGAAAACTCAGCACAGAACTGGCAGCAAGCTCCCTCAGCCTGTGCCGGCTGCAGCTGGCAGAGCATCTGCCTACAGCTCGCTACCCCAGCCTGGCCACGTCCCTGTAAGTGGACAGGGCCACTGTGCAGCAAGACTCAGCCGTCCCTTTCCGCCATGTCCCTGCAGGTGGACAGGGCCACACAGCAGTCAGGCTCAGTGATGGCTCCAGGACAGTCCCTGGGGGCCCGTCAGAGGAGCGTGGACTGGATGGGAGCCCCAGTCCCAACTCTGTGAGCAGACATATGCCTGTGGCTACGTGTCTCCCCTCTCTGAGCTTCAGCGTCTCCAAGATGGGAGTGAGAGAAATCCTGCCCCTAGAGCCTCAGGCACAGTGTCTGGTGCGGAGCAGGTGCTCAGAGAATTTTTTTTTTTTCTTGTTTTCCCTACTGAACAGTCTTTAAAGGAACTCCTTGAGAAGTTTGGTCCCATGGACACCCAGTGGGCCTCGGCTCTTCAGGAGCCAGGGGGCCGGTTTCTCCAGCTCTGCACGAGTCTCCATCCTCATCAGAAACGGGCCGGGCCTGTTGTCCAGCTCAGGTCATGGGGAGTGGGTGCTGGCCACCTGACATGGTCGTGAGGTGGGCTGCAGGGGTCTCTTCCGCAGAATGGCAGGGTGCTCGTGGTGCACGGCAGACAGTGCCCTCAGGTGAGAGGGGGACCCGCTGGAAGGCTTTGGCCTAAGATCAGACCCAGCACACCGTGCGGCTATCGGGATGCTGAGCACAGCTGCAGGCCGAGAGGCTAGGGCCCGGAGCCAGGACCACCTGCCTTTGCAGGGGCAGGGATTCACTCCTAGTCTCGGTTCCTTTTACTTGCACCGGAAGGGGCACATGCCGCAGCCGAGCGTCCCCTGGGCCCCAGCTCAGCCAACAGTCATAGTTGCCTCCTGAACCACGGACCAGGCCCAGGCCACCTGGCAGGCAGGTTGGGCATATGCTCAGAGGTGTCAGCTGCCGTGCTGAGCGCCAGGCCTGTGCTGAGCACCTGTCTTCTCTCTTCCAGGTGAGACTGTGGAGATGAGACGTGGTGGACACTCGTGATGGAATGGAAACCGTCGTCCTGCGCAGCCGCCCCCCACCCCCGCCCTGACGTGCCTGCCCTGCCAGCACTTCCTCCTCAGTTCTTACATCACACCCAAACCAGGACACCACAGGAAAGAGACCCAAGAAGTTGGAATGGCTGTTTCCATGGACACAATCTCCATAGTGACAATGTGGGGGAGGGGGGAGGGGGGATGGTGGGAGAAGGGTGGGGGGAACTAAAAGGGAGGGATAAAAAATATATATATATAAATCTATTTTTAGTCTGGAAAGACTTTGTTTAAATGAAAGGTGCGCTATCCCTTTTGATTCTATTTTAAAATTATCCTAGTTAAAGAACTCCAAATTTGTTCCAATGACAATGAAATTAAAATGTGAAATTGAACTGAACAAACTCATCTGGCAAGGACGGGTGTGTGGCCTGGCCCGTGGCCGCTCACACCAGTCCAGAGAGCCCCACCCAGGACTGAAGGAGCAGGCCAGCCACATCAGACGCCCCGTGTCGCTCGTCTCAAACTGGGGAGGCTTGGGGGGGAGGGAAGTGGGGAAGGTCCGTGTTTTCAAGAGTGGGGGAATGATGTTTAAACACAAAAATAAATTTTTTCATTTCCAGAAACACTATTTATTTATTATTATTTTTTAAATTTTTATCTTTTTTGGGGGGTTAAATTGGCGGAGACCCCAAGGTCATGGCCAGGTCCTGGGTCACTGGCTGGCAAACCCCACGGGCCTCACCAAGTATGCACAGCCACTGTGGGACCACCAGGCAGGGTCAAGGGGTGACCGCCTTGGGGTGGCGTCCCTGGCACAGTCCAGGCAGCTGTGTCCTGCGCCACGGGGACGAGAGGAGGGCGAGGCCTCCGCTGCTGGACAGGAGACGTCAGTCGCAGGATTACTCTGTGGGGTCGGTGGGTCACGCTGGCCAGGATCACCCAGTTATCCTGTTTCGTTTTTTATTTCATTTTTATAGAGGAAAAGAGGGCCTGTCAGCCCTGTGCTACACGATTCTTTATGTTGTTTTTTGTTTTGTAAATTGTATAATTTTTAAATATCTGAGTTTTAAAAAAAGAAAAAACAAAAAAAAAATCTTGTTAAGGCCTTAAGAAGGGGTTAGTGCATCTTTCAGGGGTCACTCTGCCATGGGGATAAAATAGCTGTTTCACAAACAGTTTTATTTAAAAAAACAAAAACAAAAAAATCAAAAAAATAAACTTCATTTTAACCTTGTTTCCTTTTTTGGTTTACTATAAAATGAATGCGTCTCTTCCTCGCCTCCAACCCCTAGAAGGTGGCTGTGGGCTCGGCTTCAGGGGAGGCTGCCCCCTGACCTTGGCTAGCAGCCCCCAGCCTCGCGCAGGGAGGGCAGTCTCGCAGCCGAGCCCAGGACGGAACCCCGAGCCTGGAAGAGAACGCCAGCTGCTCCTCCCTGGGCGGTGCGAGTCCACCCATGTCAGGGACAGTCAGATCTGCTTCAGGTGATAGAAGAACATATTTCTAATCAACATTAATTTTATAGGTTATAAAAATAAATAAATAATGCAACGTTAATGGGCTGTCTTAGAGAACAGAAACCCGGGAAGGAAGGTCGCGAAGTAGAAATAAGCAATTACAAATGGGTTCTGTGTGCTCATCAGTTTACGCTGCACAGATGGCAGCCTAGTTTCGTTTTAATGGCTGCGTCAGGCCGAGTGGACCGCTGCTCGTTCTGCCCAGCCGGGGTGGGGTGCGGGTGCAGCGGGCCGGGGGAGCACGCCCGGGCAGTCGGACAGGACCTGCAGAGGAAAGCGGTTCGTGAGCAGCTCGGTTCCCCTTCTGGTCACGACTGGGCATTGATGCTGCCGAAATGGAACCTAGACTCCAGGTGTTAAGTGTAAAACCACAACACTTGAAGAATGGGTATTTGGAGGAAAATGTCTCCCTGATGGCAAATGCTCCTCATCTTGCGTTTTATTCTTCTGCTCCCTTTGGCGTGCTGACGCTTGAGCTGGACATCGCGGTCCTTCTGGGTCTTTGCTTGAACTGGCTTTGGAATGAACTTTGACCCAGAGCAGCGCTCCAGCCCAGCAATGAGCCTTCGCTCCTCACGCGCATCTGTGCGCAGCATGAGTGCCCAGGCACAGCACATTTTACACGGATGTGGGGTCTTGGAAACTGGTGGCATAGTGGTTAAGAGCTACGTCTGCTAACCAAAAGGTCGGCAGTTCGCGTGCACCAGGCGCTCTCTGGAAACTCTCTGGGGGGCAGTTCTACTCTGTTCTGTCGGGTCCCTGTGAGTTGGAACGGACTTGACAGCGATGGGTCTGGTTTGGTTTGGGTGGGAGTCTTTGTCCTGCCAGAGGGGCCGGGCACTCCTGAAGCCCCTGCAGCTCCGCCAGAGCAGAGGGCAGGCTGGGACAAAGTGATTTCCTCACAAAAGTTGCAGTGTTTTGTACACTGCAGTGACAGAACTTTAGACGGGCCAGCAGTGGCCAAGAGAGGGTGGTGGATGGGGAGGTGGAGCCTTGTCTCCCTGAGCTGTCTGCCTCAGGGCCATGGGGTGCCTGGAGTCAATGGCGCCTGGCACACAAGGGCCCCAAGTGGAAGCTGTGGTTGCAGTGACTGGGAAAGGTGATGACAGGCTCTCCCCATGGCCTGGAGGCCCCAGGCATCGGAGGACACTGCCCTTCATGCCCCTTAGGGTGGCTGTACTTTGGGAGAATGTGGCACACCAACAAGCGAAGGGTAAATATAGTTTATGGAGGACCACCATGTTTAAGGGGCTGTGACAGACCACACCATCCTACAGTCTCACTCACATCACCTCGATTCCCTGATAGCCTCCCGGGAAAAAGTGCTGCCAACTGGGACGTCAACGTTCAGCTGAGGCCAGGTGGGAGGACACAGGCCAGATCAAGAAGTCCCCAGGATGTCTAGGGTCTTTCTCTACTGGTCTGTTGAGAGGTCTCAAAATTGGAAGCCCAGGGCCCAGTTCCCCACAGTCCGGCTCTGAGCCAGACTTGGAAAGTCCCAGTCCCCAACGGCCCTGCACCCCCACCTGCCGTGGGTATTCTGTGGCACCTTGGCCGGTGTCACCAGCCAAAGTCCTCCATGAAGCCTTCCCAGAAAGCCCTGTTGCAGTCCCATGACCTTCAGAGCAGTCTCCCCCCCCACCCCTGCTGCTGCCTTTGCACATCACTCTCGACCTTTCCCCCTCAGTCACGCACACCTAGGAGAAGAACCTCCCACTTGTCTTACCCCCCAGGTCCCCTGGCACCCAGCCTGGCACCCAGCATGACTGGTAGGTCCAGCACTGGTGAAACAATCCAAGCTCTGGCCAAGGCGAGACACAAGGTAGGCTGGGTAAACTGAGGAAGACCCCAACAACCTCTGCCCACCGGTCTGGCGGAAGAGTGGGGTTATGGGAACTCACAAAAGCAGGGAACAGCTTCCACACTGCTGTCAGAGACATCAAAAGCCAATGCCACAAGGGCACACAGCTCCCAGGCTCCCATCTCTGAGTCTGACAGGACTTGGGCTGTTCAAAGGGCACCTGGGGAAGAACCTGATCCTCACTGTGAGCAGTGAGAGGGAATGCTGGAGGACACCAGCTGGGGATCCTCAGCCAAGGGAGAGCCCCTTCAAGACCCTGGGACACCTCAGGGTTTCCAGAATGAGAACTTGCCTCATACACCTGAAGCTGAGCAAGGGGGCCTGAAGTGGAGCAGTTCCACCCAGACCAGTACCTCCCAGACTCTCCCCACCCTCTTGCCCGGGAAATGCTGCTTCCCCACTGCCATCCTATTTTCGTGCATCTTGGTCTTGGGGTTTCAATCAACTTAATTGACTTAACTCAGCCCGAATCCCACCCCTTTCACCGTTGAAGAAGGAGCAGGGCTGAGGCCTGTGGGCAGCAGCCCTGCCCTGGCTGATGGGGTCACTCCCTGCTTGGAGGCAGGAAGGACGGCCTGGCAGCCATGGTACTAGCCTGGAGGCCACATTCACTGGAATAGTCTGGGACCCAGGTTAGCACCTTTCCTCAGAGGCTGGGGCCTTCAGTAGGGGTTGACAGGCAGGTTTGGGAGGGGTGAAGCTGGAGGCGGGGGGGAGGGCAGGCACAGCAGGATGGGATGAGATCCACAAGTGGGAGGCCCAAGAGTCCATTCATCGCTTTGTGGTTTCAGGGGGCCTATGAGGGCTTTAGAAAGCCACATCGTCCTGCTGGATTTCCATCCCCTTCCAAAAAGAATTTGAGCAGCTGATAGTCCAGGACAAATGATCAGGAGGAGGGGTAAGCAGACTCACTCCTCTGAGGGCAGAGTCCTTTCTATACTAAGCCTCCTAGTGGCCTGAGCTTCCTGGTGGCTCAGTCAAAAAGGGAAAGTGCCCATCTCACTTGAGGCTGTGTATGCATGTGTGTGAGTGGTATGAGTGTGTGTATGTCAGTGTGAACATGAGTGTTGTGTTAATGTGCATCTGTGTGGGGGCGGTTTCTGGGATGTGTGAATGTATGTGAGTGGTTTGTGTCTGTGATTGTGTGTGAGTCTTTGTGTGTCAGCTCTGCATAGTGTGAGGAGGTCAGGGCAACTGAAGACCTCATCTCCCCTCCCCCCATGTGGCCCCAGCCAAGTGACAGCAACGAATCTAGAGAGTGAAGGCCACTCTAGGATGTGGCAGCTAAGGGGTGGGAGGATGAGGGCCTGTCCTGGGGACCAGATTGTACCACATTAGGGCGTGAGGAGGGAGACCCGTGGGACAGGAAGGTCAAGTCATGCTGGTAGCTCCTTCACCAGGCCAGATGCCTGCAGATCCTTCAGAACTAGAAAGTTTAGGGTGTGGGGGTGAGGGGACTTCTCTTCTTAGGTCTCTTCCAACCCCCCACCCTGGAGAGGGCAGGAGAAGCTAGGCCTGCTGGGGCCATCCTGAGGCTGATCCTTCCCAGCCCTGGGCAGAGCAAACATTGATTCACAGCACATTGGCTAAGGGTGGAGGGCAAAGTACAGTCCTTGTCCCTTACATAAATGGGTGTGGTGGGTGCCAGATCTGGTCCTTGGAACCTGGTTTGGTCTGAGAGTGTCAGGTGCACACGGGGTTGCCCCAGGTGGACCTCTGTGAGCTTCCACGCAGCACATCAGAGGAGCCTGGCAGGCAGTGAGGCAACCATGGGGCTACTGATTGGGGAAGGCCTGGTGCTTCTGGCAGTGGCCGTGGCCGCCTTCCTGCTCATGGTGGACTTGATGCACCGGCGTGCATGCTGGGCTGCAAACTACCCTCCAGGCCCTATGCCAATGCCTGGGCTGGGCAACCTGCTGCAGCTGGACTTCCAGGACATGCCATACAGCTTAGGCCAGGTGAAGCAGGTGGGGTAGGGCACTAGAAGCCCTGGACATCCTCTGAGCACAGGACAGTGGGTGGCGGGTGAAGCCACAGGCTGGACAAGGAGCTGGCCCAGAAGACAAGGCAGGTTAGGGAGGCTTCCTGGGGGAGGGGGCTAGTGCAGGCTAGAAGGACTGTTTGGATTTTCAAAGTACAAAAATCTGGAGGGGTGGAGAGGACTGAAGGTCAGGAGGTGGTGTGGGACTCGGCAGCAGGTTTGCAATCCAGTGGACGACACGGAAATTAGGCAAGACCCAAGTCTCCTGATGACCTCAGGGAAAAGGCCTTGTGAATGGGGGTGGGGACTGAGCAGTGAGCACCATTGCAATCAGGGTCTGGAGGGGAAAGGGGTGCAGTGACTCCCATCAAATCTTTTCCAGGGACTTGGGTCTCACGGATCACCTCTCTGAGCCTTGGTTTCTTCGCTCGTAAAATGACATGCTACCTAGGGCTTAGGGACCACTTGGGTGGCTTGCAAAATCATAGCTGGGCGGTGGGACCCAGCTGACGTTCTCGACCCAGAGGGGGTGTGACCCCCGAGGTCAGGAGGCCACATTTTGTTCTTGACCTGCTGCTAGTGGTCCAGGGGGTCCACCAAGGTTGCCTGTTGAGACTGGGTCCAGCAGCCGCGGAGTCCCGGCCTGACGGCCGCCCTGTCCCTCGACCTACAGCTGCGGCGCCGCTTTGGGGACGTGTTCAGCATCCAGCTGGCCTGGACACCCGTGGTTGTGCTCAACGGGCTGAAAGCCGTGCGTGAGGCCCTGGTGCTCCGCGGCGAGGACACGGCCGACCGCCCACCTGTACCCGTCTATGAGCACCTGGGCTTCGGGCCGCGGGCACAAGGCAAGTGACCGCGGGGGCCCGGGACCGCGTCAGGGCGGGGTCTGGGCTGGGGGCGACCCGGAGATCCAGCTATTGGGACACAAGCAGCTGGCATGGCGCTGCTGGGCGCCGGGATAAAAGCCAGGCAGCCCCGGGAGGGGCGGCGGGTGGGCGGGGCGTGTCCCGGCAGGGGGTGGGGCGTGGGGCGGGGCCTTCCCGGCGGTGTGGGCGGGACCTGTGCTTGCCGGCCCCGCCCACGAGCCCGTGGCCCCCTCCCCCAGGCTTGATCCTGGCGCGCTATGGGCACGCGTGGCGCGAGCAGCGACGCTTCTCCTTGTCCACACTGCGCAACTTCGGCCTGGGCAAGAAGTCGCTGGAGCAGTGGGTGACCGAGGAGGCCGCCTGCCTCTGCGCCGCCTTCGCTGCCCAGGCTGGTGAGAGCTGGGACTGAGGGGCACGGGGCGGGGACGGGGTCGAGAGGCGCCCTGTGACCCGCGCCCCCCGACCAGGACGCCCCTTCAGGCCCAACGCGCTGCTGAACAAAGCGGTGAGCAACGTGATCGCCTCCCTCGTCCATGGGCGCCGCTTCGACTATGACGACCCCACCTTGCTCAAACTCCTGGAGCTGGCGGACGCAGGACTGAAGCAGGATTCAACCTTCATGCGCGAGGTACGGTGCGGGGGCGAGGGGAGGACGGGCCGCTGGGGCCGGGGGGCGCAGGCAAGCCGAACTTCCTGGAGGAGGCCCCCTCGCTGAGCAACTGGACCTTCGCGGACGCACATTTGTATTAGGGGCTTTGGAGAAAGGGCATTCCAGGGATGGGGGGCTACAGAAAGAGCCAAGGTAGGCCCGGGGTCCCCCTGGAGGTGCCTGGGACGCACTGAGAACAGGAAAGACCTCGCGCCTTCTTGTGGCGGCACAGATGCTGAACGCGGTCCCGGTGCTGGTGAACATCCCAGGGCTGGCCGGCAAGGTCTTCTCGGCACAGAGGGCCTTCATGGTCCTAATGGATAAACTGGTCGACGAGCACCGGGAGACGCGGGACCCGGCCCAGCCGCCCCGCGACCTGACCGATGCCTTCCTGGATGAGGTGGAGAAGGTGAGAGGCGGCTTTCCTGACCGGCGTGGGTATGTAAACTGAGGCTCCATTCTGGCAGGGACAGGTGGGGACTGGGATCACCCTGTGACCGGGCAGGACTGAAAAGTACAGGACGGGGGCCAGCTGGGGCTTCCCCCTGCCCCCTGGCCTGACCCTCTCTGCTTGGCCCAGGCCAAGGAGAAACCGGAGAGCAGCTTCACTAATGAGAACCTGCGCTGGGTGGTGGCCGACCTGTTCAACGCTGGGATGGTGACCACCTCGACCACACTGGACTGGGCACTTCTGCTCATGCTCCTGCACCCAGACGTGCAGCGTGAGGAGCCTGGGCTGGTGGCCCAGGGGGAAACGGACAGCTCCCCCCAACCCTGAGCTTCACTGGGACACCAGGCTGGGCCCTGGCAGCTGTCACAGTGGCCTCCTCCACGTGGGCAGAGTCCCTACAGGGGGATTTCTCCTTAGGGGCACAGGAAGGGTGTTGTCCAGGCCCCTGGGTTCTGGCTTAGTGGGGGGACTCTTGTCTGCCCAGGCCGTGTCCAGCAGGAGATCGACGAGGTGATAGGGCGGCTTCGGCAACCTCAGATGGAGGACCAGGCCCGCATGCCCTTCACCACAGCAGTGGTCCATGAGGTGCAACGCTTTGGGGACATAGTGCCACTGGGCGTGCCTCACATGACGTCCCGTGACACTGAAGTGCAGGGATTCCTCATCCCCAAGGTAGGGCTGCAGCCACCCTCATGCCAGCTCAGTGCCACCTACCAGCTTGTAACCTGGTATGGCCTCTGCCAGGTGGAGCCTAGACAGGTGCCAGGCTGTTCATCCATCCATCCCCAGGGACCCAGCCCATCAGTGTGCCCAGCCTGGTGGGTGTGGGGCTTACAGCAGAGGCAGGGCTGGGCAAACTGAACATGCCACAGAGTGCTGGCAGAGTCAGGAGCATCAGGGACAGGTGGCAGTGATGGCACCCATGGGAGACACATCACCTGGCCGTGCCTTGGGGACAGGGAGGGTCCCAAGTAACTTCTTGGGCGGAGCGTTTCTTGAATGGGTCCAGCATGTGCCAGGCAGATGCCAGGCATCCCCTGGCCAGACCCCAACCCACATTGGGCATCTCCTGGGCAGGGCACAACGCTCATCTGCAACCTGTCATCGGTGCTGAAGGATGAGGCTGTCTGGGAGAAGCCCTTCCGTTTCCACCCCGAGCACTTCCTGGATGCCCAGGGCCGCTTCGTGAAGCAGGAGGCCTTCATGCCTTTCTCAGCAGGTGTCTGTGGGGCGCCCAGCCGCCTGCCCTTTCCCAGGGGTGTCTCTAATGGGGGACCCCAGTCCCCCAGGTTTGCTGAGCCCCCATGCCCACCCACAGGCCGTCGCTCATGCCTTGGGGAGCCCCTGGCACGCATGGAGCTCTTTCTCTTCTTCACCTGCCTCCTGCAGCGCTTCAGCTTCTCGGTGCCTGCCGGACAGCCCCGGCCCAGTGACCATGGTGTCTATGCCTTCCTGGTCACCCCATTCCCCTACCAGCTCTGTGCTGTGCCCCGCTAAAGGCACCAAGCCCTAACCAGGTCCCTAGCTTCACCTTGACCAACAATAAACGTCTGGGGGCTCCCACCTTGTGTCTGGGTCCCTCCTGTGCCCGGACCAGCCCCGGAATATGATGAGCCTTCAGTGGCCTGCGGGGGCCACTGCCTGTCGCCTGCCCCGGCCAATCTTCCAGACCATTTGAGAGATGGCATACTGAGGCTCAGAAGGCAGCAGCCTGCCAGCCCTACCCTTCTGTCCATTCAGCACCCAAAACTGTCTTCTTGGGTTGGTGACAAAGTCAATGCAGAGGCCCTGGCTCTGGGCTGTCAGGTGGGGCGAGGGGTAACATGGGGTGCTCAGAGGAGTTAGCCCAGGCCCAGGTGGGATGGAGAGGGGCTCACTCAGCCTGTATGTCCACAGATCAGGCCCGACTCCACCCAGGCTGCACCAGGGGCTGACGGCTCAGCTAGAACCATAGTGTCTCCTACCTCACTTCAGTGTTACCCCAAACGGTGGGGAAAACGGAGGGCCAGGCAGTGGGCTGCCAGGGTTAGGAGCCATGAATGGATCATGGGGTGCCATTGCTCTTTGGGGAAGGCCTGATGGCAGCTCAGGAGTGAGCCACCTCCCTGAGCCTATCAGCCTCCCCAAGGTTGGATGGGCCCCACCCAGCCCTACAACGACGCTCACATACAGGCCCTGCCTGTTAGCAGAGCTGGGCTGGAGGCGGAGGAGGATGCTCAGCTAGGCTCCAAGCCCAGGGCGCCACCCTCTGAGTGGCCAGCTCAGACAGGAGACAGGGCCATAGCAGGACTAGTGCCCCTGCAATGAGGGCCCGTGTGGACCCAGGGGGGCACAGGGTGAGGCAGCGGAGAACAGTAGGGTGGGCAGCAGATGGGAAGAGAGGCTGGCTCTAGTCCTGCCACTGGCCCTACACAGTGTGGCCCTGCCAGTCCCTCCCTGCCCTGGGCTTCTCCTTCCCCTTCTGCCAATGAGAGGGCTACGCCGATGGCCACTGAGTCCAGTCTCCTGCTCTGACATTTGCTGGCCTGTAGCCCCCGTCGTGGGCTGCTGCCCTCCCACCTGTCCCATCCCCACAAGTGGCTGGCTCAGAACGGGCCACCAGGCAGCACCCAAGCGTTTATAATGACTGTTGTTACCTGAGTCTTGGGCAAACCCTCTGGTGCATTAGGATAACGGCCTGGGTCAGAAACCACAGACATTCAGGGCTGGAAGCCACTGTAGAGACTCCTTGTGCTACAGTCCCCCTCAGCACCCCTGAGGGGTTCTCACCAGCATCTTAAACACTCCATGACAGGGAGCTTCCCCCTCTCAGCACCCCAGGGAAGTAGGTCTGTCCCTGGGCACTGAGTCAGAAGCCCAGCCAAGGCCCCCTGGACCCCTGCAGAGTAAGTAACCCTCTGTCCTGTTGGGGAGTGGTGGCGGGAGGCGGTGATCCTGCAGCCCGTGGCAGTGTGGATGCGGCAGACTGTCTTTGTCTGAGAGAAGACGTGGGCCCTGACAGGAGACACCAGGCCTGCAGAAACAGCAGCTTGTGGGTTTATTGGACACTGTGTCACTTGTGGTTGTAAGTCTTGGAGGCCGGGACCCAGCCCAGCCAGAGCTTCCTTAGGACCTTTCCACCTTGCCCTCCAGCTCAGGCTTCTAAAAAGCACAAAGGGTGCCCTGTGGGTCCCTCGCCATGAGGAACATTTCCTAGGGCCTGGAAACCCCACCCATGTCCAGGTCAACACTGATAAAAGGTATTCAGCCAGCCTCAGAGGAGTGGCCCTGGGGGCCTCCCAACCTAGGGAGGAAGCAGGAGGGCAGGGTTGGAAGGGCCAGCATCTGTCACCTGGCTTCTTCCCCACGCCCCTCCCCTGGGGCAGGAAGGTACCAGAGGGGCTGGGCCCTGTGACCCCAGCAGGGCCACAGTTTAGGGAGGAAGGCAGGGTGGGGTCGGCAATCTTACCAGAAGGGTCTACAGCAGCCTCCTCTTGGACCTTTTTCATTTCCTGGGGAGCAAGACAGGGCACAGCAGTGGGCTGAAGCCATGCTTGCTGCCTCTCACCTCCACATACAGCCGCTTGCTCTCAGGGACAGCAGCCTGGCTCCCTCCCTGCCCCATGGCCACCGGCCAGCGGTGACCCAGGGCTTCTCAGTAGGACCTGTGGTGGGCTGTCCTCACCTCCCAGCTGGGGGTCTCTGCCACCTCCTCCTCCTCTTTCACCTCATTCTTAGCAAGAACAACGGGGCTGGCCACTCCCTCCCCTGGGGACCTCACCTCCCTTCTTCCTGAGTCCAGGGTTCACCCTCTTGCTTGTGGGCAGCATGATTCAGGCCTCCTTGTGCCCTGGGGGTCATGGTCTGGTGGGGAGGGGACAAGAAAACAGAGTGACAGCAGAAAGGCCCTCAAAGTCTCATCCTTTCCCCTGTTCTTCACACTTGTTTCCAGGGGAAGTCCTTCCCTTCTCCATCCCAGCTGGGCCAGGGTGGGGAGTTTCCTGGAGAGGGCTGTGAGCTGGGGAGTCCCTGGGTCCGGAGGAGCTCTGGGTGAGACAATCCGAGGCCCTTCCTGGGCAGGACTCACTTACCTCTGAGACCTCTTTCTTCCCACTCTTGGCTGTGCGTCTCTACAGAGAGAAACAGGACATGTGACACCCAGCTATGGGTGACCTGGGGTCCTTCCCTGACCGGCCCGTTCCCTCCAGGTACAGTCCCCCCTCACAGGACAGCCACCCCACAATGGGGAAGTGAAGTCCCCAGCCCTCACCCACCTGAGTGGTCACAGGATAGCACTTATCCATCAGCCCCCACACTGGCCTTATTGTCTCCTGTATGAGCTGCACGACAAAGAGAGAGGGGAGGCTGAGGTGAGATCTCCCTGCCCAGTCAACTGTCAGTACCTGCATAAAGACTACTGGATATTTAAGGAAAACCTCTAAAGGAAGCTCCAGAAAAACTATATTTGATATCTTTAGAAAGATAAAACTTTGCATTTAGGAAACAAGAGATCTCTAAAAAAGAAATATTCAAACAATAAGCCACAAACTCTTGATAAGTAAAAACATGATAGAAATGAAAAAGCAAAGTTTAGACATTGAAAAAAATTTTTCCCAGAAAGTAGAACAGAGAGAGAGAAGAGTTCAGGAACCCAAAAAACTAAATAATAGAAGTTTCAGAAAGTGGGAACAGACAACAAGCTAGGGTGGTAGGAGAGATATCAAATAAATAAATTCCTTTTTGGGTCAATAAAATTTCTCAGAACTGAAGGACATGAATTTCCAGAAGAGAAGGACTCACCAAGTGTCCAGGACAATGTATGAAGGAAGACCCACATCAGATATTGTCATCATTAAATTTCAGAACATTAAAGACAAAGAGAAGAACCTAAAAACTTGCAGAGATATAAAGAAAAAAGAAGTCTCAAATTTAGAAATTCAGTTTGTCTCAGATTTCTCAACACCAACCTCCAAAGCTAGAAGACAATAAGAAATATCTTCAAAATTCTGTGGGAAAATTATTTCCAACCTAGAAATAGCCAGACTCTTGGTCAAGTATGAATAAAAACCTTTCAGACATGTAAGGTCTCAAGAGTACCCCTCAAAGAAGTAACATAGAAAGAGGATAACGTGAGATCCAACACAGGAAGGAATTGGAGTGCTCCCCAGGAGGTTGGAGAAGGGAAACTCTAGGAAGACAGCTGAGCAGCAGGCCTCAAGTAAAACCCACCCAGATGGAAGCAGGAGGATGGGGGGCTCCATGAGTTATGTCTCCATGAAGAAGATCCTATCGGGAAATTACCTGAAGTGTCTAAATGCATTGAAAGTAGATTTATATTTTTGGCAGACAGTTTGGATGAATTAATGTAGATACAGAGAAAACTAAAGGAAAAGAAAAAAAAAAAAAAACCACCCCAACACACCAAACTTATACACAAGGAAGCGTAATCACAGTACACTACATGACTCAGTTGGGAATACTGTTTAGCCTTCATGATGTAAACCTTGAATATTTACTCATAAAGGATATGATATACACCTATTAGAATGACTTAAAAAACCAAAAGCAAGACTGACAAAACCAAGTGCTGAAGAGAATGTGGAATGACTGGAACCTCTCATTCATCCTTGGTGGAATGCAAAATGGTACAGCCACTTGGGGAAACAGTTTGATAGTTTCTTACAAACCTAAACGTATACTTAGCACATGACCCCAGTCCCACTCCTGGGTATTTACCCCAAGTGAATGAAAAACCTGTGTTCACACAAAAACTTGTACATGAATATATATAGTAGTTTTATTTGTAATCAACAAAGAACTATAAGCGACCAAACGGCCCTCAACTGGTAAAGGGACAAACTGCTCCATCCATTCATTGGAATACTACTCGGCAATAAAAAGGAACAAGTGACCGATATGACATGGGTAAGTCTCAAATACATTGTGCTCAATGAAAAGAAACCAGACTCAAAAAGCTGCACACTGTATATTTTTCCATTTCTATGACATTCTTGCAAAGGCCAAACTACGTGAGCAGAAAGCTGTTCACTGGTTGCCAGGCTGTGGGGAGAACTTCAAGGGAGTATGGGGAATTTTTTGGAACAATGGAGCTGTCTTGTATCTTGGTTGTGGTGGCAGTTATGCAACTGTACATATCTTTGTCAAAATTCACAGAAGTGCACATGAAAAAGGATTTTACTTTATATAAATTATACCAATTTTTAAAATGAATGAAAAGAGCCTACAGAGGGGAAAAGGAAGTATTTTAAAAGCCAAAATGATATTTTTTTAAAAAGCCACAAAAAAGTAAAAGTGATATTTAGGAATCTTTAACAACTGAAGATGTCATTACTCAGATTTAAAATTTTACATTGCCACAAACTATTTCCAACGATAGTGGAAGGATAAAGAGAGCTGAATGTGTGCTGGAGGTGGCAATAAGAGTACGCTTGGTGTAAGACCTAAATCCTCATCTGCCACTGTAGAAATTCATCAGATAATCTTTAAATCTGAAAAATCAGGAAAAAGCAGGATAAGCTTTCTCTTTAGAAATAGGGAGGCAAAAAGGAAAGGCTGCCGCTAGGAAGGCTGGAAGCTGGAAATGTTCCCACCCTGAGGCTGAGAAGGGGTGAGGCAAAAGGCAGCTGTTTTAAGTCTTCTAAAACTTTCACTCTTCAAACTATGTACAAGCACATCTTTGACAGCACTAAAACACTTAAAAATGGAAATTCATTAATTTAAAAAGAGAAAAAAGGCAGCAAAGGCTGGACTCAATGATCTCCAAGGCACCTGCCAATGTGGACATCCTTTGGGGTCTCCCCGCCCTGAGTCACTCTCAGAACATCTGGCTCACAGCTCCTCAGTGTTGCTGGGTCACAAATAGCCTTGCGCCATGGAACCCCCTTTCCCAATAGCACTGGATGGGGATTAGGAGGCCTTCAGAGACAAGAGGTGTAGTTCTGTTTGGCTCATTTTGGGTGGCCTGAGTCTAGTCAGTGCCCCTCTCAGAGGCAAAGTTTCCTCATCTCTGAAATGGGAGCTGTTGGGAGTGTAAATAAGTAACAGATGGGCTGCCTGCAGCGGGCACCCAACCTCCCTTTGTGCTCTTCCAGCCCAGAGCTGGGAGTAGGAGCTTCTGCCATGGGTTCTGGAACCTGGGACATCAAGGAGATGTGCAAACCCAGGAGGGTGTCTGGCTCACACCACCCCATTCAAAGATGAGTGCGAACCACACTCCAGGGTTACTTTCCAAGACCTGAGGTGACATGGAGCCAGCCCATGGGGAGTGGGGCCTCTGTTTTGACACTTTGCCAGAGACACAGGGGATTTCTCTGCAGCCTTCACATTCACATACATCCAGATATACACAGGTGGTTGACCGTTTGGGGTTATGGAGTATGACCCCTATTCAGGCTACAGGGGGACCCTCCCAGCCTCCAACAGATGGAAGTCTCTACCTGCGATGGCTCCCCAGGAAGCTCATGGTCAGGGTCTGTTTTCCCCACAGATTTCGGGAAATAATAGTACACCGCTCCTGCAGGACAGTGGCAAAAGACTGGTTAATATATTTAGAAGAGAGATGTAATTACTTTAAAATGTCAATATTTACAATATACCAGAAATCCTATCACTTTGAACTATTTAAACTTGTGATGAAAAATATTAGATACTCACTTAAAATGTGTGAGGGTGTACCCAGTTTTTAAAAAGGTATGCAAGCAAAGATGTGAAGACCACTGTCGTAGGCTGCTATTAGGTTGTGCGGGGTTTGTTGTTGTTTTAAAGCATGGGTTTTAGAATTAGACAAGAGTTCAGATTCTAGCTTCACTATGAGGATGCAGAAGGAAGATGGACAAAGAAGGGCAGCCCTGCTCTGAGCAGTGTGGCCGCCTTGGGCAGCCAGGGACATGCAGCCTCAGGAGGGAGCCCTGGTGGGCAGCAGAGACTGGGATGACCCTGGGGTAGGAGCCAGTCTCCCCGGGCCTTACCTGCAAGAAGGAAGATCTGTACTACGTACAGGGACTTGCACAGCCTAGAAGAAAGGAGAGCTGAGTAGCATGAGGCTGGGGTCTCTCCTGCCCTCCCCGGTGGGTACTGGCACCCCTCCCCCAAATCCAGGCCCGAAAACCTACTCAACCACAGGGTGTCCACATCTGTGGATGAATAAACCCTTCAGCTGCAACAGCTCAGCCCAGGCTGTACAGGCTGGTAGACACGACCCCATGCCTCTGCCTACTCCTCCAACAGCCAGACTTGGAGCCTGGAGCACACAAGGAACCCCTGGTTCCTACCCTCCTTCTTGCCTTCCTTATTTGTGGACATGGGTCCATCCGGCCTCTCCAGCCAGAAGGCAGGACCAGACCTCAGACCGGACAGGGCTGGCCATTTATAGTTGCGCGTTTAATGCTGGATTTGATCTCTTGACTGCTGCTTCCATGGGTGTTGATTGCGGATCCAAGTAAAACAAAATCCTTGACAACTTCAATCTTTTTTCTGTTTATCATGATGTTGCTTATTGGTACAGATGTCAGGATTTTTGTTTTCTTTATGTTGAGGTGCTCTTTGATCTTCATCAGTAAACGCTTCCTCTTCACTTTCAGCAAGCGTAACGCAGGTTGTTAATGAGTCTTCCCCCAATCCTGATGCCGATGCCCCGTTCTTCTTCATATAGTCCAGCTTCTTGGATTATTTGCTCAGTATACAGATTGAGTAGGTATGATGAAAGGATACAACCCTGACGCACACCTTTCCTGGCTTTAAACCGTGCAGTAACCACTTGTTCTGTTCGACCAACTGTCTCTTGATCTATGTACAGGTGCCTCATGAGCACGATTAAGTATTCTGGAATTCCCATTCTTCGCAGTGTTATCCATAGTTTGCTATGATCCACACAGTTGAATGGCCTTTGCATAGTCAATAAAACACTGGTAAACATCCTTCTGGTATTCTCTGCTTTCAGCCAGGATCCATCTGACATCAGCAATGATATCCCTGGTTCCACGTTCTCGTCTGGATCCAGCTTGAATTTCTGGCAGTTCCCTGCTGATATACACTGCAGCTGCTTTTGAATGATCGTCAGCAAAATTTTACTTACATGTCATATTAATGATATTGTTTGATAATTTCCACATTCGGTTGAATCACCTTTCTTGGGAAAGGCATGAATATTGATCTCTTCCAGTTGGTTGGCCAGGTAGTTGTCTTCCAAATTTCTTGGCATAGATGAGTGAGCACTTCCAGCGCTGCATCCATTTGTTGAAACATCTCAATTGGTAGTCCATCAGTTCCCAGAGCCTTGCTTTTTGCCAGTGTCTTCAGTGCAGTTTGGACTTCTTCCTTCGGTACCTTCTGAAATGGTTGAACGTCAACCAGTTCTTTTTCATACAGTGACTGTGTATTCCTTCCATCTTCTTTTGATGCTTCCTGTGTCATTTAATATATTCCCCGTAGAATCCTTTAATATTGCCCCTCGAGGCTTGAATTTTTTCTTCAGTTCTTTCAGCTTAAGAAATGTGGAGCGTGTTCTTCCCTTTTGGTTTTCTATCTCCAGGTCTTTGCACCTGTCATTATAATACTTTACTGTGTCTTCTCGAGCTTCCCTTTGAAATCTTCTGTTCAGTTCTTTTACTTCATCATTTCTTCCTTTTACTTTAGCTACTTGATGTTCAAGAGCAAGTTTCAGAGTCTCTTCTGACATCCATCTTGGTCTTTTCTTTCTTTCCTGTCTTTTAAATGACCTCTTGCTTTCTTTACATATGACTCCTTGATGTCATTCCACAACTTGTCTGGTCTTCACTCATTAGTGTTCAGTGTGTCAAATCTATTCTTGAGATGGTCTCTAAATTCAGGTGGGATATGCTCAAGGTCGTACTTTGGCTCTCATAGTTGCTCATTTAATGCTGGTTTAGCTCTTCTCCCTGAATCCCTCCAAAGCCCTCCCTACGCTGGACTGACAGATCCCACAACCCAGATTGGAAAGACCATGCAATGATCCATCCTCTCTCTCTGGGACCCCTCGGGGCAAGTGGAGTGTGTTGGCACTGCCAGGTGGTAGCACACACACTCCCATGCATGCACACACACTCTCTCACTCATGCATGCACCCACCCACCTTCCAGGACCCGGCCTCCACCCTGAGCTCTTACTCCTCCAGCACTTGCTCTTTCCCCCCACCTTGAGCCCCAGAAGTACCACAACAGTCAGGGGAAGAGGGCAGAGAACCCCACTTTCCCTTCTGCTCAGGCTTAAGTGATACCCTGTCCTCAGTCACTGGGCCTGGTAGCAGGGCCCACATGAACTTTACCTCTCTCTCTGGCAGCGTGGACCAAACAGCATTTTCAGGCTAGGGAGAAAAGATGCGGCCACCGCCATAGCATCACACAGGCCCAGGTTCCCGTGTTTGCTTCATCTGTGGCACATAGGGATGGAAATGGGTCAGGGGCAGGTGGGGGGATGTTCAGGGCACAGCTGCCTGGGCACAGCTGGATGCAAACAGCATGGAGTGAACTGGCACTAGGAGTTTGGAAAACCCTGAGGAATTTCTCCCAAGACCTCAGAAGAACAAAAAAGCTAGTTTCAATGGCCTCAGAGCAGGAGGGGAAGGGGGCAGGGGATCTGGATGGGAAAGACAGGCTGGGTTAGGATTAAGAAGAAAGGGAAAAAGGGCTGCTGTACTGAATGTGTGGTGTCAATTGTCCCCAGATGTGGGTGGCTAACTATGATAGTAACTAATAATGATTAAAGAAAAGACTACTAACACTTTTATTTGCTGGTTTATGCACCGTTTTGGAGTATTCTTGGATTCTTGGGAGCATTGGGGAAGGCTCCCCAGGCTCCTCAAAATACCCTCTTGGTCTGAAATCCCAGCACCACGTCACAATTCCACACAGACTGGTGCCGTGGGAAAGTCGAGGTCTCCAGTGTGGCCTGGCAAGCCCCCACTGGCGTTCTCCACACAGACGATTTCAGGCTCTCTTTAAACCTCCACCTGTCTCACTTTCAGCAGAGAACACAGACCCCATGCAAAGGGTGCTCCCTGGAGTTTCTACCACTGAACCCACCATTTGTCTGCCTCTCGCGGGCCATCGCCTCTTCCAGGGAGAAGGCTGTCCCTCGCAGGCCAGCCCTCCTGTGCGCACAGCCTGGGCGTCTGGGCTCCTCTCACTTGTGTACTCAGCCTTCCATCCCTTCTGGCTCCCCCGCCCCGCCCCATCAGCGTTTAGACACACCATGGTCTCTTCCATTTAAAAAAAAAAAAAAAAGCCTTCTCTCTACAACCACACTTCTTCCCCTAATTCTCCCACCTTCACTCCGCTCCTTGACAGCAGCCCACAGTTGGGGTCAGCCCCTCCTTTCCCCATCTCCCTCGCTCCTCAGCCCACTGCAATTGGTTTGCCCTTAAACCTCTGACTCCTCTCCCAACGGTCACCAGTGGCCTCCTGGTCACAGACGCCATCAGCCTTCTCAGGTTCAGCTTCCTGCAGGCCTCCTCCTGGGATCTCCCCTCCAGGCTGCTTGACCGCTCACACTCTGCTTTTCCTCCTCTCTCCCACAGCCCTTCTCTGCCTGAACCTAGATGTCAGTGTTGCTCAAAGTCCCGCCTAGGCGCTCCTCTCTTCTGGTGTACAGCCTCTCTGGAAACCTTATCCACGTCAGCGGCCTCATACGCTGATGACAACAAAGACTCGACTGCCACCTTGGGCACGCTCACTTCTGGGCTTTGCACAGGCTCTTCTCTGCCTAGAACACACTTCTCCACTGCCCTCAGGTGGGGCGGCCCTCCTCGGTGCTCTGAGGGTGGCTATACTGTCCCTGACTGGAGTGCTGGCTCTCGAGGGACCATGTGAAACCACCCCATTGTTATAACCCAGTGCCTGGCCACATGCCTGGGTCACAACAGGGGCTCAACGACCACACGGATCAACGATTGCATTGAATTCCTGATCAGGGTTGAAAAACAAACCTGCTACCAGCTTTCTGTGAATCCTGCTAACCGTGCAAAATGGCAAGCTTTGTTGGTCATTTATAAGTCAGGGTGAATGACGTTAGCAGGCTGTGTCTGAGAGGAGGTTTGGAGGAGGAAAGGAGGAGAGGGAATGAGTCCAAGAGAGAGGAGAAGAGGGGAGAAGAGTGTCCGAGTAGGAGAGGAGGCAGGAAAGGTAGGCCAGGGGTGGTAAAGACAATTTACCCCGCTCCAGGGGCTTACTGAGGCAGCCTGCAAGCCTGCTTACCAAACTCGCCAACCTTGATGAAGTCAGCGTTCTGTAGAGTATCCAGTGTCCAGGCAGCCCGCCTACCTCCTCTCAGGCTCCACGACCCAGCCTGAAAGCCTGGGAGCCAACTAAGTCTGGGAGCCCAGGGCGCAAGCCTCTTTCTCAGGGAGAGTGGGGTCTGTGTGTGACATCATACCTTGGGGGCTTTATGACAGGACAGCCTCTCCAACCTTGGCCAGAGCAGCTTGTCAGTTGCCCTAGGTGGCTCTAAGCCTCCACCAGGCAGAGGCAGCACCTTTGCAGGTGTCTCTTCCATTCAATTCAGTGCCATCGACACCAACTGAGCACCGACAATGTGCCAAGCACTGTGCGAGGCCCTGTAGGTACCCAAAGGCACAAAGGTGTCTAAGACTCGGTCCTGTCACACAATAAGCATATTTTCTGAACCAAAAACAAGGACATGGCCTGACAGTTTCTAAGTGTCATGCGTTCATGAATTTATCCATTCGTGAGCCCATGTCTGCTGAGCTTCCCCTGGGAGTCAGGGATTATGCCAGGTGACAGTACACGGAGCCTCTCCTTGAGGAGCTCAAAGGCAGCTAAATAGGAAACTCTGGATCCAGGGCAATCACTTCACCCTTCCCCAAATCACTACTAAAGTAAGTAAATAATAATTACATATCTGTGGATGACTAAAACTGAGGGGTGCCTTAGTTTCACATCCTGCAAGCTTAAAGGAATGTTCATAATTTGCAATGTGTAGGTATGAGTAGATGGAAGAAAGGGCCAACCAGCCTGCAGACCACTATAAGAAGAAAAATCAAATTTAGGGAATAAATGAAAGGGACCCCTTCCCACTACTGCCCTCCATTAGGGCTGTCGGGCTGAAGGAACAGGCATGATATGGGGTAGGGAGCTATTGTTGTTGTTAGGTGCCATCGAGTCACTTTCAACACGTAGCAACCCTATGTACAACACAACTGGGAGAAAATATTTGCAAATCATACTTGGTAAGGGACTTGTATCTAGAATATATAACTCTTACCAAAAAACCAAACCAAACCCAGTGCCGTCGAGTCAATTCCGACTCATAGCGACCCTATAGGACAGAGTAGAACTGCCCCATAGAGTTTCCAAGGAGCCCCTGGCGGATTTGAACTGCTGACCCTTTGGTTAGCAGCCGTAGCACTTAACCACTACGCCACCAGGGTTTCCATATAACTCTTACAGCTCAATAATAAAAAGAGGTATAGCCTAACTGAAAAGTGAGTGAGGGATTCGAGTGAACATTTCTTCACAAAAGATAAACAAATGGTCAGCAAATACATGGAAAGATGCTCAACATCGTTAGTCATTGTTGTTGTTTAGGTGCCGCCAAGTCAGTTCCGAATCAGCTACCCTAGGAAATACAGCCCGGTCCTACACCATCTTCATAATCGTTATCCTTGAGCCCATTGTTGCAGCCACTGTGTCAATCCATCTCATTAAGGGTCTTCCTCTTCTCCACTGACCCTCTACTTTACCAAGCATGATGTCCTTCTCCAGGGACTGATCCCTCCTGACAATATGTCCAAAGTATGTGAGACGTAATCTTGCCGTCCTTGCTTCCCAGGAGCATTCTGGTTGTACTTCTTCCAAGACAGATTTGTTCATTCTTTTGGCAGTCCGTGGTATATTCAATATTATTTGCCAGCACCACAATTCAAAGGCATCGATTCTTCTTTGATCTTCCAGCTTTCCTATGCATATGAAGCGACTGAAAACACCATGGCTTGGGTCAGGCACACCTTAGTCTTCAAGATGACATCTTTGCTTTCCAACACTTTAGAGAGGTCTTTTGCAGCAGATTTGCCCAATGCAATGCATCTTTTGATTACCTGACTGCTGCTTCCATGGGTGTTGATTGTGAATCCAAGCAAAATGAAGTTCTGACCACATCAAACTTTGGTCTAGTTGTAGAGATTTTTGTTTTCTTTATGTTGAGGTGTAATCCATACTGAAAGCTCTTGTCTTTGATCTTCATCAGTAAGTGCTTCAAGTTCTCTTCACTTTCAGCAAGCAAGGTTGTGTCATCTGCATATTGCAAGTTGTTAATGAGTCTTCCACCAATCCCCCTTCATATAGGCAGCTTCTTGGGTTATTTGCTCAGCATACAGATTGAATAAGTACAGTGAAAGGATACAACCCTGACACACACCTTTCTTGATTTTCAACCATGCAGTATTCCCCTCGTTCTGTTCAAACGGCTGCCCCTTGGTCTATGTACGGTTCCTCATGAGCACAACTGAGTTCTTATAATAGTGGTCTCATACAATATTTTTCCTTTTGTGACTGACTTATTTCACACAACATAATGCCTTCAAGATTCATCCATGCCGTGAAATGTTTCGCGGATTCCTCCTTGTTCTTTAGTGTTGCATAGTATTCCATTGTTTGCATATACCACAATATGTTTGTCCATTCTTCTGTTGATGGGCACCTAGGTTGTTTCCATCTTTTTGCTATCGTGAACAGTGCTGCAATGAACATGGGTGTGCGTATGTCTATTCGTGTGACAGCTCTTGTTTCTCTAGGTTATATTCCAAGGAGTGGGATTGCGGGATCATATGGTACTTCTATTTCTAGCTTTTTAAGGAAGTGCTGAATTGATTTCCAAAGTGGTTGTACCATTTGACATTCCCACCAGCAGTTTATAAGTGTTCCAGTCTCCCCACAACCTCCCCAACATTTATTTTGTTTTTTTGATTAATGCTGGCCTTGTTGAGGTGAGATGGTATGTCATTGTAGTTTTCATTTGCATTTCTCTAATGGCTAATGATCATGAGCATTTCCTCATGCATGTTAGCCACCTGAATGTTTTCTTTGGTGAAGTACCATTCATATCTTTGCCCATTTTTTAATTGGGTTGTCTTTTTGTTGTTAAGGTTTTGCAGTATCTTGTAAATTTTAGAGATTAGACCTTGATCAGATATGTCATAGCCAAATTTTTTTTCCCAGTCTGTAGATTGTCTTTTTACTCTTTTTGTGAAGTCTTTCAATGAGCATAAGTGTTTCATTCTTAGGAGCTCCCAGTTATCTAGTTTCTCTTCTGGCATTTGAGCATTGTTAATTATGTTTTGTATTCTGTTTATGCCATGCATTAGGGCTCCTAGCATTGTCCCTATTTTTTTCTTCTATGATCTTTATCGTTTTAGATTTTATATTTAGTCTTTGATCCATTTTGAGTTAGTTTTTGTACATGGTGTGAGGTATAGGTCTTGTTTCACTTTTTCGGAGATGGATATCCAGCTATGCCAGCACCATTTGTTAAAGAGACTGTCTTTTCCCCATTTAATGGACTTTGGGCCTTTGTCAAATATCAGCTGCTCGTAGGTGGATGAATTTATGTCTGGATTCTCAATTCTGTTTCACTGGTCTATGTATCTGTTGTTGTACCAGTACTAGGCTGTTATGACTACCGTAGCAGTATAATAGGTTCTAAGATCAGGTAGTGGGAGGTCTCTCGCTTTGTTCTTCTTCAGTAATGCTTTACTTGTCTGGGCCCTCTTTCCCTTCCACATGAAGTTGGTGATTTATTTCTCCATTGGATTCAAAAATGTCGTTGGAATTTGGAACAGAATTGCATTGTATCTGTAGATCACTTTGGGTAGAATTTTCACAATGTTGAGTTCTCCCATCCACGAGCTATGTGTGTTTTTCCACTTATGCAGATCTCCTTTGGTTTCTTGCAGTAGCGTCTTATAGTTTTCTTTGTGTAGGTCACATCTCTGGTTAGATTTATTCCTAAGTATTTTACCTTCTTGGGGCTATTGTAAATAGTATTGATTTGGTGATTTTCTCTTCAAAGTTCTCTTTGTTGATGTGGAGGAGTCCAAGTGACTTTTGTATTTTTATCTTGTATCCTGATACTCCGCTGAAATGTATTAGTTCCAGTAGTTTTCTTGCAGATTCTTTGGGGTTTTCTGAGTATAACATCATATCATCTGCAAGTAGGGATACTTTTACTTCTTCCTTATCAATTTGGGTGCCCTTTATTTCTTTATCTAGCCTAATTGCCCTGGCTAGGACCTCCAGCACTTTGTTGAATAGGAGTGATGATAAAGGACATCCTCGTCTGGTTCCCATTCTCAAGGGGAATGCTTTCAGACTATCTCCATTTAAGATGATGTTGGCTGTCGGCTTTGTATAAATGCCCTTTCTTATGTTGAGGAATTTCCCTTCTATCCCTATTTTGCTGAGAGTTTTTATCATGAATGGGTGTTGGGCTTTGTCAAATGTCTTTTTTGCATCTATCAAGATCTCGTGGTCCTTTTATTTATGTGATGGATTCCACTGATTGTTTTCCTAATGTTGAACCATCCCTGCATTAAAAAAAAAAAAAAGCATACCTGGTATGAATTCCACTTGGTCATGGTGAATTATTTTTTTGATACGTTGTTGAATTCTGTTGGCTAGGATTTTGTTGAGGATTTTTGCATCTATGTGGTGTCTTTACCTTGTTTTGGTATCAGGGTTATGCTGGCTTCATAGAATGAGTTTGGGAGTATTCCATCCTTTTCTATGCTCCGAAATACCTTCAGCAGTACTGATATTAACTCTTCTCTGAAAGTTAGGTAGAGCTCTCCAGTGAAGCCGTCAGAGCCAGGGTTTTTTGTTGCCATTGTTGGGAGTTTTTTAATCACCTCTTCAATCTCTTCATTTGTTATGGGATTATTTAGTTGTTCTGCCTTTGTTTGTGTTAATTTAGGTAGTGTGTTTCTAGAAATTTGTCCATTTCCTCTAGGTTTTCAAATTTGTTGTAGGACAATTTTTCATGCTATTCTATTATTATTCTTTTAATTTCAGTCAGATATGTTGAAACATTGTCAGTCTCATTTCTTATTTGGATTATTTACTTCCTCTCCTGTTTTTCTTTTGTCAGTTTGGCCAATGGCTTATCGATTTTGTTGATCTTTTCAAACAACCAACTTTTGGTCTTGTTAACTCTTTCAGTTGTTTTCCTGTTCATTTAATTCTGCTCTAATTTTTATTATTCCCTTTCTTCTGGTGTTCACGGGCTTCTTTTGCTGCTCTTTCTATTTGTTCAAGTTGTAGGGTTAATGATTTGATTCTGACTTTTTCTTCTTTTTGGATGTGTGGATTTATTGCTATAAATTGAACTCTGAGCACTGCTTTTGCTGTGTCCCAAAAGTTCTGGTAGGATGTGTTTTCATTCTCATTTGATTCTGTGAATTTCTTTATTCTGTCATTGATTTTTTTCTATAACCCAGTAGTTGTTGAGCAAGGTGTTGTTCAGTGTGCATGTGTTTGATTTTTTTCCCCCTTTTTCTGTTATTGATTTCTACTTTTACGGCTTTATGGTCAGAAAAGATGCTTTGTCATATTTTGATGTTTTGGATTCTGTTAAGACTTGCTTTGTGGCCTAATATGTGGTCTATTCTGGAGAATGGCCATGCGCTTTGGAAAAGAAAGTACACTTGGCTGCTGTTCGGTGGAGTGTTGTGTATATGTCTATGAGGTCAAGTTGGTTGATTGTGTCATTTAGATCTTCCGTGTTTTTTATTGAGCTTCTTTCTGGATGTTCTGTCCTTCACCGAAAGTGGTGTGTTGAAGTCTCCTACTATTATTGTGGAGCTGTCTATTTCTCTTTTCAATGCTGTTAGAGTTCTTTTTATGTATTCTGGAGCCCTATCATTAGGTGCGTAAATATTTGTTATGGTTATGTCCTCCTGGTGTATTTACCCTTTAGTCATTATATAACATCCTTTCTTATCCTTTGTGGTGGATTTTGCTTTAAAGTCTATTTTGCCAGACATTAATATTGGCACGCCTGCTCTTTTTTGATTTTTGTTTGCTTGACATATTTTTTTACATCCTTTGAGTTTTAGTTTGTGTCTTTGAGTCTAAGGAGTGTCTCTGGTAGGCAACATATAGACGGATTGTGGTTTTTTAAATCCATTCTGCCATTCTCTGTCTCTTTATTGGTGCATTTAGTCCATTTACATTCAGCATAATTATTGATAGGTATGAGTTTAGTGCTGTCATTTTGATGTATTTGTGTGTATGTGTGTTGTTGACAGTTTCTTTGTTCCACTTAATATTCTGTGATGAGTCATTTTTCTTTATGTATTTTCTTTTTTATTGTTGTTGATTTTGTATTTGCTGAGTCTTTATGTTTTTCTTGTTTTTTATTTTGATGTGTAGGATTGTTAGTTTCCTTTGTGGTTACCTTAATATTTACCCGTATTTTTCTAAGTTTAAGCCAATCTTTTATTTCTTGATATTGCCCTGACTTCCTCTCCATATGAAAGTTCTGTGACTACCTTATTTAGTCCCTCTTTTTTGTTTTAATGTTGTCATCTTTTACATATCGACATCTCCGTTTCCCTATTTTCAGTATTTTAGCTTTGATTTATTTGTTTTTTTTTTTTTTTGACTTCCTTATCTGGGTTGATATCTGGTTGTTCTGTCCTGTGTTCTAGTCTTGGGTTGTTACCTGATGTTGTTGATTTTCTAACCAGAGAGCTCCCTTTAGTATTTCTTATAATTTTGGTTTGGTTTTTACAAATTCCTTTAGCTTCTGTTTATCTGGAAATGCCCTAATTTTACCATAATATTTGAGAGACAGTTTTGCTGGATATAAAATTCTTGGCTGGCAGTTTTTTTCCTTCAAGGCTTTATGTATGTCATCCCATTGCCTTCTTGCCTTCATGGTTTCTGCTGAGTAGTCCGAGCTTAGTCTTATCGATTTTGTTTTGTGGATGACTTTTCATTTATCACTAGCAGCTCTTAAAATTCTCCCTTTATCTTAGTTTTGCAAGTTCGATTATGTCTTCTTGACTTTCTTTTGTGATATACCCCTCAGGAATTTGATGAGCTTTTTGGATAGATATCTTCTCGTCTTTCACAATATCAGGTAAGTTTCTGCCAACAAATCTTCAACAATTCTCTCTGTATTTTCTGATATCCCCTTCCCCCCCCCCCCCCATTCTGGTACTCCTATCACTCACAGGTTATTCCTCATGATAGAGTCCTGAATAATTCTTAGGGTTTCTTCATTTTTTTTAATTCTCTTATCAGATTTTTCCTCAAATAAATTGGTATCAAGTGCTTTATCTTCAGTCTCACTAATTCTGACTTTCATTGTCTCAGTTCTGCTCCTATGGGTTTCTATTGAGTTGTCTAATCTTGAAATTTTGTTGTTAATCTCCTGGATTTCTGTTTGTTGTCTCTCTATGGATTCTTGCAGCCTGTTAAATTTGTCATTATGCTCTTGTATAACCTTCTTAAGTTCCTTTGTTGCTTTGTTTACATGTTCTTTGGCTTGGCCTGCATTTTGCCTGATCTCCTTCCTGATCTCTTGAAGAACTCTGTATATGAATCTTTTGAATTCTGCCTCCAATAATTCCAAGTTCATCTCTTTCTCTGGGAGGTTTCTTGGTTGTTTTGGTCACTTGCTGAAGCCATCATGATCTGCCTCTTTCTGTGATTTGATATTGACTCTTGTCTCCAAGCCATCGATAAGTTATTATATTTATTTATTTTATGTTTGCTTACTATGTTCTAGCTTCTAGTTTTGTTTTGTTTTGATATGCCCCAATAGGCTGGCCTTGTGAGCTACTTTGATTATTGGCATCTTTAAAGGTCTCGCATCCTGTTGCCAGGTGGTTAGAGCTGTTACTAGGTATGTGAGCTCAGGAGTCCATTTACTGTTCTTACATGGAGTCAGCTCAGGTGTCTGGGTCATTGATAACTGAGTGTGTGGTATAGGCTCTCACCTACAGTCCTAGATGGGCAGGGATATGTAGGGGGTGATTGGAGTAGGCACAGCTGTCTGGTTGCAGTAGGGGGTTATGTGCTGAGCAAGCTAGGGGGCTGATGGCTGCCCCTGAGTTGCCTGGGTGGAAGGCATATTCCTGTTCCCTAGAGCATGTAGGTGGGTAGGTTTTGCAGCCAGACTTTGGGCTCCTTACAGACTTTGACTGTAAGGTCTGGGAGGCACCACTTATTCTCGAACCCTTGTCAGAGGTGACTAGGTGGAGTGGGTGAAGCCAGCAGTCCTCAGGCCCCTGATATGGGTAGGTGAGGACCCTGTTTAATGAGCAGGGTGGCGTCAAATTTCATGAATCTGCCACTCCCCCTTAGCTGTTGCAGTTGAAAATAGGCTTCACATATATACCCTGTTAAACCAACTCATAGCGACCCTATAGGACAATATATAGGACCCTATACCCTGTTGGACTGTGCTAATGACAGTCTATGCTGCTGAAATGGGCCCACACAGGTCTAGGCAGGAGTGAAGGGCATTCAAAGTCCATGGAGCACTTATGCCTGTGCCTAGGCAAAGGGCTGTGCCTGCCCTGAGTTCCTGGCTTAGGGGAGCTGGCAGATTATTTTTTCCTGTTTTTTAATTTGTTCCCTCTCCAAAGCCAGGAGAATGACTCCAGCATGCAAGGGGTTCCACTTTGCACCCAGTGGGGTGGTGGGGGGTGGCAATCTGAATCAGGACCAGGGTGGAGCAGAGAGGGGAGGGAGCGGGTAAATGGGAGAGAGATGTACTTCCCAGAGGGGGAAGGGATTTTTGATCCTGAGCGGTAGGTTACTTGCTTGCACTTAACTTTCGCAGATCCAGTGCTGCTTTCCCCTGGTTCAGCAGATTTGTGTAGTCTCTCCACCACTTGGTTTCTCCTGGTGTGGAAAACGCATCCTGAGTACTACTACTCCCTTCAGCCCACGCAGGGCAGCTGATACAGCCTGCAGGGTGTGGGCCAGGTCAGGTCTGGCAAATTCTTGCTGCCTCTGAACTGTCTCTCCCTCCCCCTGCTGCTCAGTCAACTCTTAAACTTTGTCTTTGATGTTCAGGACTCCTAGATTGTCATATATAATCAATTCACTTGTTTTTTTTTGAGTTTTTATTGTAAGAAGGACCACAGGAAGCATCTGACTACCCTACCATCTTGACCTTTCCTCCTTCTGTCTTTTTAATGACCAAAAATTTTCCTTTTTTCATGTGTGATGTCCTTGATGTCTTCCCACAACATGTTTGGTCTTCAGTCATTAGTGTTCAAAGCGCCAAATCTATTCTTGAGATGGTCTCCAAATTCAGGTGGGATATACTCAAGGTCATATGTTGCTTCTCGTGGACTTGCTTTAATTTTCTTCATTTTCAACTTGAGCTTGCATATGAGCAATTGGTGGTCTGTTTCACAGTTGGCCCATGGCCTTGTTCTGACTGATATATTGAGCTTTTCCACCATCTCTTTCCACAGACATAGTCAATTTGATTCCTGTGTTTTTCAATGGTGAGGTCCACATGTATAGTCAGCATTTAAAGATGTTGAAAAAAGATATTTTTTAAATAATTTTTATTGTGCTTTAAGTGAAAGTTACAAATCAAGTCAGTCTCTCACACAAAAACCCACATACACCTTGCTACACACTCCCAATTACTCTCCCCCTAATGAGACAGTCTGCTCTCTCCCTCCACTCTCTCTTTTCATGTCCATTTCGCCACCCTCTCATCTCCCCTCCAGGCAGGATGTGCCAACATAGTCTCAAGTGTCCACCTGATCCAAGAAGCTCATTCCTCACCAGCATCCCTCTCCAACCCATTGTCCAGTCCAATCCATGTCTGAAGAGTTGGCTTTGGGAATGGTTCCTGTCCTGGGCGAACAGAAGGTCTGGGGGCCATGACCACCAGGGTCCTTCTAGTCTCACTCAGACCATTAAGTCTGGTCTTATGAGAACTTGGGGTCTGCCTCCCACTGCTCTCCCACTCCCTCAGGGGTTCTCTGATGTGTTCCCTGTCAGGGCAGTCATCGGTTGTAGCCAGACACCATCTAGTTCTTCTGGTCTCAGGGTGATGTAGTCTCTGGTTCATGTGGCCCTTTCTGTCTCTTGGTCTCGTAATTACCTTGTGTCCTTGGTGTTCATTCTCCTTTGATCCAGGTGGGTTGAGACCAACTGATGGATCTTAGATGGCTCCTTGCTAGCGTTTAAGACCCCAGATGCCACTCTTCAAAGGGCGATGCAGAATGTTTTCTTAATAGATTTTATTATGCCAATTGACTTAGATGTCCCCTGAAACCATGGTCCCCAGACCCCTGCCCCTGCTATGCTGGCCTTCGAAGCATTCAGTTTATTCAGGGAACTTCTTTGCTTCTGGTTTTGTCCAGCTGTGCTGACCTCCCCTGTGTTGTGTGCTGTCTTCCCCGGTAGTTCTTATCTACTATCTAATTACTGAATGCCCCTCTCCCACCCTCCCTCCCTCCCCCTTCTCGTAACCACAAAAGAATGTTTTCTTCTCAGTTTAAACTATTTCTCAAGTTCTTATAATACTGGTCTTATACAATATTTGTCCTTTTGCAACTGACTAATTTCACTCAGCATAATGCCTTCCAGGTTCCTCCATGTTATGAAATGTTTCACAGATTCCTCACTGTTCTTTATCAATGCGTAGTATTCCATTGTGTGAATATACCATAATTTATTTCTCCATTCATCCATTGTTGGGCATCTTGGTTGCTTCCATCTTTTTGCTAATGTAAACAGTGCTGCAATAAACATGGGTGTGCATATATCTGTTCGTGTAAAGGCTCTTATTTCTCTAGCATATATTCCAAGGAGTGGGATTGCTGGATCGTATGATGGTTCTATTTCTAGCTTTTTAAGGAAACGCCAAATCGATTTCCAAAGTGGTTGTACCATTTTACATTCCCACCAGCAGTGTATAAGTGTTCCAATCTCTCCACAGCCTCTCCAATGTTTATTATTTTGTGTTTTTTGGATTAATGCCAGCCTTGTTGGAGTGAGATGAAATCTCATTGTAGCTTCGATCTGCATTTCTCTAATGGCTAATGATAGTGAACATTTCCTCATATATCTGTTAGCTACCTGAATGTCTTCTTTAGTGAAGTGTCTATTCATATCTTTTGCACATTTTTTAATTGGGTTATAAAAAAAGATATTTTTAATGAACAAGTTGTAGGTCTTGCAAAATTCTATCACGTGATCTTCAGCATCGTTTCTGTCACCAATGCCATGTTTTCCAGCTACAGGTCCTTTTTTGTTTCCAACTTTCACATTCCAATCACCAATTATTATCAATACATCTTGATTGCATGTTTGATCAATTTCAGACTGCTGGAGTTGGTAAAAATCTTCAAGTTCTCCACCTTTGGCATTAGTGGTTGGCGCATAAATTTGAATAATACTCATATTAACTGTTCTTCCTTGTAGGCCTATGGATATTATCCTGTCACTGACAGTGTTGTACTTCAGAATAGATCTTGAAAAGTTCTTTTTGGTGATTAATGCAGCACCATTCCTCTTCAATTTGCCATTCCCAGCATGTTGTTGTTGTTGTTAGGTGCCGTTGAGTTGGCTCTGACTCATAGTGACCCTATGCACTACAGAATGAAACACTGCCTGGTCCTGCACCATCCCTACAATCGTTATGCTTGAGTCCATTGTTGCAGCCACTGTGTCAATGGATTGACATACCTGGCATAGCAGACCATAAAATTGCCTGGTTGAAAATGGACCATACCAGTCCATTTCAGCTCACTAATGCCTAGGACATCAATCATTATGTGTTCCATTTCATTTCTGACAACTTCCAATTTTCCTAAATTCATGTCCATGCATTCTATGTTCCAATTCTTAATGGATGTTTATAGCTGTTTCTTCTCATTTTGAGTCATGCCATATCAGCCAATGAAGGCCCTGGAAGCTTTACTCTATCCACATCATGAAGGTCAACTCTACTTTGAGGCAGCAGATCTTCCCCAGTTGAATTTTGAATGCCTTCCGCCCTCAGGGGCTCATGTTTCAGCACTATATCAGACAATGTTCTGCTGCTATCCGTAAGGTTTTTCTGGCCAATTTTTTCAGAAGTAGACTGCCAGTTCTTTCTTCCCAGCCTGTCTTAGTCTGGAAGCTCCACTAAAACCCTGTCCACCATTGGTGACCCTGCTGGTATTTGAAATACCAGTGGCATAGCTTCCAGCATCACAGCAACATACAAGCCACCACGGCATGACAAACTGACAAATGTATGGTGGACTAAAAACAAAAAAAAACAGTGGTTGAAAACTTTCCAAATTTGGCAAAAGACATAAAACTACAGTAGATACCAGTAGACTGTGATAAGTTGTGTACATATAATACTTACAGTAACTACTATCATAACTGCACAGAGAGGTCCACTCAAAAATACTATTTATAAATAAAAATGGGATTCTAAAATATGGTCAGGTAACACACAGGAAGGTAGGGAAAAGAAAACAGAGAAATGAAAAAGAGAACAAACAGAAAACAAAAATAAAATGGCAGACTTAAGTCCTAACATAGTAATAATTATATTAAATGTAAAAGGTACAAATATACCAATTAAAAGACACATATTGGAAGATTGGGTTAGAAAATATGACCCAGCCATGTGCTGTCTGAAGCCGTGGTGGAGCAGTGGTTAAGAGCTATGGCTGCAAACCAAAGGGCTGGCAGTTAGAATTCGGCTGCTCCTTGGAAACCCTATGGGGCAGTTCTACTCTGTCCTCTAAGGTCACTATGAGTCAGAATGTATTTGATGGCAGTGGGTTTGGATATTTTGGTATGTGCTGTTTACAAGAAACTGCAACTATAACATTATAGGTAGTCTGGAAGTTTAAGGATCAAAACACGTACCACGGAAACATTAATCAAAGGAAAACAGGAATGGTCATATTAATATCAGATAAAGAGCAAAGAAAATTACCATAGTAGGGAGATGATATAATAATAAAAAGTCTTTCCACCAAGAAGCCCTGGTGAAGCAGTGGTTAAGTGCTTGTCTGCTAACGGAAGCGTTGGTAGTTCAAACCCAGTAGCCAATTTGCGGGAGAAAGATGTAGCAGTGTTTCCGTGAAGATTTACAGCCTTGGAAACACTATGGGGGCAGTTCTACTCTGTCCTATAGGGTTGCTATGACTCAGAATCGACTCAATGGCAATAGATTTGGTTTGGCCACCAAGAAGATATAACAATCCTAAATGTGTACGCACCAAACAACAGAGATGCAAGATATAGATACGTAAAGCAAAAATAGATAGAACTCAAAGGAGAAATAGAGAAATTCACAATTATTGCGCCAAAAAAAAAACAAAAAACTTTTTTTTTTATATGCGGGCAGTCTGCTCTGTCCTATACGGTTGCTATGAGTTGGAATTGATTCAGTGGCAATGGGCTTAAGTTTTTTTTTCGATAGACAAACCTACACACGTAAATTTGACAACTTAGGTGAAATAAATTAATTCTTCAAAAAGCACAAACTACTACAACTCACCCGATATGAAATAGATAATTTGAATAACTCTATAATTATTAAGAGCTGTAGCTCTTAACCACTATACCACCAGGGTTTCCCTATAATTATTAAGGAAATAGAATTTGTAATTTTAAAACTCCCCCCTAAAATCTTCAGGTTTCTCTAGAGAATTCTACCAAGGGCTTAAAGAAGAATTAACAGCAATTCTATGTAATTTCTTTCAGAAAACAGAAGAGGAGAGAACACTTCCCAATCCGTTTTATGATGCTAGTATTACCCTTATCCCCAAGCCAGACAATGACAGTACAAAACAAGAAAACTTCAGACCAATATAGACATAAAAATAATTAAAATATTAAGAAATAGAGTTCGGCAATATGTAAAAAGAATTATACACCACGACCAAGTGGATTTTACTGTTATCGTTAGGTACCGTTGACTCAGTTCCGACTCATAATGACCCTACGTACAACAGAACGAAACACTGCCCGGTCCTGCAGCATCTCACAATTGCTGTTATGCTTGAGCCTATTGCTGCAGCACTGTGTCGATCCATCTTCTTGAGGGTCTTTCTCTTTTTCACTGATCCAAACATGATGTCCTTCTCCATGGACTGGTCCCTCCTGATAACATGTCCAAAGTAAATAAGACAAAGTCTTGCCATCTTTGCTTCTAAGGAACATTCTGGTTGTGCTTCTTCCAAGACAGATTTGTTCAATGTAAAAAGAATTATACACCCTGAGCAAGTGCCTTTTATTACAGGGATGCAAAGATTTTTTTCAATATTAAAAAATCAATTAATATAATCCACCATATTAATAGGCTAAAGAAGAAAAATCACATGGTCATATCAATCAATGCAGAAAAATAATTAGGCAAAATTCAACACATTCATTTTTTAAAAATATTTATTGTGATTTAAGTGAAAGTTTATAAATCAAGTCAGTCTGTCATAAAAAAATTTATACATACCTTCCTACATACTCCTAGTTGCTCTCTCCCTAATGAGACAGCGCACTCCTCTCCGCGCTCTATTTTTCTGTCCATTCAGCCAGCTTCTGTCCCCCTCTGCCTTCTCATCTCCCCTCCAGACAGGAGCTGTCCACATAGTCTCATGTGTCTACTTGATCCAAGAAGCAACACACATACATGATTAAAAAAAAACCTCTCAGAACAATAGGAATAAAGGGGGACTTGCTCAACTTGATAAAGAACACCCACAAAACCCCTGTAGCTGACATCATATTTACTGGTGAAAGAGTTGAATGCTTTCCTCCTGAGATCTGAAACAAGACAAGAGTGTCTGCTCTCACCACTGTCATTTAACATTTTGCTGGAAGTTCCAGTCAGCGCAATAATGTAAAATAAAGGAAATAAAAGCATATACACCAGCAAGGAAGAAATAAAACTGTCTTTATTCGCAGATGACATGATTGTTTACATAGAAAATCCCAAAGAGTCTACAAAAAAAAAAAAGAATCCTAGAACTAAGTGAGTTCAGCAAGATCACAAGATAAACATACAAGAATCCATTGTATGTCTATGAACACGTACCCCCTTGCCATCAAGTCGATTCCAACTCATAGTGACCCTATAGGATAGAGTAGAACTGTCCCATAGGGTTTCCAAGAAGTGCCTCGTGGACTCAAACTGCTGACCTTTTGGTTAGCAGCCAAACTCTTAACCACTGGCCACCAGGGCTCCAATGAACAGGCAGACATTGAAATTTAAAATATAGTACCACTTATAATTATTGACAAATAAATGAAATACTTAGGTGTAAACCTAACAACATGTGCACAGGACTTGTATGCTGAAAACTGCAAAATGCTGATGAAAAGAATCAAAAACCTAAAAAGTGGGAGATATACTATGTCCATGGATTGAAGACTCAATGTAGTAAAGATGTCACCTGTTCCCAAATTGATACACAGGCTTAGTGCAATTCTTATTAAAGACCTGGCAAGATTTTTTGTAGATATAGACAAAATTATTCTAAAATTTATCTGGAAAGGCAAAGGAACTAGAATAGCTAAAACAATTTTGAAGAATAATAAAGTGGGAGGAATATGTCTATCCAGTTTCAAGATTTATTACACAGCTACAGTAATCAAGAATGTGTGGTATTGGTGGAAGGATAGACACATATATTAATGGAACAGCATAGAGAGCCCAGAAATAGACAGACACACACACACACGTGTCTTCGAATAAGTACAACCAGAATGCTCCTTAGAAACAAGGATAGCAAGACTACATCTCACACACTTTGGACATGTCATCAGGAGGGATCAGTCCCTGGAGAAGGACGTCATGCTTGGTAAAGAAGAGGGTCAGAGAAAAAGAGAAAGACCCTCAACAAGATGGACTGACACAGTGGCTGCAACAGCGGGTCAAGCATAACGATTGTGAGGATGGTGCTGGACGGGGCAGTGTTTTGTTCTGTTGTACATAGGGTTGCTATAGTTGGAGCTGACTTGAAGACACATAAAAACACCATGTATATCTCCAACTGATTTTTTACAAAGTTGCAAAAGCAATTCAATGGAGGAAAGAGAGCCTTTTCAAACAACAGTGTGGCATAATTAGATACCATAGGCAAAAAAAATAACCTCTACCTAAGTCTCACGCTTTATACCAAAATAAATACAAAATTGATCACAAACTTAAACATAAAACTAAAATAGGGGAAAATCATTAGGTTTAGGGTTAAGCAAAAAGTTAACGTGTGTGTGTGTGTGTGTGTGTGTACATATATAGTACTTCTCAGAACCCAACAGTAAAAACAAATAAACAATAAAATTAGAAAATGGGCAAAAGACATGAAGAAACATTTCACAGAAGCAAATATTCAGATAGCAAACAAACATGTGAAAAAGTGTTCAACGTCACTAGCCATTGTTGTTGTGTGCCATCAAGTTGATTCTGACCGATAGTGACCCTATATGACAGAGTAGAATTGCCTCATAGTGTTTCCTAGGATATAATCTTTACAAGAGCAGACCGCCAGGCTGGTGGGTTCAAACTGCTGATCTTTTGGTTACCAGTGCTTAACCGTTTTGGCACTAGGGCTCCAACCATTAGGGAAGGCAAATTAAAACAATAACGAGATATTACTGCATGCCTATCAGAATGGCTAAAATTCATGTTACTGTACCAAATGCCCCTTACCCATCTGTCAGTTTGTCAATATGCAGATGACACAACCTTGCTTGCTGAAAGTGTAGAAGGCTTGAAGCACTTACTGATGAAGATCAAAGACAGCCTTCAGTGTGGATCACACCTCAACATAAAGAAAACAAAAATCCTCACAACTGGAGCAATAAGCAATATCACAATAAACAGAGAAGAGTGAAGTTGCCAAGGATTTCATTTTACTTGCATCCACAATCAACACCCATGGAAGCAGCAGTCAAGAAATAAAAAACAAACAAACATTGCATTGGGCATATCTGCTGCAAAAGAGCTCTTTAAAGTGTTAAAAAGCAAAGATTTCACTTTAAGACTAAGGTGCACCTGACCCAAGTCAGGGTGTTTTCAGTCGCCTCATATGCATGGGAAAGCTGGGCAATGAATAAGGAAGACTGAAGAAGAATTGGTGCCTTTGAATTACGGCGTTGGTGAAGAACATTGAATATACCATGGACTGCCAAAAGAATGAACAAATTTGTCTTGTAAGAAGTACAACCAGAATGCTCCTTAGAAGAGAGGATGGTGAGACTTCATCTCACATATTTAGGGCATGTTATCAGAAGGGATCAGTCCCTGGAGAAGGACATTATGCTTGGTAAGGTAAAGGGTCATCGAAAAGGAAGACCTTCAACAAGGTGGATTGACACAGTGGCTGCAACAATGGGCTCAAGCATAACAATGATTGTGAGGATGGCTTAGGACCGGGCAGTGTTTCGTTGTGTTGTACATAGAGTCGCTGTGAGTCGGAACAATAGGACCTAACAATAACAATATACCACATGCTGGAGACAATGTGGAGAAACTGGATCACTCACACATTGCTGATGGGAATGTAAAATGGGACAGTCATTCTGGAAGAGATTTTGGCAGTTTCTTAAACAGCTAAACATGTAACAACCATACGCCCCAGCAATTGCACTTCCGGGGTTTTATTCCAGAGAAATGAAGACTCACGTTCACATAAAAGCTGTACACAAATGTTTATAGCAGTGTTATTCCTAATAGCCCAAAACTGGAAACAACCCAGATGTCCTTCAACTGCTGAATGGTTAAACAAATTGTAGTGCATGTATACCATTAAATACTACCCAGCAATAAAAAGGAACAAATTAATGATACACGCAACAACCTGGATGAGCCTCAAGAGAATTATGCTGAGTGAAAAATCCTATCCCAAAAGGTTACATACTATATGACTGCATTTATATAATATTGTTGAAATGACAAAATTATAGAAATAAAGACTAGATTAGTGGTTGTCAGGGGCTAAGGAGGGGAGGGGCAGGAGGGACGTGGGTGTCACTATAAAAGGGCAGCATGAGGGATGCCTGTGGTGATAAAAATGGTCTGTATCTTGATTGTATTAATTCAGTATCTTGGCTGGATACTGTACTATAGTTTTAGAAGATCTCACCACTGGGGGAAACTGGGTAAAGGATACACCTGACTTCTCTGTATTGTTTCTTAAAACTGCATGTGAGTCTACAATTATCTTAAACAATCTATTTTCTGTCTCTATGGATTTGCCTACTCTGGACATTTCACATAAATGGAATTATATAATACCTGTTCTTTTGTCTGGCTTCTTTCACTGAATATAATGTTTTCAAGATTCATCCACGTTGTAGCATGTATCAGTACTTCACTCCTTTTTACTGCTGGGTAATATTCCATTTTATTTATCCACATTTTATTTATCCATTCATAAGTCGATGGCCACATTTTGGCTATCATGGATAATGCTGCTATGAACGTTTGTGTAGGAGTCTCTGTGTGGACAAAAGTTTTTATTTCCCCTGAGTAGATACCTAGCAGTGGCATTGCTGGCTTACATTGTAAGTCTATGTTTAACTTTGAAAGAAACTGCTGAACTGTTTTCCATAGTGACTGCACTGTTTTACATCCCCACCAGCAATGTCCGAGGTTTCCAGTTTCTTCGCATTCTCATCAACACTTACTGTCATCCTTTTTACTATAGCCTTTCTAGTGGGTGAAAAATGGTATCTCATTGTGGTTTTGATTTGCATTCCACTAATGACTTTTTTTTTTAATGACTTATGAGATGTTTCAACAAACAGATGCAGCTCTGAAAGTGCTCACTTGTCTATGCTAAGAAATTTGGAAGACAGCTACCTGGCCAACTGACTGGAAGAGATCCATATTTATGCCTATTCCAAAGAAAGGTGATCCGACCGAATGCAGACATTATCAAACAATATCACTAATATCACACGCAACTAAAACTTTGCTAAAGATCATTCAAAAGCAGCTACAGCAGCATACCAACAGGGACCTGCCAGAAATTCAAACTCGATTCAGAAGAGGACGTGGAACCAGAGGGATCCAGGCTGAAAGGAGAGAATACCAAAAAGATGTTTAAAAAAAAAAAAAAGATGTTTACGTGTGTTTTATTGATGCAAAAGCATTGGGCTGTGTGGATCTTTACAAATGAATAACATTGTGAAGCATGGGAATTCTGGAACACTTAATTGTGCTCATGAGGAACCTGTACATAGATCAAGAGGCAACTGTTTGGACAGAACAAGAGGCTACCTTGTGGGTTAAAGTCAGGAAAGGTGTGTGTGAGGGTTGTATCCTTTCACCATACCTATCCAATCTGTATGTTGAGCAAATAATCCCAGAAGCTGGACTACACGAAGAAGAACGGGGCATCGGGGTTGGAGGAAGACTCATTAACAACCTGCGTTATGCAGATGACACAACCTTGCTTGCTGACAGTGAAGAGGACTTGAAGCACTTACTGATGAAGATCAAAGACCACAGCCTTCAGTATGGATTACACCTCAACATAAAGGAAACAAAAATCCTCACAACTGGACCAGTAAGCAACAGCATGATAAACGGAGAAAAGATTGAAGTTGTCAAGGATTTCATTTTACTTGGATCCACAATGGACACCCACGGAAGCAGGAGTCAGGAAACCGAAAGACACATTGCTTTGGGTAAATCTGCTGCAAAGGCCCTCTTTTAAGCGAAGATGTCACCCTGAAGACTAAGGTGCGCCTGACCCAAGCCGTGGTGTCTCCATCAGCTCACAGGCATGGGAAAGCTGGGCGACGACCACGGAAGCCATCTGTTGGGGCTACCCAAGACGTGGTTTGCAGGAACGAAGAACAGCTGGCACCAAGGCCGCGCAGGGCCGTGTCAACGCGGCGGCGGCGGCGGCCGAGGCGCCATTATTTGCCTCAGCCGCCGCCTCGGGGCCCACAGCCCGCGCCCGGGGAGGTGACCGAGGAAGCTCTTCGCGGCCTGCGCGCCCACCGCCGCTACCAAAGGGAACGCTGCGCGAAGTTCGGCGGCCGAACGTGGCGGAGGCCGCGCGGAAGCTCGCGGCCCAGGGCGCCACCACCCTCAGACCCGCCGCCAGCGTAGGGCCCGCGCGCCCCCTGGCGGCGGCGGCGGCGGCGGCGGCCTCCCGGCCCTACGGTTAGGACGTACCACAGTGGAGCCTGTGTTTCTGCGGGTGAGCATGCGCAGCCTCCACCAGCTGTTCGCCCGCTAGAGCGGACCCTTCTAGCCAATCAGAGAGCCCGAGAGCCGTCCTTCCGCCCACCTGTGAATTTAGGGGCGTGACGGTCAATTTTAGCCAATGAGAAAAGACTATTGCCCTTCGGCAGCGCTCCAGGTCGAAAAGGGGCGGGGTTAGGTGGTGTTTCTTTAGCAAGATGGCGGCGGGCAGCGTTCAACGGGCTGCTGCGGCGGCCAGCACGTCCGTGAGACCCATCTTCAGCCGGGACCTGAACGAGGCCAAGCGGAGGGTGCGCGAGCTCTACCGTGCCTGGTATCGGGAGGTGCCGAACGCTGGTGAGAGGCAGCGGGTCACTTGGGTCTCTGAAGGCAGCTGCCCAAGGTCGCAGGCGCCGCCGGGCCTCGGGTTTCTCCCGGGCGTAGCTGAGGTCACCAGCTCGGGCAGGGGCGACTCCGGGTGCGTCAGGGAAGGCAGGCCACCTAGGCTTATGGCGGACTCGACCTGCGGTAGCGCCGCAGTCAGGCCAGCCGTGCCCAGCATCCGTCCGGCGCTTCTAGGCGCCCTTGGCGCTTTGTCTGCTTTTATCCCTGGGAGGAAGGGCAGGAAGGGTCAGGAACATGCGCGGTATATAGGTGAGGCAGCTGAGGTCCCTAGAGGCGAAGTGACACTCTCAGATCTAGCCCGTGGGGGACGTGGAACGCACAGCCAACTCTACAACCCCAGAAACATTTGCAGATGATCGTTAGATTACAAAACCACAGTGGCTGTAGGAGCTCCCTCACCTCCCGCAGGAAAAGAACCTGAACCAGAGAAGGGAAATGACTTTTCCAAGGTCATCCAGTAAAGTTAGTGTGCCCTTTCCAGTCATCCAGGCAGAACGGCCTCCCCAATCCCCCTATCCTGTACAGCCTCCTGGGCCGTGCTCACTAGCTCTCTGTTGCTGTGTGTTGGCAAGTCGATTCCGACTCATACCCGACACATAGGGCAAAGTAGAACTGCCCCATAGGGTTTCGAAAGCTGTAAATTTTTGCAGAAGTGGACTGCCACATCTTTCTCCCGTGGAGTGGCCGGTGGGTAAGAATCGCCTACCTTTTGGCTAGCAGCTGAGCACTTAATCAGTGCAGGACCAGGGCTCCTTCTCTAGTTCTGCCTGCAGCTAATATTCCTTGGAACTCTTCCCTAAGCCCTGCTGCTTCCGCTTTCCCTACCTCCCTCTTCTGGACTGCTCCTTTCTACCTCAGAACCCCTGCCTTCACTTAGATGTCAGAGAACCAATCAGCTTACCTGGAGAAGTAACAGGTAAGCTGCTCCCAGAGTGCAAAGACTTTTCTTATCTTGGCGTCCCTTCAGTGCTGCCCAGTGTACCTGATGAAAGAAGGGTTGCTATCTAAACTATCGAGGGACTGTCAGTATTTTGTTATTTTGTTTATTCGATTTAATGTGTTTTAAGGTGGGTCTTCACTGCTAATGTGAGAGGGAGGCTGCCACCTCTTTACCTGTGTGTGAGAAGCAGTGGAATGTTGTGGTTAGGAACAGAGACTTTTTCCAGGCTCTGCCTCTTACTAGCTGTGTGACCTTGGGCAAGTTATTTCATTTCTCTGTGCCTCCTTTCCTCATTCTCTAGAGTGTACCTGTATGAAAAAAAAAAAAAAAAAAAACCTGTATGAAATAGGTTATATTCCCAAGTGCTTAGAACGGGCCGGGCACTTAGTATTCATTAAATGTTGCCAGTTGCTGCTGTTATTGTTATTATTTATAGGGCTTACCGTAGCTGGAGCCTTCTTGCAAAACCTACTTCTTTGATATATGGGGACTGTGGGACTGTGTCTGCTTCAAAGTTCCCATACTCGAGAAGCTGACTTTTTGTAAGGTTGCTAATGACCAGAATGTAAATCTGCAGTATACTAGGGACGAGGATCTTGAGCTATCAGCTGGTTCAAAAAAAAAAAACCAAACCTTTCGCCGTCGAATCAATTCTGACTCATAGCGACCCTATAGAACAGAGTAGAACAGCCCCATAGGGTTTCCTTGGAGTGCCTGGTGGATTTGAACTGCCAACCTTTTGGTTAACAGGATAGCCCTTAACCACTATGCCACCAGGGTTTCCTCAGCTGGTTCAGGGGCTGCAAGTTCAAATGCCTTCAGGGAACAGGCGAATAATAGATGTAGAGGGGGACAGTAGGAAGTGGGGTATGTGTGCATTCCAGTTCAGGTGTTTAGAAACATAATGTTCCTGGCAGAGTACTTCTGTGAGTGCCAGAACCTCTGTGTTTCAGAAGGAAGGTGTGGGGGTAAGTCAGGAATAGGTGGTTGCCCGGGGTCTGAGTTAATGGTTGAGCTGGGGTAGAACCCAGGTACCCTCACTCCCAGCATCCAGCTGTTTGTTTCTAAACCATCCCTCAGTCACTGCCAGGACCTTCTAAAATACTGTTTGGGAAGATAATCCCGGAGTGAGAAGGGCCCTGAGAGGAAGAAGAGAAGGCCGGGGCTCACAGGAGCGTAGACAGCAGGGGGAACAAAGGGAAAAAAGGAGCCTAGGAGGTGTACCCCCTTATGCTGAGAATGGGTGATCTGTAGTTGTCCAAGTGCTCAGCCCTGTGGCTACACTGGTCTCATACTATCCATCACTGGGGCTGTAGCTGAAGAACCAACCAAGGATTGCTAAAAAGTCATAGATAGTAATAATAACTAACATTTATTGAAATGCTTACTTATGGCCCTGCAGTATACTAAATGCTTTATATTGCTTTATTGTAGGGTGCATTCCAATTGTTTCCGTCCTACACGTGAGGAAACTGAGGTACATAACTTGTCGCAGGTCATACTGCTAGTAAGTGGAAGAGCCAGACTTTAGACCCTGACTGTCCAGCTCTAGTACCTGGCTCTCAGATCCCACTCTAGTTCCATGAATCTTTCCCACCCAGTTACGCTGTGGTCTGCAGAGTAGAGCACTGTTTGTCTGGTGGGATTCTGCCTTTGAAAAAATGTGACATGCCATTTGCTGGCCACAAGATAGCAGGAGACTTTTCTATCCCTGTTCATTCAGTTTCCATTCATTGATTTAATTCTCGTTGGATTGGACCCCTCTTACATAACAGTCAGTACCAGATGCCTAGTGGGATATAAAAGTGAATAAAACATGGCCTTACCTTTAAGGGTTTTTATGGTCTAGACAGGGCTGTAGACATGTAAGCAGAAAATTAAACCCCCAGTGTAACTGACGTATGGAAAAGAGTACTGAAATTTTTAACAGCACTCGTTCGCACTTTACCATCTACAGAGGTTGTCGTTGCTTCTGACCACATCCCTGTAAGAGAGTCAGGTCAGAGGTGAGTCACGTCAGAGGTTATTTTCTTTCCCGTTGTTTCAGAAGAGGAACAGGAGGTTGTGCCCCAGACAGGTCTGTAATGGTGTGGAGACCTCACCTGGCTCATTTGGCCCCTGAGCCCCTGCTCTTTTCTGCTGTACCACGTTGTTGTCATCTGTCAAAGGATCTCCCAGTGCCTCGTGTGAATGCTCACAAAGGGAGTTGGCGCAGACAGCTAAGAACCTGATCAGTGTCATTCTTCCTAGTCTTTCAGCTTCTTCCTGGCTCCGGAAAGCCTTAAGTCACTTTGAGAAAGTACGTAGAGCCTGGAAAAATCCCCTTCACCCAAGAGGGGCACTATCATATCTTCCTTTTGAGCCTCTCAATTTTTTCAAATAGAAATTTTTTTAAATATAATTTTTGATGTTGAGAATATACACAGCAAAACATTCAGCAATTCAACAGTTTCTACATGTACAATTCAGTGATATTAATTACATCCTTCGAGTTGTGCAACCATTCTCACCCTCCTTTTCCAAGTTGCTCCTCTGCCATTAACGTAAACTCACTGCTTCCTAAGTTTGGTGTCTAACCTTTTGTGTTGCTGTTGTGGATTTGGTCCCTTACAGGTAGATCTTAATAGAGCACAATGCTTAAAACAGACATTCTTTACTAATTAAGCTAAATTATTTTTTGGTTTTAAGAAGACTTCAGGGGATATTTTTGGTTTAAGGTTTAAAGATTATCTCAGGGCAATATTTTCTAGGATTCATCCAGCCTCCATGGCTCCAGAAAATCTGGAGTGCATGGGAATTTGAGATTCTGTTCTGCATTTCCCCCCTTTTGATCACTATTCTTCTATAGAATCTTTGATCAAAATGTTCACTAATGGTAGCCAGGCACCATCCAGTTCTTCTGGTCTCGTGGCATTGGAGGCACTTAGCTAGATATTCCATTTCCTTCCTCTGTTGCTCCGGACAAATAGAGACCAATTATTGTACCTTGGATGACCACTTGCAGACAGTTTAGGACCATGATTTCAAGGGACATGCCAGTTATTTGGCCTAATAATGATTTTTGTGCTTCTGTTCTGCCTCCTAGTTCCTTACGTAGTGCCTGGGGTCTCAAATAGAAATTTAAATATTCAGGATTGAAAGAATAAGCCAGAATTCTGAGAGGTGGGAAAAGCCAGTTGGAATTGATCTAGCCAGGGTTCTCAATGGTGGCATATTGGGCTGGATAGTTCTTTGTTGTGTATCAGTCCCGTGCATTGTAGGATGTTTAGCAACATCCCTGGTCTCTACCCAGTAAATGCCAGAAGCATTCTCCCCTAATTGTGACAACCAAAAATGTCTCTAGACATTGCCAAGTGTCCCCTGCGGGGCAAAATCATCCCTGACTCGAGAAGCACTGGTTTATTGGAACCTTTATGAATTCGCATGTCATCCTTGCACAGGGGCTGCGCTAATCATCTCTGCATGGTTCCAGTTTCAGTATAAAACCAAAAAACCAAACCCAGTGGTGTCGAGTCGATTGCAACTCATAGCGACCCTATATATGTGCTGCCAAAGTGAGCCTGAGACCCACTGATTTAGACCAGAGGACGATTCAGCAGGCTGGAGCATAGGCTGTTGTCGTTTGCCTCCGTGCAGGCTCTCTTACTGGTGGAGGGGCATGTTCAGGGGGATTCGATGGGAGGAACAGCCTAGGACAAAGCCGTGGAGGAGCCTGTCTCTAGAGAAAGGGGACCTGACCTAGTAGGGTGAGCATTCAAGGATCTGTAACCTCCTGAAGTTGTAAGCAAACTTTGCATTCGTGCATGTGAACATTTTCCTGAGGAGAAGATTCATACCCCCGGTGTGTGGTTCAGGAGATCAGGAGCCATCTGGAGGCGCCGACAGGCGCTAGCTCCTCACCAGCTCCCGTAGGTGTGCCCAGAGGCACCTTGTCTTTTTCTCCCAAGAGTAGGCAGGAATTCAATATAAAAATGCTGGAAAGGTGATTGCTGATAGCAGATGCAGTTTTTTCAAATTCCTGTCCTTAAAAGAGCACCAGACTGTAAGTTAAATAAAAAAAAAAAAAAAAGTTCTTTGATTCTAGGCCTGCATTTGTCAGGGACCAGTTGTATGAGTTTAGACAGGTCACTGCTGTGCTCTAGGCCTCACTCTGCCTCAGTGGTAAGATTCTGAATTCCAGGTTCCATATTAGTTTTCATTTGTTTTTTGTATCTCTTTGTTTTCTTATTGTCCCCCCCCCCTTTTTTTTTCACTCTTTCCTGAAATTCCTAATATGCCAACCATGGTGTTAAATAATCAGCTTTCTGGCAGGAAACCTAGAGTTACAGTGTTTGCCAGTTCCCGTGATGTAAATACCCCCACCCTGGCTGATCTGAAGCTACCAAGGTGAAGGCACTTGGGAAGAGATGTACACAGCTAGCTCACCATTGGAGCTAGCTCCAGCACACCACTGGGTACTGAGTTATTTCTAGTACAGGTGGACACTTACCCATAAAAATTGCTTATTTCCTGGTCAGTTCAGAATTTCTATCTTTGCAACATGGCATGGGAGTTTTCTCAGCAGAAGTTTTCATTTTTCTATTACTGTCCTCAAGTTAAAAGACTCAAATATTATTGTTGATTCATTCAAAAATGGCCCTCATGATTTTCAGAGCTGGTTTGAGAGCCTGTAGACCAGAGTGGACGTGTCATAGGAACGGCCACAGCACAAGGTGCCCTTTACCAAATGAGCCCACTGGGCTCCTTCTCAGCTACGATGCCCATCCTGACCTCTGAGCCTCACCTGGGCCGCCCCCTCAGCCTGGTGTGCCCCTCTCTCCCTCTCCATATTCCACTCACGGCATGAGACGTTCACACCATTGTTGTCAGCACATCCACTGAAGGCTGGCAGGGCCAGGGAAGGGAAGACAAAGGACCAAAGCCTTGTTTTCAGGGGACATCTATATGCCTCATCAGAAGTCCCCGGTCACTGAGTCTGTGCCATATTTGGACATTTAATCAGGGATTGCTGCGTATTGTGATTTCATGTTCTCAATCATGGCTGGCTGTCCCTCCGTTAGGATTTAGGACCTAGTAAACAGGAGTTACATCTTAAACTTCTTTCCCCCATGTAACCTAATGTGGTATTAACTGCCTGTTGGATCGAAGCCTTCCTAACCTATCCAAGCCTTCAGCAGTCTCCCTCAACTCCAAGTTCCTGTGGTGCTTACAGCCTGCACCACAGCGTTTTGCATTAATTTCCACCCTGTCATCTACTTTTACTGATTGTTCCATATAACGGTAATGCTAACATTGTGCCATCTGCCTCTTCAAATGCTGTGGTCTTGTCCCCAAACAAAATGTAAGCTGAGAGCAGTACCACGTCTCACGCTTCTTCATGTCCTCAAGCACCCAGCTCAGGGAGAGGCTGATATTTGGTGAATGGAAGAAGGGACAACCTATACGTGTTCAATGAATATCCATTGACTGAAGTTTTTAAAACCATATTTTAACATGTCATTTCTACCCTGCATGTTTTCTCTCTAGTGCACTTATTCCAATTAGACATCACTGTGAAACAGGGACGGGACAAAGTCCGAGAAATGTTCATGAAGAATGCCCACGTCACAGACCCCAGGGTGGTTGATCTTCTAGTCATTAAGGTAACTGGCCCTCCCTTAGCAGTTGAGAAACACAGCCAGCGTGTGCAGTGTGTATCAGTCTTCCCAGATGAGCATTTGTCTCTCAAGTTTAAAAAGCAACTACTGGATCAGCAACTGTTGCTCGGTGTTTCAGGGGAGCAGTTGAATTTGGAGGTTATCACCTGGTTAAACAGATTGGAAGGGTGCTCAAGGGAAAAGTCTACTGGGGCTTGCCTTTTATAACTAAAAAAAGATAAAGGGAGTAACGTTCAAACTTCTGTGGGACCTCATCCCTGGAACTTACTGTTTCCTCTGGTTGCCATCTTACTGCTGGGAGAGGCAGGCAGGCAGGTTGGCCATCCGTCCAATGTAAGTGGGGCCAAAACTGGGCCTGATGCTATTTCCCTGGCCAGTCACATTAACATCAATGGGACCTTCAGTGTGGACCAGTAAATAACATGGAAGAAATGTTAAGCAGAAACTGAAGCCAGTCAGGCTAGACAGTCATGGGGTAGAGGCCCATTGACCTGGAAGTCTCTCCTCTTGGGGACCAGTTAACCAGCGATAAGTAATATTTGTAAGGCCTCAGAGGCATTAGGCCAATCACCTCCTTTTCCAGATGCAGAAACTGTTATCTAGACAGAGTTATTATTCGCCCAAAGTCAGTACCAGAGCCGAGGACAGGATCCTGGCCTTGAGTGTTGTGTTCCTTCCACTCAGCCACTTTGACTGAAGGCCTCTCCCCTCACTTGTGCAGGGAAAGATGGAGCTGGAGGAAACGATTAATGTGTGGAAGCAGCGGACGCATATTATGCGGTTCTTCCATGAAACAGAAGCACCAAGGCCAAAGGATTTCCTGTCTAAGTTCTACGCTGGCCACGACCCTTGAAGCCACTCAGTGGAAGGCGCATGTGGTATTTAATTATTTCAGAACACAAATAAACTCCTTCCGTGACGGTCAGTTCCTGACAGAATTCGTTGGTGAAGCGATGGGAAGCCCTGTTGCTGCAGCGTCTCTCACTTCTTGCCTGAACAAGTGGGGTCTTGGTGTACACACCACCTGTTCTTTCCCTTTTCCTGAAGTGTGATGTTTCCTGTAAACTAGATCGGATCCTTTTTCTCAGAGCCTTGCATGTTGATAAACAGGAAAGGATAAGGCCATCTGCTCAGAAACCGTCATTCTGGGTATGAGGCTGGATGACTTGGTTAATTTAGCTGTGTTTCTACAGCCTCCAGGATTGGATAGCTTGGTGTCAGGGCACGGATTATCCAAAATTAGCCAGCTCTTGCTGTCAGAGAGGGATCAGGGCAGCACTAAGAGGCACAGCAGCAGAGGCAACAAGCTGGGCGATTTTCCCTGGGCTCTGAGGAATATGGCTGCTCAGGCCTGGCTCCTCTACTTGCAACAAGCACCAGTTCTTAAAATAAAATTCACTTCCCAGTTAGGCACCCTGCTAGGGACACAGCTGTTGTGTGCACACAGACAACAGAAACCTTCCTCCTGTTTTTGCAAACCCTGGTGTACGACACGAGAATAAATGTTTGTTGACCTAGGTTAAAGAAATGACCTGTTTGGTTTGGATGAGTTCTCTTTCCTAGACAGTCCCGATGCTGGAGAAAGGGCTACAGTATCTACAAGTGCCAAAGTCCCCAACATTTCAGAACAAAGGACTCCTGTTTTACTGTCTTTTCACGTAAGGAACCCAAGTTTTGAAAGAATCATTCTAATAATGACAGTTCTTAAGTAGTTTTAAACTAACAACCAAAGCTCGGGATGACTAACGTGATAACCAGCCAGTGTCACTGAACACAAAGAAAGCTTGAGGTTTTAGTTAACCCGTGCAGCTTTTCTGAGGGAAAAGAAACAATTTCTGTTGGGCTTTTGCAAATAATAAGTCCCAGGCCCCATAATTACCTTTGTGGATCTGACCCCGGGACGGATCACCCAATAAGCCAGGTACACAGAGGCTTACTTGTGCTTACTTATCTGTAGTGCAACACTTCACCTGGTTTTCACTGAAATTGTTCACTACAGATTAGTAAGTAAACACAAGTAACCCTGTGTATACCGTGCTTACAGGTTAACCCACTCCTGATCTGCCCCATAGGGGTTTGGAGAGGCTGGGTTGTGAATCAGTGGCCCATATGTTCAGCTCATAGAGAAAGGACAGCAGAGACAAGAAACTGGCGTCTAGAGCCTGCTCACATTGGGAAGCTTCAGCCACAGAAATACTCCTAAGTGCCTATCGTTCAGTAGTACAGAACACAGCTGAGGTTTATCATGTTTATTCATAACTGGACTGCTTGTTTTCCAGCACTCAGTGCACAGCACTTTGCAGAAAACCTCCCAGAGCGTGGGGATCTGGGCGATGGTCATGAACCATGCAAGAGGCCTCATGGAGTGAGGGAGGCTGAGGGCTTTCCCTGGGTCCTTCTGCTGAGAGGGAAGGAAGAGAAGCTGAGAGCATCACCATTGCTTAGTGTTTTCTCCTTTCTGTACTTCCTCCATGCCCTGTAAGAAAAGAAAAAGCAGCAGTGAACTGGGCAGCCAAGCAGTCCTGCATCCACGTACTGGCAGAGAACTCCAGAAAGTGGCTCTACCAAACATGGCGGGAGAAAGGCAGTTGTCAGTACGTTTGATTATTCATTCACACATTTACTGAGCATTCACCACAGGCAAGGCACTGGAGTCCCAAAGATATAAAAATATGCTCCCTGCCAGCAAGAAGCTCATAGTCTAGTAGTGTTTTGGAGTGTGTGGTGTGTGTGTGTATGTTTTAAAGCACACAACAAGTGTCACAAGAGAGGTACTAGTCAGTCAGTCAGGAGCAGTCACCTTGAAATGGAGGCATGAGGAAAGACTTCATCAAAGACAGTAGGCATTTGAGTTGGGCTTTGGAGAATGGGTGGAATTAAAGAGCTGTGGGAAAGAGCCTTCTAAGTGGGAGGAACAATGAGCCAGTGCTTGGAGTGGGTAAGAGCATGGGTAAATGGAGAAAGTATGAACGCTGGGAATAGGTATGTGGTTGGGAATATGGAGTAACGGTATGGCCAGATCATGGCGGGTCCTGAATGCCAGGCTGAGGAGTCAGGAGTGTCCTTTCCTACGACAGTAATTAAGAAACTTGGTGGCAGCAGCGCTGGAGCATGTATGAGAGCACATGGGTCAGCACAGGAAGGCCGAGTGGGAGAGGCACAGGGGTCCGCGGGAAGGGCTGTGGTGCCCATGTACAGGCTGAACTAGCGCAGAGCTTGCTAACAAGCCAACTGTGGTGAGGACTTGCAGTTTCTACATTTCAGTGTAGAGCTGCTGAAACGAAGCTGTTTGTGCTGGGTGTGTAAGGCATACTACATTGTCAAGGAAATCTGTGGGTTGAGAGAATAAGGACATTATCAAGGGCAACTAAATTGCTGGCTGGGATCCTGACCTAGTTGGAAGAGACCCCAAGGAATTTTTAAGACAGTAAGATTGTAACACACAGAAAAGGCAAAACAAAACATTAGCCACCAAATGAGTCAGTTCATTAAAGGTCGGAGTCCCTATTCCCAGGGTCCCAGTGCTGCTACCAGGCTGAACAGTATCACAGTTCAGATGCTGCATTCCCTTTCCTGCTCCTGGTTCATCCAAGGGAAAAGGAAGTCTTACCTGTTTAGTCGTCATCATCATCATCCTCCGGGACAAAAATGTCATGCTCCTCAAGCAGAGCAGCAAAGTTCTTGCTAATGAGTGTCCCAACATAGAGGAAGGGGATCACAATGGAGAACACCCGGAGAAGGCCGAAGGACATCTGCAGGGGGTCAGAATGTGGCTGTGAGCTCCAGGGCCCACGCTGGCAGGACCACAGAAGACCTGGCCCTCTTGGTGCATTCCCTCCTGTGGACCCCAGACCCATCATAAGCAACTTGATTTTAAAGTCCTTGGCCAAATTCAGAGCAAGAAAAATAGAAGAGGAGCTGAAGTGATGGTTTTATGGCCATCGAAGTGGGTACCGAAAAAAAATGTAAAAAACACTCTAGACATCTAAGAATTAGGGCACAACTTGGTAATTCCTTACAGATAGCTACAGACAAATAGGTGAGGAGAAACTACTAAGAGGGTTGAAGGACTAGGCCAATAGAGTTTAGTTCTACTTGAAGATGATAAAATTCATGGAAAGAAATTCCAAGATGTACATGTACAGTGAAGGGGAAGTCTAAACAGTTCATTAAATAACAGCTTCCCTGATGCCTGAGAAATCTGATCTCCACCACATTAAAATTTAGGAACAGGTGTGTTTTGAAAAAGTGGGCATGTCTTTCCACTTAAAGACTAGCTATTTAAGTGGAAACCCTGATGGTGTAGTGGTTAAGTGCTATGGACACTAAGCAGAAGGCTGGCAGTTTGAACCCACCAGGTGCTCCTTGGAAACTCTATGTGGCAGTTCTACTCTGTCCTACAGGGTTGCTATGAGTTGGAATCGACTCTGCAGCAAAAGGTTTGGTTTTGGTTTTAGGAGTATCAGTAAATCTCATTAACATTTCATCTCTTGAATTTTCCTGCTACCTAGGCTTTTTCTGGAGCTCCCCCTCTCAAAAAAAAAAAAGATCTTCAGCTGTGTGCCTTTTTATAAGGCAGCTAACTTCCTCAACATGGACCCTGCACCTTCTTGACTGAAACAACCCTGCAGCCACTTGTCTGTGTACGCCAGCTTAGGCCAGGTTAGCTTTAAAAGAATTTGTTTTTTAACTCCCACATAGCCCTAGAGTCAAACAGCAAACTTGTTTGGTGTAAGGGAATTTCCATTTTACATAGACACACCCAACGGTGGAGTGGGTGCTGAAGGTATGGATAGCATTCAATGTGGAAACGCATGGTACCCAGAGAGAAAGCACCAGGAAGAAATGCGGCTTCCACGACCTAACTCGGCTGCTAGCGTTGGGTACTGGCCTCTCCGCTGAGGCCCTTGAGTCTTCATGGGTCCTGATACTTCCCTACACACCTCTCGGGGTTGCAAATCACATGAATTAAACAATAGGTTCAAACTCAAAAAAGGCAAAAACCCGTCCGTCGTACACTTTATTTACAAAGTCCTTTCACAATTCATGATTTCATGCCATCAACTATGAAGTAGATAGGGCAGGGAGGTTACACGATCTGTATAATGGATTCATAAAGCCCGGTCTTTTGGCTGCAAAGGTAAAGGGCACCACACACCTTACCATAAACCGGGGGGGGGGGGGGGGACGCCGCCATCGAGCTGATTCTGAGTCACAGCGACCCTACAGGACGGAGTAAAACTGCCCTACAGGGTTTCCAAGGCTGTAAAACTGCCACATCTTTGTCCAGCAGAACGGCAGTGGCTGGTGGGTTCCAACTGCCGACCTTTTGGTTAGTATGCGAGCGCTTTCACCACTGCTTCACTAGGGTTCCTTCGCCTTACCATAAGATAGTGCACAACACCGCCTTTCTCAACTGTGGCTCCCGATTTCCTATCCCCATCCACCCGGTCCAAAACCGCGTTCTAACCCGACCGTTTCTTCCCACCCGTCAAAATTATCCCTTGCACCGCCTTCCAATTTAAAGGGGTCGTATGATTGGCCTTTACTCCTGTCAATCAGCGACGACCCGCAGACACTCCCCACAACGATTGGCCTCGGCCCCTTCGCCCCGCCTCCAGGCAGAAACTCACTTTCACCGGTTTGGGCAAAATGGCGCCGCTGCGGGTTACGATGACTGACCTCGACGGTACTAGGCTCCGACCTGAGCCGCCTCGTACGGCGGAGACATCACCACCTTTCTTCAAGCTCGGCCCGCTCCGGAGAGCCCGGGATCGGACGGTGGCCAAAGCCAGCCAACGAGCCGCTCCGGACGCCATCTCCCAGCCCCGCCCCCAGCCCGGGCACTCGGACCCCACCGACCGGTCTCGGTGACGTCCTTGGGAAGAACAGCGACCTACAAGTCTCGCGAGGCTCTTGGGATCGGATGAGAATTCCACCCTTACACTTGCGCAGTGGACCTAGTTCCTGTTCCGATGGGAAAGAGGGGCCCGCCCGGCGTGGTGACGTCATGGGGAGGAGTCCGGTGTCCCGGCCCCGCCCCCACTCCGGTTCTGGTGGGCGGGGCCGCCAGACTGAGCTCGTCCGGGTGGGGCTGTCTCATTTCTGTGCCTGCTCCCGCGCCTGCAACAGCCAAGGCTTGGCAGAGCAGGCTTCAGGTGATTGTTAGAGTAAACTTAAGGAACCGAAAGGAGTATGATAAAAAAAAAGCTTTATTTAGTGTTTTAATTGTGTCAAAAGCGCTGCAACAATAGCAAAGATAACAAAGGCCTGTGGTGTCTGTGCAGCGGGCTGTGGGGCTGGGAAGGTGGCCCCTCTTCCTGGGAAACAAACCGGGCAGGAATGGGTCCTGGAGATAAGAGGTGCTGAGCCTCAGCCTCTCTGCCTACTTGGGCCTAGGTCAGGCTACCCAAGGGCACCAGTAAGGGAGGGAGAGGCTGGGAAGGGGCAGATTCTGTGTGTTTGGGGAGCAGTGTCTCTGACTAGGCTCTGCACCTTCTGATCCAGCCACTGCCATCCCCCTAGGGTTGGTCTGGCTTCTGGCTCTATAAGCCCAACCACTTTCCCACCCTGAACAACCAAAAAAAAATACTTGGCCCAGTGCTGGTGAGAGTGACAATGAGGAGTCTGGGCAGGTAAGCCCGGGGTGACAGCAGGACTGTGAAGGAGTTCCCAAATGTTTTCACTGGCGCCTTAAGAAGCAGGAACACCTCTTTGGGAGCCCAGTCGGAAGTGAAGAGTTCAGCACACAACACCAGGAATCCTGTGTCCAAGCTCCTAGGATGTCCAGGACAGAGAACCAAAGCAACAAATGGCTTTCCTTGGGAAGCCACGCTGCCTCCTCACTTCTTTAGACTTCCCACTTGGCAGTTCCACCTCCAGAAGCTGGCTGCTGAGGATGGTGTACAGGAAGGGTTTCTGCTGACATAAAAGCTACCAGCCCCTGCAGGGGCAACGTCCAGCACCTTCTGTTGACAGGGCAGCCAGAGAGAGGATGGGGGCCCCAACACGTTCTTAGCAAATCCCCTGTTGGCTGGAGTCCCTCTCCCTCTGAAGTGCCTTACCCAGACTGAAGAATGGGCATCCCCTGCATGATCTTCCCATCACTCTCAGGAAGAACAGGGCCCCAGAAACCCCCAAGACATAATGAACCCACTTTCTCTGGCAACATCAGACCTCAAGCCAATACTGCTGACTACCTCTGGTATTTAAATGCACTCCAGACTTCCACACTGGAAATTGTGGCTACAGAATCTGGTGTGTGGGTGAAAGGTGGGGCAGCTTGTGGCCATGTAACATTTCGCGCTTCCTCCATGTCATTAATATCCTCGGAGAGAGGGGCAGTCTGGTGCAGAGTCAGGAGACCCCCTTTCCTCTTTGGGTCTCAGGAAATAGAGGAGTCGGAAGTAGTGATTCTTAAGTCCCCTCCTGGCAGGAGTGTGTATCTGGAACCTGGAGAAGGCCTCAGCTGCAGGAAGGAGAGAAACCCCCAAAAAGCAACCTTGGAAAAGAATAAACATTCAACTCCCGAAAAAACCCAGGTGTCCTGACCAGCAGGACAGGCAGACCCTGAGGGGCCTGGGCTCAGGGCCTGTCCTTTTTTTCACATTCTGCCTGACCCCCCCGGGCCCTCTGCAGCCAACCCCGCCTCAGCTCCACAATCTCCTGGCCATACCAGTCATGCAGAGTGGAGAAGCAAGAGGTCTCAGGGGACACGGGGCTCTGTCCCCTGCCTAAGAGCAGGCTAGCAGGGCCCTGGAACTCCCACTCGGCCGAGGCCCACCCTGCTGGCCTGCTGCCCCCTTCCTCGGCCATGCCCACAGGGCTGCAGTCCTTGGAGGGGAAGTGGCCATTCTCCAGCCCTGGAGAACAGAGGTCAGGAGCCTGGGGTTTATAGCGGCTGGTGCCAGTTTTCTGGGATGAGCGACGATGCAAAGCCAGGGTCTGGCGGGCATCACGCAACTGGCCCTCCAGCTCACGCACCACCAGGCGCATGTAGCCAAAGCTTGCCCGTGACAGCGCCTTCACCCAGGCCTCCTGGGCCGCCGGCCCATCTGCGGCCAGCAGATGCGGCCGAACACCAGGGGCGTCGAAGCGGATGGCGAAGGCAAACTCCTCAGGCACGGGAGCCTCGGCCAGCTCCACTGTGCAGCCCTCCAGCACCACCAGGCTCAGCGGGGCCCGGCCCTCACGACTCTCGAAGGAGAACAGCAGGTTGCCCTTGAGGACAAACCAGCATCTTCGGCCAGCGCCACTGGGAGTGGGTGGGGTCCCTGGGCCCCCCCATGTGCGCAGGAAGCCTGTGTGGTCCGCCGGCGAGTCGCTCAGTGCATAGTGGGCCACACTCCTCTCGTTCAGCTTCATGGCTCCTGCAGGGGAGGCCCTTGAAGAACTGTGAGGCGAGAGAGGTGGCCACGGATCAGAGAGGGAGGCAGCTCCTGTGACCCTGTGGGGAAAAGCACACTGGCTCTGGAGGAGACCCTCTCCAACTCACTTGCTCTATGACCTGAGGTCTTAGTGTCTTCATCTGTGAAATGGGCTGATCTCTCCTGCCTTCTCTCACAAAGGGTTGTTGTGGGGTCATGCAAAACAACTGGACATCGAGGACTCAAGAGAAAGGGATAATGCGATTGTATCAGACCAGGAGACATGGCCAGGCTTTTTAAAATGCAAAGAAATGGAACCCCGCTGGGCTGACGTGGACCCCAAACTCACAGACACAGTTGCGCTTAAACCATCCCCTAATCTGGGGGTCCCTCAGCCCCAACCTTGAGGCCAACCTCCAGGGTTTCCGCGATCCCCTGGGCCCTTGCCAGTTCCTCAAGTGGGAATGGCACAGTTGTTCTTTAGTAAGAATCTTCAGCCTTCAGGGCAAGGTGGGGGCAGGGTGGGCCAGCCTCATTCCTCCATAATGTGGGGTTGGACTGGGCTGCTCTGTAAACAACTGTGGGTCTAACACAGGGCATGGCTGAATAGAACCAATCATAACCACTGAAAGTTGGTGCCCCCAAGGATCATAAATGGCACCTAATCCAACCGTGCCCCTTACTCATGGAAAACCGCAGCCTGGAGCAGGGATGGTGAACTGCCCGAGATCACAAGGCCAGTAGGAAGCCAAGCCTGGTCTCCAGATTCCCTCATACCTTCTGGGAAAGGCTGTGGCTGTGACTCACTTACTGGCAGAATTCGCTGAAGGAGGGCAGAAGCCCCTTCTCTGGCCACACAGCTCAGCCCTTTGGCCACATGGTTCCTAGGGAGCCTGCAAAACAATTCTCAAACCCAGTCAACCCATCCTAAAGAACGAGAACTCCTACATATTCTTTGGGGCCCAGTGAAACCACCACCTCCTCTGGGAAGGCCTCCCTGACCCCCGATAACCCCCACCCCTTCCAGGCCAGGCGTTTGCTTTTGCTGTGTGCTGTGGAGTCTATTGTCACTCAGAGTAGAACTCCCCCATAAGGTTTCCTAGGCTGTAATCTTTATGGGAGCAGATCACCAGGTCTTTTCTCCCACAGAGCCGCTGGTGGGTTCAACCGACCTTCTGGTTAGCATTCGGGAGCTTAACCACTGCATCACCAGAGCTCCTTAGGACAGGTACGTACACCCTATTTAATGGAAGGAGCTGGGTCCCATTGTCTACACCTTTAGTTCCCTACCCCGTGAAGCTAGGTCAGATCCCTGAGTTAAGTGCCCTTATGGCTTCCACCACCCGTTTGTCAGTTTGTCGTACTGTGGCGGCTTGCGTGTTGCTGTGATGCTGGAAGTTATGCTACCGGTATTTCAAATACCAGCAGGGTCACCCAGGGTGGACAGGTTTCAGCGGAGCTTCCAGACTAAGACAGACTAGGAAGAAGGACCTGACAATCTATTTCTAAAACATTTGGCCAATGAAAATCTTATGAATAGCAGCAGAACGTTGTCCAATATAATGCCAGAAGATGAGCCCCTCAGGTTGGAAGGCACTCAAAATATGACTGGGGAAGAGCTGTCTCTTCAAAGTAGAGTCGACCTTAATGACACGGATGGAGTAAAGCTTTCAGGACTTTCATTTGCTGATGTAGCATGACTCAGAATGAGAAGAAACAGCTGCAAACATCATTAATAATTGGAATGTGGAATGTCCAAAGTATGAATCTAGGAAAATTGGAAGTCATAAAAAATGGAATGCTTAAAGATAGATATCCTAGGTATTAGTGAGATGAAATGGACTAATATTGGCCATTTTGAATCAGACAGTCATATGGTCTACTATTCCAGGAATGATAAATTGAAGAGGAATGGCATCACATTCATTGTAAAAAAGAACATTTCAAGATCTATCCTGAAGTACAACATTGTCAGTGATAGGATAATATCCATACGCAGACAAGAAAGACCAGTTAATGCCACTATTAAACAAATTTATGCACCAATCACTAAGGCTAAAGATGAAGAAATTGAAGATTTTTACCAAATTCTACAGTCTGAAATTGATCCAACACCCAATCAAGAGGCACTGATAATTACTGGTGATTGGAATCTGAAATTTGGAAACAAAGAAGAAGGATCAGTAGTTGGAAAATATGGCCTTGGGAAAAAAATTTTTTTTTTTTAATAGAAGTGACACTGGAGATCACATGATAGAATTTTGCAAGACCAACGACTTCTTCACTGCAAATACCTTTTTTCACCAACATGAATAGTAACTATACATGTGGACGTCGCCAGGTGGAATACACAGGAATCAAATCGACTACATCTGTGGAAAGAGATGATGGAGAAGCTCAATATCATCAGTCAAAATAAGGCCAGGGGCCGACTGTGGAACAGACCCTAAATTTCTCACATGCAAGTTCAAGGTGAAGCTAAAAAAAAACTAGAACAAGTCCACAAGAGCCAAAATACAACCGTGGGTATATCCTACATGGATTTAGAGACCATCTCAAGAATAAATTTGACACATTGAATGCTAATGACAGAAGACCAGCAAGTTGTGGAATGACATCAAGGACATCATACACGAAGAAAGCAAAAGGTAATTAAAAATACAGGAAAGAACAACTGGACTAAACCAAAAGCAAAGAAGTTTCCTGAATAAACTGAATGCTTCGAAGGCCAGTGTAACAGGGGCAGGGGTCTGGGGACCATGGTTTCAGGGGACATCTAAGTCAACTGGCATAATAAAATCTATTAAGAAAACATTCTGCATCCTACTTTGAAGAGTGGCGTCTGGGGTCTTAAACGCTAGCAAGCAGCCATCTAAGATGCATCAATTGGTCTCAACCCACCTGGATCAAAGGAAAATGAACACCAAGGACACAGGTAATTACGAGCCCAAGAGACAGAAAGGGCCACATGAACCAGAGACTACATCATCCTGAGACCAGAAGAACTAGATGGTGCCCTGCTACAACCGATGACTGCCCTGACAGGGGACACAACAGAGAACCCCTGAGGGAGCAGGAGGGCAGTGGGATGCAGACCCCAAATTCTCATAAAAAGACCAGACTTAATGGTCTAACTGAGACTGGAAGGACCCCGGTGGTCATGGCCCCCAGAACTTCTGTTGGCCCAGGACAGGAACCATTCCCAAAGCCAACTCTTCAGACATGGATTGGACTGGACAATGGGTTGGAGAGGGATGCTGGTGAGGAATGAGCTTCTTGGATCAGGTGGACACTTGAGACTATGTTGGCATCTCCTGCCTGGAGGGGAGATGAGAGGGTAGAGGGGGTTAGAAGCTGGCGAAATGGACACGAAAAGAGAGAGTGGAGAGAGCGGGCTGTCTTATTAGGGGGAGAGTAATTGGGAGTATGTAGCAAGGGGTATATAAGTTTTTATGTGAGAGACTGACTTGATTTGTAAACTTTCACTTAAAGCACAATAAAAATTATATTAAAAAAAATACAGGAAAGAAAAGACCAAAATGGATGTCAGAAGAGATTCTGAAACTTGCTCTTGAACATTGAGTAGCTAAAGCAAATGGAAGAAAGGATGAAGAAAAAAGGCTGAGCAGAAGATTTTAAAGGGCGGCTCCAGAAGACAAAGTATTACAGTAAAATGTGCAAAGACCTGGATTTAGAAAACGAAAAAGGAAGAACACACTTGGTATTTCTCAAACTGGAAGAACTGAATAAAAAATTCAAGCCTCGAGTTGCAGTATTGAGGGATTCTATGGGCAAAATATTGAAAAATGCAGGAAGTATCAAAAGAAGATGGAAGGAACACACAGAGTAAGTGTACCAAAAAGAATTGGTTGACGTGCAACCATTTCAAGAGATAGCATATAATCAAGAACCAACAGTACTGAAAGAAGAAGTCCAAGTTGCACTAAACACATTGGCAAAAAACAAAGCTCTAGGAATTGATAGAATACCAATTGAGATGTTTCAACAAACAGAGGCAACTCTGGAAGTGTCACTTGTCTATGCCAAGAAATCTTGGAAGACAGCTACCTGGCCAACTGACTGAAAGAGATCCATATTTACCCCCATTCCCAGGAAAGGTGACCCAACAGTATGTGAAAATTATCAAACAATATCATTAATATCACACACAAGTAAAATTTTGCTGAAGATAATTAAAAACGGTTGCAGCAGTACATCGACAGGGAACCGCCAGAAAATCAAGCCAGATTCAGAAGAGGACGTAGAATGAGGTAATCATTGCTGATGTCAGATGGATGCTGGCTGAAAGCAGAAAACACCAGAAAGATGTTTACCTGTGTTAACTATGCAAAGGCATTCCACTGTGTGGATCGTAACAAATTATGGATAACATTGTGAAGAATGGGAATTCCAGAACACTTTATTGTGCTCATGAGGAGCCTATGCATACATCAAGGGGCAGTCAAACAGAACAAGGGGATACTGCGTGGTTTAAAGTCATGAAAGGTGTGCGTCAGGGTTGTATTCTTTCACCATACCTATTCAATCTGCATGCTGAGCAAATAATTCTAGAAGCTGGACTCTATGAAGAAGAACAGGGCATCAGGATTGGAGGAAGACTCATTAGCAACCCGCGTTATGCAGATGACACAACCCTGCTTGCTGAAAGTGAAGAGAGAGGACTTGAAGCACTTACTGATGAAGATCAAAGACCACAGCCTTCAGTATGGATTACACCTCAACATAGAGAAAAGAAAAATCCTCAACCGGACCAATAAAGAGCATCACAATAAACAGAAAAGATTGAAGTTTTCAAAGATTTCATTTTACTCAGTCCTCAATCAGAACTCATGGAAATAGCAGTCAAGAAATCAAACCATGCATTGCCTTGGGCAAATCGGCTGCAAAAAACCTCTTTTAAAAAAGCAAAAATGGGCTCAAACATAGCAAAGATGGTGAGGGTGGGGAAGGACTGGGCAGTGTTTGGTGCTATTGTACGTAGGGTCTCTAGAAGCCTGAACCGACTGGAGGGCACTCAACAACATGGTTTCCTTTCTTTTCCATCCAGCTCTTGTCATACATGTATTTGTGAGCTTCTGTTTAAGTTATGTGGTAAGAAGGGCAAGGAGCCCTTGTTGTGCTGTGGTTAAGGCCTCAGCTGCTAACGGAAAGACTAGCGGTTGGAACCCACCAGCTGCTTCTTTGGGGGAAAAACACGGCAGTCTGCTTCCATAAAGATATAGCCTGGGGAACCCTATGAGGCAGTTCTACTCAGTGCTGTAGGGTCGCTATGGGTCGGAATTGACTCCCCTGCAATGAGTTTTTTTTGTTTTAACCAAAGGGGCCTCCCGGATCACCATATTTGGTGGCCCACCCAACAGCCCCCTCACACAGTTTTTATTCCCTTCCTCCCACAGTGATCTCATTTGCGTTGACAGCCCTCCCACCCTCCCTGAGTCCGTGTTCCATGAGGGCAGGACCCGCAGAGAGACCCCCAACACGCAGCACCACGCAGGCCGAGGGAGGCCCTCGGAAGTACGTGTAGAATTAGCTCGTAATACAAAGTTCCCCGCCCTCAAGGAGCCTACATTCCAGCGGGGGCTGTAAACAAGGAAAAATAAATAACCTAAAGGCTTGTAAATGATAAGGGCTACGGAGAAACAAGCAGGGGCCGGGATGGTCCGGGAAGGCCTCTCGGAGGAGGAGGAGCCCCTGATGTTCGCCAAAGCAGAGGCCTCGCCGGGGGAACAGGGCAGGGTCCAGGCCCGGAGCTGCCCCTGCCTCCCCCGCGCGTGCCTGCGGAGCCCCCTCCCGACGGCGGAGGGTGCGAGGCGGGCGGCCCACCCAGCGCAGCCTCGGGTACCGCCACCTTCCGGGATTCTGTTGTTGGAGGAGCGGCGGGCCGGGGCGTGGGGCTTCCCGCGCAGTGCCAGGGCGGGGAGACCCAGCCCGAACGTCGCCCCCGGATTCCCCGTCCGCGCCGCAGGGTTGTCCCACCACGTCGCCGCGGACCACACCTTCCCGCGGCCGCCTCCTCCCGCAGCCCGCCGGGCCCGCTCTCACCTCCGCGCCGCCGCGCGCGCCAAAGCCCCGGGACGGCCCGCGGGGTGGGCTGCGGCCCCATCCCGGCGATGCAGGCTCGCGACCCCGCGTCTGCGCCCGCGCCGCCAACGTGGCCGCGAGAGCCGGGAGACCCGCCCGGGCGGCTCGGGTTACGGTCCCCGCCTCTCCCCGCCCAGGACTTACCAGGCCTCGGATCCACGAAGCCTCCCCTCGCGGGAGGGAAACTGAGGTTGAGAGGGCGGGGACCTGCCTGAGCCCAGGGTTCCACACTGGGCAGCCCGTGAACCTCCGTCCCAGGCTCCCAGCCCACCGCCGGGAGAGCCCGAGTCTGCCCCTCTCCCTCCCTCCTCTGCGGTGATGGGAGGTCTCATCCCCGGGTGCCTCCTCCAGGCGGGCTCCTATCCAGCCCGCGAGGCCCCGCCGGGCAACCCCCGCCGAGCGTCCCAGCCGGCCGACCAAGCCCTACTCCTGGGCCTACTTGCGGTTGGCTAGATCTCGGCCTCTGAGGATTTTCTGCTTCTGCCACCTCCGCTGGCCTGCGAACCGCTCACAGCCCCCAGGGTTCTGCCAGGAACCCGGTCAGCGGCAGGAATGAACAAAAGAACACTAGAGGCTGGGGGTTTCCCGAAGGCTTTGGAAGCCGGTGAGCTCAGAACAGGTGCCCGGGAAACTTGTTGGTTCCCACCTCAGAGCCTTTGCCCTTAGCTGACCCTGCAGCCTGAGCAGCCCTCCTGGCGCAGTGGTTAAGTCGCTGGGCAGTTCAAACCCACCAGCCGCTCTGCTGGAGGAAGATGTGGCGGCTGGCTTCTGTAAAGATTACAGCTTCGAAAACCCTCTGGGGCAAATCTACTTCGTTCTATAGGATCACTATGAGTTGGAATCAACTCCACAGCGACAGGTTGGTCCTGCAGCTTAGAACACTCCTTCTCCTGCCCCAACCCTTTGCAGGGCTCCTTTGCATCATTCAGGTCTCAGCTCGAATGTCCCCTCCTCAGGGAGGTGGTCCCAGACCATGCCACCCTAAAGTAGCCCACCCAAGTCTCTGTCACATTCCTGGGTTTTCCTTATAACACTAACCACTATGGGAGACTTTCCCACACTTATGTGTTGATTTTCTGTCTGTTGTCTCTCTCCCAGACTGAACTTTATTCAGTTTATCGACAATGTTGTTGTTATTGGTAGCCAGGGAGTCAATTCCTACTCATAGCAACCCCATGTGACAGAGTAGAACTGCCCCATAGGGTTTTCCTGGCTTCAGTCTTTACTGGAGCAGGTGGTCAGGTCTTTCTCCTGCCTAACAGCTGAGTAAGTTTTAACCACCAACGTTTTGGTTTGTAGCCATGTGTTTAACCGTTTAGCCACCAAAAACAAACACACTGTCCTCTGGTTGATTCTGACTTATAGTGACCCTAAAGGGCAGAGCTTCCAAGGAGTGCCTGGTGAATTCGATCTGCTGACCTTTTGATAAGCAGTTGTAGCTGTTAACCACTACTCCAGCAGGGCTCCTTTAATAGACAGTGAACCACAATACATGTGTTCAAAGATGATAGTTGTTGTTAGTTGCCATCCAGTAGGCTCCAGCTCATGGTGACCTTCACTATAACAGAACAAAACATCGTCAAGTCCTGTGCCGTCTCCATGATCTTTGATATGTGGTAAGAAGGTGGTTAAGTAGTGTGGAAAAAATAAAGCAAAGCAAGGCAGATTTGGGAATTGTGAGGGTGGGGAGGTTGCAACTTGCAACAGAATGGTTACGATAGGCCTCACTGAGAACACGACCTTCAGATTTGACAAATACTTGAAGGAGATGAGGGAACCAGCCATGCTGATCTATCTGGAGGAAGAGCCTTCTAGTTGGAGGGAACAGCTTGTGCAAAGGCCCTGAGGCAGACGTATTGTATACCACTTGTATTTGACAAACTGCAAGGAGGCCAGTGTGGCTGGGAGGTGGTGAGGAGGGGTCAAGTTGTAGGGACAAGGTCAGAATGTGTGGGGTGGCCTTTTGTAAGGCTGTGAGGACTTTCACTTTTACCCCAGAGTAAGATGAACAGCTGTTGCAGCGTTTTTGAGCAAGGAGTGATCTGAGCTGTTACTTTTTAAAGGCTCACCCTGGCTGCTGTGAAAAGAATAAATGTAGGTAGGAGCAAGAGACCAGAGAGGAGGCCGTGGTCAAAATCCAGGTGAGATGTGGGAGCTGGGCTGAGGGTGGGAACAGGGAGAGTCATGCTCCCAGTAGCCGGGTTCAAGATCCATTTCAATGTAGAGAGCACAGGATTTACTGAGGGATGGATGCAGGGACGGATCACCCCGTAAGCAAGGCACTCATGGGCTTGGTTGTGTTTACTTACTATTCTGTAGTGCACAATTGCACCTGTTTTTCACCCCATCAAAGATGTGATGAAACTTATGTGAAACTGTACACTACAGATTAGTAATAAACACAAGTAATGGGGTGAAATTGTGGACTACAGATTAGTAAGTAAACACAAGTGAGCCCGTGCCAACCGTGCTTGCTGGTTAATCCGCCCCTGGATGGATGTACTGGTTGTGGGAAAGAGGAGGGAGGACGACTGCAAGGTTTCCCCTGAGCACCTGGAAGGACAGTTGCCATTAACTGAGACACAGAAGGTAGCAGGTGCTAACAGACAAAAACCCAGTTCATTGGTTTAGTAGCTTTTTATGTTTGAGATTGTCACTGGCCATCCAAGTGAAGATAAAAACCAAGTGAAGATACTCAGTATAAAGTGTTGGGCGGAAGTAGTTTCTCAATAAATATTTGATGAATGAAGGACAGAAGGAATACGCAGAGCCCCGGGGCCGGCAGTCCCTGGGCAGGTAACACGTGGCCCTGTGTCAGGTGCAGGAGGAGAGCCTCCTGGCTTCTCCGGGAACTCTGTCCTCCACCCGGGCTGCCTTTCCCCACCTCCGGGTGGTGATTATTATCATCTACTAGCATTTTTGAAAGGAGCCCTGGTGGTGCAGTAGTTAAAGAGCTTGGCTGCTAACCGAAAGCTCCGTGGCAGAAAGATGTGTCAGTCTGCTTCTGAAAAAAAATTACAGCCTGGGAAGCTTATGGGGCAGTTTTACCCTGTTCTGTAGAGTCGCTGTGAGTCAGAATCTTCCCAGCCCGAGGAATTTTAGTATTTTTGTGCGGTTTACTGTGGACCCTGTTCCTGGGCATTCTCTCATTTCTTCCTAACAAAAATCCTCTGTAGTCATTCCACAGATAGTTATTGAGCACCTACTGTGTGCTGGGCACCATCCCCGCCCTCATGAACCTTGCCGAGGTAACCTGGGCATGCGGGCCACTACGTCCCAACCCCGCTCTGCTCGTGCCCGCCTCGGGAACGCGCAGGGCTGGAGCTCAAAGGGGCGGGGCTTTCGGAGCTTCAGAGGGGCGGGGCATTAGGAGAATGGGGCTCTTAGGGGGCGGGGCATGACGTTGCTAGGGGCATTCTGATAGGTTGCGCCGGGAAGGTTTGCTGGCGTAAGGCCCCGCCCCCCGCGGAAAGGGCTTGGCGAATCAGGTGACTGAGCCAGTAGTCGCTGGAGGCGGAGGCAGAAGGGGCTGTGGGTCTGAGCCGGTGCGAAGGGTTAGTGCGGAGGGCTGGGGGCTCGGGGGCCTCTGGGCCTGCCGTTCTCGGGGGCTGGGGACGGGAACCCAGGCCCGGGGTCGGGGAGCCCGGAGCCTAGCCCCGGCCCCACACCTCGGTCCCTGCTGGGCGTCCTTGGGCCGACCATACCCCTCTCTGACCCCGCCCAGGGGCTCCCCAACAGCGCAGAGAGGGTAAAGTCTAACGTCTAAAGACACCTCGTTTAGTGTTTCTGGAGGGAGAACTCAGACTCCGGGAAGTGCTGGCCTGGGCTGGCGGGGGGCAGTGAGGACGGCTTAGGGGCCGAGCGTGGGGCAAAGGCGGCAGTGCTAGCCAGCCTGTAGTGAGCCCAGTGCCTTCCTAAGGTCTCTCGGCTTCCGGAGGCCAGCATGGAATCCTGGTGGTGCAGTGCTTAGGAGCTTGGCTGCTAACCAAGAGGCCAGCAGTTCAAATCCACCAGCTGCTCCTTGGGAACCCTGTGGGGCAGTTCTACTTTGTCCTGTGGGGTCACTGTGAGTCGAAATCAACTGGATGGCAAGGGGTGTGTTTTTGTTGTTTTTTGGTTTTTTAAAGGCAGACATATAAAGCTGGTGAAGGCAGAGTAGATCTGGTCAGGTCCTGAATTGCTGAGTCCGGAGCAATGCTGGAGAAGACAGGTACCCACACAGGTGGTGTGGCTGGGAGGGTAGGTGACCAGTTGGAGGTGGGGGCTACCTGGAGCAACTTTTAGTCTTTTAGTGTCTAGGCCTCTTTTATGTGGGGAGACTTGTTCCTCTCCCTTATAATTGGAAGAGGGTCAGTTCCTCTCCAAAGAGACCTCTTCCCTTCTCACTTCTCCTCCAGAGACCTCTTCACTTCTCTCTGCTCCTTCCAAAGTGCTGAGGCCCCATCTTATGTGATACTGACCCTGTTGTAAAGTCAGTATAATAACACTGTTTTACAGGAAAGGAAACTGAGGCCCCAGGGGATAGGGCTGGGCCAGGTGAGCTGGCTGGGTGTAGGTCCAACCTAGCTGACTTGTCAAGCCCTTTTGAGGTCTTTTGGAGAGCTGTGATGGAAAGGAAGGCGCCCTGGCGTCTGGCCACAAAGTACTGACGAGTCCTTTGTGTGCGAGTGGCAGCGGGTCAGGGGAAGACATGACCTCAGGTGTTAGTCTTTGCTAACCAGCACTTCAGTGGCAAGAGCCTGCGGGGAGCCAGGGTGCAGACACATTGCCTTGCACCAGACGCCTCCGCCTTCCCGCCCTGCAGGAGCCAGCAGCCCAGAGGAGCCATTTCCGCCTCAAGCCCAAGAATCTGGCTCCCCTAATGTGCAGGCAGCCAGCTTCGGCAGGGTGGGTGAGAGCCAGGGCTGAGCATGGGAGCCCCTCAAAGTCACACTCTCCCCCTCCCCCCACATGTGGCTGGCAGTGCCCTTGATGGCCCTAGTGACCCACGTGCTGGCGCTGGAGAATGGGCTCCTGCAGACGCCACCCATGGGCTGGCTGGCCTGGGAACGCTTCCGCTGCAACATCGACTGTGAAGAGGACCCGAAGAACTGCATCAGGTGAGACCACACCCAGCGTGATGAGCCCCACATCGTGGGGACAGGGAGTGGATGGTCAGCTAGAAGAAAAGGCAAGGCCAGAGCTGCCCACCCCAGAGAGACCGCAGTCAGGGGGACTTCTGGAAGGTCTGACACCCAGCCCCGTGACCTGCCTGGGGCCTCTGAGGGGACAGTCAGGCCTGTGGGGCAGAATTCCTGAGTGGATCTAGTCCCTGTGATAATCACTAGGGGATAACTGTTAAGGCCAGACTGGCTGTGGGGCCTGGGGCCAGACCACCCCTTTCGCCCCACCCTGCCTGTAGCTCATTACACAGTCATTCACCCAAGTTCCTGGCTCAGCCCTCACCTGGCTGCAGGGACTCCTCAGAGCAGCCAGTCTACCTCTGAGAAGCTCTGAGGAAGGGACCGGGGAGGCCAGGCTGGGCACTGAGCTCCCCCATCTCCTCTGCCCCTTGACAGCGAGCGGCTCTTCGTGGAGATGGCTGACCGGCTAGCACAGGACGGGTGGCGGGACCTGGGCTACACATACCTCAACATCGATGACTGCTGGATTGGCGGACGAGACGACAGTGGCAATCTGGTGCCCGATCCCAAGCGCTTCCCCAGTGGCATCGCCTACCTGGCCGACTATGTGAGCCCTAGGCCTGGGGACCAGACCACTCCTCTCGCTCCACCCTGCTTAGGGCTCACATACACAATCCCTTCCTGAGGAGCCACAGGCTGTGGTGGGGTAATGGACAGATGAATGCCTAGTTTGGACCCACTGTGGTGGGTGAGAACCAGGAAGAGCATCGAATCCAGCCTGGGATTCCAGGGGGGACTTCCTGGAGAAGGTAGTTCTTGAGCTGATCCCAGAGAGGTGGCATTTGAGGAAGAGGGGGCGGCAGAAGCAAAGGCCTAGAGGCAAGAAACCACCTCTGGGAGAGGCGTGTGTTTGGGCGGGGAGGGGGTGCGTTGGCGGAGCTCAGGCCAGCAAGCTGGGACCCTCTCCTTTGGGCAGTGGGGAGCCATTGGAGGTTTAATGGGCCTGACCAGATGTGCTCTGAGGAGGCTCCCTGAGGGTCTGTTTCTGACCCTCCACAGGCTCACTCCCTGGGCCTGAAGCTGGGCATCTATGCAGACATGGGCAACTTCACCTGCATGGGTTACCCAGGCACCACACTGGACAGGGTGGTCCAGGATGCACAAACCTTCGCCAAGTGGAAGGTGGACATGCTGAAGCTGGACGGTTGTTACTCCACCCCTCTGGAGCGGGCCTACGGTGGGTCCCAAAGCTGGCTGGGGGTGACCAGGTATACAGGGAGAGGTGAACTGCGAGGCCCGTGTGCCCACATGGCTGAGCTTGGTCCATCTCTGTGGTCTCTGGAGGGTAGTATTTCCCAACTCCCCTCAACCTGGGGCTTGGGGGGTCTTGGCTCCCAGGCTCCCTGAAGATGGGATGGCTCCATGGCCCACCCAGGAAATATGAGGGCTCTGGGTATAGGGGGAGGAACCTCTCTTTGGGCCTCTCTTACCTTGCACTTGGTTGGAGGTTTGGGCTGAGCACCCCCCAGGCTGCCTCTTGTGCCTCCCCTGTCCTGAAACCTGGGATTTGGGCTTCCCAGGGTACCCCAAGATGTCTGCTGCCCTGAATGCCACAGGTCGCCCCATTGCCTTCTCCTGCAGCTGGCCAGCTTATGAGGGGGGCCTTCCCCCCAAGGTAAGCCATTCTGTGTGCCCACCTGGCAGTGTTCCCCATACCCAGAGATCCTCACCTCCTCTGCCCCAAAGGAGGACCACCACCAATCCAGGGCCCTAGAAAAGAAGTCCTTGTCAGGTGGGCCAGAGGGGCTGATATCCAAGACAGGGGAACCGCATGTGCCCACGCACAGCCCCCAGCAAGTAGTCAGAACCATGGTGTACTGAGTGGGCTAGGAGGGCCAGGAGGCTGTGAGGCCAGGCAGGGCCAGGATCCAGAGGGCCTTGTGGGCACCTTGCCAAGGGCCCCTCAGCACTAGAAAGGGGAGGATCAGACTTATAGACCTCGGGGAGGGCAAAGGCTGGCAGATGGTGGGTATGTGCATGGTGGGTTGACCCCAGGTGGCATAAGAGGGCAGGGCAGGCAGGCTTTTGGCACCAGCACCCAGAAGGGAGGCCCAGGAAGCCCCAGAGAAGGGCACAGCCTCTCAGACCCTTCCCCATCCTGAACAGGCTTCTGGGGCCTGTCTCTCCCCGAGCCACGGTGCTGGGGGCTAGACTCCGCCTTCCCCGACTTGCAGGTGAACTACACCCTGCTGGCTAACGTCTGCAACCTCTGGCGCAACTACGACGACATCCAGGACTCCTGGAAGAGCGTGTTGTCCATCCTGCACTGGTTTGTGGAAAACCAGGATATACTGCAGCCGGTGGCCGGCCCTGGGCACTGGAACGACCCAGACATGGTACCAGCGGGGAGGGGCGTGCCATGGGCCCACCACCCATCATGGACCTGCCCCCACTGCCCTGTATTCCCTTCCTTTCTGGATGCCCGTTGTCAAGTTCTAGGTCAGCGTTTCCGAAGTGTGTCCCTGAACCAGTTGCATCCGAGTCACCGGGGGAACCGGTTTCCAGGGCCCACCCCCTCCTTTGGATTAGAATGTTCAGGAGGGACCTGGGAATGCCCATTGTTAACAGTCTTCCCAGGCGAGTCTGATGTTCCCTGGAGCTTGGGAATGTGGTCTGATGTTCCCTGGAGCTTGGGAATGTGGTCTGATGTTCCCTGGAGCTTGAGAACGTGGTCTGTAGTGACTCTTGGAGGGGTTGTTATTCCTTTGTGGGTCAAGATCATGAATATTCCACACTCTGGACATTCTCAGGGCCAGAACTGCCCACTGCCTCATCAGCCCAGTTAACGCTGGCTCGTCTTTCAACGGCCTGTGCCCCGTCACCTTCTGCGAAGCCCTCCCAGCTCTGCCCCCCTCCACAGGCAGGACTTAGAGCTTTATCGCCATCTCTTCACTTAGTCAGCAAGCACTGACTACCAATGGTGATTAGAATAGTTGCCTGTACGGCCAGGTGGAGGGGCCGCCTGGAGAAACAGCTAGGCCTGCTTTGGAGCTCTAGCTCCAGCTCTGCCGTTGATTTTGGGCAAGCTACTTCATTTTTTTCTGTGCCTTAGTTTTGTCAGTTGGAAGATGGGAATAGTAACAGAGGATACTTTATACAGGGTTGTTTTTTTTTTTTAATTTTTATTGTGCTTTAGGTGAAAGTTTACAAATCAAGTCAGCCCCTCATACAAAAACCTACATACACCTTGCTATATACAGCACACTCCTTCCCTCCACTCTCTCTTTTCGTGTCCATTCAGCCAGCTTCTGACCCCCTCTACCCTCTCATCTCCCCTCCAGACAGGAGATGCACACATAGTCTTATGTGTCTACTTGATCCAAGAAGCTCATTCTTCACCAGTATCATTTTCTATCCCATAGTCCAGTCCAATCCCTGTCTGAAGAGTTGGCTTTGGGAATGGCTCCTGTCTTGGGCTAACAGAAGGTCTGGGGACCATGACTTCTGGGGTCCTTCCAGTCTTAGACCATTAAGTCTGGTATTTTATGTGAATTTGGGGTCTTCATCCTACTGCTCTCCTGCTGCCTCAGGGGTTCTCTGTTGTGTTCCCTGTCAGGGCAGTCATTGGTTGTAGCCAGGCACCATCTAGTTCTTCTGGTCTCAGGCTGATATAGTCTCTGGTTTACGTGGCCCTTTGTGTCTCTTGGGCTCATAATCACCTTGCGTCTTTGGTGTTCTTCATTCTCCTTTGCCCCAGGTGGATTGAGACCCATTGATGCATCTTAGATGGCCACTTGCTAGCATTTAAGACCCCAGATGCCACTCTCCGAAGTGGGATGCAGAATGTTTTCTTAATAGATTTTATGATAGTTGACTTAGTTGTCTCCTGAAACCATGGTCCCCAAACCCCCGCCCCTGCTACACTGGCCTTCAAAGCGTTCAGTTTATTCAGGTAACTTCCTTGCTTTTAGTTTAGTCCAGTTGTGCTGACCTCTCCTGTGTTGTGTGTTGTCTTTCCCTTCACCTAAAATAATTCTTATCTACTATGTAATTAGTGAAAACCCCTCTCCCTCCCTCCCCCCTCTCGTAACCATCAAAGAATATTTTCTTCTCTGTTTAACTAGTTCTCGAGTTCTTATAATAGTGGTCTTACACAATATTTGTCCTTTTGCAACTGACTAATTTCACTCAGCATAATGCCTTCCAGATTCTGCCATGTTATGAAATGTTTCATAGATTCATCTTTGTTCTTTATTGATGTGTAGTATTCCATTGTGTGAATATACCATTATTTATCCATCCATCCGTTGATGGGCACCTTGGTTGCTTCCATCTTTTTGCTGTTATACGGGGTTGCTTTGAGGGTTGAATGAGATAACCCTTTAAAATGCCTGGCACAGTGTTTGGCATGTTTGAAGCGCTTTGTTAAATTGTTAGGAAAAAGCACGTAATGAGCCCCTGGGTGGCGAAAATGGTTTGGCACTTGACTACCAGCTGAAAGGTTGGCGATTTGAACCCATCCAGAGGTGCCTTGAAAGACACACAGGCCTGGCGATCTGCTTCTTAAAGGCACAGCCTTGAAAACTGTATGTTTTTCACACACGGGGTTACCATGAGTTGGAGTCAATTCAGCAGCAGCTGACAACAACAAAGCCCTTCGCAGTGTTGCATTAGCGGTGATTTTGTGTCACCTGTGGACCGGTCCCTCCTTGGCCCAGACAGCTGTGGCTAGGGCAGGTGGGTGGTAGTGGCGTGAGAAGGGACTCTCTAGGCCTGGAGTGGACTTCTCCACTTGCACCGCGTCTCAGTTTATAAATGCTTTAGGCCGCAGGATCCCACTGGATCACCTGAACACCATGTGGCACCCCAGAGCATATTATCATGCCCATTTTCTGGGTTAAAAAACACAGGCTCACGTGGAAAGCGATTCAGCTTTCCCAGGCTCACACTGTTGCAAGTGGTGTTCACTAGTCCGGGCCCCCACCCTGGCTGTCCTCCCCCACCCTGTCTTCTGTTGCGTGGGCCTCTGGTTGAGGCCAGCCCTGTGCTGGCCTCCCTGCAGAGGACAGAGCTGACTGCCCCTCTCTGACCAACAGCTGCTTGTTGGGAACTTTGGCCTCAGCTTTGAGGAAGCGCAGTCCCAGATGGCCTTGTGGACAGTGCTGGCGGCCCCCCTGTTCATGTCCACAGACCTGCGGACCATCTCCCCCAAGGACGTGGACATTCTGCAGAATCCTCTCATGATCAAAATCCACCAGGACCCCTTAGGCATTCAGGGACGCAGGATTCTCAAGGTACTGGGGTGTGGGGGAGGGAAGGGGAGGGCTGAGGAACTGGGCTTGGGTGGCCTGAGGTTGCATGGGGGGTGGGGCTCTGAAGCCTGCCCAGCCCTCCCCAGGGCCACCCCTCCTATTACATGTGGTGGGCGCTTTGCCCCGAGCTGCTCCGACGACCACCTCGTTCCATGTGCCCGAGCGAGAGCTGGGAAGGGAGGCGGCCACCACACAAGTGCCCATGGGGACCTCTGGCCCCTTGCTGTGATGTCACACAGAAGTAGGGCTTCCGTCCAGGTTTCAAGGAGTTGTTTTTGCCAAGGACTAGTACTGTTAGTACTACTACTATTAGTATTACTGTTACTACTACTAGCGGTGACTGTTGACTGAGTGCCTACCGTGTGCCGTGCATCCTAGATACGTGTCCTCAGCAAGGGTGGATATTCCCTCCCATCTTACTAATGAGAAAACACATGTAGTGAGTCACAGGTAACTCTCGCCCGAGGCCACACAGCTGACAGCCGTACAGCAGTGTCTCCTCCAAGCCTGGGCTCTTTGCACAAATCTCTGCCTCTGTGACAAGAAATGCCCAGACTGTAGAACTCTAGAAGGCCCCTGTAGAGCTGGTGGTGCCGTCAGAGGAGCTGGTGGTAGAGCTGGGCCTGGGGACCTTCTGGACAATGGAGTACACCCTCCTGCACCCCTTGAGGCACAGTGCACGGTGCCCACTGGATGACCTCCACCCAGCACCACGGCCGCCTCAGGGCCAACGCTCATGTGGTACTCTCCTAACTTCACCGTTTCTGTGTCTGTCCCTCTCGTTTACCCTACGAGCTCTTTGAGGCAGGACCTTATGTGGCATTTGTCTCTGTCGTAGCAGGGGGCCCAGCACAGTAGGTAGGTACGAATGAGCATCTGCTGTGTCAGGGAAGGCAGGAAGGCAGGCTTGGAGAAGTTGGGGTACTGGAGGACTGTGGTGTGCCCCATAAGTCTCTGTGACATGGAGCGTGGGCTGGAGGGACCCAGAGCTCCAGGGAGGCCTGGGGGGGACTTCAGGATCTACCTGAGCAGGGACCCCAGTCAGCAGTCATCTTCTGCATGCAGGAAAAATCCTACATTGATGTGTTCATGAGGCCACTGTCCAATGGGGCCAGCGCCCTGGTCTTCTTCAGCCGCAGGACGGATATGCCTTACCGCTACCGCTCCTCCCTTGCCAAGTTGAACTTCACCGGCTCCAACGTGTATGAGGTGAGGGCCACCGTCTCCTGAGGCCCCCGCCCATCCCTGGGCTTCGGTTTCCCTGGATGGGTGCTGGGTGCTGAGGGCCATCCTTGCTCACACGTGGCCTTCTCTGAGCTGGGGGCCTTGGCCGTCCTCTGGAGGCTGGCCGTAGGCGGGCTCTAGCTGGTGCTCTGCAGCGCTGTCTCCAAGCTGCACAAGCCGACCTGCCATGTATAAACATGAGCCCTGTTAGCCTCTGAGGCCATGCTCATCCTTTGTCGGGTACCCCTTGCTGGCATGCCCCTCAGGGTCCTCTTTGTGGGCTGGGCCTCTCTCACTGCCTCTGCTTGGGCCTCTTTGGCATTGCTGGTGGAGGAGTGATGGGAAATGCCAGGCTCCCACTTCTCTAGGCATAATGGGAGGCCCAGCACAGACAGGCCACAGTCCAGGTTTCACCATCCTCTGAAGGGGTCTCTATGCAGCCATGCTGACGGCACTGGTGATGTCCCTCCCCATTGCAGGCCCAGAATGTCTACACGGGTGAAATCATCAGTGGCCTCCGCAACGAAACCAACTTCACGGTGGTCATCAACCCTTCAGGGGTGGTGATGTGGTACCTGTATCCCACCAAGAGCCTTGGGATGCCCCAGCAGTGAGGAGCTGGCTATGTGACAGAGGCTGTGGTGGCACCACTGGGCCCCGGCTGTGGAGCCTCAGCTTGGCGAGGGCCAGTGGGCAGGGCTTCCTGCTCCCAGCCCTGCCTGGGTCCTGACCCCATCATGCTCAAATTGTAATCTCAGAGCCAGGTTCCATGCCTTCCCCAAGTGTGAACACATTTGGGAACTTGTCTCAGGGCAACTTCCCGTAGCCTTCTGGCCTTTACCTTGTCTGGACGGCCCCACAGACATTGCTGAACAATTCGGCCAGCCTCTTGAGCCCCTGCAGACAGGTTTACTCCCAACGGAAGCCCAGCCTCTGACCCTGTCTTTGTTGACTTTGAAATCAGGACTTGGAACATTTCTAGTGGAAATCTGACCTCTGTCAGGGGTCTCCCTGATCTGCGTGAAGGCCTTGCCAACTGGTACTGCATGGAAGTAAAGGTCAAAAAGAGACATGGGTGCCCTCAAGCCATCAATAAAGCTGTTCTTGAGTCCAGTTGTTGTAAGGTGGACCTGGGGCCTGGCCGTCTCCAGGTATGGATTCTGGGTGGTACTGTTCCGGGTGCCGGTTTAAAGGCTGCCTCACATGGGAGATGTGTGGCATCTTCTGGCCCCTCATTTTCCCAGTGCAGATGGTTCTTTCTAGAAATGCCAGCCTCATGTCAGGGAGCCATTCTGCCTCTGCCTGGCATGGTGGTGGTGTGGCAGGGTAGCAGTCTTCCCAGGCCCCTCTTTGTCCTACATGCCCCTCTCCAGTTCAGATGCCACCCCTGCCTCCGCCAGCCACACTGTGAAAGGGCCTGATCTCCTAAGAACTTCGTGTTATTGTCTTAGGCACCTTTCAGCTCATCTATCCCTTTTTGAGGAGTCCCTGGGTGGTACAAACAGCTAAGCACTTAACTACTAGCTGATAGGCTGGTGGTTCAGACCCACCCAGAGACAGCTCAGAAGACAGCCCCAGCAATCCACTGAAAAGGTCATAGCCTTGAAAATCCTATGGAGCACAGTTCTACTCTGCACATGGGGTCACCATGAGTCGGCAACTAACAACAACCCCTTTCTGACAGGGCTTTGTTCAGACAGGTAGTGCTCTGGGGCTGGGGGCTCGGCTCTGCCTTTCTCCCACAGGGACCCCTACAGCCTGTCCTCTGCCCAGCCTTGCCCCCTGGCCACAGCACCTTGACCTGCTTTCTTCTCTCATGGCTGCACCATTAGCCCTTCTCTCCCTTAGCTTCTCCTCTCCCAGAGGAGACTCAAATCCCCCAGCTGTTTCCAAAGACAAGTCCAGGGGCTCTCTGTGCCTTAAGTATGTTTCTTGTTCCCCCTAGGGAAAGGGGTAGCAGTCTAAGTAAAGAAAATGACAGGTCGTTGGCTCCCTCCCTCTGGCTTTCATTTCCAATTTCTGCTCTAGCTTTCCCCTAGTGACACGCTCCCATTTGGAAAGCTAGGTCCTCCTTGAGCCTTGAGTGTGGGAGCACCTAGTGCCCCAGGCCTTGGACTCTCCCACCCTGTGGGATCTCTTGTGGGCTGGTCTCCCTCACTCCCTCCACTGGAGTTTTGAGATCCTCGTATTTAGAGTAGGGTGTAAAGAACTTACAAGCACACATACCCCATCATTTTATAGTGTCGTTTCAGATGCTGCCTTTCCCTAGCTGATGTCTTGGGCTATTGATTCCCTCAGGAGGGCAGAAGGCTACCTCATCCCAGTCCTTGTCCCTGGAGGCCTGTCAGCTGGTGCACAAGTCCAGCTTTGGGCCTTGGTCACAGTGCTGTTCAAGTCAAATGCAATGGTCTCAGGTAGAAACACCTTTTACCAGCCTTAGGAAAGAAGTCTGTCTCACAACCCTGGGTTGTCATGGAATATAGGAATTGAGTGTATGGACTCTGGAATTAGGGCCAAGATTGAGTCTAGACTCAATACCTTGCCTTCCAGGCCCAGAGATGGTTATGTCATCATTGTTGTATAACTCATCCTTTTGTCCTGGGAGTGCCTGATTGATTCCACCTCTTCATCCTTCATTCTCCCAACACTCAGCTCACCTATCTTCCAGGACATTGCTTCACTCCCTTCTACCTAAGGCCGTCGATTTCTTTGCTGACCTGCTACTTTAGCAATCATGATGTCTTTCTCCAGGGACTAATCCCTCCTGGTAACATGTGCAAAGTACATGAGACTTAGTCTCTCCATCCTTGCTTCTAAAGAGCATTCTGGTTCTACTTCTTCCAAGACAGATTTGTTTGTTCTTTTGGCAGTCCATGGATGATCGATATTCTTTTGTCAACACCACAATTCAAAGGCGTCAGTTCTTCTTCATTCTTCCTTATTCATTGTCCAGTTTTCGCATGCATATGAGGCGATTGAAAACACCATGGCTTGGGTCAGGCGCACCTTAGTCCTCAAGGTGATATCTTTGCTTTTTAATACTTTAAAGAGATCTCTTCCAGTCGATTTGTCTGATGCAATGCATCTTCTGATTTCTTGACTTCTGCTTCTGCGGGTGTTGACTGTGGATCCAAGTAAAATGAAATCCTTCACAACCTCAATCTTTTCTCCATTTACCATGACGTTGCTTATTGGTCCAGTTGGGAGAATCTCTGTTTTCTTTATGTTGAAGTGTAATCCAGACTGAAGGCTGCAGTCTTTGATCTTCATCAGTAAGTGCTTCAAGTCCTCTTCACTTTCACCAAGCTAGGATGTGTCATCTGCATAAGACAGGTTGTTAATGAGTCTTCCTCCAATCCTGATGCCCCATTGTCCTTCATATAGTCCAGGTTTTGGTTATTTGCTCAGCATACAGATTGAATAGGTATGGTGAAAGGATACAACCCTGACGCACACCTTTCCTGACTTTAAACCAATCAGTATCCCCTTGTTCTGTTCGAACAACTGCCTCTTGATCCATGTACAGGTTCTTCATGAGCACAATTAAGCGTTCTGGAATTCCCATTCTTCACAATGGTATCCATAATTTGTTGATTCACATAGTCCAATGTCTGCATGTAGTCAATAAAACACAGGTAAACATCTTTCTGGTATTGTCTGTTTTCAGCCAGAATCCATCTGACATCAGCAATGTTATCTCTGGTTCCACGTCCCCTTCTAAATCCAACTTGAATTTCTGGCAGTTCCCTGTCAATATACTGCTGCAGCCACTTTTGAATGATCTGTAGCAAAATTTTGCTTGCGTGTGACATTAACAATATTGTTCGATAATTTCCACATTCGGTTGCATCACCTTTCTTGGGAATAGGTGTAAATATGGCTCTCTTCTAGTCAGTTGGCCAGGTAGCAGTCTTCCAAATTTCTTGGCATAGATGACTGAGCACTTCCAGCACTGCATCCGTTTGTTGAAACATCTCAATTGGTATGCCATCAATTTCTGGAGCCTTGTCTTTCGCCAATGCCTTCAGTGAAGCTTGGACTTCTTCCTTCAGTACCATCAGTTCCTGATCATATGTGACCTCCTGAAATGGCTGAAGGTCAACCAATTCTTTTTGGTATAGTGACTCTGTGTATTCCTTCCATCATCTTTTGATGTTTCCTGTGTTGTTTAATATTTTCTCTGTAGAATCCTTCAGTATTGCAACTCCAGGCTTGAATTTTTTCTTCAGTTCTTTCAGTTTGAGAAATGCTGAGTGCGTTCTTCCCCTACGTGTCTGTCAGTTTGTCGTACCATGGAGGCTTGTGTGTTGTTGTGATGCTGGAAGCTATGCCACCAGTATTCAAATACCAGCAGGGTCACCCATGGCAGACAGGTTTCAGCTGAGCTTCCAGATTAAGACAGACTAGGAAGAAGTACCTGGTGGTCTACTTCTGGAAAGAATTAGCCAGTGAAAACGTTATGACTAGCAGCAGAATATTGTCTGATATAGTGCTGGAAGATGAGCCCCTCAGGTTGGAAGGCACTCAAAATATGATTGGGGAAGAGCTGCGTCCTCAAAGTAGAGTTGGCCTTCATGACGTGGATGGAGTCAGGCTTTTGGGACCTTCATTTGCTGATGTGGCATGACTCAAAATGAGAGGAAACAGCTACAAACATCTATTAATAATCGGAATCTGAAATGTAAAAAGTATGAATCTAGGAAAACTGGAAATCATCAAAAATGAAATGGAACGCATAAACATCGATATTCTAGGCATTAGTGAGCTGAAATGGACTGGTATTGGCCATTTTCAATCAGACAGTTATATGGTCTACTATGCCGGGAATGACATCTTGAAGAGGAATGGCGTTGCATTCATCGTCAAAAAGAACATTTCAAGATCTATCCTGACATATAATGCTGTCAGTGATAGGATAATATCCGTACGCCTACAAGAAAGACCAGTTAATATGACTATAATTCAAATTTATGCATCAACCACTGAGGCCAAAGATGAAGAAATTGAAGACATTTACCAGTTTCTGCAGTCTGAAATTGATCAAACATGCAATCAGTATGCACTGATAATTACTGGTGATTGGAATGCAAAAGTTGGAAACAAGAAGGATCAGTGGTTGGAAAATATGGCCTTAGTGATAGAAACGATGCTGGAGATCACATGATAGAATTTTGCAAGACCAATGACTCCTTCATTGCAAATACCTTTTTTCAACAGCATAAACAGTGATTGTACACATTGACCTTGCCTGATGGAATACACAGGAATCAAATCGACTACATCTGTGGAAAGAGATGATAGAAAAGCTCAATATCATCAGACAGAACAAGGCCAGGGGCCGACTGCAGATCAGACCATCAATTACTCATATGCAAGTTCAAGGCGAAACTGAAGAAAATTAGAACAAGTCCACGAAAGTCAAAGTACGACCTTGAGTATATCCCACCTGAATTTAGAGACCATCACAAGAGTAGATATGATGCATTGAATGCTAATGACCAAAGACCAGATGAGTTGTGGAATGACATCAAGGACATCAGACATGAAGAAAGCAAAAGGTCATTAAAAAGACAGGAAAGAAAGAAAAAAAACTAAATAAATGTCATAAGAGACTCTGAAACTTGCTCTTGAATGTCGAGTAGCTAAAGCAAAAGGAAAAAATGATGAAGTCAAAGAGCTGAACAGAAGATTTCAAAGGGCGGCTCAAGAAGACAAAGTAAAGTATTGACATGTGCAAAGACCTGGGTATAGAAAACCAAAAGGGAAGAACATGCTCAGAAAACTGCTAGAGCTAATAAATTCAGCAAAGTTGCAGTGTATGAGATTGACACCCAGAAATCAGTGTGTCCACACACTGATGAACAATCTGAAAAAGAAATTAAAAAACCATTCCTTTTACAATAGCATCTAAGAATAAAATACCTGAGTAAATTTAACCAAGGAGCTGAAAGATCTTTACACTGAAAACTATTAAGCATTGTTGAAAGAAATTAAAGGAGATCAAAATAAATGGAAAGGCATTCTGTGTTCATGGATTTGAAGAAAATATTGTTAAGATGTCAGTTCTACCCAAAGCATCTATAGATACAATGCAATTTCTATTAAAATTACAATAGTCTTTTTTTATTTTTTGCATGGAAAAGCTGATCCTCAAATTCATATGGAATTAAAAGGGGCCTGGATAGACACAACAATCCTGAAAAAGAACAAAGTAGGGGGACTCACACTTCCCCATTTCACAGTGTATTACAAAGCTACAATAATCAAAACAGTGTAGTACTGGTATAAAGACATATAAACTAATGGAATAGAATTGAGAATCTATAAATAAACTCATACATTGTTGGCCAATTGATTTTTTATTTTTGATAAGGAGAAAGAAGGTCATATTTTCAACAAGGCGATATTTTCCAACAACCGATCCTTCTTCGTTTCCAACTTCTGCATTCCAATCACCATTAATTATCAGTGCATCCCGATTGCATGTTTGATCAATTTCAGACTGCCGAAGCTGATAAAAATCTTCAGTTTCTTCATCTCTGGCCTTAGCGGTTGGTGTGTAAATTTGAATAATAATCGTATTAACTGGTCTTCCTTGTATGTACGTGATAGATATATTTACAAAGAAAAAGAGTAGCTGCTGAGGCTGTTTATGTACAACCAAACATCTCATGGGATTTGGCTCCTTGGTTTGGAGGTTTAGGGTCATGGTTTCATGGAACATCCCAATTAATTGGCCTAATTCTTTCCTACCTCCTAGTTGGTTGTGTAGTGCCTGGGGTCTTAAAAGCTTGCAGGCACCCATCTAGTGCACAACAGTTGATCTCTATTCACCAGGAACAACAGAGGAAGAAGGAGAGTCAGGAATAGAAGGAGGATATGGAATGTGGGGTTAATTGCCTTCATGAAGAACTATTTTCTTTGGCATGAGACCAGAAGAACTGGATTGTGCCTGGCTACCATTACGGAACATTTTGATCAAAGATTCCAAAACCTGATCAAAAGGAGGAATAATGCAGAACAGAATTTCAAATTCTCATGGGCTTCAGACTTCCTGGAGCCATGGAGGGTGGATGAACCCCTGAAATGATTGTCCTGAAATAATCTTTGATACTTGAACCAAAAGCATCCTCTGACGTCTTCTTAAAACCAAACAATAGTTTAGCTTAAGTAGTAAAAAAAGGTTTACTAGTTAAAAAAAGGTTTGCCTGGAGCATTATGCTATTTTAAGATCTATATGGGATTAAATTGACAACAACTGGAAAGATTGGATGGGAACCTTAGGGGACAGTGAATTTATGTTAATGAGGGAGGAACAACTGAGAAAAAGAGGGTGACAATGGTTGCACAACACGAAGAATGTAATCAGTGTCACTAAACTGTACATGTAGAAACTGTTGACTTGATGTTTTTGATGTGTACATTCTCAACAAAATAAAACTTAAGAAAAAATATTTTGGAGGTTATTCCCTATTAGTATATTTTCAGTTGCTACATTCTTATTCAAATGACAGATATTTTTTATTGTATTTTAGATGAAGGTTTACAGAGCAAATCAGTTTCTCATTAAAATACACACACATTGTTTTGTGACACTGGTTGCCAGCCCCATGAGAAGTCAACACTCTCCCCTTCTCAACCTTGGGTTCCTCATTACCAACTTTCCAGTACCCTCCTGCCTTCTTGTCCTTGCCTCTGGGCTGGTGTGCCCATTTAGTCTTGTTTTGTTTTGTGTGCCTGTCTTATCTTTGGCTAAAGGGTAAACCCCAGGAGTGACTTCAGTATTGAGTTAAAAGGGGGTCCAGGTCCCATATTCTCAGGGTTCCTCCAGTCTTATCGGACCAATAAGTCTGGCTTTTTGCAAGTTTGAATTTTGTTCTGCATTTTCTCTCGCTTTTTCCAGGACCCTGTATTGTGATCCCTGTCAGAACAGTCAGTGGTGGTGGCCAGGCACCATCTAGTTGTGCTGGACTCAGTCTGGTTGAGGTTGTAGTAGTTTTGGTCCATTAGTTCTTTGGACTAATCTTGTGTCTTTGGTTTTCTTCATTCTCCTTTGCTCCATACGAGGTGGGACCAGTAGACATATCTTTGATGTCCACTCACAAGCTTTTAAGACCTCAGACGCTACTCACCAAAGTAGGATGTAGGACATTTTCTTTATAAATTATATTATGCCACTTGAGCTAGATGTTCCCCGAGACCATAGCCAATGACAGATATTTGGATTGCTTTAGGTTAGTATTTTAGAAGGCACCCCTGACTGGAAGCTGGAGAGGGAAGGGGAGCGCAGGCTCCAATTGAAAGAACCCAGGGTACAGGGGAAAGGTGATAGGGAGGAGGCGAGGGCGGGAGCTGGGGGGAGAGAAGCAGAGAGCTCTGAGTTAGTAAGAGAGGCTAGTACTAGTCACCAACAGCATGCAGGGTGACAAACAGGAGCAGGGTTGAAAACCAGCAAAAGACATCAGCAGGCAACTCACAGAGTAGGAAACATAAACAGCCAATGTTATGGACTGAATCGTGTCCCCCAAAAATGTGTGTTGGACCTCTAACCCCTAAACCTGCTGTGGTTTTCTTTGTTACATTAATGAGGCCATACCAGTGTAGAATGTGTCTAAGCTAATCACTTCTGAGATATAAAGGAACAGATTGGGCGCAGAAGAAGGTAGACACAGGGAAGACTGACACTATCTGAAGATGATGGAGGCAAACCCGTCTGTAAGCCCAAGGATGGCCAGCTAGAGAAGCTGAGACAAGGACCTGACCCCAGAGCTGATAGAGAGCCTTCCGCTAGGGCTGGTGCTCTGAATTCGGGCTTCTAGCCTCCTACGCTTTGAGAAAATAAATTTCTGTTTATTAAATCCACCAACTTGTAGTATTTGTGACAGCAGCACTAAGAAACTAAGACAGCCAATAAAGAACAATAAATGATGCCTGAACTCATGAAGCACAAATTAAAACCATGACTATCACTTTATATCAACATGGGCAAGAATGAAAGCGTCTGACAAGTGTTGGTAAGAGTGTGCGCTCCGGGAAGTCTGGGTCAGGCCCGGCAGGGTGGTTACCTTCAAGGGACACCAAGATGACAAATAAGCACACCAGAGCTTCAATGGTTTGGGTGATGTTCTGTTTAAGTTGGGTGGTAGGGTCATTTATTCTCCATAGCTTACCTATAAATCATACATTTTCTTTTATATGTATCAAATATTTCATATTTTAAAAAAGGATCAACAACAACAAAAAGGAAGCATAAGGGAGCCCCTCTTCAAACACCATTATCCCCAGTATTAAAGGTGCCTGTTAAGGAGCCCTTGTGGCACAACCGTTAAATGACGGGCTGCTAACAGGAAGACTGGCTGTTGGAACCCACCCAGTGACTCTAAGGGAGAAAGACCCGGTGATCTGTTTCCATAAAGATCACAGCCTAGGAAACCTTCTGGGGCTGTTCTACTCTGTCACGTGGGGTCACTAAGGGCACCGAACAACTACCAGTGATGTCAGGTGGATGACACGTGACACCTCCTCAGAAATGGCGAGGGCTCTCATGAGCGCCTTGTCCCGACCCAGGTTCTTTAAGGACGAAAGAGGCATTTCAAGGAGCCCAGTGGTGACATTGTCAGACCAATTCACACACAGGGGAGCCCTGGAGCCCCACCCTCCACCATGTTCCATGTTCCCCCTGACTTCTTTGAGGTCCACCTTCCCTGAAAACCTGGGAGCAAGGTGGAATACCGTGTGGGAGGGCTTTGGAAGTGGTAGGGTGTGCACGTTCACGATGGGTTTCCAGCACAGGTTAAAAGATTCTTCCTTCAGCACTCCTGGCTGAGACTCAGATTTCAGGAGGGGTCAAGGGCAGGTGTGATAGACGAAGCTACCTGCCTCGTACCCACTACCCTTCTCATTGCTAACAGAAGATGACTTTGTTCAGAAGGGCCAGGTGCCCAGTCCCAGCCCTGTTTCAGTTTGTCCCCTACTTCCTTGCAGCTAGGAATGGTCATGTGTTTCAGTTTTGACCAATGAGACTGCTGGGGAGTTGTGGGACAGTTTAGTTTTTTGATTAAAAAAAGGCCAGTTGCATTTGGCAGAGCCCTTTGCTCTCCCTTTTGTCCTGCCTTGATTTTGGACATGACACCTTAAGTGAGCTGCCATCTTGACCAGGAGGCAACAAGCCATCATGGTGGGGACAGCAGGACCCAATGGTAAAGGGGCCCTGGATGACACAGCTGACAGCTGCACCAACCTAGACCGCCTGCCGCCTGGATTTTTGTTACGTGAGGAAAATAGCCCCCTACTTACTTAAACCAGTGTAATTGGTTACCTGTGACTTGTAGCTGATCACACCGCTAACTGACAAAGGAGTTTCCTTCACTCTTTCTTTTTCCTTTTTCATCCTGTTTTTCAGACATTCCATCCAGGTAAGGGAAACCACAGAGAAGGCCAGGGACCTAGTTTTATAACCAGAAACATTTTTGCTTCCTCCAAAGAAGTGGCAGAGTGAGGCAAATGATTATTAACAACCGAGACAAATAATACTAAAACAACCGAGACAAATAATACTAACAACTATTTCCCCTCTTGCCCTTCAGCTCTGACTAGAAAGTTCTTAGAAGACAGGGACCATATTTGGAACAACTCTGCCTCCACAGTACTACGCACGATGCCTTGCACCAAATAATGGCCCAGTTCATGTCCTCATGGAGCTCACAGTTCAGGGCAAAGGCGGACTGGTGAACAGGCAATGACAGTAGACTCTGCAATTGCTCCCAGGGAGTAAGGTACAAAATGCAGTGGGACAGAGGACAAAGTCACTCTGAGTCTGGCTGGGAAGTTGAGGAAGGTTTCACAGAGGGTTTGGGCTGCGATTTAACAGATAAATAAGACTTTTTCATGCAACCACAGGGAACCCCGTATCAGGGCAGGGAGAGGGAGGGGCAGAAAGTACTCTAGGCTCAGGCCTGGTGAAACAGGAGAGCAAGGCATGTCCTGGGACTCCTCTCCAAACCCAGGAGACAGCTGCTGCCTCTCTCTGAGGCTGAGAAGGAAATCGTCCTTTCTTTTGTTCTCAGCTCAACAGCTCAGCTCCAGCGGCCTTTGGCTACGGCATGCAAAGGTTTGTTGAATATTTAGACATTAAAAGCAATTAGCCAACTCTGTTCAATATTAATAGCTACTTACCAATACTCAATTCCACGTTCTGATTATTAATGGATGTTTGGAGCTGTTTCTTCTCATTTTGAGTCCTTGATATCCCAGGCATGAGTGAGCTGAAATGGACTGGGATTGGCCATTTTTAATCAGACAATCATATGGTCTACTATGCTGGGAATGACAACTTGAAGAGGAATGGCGTTGCATTCATCATCAAAAGAACATTTCAAGATCTCTCCTGAAGTACAACACTGTCGGTGACAGGATAATATCCATATGCCTACAAGGAAGACCAGTTAGTATGACTACTATTCAAATTTACGCACCAACCACTAAAGCCAAAGATGAAGAAGTTGAAGATTTTTACCAATTTCTGCAGTCTGAAATTGATAGAACATGCAATTAGGATGCATTGATAATTACTGGTGATTGGAATGCAAAAGGTGAAAACAAGAAGGATCAGTAGTTGGAAAATACAGGCTTGGTGATAGAAATGATCCCAGAGATTGCATGATAGAATATTGCAAGACCAATGACTTCTCCACTGCAAATACCTTTTTTCACCAACATGAATGGTGACTATACACATGGCCTTCATCAGATGGAATATGAATCAAATTAACTACATCTGTGGAAAGAGACAATGGAAAAGCTCAATATCATAAGTCAGAGCAGGACCAAGGGCTGACTGCAGAACAGACCACCAATTGTTCATATGCAAGTTCAAGTTGAAACTGAAGAAAATTAGAACAAGTCCACGAGAGCCAAAGTACAACCTTGAGTATATCTCACCTGAATTTAGAGACCATCTCAAGAATAGATTTGATGCACCGAACACAAACGACCGAAGACCAAACAAGGTGTGCAAGGACATCATACATAAAGAAAGCAAGAGGCTGGTAAAAAGACAGGAAAGAAGCAAGACACTGAAACAGATGTCAGAAGAGACTCTGAAACTCGCTCTCGAACGTGGAATAGCTAAAGCGAAAGGAAGAAGTGATGAAGTGGGAGAGCTAAACAGATTTCAAAGGGTGGCTCGAGAAGACAAAGTAAAGTATTATAATGAAATGTGCAAAGATCTGAAGTTAGAAAACCAAAAGGAAAGAACAAGCTCAGCATTTTTCAAACTGAAAGAACCAAAGAAAAAATTCAAGCCTCCAGTTGCAATATTGAAGGATTCTAAGGGAAAAATACTAAATGACACAGGAACCATCCAATGAAGACAGAAGGAATACGCAGAATCACTATATCAAAAAGAACTGGTGGACAGTCAGCCATTTCAGGAGGTGGAATATGACCAGGAGCCGATGGTACTGAAGGAAGAGGTCCAAGCTGCACTGAAGGCATTGGCGAAAAACAAGCCTCCAGGAACTGACAGAATGCCAACTGAGATCTTTCAACAAATGGATGCAGCGCCAGAAGCACACACTATTCTACGCTAAGAAATTTGGAGGACAGCTACCTGGCCAACTGACTGGAAGAGGTCCATATTTATGCCTATTCCAAAGCAAGGTGATTCAACTGAATGCGGAAATTATTGAGCAATATCATTAATATCACACATGAGTAACATTTTGCTGAAGATCATTCAAAAGCAGCTGTAGCAGTACATTGATAGCTAACTGCCAGGAGCTCAAGCGGGGTTCAGAAGAGGACGTGGAACCAGGGATATCATTGCTGATGTCAGATGGATCCTGGCTGAAAGCAGAGAATACCAGAAGGATGTTTACCTGTGTTTTATTGACTACGCAAAGGCATTCGACTGTGTAGATCATAACAAATTACAGATAAGATTGTGAAGAATGGTAATTCTAGAACACTTAATTGTGCTCATGAAGAACCTATGCATAGATCAAGAGGCAGTCGTTTGAACAGAACAAGGGGCTACTGTGCGGTTTAAAGTCAGGAAAGGTGTGTGTCAGGGCTGTATCCTTTCACCATACCTATTTCATCTGAATACTCCGCAAATAATTCGAGAAGCTGGTCTATATGAAGAAGAACGGGGCATCAGGGAAGATTCATTAACAACCTGCATTATGCAGATGACACAACCTTGCTTGCTGAAAATGAAGAGGATTTGAAGCACTTACTAATGAAGATCAAAGACCACAGCCTTCAGTATGGATTACACCTCCACACAGAGAAAACAAAAATCCTCACAACTGGACCAATAAGCCACATCATGACAAACGGAGAAAAGATTGAAGCTGTCAAGGATTTCATTTTACTTGGATCCACAATCAACATCCATGGAAGCAGCAGTCAAGAAATAAAATGACGCATTGCATTGGGCAAATGTGCTGCAAAAGACCTCTCTTAAGTGTTAAAAAGCAAAGATGTCACCTTGAAGACTAAGGTGGGCCTGACCCAAGCCATGGTGTTTTCATTTGCCTCATATGCATGTGAAAGCTGGACAAGGACAATGAATAAGGAAGACGGAAAGAGAATTGATGCTTTAGAATTATGGTGCTGGCGGAGAATACTGAATATACCATGGACTGCCAAAAGAACAAACCAATCTGTCTTGGAAGAAGTACAGCCAGAACGTTCCTTAAAAGCAAGGTTGCCAAGATTACGTCTCACATACTGTGGACATGTTATCAGGAGGGATCAGTCCCTGGAGAAGGACATCATGCTTGGTACAGTAAAGGATCAGCGAAAAAGAGGAAGACCCTCAAAGAGATGGATTGACACAGTGGCTGCAACAATGGGCTCGAGTATAACAAGGATTGTGAGGATGGCACAGGACCGGGCAGTGCTTCCTTCTGTTGTACATGGAGTCACTATGAGTTGGAACTGACTTGACAGCACCTAACAACAACAACAACAACACTGAATTCAATTAATCCCCTGTTTTATTATTTATAATAAATACCGACTACGAAAAATCACACAATTTTTTTTTATATTGGTTACTAAATACAAATCTAAACTAATCGAAACCACTGGTCAAATCTATCGACCTTCTCCCTTAGACAGAATCCCTTCTTCCTGACCCATTTAGGAACCTTCGAAAACCAGTTTATTCTCCAGTGGTCCATGGTTGAGTCTGTCTGTCCCAGAGTCTCCCCTCTCCTGAAGGCACTCCAGGTGAAGGTTGGGATGGATGCCACATGTTTGACTTCTTTCCTGATGGCTAGGTCACCTGTGCAGTAGAATAATTTTTTTGCAGTACATACATGATTGCAAGCAAACAGCCAGGCACTGGGCAAGGAAGGCCAAATCCACGTGAAGGCAAAGGCTTCCATTATCTTTTGTGGAAACCCAAATCCTATGAGATTAGGAACAAGATGAGTGCTCAAGGAATGGAGGGGACACCGACTGACAGCATGGCTTGGGGGCAGGGCAGAATCTGGGAGGCTGCAAAAGGAATTGAGATCTGTGAGTCTCAAGGAGTGAGCATTGGGGTCTTGCTTTCCAGCTCTCGGGGGAACGCTGTGTGGTACATGGAATTGAATCCCTAACACCTAGGTTCTAACCCTACCAAAGATTCTGGGGTCACAAGGAAACAACAGTGCTGCCAGACCTGATGGGACTGTCAGGACTGGACAGTGGCTGTTTGAGAGGCAATATGATGACTGAAGGGTCTTCCCCGTATCTTGGTGCCACGTAAGATCTGGATATCTTTGCATAACCTTGGGGGCTTGAGGGAGTCTATCAACAAGACAGGTGGTAGTAGTGGGCTTGGCGACAGAATTAAGTTTAAGGAAAACAAAGACATGTAATGTTTCTTGTACATGTTAATCTATGGATTAGAAATCACTCCAGCTATACATTTCTCCCTGAGTCCTCAGGAGAATTGAGCAGGCCACCTCTGCTCTAGGTGGGTGAGCATTTACTCACCCTGAAAAAAGGGCATTGGGGGCTTATTTTGTGGGTCCACTACCAGACAGTCCAGGGATAAAAGGCCCTTTTCCGTTCCATTTGTATTCCTAACAGAAAATGAAGAGACAAAGTGGACAAGACAGTAAGAATACTGTATGAGCTATAGTGGGGAAAAGAGAGAGGATGAAGAATAGAATCCACATGGCAGGGAGCTAGTCAGGAAGGAAGCACCCAACATATCATGGGGGCTGAGCAGAACCAGCATGCACGCGCTGAACTGGGCATGTCCTTGGTAGGGCAAGATCTGGGTCCTGCCTCTGCCTGAATCAGGGGAACAACCATACCAGGCAGTGAAAGTAACAGTAGGTATGCCACAAGTGCCACGTGGGGCCAAACTGTGGCTCTGCTTGGTCCTAGCCCCATATACTCACAGTCTTAGGTTGTGTTGGGGCAGCTTGGTGGACTTCGACCAGGAACCCTTTGCTGGAGAACATGATGCAATTCCGCCTTCAGACTTGGGCCTGTCACTCTTTCTAGGTAACTGGACCTCACCTCAAGTTCACCGGGTACGGTGTAACTATAATGAAGAGCAGAAGAGAAAACCTAGTATCTACGCTTTAAGAATTCTAACCTCAAAGTATGTTTCCTAGATGTCAGTTATTTTTTGAGAACCATTCCTCAGCCTTTGACGCTGTTCCCATCTCACCGTCACATTCCAGCAGAAACGGAAAAGCTGAACAGGGGGAACGTGATTCCTGCTCTAGTCTGGAGAATCTCTCCCCCTTTCCTCTCCTTGTCACTTGTGCTTATCGGATAATGTACAGTGGTTAGGATGTGAGAAAAGAAGAAACTCTTACAAGGGAAAAAAAAAAAAACCTCATCGCCGACCTCCAAAAATTTTAGGGGAAAGACAGTCAGATCCTATGACCTGTTTAAGATCCAGTATAGCCTGGATTCCCGGTTTGGAGCCTTCAGGAAAAGGTTACACCTATGTATTCCATCTTCTTCACTTCATGCCAGTTGCCATTGGCAGTCACTGTGCTGCTGACAGTCCAGCTTCCTGGACCCATGTCTCTATGCCAGTAATTTTTAACAGGAAGCAGCAACTATTTTCTGTATTATCTTATATCTTCTCCAAGAAGATATCCCATTCTTCTCTGTAGGCTGGACATACAGCTACTTGTCTTGGAACGGGAGGAGGAACGGTCTCTGGTTTGTCTTCATTATTGGAAAGAGCTTTAAGGTCTAGTATATTCCGGAAACATAAAGTCCATTCTAATTCTAATATTCCATCACGCCAAAGACTTGTTTCCTAAAGTTTGTTCCACTGAGTAATAGTTTTTTTTCCAAAATGTTAAGTGAACAAAGTATTCTGAGGTCAAATAATTTTGAAAAAAGCTGTATATTTTGAAAATATCTCTCTTTTAAGAGATTTACGATGTTCATTACTATAGCCAAGGCTCTGAGAAGTCCTGAAGTAAAGAAACCAGTTTACTTGGTATCATGGGTTAAATTGTGCCTCCCCCCCAATATGTGTCAACTTGGCTAGTCCATGATTCTCAGTATTGTGTGGTTGTCCTCCATTTTGTGACCTGATGTGATTATCCTATGTGTTGTAAATCCTAACCCTTATGATGTTAATGGAAACCTGGTGGCATAATGGCTAAGTGCTATGGCTGCCAACCAAAAGGTTGGCAGTTTGAATCTACCAGGAGCTCCTTGGAAACTCTGTGGGAGAGCTCTGCTATGAGTTGGAATCTACTGGACAGCAGCGAGTTTTTTTTTTTTTTTTTTTTCGGTTTTTATGATGTTAATGAAGCAGAATTAGAGGCAGTTATGTTAACGAGGCAGGACTCAATCTTCAGGATTATATTGTATCTTGAGTCAATCTCTTTTGAGTTATAAAAGAGAGAATCTAGCAGAGAGGAGAGGGACTTCATATCACCAAGAAAGAAGCACCAGGAGCAGAGTATGTCCTTTGGACACAGGGTCCCTAAACCGAGAAGCTCCTAGACCAGGGGAAGATTGAGGACAAGGATCTTCCCTCTGAACTGATGGGGAGAGAGAAAGTTTTCCCAGGGAGTACCCATGGGCGCCCTGCATTCGGATTTACTAGCCTCCTAGACTGTGAGAGAATAAATTTCTGTTTGTTAAAGACAGCTACGTGTGGCATTTTTGTTTTAGCAGTACTAGATAACTAAGACACCTGGGTTTTTCAGATATATTTGGCCCAATAACCCCCTTTTTCACATAATACCCACTAGCATCCACTGGACCTCCTTGGGAAAGGCTGTTTTAAAATGATTGGAAATATAGGAGCGTTTAGTTTCCTAATTGTTAAAATGAGGATCAATCAATAACTGTAACCTGTTTTAAGGAAATAATCCAAAATTCAGAAAAAGTTCTATACACAGAGAAGTTAATCACAATGCTGTTTGTAATAGCAAAAAACTTAGAAACAACTCAAATACATTAAAATAATGATTGAGAAAATACATTATAGTGCAACTGTGTCAAAGAATATTATGTAGCCACTGACACCAATTACGAAGAGTTCTTAAAAACCTGTGGAAGAATGGAATACTATGAAACCATTAAGAAGAACGATTAATCTGTAAAACATCTCATAACATGGAGGAATCTGGAAGGCATTATGATGAGTGAAATTAGTCAGTTACAAAAGGATAAATATTGTATGAGACCGCTATTATAAGAACTCTAGAAAAAGTTTAAACACAGAAGAAAAAATTCTTTGACGGTTACGAGAGTGGGGAGGGAGGGACAGGGATATTCACTGATCAGATGGTAGACTGGAACTATTTTAGGTGAAGGGAAAGCCAACACACAATACAGGAGAGGTCAGCACAACTGGACTAAACCAAAAGCAAAGAAGTTTCCTGAATACAACCAAACACTTTGAAGGCCAGAGTAGCAGGGATGGGGGTTTGGGGACCATGGTTTCAGAGGACATCTAGGTCAACTGGCATAACCAAATATACTAAGAAAACATTCTGCATCCCACTGTGGAGAGTGGTGTCTGGGGTCTTAAATGCTAGCAAGCGGCCACCCAAGATGCATCAATTGGTCTCAATCCACCTGGAGCAAAGGAGAATGAAGAACACCAAAGATGTGCCCAAGAGACTGAAAGGGCCACGTAAACCAAAGACTACATCAGCCTGAGACCAGAAGAACTAGATGGCACCCAGCTACCACTGCCCTGACAGGGAACACAACACAACAGAGAATCCCTGAGGGAGCAGGAGAGCAGTGGGATGCAGATCTCAAATTCTTGTAAAAAGACCAGGCTTAATGGCCTGACTGAGCCTAGAGGGACCCTGGAGATCTTGTTCCCCGGACCCTTTGTTAGCCCAAGACTGGAACCATTCCCAAAGCCAACTCTTCAGACAGGGATTGGATTGGACTATAGGACAGAAAATGATACTGGTGAGGAGTGAGCTTCTTGGCTCAAGTAGACACATGAGACTATGTGGGCAACTCCTGTCTGGAGGCGAGATGAGAAGGAAGAGGGGGACAGAAGCTGGTTGAATGGACACAGGGAATACAGGGTGGAGAGGAGGAATGTGCTGTCTCATTAGGGGGAGAGCAGCTAGGAGTACATAGCGAGGTGTGTATAAGTTTTTGTAGGAGAGACTGACTTGATTTGTAAACTTTCACTTAAAGCACACACACACACACACAAAACAAACCTATGAAAGGAATGATGTCACACAAGAAAATGGAGTAGGAAGTCCTAGAGTTTGGTCCCTTCAACAAAACAACAATTGAACTGGAAAGAGCAATTATTTTGGAACTCTGGAACCTGATATGAAACTCAATCAGGGGAGTGCTTAATGAATGGACAGGCTGCTGATCTTTCCTAGGTGAACCATGTGCACCAACCACTACCATCCCCCGTTCCTCAGCCCCCTTGTAGTGGTGGTGACGGCCGCTATATCCCTACAGCAGCCCTGGTGCCTGGGCAGGCAGAGGGATCTGTACTCCAAAGATTTGGGGTTGCACAGTTTGCACAGTTGAGGTGTCTGGCAGTACCCTGAGGACTGGTATAGACAACTGCCACAGGTTCAAGCTTCTTGCAGCAGTGGCTTCTCCTGGTGTATTTCTTCCATCTTCTTTTGATGTTTCCTGCGTTGTTCAAAATTTTCCCTGTAGAATCCCTCAATATTGCAACTTGAGGCTTGAATTTTTTTTTCAGTTCTTTCAGCTTGAGAGATGCTGAGTGTGTTCTTCCCTTTTGGTTTTCTAAATCCAGGTCTCTGCCCATTCCGTTATAATACTTTACTTCATCCTCCCGAGCCGTTCTTTGAAACCTTCTGTTCAGCTCTTTTATTGTCATCATTTCTTCCGTTTGCTTTAGCTACCTGACATTCAAGAGCAACTTTTCAGAGTCTCTTCTGACATCCATTTTGGTGTGTTCTTTCTTTCCTGTCTTTTAAATGACCTTTTGCTTTCTTCACATATGATGTCCTTGATGTCATCCCACAACTTGTCTGGTCTTCAGATATTAGTGTTCAATGCATCAAATCTATTCTTGAGATGGTCTCTAAATTCAGGTGGGATATGCTCAAGGTCATATTTTGGGTCTACTGGACGTGTTCTAGTTTTCTTCAGCTTCAGCTTGAACTTGCATAAGAGAAATTGATGGTCTGTTCCACAATCGGCCCCGGCCTTGTTCTGACTGATGATATTGAGCGTTTCTATCGTCTCTTTCCACAGGTTTAGTCAATTTGATTCCTGTGTGTCTCATCCAGCAAGGGCCACGTGTATAGTCGCCATTTATGTTGTTGTAAAAAGGTATTTACAATGAAGAAGTCATTGGTATTGCAAAGATCCATCATCCAATCTCTGGCATCATTTCTGCTACCAAGGCCATATTTTCCAACTACTGATCCTTCTTCTTTGTTTCCATCTTTCACATTCCAATCACCAGTAATTATTAATGCATCCTGATTACATGTTCGATCAATTTCAGGCTGTAGAAGTTGGTAAAAATCTTCAATTTCTTCATCTTTGGCCTTAGTGGTTGATGTGTAAATTTGAATACTAGTCGTATCAACTGGTCTTCCTTGTAGGTGTATGGATATTATCCTACCACTGACAGCTTTGTACTTCAGGATAGATCTTGAAATGTTCTTTTTGACTATAAATGTGATGCCATTACTCTTCAAGTTGTCATTCCTGGAATAGTAGGCCATATCACTGTCTGATTGAAGTTGGCCAGTCCCAGTCCATTTCTGCTCACCAATGCCTAGAATATTGATGTTTATGTGTTCTGTTTCATTTTTGACAATTTCCAATTTTTCTAGATTTGTACTTTGTATATTCCACGTTCTGATTACTAACAGATGTTTGCAGCTGTTTCTTCTTATTTTGAGTCATGCCACATCAGCAAATGAAGGTCCCAAAAGCTTGACTCCATCCACGTCATTAAGGTCGACTCTACTTTGAGGAGGCAGTTCTTCCCCAGTCATATATTGAGTGCCCTCCAGCCTGAGGGGCTTATCTTCCAGCACTGTATCAGACAATATATGCGTCTGTCAGTTTGTCGTACTGTAGGGGCTTGCATGTTGCTGTGATACTGGAGGCTATACCAGTATCACAGCAGGGTCACCCACGGTGGACAGGTTTCGGCTGAGCTTCCAGGCTAAGACAGACTAGGAAGAAGGACCTGCTGGTCTACTTCTTTAAAAATTAGCCAGTGAAAACCTTATGAATAGCAGTGAAACATTAGTCATTAGGGAAATGCAAATCAAAATCACAATGAGATACCCCTTCATAGCTACCAGGATGGCTATAATTAAAAAGATGAAAAATAACAAGTGCTGAAGAGAATGTGGAGAAATTAGCATCCTTGTGCATTGCTGGTGAGAATGTAAAATGGTGTAGCCATTGTGGAAAACAGTTTGATGGTTCCTCAAAAAGTTAAAAATAGAATTATACACCCAAAATAACTGAAAGCAAGAACAGATATACTTGTACACCAATGTTCATAGCAGCATTATACACACTAGCCAAAAGGCAGAAACAACACAAGGGTCAATTCACAATGAATGGATAAGCAAAACATGGTATGTATGTATATATATATATATATACATATATATATAGATATATATACACAATGGAATATTACATAGTTATAAAAATAATGAAATTTTAATACATGCTACAATGTGGATGAGACTTGAAGATAGTATGCTAAGTGAAAAAAGCCAGACACAAAGAGAACAGTATTGTATGATTCCACTTATGTGAGGTACTTAAATAGGCAAATTCATAGAGACAGAAAGTCTCTATGGGACTGACTGGGAGGGGGGGATAATGGGGAATTGTTGTTTAATGGGTATAGAGTTCCTGTTTGAGATGATAAAAAAAGGATGTGGAAATAGTGATAGTTTCACAACACTGTGAATATGCATAATGCTACATAATTGTACACTCAAATATGTTTAAAAGGGCAAATTTTTTAATGTATATTTTACCTCAATGCAAAAATGTTTGTGAAATAATGTTAGGTAAAACACTATGTACATAGTATGATCTCAAAAATACCCAAAATATGTATAGAAAACATACTGATTTGAGTATCTTCCGAGAGAGTAAGATTGGAACTAGTGCTCCTGAAGCCCTCCTACGATATAACACCTGAAAATACTTGATGTAGTATTTTTAAGGCTTCACTTTTAGGTGACTGGATGAGCCTGCAAAAAAAGTAATGAAAGGCCAGTGAAATTAGGAACCTGGTCAGAGTCGGAGAACAGCGAGCATCGAGAGGACTAAAAATCTTGGAAGAGTCTGGAATAGTCTAGAATAATGTGGTACTTCCCCCCAAGGGGCAATTAGGAAATATATGGGGAAATATGACATTTTATAACATTGTTATAAAAGGGGACGTTCAGTCTAACAGGATTAGAACTCACTGTAGCATGTGCTCCCCTACAACTTGCCTTTCTCATAATAATGTCTTAGAAATTTTTGCATGTGTAGCATAGATGTTGTTGTTGTTAGTTCCATTGAGACAAGATAGACCATAAACCAAGACAAACAAATCCATTGCTGTCTACTTGATTCTACTTCATGGTGACCCCTTCGGTAACATAGGGTTTTCTTGGCTATAATTTTTACAGAAGGAAGGCGCCAAGCCTTCTACTGTGCTGCTGGGTGGGTTCGAATCACCAACCTTTCAGTTAATAGTTGAGCAAAAACTATTTGTGCCACCCAAGGTAGGTGTACCATAGCTGACTTAGATATTTCTTATTGATTGACGTTTAGGTTATTTCTAGCTTTGTGGTATTAGAACCAACAATGTAATGAAAATTTTCCCACGTGAATCTTTGTGCACATGTGCAAGCATTTCTCAGGGAGAGATTTTGAGATGTGAAACTGCTAAAACGAGTAGATATATTTTAACTTTTAGAAGGTATTGCCAAATTTCTTCCTACAAAAGCATACCAATTTACACTCCCACCAATAATATCTAAAAATAACTTTTTCCCCTTCCTAATACTTGAGTGTTTCAATATTTTTAATATTTGTAAATCTGTAGAGATAAAAAAAGTTTCTCCTTTTAAGTTGCATTTCCCTAACACTAGTCAAGCTGAACACCTTTTCAAATATTTCTTAGCTACCCTATTGCCTCCATTATTGGCAATTCACATTCTTTGCCTGTTTTTTCTTTTGGGTTGATTTGTAGGAATTCTTCATATATATATATATATATATATATATATATAGTGCTTTAAGTGAAAGTTTACAAATCAAGTCAGTCTCTCATATAAAAATTTATGTATACCTTGCTATATACTCCTAATTGCTCTTCCCCTAATGAGACAGCACACTCCTTCCCTCCACTCTCTCTTTTTGTGTCCATTCCGCCAGCTTCTGACCCCCTCTGCCCTCTCATCTCCCCTCCAGATAGGAGATGCCAACATAGTCTCAGGTGTCTACTTGATTCAAAAAGCTCATTCTTCACCAGCATCTTTTTCTATCCCATTGTCCAGTCCAATCCCTGTCTGAAGAGTTGGCTTTGGGAATGGTTCCTGTCTTGGGGTAAGAGAAGGTCTGGGGGCCACGACCACCAGGGTCCTTCTAGTCTCAGTCAGACCATTAAGTCTGGTCTTTTTATGAGGATTTGAGGTCTGTATGCCACTGCTCTCCTCTTCCCTCAGGGGTTCTCTGTTGTGCTCCCTGTCAGGGCAGTTGTCGGTTGTAGCCGGGCACCATCTTGTTCTTCTGGTCTCAGGATGATGTAGTTTCTGGTTTATGTGGCCCTTTCAGACTCTTGGGCTCATAATTACCTTGTGTCCTTGGTGTTCTTCATTGTCCTTTGATCCAGGTGGGTTGAGACCAATTGATGGATCTTAGATGGCTGCTTCCTAGTGTTTAAGACCCCAGACGCCACTCTCCAAAGTGGGATGAAGAATGTTTTAATAGATTTTATTATGCCAATTGACTTAGATATCCCCTGAAACCATGGTCCCCAAACCCCCACTCCTGCTATGGTGGCCTTCGAAGCATTCGGTTTATTTAGGGAACTTCTTTGCTTTTGGTTTAGTCCTGTTGTGCTGACCTCTCCTGTATTGTATGCTGTCTTTCCCTTCACCTAAAGTAGTTCTGATCTACTATCATAATTAGTAAATACCCTTCCCCCCCCCGCCCCCGTAACCATCAAAGAATATTTTCTTCTCTGTTTAAACTATTTCTCAAGTTCTTATAATAGTGGTCTTATACAATATTTGTCCTCTTGCAACTGACTAATTTCACTCAGCATAATGCCTTCCAGATTCCTCCATGTTATGAGATGTTTCCCAGATTCATCACTGTTCTTTATTGATGCTTAGTCTTCCATTGTGTGAATATACCATAATTTATTTATCCATTCATCCGTTGATGGGCACCTTGGTTGCTTCCATGTTTTTGCTATTGTAAACAGTGATGCAGTGAACATGGGTGTGCATATATCTGTTTGTGTAAAGGCTCTTATTTCTCTAGGATATATTCTGAGGAGTGGGATTGCTGGATCACCTACATATCTTAATGCCTAGCAAACTGAACATAGTAAAAGTTTCTAGAATGGGGGAGAGGGCACAGGAAAATTTTCCTATTCAAAGTATGTTAAAAAAAAAAATGTAGCCCAAGGTCAACCAAGTTATTGGGATTATCCCTACAATTCTACTCCTCCTTTATCCCAGCTAGTCAAGAATTGGCTCTACTTGTAAAATTCAGCCATGGAAGAAAAGCTTCACCTTCCACTGAAGACTGCCCTTCCAAGGCCTAGAATGACTACCCCAGACAGGCCGTGATCACATACCTGAGTCTTCTTTCTTATCCTGACTTAAATTTTAGGGTGCTACTTTGCCTGGGGAGTCTTCAAGGTTTACATCCTAGGAGGTGGAAAATGGGCCTGAGAAGAGGCAGAGGGAAGAAAAGCTTCATGTCCAGGAGGCTGGGCTGCCCTATATCTCTGAGACTGTGCTCTATATCCTACAGACGGGGCTCCATATTCTGGAGGTGGGGCTTCATATCTCAGAGGTGGGGCTTCATTTCCTGTAGGCAGCGTTTCATATACTGCAGATGGGACCTCATATCCTGGAGGTGGGGCTTCATATCCCACAGGTGGGGCTGTATATCCTGCAGGCGGGGCTCCATATTCTGAAGGTGGGGCTTCATATCCCACAGGTGGGGCTTCATGCTGCATAGGTTGGGTTCCATATCCCAGAGGCGGGGTTTCATATCTCACAGATGATGGTGCTCCATATTCCATAGGTGGGGGTCTGATGGGTGTGGGTCCATAGAGAATAGCTGGGAATGATAATGAGAAGAAAATATTTACTCATTTTTTAGAACAGTAACTGCAGACAAGAAAGAAATGAGAAGAAGGAAGAACACAAAAAATAATGTTGAGGTAGACACAAGAAAAGAATTCAGGCAGGATAAGGTTAAAGCCATTTCCTTCAGCCACCACCAGCTGAAGGCTTTATCACTTCCTGGTGTGAAGAGATTTGAATGAACATGAAGATAATCCACACATTACTTATAATTGTGCCCAGATACATATTTTACTTAATAAATAAAATTTGTTTTGATTATGAAAAACTAATACATGCCCAATGGAGAATATATACTTGGAAAATAAAGACAAACAAAAAAAATCATCTATAATCCCATTGCTGAAGACAAACACTTAATACTTTGGTATATTTTCTTGTAGACTCTCTATGAATATTTTTTATATAATCATGGTCATATCAAGCACATAATTTTTTACCTAGACCTTTCCACTTGACATTTTAAGAAATTTATTTACATTACTTATTCCATAAATTAAATAATAAATTAATTCATAAATTCCCATAAATTTTCCATAATTTCATGAATTAGTTTATATTATAAATTAAAAGCTGGATAATATTACATCATATGGATACTTGCCATTTTATTTATCAATTACCCTGTTGTTGGAAAGCATGTTGTTTCTAATTAATATTACAATAAACATGGGTTTTGCTTGTTTCCTTGGGCAGAGCCCCAACCTGGTTTAACTGGGTCAAGGTGTATAGGCAACTGTAAAGCTATTTTGCTGTAATCTACATCTATGTTTAAGTGATCTACTTAGAATAGTAAATAGGAAATAAATGCATTTGGTTCATTCCACATTGTGGGTCCAGCTCTTCTTCACTAATGCATTTGGTTTGTCTTACAAAATCATTTTTTAAACAAATCCTTTGAGTATTTATTGTAAACAAGATGAACTCAACTGGCAATTTTGATGAAGACCTTGGTGTTCAGACCAGGTAGCTTCAAACAGAATGATGCCAAAAAAAAAAAGGTGTGTCCTTGGTTTAAGACCCTTTCACATTTCCTCTTAAGTTAACAAGCCACGTAAACATAGGGCAAAAATGTAAGGATATCTCAAATTTAAAATGCCCAAGGTAGGACTTTCAGTTTCAGTTCCAATATATAAAAAGCTTGGAAGTCATTATTCCCATTCTCACAACAAGGAAAAAGCTGAGCAATCGAAAAATCAATAACTTTTCTTAGATTCCCGAGAGAATTGAAGCCACAGGGCAAACTGCTACTCCAAAATCCAGAGACATGAGAATATGGAGAACTACAGTTGAGATCAGATTACCAGGAGCAGAAACTGCTGGAGTCAATGACCAGGCTTCAGTATAATAGCAGCATATTATAACTGTGACAGTTTCAAGATTTAAGAAGGAATTCTTAGGGAAGCCTAAAGACAAGTGAGGAGGAAAACAAGAAAACTGAATCCTCCTGGTACCTAGAGCTACAGCAAACATTAAACAAATCCCAGCTCCTAGCCAGATTCACTTATACTTATAGGCTAGTTGCCTTGGTTCCTGTAACCTGATACATCATGTCTACTTTCAACAACAACAATAAAATTATAAGGCAGGCATGCTAAAAGGCAAGAAAAAACACAGTCTGAAGAGACAAGGCAACCATCAGAACCAGACTCAGATATGGCACAGATTTTGGGATTCTCGAATAGCAAATTTTAAATAACTTTGATTAAAGTTTAAGGGCTTGTGGGACATCTCAGTCAACTGGCATAACATAGTTCATAAATTTATGTTCTACATCCTAGTTTGGTGAGTGGTGTCTGGGGTCTTAAAAGCTTGTAAGTGGCCATCTAAGATACAACTATTCATCTTTATTCATCCAGAGAAAAAGAGAAAGAAGGAAAACAAAGACTCCAAGAAGAAGCTACTCTACAGGACTGTCTACATGAACCACAGTCTCATCTACCCTGAGACCAGAAGAACTAGGTGGTGCCCAGCTACCAGTAACGACCATTCTAATCAGGACCACAATAGATGGACCCTGGTAGAATGGGAGAAAACTGTAGAACAGAGCCTCAAATTCCTAAAAAAAAAAACAGGAGGACTCCCCAAGATACTCTTCAAACCTTTAACCAAAACTACCCTCTGAGGTCACCTCATAGCTAAATAACACGCTGGCTCAAAAAATAATGAATATCACCCATAAGTACTGTGCTCCTTTAAAAAATCACCTACGTGAAACCAAATGGTCAACAATTACTTTAAAGCAAAGGTGACAATGTAAGGGGGCAGGGAAACTAGATTAATGGAAACAGAACCAGAATGGAAATAATGAGGATGTTCACACATTGTGAAGAATGTAACAAATGTCATTGAACGACTTGTGTAGAAATAGTTGAATGGGAACCAAAATTGCTGTGCAAACATTCACAAAAACACAATAAAATATTATTTAAAAATAAATAAGTACAATAAAATTTAAGGGCTCTAATGGAAAAAGTAGACAATATGCAAGAATAGATGGGGAATCTAAACAGAGAGATAGAAACTAAGAAGCAATGAAAAGAAAATTCTGGAAATAAAAAATATTTTAACAGAAATAAATAATTCCTTCGACAGGCTCATCAGTAGACTGGACACAGCTGAGGAAAGAATCAGTGAGGTTGAAGATATGTCAGTACCTTTTAAACTGAAATGCAAAGATAAAAAAAGAATGAGAGGAAAAAAAGCAATAGAATATCCAAGAACTGTGTGACAATTACAAAAGATGTAACATGCGTAATGCAAATACCAGAGGGTGAAGAAACAGAGAAAGGAACAGAAGAATTTTTTTAAGTAATAATGTCTGAGACTTTTCCAAAATTATTGCTAGACATCAAACCACAGATCCAGGAAGCTCACAGAACATCAAGCAATTAAATACCAAAAAATTTACACCTGTTGTTGCTGTGTGTCATTGAGTTGACTCACAGCAATTCTATATGACAAAGTAGAGCTGCCCCATAGGGTTTCCTAGAGTGAAAGCTTTATGGGAACAGATTGCCAGGTCTTTTCTCCCACAGAGCCACTGGTGGGTTCGAACTGCTGACATTTAGGTTAGCAGGTAAGCACTTAACCATTGTACCACCAGGGCTCCTTTAAATATACACCTAAACCCACTGCCACTGAGTTGATTTTGACTCACAGTGGCCCTATAGGACAGAGTAGAACTGCCCAATAGGGTTTCCAAGGCTGTAAATCTTTACAGAAGCAGACTGCCACATATTTCTCCCATGGAGTGGCTGAACCACTGATCTTTCAGTTAGCAGCTAAGCACTTTAATCACTGCACCACCAGGGTCCTCTAAATATACACCTAGACATATCATATTCGAACTGCATAAAACTAAAGAGAAAGAAAATAATTTGAAAGAATTTGGAGGCAAAAAAAAAAAGAAAACCAAAACACATTACCTACAGAAAAACAAGGATAAGCATTACACCGGACATCTCTTCAGAAAACATGCAAGCAACAAGAGAATGGAGTGAAAATTTTAAGGCACTGAAAGAAAAAAAACAGCAACACACAATTTTCTGTCTGACAAACTTATCCTTCAAATATGAAGGAGAAAGAAAGGGTTTCTCAAATAAACAAAAACTGAGGGAATTTGTTGTGAATAGATCTGCCTTGTAAGAAATGTTAAAAAAACAAAAAAGCAATAATAAAGAAAAAAGTTATTTGGAGACAGACTTCACTAGATCAATTCAACAGCAGATTAGAGAAGGGAGAAGAAAGAATCAGCAAACTTGAAGAAAGACAATCAAAATTATCAAGTCTGAGGACCAGAAATAAAAAAGGATAAAGAAAAATGAGACCTGTGGGACACTGTCAGGCATACCAACATACACATTGTAGGAGTCCCAGAAGAAGAAGAAAGAGAGAAATGGGCAGAAAAAATTTTTTGAATAATAATAAAAAAAAAAACTTCCCAAATTTGATGAAAAACACGAATATAAGCATCCAGGAAGCTCAACAAACTCCAAGCAGAATAAACTTAAAGACATGCAAGCTGAGACAAATTACAGCCATCAAAAACCAAAGACAAAGAGAGAATCTTGAAAGCAGCAAGACAGAAGCAAATCATCACATACAAGGCATTCTCAGTAAGATTAACATCTGATTTCTCATCAGAAACCATGAAGCCCAGAAGGCAGTGGAATGACATATTTAAAGTGTTGAAAGGAAAAAAAAAAAACTTTCAACACAAGAATTCTGTATCAGGTGAAACTATCCTTCAACAATGAAGAAGAAATGAACACATTCCCAGACAAACAAAAGCTGAGAGAGTTCAGGTTGAAATGAAAAGACAATTGACAGTAAAGCAAAGCAATAAGAAGAAATAAACTGGTAAAGGTAACTACAAAAGTAAATATAAAAGCCAGTATTGTACATTTTTATTTGGAACTCCTCTTTTTTTCATATATTTTACAAAACGCAGACAAGTGAGCGTTTCCAGAGCTGCATTCATTTGTTGAAACATCTCAATTGTTATTCTGTCAATTCCTGGAGGCTTGTTTTTCACCAATGCCTTCTGGGCTTTATGGACTTCTTCCTTCAGTACCATCAATTCCTGATCATATACTACCTACTGAAATGGTTGAACATCAACCAATTCCTTTTGGTATAATGACTGTGCATTCCTTCCATCTTCTTTTGATGCTTCCTGAGTTGTTTAATATTTTCGCCATAGAATCCTTCACTATTGCAACTGAAGGCTTGAATTTTTTCTTCAGTTTTTTCAGCTTGAAAAATGCTGAGTGTGTTCTTCCCTTTTGGTTTTCTATCTCTAGGTCTCGCACATGTCATTATAATATTTTACTTTGTCTTCTCCAGCCACCCTTTGGAATCTTCTGTTTAGCTCTTTTACTTCATCATTTCTTCCTTTTCATTTAGCTACTCAACATTCAAAAGCAAGTTTCAGGGTCTCTCCTGACATCCATTTTGGTGTTCTCCTTTCTTTCCTTTTTCATGATCTCTTGCTTTCTTCATGTATGATGTCCTTGATGTCATTCCACAACTCATCTGGTCTTCTGTCATTAGTGTTCAACGCATCAAATCTATTCTTGAGATGGTCTCTAACTTCAGGTGGGACATACTCAATGTCGTACTTTGGCTCTCGTGGACTTGTTCTAATTTGGAAGACAGCTACCTGGCCAACCGACTGGAAGAGATCTATATTTATGCCTATTCCAAAGACAGGTGATCCAACGGAATGCAGAAATTATTGAATAATATCATTAATATCACAGCAAGTAAAATTTTGCTTAAAATCATTCAAAAACAGCTGTAGCAGTATATAGACAGGGAACTGCCAGAAATTGAGAACAGATTCAGAAAAGGCCATGGAACCAGGGATCTCATTGGTGATGTCAGATGGATCTTGGCTGAAGGCAGAGAATACCATAAAGATGTTTACCTGTGTTTTCTTGACTATGCAAAGGCATTTGACGATGTGGATCATAACAAATTACGGATAACGTTGCAAAGAATGAGAATTCTAGAACACTTAATTGTGCTCATGAGGTACCTCTACACAGATCAAGAGGCAGTCATTTGAACAGAACAAGGGGATACAGAGGTGCTTTAAAGTCAGGAAAAGTGTGGGTCAGGGTTGTATCCTTTCATCATATTTATTCAATCTGCACGCTTAGCAAATAATCTAAGAAGCTGAACACTGTGAATAGAAAAGGGGCATCAAGATTGGAGGAAGATGCATTAACAACCTGCATTATGCAGATGACACAACCTTCCTTGCTGAAAGTGAAGAGGACTTGAGGCACTTACTGACGAAGATCAAAGACCACAGCCTTCAGTATGGATTACACCTCAACATAAAGAAAACAAAAATCCTCCCAACTGAACCAATAAGCAAAATCATGATAAATGGAGAAACGACTGAAGTTGTCAAGGATTTCATTTTACTTGGATCCACGATCAACACCCATGGAAGCAGCAGTCAAAAAATCAAAAGACACATTGCTTTGGGCAAATCTGTGGCAAAAGACCTCTTTTAAGTGTTAAAAAGCAAAGATGTCACCTTGAACAGTAAGGTGCACCTGATCCAAGCCACAATGTTTTCAATCGCCTCATACGCATATGAAAACTGCACAATGAATAAGAAGACTGAAGAGGAATTCATGCCTTTGAATTGTGGTGTTGGCGAAGAATATCGAATATACCATGGACTGCCAAAAGAACAAACAAATCTGCCTTGGAGGAAGTACAATCAGAATGTTCCTTAGAAGCAAGGATGGTGAGACTTAGTCTCACATACTTCGGACATGTTATCAGGAAGGATCAGTCCCTGGAAGGAATCATGCTTGGTAGAGTAGATGTTCAGTGAAAAAGAGGAAGATCCTCAACTAGATGGATGGACACAGTGGCTGCAATAATAGGTTCAAGCATAACAATGATTGTGAGGATGGCACAGTACCAGGCAACATTTTGCTCTGTTATACACAGAGGTCGCTGTGAGCCAAAACCAACTTGACGGCACCTAATAACAACAACAACATAAAAAAGGTAAGTGTATAAAACAACAATTATAAATCTATGTTAATGGGCACACAGTATATAAAATGTAATTTGTGAAAATAACAATTTAAAGGGGGATGGAGATATATAAATGCAGAATGTACGTATACCAGTGTAACTAAGTAGATATTCAAACTAGGTTGTTATAAGTCTAAGTTTTTAATTGTAATCCCCACGGTAACCACTAAGAAAACAATTTTAAAACTACAGAAAATGAAAAGGGAATTAAAAGAGTACACAACAAAAATTCAACTAAATACAAAAACAGGCAGCAATGGAGGAATGTAAAACATAAAAGACACAGAAAACAAATAGCTAAATGACAGAAGTAAATTCTTTCTCATTAATAATTAAATGTAAATGGGTTAAAGTCTTCTATTAAAAGGCAGAGATTGGCAGGTTGGATTAAAAAAATGATCCACCTCTATATGTGGTCTACAAAGGACTCACTATAGATACAAAGACAAAAAGAGGTTGAAAGTAAAAGGATGGAAAAGCATATTCCATGCAAATAGTAACCAAAAGATAGCTGGGGTATCTATATTATTATTAGACAATAGGCTTTCTTCTTTCCATGGCCCGTATCCAACCATTTCAAGAGGTGGCATATGATCAGGAACCGACGGTACTGAAGGAAGAAGTCCAAGCTGCTCTGAAGGCACTGGCGAAAAACAAGGCTCCAGGAATTGATGGAATATCAATTGAGATGTTTCAACAAACAGATGCAGTGCTGGAGGTGCTCACTCGTCTATGCCAAGAAATATGGAAGACAGCTTCCTGGCCAGCTGACTGGAAGAGATCCATATTTATGCCTATTCCCAAGAAAGGTGATCCAACCGAATGTGGAAATTATAGAATAATATCATTAATATCACACACAAGCAAAATTTTGCTGAAAATCATTCAAAAACGGCTACAGCAGTATGTCTGTCAGGGAACTGCCAGAAATTCAGGCCAGTTTCAGAAGAGGACGTGGAACCAGGGATATCATTGCTGATGTCAGATGGAGTCTGGCTGAAAGCAGAGAATACCAGAAGGATGTTTACCTGTGTTTTGTTGACTACGCAAAGGCATTCGACTGTATGGATCATAACAAACTATGGATAACACTGCGAAGAATGGGAATTCCAGAACACTTAATTGTGCTCATGAGGAACCTTTACATAGATCGAGAGGCAGTTGTTTGGACAGAACAAGGGGATACTGATTGGTTTAAAGTCAGGAAAGGTGTGCATCAGGGTTGTATTCTTTCACCACACCTATTTAATCCGTATGCTGAACAAATTATCCGAGAAATTGGACGATATGAAGAAGGATGGGGCATCAGGATTGGAGGAAGACTTATTAACAACCTGCGTTATGCAGATGACACAACCTTGCTTGCTGAAAGTGAAGAGGACTTGAAGCACTTACTAATGAAGATCAAAGACCACAGCCTTCAGTATGGATTACACCTCAACATACAGAAAACAAAAATCCTCACAACTGGACCAATGAGAAACATCATGATAAATGGAGAAAAGATTGAAGTTGTCAAGGATTTCATTTTACTTGGATCCACAATCAACACCCATGGAAGCAGCAGTCAAGAAATCAAAAGACACATTGCATTGGGCAAATCTGCTGCAAAGGACCTCTTCAAAGTGTTGAAGAGCAAAGATGTCACCCTGAAGACTAAGGTGTGCCTGACCCAGGCCATGGTATTTTCAATCATATCATATGCATGTGAAAGCTGGACAATGAGTACAGAAGACCAAAGAAGAGTCGATGCCTTTGAATTGTGGTGTTGGTGAAGAGTATTGAATATACCATGGACTGCCAAAAGAACGAACAAATCTGTCTTGGAAGAAGTACAACCAGAATGCTCCTTAAAGGCAAGGATGGCGAGACTGCATCTTACATACTTTGGACATGTTGTCAGGAGGGATCAGTCCCTGGAGAAGGACATCATGCTTGGCAGAGTACAGAGTCAGCAGAAAAGAGGAAGACCATCAACAAGGTGGATTGACACAGTGGCTGCAACAATGAGCTCAAGCATAACCACAATTTTAAGGACTGGGCAGTGTTTCATTCTGTTGTGCATAGGGTCGCTATGAGTCGGAACTGACTCGATGGCACCTAACAACAACAACAACAGACTTTGAATCAAAAAAAGTTCAAGAGACAAAGAAAGCCATTATATATTGATAAAAGGCTCCATCTGGCAAGAAGATATAACAATCATAAACATATATGCATCTAACAATAGAGCCCCAAATTATATGAAACAAAAATTGACAGAGCTGAAGGGAGATATAGCCAGTTCCATAATAACAGCTGGAGATTTCAATACCCTACTTTTGATAATGGATAGAACAACCAGAGAGAAGATCAGTAAGTAAACAGAGGACTTGAAAGACACCATAAACGAATTAGACTTAAGAGATATATACAGAATACTCCGCAAACGAGAACAACAAAATACACAATCTTCTCAAATGCACACAGAATATTCTCCAGGATGGAACATATGTTAGTCCAAAAACCAAGTCTTAACACATTTTAACAGACTGAAATCATACAGAGTACTTTCCCCAATCACAATGGAATGAGATTAGAAATCAGTAACAAAAGGAAAACCTGAAAATTCACCAATATGTGGACATTAAACAACACATTCTTAAACAACAAATGGGTCAAAGAACAAATCAAAGGGAAATCAGAAAATACCTTGAGGTGAATGACAACAAAAACACAATATACCAAAATTTACGGGATGCAGCTAAAATTAAGAGCAAAACTCGTAACTGTAAATGTCTACATAAAAAAAAGGAAAATCTCAAATCAATGACCTAACATTACAGCTTCAGGAACTAGAAAAAGCAAACTAAGCCCAAAGCAGAGAAGAAAAGAAATAATAGAGATCAGAGCAGAGAAAAACAAAACAGAGGCTAGAAAAGCAATAAATTAAGCAAAATCAAAAGTTTGTTCTTTGAAAAAAAAAATCGACAAAACCTTAGCTAGACTGGATAAAAAAGAGAGAGAACGTAAATTATTAAAATCAGGAATGAAAGCGGGGGGCATTACTACCAACCTTAAAGGAACAAAAAGGATTATAAGAGAATACTATGAACAATTGTACAACAAAAAATTGGGCAACCTAAATGAAATGGACAAATTCCTAGAAACACACAAACTACTAAAATTGATTCAAGAAGACACACAAAACATAAAGAGACCCATAACAAGTAAAGAGGTTGAATAAGTAATCAAAAACCTCCCAACAAAGAAAGCCCCAAACCAGATGGTTTCACTGGTGAATTCTATGAAACATTTTATGAGGAATTAACACCAGCCCTTCACAAGCTCTTCCAAAAATAAGAAGAGAAGGGAAAACTTGCTAATTCAATTTATGAAGCCAACATTACCTTGATGCCAAAGCCAAATACATGACAACAAAAGAAAAGTACAGGCCAATATTCTTTATGAATATAGATGCAAAAATCCTCAACAAAATACGAGCAAACCAAATCCAGAAGCATATTAAAGGGATTATACACCATGACCAAGTGGTATTTATTTCAGGAATGCAAGAGTGGTTCAACATTAGAAAATCAATCAATGTAATACACCACATCAGTGTTGTTGTTGTGTTGTTAGGTGCCATCGAGTCAGTTCCGACTCATAGCGACCCTATGCACAACAAAATGAAACACTGCCCGGTCCTGTGCCGTCCTTATAATCTTTCTTAAGCTTGAGCCCCTCGTTGCAGTCACTGTGTCAATCCACCTCGTTGAGGGGCTTCCTCTTTTCCGCTGACCCTGTATTTTACCAAGCATGATGTCCCTCTCCAGGGACTGATGTCTCCTGACGTGTCCAAAGTATGTAAGACACAGTCTCGCCATCCTTGCTTCTAAGGAGCATTCTGGTTGTACTTCTTCCAAGACAGATTTGTTCATTCTTTTGGCAGCCCATGGTATATTCAATATTCTTCAACAACACCACAATTCGGTCTTTCTTATTCATTGTCCAGCTTTCACATGCATATGATACAGTTGAAAATACCATGGCTTGGGGTCAGGCACACCTTAGTCTTCAAGGTGACATCTTTGCTTTTCAACACTTTAAAGAGGTCTTTTGCAGTTGATTTGCTCAATGAAATGAGTCTTTTGATTTCTTGACTGTTTCTTCCATGGGTGTTGATTGTGGATCCTTGACAACTTCAATTTTTTCTCCGTTTATAATGATCTGGCTTATTGGTCCAGTTGTGAGGATTTTTGTTTTCTTTATGTTGAGGTGCAATCCATAGAGAAGGCTGTGGTCTTTGGTCTTCATCAGTAAGTACTTCAATTGCTCTTCGCTTTCAGCAAGCAAAGTTGTGTCATCTGCATAACGCAGGTTAATGAGTCTTCCTCCAACCCAGATGCCTCTTCTTCACACAGTCTAGCTTCTTGGATTATTTGCTCAGCACACAGATTGAATAAATATAGTGAAAGGATACAACTTTGACACTCAACTTTCCTGAATTTAAACCACAGAGTATCCCCTTGTTCTGTTTGAATGACTGCCTCTTGGTTTATGTACAGGTTCCTCATGAGCACAATAAGTGTCTTAGAATTTCCATTCTTCACAATTGTTATCCACAACTTGTTATGATCCACACAGTCCAATGCCTTTGCATAGTCAATAAAACATCTTTCTGGTATTCTCTGCTTTCAGCCAGGATCCATTTGACATCAGCAATGATATCCCTGGTTCCACATCCTTTTCTGAATCCAACTTGAATTCTGGCAAGTTTCCTGTCGATGTACTGCTGCAACTGCTTTTGAATGATCTTCAGCAAAATTTTACTTATGTGTGATATTAATGATATTGTTGAATAATTTCCCCATTCTGTTGGGTTACCTTTTTTTGTAATGAGCACAAATATGGATCTCTTCCAGTTGGTTGGCCAGGTAGCTGTCTCCCAAATTTCTTGGCACAGTCGGGTGAGCACCTCCAGCACCGCATCTGTTTGTTGAAACATTTCAGTTGGTATTCTGTTAATTCCTGGAGCCTTGTTTTTTGTTAATGCCTTCAATGCAGCTTGGACTTCTTCCTTCGGCAGGGTCAACTCTTAATCATATGCTACCTCCTGAAATGAGTGAATGTCAACCAATTCTTTTTGGTACGGTGACTCTGTGTATTCCTTCCATCTTCCTTTTATGCTTCCTGTGTCATTCAATATTTTCCCTATAGAACCCTTCAGTATTGCAACTTGAGGCTTCAATTTTTTTCTTCAGTTCTTTCAACTTGAGAAATGCTGATCATGTTCTTCCCTTTTGGTTTTCTAACTCCAGCTCTTTGCACATTTCATTATAATACTTTACTTAGTCTTCTTGAGCTGCCCTTTGAATTCTTCTCTTCAGCTCTTTTACTTCATCATTTCTTCCTTTTGCTTTAGCTACTCGACGTTCAAGAGCAAGTTCCAGAGTCTCTTCTGACATACATTTTGGTCTTTTCTTTCTCTCCTGTCTTTTTAATGACCTCTTGCTTTCTTCATGTATAATGTCCTTGATGTCATTCCACAACTTGTCTGGTCTTCAGTTATTAGTGCTCAAGTGTCAAACCTATTCTTGAGGTAGTCTCTAAATTCAGGTGGGATATACTCAAGGTCATATTCTGGCTCTTGAGGACTTGCTGTTATTTTCTTCAGTTTCAACTTGAACTTCGTATGAGAAATTGATGGTCTGCTTTGCAGTTGCCCCTTGGCTTTGTTCTGACTGTTGATACTGAGCTTCTCCCTGGTTCCTTTTCACAGATGTAGTTGATTTGATTCCTGTGTAGTCCATCTGGCAAGGTCCACGCATAATAGTCACCATTTAAGTTGTTGAAAAAAGGTATTTGCAATGAAGAAGTCATTGGTCTTGCAAAATTCTATCATGTTATCTCTGTCGTCCTTTCTATCACCAAGGCCATATTTTCCAACTACTGATCCTTCTTCATTTCCTATTTCCACATTCCAATCTCCAGTAATTATCAATGCATCTTGATTGGATGTTCAATCCATTTCAGACTGCAGAAGTTGATAAAAATCTTCAGTTTCTTCATCTTTGGCATTAGTGGTTAATACATAAATTTGAGTAATAATCATATTAACTGGTTTTCCTTGTAGGTATATACGTATATATAATCCTATCATTGACAGCATCGCGCTTTAGGATAGATCTTGAAATGTTCTTTTTGATGATGAATTCGATGCCATTCCTCTTCAATTTGTCATTCTTGGCATAGTAGACTATATTATTATCTGATTCAATATGGCCAATAGCAGTCCATTTCAGTTCACTAATGCCTAGATATCTATCTTTATGTGTTCCATTTCATTTTTGAAGACTTCCAATTTTCTTAGAGTCATACTTCATACATTCCATGTTCCAATTATTAATGGATGTTTGCAACTGTTTCTTCTTATTTTGAGTTTTGTCACATCAGCAAATGAAGGTCCCAAAGGCTTTACTCCATCCACGTCATTAAGGTCGACTCTAAGAAGCAGCTCCTCCACAGCTGTCTTTTGAGTTCCTTCTAACCTGAGGGGCTCATCCTCTGTCACTATACCAATGTTCTGCTGCCATTCATAATGTTTTCATTGGCCAGTTTTTTCAGGAGTAGATTGAGGTCCTTCCTCCAAGTCTGTCTTAGTCTGGAAACTTCACTGAAACCTGTCCACCATGGGTGACCCTGCTGGAGTCTGAAATACTGGTGGCAGAGTTTCCAGGATTACATCAACATGCAAGCCACTACAGTACAACAAACTGACAGACAAGTGGTGGAAAGGACTAGAATCTAGAATATATAGTGAGCTCTCTCAAAACTCAACAGTAAAAACAAACAACCTGGTTAGAAAATGGGCACAAGACATGACAAGACATTTCACCGAAGGGCATATACAGATGGCAAATAAGCACATGAAAAGATGTTCAACCTCACAAGCCATTGTTGTTGTTGTTGTTAGGCACCGTCAAGTCAGTTTTGACTCACAGCAACCCTATGCGCAACAGAACGAAACACTGCCTGGACCTGAGCCATCCTTACAATCGTTGTTATGCTTGAGCTCACAAGCCATTAGGGAAATGCATATTAAAATCACAATGAGATATCACTACATACCTACTGGAATGGCCAAAATAGAAGGATTATTACATCAAATGTCAGAAAGGGTGTGGAGAAACTAGATCATTTATATACTGCTGATAAAATGTAAAATGTTACAACTACTCAGGAAAACAATTTGGCAGTTTTTTAAAAAATTAATTATGATGGGTCTTAAAAGCTTGTGAGCAGCCAGCTAAGATACTCCACTGGTCTCACCTGTTGAGAGCAAGGGAGAATGAAGAAAACTAAAGACACAAGGACTAATGGACCACAACTACCACAGTCTCCACCAGACTGAGTCCAGTACAACTAGATGGTGTCCAGCTACCACCACCGACTGCTCTGACAGGGATCACAATAGAGGGTCCTGGACAGAGCTAGAGAGAAAAATGTAGAACAAAATTCTAACTCACAAAAAAGAGACCAGACTTACTGGCCTGACAGAGACTGGAGAAATTCTGAGAGTATGGCCCCCAGACACCCTTTCAGATCAGTAATGAAGTCACTCCTGAGGTTCACCCTTCAGCCAAAGGTTAGACAGGCCCCCCCAAAAAAAGAGACTAAAGGGCCACACCAACCCAGGGGCAAGGACTAGAAGGCAGGAGGGGCAGGAAAGCTGGTAATAGGGAACCCAAGGTCGAAAAAGGAGAGTGTTGACATGTCATGGGGTTGGTAAGCAATGTCACAAAACAATATGCGTACTAACTCTTTAATGAGAAGTGAGTTTGTTCTGTAAATCTTCATCTAAAGTACAATAAAAAAAATTACTGTGCAACTACCATACAATACAGTTATTGGAGTCCTGGGCACTCATTCAACTCTGACTCATGGCAATCCCACGCGTCATTTAATAAAATGCTGCTCCCATGATCTGTTGCAGATCAGACAATGTTCCATTTTAATCCACTGGGTTTTTCATTGGCTGATTTTTGGGAGCAGATAGCCAGGCCTTTCTTCCTAGTCCATCTAGTCTGGAACCCCCTCTGAAATTTGCTCAGCATGATAGCAACATGCGAGGCTCCACTGACAGATGGGTTGTGGGTGCACATGAGGTGCGTTGGTTGGGAATCTAACTCAAGTCTCCTACTCAGCAACAAAAAGGAACAAACTATTGATTCATGCGACAACCTAGATGAAACTCCAGGGAATCATATACTGAGAGAAAAAAACCTATCCCAAAAGGTTACATCGTTTGATTGCGTTTACATAACATTCTTGAAATGACAGAATTATAGAAATGAAAAACAGATTAGTGGTTGCCATGGGTGAAGGAGGAGGAGGGTGTGGGAGGGAAAGGGGTGTGGCTTTTAAAAGGCATAGCAGGAGTGATCCTTGAGGAGATGCAAACATTCTGTATCTCAAACATGCCAATGTCAATATCCTGGTTGTGATATTGTACTATGGTTACACAAGGTGTTACCATTGGGAGAAGCTGGATAAAAGGTACAAAGAGTCTCTCTGTATCATTTCTTACAACTGCAGGTGAATCAACAATGATCTCAAAATTTAAAAATTAATTTAATAATCCTACAACATTTACTTTTAGATTACAAATATTAGATTTTTATAATCCTTTAAAAAAGAATGTAACTATTAAGGTTACAAACAAGTAGCCTTAAGTTGCAGACAAAACTAAAAGCCCACGGACATGCACGCATATCATGCTCTAAGAGGGAACCCAAGAAAAGGGCCTGCATTTGGGGGTCCGTTGGCAGCCTGTTGGGAGATGCCCTGTGGCCTACAAGAGACAGTGGGCCACAATGGAGAATCACTGAACTATCACCTCCCAGGAGCCTGACTCACTGGCACTTGACAGGCACAGTAGTTAATGGTTACAGGGCGTAAACCCCAGGGGTTGAGTCCTCGGTCAGGTTGAAGGGCATGGCCCACACATGATGGCTATGCTTGTGCAAAACAGGGAGAACTGGGCAGGAGCCTGGGTTTTCTGCTCCAACTGTAAGCAGTTGGGAGTTGCCCAGGTATGCTCCATGTTTGTACATAATAGTCAAAAAGTAAACCAGAGACAAAAGCCCAGTCACTTGCTGGCTTGCCACTGGGTTTCAGTCTGGAAATGAAGTCATGGACCCAACCATTTTCCAGCGCCCTAAACCTCCACTGCTTCTCTTGCAGCCACGTTGGTGGCAAGTCTGCAGTGAAGAGATCTCTGGGCCCCTGGCAGACTTTCCATCTCCCAGGAAGAGCCTCCCCCACACCTTACCTTGACAAGGGTTTTCCAGAGTACACGGCATGTTCACCTGTCCAGGAATGACCACATACATGGCCGGCCCGCCATACCAATAATTTACATTTCCAAATGGAATTCCTCTGGCAGCTGAGAAGTTTAGCAAAACAGAAACCCTTTTTATTCTTTTAAGTTAGATGTATAGCAGCTATCAACCAAATAAGTAACCAGGTATTAACCACCATCTTGTACGTGTGCCCAGCAATACTCTCAGATGCAAGATAAAAACACGTACGGCTCTCGTCCCAACCTGCACGCGTCCTGAATGCGGGGACTGTGGTTTACTTGGCTGCGCTTCGTCAGAGCCTAGCATACCACCTACCATAACAGGTATTTTGAAAATATTTCCAAGGGAGGATTCTAGGAGTTGGCAAGAAAAATCCATTAAGGAACAATGAAAGGGCAGTGTGGGACAGAAGAAACAGCACAGGCTTTGGAGTCAGACGGACCTGGTTTCAAATCCAAGCTCCACCATCTATCAGCTTCATGACCTTGGACAAGTCATGTAAGCGCCCTATTCTGTAAACAGGAAATAACAATAACTACCACAGAGGATATTTGTGAGCGTTTATTAATGATTTGAGTCTCAAATGGTCAAAGCGTTGCAGTGATGACTGTAATCATACACTCAAGCAAGCCAACTGGGGGAGAAGACTTTTCTAAACCGGGGATGGGGTGAGGGGAAGGGGGGAGGGAGGGGAGGTAGGAAGGGGTCAGAGGTTGAGAAACTGATATTGTTCAGAGACACCTGGGTACCAACTCTGCTTTCTCCCCATTGATCAGGCTGTTGGCTTGCTGTTGCTGAGCGTGGTTTAAAAACCAAGAGAACCTAGTGTGTGCAAACACTACCTTAGATGGAAATGCAGAGATTATTAACATACACGCTTCCAGAATAACGATGTAAGCTCCCAGTATAAACCAGGAGTAGCACAGCAAGAATCAGGCACTCCCATCCAGGGAAACCCTACCTTCTGGGGACATTGTGCCATTGAAAGCCATGGGTCTCTGCCCCCATTTATTTATGTCTTAGGATCTCTATTAAATTCCACTAATCATTTCTTGAAAAAAATTTAATCCAATATTGTCTTTTGGTAGTTATTCTTCTGTAAGAGGTTAACAACTTGCTAGGGTGAGGACACTACCTTTCTCTCACTGTGCCTAGTACTGCAGTGAACACTGGTATACACGTCTGTTCACATCGCTGCTTTTAAGTCTCTCAGGTATAGACAGACCTTGGAGTGGGACTGCTGGGTCATATAGTAGTTCTATTCTTAGTTTTCTGAGGAACCAAAACACTGCCTTCCACAATGGCTGTACCATTTCGCAATCCCATCAGCTTCCCCATATCCTCACCAACATTTGTTATTTTCCGTTCTTTTTCTTTTTTTATCTTAGCCGTCCTAGTGGGAGTGAAGTGGTATTTCATTGTGGTTCTGATTTGCATCGCTCTGATGGCTAAAGACATTGAGCATCTTTTCACGTATTTGTTGGTCATTTGCCTTTCTTTTAAAAAACACCCTCTGGTATTATGATGTATTTAACCTGCCAGGTGAGTTTAACTATGGATTTACCAAGTTCAAGGAAAGAATCTCACTGTGTGTGCAAGATTTACATATTATGAATACATAAAATACAAAGAAGGTTGCAAAGTATGTGATTGACAAATAAAACCCAGCTGCTGTGGAGTCGATGGATTCATGGCAACCCCATGTGTGTCAGAGTAGAACTGGGCTCCACAAGGCTGTCTTTTTTTTTAATAAACAATATTTTATTGTGCTTTCGGTCAAAGTTTACACAGTAAACTAGGTTCCTGACTGACAATTTCTGCACAAATTGTTCAGTGACATTTAGTCACATTTTTCAATGGTACGTCGACATCCTCTTTCATTGTGTTCTGGTTGTCCCATTGCCAGTGCTCTAGTTTCCCTGCCCACTTATCTTCTCATCTTCGCTTTAGAGTAATTGTTGACCTTTTGGTCTCATACTTACTGGGCTTTTAATCAGCACTGATCACACATGCTGTTGACTTTGTACAGACTGTCACTTTTATGATAGTTTTCCAAGCCAAAAGCAAAAACAATTTTCATTTATGTTTTTATTTTTTTTAAATAAATCTCATATCCCCTAGTTAATAATAGTAGCTAACATTTGGTAAGTGCTTACTGTGTGCGAGGCACTATCCCAAGCCCTTTCATGTATTAGCTTATCTAAATCCTCACAACCCTATAAGGTAGGTATTGATACTGTCCCCATTTAACAGATGAGGAGACTCAAACACATGAAAGTTAAATAACTTGGCCAAGGTTGCCAAAAGGAAAAAAAAAAAAGCTATTGAGTTTTAGAGCTGGGATTTGAACCCAGTAAGTCTGGCTCTAGAGGCCTGGAGTCTGACTCCCTTAGCCACTATGGTATACCACCTTTCAAGTGGTAATTCGCCAACAGTTCATGTTTTGTCCCTGTGGTAAATGCAGGCTGTTCTCATTGACTTTCCTAAGTGTGTGTCCCAAGTGTCTAAAAAAAACAAAACACTAACGATTTGTGAGGGTTTGGTTTTTTGTCTCGAAACTTCCACATTGATCTGCTACCTCGACTTATTTTTTATTGGTTTCCGAGTATATAATCATGTCATCTTTGGTATGTTTTTTTATTTTTATTTATTCCATTTCTAAAAGCATTATTTTAATCACTTCCTCATCTCTAAAAGCTATATTTGCCCATAACAAGAATCACAGAGATGACAACTGTAGGTGTTTACTGATGATCTACGATGTACTGCTGTGCTAGAGTCCGGTAACAGAAGTGAAACAGAGAGAGTTCCTTCCGCCTTTTAGAAGCTCACATTCTGCTGGGCCAGGGGAGGGAGATAATAAAGACTGTTACACTGTGTAATACGTGCTTTAATGGTGGATTAAAAACGTACTAGAGGAGCAACCCGAGGTGCAGACTGAACTGTGACAGGACCAATAGGAAAAAGCTTGATTGAAAATGTGACAGTTGAGCTGGGTCTCACTGTAAGACTACGGTTTTGCCAGGTAGAGAAGAAAGAAAAGGCCCTCCAGGAGGGCAGAGCATGTGTAAATGCGTGGGGACGTGATGAAGCACGGGGTGTTTGGAGAACACTGTGAAATTCAGAATGGTTAGGGTCTGGAGTGTGTGGAGAACGTGGGAGAGGAGCTGGGGGGATGGTCTGCGACTCGTCAGTAAAAGACACGTAAGTGCCAAGCCAGGTCACCTGCGCTTTCTCTGAGCATTCTCCTGCAGGGAGGTACAGCCTGGGGTCATTTTTAGACTTCATCCCAATTTTGATTTAGCATCCTATCTGCCAAACTGAACTTCTTCCTAGTGGATGTTCAGAACTTGGCCCCTCTCATTTGCTCTAGCCTGATGAATGAACTTTGCTGTGTTTAGATTATAACACTATGTGGAGTCTCGAAGTGGTCTAGTCTTGGACTGAAGTCATTTATGATTCTTCAAACCTTAGCCCACGGGGAAATTCAAAAGGTTAGCTAACCTTTGGGGAGTAAAGCCTTCACTTCTCCTAGCTTCTTTATCTGGGGTCCTGGCTGAGGGCTCTTGGGTCTAGTACCAGTATAGCCGTGCTGTCCAATATGGTAGCTACTGGCCACATGTGGCTATTTCATTTCAATTAAATTTAAATAAAATTTAAAATTCAGTTTCTCAGTTGCACATGCCACATTTCCAGTGCTCAATAGCCAAATGTGGCTAATAGTTTCTGATTGGACAGCACTGATAGAGAGCATTCCCATCATCACGGGAAGCCCTACTGGACAGCCCTGGCTTAGAATAAAACAAAACAAAAAAAACGTAGTCCTGCTCTCTGGCCCACTGTCTCCAGGAGACCAGGGGCAGAGAGATGTCCCCCATCCAACCCTGCCCTAAAGGGAGATCCAGGCTCTGCGCCTCCCACAGGCTGGATTGCTTCCACTTTGGGTACTACCACTGATCTTGCTGACCTCTCTGGATCTGGATTCTGAATCTGTAAAGCCCCCCAAAGTTGCCGACTCACTAGGACCCCTCATTCAGTATCGGTCTGTTCACTCATTTGTCAGAAATTAGTCACCCTAGTGCTTGGAGGACTTTCTCAGCAGGGCGTCTTTAACCCATTACAGCCGTGTCCCTAGCAGAGGTGGGAGGCCCAGGATGCCAGTCTAGACTCCAAAGGGTGGGTGAGGACTGCAGAGCTGTGTGATGAGGCAGAGGCCTAGACGTTCCTCTGCCCACTACAGGTCAGGATGAGCCCAGGAGCACCTCAGGAACTGGGTCAAAAGGAGGGGTGGAGGGCACAGTGATAGTAGTGTTGGTTTAGAAGCCAGACAGATGAGGGTTCTAATCCCTGCACTGACAACTACTAGCTGTGTAGCCTTGGGCAAGTCAATTTCAGAGCCTAGATCTCCCAATATGTAAAGCCAGGATAACAATACCAACCTCACAGAGGTTGCTATCAAGATTAAAGGTCATGTTAGTAAAGCACTCAGCAGAGAGTAAGAACTGGTAAATGGTAGCCATCATCACCACAAAGAGGAGAGTTGCATATTAACTCTTTAGGGCCACCCCCACCACCTCAAGATGTGTTTACACTAGAAGGGCCACTCTTGGGTTTTATTGAGATTCAGGGAAATTTTCTCACATATCCCTTGAACTGCCTTAAAGCCTATGACAGCCTTGGGGTTGGCAGCCACATCTGCAAACCAGGCTTTCTGGCCCAGGAACCCATGCCTGGGACCAGAGACACCCAGAGATCTTGGAACACATGTAGTCTGCCTGGGGCCTCTACACAGGAATGCTGCCTCCTTCCCGAGCCCAGCCCTGAGCTCACAGTAGCATCTCAAGGCCTGGCCATGCCATGTGATTCCCCAGCAAAAGCACTGTAGAAGCCACCTTGCTGAAGCTAGCCCTGCAGAGATGAGCAGAAGCCTGGGAAACTCCTCAGCTTTAACAATGCCAATCTCACGACAATTTGTCTGAGGCTGGGGAACCTCACCCAGGGTGAACTCCTGTGAGGCACAGAGAAGTGCATTAAACATTGCTATAACACACACAGAGCCCTTGTGGCACAGTGGTTAAGAGCTCCGTTATCCAAAAGGGTGGCAGTTTAAATTCACCAGCTGCTCCTTGGAAACCCTATGGGGAAGTTCTACTTTGTCTCATAGGGTCGCTATGAGTCGGAGTCAATTCGACAGCAACGAGTTTTTTGTTTTTTTATGAAACACACACCTTGTCTTCAGTATCAGCCTGGACCCAGAACCAGAGACAAAAAAAACACCTGTTCACCCTGAACAATGAACAATAAAGATAGGTAAGTAAAAAAAAAAAAAAGTTTTTTTTTTTTTTTAAGTAACATTTATCAAGGGCTTACTATGCACCAGACGTGCTCTATGTGCTTTATACATATTTACTCATTTAATCCTTACAACAACCCTATGATGTACTTGGTATTATTACTCCCATTTCAGAGAAGAGAAAACTGAGGCTCAAAGAAGTTAACTTGCTCAAGGTCATCCACATAGTCAATAGCAGACCTGAGATTTAAAGCCAGAAAGTTAGGGAGATGGGGAGATGGAATTAAAACACATTGATCTGATTTTATTCAAATACGTCTTTCTGATTTCTTCCTCAACATTCAAGATCCATAGCAAAATGAGAGAGGGGTGGGTATGTGACCCTAAAGACTGGGCCACATTATCACAATCTGGGGTGAACTTTGGCTATTCCTTAAGACAGGAAAACACTGTGTGAGGTATTTTACAAATGTGGTCACAATTTTCACAACAACTTTGCAACATATGTGTTTAGTACCCTCATTCTACAGAGGAGGAAACTGACTTCAGAAAGGTTAATAATCAATTGAAAGTGACAGCACCAGGTTTAGACCTCAGGTCTGACTCTAGAACTCAGCCAAGTTTCAATTTCCAGCTTGGACTTAATATGTCCGAAATAGAACCTGTCTCCCCATTATCTTTACAATCTCAGTAACGGCCCCAGCATTCACCTACTTGTCCCTGCCCCACACCTCTGAGAAGTTGTCCTTTAATCCTCCTTTCCCATTACCTCACACATCCATGCCATCAGCAAATACCATCAGCTCTGCCTCAAAAATACACCCTAATTTGGACCACTTTTCACCTCCTCCACTGATACCAGCTGTCATGGATTGAATTGTGTCCCCCCAAAATATCTGTCAGCTTGGCTGCCATGATGCCAAGTATTGTGGGACTGTCCACCATTTTGTCATCTGATGTGATTTTCCTATGTTTTATAAATCCTATCTCTATGATGTTGATGAGATGGGATTAGCAACAGTTATGTTAGAGACATGACTCAATCTACAAAACTGGACTGTGTTTTGAACCAATCTCATTTGAGATATAAAAGAGAGAAGTGAGCAGAAAGACACTGGGGACCTCATTCCACCAAGAAAGCAGTGCCAGGAGCGGAGTGCGTCCTTTGGACCTGAGGTTCCTGTGCGGACAAGCTCCTAGACACAGGGAAGATTGATAACAAGGCCCTTCCTCCAGGGCCAAAAGAGAGAGAATGTCTTCCCTAGAGCTGGCACTCTGAGTTTGGACTTCTAGCCTTCTAGACTCTGAGAGAATAAATTTTGCTTTGTAGAAGCCATCCATTTGTGGTATTTCTGTTGTGGCGGCACTAGATAACTAAGATACCAGCCTAGTCCAGCCATCATCACCTCTCACCTGGACCACTACACAACCTTCTCTCAGATCTCCTTCCATCTATGCACGCTTGCCCTCTTCCACTCCACTCTCCACATAGCACTAAAATGGATTTCATAAAAATGTACATATGATTATGTTGCTCCCCCGTGGAAAAGTCAGTAATAGCTCCTCACTGCATTTGGAATAAAATCTAAATCCCTGCCCGTGACCTACTGGGCTCTGAATGAGTTCACCCCTACCTACCTATCCATGTTCTCCTCATGCTCCTGCCTCCCTCGTGCACTATGGTCCTAGCCTTTGATCCTCCACACACCAAGCTCCTTCCCATCTGAGGCCCTCGCATATGCTGGTGATTCCTACACCTGGACTATTCCCCCTGCCACACTTTTCTCATGGTTGGGTCTTTCCTATCCTCCAGGTCTCAGATTAAGTATTAGGCATTTTCTAACTACCCAAAAACCAAATTTGTCTCCTTTTCATCGTGGATTCAGAACGAGACTGTATTACCCAGATTCCTTTGCAGTTAGGTATGGCCTGTGGCATCAGTAACACATTATCACAAACTTGGTGGCTTGAAACAACATAAACCTATTCTCTCACAGTTTTGGAGACGAGAAGTCTAACAACAGTTTCACTGGACCAAAATCGATGTGTCCGCAGGGCCACACTCCCTCCGGAGGCTCGAGGGAAGAATCCATTCCTTGCTTCTTCCAGCTCCCGGAGCTACATTCCTTGGTTCACGGCCCGTTCCTTCATCTTCAAAGCCAGCAGTATAGCATCTACAAATCTCTCTCTGCTCCCATCATCACATTGCCTCTGCCTTCTGTGTGCCTTTCTCCCTCTGCATCTCTGTTATTGGGACACTTATGATAGCATTTAGGGCTTACCCAGATAATTCAGGATAATCTCGTCATCTCAAGACTTCTGCAAAGACTCTTTCTACAAATAAGGCAACATTCATAGGTTCCAGGAATTAGGATGTGGACATTGCTTAGGAAGCCATTATCAGTCTACCACACTGAGTTCTAGCCTGTGGGCCGTGATTAGAAGTAATGCGCACCACCTCCTGGCCGGGCCCATAAAAACTTCCCAGGGGAGATCTTTACTCTCTTCAGGGCAAGGAAGGCTGTTTATCAATGCCTAAAGAGGCCATGGAAACCACGTGTTAAAGATGGCAGAGACTATGACTCTGGTCCCTGAATAACTATGTGAAACACACTGCCTCTTTTCCCTCTGCTCATTGGCCTTTACATAAGCAACACTATCTACTGTTTTAGCCACTGATAATTTGGAGTTTATCTGTTTCAGCAGCTAGCATTATCCTAACCAATTCGCTATCCATCTAAAGTTGCCTTTCCTACCCATCACCTTCTTCTTCAATATCCTTCAGAGTACTCCCCACAAGAAGCAAATATTTTATTACACATATTTCCTTATTTTTTATCTGACTCTCTCACTAAACTATAAGTCTAATAAGGGCAGGGACCACGTCCATCTCGTTCACCATTGTGTTCCTAACTGACTCACGTAGGGTTTGAGACATAGCAGGTGTTCAATATACATTTGTTACATGCATCAAAGAGCCCTGACAGCTCCCTCTGCTGAGGGGAAGGGAATCTTTCCTGGTCAAACAATCACACCATAAGGCATGATGAGTAATTTCCTCCAAGGGCCTGAAGAAAGCCCATCCCGCAAGCCCTGACTCTTGCTGGGATCAGGGCAGTTCCAGACATTGGTCCAAGTCTGTATGTTGTCGAAATTATTTCCAAGTGGTTGTGCAACTGCTGAGACCCTGAACTTAGCTCTGTACACCAAGAAGTAGATCTTAATGAGGGCTAAAGAGGGACCTCTAAAGTTGCCTGACTCCCTAGCACACAACGGTAAACAGAAACTCTCCTGAGTGTTGTGAGGTTAAAAATAAGAGTGAATTCAAGACCCAGTATGCAATTGTCCTGAGTTTCCCAGATATCTATAGCAAAGAAGGACTGTCCCCCGACCCTGGATTCCCCATCACTATACTCCCTGTCTGCCAGGAAATCTTGTTATCCAATATCAGGCTTCTGGATGCTGTCTGCCCTCTTGGACCACCAAGAGCTGTTGGTTGGGAACAGCTTGTGAACGTCTTGGCTAACTTGGCAGTGTATCATTAAGGGTAACTGTAAAAAACACCCCTTACTCCTCAATCTCCTGTAATCTGGCTTCTCCACCACCTTTCTTCTCCAGCACTTCACTGAATCCTCCCTTGTTAAGACTACCAACAAACTCTAATTTCTACATGCAATGCACACTTTTCAAGTCTTCATTTTACCAAACAGCAGCTGACATGGATGAATACACCCCGTTGCTGGAAACGTTCGCCTCTCGACTTCAGGGATAATAAACTCACTTGACTCTCCTCCTCCCTCTCAGTCTGCCCCTCAATCTTCTTTGTGGAGCACTCCTGCTTTGCCCATCCCTTCAGCACTGAGGCTCCTGGGGCCCTACCCTCATTTCACTAAGTGAGCCTATTACTCACATGGCTCCAAAGATGGCCTGTGTGCTAAGGATTTCAGATGAATCAGAAGCCTAGAAATCAGCCTCTAGATGCAGCTCATCTCCTGAGCTCCAGGCTGCATGTCCAGGGGCCTCTTACATTCCCATGTCCCTCGCATTTAATATGGTACAGGGGTTGAGTGTACGCTCAAAAGGACATGACATCCCTTATGTAGTATTCCTGCCAAAATGTGCTACCTAAATATAATGAGGAAACAGACAAACCCAAATTGGGAGACATTCTACAAAACAATAAGCCTGTAATATTTAAAAAATCTCAATGTCACAAAAGACAAAGAAAGGCTGAGTAACTGCTCCAGATTAAAAGAGACCAAAGAAATATGACTACTAAATTCAATGCATGATCCAGGATTAGATCCTGGATTTGAAAATACAAAAGTGCTATGTGGAACAGTAGTGGGACAATCATCTGAATCTGAATATAAAATAAATGTTAAATAGTAGTATCTCATCAATGTTAGATCTCCTGAATTTCGTAAGTCCACTGAGGTTAGATATGAGAATGCCCTTGTTCTTAGGAGATACCTGCTCAAGTATTTAGGAATCTCTGTAAGTTACTCCCAAATAATTCAGGAACAAAAAAAAAAAAAAGAAGAATAAGATAAAGTGTATGTGGGAAAATGTTAACAATGGGTAAATCTAGATGAAGGGTCTAAGGGAGTTCATTGTAATATTCTTATAACTTTTCTATAACAAAACAAAACAAACTCACTGCTGTTAATTCGGACTCTTAGCGACCCTATACGACAGAGTAGAACTGCCCCATAGGGTTTCCAAGGCAGTAAATCCTTATGGAAGCAAACTGCCACACCATTCTCCTGCTGAGCATCAGGTGGGTTCGTACGGCTGACCTTTTGGTTAGCAGCAGAGAGTAGGCTTATGGCTCAAATTCTAGTTCCATCACTTGCTAATTCTACGTTGTTGTTGTTGTTGTCAGGTGCCATCAAGTCGGTTCCAACTCATAGCAATCCTACGTACAATAGAACGAAACGCTGCCTGGTCCTGCACCATCCTCACAATTGTTAATATGTTTGAGCCCACTGTTGCAGCCACTGTGTCAATCTATCTTGTTGAGGGTCTTCCTCTTTTTCGCTGACCCTCTACTTTACCTTCCCTTTTGATTACTCCTAATGTGTATAGCCTTGGGAAATTATATAACGGTCTCTGACTCAGTTTCCCTAGCTATAAACGAGATAATGATAGCACCTACGTCATAAGGTTGTGGTGAGGATTAGATAAATTAATACATGTAAAGGGCTTGGAACACTGTCTAGTATATCGTAAAGATGATTCAATAAATGTTAGCTAGTTCTATTATGTCTAAAATTGAACTCATTTCTTCTCCAACACAGGCTGCCTCTTATATTCTTGACCTTGGTTTACAGTGTTATGATCCATTTAGTCTTCCAAACTAGAAACTTTCACTTTATTCTTCCGTGTGTCTCCAGCACATCTTTCACACCTCCGTTAGAGCACATTCCACGAGATATGGTAACATATCTGTGTAGGTCTGTCTGTCTGTCTTTACTATATTTTGAGCTCCTTAAAGGCAGCTCGAGAAGACAAAGTAAAGTATTATAATGACATGTACAAAGAGCTGGAGATAGAAAACTAAGAGGGAAAAACATGCTCAGTGTTTCTCAAGCTGAAAGAACTGGAGAAAGAATTCAAGGCTCAAGTTGTGATAGCGAAGGATTCTATGGGGAAAATATTAAACGACGCAGGAAGCATCAAAAGAAGATGGAAGGAATACACAGAGCCATCATACCGAAAAGACTTAGACGACTTTCAACTATTTCAAGAGGTAGCATATGATCAGGAACCGATGGTGCTGAGGGACTAAGTCCAAGCTGCACTGAAGGCATTGGTGAAGAACAAGGCTCCAGGAATTGACAGAATATCAATTGAGATGTTTCAACAAACGGATGCAGCACTGGAGGTGATCACTCATCTATGCCAAGAAATTTGGAAGACAGCTACCTGGCCAACCAACTGGAAGAGATCCATATTTATGCCTCTTCCCAAGAAAGGTGATCCAACCAAATGCAGAAATTATTGAACAATATCATTAATATCACTCGTGAGCGAAATTTTACTGAGATCATTCAAAAGCGGCTGCAGCAGTATATGGACAGGGAACTGCCAAATTCAGGCCAGATTCAGAAGAGGACGTGGAATCAGGGATATCATTGCTGATGTCAGATGGATCCTGGCTGACCAGAAGGATGTTTACCTGTGTTTTATTGATAAAGGCATTCAACTGTGTGAATCATAACAAATTATGGATAACATTGCAAAGAATGAAAATTCCAGAGCACTTAATTATGCTCCTGAGGAACCTGTACATAGATCAAGAGACAGTTGTTCGGACAGAACAAGAGGATACCGAGTCGTTTAAAGTCAGGAAAGGTGTGTGTCAGGGTTGTATCCTTTCACCATATCTATTCAACATGGGGTCGCTATGAGTTGGAATCAACTCAATGGCACCTAACAACAACAACATACAATCTGTATGCTGAGCAAATAATCCAAGAAGCTGGACTATATGAAGAAGAACGGGGCACCACGATTGGAGGAAGACTCATTAACAGCCTTCAATATACAGATGACACAACCTTGCTTGCTGAAAGTGAAGAGGACTTGAAATACTGATGAAGATCAAAGACTACAGCCTTCACTATGGATTATACCTCAACATAAAGGAAATGAAGATCCTCACCACTGGACCAATAAGCCACATCATGATAAATGAAGAAAAGATTGAAGTTGTCAAGGATTTCATTTTACTGGGATCCACAGTCAACACCCATGGAAGCAGCAGTCAAGAAAACAAAAGACGCATTGCATTGGGCAAATCGGCTACAAAGGACCTCTTTAAAGTGTTGAAAAGCAAAGATGTCATCTTGAAGACTAAGGTGCGCCTGACCCAAGCCATGGTATTTTCAATCACATCATACGCATGTGAATGCTGGACAATGAATAGGGAAGATGGAAGAACAATTGACGCCTTTGAATTGTGGTGTTGGCGAAGAATATTGACTGTACTATGGACTGTCAAAAGAATGAACAAATCTGTCTTGGAAGAAGTACAACCAGAATGCTCCTTAGAAGCAGAAAGGCAAGACTTCGTCTCGCATACTTTGGACATGTTGTCAGGAGGGATCAGTCCTTGGAGAAGGACATCATGCTTGGTAAAGTACAGGGTCTGCGGAAAAGAGGAAGCCCCTCAACAAGATGGATTGACACAGTGACTGCAACAATGGGCTCAAGCGTAACGATTGTAAGGATGGTGCAGGACCAGGCAGTGTTTCGTTCTGTGGTACACAGGGTCACTATGAGTTGGAACCGACTCGAAGGCACCTAATGACAACAAAGGTGGGGGGATACCTTGTCTACATCTCTAGATCCCAACACAGTGCACGGAAGTAAGTAGGGGCTCTATAAAGATTCCATGATAAGAGTAAATTAATGAATAAATGAATGAGTAAATGAACGAATATACGAGGCCAATTCTTGCCAGGTTCCAAAATGACATATTTTTATATTGCTTGTTATACTAGTTTTATATTCAGATAAACATTCCATTTTGGTAATAATGAGATATTTTTTAACCTGGCATTCTAGCTGCTGTGATTTTTCATATAGGGTTTTCGCACCTATTCTCTTAAACAAGACTGCCAATATATTTTCTTTTTTACTATTGTCTTGGTGAGCTTTGGGGATTAAAATTATAAATCGTGTGTGTCTGCCGGGGTTTTTAACCTAGAATCTATGGCTTCAGGCATCCCCTCCATCACACAAATTATAAGCAAAATTTCATTGGTAAAGGTTTTCTTTTTGTGAGAAAGGGTACATACTTTGGTCAGATTCTCAAAGTGGTGTATGACTTAACAACCCATTGCCTTATAAAATGAAGCATAATTTGCTTCGAAATAATGCAGGGATATAGATGAAACAAGATGACCAGAATTAATTCTGTTTATATAGATGTGAGATGTTTTCATAATAAGAAGTAAAAAAGAAAACGAAGATCATTTCCGTCAGCTAAGCAACAAATATTTGAATGTCTACCAAGTTTCAGAAACTATGCTAGGCATTAGGAATGTACTGGTGAATAACAGAAATATAATCATTGCCCCACTGTTGTTAGGTGCTGCCAAGCTGGTTCCAACTCATAGCGACCCTATGTACAACAGGACGAAACACTGCTTGGTCCTGCGCCATCCTCACAATCATTGTTATGCTTGAGCCCATTGTTGCAACCACTGTGTCAATCCATCTTGTTGAAGGTCTTCTTTTTCACTGACCCTCTGTTTACCAAGCATGATGTCCTTCTCCAGGGATTGGTCCCTCCTAATAACATGGCTAAAGTACGTGAGACAAAGTCTCATCATCCTCTATTCGAAGGAGCATTCTGGCTGTACTTCTTCCAAGACAGATTTGTTCATTCTTCTGGTAGTCCACTGTACATTCAGTATTCTCCACCAACATCATAATTCAAAGGTATCAATTCTTCTTTGATCTTCCTTATTCATTGCCCAGCTTTCTCACGCATATGAAAACAAAAGAAACCCACTGCTGTGGAGTCGATTCCAACTCATAGTGACCCTACATGACAGAGTAGAATTGCCCCACCTGGTGTTGCAGTGGTTAACTGTTTGGCTGCTAACCAAAAGGTCGGCAGTTTGAATCCTCCAGCTGCTCCCCGGAAACCCTGTGGAGCAGTTCTACTCTGTCCTGTAGGGTCGCTATGAGTCAGAATTGACTTGACAGCAACATCACATGCACATGAGGCAGCTGAAAATACCATAGCTTTGTCAGGCACACCTTAGTCCTCAAAGTGACGACTTTGCTTTTTAATATTTTAAAGAGGTCTTTTGCAACAGATTTGCCCAATGCAATACGTTGTTTGATTTCTTAACTGCTGCTTCCATGGGCGTTGATTGTGGATCCAAGTAAAATGAAATCCTGAACAATTTCAATCTTTTCTTCATTTATTGTGATGTTGCTTATTGGTGCCCTTGTGACGATTTTTGTTTTATGTTGAGGTGTAATCCATACTGAAGGCTGTGGTCTTTGATCTTCATCAGTAAGTGCTTCAAGTCCTCTTCACTTTCAGCAAGCAAGGCTGTGTCATCTGTATATCAAAGGTTGTTAATGAGTCTTCCTCCAATCCTGAGGCCCCATTCTTCGTATAGTCCAACTTCTTGGGTTATTTGCTCAGCATACAGATTGAATAAGTATGGTGAAAGCATACAACCCTTATGCACACCTTTCCTGATTTTAAGCCATTCAATATCCCTTTGTACTGTTCCAATGACTGTCTCTTGGTCTATGTACAAGTTCCACATAAGCACAATTAAGTGTTCTGGAATTCCCATTCTTCACAATGTTATCCGTAATTTGTTATGATCCACACAGTCGAATGTCTTTGCACAGTCAATAAGACACAGGTAAACACCTTTCTGGTATTCTCTGCTTTCATCCAAGATCCATCTGACATCAGCAATAATATCCCGGGTACCACATCCTCATCTGAACCCAGCTTGAATTTCTGCAAGTTCCCTGTCGATGTACTGCTGCAGCCATTTTTAAATTACCTTTAGCAAAATTTTACTTGTGTGTGATATTAATGATATTGTTTGATGATATCTACATTCTGTTGGATCACCTTTCTTTGGAATGGGCATAAATATGGAGCTATTCCAGTCGGTTGGCCAGGTAGTGGTCTTCCAAATTTCTTGGCATAGGCAAGTGAGTGCTTACAGAGTTTCATCCATTTGTTGAAACATCTCAGTTAGTATCCCATCAATTCCTGGAGCCTTGTTTTTTGCCGGTGCCTTCAGTGCAACTTGGACTTCTTCCTTTAAAACCGTTGGTTCTTGATCACATGTTACTTCCTGAAATGGCTGAATGTTGACCAATTATTATTGGTACAGTGACTCTGTGTATTCCCATCTTCCTTTTATGCTTCCTGCATTGTTCAATATTTTGTCCATAGAATTGCTCAACATTGCAACTCAAGTCTTGAATCTCTTTCAGCTTGAGAACTACCGAGCATGTTCTTGCCTTTTGGTTTTCTAACTCCAGGTGCTTGCATACTTCATCATAACACTTTACTTTGTCTTCTTGAGCTGCCCTTTGAAATCTTCTGTTCAGCTTTTTTACGTGATCATTTCCTTTACTCACTTTAGCTACTCTACGATCAAGAGCAAGTTTCAGAGTGTCTTCTGACATCCACTTTGGTCTTTTCTTTCTTTCCTGTTTTTTTAATGACCTTTTGCTTTCTTCATGTGTGATGTTCAAGATGTCATCCCACAACTTGTCCGGTCTCTGGTAATTAGCATTCAATGCATCAAATCTATTCTTGAGATGGTCTCTGAATTCAGGTGGGCTATACTCAAGGTCATATTTTGGCTCTTGTGAGCTTGCTCTAATTTTCTTCAGCTTCGGCTTGAACTTGTGTATGAGCAGTTGATGGTCTGTTCCGCAGTCGGCCCCTGGCTTTGTTCTGACAGATGATACTGAGCTTCTCCATCATCTCTTTCCACAGATGTAGTCGATTTGATTCCTGTGTATTCCATCTGGCGAGGTCCACGTGTACAGTCACTGTTTACATTGTTGAAAAAAGGTATTTGCAGCGAAGAAGTCATTGGTCTTGCAAAATTCTATCATGCGCTCTCCAGCGTTGTTTCTGTAACCAGGGCCATACTTTCCAACTTATTATCTGTTTCCAACTTTTGCATTCCAATCACCAGTAATTATCAATGCATCTTCATTGCATGTTTGATCAATTTTAGACTGCAGAAGTTGGTAAAGATCTTTAATTTCTTCATCTTCGGCATTAGTGGTTAGTGTGTAAATTTGAATAATACTATTGTCTCCCTTGTGGGCATATAGATATTATCCTATCGTTGACAGCATTGTTCTTCAGCATAGATCCTGAAATGTTCTTTTTGACCATAAATGCAATGCCATTCTTCCTCAAGCTATCATTGCTGTCATAGTAGGCCATATGATTGTCTGATTCCAAATGGCCAATACCAGTCCAGCCCAGTAATGCCTAAGATATTGATCTTTATGTGTCCTATTTCATTTTTGACGACCTCCAACTTTCCTAGATTCATGCTTCCTACATTCCACGTTCTGATTATTAATGAATGTTTGCAGCCGTTCTCATTTTGAGTTGTGCAACATCAGGAAATGAAGGTCTCGAAAGCTTGACTCCATCCATGCCATTAAGGTCGACTCTCCTTTAAGCAGGCAGCTCTTCTCTAGTCAGATTTTGAGCATCTTCTAACCTGAGGGGCTCATCTTCTGGTACTATATCAGACAATGTTCCGCTGCTATTCATAAGGTTTTCACTGGCTAATACTTCTCAGAAGTAGACTGCCGAGTCCTTCTTCCTAGTCTGTCTTAGTCTGGAAGCTCAGCTGAAACCTGTCCACCATGGGTGACCCTACTGATATTTGAAATAACAGTGGCATAGCATCCAGCATCACAGCAACATGTAAGCCACCACAGTACAATAAACTGACAGACAAGTGTGGCACTGCCCCATTGGAGCCTACATTTTAGTCAGGAAGACAGGCATTAAAAAACAGGGAGACTTAGCCTCATCTACAGGGGTGGAGGGAGCTTCTCCAAGGAACTGATTTTTAATTTGATACATGAAGAATAAGAAGGTTTTAGGCATATTTGACTTGGGGGAGGGGAAACTGGAGTTGAGGGAGAAAGGCAAGGGAGAAGGGAAAGCATATTCCAGGCAGAGCAAATACAGCAAAGGCTCAGAGATGAAAGAATAAGCATATGAGAAGTCCAGGTCAATTGGAGTATAAAAGGTGAGAGAGAGGAGCGTGAAGTGAGGCTGGATTGAGTAAAAATATTTCACAAAAGGATTATTTTTATTCAAAATCAGAAAAGTTGTACATCCATTAGATCAGTGCTGTAGGGCTTTACAGTACCTTTACCCCTGTCTCATGGAGAAGCAACGGTCAGGCCAAAGAGCCATGCCAGAGGAAGAAGAGCTAAGGCAACTGGAGCTCCTTGACCTGAAGAAAAGACTGCTCAACGGATACATGAGACCAGCATTCCAGTGGACAAAAGACTACCAGGTACTGATGAATTGCTGTATGTTTTGTTGTGTATATATTGCTACAATTTAAAACAAACAAAAGACTACCAGATATAATTAGTTGTTTAGGGGATTAACTGTAAACTCCCACTAGATTGCAAACTCCTTCAGGCCAGGGAGGGGCTGTACAGTATTAATCCTTGTTTCCCAGCATGGAGTATGGTACATGACACATAGTAGGTAGGCTCAGGAAATGCCTGCCAAACACATGTGCAACTACCAACTGCCTGACCATGCAGACCAGAAAGTCTTAACTAACTGGGAAAGAATCCTACTCCAATTTCACAGGCCTCAAAATCTCAAAGTGCTTAATATCTTTATCAGTATTGCTCACCAGCAGCGGCAGCTTGCGTCATCAGCTGGGAAAATTCGATGGCACCTCCTTTCCTGAAGGATAATTTAAAAGTAGCCTGTCCTTCCCAGCCACCTGCAGGAAGAAATGGCACTGTAATGCAGCAAAATGAATTGTCTACATTCATGAGGGATAAGAATCAGGATTAGCACAAAGCTGGTTCCTGTGAGGCAGATGTCAGGTATATCTCTGCATTCCCATTTTCCCATTATTTCTGACACCAGCCACTCCAACCACAACATTCTCTACTTCTCTGCAGGGTTCGATAATTTGTTGCAAGAGCCACACGGAACTCATAGACAATACAGTTATGTGATCTATTAGGGAAGTAACAGGCTAGGGTCAGGATCAACTTGGAAGTAACAGGAACAACTCAGTATTATTGCCAGGAAACATAAGCCTCCAGTGATCAGAAGGTGTGGCTTCTCTGCCAGCCGCCTCCTCTCCCAGGCAGCTGCCTCAACTCTGCTTCTCTGCCAGGCGGCTGCCTTCTCTGCCATGCAGGCATCTCTGCCACAAACTGGCCCAGCTCATAGCCAGTGTAGCAGCCCATTCAGCCCTCTCAGCCGCTTCTCTCTGCCTTTCAGCCTCTCTGCTATCGGGTGCTTTGCTATCAGGCTATTGCTATTCACTACTGTCCTCTTTGCCATCAGCCTCTCCACTGCTAACTGGCCCAGCTCACAGCTAGTACAGCAGCTTCCTCAGCTTGCTCAGCCACTGCTCTCCTAGCAGCAGCTCTCCATTGTTGGGCCTCCCTACCGTGGGGCGATCTGCCCGCCATCAGGCTATATACCATAAACCTCCTGCCACTGGTCTCTCCCTTGCCGTCAGGTCTCTGTGCTGTTTATACATCCTGATCCTCATGAGGTACAAAGCGTGGCCTCCATCACCAGACCAGTGTACAATCAATTGAAAATTATCCATGAGATGTCAATCAACTCAGGTGTTATTAATTACCAGATAAACATATCAAACCATCAAGTTGTTTACAGCTTACCCAGAAAATGGCTATCAACCTGGGAAATCCCCTTGGCAAAAGTAACAAACCCTGTAGGGCAGAACACAACCTGGTAGCCACCTCCCCAAGTTACTTCTCCAAAAATCTCGGAAGCTGTTTTTCCAAAGAACCAAGGCAAAAGGCCACATAAAGGAACTAACTTCACCACAGGCACACACTCACTAAGAGATTGACATAGCTGGCAATAGAGAACTGCCAAAAACATTGAGAGAAGCACTACCCAAAGGGGCAGAGCAACCAACATGAGCCAAGTCTGAATCTTAATGCCTCTGAAAGCTTTTGAGAAAAAATACACTTTTGAGGGGGAATACTTACCACCTGGGGCTGCTGTAATGGTTCCTTTAATGTAGTTGGGGGCAAATAGTGGTTGTTCGACAGTGCAGTCCCTTATCAGATTAAATGGCATCATAAAAGACAACATGGGATTGCTGACGGAGTGTAAAGTCAGGAAGATCACCTAAGAGATACAAACGAAACTTTGGGGAAAAAATGCAGAATTCATTTATGGGTTGAGATGTATCAAAGCAATTCTAAAGGCAACGGTTGCTTTGGCACCCTGGTGTAACTGAGGAGCGGCACCCGTTTTCTGCCCTTGCTCTACAACACAGAAAATATCAAAGGGCACATGTTTTCAAACACTTTGAAAGTCAATGTCTGACTTCTCTCCATTCCAAGGAAAACAAACGTAGAGTTAACCAGCAGATCAAAGGAGAAGTAGAAATTACCCGGAATGAAGTGAGAAACAATGTCCCCTTCTTTGTACCCCTAAACAGATCAGATTCCCCTGGTTGGTGTGGGAAGGAGAGCACCACATCCTTACACTGCTTCAAGACACTGCAGGAAAGAAAGGGCAGACAGTACACAAATTAGAAGTTATATAAAAGAACACACATAAAGTTCTTAGCACAGCTCCTAGCCCAGAGTAAAACTCAATATTAACACTAGCTGCTGCTACTACTACCACAAGTACTGCTAGTACTACTGCTACTATTTGCTGAAGGTAATTTATATGATCTTATTCTCTGACACTTCACTCACATTTGCCTTCTCTCTCTATCGCTGGACACATCTTTTTCTTATCAAACTGATTTCTATTCTGTTTATTCATTAATTCTTACACTTCTTATATACTAAGTAAAATTTACATACCACTAATGCCAAAGATGAAGAAATTGAAGATTTTTATCAACTTCTGCATTCTGAAATTGATCAGTCAATCAAGATGATTGATAATTACTGATGATTGGAATGTATAAGTTGGAAACAAAGAAAAAGGACCTATAGTTGGAAAATACTGCCTTGGTGATAGAAACGATGCCGGAGATCGCATGATAGAATTTTTCAAGGCCAACAACTTTCTCATTGCAAATACCTTTTTTCAACAACATAAACGGTGACTATACACATGGATCTCACCAGATGGAATACACAGGAATCAAATTGACTACATCTGTAGAAAGACTTCGAAGTTGTCAAGGATTTCATTTTACTTGGATCCACAGTCAATGCCCGTGGAAGCAGCAGTCAAGAAATCAATAGATGTATTGCGCTGGGCAAATCTGTTGCAAAAGATCTCTTCAAAATATTAAAAAGCAAAGATTTCACTTTGAGGACTAAGGTATACCTGACCAAGCCATGGTATTTTCAAATGCCTCATATGCATACAAAAGCTGGACAATGAATAAGGAAAACTAAAGAATTGTTGATGCCTTTGAATTATGGTGTTGGTGAAGAATATTGAATATACCATGGGCTGTCAGAGCAACAAACACATCTGTCTTGGAAGAAGTAGGGCCAGAATGCTCCTTATAAGCAAGGATGGTGAGACTTCGTCTCACATACTTTGGACATGCTATCAAGAGGGACCAGTTCCCGAAGGACATCATGCTTGGTAAAGTAGAGGGTCAGCAAAAAAGTGGAAGGCCCTTAACAAGACAGATTGACATAGTGGCTGCAACAATGGGCTCAAACATAGGAACCATTATGAGGATAGTGCAGGACCACGCAGTGCTTCGTTCTGTTGTACACAGGGTCTTTATTAGTCGGAACCAACTCAGTGGCACCTACCAAGGATAAAGCACTCTGCTAAGTATTATGAAAGACAGGAAATGTTTCTTTGACTCTGGTAAAGAAGGTAAGGTGCATAGACTGCTCCTATGTCCTCTGTCATGTTGTTCCCTCTGTCTGTTATGTTCTGCCCTCCCTCCCCACTCCCTGCACTATTAACCTGGCCAACTCAGACTCATTGTATCCTCACTTGCAGAATCTTGTTTGGTTTTTATTCTTGCATAGTAGGACTAGAAAACAGTGGGCGCTACCAAATATTTATTCAAAGAAAGAGTGAATGAAAACATGAATGCAAGCAATACATGAAATGCATTACAAAAATATTAGAGAAATCTAGTATAAGGAGAGATTAGTTTTGATTGAATTAGGAATGACTTTGTAGAAAGGTTGCAGTTTAAGCTGATTCTGAAAAGATAGGTAATGTTTCAGTAGGCAGAGACAAGGGCAGGCGACAATTCAGATGCGGAGCAAACAGCATTGTTATTGTTAAGGTTATGGGTCAACTTGGCTGGGCATGATTCTCAGTGGTTTGGCAGTCTTATGATGATACGATCACTTCCATGATGAGATTTGATGTAGTGCGATCACTTCCATGGTGGGATCTGCTGTGAGCAGCCAATCAATTGAAAGGGAGTTTCCCTGGGGGTGTGTGGCCTGCATAAAATATATAAGTGGACTTTCTGAAAAGACTCATGGGCTTCTGCTTGCTCTGGATCCTGCAGCTGGCTCCTGTTCGTGTGACCTCTGGTTTTTGGGACTTGAGCTAGCAGCTTACCTGCTGTCTTGCTTGCTGATCTTGGGATTCATTGATCTTCACAGCCTGTGAGCAAGAGCCCTGCTGTCTGACCTGCCAATCTTGGGTTCACCAGCCCCTGTGGCTATATGAATCAGGAGAAGCCTCTATCCTGACCCGGACTTGGGATGTTCCAGTCCCTACAACCATGTGAGCTGTTTCCTTGATACAAATCTCTCTCTATATATATATTTATATGCTTTATTGGTTTTGCTTCTCCAGACAACCCAGCCTATGACATTTGGTACACAGAGTAGGGTGCTGATCTAATGGATAGCTAAAATGTGGAAGCTGTTTTGAAACTTTGAATGGACAGAGTCTGGAAAAGTTTTAAAGTGCCTAATAGTAAAAGCCTAGATTGCCTTGAAGAGACTGTTGGTGGAATTATGGACATCAAAGACAATTCTGGTGAGGACTCGGAAAGAAATGAGGAGAGCTATTACACCGGAGACAGCGTAGATGGTGAGAAGCAGCACCCGAGAAACAGCAGCAGCAGAACCAGGCAACCAGCACAAGACAGTGCTGGCACTGACCCACAGAGCGAGAGAGCTGAATGCCTTTGCACAGGAGGCCTTCCGGTGGAGTGGGGCGCCTCTGGGCACTTATCGGTGAAGCTGGCCTTGCCGACCCATGGAGCAAGAAAGCTGAATGCCTTCCAACTGAAGTTTACTGGTGCAGGGAGGTACCTCCAGGCACTTATCAGGAGAGCTAAAGAGCTTTGGAACACTTGCCCCAGCAGGGCAGGCGCGAGTGAAGAGGCCCAAGGGGCTGAGAGGTCAAGGAACCAGGATGCAAGAGCTGAAGAGAAAAGGAACACAGGAAGTAGAGCTGCCTCAGTCTCAAGGGTAGGGCCACAACCTCTGGGGTCTCAAAGGGTGGAGCTGCCACTCAGATGGACTAGGAGAATGGGGTTGCCTAAAGCTGAGGAAGCAGAGTTGCTGCCCCATGACCCTGGAAGGAAGAGCTGAAGCCCAGGGCTGAGAATCAGGAGAGTGTGGCCAACACCCAGTCTGGAGGGCAGGGCCATCGCCTAAAAGATCTCAAAGAACAGAGAATTATTTTCAAGCCTTGAGAGTTAATGCAATGTATTCTGCTGACTTGCTTGGTGCCTGTTATCCCTTCTTTCCCTCCAATTTCTCCCTTTTGTAATGAAAATATCTACCTTGTGCCTTTTCCCATTGTGCTCTGGAAGCAGATAACTTATATTCTAGATTTCACAGTTGAAGAGGAATTTTTGGATTTTGGACTTGGAGTTGATTTAAAACATGCACTATGAATTCTGGGGGGCCAAAGGGTGGAATGTTACGGGTTGAATTGTGTCCCCCCAAAAATGTGTGTCTACTTGGCTAGTCCATGATTCCCAGTATTCTATGATTGTCCACCATTTTGTCATCTGATGTGATTTGCCTATGTGTTGTAAACCCTACCTCTATGATGTTAATGAGATGGGATTAGTGGAAGTTATGTTAATGAGGCAGGACTCAATCTACAAGATTAGATTGCATCTTAAGTCAATTTCTTTCGAGATATAAAAGGAAGAAGCAGGCAGAGAGACGTGGGGGAACTCATACCACCAAGAAATAACAGCCAGGAGAATAGCGTGTCTTTTGGACCCAGGGTCCTTGTGCTGAGACACTCCTTGACTAGGGAATATTGATGACAAGGACCTTCCCCCAGAGCCAACAGAGAAAGAAAGCCTTCCCCTGGAGCTGACACCCTGAATTCGAACCTCTAGCCTTCTAGACTGTGAGAAACTGAATTTTTCTCTGTTAAAGCCATCCACTTGTGGTATTTCTGTTATAGCAGCACTAGATGACTATGACAACTGCTAACAGAGGTGCAGAGGTAGACACTGGAAAGCAAACTGCATGCTTGGGAGCAGCCTAGTTGTGTGTGACTTCATTAAACATAGCATGGAGGTGAGGTTGAGGGAAACAGTAAAGGTGGAAAGGTATGCTGGAACTAAAACTTGGAGATCCTAAATGTCATTGTTAGGCAGGCAGGATCTGGGATCCACAGATTTCTCAGTGTAGCAGTCACATGAACAAATAGGTAATGATACTTAGGAGGAATCAGTTTAAGAGTTCCTAAAATTTATAGCCGTTAATTCCTACATTAAAAAAGAACAAATATCTAAAAATCAATAACCTAAACATCTCCCTTAAGAAACTAGAAGAAGAGAAAAATAAACCCAAAGCAAGCAGATGGGAGGAAATAATAAAGATTAGAGCAAGAATAAATTAAATAGAGAATAGAAAAGCAACAGAGAAAAGCAACAAACCAAAAACTAGTTATTTGAAAAGATCAACAAAATGGACAAACTTTTAGCTATACTGACCAAGAAAGACTCAAATTACTAAAATCAGGAATAAAAGTGGGGACATTACTACTGACACTACAGAAATAAAAAAGGATTATAAGGTAATACTATGAACAACTGCATGTTAACAAATTTGTTGTTGTTGTTGTTGTTAGGTGCCGTCGAGTCAGTTCCGACTCATAGCGACCCTATGCACAACAGAACGAAACACTGCCTGGTCCTGTGCCATCCTTACAATCATTGTTACGCTCGAGCTCATTGTTGCAGCCACTGTGTCAATCCACCTCATTGAGGGTCTTCCTCTTTTCCGCTGACCCTGTACTCTGCTAAGCATGATGTCCTTCTCCAGGGACTGATCCCTCCTGACAACACGTCCAAAGTATGGAAAACGCAGTCTCACCCCCTTGCCTCTGAAGAGCATTCTGGCCGCACTTCTTCCAAGACAGATTTGTTCCTTCTTTTGGCAGTCCATGGTATATTCAACATTCTTCAGCAACACCACAATTCAAAGGTGTCAACTCTTCTTCGGTCTTCCTTATTCATTGTGCAGCTTTCACATGCATATGATATGATTGAAAATACCATGGCTTGGGTCAGGTACACCTTAGTCTTCAGGGTGACATCTTTACTCTTCAACACTTTGAAGAGGTCCTTTGCAGCAGACTTGCTCAATGCAATGCCTCTTTTGATTTCTTGACTGCTGCTTCCATGGCTGTTGATTGTGGATCCAAGTAAAATGAAATCCTTGACAACTTCAATCTTTTCTCCATGTATCATGATGTTTCTCATTGGTCCAGTTGTGAGGATTTTTGTTTTCTTTATGTTGAGGTGCAGTCCATATTGAAGGCTGTGGTCTTTGATCTTCATTAGTAAGTGCTTCAAGTCCTCTTCACTTTCAGCAAGCAAGGTTGTGTCATCTGCATAACGCAGGTTGTTAATGAGTCTTCCTCCAATCCTGATGCCCCATCCTTCTTCATATTGTCCAATTTCTCGGATAATTTGTTCAGCATACGGATTAAATAGGTATGGTGAAAGAATACAACCCTGACGCACACCTTTCCTGACTTTAAACCAATCAGTATCCCCTTGTTCTGTCCAAACAACTGCCTCTCGATCTATGTAAAGGTTCCTCATGAGCACAATTAAGTGTTCTGGAATTCCCATTCTTCGCAGTGTTATCCATAGTTTGTTATGATCCACACAGTCGAATGCCTTTGCATAGTCAATAAAACACAGGTAAACATCCTTCTGGTATTCTCTGCTTTCAGCCAGGATCCATCTGACATCAGCAATGATATCCCTGGTTCCACATCCTCTTCTGAAACTGGCCTGAATTTCTGGCAGTTCCCTGTCGATATACTGCTGTAGCCGTTTTTGAATGATTTTCAGCAAAATTTTGCTCGCGTGTGATATTAATGATATTGTTCTATAATTTCCACATTCGGTTGGATCACCTTTCTTGGGAATAGGCATAAATATGGATCTCTTCCAGTCAGCTGGCCAGGAAGCTGTCTTCCATATTTCTTGGCATAGGCGAGTGAGCACCTCCAGCACTGCATGTTTGTTGAAACATCTCAATTGATATTCCATCAATTCCTGAAGCCTTGTTTTTCACCAATGCCTTCAGAGCAGCTTGGATTTCTTCTTTCAGTACCATTGGTTCCTGATCATATGCCACCTCCTGAAATGGTTGAATATCGACTAATTCTTTTTGGTATAATGACTCTGTGTATTCCTTCCATCTTCTTTTGATGTTTCCTGTGTCGTTTAATATTTTCCCCATGGAATCATTCACTATTGCAACCCGAGGCTTGAATTTTTTCTTCAGTTCTTTCAGCTTGAGAAACGCCGAGTATGTTCTTCCCTTTTGGTTTTCCATCTGCAGCTCTTTGCACATGTCATTATAATACTTTACTTTGTCTTCTCAAGAGGCCCTTTGAAATCTTCTTTTCAGTTCTTTTACTTCATCAACTCTTCCTTTTGGTAAAGCAAAAGCTGCTCTACGCTCAAGCGCAAGTTTCAGAGTCTCCTCTGACATCCATCTTGGTCTTTTCTTTCTTTCCTGCCTTTTCAGTGACCTCTTGCTTTCTTCATGTATGATGTCCTTCCACAACTTGTCTGGTCTTTGGTCACTAGTGTTCAATGCATCAAATCTATTTTTCAGAAGGTCTCTAAATTCAGGTGGGATATACTCAAGGTCATATTTTGGGTCTCGTGGACTTGCTCTGATTTTCTTCAGTTTCAGCTTGAACTTGCATATGAGCAATTGATGGTCTGTTCCACAGTTGGCCCCTGGCCTTGTTCTGACTGATGATATTGAGCTTTTCCATCGTCTCTTGCCACAGATGTAGTCAATTTGATTTCTGTGTGTTCCATCTGGTGAGGTCCATGTGTATAGTCGCCGTTTATGTTGGCGGAAGAAGGCATTTGCAATGAAGAAGTCGTTGGTCATGCAAAATTCTATCATTCGATCTCCGGCATTGCTTCTATCACCAAGGCCATATTTTCCAACTACTGATCCTTCTTCTTTGTTTCCCTCTTTCCCATTCCAGTCACCAGTAATTATCAACGTATCTTGATTGCATGTTCGATCAATTTCAGACTGCAGCAGCTGATAAAAATCTTCTATTTCTTCATCTTTGGCCCTAGTGGTTGGTGCATAAATTTGAATAATAGTCATATTAACTGGTCTTCCTTGTAGGTGTATGGCTATTATCCTATCACTGACAGCGTTGTACTTCAGGATAGATCTTGAAACGTTCTTTTTCATGATGAATGCAACACCATTCCTCTTCAAGTTGTCATTCCCAGCATAGTCGACTATATGATTGTCTGATTCAAAATGGCCAATACCAGTCCGTCTCAGCTCACTAATGCCTAGGATATTGATGTTTATGTGTTCCATTTCATTTTTAATGATTTCCAATTTTCCTAGATTCATACTTTGTACATTCCAGGTTCCAATTATTAATGGATGTTTGCAGTTGTTTCTTCTCATTTTGAGTCGTGCCGCATCAGCAAATGAAGGTCCCCAAAGCTTTACTCCATCCACATCATTAAGGTCAACTCTACTTTGAGGAGGCAGCTCTTCCCCAGTCATCTTTTGAGTGCCTTCCAACCTGGGGGGCTCATCTTCCAGCACTATATCAGACAATGTTCTGCTGCTATTCATAAGGTTTTCATTGGCTAATACTTCTCAGAAGTAGACTGCCAGGTCCTTCTTCCTAGTCTGTCTTAGTCTGGAAGCTCAGCTGAAACCTGTCTTCCATGGGTGACCCTGCTGGTATCTGGATACCGGTGGCATAGCTTCCAGCATCTCAGCAACACACAAGTCCCCACAGTACGACAAACTGACAGACACATGTCTGTCATGTCTGTCGTGTCTGTTAACAAATTAGATAACTTAAATGAAATGGACAAATTCATACAAACTACCAAAAATGACTCAAGAAGAAATAGAATAACTGAATAGACTTATAATAAGTAAAGAGACTGAATTAGTAATAAAAAAATAACTTCCAACAAAGAAAATGCCAGGATCAGATGGCTTCACTGGTGAATTCTAACAGACATTAAAAGAAGAATTAACATGAATCCTTCTCAAACTCTCTGAAAAAAAAAATTAGGAAGGAATGCTTCCTATGTCATTCTATGAGGCCAGTATTACCCTGATACCAAAGCCAAATAAAGATACCACAAGAAAAAAAAACTACAAACCAATATCCCTTTTGGATATAGATGCAAAAACCCTCTACAAACACTAGCCAACCTAATCCGGCAGCACATTAGAAGAATTATGCACCGTGACCAAGTGAAATTCATCCTAGGAATGCAAGGATGGTAATTCAGAAACCAATCAATGTAATATACCAGGTTAACAAAACGAAGGAAGAAAAACATGTAATCATCTGAATATATGCATAAAAAACATTTGACAAAATCCAACACCCTTTCATATTAAAAACACTCAACAAACTAGGATTAGAAAGAAACTTCCTCAACCTGAGAAAAGGCGCCTATGAAAAATCGCCAGCTGACATCACTGTTGTTCTTAGCCAGCTAACGTCATTGTTGTTGTTCTTAGGTGCCATCAAGTCGGTTTAAATCCATAGCGACCCTGAGCGATACACAACAAAACACCACCCAGTCCTGCACTATGCTCACAATCCTGTTATGCTTAAGCTCATTGTTGCAGCCACTGAGTCGATCCATCTTATTGAGGGTTTCCCTTTTTTTTGCTGACCCTCTACCAAGCATGATGTCCTCCTGCAGGGACTAATCCCTCCTGATAACATGTCCAAAGTATGTAAGATGTAGTCTTGCCATCCTTGCTTCTAAGGAGCATGCTGGTTGTACTTCTTCCAAGACAGACTTGTTCGTTCTTTTGGCAGTCCATTGCATATTCAATATTCTTTGCCAACACCACAATTCAAAGGCGTCAACTCTTCTTCGGTCTTCCTTATTCATTGTCCAGCTTTCGCATGCTTATGATACGACTGAAAATGGCTTGGGTCTGGCGCACCTTAGCCTCAAGGTGACTTCTTCGCTTTTCAAGACTTTAAAGAGGTCTTTTGCAGCCAAGTTGCCCAATGCAATGCATCTTTTGATTTCTTGACTGCTGCTTCCATGGGTGTTGATTGTTTTGATTATGGATCCAAGTAAAATGAATTCCTTGACAACTTCAATCTTCATTTATCACGATGTTCTTGGTCCAGTTGTGAGGATTTTTCTTTTCTTTATGTTGAGGTGTAATCCATACTGAAGGCTGTAGTCTTTGATCTTCATCAGTAAGTGCTTCAAGTCCTCTTCACTATCCGCAAGCGAGGTTGTGTCATCTGCATAACGCAGGATGTTAATGAGTCTTCCTCCAATCCTGATGTCCAGTTCTTCTTCATATAGTCCAGCATCTTGGATTATTTGCTCAGCATACAGATTGAATAGGTATGGTGAAACCATACAATGATACAACCCTGATGCACACACCTTTCCTGACTTTAAACCATGCAGTATCCCCTTGTTCTGTCCAACTACCTCTTGATCCACATACAGGTTTCTCATGAGCACAAATGAGTGTTCTGGAATTCCCGCTCTTTGCAATGTTATCCATAATTTGTCATGATCCACACAGTTGAACGCCTTAGCATAGTCAATAAAACAGATAAACATTTTTCTGGTGTCCTCTGCTTTCAGCCAGGATCCATCTGACACCAGCAATGATATCCCTGGCTCCACGTCCTCTTCTGAATCCAGCCTGAATTTCTGGCAGTTCCCTGTCGATATCTGCTGCAGCCACTTTTGAATGATTTTCAGCAAAATTTTACTTGGATGTGATATTAATAATATTGTTGGATAAGTTCCACATTCAGTTGGATCACCCTTCTTGGAAAAAGGCATAAATATGGATCTCTTCCAATCAGTTGGTCAGGTAGCTGTCTTCCCAAATTTCTTGGCATAGGTAAGTGAGCACTTCCAGCACTGCATCTGCTTGTTGAAACATCTCAGTTGATATTGTAAATTCCTGGAGCCTTGCTTTTCACCAACGCCTTCAGTGCAGCTTGGACTCCTTCCTTTGATACCATCAGTTCCTGATCATATGCTACCTCTTGAAATGGTTGAACGTCGACTAATTCGTTTCGGTAGAGTGACTCTGTGTACTTCTTCCAACTTCTTTTGATGCTTCCTGCATCATTTAATATTTTCCCCATAGAATCCTTCACTATTGCAATGTGAGGCTTGATTTTTTTCTTCAGTTCTTTCAGCTTGAGAAATGCCGAACGTGTTCTTCCCTTTTGGTTTTCTATCTCCAGCTCTTTGAACACGTCATTATAATACTTCATGTTGTCTTCTCGAGCCACCCTTTGAAATTTTCTGTTCAGTTCTTTTACTTCATCATTTCTTCCTTTTGCTTTAGCTACTCGATGTTCAAGAGCAAGTTTCAGAGTCTCTTCTGACATCCATTTTGGTCTTCTCTTTCTTTCCTGTCTTTTAATCACCTCTTGCTTTCTCCATGTTTGATGTCCTTGATGTCATTCCACAACTCATGTGGTCTTTGGTCATTAGTGTTCAACGTGTCAAATTTATTCCTGAAATGGTCTCTAAATTCAAGTGGGATATACTCAAGGTCGTTGTACTTTGACTCTCATAGACTTGTTCTAATTTTCTTCATTTTCAACTTGAACTTGCAATATGAGTAACTGATGGTCTTTTCCACAGTTGGCACCTGGCCAACTGATACTATGAGCTTTTCCATTGTCTGTTTCCACAGATGTAGTCGATTTGATTCCTGTGTATTCCATCTGGCAAGGGCCACATGTACAGTCACCATTTACGTCAGTGAAAAAGGGTATTTGCAATGAAGAAGTCATTGGTCTTGCAAAATTCTATCATACAATCTCTAGCACTGTTTCTGTCACCAAGGCCATATTTTCCAACTACTGATCCTTCTTCTTTGTTTCCAACTTTCACATTCCAATCACCAATAATTATCAATGCATCCTGATTGCATCTTTGATCAATTTCAGACTGCAGAGGCTGATAAAAATCTTCAATTTCTTCTTCTTTGGCTTTAGTGGTTGAATAATAGTCATTTTAACTGGTCTTCCTTGTAGGTGTATAGATATTATTCTATCACTGACAGCATTGTACTTCAGGATAGATCTTGAAATGTTCTTTTTGAGGATGAATGCAACGCCATTCCTCTTCAAGCTGTCATTCCCAGCATAGAAGACCATATCATTGTCCAATTCAAAATGGCCAATACCAGTTCATTTCAGCTCACTAATGCCTAAGATATTGATGTTTTTGCATTCCATTTCATTTTTGATGATTTCCAGTTTTCCCAGATTCATACTTCGTACATTCCAGGTTCCAATTATTGATGGATGTTTGCAGCTGTTTCTTCTCATTTTGAGTCATGACACATCAGCAAATGAAGGTCCCGAAAGCTTTACACCATCCACATCATTAAGGTCAACTCCACTTTGAGGAGGCAACTCCTCCCCAGTCTCTTCTGAGTGCCTTCCAACCTGGGGGGCTCATCTTCCAGCACTATATCAGACAATGTTCCACTGCTATTCATAAGGTTTTCACTGGCTAATTCTTTTCAGAAGTAGACTGCCAGGTCCTTCTTCCTAGTCTGTCTTAGTCTGGAAGCTCAGCTGAAACCTGTCCACCATGGGTGAGCCTGCTGGTATCTGAATACCGGCGGTACAGCTTCCAGCATCACAGCAACATGCAAGCCCCTAAAATATGACAAACTGACAGACACGTGGGGGGTAACATCATAGTCAATGGTAAAAGACTAAAAGCTTTCCCCCTAAGATCAGGAACAAGAGAAGATGTCTGCTCTCACTACTTCTATTCAACATTTGTACCGGAGTTTCTAACTGGGTCAGTTAACTAAGAAAAACAAATAAAAGGTATTCTTCATTGGAAAGGAAAAACCCACTGCCATCGAGTCGATTCCGACTCATAGAGACCCTATGACAGAGCAGAACTGCCCCATAGAGTTTCCAAGGAGCACCTGGTGGATTCAAACTGCTGCCCTCTTGGTTAGCAGCCGTAGCATTTAGCCACTAGGCCACCAGGATTTCCACCTCTGGAAAGGAAGAAGTAAAAATATCTCTATTTGAAGATGACATTATCTTATGTGTAGAAAATCCTTTTAAAACCCCACAAAAAAAAATGGAGCTATTAAAAAAACTAGTTCAGCAAAGTACAGGATACAAGATCAACATGCACCTACTCCTCACTTATTGACTATCTCAGTATCCAACATTTCTCATTTAGGACAATAGTAAAAAATCTACTATCTGACTATTTTGTGCATTAACTATGTTTATCTGGCAGTAATGAATGCCGAGTTGCAAGGCAAAAGTAATGGTGGCATTCAGAAGTAGAACAACTAAATAGACCCATAACAAAAACAGAGATTGAAACGATAATCAAAAAACTCCCAACAAAAAAAAGCCCTGGCCCGGACGGCTTCACTGCAGAGTTCTACCAAACTTTCAGAGAAGAGTTAACACCACTACTTCTGAAGGTATTCCAAAGCATAGAAAATGATGGAATACTACCCAACTCATTCTATGAAGCCACCATCTCCCTGATACCAAAACCAGGTAAAGACATCACAAAAAAAGAAAATTACAGACCTATATCCCTCATGAACATAGATGCAAAAATCCTCAACAAAATTCTAGCCAATAGAATTCAACAACATATCAAAAAAATAATTCACCACGACCAAGTGGGATTTATACCAGGGATGCAAGGCTGGTTTAATATTAGAAAAACCATTAATGTAATCCACCATATAAATAAAACAAAACACAAAAACCACATGATTTTATCAATTGATGCAGAAAAGGCATTTGACAAAGTCCAACACCCATTTATGATAAAAACTCTCAGCAAAATAGGAATTGAAGGAAAATTCCTCAACATAATAAAGGGCATCTATACAAAGCCAACAGCCAGCATCACTCTAAATGGAGAGAGCCTGAAAGCATTTCCCTTGAGAACGGGAACCAGACAAGGATGCCTTTTATCACCGCTCTTATTCAACATTGTGCTAGAAGTCCTAGCCAGAGCAATTAGGCTAGACAAAGAAATAGAGGGCATCCGGATTGGCAAGGAGGAAGTAAAATTACCTCTATTTGCAGATGACATGATCTTATACACAGAAAACCCTAAGGAATCCTCCAGAAAACTACTGAAACTAATAGAAGAGTTTGGCAGAAGATCAGGATACAAGATAAACATACAAAAATCACTTGGATTCCTCTACATCAACAAAAAGAACATCAAAGAGGAAATAACCAAATCAATACCATTCACAGTAGCCCCCAAAAAGATAAGATACTTAGGAATAAATCTTACCAAGGATGTAAAAGACCTATACAAAGAAAACTACAAAGCTCTACTACAAGAAATTCAAAAGAACATACTTAAGTGGAAAAACATACCTTGCTCATGGATAGGAAGACTTAACATAGTAAAAATGTCTATTCTACCAAAAGCCATCTATACATTTAACGCACTTCCGATCCAAATTCCAATGTCATATTTTAAGGGGATAGAGAAACAAATCACCGATTTCATATGGAAGGGAAAGAAGCCCCGGATAAGCAAAGCACTACTGAAAAAGAAGAAGAAAGTGGGAGGCCTCACTTTACCTGACTTCAGAACCTATTATACAGCCACAGTAGTCAAAACAGCCTGGTACTGGTACAACAACAGGCACATAGACCAATGGAACAGAATTGAGAACCCAGACATAGATCCATCCACGTATGAGCAGCTGATATTTGACAAAGGACCAGTGTCAATTAATTGGGGAAAAGATAGCCTTTTTAACAAATGGTGCTGGCATAACTGGATATCCATTTGCAAAAAAATGAAACAGGACCCATACCTCACACCATGCACAAAAACTAACTCCAAGTGGACCAAAGACCTAAACATAAAGACTAAAACGATAAAGATCATGGAAGAAAAAATTGGGACAACCCTAGGAGCCCTAATACAAGGTATAAACAGAATACAAAACATTACCAAAAATGATGAAGAGAAACCCAATAACTGGGAGCTCCTAAAAATCAAACACCTATGCTCATCTAAAGACTTCTCCAAAAGAGTAAAAAGACCACATACAGATTGGGAAAGAATTTTCAGCTATGACATCTCCGACCAGCGCCTGATCTCTAAAATCTACATGATTCTGTCAAAACTCAACCACAAAAAGACAAACAACCCAATCAAGAAGTGGACAAAGGATATGAACACACATTTCACTAAAGAAGATATTCAGGCAGCCAACAGATACATGAGAAAATGCTCTCGATCATTAGCCATTAGAGAAATGCAAATTAAAACTACGATGAGATTCCATCTCACACCAGCAAGGCTGGCATTAATCCAAAAAACACAAAATAATAAATGTTGCAGAGGCTACGGAGAGATTGGAACTCTCATACACTGCTGGTGGGAATGTAAAATGGTACAACCACTTTGGAAATCTATCTGGCGTTATCTTAAACAGTTAGAAATAGAACTACCATACAACCCAGAAATCCCACTCCTGGGAATATACCCTAGAGATACAAGAGCCTTCATACAAACAGATACATGCACACCCATGTTTATTGCAGCTCTGTTTACAATAGCAAAAAGTTGGAAGCAACCAAGGTGTCCATCAACGGATGAATGGGTAAATAAATTGTGGTATATTCACACAATGGAATACTACGCATCGATAAAGAACAGTGACGAATCTCTGAAACATTTCATAACATGGAGGAACCTGGAAGGCATTATGCTGAGCGAAATGAGTCAGAGGCAAAACAACAAATATTGTATAAGACCACTATTATAAGATCTTGAGAAATGGTAAACCTGAGAAGAACACATACTTTTGTGGTTACGAGGGGGGGAGGGAGGGAGGGTGGGAGAGGGTTTTTTTATTGATTAATCAGTAGATAAGAACTGCTTTAGGTGAAGGGAAAGACAACACTCAATACATGGAAGGTCAGCTCAATTGGACTGGACCAAAAGCAAAGAAGTTTCCGGGATAAAATGAATGCTTCAAAGGTCAGCGGAGCAAGCGCGGGGGTCTGGGGAACATGGTTTGCGGGGACTTCTAAGTCAATTGGCAAAATAATTCTATTATGAAATCATTCTGCATCCCACTTTGAAATGTGGCGTCTGGGGTCTTAAATGCTAACAAGCGGCCATCTAAGATGCATCAATTGGTCTCAACCCACCTGGAGCAAAGGAAAATGAAGAACACCAAGGCCACACGACAACTAAGAGCCCAAGAGACAGAAAGGGCCACATGAACCAGAGACCTACATCATCCTGAGACCAGAAGAACTAGTTGGTGCCCGGCCACAATCGATGACTGCCCTGACAGGGAGCACAGCAGAGGACCCCTGAGGGAGCAGGAGATCAGTGGGATATAGACCCCAAATTCTCATAAAAAGACCAAACTTAATGGTCTGACTGAGACTAGAGGAATCCCGGTGGCCATGCTCCCCAGACCTTCTGTTGGCACAGGACAGGAACCATCCCCGAAGACAACTCATCAGACATGAAAGGGACTGGTCAGCGGGTAGGAGAGTGACGCTGATGAAGAGTGAGCTAATTATATCAGGTGGACACTTGAGATTGTGTTGGCAACTCTTGTCTGGAGAGGGGATGGGAGGATAGAGATAGAGGAAGCCGGCAAAATTGTCAAGAAAGGAGAGACTGAAAGGGCTGACTCAAGAGGGGGAGAGCAAGTGGGAGTAGGGAGTGAGATGTATGTAAACCTATATGTGACAGACTGATTGGATTTGTAAATGTTCACTTGAAACTTAATAAAAGTTATTAAAAAAAAAAAAGTAATGGTGGCCATGCTGGTTAAGGTGGCAACTTGGGTGGGCCATGATTCTCAGTGGTTTGGTAGTTATGGAATGGTGCAATCTAGCAGTTATGTAACGATGCCGTCTTTCTCCATTTTGTGATCTGATCATCCTCCATTTTCACATAATGCCGATTTTTACATAACGACTTGGTCTTTGAAATCTAACCATGTCTTTAAGTGAGAGTGAATGTACAAAAATTAGTTGTATTTATAAACACTAGCAAGGATAAATAAAAAATGAATTTAAGAAAACAATTCCATTTACAATAGCATCAAAAAGACTAAATTACTTAGGAATATATTTAACCAAGGATGCATAAGACTTCTACATTGAAAAATACTAAAGACTATAAAAAGGAACTAAATAAAACCTCAAAAAATGGAAAGATGTTATGTATTCATAGACTGGAAGACTTAATGTTGTTAAGATGCTACTATCCTCCAAAATGATCTACGGATTCAATGCAAACCATATCAAAACTCCAACTGCCTTCTTCTGCTGGAATGAACAAGCTGATAATTCATATGGAATTCCAAGGGACCCAGAATAATCAAAACAATCTTGAAAAAACGGAACTAAGTTTGGGGACTCACACTTCACAGTTTCAAAACCTACTACACAAAGTGTGGTACTGGCTTAAGATTAGACATAGAAGTCAATGGAATAGAATTGAGAGTTCACAAATAAACCGATACATCTACATTGTTGTTGTTAGGCACCGTCAAGTTGCTTCCTACTCATAGTGACCCTATGTACAACAGAACAAAACAGGCCTGGTCCTGGCCATTCTCACAATCGTTATTATGCTTGAGCCCATTGTTGCAGCCACTGTGTCAATCCAGCTCATTGAGGGTGTTCTTCTTTTTCGCTGACCCTCTACTTTACCAAGGATGATGTCCTTCTCAATGGAATGGTCCCTCCTGATAACATGGCCAAAGTATGTGAGATGTAGTCTGGCTATCCATGCTTCTGAGCAGCATCCTGGCTCTACTTCTTCCAAGACAGATTTGTTCATTCTTTTGGCAGTCCATGGTATATTTAATATTCTTCACCAACACCATAAATCCAAAGGTATCAATTCTTCTTCAGTCGACCTTACTCATTGCCAAGCTTTCTAATGCATATAAGGTGATTGAAAACACCATTGCTTGAGTCAGGCACACCTTAGTCCTCAAGATGACAACTTTGCTTTTTAACACTTTAAAGAGGTCTTCTGCAGCAGATTTGCCCAGTCAGTCACTTATTTTTCACATGTGCCAAGACCATTCAATGAGTAGACAATAGTCTTGTCAACAAATAGTGCCAAAGTGACTGGATAGCCACACGCAAAGAATGAAGTTGGACCTGAGAAGTGAAGTCTTGATACATGTTACAACATGGATGAACCCTGAAGACATAATGCTAAGTCAAAGAATTCAGACACAAAAGGCCTCATGTTGTGTGATTCCATTTACATAAAATATCCAGGATAGGCAAATGCATAGAGACAGAAAGACTAGTGGTCGCCAGGGCCTTGTGGAAGTAGCAAATGGGAGCGATCGCTTAATCGGTACAGGATTTCTTTCGTTGGAGATGCAAACACTCTGGCGTTAGATAATGGTGATGGTGGCACAACATGGAGAACGCACTAAAAGCCACAAACACCCACTTTAAAACGGCTAAAGTGGCCAATTTTATGTTATATAAAATTTTACCTCAATTTTAAAAAAGGTTCGTTAGATTATTAAATGTGAAAGTTCAAAAGAAATTTAATTAAAAAGACTGCGAAGAAACAATCCACTGAACTTGTTAACACATTGGATCTGAGAGACAGAAAGATCATTAGAAACCAAAGGTCAGAGTTGCCTCCAAAGAAATGTGGAAATTAGAAAAGAAAAAAAAGCTTACTGGAGGATGGGGACATAAATTTGGCTTTAGACATGCCAAAATGTTCAAGAGCTATATATACACTTGGCACTTTCCTTGTATCATACCCTTGGGTCACCATCATCTGTACAGTTTCTCAACCTTGGCTCTAGTGACATTTTGGATCAGGTAATTCTCTGTTGTGGGGGGCTGTCCGGAAACCCTGGTGGTATAGTGGCTAAGTGCTACAGCTGCTAACCAAAATGTCAGCAGTTCAAATCCACCAGGCACTCCTTGGAAACTCTATGGGGCAGTTCTATTCTGTCCTATAGGGTCGCTATGAGTTGGAATTGACTTGACAGCAATGAGTTTGGTTTGGTTTCGGTTTGGGGGGGCTGTCCAGTGCATTGCAGGATGTTTAACAGCATCCTTGGCCTCTACCCACCTGATGTCAGTAGTATCCCCCCCCACACACACACACAACCATGACAACCAAAAGTGTCTCCACACATTGCCAAATGTTCCTGGGGGAGGGAGAAGGCATCAACGCTAGGCTGAAAATCACTGTCCTACAAGGATGACATATTGACTGTAAAAATTCAGTGAAAGTGGACCACAGTGAAACAAAGAATGCATGTGCACTATGTTGGCAAACGGTTTAATGTGGAGAACAACAACGCATCTCTGAGAAAGAGGTAAAAACTGCAGATGAGATTTCACAGCACCACTAAGCTAAGTTTATCAAACGTTCTCCTGCCCCAAGCACTACCTAGAACCTCACCAACTGTTCAAGCTCTAGAAGTCAGTGATCGGCATCTGTGTTAATGTCCTTATCATTATTCACTGAGCCTAAATGAAGCAACAGATATTATTTTTTAAAAACATGCTTCATGCCCTGCTTCCAAAACACAACAGAAAAACTGAGAGGCAAACCCATAGCCCGAGAAGACACTCAAACAGCAGATTAGAAATGGTGTCACAGCACCTATGACAGCCACGCAGGTCAAAGTGGTCTAGGTCAGCATGAAGAGACCTCGCAGTCAGAGTGAACAACAGTCATCTCCTGCTATAAAACTGAACCAAGCAGCAGACGTATTTCAGGAGCAAGTGAGGACAAGCTTGACGCTTGTACAATTCTGTCAAGAAAATATTCTAGGGAAAGAAGCATAGAAAAAAGATACGGACATCAGCATTTGATATTGTCCTGGTGGATCTTCCTGACAAACGCGCTCAAACTGACCTTGGTGCTCTGTCTTACTCGAGCGTAGAATTCGGGTCAGGCATCTCACTGCTAGGTGAGAGGGGAGCCAAATGAGGGCAAATCACAGCAGAGAGGACAGTATTTAAGAATGGCTAAGGTGGCGCAAACTTTGTGCTCCACTGCTAACCTGTCGCCTTGGTGGGGCAGTGGTCAAGCTTTTGGTTGCTAACCAACAGTTCAAATCCACCAGCCACTCCTTGGAAACCCCATGGGGCAGTTCTATTCTGTCCTATAGGGTCACTATGAGTCGGAATCAACTGGACAGCAACGGATTTGATTTGGGGGCGGGGGCTAACCTAACTGGTTGGTGTTCCAACCCTTCCAGCAGTACTGGAGAAAAAAAAAGCCTGACAATCCGCTTCTGTTAAGAGTACAGACAAGAAAACCCTATGGAGCACTTCACTCTAGCACATGGTGTCGCCATGAGTTGGGACAGACTGGACACAACGGGTTTGGTTTGATCCTGTGGAAAACTTGAAAGGGCAGCGTTTTGGCCTTAGGTGAGCAAGCTGGCCTCCAGGGTGAAGATGGGCTCTACCTGGCTCAGCCAAACTCACAGCGCAAAGCAGCTGGTGCAAAACTCAAAACGCCACACGAGGCTGAGGGAGTGTTATTCTTTCTAGGTGGTCTCTTTTTTGGGTGCCGTTTTTTTCAGTCAAGTAATAGCGGTATTCTCCCTGGTGGGAGAAAAGAAGAACGGGGGCTTTTAAAGTTTCGAGGATGCGGTGAGGAGAAGGTAAAACCAAGCCACCTACGTTCAAAGTCTTTCCTAAGTGAGCCACGCTCCGTCTCCTCACCCTTCTTCAGGTTCCTCGAAACCCTGAGGGTCAGGGGAGGAGCGCACCCAGGACCCTCCGGGTCGCCGTCGTCCTGCAAACGTCGCGTGCTCCCAACGGCAGCTGAACCGTCACCCAGAGAGGCGGCATGAGTCTCCACTACCAGTGGCTCTGTCGGACCTTGCCCTGCGTGCCCGCCAGGCGGCGCTCTCCCGCTCCCCCCTCCACGTCGCCAGGCGGCGCTCTCCCGCTCCCCCCTCCACGTCGCCAGGCGGCGCTCTACGGCTCCCCGCTCTCCACGTCGCCAAGCGGCGCTCTCCCTCTCCCCACTCCGCACCGCCAGGCGGCGCTCTACGGCTCCCCGCTCTCCATGTTGCCAAGCGGCGCTCTCCCTCTCCCCACTCCGCACCGCCAGGCGGCGCTCTACGGCTCCCCGCTCTCCATGTTGCCAAGCGGCGCTCTCCCTCTCCCCACTCCACACCGCCAGGCGGCGCTCTACGGCTCCCCGCTCTCCACGTCGCCAAGCGGCGCTCTCCCTCTCCCCACTCCGCACCGCCAGGCGGCGCTCTACGGCTCCCCGCTCTCCATGTTGCCAAGCGGCGCTCTCCCTCTCCCCACTCCACACCGCCAGGCGGCGCTCTCCCTCTCCCCACTCCACACCGCCAGGCGGCGCTCTACGGCTCCCCGCTCTCCACGTCGCCAAGCGGCGCTCTCCCTCTCCCCACTCCACACCGCCAGGCGGCGCTCTCCCGCTCCCCAACCTCCATATACAGAACTTTCTCAAAGCGATGCGCAAGCCCCCATGCCGGGGGCGGAGCTTCACCGCGTCATAAACTGGCGGGAAAGGCCCTTATTCGCTGCGAGCCGCTGAGGTCTACCCATTCGTCTCCTCCCTACTCTGGCAGCATCCCGGGCTGCCCCCCAGGCACCTTTCACCATAAGGGATGACAGCCCCATGGCGGTTCACGGTGTGGTTCTGATTCACCGCCATCTTGCTCCCTGGCGGCCCGGGCGCCCCTCAGATGGGAAGGGGCGAGGCCTGAGCCGAGCCGTGGGGCGGGGCTCCGAGGGGGCGGAGATTATGGCGCAAGGCCGGGAAGTGAGTGGGCGAGGCGGCTGGCCACGTGACAGCCAGTCAGCGGGTGAGGCGGGGTCCGAGCTAGGAGACGCCCCGACGGGGAAGAGGCGGGTCCGGGGAACTGATGGGCTCCTGGAACGAGCAGAGGCCCTCGCGGGTCGCCGGCCCGGCTGCCCCGCTACCCGCGGGTATGGGCTAGAATTGGCCCCACGCAGAAGCCAAGTTAAAAGCAGCAATCACGGCAATCCCTGCCTGGATTTTCCTACTGCCTCCCGGGCCCTGGTCAGGCAGCTGCTGCCCTTCAGAGAAAGGGTCCAGAGCGATTCCACGCGTCTCCTAAAACGCGCGGGACTTTCTTCCACCCGAGAAACCCGCGAATTGGACCCGGTTGTCTTGTGCGGCAGCGTCCAGGGTCGGGAAGTCGAAGGGAATTTGACGCTGAGTGAGGCCATCCTAGCTCCAAGGTGAACCTTTCCTTTCTGTGTCATGATCATACTTGTCCTGTCCCCTTGGTAGAGTGGTTGTGAGGACCCGGTGGGATACATTATATCGGGATTGCTCTGAGCACCAAAATGCTCTACATATTGTTCTTTGCTTTAAACTTAACAAATAGTAGCAGAAGTCTTTAAAGGGATATTAACATTTTCTTGACTACTGCATTTCATCAAATTTAAGATGCCATCAGTTGTTAAGATGCACCTTATTTAATGTATCACTAAGAAAAACAGCTTACCGTGGTAGAAAAGGCCTGGCAATTCGCTTCCATTCAGATTACAGCCAAGAAACCCCTAGGGAACAGTTATACTCGCTAACACGTGGGTCACCATGGGTTGTGATTGACTGACTGCGACTAACAAGCACAAGAAAAAAAGCTGCCAGACAAACTGACATGCCCTCAGTTGTAAGATGTATCTTGATTTCAGAAATGTAAAAAAAAAAAAGCACAAGACTTAAAATAGATGTAACACACTAGGAGTTGGTGAAGCAGTGAAGAAGCATTGAGATCTTGTCCCCCTCCTGCTGAGGTAACTAAGCGTGCAACCTCGAGCAGGAGGATTATACTCTCTAGACATCAGTTTCCACATCAGTATGAAGGCACTGGACTAGAAGAACTCTTAGTTTTCTTGTAGTTGTGATATCTTATGCTCACGACATGGCTCTATTTTTTCTGTGTGTGTGTGCTTTAAGTGAAAGTTTACAAATCAAGTCAGCCTCTCATACAAAAATTTATAAACACCTTGCTATATACTCTTAATTGCTCTCCCCCGAATGAGACAGCACACTCCTTCCCTCCACTCTCCTTTCCTGTCCCTTTGGCCAGTTTCTGATTCCCTCTACCCTCCCATCTCCCCTTCAGACAGGAGATGCCAACGTAGTCTCATGTGTCTACTTGCTCCAAGAAGCTCATGCTTCACCAGTATCATTTTCTATCCCATAATCTGCTCCAGTCCCTGTCTGAAGAGTTGGTTTGGGAATGTTTCCTGTCCTGGGATAACAGAAGGTCTGGGGACCATGACCTCCAGGGTCCTTCCAGTCTTAGTAACACCATTAAGTCTGGTATTTTATGTGAATTTGGGGTCTTCATCCCACCGCTCTCCTGCTGCCTCAGGGGTTCTCTGTTGTGTTCCCTGTCAGGGCAGTCGTCGGTTGTAGCTAGGCACCATCTAGTTCTTCTGGTCTCAGGCTGTTGTAGTCTCTAGTTTATGTGGCCCTTTCTGTCTCTTGGGCTCATAATCACCTTGCGTCTTTGATGTTCTTCATTCTCCTTTGCTCCAGGTGGGTTGAGACCCATTGATGCATCTTAGATGGCTGCTTGCTAGTGTTTAAGACCCCAGATGCCACTCTCCAAAGTGGGATGTAGAATGTTTTCTTAATAGATTTTATTATGCCAGTTGACTTAGATGTCCCCTGAAACCATGGTCCCCAGACCCCTGCCCCTGCTATGCTGGCCTTCGAAGCATTTAGTTTATTCAGGAAACTTCTTTGCTTTTGATTTAGTCCAGTTGTGCTGACCTCTCCTGTATTGTGCGTTGTGTTTCCCTTCACCTAAAATAGTTCTTATCTACTATCTAATTACTGAAAACCCTTCTCCCTCCCTCTCTCCCCCCCCATAACTATCAAAGAATATTTTCTTCTCTGTTGAAACTATTTCTCGAGTTCTTATAATAGTGATCTTATACAATATTTGTCCTTTTGCAACTGACTACTTTCACTCAGCATAATGCCTTCCAGATTCCTCCATGTTATGAAATGTTTCACGGATTCATCATTGTTCTTTATCAATGCGTAGTATTCCATTGTGTGAATATACCATAATTTATTTATCCATTCATCTGTCGATGGGCACTTTGATTGTTTCCATCTTTTTGCTGTTATAAACAGTGCTACAGCGAACATGAGTCTGCGTATATCTGTTCATGTAAAGGCTCTTATTTCTCTAGGATGTATTCCAAGGAGTGAGATTGCTGGATCGTATGGTCATACTATTTCTAGTTTTTTAAGGAAGCACCAAATAGATTTCCAAAGTGGCTGTACCATTTTACATTCCCACCAGCAGTGTATAAGTGTTCCAGTCTCTCCACAACCTCTCCAACATTTATTATTTTGTGTTTTTTGGATTAATGCCAGCCTTGCTGGAGTGTGAGATGGAATCTCATTGTAGTTTTGATTAGCAGTTCTCTAATGGCTAATAATCGTGAGCATTTCCTCATGTATCTGTTAGCCGCCTGAATGTCTTCTTTAGTGAAGTGCCTGTTCATATCCTTTGTCAATTTTTTTAATTGGGTTATTTGTCTTTTTGCAGTTGAGTTTTTGCAGTATCCTGTAGATTTTAGAGCTCAGATGCTGATCAGAAATGTCATAGCTAAAAGATTTTTCCCAATCTGTGGGTAATCTTTTTACTCTTTTGGTGAAGTCTTTGGTTGAGCATAGGTGTTTGATTTTTAGGCATTCCCAGTTACCTGGTTTCTCTTCTGCATTGTTAGTAATGTTTTGTATACTGTTTATGCCGTGTATTAGGGCTCCTAACATTGTCCCTATTTTTTTCCCATGATCTTTATTTGTTTAGATCTTATATTTAGGTCTTTGATCCATTTTGAGTTAGTTTTTGTGCATGGTGTGAAGTGTGGATCTTCTTTCATTTTTTTGCAGGTGGATATCCAGTTATGCCAGCACCATCTGTTAAACAGACTATCTTTTCCCCATTTAACTGACTTTGGGCCTTTGTCAAATATCTGCTGCTCATATGTGGATGGATTTGTGTCTGGATTCTCAATTCTGTTCCATTGGTCTATGTATCTGTTGTTGTACCAGTACCAGGCTGTTTTGACTACTGTGGCGGTATAATAGGTTCTAAAATCAGGTAGAGTGAGCCCTCCAAATTTGTTCTTCTTTTTCAGTAAAGCTTTACTTATCCGGGGCTTCTTTCCCTTCCATATTGAAGTTGGTGATTTGTTTCTCCATCTCATTAAAAAAAGTCATTGGAATTTGGATCGGAATTGCATTGTATCTATAGATCACTTTTGGTAGAATAGACATCACTTTTGGTAGACTAGACATCTTTACAATGTTAAGTCTTCCTATCTATGAGCAAGGTATGTTTTTACACTTATGTAGGTCTCTTTGGGTTTCTTGCAGTAGTGTCTTGTAGTTTTTTATGTATAGGTCCTTTACATCTCTGGTAAGATTTATTCCTAAATGTTTTATCTTCTTGGGGGCTACTGTAAATGGTACTGATTTGGTGATTTCCTCTTCGATGTTCTTTTTCTTGGTGTAGTGAAATCCAACTGATTTTTGTATGTTTATCTTGTATCCTGATCTTCTGCTGAACTTTTTTATTAGTTTCAGTAGTTTTCTTGAGGATTCTTTAGCGTTTTCTGTGTATAAAATCATGTCATCTGCAAATAGAGATACTTTTACTTCTCCCTTACAAACCCGGATGCCCTTTATTTCTTTATCTAGCCTAATTGCTCTGGCTAGGACCTCCAGCACTATGTTGAATGAGAGTGGTGGTAAAGGGCATCCTTGTCTGGTTCCAGATCTCAAGGGAAATACTTTCAGACTCTCTCCATTTAGGATAATGTTGGCTGTTGGCTTTGTATAAATGCCCTTTATTACGTTGAGGAATTTTCCTTCTATTCCTATTTTGCTAAGAGTTTTTATCATGAATGGGTGTTGAACTTTGTCAAATGCCTTTTCTGCATCGATTGATAAAATCATGTGGTTCTTGTCTTTTGTTTTATTTATATGATACCAAAAAAAGATAGATTACATTAATTGTTTTTCTAGTGTTGAACCATCCCTGCATACCTGGTATGAATCCCACTTGGTCATGGTGATTTTTTTTTTTTTATCATGTTGTTGAATTCTCTTGGCTAGAATTTTGTTGAGGATTTTTGCATCTAAGTTCATGAGGGATATAGGTCTGTAATTTCCTCTTTTTTTGTGGTGTCTTTACCTAGTTTTGGTATCAGGGATATGCTGGCTTCATAGAATGAGTTTGGGAGTATTCTGTCTTTTTCTATGCTCTGAAATACCTTTAGTGGTAGTGGTGTTAATTCTTCTCTGAAAATTTGGTAGAACTCTGCAGTGAAGCCGTCTGGGCCAGGGCTTTTTTTTATTGGGAGTTTTTTGATTACCTTTTCCATCTTCTTTTGTTATGGGTCTTTTTGTTGTTCTATCTCTGTTTGTGTTAGTTTAGGTAGTGTGTTTCTAGGAATTCATTCATTTCTTCTGAAATTTGTTTCAGTATAATTTTTCATAGTAATCTGATATGTTTCTTTTAATTTCAGTTGGGTCTGTTGTAATATCGCCCATCTCATTTCTTATTCGGGTTATTTGCTTCCTCTCCTGTTTTTCTTTTGTCAGTTTGGCCAATGGTTTATCAATTTCGTTAATTTTTTCAAAGAACCAGCTTTTGGTCTTGTTAATTCTTTCAATTGTTTTTCTGTTTTCTATTTCACTTAGTTCTGCTCTAATTTTTATTATTTGCTTTCTTCTAGTCCTAAGGGCTTCTTTTGTTGCTCTCTTTCTATTTGTTCAAGTTGTAGGGATAATTCTTTGATTTTGGCCTTTCTTTTTGTATGTGTGCATTTATTGATATAAATTGACCTCTGAGCACTGCTTTCGCTGTGTCCCAAAGGTTCTCATAGGAAGTGTTTTCATTCTCATTGGATTCTATCAATTTCTTTATTCCCTCCTTAATGTCTTCTATAACCCAGTCATTTTTGAGCAGGGTATTGCTCAGTTTCCAAGTGTTTGATTTCTTTTCCCTGCTTTTTCTGTAATTGATTTCTACTTTTATGGCCTTATGGTCAGAGAAGATGCTTTGTAATATTTCAATGTTTTGCATTCTGCTAAGGCTTGCTTTATGACCTAATATGTAGTCTATTCTGGAGAATGTTCCACGTGCATTAGAAAAGAAAGTATACTTGGCTGCTGTTGGGTGGGATGTTTTGTATATGTTTATAAGGTCAATTTGGTTGATTGTGGCATTTAGATTTTCCGTATCTTTATTGAGCTTCTTTCTGCATGTCCTGTCCTTCACCAAAAGTGGTGTGTTGAAGTCTCCCACTACAACTGTGGAGCCGTCTATCTCACTTTTCAATGCTATTAGAGTTTGTTTTATGTATCTTACAGCCCTGTCATTGGGTGCATAAGTATTTAATATGGTTATATCTTCTTGGTGTATTGTCCCTTTAATCATTATATAGTATCCTTCCTTATCCTTTCTGATGGATTTAACTTTAAAGCCTATTTTGTCAGAAATTAATATTGCCACTCCTGCTATTTTTTGATTGTTGTTTGCTTGGTATATTTTTTTGCATCCTTTGAGTTTTAGTTTGTTTGTGTCTCTAAGTCTAAGGTGTGTGTGTCTCTTGTAGGCAGCATATAGACGGATCATGTTTTTTTAATCCAGTCTGCCACTCTCTGTCTCTTTATTAGTGCATTTAGTCCATTTACATTCAGCGTAATTATGGATGGGTGCGAGTTTAGTACTGTCATTTTGATGTCTTTTTTTGTGCGTTGTTGGCAGTTTCTTTTTCCCACTTAATTTTTTGTGCTGAGTAGTTTATTTTTGTATGTTGTCTTTTCCTCTTATTTGTTGTTGTTGATTTTGTTTCTGCTGGGTCTCTATTTTTTCTTGTATTTTATTTTAATGAGTAGGATAGTTAGTTTCCTTTGTGGTTACCTTAATATTTACCACTATTTTTCTAAGTTTAAAGCTAATTTATATTTCTTTATATAGCCTTGCCTTCTTCTCCATATGAAAGATCTATGACTACGTTTCTTAATCCCTCTTTATTGTTTTAATGTTGTCTTCTTTTACATAATGACATCGCCATTTCCTTGTTTTGAGCGTTTTTTAATCTTGATTTATTTTTGTAATTTCCCTGTCTAGGTTGACATCTGATTGTTCTGTCCAGTGTTCTAGTCTTGGGTTGATACCTGATGTTATTGATTTTCTAACAAAAGAACTCCCTTTAGTATTTCTTGTAGTTTTGGTTTGGTTTTTATGAATTCCCTAAACTTCTGTTTATCTGAAAATATTCTAATTTCATCTTCATATTTGAGAGACAGTTTTGCTGGATATATGATTCTTGGCTGGCTTTTTTTTCCTTCAGTGGTTTATGTAAGTCATCCCATTGCCTTCTTGCCTGTGTGGTTTCTGCCGAGTAGTCCAAGCTTATTCTTATTGACTGTTCTTTGTAGGTGACTTTTTGTTTATCCCTAGCTGCTCTTAAAATTCTCTCTTTATCTTTGGTTTTGGCAAGTTTGATTATAATATGTCTTGGTGACTTTCTTTTAAAATCTACCTTTGTGGAGTTTGATGAGCATCTTGGATAGATATCTTCTCATCTTTCATGATATCAGGGAAGTTTTCTGCCAATAAATCTTCAAGAATTCTCTCTGTATTTTCTGTTATCCCTCCCTGTTCTGGTACTCTAATCACTCGTAGGTTATTTCTCTTGATAGAGTCCTACATGATTCTTAAGTTTTCTTCATTTTGTTTAATTCTTTTATTTGATTTTCTTCAAATATATTGGTGCCAAGTTCTTTATCTTTAAGTTCACCAATTCTGCCTTCCACATGCTCAATTCTGCTCCTCTGACTTTCTATTGTCTAATTCTGTAATTTTACTGTTAATCTTCTGAATTTCTGATTGCTATCTTTTATCTACCCATGGATTCTTGCAGCTTAGTAAATTTTTCAGTATGTTCTTGAATAACCTTTTTAATTTCTTTGACTGCTTTATCTGTGTGTTCCTTGGCTTGTTCTGTGTATAGCCTGATCTCCTTCTTGATGTCTTGAAGAGTTCTGTATATTAATCTTTTGTATCCTGCATCTGGTAATTCCAGGAAGGCACCTTCGTCCAGACGATCCCTTGATTCTTTGTTTTGAGAGCTTGTTGAAACAATCATGGTCTGTTTCTTTATGTGGTTTGTTATTGACTGTTGTCTTCGAGCCGTCTATAAGTTATTGTATTAGTTTATTTTATGTTTGCTTACTGTATCCTAGGTTCTTGCTTTGTTTTGTTTTGATATGCCCAAATGGGTTGCTTGAGTGAGTGAGCTTGACTATTTTTGCCTTTGGAGCTCTGACGTCCTGTCACCAGATGGCTAGAGCTATTATCAGGAATGTGAGCTTATGAGTCCGTTCACCATTCTTGTGTGGATTCAGCTCAGGTGTCCAGGTAGCTGGTCATCAAGTGTGTGGTACAGGCTCTGTCCTACAGTCTTAGAGGAGCAGGGGGTGTTTGCTGTAGGTCTTGGTATCTGGGTGCAGCAGGGGGTCACGCTCTGAACAAGGCAAGGGGGCTGAGGACTGTCCCCCGAGTGTCTCTGAAGAAGGCACATCCCTCTTCCCTAGAGCGTACAGGTGGGTGGGTTCTGCAGACAGACCATGGGCACCCAATGCTTTTGGTTGTAAGGACTGGGAGGTACCAGTTATCCTTGGACCCTTGTCGCAGGTGGCTGGGTGATCTGAGTGGAGCCACCAGTCCTTAGGCCCTGATGTGGGTAGGTGAGGACCCTGTTTAATAGGCAAAGTGGTGTCAAAAATCAAACTCCTACCTCTCCACCACACAGCTGAAACAGTTGTAGTCTGTCAACAAGGCCCTATTCCCATGAAATAGGCCCACACAGGTCCATGCAGGGGGGAAAGGTGTTCAAATTCCACAGACCGTTTATGCCTGGACAGGAGCTGCTTCTGTCCTGACCTCCCCCGGTTAGTGGAGCTGGCTAATTACCTCCTCGCCCCCCCCCCCCACCGCCCCGTTGTGAATTTATTCTTTCTCCACGGCCAGGGAGCATGGCTCAGGGTGCTCAAATGGGCCTATCTCAGGCCCAGGGAAATCAACAGTCACTGAAGCCGTATTGGGGGCTGAGGGTATGGTAAAATATACACAAGTACTTAGCTTTTGCTGAGAGCACCATTCTTTTCTGGTTCTGGAGGTGTGAGTTGGTTCATGAGGTGTGAGTTGGCTGGGCAGCTGGCTGCTTCTACCTGAGGAAACTATGGCTGAATGCAACTACCAGCCCACTGCAGCCACTCCAGGGAATGGTGCCTGAGGGATCCCGGCAATTCAGGTCCGGTAACTCCTTTCTGCTTCTGAACCATCTCTCCCTTCCCCTGCCACTCAGTCTGTTTTCTGACTTTGACTTAGATGTTCAGGGCTCCTAGCTTGTCATAAATATAATAGTTTCACTTGATTTTTCAGGTCTTTGTTGTAAGAGGGATCGCCCAAACATCTGGCTGTTCCACCATCTTGGCCCTGCCTCAGCTCTATTCTTAATATCTCTCAAATCTTGCCACTTTTTCAATCTGGATGTCCTGTTGCCACTCTTGTTCCAGCCCTTATCATTTTACTTGAATCATCTAGGGACCTCCTCAGTGCTTGTCATGAGAGGGAATCAACTCCACAATAACTAGTATGGCATGGTATGTGCAGTGCAATGGGTTTTTCATTATATATGGCCTTTCTGGTCTCAGGTTTACAATTCTGCCAAAAATGATTAGTGATTGGTCTGTTTTAAGCACCTTGTGGGGATGTAATCCATACTGAAGGTTGTGGTCTTTGATCTTCATCAGTAAGTGCTTCAAGTCCTCTTTAGTTTCAGCAAGCAAGGTTGTGTCATCTGCATAAGGCAGGTTGTTAATGAGTCTTCCTCCAATCCTGAGGCCCCGTTCTTTTTCACGTAGTCCAGCTTCTCGTATTATTTGCTCAGCATACCGATTGAATAGATACGGTGAAAGGATACAATGCTGACGCACACCTTTCCTGACTTTACACAGTATCCTTTTGTTCTGTTTGAACAACTGCCTCTTGGTTCCTCATGAGCATGATTAAGTCTTCTGGAATTATTCTTCACAATGTTATCCATAATTTGTTATGGTCCACACAGTCGAATGCCCTTATGTAGTCAATAAAACACAGGTAACCATCTTCCTGGTATTCTCTACTTTCAGCCAGGATCCATCTGACATCAGCAATGACATCCTCTTCTGAATCTGACTTGAATTTCTGGCAGTTCCCTGTCGATATCTTGCTGCAGCCACTTTTGAATGATCTTCAGCAAAATTTTACTTGCATGTGATATTAACGATGTTATTCGATAATTTCAACATTCAGTTGGATCACTTTTCTTTGGAATAGCCATAAATATGGATCTCTTCCAGTCACTTGGCCAGGTAGGTGTCTACCAAATGTTTTGGCATAGACTAGTAAGCACTTCCAGTGCTGCACCTGTTTGTTAAAACATCTCAATTGGTATTCCATCAATTCCTGGAGCCTTGTTTTTTGCCAGTGCCTTAAGTGCAACCTGGACTTCTTCCTTCAGTACCACTGGTTCCTGATCATATGCTACCTCCTGAAATGGTTGAACGTCAACCAGTTCTTTTTGGTATACTGACTTTGTGTATTCCTTCCATCTTCTTCTGATGCTTCCTGTGTCATTTAATATTTTCCCTATAGGATCCTTCAGTATTGCAACTCAAGTCTTGTGTTTTCTCTTAATTCTTTTAGCTTGAGAAATGCTGAGCATGTTCTTCCCTTTTCGTTTTCTATCTCCAGGTCTTCGCACATGTCACTATAATACTTTGTCTTCTTGAGTGGCCCTTTGAAATCGTCTATTCAGCTCTTTTACATCATCATTTCTTCCTATTGCTTTAGCTACTTGATGTTGGAGAGCAAGTTTCAGAGTCTCTTCTGACATCCATTTTGGGCTTTTCTTTCTTTCCTGTCTTTTTAATGGCCTCTTGCTTTCTTCATGAATGATGTCCTTAATGTCATTGCACAACTCATCAGGTCTTTGGTCATTACTGTTCAACACGTCAAATCTGTTGAGATGATGTCTAAATTCAGGTGAGATATACTCAAGTTCATACTTTGGCTCTCATGGACTTGTTCTAATTTTCTTCAGCTTCAACTTAAACCTACATATGAGCAATTGATGTTCTGTTCCGCAGTCAGCTGCTGGCCTTGTTTTACGTAGTTGACTGCGCTAAATCAATTTGAAGTACCAGACCTGCCTTGATATACTGTAGAAAAAGGCATCCAAAGGCTTAGGGAAATTGGTATGTTAGAGTGGATTTATCAGGTTAGACCTACAGATCCACACATGGAGTGCCCAGAGGAAACACTTTTTACCACAAGGGTGAAGAACATATTTTTGAAGGGAGCCCCAGCATCCTCGAAGACTGCTGTGATTACTATTTTATGTAAGACAGATTTGACAGTGGGAACTGCCCTGACTGAATTAAGACACCTAACTACAATGGGGCTGATTGGACCCTGTGGTGGTAGGGGCCAAGTGTCAGCACTCAATAGACAAAGACAAGGTGGCTGTGGTTACCATAATAGACAGCAGAGTTAAAGCAGTAATCAGAATTGTCTGACTCCTAGGGACTTACGGCATTGGCTACTTAGTCATGGTGTCCCTAGGACTGAAATAGATGGGAAATCTACTAAATATTTACTTGATCTGTACAAGTGGAAGAATTCTAGGTCAAGTGAATGGTAGTCTAACTGGAATCACCAGTATAGAGAGTGATGGCCCCTCAATCAATTCCCAAATTTGAGACAGGTTACAGACCCATGATCCCTTGAATGAAGGGGAGCCTGGGTCCCCTTAAGGAAGGACCCCCACTACACTGCCATAGATTTATGGCACTTCTGTAAATTTATACTGTTAATCTTTCTCCCAGGCTTCCCCAAAGGGATCTACAGCCCTTTACAAGAGCAACTATTCTTGGGGAAAAAGAAGTAATCACAATTTTCAGGAATTACTGGGTACTGGCTCTGAGCTGACACTAATTTGAGGAGATTCAGAATGTCACTGTGGCCCGCCAGTCAGTGTAGGGGCATATGGAGGTCAGATTATTAATGGAGTTTTAGCACAGGTTTGGCTCACAGTGGGTCCCGTGCATCCCCAAACCCCTCCTGTAGTGATTTCCCCAGTTCCAGAATGAATAATTGGAACAGACACACTCGGCAACTGGCAAAACTCCCACATTGGATCCCTGACAAGTGCTGTAAGGGCTATTACGGTAGGAAAAGCCAAGTGGAAGCCATTAGAACTGCCCGTGGCTAGGAAAATAGTAAGCCAAAAGCAATACATTTCTGGAGGGACTGCAGAGATTACTGCCATCATCAAGGACTTGAAGGATATGGGGGTGGTGATTCCACCACATCGCCATTCAACTCACCTATTTGGCCTGTGCAAAAACGGATGGATCTTGGAGAATGACAGCAGGTTATAGAAAACTTAACCAGGTTGTGACTGCAATTGCAGCTGCTGTTCCAGATGTGGTTCCATTGCTTGAACAAATTAATGCATTTCTGGTACCTAGTATGCAGCTATTAATCTGGCCAGTGCCTTATTCTGGAGTCTGGTTTCGATGGAACGCCAGAAGCAGTTTGCTTTCAGTGTCCTACCTCAGGGGTATATCAACTCTCCATCCCTATGTCATAATTTAATCTTAGGGACCTTGATCACCTTTACCTTCCACAAGACATCACACTGGTCCATTATATTGATGACATTATGCTGATTAGACATAGTAAGGAAGACATGTCAATGACTCTGGACTTACTGGTAAAACATATTTGTGCTAGAAGGTGGGAAATTAATCCCACCAAAATTCAGGTGTCTTCTACTCAGTGAAATTTTTAGGGGTCCAGTGATGTGGGGCAAGTTGAGATATTCCTTCTAAAGTGAAGGATAAGTTATTGCATCTAGCCCCTCCCACAACTAAAAAGGAGGCACAATGCCTGGTAGGCCTCTTTGGATTTTGAAGGCAACATATCCCTCATTTGGGTGTGCTACTCTGGACCATTTATCAAGTGACTCAAAAAGATACTAGTATTGAGAGGGGCCCAGAACAAGAGAAGGCTCAGCAAGAAGTTCAGGCTGCCAGGCAAGCCACTTGGTCCATATGATCCAGCTGATCCAATGGTGCTTGAAGTGTCAGTGGCAGAGATGCTGTTTGGAGTGTTTGGCAGGCTGCTACTGGTGAGTCACAGTGCACACCCTTAGGATTTTACTAGTCTCCTTTTGAGTAAAGGCTTTTGGCTTGTTACTGGGCCTTAGTAGAGACTGAGTGCTTAACCATGGGCCACCAAGTCACCATGCAGCCTGAGATGCCCATCATTAACTGGGTGTTGTCTGACCCACAGAGTCATAAATTCAGACATGCACAGCAGCAGTCCATCGTTAAATGGAAGTGATATATATTAGATCGGCTTTGAGTAGGGCCTGAAGGCACAAGTAAGTTGCATGAGGAAGTGGCTCGGATGCCCACGGTCTGCAACCTGTCACTTTACCTTGCCTCTCCCAGTCTGCACTAGTGGCCTCATGGGGAGTTACTTATGATCAGTTGACTGAGGAAGAGAAAACTTGTGCCTGGTTTACAGATGGTTCTGAACGATATGGAGGCACCATTCAAAAGTGGACAGCAGCAGCATCGCAGCCCCTTTCTGGGACCTCCCTGAAGGACAGTGGCAAAGGAAAATTCTCCGAATGGCAGAACTTCGAGGAGTGCACCTGGCTGTTCACTTTGCTTGGAAGGAAAAATGGCCAGATGTGCAACTGTATACTAATTCATGGGCTGCGGTCAGTGCTTTGGCTGGATGGTCAGAGACTTGGAAGGAGCATGATTGGAAAATTGATGACAAGAAGGTATGGGGAAGAGGTGTGTGGATAGACCTCTCTGAATGGGTCAAAGAAATGAAAGTATTTGTGTCTCATGTGAATGCTTCCCAGAGGTGACCTCAGCAGAGGAGAAATTTAGCAATCAAATAGAGAGGATGATGCATTCTGTGGAAACCAGTCATCCTCTTCCCCACCCAACGTTCTCATGAACAAAGTGGCCATGGTGGTAGGGATGGAGGTTATGCATGGGCTCAGGAACATGGACTTCCATTCACCAAGGCTGACTTGGCTACAGCCACTGCTGAGTGCCCAATCTCCCAACAGTAGAGACCAACACTGAGTCTCTGATATGACACCATTCCTTGAGGTGATCTGGCAACCTGGTGGCAGGTTGATTACATTGGACCACTTCCATCATGGAAAAGGCAGTGTTTTGTTCCTACTGGCATAGACACTTACTCTGGATACGGATTGGCCTTCCCTGTATGCAGTGCTTCTGCCAAAACTACCATCCGTGGATTCACAGAATGCCTTATTCACTGTCATGTTCTCCCACACAGCATTGCCGCAGATCAGAGGACTCATTTCCCAGCAAATGAAGTGTGGCAATGGGCCCATGCTCATGGAATTCACTGATCTTACCATTTTCCCTATCATATTGAAGCAGCTGGCTTGATAGAACAATGGAATGGCCTCCTAAGTATATAATTACAGTGCCATCTAGGTGGCAGTACTTTACAGGGTTGGAGCAGTGTTCTCCAGGAGGCTGTATATGCTCTAAACCATCATCCAATTGTTGGAAGAAAGGTCTGCCTCTATGCCTCCTGTCATGGATTGAATTATGTTCCCACAAAAATGTGTGTATCAATTGAACTGGGCCATGATTCCCAGTATTGTGTGATTTTCCAATATGTTGTAAACCCTGCCTCTATGATGGTAATGAGGGAGGATGGGTGGCAGTTGTGTTAGTGAGGCAGGACTCAATCTGCAGACTTAGATTGTGTCTTGAGGCAATCTCTTGAGATATAAAAGAAAGAAGCAAGCAGAGACAGGGGAACCTCATACCACCAAGAGAGCAGTGCCAGGAGCAAAGCACGACCTTTGTACCTGACATCCCTGCGCCTGAGAAGCTCCTCAACCAGGGAAAGATTGAGGACAGGGACCTTCCTCCAGAACCGACACAGAGAGAAAGCCTTCCCCTGGAGCCGACGCCCTGAATTTGGACTTGTAACTTACTAGACTGTGAGAAAATATATTTCTCTTTGTTAAAGCCATCTACTTGTGGTATTTCTGTTACGGCAGCACTAGATGACTAAGACACCTCCCATCAAGGCTGCCTAAGTAAAGGCCTTGGGCCCAGAACATTGTCAGATAAGGAGATTGGCAACTGATAGTTCTAAAAACCATTAACAACCACATGACCAGTTGCAGAAACAAGGACTGTAATTGTGATGAGTATTTCTTCCTTGCATGTGTGCATCACATATTTTTGTCTTTTCACTTATAAAATGTAAGATGTAAACTGGTCTAGTGCATTTTTGGTTGTACACATGTTAGGCACAAGTATGACTTTGTCATTGTCTTTATTTAGAGATTGTATATGGTTTGGAAACCCTGGTGGCATAGCGGTTAAGAGCTACCGCTGCTAACCAAAAGGTCGGTGGTTGGAATCCACCAGGCCCTCCTTGGAAACTCTATAGGGGCAGTTCTACTCTATCCTATTGGGTCACTATGAGTCGGTTATCGACTCAACGGCAGTAGGTTTGGGTATATGGTTTAGGGAGATGTGTACGGGTGCCAGGTTGACAAGGGGTGGACGGTGATAGTTAAGGTTGTGTGTCAACTTTGCTGTGCCATGATTCTCAGTGGTTTGGCATATATGTAATGATGTTGTCATCCTCTGTGATGTGACCTGTTGTGATCAATCAGTTTTAAGGGAAGTTTCCTCACAGGTGTGGCCTGCATCCAATATATTTGTGGATGTTCAGGCACAGCTCGCTTACTCTGGATCCTGTGTCTGACTCATCATCATCTGACCCCTGGTTCTTTGGACTTAAGCCAGCTGCCTGTGGTATTGCCTGCCAATCTCAGGATTTGTCACCCTCTGCAGCCTGTAAACCAGCAGCCTGCCATCTTACCAGCTGATCTTCGATTTGTTGGCCTCCACAGCCATGAGCCAGCTGCCTGCTGTCTGACCTGACGATTTGGGGTTCATCAGCCCTGCAGCTACATGAGTCAGGAGAAGCCCAACACCTGACACCTGACCCATGGATTTGGAACTTGCCAGCTTTTACAACCATGTGAGCCATTTTCTTGAGATAAATATAAAATTGAAAATTATAAAACATTGCTGAAAGAGATTAAAGAAGACAAATAAATGGAAAGATTTTCCATGTTCATGAATTGGAAGACTTAATATTGGTAAGATGTCACTGCTACCCCAGTGATCCATAGATTCAACACAATCCAATCAAAATTCCAATAGCCTTCTTTACAGAAATAGAAAAACGAATTCTCAACCTTATATGGAATGGCAAGAGGTCCCAGATCACTAAAGCAATGTTGAAAGAGAAGAACAAAATAGGAGGACTCACACTTCCTCATTTTACAACATATTATACAGCTACAGTAATCAAAACAGACTGGTACTGTTATAACAGTAGACACATAGACCAATGGACTAAAATTGAGAATCTAGAAATAAACCCATACGTCCATAGTCAACTGATTTTTGACAAGGGCACTAAGTCCATCTGATGGAGAAAGAAGAGTCTCTTCAATAAATGGTTTTGGGAAAATTGGATTTCCACATGCAGAAAAATGAAACATAATCCATGCCTCACACCATACACAAAAACAAATTCAAAATGGATTAAGGACGTAAATGTGAAAACTAAAACCATAAAATTATTAGAAGAAAATGCAGGGGCAATGCTGTCAGGCCTGGCTTTCAACAATGGATTATCTAGTATAATAACAAAACCACAAACAGCAAAAAAACAAAATAAATAAATAAGACCTCACAAAAATTAAAAATTTTTGTTCATTAAAAGACTTTACCAAAAAAGTGAAAAGACAAAGTACTGACTGGGAGAATATCTTCAGAAATCATATATCCAATAAGAACCTAATAACCAAAATAGATACAGTGAAACCTGTGAGAGCCGGAACTTGACAGGACTGCATGGTTTTTCTGGGTCTTGCAAATTTTCTGCCTTTGACAGGGCGCAGTCTTACCACTTTTCTATCGTTCTCTATTCATAGAAAATATTTGGGTTTTCCTTCGCTGACAGGTTTCCACCTTACACAGGTTCTGGCTTTCACGGGTTTTACCGTATAAAATGTTCGGCAACTTAACAACAAATAACCCCATCATAAAATGGGCAAAGGGAGGCGGGGCCAAGATGGCTGACTAGGTAGACGCTACCTCAGATCCCTCTTGCAACAAAGACTCGGAAAAACAAGTGAATCGATCACATACACGACAATCTACGAACCCTGAACAACAAACACAAATTTAAAGAGTTGACCTGAGTGACAGAGACGGAGAACAAACAACTACGGGGAAGCAGCGACTGTTTTCGGAGCCTGGAGCCAGCGTCGCAGTCAGGTAGCCTTGGCGCCGGGCTTAGGACTGGGCCCAGCGGAACTGAACGTGACATCTCATGCCGGCGCAAACACGGGGCGCAGCCCTAGCCCCCTGAACTGACCCCGGGAGGGGGCCCAGCCGGTCTTCGCAGGCGGCATGGCCACGCGGCTGGTGGGAGAAGTCCCCGGAAGCAGTGACTGGTTTTGGAGCCGTGAGTACAGCATCCCAGCCGGGGAACCTCGGCGCTGGGCTTTGGACTGGACACAGGGGAGCTGAATGCGGCATTTGGTCACGGCGCAAACATGGGGCGCAGCTCTACTCCCCTGAACTAACCCCGGGAGGGGGCCCAGACAGTCCGCGGAGGCGGCGCAGCGACGCGGCTGGCAGGAGGAGAAGTTCCCGGGAGGCAGCGACTGATTTTGGAGCCAGGAGTGCAGCGTCCCAGCAGGGGAACCTTTACGCTGGGCTGTGGACTGGCACGGAGGAACTGACTGCGGCTTCTGCGGGCCAGACCCTCAGGGTCAATCTCTACCCAGCCAGCACACATAAGCGACATGCCCCTCGGGAATCTCAGATAAAATAGTCATGCCAAGCAAGACAAGCAACTTTGGCTATATCCCGGGGTGCTACTCTCTCCTGTTTTCCTGAACCCTCCTCCCCTCCCCTTCCCAGGCGGCTCCATTAACATTGGAATTTCCTGAGCCAGAGGGAGAACCGCTCTGGCTCCGCGGCTTTTCTTTTCCTTTTTTTTTTTTTTTTCTGTCTTTTCCTAACCCATTCTTCCGGCCTGAGAGAAGCAACCACAAAAAACCCAGGGACCAAAAACCCTTCCCTAATTGGACTAAAAACACAGAACCAGCTCCAGCCAAGCATATATGATCCATATCTCGGGCTTTCATCCCTACAGAGAACAAGGTGGCTATTACAATGCAAAGGCATTTCTGATAGGGATCTGACTGCATTTTTTTTAGCGGATTTACTGCAAAAACAAGTTTCCCAGGTCTGATATCTCTGCTTATTCAACAGAGCCCTAACTGACCTACAACAGGGAACTGAGGGCTAAAGCTCCCCCTAGACCACCTAGCCTCTTGCCTTAGGGGTCTAAGGAGGGTGACACCTACCAATCTGTAGAGGTACTTGCATTGGTGGCCTAAGGTACAGCTGCAGAGCCCTCCCACCAAGGTGCTTTAGGAATAGAGACACACCTACCTCACTGACACTTGGGGGAAGCCTGTCAGCATCCTGCCCCCCCCCCCCGGAGTGTGAACCCTAGCTGCTAATAGAATCTGGTACACCCAACTATCACCACTACTCTTCCAGGTGGATAGGTGTTAGGGTGCAGCACACACTTGATGAGATGACCCAAAATCAGATTCTACACAAGAATAGTGAATAGACTCAGGCATATATATCTGGCAACAGCCCTAATCAGCTGGTAATAGGTCATAAGTAAGTTAAGGGCTGCAACAATCAAGACAGCACAATTTAGTAGCCCATCCACGTATATTGAAAGAAAACAAAACAAGATAAGACTCAGTGAGCAAACATAGAATAAATCACTACAGTATCTTAGTGATGGCTTGGAGACAGCAGTCGATATCAAACCACATAAAGAAGCAGACCATGACAGCTTCTACAACCCCCCAAACAAAAGAATCAAAATCTTTCCCAAATGAAGATACAGAATATAAAAAACTAATTTACAGAATGCTTCAAGACATCAGGGATGACCTCAGAAATGAAATAAGGCAAACTGCAGAAAAAGCCAAGGCACACACTGATAAAACAGTCGAAGAACTCAAAAAGATTGTTCAAGAACATAGTGGAAAAATTAATAAGTTGAAAGAATCCATAGAGAGACAGCATGCAGAAATCCAAAAGATTAACAATAAAATTACAGAATTAGACAACGTGATAGGAAGTCAGAGGAGCAGACTCGAGCAATTAGAATGCAGAGTGGGAAATCTGGAGGACCAGGGAATTAACACCAACATAGCTGAAAAAAAAAAAATCAGATAAAAGAATTTAAAAAAAATGAAGAAACCCTAAGAATCATGTGGGACTCTATCAAGAAGGATAATTTGCGTGTGATTGGAGTCCCAGAACAGGGAGGGAGGACAGAAAACACAGAATAGTTGAAGATCTGCTGACAGAAAACTTCCCTGACATCATGAAAGACGAAAGGATATCTATCCAAGATGCTCATCGAACACCATTTAAGAGTGATCCAAAAAGAAAAACACCAAGACATATTATCATCAAACTTGCCAAAACCAAAGACAAAGAGAAAATTTTAAAAGCAGCCAGGGATAAAAGAAAGGTCTCCTTCAAGGGAGAATCAATAAGAATAAGTTCAGACTACTCAGCAGAAACCATGCAGGCAAGAAGGCAATGGGATGACATATACAGAGCACTGAAGGAGAAAAACTGCCAGCCAAAGATCATACATCCAGCAAAACTCTCTCTGAAATATGAAGGCGAAATTAAGATATTTACAGATAAACACAAGCTTAGAGAATTTGCAAAAACCAAACCAAAGCTACAAGAAATACTAAAGGAAATTCTTTGGTCAGAAAACCAATAATATCAGATACCAGCACAACACAAGGTCACAGAACAGAACATCCTGATATCAACTCAAACAGGGAAATCGAAAAAACAAATTAAGATTAATTAAAAAAAAATGCTCAAAACAGGGAATCATTGAAGTCAATATGTAAAAGATCACAATAATCAAAAAGAGGGACTAAATACAGGTGGCATAGGACTGCCATATGGAGAGGGAAGCAAGGCGATATAGGACAAGTTAGGTTTTTACTTAGAATAATAGGGGAAAATATTAAGGTAACCACAAAGAGGTATAACAACTCCATAACTCAAAATAAAAACCAAGAAAAACGTAACGACTCAGCAAACATAAAGTCAAATACTATGAAAATGAGGAACACACGATTTACAAAGAAAAATGTCTCAGCACAAAACAGTAAGTGGAAAAATGAAATTGTCAACAACACACATAAAAAGGCATCAAAATGACAACACTAAACACATACTTATCTATAATTACGCTGAAAGTAAATGGACTAAATGCACCAATAAAGAGACAGAGAGTCTCAGACTGGATAAAGAAACACAATCCATCTGTATGCTGCCTACAAGAGACACACCTTAGACTTAGAGACACAAACAAACTAAAACTCAAAGGATGGAAAAAAATATATCAAGCAAACAATAAGCAAAAAAGAAGAGGAGTAGCAATATTAATTTCTGACAAAATAGACTTTAAACTTAAATCCTCCACAAAGGATAAAGAAGGACACTACATAATGATAAAAGGGACAATTGACCAGGAAGATATAACCACATTAAATATTTATGCACCCAATGACAGGGCTGCAAGATACATAAAACAAATTTTAATAGAACTGAAAAGTGAGATAGACACCTCCACAATTATAGTAGGAGACTTCAACACACCACTTTCGGAGAAGGACAGGACATCCAGTAAGAAGTTCAGTAGAGACACGGAAGACCTAATTACAACAATCAACCAACTTGACCTCATTGACTTATACAGAACTCTCCACCCAACTGCTGCAAAGTATACTTTTTTTTCTAGTGCACATGGAACATTCTCTAGAATAGACCACATATTAGGTCATAAAACAAACCTTTGCAGAATCCAAAACATCGAAATATTCCAAAGCATCTTCTCAGACCACAAGGCCATACAAGTGGAAATCAATAACAGAAAAATTAGGGAAAAGAAATCAAATACTTGGAAACTGAACAATACCCTCCCGAAAAAAGACTGGGTTATAGAAGACATTAAGGAGGGAATAAGGAAATTCATAGAATGCAACGAGAATGAAAATACTTCCTATCAAAACCTCTGGGACACAGCAAAAGCAGTGCTCAGAGGCCAATTTATATCGATAAATGCACACATACAAAAAGAAGAAAGAGCCAAAATCAGAGAACTGTCCCTACAATTTGAACAAATAGAAAGTGAGCAACAAAAGAATCCATCAGGCACCAGAAGAAAACAAATAATAAAAATTAGAGCTGAACTAAATGAATTAGAGAACAGAAAAACAATTGAAAGAATTAACAAAGCCAAAAGCTGGTTCTTCGAAAAAATTAACAAAATTGATAAACCATTGGCTAGACTGACTAAACAAATACAGGAAAGGAAACAAATAACCTGAATAAGAAACGAGAAGGGCCACATCACAACAGACCCAACTGAAATTAAAAGAATCATATCAGATTATTCCAAAAATTGTATTCTAACAAATTTGCAAAACTAGAAGAAATGGATGAATTCCTGGAAAAACACTACCTACCTAAACTAACACAATCAGAAGTAGAACAACTAAATAGACCCATAACAAAAAAAGAGATTGAAACGGTAATCAAAAAACTCCCAACAAAAAAAGGCCCTGGCCCAGATGGCTTCACTGCAGAGTTCTACCAAACTTTCAGAGAAGAGTTAACACCACTACTACTAAAGGTATTTCAAAGCATAGAAAATGACGGAATACTACCTAACTCATTCTATGAAGCCACCATCTCCCTGATACCAAAACCAGGTAAAGACATCACAAAAAAAGAAAATTACAGAACATAGATGCAAAAATCCTCAACAAAATTCTAGCCAATAGAATTCAACAACATATCAAAAAAATAATTCACCACGACCAAGTGGGATTTATACCAGGGATGCAAGGCTGGTTTAATATTAGAAAAACCATTAATGTAATCCACCATATAAATAAAACAAAACACAAAAACCACATGATTTTATCAATTGATGCAGAAAAGGCATTTGACAAAGTCCAACACCCATTTATGATAAAAACTCTCAGCAAAATAGGAATTGAAGGAAAATTCCTCAACATAATAAAGGGCATCTATACAAAGCCAACAGCCAGCATCACTCTAAATGGAGAGAGCCTGAAAGCATTTCCCTTGAGAACGGGAACCAGACAAGGATGCCTTTTATCACCGCTCTTATTCAACATTGTGCTAGAAGTCCTAGCCAGAGCAATTAGGCTAGACAAAGAAATAGAGGGCATCCGGATTGGCAAGGAGGAAGTAAAATTACCTCTATTTGCAGATGACATGATCTTATACACAGAAAACCCTAAGGAATCCTCCAGAAAACTACTGAAACTAATAGAAGAGTTTGGCAGAAGATCAGGATACAAGATAAACATACGAAAATCACTTGGATTCCTCTACATCAACAAAAAGAACATCAAAGAGGAAATAACCAAATCAATACCATTCACAGTAGCCCCCAAGAAGATAAAATACTTAGGATAAATCTTACCAAAGATGTAAAAGACCTATACAAAGAAAACTACAAAGCACTACTACAAGAAACTAAAAAGGACATACTTAAGTGGAAAAACATACCTTGCTCATGGATAGGAAGACTTAACACAGTAAAAATGTCTATTCTACCAAAAGCCATCTATACATACAATGCACTTCCGATCCAAATTCCAATGTAATTTTTTAATGTGATAGAGAAACAAATCACCAACTTCTTATGGAAGGGAAAGAAGCCTCAGATTAGCAAAGCATTACTGAAAAAGAAGAAGAAAGTGGGAGGCCTCACTCTACCTGATTTCAGAACCTATTATACAGCCACAGTAGTCAAAACAGCCTGGTACTGGTACAACAACAGACACATAGACCAGTGGAACAGAATTGAGAACCCAGATATAAATCCATCCACATATGAGCAGCTGATATTTGACAAAGGCTCAGAGTCAGTTAATTGGGGAAAAGATAGTCTTTTTGACAAATGGTGCTGGCATAACTGGATATCCATTTGCAAAAAAATAAAACAGGACCCATACCTCACACCGTGCACAAAAACTAACTCCAAGTGGATCAAAGACCTAAACATAAAGACTAAAACGATAAAGATCATGGAAGAAAAAATAGGGACAACGTTAGGAGCCCTAATACAAGGCATAAACAGAATACAAAACATTACCAAAAATGACGAAGAGAAACCAGATAACTGGGAGCTCCTAAAAATCAAACACCTATGCTCATCTAAAGAGTTCACCAAAAGAGTAAAAAGACCACCTACAGATTGGGAAAGAATTTTCAGCTATGACATCTCTGACCAGCGCCTGATCTCTAAAATCTATATGATTCTGTCAAAACTCAACCACAAAAAGACAAACAACCCAATCAAGAAGTGGGCAAAGGATATGAACACACACTCCACTAAAGAAGATATTCAGGCAGCTAACAGATACATGAGAAAATGCTCTCGATCATTAGCCATTAGAGAAATGCAAATTAAAACTACGATGAGATTCCATCTCACTCCAACAAGGCTGGCATTAATCCAAAAAACACAAAATAATAAATGCTGGAGAGGCTGCGGAGACATTGGAACTCTTATACACTGCTGGTGGGAATGTAAAATGGTACAACCACTTTAGAAATCTATCTGGCGTTTCCTTAAAAAGTTAGAAATAGAACTACCATACAACCCAGAAATCCCACTCCTCTGAATATACCCTAGAGAAATAAGAGCCTTCGCACGAACAGATATATGCACACCCATGTTTATTGCAGCTCTGTTTACAATAGCAAAAAGCTGGAAGCAACCAAGGTGTCCCTCAATGGATGAATGGTTAAATAAATTGTGGTATATTCACACAATGGAATACTACACATCGATAAAGAACAGTGACGAATCGGTGAAACATCTCATGCCATGGAGGAACCTGGAAGGCATTATGCTGAGCGAAATTAGTCAGAGGCAAAACGACAAATATTGTATAAGACCACTATTATAAGATCTTGAGAAATAGTATAAATTGAGAAGAACACATACTTTTGTGGTTACGAGGGGGGGAGGGAGGGAGGGTGGGAGAGGGTTTTTTACTGATTAATTAGTAGATAAGAACTGCTTTAGGTGAAGGGAAGGACAATACTCAATACATGGAAGGTCAGCTCAACTGGACTGGACTGGACCAAAAGCAAAGAAGTTTCCAGGATAAACTGAATACTTCAAAGGTCAGCGGAGTAAGGGCGGGGGTTTGGGGACTATGGCTTAAGGGGACTTCTAAGTCAATTGGCAAAATAATTCTATTATGAAAACATTCTGCATCCCACTTTGAAATGTGGCATCTGGGGTCTTAAATGCTAACAAGCGGCCATCTAAGATGCATCAATTGGTCTCAACCCACCTGTATCAAAGGAGAATGAAGAACACCAAGGTCACACGATAAACTGAGCCCAAGAGACAGAAAGGGCCACATGAACTAGAGACTTACATCATCCTGAGACCAGAAGAACTAGATGGTGCCCGGCTACAACCGATGACTGCCCTGGCAGGGAGCACAACAAAGAACCCCTGAGGGAGCAGGAGATCAGTGGGATGCAGACCCCAAATTCTCACAAAAAGACCATACTTAATGGTCTGACTGAGACTAGAGGAATCCCGGCGGTCATGGTCCCCAAACCTTCTGTTGGCCCAGGACAGGAACCATTCCCGAAGACAACTCAGCAGACATGAAAGGAACTGGACAGTGGGTAGGAGAGAGATGCTGATGAAGAGTGAGCTAATGATATCAGGCGGACACTTGAGACTGTGTTGGCATCTCCTGTCTGGAGGGGGGATGGGAGGATAGAGAGAGTTGGAAGCTGGCAAAATTGTCACGAAAGGAGAGACTGGAAGGGTTGACTCATTAGGGGGAGAGCAAGTGGGAGAACGGAGTAAGGTATATATAAACTTATATGTGACAGTCTGACTTGATTTGTAAACGTTCACTTGAAGCTCAATAAAAGTTAATAAAAATAAATAAATAAAATGGGCAAAGGACTTGAATAGATATTTTACCATGCATTCAGATGGCCACCAAACACACGAAAAGATGCTCAACGTCATTAGCCATCAAAACCCAAAAAAATCCATTGCTGTCAATTTGATTCTAACTCATAGTGACCCGATATGACAGAGTAGAACTGCCCAATAGACCTTCCAAGGAGCGCCTGTTGGGTTCAAACTGCCGACCTTTTGGTCAGCAGCTGTAGCACTTAACCACTACGCCACCAGGGTTTCCCATTAGCCATCATAGAGAGATGCAAATCAAAACCACAATGAGATACCATTTCACCCCCACTACAACAGCTAAAATAAAAATTAAAAAAAAAAAAAAAACAAATGTTGAGGATGTGGGGAAATTGGAATCAATGCTTATCCGTTGCTGGTGGGAAAGCAAAATGGTATATCCGTTGGGGAAGCAGTGTGTCAATTCCTAAAAAAACTAAAAATAGAAGTATCATAAACCAAAAACCAAACCGAATGCTGTCAAGTCGATTCCAACTCATAGTGACCCTATAGGACAGAGTAGAACTGCCCCCTAGAGTTTCCAGGGAGCACCTGGTGGATTCAAACTGCCGACCCTTTGGTTAGCAGCCATAGCACTTAACCAGTACGCCACCAGGGTTTCCAGAAGTATCATATGACCCAGCAATTCCACTCCTAGCTATATACCCAAAAGACTTGAAAGCAGAGGCTCAAACAGACTTGTATGCCAAGATTCACTGCAGCTCTATTCACAATAGGCAAAAGGTGGAAACAACATAAATGCCCATCGACAAATAGGTGGACAAACAAAATGTGCTACATACATACAATGGAATACTACCCAGCCAGTAACAGAAATGAAGTCTTGATACATACTACAGTGTGGATGGAACTTGAAGACATTATGCTGAGTGGAACAAGTCAGTCACAAAATGACAAACATTGTATGATTCCACTTACATAAACAGACAAGAACAGGCAAATGTATAGAGACCAGAGTTCATTAGTGGTTACCAGGGGTGAGAGGGAGAAGGAAAGGGGAGGGTTATTGCCGTATGGAGTACTGAGTTTCAGTTTACAGTGATGGAAAAATTACATTGATTAAGGGTCATGTTGCCCAGCCGATTAATGTAATTGCTGTCGGTAGGTTGTACACTGGTAAAAGGTTGAATTGGCAAAAATTGCGTGATAGGTATATTTACAACAATGACAAAAAAAAAAAAAGTAGCCGCTGAGGCTGCTTATGTACAACCAAACACCTCATGGGATTTGGTTCTCCGGCTTGGAGGTTTAGGGTCATGGTTTCATGGGACATCCCAGTTAATTGGCCTAATAATAACCTTAGTGCTTCTGTTCTACTTTCTGGTTCATTGCATAGTGCCCGGGGTGTTCAAAGCTTGCAAGCAGTCATCCAAGGCACAGCAGAGGAAGAAGGACAGGCAGGAAGAGGAAGCGGAAATGGAATGTGTGGCTAATTGCCTCCACGAACCTGCCTCCTTTGCCATCTTTTGGTTAGGTGCAGTCGAGTCAGTTCCAACCCATAGCGATCCTATGTACAACAGAAGGAAACACTGCCCAGTCCTGTGCCATCCTCACCATGGTTGCTATGTTTGAGCCTATTGTCGCAGCCTCGGTGTCAGTTCATTTCATCAAGGGTCTTCCTCTTTTTTGCTGACCCTCTACCTTAGCAAGCGTGATTTTCTTCTCCAGATGAAGCAGGCAGCCTCAGAGCCCAACTCTTCGGAGAGACACCTGCTCTGGCTTATCCTCCTACAACCCACCAGAATAAGCTGCACAGTCTTCTAAAATTGTCCTTGACGAGGTAACTACAGGACAGCCATAGATGGCCTCTGGGGAGAGACTTAATATCCTAATGAAAGAAAATCAACCTCTTTATCCATCCTGGGGATCGGACCCTTGTCTAAAGAAAAACGCTTAGTCATCCCACGCTCTGAGCACCTGGGTGAAGTTCAATCCTGAATTTTCATGATGAATTTGCATTTCCTTGGCTGCTATCTGTAAGAGCCCACCTCCCAAAGCTGCCTGGGAGCAGACTTGGAGGCAACAGCCCTGACTGCTCCTTTGCTTGTACAACAAAATAAAGGCATTCTTCTGATCTCCTACTTCGGCCTCTTGTTTATTGGCTGTAACAAGTCCCGCCAAGCAAAACCTGGGGTTTTCACCCAGCAACACAGAGACTGGTCCTCCCTGATAACATGTCCAAAGTACATGAAATGAGGTCTCACCATTCTCGCTTCTAAGGAACACTCTGGCTGTACTTCTTCCAAGACAGACTTGTTATTCTGGCGGCCCATTGTTTCGTCAATATTCCTCACCGACACTGCAATTCAAAGGCATCAATTCTTCTTTGGTTTTCCTTATTCATTGTCCAGGTTTTGCATGCATATGAGGCAATTGAAAATATCATGGCTTGGGTCAGGCGCACCTTAGTCCTCAGAGTGACACCTTTGCTTTTCAACACTTTGAAGTGTTCTTTTGTAGGAGATTTACCCAATGCACATGAGACCAGAAGAATTGGATGGTGCCCAGCTACCATTACTAAACATTTTGATCAAAGAGTCTATAGACGAATCCTGATCAAAAGGGGGAAATGTGGAACAGAACTTCAAATCTTCATGAAATCCAGATCTTCTGGAGCCATGGAGGCTGGATGAACTCCCAAATCTATTGCCCTGAGATCACTGTTAAACCTTAAACCAAAAATACCCTCTGAAATCTTCTTAAAACCAAACAATAGTTTAGCTTAACCAGTAAAAAATGTCTGCCTTGAGCGTTATGCTCTTTTAATATCTATCTATGTGGGATCAAACTGACAACAGCAACTCAAAAGATTAGACAGGAAACTTGGGCAGTGAGTTTATGTTAATAGGAAATGAACAACTCAGAAAAGGAGGGTAAGAATGCTTGCACAACTCAAAGAATATAATCAATGTTATGATTTGTACATGTAGAAATGGTTGAAGTGGTGTATATTCCCAACAATAATAATAATAAATAATTGTGAGTGTGGTCTGTGAGTTCTGTGTGGCCATTTCAGTGAATTTTTGAACCCAACAGAGAAGTAGAGAGTAGTGTGGGGGCGGTGGCAGGGGCTGGCTGGTGTCAGAAATGCTGAAGAATTCAGAGAGTGGAGGTATGTCTGACCTCTGCCTCATAGGAACCAGCTTTGTGCTGATCCTGATTCTTACTCCTAATTGTAGACAAGCCCTGATACAACATTACAGTACAGTAAATGTATTTGCATACAGTTGTCACATTCAAATTCACAGAAATAATATACAGGTGAAAACCAAACCCAACCCAACCCAGTGCCGTTCAGTCTATTCCGACTCATAGCGACCCTATAGGACAGAGTAGAACTGCCCCGTAGAGTTTCCAAGGAGTGTCTGGCGGATCCGAACTGCCGACCCTTGGGTTAGCAGCTGTAGCACTTAACCACTACACCACCAGGGTTTCCAATACACAGGTGAGAATCGTGTTATTTGCTGGCTACAGAAGAGTGCACCTCAAGGAGGGGAAGAATTTTTTCAAGTCCAAGAAAGACATAAGCTAGTGCCTTAAATTTAAATTCTTAACTCCCAAATACAAGCATTCACTGTAAAACGGGCATCTCCAGACAAGATGGGCCCACTGCTTCCATAGACTTGGGGTAGTCTTTCTTTTGGCAAAAAAAAAAAAAAAAAAAAAAATTTTCAGGTGTACAATTTAGTAGTATCGGTCATAGTGTGGAACCTTCACCCATAACCTTTCCCAAATTTCCCACTACTGTAAACACTGATTGCTTCATAAACAATGGCTCCCCCTTTCCTTTCCCTCCCGTCCCTGGTAACTACTAATAAACTTTGGCCTCATACATTTGCATATTCCTGTTATTTCATAGAGGCAAGATCATACAACATTTATCCTATTGTAATTGGCTTATTTCACTAAGCCCAAGGTTTGTAAAGTTCATCCACGTTGCAGTATGGATCAGGCTGAGTAGTATTCCATTTTGTTTGTGTGTTTATTCATCCATTCATGTCGACACCTAGGCTGTTTCCACTGTCTTGGCTATTGCGAATAGCGCTGCAATGAACCCTGGTGTACACCTGTCTGTTCACGTTGCTGTTTTCAGCTCTCTTTCAGTCTAGGAATTGCTGGGTCATATGGTAATTCTATGTGTAACTTTTTGAGGAACTGTCAGTCTTTTCCACAGCAACTGTATCATTTTGCATTCTACTTGGGGTAGTCTTCATGCCTTCAGGAGAAAGCTAGAAAATGAATTGAATGAAAGTCAACATTGTTTCCATTGAGGGAGACAGGTTGTGTAGAGCACAGCATCCCTCAAGGTCAAGTGAAATAGCTCCATCACTCCTTTTGTATATAAAACCCCAGAGAGTAAAGACTGGGGTATGACCTCACACCATCTGAAGGTGAACTGACCTCACTAAATGGTTCCCATGTGAAATTTCTTTGGCTACTTCTGAGTTGGAATCGATTTGAAGGCAAAGGGTTTGGTTTGGTCTGACTTCTTACCGAGACAGTTCATGCCGCACCTTCCACAGATGGGGAGATGACGTAGTGGCTCATTTGGGCAAGGAGTGAGGGCCACAAAGAAGACACAGGCCAGGCAGTTATTGTTCAAACAGCAATGTTTAGTTGTACAACACAAAGTCTAGCAACATTTACATGACCAGTTTGTGTTCGTCTGTTGGCTTGTTTTCAGTTGGGACATTTAGCCATCATGTCACCAAAAGGTTGGCTGGGACTGGTAACATTTAAGAAGAAATGGGTCGTTCTTGCATCCCCTAGGCTTGGGCCTTTTGTGCCATCAGGACTTGGTTGGCGATGAATGGCCCACAAGTCACCAGCCTTTGAGCAAGTTGTGTCCAGGTGGAGATGGTGGTGGGGGAGGGGGGATTCCATAAAGACACAGTGTCTGGGGGCAGTGGCAGCCGACATTCGCAAACATTCATGCATCTAATGGGGGCTTTGCCCTCCACTGGGTATTTTCCATTAGCCTACAGCGACCGCCTGTGGCCAGGCTAATTCCTTACTCACATTATCGTGGGTGGGGGGCAGGGTTAGTCAGGGTAGGTGGGAAGAGATCCCTCTTATTGCTAAGTGGTCAGAAGGGTGTCTTTTTTCTTCCTAGAGTTCACATCTTATGGGTCTCTGGGGTTTTGTGGGGAGGGGGGTTCTTTTTTTAAGTTTGGGGATAAGGAAGTCAGCTCTAGAAACGTCTCTCCAGGGAAACTACTCTTCCTAAGTGGCTGCAGTGCGGCTTGGGGAAGGTGTGTAACCGCACTCTGGGCCAGCCACAAGTGGGGATTTTTTTAATAACTGATCCTAGCCCTGACTCCCCCACATCTGAGTAACCCATCCTTAAGAATACCTTCAATGAAGGAGACACCCTTGTCCCACATCAGGGCTCACGACAGCTGACATCCACGAATCTGACAAGCAAAAAAGTTGCTTTCTTGGCCCTTGAAGGGAGCCAAGAGTAGCTCATGCAGATGAACGGGAGGGAGCAATGCCGTTTCCCTCAGAGATGGTCACAAGTAGCTGGTATGGGTTTGCAGGGGCAGAAGAAGCTCTTGATGAGTCCTTTCTCCCTACAGATGGGCTGGGACCGGCTGACAGGTGATGGAGCAGAGCAGTGCTGGCGAGAGCTCCATTCCACTGGGAGGAGAGGGACGGCTTGGGTAAATGGAGGAAGCAACTGTCCTAAAGAGGCAGCTTGCCCCTCCCACCAGTTGAGGGGGGCTGTGGTGGTGGGCTAGACAAGCACAACGCTAAGGAGGGCTTGGCCCTGCAGAGATAACAGCTGAGAGGAATGGAGGGAGCAGCAGCTTGAAATGGCCTTCATTCAGCAGTGGGGCAGGGGGTGGCAGGCACAGGTGGAAGGACAGTGCCGAGGAGGCCTTCTCCCTGCAGGGGGTTGAGAATGGTTGAAGGTGTGGAGACCAGCAGCTGGCAGTAGACATATCATAAAAGCTTCTCCAGGGAGGCTGAGCTCATGTTTTAAGGGCGCCAAGCACCATTCTCCTACTCAGCCTCTCCACGCCCACCACCCTCACCCCTAGATCTGGCCCTGCGAGACCTAGGTGTTCAGTCCTAGTCCCCACACAGGACTGCTCACTGTAAGCCAGGGATCTGTCCTTCGGGCTGCAACACCGCTGCTCTTCTATCCCAACAGATGCCTATCCGGGAACCCTGGGCCAGGGAGAATGTGCGCTGGATTAGAAGGTAAGCCACCGGGAAAGACTGAGGCCATAGGTTCTGGGTCACTAGCGAACTGAGGGCCACCTCTTTGCTCCTGGTCCACAGACTCTTGGGTCTAAGTCTGTGTTTTCCTAGCACCTGAGTGAGTGATAGCGCACTAGAAATGCCGGGATTTGTAGAGGCCAATGAAACGCCTGGGGCTGGACCAGGAGATGGGACAAGAGGTGGTTTGGGGTTATTGTAAACAGTAACTACGGGTTTTCACTTCCCTATAGCTAGATGGGTTTCCCAGCCCAAATTTCAGCCGCCTTACAGACTAAAGGAAAAAGAGTAACTTATCTGTAAAATGTACAGGGGCAAGGAGATATTAATAAGAAGAGGGTTGAAGGGAAAGGCGAGAAAAGGCTAAATGTATGATCGTGAGTATTGCTGGGAATGTCTACAGGAGTCGAGGCAGGGGGAAGGGGATAAAGCAGAGAGACAGACAGACACAAATGCAATTAGCTTCAGCACAAAAGTAGGGGAGAACAGAAAAGAGTAAGTGAAGAGAGGATAAGTGTATCTGAGAAGAAAGCCACAGAGAAGCCGGCTTAAAAGAGAAAGAATATTTGATAAAGAGATACAGTGTAAAAATTGTCTAAGTTAAACTACTAAAAAAAAAAAAAAAAATTGTCCATTGCTTTTGATACTTCTTTAGAACTAGTTAGTTCTTCTAGAACTTAGTGCCCAAAAAAGGTTGTCTCACTTGGCCAACCCATGTGCTTCTTTGAACCAGCCATCAGGGACGATGACACTCGCTGTGTTTCCCTTTTTCCTTGGCTGCCCACAAGTTCAGGGCCAATTTCAGCACTCGGCTGCAGAAAACTTTCGTGCGCATTCTTCTCTATGGCTCTGATTTCTCTTGCAATCTCAATTTCCACGTCCCGTGCTTTTGCTTGTGATTTTAAGGTGGTCTGAAATCATTTTGGGAAGTAGGCTGGGCATAAATTTTCAATATAGCAATGAAGCTAAAGTGGATTAGTCTAAAAGGAAGTGAAAGATGTCAGAGAGCTGAAGGATGAAAGGACCATAGGAAGAAAGGTGGGAAAGGAAAAAAGAGGGAGTGGGAAGCAGAGGCAGGCAACTGACTAAGGTGCGGGAAGCAGCAGCAGCCAGGGACAGGGACAGGTGCAGCCTTTGGACAGTGACCACAACACAGACCCAAGGGTGGAGCTCTCCACTTCTAAGCACTAACTTTTTCTGCAGGACGCCAGCTCTGGCACAGTTCTCTGCTCTTCTTTTACCTTCCTTCTCCCAGTAAGTCCTAGCCTTACCCCAGACCACCCCCCAGACTGAGTCACCTGCCACCCAGCTCTAGCTCCACTGCCTGTCCTTGGAGAATCTCCGCAGCCCCCATTTGTGGGCATATTCAGAGACGAGGAAGAGTTGCATGTGGCCCACCTGCTCCCATTAGTTTTAAATGGAACCTCTCCCAGACCTCTTGAGGGAGGTGTACGACTTTGTTCTGGGACACAAGGAAAGGAGACAGATAATGGACAGTCATGGAGGAACCAAACTTACAAGGGACTTTCCAGGGAGGGCAGTAAAAATACCTCACCCTGCGCGCACATACACACACACACGCACTCTCTCCCTCTCATACATGCATACATACATACATACACACACAATATGCAGACAAGATGTTCTACAAATACCAGGCAGGCCTGTGGGACAGAGTTGAAAGAAAGGTGGTGGTTGGTGGTGGTATTTGGGATGTGCGTGTGTGGAAAAGTGGCTATGTGTGATGATGCAGAGAAGGGGTCGTCATGGGTTACTGTTGTGGCTTTCCTCTGTGTCCACGCTCACCGGAGGGAGGCCTCCATTGTCATTGAGCCGCTTGGCCCTGTAGGTCTCATAATGGATGTTGTGTGTCACTTCCTTGAGGTCCTGGAGATGGGTCCTGAAGGACACAGGATGGGAAGAGAGAGGACTGAGATTAGGGGTGGGGGAAGGAGGTGACCCACATCTGAGGTTAATCCATCGCTTGGATGGACTGGACCCAACAGCTAAGACCCGCTCCAGAGAGCCGGTGGTGCTTCTACAGCCCTTTCTGCTCCATGTAGGAGCTGGACCTGGGGCAGAAACCTCTTGTCAGAGAGACCTGGAGACTGAGGAAGTGTGCCTGAACAGTCACAGTCACATTCCCCTCTGAACCCAAATAAATTAAACCAGCCATTTGCCTGGGGGGTGGGCATCTTACCTGATGACAAAGTCTCGAAGCAGGGCAAACTCACAGTGGTTGAGGTTTTCCACTGTGAACAAAGCAAAACAAAACAGGTGTTCATTAATGCAGCAACCCCAGCAGGTGAACTTCTGCTAGGGTCATGGGGACTTTCGGGAGAGAGCCACAAGACAGGTTAGTATAACCCTTCTGGAGGTTTTCTCATATTGCCACTTTGGTATACTCGATTTTACTCATTGAACAGATATTTCTTAAGCAGCTACAATGGGCACAGTACTGTCCTAGCCTCTGTGAAGTAACAGATAATGGGGATTACTATTCTTCCCATTTTACAGATGAGGAAACTAAGACACAGGGAGTCAAAGAAACTTGCCCAAGGCCTAAGATGCAGTTTCTATCCTGAGGAAGCTTATAATCTGATTGGAAGACAGTAACACACATAGAAAATAACAATCAAACAATTTCAGAAAGGTCACAAGCTGTAAGTTCAATTCGGCAAACATAGATTGAGCCCTACTACTGGCAAAGCACTTGTCAAGGGTTGTGAGAGCCGGACAATGATTTAGACGTGAACCCTCTAGACTCACAATCTAATGAGTGAGACAGCCATTCTCCTGAATGATTGAAATTCAAGGCCAATAATGAGGAAATGCTAGGAAAAAAAAATACCAACAAAGGGTCATAGGAAAATAAGAGACAACACAATCCACTGGAATGGGCCTTAGTTTTGGAATCAAAATATCCAAGTCTGAAGTGCAAGTTATGTGACCTTGGGCAAGACACTTAGCCTGTCTGAGACTCAAGTGCTCTGGTGGCTCGTATTCTGAGAACAGTCACACCTACCCTGTTCCCCTCACAGGGTTATCATATTGAGGGAGATAACTGAAGTGACTCTGAAAACTTTCAGAGTCGTTATCACCTGCCCAAAGTCATTCGTTCATGATAAAACTAAAATGGTCACATCTGAACAACCCTTCAACAGTTTGTCAGATCACATCACACTCCAAATGAAAACCTACCTTTGAATTTTCCAGACCTTACGAATCTCTCCACGTTGTAAACTCCTTCGATATACCGAGTCAGTGCCTCCCGGTCAGGGGATAAACTGGTCTCTCACTGCTTCCTGCCTGTTAAGTCTTGTCTTCCCAGTTAGACTGTAAGCTTCCTACGGGCAGGGTCTGGCTGGCACTCAGCTTATAGCATCTATCCTTGGAAACTCTATGGGGCGGTTCTACTCTGTCCTATAGGCTCGCTGTGAGTCGAAATCAACTCAATGGCAACAAGTTTGGTTTAGTTTGGTATCCTAGGCCAAGCTCCCTGGGTGGCACAAATGGCTTGTTCTCAGCAGCTAACAGAAAAGGCTGGCCTTTGAACCCACCCAGGAGCACCGTGGAAGAAAGGCACGGTGAGGCTTCCACAAAGATTACAGCCAAGAAAGCCCTATGGAGCTCAGTTCTACTCTGTAACACATGTGGCTGCCATGAGTTGAAACTGACTCCATGGAAACGAGTTTTCTTTTTTTGGATCCTAGGCCAGTGCCTTGACCTATAAACCAAAAAACCAAACCTGTTGCTATGGAGTCAATTCTGACTCACAGTGACCCTATAGGACAGAGTAGAACTGCCCTATAGGGTTTCCAAGGCTGTAAATCTTTAGGGAAGCAGACTGCCACATCTTTCTCCCATGGAGATGGTGGGTTTGAACCACTGACCTTTTGGTTACCAGCCAAGTGCTTAACCACTGCACCACCAGGGCTCCTCCCTTGATCTACAGATGCTTAATAAATGGCTGTTTTATAATTGATCAGCTGCCAGTTCTTCAAGATGATGCCTTGAATTACCTTCGATGATCCCCCAGGGAGTTTTTCTGCCGAGGACCCTCTTGCCATTCACTTGGTACTCCTTGTCACTTCCCACCACCGCGAAGGGCATGCTCTCCTGCTGGAGGGGGACAGAAACACAACCAGACACACGCGCACAGTCATCCTGCTACAACCTGGGCATCCATGGGCAGGCTGGAACTCAGGTCTGGGCTGCTAGCCTGAACCACAACCCATTTCTGATGCTTGCTCAGTGATCCCACTGTGGACGAGGGCAAGGAGCTTGTCTCTTAAAGAGCACTGGACTTGGAGTCAGGAGTCCTGAGCTCAAACTCTGACTGCACCACTTTCTAGCCGGTAACCCCAGTGAGTCAGCTTTCCTTCAACTGCAGGACACTTGGCACTTTTCATAGTGCTCTAACACACACTGGGGCGATTTGGAACAAGTCTATGAGCTAGCTCGGGTAGACAGAACCTCTCTCCAACAATACCCACTGTTATGGATTGAACTGTGCCCCTTAAAAAGATACGTTGATGTTCTAAACATTGGTATCTGTGAACGTGACCTTGTTTGGAAAGTCTCTGAAGATGTCATCAGTTGCCATGATGTCATAGTGGAGTAGAGTGTGTTCTAACCCAGTCTGGGTGGTGTCCATACAAAAGAGAGAGACACAGACACACAGGAGGAAAAATGTCATGGAATTCTACAGCTGCAAGCCAAGGAACACAGGGGGAGCCAGCAGCTAGGAGAGATATGGAACAGAGTCTCCCTCAAAACCTCAGAGGTAATCAACACAGCCTGACCTTGAACTCCCAGCCTCCAGAAGGGTGAGACAATAAATTTCTGTTCTTTTAAGCCACCCGACTCATGGTGAATGGGATTGACTTGACGGCAATGGGTTTGGGTTTTTCTGGTTTTATAAGCCACCCAGTTTGTGGTATTTGTTACAGCAGCCAGAAGACACTAATACACCTACCCAATGACTGGCCGGAGTTACTGAGACATCTATAAAACCTACTGGCAGACTTGAGCATTATGCTTTTTTAAGATCTATATGGAATCGAATTGACAACAGCAACTTGAAAGATAAGATAGGAACCTTAGCGGGTAGTGAGTTTATGTTAATGGAGGAACAGCTCAGAAAAGGAGGGTGAGAATGGTTGCACAAGTCGAAGAATGTAATCAATGTCACTGAATTGTACATGGAGAAACTGCTGAATTGGTGTTATGTCATGCTGCGTATATTCTCAACAACAACATAATAAAATTTTTTTAAAAACCCTACAGGCAGAAGCCCACAGCCCGCTAACTCTCTAGCTCCAAGGCCATGTTTTATCACGTGCAGGCCCCTCTACTGTACCAGGTGGGCTCTATGTCCACCAACAGCCAGCTGCGCTTGTTCCCAAGCAGACTTGTCTGATGTGAACTTGTTACTGTAATTGCATACATCCCGTACTACGTAAAGCTGAGGACACAGGACTGTGGAAAGACAGCTGTTTCTCTGAAAATTAAGTTGAAAGACTTGATAAAGGTGACTTGCTTTTGCATCAAGATTGGATTTATCGTCACAGAGGCCTTGGCGCCATATGAAAAGGATGTTCAATGAATGTGACATATATGTTTTAGGTTAAAGTTTTAATAAAACATTTAAGGTTTGTATGCATCATTTTTCTTAAATGATTTTCTCGCTTCCACTGACTTTTTCAATTAACTAACTTCCTGTCCCAACTACATCAGATAAGGGGCTTCTACTAGATCTCTACATCTGATGGAGGAGGAGACTCAAGACCAAAGTGGGGAAGTAATGTCCCAGGTTACAGTGGGTAAGTTCAAAAGCCCAGGCTAGACCTCAGGATCCTGACATAGAATCACAGAATCGCGGGATTTTAGAATTGAGAGGGATCTGAGAAATCGCATAGGCCATGCTTCCCAAGCTGGGCTCCATGGAGCCTTGATCCCCAGAATGCATCCCAGGGGCTCCCTAGAAGGCAGGGTTCTGTGCCCCACATTGCTTAGCCAAAGCAGCTGTTTTTGTTTTACATATTGGATTCTGAGATTTAATTTTTTAAAAGAGTTAGTTGAGGAAAAATAAAGCCTGTAAAAGGAAAAGAGGAAAACCCTCAACGAAATAGATTGACACAGTGGCTGCAACAATGGGCTCAAGCATAACAACGATTGTGAGCGTGGCGCAGGACTGGGCAGTGTTTCGTTCTGTGGTACACAGCGTCGCTACGAGTCAGAACCAGCTTGATGGCACCTGACAACAACAACACAACAAATCCTATAAACTGGTCATCTGGTCTAAGGATACTGAGGCAGAGCTTTGACTAGAGTGTGGATCCCTTGGATCCCAGGCTGACCTCCCACCACCCCACACTAGGGTTTTCCAGGCCTTGTGGGGAAGAAGGCATCTTTGTGTGGTCTGGGGAGGAGCGGAGCATCGGCTTGCTGGGTGCCAGGAGCCCCCTCTGTGTGTTCATAGCCCTGCCCTGCCCTCTCCCCCGAAACTTCTGGTTTGGGTCAAGCAAGGCGGGGAAGAGAGAACAGAAAGGGAAAAGTAGGTGCAATGACAAAAGAGGCACATGACAGGCATCGTGGAGCATCAGGAGGGCAACTGCATGAGAACAGCAGCCCCGGCACCCACCCTGATTTTGTCATTCTCCGTCTTGTCCTCCAAGTCCTCATCAAATTCCTTCTGGGGGTAGAATTCAATGCCATTTACTTCAAGCTCCTTGCGAACCTATGGAGGGGGCAAGGAGAAGCAAGGCAGCCAGGTGTCAGGATAATGGAAAAGAGGTGTGTGTGTATGTGTTACGGATTATGTCCCCCAAAAATGTGTGTCAACTTGGCTAGGCCATGATACCCAGTATTGGGGGGTTGTCCACCATTTTATGATCTGATGTGATTATCCTACATGCTGTAAATCCTAACCTCTATGGTGGTAATGAGGCAGGATTAGAGGCAGTTATGTTAATGAGGCAGGACTCAATCTACAGGATTAATTTGTATTTTGAGTCAATCTCTTTTGAGATATAAAAAAGAAAATTGAGCAGAGAGGAGGGTGACCTCGTTACCACCAAGCAAGAAAAGCTAGGAGCGGAGTGCATCCTTTGGACCCGGGGTCCCTGCGCTGAGAAGCTCCCAGACCAGGGGAAGATTGATGACAACGCCATTCCCCCAGTGCCGACAGAGAGAGAAAGCCTTGCCTTGGAGCTGGCACCCTGAATTTGAACTTCCAGCCTCCTAAGCTGTGAGAGAATAAATTTCTCTTTGTTAAAGTCATTCACTTGTGGTATTTCTGTTATGGTAGCACTAGATAACTGAGACTGTGTGTGTGTGTGCGCGTGCGCGCGTGCCTGCGTGCATGTGCACACGTTCTGAAGTCAGAAGCATAAGCCAGCCTTTGATAATTAACAGTCATCTCTGAGCACTGAGGTCCTAGGAAGCAGGAAGGACCTGAATACGGGACAGCCCCAGGTATACAATTACCACCGTCCAGCCTGAGGCAAGGAAGAGTCTGGGAAATGTAGGCTTCAGGCCCCTGGTTCCTTACAACCAGCATGCTCATCTTGGGGTCCCTGAGATTAGGATCTAGACATCAGCACAGCTGAGTCCAGACCCCACTCAGGCGGTGCTTATGCCACTGCATGTTGTATTCCTCTTTGCAGGAAAGAGAGGTGAGCCCCTCCGAGCATCTTTGCCCTCTTTCCAGGCCAAGCTTAAATGTCACCTTCTCCAGGAAGCCTTCCAGGATCTCTGCAGCATTCTGCTGGATTATAAGTTTCTTGAAGGCAGCAACTATCTTTATACTTCTCTTGCATCCCCCACCCCCCACGCTTCCAACACGGGGCTGAGCCGATAGGAAATACCAATCAAGACTAGCAGGTGATTGATTGATGAATTAGTCTAGTCCTTCAAGCTACCTAACATTTGAGGGGTGATTTCTCCTGCTCATGGTGATTCATGTAGTTAGTAACTGTGGCAAGTTAAGTTTAGAGGGTGAAAAAAAGGGAGCCTGGAGCTGTACCAACTTTTCTTCACCATTGGCCCCCAATACCGCCAGCCCCAGCCTCTAACCGTTAAGTAGAAGCCGGCATGGGGAGTGGTGGAGAAGTGTTGAGGGAAGGGATGAGAAAGAACAATGAGGAATAGGAGATGGTATGGACCCAGAAGAGGGGGAGGAAGGAACACGGACAGGAAAAGGAGGTGGAGGACTGTCTCACCCTTTGCTTGAATTCAGACTTCTCCTCCAGGGTCATGGTGTCAGCCTTGGCAATGACAGGGATGATGTTCACCACTTTGCTGAGATGTTTCATGAACTCCACATCGAGGGGTCGCAAGCTGGGGCCCAGAGAAGGCGGGAACATCAGAGCTACTCTGCCCTGCCCTACTTCCTGTACCTCTCTCTGCCCACAGAGGAGACCCACCCAGTTCATCCACTGCTACTACCCCAGGGGCACCCTTGGGACAGGAGGACTGGGATGGGAGTCTGGCTGAGGCCAAAAGGCTGCCACCCTTCTCCCCTCTGACACATGCTGTCTCAACCCAACTGCTCTCACTGCCTGCATCACGGGCCCTGGACTCCTCTACCCACACATGGTCCCGCCAACTCCTTTCTCTTCCTTTGTTCCCACCCAATCCCCCTTGCCTGTAAGCCCCATTCAAACCACTTCTTCAGACATCCTTTCTCATCACCTGGACCTAGGGATTTCTTTTGCCTGAGAGCATATGTGTTCTGCCATCCCTACCTTTATGTCCTTGTGTCACAGTTACTCGGTGAGTGTCCTAGTCTACCTATTGGCTAGCACTTCATGATGGGCTTCTCCCAGCCCCCACAGTAAGTCCTGCAGGGGCCCAGCTGGGGTCCCGACTCCTCCCCTAGGCTGAGGGCTTAGCTCCCCCAGGCTCTGGGCCTAGATCTGACTCCAGTTTGCAGCCCAGGAGACTCATTAACCCAGGTCATCTGCTGGTTGGTCTGGACTTTATTGAGTTCCTGGGCCTGGCACAGGCTCTTGTTTCATGTGCCTCTGCACCCCACCCCACTGTTGAACATCTACTGAATACTCTCGTTCCTCCAAAATTTAGGGTCTGTCTTGTTTGCATCTTCCTCTCAAGAACTGAACTTGGCCCAGCAAGGGCTCGGTAATAAGTCATGAGGCCGTCCCCCCAACCAGGTGAGCTGCTAGCTTACCCATTCAGATCTCCACCCTCTGCCTGCTCCCAGGATTCCCCCCATGCAGCCCCACCTGCTCCTCACACTAGAGTTCCCAACACCCTCTGCTTGCTGCCTGTCTACATCTCTAGTGCTGGGCTGACCACACTCCAAATGCCTATAGCTGGGCCCACAGCCCACCCGACACCAGCTCCTATCCAGCACTCCTGCCCCTCCCCATCTCACCCTTCCTGCTGCCCACTGAGCTTGTACGAAGTAGGTATTTGTTGAATAAACAAGGTACCCTGTGCTCACATATACTGACTTCTCTCTGCTGGTACAGTCATACTATGGGGCTGGGATGCCATGGGCAGGATAGTGATTGATGTTGGTCAGCTTTTCCCTCCTGGCCAGGAAGTCAGACACAGGGACCAGGGGACTCCCAAGGTCACAGGACCATGACTATATCCGAGCCCATCTGGCTCTCCCCAGCTGAGCCAAGGCTGTGTGACCCAGTCCAGAAGGGGCCGACGCTGCAAACCAGAGCCAGGCCCAGCGACCAGGTGTGGGTGGTTACGTACGAGTGTCCCGTGGGGGAGATGAAGTAGAGACAGCAGTGGACGCGAGTGTCGGGGATGCGTTTCTTCCTGGCGATGTTCACCTCCTCCTTCAGGAACTTCTCATACTGTTCGTTGATGTACTTCTCGATGGGCTCCCAGCTGTGGGTGGAAGAAAGCAGATGGCGGATCACAAGGACATACCTGGGATCTCACCTCAGGCACAGTCAGTAGCCATCCCCTCACACTCACCTCAATTCCTCCCTTCCACACAAGTCTAGGATACATTCTGCACCTTGTCAGGTGCACCTGCTGGCTGATTCCCTCGCAGCCCACCATGATGGCCTCCCTCTTAGCAAGAGTAGAACACTCCCTCTCTCCCTAGTCCCCTCCCTGGGTGATCAGAACCTGCAGAGCCCTGCCCCCTCCATAAATCATTGTACACTTTCACCACCTCCACTACTTACTAGCTGAGAGGCTCTGGGGAAGTCTCTGCCCCTCTCCTTTCGCATAAGTAAATCGGGAGTAACAATAATTGCCTGGTAGGGCTCATGTAAGGATTAGAAAGAACGTAGTAGGTAAAGTGCTTAACACAGCAACGGCCCACAGAAAGTACTCGATCATGATGAACATCCACTGTTATTACTGTTGTTAATATTACCTTTCTCTATCAAGGAGCATGCTTATAATCAAAGAAGTGGGCAGCCCAGCTACCACTACTGACTGCTCTGACTGGGATCACAACAGAGCTCCTGGATAGAGCGGGAGAGAAAAATGTAGAACAAAAATTCAAATTCACAAAAAAGACCAGACCTACTAGCCTGACAGAGACTGGAGGAGCTCCCCAGGCTATGGTCCTAAGACACCCTTCTGACCTGGAACTGAGGCTATTCCCAGAGGCTACCCTTCGGTCAAACAATAGACAGGCTCATAAAATAAACAATAACACCTGAGAGGAACAATCAATTATACGAGATCAAAAAGGCAACATTTGCCCAAAAGCAAAGAAGAGATGGCAGGAAGGGGTAGAAAATCCAGACAAAAGGAAACAGGGAACCCAGGGAGGAAATGGGGAGAGTGCTGACACATTGTGGGGAATGCAACCAATGTCATGGGACACTTTATGTACAAACTATCAAACGGGAAACTAATTTGCTCTCTAAACTTTCCCCTAAAGCACAATAAATTAAAAAAAAAAAAAAAGACAAAGAAGAGGGCAACCAGGTACGTTTCTAAGAACAACACAGCTATTTCCCAATTGTGCTGCTGGGTGAGCCTACCTGTCTACGGCAGACTCCAGCTCCCTTATAGGGACACAATGGTCCCCATCTCTATCTGGCAGCAAATGCCTCCCTGGAAACTTCTGTCTGTGTTCTGGTCAGCCTATTTCATCCCCTTCTTGGTTGGGGGCTGACTCAGCTTTGCTAAGTGCCCTTAACGCAGCTTCCCTCTCTCCTGCAAACTCCCCTCCCTCCTGGGTTTCACTCCTCCTCTCTTCATCCAGGGTTATGACTTCTGGCCCGCAGGCCAAGCTCTCTGCCACAGCCTTCAGGCCATCCTGGGTTTCCAACTCAGCTCCCTCATTCTGTCTATCCTCCTGCCAATGGTAACAGATCCACTCCCACATCCTTGCAACCCCTCAGCTGAAATTCCCTCTGCACTGCCCCCTCCATTCCCACACCTGATCTCCATCTGGGCTCTTTCCCTGTCTCTCCCAGGCTTTAGCCAGTCTCCCTAGTTAAACCCCAGCACAGAGGGTGAAGATGGCTCCCAATGTGGGGGAATCTGCACCACGTTCCTATCTTCCTTGCGGAATGTATAAAGTAGAAATCTCTAAAGAAGCAGACGTGTACCAGTTTTCATTGTTGATCTGGTCTCCAAAGCCTGGGGTGTCAATGACGGTCAGCTTCATCTTGACACCTCCTTCCTCGATCACTGAGGGTGGTGAACAGAAAAGGCCCCAGAGAAGTCAGTCCTAGAGCTGATCCCAGATGCCCCTGCAGCTTACTGGCCAGGGAAACCCAGGCCTCGTTCTCTTCTTAATGACCAGTTATTGGAAAGGTCAAGCTCAGGGTCTTCTCCACCTCACACCTTTGCTCACGCTGTTCCCTGCACCTGGAATGCCCTCCCTACTTCTTTCTACCTGTCTAAATCCTACCCATGGCAAGTTCCATTTTTTTCCCATTCCCTCTCTTTTCTGAACTAGCACTATAGAATTTAGTGCTTAATTCTGTTCTATCTCAAAATTGCCTTTCGTTTCTCTAATTCCCCTATAAGTCCCATTCTTTCCCCTTTCTAGGAAGGCGCCCCCTACTCTGCACCAAGCCCAAGGGGTCCCTGCCTTGTCCTTACCATGCCCAATAGCTTTGATCTCCACCGTCTTGGGAATCTTCTCCTCCCGGTTCCAGCTGGTGGCCTTGCGGCTCACTTGGGATTTGAAGAGTGTGTTGACTAGCGTTGACTTGCCCAGTCCACTCTGACCTGTAGCAAGGCAGGAGGAGGAGGTAGGAGCAACCACTGGTAGCATCTCTCCTAGGAGCTTACAGAATTCTAGAGCTGAAGGGTCCTGAGCTGTGATCCAGGCCACTGGCAGATGGAGGGGGGCTGTATTATGGTCTTCTGGTGCTGAGAGGCGAAAGCAGGCAGGTATAACCAGCTTCCTGCTTACTGGAGAGGGCCTTGGGAAAATGTCAACTGAATTCCACGTTCTCACCTTCCTGGAGTCCCCAGCCCCAAGGACCCCAAAATCCAGGCTGTATTCACCATTGGGAAAGGGGCAACCTCTGCGTTTATCTAGTGTAAAAACCAACCAAACCCATGGTTGTCAAGTTGATTCCAAATCATAGCAACCCTATAGGACAGAGTAGAACTCCTCTGTAGTGTTTCCAAGGAGCTGCTGGATTCAAACTGCCAACCTTTTGATTAGCAGCCAAACATGTAACCACTGTACCACCAGGGTCCCTTCTCTAGCATAGTGGTTTTTAAATTAAGCTTCCAGAAGCCCTAGCATCCTGTGAAGCTAAATGCCTGGGAAAGCACTGCGAGAGGAGAGGAGAGGAAGCTGGGCAGGCACAGCCACACACCCCTCGCCACCACTTCATTCACTGTGGCTCCATTTTTAACTGTTTTACACATGCAGTCAGTCCTGTAGACGACCTCATTTCAAGGAGGAGCCCCATGGCTAAGAAGAGTAAAGACGACTGGTCTAGGCAGTGCTTCCCACCCTGTATGTGCACAGGTCACACCTAGGAGCCTGGCCACTGTGGAGCAGCTTCGTCATCACCTGGGTGCCCACCCCAGACCTATGACTCAGAATCTGCACTTTCATAGGACTGCCAGTCGAATCAGTGTAAAGTTTGAGAGCATTCCCATGGTATATTAGTAAAAGGACCAGATGGGGTGGCTAGAGCCTAGGGTTCTGGAGCCCATTGTGTTGGTTCCCTGAATGCCTTTGGATTCACCAAGTGTGCTCCTTGGAGCCACACTTTCTTTGCTGATAGAGTGGTGGAGAGGGAGATGATTAGAGAAGACCAGGGATGGCAAATAAAATGCATTTTTAATTCCAACTGATCAATTGGCAATACCATCTGGGCTCCATCTGGGCTCAGTACTGAGCACAGGCCATAGCTGGTCAGCAATGTCTGCCATAGGCACTGTTGGAGAAAGAAGAGACCCAGGTGTCTTGCATTTGCCATTCTTGGTCTGTTTTCTGAAGTCATTCATTCATTACATATTCTTCAGTGCCAAGTGCTAGGCTAGAATCAGATATTCAGTGGTGAGCCAGACATCATCTTTACCCTCAAGGAGCCGTTTAGTGTGAGGGAGACCAAAACATAAGCAGACAATCACAACACCTAATCACTATGAAAGACACACCCACAGGGTATTGTAAGAACCTACAGAAAGGAATCTAATCTAGTCTCTGGAATCAAGGAAGACTTTTAGGGAAAAGTAACAGCTGAACTGCAACCTGAAGAAAGACTTGGAATGAACCACGAGAAGGGGAAGGGTGTTCTAGACAGAAGGAACAGTATATGCAAAAGCTCAGAGGTAGGAAAAAGCGTGGCAAGTCCAGGAGAACCGTTCCTTAGGAGTGTGCAATAAAATGCTAGATGGGAAGCGCTAAGAAATGGGCTGGAGAATACCAGGCCAGGCTAGGGACTTAAACTTATCCTAAATTTAAGGACTGGTCTCCCTGAGTGGCACAGTTAAGCATTCGGCTAAAGAGTTATTGAAGGGCTTTAAGTAGAATGCGTGAATTGATGAGTTTTGTAAGTTGAAAAGATTTGGCTGCTGATGGACAGTAGACTCGACAGTAAAGGAAACAGAGAACCAGGCGAGTCAGTGCCACTCAGAGTGTGGTCTGTAGACCAGCTGGCAGTGTCCATGGACTGTTCATTACTGGTTCTTGAGATAAGACACTTGCACCAGAATGGAAATGGACTACATTACTATGCACACTTCGTTCACACTTTAGTGCAGCTGATTTTTTTTATAGCAAGACTTTCCCAACAACTGACATTCTGGCCCAAGCCCTTCCCGCACATCAGCACATTGAGCGGCACTGGGTCAGGTGGCCATGGCAACCCAGGTGACAGAGACAGCGGCAGCTTGGCCTAGGGTTGTGGCAGTGGAGATGCAGAGAAGTGGGCAGATGTGAGAGATATTTATGAGATAAAATTGACAGGGCTTGATGATGGATAATATTTGGGAATAAAGAAGGAAGAGGAAAGAAGGCTGATGGCCAGGTCCCTGTTGCAGCAACTGAAATCAGGCCAAGATTTCTTCCGGCTCTACTACTCTGTGATTCTAACATTCACGCTACTTGATGACCAAATTCCTGGAAATTTTCTCTAAGCTTTAAAATACTACAAAAGATCAGTAAAAAGACCACTCTTCATCTGAGCCACCCACCAGCTCTTGGAGGTAGAGGAAGACACACACCTGAAAGCAGGTTCAAGGTGGTTAAGAGGATGCCTGTATATCACCCAGCTAGGGAAGGGCCCAGGGCAGATCACCCACCCAAAGCACCCATCCTGCACCAGTTAGCCCTGGTGAAGAAGGGGTCACCCTCTATTATGGATTGAATTGTGTCCCCCAAAAATACGTGTTGGAGTCTTAGCTCCTATACATATGGATGTAACCCTTTTTGGAAATAGGGTTTTTTTCTTTGTTGTGTTCATGAGGTCCTATCAGTGTAGGGTGTGTCCAAAACCTAATCACTTCTGAGTTAATAAGGAGCAGCATGGACTCAGAGACAAAAAAGCACACGCAGGGGAAGACAGAGGCCACGCTGTGAGAAAATCGCTCAGGAACAGAGGAATACTGGGAGAGACAAGGATCTCCCCTGCCAAGCTGATAGAGAATGAGCCTTCCCCTAGAGTCAGTGCCCTCAATTCAAACTTCTAGCCTCCTAAACTGTGAGACAATAAATTTCTGCTTTCTAAAGCCACCCACTTGTGATATTCTGTTCCAGCAGCACTAAGACAAAGAGCCCTCTCCCCCAGGCAGCCTCCAAACATCAGGCCTTTGTGGCCAGCATGAGGAAATCCTTCCTCCTTGAGAAGCCAGGACTGAGACCATGCTGAGGGAAGAAATGGGATCCTCTGTGCTCCCCACCCTCAGGGCCCCCGGAGCCCCACCCACCCACCCAAACCTTCCATACCGACCACCATGATGTTGAAGTCAAAACCCGTCTTCATGGTCTTCTTGCGCATCTGCTCAATGATGGTGTCGATGCCGATGTAGCCAAGCAGGTTGGAGTTGATGCTGACGGGCTTCATGGGCACTGCTGGCTTAGGCCTGGGCTCAGGCACCAGCTCTGACATGGCTGTGTCCGTCCTGGTCTCTGGGAGCCCTGCCAAGCCAAGGTGGAAGGGGGCAGAGTCATAGGGGTGCCACTGTATTTCTCTCCTGGTACAGAATCAGGAGTCAGGGCTGGAAGGGACCTCAGGTATCATCTGGCCCAAGTCCCCTATTTGCCAGATGAAGAGCCTGAGGCCTAGAGAGAAGAGAAATTGCCTAAGACCACAGAGCCAGTCCCTAGATTCTCCAGCTCCCAGGGCACTGTCAAATGACTCCATTGGCCTGAAGCACCACATCTGTGTGTCTAACCCAGGGCTTCTCCACCTCGGAACTGCTGACATGTGGGGCTGGAGAATTCTTCACAGTGAGGGGCTGTCCTCCATTGTAGGGTGTTTAGTAGCATCTCCAGCCTCTACTAGATGCCAGTAGCAGCCCCTAGTTGTGACAACCAAGAATGTGCCCTAGAGGGCAACACTGCCCCTGGTTGAGAACCTAAGAGATGTTTGAGATTATTTGGACCTGTGTCCTACCTCCCCAATAAAGGGCAAAGACAGCCTTAGGATCCTATGTCTAACATCCGTTGACTGGCTGTGACTGACCTCAGTGGCTTTGGATTTTAGAAGCAAACAGGGCTCCCCTGCAACCCCCTTGCAGAAGTGACCATCTCTCCCAGCCTCAGTGTCCCCTTTGACTCACGGACACCTCTGCAAAGCCAGGTGTGTCAGTACCCTGAGGAGCTCCCGACAGCCTCCTGGTCAGAGTTTTGAAAATCTATGGAAGGAAGAAGACTGCTCTTTTGACCAAAGAAAGAGGATGAAACCCAGGTGGGGTCAGTCACTTGCCTAAGATGACACAATGTGGGGTGGGCGGTGGGGTGGCAGAAGAGAAGGGAGGTTGAGGAAACAGCCCTTCCCCAGTGGGGAAAGACAAATATCCCCCTGGCAGATCAGACTACGCTCACACACGAGAGATCTGTGGGTTAGGCCACGTCCCCCAAGGTAGGTTACAGGATAGAGCACCTCCATCTCCCCATCCACAAAATGGATGTGTGGGGCAAAGGTGCAAAGCGCCTGGCTCTGCTCCTTGTCAGCGTTGTGGACTTGGGCAAACCACCTCCCCTCTAGAAGCCTTTTTCCCTATCTGTAAAATAGTCAGGATAACCATCATGGCCATGGTGAGCATTACGTGAGACATAATGCCCAGAAAAGCCAAGCACAGAGCCTCAGGGTTCCAGGCCCCCCCTACCCCTGCCCGTTTGCAGTTCACAGGCTCCCTGGCAGAGAAGAAAGCAGTATACGTGAGAGCACTTGTTAAAGGGAAGTACCCCAGATGTTAATGACACAAGTTATTGGACTCCAGGCTCCCTCCAGGACCCCTTCCAGCTCTGACATTCTAGAATGTGTCCTGTGGTTCGTGATTTCCACCCCGCAGAGTCTCAGCCTACGGGAGGACTCATGGAGCAGCAGATGGGCAGGAGGGAGACGGGGTGCCTCCCTCCCCCACCCTAAACCCCGCCAGGAATCTGCTCTTGTACCCCACCACCTGCTCCTTCCACCGGTGCTGGCAAGACCCACTCTTGGATGAGAAACTATTTTTTCCCCTGTCACTCCCAGTCACAGCCAAACCTGACAAAGCCTCAGGACCTCCCCAGGGTTGGGCCCGGCTCTCTCCTGCTTCCCAGGAAGCCCTGCCAGCCAGCAGCTCCTGGCGGCAGCAAGATTGGCTCAGCCCGGCAGCAGCTGACTCTCAGCACCCGGGCCCTGCTCTGCTCTCCCCAGCACGTGGCTCACCGGCCCCACTCAGAGCACCTGCGCCCAGGCTAACTGCCCCATTTTCTCTGCCCAGCTGCTCACACCGGCTGGCCATGGTCATTGCCCTCATGCCTCCACAGCTGAGTCCCATTTGGTCTCCACAACCTGTGTTGTGAGATGGAGCCACCTGGTGTGGGAGGTGGGGGTGGGTCTTATGCCCAATTTACAGACCTGTAAAGTGAGCCCTGTGTTTATTTATGGGATTTTTTCTGGTAAGCACAAAGTGTGTGTGTCCTCTGCCTGGCCTGCTTAGCCCTGGCCTGTCAACTACAGCCTCCTAAAAGGGCATTCCCAAAAGACAGACCCCGGTTGAGAGAAATCAAGGGGTCTACCAGGCTCCCAAGAAACTTCTATGGGTTCTACAGGCCTTCAGTAGGTACGTGGGCAGATCTCACTTTCACTCTTTCAGCAAGCATCTATTTAGCACCCACTGTGTGCATCGCACAAAGCATCTGCTGGCAAGTCAGGTCCCTCCCAACCACATGCCAATTACATGCCAGTCACATGCTAACAACCAGCAATTTGTCAGCCACAAGTAGCTGCAAATGTGCTGCGCTCACTGCACCAGGACTTTGCACAAGCTGTAACATTTGCTGGGAGACCCCTCCCCACTCCAGCCCCTGGCTAACTCCTCCTCCAACATTCAGCCCAAGCGCTTCTCCCTCAGGAAAGCCTCCACTTCCTGGCCCAATGGTGCCGCCTCAGCCCCCTGTGAGTACTTGGCACGCTGCGTTCATTGATTTGATCATTTACTTACTCCATCCCATCCAGGTGCCTTCTATGCTATCAAATAGGGCCTACTCCAGCCAAGCCCTAGGCTAAACATCAAGGACACGTTTGTACGCCCAGACAAGTCTTTGCCTTTGAGGGCCCACAGTCTGGTGAGGGTCCCCAACAGGTACGCAAAGACCTCTGGGGCATGTGACAAATGGAGGTGGCTTCTGTAGCTCCATCCTCTGCCTTACAACTCCCGGTGGAGACACCCATGGTGCCCTGGTCCCACCATGCCAACCTCAGATGGGCAGCTGACCCGGGCTTCAATTCTGGTCCTGACATGCTCTGGCTGAGTGACCCCCGTGAGCCTCAGTTTTCTCCGCAGAAAAGTGAGGACGGTCCCAGCTTTGTGGGGTTGCTGTGGAGATTACACTAAACCATGGTGTGAACTACCTGGTACACGGCAGGCACTGGATATCTGCTAGTTCCCGCCCCCTCCTGAAGGCAGGGGCCATGTCTTATAGAAAGACCTGGCAGTCTGCTTCCATAAAGATTAAACAACAACAACAAAAAAAAAACCAAACCCAGTGCCATCGAGTCAATTCCGACTCATAGCAACCCTATAGGACTAGAACAGAACTGCCCCACAGAGTTTCCAAGGACCATAAAGATTACAGCCTTGGAAACCCTATGGGGCAGTTCTACTCTGATAGTGTCGCTATGAGTTGGAATAGACTCGATGGCAATGGGTGGGCCTCCAATGTACCTAGCATACCACAGGTGCTCAGCAATGATGAATGAATGAATGAACATGAATGATGAATGAAAGCCCCACAGCAGGGCAGGTGTTACTTCAGAACCATCCTCTTCCTCCTCCCTCAGGTGGGGCTCTATTCGCACTGCAGCTACCCCTAGCCAGCACATGGCTGCTGTGTAGGTCACGATGGGGGCGGGGGGGGGAGGGGGTAGACCTCCTTCACAGAGACCTGGGGAGAACTTTACCCTCCCCCGAAGCAGGGGGTGAGGAGGGCTCCCCAGGGCTGGGTAAGAGCTCAAGACGTGGGCACAGCAGGATGCAGCTGGTCTGCCTCCCTGGGGGGTTGGAGAGGAGGGACTCAGTCTGAAGCACCCTGTCCAGGAGCCACCTGCCCTGTAGGTAGGTGCTCGGTGAGAGGCACTGTCAACCTGACTGGGCTCTGGGCGAGTCTCCCATAGAAAGGGCACTGTCAGCCACAAGCCCAGCCAGGACCCTGCACTTTCATTTACAAGCAAATGAATGGCTTTGTCTTTGTCTGGCCCAGGGACCCCACCCCTCCGTTAGGAAGGTGGCCGCAGGCGGAGGGGACCTTTCTGGAATATCACCTGCCTCCCTTGCTTAGTGCCAGTCCCCCTCTTCCTTCCTGGGCTTGGGATCTTCCCCAGCCTTTAGCCGCCTTCAAGACCCCACCCCCACCCACAAAGACGATTCCATTTGCCCCAGCTCCAGCCCGGGGCTCCCAGAAAAGAAATCACAAACGCTCATCCGCAGGAGCAAAGGGGCCTGAACACCCCCTTCCCCCATCCCGGTCTCCCGGAGGCCAGCGAGCTGCCTTGGAGACCACTAGCTGCTGCCTGTCTCCGTGTTTGCCTGACTGCCTGTGTGTGGGGAGGGGGTCCGTGTGTCCGCACACACGTCTCTATCAGGGTATAGGTGTCTCAGGTACCTGTGCGTGGTGCGGCTGTGTGTGCGTGTCTCGCGGTGCTCAACCGTGGTTCTCTCTGTATCTCCCCACGTTCCTGTGTGTGCATTTCTCCCGACATATACCTCTCGCGGTGTGTGCCACCGTGTGTGCATGTGTCACCGCGCGTGGGCTCCTCGGCGCAGCGACCCTCCCCTTGATAGCACCACTAGCCGGGGCCGCAGCCTCGTCTCGGCGGGCGCTGGTGGCCCGGCCGGCCGCCCTACCTTTGGACATGAATCCTCCTTTGTCTCCGTCCTCCGGGAGATGCTCAGGGCGGGGGGCTGCCCGGCTGAGCGGGGCGCGGGCTCCTCCCGGCGAGCGGCCCCTGCAGCCGGCCTCGCCCCTGCGCGCTCTCCGCCCTTCCCGGCCAGCGGCCCAGCCGCACCGCCCCGCGCCCCGCGCCGCCCTCCCGGACCTCGCCTGGCTCGCCCAGCGCCGCGCCGCCCTGCCCGCGCGCACGGATGCCGCCACCGCCGCCGCCGCTGCTGCCACCGCCCCACGTGACCGCGCGCCCGCCGCCCGCGAGGCCCCCCTCCCGCGGCGCCCGCGCCGGCACGCGTCCCCGCCCTCCCGCGAGCGCGGGGCGGCCTGCGGGGCCCGGGGGCGCGCGGGGCACTCGGACGGAGAAGGTTTCCACCTCCCAGGCTCTGTCCCTTCCCCGCGATCCTGCACCCAGCCCCTTACCCTCTAGGCTGGGATGGGACGGGGGCTCAGGGGACCGGTGGCAGCGGTGGCGGCTGTGCGTGCGCGTGAATCACGCGGTGGTTGGATGCCGCGCTAGCTCAGCGCGGTTCTCCCCAGGCACGGGCTCCGGGAGAGCCTGAGTCAGGGGCTGGGATGGTGAGCCCTGTGACCTTGGGCTAGTCAGGAACTTCCCTGAGCTTCCATTTACCCATCAGAAAAATCTCTGGACATTAATGGACAGCATATTGCCAGGCCCTGGGGACACAGGGGTGGGGAAGACCGTCCCTGTCCTCAAAGGGCTCTGGGTCTGGTGGGTCAGATGTACAGAAAGCTGGACTGTCCTAATGCAGGAGTGGGGCGCCACGGGTACGGTGGACCCACTGGGGGTGGGCATCCTGGGAGCCCCAGAGGTAAGAGCTGCAGGGTGTTAGTGGACAAAAATTCCAGAGAGGGAAATAGAGTAAAAAGCTGAGGGAGTCTGCAGCCTTGGCAGTCAGGCCAAGAAACTGGACTTCAAAGGCAGGCAATGGCAAGTCACTGAAGAGTTAAGCCAGAAATGCTGCCCTCAAATATATGAGTCCCCGTGACAGCTGTGTGGAGGGCAAGTGGGCAGCCCAACTGCAGGATGGAGTGCTGAGGGGACCAGGGCCTCGCCAGGGGACGTGAGAACCGGACTATGGCAGAGGCAGAGGGTGGAGAGGAGGGACGGACAAACAAGTGCTGAGGAGAGAAAATCAACAGGGTCAGGAGACAGATCGGATGGGGTGCGGCAGAGAGTGGCGAGGAAGAGGAGGATACCAGGCTTCTAGTGTGAGTCACTGGATAGATGGGGAGACAGTGCCTGCAGGTGAGAGAGCAAGATTGGAGAAGGTGGGAGTCAGTCTAAGAAGAAAAGGGCTAACTTCTGGACATACCCAAAAGAAGTCCAGGTAGGCATGTCCTACAGGCACCTGGCTGTCTGAGTCTGCATTTCTGGAGAAAGGGCTGGGCCAATGGAGGGAGCACTATGGTCGTGTAGGGAGGAGTGAGGGTCAGAGCCTTGGTGAGGTCCCCAGACTGAGTATGCAGAGTGGGATGAGAAGAGATCTGACAACCTGAAGACCCCAACAATTAAGAGGTGGGCATAGGGAAAAAGGTCAGTCAGAGAGGCTCAGAGAGAACCAGGAGAATGAATACAAGAGAGTGGAGGCTCAAGGAGGATGGTGCGATGGAGCCCAGGAGACCAAGGAATAGATGGTGGCCATAAGGTTGAATGATTGGGAGGTTAGTGGTGTCCTGCTCAAGGGTGGTGCTCTTGGTGGAGCAGAGGCTGGTGAGAACTGAGCAGGAGGCGAAGAAATAGAGACAATGACCACTTTCAGGACATTTGGATGGAAGGGACAGGAAATGATTTGATCGTAGTTATAGGGTCAGTGGTGTTTTTTTAAGGATGGAAGAAATGTGAGCTGTAGCTAGTGGCTGAAGTATTCGACAGCACAGGTGTAGAACATTTCCATTATGGTGGAAAGTTCTATTGGACAGCCCTTTTCTAGAGGCATCAATCTATACAGTGGTGTGATTTTCTCCTGTACATGGAAGAGAAGCCAGATTGTAGTGTTGGCCCCAGGTTGTAGCTTTGCTGGTGAGTGAGACAGAAAGATGGGGGTTCATGGAAATTGAGGGTACAGGTGAGATCGTTTCTCGGATGATAGTTTCTCAGATGCTAGGTGGAAATGGGAGTAACCAGAAGGGCCTACTAGGCTAGAAATTGAAGGTTAAGTGAGGTTGGAGAGCAGATGTTGCAGGAATAAGGACTTGAAAGAACCGGAAGGATGGAAGACTCTGGTCAAAGAGTGGTAAGTTGGTATTGAAGATTTTAGAGGTGGAGTGTCCTGGGTGATCACTAGGGCCATAGGGAGTGGGTAGCTGGAGGGCTTGAAGATAAACATCAATTTCAAGACTAGACTGTTGGATGGCTTGTAAACATGGACATGGAGTACCTGGATAGGTTGAGTACCTGGATGTTGCAAACACAGATTGATGGTGTACATGGACTTAAGTCTCTGGATGGAAAGATGGAGTTGAGTATATGGGTAGATGGTGTAAATGGATGTCAAGTACGTGGATGGGAAGTGTATACGGATATTGTGAACATAGATATTGAGAACATGCATGCATTGAATACATGGATAGATTGAGAACATGGATGTTGAGTATATGGATGACTTATGAACATGGACAACGGGTACAGACGTCTTTGAGGGTTTAGGAGTTAGTGAAACCTGAGCTAGGGGCCAGAATCCTCAATGAATAAGAGAATAATGATGGACATGACAGCAGTGAAAAGGAATAATGGGTGATAGAGCCAAGAGGCATAAAAGCATTGAGGAACAATGAGTTGGGGAGCTAAAGAATGCCACTGACCTGTGTAATGGTAAGTGAAATAAGGAATGTGAATGTACTCTGTAGAAGCTAAGAAACTTACTATTATAATTGATGAATTAGTGAACAAACCACCAACAAAAAACCAAACCCATAGCTGTCGAGTTGATTCCAACTCATAGCGAACCATCAACGGGGAAACATATACAAGTGATGGACCCCATCCATTCTTGACGTCATAAGAAGGAGAACATTCAAGAGAACAAATGATCACCTCCAGCTCTGCCCCTAACTTTGGCCATGAGATACCATGACCAAGACACTGCCCCTCTGTGGCCTCAGTTTCCCCATCTGTTCAATTAAGGCACTGGACTGGATGCTTTCCAAGTGTCTTTCCAAATCCCAGAATCTCTGAGCTTTATAAATATTGGGAATAAGGCTACCCAAAGTAGGCAACCAGCTGCATGACTAGGCATGTCGCAGCCTCTCTGAGACCAAATGAACTCCCGGCCCTGTGTTGACCCACATAGTTCTGTATAGGACTTCCATATACAGTATCGAATCTCTAACTTACCTTTTAGGACTTAAGGGCTGGAGGTAGGGGTGGTCAAGACAGAGACTTTTAGGTGAGTCATATATTAGGCAACCGCCCACCTTCCTAAAAGTCTGAGTGTGAATGGAATTACTGTAGAAGGTCCCAGTTGAAGTCACTATCTCACCCCTAGAGGAACTCTGCATTGATGACTTTTGTGAAATCCCCACTATTGAAGTGCGAGTCTGTTTTCACCGCGCAGGTTTGCTTTTCAAGCTGGACCTACCTATAAGTTGCTGTCCAGTTGATCCCGACTTTATGGAGATCCTATAGATCGCCTGATTATTCCAACTCTTCAGGGGACAAATAAACAACTATGGGAGATGCTAAAGGGAGGATTCAGGATAATTGTTCCTCTACAAGTTATGCCTGTAATTCTTCCTTCTAATGACTTCCCTCAGCTTGACCTCAGACTGGCAAGTTGGGACCCAGATCAGGGTATTCCTGCTCTATGCTGTCCTCAGTCCTGTCTTTTTCCTCCCCAATTCATTCAGCTCTGCCCAAATCTGGTCCTCCTCCTCTTCCCAGCCTATCCAAGTGTAATCCATCTGCAGGCTCATGCTCCTTCCATGCCCTCCAGCTACCCAGTACAACCCCAGCCAAGCCCTTTGTACTTACATTTGGCTTTTCTGGCCAGGTCCGGTATGGCAGACTCTGTGGCTGGGTCTGTGGCAGCATCTGCTCTAGTGTGGTCCAGGGGTAGGTCTATGATTCTGTTTGTCATCAGTGGGTAGGTGGCAATGTCTGATGTGGTCAAGTTGATGACACTGTCCAGTGTAGCCCCTCCGTTGCCTGGGTCTGGACTGACCAGCACAACTGAATTCATGGCTATGTCCAGGTTGACTGTGTCCAAAACAGGAGAATCCATGGTTATGCCCAGCTTGGCTGTATTTACTCTAGCCAAATCCATGGCTGTGCCCAACTTGGCTGTGCCCGCTGCAGCCATATTCATGGCTGAGCCCAGATTGACAGGGTCTGGTGTTGCCAAAGCCATGGCTGTTCTCCCTGTGATTGTATCTGGCTTGGCTGTGCCTGCTGTAGCCTTGGATATGCCCAGCTTGGTTTTGCCTATTGAAGTTAAATTCATGGCTGCGCCTGGCTTGGTTGTGCCTGCTGTAGCCACGTTCATGACTTTGCGGGACTTGGCTGTTCCTGCTGTAGTCAAATCCATGGCTATGCCCAGCTTGGTATCCAGAACAGGGAACTCTGTGCAAGTTCCTATGTTCAGTCTGGCTGTGTTGGGTGAATCCAAATTGATAGCCAGGCTAGGTCTGTTGTTGGCCATAGTAGCTAAATGTCTAGCTGTGTCTGGCCTTGTGTCCAGAGTAGCCAAATCCAAGGCCGTTACAGGCCCCAAGGTAGGGGTGGCCCTTTGGAGATGCAGCCGGGATCTGGGAATACCCCTGGGCCGTGGCTTGCCTCTTCCTTGGGAAGCTTTGGTGGGCATGTGGGCAGTCATTGGGACAGGGTGCCCCTGACCCACTGGACCTGGCCCTGCAGGGCCTGGTGGACTCCGGGTTAACCGGGACTGGAAAGGTAGGGTCAGGTATGAACTTACCAGGGGCTTTTCCACTGTGGGCACCCTGATGGGTTTGGCCAGACCTGGGCTTCCTGGGTGCTGGGAGTGAACTCTGTCCCCTGGCACCAGGGTCATAGGTGGTGAACCTGGAGTGAGCAGCCTACCTCCTCCATGAGTAGCAACCTTCCTGTCTGGGGTAGGCACTTCTTCCCAGTGAGAAGGGTAGGGGTCTTGGGGCCGTGCCTGGCTGTTCTGACGGAGCGTTAAGGAGATAGAGCTGAGCTTCCTGGGTACAGGGCTGTTGCCAGGGGCAGTCCCTGGGGCAATGCCAATCTCCTGTGGGGCCACGCTTCGGGCCTTGGAGCCAAGGCCTGGTCGTCTGGAAGCTTGTGGGATGTGGCTTTGGGGGAAGGCATCCAGGCAGATGGTCTTCCTGAGGACAGGGATGAGAGGGGGTACCCCTCCAGGGAGCCTTGAGGGACGAGCAGAGCGTCCCAGCAGGTGACTGTGGGAGAAGGAGGCTCCAGGGCCTGGAGCTCCATGCGGCTGCATCTCTGGAGGAGCAGGAGCAAAATCGTGGTCCATCCAGGCCTTTTGTCTTCCCCTGAGGCAATCAACAGAGAGAAGGGCAAGCATGAGTGAGGCTCTCAGGCCTAGAGGCCCTGCCCCATCCCTTCTGACCAGCAGGGGGCACTGCCCAGGTCTGAAGGAGCCCTGTTTTGGGGACTGTAAAGTTCTTAGTGAGAGCCCTGATGGTGCAACTGTCAAGGGCTTGGGTGCTAACCGAAAGATTGCTAGTTCAAACCCACTCAGCAACTCCACAGAAGAAAGACCTGGCAATCTGCTGCCATGAAGGTCACAGCCTAGAAAACCTTATGGGGCTGTTCTACTCTATCATATGGGATTAGTACGAGTCAAAAATTGACTCCACAGGTACCTGACAACAACGAAGTCCTTAGTGGAGTGTATGTATGCCTTCTACAGTCCTTCGGCTCCCACCGGCTACATACCCACACCACTTTCCACATGGGCCTCTTACACACCATACACCTCCCCAGCTACCGCTCAGATGACTGTAGAAGAACTTTCCAACAATGGGTGGAATCGGCTGCCTCCAGCATGAGGGAACTCAAGGGGGACTCTACTTTTCCCTTTGCCTGGTCCTATGTGTGGCCCCTCTCTCTGTAGACAACTCCTCACAGGTCGGAAACCCAGAGAAGGGCGGTTGTTACTGGAGCGCTATCTGCCTCTGCCTCTGCCTCTGCCTCTGCCTCTGCCTCTGCCTCTGCCTCTGCCTCTGCCTCTGCCTCTGCCTCTGCCTCTGCCTCTGCCTCTGCCTCTGCCTCTGCCTCTGCCTCTGCCTCTGCCTCTGCCTCTGCCTCTGCCTCTAGAAGGGGCTGAAGGGCTCCAGGTCCACACCCACGGCAGCTAAAATAGGAGTTCAGGTGTCTGGGCAGGAGGCTTGGCCATCGGGTCTGGGTCTGGGGCTCCGGCCCAGAATGTGGAAGGGAGTGGGGCTGGGCCAGAGCTGGAGCTGGAAGCCCTGGAGCAGGTGAAGCCTAGAAGTGGAGAAGTAGCAGGTATTCACAGAAGGAGACTTGTCCAGTGAATAATATCATCCCTGCCCTTGGGGAGCCTACTATCCCCAAGGGTGCCAGGCAAGGAAGTAGATGGGACTCCCCATCAGCCTGTGGTGTCAAAGGAGGGAGGCTAGGGTAATTCACACAGAAGGCGCAAAGGTGGGAAAGTGTGGTACCTTTCTGGTAATCCAACATGGGACTCCTGGGCTGTATCTGGGGATGTGGGGGGATGAGGCTGTGGATAAGGGCCCAGGGCATGAGCATCACCGAGGCCTGTCACATCTGTGGGTGCAGACAGTCACTCAGAGGCAGTGTGATAGAGGCCAGGGGGCCTGTGAGGATGCTGTTGAAATGCTCTGTGAGCTGTGGAGGTGGGTGGGGTGGGGTAGAGAGAGCTGCACAGGGCAGGGCGTAGGAGCAAGAGCGCCCCCTGGAGGCAGGAGTGGGGCAGAGGTCTCTGACTTGGTCCTTGGGGAGGATGGGCCATTCCCTGGGTGGGCTCCAGGACCCCCGGATGGCTGGCTGCTGCCCACTCTGAGCTCCATCTGACTTGCCCTCTGGAACAAGGCTATTTCTGTTGCTTTCAACACAGCAGGCTGGGCCAAGAGGCTTGGGGGGCAGGCCCAGGCCTGCAAGAGGGGCTAGATCTGAATGTAAGGGGCTCAGGGTGTAGGAGGAGGCAACCAATCTCATAGCTAGGTCCCTGAGATCTGGGGCAGGGACAGAGGGGCAGAAAACTGGGGTGGAAGAGACTTTACCATACCTCACAGTGGTACCCCAGCCCCTCAAATGTGTCCAGCCATATATGTGCACCCCAGGCTATTCCTGCTTCTATCCCCTCCCTACTCAGCACATCCCTGCAGCCCCACTCTCCTCCTCACTATTCACAACCATGTATACCTGGGTACACATGGTTCCCTGCACTTAACAAGACACCTGCACTCGGTGTGCATGCCCACACAGAGAGTGGGCTTCTTATTGTTGGCCAGTGAGTCAATTCCAACTCATAGTGACCCTATAGGACAGAGGAGAACTGCCCCACAGGGTTTCAAGGCTGTAAAACTTTCTGGAAGTAGACTGCCACATCTTTCTCCTGCAGAGTGGCTGGTGGGTTTGAATAACCAACCTTTCAGTTGGCAGCCAAAGCTTTAATCACTGCGCCACCAGTGCTCCTTAGAGAGTGAGCCGGGGGCAGGATTTCTGAGATCTGTTTGTTCTGACGTCACCAGAGCCTCATCCCCTCTCGAGCCACCCCCCTTGATCGCTCAGTTCTAACCCCTCTACACACACACGCACACACACACGCACGCATGCACACACACACACACACACACACACAAATACCCACCTACCTTGATCAGAGAGCAAGAAGGGTCTGGTGGTCCTGGGTCTGAGTAGCTGGGTCACCTCACCTCCTCTGCACCGAGAGTTTGGCCATGATGACTAGCTCAGGGGTCTCGTCTCTCTGCTCCCCTTATGGGCTCCCACTCAGCCCCCAGGCCACAGTCCCCAGGCCTTGGGCTCAGCCCTCTCCTGACTTGTCCCACCAGCTTCATCCCTTCTCAGCCAAGGCCATGGCCTAGGCTGGGCTGGGCTCTGGGGCCAGGAGGAGCTGGCTTCTCAGGAGTGGGCGGCAGTGAATGACTGCTCTGAGCCTCTGGAATCCTAAAGGGCCTGGGAGGCTCACAGTGGCCAGGCTGGCTGCCCTGGAGCAAGGCCACCTGGGGGGTGGTGCCTGGTTGCCTGCCCTCCCCCAGTCTGCTGTCTCCCCGAGACTGACCTCTGAGAGACGCATCTAATAAGATCAGGGTTGCTCCAAACCTGGCCTCACTCTGGGGGTCTAAGCAGCAACCTCACTTCTGCTTTCCCTCTGCATTCCCCATGCCCAGTTTAGTGTCGTGACCCTGAGGGTATCCTGCCCACCCTCCTGGGGTTTTTCCTGGAGGTTGGTGCTTGGGTAGGCTCCCTTCAACAACTCTTTCCTAAGCCCGTGCAGCTCACCTAGTGGGACCCTGTACTAAGGCCCCAGGGTTGGGAAGATGACTCAGCCCCAGGCCTGCCTTTTAAGAGACCCACAGGCCACCCAGCACCGAGGGCTCTCAGTGGCCCCTGGGCCACCTCTGTCATGGCAACAGCAATAATCATGTCAATGAGGAGATCAACTTCTGTTTACTGAGCACCTACTCTGTGCCAGGCACTGTGCCAGGGAAGATGGACGTGTAAACAGTAACTATAACATGGCAGCAAAGGTGATGCCATCCTCCAAACACTCACCCTGAGCCGGGATCTAGGCTCGGCACTCTCCGCACGTCTCCTTTCATCATCACCCGTCACCTGCTCTCCACAGGTGAGGAACTGCAGCCATTGCACCTGTGTGGGGGCTACTTCCCTGTGCATTGCTGTCGTTAGCACATGAGCTTCTGGGGTCCGAGTGCCCAAAAGAACTTTCTGCGATAATGGAAACGTTAGCCACAGGCAGCTACTGAGCACTTACAATGTGGCTGCAGTGACCGAAGGGCTGAATTTTTTAATTTGGTTTCATCTTCTTTTGTGGCTACCCTATTGGACAGCTCGGTTCCGGAGGCCTGTATTTTAGTCTCCTCTGGGTCCCAGGCCCTGGCAAGAATCGGCCTTCCTTAGTAGTTTCTGTACAATGAATGAATCAATGAAATTACTGAATAAATGGTGACCGTGACCCTCCCCTCTTCTCCTCCATTCTCTCCCCCTCAAGCTTTAGGCTTTCAAACTTGGCTGTACTCTGGTTACCAAGACAACCTGCAGGAGGTCCCAGTGGGCGGGGGAGGGAAACTGTCTGGAGTTCTTCCCCCTCTTCTCCTTCACTGAGGCCCTGAGGCCCAGCCCGACTCGAGGAAGAACAGAGGTAGCTATGGGAGGGTTCTGCCTGGGCAGCTTGGGGTGCGGGAGGGTAGAAGCCTTTATAGGACCCACCTCACTGGACCGCATTATTTCTGTGAGATGAAGCCTTGAGCTGAGGGCAGGGTCCTGGTTTCCCTCCCTACTTTGACCAGTGACTCAAGTACAGCTTCCATCAGGGCATGTGCCCTTCAGGGCCTCAAGTGCCGTATCAAATATGGACCAGACGCCCTCATGTGGTCCTTTCTAGCTTGAAGGTCTAGAATTTTCCATCTCGCTCCCCTGCCAGGCTGTTAGGGTCTTGAGAGCTGAGTCTTGTTCATCTCCACATCCCCTTCCCCTCTGCCCGGCTCTCTCCACCATGGAGTAGCTTGGAGAACACTGCCTGCCCAGGAACTACATACAGGCCAGGGTTCAGCTGCCCTCTAGTAGTCCAAAGTGACAATGGCCTCCTTCTGTCTACACATCCTTCTGTCCCACCAAAGGAAAGATAGATGGGCCTGGAAGGGACCTCAGAGGACAGCAACCCCAACCCAAGCAAACGCCATTGTGGTGGCCTCCCAAACAAGTGACACAGGCTATGGAGTCTCTCAAGCCTAATTTTGTTCCAGCTGTGTGGTTTTGAAAAAATCACTTAATTTCTCTGAGCTCTAGTTTCCTCATCTGTAAAATGGGGATTGTATCAGTCAGGATGGGTTAAGTTACGCTGCCCTAACAAATAACTCCAAAATTCCAGTGGCTCATGACAACAAAGGTTTATTTCTCAGTCGTGCCCCATGTCCGTTATGATTCGGGTCAGGTGGGGCTCTGCTCCATGCCATCTTCGCTGAGGGACCCAGGCTGAGGAAGCAGCCACCTTCCGGAACATTGCTGTCACTGTGGCAGAGGGAAGGAGAGAGTAGCGAATCGTGCACTGGCTATTAAATGCATCGGACTGAACTCACTTCTGCTCTCAACTAAGGGACCAGAACTAACTGCATGGCCCTACCCATCACAAGGAAGCAGGAAGGTATAACCCTACCATGTGTCCAGAGCTGGAGAGCCAGAAATATTTGGTGACCAGCACTAATGGCCCACTCTCATGGTTGGTGTAAGCAGGCAATGAGAAGTGGAAGCACAGTCATGCAATAAGGGCTCGATCCACCTTAGCCATTAAAATTATTGCCTTGTCATTCTGATTTCCTTATTTATTTATCCTCCGTGATTTCCTTTGACTCCCACACCAGTCCCAGCTGTTTACAGCTACAGAAACAGAGGGAGAAACAGACCCAGTGAATCAGTAGCTGGACTGAGGAAGACACCTAGATCTCCTGGCTCCAAATTCGGAATCCCTCCCACCTCTCAGCGGCTCTGCATACCCAGAGTTCCCCATAAGGTTGTTGACTGAGAGTGTGGTAGTTTGGGAGTGGGGGGAGCCTGCAGCCTCCACCCTTCTCCCAAAGCTGGTGCCTCAGCCTTCCCAGCCCTCCTGCTCAGCCAGAATGAGAAGCCAAGGGGGCGGAACAATGAGAAGCCTGTGCTGCCCTCCTGGGGCCGGAGTCCGATCATTGCAGCCCTTCCTACGCAGGGATCCTGCACATTCCTGCCTCCTTCTGACCTCCTGCTCTGGGCCCAGCCAGACATACCCACTGCTCCTATCCTGAGCTCCCAGCTGGTGGGAAAGGAAAGTTTCCAGGGCTTTGCTAAGCCTCCCAAAGCATTTCAAAAACCCGTGCACAGACCGACCCCTGGGAAGCCTCTAAAGTCCCTCTAAAACTTGGTCTCTAGGCAGACAGGCAGGCCCTGGCAAGACTTCTAAAGAGATCAGCTCTGCTTTCATGAAGCCCTTCCCAGTGCCAGGCAGGGCACGGGCCAGACATGAGAAGAGACAGCTGCCATTCTCCACACACACGTGAGCAAAATCACAGCACGAGATTCTAGCTGCAATGGGAAAAGTTGCCGTTAGGGGCCGAGGAAGTCTTCCTGGAGGAAGCGGGCACTGGCAGGGTGGGGTCATGAGGCCTTCTCCCTAAGCCTCGGCCTTACTTGAGAAGCCACACCCTCAGCCTCCCAGCCGTGTGTAATTACTTAGGAAGCCTCAGAGAGAAGCAGCCCTTAGTGACCCAGCACTGGCTGCTGTCACATGGATTCTGACTCATGGCGACCCCACGTGTGTCAGAGTAGAACTGCGCTCCATGGGGTTTTCAATGGCTGAATTTTCAGAAGTAGATCACCAGGCCTTTCTTCTGAGGTACCTCTGGGTGGACTTGAACCTCCAGCCTTTGGGTTAGCAGCTGAGTGTGTTAACCTTTTGCACCACCAGGGACTCCTCCTAGAGTGAAAAGGTCACCAGAAAAAACAGTTGCCGTGGAATAGTTCCAACTCACAGAGACCCATGTGCTTCATAGGGTACTCAATGGCTGTGATCTTTCAGAAGGAGACCACTAGCCCTTTTCTCCTAGACACCTCTGGGTGGATACAAACCCCAACCTTTCAGCTAACAGCCAAGCACTTAACTGTTTGGACCACATGGGACCTGAAAGGGTCACACAAAGGTTGTAAAGCCAATGAGTCCTTGGGTCCACTGCCTCCTACTGGATGGATGACCTTGATTACATCAGTCAACCTCTCTGAACCTTGGAGTTCTTCTCTTTGAGTAAGGAGTAACAATAATCACTATCTCCCAAGGAAGGGTCCCTGTTGGTGCAATGGTTAAAAGCTCAACTGCTAACCTGAAGGTTGGTGGTTCAAACCTACCTAGCTTCTGTACTTCAGAAGGACCTGGCAATCTACTCCTGTAAAGACTGTTTTTTTTTTTTTTTTTAGGTGCAGTCCAGTCAGCTCTGACTTATAATGACCCCTTGTACAATAGAATGAAACATTGCCCAGTCCTGCACCATCCTCACAATCGTTGCCATGTCTGAGCCCATTGTTGCAGCTACTGTGTCAGTCTATCTCTTTGAGGCCTTCCTCTTTTTTGCTGGCCCTCTACTTTACCAAGCTTACAGCCTAGAAAACCCTGTGGGGTGGTTCTACTCTGTCACCTCAGGAACTCATCTCAAAGGCACCTAACAACAATTTCCCAAGGAGATGGAGGGTGAGGGTGGCAAGACATAACTGATTGAATTGTACACTTTAAAATGGTTAATTTTATGTTTTATGAATCTTACCTCAATACATACATATATATAAGAATTTAGAGACCATCTCAAGAATAGGTTTGACACAATGAACACTAATGACCAAAGACCAGACAAGTTGTGGCATGACGTCAAGGACATCATACATGAAGAAAGCAAGAGGTCATTAAAAAGACGGGAAAGAAAGAAAAGGGCAAAATGAATGTCCGAAGAGACGCTGAAACTTTCTTTTAAACGTCAAGTAGCTAAAGCAAATGGGAGAAATGATGAAGTAAAAGAGCTGAACAGAAGATTCCAAAGGGTGGCTCAAGAAGACAAAGTAAAGTATTACAATGACACGCACAAGCACCTGGAGACAGAAAACCAAAAGGGAAAAACACAGTTGGCATTTCTCAAGCTGAAAGAAATGAAGAAAAAATTCAAGCTTCGATTTGCAATATTGAAGGATTCTACAAGGAAAGTATCAAACAATGCAGGGCATCAAAAGAAGATGGAAGAAATACATACAGCCACTGTACCAAAAAGAATTGGTCAACATACAACCATTTCAGAAGGTAACATATGATCAGGAACCGATAGTACTGAAGGAAGGGTCCAAGCTACACTGAAGTCACTGGCGTAAAACAAGGCTCCAGGAATTGAAGAAATATCATTTGAGATGTCTCAACAAACAGATGCAGCTCTGCAAGTGCTCATTCGTCTATGCCAAGAAATTTGGAAGACGGTTACCTAGCCAACCAACAGGAAGGGATCCATATCTATGCCTATTCCAAAGAAAGGTAATCCAACCAAATGTGGAAATTATTGAACAATATCATTAATATCACATACAAGTAAAATTTTGCTGAAGATTATTCAAAAGCAGCTGCACTAGTGCATCAACGGAGAACTTCCAGAAATTCAAGCCAGATTCAAAAGAGGACGTGGAACCAGGGTTATCATTGCTGCTGTCAGATGGATCCTGGCTGAAAGCAGAGAATACCAGAAAGATGTTTACCTGTGTTTTATTGGCTATGCAAAGACATTCAACTGTGTGGATCATAACAAATTATGGATAACATGGGGAAGAATGGGAATTCCAGAACACTTACTTGTGTTCATGAGGAATCTGTATATAGATCAAGAGGCAGTCATTTGAACAGAACAAGGAGATATTGCATTGTTTAAAGTCAGGAAAGGTGTGTGTCAGGGTTGTATCCTTTCACTGTATCTAATTTTTTTTTTTTTAATCTGTATGCTGAGCAAATAATCCAAGAAGCTGGACTATATGAAAAAAAAGTGGGGCATCAGGGTTGGCGGAAGACTCATTAACAATCTGGATTATGCAGATAACAACAACCTTGGTTGCTGAAAGTAAAGAAGACTTGAAGGACTTGCTGATGAAGATCAAAGACCACAGCCTTCAGTATGAATTACAGCTGAACATAAAACAAAAATCCTTACAACTGGACCAATAAGCAACATCATGATAAATGGAGAAAAGATTGAAGTTGTCAAGGATTGCATGTTACTTGGACCCACAATCAACAGCCACGGATGCAGCAGTTAAGAAATCAGAAGATGCATTGCATTGCACAACTTGACTGCAAAAGACCTCTTTAAAGTGTTGAAAAGCAAAGATGTCACCTTGAGGACTAAGGTGCACCTGACCTAGACCATGGTGTTTTCAATCGCCTCGTATGCATGCAAAACTGGACAATGAATAAGGAAGACCGAAGAAAAAATGACGCCTTTGAATTGTGTTGGCAAAGAATATTGAATATACCATGGACTGCCAAAAGAACGAACAAGTCTGTCTTGGAAGAAGTATAACAAGAATGCTCCTTAGAAGCAAAGGTGGCGAGACTACGTCTCACATACTTTGGATATGTTATCAGGAGGGATCAGTCCCTGGAGAAGGACATCATGCTTGGTAAAGTAGAGAGAGGGTCAGAGAAAAAGAGGAAGACCCTCAACAAGATGGATTGACACAGTGGCTACAACAATGGGCTCAAGCATACCAACAATTGTGAGGATGCTGCAGGACCGGGCAGTGTTTTCTTCTGTTGTGCGTAGGGTCGCTGTGAGTCAGAACCAGCTTGACAGCACCTAACAACAACCAGGGATGGGAAGAAGGGGAAAAGGGGGAGTAAACAGTGATGGAAGAATTGTGGTTATACAGCCGATTGTTGTAATTGCTGTCAGTAAGTTGTACCTCTGTAAAAAGTTGAGTTGGCAAAAGTTGTATGATAGATATAGTTACAAAAATGACTGAAAAAAAAAAGAGAGAGAGAGTGGCTGCTGAGGTTGCTTTTGTACAACCAAATACCACATGAAATTTTGTTACTTGATTTGGAGGTTTAGGGTCATGGTTTCATGGGATATCCCAGTTAATTGGCCTAATACCATGTTTAGTGCTTCTGTTCTCCTAGTTCATTGTGTAGTGTCTGGGGTCTTAAAAGCTTGCAAAGGGCCATCCAAGGCATGATGATTGGTCTCTATTTGTCTGGAAGCAACAGAAGGAGAGTCAGGAATAGGAAGAGGATGTGGAATGTGTGGTTAATTGCTTCCACGAACAACTGCCTCCTTTGCCATGAGACCAGAAGAACTGGATGGTGCCCGACTTCCATGACCAAACATTTTGATCAAAGATTCTATAGAATCCTAATCAAAAGGTGAAAATGCAGAACAGAATCTCAAATTCTCATGGACTGTGTAAACACAGCATAGGGGAGGTGCCTGACCTCCTTCAATCCCACAAGGGGAAGGAGAACCAAGATAAGCAGCCCAAGGGTGATTCCTATGAGGTGGAGGTTAGACACACCTCCTCTCTTCACCATCTTTCCTACTTCTGACACTAACTATCCTTCCCACAAAAATCTCCATTTCTCTGCTGGGTTCGATTATTCATTGCAATGGTCACACAGAACTCAGAGACCACACTCACCATTATGGGGTTTATTGGTGAAGCAACAGTTACAGTTCAGGCTCAGGAACACACAGGGTACAGTTCTTCCATCAGGACAGTCTCTCCCCAGCTGTGCTCACAGGCATGCCTCTCCCTTGCCCTCGGTCTCTACCCAAAGGCATTCAGCTTTCTCCCTCCAGGGGCCGGGAAGCCCACCACACCATCACCTGCTGCTGCTTCTCTCCTGCTTGTCTTTCCTTACTTGAAGGTGGTGGACTCCTCCTCTGCTTTGGAATTGGTTGTCTTTTAAGGAAAAACTGACCAATGCCTTTGTTGTTGTTGTTGTTAGGCACCATTCAGTCAGTTCCAACTCATAGTGACCCTATATACCACGGAACAAAACACTGCCCAGTCCTGCACCATGCTCACAATTGTTGTTATGCTTAAGACCATTGTGTAGCCACTGTGTCAATCCATCTTGTTGAGGGTCTTCTTTTCTGCTGACCCTGTACTTTACCAAGCATAACATCCTTCTTCAAGGACTGATCCCTCCTGACAACATGTCCAAAATCTTACCATCCTTACTTCTAAGGAGCATTCTGATTGTACTTCTTATAAGACAGATTTGTTCATTCTTTTGGCAGTCCATGGTATATTCAATATTCTTCATCAACACCGCAATTCAAAGGGGTCATTTCTTCTTCAGTCTTCCTTATTCATTGTCCAGCTTTCAAATGTATATGATGCGATTGAAAATACCATGCCTTGGGTCAGGCGCACCTTGGTCCTCAAGGTGACTACTTTGCTTTTCAACACTTTAAAGAGATCCTTTGCAGCAGATTTGCTCAATGCAATGCGTCTTTTGATTTCTTGACTGCTTCTTCCATGGCTGTTGATTGTGGATCCAAGTAAAATGAAATCCTTGACAACTTCAGTCTTTTCTCCATTTATCATGATGTTGCTTACTGGTCCAGTTGTGAGGATTTTTGTTTTCCTGACATTGAGGTGCAATCCATACTGAAGGCTGTGGTCTTTGATCTTCATCAGCAAGTGCTTCAAGTCCTCTTCACTTTCAGCAAGCAAGGTTGTGTCATCTGCATAACCCAGGTTGTCAATGAACCTTCCTCCAATCCTGATGCCCCATTCATCTTCATATAGTCCAGCTTCTCGGATTATTTGCTCAGCATAGAGATTGAATAGGTATGGTGAAAGGATACAACCCTGACACACATCTTTCCTGTCTTTAAAACATGCAGTATCCCCTCATTTTGTCCAAACAACTGCCTCTTGATCTTTGTACAGGTTCCTCAAGAGCACGATCTAAGTGTTCTGGAATTCCCATTCTTCGCAGTGTTATCCATAGTTTGTTATGATCCACACAGTCAAATACCTTTGCATGGTCAATAAAACACAAGTAAACATCCTTCTGGTGTTCTCTGCTTTCAGCCAGGATCCATCTGACATTAACAATGGTATCCCTGGTTCCACGTCTTCTGACTCTGGCCTGAATTTCTGGCAGTTCCCTGTTGATATACTGCTACAGCCACTTTTGAAGGATCTTCAGCAAAATTCTGCTTGCGTGTGATATTAGTGATATTATTTGATAATTTCTGCATTCAGTTGGATCACCTTTCTTTGAAATAGGCATAAATATGGATCTCTTCCAGTCAGTTGGCCAGGTAGCTCTCTTCCAAATTTCTTGGCATAGACGAGTGAGCACTTCCAGTGCTGCATCCACTTGTTGAAACATCTCAATTGATATTACATCAGTTCCTGGAGCCTTGTTTTTTGTTAATGCCTTCAGTGCATCTTGGACTTCTTCCTTCAGCACCATCAGTTCCTGATCATGTGCTACTTCTTGAAATGGGTGAATGTCAACCAATTCTTTTTGGTATAGTGACTCTGTGTATTCCTTCCATCTTCTTTTGATGCTTCCTGTGTCGTTTAATATTTTCCCCATAAAATCCTTCACTATTACAACTCGAGACTTGAATTTTTTCTTCAGTTCTTTCAGCTTGAGAAACATGGTGTGTATTCTTCCCTTCTGGTTTTCTAGTTCCAGCTCTTTGCACGTGTATAATACTTTACTTTGTCTTCTCGAGCCACCCCTTGAAATCTTCTGTTCAGCTCTTTGACTTCATCATTTCTTCCTTTTGCTTTAGCTGCTTAACATTCAAGAGCAAGTTTCAGTATCTCTTCTGACATCCATTTTGGTCTTTTCTTTCTTTCCTATCTTTTTAATGACCTCTTGCTTTCTTCATGAATGCGGTCTTTGATATCATTCCACAACTCGTCTAGTCTTTGATCATTAGTGTTCAATGCGTCAAATCCATTCTTGAGATGTTCTCTAAATTCAGGTGGGATATACTCATGGTCGTACTTTGGCTTTTATGGACTTGTTTTAATTTTCTTCAGTTTCAACTTGAACTTGCATATGAGCAATTGATGGTCTGTTCCATAGTTGGCCTCTGGCCTTGTTCTGGCTGATGATACCGAGCTTTTCCATCATCTCTTTCCACAGATGTAGTTGATTTTATTCCTGTGTATTCCATCTGGTGAAATCCATGTGTACAGTCGCTGTTTATGTTGGTGAAAAAAGGTATTTGTAGTGAAGAAGTTGTTGGTCTTGCAAAATCCTATCATGCGATCTCTGGCATCATTTCTATCACCAAGGTCATATTTTCCAACTACCGATTCTTCTTCGTTTTCAACTTTTGCATTCCAATCACCAGTAATTATCAATGCAGCCCGATTGCATGTTCCATCAATTTCAGACTGCAGAAGCTGGTGAAAATCTCTAATTTCTTCATCTTTGGCCTTCGTTGTTGGTGCATACATTTGAATAATAGTCATAGTAACTGGTGTTCTGGGTGTATGGATATTATACTATCACTGACAGCATTGTACTTCAGGATAGATCTTGAAATGTTCTTTTTGACGATGAATGAATGCAATGCCATTCCTGTTCAAGTTGTCATTCCTGTCATAGTAGACCATATGATTGTCTGATTCAAAATAGCCAATACCAATCCATTTCAGCTCACTAATGCCTATGATAATGATGTTTATGCATTCCATTTCGTTTTGATGATTTCCAATTTTCCTAGATTCATACTTTGTACATCCCAGGTTCCAATTATTAATGGATGTTTGTAACTGTTTCTTCTTATTTCAAGTCATGCCACATCAGCAATTGAAGGTCCTGAAAGCTTGACTCCATCCACATCATTAAGGTCCACTCTACTTCGAGGAGGCAGCACCTCCCCAGTTGTCTTTTGAGTGCCTTCCAACCTGGGGGGCTCATCTTCCAGCACTACATCACACAATGTTTTGCTGCTATTCATAAGGTTTTCACTGGCTAATTCTTTTCAGAAGTAGACTACAGGATCCCTCTTCCTAGTTTGTTTTAGTCTGGAAGCTCAGCTGAAACCTGTCCGCCATGGGTGACCCCGCTGGTATCTGAATACCAGTGGCATAGCTTCCAGCATCACGGCAACATGCAAGTCCCCATAGTATGACAAACTGATAGGCATGTGGGGGGACCAATCCCCCTGGTAGGCCACAATTACCCTATCACACAACCACCTGAATGGGAGTTACAAGACCATGGCTGGAAAGACCACACAAAATTAATCAATCACGTTGCAGACTCCAAACTTTCTGAAGCCAAGGAGGCTGAATGAATCCCTGAAACTATTGCCCTAAGATAACATTTAAACTTTAAACCAAAAATATCCCCAGAAGACTTCTTAAAACTAAACAATAGTTGAACTTAACTAGTAAAAAATGCATCTCTTCAGCATTATGCTCTTTTAAGAACTATCTACACGTGATCAACGCAATGACAGCAACTCAAAAGGTTAGATAGGAACCTTAGGGGGAAGGGAGTTTGTGTTAACGGAGGGGGAGACAACACAAAAACAGATGGTGGGAATGGTTGTACAACTTAAAGAACGTAAACAGTGTCACTGAATCGTGCATGTAGAAGCTGTTGAATTGGTGTATGTTTTGCTGTGTATGTTCTCAACAATAACAAAAAAAAAGTCTATTTCTCATTCACACTTCATGGCCATGAGGGCTGACATGGGGGTGGTGGAGTCACTCTGCTCACTCTGGTCACTCAAGACTCAGGCCATCAGAGCAGCCACCAGTTAGAATTTTAAGGGTCACAGTGTTGGACAGAAGAGAGAGCTCTGGAGGGCCTCACACCGGCATATACATATTTGGTCTGGAAATCATACATGGCACTTCTATTCCCTGCCCATTGGTCACATGGCCTAGTCACATGGTCCCACCAACCATGGGCAGGTGGGAACTGCAATCCAATGTCTGATGAGTACCCTATCCCCAAGCTGGTCTTCCTCCTTTTCCTAAAATTAATGAAGAACATCGCATTCACCTGGTCACTCAAGCCGGGTGCTATGGATTGAATTGTATCCCCCAAAATATGTGTTGTAACTCCGAACCCCTATACCTGTGGATGTAATCCCATTTGGGAAAAGCGTTTTCTTTATATGTTAATGAGGCCGTATCAGTGTAGCATGTGTCTTAAAGCAATTGCTTTTGGATATAAAAGGAGTGGATTAGGCACTGAAGCAAGGAAGCACAAACAGGGAAAGACTGATACAAATGTGGACATCACCAAGGAACGGATGAAGAGAAGCTGAATGAGACGAGGATTTTCCCACAAAGCAGACAGAGAGAAGCCTCTCTTAGAGCCACGGCCCTGAATTCAGTCCTCTTGCCTCTAAACTGTGAGACAACAAACTTCTGTTCGCTAAAGCCACCCCCTTGAGGTGTTTCTGTTACAGCAGCACAAGGTGACTAAGACATCAAGTTACCTCAGTCAGAGACGCTCTCCCTCCCCTCAAAAACTGCAGGCATTTTCCAAATCTTGTCAATTCAACATTTTAAATTTCTCTCAAATATGTCCCCTCCTTCCTGCCCTCGAGGAGCCCCGCTGGCAGAGCGGCTAAGCACTCAGCTGCTAACGGAAAGGTCGGTGGTTCAACCCACCAGTCACTGCAGAAGAAAGATGTGGCAGTCTGCTTCCATAAAGATTACAGCCTTGGAAATCCTATGGGGCAATTCTACCCCGTCCTATAGGGTTGCTATGAGTTGGAATCAACTTGGTGCTGATGGGTTTGTTGGTTTGTTTGTTTTCTGCCCTTGCCATCATCCTGTCTGGCAAGATTTCCACAGCTTCCTAATGGGCCTATCTGCCTCCAGCTCACTCTCCCAGCCAATCTGCCCTTCACACAGTGCCAGGGCTGACACACAAAGCTGATCCTGCCTCTCTCTGCTAAAAACAAGTCAGTGGCTCCCCCACAGCCTTCAGGACAAAGTTCACACTCCTCAGAACCCATGAAGCCTTTCACCATCTGCATTTCTCCAACTTTCTGATTGTTCAGCCTCCCCTCCCACCACGTACTTGCTGGCATTCTGTGCTCCAACCACGCAACACAACTCACAGTTCTCAGAAAGAGCTGGGTTCTCTCTCGCCTCTGTGGTTTTGCACTTGCAGACTCCTCTGCTCCTTACAGGGAAAACTCTTCTTCAGCCTTCAAAACCCAGCTTAGTAGCCACATCCTCCAGGAAGCCTTCCTTGACAACCCCCTTCCCCGGGAGTTAGTAAATTTCTCATACATACTTCTCTTGCTGTAGTTACAGTTGTGTAATTCATCTGATTACATATCTATCTGCCCCTCCAGGTACTGAGCTCTTTTGATTCAGAAGCTTTATCTGCTTTGTCTTTGTATTCTTCGTGCCAGACCCAGTGCTGGCTTAGAGCAAGTGCTTGACAAGCCTCTTTAAAGACCCAGAGGGTGGTGACATGATGCTCAACACGTATGCAGCGCTTTCTTCCCCACTATCTCCTTCGACATTGGCCGAGGAAGGCAGGCAGGGCAGGAGGGATGTGAAAATAACCAGCTCTCTCCAGAGAACCTGCATGAGCTGAGCACAATGCCAGGCAGCAGCAGGGGATGTTCATCTGGACTTTAGTCGTCTGTGATTCTCAGTGCCTGGTACACAGATATGCTTGGTGAATTAGTTGTGTTTCCCAGAACTAAAGGAACGTGCCCACGGGCATACAACTTAAATGAAAACAGTTTTATAAGACTGACCATGTGCCAGCCCCAACCTCAAGTTGCTCCCAGTCAGGCCCACTGGGATGCCCTGGCATATGGAAAAATCCTGCCTCCATGGGCACCAGCCTGTTTTTTAGGCTCAGCCATCTGGGCCAGCCCTCCTGCTTTTAAAGCCTGCTGAGGACATGATCTGCTGTGTTGCTCTCAATATCACATCTGAGGCATGTGTTTTCAATATTTAGAACCAGAAAACTTGCCTCTCATGAATAGTCTATCACTCCCTTATATAACATAACAAGAATGATATGCCCTCTTTGTGTTTCCCCTTTCATTTAGACTGCTGGAAAGCTCAGTAAAAGTAACAACATTAAATTAAGAGTTATATTTCCTTCTTACCCCCATATACGTGGATCCTTCAGCTGAAACCTTCTTGGTTCCTTTAGGGGAAGGGCAGGTGTAAATAAACACTTATGTAATAAGCTCTGGGAAGACAAGGAGATCAAACATGCAATCAAAATGCATTGATAATTACTAGTGATTGGAATGTGAAAGTTGGAAACAACGAAGAAGGATTGGTAGTTGGAAAATATGGCCTCTGGAATAGAAATGACACCAGAGAACACATGATAGAATTTTACAAGACCAATGACTTCTTCACTGTAAATACCTTTTCTCAACAACATAAATGATGACTATATACATGGACCTCGCCAGATGGAATACACAGGAATCAAATCAACTTTATCTGTGGAAAGAGACAATGGAGAAGCTCAATATCATCTGTCAGAACAAGGCCAAGCTGCCTGAGGGACCAAATTACTGGGCTGAGGGCTGTAGGGACCATCATCTTGGGGAATATCTAGCTCGACTGGCATAACATAATTTATAAAAACTATGTTCTACATTCTACTTTTGTGAGTAGTGTCTGGGGTCTTAAAAGCCTGTGAATGGCCATCTAGGATACTCCACTAGTCTCTCCCCTTCAGGAGCAAGGAAGAATGAAGAAAACTAAAGATACAAGGGAAAGATTAGTCCAAAGGACTAATGGGCCACATCCACCATGGCCTACGCCAGACTGAGTCCAGTACAACGAGATGGTGCCTGGCTACCACCACTGACTTCTCTGATGAATCACAACAGAGGGTCCCGGACGGAGCTGGAGAAAAATGTAAAACAAAATTCTAACTTGAAAAGAAAGACCAGACTTGCTGGCCTGACAGAGACTGGAGAAGCCCTGAGAGTATGGCCTACCAACACCCTTTCAGCTCAGTGATGAGGTCACTCCTGAGGTTCTCCCTTCAAGTAAAGACTGAACAAGCCCATGGAACAGAACAAGTTAAAAGGGCGCACCAGCCCTGAGGCAGGGACTGGAAGGCAGGAGGGAACAGGAAAGCTGGTAATGGGGAACCCAAGGTTGAGAAGGAAGAGCGTCGACATGTCATGGGGTTGTTAACCAGTGTCATGGAGCAATGTCTGTACTAACTGTTTGATAAGAAACTAGTTTGTTCTGTAAAACTTCAAATAAAGTACAAGGAAAAAAAAAGAATAGATTTGACAAATTGAGCACTATGGACTGAAAACCAGTGGCGTTGTGGAATGACATCAAGGACATCATATATGAGGAAAGCAGAAGGTCATTAAAAAGGCAGGAAAGAAAGAAAAGACCAAAATAGATGTCAGAAGAGACTCTGAAACTTGCTCTTGAACATAAAGTAGCTAAAGCAAAAGGAAGAAATGATGAAGTAAAAGAGCTGAACAGAAGATTTCAAAGGGAAGCTCAAGAAGACAAAGTAAAGTATTATAAAGAAATATGCAAAGACCTGGAGTTAGAAAGCCAAAACAGAAGAACACACTCGGCATTTCTCAAGCTGAAAGAACTGAGGAAAAAATTCAAGCCTCGAGTTCCAATATTGAAGGATTCCACAGGGAAAATACTGAACGACGCAGGAAGCATCAAAAGAAAATGGAAGGGATAAACAGAGTCACTGTACCAGAAAGAATGGGTCGACGTTCAGCCATTTCAAGAGATAGCATATGACCGAGAACCAATGATACTGAAGAAAGAGGTCCAATATGCACTGAAGGCACTGGTGAAAAACAAGGCTTCAGGAACTGACAGAATACCAACTGAGATGTTTCAACAAACGGGTGCAGCACTGGAAGTGCTCACTCTTCTATGTCAAGAAATTTGGAAGAGAGCTACCTGGCCAACTGACTGGAAGAGATGCATATTTGTGCCCATTCCAAAGAAAGGTGATCCAACAGAATGCAGAAATTATCAAGCAATATCATTAATATCACACAAAAGTAAAATTTTGCTGAAGATCATTCAAAAGCAGTTGCAGCAATACATCAACAGGGAGTTGCCAGAAGTTGAAGCTGGATTCAGAAGAGGACGTGGAATAAGGAATATCATTACTGATGTCAGATAGATCTTGGCTGAAAGCAGAGAACACCAGAAAGATGTTTACCTATGGTTTATTGACTATGCAACGGCATTCGACTGTGTGGACCATAACAAATTATGGATAACATTGTGAAGAATGGGAATTCCAGAACACTTAATTGTGCTCATGAGGAACCTGTACATAGACCAAAAGGCAGTCGTTTGAACAGAACAAAGGGATACTGCATGGTTTAAAATCAGGAGAGGTGCATATTAGGGTTGTATCCTTTCACTATATTTATTCAATCTGTATGCTAAGCAAATAATCCAAGAAGCTGGGCTATATGAAGAAGAACACAGCATCAGGATTGGAGAAAGACTCATCGACAACCTGTGATATGCAGATGACACAACCTTGCTTGCTGAAAGTGAAGAGGACTTGAAGCACTTCCTGATGAAGACCAAAGACTGCACCTTCAGTATGCATTACACCTCAATGTGAGGAAAACAAAAATCCTCATAACTGGACCAATGAGCAACATCATGACATATGGAGAAAATATTGAAATTGTCAAGGATTTCATTTTACTTGGATCCACAACCAACACCCATGGAAACAGCAGTCAAGAAATCAAACAAAGTATAGATTTGGGAAAATCTGCTGCAAAAGACCTCTTTGAAGTGTTGAAAAGCAAAATGTCACTTTGAGGACTTAGGTGCACCTGACCCAAGCCATGGTATTTTCAATCGCATCACGCATGAGAAAGCTGCACAATGAATAAGGAAGACTGAAGAATTGACGCCTTTGAATTACGGTGTTGGCGAAGAATATTGAATATACCATGGACTGCCAGAAGAATGAACAAGTCTGTCTTGAAAGAAGTACAACCAGAGTGCTCCTTAGAAGCAAGGATGGCGAGACTTCTTCTCATGTATTTTGGACATGTTATCAGGAGGGACCAGTTCCTAGAGAAGGACATCATGCTTGGTAAAGTAGAGTGTCAGTAAAAAAGAGGAAGACCCTCAGTGAGATGGATTGACACAGTGGCTGCAACAGTGGGCTCTAGCATAACAACGATTGTGAGGATGTCACAGGACCAGGCAGTGTTTCGTTCTGTTGTACATGGTGTTGCTTTGAGTCATAAACAACTCAATGGCACCTAACAACAACAAAAAGACAAGGAGAAAAGATCCAAGTTTGAGAGCAAAAGGCTTGGGCAAATCCTTTACTATCTCTGAGCCTCAGGCTCCTCGTCCTGCAGTCTGGATGGAGGCCTTGCTGCAGCCCTTGGATGGAGGCAGCTCTCCTGTGAGGAAGACAGACCACCGCTGAGCCCTTGAGCTGGGCCAAGGACAACACCTTCCCTGCCGAAGCCATGAGTTGGTAACCATGAAAGGTTCACACTTCAGGCCGAGTGACCAGAATTTCTGATTTTTAAAGGGAAGCCAGAAAAGGAGATGTTAATGTGAAATTTCCTGACTTTCAGTGTTGGCTACTAATTCACTTTTCTTTAAAACATGGTGACAGACAAATCAAACTTGGGTGCAGGCCAGATCTAGCCTGAGACATTCCCTGGCTCAGCCAGTCAAGTCCCAATCCACCTCTAACAGGGTTTTGTTTGGTGTGGAGAAACAGGGGGTGGGGGCGATTTATGTAATTTCTTCTGAAGCCCACCTTCTTCCCACAACATCCATGTATTCCCAAGACAGCTGGCCTGAGCCTGGGTCATGTTGACTGGTCAAGTGGGCCCTGTTCCCCAGCTGGGCATACATAGGACTCTGCCCCCAGCGTCAGCTGAATGGCTTCAAAATGGGCACTTGTTCTAAGATGAGCCAGTGAATCTTTTCCCTGAGACGTTTGGACTTGAAGCCAGAGAAAGGGACAGGTAACTCTCTCTCCAGTGGCTGGGGCTGTGAGCTATCAAACTTGCCAGCTGTTGACCCCTGCTATGTTTTCCAAGATGGGAGCTCAGGGAGAATGAAGTGGGTGCCCAGAGGCAGAAATGTAAAAAATTTGAAAAATGGCCAAAGAAAGAATCCTAAGGGGGTCTGAGCGCCTGGTTCTAGTTGTCTTGAGCCCCTGCCCCTTCCTAGTCCTAAAAGGCCAGAAACCTCAGTTCCCTCATAAAAAAATTCCCTTTCTTGCCTAAGCTAGTTGAATTGGCTTTCCGTGTCTTGCAGCCAGCAGTCCTAACTAGTGCACGTGGCTTCTGCTAGCTGGCCCTCTCCAGTCCCGCCTCTGACCCAGGCTGGGAAGCGGTTTTCTGATAAACAGGGCAGCACTAAGGTTCAAGTCCTGGCCTCCCTCCCAGCTCTCACCCCGCATCTCCCACCCCACTCACTTAGATTTGCATTAAGCCTCCTCCCTCTCTGCGGCTCCACTTTTAAAAGGAAAAAAAAAAAAAAAGTCAGAAGAAAATGAACTGGTGAAACACAGAGCATCATAGTGCCTAACGGGAGGAGTTCATTCCCTCTAGGAAGGGAACTCAGAACACGCTGGGGTCCAGTACTGCGTGAGAGACGGAGGCTGTGTGGGGCTAGCGAGCCCAGTGAGTGGTACTGCCCCCCTTCTTGCATCGGGTGAGGTAAAAGGCATCCAAAGGGCTCCCCGCCCTCCCATGGTTTTTAGAAAACCCACCCACCTCTGCTCCATCAGCCCTGCCCTGGCAGCCCACACTCAGAACCCCAGTTCACCGGCTTACCACCCTCTGGGGTTCCTGTTCACCCTCTCCCTCACTCAGACTTCTAGTCCCAGACCCACTTGGGAATAACCTCCTGGGTGCCTCTGGGTGGGTCACTTCTCCTCTCCTCTAGAAAGCAGTGTTCTGAATACCTCTCCCGTTTTTGCCCACCCAGCCCCTTCCCCTTCTTTTGGTGACAGCCACAAGCACTCTCAGTCCACGTGACCGGTAGAGCTGACTCCGCCCCCGGCTCTAGGGGCGGGCACAAGAGCTGCCTGGCCAATCAAGTATGCCATCTCCTGAGCCCGTGCCCCTGCAGGGCCAATGCGAGTCCACTCCCTGAGCCTGACTGGAACTAGGCGGGGACGTTCTTTCTCCTGAAATCACAGGCTGTGTAAGGCTGGGGGTGTCGGGTCACTTTACCGCCACGCGGAGATCGTCCACCTGAGAATGAAGCCCACACAAAGGAAAGCAGTGCGGAGACAGACAGCGAGTCTTGGTGACATACCTGAGCTTTTGGGTTCAGCCGAGCCCCGGTCTGGAACCTGGGCCTTTTTATGTAATCTGTTCGTGGCGCAGTGGTTGAGCGCTCCGCTGCTAGCCTAAAGGTCGGCAGTGCCAACCCACAAGCCGCTCAGCTAGAGAAAGATGTGGCAGTCTGCTTCCATAGAGATTACCGCCTTGGAAACCTTATGGAACAGTTCTACTGTGTCCTATAGGGTTGCTGTGAGTTGGAATCGTCTCAGTGGCAATGGCTTTTCAGTTTGGTCCCTGTCACTTGTACCTGGAAGTGTCCTAGGTGATAATTGAGGGGAAGACGATTCCTGCCTGGCAGCCACCTAGTGTGATAAAGGAGTGTGTCAAAATCTCCAAGCTCTGCTGTGTAAGAGGTTAGGGTTGTGAAACTCCGAGAGCAGGGCCAGGCCTAGGGTGAGGGAGGGGGGGAGGGAAGGGCACGACATTTAAGGAGGCGCTCAGGTGTGACCCTGAGAGCAGGTGTTTCCTCAAATGGTGCACCACAGACATCTCTCTGGCCTCACCCTAGTCCTGCTTCTGCGAAACAGCTCAAAGAATTCTGGGTTTGCCCCGATAGAGGAAGAGCAGCCCAGCCCCTCGAGGTAAGAGAAGGTACCTTGTCTACTCCCTGGTTCCCAAGAGGGAGCATATGCAGGAAAGAGCCCCTGTCTGGGGTCTGGAGATCTGATCCAAATCTCAGCCCTTGGCTATAGCTTCAGGCAAGTCCCACTAAAACAGGATGGTAGCTGTCTGCCCTTCTTTCAAGGAGGTAGACATTTTACATGGGCACATGGCCACCCAGCTAAAGCTATGTCCCAGCCTCCCTTGCAACTAGGAGTGGTCATATGTATTGGCCCATGGGATGTAAGGGGAGTAATGGGTGCAGCCATCAGGGAGTTTCACTTAAGGGAGAGAACAGGGCCTTCCACCCTCCTCCCTGCCGCTCAGGATCGGATGAGCCATCTCAGATGCTCCCAACCAGGGCAACATCCCAGACATGGCAAGCAACAAGAGAGGCACAGCCTGGGTCCCTGAACACCGTCCTGGGGCAACACAGCCAAACCAGCTCTGGACACCCTCCCTATGGTCTGTACCATGAGAAAGAAAGAAAACTCTATTTGGTATAAGGCCCTGTTGTTAGGTGTCCCTGTGTCTGAGTTTATATCCTAACTGATACTCTACCCCAGGGGTTCCAGTTAACATTTTTGATTGTCACCACATGGGCTGGGGGAGTGCTATTGGTTTCTCGTGGGTAGAGACCAGGAATGCTGCTAAACATCCTACAGTGCACAGGACAGCCCCTCCACAACAAAGAACTGTCTGATCTAATGTGTCAGTAGTGCCACTATTGAGAAACCCTGCCCACCGTCCCAGAGATTTAGTGTTCCCATTTCTAAAATGGGGATATTGAACTATCATGTTTTTTATGAGGACCCAGTGGGATGACAGACATGATCCTACTTTCAGGAAAGGAGACCATGCTGCAAAGAGAGTGGTGAAGTCTTTATTACTGTGAAAAAACTATGATGGAAACTCCAGAGGAGGAGGGCGAGGCAGGTTGCCAATTTACCTCCAAAATGAGGCAACAGAGGCTCCAGGAAGGAAGAGGGACCCAGGGTGTTTTGGGGCCTGGTGGGGGCCCTGGCTCAGAGAGGGCTGGGCTCCTGGAAGTGCACTACAGAACAGGGTGGGGGCAGGGGCTCCTGTCTGCCGCCTCATCCTTGGGGCCGGGGCAAGGGTAGGGAAGTCTAGCTGAGAAAGGAGTGGGGAGATAGTCCCCACACCACCCACAAAGCCCACATCACCCGTCCCCACCACCTCCTGACCTGCCTGGGACCCCAGTCTTTCTCACACACAGCTCCTCACCTCCCTATCCATGCTCACTTCCTTCAGATGCAAATATACACACACCTCACCTTCCCATATGGGCTTGCCCTTCTGCACACCCCCAGCCACACCCACCTCACCCATTCTAAACCTGACCCCAGAGAGTTAGAGCTGGGCTGAACCAAGCAGATGTCCCGTGAAACGGGGCCCTTTCCTTAGGGCCAGCTTTGAGACCCATGCCACAGGGAACTGCAGGGTTGGACAGGGCACACTCAGTGCCACTGGGCAGAGTAGTTGAGTTTAACCTGGGACTCAGGACTGTGGGGAAACTGGAGGCCCGAGCCTAGAACAGGCAGGGGCAAGCAGGAGCTCTAGACAGCACAAAGGCACTGGGGGCGGGTGGGAATGTCCCCAGAGCAGGAGAGGGTGGGCGGGATGGACACGGAGAGCCTGCCCCGGGCCTCTAGCAGAAATAACACCAGGTGCTCCATCTCTCCACAGCCAGGGCTCTCCTGGTGCACCCCGGGCTCCCCAAGCTGGGCTGCAGAGGAATCCCCGGAGGACCAGAGGGCCGTCTTCTCTGCTCGGAGGGTCTCCAGGCTGGGCAGGAACGGGGAGGGCGCCACAGGCCCGCTCAGACCTCGGGGCCACCGAAGGCCAAGTTGTCGCGCACCATCAGAGTCTTGCGGAAGTCGCGGTCCACCAGGGGGCGCTGCATGCGCCACTTGTGCGCCTCCTGCAGGCCCGGCTCGAAGTAGTAGATGCAGGCGCCGAAGCCCACGAGGATGAGGACTGAGATGACCAGGTAGACAGGTACGAACCAGTCCAGGAAGTGCGGCATTGCGGCAAGGCTGCCGAGACACGGGCGTGAGGGTCGGAGAAGCGCCCCTTGTCCCGCCCAAGGGAAGCCCCCAGGCAACCCGAGCCAGGAGGCCCAAGCGTCCCTTTACAGGTGGCCGTCAGTGCCTGGTCAACCCAGGCCTCCTGACACCAGGCTCCTCACCCAGGCCGACTCACCCTCTAAGAAAGAGGCGTATAGCCGCTGAGAACCGGCTCTGTGTCTGGTTCAGTCCTTTTCCAGCATGTGTGTCCTTGAGCCAGCTGCCTAACCTCTCTGGTGCTCAGCTTTCTCCTGTGGAAGGCGAAACTAATAGAGCCTCCTCACAGGTGCTAGTGAGGACTCAGTGAGGTTACAAATCCTTGGACGCAGCCGTGCAGAGCGCTCAGGAGGTCTGGTTGAAAGAGGCCCCCACCTCCCCCCACCCCCCCCCACCCTGCCCCCAGCCACGGGGCTGGCCCTCACTGCGCTGTTGCAGCAGCGGCTGCTCTTCAGGCCCCACCTCCCACAGATAGGTGGGGGGCGCCCAGCCGCCTGCACTCACTGACCATCCCTGGGGCACCTGGTTGATATCAGCAGGGTCAGCATAGGCACCCGCGCTTTCCTGGTTAAGAGCATGGACACTAAAGCCAGGCTGACTGGGTTGAGTCTTGTTTCCACTACTTACTAGCCAAAAAACTTGGGCCAGATACTCAGGACCTCGGTTTCCACATCTGTAAAATGGGAATAACAATAGTAGCAAGGACATAGGGCTGCTGTGACTGTTGAATGAGTTAATTTATGTGAAATGCTTAGAAACAGTGCCTAGCACATACTAAGTGATTCACAGTAAGTTTGCTTTTCTCCAAGACTCAGTTTCCTCAGCAGGGATAGAAATAGGACCTTCTCCCAAAGATCACTGTGAATGATTTTTAAGTTGGGGTGAAAATATAAATAACAAAACACCTGACATCTCAACAGTATCTACATGTACAATTCAGGGTCACTGTGAATTTTTAACGAGATAGTGTCTAACCATGCCTGGCACAGAATAAGCACTTAATAAATATTAGCTGGTGTTATTGAGGAGCCCTTGGTGGTATAACAGTGGTAGGCTGTTAACTGAAAGGTTAGGGGTTCGAACCCACCCAGAGGCTCCTCAGGAGAAAGACCTGATAATCTGCTCCAGTAAGGATTACAGCCTAGAAAACCCTATGGTACCATTCTACTCTGCCACATGGGGTCGCCATGAGGCAAAATCCACTTAACAGCACCCAATAACAACAACATTGTTATTTCCAGTGAACCGGAGATGGAGAAAGCAGGAAATTGGAAGGTAGCCGGTGTAAGATGCTTCACAAACATGCCATACACCCAGACTCTGTAGAATGGCCCAATGGCTCCCACATCTGCCTCCTGCCAACCTCCCGGCCTCATCTCCCACCCTACAGGCCATCCTATGGAACTGCTTGTCCATCACCTGCACACACTGGCCTTTGCAGGTGCCTTCTTTTTGCCCAGAATGCCCTTTGTCTTCTTGTTCACTTGGCAAGCTCCTATTCATACTTCAAAACTCAGGTCAGAGATTATCTCCTCCAGGAATGGGATATAGTGGGGCTCATTTAATGCATTCTCAAACCCTCCCTGAGGTGAGATGCCCCACTTCTGTCTGCCCCACAGGGAGAGCACTGTTCGAGGGGCTTTCAGGAACTTTACAATGGGCATATAGGGTAGGTGTTACTGTCCACATTTTACAGATGAAGAAACTGAGGCTCAGACAAGCTCACTAACTTGCTCTGGGTTACCCAGCCAGAAAGAGGTGGGGCTGGATCCCAAGCCAGGTGTTGTCCTGAGACCTGAGTCCTCAGGGTGGGGAAAGATACCTGAGCAGGGTGAAGTGAGCGGAGGCCCACCAGGGAGGAAGCAGAGGCATGGACAGGTGGCCTCAGTGGAGGCTGAAGAGAAGTCCCACTGCTCTGACCTCTGTCTCCAACCTGCAGTTCCTGTTGGCCCACTACTTCCAGGTGGGTCTGTCGAGGTGACCTGTAACCCTGGGGAGGAAGAGATGCTGCTTCCCGGGCTGCATCCTTCCCCGAGCCCCTCCCTGCCCCCAGGTCACTGGCTGCTCCAAGTCCAGACAGCCTCTCAAGGTTGCCCCACTCAAGGAGGAGTAAAATGGAGCATGCGCTAATTGCCCAAAGTCAGGGCTTTAGCAGCTAGCAGGATGGGAACAGGACCCACTACCCTCCAACCCTCTGCTTTTCTGGAGAGCCAGAGAGAGAATTTAGAATTGCCAGGTCCCAGGCAGGAAGGCTGCTCTAGCCCAGTTTGACTGAGGCCAAGGGGATTTGGACCCCCTCCCCTAGCCCCAGCCAAGACCCAGACTCCTTTCGGCTTAAACATGATGATGCAGGGAGCAGAACCATTTCAGTTGCAATATTGTGGGTCTGCAGAGCTGAGTTTAGGGTCCCCCAACATCTCCAGCCCCGTGAGCAAAATCTCAGACATTCTGGGGCAGACTGAGGCTCCCCAGACCTTTGCCTGGCTTCTCAGGAGACTGGCAGAGGTGGAGAAGCCAGACACCCCCCTGGCCTTCTGGGTGACCTTGGGCCACTCCTCACCCTCTCTGGGCCTCAGGTCCCCAGTGCACAGTGATGGAGAGTGGGGGTTTACAGATGATCTATGAGGAATTTTCCAGCCCCATCTCAGCCATGGTGCTGACCCGGGCAGTGTGAGGGCTGCAGAGCCCCTATTCCTGCCTCCCAAGTCATCAGCACCCCTCTATGCCCCCCGAGTGCCCGCAGACCCACCTCACACCCTGCAGATGCCTGTTCCGGGGGCTCTGCACTGAGCACACCACCTCGGCCTGAGCAGCTCAGCGTCGGCCCGTAGACTCAGTCACAGCTGCTGTCCCCAGAGACACTGCCATCTGCTGCTGCCCAGGGGGCTGGAGGCAGAGATAGGGCGAGGCCAGTGCCCTCCACAGGAGATGGAGCTTCCCAGGCCCGGGGGCTCTGACTGGGCCAGAAGGGGGCAGTCCTGGATAGGCTCTGCACCCTGGTACCTCTCCTTGTCCATGGAGACCCTTCCTCTGTCCCCCACCCTCAGGATGCAGGAGGCGGGACCTGTCTCAGCCAATCAGTAGCCTGGCAGAGCAAGGGCTTCATCCTCCGTTGCCCTGGCAACCAGCCTTCTCTTCTGGATCCCTCTCACTGTGCACGTGGTACAGCAGATGACCGGGAGGGCAGGGTTGGGGGATGCAGGGAGGGATAGGAGCCACCCAGTGGGCCACTGGGGTGCAAGGCTGGTGGGTTGAGAGGGGTGGACCCCAGCTCAGGCAGCTGGGAGGCTTTGGAGATTTGCAGTTTGGGGATAGAGAGAGGTGGCGTCCCTGGCAAGTGGGTGGGGACACAGAGGCAGGGACTAGTAGATCCAACGAGGGGTTTACGTCACAGAGGGGAGAAGCGAGCCTGAGAGTCTGGACACATCGTTCCGCCGCATTTACTATGTGCCAGACACTGTTTCAGCATGTTGTTTTCACACAGCAAGAGACAGTAACGGCAGGGCAAAGCCCTAGCCCAGGCTTCAGGGGTCCGGCCTGAGAGAGTGGAGGCCCTCCTGCCCTGGGCACCTCCACGCGCCAGGCACAGCCCACACATTATTCAGGCCTCGTGGGTGGGTGGGTGCTGAGAGCCTATTTTGGGATGAGGCAACTACAGCTCAGAGAGGTGACACCCTTACCCTCTCTTCTAGGTCACTCAGCTCCTCTGTGACTGAGCTAGAAATCAAAGCCAGGGGGTAGGGGTGAGGGGCCCGCTTCCTGAGCTTGGGTCCTCCACCTGTGCTGTAGACATAGGGTCTGCAGAGTGCTGGCGCCTGGTGAGTATGCCATAAACAGCAGTGGTTACCGACCCAGCAGGAAAGAGCAGTCCAGGAAGCCCGAGCCACTAGCGGGCAGTGCACGGTGGGGAAGAGCCTTCAAGGAACCACCTCCCTGCGGAGACCCTTCCCAGACATCTGAGGACCAGCAGGTGGGAAGGGCTCTGGGCAAGGTGGCTCTGGGACCCTGGGTCCCCCATGTCACAGACACTCTGCCTGCTCTGAGACTGTCTGGGGGGCTTGCAATGGAGGTGGGGGTCCTCCCTACCATATGGGGAGCAGTGGGGGTGAGTTCGTGTTCACAGGGGGATTTGTTTTGTATTGAGGTGTAGTGTACATACAGTAAAATGCAGAGATCTTATGTGATGAATTTTTACCTATTTTGCACCTGGACAATCACCACCAGATCAAGATATAGGCTATTTCCCTATCACCCCAGAGTCCCCGCCTACCTTTTGCTTGTCAATATCCCCTTCCTGAAGGCACCCACTGATCTGATTTCTATCCCCATCGATTAGTTTTGCCAGTATTTGTATTTAATGGAAACTGAATCACACAATATGTACTCTTCTGTCTGGCTTGTGTTGCCCAGGTCCCAGGGAAGTGTAGCGTGGGCTTTCCAGGAAGGCCTCGTGCACCTTCATCTCTGCTTCCCCGCCAGCTCTCACCTGCTGCACTGCTTTAGGCGTTGTTATCTGCCACTGATAACTCCCTGAAGCAGAGGTGGCACCAATGGTGCCTGGGTCCCCAGGACCAGGCACCAGGCCAGTCCAGAGCCAACACTCAGAATGGGTCACAGCTCAGCCCCTCCGGGACATGTCCTGGCCAGGGTCCAGAGTTTCCATGGCCTACGAGTTCCTAAGGATCTGGCCCTCAGTCATGTCTCTGGCTTCATCTCTTCCCCTTTCTCCTCACTCTTCTTCAACCGCTGGCCACCTCGCTGGTCCTCAGAAACGCCAGGGATGCTCCTGCTATGGATTGAATTGTGTCCGCCAGGAATATGTGTTGGAACCCTAACCCCCTAAACCTGCGGATGTAATCCCATTTGGGATCAGAATTCCCTTCGTTAACGAAGCCATATCTGTGTAGGGCGTGTCTTAAACCTACTTAATGACTGTTGAGATGTAAAAAGAGCAGATTTGGCACAGAGAGAAGCAGCCACAAATGCGGGAAGATGGCCGCCAAGGTGTGGAGATCGCCAAGGAATGCCGAGAAGAACACCAGAGAAGTAGAGACAAAGGTTTTCCCCCAGAGCGGACAGAAAGAGCCTTCCCCTAGAGCCGGTGCCCTGAATTCAGACTTCTAGCCTCATAACTGTGAGAAAACAAATTACTGGTCATTAAAGTCACCCATCTGTGGTATTTCTGAAAGAGCATCACTAAGAAACTAAGCCCACTCCCCCATCAGGATCTTTGCACTTGCTGCTTCCAATCCAAAAGTCTTTTCCTCAATATACTCACTTGGCTCCTCTCCCACTGCACCCAGGGATCCACTCAGATGCTCCCTTCTTAAAGGGGCCTCTCCTGACCTCATGACTATCTCACCCCACTCTGCTTTACTTTATCTTCATAGTACTTACCTGGCTTCCACACCCCACACTTAGCCATGCTGTGGGGGTATCAAAGCCTCATCTGTGCTGGGGACAGGGGCCCCAGGAAGACAATTACTTCTTGATCTTTCTGAGCAAGATGTAATTAGTTTAGTCTGCAAGGAGGAGGATTGAGGTTAGACAGGAGTATACCTCTGCTTTCCCACACACCATAGCAATGGACACACTGTCATCATCTGTCTCCCTCGCCACACTAGTTGATCAATAATTTCTGACTCATGCATCATCCAAGGGTGGGGCATTGGGTCTGGTCCCAGAAAATGATGAATGAATGATTGTTGTGAATGAACGTAAATCAATCCATTCATTTGACAATATTTGCAGAGCAACTACTATGTACCAGGCACTTTTCTGAGCGCTGGACATACAAGCTGATGGTCTCTGCCCTCCTGTGTCTTAAGCTGTAGGTGGAGAGACAGATATTGAACAAGTAATTACATCACTGTTGGCAGATGGGATCTGCCGTGGGCCCTGAATGGTTCTGCACGTTCTTGTTGGGTATTGTTAAAAATGATCAAAACTAACCAAAATTTGAACATAAGGTTGTTTCAGAGCAGTTCATCTATCTGCATATAAGGAGACCATTTTATTTCCAGAAAAAGCAAATGGCTCGAAGAAACTAGGTACAATGAGGCTTTATAAAGAAGACAGGAAGGACAAATATAGAAGATCAAGCATGGGGTAATCCCAAGAAAGATGATCCAACTGAATGTGGAAATTATCAAACAACATCATTAATATCACACACAAGTAAAATTTTGCTGAAGATCATTCAAAAATAGCTGCAGCAGTACATCGACTGGGAACTGCCAGAAATTCGGGCTGGTTTCAGAAGAGGATGTGGAACCAGGGATATCATTGCTGATGTCAGATGGATCCTGGCTGAAAGCAGAGAATACCAGAAGGATGTTTACCTGTGTTTTATTGACTACGCAAAGGCATTCAATTGTGTAGATCATAACAAATTATGGATAACATTGCGAAGAATGGGAATTCCAGAACACTTAATTGTGCTCATGAGAACCTTTACATAGATCAAGAGGCAGTTGTTCGGACAGAACAAGGGGATACTGACTGGTTTAAAGTCAGGAAAGGTGTGCGTCAGGGTTGTATTCTTTCACCATACCTATTCAATCTGTATGCTGAGCAAATAATCTGAGAAGCTGGACTATATGAAGAAGAATGGGGCATCAGGATTGGAGGAAGACTTATTAACAACCTGCGTTATGCAGATGACACAACCTTGCTTGCTGAAAGTGAAGAGAACTTGAAGCACTTGCTGATGAAGATCAAAGACCACAGCCTTCAGTATGGATTGCACCTCAATGTCAGGAAAACAAAAATCCCCACAACTAGACCAATGAGCAACATCATGATAAACAGAGAAAAGATTGAAGTTGTCAAGGATTTCATTTCACTTGGATCCACAATCAACAGCCATGGAAGCAGGAGTCAAGAAATCAAAAGACACATTGCATTGGGTAAATCTGCTGCAAAGGACCTCCTCAAAGTGTTGAAGAGCAAAGATGTCACCCTGAAGACTAAGGTGCGCCTGACCCAAGCAATGGTATTTTCAATCACATCATATGCATGTGAAAGCTGGACAATGAATAACGAAGACAGAAGAAGAACTGACGCCTTTGAATTGTGGTGTTGGCGAAAAATAATGGATATACCACGGACTGCCAAAAGAATGAACAAATCTGTCTTAGAAGAAGTGCAACCAGAATGCTCCTTAGAAGCAAGGATGGAGAGACTGTGTCTTACATACTTTGGACATGTTGTCAGGAAGGATCAGTCCCTGGAGAAGGACATCACACTTGGCAGAGTACAGGGTCAGCAGAAAAGAGGAAGACCCTCAACGAGGTGGATTGACACAGTGGCTGCGACAATGACCTCAAGCATAACAATGATTGTAAGGATGGCTCAGGACCGGGCAGTGTTTCGTTCTGTTGTGCACGGGGTCGCTATGAGTTGGGACTGACTCGATGGCACCTAACAACAACAGTCTCCTGAACGGTGAGAAAATAGATCTCTGTTCTGTAAAGTGACTCACTTGTGGTATTTGTGTTACAGCACTCCTAGGTAACTAAGACAGTGAGGAAGCAAGTCAGGTGACTGGGAGGAGACCATTCTAACCAGAGGGACCCGCAGGGGCAAAGGTCCTGAAGTAGGAGCACACTTGGAATATCTGAGGAACAGGCCAGGGGCCAGCATGGCTGGAGGGGCTGTTAGAGGGAGAGGAGCAGGAGATGAGGTCAGGGAGGTTGTCAAGGGCCAGAATGCAGGACCTCGAGGACAATGTAAGGCATTTGCAATGTACTCTGAGTGAGATGGGCTCCATTGGAGGGTTTAGATCAGAGAGGTGGCTTGCTCTGACGTCTGTTTTAAGAGGATGACCCTGACTTCTGTGGGGACAGGGAGCCTGTGAGAAGACTGTTACAAAAGTCCCAGTGAGGGAAGACAGTGGCATGGCTGGGTGGTGTGGTGGAGGTGGTAAGTGCTCAGCTTCTGGGATTCTGGGACTTTGAGGGTAGAACTGATGGGCTTGCTTACGGATTGGATGTGGAGCACGAAAGAGAGGAGGCAGGAATTTAGTTCTGAGCACCTGTAAGGATGGAGTTACCATAAACGGTGATGGGATAGGCGTGGGAGGGGCAGGTTTGGAGGGAATTAAGAGTTCTGCGAATGAGCATGAATGAATGGACGAAAGTGAACAAATGAACCACTGAATGCTTTCTTTCTCCGAGGTTCACGCCTGTCCCGCCAGCAGCACCTTATCTGCCTGGGGCCAAAGCCTGGACTCCCCTCAGAAAAGGAGCTAGCGGTCCCTTTAAGAGAACACCATGAAGCTCCGCCCAGAGAGGGTCACGTGTCCCTCGGCCCCGCCCAAGGGGAAGGCTTCAGGGCGGTTTGAAAACCCGGCGCGCTCCGCGAGAGTCACGGTTCGGCCTGCGGCGAGGATGTCGGTGTTGAGGCCGCTGGACAAGTTGCCTGAGCTGAACACGGCCACCATCTTGGTAGGTCGCGCCCCCTGGGCTCCTTTCCTCCTTGGCTACGCCTCCGCCGCCCTTTCCATTGTGCTTAAGCGCTGCGCGGTCTATCCTGGCTGAAGTGGGTGGGGCGTGGGGCGGGGGCGGGAGAACCACGCTCTGAACCAATCGGCGTGGCCTCTCTGTGAGGCGGCCGGACCCCCCCACCAATCCCGGCTTCTGGTTGGTGGAGTGGGTGGGCGGTGCCCAGAGAAGACTCGATCTTCCCGCGTCGCGAGTCCGGCGGCCGGGAGGGCCTAGGCGGTCGGAGGACGGGCGGAGGCCGTAGTCCGCGCTGTGTAGACGGGACCAGCCGCTCCGAATGATCGCCCACCTCCGGCCCGCAGCCGTGCCTCCTCGCGGGAGTCCTCTTCTCAGTCAATGGCGCCCTCCGAGCGGGGCGGGAGTCCAGGAGTCGCGGCCGCAGCCGCAGGCGGTCGGTGTGTAGCCGGATCCCCGGGAGTGGTCGAAAGTGACTCTCCAGCCTGGGCATCGGTCGGTCGCCTTCTTTCTCTGGGCAGCTGGTGAGCACGGAGGATGCCCTTCTGCAGCAGCTGGCGGACTCGATGCTCCGGGAGGATTGCGCCTCCCAGCTGAATGTGTAAGTAGCGGGGAAGGGCCGTGTCCCTGAGCTGGCCTGTGGCCTTGACTCTGGCCTGAGCGTGGGGGAGGCAGGAGGCGGGCGCAGGTGGCCTGGTTGGCAGACCCCTCCATCCCAACACTGGTCTCAAGGCTCGTCCACGTTGTAGCATGTAGCAGAACTTCATTCTTTTTTATGGCTGCATAATATTCCATTTTGTGCATAGACTACATTTTTTTGATTCATTCATCTGTTGCTGGACTCGTGGGGTTTTTCTACTTTTTGGTAAACTTTCGTGAACCAAAACGTCACAGTCCAACATGCCCTTTTCTGAACCTGGTCTCCATCCCAGCATGCGATGTGGCTGGCTACCCCCATGCCACCCGACGTCCAAATCTCCGTTTTGCCAAGGCAACCTCTGACCCACTGAGAGCCGTCCTCCTGTCCAGATCGCTCTTGTCTGATTCCCTCTGTTAGTAATAACGGCTCCTCTCTGGCAGAGGGAATCAGACAAGAGCGATCTGGACAGGAGGATGGCTCTCAGTGGGTCACAGGCTGCTGCCTCCTGTTTAACAACGTTCAACAGATAGAGAGGGCCTCAATGTCCAGCGCAGGGCACAGAGGATAAAACAACGAGAGATACGTACGTTCCCTGTCCTCCTGGAGCTCACCCATCTAGCAGGGAAGAGGGTGTTATGAAGGAGAAGCGTAGGCTGCTTCAAGTGTAAAGGAAACCAAAACCAAATCTTGAGGGAGGTGGTCTGTTGCTGTAGTGTCTGATACCTTGCTTCCCAGGTATGAGGCAGTTACAACCATTATCCAAGTTCCACTGAGAGCCCGAAAGTCCTGCCCCTCAGCTCTAGTAGGTGTCAGACAGTCAGGGTGGTGACCATGTTGATATAAGGAGGAGCTCTTAGAATGGGATTGGGCAGAGCAGGAAGTGATGTGAATGGAGGTACCAGCCCTGCCCTCCTCTGTGCTCACCTGAGGTTGTCAGATGAACAGGTGAGGAGTCCCTGACAGCCTCTTCCCTAAGAGCAGCTTGTGAATGATCACTGCGAAGTGGGGACGTATATCTCTAGTCCTGTAATTTCTTGTTTTTCAGGCACTTGGCAAGGTCCCTCCCTCTGCCCTCCAGTGTGACCCGGCCCCGAATTGACCTGATTGTGTTTGTGGTGAACCTTCACAGCAAATACAGGTGAGAACCAGAGGATGGGGGCTGTCAGGGCTCAGGGGTCCCGGGACAGTGACCCCACTTATGATGGGAAGGAGGGGAAGCAGGGAGAGGCTGCCTGGGGTTAACCTAGAGGTGAGGAAGCAGGGGCTGGTAGGCCAGCATGCAGTGTTTAAAAGACACTGATAAATTTCGGCAGCGTCATCGGTTTGTTTGGCTGATGCTCTCTGAGGCCTGATTTGTACGCCTGACACCAGGTTGGAGTTGAACGAAGCAGACCCCTTATTCTTAAGGGGCTTCTCATCCAGTGGGGGAGGAGGCCAGACTTCTGAACAGTGACACCACCTGGGAGCTGTACTGTACAAGAAGGAAGCGCTAGGTTGGGAGTCCAAACAAGACATCTGATGCCCAGGAATTAGGTGTGGGAGGTCAGGGTAGACTTTGTGGTGGGCTTTGTGGTCTACTAAACTGACACCTAAAAGATGAGAAGGAGTTAACCAGGTGAAGATGGGAGTGAGCAGAATGTTCCAGGCAAAGGGTTAGCATAAAGGCTAGGAGGGGAAGGAACAGAGTGTGTTTGGAAGACTGTTAAGGCCCACGTGAGGCCAGGAGCCTGGTCTAGTTTGGGGGCCCTGGCAGTAGCAGCAGGAGTGGGAGATGCCTGTGGCCCAGCCTGGCCTCTCTGTAGCATCTGGGAACCCTGGGACAGGATTGCAGCCAGCCCAGAGGAGTATAGAAGTAAGGCCTACCCTCTCCCCCATCCTGGGGGACAGCTCACTAGGGTTAGGCAGGAGCTCAGGGTCCAGCCCAGAAGCCACAGCAGACATCTAGTCATGTGGCAGGGCCTAAGGGAAGACTGTGGTGGAAATACTGGAAACTCAGAGGCGTGGAGGTACCAGGTACAACAGCAGTTAAGTCCAGAACTCACAAACTGACCTAGTGGGACAATCAGCAGTGGCTTCGGCCCCAATGGGTCTGAAAAACACTGGGCTTTGCCATGGTTGCCACAGCATCCTGGCTTATCAGATCTGCTGCTCTGTGGGTGAGGCTTCTGGTCTCTGATCCAGCCTTTGGAGGGTCCTGCTTCACAGCCACACTTAGGGGCAAGGTCCCTATTTTCCATCCCCACCTCTTTGCTGTTGGCCTCAGGCCTCGTTCTGACCAAGATGGCTTTTTGGCCAGGAGATGGCAGGTTCTGTCATCAGTGCCTAGACATCAGTGAATGAATGCCTTGACCTAGGAGGTCAAAGTGTCCCTAGTTTGGGGGAAAGGGTGTTTTCATACAGTTGGCACAACTGTAGGTTGCTATAACCATGTTGGAAAGCCATCTGACAATAAACCCACCCACCCAGTGCTGTCGAGTCGATTCTGACCCATAGCGACCTGATAGGACAGAGGAGAACTGCCCCATAGAGTTTCCAAGGAGCGCCTGGCAGATATGAACTGCTGACCCTTTGGTTAGCAGCCGTAGCACTTAGCCACTGCGCCACCAGGGTTTCCATCTGACGATACGTATCAATGTTTAAAGGAGTCCCTGGGTAACACAAACAGTTAAGTGCTCAACTACAGGGCACTAGCCAAAAGGTTGGCTGTTCGAACCCACCCAGAAATCCCTTGGAAGACAGACCTGGCCATCTGCTCAAGATCACAGCCTTGAAAATTCCATGAAGCAATTCTACTTTGCACACATGGGGTCTCCATGAGGTGGAATCGACTGGAAGGCAACTAATAACATCAGCATCTGAAAGGCCAGCCACTCTGCTCCTAGGATCTGTCCTACAGAAGCATTTGCTTGGATGTGCAAGGATACGTGTGAAAGGGCGTTCCTGGCTGCGTTCTTGTAAGTGGGAAATCGGAGACCATTTCTGGAAACCCAGAAACACTGGTGGCGTAGTGGTTAAGAGTCTGGCTGCCAACCAAAAGGTCAGCAGTTTGAACCCGCCAGATGCTCCCTGGAAACCCTATGGGGCAGTTCTAACCTGTCCTATAGGGTTACTATAAGTTGGGATCAACTCGACAGCAGCGGGCTTTATGGACACGCTGGTGGTGTAATGGGTAGGAGTGCAGCAGCTAACCAAGAGGTCAGCAGTTCAGTTCCACCAGGCGCTCCCTGGAAACCCTGTGGGGCAGTTCTGCTCTGTCTTACAGGGTTACTGTGAGTGGGAATCAACTTGATGGCAACAGGTATGTCTGTCACTGGAAAAACAGTTGGATCATGGTAGACCGTGAGGTCATTCGGAAGAATGTAACCACCAGCGATAGATGGTGGCGTAAAAGAAGGCAAAGTATAAACTAATACTGCGATTCCACTTGTGATGTTAAAAAAAAAAAATCCCAAAACTCAACTACACACTTAAATATATCCCTGTCTCTCTTTATATATGAAAAAAATTCTGCAAGTTCTAAACTGTTGCCAGCAGTCGCCTCTGGGGAGTTGGGAGTGAAGGACGGTGTTGAGAGAGGGGGGCTTTTCCTTCTTCCAGCACATCCGTATTTGCCAATTGATTCTTTTGCAAGCATGAATCACTTTGTGATTAAGAGTAATTAAAAAAATCAGAAGACCAAGCCTTGCTCTGGGGCTGTTTCCTGTGGTCTCCCGCCTTGCATGCTAGGGCCTTCCTGGCCTCCGAGGAGTAGGGTCTTCAGCTTTCTCTGGTGTAAGGTTTTGTCCTCTGGTTTATTCTCTCACCCTGGCCTGGCCACCAGCCTCCAGAATGTCGAGGAGTCCCTGTGCCACGTGGACGCCAGCTTCTTCCTGGGGAAGGTGTGCTTCTTGGCCACAGGTGGTGAGTACATCCTTTGCCTGACCCTGCCCACCCCACCCCCTGGCCCGCCCCAGGAGGGCTATGCAGAGGCAGCCTGGGTGATGGAAAGGACACGGGCCCTGCGGCTGTCAATCTTCCTAAACGCTTTACACTCTGAGCAGATAATGCTGCTGCTGCATGGGCCTCCCTGTGGCTTTCAGAGTGAAACCCCAACTCCCGTAAAGGCACGACATACGGTGCATTTTGACCTCTGCCTCCCTGCCTCGTCTCATCGGCTACGCTTGCCCGTTCTCTGGGCTGGCTTGTAGTTCTCTGAACAAGTCTGACTGTTCTGAGACTTTGTCACATCAACAGTGGAAGTAGCAATAGCTAACCTTTACTGGGAGCCCGTGGGTGGCGCACACGGTTAGGTGCCCAGCTACTAACTGAAAGATTGGTGGTTCAGATACAATCAGAGGTCCCTCAGAAGGAAGTCCAGGTGATCTGCTTCTGAACAGGAAGCCACTGAGCCCCTGTGGAGCACCATCCTGCGCCGACGCGCACGGGACAGCCATTCTGCGCCTACGCGCACGGGGTAGCCATTCTGCGCCGACGCGCACGGGGCAGCCAGGAGCTGAAATCAACTCCACAGCAACCGGGGCGGGGGGGGGGGGGTTGTTTTGTTTTGCTTTGGGTTTTTAACCTTACTGAGCACTCGCTATTATCGCTGAGAAAACAGAGGTCAAGTGGTTGAGTAACATCCCCAAGGCCACTGAGTTAAAAAGGGGTAGATTCACACCTAGGTAGTGTGCTCAGAGCCCATGATGACACTATGTGGCTTCTCTCAAATAGGTCTTTGCTTTTTGTCTCGCTAACCTGTACTAACGTCTCCAAACACAGCTTCATTGTCACCTTCTGGGGGAAGCCTCCTTGCCCCATCTGACTCAATGGCTTCCCATCTCTGGGAGCGCTCTCACCCTTCCAGCATCACTGATCGGCATCTGACTGGGCGGCCTCCCCAGCAGAGCTGGGAGCTCCCTGGGGACAAGAGAGGAGGGCTGGCACGGATTATTCTCAGTAGACATTGGCAAACAGAAGAATGCCAGGGAATTCCTGTATATTGGTTCATTGGATCTTTACGGTTACTCAGGGCAACAGGGGCTACCATTGTCCTCACTTTTTAGCTAAGGAGCCTCAGGTTCTTATAGAGCACTTTCTCGAAGTGACCTTGATCTTCCTGACTGCCCTGAAAAGAAAGTAGAAGAAGATGACCAACCCATTGACTAGAAAGCAGCTGCGGCCCAGAGGGGCAGCGCATTCCTTGCCCGAGCTCCGTGGCTCCCAGCTGTGGAGGCCTAGGTGCTGGCGCCAGCCTCGTAGCACTCACGGCTTCTTTGCAGCTGGACAGGAGAGTCACTGCAGCGTCCACCACAACACCGTCGTGACGCTGGCCCGCACCTACCGTAGCCCTCTGCTCTTCTGTGACCTGAAGGTGAGGACCCCACGGTGGTGGCAGGGACGCGCGGGTGGGGTGGGGCAGGGCCAGGCAGCCCCAGTGGACATGTAGGGAGTGTTGACCGAAGGGCTGTAGGGCACCGAGGGAAGTTGCTCCTGCTGTAGAGACACAGTTGCTAGTTCGAATCCTGGCTTCTCCATTTCCCTGGGCAGGTCACCCTAAGCCTCAGGGTACACACCTGTAAAATGGGGGTGCCTCTTAGGTGCCAGGCTCTATCACTTGCTGCCTTGCTCTTTAGTTCGGTTTTCTCTGCACTTATAACTCGATCTTGCGTGTGCGTTTGTGGGCCATGTTAATACCACGTTTTCCCACGAGGTGTGAGTGCTGTGAGCCAGGCAGCGTGTCCATCTCGTGAATCGGTGTATCCTCCTGTCCACCTGGCAGTCAGGTGCCTAATGTCCCCCTTACCTCCCTGGGTGGTGGACCTTCTCAGATTCATGCCTGTGTCCCAGTCCCAGCCCAGGTCTCATAGTCACACAGCTAGTAAGGAGGTGGTAGGGCCAGCGGGTTGGTATGCACCTCTCTCCCTGCTTTGTAGCCTCTGCCTGTGTGGCCTTGAACAAGTCACTTCCCTCCCCCGCAGCCTGGGTTTTCTCTTCTGTGAGAGGGAATCACCATCTTCACTCTACATCTCAGATGCGCATGGGTGGCCATTCAGCCAGCTGTGGTGCCAGCTAAAGGAGCCCTGGTGGCGCAGCAGTTAATTGCTCAGCTGCTAAAGGAAAGGTTAGCGGTTTGAACCCACCAGCCGCTCTGCAGGAGAAAGATGTGGCAGCCTGCTTCTGTAAGGATTACAGCCTTGGAAGCCCTGTGGAGCAGCTCTATTCTGTCCTACAAGGTCACTATGAATCAGAATCAGCTTGATGGCAATGGTTTTGGTTTTTTGTGTGTGTTTTTTTGGTGCCAGCTAACCTACGAGCCCACTGCAGTGGCTAAGCACTCGGCTGCTAACCAAAAAGTCAGCAGTTTGAACCCACCAGCCACTCCACAAGGGAAAGGTATGGCAGTCTGCTTCCATAAAGATTTACAGCCTTGGAAACCCTACAGGGAAGTTCTACATTGTCCTACAGGGTCACTATGAGTTGGAATCGACTCAATGGCCATGGGTTTGGTTTTGGTTTGGTAACGCTTGAGGGCAGTACAGTTCTGTGTGTGGCCACAAGGCGGCAGGCCATACCAGGCCCATGTTCTTGTTGAGTTTTAGAGAATGTCTCTCAAGAAAAAGCCTATTGGGCCCCGTGGTCAACTGTCTGGGGAAGCAGGAGCCCAGTCTGGCCCACCAGCAGAAACTCCTGCTCAGAACATGGGTCTGGCCTTCCCTCAGGTAAAACCCTGGGTCTTTGGACAGCCCCCACTCCTCATACCTGTGCTGACCTACATGACCGGGCGTGAGCCTGGCCTGTGTGGCGAGAACCATCAGCTCCGTTTTACAGATGAGTAAGCTGTGATGGTTGAGGTTGTGTGTCAACTTGGCTGGGCCGTGACTCTCAGTGGTTTGACAGTCACATGATGTGATCATTTACATGATGAGGTTTGATATTATGCGATCATGTCCATGATGGATCTGCCGTGAGTAGCCAGTCAGTTGAAAAGGAGCTTCCTTGGGCGTGTGGTCTGCACTGAGTAGAAGTGGACATTCTGGCAAGGCTTGGGGGCTTTTGCTCGTTCTGGATCCTGCAGCTGGCTCCTGTTCATCTGAGCTCTGGTTTTTGGGACTTGAGCTAGTAGCTCACCTGCAGCCTTGCCTGCCGATCTTGGGATTCATCGATCTTCCCAACCTGTGAACAAGAGTCCTACTCCCTGACCTGTCGATCTTGGGTTCGCCAGCCCCTGCAACTACATGAATCAGGCGAAGCCTCTATCCTGACCCACGACTTGGAATGTTCCAGCCTCTACAACCATGTGAGCCATTTCCTTGATATAAATCTCTCTCTATATATATATTTATACGCTTTACTGGTTTTGCTTCTCTAGAGAACCCAGCCTAAAACAGAAGTGCACTCAGGGAGGGGTGTGATTCACCCAATGAGATCCCTCCCTAGGCCACTTGCTGGTCCCTGGGGACACAGATGACTCAGACTGTGCCCACCCTCTCAATGCAGCGAGATAGACAGAGGTGTGACAATGCCACAGAAGAAGGGTGTGCAGGCTTTGAAAGGCCTGCAGTTGATGGGGCAGAAAGACAGTGTGAACAGACTTGTCCCTGGAGCATGAAGTGTGGGCTGGAGGAGGCCCAGCCAGAGGCAGGGAGCTGGGGCCGAGGCTGCACCAAGGCAGACGCAGAGCCTGAGCTAGAGCAGGTGCAGCCTGGAGATGGCTCGGGGGCAAAGGCCAGAGAACTTGGGGTGAGAGGGTTCATTCCACAAATACATCTAACACATCTGCAGTGTGCCAAGCACTGTTCTAGGCACCAGGGATACAGCATGAGACAAAACAGAAAATAAAATCCCATTCTAGTGGAGGAAACAGACAAGATAAAGAAGTAGAAGGTGTACTGTTAAAAAACAAGCTGGTGACATGTCAGGTAGTAGTAAAGGGGTAACATTTAGATAGGGTGACCAGGGAGGTCCTCAATGAGAAACAGACTTTTAAATAAAGACTTGAAGGCAGAGAGAGTGGAGAAGCAGCAGGCTGTCTCATTAGGGGGAGAGTGGAAAAAAGTTAGGAGTATATAGCAAGGTGTATATAAATTTTTGTATGAGGGACTAACTTGATTTGTAAACTTTCACTTAAAGCACAATAAAAAAAAAAAAAGACTTGAAGGCAGCAAGAGAGTAAGCCGTGGAGATAGCTTGTAGAAGAGCACACCAGGCAGGGAAACAGCAAGTGCAAAGGCTCTGAGGTTAGAACTTTCCTGGTGTGTTCAAGGCCCAGCAAGGAGGCCCCGATGCTAGAACAGAGCAGAGGAGGGGCAGCGTAGTGGGAGGTGAATCAGAGCATAAAACCCCCATTGCCATCAAGTCAGTTTTGACTCATAGCGACTGTAGGACAGAGTAGAACTGCCCCACAGGGTTTCCAAGGCTGCACATCTTCACAGAAGCAGACTGCCATGTCTTTCTCCCACAGAGCACCTGGTGGTTTCCAACTGCCGACCTTTTGGTTAGCAGCCAAGCACTTAACCACTGTACCACCAGGGCTTCTTGAATCAGAGTATAATGGGGACAAATCACCAGGGTCTTGTGGGTCACAGGAAAGGTAGTGGCTTTTACTCTGAGTGAGACGGAAGTTGCCAAGGATTTCATTTTACTTGGATCCATGATCAACGCCCATGGAAGCAGTGGTCAAGAAATCAAAGGACACGTTGCATTGTGCAAATCTGGTTCAAAAGACCTCTTTAAAGTGTTAAAAAGCAAAGATGTCACCTTCAGGACTAAGGTACACCTGACCCAAGCCATCGTGCTTTCAATTGCCTCATATGCATGTGAAAGCTGGACAATGAATAAGAGAGAACGAAGAAGAATTGATGCCTTTAAATTCTGGTGTTGGCAAAGAATATCAAATATACCATGGGCTGCCAGAAGAATGAACAAATCTGTCTTGGGCGAAGTACAGCCAGAATGCTTCTTGGGAGCAAGGATAGCAAGACTATGTCTCACATACTTTGGAAGTGTTGTCAGGAGGGACCAGTCCCTGGAGAAGGACATCATGCTTGGTAAAGTAGAGGGTCAGCAAAAAAGAGGAAGACCCTCAACAAGATGGATTGACACAGTGGCTGCAACAGTGGGCTCAAGCCTAACAATGATTGTAAGGATGGCGCAGGACAGGGCAGTGTTTGGTTCTGTTGTATCTGGGTTGTGGAGTCCGAACCAACTTGGCGGCACAACAAGATGGAAGCCAGTGAAGGGGTTGGAGTCTGGCAGGGATGCGGCCTGACTTGGGCTTTCACTGGACCCTTCTGACTGCTAAGTGGAGAGTAGACTGAAGGAAGGCCAGGGCAGAACTGGGGAGATGGGTTCAGAGACCAATTCAGGAAGAGTTAAGAGTGTCCTGGGCCAGATGGTAGCTGGGGAGGGTCATGGTCTGCAGTTCTGGGTGGGTTTCCAGGGTGGAGCCAACAGAAGGTGCTGGCAGCCTAGACACGAGATGTGAGAGACGGGAGTCAAGGAACACTCTGAGGTTTCCAGCCTGAGCCCCAGGAAGGGGGCAGTTGCCTTTGGCTTTGATGGGGAAAAATACAGGGGGGGCAGGTTTTGGGGGGCCTCTCAGGGGCTCCAATTTGGACAAGCTGAGATGAAGGTGGCTCTCAGGGGTCTGTGTGGAGAAATTGAGGCAGCTGCAGGTGTGCATGCATGTGAAATTCAGGGAAGGATCTGAGCTGGAGACATGACGGGGGAGTCATCGCAATAAGAGGGCTTTAAAACCATGGAACTGGATGAGGTCACCGAGGGTGGGAGTGTGGGCGTGAGACCTGGGGCGCCCTGGCATTTAGATGTTGGAGTGAAAAGGAGGCAGCAGCTTGTAAGGTGTGGGGAAAGCCTGGGTGAGTGTAGGGTCCCAGGAAAAAAAAAAAAAAAAACAGGTGCCGTCAAGTCGATTCTGACTCCTAGTGACCTTGTGTGTCAGAGTAGAGCTGTGCCCTGTAAGGTGTTCAGTGGCTGATTTTTCAGAAATAGATTGCCAGGCCTTCGGAGGCACCCCTGGTGTACTCAACTTCTCAGTAGTCGAGTGCATTTGCACCCCCCAGGGACCCCGGAGTCCTGGAAGCCAGGTGGAAAAGTATTTCAAGAAGGAGGGAGGGGTAGCTGTGGCAGATGCTGCCAAAAGGGCCGGTGAGCCAACTGAGAAGTTACCGCTGAGTGGGTACCACAGAGGTCATGGTTGACAGGTGGCGGGATAGGAGCAGGAGGACCATGACCCAGGACATCTTGCTTTCTAGTTTGGGTGATGGAGTAGACGGTGCGCCCTCCTTCTCCCAGCTAGAGAGGGAACGGGGCAGACATCTGGACATTATCATTTACTCTTCCAACAAATGTTTCTAGATCATCTCTTATTTGCCTGGCACTAGGCAGTGCCAGGAGCCCTGGTGGTGCAGTGGTGAAGAGCTCAGCTGCTAACCAAAAGGTTAGCGGTTTGAATCCACCAGCCACTCCTTAGAAACCCTGTGGGGCAGTTCTCCTCCATCCCATAGAGTCGCTGTGAGTTGGAGTTGATTCGGTGGCACACAACAACAATGACAGGCAGTGCCAGGGTCTAGAACTGTCTTGTTGCCCTGCCTAGCCCTGAGGCTCCTCTGTGCCCACCAGCCTTTACATGCCTGACAAAGCGACCTTTGTTCATGTGTCCTGCCTCTCCTGGTGAGGGCCTCTGTCTGTCCTCCCCCCATTCCCATCTCTTGGTCCCAGGTCGGTGAGCCTTTGGGCCATGTAGCCTGGGCGTGGTTGCAGCTGGCCCATTTCAGTCCCCAGCTCTGCAGTCACTAACTGTGTGACCCTAGATGGTTTCCTTAACCTCACCAGCCTTGCTTGCTCAGCCCTATTTCCTCTCGAGCAGGGGTCATAGTCTCTGGGAGTCCCTTTCTGGAGGCCATTTGAAGGATTCGGTGAGCTAAGGGTTGGAAGTTGCTTGTTGGTTTGTGAAGTGTGACGTGAACAGGGTGGGAATGGGGCATGGCTGGGATGGGCAGCGGAGCCCTGAGCAGCCCCATGTTGCTCAGCTCCTGTGCCCCTGGTGGCCTATGCAGCCACTCTGGTGACAAGGAGCAGGGCAGGCCCCCCACCTGGCTTACTGCTGTTCTGCTCTCTCCCTGCAGGTGGAAAACTTCCGGGTTACCATGGCGCAGCGCCTGGTGCGGATGCTGCAGGTCTGTGCCGGCCACACACCTGGTGTCTCAGCCCTGAGCCTGGTGTCCCTGTTGCAGAGCCCTGAGAGTCCCTCCCTGGAGGACCTGTGAGGTCACCATGCAGGCTGCCCTCCACACAACTCAGTGTCCAGGTGGCTCGAGAAACACTTAGCAGTGGTGGAGCCCATGGCAGGGCCGGCAGGCCCGGGCAGCCAGTCCCATGGTTTCCCAGATGCCCTTCAGAGCGGGCTCCTCTGAGCTGTGGCAGGGAGGGGAGGACAGGAGGAAGGAGCCCAGCAGGCAGAGCCAGCCCCCTCACTGCCCCCTCGCTCCAGCACAGCCCGTGTCTTTACCCGCCTGATGTGTTACGCTTCTACTTAAGATTTCTCACAAACAAAGGGTCGGCAGCTAAAAACAGTTTGAAAATCACCGGCCTCCTCCACCACTTTGATTTTGCCGATGAGGAAACTGACTCAGAGCAATTAAGCGTGGGGTGGGGTGGGGTGGGGGAGTTTGGACTCCATCAGCCCCATCTGATTGCCTAGCCCTGCTGTTTCTATGGCTCCTGGCTGTTGCCTCTTACAGCCGCAGTTTCCCTGTGTGTAAAATGGAGATTGTTCTGCTTACCTTGTCAAGTTGTGAGGACGGGATGCAATGATAAGGTGAGGTACCTGAGACTGTGTTACTCCCTCTGCTTCTTTTTTTTGCACCTGCTCTGTTGCGTAATTTCATAATAAATGTTGTTAATGCCAAGCACAGGGCCGGGCAGGCCCTCAGGGGGTAGTCACTGTTACGTGAGATCACACAGCCCCAAGTGCCAACACTGGCCGCAGCATTTGGTGAGTGGGAGCCACACCACCAGCCTCATGCATCTGTGAGAATCACGTGAGAGATGCGGCCGAGGGCTGGCTTCAGGGCTGGCAGCGAGACATGTACAGTGACGATTGCTTTCCTCCTCCTTCCGGTCTAATCAGGAATTTGCGGAAGCGTTGGGGCTGGGATCCAGAAACCCTGTCAGCCTGGTCAGGGCTCCTGCCGCTCCACAGAGGTGGGCTTGGCGTATGGGGGAGGGAAAGGGGGTCTGGTGGCTCCCTCCCCTCCAGCACAAGGGCCTGCCTACCGTGCTCAGGCAGCAGGACAGTCCCTGCAGGAGGCCCTGCAGGGCCAGCACTCTGGGGCCTCGGCTTCAATGTCACCATCGCGGCCAGGGCTCCTGCCGACATCAGAGGGGGCTCTTCATGAAGGATGGGCCAGCTGATGACTCATTGTAGGCGTCCTGAGGGGCGCTGCTTTCTCCTTCCTGTCTTTCTGCTCCTCTAGGTGCCTTCAAGAGCCTCACCCAGCACCCCCACCCTTAGGTGCTCAGTAGGTACTGTAGACGCCAGGCTGTCTCTGATGCAGCCCCTGGGGCCCCACCAAGAACCTACAGCGTAGACTCCAGCAAGTTCTCATCACTGGCATTTGCGGGACACGTCACGCTTTACGGAGCTTTTCTCACACAGCAGCAGCTCCTGTCCCCCCTACAGCCCTGTGAGGCTGATTGTGTTTCCCCATTTCACAATTGATGAAACCGAGACTTGTAGTGAGAAGGGTGTCCACAGTCACAGCTGGTCAACAGCAGAACCCAGCCTTTGGCCCACTCTGCTTTTCCCTCTGTCGCCTTCTTATGTGTCTTTGTTGTTGGACAGAGGCATGGGCTTCACTGGGCAGGCCCTGAGCCCAGGATACAGGAGTGGTGCGGACAGGCCTTGCCCCTGAGAAGCAGCATCTGGAAAAGCCCCATAAAATCCACCGCGCACACTGGGCCGGGCCTCAGGACAGGCTGCTGTGGCACCACCGGCACAGAGGGGAGCTCTGGGGGCATCGAGGGCTGAGGCAGGCTTCACAGAGGAGAGGGCTGGTGAGCAAGTAGCGGGGGCAGGGCAGGGGCCCAGGGCCAAGGTAGGGGGGCTGGTTGATGCCACAGGAGCAGGGGGCGGATCGGAGCACGGGCCTTGAGCAGGCCTGTGGCTGGCAGCAAGGAACTCCCTTAGTGTTGGCCGGGTGTGCCGGCTTCTGTGCTGAGCGGGGGCTGGAGGTGAGGTGAAGGTCTGCACTGACCCCCGAGGCCCCTGGGAACCAGCACAGGTGGTGGAGACGGCCCCAGGCCCTGAATGGTGCCTGCAGTGTGTGCAGCCCCTCAGTAGCCTGGGCCATGAAGGGCAGAGCTTTGCAGGGCCCGGGGAGGTCGGCGGGGGGGGAGGGGGGTGTCCATGAAGAGGAGGAAGACAGTGTGCACCCACCTGCTGCTCCTCTGGGCACCCCACTGCTTTTTCTGGAGTCAAGGGGAGGCCCTCCGCCCAGCCAGCATGGGGGCATGGGGCACACTCTCACAGGCCCCTGTGCCACATTTTCTTTGCCACCTGGTGCCATTTAAGAAGAGAAGTGGCATCATATTCCCCAGCCTAAGGTCTGGGAGCCTTTCAAGTGCTGTGGGAACAAGATGCTGTCACTGCTGCCAGCTCCAGGTGAACTTGCAGGGGCCCTTGAACCAAGACTGGGGGCTGGCAGGGCCCTGCCTCACAGCAGAGCTGAGCAGCATTTAAAAGGCAGGCAGGTAGCCCCTCAGCCCTGCTGTCCCTGGGTGGCCCCTCAGACGAGTCTCCAGGTAGCCTGGGAGTGTGGCTGCTTCTCAGTGTCTGCAGCCAAGGCTGGATGGAGGCCAGCAAGACTGTCCAGGGGGATAGTTTGAGGGAAGGGCTGGGAGACCATCTTTATGCAGCGACTGAGTGTGCCCAGAATTGGTGCAGAGGTGGCGTGGAGGGGGATGGGAGAAGCCGGGCTCAGCTGCTCACTGATCACATCACCTCACACAGGTCACTTGTCCTCGCTGAGCCTCAGTTTCCTCATCTCAGTGGGGTCAGGCTAATGAATGCCTTTCTCCCCAGCTAGTTGTAAGGATTGAGAATGAGGAAGGTTTTTTTTTTTTTTTTTTTTTTTTAACATAAAGCTTTAAGCAAGTGTAAGACCCTTCGTACCTGTTGTGGTCACACTATGCAGTTCTTGAGGGTGGGCAAAGACCCCATGGCTGCAGGTCTCGGTGGGCCTCTCAGGTGAGTACAGATGAACGTGGTATGTGGGCCCCCACTACACAGATCAGCTGTCAGAGGCTCTCAGAAGGGCCTGCGTTCATTTGTCCCCGGTGTAGGCAGCCTGGGGGCCCACCTGGGGGAGCTTACCTCTAGGGATGACCCAGGCCCAAGTGTTTGAGCCCCACACCTGGTGGTATTTCCCATCTCTGCCAAGGAGCAGGGCCTTCCTAGTGAGGAGGGACTTTGTGGCACGGCGCCCTGTCTCCTCCACCCCTCAGCAAGCAGAGACAAGCAGCCTGCCTGTGACGAAGGCAGGGGTACCCAGGCCACAGAGGGGAAGTGGTGCAGTGGGAAACGACCCAACCTTTGAGTCCCACCGACTTGGGGTCTGCGGCAGCTCACTTCCCTTCTCTGAGCATCACTTGCTTTCTCTGCCCCTTGAGGTTTCTTGTGAGGCTCAGTGAGAAACTGAGGAGCCTGGCAAGTGTCTGACCCGTGTTTGCCCTTCACAAATGGTGGCCCTGAGGGTCAGCTGTGTGGCAGGTAAGGTGAGCCTTCTTGAGACAAAGCCCTGCCATGCCTTCCCCCGGCCCTACAGGCCAAAGGGGTATGGGGCCATGCCTGAGTGAAGGATCCCTTTCTGGAAGGTTCCTGCTGGCTTAGCCCCACCTTCCCTCTCAGGCTCCCCTGGGGCCATAGGGGGCAGGCCAAATCACTGTGAAAGGACTTCTCACAGGCACTTGGCAAAGCCAAGAGTTGTGCCTGAGTGTGACCCCATGGACTGGGCCACTGAGGACCAGCTCTGGGAGGAAGAGGGGGTGGGTGGTCTCTAGTGCGCCTGACCTGAACGAGAGTCAGCCTTCCTTGGATCACCCTCTTACATGAGAGAAAACGTCAGCAACATTTGGGGTGGGTGGGGGCCCTGGGAGCTAGCATTTGGTGAGTGCCTGGTCTGACTACCTAACAGCCATGCAAGGCCGCAGCCAGAACGGGGATCCCCCGCACTGGATCCGCTTCTACTATGCTCAGCCACAGGCCATTCTCTCCCGTGAGGGGACCGGACCTGGACCACCACCACCCCATCTGCAGACAGGGAGAGGACCCCACGGATGTGTGGAGCCTGGGAGAGTTCGGGCTGAGGGGCTGCCTGGCTTTGAATGGTGACGCAGTTCCCTTATCCTCTCTGAGCTGGCTTTCTCCTGTCGAAATAGGAGCAGCAATACCATCTCCCCACAAGGCTGGGACGGGCGGGTGACATGCAAGGTGCAGGGCCAGACAGGTGAAGAGACTCCGTACCGTGCGCTGCCATTTTCCTACTTGCTTCTGCCGTTCCCTTGGCCAGCCACGTCTGCTCCTCCCCAGACAGCCTCAGGGATCACTCACCTCCGTCCAGTCTCTGATGCAAGGTCGCTTCTCCCCAGGTGGTCCCTGACTTCCTGGCCCCCTCCCTCCTGAATCTTTCTCACAGCACTTCTTGCCTTCTCACTACTATATTACCTGTTTGGGGGTTTGTCAGTTTCCTGCTGTCTCCCCAGAACCTAGAAGCACAGTAGACACGTGCTCAGTAAGGACGTGATGACTGGGAGGAGGTGCCGGCCTGCAGGAGTTGGAGAGCCCGGATCTGAATATGAAAGTGCTCAGAGAGCTGGGGGCTCCTGCTCAGAAGTGAGCTGTATTTGTAAATACACTAGTAATAATACTTGAAAAAGCCCCTCAAACAATACAGAAGCATGCTGAGTGAGAGGCGACATTTTCCGGCCTCCCCAGAGGGAGCCTGTTTTCTTCACCATGGAGCCCCTGCTCCAGGCTTTTGTGCCTTTCTGTTCTCAAGTATGGGCCATATAAAAAATAGTTTGTTGGGTGTTTGTTTCCTAAGTGAGGTTATGCAGTGTGACTTGTTCTTTTTGGCCTTCCCGTCCCCTTGCTGGTCCCCGGAGGGTCAAACCTCCAGCCTACCTCCTTTATAACAGGGGTCGGGCCCCCCGCTGTGTAGGTTCACACTTCTCATGGCATTTCCCTCTGACAAACAAGGATACCACCCGGAAGTCCCCTTTGCAGGGCCCAGTAGGAAGGGTGCAGTGTCCAGCCTGTGGCTGTGGGGAGAAAAAAAAAAAAAGGCCCTGGGAATCAGTACGAAGCCATCCATCCAGGGCAGAACAGCAGGACTGAAGCAGAGCGGTGGCCACTGGGCCCCACTGCCCCCTTCCTCTCCTGAGTCCAAACTACTGACAGGTTGGTAGGTACCTGAAGTTGGTTTCCACAGGCCCACGTGCTGTGGTTGTTGTAGCCTCAATGCCCCGCTCTCCCTACACAGGTTTGCACTCCGTGGGGTTCCTGGCCCTCCATGGTAGGTCAGAAAGCGCTAGCGCCTCAGTCTCTCAGCAGCAGGGAGTGATGTCCCAGCCCTGGGAACCAGCCCAGCAGATGTGTAAGGACCGAGGCTGAGAGGCCAGGTCGGGGAGGGAGAGGAGCAGGGAGGGAAGGTCTTGGAGGTGTGTAGGCCCACCTGGGGTGCCCCAGCCTCCTAGGGGCTGCCCCTCCCTCAGGCCTCATTCAGGGAATGACACCGGGGGGCCTGAGGAGCCTCTGTTACAAACGCAGTGCCGCCAGAGGACTGATCCTCCAGGACCAGGCTGAGGGAACAGGAAGGCGGAAAAGAACGAGTCACAGCGCACAGGCCCGTTTATGAAACAAACACCCAACAAACTATTTTCTGCACGGCACATACATGAGAACGGAAAGGCACAAAAGTCTGGAGCGAGGGGCTAAATGGTGAAAACAGGCTCCCTCTGGGCAGGCTGGAAAATGTCGCCTCTCACTTAGCATGCTTCTGTATCGTTTGAGGGGCTTTTTCAAGTATTACTCGTGTATTTACAAATAAAGCTCACTTCTGAGCAGGAGCCCCCAGCTCTCTGAGCACTTTCATATTCAGATCTGGTGGCCCACCTGCTCTGCCCCTAGGTGCTGCCCCCTGATGACACGGAGCTTGTCCCATGGGCACAGCGTTTCCCCATCTTTGACCTTGCCCCCAGGCACAAAGGGTACACAGGCTTCATCGTTGTACCTACTGGGTCAGAGCCTCAGAACCTCATTTCCCCATCTGAAAAATGGGCATCCTAGTCGTACCTGTGTCAGAAGGTGTTTGAGGGGGAATTCAGTGGGGAAATCAAGGGAGACTCCCTTCTCCCTGACAGGCCCTGAATTAATCATCTTTGTAAAAAAAAAAAAATCAGTGAGTGAAAATTTGTGAATGCTGAGAAGCATTCAATGAGAAGGGTTTTTCAGGCACCAAGTCCCCTATTTTCTATTCAAGCACAGACTAAGGAATAGGCAGACATTTACCACACTGGTCTGAGGGCGAAATCTCTCCTCAAGTTGCTGAATGGTCCGAGCAGAGATGCCAGGCCTGATGTGCACCCCCACACAAACGCACACACCATTGAAGTCTGTCTGGGCCAGGCACATGCACACCCTACCCTCTACAGACATCCTTCAGGCCTCTACTGTCTCCTGGGCCCCCAGGCCTGGCCCTGTGTGGCACATAGCGTTGTTGTCAGGTGCCGTAGAGTCGGTTCTGACTCACAGCCACCTTACGTTCAACGGAACAAAACCCTGCCCGGTCCTGCGCCATCCTCGCAATCGTTGTTATGCTTGAGCCCGTTGTTGCAGCCACTGTGTCGGTCCATCTCCTCGAGGGTCTTCCTCTTTTTTGCTCACCCTCTATTTTACCAAGCATAGAGTCAACCCCCCAAAATTTGCGTCCAATGAGTGTTTCTGCTTCTGTCCTTCAAGACGGCCCACCTCCCTCTCTCCTTGGCTGAGGTACCTCATGGATAGTGAGGCACAGCTCTCCCCCTCTTGCTGAACCGGAGAGTGGCTCCTCGATGCTGGAAGAGTCGCTGCCTCTCAGGACTCTCCACACCCCCTGTGAATCAGGTCTGGCTGCACTGGGCCACTGTCTCTCAGGAACAGGTGTCCTGCTCCTGGGTCCCCACAAGCCTTAGCCTACCTCTGCCCAAGGGTTTGGCACAAGGGTTAAATGAAATGGTGTATGGAAAACTTGACCTGGCGCCTGGTATGAGTCAGGGTCTGTCCGCTGTGAAAATAACAGTAACAGTAGCACCTATAGTGATGGGGTGGCCCAGTCTTCCTGGCCCTGCCTCCCCACCGCCACTCCTAGAATGGCCTTCTCTGCCCTGGTTTTACCCCCACCACCTCAGCACACACCCACACTTACACCCACCACCCCAGGCCCACTTCTCCTTTGCAGCCACCCTACCGCCTACACCTTCCTGCCACCGGGTTGCTGGCCCGTGGGCAGGGGAGGCAGAGGCAGTGGGCCAGGGACCCTCTACGACTGGCAGGTTAGTGGTCCCTGAGCCAGAAACCTGGGCCTCAGCCTTGCTCCCCTCACTCCACAGCCAATCACCCTGTTCTTTCCTCCTAAACAACTGTGGCGGTCATGCCCCTACCTTGCCCCCAGAAGCTCCCCTACACTTCCAGCCCCCCAGCAAACATCTGATGACCTCCACGGGGACTTTCTGCCCCTGTGGTAATGACCTGCACTGCTGAGGCCAGTATTCAGCTCCTCCCAACACTACCACCTCCAGCTCAGGGCCTGGTACCGAGTGGGTGCTCGGGAAATGTTTGATGAACCACAGGAGGTCCCAAGGAGATGTGGGCAGGTAGGGTGGGGGGACAGGTGGTAGGGAGCTCCTGGGGCCATGGGCTGGCCTTGGTGAAGTGGACCTGAGGAGGCCACCCAGAGGTCTGCGTCCCAAATTCAAGGCCCATCCCCTTTGGCTGCCCAAGAGCAGACCCTGGTCTGAGCCCCCAGCCTGGTCCCAGTGCCGGCCCGAGCAACCGCCCAGCAGGGGAGCAGCTGATGGTTCAGTGGCTGAATGGGGGAACTGCAAGCACACAGAGATCTGGGGTGCCGGCCCGGGGGCATGGCTGAGTGGTCCCACTTCAGCAGGCAGGGGGGCGGGGCAGGGGCGGGTTGGGCCGGTGGCCCCTCCCGATTTCCTCCCCGCCCGCCCGAGGGCAGACTGGGTCCCAGCTGTGTGCGCGGTAGCACAGCACCATGGGGCTAGGATCGAGGAGCATGGGGGGCAGGGACGGGTCGGAGCCCACCCTGTGCGGCCAGGCCGAGTGCTTCGATCTGCTGCTCCGGGTCTGTGTGGCCTGCAGGCTCTTCCGGACTCCCGAGCCCAGCCCGGGTAAGGTCGGGGTCCGTCTGGCCGCGGAGAGACCGCAGGGCGGCACCCCGGGGAGGGAGCCACAGGGAGCGCCCCGACCTGTCCCAGCGGGCGTGGGAGCGACCGGCTGAGGGGGGTCTGTGGGCAGGTGGCTGCTGGGGACCAGAGGTCTCTGCGTGACCCTCACCGTCCTCTCTCCCCTCCCCGTCCTCTCTCCCCTCCCCGTCCTCTCTCCCCTCCCCGTCCTCTCTCCCCTCCCCGTCCTCTCTCCCCTCCCCGTGCCCCCGTCTCCCCTTTCTACCCCCACTGCCCTGCCTCCCCGGCCCAGCCTCGCCCCCCTGCGGCCCTCCCCCTCCCCGGCCTTCCCTGCCCCCTGCCCCCTGTCCGCCCTCCCTGTCCCCTCCCCCAGCGGCCGGTGCGAGCAGCCCGGCGACCGGGACCGCGCTGCAGCCGCAGGAGTCGGTGGGCGCGGGCGCCGTCCCCCAGGGGGCGCTGCCACTGCCAGGGCTGCTCTTCGGCGCCCCCGCGCTGCTGGGGCTGGCGCTGGCCCTGGGCCTGGTGGGCCTGGTGAGGTGGAGGCGGCGACGGCGCGGGATGGCGCCCCCGGAGGCCTCCGACCGCTACCCGAACGGTGAGTCCGCGTCGGGGGAAACGGACGGCACTGCCCGGTGTGCCCGGGGCCACAGCTCCGGGGCTGGAGCAGTCTAAGAGGAGACGGTGCCCTGGGTGGGGACAATCTGAGCGGGGAAGCGGGGCCCTTAGGGGTAGGGGCAGTGCAGAAGGGAAGACACAGGCCTGAGGGGCGGGATTAGTCTGAGGCGGAGGCTCAGGTTGGGGGCGGGAAACTAGGCCCTGCTGGCAGGGAAGGTCTGAAGGGGAGAAGGGCCCTAAAGGATGGTGCAGACCCCGAGGGAAAAGAGCTTGCCTGGAGAACCTGGCCTGAGGGGGAGACATAGCCCTGCCCCTGAGACCCTACTCCAAGTGAGGGACACAGCTCTTCCCCACCCCCACATCCCAGTCTGAGGACAACACTGGGAAGCCCAGTCTGAGGGAGGAGGCTCCCCTGCCCTCTGGGAGTCTGAGGGGCCTGGTCATGCATCTCTGTGGGACCACCATCCTGGGCTCTCCCCCATTTCCCTTCCCTCTTGTCAGCACTCTCCACTCTCTTTGCCCTCTGGCCAGGCCCCAGGCTCAGCACTTCCTGTCCTCAGGGCCTGTCCTGTGCCCTCGTCCCTACTCCACAGTGAGTGGGTTTCATTAACTTATCTCTTGGGTTTGAGGGCTGCCCAGCAGAGGAGGCATCCACAACAGAGAGTTGGGGTAGGCTGTGACCCAATCCTGACCCTCCATTTCCCCCCCTCCCAGAGTCCCTGGACAATGTCATCATCCTCTCCCCTGGACCCATTGATGCCACAACTCCTGTCTGGTCTCCACCTGAAGACAGAGCCACCACCCTACCTGGCCACAGTGTCCCTGTGCCAGCCACAGAGCTGGGTTCTACTGAGCTGGTGACCACCAAGACAACTGGCCCTGAGCAGCTGTAGCAATGGAGGGGGCAGGAGGTGGCCCTGCCCTCCCTGTGGGCCACCAGCCAGGGGCTTGGAAGTTGAATTTGGCTCTTCACCCTAGCACCCACCTGCCCCTTTCCTGGGAGCCAAGCTGCTCCGCTGCTGCACCCTGCAGGACCACAGACACTACAGACGACAGTGTTCAAAGGCAGCATGGACTGCTTACCGTGCTTGCTTTTGGCTTCCAACCATACCATCTTTGACAGCCTGGAAGGTTGTATCTGAGCTCCTGTCCTTTTGAACAATTGGGGCACCACATAGAAGGGTCTTCCTTACACTGGGAAAGCACCATTATGCCAGAATAAATCTAGATAAAGGATAACTCAGAAGGATGCTTAGTTTGCAACCAAAACCGAAAAACCAAAGCACTTGCCAATTCTGACTCCGGGCAACCCCATGTGTTGCAGAATAGATCTGTGCTCCGTAGGGTTCTCAAGGCTATGACCTTTGGGAAATAGATGGCCAGGCCTTTCTTCTGAAGAATCTCTGGGTGGGTTAAAACCGCCAACCTTTTGGTTACTAGTCAAGTGGTTAACCATTTGCGCTATCCAGTGACTCCTGTTTGTAACTAGGTGTTATATTTCTTTAATACTTGCTCTCAGAGCTGTCCTGCTTTTAAACTGACGTAAATGGTAGCAATGAGTTTGCCCTGGGATTTAGGAATGAGAAGTAGCCTGACCAAAAGGCCAACAATTACTGAAAAGCAAAGACTAGAAGATAAGGGGTCACGGAAATCAGAGTACTGCAAAGGGAACAAACAGAACCACAAAGAGAATATTGACACATTGTGATAAATGCCACTGAACAGTTTGTGTGGAAGTTGTCAAATGGGAACCTAACTTGCTGTATAAGCTTTCACCAAAAACTCAATAAAATATTATTTAAAAAGAAAAGAAATAGCCCGGATTGTGCTGATTCTCAGGTATCTCTATCTTAGGGTCAACCCTGAGCCTGGCCCAACCTGCTGGGACCTAAGACGCCATTTTCACCCTAGTGACAGCTTCCAGAACCATAGACCTGCACCTGGGAGGAAGTCCACACCCTCTGGGGCTGGGCTCCCAAACCCAGGCTGAGGGAACACTGATAGGCATTGCCCCCAGAAACCACCCTGGAGTCCCAGCAGCCTCTAAGCCACCGCACAGTCAGCTACACACGGGACAGAGTCTGAGAACTACAGGAAGCTCCTTTGTACAGAGGCGAGGGCAGGCCTGTGGCCTGGAACCAGCTGGACCTGATGTCCCTTGAGCTACTTTCTCTCTGTGGCTTATCTTCAAGCACTAGCCCTGAGTGCTGGGGTCACTTGGCTGTTCTATGCTGGTCCCTAGATTCACCCCACTACTCCAGTGGAAGCTGCTCCTCTAGCATTGGTGCCCCTTGCTCTAGGGCCTGGGGCCGGACCATCTCTGTCCCCTCTGGACACGACGCTGTGCCCTTACAGTCAGCTGCTGTCTCTCCTGCCTGCCGTCCTACACAGGAACAGACCTCCTGATCTGGACTCCTCCCTGCACAGCTTCCTTGGAGCTTGTCACAGCTTAGCACTCTTGGAAGGAGCACTGGACTGGGAGTCAGAAGATGAGGTTCTGGGTCCCACTTTGTCCCACTGTAGGGCCTTGCCACATTCTGTTCCATGCGTCCGAGGTTTCTGCCTGCCTCTCCCTGACCTGCCCACCAGAGCTGCCCAGCAGACACCTGCCCTTCCTGCCCACTGCTTTCCCAGCTTGGTCAGTGGCCATCAGCATGTGGAACCCCCAGGACCCAGGCACTCCACTCACACCCAAGTTACTGCCCAGCCACTCCCTTCCCGAACCCATCTCAGATACCCCTGCCCTCGGGGAGAGTCACGTAGCTGGGGTGAGGTCAGGTGGCTGACAGTGGGCAGGGGAAGGAAGGGGGGGTTGCAGACCCAGAATGGGTCTAGCTGTCCACTTCCCTCTTTGTCCCTGAGTTGGAGGAGTCTGAGTTGTTCCTAGCCACCACCTGTTCTGTTCTATCTCACACCCCACCTTTTCCATCACTGAGGGCTGAGCCCTGGAGATGAAATGAGTGGGTAAAATCCCTGGGGCCCAGACATGCAAACCTCTGTCCCACCTGAACCCTGGCTGATGCCAAGCTTCTTTTCAGGGTCTCAGTTTTCTCTTCTGAAAAATGGGGGGAGGGGTTTCAATGTAAAGTTCTAGCCTCAGAAGTCTGGAAGGAACCCTAGGGAACTTACCCTGTTTTACAGATGAGGACATTGAGGCCCAGGAGGCGAGGACTTGGTTTCAGAGTTGTCCAGCAGATAATAGAAAAGAAGTTCCTCGGGGAAGAAGCAGGAGCAGAGACTAGGGAATAGGGAGACCCAGTATCCCCCTGGAAAAGGGTCCCGCCATCTGTCCAAGGCGTCACTTTCTAAGGAGGCTTCACACCCAGTACCCCAACTGGATCTTCATAACAGCACCTGGAAGGGGGGAGCTATTTGTGTTTGCTTAAAGAAATGCTTTTTATTAAAAATCAAGACACACTTTTTGTAGACAACTTGGAAAGTTCCAGAGAGTAAAGCTAAGGTGGGGGCCTGGAGAAATGACCCATAATCCAGCTACCAGCATATTCGATGTATTTTCTACACAATTGCCATCATTCTATACATACAAACTTGTTATCTTGACAATCACATTTTGGGAGTTTTCTCCTGTCTTTAAACATTCTGCAAACAAGGTTTTCAACATTCGCCAAGTTTTCCACTGAGCATTCATTCAGTTGCTTTCGGTTTTTTTGTTATTGTAACTGAGGCCATGAGCATTTCGGGAGACTTGCACTAAAGGCCTTGACCTTTTTAAAGCCTTTCCCAAAAATCCACACCAGTTTACAGACATCGGCAGGGATTCTATGGCCCATTTCGCAGAGAAGGAAACTGAGGCCCAGAGAGGCAAAGGCACCTGTCCCAAGACACACAGGCAGGGAGTGGTGGAGCTGGGCTAGAGTCTGGCCCATGGAAGGGCTTTGGCCCAAGTGCCCTCCTGGGGTCATTCCAGGCTCCACCCTTGTTTTTACTACCACTCAAAGGCTCCCTTCCCAGCTGGTTTCTTGCTGCAGCAAGAGGGATCCAGGATAGAGACTGGCAAAACCATGCTGGGGTAGGAACTGAGGGAAGCAGACCCCTCCCCCAGCCTCTGTTTAGGCCAGGTTTTCCTGAAGGAGGGTCAGCTTTCCCCGAGGTCCCCAAGGCCCCGGCAGCTGGGGGCGGGGCTGGCTGAAGTCTCAGTTCCTCTTAGGGCTTCCTACAGTCACTTTTCACTTCCTGCTGGGCAACTCTGGACTGGGGGCACAGGGTAGGGGTAGGAAAGCCCAGCTGGTGAGGCCTGCGAGGAAGGGCCTACCCTCTCACCTCCCTCTGTCTCAGCAGAGATGACCCCACACAGCACTGTCCTTAGAAGCTGGTGGCATCTCTCTGGGCCTGTCTCCCTATCTGCAAATGGGGCTCCTGAGGGCCAGCTGGCCCACATCAGACATTAGAGAGGTAATGTGGCAAGCAGCTTCTCGAACCAGGAGTGCCTCCACCTCCTTCCTTCCCCGGTGCTTCCTTCTCAGAGCCACCAATGCTCAGACATTCCCCCGGAAAATGAGCATCCCAGAGCCCGGGTCTAAGGTCTCATCTATCACTCATCTATGTACTGCCCTCCAGTCACACAGGATGCCAACCACACCTGTCCTGGGCCAGCCTGGTGGGAGAGACAGAGTCTGCCACAATGGCAGGACAGGGAATGTCCCAAGCAGGGAGGTGACTAATTCCAGGGCCCAGGGAGAGCTTTGGAGAGTAGGAGGTCTGTCCTGCTGGACTGGCGCATAGAAAAGGCATTCCGGGCCAGGGGAACCAAGTGCAAAGGGGCCGAGGGGCAGGAAGCAGAGGAGGGGAGTGGCTGGAGAGGTGGGCGGCTGTTCCGGAACCCTAAATGAGTCCATGCCTGCCCCACGGCCTCCCTCAGGGAGCCCGAGAGCTCCTCCGGCCTCACCACGTGGTGTCTCGCCCTTCCCAGTCCCCTCTCACAGGCTTCCGCACACCTCTGGGGACAGACGGGGTGGGAGCTCACTTCCGTCTGCTCGGCTGTGGGTAGTTCAGGCCAAATTCTTCCTCACCCAGTCATGGTCTGCTCTGTGCCCCCTCCCCGACTGCCTGACCTTAACCTGGGAGGCAGCGGGTAGCGACTGCCCAGGGTCACGCGGGGACTGGGGCGGGGCCAGGAAGAGCGGAGGCCCGTGGACCCGGCCCAGACGCTTTCCTCTCGCGCTGGCCTGTGAGCCCCCAGCAGGGCGGAGAGGCTGCCCGGGGCCGCTACCGGGTCTTGGGACCCAGGGGGCCCCTGAGCATCTCCTCTGCTCTCTTCAGCGGCAGAGCACTTGGGATCCAGCCCCGGGCATCCTGCCCGGATCCCTGGCCGTGCCAGCGACTCCGGGGTGGGCGAAGGTCTATCTGCGCGACTGGTGCAGCCTGCCCTGCCCACGGCGGCTTGACCTCTGGGCGCCCGCGTGGGGAGGGGGCTCAGAGGTAGGGGCGGGGCCTCCCAGACGGGGCGGGGCCTCCGAGACGGAGGGCGGGGTCAGGCCGAGAGGCGGGGCCGAGGGACCCCAGGCCTCAGAGTTGGATGGAAGGGGCGGGGCCGGAGGAAAATCGACGGAGCGGGGTCAAGTCCAACTGGACACCCTCCAAGCTCCTGCCCTCCGCCCCAACGCGGGGTCCCCATCCGCGCCCGGAGGACTGCCGCCACAACCTGGAGGGTCTCGGAGGCAGAGGAGGCCAGGGCTGCGATTCTGGGGCCAGGTGTGCTTGTAGGGGTGCAGGACGCCTTCCTCGGACTCCAAGCTGTCCTGAGTGATGCCCGGAGCGGGTGGACCTTCCCCAGGGACGCGCTGTGTGGCCTCCTCCAGGTCCTGCCCTCCCTGAGTCTGTTCCCCTGCTACGGATTTGGGGGCCGCTCCGGATCTGCACATTCACGGGCCTTTGGAGGGTCCTGAAGGGGGAGACTAATGGTGGGAATTCGGGCAGAAAGATCAACTGCAACGACTGGAGCGAGACTCCGCGTGGCAGTGTGGGTGCAGACCGGGAGAGGGTGCATGGGGGATTAGAATGGGAGACTGAGGCCCAGCTCCCAGCCCCCCAATCTCGCTGCTCCCCGCGACCTCAGGAGCTCAGGCGCCCCCTCCCTCCCACAGGCAGCTGGAGCCTGAGTCATTAGCTGCCTCTGAGAGGCAAAGGCAGCCGCGGGCCCTCCCCCTTCGGCCCCCTCCTGATACCGGAATTTGCGCTGGCAGGGAGTCCAGAGTTCCCCAGAATCTCTGCTTCTCGGGTCACCCTCCATGCCCAGGAAATAGAAGCAAAGGGGGCTTGGGAATGAGGCCTCTGAGGCTTGTGAATGACTCCCTGCAATTACCACTCTCTCAGCCAGGCTGGGTGGGGGACCCCCCCGGAGGCTGCATGTACCTGGGTGTTTCCCAGTAGGGGCTCATTGACTTTTCCCTGCAGCCCTGCCAAAGGGGTACTAGCAGCCCATCTTGCAGATGAGAAAAATAGAGGCCTAGAAAGTTTGGCCCTAGTAGAGCAGGAATCCCAAGCCAGGTCAGTCTGGGTTCAAAATGAAAGGTAAGTGGGAGCTCTCAGCGTGGGGGCTGGTAAGACATTCCAAAAAGAGAACAGCCTGTGCAAAGGCGCACTGGGGCATGTCCACATCAGGCACAGGCAGGTGTGTTTTCAGGGTGGAGAAGAGGCACTTCCCCTGGGCTCTGGGCCCAGCTGGGGCTCCTCTCTGCCTCTGCCGACCTGACCAGAAAGCAGGTTTGGGCCCAGTAGGCAGGTTCCAGGCCAGACCCTGCCCCTTCCTGGCTTGAGTGTCAGTCACAGAAGTCACTTCCCTTCCCTAAGCCTGAGCCTTGGGTTTCTCTCTAGCAAATCTCAAATGCCCTCTCCCAGGGCTGGTCAGAGCCTGCAGGCTGGCCACCCACCATCTATAATGGGGAAACTGAGGCCCTGCATAGGCAATCCCTAATGTCCAGACCTCTCAGGACCCCTAGCCTTCCACAGTCAAGTCCAGGTATCCAGTGAGGGCTTGACAGTGACATGTGTGCCCAGGCCAACCCACAGTGACACACACATACACACGTGTACATGCATATGTATGGTACAGGGAAGGCCTCATAGCCACACCAGTCCCAGCATGCACACTCTCGCTCACGTTCATGCACACACCCAGACACCCTCACATTTGAGCTGTCAGCTTCGGGAGCTGGGGGTGGGGTGGGTGCCCTTCAGGCACAGAGATACAGCTCCTCTGCCCGCCCCGCGGGGCTGGCTGCAGATGCCAGGGGTTATTTTAAGCCTGGATCAATGGACTCTTTTTGGTGACACAGGCTTGGGGAGGGGCAGTTAAAGGAGACGGGGGCAGATGACCTGGTGCCTTTTTGTGGAGAAGGGGGGCTTGCCTGAGACCCAGGATCCAGGGACAGGAAGCCTGGGCAAAGGGATCACTCCTCGGTCAGGCCGCTCCATCTCTAGATCCCCTCGCCTAGCACATGACCCGGCTCCTGTGGGGTGGGGGGCAAAGTCAGCTGAACGGGTGGTCAGGGTGTTCATATGGAGAGGGCACTAAGCACCTGGCATGGGCCCAGCAGATATGGGCATCTGTGCTTGCTGGCTGACCCTTGAACCAGACTGAGATGGGAGAAAGCTATACAGGGTGAGGGTATCAGTCTCTAGGTGAGGTGGAGGGACTGGAATCCAGGTCCTTCTTTGGACAGACAGCAGTCACAACCCCCTGTAATTGGCATGTATGTTTGCAGGACCTGATATAGGAGTCAACATGGGGTCAAAGGTGAGTAGAAGTCCAGTGCCCTGACAGGGGGGCAAGGAGGGGGCAGAGAGATAGCATGACCGCAGGGGAGGGCAATGGGGAGACTGGCTCTGGGCCCAGTAGGATCACCCTACCTAAGAAAAGGTCATGGTCTCAAAGGGACAGAAACATGACTATTTAAGCCTAAAAATCTCAACCCATTGCCATGGAGTTGATTCCTACTCATAGCGACCTACAGACCAGGGTAGAATGGCCTCGTAGGGTTTCCAAGGCTGGAAGTCTTTACAGAAGCTGACTGCCACACCTTTCTCATGCAGAGTGGCTGGTGGGTTCAAACCAAGGACCTCTTGGTTAGCAGCTGAGCACTTAACCGGTGCACCACCAGGACTTCTATTTAAGCCTAGTCCCTTGCCACGGCGGGGCAGGAGAGCAGGGAGAAATGTCATTCTCAGGGCCCCAGCAGCCTGGAGGGCAGCTGGCAGTGGGAGGCAGAAGCATTCCCACAAACTGTGCAGTTTGAGCTGCTGTTTCCACTTCTAGGAATGTCCCATAAGGAAGCAGAAAAGGCTGCTCCAGAAGGTGGAGCCACGAAGTTCTGAGCAGAAGAACAAACTAAAAGTTTAAGAGCATCAGAAAGCAAACCAAAATCCAGTTACAAAACAGTATGTAAAATGTGACATATTTTAGCATCAGTGTCTCTGGTGACAGGATTAAGGCGATTTCATTCATTCCTTTACTTATCTTTTTTTCTTCTTCTTCTAAAATTGTGATAAGGTTTAAAGAAAAAAAATCTTAATAAGGGAAGTCTTGTTTTTACACGCGCTGCTCACTTACGGACATGGTTAGTTTCCAAAGACCAGATCACTATTCGAAAATCAGCATTATGCAAAAATGGAGGATGCCCACATCAGATCACAAAATGGAGGATGACTGCATCATTATGTAAGTGCCAAAATACATCATTACATAACTGCCAAACCACTGAGAATCATGGCCAGGCCACGTTGACACATAACCTTGACCATCACAGCCAGCATTACTCTCACCTCTGCTTTCCTTACTGCCCTAGTTGTGAATGTGCAAAATACTAGATTTTTTTTTTACTATTGTCTTAAATGAGAAATAACAAGATAGTGGATAAGTGAGAAGTAGGTGTAATTGGAGTGGGGTCTTCTGGGCTGAATGGAAATTGAATGAGTGGGTGTGTGGGTGTGGGACGTGGGAAGTAGGGCGTCTTTATTTAGCCAGGGCACAAGGAAGGACCTAGGAGGGGTGGGCTGTGGGGAGGTCACCCACTTCCTGTCTTAGCGCATTAATACTTGAAATTAGCTGTCAGTCCCTCATCCTGGCAGCAGAACCACTTGATCCTCCTTAAAATGTAAATCCTCCCCTCTCCCCCAACCCCCACTTTTATGAGCGGATACCAGCTGCCCAAGGAAGAGGGGATGGAAAGGACAGCGGGAAGAATCCTGTCGTCAGGTGCCGTGGAGTCGGTGCCTACTCAAAGCGACCCCACGTAAAACAGAGTGAAACGCTGCGGGGTCCTGCGCCATCCTCGCAATCCTTGTGCTTGCACCCATTGTTTCAGCTCAGGAAACCCAAACGCTTCATCTTTTTACAGAAACTAGAGACCAGAGTTACTTCATTCATTCACGTAGCAGATATCGGGGGAGGCCTGCGCAGCGCTGGGAGCTGGGGCGAGCTGGATGCCGGTCCTGGCTCTGCTGGGGTCTGGACAGTGGGGACCGGACTATACCGACCCTGCCTCCTGCGGGGATGGGAGCGGGTTATAAGTCTGCCTTCCACCAAGTTTTTGATGTTACAGATGAGAAACTGAGGCAGAAAAAAGCAGGGCGCCGAGGCTCGGTCACATTCTCCAATTAAACCCAACTGGGCAAACACCGAGCAGCCCCCTAGCAGTGCCCGAGGCCAGGTCCTTGCTGGGTTACAGCCCGCCACCTCCTCCTCCTCTCCCTGGGCTTAAAGGGCCGGCGGAGGGCGGGGCGGAGGTCCGCCATTGTCCCCGCCCCCAGGACGGGCCTGGCCACTCGCTTGGACGGCACTGGGTGGCCCAGTCTCCGCCCCTTCACCCTCGGGTGCTGTGTCCGCTCCCATTACTACAGGGGTGGGAGCTCCCGAGCGAGGTTCACGCCGCGCGCCCTGGCTGCGCTGACAGTCCTCAGACCTGCCCTCTGCAGAGGCTCTGCTGGTGGTTTGTTTCCCAGGGGACAGACGCACAGAGGGAAAGGGCCCCACCTCAAGTCACATCTCTGTGTGGATCAGAACCTACAGAGGGAGCGGGAAAGGAGGCGGCGGTGGGGGCGGGGGGAGCACGGGGCCGCCCGGGACTGCTCCGGCCTCTGCGCCTCAGTCCCCACCTGTACAACACAGGCGCGCTGTCGCCGGCCCGAAGTCCGAAGTAACAGCCCCGAAGCCGTAAGCTAAACCCATTTCGAGCGTCCAAGTCCCTGGACTATTTGGGGAGGTCTTCGGGGAGCGTCCCTGGTGCCGGCTGCGCGCCGCCGCCCCCTCCCTCCCCAGCGCGGCCGCGCTCCTCCCGGCTCGGCCCCTCCCCGCCCGCCTCGCTCGCTCCCCCGCCCGCCGGAGCCGCTGAGCCGAGCCGGAGCCGGAGCCGGAGCAGAGCGCGGGAGCGCCGAGCGGCGGCCGGCAGGCAGCGGTGGCGGCCGGCCGGGCGCTCACCTCTAGACCTGGGACCGCACACCCGCCGGGCCGGGGAGAGGCTGGGGCACAGCTCACAGGAGAAAACCAACAGCCCGGCCTGGGGGTCCCAGGGCGCAGGACTTGCCGCCTCCTGCCGAGGGGAGCCCCGGCGGAGGTGCTGCCCCCGCAAGCTCCGGACCGAGTCCACCGGGCCTGGGCGCCCGCCGGACACCGCGCCTGGGCCAGGGCCAGGGCGACCCCTGAGGGCGCGGAGCAACCACCAGAGGCCGGGCCATGCGGGGTTCGCAGTAGCCGAGGCGCGGCCCGATGGAGCGGCCCGGGGCCCTGGGTGCGTGTTGTGGCCGCCGCCCGCCGGAGCTCTGGCTGGCGCTCGGGCTGGTGCTGCTGCTAGCGCGGACGCCGTCGGGCCGCGCGGGGGCCCCGGAGGAGCAGGAGCCCGTGACGCCGGGCACAGCGGCCCCGGCGGGTGGCGACCGCTGCCGCGGCTACTACGACGTGATGGGCCAGTGGGACCCGCCCTTCAACTGCAGCTCCGGCCCCTACAGCTTCTGCTGCGGCACGTGCGGCTACCGCTTCTGCTGCCACGACGGGCCGCGGCGCCTGGACCAGAGTCGCTGCTCCAACTACGACACACCGGCCTGGGTGCAGACCGGCCGGCCGCCTGCGCGCGCCCGGGACACCGCGGCGCCCCGGGACCCGGGCCGCGAGCGCAGCCACACGGCCGTCTACGCGGTGTGCGGTGTCGCCGCGCTGCTAGTACTGGCCGGCATCGGAGTGCGCCTGGGCCTCGAGAGGGCGCACAGCCCACGCGCGCAGCGCACAGTGACCAGGTGAGCGCCAGGCCTGGGCCGGGGACCCCGGCCAGCTGGGGTCCTGACTGCCCGCCCGCCCGCACTCACGCGCTCCCTCCAACCCCAGACTTCCCGCCCCTCTCCGAGCGCTGGTCTTCTAGCAGTGCCTCCCCCTGCTTGTCTCTCCCGTCTCTGTCTCATGTCTCTGTCTCCCCCACCCCCACTTCACGGAGGGCGACAGCTGATACCGCCCTGTCTCCCCCTGACCTTCCGGCCAGAGTTGGGCGCTGGTCCGCCCTCCCTGCGGCTCCCGTCTCCTCCGGGGAGGGCTGGTTGTCGTTCTGCACAGAGGGCACAAGGTCCCCGCCAAGGGGAAGAGGTCTGAGGGCAGAGCCCCACTATCCAGACAGGTGGGGAGTGGGGGAAGCTGATAGTGTAGTGGGCCTCTGGGGAAGAGGTCCCTGCCTGAGGAAGGGAAGGGGCACCTTCTGCAGCTTTCTGGGCTCTCTCCCCTCCTGCTTTCTCATCTCCCCTCCTTCTATCCCCCACCCCCTCACCAGCTGTGACTCAGGCCTGACCTTCCATCTCTGGGGTCTCGGGGTCTCAGGGTCCCCCTCCCAAGTACTTCTCAAGCAATGTCAGGGCTTCCCCCTGTGTAGAAAGTGGGTGGACACAGGTTCCTATGTTCCTGAGGCCAGGACAGGCGCTGGCTGAGTTTCAGGCATGGTGTGAAGTGGGGTGTCTGGGACCCAGGTTCTCTTCCTCAGCTGGAAATCAGGGGTAAGATATGGGGTCTGGCATTCTACGTGTTCTGGCCCTGGAACCCCCCACCCCCCACCCGAACACACATACCACCACAACATCTGGAGACCTATACCCTCCTCACCCACCAGCCCCCAGCCCCTTGGGCGTGTAGACTGCTGGGTAGCTGTTGTTGCTGCATTTGACAGGCTGGTATTTAGAAGTGATAACAAAGGAAGCATGCTTTCCCCTCCTGGGCCTCAGGGGCAGGGGAGAAGGGCTTCCTTGGCATTCCAGGACCCCTTGCCCCCTAGATTTAGTCCTCCTCCTCCCTGGTGACTGGAGAGCAGAGGTGGGCTAGAATCCTGGACTCTGCCCTCAGCCACTGCGCTGCCCTGGGGATGTGCATCTCATGGCCTGGTCCTCGATGCTGCCAGGGGCAGGGACTGGGCCTGCTGTGCTTGGGGTCCTCATGCTGAGTGAGGGTGGGGGAAGCACAGGGTGTGTCCTTGATCAGGGTGCGTGTCTGAAGCTGTGGGCTGTGATGGATAGAGGGGTGGCTGCGCAACCTGGCTGACATATCCGCCTAGAACCCCCTTTGGCCGAAGGGGACTGGGATGCAGGTCTGGCTCTACTACCATTGTCCTCAGGATGTGCTGTGTGGCCTGGTCCAGGCACTTTCCCTCTCTGGGTTCAGGCTGCCATGCATCTGATACCCTGTCCTCTCCGGGGAGACCTGGAACATGGACTCGGGCTCATGTGTAGGTGTGTTCTGAACCCCTGCCTTCCCTGTCCCACCCTGAACTGTCGTATTGGGAGTCATGGCCAGGGACAGTCTCTCAGAGCACTGGCTGGGGGGGTGGGGGGGGTGGGGGTGGGGAGGGCTGGAATCTGTCCCTGAGAAAGTTGTGCAAAGGTCCAAATCAGAAAGCAAAACAAAACCCATGGCGGTCGCACGGATTCTGACCCATAGAGATCCTATAGGACAGAGTAGAACGGCCCCATAGGGTTTCCAAGGAGTGGCTGGTGAATTCCAACTGCCAGTCTTTTGGTTAGCAGCCAGAGCTCCCCATAGCTCTTAACCACTGAGCCACCAGGGCTCCTGTAAAGGTCCAGAGGCATGAAAATGACTGAGGTGTTTGGGAGAGCTGGGCTGGAGGGTGCTTGTCCAGAGATGAGACCAGGGAGGTGGGCAGCTGAGTGAGCAGGGCATGAAGGTCAGCTCAGGAGGGCATTAGGAGGTGTTCAGACCCTGTCACATTGCAGCCAAACCGCACCAACCCCCAGGTGTCCCACCCCCAGCGTGTCTCGTCATGAATCAGCCATTTGAGGCCCAGCCCCAGAAGGCGGTTCATATTTAGTTAGGAGAAAATCATGGATTCTGGGCACCAGAGGCAGCTGGGCCAAGGGCTGTGGCTAGCTGTCTTCAGGGAAGCCTGTCAGCTGCTGTCACAGCTGGGTGGGGGCTGGGTATCCTGAGCACCCAGGGAAGTGGCTGCCCAAGGTCATACAGCCTTTTGGTGCTGGGCTGCCACAAGGCGATCTCCTGGCCTCCCTTCCTGCTCTCATCTGCCCACCCCTCCATGTCTGTGCTGGCAGCCATGGCCCAGGACCCAGCAGAAGCCCCTACTGTAGAAGCAGAGTTAGGTAAGCAGGTAAAGAAGATGTCTTGGACAAGGAGGAACTCCAGTGGGGATTTGAAGAGTGAGTAGGAGTTTTACCAAAGGAGTTGGCAGGAAGGATATTGTAGGCAGAGGGAACAGCAAGAGCAAAGTCCAGGAGGTTGATATATTCACAGAGCTCGTGTGGGAGAGGAAGCTCAACTTGGAGAGCCTTGGATAGGGGCTTGGATAGGACGAGGAGGAGAGAGGAGCCTCTAGAAAACAAGGTGGCCACATGTGACCCCACTAGAGCTCCTTGACCAGCCCTGGGGAGGCCATCTTAGGGCCACCAAGATGTATGAGGTCAACTACAGGAAAGGATGGAGGCTTAGAGAGTGATGCCCAGGACGGCACAGTGAGACAGTGATGGCTGACCTCTGAGCCAAGGCCTGGCCAAGAGGAGTCTGGGAGGGTGGACTCTCACCACTTCATCCCCACAGGACACTGACAGAACTTCTGAAGCAGCCAGGCCCCCAGGAGCCACTGCCGCCGCCACTGGGCCCACCTCTGGGCAGCTGTGTCCAGGTGCAGATGGGCGATGGTCTCCCTCAGGGTTCCCCACACATCAGCACAGGTGAGTATGCTGGCAGCCCTGGACCTCCCTGGTCTGCCCCTGTCCTGGGCTCAGGAGCGGTGTAGTGTTGGTCCCTTTGGCTGGGGAGTAGAAGCTCTCAGCTGGCTGCTTCCCAGGTGGAAATGAACTGCCAGTGGCTGCAGGTGTGTAAGTGGGGGCTGGCCAAGGTGGTAGAGGAATCCCCTGGTGGAGGGGAATCCGCCATGGGCCCTGCCACTTCGATTTTCAGGGGCTGTGACTTAAGGCCTGTGACTTCCTGTGGGCTTTTTCTTCCAAGCTGGAGGCCTCTCTTGACCTCTAGCTGGAGAGAGAGCTCTGGCAGCTCCTCCCCCACCCTATCCACGGGGTCCTGGGACTCTGCACCTGGCTCAAGACTGACACGTGGAGGGTGGGCTGGCGAGTCACCCATTAGGTTAGCACCCACGCGGGGCTGACTATTATTCATGGTATTCTGAGCCAGGCCCTGCAGGGTCTGGCAAGTGTGGAGCGCGCCCCGGGCAGCGGGCCCAGGAGGTCTTACCTGCCCTCTCCTTGCCTCCCAGACAAGAAGCGCCCCAACAACGCGCCCCTGGGGTTGACGACACCAGGGCCCCCGCGCGGTCCCCGGCTGCAGGGCGGCGGCACCATGACGCTGCAACCCTACTACGCCAAATACACCACGCTCAAGGCCGCCGCGCTCAAGGTCGCAGGTGAGTGTCTCGTCTGTGCCGGAGCGCCCGCTGCCTGGCCCACTCACTGCCCGGCCCACTGACCCTCGGTACCCAAGCTCCTTGATTACAAGGCTAGGGGAAAACAGCTCAGAGCCCAAAGTTCCCAGCCTGGCTGGGAGCAGCGAACAGAAGTTTCCCGTTGCAGCCAGTCGGCTCCCACGCCTTCTTCGCCTGTAACCCTCCATCTCCCGCCCAGCCTCCTGCGGCCGAACCCCACCCTGTCCCGCACCTTGGGCGCTGAGGCCCCGCCCCTAGGACCTGACCCCGCCCCTGCGGTCTGACCCCGCCCCGCCCTGTTCCCCAATCCCCTGACCTGGTCCCTGAGGTCTGACCCCGCCCCTGCCCTGTTCCCCTATCCCCTGACCTGGTCCCTGTGGTCCGACCCCGCCCCTGCCCTGTTCTCTTATGCCCTGCCCCTGCCCTGTTCGCCTACCCCCGACCCCGTCCCAGAGGTCTGACCCCGCCCTCGCCCTGTCCCCACAGAGGGCGCCCCCCAGGACTTCTACCAGCATTTCTCTGCTCCGGAGCCGGCACCGCTGACCCTCCCAGCTCGGGCCCCGCGGCCTTCAGAGGACTTGCCCGCACTGCTCGACGCCTGCCCCTGGGCCCCACCGGGCTACACACCCCAGGCCGGCCCCGCCTCATCTGGCCACTACAAGGCCTGGACAGCCAGCCGCCCCGCCCGGCCTGCCCCACGTAGTCACCTGGCGGCCCAGGCCTCCCCGGCACCCCGGCGGCCCGGCCATACTCCCCGGCGCCAGATCAGCCTGGAGAAGCTGCCCGAGGCCTTCAGTGCACAGCCTCCCAGCCTCTACAGCAGCGCGGGCCGCGGACCACGGCACCTGAGCACCAACAGCAAAGCTGAGGTGACCGTGTGAAGACTAGGACGCCGGTCCTCCAGAGGCATTGCCCAGAGCCCTCATCGGCCGGGGGCAGCTGATGGCCCAATCCAGGGCATCAGACCGCAGGAAGAAGGAGCCTCGGCCCAGAAAGGCCAGCCCTCTGCCTGCCCAGATTGGGTAGGGTGCCTTGGAACTTGAAGGTGTAAGAAAGGTCCGCAGGCTCAGGCCAGTCGTCAGGCCAGCAGGCCCCAGGGCCGGAGTTCCTCATGTAAATAAACCCTATTCTGTGGTTCCTGCCCCCAAGAATAAAGAGGGTGCCCCAGCTTGGCTGGGCAGGCGCTGATGGCAGTGCTGGCCACTGACTGGACAGACGGCAGGGCGACCAAGAGCACAGCATGTGCAGCAGCAGAGGGCTGCTCCGGAGGGCTGGCACTCAGGTGTTGGGAGCCAGGGAAGTGATGGAGAAATGGCCAGGGTTGAATGCCAAGCTTAGTGCCCACACCAGTAGGAGCCATGGGCAAGGGGGCATCTTGAGACTTGGGCACAGGGGAGAGGGCTGTTGGCCCCTTGAGGCCTCTTAGGGAGTCCATGCCATCAATGGAGGTACCCCCACCCCAGGTCACCCACCCTACAGCCGAGTTAGCTGAGCCTGGTTAACATGGTCTGGCTCTGGGCCAGCCCCTGGCCTGCTGGCTGTTTGGTCGGCTCATCCTGGGGCCACCCCCCTAATGGGCATGGGCAATGGGCCAGCTGGACAGCTGGTGCTCAGGGTGAGGACCTCCTTCCAGGAGCTGCTCTCGGGGGAGAGGGATGAGATGCTGGACTAGGAGGCTGGGCAGTGCCCCCACCTAGGTTCTCACACCAAACATGCTTGGCACTGCCAGCTCCCCCTTTCCTGCCAGAAAGACTCCCGGTATCTGGCTGTGGCCCAAAGCTTGCCAACAGCCTGTATGCCTCTTTGATGGGTTCTTCTGTGCCAGGTACTGTTGGGGAGGTGGCGGCTGCGCTACAGCCCTGGATATGTGACCATGGCACAGCCACTCAGTTGGGCCTGTTTCCCTCCTGTGTACCTCGGCACCGTATACTGTTCTGATAACAACGGCATCCATTTGTTGCTGTTTCTCCCATTTAATCCTCACGAGAACCCCAAGAGGTGTGGCTTTTATAGTGCTCACTTTATAGATGAGGAAATGGAAGTTTGGAGAAGTCACCTGCCCAAGGTCACCCAGCTGACCCCAGTTCAGGACGCTCCCATATTCTGCCATCACTGTGGATCTGGTGGTGGAATGGTGTGCAGTGGGGCAGTCTGGGGGAAAAGGGAAGATCATGAACGTGTGTGCTGGCTCCAGGTACAGGAGCCCTGTTTCAGACCTTCCGTCTGCTGGCTGGCCTGCCCCAAGGCCCCAGAATCCACCAGGCCTGGTCCCAACTCCTAGCTGCAGGAGGGTTCAATTCCCTCCCTCTTAAAGAAGGCTGTTGAGGGAGCCAAGGCCCAGAAGCCCCTGGATCAAATGGAGCCCATGGTCCTGCCTGCAGTGAGTGGCCTATAGCTTCCAGAGGAGGGTGGTGGTGGGCCCTGGGCCTATCCCACATCTGTGTAGAGCTGGGGGAGAGGGGTGGCTGCTGAGTCATGGAGCTTGCCAAGACTCACAAAAGGATCAGGCTCCTGGGCATGTCGACCACCCACAGCCACCCACCCTGGTGACGCAGCCCCTGCCCCGGCTATGTGGGAGATGGGCACGACCCCTCCACTCCTTCTCAGCTCCGAGGGCCTGGATCTCCGTCCCACCGGGGCCAGGCTGAGGCCATGGGAAGTGGCCACCACTGAACATGCTGATGTTCTAACTGTGGGCATGGACCAGCTGTGGCCGCCCTCTCCTGGCTGTTCCAGGCCTTCAGAGAGCAGAGGGGTTCAGAGAGCTGAAGGGAACCGGCCCACTTCTCAGCCAGGGGAGCACTCGCCTGTGGCCTCAGCTGTCACCCCCCACCACCCCAGCCTTAGAAGGCCCAGTACTCTGCTTTCCATCTGCTCCATGGTGGTCTCCCCCAACCCCAGGGGTGTCCTAAACCAAGGCTGGCCTCACCTGCCTTACAAGGCTGCCAAAGAGCCCATGACGACTGCTGTCGTGGGCAAGGATTGTCATTGCCATTCAGAACATAAGTACAGACTGAGAGGTGACATCTCCTGCCCGAGGTGGCCCAGCTGGGAAGTACAGGAGCTGGGCTTCGTCTGACTTGTTGCCAGTGAGTGTCCTCAGAGGCTCACTGCCCTCGGGGAGGAAGAGGAGACTAAGGAGAGGGCCCCCCAATGGGGGGAGATTTCTTCTGAGAATTAAAGCACAGAAGGACTTAGCCTCAAAATCCCAAAGGACTGTGTTATCAGCCACCTGGCCAGCTCTACCTCTGGGTATGAGACAAAGTGTGGGTATGGTGACCTCTGACCCGAGCAGCATCACCCATAATCCTTATCACAGGCCTTTCCTGGGCCTGGAGTGTGGGCTGGGTGGCCAGCACTGGAACGGGCAGGCAGTGGGCAAGGAACGTCCTTTAGGCTGAGGCCCCCTGGGGGCTTCTGCCTCATCAGCAGTGATTGGGTGGGGGGCCCGCCATTACTTTCTGGTCCACTGGAGGCCCAGTCATCAGCCACCTGGCTAGTCCCAGTGGTCACACTACAGACCCTCAGACACCTCACGCTGGTCTTACCAATCGTGTTTATTGAATAGCCTACGTCCTGGACACGTGAAATGAGTCAACATCAAGGAAGCCCTGGATGCATACACTCATCAGTGGAAAGCACCCCCTCCCGCCTCTGGACAGTAAAAGGCACAGTATACACACACGACACAAGGGGCCTGAGGGGGCTGGGGGGCAGGGTCCATAATTTACAGTGAGAGCGGGGAGGGGGTGGAGATAAAGTGGGAGGGGCCCGCAAACCTGGCTCAACAGGGTCCTTCCAGCCTGCACTCGGCATGGAGCCCTGCCCATCCTTTGTGCCCCTCAGGCTGAGGGGGTGAGAGGCACAGGGAGAGAGGGCAGGCCCCCGGGGTCCCCAGAGAAACAGTCTCAGGTGAGGGCACTGAGCTAGGGGGCCCAGAAAAGTGGGCAGCTTTTCCTCCTAGCATGTCCACTAGGGCATGGGACCTCTGCCTTAGTGCCCACTGTCCCCATCCCAAAAAGAGGGGCTTGTCTCTGGGGAGGGGCTGTAGGCCAGTCCCTGCCACCCTGGCTTGTTTTCAGACAAGAATTAGGGATATAAACAGACTTCGGAGTTAGGAGTTGGTCTGGGGTGGGGGTGGGAGGGAACTGGAAAACCCTCGCTGAAGGTTCTGGTCCCCAGCCCCCATGGGTGGCCTCATTCCTCCCAGCCCCTTGGCCTACCCTGAGTTTGGGCTTACATCCCAGGGGGCGGGGGGTGGGAAGGAACAGGACAATTAAATAAGATACCATTTATTTTTAAAAAAATTAAAAAATAATGCCGACATTATTTCATCCATCCCAGGCCTGCCCTGCCTCCCACAGCCTCCCAGGGCAGGCTCCCCGCTGTCCCTGGCCATCCTGCATAATAAGAACAACAAACTGGCTTTGTCAGGCACAGGGGAGGGACGCAGACCCGGGGGAGAAATATACTACAGCAACAGCCCTGCACCGTGGCAAACCCATGCGCACGGATATAAAAACGTTCGTATAAAAAGGGGGCACGCTGAGCACAGGCCCGAGACCTATGTCCCCAGAGGAAAGCCTGATAAAAAAGGAGGACGCAGGAAAGGGGGACCGATGTCCAGTGGACACTCGTCCTGAGAAGGCTGAAGGCGGGGCTCAGCAGCCTTCAAGCCTGGGACCTGTGCCACCTGCCCTGCCCATCTTTCCTCTCAGACCACCTGGCCCTGGGCCCAGGGCCTCTGCTGCAGCAGATTAGGGAGCTCTGCCCAGGGGCCACTGGCCTGAGGAGGCCCAAAGGCCAAGGGTGGCAACAGCCCAGAAGCAATGCTCATCCCACGGCTCTTGGAGGGAGGACAGAGGGAGGAGGGACAGAGGGAGGAAGAGGATTGGAGACAGCGTGAGGAGGAAGAGAGAGGTTGGGAGACAGAGGGAGGAGGGAGAGGGAGACAAAGGGAGGAGGGAGAGGATGGGAGATGGGGGAGGAGAGGATGAGAGACAGAGGGAGAGAATGGGAAAGAGGGAGGAAGGAGAGAATGGGAAAGAGAAGGAAGAGGGAGAGAATGGGAAAGAGAGGGAGGAGGGGGAGGGAGACAGAGGGAGGAGGAAGAGGATGGGAGACAGAGGGAGGGTGAGGATGGGAGCCAGAGGGAGGAGGGAGGGAGAGGATGGGAGCCAGAGGGAGGAGGGAAGGAAAGGATGGGAGACAGAGGGAGGAGGGAAGGAGAGGATGGGAGACAGAGGGAGGAGGGAGGGAGAGGATGGGAGCCAGAGGGAGGAGGAAGCAAGAGGCTGGAAGGCAGGGAGAGGGTGCCGCACAGCAGAGCAGCGGTCAGGAGGCAGCGATGGCCGTGCCGCCACCCAGCTTGACGATCATCTGTTGACAGTCGTTGCAGGAGCGCCGGTCGCCCACCTTCTCCAGGGTGCGGGCCGCCTCGGCCAGCAGCACTGCCCGCTGTCCCGGGGAGGAGAGGAAGGAGAGGGGAAGGTGGCGGCAGGCCAGCAGGATGGCGGTGGCCCGCTCACGCTGGCCGGGCCAGGCATCCACCTCACCTGTGGGAACGGTGAGAGAAACATGTGGGTCCTGGTCAAGGGCGCTGTGCCAAGTGCTTCCTAGGAATCCGTCCTCACAAGCACCTCCCCTGCCCGAGTTCACGAGTGAACAGCTGCATGGGGCTGACCCACAAGGCCCGGCTCCAGGACCCACGTCGCCCCTCAGGGGCAGGAACTGCACTCACTGCTGAACTAGGGTTCCAGCCCCACACTGGCCCATTCTGCTCCTCAGAACCAGCGCCCACTCCCACGCCCCCATGACACCGCCTGACCCTCGCAACAACCAAATCAGGCCTCGTCCTCATTTCTGTCTCCCAGCCACCCCTGCGAACTTGCAGACGGACACTGAGGCTTAGGGGGTGAAAGCGGTGCTCGAGGCCGCTGTGCCCGATGCAAGGCCTTTGAGCTGGTGCTGGTGGGCTCACCATGCTTGGCGTTCTGTGTGGTGCGCCTTCGCAGGCTGTGCTCCAACAGCTGGTGGGTGCGGGTAGGGCTGGCTCCTGCCATCAGGCGGACGGTGGCTTCGTGCAGGAACACCTGGGGGAGATGCAGTCGAGCCCCAGGTCCTCAGGTGTCCACTGCCCCAGTGGGTCCCTCTCCCTCTGCCATCTCTTCTGCCACGTGATGACACCCCTTCTTCTCTCCATACTACCCTGCCTCACTCACTCCTGACAGCAGCCTCCACTGCCCTGCACTCCAATCCTGAGCCAAGCCTAGCCAGAATCCTGAGGGAGCAGGAGGGATGAAGAACAAAGCAGAGGTGAGGGGCGGGGTCAGGAGTGAGGCCGAGATGCTGGAAAGGGGCAAGAGGCCTGAGTTCCCTACTGGAGATGAGGGAGCCTGCTGTTCCCATGGGGCTGGGAGACAAGTCACCTGGTGAAGGCACAAATCCTCTGAGGCTACCTCCAGCTTGAAAAGAGGACAGAAGAGGAAGGAGGGACAGAAGGGCCAGGACCAGGGAGGTGCAGGGTCCTACTTCCTTCCGTTTCTTCAGAAAGAGACTGGAAGGTTCCAGGAGAAGGCCTGAAACTCTCATGTAATATGAGTTACTGGGGAGCTTGGGGGGAGGCGTCTTTACATCCTGTACCACCTGTGGGGAGGGTCTTGAGTGCGCCCGTAGCAGGAGGTGACAGGGAACCTATGAAGGGTCTGAGTGGGAAACCGGCAGGAAGGAAACGGCATTTGAAGAGGAGGGCTTTGATGCCAGCTGCTCCTTAGCAGATGGAAGGCAGCTGGAACTGCTCCCAGGAGGCAGGGCTGGCCCAGGCCCCAGGGCCCACTTCTACTTCTCTGCAGCAAGAGCTGACCTCACACGATGACATCTATCACCTGCTGGGTCTGGCCTGCTCATGCACACTAGAACTTGAGTGACAGGAGGGACACGAGTGTAAGCTCGTGAGGCCCACAGCACCCAGGGCAGCAGCCTCCCTCAGGGCCCTTCTTTCCTCTGTCCTGCCAAACAAAGCCCCCCTCCCCCACTGGCACTTCTGGCCTCCTCATCTGACTTTCTGGAAAACAATTCAGGTAACGATGCCAAACATATTACTCTAATTACCAATAAAAGTATAACAAACGAGGAAATGATCTGAGTCCAGCAAGTCAGTCACACAACTGTCCTCAGAGACCCTCGACTCCTGTGGCTGGCACCGGGGTCTCGGTGGGGAAAGTCAGGCAGCAGAGCTGAAGGGCTCCGAGAAAGAATCAAAGTGGACTTTCCTTGAAATGCGGTTCCAGGGAGTGTCTGTCCTCTAGCAACCAGTTACCCACGTCCAAGAGGGGCGTCCTCAGGCTCAAGCCCTGGACAGGCCAGGGGCGCCCTACTTATTCCCAAGCCCCCCAGACTCCACCTGTCCCAGCATTGTCTGGTGGGTTACAGCTCCATGCCAGCCACCCTCTCCGCAGGCACAGAGTGGCCGGCTCACTGCTGCGCTCCAGGGCTGGGCACACAGTAGGTACTCAATCAAGCAGAGGAGGGCATGGCGCCCAGCCCAGTGTCGGGCCTGAACGGGTGCCTGACAGGTCACCTGGCTGACCTCAGAGGGCCAACTGCACAATTATGAACTGGGCCCCACAGCCGTGGCCTCTTGAAGCCCAGGAGGGAGCCCGATGAGGGCCCAGTCACCTCCTCCTGCCCGTTCTTGCTGTTGGGCCTCACCTTGCGGTATGCCGGGCGGAAGCTGTGGGCCAGCCTGCGCAGGCTGCCCAGGTCTCGCTGGAAGCCAGCCAGCTCGGCACCCGATGCCTGGTAGGTCTCACCCAGGGCCTGGCTGGCGCCTGCCTGCTTCTGCCAGAGTACAGTCCTCAGCGACAGCAGCAGGTCACAGGTGAGCAGCTGGACCACCTGTGGGAGGGCCCAGAGGGAGGAGTCAGGTGACCAGCAGGGGTCCCAGCCCAGGCTGGGCAATCAGAGAGCCCCAGATGGGGGCAGCCTGGCAAAGCACTGCAGGGAGGGAGAGGAGAGCCAGAGGCGAACTTGGTCTCATGTCACCTCTTTTTGTGGCTCTGGGAGGTGGAAGAGGTATTCCCTCCCGTTCTGCAGGTGAGAGCCGAGGCTCACAGAGGTGCAGGAGTCAGGAGTCTGCAGAGGGGGACAGTGGCAGGGGCAGGAGGGAAACCCTGGTGGGTCTGCTGGGAAGGCTCAGGTTTTTCCTGCCCCAGCGGAGACCCCTGGCTGGCCCAGAGGTGGACACGCGACTTTCCCTGCCCCCAAGGCTCTGGACGAGGCGAGGCTGCCTGTGCTGCACAGGCCCTGCTGACAGCCCCAAAGTGGCATGGGTAAGGACCTCCTCCAACAAAGCTGACACATCTAAGATGTGGGCACCCGAGGGGCACTTCTGGACCAGGGAACAGCAGGGCCGCCAGGCTCCACAGGGTCCCCTCTCCTCCTCCCACTCTCCCACCAGCAGTCCCAGACCCCAGGGCAGCCACAGCCGTTTGCTCCCCAGACTGCACTGCGGCTGCTTGGTTCTCCCACCGAGACAAATTTCCCATCCTGCCTGTGGGGGCCCCAGTTCAGGGGCCTGGGCCCTTCTGCATGCTGACACCAGGTCACTGTGGGCTGGTGTTCCATCCCAGATTCTGCACACTGTAACGGGCTGGTGCCCTGTCTCAGGTTCTACCCTGCCTGTCACTGGGACTGGTTCCCTGTCCCGGGTTCTGCGCACTGCCTGTCACTGTGGGCTGGTGTCCTGTTCCAGGTTCTGCACACTGCCTGTCACTGTGGGCTGGTGTCCTGTCCCAGGTTCTGCATGCTGCCTGTCACTGGGGCTGATGCCCTGCCCTGGGTTCTGCACAGTCACTGGGGGCTCGTGCCCCATCCTGGGTTCTGCACGCTGCCTGTCACTGGGGCTGGCCTGCCATCCCGGGTTCGGCCTGGGCCCCTTGATGTCCTCCAGCCAGAAGTGCCAGTCTAGTCACCCAGGGACCAAACCCCAGCAAGGGCTGAGTTTGACCCCCAGGCCTCTCCCTGGCCCCCTTCCTGAGTTAAAGCGTGCTCTTCCAGGTGAGCAGACAGGCGAGCAACCGGTAATTCCCTTCCAGTTGTGCGCACGCCTCCTGGGTGGGCCGTGCCATGTGGCCCGACAGTGGCTTAATGGCCACAGTGCCCTGTAACAAGGATCCCTGCCCTGGTGCAGGTGGGGAGGTCTCCTCGCAGGCGGGCAGGTGGGTGGGCAGGCCTCTGGGATGCACTGTGGGAACATTGCACGGAGCTACACAACATGCAATGCAACTACAATGCACCCCAGCTGCCCGCCAGGGGTGCTGTCGTCGCTGCTCAGTAGGCTGCAAGGAGGCATGGCTGGTGGGAGGACCTGCAGCTGCAGAGCACTGTGGGCAGGTGGGGGGAGCCTGAGGCTGCAGAGCACTGTGGGTGGTGGGGGGACCTGGGGCTGCAAAGCACTGTGGGCGGAGGGGGGCCCTGGGGCTGCAGAGTGCTGTGGGCAGGTGGGTGGAGCCTGGGGCTGCAGAGCGCTGTGGGCGGAGGGGCTGCAGAGCACTGTAGGTGGGTGGGGGGAGCCTGGGGCTGCAATGCACTGTGGGCGGAGGGGGGACCTAGGGCTGCAGAACGCTGTGGGCACGTAGGGGGAACCTGGGGCTGCAGTGCACTGTGGGCAGGACCTAGGATTCAGGGAACACACCTGACCCTGGAAACAAAAAAAGAGAGCCCAACTTGGCCAGTTGGCCATATTTTTGGAAAAGAAGGCTCTCGGACAACACCAGGCGCTGGGTACACTCAAGGAGGGGGTCAGCTTCTCACCAACCAGAGCTGAGTACCTCCTGAGGGGTGCTCGAGATGCCCCCAACTCACTTGGTTGAGGGTGGGGTCGGAGGCGGCTCCACTGACATTGAGGCTGCTCCACAGGTGGCTGCTGGCCCTCTCACAGTGGCAGAAGCTCTGCTGCCCATCGGCCTTCCCTGAGAGAGAGGCATGAATGGCTCTGCAGGCATGGAAGACGGCCTTCACCAGTGGGCTCCTGCGGCGGGAGAGATGAGGTCAGCCCCGGTGTGGGGGGGAGGGCAGTTACGTCCCTTGGTAACAGGAGGCAGAGCCCAGCTGGGTGAACGGGCCCTAGGTGACTGCTAACCTCATGCTACCGTGATGTGAGGGTCAGGCCCAGCTCCAGGTCTGATGTGGCCGGCTGGGGCCTTCTCTGGCTGCCCCCCAGGTTGGGCCCTTTGTTCCCACCTCTGCTCCCCCACAGACCAGGCTGCCTTTGAACTACTGGTTTATGGGCCTCTCCCTCACCTGACGCTGTGTGGGCTCTTGGAGGCTGACCCCTGGCCTGGAACCCCTTCCTGTGAAGCTGAAGGGACGTGCTGCTTTCCAGGCCCTCGAGAGGTGGCGGAAGCAGGCTGGCCTGCTGAAGGCCCACAGAAGACAACCTGTGCTGGGTGGTCCTGCCATGCCCCAGAGGCCCGCCCTGGCCCCACCCCACTCCTCTGCCCCCTCACCCTGCTTTATATGTTCTTCCCAGCCTAAGCACCACCTTCATTACTGCATATATTTACTGCCAGAGCCTCGAAGAGCCCAGCTCTGAGTAGGTCCTCAGGGAAGTATCTGTGAGGGATGACGGTATCACAGGAGTGCAGGAGACCCCTGGAGACATGTGCAGCCAACGAGGAAGGAATCCTCCAGGCGGCAATCTGTGCCTCAGTTTCCTTATCTATAAAGTGGCCACGATGCCGCTGGCTGCTACCTACGGCGTCATAAAGTGCTGGCCCTGTTACACGTGCCTGCTGTCTAAGGGACCACTCCCCCGGAAGCCTGGTGCTCAGCTCTCTGCAGGAACTTAGCCTGTGTTCAGAGCAGAGGGGAAAGGATGGGGGGTGGGGCAGGGGGAGTGTTCTTACAGCATCTTTTCCCTGAAGAGCAAAGGGGCCCAGGAGTGACTGAATGCAGGTGGTGGGGGACCTGCTGAGGCATCTTAGCTGCACGCTGGGATCTGCCACTTAGAAGTGGGGTGACTTTAGGCAAGCTACCTCCCTGAGCCTCAGTTTCCTCAGGTGAGTTGGCTGGGAGACAGTGTACACATGGGTGAAGCTCTACTATAGGGCCGGGTGCTCACTGGCCAGGGGCTTAAAATGGAGCAACGGAAATGAAATTGGGGGTATTAGGCCTTCTTCAGGGAACACAGGACTTCAAACCTGCTTAGGCCCCCTTTTCTTGGCTCCGTGTTCACCTGGTTAAGAGCTGCTTGGTGGGACACAATAGTCTTGGATCTAAGGCCAGGACCTCACAGGGCTTTGATGCCAGGGAGCACTTTGCAATTTCTCTGAAGTGGCAAAAATGCCAGGAACACTCAGATCCAATCAGGAGCAGCCTGGGTGTCGGTGTGCAGGGCTACCTGTCACAAAGGGCCGAATGTCCCCAAGAAGCTGACAGAAGTGCCCAAAGCAGAAGGTCATAAGCTTTCAGGTTGAGCTGAAGGCCTTTTAGTTATGGAACAAGGTTGATATTGCTGCTGGTGGGGACAGTGAGTGGCTAAGAGGGAACAGGGTGAAATGCTGGCATGTAGGGAAGACGCTCACTTCTCTGTGCCAGCCTTGAGATGCCACACTGCCTGTCCCCCAGTGACATGCCCCACAGCGATGCTCCCCAATGCGCCGGGGCCAGACTCTCCCCTGCACCTTGTGGCTCCTCAGAGGCCACACGAGGAGCCCTGGAAGCGGTACTCTCAGCTGCTGTGATGACTGCTGAGCTGTGCCCAGCACGACACAGGCAGGCGTACTGCCTAGCCACGCTTGGTTCTCCACGGTACCCGTTTCCTGTCTGTCATTCAGCTCTCCATCTGTCATTCAGTCCCGGGGCTGCCTGACTCCTCAGCGCAGCACAGCCACCCAGACCTGCGCCCCTCCCACTGATGTGAGTGGGCCTGGCACACAAGCTTTTTGGATGTCCAAGGTGGCCTACGCACTCGGTCACTTCCAGGGCCTTGGGGACACGCTCTACTTCGGCAAAATGAGAGCGCACAGCTGTGTCATCTCCCTGGAGCCAGCTGATGGCCATGGTGACTGCAGATGTCCACCACCGACAGACGACATCTGGACCTGGAGGGGAGCAGTACCACACGTCATTCCAGCACCCACAGAAGCCACGCTGTGGCGCTCAGCCCAGCTGGTTGCACCTGTGCCTGCATGGTGCACAGCCCCTTCACCTCTGGCGAGGGCCCAGGGGCCCAGGGGCCCAGGCTGCCCTCACAGTTCTGCTGGAAGCATCTGCCAGCACTGTCTTTGGCAAGTGACTGGCAGTGTCTATCAAGAGCCTTAAAAATGCTCACTCCTCGGGAACCATCCCCGAAGACAATTCATCAGACATGAAAGGGACTGGACAGTGGGTGGGAGAGAGATGCTGAAGAAGAGTGAGCTAAGTATATCAGGTGGACACTTGAGACTGTGTTGGCATCTCCTGTCTGGAGGGGGGATGGGAGGATAGAGAGAGTTGGAGGCTGGCAAAGTTTTCAAGAAAGGAGAGACTGGAAGGGCTGACTCATTAGGGGGAGAGCAAGTGGGAGTAAGGAGTAAGATGTATATTAACTTATATGTGACAGACTGACTTGATTTGTAAACGTTCACTTGAAGCTCAATAAAAGTTAATAAAAAAATATACATATATATACTAATGGCAAAAAAAAAAAAAATGCTCACTCCTATTGACCTAGTAATTCCACTTTCGGCAATCAATCACAAAGGAATTGGCATAAATAGAGAAAAAAAAGTTTAACGAAGATGGTTGCTGTACTGTTATTTTTAAGTAAAAACTTGGGCACAACCTAAACTTCCAACTGCCATAAAAAATGGCATTTTCAAAGCATTTATCATAATAGGCTCATGTTAAATCTTTTAAGTTTTTCTCTCTGTGAGCCTTAGTTTTCTTAATTGCAAAACTATGATCCTAGTGACCTCACCCAGCCCCTGGGGATGGTCACAGAAGACAAAAGGCACAAGGGCACATCCTTTTCTATGCCTTGAGACAGGCTGCAAGGTTAGTGGTCACAGTGGGCTGGCGGCTGTTCTGCAGTCCTTCTCTCCCTGGGAAGTAGCCCAGCACCCCCGTCTTGCCCTGAGGCCCCAGAAGCTTAAGAGGTGGCGGCTAATGTGCCATCACCCTGATGGCAGTTTAGGGATAGAAGCAAAGACGGCTCTGGTGCAAGTCAGCGGGCTGGGCTGTGTCACCCAAGGCAACAGGCAGCCGGAGGGAGTAGAGGTGCCCCTGAGAGGTCTGTGCAGCCGCGGTGTCAGACCCACCAGTAGCATGCATCAGGGGCCACTGCACATCTAAACGTTGTGCTCCGCCAGCCTGTGGTGCCTGGGCCGCGACCTGCCCACCCAGCCACTGTCCTGCTTCTGAGACTATTATTTCCTGCCCTAGAATGCGGCCCAGGAGGGGTAACTGTGGGTTGGTGCTGCATGGGATCCTGCGGAGACCCTCCAGCGTGCACTCCTAACTAAACCTGGGCCCTCCAGGAAGAAGGGCTGTGAGGGACTGAACTAAGGAGCCCTGAGACCTGAGGAACCCGCCACAAGGTGCATACCGAGGGCTGACTTGAGCACGGAGCTGCTGGCAAACGGCGGGGTCACAATCCCCACAGAGTCCACAAAAGAATTCAGCAATTTCAGGTACTCCAGAGCACTGGAGAATTCACTGGAAGGAAAAGGAAGGGCCCCGTGTGCAGCACAATGTACACAAAGGCCAGCTCAGCCCCTCAGCGCAGCTCCCCAGCTGCAGAACATACTTCGTCCCCCTGAGGGCCATTTTCGGCCCCTCCCCACAGCATCCCAGGCCCACCCAGGGGTCTGCCCCTGCACCACTGTGCCCCACAGCCCCGTTTCCCAGGCCTCTGGACTGCTACCAACCTGCTACCTTCCTCCAGCCCTTCTCATCCGTCACTCCCCAGCAAAATCAGACTCCCCACAAGGCCCAATTCAAAAGTCACCCCTCTCAGGAGCTTTCTCATCTCCCAGGCAGAACTGACCCTCCCCAGGTGCACTCCAGCCAGGACCTGGGCCTTGTACTAGGGTGACTTGGGCACCTGTCTGCCTCTGAGTCTGAAGGAAAGGCTGTACCCAGTAAGTATGTAAGAGTTAGAATTGGCCTGGCAGACTCAATGTGGGTCTGAGACTCAAAGGTGCCCGCACTCTGCTGAGCGCTCTGCTTCCATTTCTGTCCTTTCAACAGGCCACTCCGCAAAGAGGCAAACCAAACTAATCAAGTCCTTGACTTGCTCCACTTGGAGGAAGGACGGGGTCAGAGAATTTGGGGAAAAAGGCTGGATCGGAGCTCAGTGCAGGGTTCGGGTGCCAGGTTTGATAAACACACAGGAATAGTCTGATCTCCTGCCAGCCCTCCACGAGGGCCCATCTGCTTCTAGACGTGTGGGCACAAGCTCCCGGCCCCCCACCCCAGGTAGGGCCTGTTCTGGGGATGTTACCAGCCCCCTGAAGCAGAGGCTGTTCTGGGAAGTTACCAGCTCTCTTCTTCCTGGTCGCCAGCCTTCTTCTTGGCCTGAGGCTTCACTAAGGCTTCCACAGCTCGCTCCAGTAGGTTCTTGCAGAATGCCTGGTGGACCTGGGCAATGGGATCCGCTGGAGAAGAGGAGAAGGGCCAAGGAGAAGGATTAAATGGGTCTTCTTTGTGAGCCCATATTGTCTTTACAGAGAAATAGAAGGGTGAGGAGAGGAACCCCAAAATAGGTGTCCCCTCTGAATGGGGATCAAATTCCCCATCCCCCACCCAAACCCAGAACTATCTTGCTCAACAGTCTGCAAGATGGGGGAGGGGAGGGTGGTTATCACCAGTACCGAGGCACCCAAGACTATGTAGGTTCTGGTTTAGCTTGTGTGTGTGTGTGTGCGCACGTGTGTGTGTGTCAGGGCGGCGGGGGGTGCCCAGGGCTTCGATTCAAGGTTGGGGGCTGGAAGGTGGTGGCCTTGAGGCTGGTCAGCAATAGCATGTAGGAAGGTGGACAGCTACACGAAGTCTCAGCGGCATCTACTCTCCTCGTGGATCTAGACAGCGGACAGCCCAGAGGGGGCTGCTACTGCCACCACACTCACGATAGCGAATAACCTGCTCCTTCGCGTTTCCAGGCCCTTCTCATTGAACCTGTGAGCAGCAGCGATCTGGTTGAGGTGATTAAGTAAGGAGCCTTGTAAAACTGACAGCTGACGGTTGCTGGCAAGTCCCTTTACTAGCAGCCCCAAATCATGGCGTCATCAGTCCTCCCCGCCCTCAGGTGTCAAGGACATCTGGGCCTCAGTCTAATGAGGAGGAGGAATACTCAGGAACATGTTCTGGGTGACCAGGCCTAGGGCAGAGACTGCAAGAGCTGAAAACGCCAGCGGAAAGTCTATGCCGTAACACAAAGCAGTCAATGGGGACGGGGCTGGAAGGTTTAGGACTGTTTTCCTTCCATTCTTCCTTTTTGGTGTTGCAAACAATTCTTATATTGAGCAATGAAGTTATTGTTTTAAAAAAAAGAGCGGGGAACCCCCCCCAAATGTTTGCCATACACCCTGTAACTGTGATACTCTTCACTCTCCCAAGGCTCCCGATTTAGGGAGGTGGGAACAAGCAGAGAAGAAAGCCACTGGCTGCTCCAGGTCTGAGTCGACGCCAACCAGTCTCCACCACTCTGAGGCAGGCAAGTCAACTCCAATCATGATCAAATACCAGGGACAGAAAGCCAGTGTCTCCTCCCACCGCCTGGAGCCCTGTCCCTGCCACCACTCTGAGTACTTGATGACTGCCTGTCACCTATTGTTCCCTAGCAGTTCCATTTATGTCCAGCTGCTGGCCTGGTCCGCAAGCCCCACAGCCGCTGTCCCCCGAGCCCTGAGCTAGGGCTGAGAAGCCAGCTGGGCTTCATCCCAGACATCACGTGTGGCAGTGTACTGTAACAGCCACGGCCAGCTTGGTGGTTGACCCGACACGTGACCTCAGGCAGTTACTTAACTTCCCTGAGCCTCAGTAAAAAAGACAGGAGAATAAGACGGAGGTGACCTGTGTCCCAAGCATCTGGCGCTCAGTGACCTTACCGTACTGGGGCTCTCCTGGCTTTCTCATCTCACCTGGGTTCCTCTGGGCACAGTACAGACTCTCCTTGACCGTTGACTTCACTGACCAGCTTCGCTCCATGAAAAACTTCTGGCCCAAGGGGTGGCAGAGCCAGCGCAGGGAGTCAGGGACAGCGCTGCGGTCAGGGCCACAGAGGCTCTGGGCTCGGCTGAGGAAGTAGCTCTGTGGAATGACAAAGACTGGGGTGACACCAGGGAGGCAGAAGGCTAGTGACAACCCCCATGGGCCATCAGAAAGCAGGTGTGTACGGGGCTGTGTGTGTGTCTCTGTGTGTCTGTGTCTGTCCGCCTGCCTGTCTGGGAGAAAAGAGACCAGAGTGAGAGCCGGGCTCTTCCCAAGTACCTGGAAGGAAGTAACCCCACCACTGAAACTGGGGTGAGGGGGCGGTAGATCAGGTACAAAGCCCGGCAGGCAGGCGGGGTGGAGCCTCGGCACGTGGGCTCCTGCTGCCTCGTCCTAGGGCTGTGGATGCGTGAGAGAGCACTCAGAGACCACTCTTGCACTTCCACCCTCAGCCCCCGAGTGCTGCTGCGCAGGGCCAGGCAGCCCCCTCGATCCTGGGGCCTAACTTCCTTGAATGCCGCTGAACCTCGGGCTTTGGACTTTTTTTCATCTGTCATTTTAATCACATATCTTTCAGAGTATTTTTGGTAAAATTTTATTCAGCTTTATTTTTCATTCTTTTACCTTGAATGTGGTGAGTTTAGGGCAGTGCCTGGCACATAGTAAGCGGTCAGGCACTGTTATTTCCTCTCGTTATCATACAGATAGCTCTCGACAGGTAAAGGGGCGGCTGTGAAGCTTGTCCTTGACTTATGCAGGGGTCGGCATGTGTGTATACTCATGTATGTATGAGACACCCTCCCTCCAAAGCTAGCTCTGCAAGGGGTTGTCCAGCCCCCTACAGAGACCCCTCCACCACCCCTGGATGAACTCCCCGACATGAACACCAGCCTGCGAGGAAGGACCACAGGTGTCACTTTGAAAGCTCTCTGCTGGGCTATTCAAGGAGCCAGTGTCCCAGCCTTCCCAGCCCCTTAGCCGCTGCCACCCGGAGAACATCATTTCCAGGGCTCAGTAATAAGAATCGCAGGGTCAACACTGTCCACTCCTGTTCTGAGAAATTCCGACATTTTGTGAGTGAAGAGTTAGATCTTAACTCTAAAATCTGTAATTTCCAACCCACATGATACAGGCCAACCTGAACGAGCACAGACACAGACCTCGGGGCGCCTGAGGTAGGACTGCCAGGACGAGACTCCTGGATCTTGACCTTCACACGCATGTCTTCCTTTACAAGGGGGCAATTCTTCCTTGTCTGGACTCAGTCTGATGGCTCTGACCTTTCCTGTGCTCTAAGTAGCCATCAGCCAATCTCACAGCTTCCGGAGACGTGAATGCCAGGCTCAGAAACAGCGCTGCCAAAGTGCCCCTCAAGGAACATGGATGGAGAAGGGTGCCTCTCTCTCGGGAAATTTGGAGACAGCTGTCTGAACACGAGAGAAAACGACCTGGCCAAACCACTCTGGAGACGCGCTAACATCATCACGGGCAGCATATGGGGCCAGGTGGGAAGAAGGTCATTTAAACCTTGTGATTCAGGGTCAGCAGCACTGACGGCCTTTCCTCCTCTTTGCTGACCAATATCCTTGCAAAGTGTATTGGAGAGCAAAGGTACGAAGTTCCACAACCTTCTCCTGACCTCCACAAAGCATTCATGGAAACTAAGCTTGTAACTGCAATGGAGACAACAGCAGCTGACGAGCCTGGAAGGGACAGAGGTTGCTGTGGGTGGTGGGGAGTCCAGGGCCTCTGAAGTCCCAGGATCTGCTAACAGTTGCTCCCTGACCACAAACCTGATAAGCAAGGGAGCCTGGTGGCTGCTCCAGGAGAAACCGAGGACCAACTGGGCCCAGAGTCACACACAGAAGAAACAAAGCTTAGTCAGGAAGTACTGCAAGACAAACCCAGAGGAGCTATATGGAACATCAAGTGAAAATATATTTTTAAGCTTAATTCCTAATAAAGAAAAAAAACCTTAGTTATAACAAATCTCAGTGGGGCGTGAGGGGCACTTGAGTTTCGTGGTTGAAACTAGTAAGAAAATATAAATCCTGGGATACCGTCAGCCACCATATGGCTTCTGTGAGGAAGATTGAGAAAATAATTTTTGTTGCTCTTTTAATTTTCTTGGCATTATAGTTCTATAATAATTTTCCTAAATTTTATAGACACTAGAATTCTCCTGGGCTGGGTTCTGGCAACTCTTTCCCCTATAACTCACCTGGCTAATCACCCAGGGTGAGAGGCTTGGCAGGAGACCTGCCGCCAGAACTATTTAAATCCTAGGAGCCGCTCCCGCCCCCACTGCAAGGACCAATTCCAACTTCAGGTTGTGTCCTCCCTCTCATCTAGTCCCATGGTTCTCAAACTGTGTGCCAAGGTACTGCAAGCGCCTCAGTGAATTCACAGGGCACTGACGGATGTTTTAAATTTTTGAGGGAAATACCGCGATCCTCGACACTCGCTGAACACGATGGAAACTATTAGACTGAGGTCGTTCACAGTCTCAACATCGGATCCCGCTCCATTCCTTTGGATGACGTATTTTTACAAAGCTGGGTTTTCAGCGAACACCATGAGAAAAAGTGAGTACTGTGTAAAACTCAGCGTGGAACAGGGCATGAGGGTGGCAGTGTCTCATCTGACTCCAAGTTTGAGTAGTTGTATGCTATCCACCAGGTGCATGCATCCCATTAGTGCACAGCTGCGGTTACTTAAGAATGAAATAAAAATATTATTTCTGCTTTCCATTTTCTGTATTACTTTTTCAAATAACTACTAAGTTGTTGGACGCAATTATTAAGTAGCTTGGACCTAACTACTTAACAGAGTTGTCTAGGGGAGCCATGAAGAGATTACCAAGACACGAAGGGAGCCATGAACCAAGAGTTTGGGAACTGCTGGGCTAAACCATTTTCACAGAGCCAGCTCTCCACGTGCCCGCAGTACCCCGACTCATTTACTAGCTAAACACATCTCACCAAATTCAATGCTTCCCCTTCTTTAAGAAAGTACTGTCTGGAGAAGCAAATGGATGAACGAAGCAGCTACTTTATTAGCGTTCACAGTTACCCTTGCCCACCTAACTGAGAACTGTACTAAGACACTGCAAACTTGGCAATGCCCTTAAAGCTCCAACCATGATATGTTCTGCCCCGGCATCACCATTTCTTAGAGGTTTGGCCTGAAGGAACGTTTGCGTCAGTGTGTGAAGACAGCATACGCTGATGCTCCCTGCAGCACTGTTTGTAACAACAAATACTGGCAACAACCCAAAAGCCACAGCAAAGAACTGGTTCAGTCGCTGACAGTGTTTACACACACTGCAGTACCCAGTACCTCTGTAAAATAACGAGGCTGACAAAGATGTCCAGGATCTTTCATTATGCTGAAAAAAGCAAGTGGCAAAACAGGGCTTTCGGTATGATCACGTTTAAAAATGATAACGTACATATGCTAGTATATGCAGAAAATGAACCTCTGAGGAAATAAACACCAAACTCTTCACTGCTTGTTAGACAAACCAAGGATTTTCCTGGGGGCTCCTGGGGAGAGTTTTAAGGGAAATAACAAACAACAGGCACACCAATCTATGGTGACAGAACGCACAGTAGTGGTCACCATTGGGAGGGTGAGTTGGAAAGGACCTAAAGGAGGCTTCTAAGGGTGATGGTATCATGGGGGGAACAAAATACATGCTGTAAAACCTATCCTGGTCACCCAGAGGACACAGGTCTGTGTCCTTATTCAACCCCAGGTCATCATTACGACTACTGAGATGTGAAAACTAAAACCGCAATGGCTTGTTTTAAACACGTCTGATGTATTCAGCGAAGTGGGCCCTGAGTAAAAACACATCTGCTTCTGCCGGAGGAAGAGGAAGCCTGGGTGGACCAGCTGATAACAAGTGCCACGGGTTATGCGATTGTGATTCCCCGGGCCTGGCGTGTAGCCCACTGGCAGTGCTTGAGGACTGCAGTTGCCACCCTGTATGACCCAAGCTCCTTGAGACTCGCACTGTTTCTTATTTCTGGATTCACGGTGCTGAGACTGACACAAGGTATGCAATAAATATCTTTTGCATGAAAGAAAGAACCAAGAGATACGACCAGAAGATCCCAAGAATTTTTATGACCACTTGAAGAGCAGAAGAGATAAGTCTTAACCCACCAAGTTATAGGTCACTCTGCATACTGAACCAATCTTCTCATCTCAGGGCACTGAAACATCCTGGTTATGAGTCCACTGGCCAGTAAGGGCCACGAGGAAGGAATTTTGGTCTGGTTTGTTCCCTGCTGTAGTAAGTGCCTGTGGGATGGCTGACTGAAAGAATGTCTTCCCCTCTAGGTGGTCAGCGCCTGAGGGCAGGCCCGGGGCTTTGATTTTGCACCCTTAGCACATGGCTGGGAAATGTGCTCCACAGAGGTAGGAGGAAGTGAATGGAAGGGTACTCACGGCCAGGAAGCCCAGCTTGCCTCCACAACGGGTCTGGAGTCCCATGGCAGCAGTCAGATGGATCTCGACCAGCGTGCTGGGTGGGATTTTCTCCTCCGCACACTCTGCCAGGTTGACGGCACACAGAGCCATGTGCACGTCTGAACAGGCGGATCCCACGGAAAGCTTCCCTGTGAGGCCAAAACACGAATGTTGACAAATCCCCCACAGAACTTTCCCTGCTTTCTAGCACATCAGTGGAACCAGAGGAGAAAGCACAAGAGCTCTATGATCAGACGGCCCTGGGTGGAGTCCAGCCTCCACGACGTACTAGCTGTGTGCTCCTTTCTAACTCACAGGGTTGCTGGGGTCAAGAGAAAACGCATGACAGGGCTGGGCCCAGGGTTCTTGTACAAATGGGAACAGTCAGGGCTGCGGGTCACTGGACAGGACTCAGAGGCACACACTCTGCAACAAGGTCTAAAACAGCATCAACTGCACGGCCACATTGTACTAATACACTCCTGCGCCCCCAAAGTTCCAAGAAAAAAAACCAAACATCCTGTCGCCGAGTCAATTCCGACTCATAGCGACCCTATAGGATAGAGTAGAATGACCCCATAGGGTTTCCAAGGAGCGGCTGGTGGATTCAAACTGCTGACCTTTTGGTGAGCAGCTGAGCTCTTAACCACTGTGCCACCAGTGAAAAATTAAATTTCCTGATTTGAATTTACTTTCATTTAAAAAAAAAAATTCACAAAATATAAGCATGTCCCCTTTCGAGGGGAGAAGTAACACAAAGCTCATCAACGACAGAGCTGGACATACCTTGGGTTAGCAGCTAGAAGGCCGTGAAAGGCTTGCCACACCCACTCTTGCACAGCCGCTCGTCTAGGGGTGGCCCTGAAGTCAGGGGACAAAGTGCTCATCAAGGGGCTGGGGGGTCAGCAAGCCTTACCAAGGCCTTCACGCTGTCGCTGCCCTTGGTCCTCATTGCAAGGGCTGGGAGGTGATGAGGGCAAGCAACCTCCTCACTTTGCTGAGGGGAGACTGAGCCTCAGGGGCGGCTGTGGACGTGCCCCGGTCAAAGCCCCAGACGAAGGAAAGGCAGGCCTCCCAGTCTGGCCCAGCCCAGTGTTCTTCCCGCTGCACCTCTGTCTCCCTGGCTTCTTTTTCAGAGTAGGAGGCCTCAGCCTTCATACTTTATTATTTTGTACTGCTGTTACCTGTCTGTCTCCCCTAGGAGGCTCGAGGCTTCGTCCTCCAGGGACAGGGCGGAGGGCAGTGTGGGAACCACTTTTTGTTCACCTCCACCCGCTCAGAGCCTAGAACAGAGCCTGGCCGGGCAGTGCTCTGCTCGGTGAATGTGGAGGAAATGAGTGCCGTGAAGCTTCCCAGCTGGAATTTTCGAGAACATGACAGCTAGGAGAACCCGGCTTCCTGAGCTGAGACTGGGGCACGGGCTAGCTCGATCCCCCAAAGGGCACATTGAGAGCAAAGAAGGAAAAAGGAGGAAGATCTACAGATAGGGACCTGCTACTGAAAACCTACCACGAGTCCAGGGATGAAGAGCCCACAACTGGCTCCGCAGTCTCCGGCCCATGCCTGGTTACTCCCCCAGCTTCCAGGCTGAAGCTCCTCCCTGCCACCCAGGCATCTCCAACACCTTCCTTTACCAAATCCTACTGTTACTGTCTGGCCCTCATCGTGCTGGACTCCCCAGTGGCAACCTCCCTTCTGGAACCTTCTCTGTCCTTGCTGCCTAAGCCTCCTCTGACCTCTCCACCTGCTCCTTCTTAGGCAGGCCCTTCCTGTGGGTCCCTGTCCTTTATATCAGTGTTCTTCTGGATGCTCTGGGGCCCCTCTCCACCACACGCCCTCCGTCAGCCCCCTTGGTTTTCAGTCACATCTGGAGGCAAAGACCCAGTTCACCCCTCAACTGCAGACCCTGCACGCACGTCCTGCTCTTCCTCCTGTTCCCTCAGCCCTGTTGGTGGCACCAGCATTCACCCAGACCCCAAAGCAAGGAACCAGGGAACCTTCTGCCGGCTCTTTTCCTTACCCATCACATCCAGTGGGCTCCTAAGTGCTGACAATTCCACTTTCCAATTTTCTCTCCAATCTGTCTTGTTGGAATCTCTCATCTTCAATTTTGCAGCTGCTCCTATGTGGCCTCCCTGACTCTTCAACCTCTCGGATCCACTCTACCTGCCGTCAGCGTGAACCTTCTGAACTCTAGATGCACAGCTCTGATTACACGGTTATTTCCTCACGCCCTTCACTGGATAACTACCAGCCGAGCATCCAAACCGTTCATGATCCAGACACTGCCACTGTCCCTCCCGCCCTGGCTACCACCACTCTAGTTCCAGTGAAATGTTATTCTCCAGGGCCACCGCAGGCAGGGTGCCTCCTTTTGGACATCACGGCCTTCCACAGAGCCAGTGAAGTCTATGCGTCCTCCCATGCAGGACCAATACTTGGCCTCCCCAGAAAGCCTTTGTTGAAACCTCCCCAGCCAGTGCCCTATCCCCGCATTATAGAATGTTTCTTCTGCCTCGAACACACCGACTGTAATTCATCCAACTCTAATAGGAAGACCTGTCTGCTTTTCTACTAGACTGTGAGTTACTGAATAAACTAATTTATATTACATTAAATTTAAAATGGCATCAATTTCAAGTCTCACCATTAAGTACCACCAAGAAGGAAAAACACCATGCCAACCAAACCATTTCATGCTGTTGTTCACAGGATGCACCCGAGTGTAGGGATAATGTGACAAAAGGCGCACCTTAGAGCTCATGGACCTCAGCAACAAGCCACTCCACAGCTGAGCGGCAGGTGGAAGGTGCCCTACCACTCTGAAGGGCAGGGTGAGGGGGACTTTGGCTGGGGTGGAACACTGGCAAACCACGGCAAAGTGGTGAGCTGGCACGGGCACCTCGTGGCAAACCAGGTGGGGCGGCCTCCCCTCACCTGTGATGTGCAGCTGGTGCAGTCTGTGGTAGGCCAGGGCTGCATCTCGGGCGCTGGTCTTTGCTTCGTCCTCAAAGCCCGCCGTGGCTGGGGTGGCCCGCCGGCGCTGGAAGACCTTCTTGAGCAGCCAGCGCACCAGGCGGAGCTTCTGCAGGCTGTAGCGGATCACGTTCCAGGAGAGACTGCAGGCCAGATCCAGGCGGGAGGTGGGCAGTGCCCGGCCCAGAACCGAAAGGCAAGTCTGTAGGTTGGTGGCAGCAGCCGCAAAATCCCCCTAGAAAGCAGCAAGAGGGTGTAATAGCCATGGTCTTGCTGGGGTCGTTTTGCTTTGTTGTTGCTTTCTTTTTAATAATTTATTTTTGTCATTGAGAATATACACAGTGGAACACACAGAAATTCAACCATTTTTACGTGTATAATCCAGTGACATTGATTACATTCTTTGAGCTGTGCACCCATTCTCACCCTCCTTTTCCGAGTTGTGCAACCATTCTCACCCTCCTGTTCCTCCCCCATTAACGCGAGCTCACTGTTCCATAAGGTTCCCACCTAATCTTTCAGGTTGCCGTTGTCAATTTGATCCTATATAGATTGATCTTAAAAGAGCCCAATGCTCATGGCAGACATTCTTTACTAGTTAAGCTGAACTATTTCGTTTGAAGAAGGCTTCGGGGGTATTTTTGGTTGAAGGTTTAAAGATTATCTCAGGACAATATTTTTGTGGGTTCACCCAGCCTCCGTGGCTCCAGAAAGTCTGGAGTCCATGACAATTTGAAATTCTGTTCTCCATTTTCCCCCCTTTTGGTCGGGATTCCTCTATAGAATCCTTGATCAAAACATTTAGTAATGGTAGCTGGGCACCATTCAGTTCTTCTGGTCTCATGGCAAAGGAAGCATTTGTTCATGGAGGCACACATTTTTGGCTTTGTTTTTAATAAAAACTTCTATCACCTCCCCTCATTATCAGAGTAACACGTGCTCATTGAGGAAAATCTGGGGAACTTCAGAATGCTACAAAAAAGAAAGCAGAAATCCCCTATTATCTCAGCTTCCAGAGAGAATCACACTGACCCAGTGATGTATTTTCTCCCAGGCTTTTTATTAAACTGGGATTGTGCTGGGTTCTGTCTTTGAGCAAATCAGGGCTTTGAACCCCTTTCTTCAGGTTCAAGCCCCTGCTGAGAATTTGAATTTTTAACAAGTTTCTAGGTGATGCTAAATACTGGTTAGGGACCAATTCTAAGAATCACTAGTAGAACCAAACCCCACCAAATCTTCTGCTTTCGAGTAGATTCTGACTCATAGCGACCCTATAGGACAGTGTAGAACTGCCCCATAGAGTTTCCAAGGCTGTAAATCTTTATGGAAGCAGACTGTCACATCTTTCTCCCATGGAGCAGCTGGCAGGTTCAAACTGCTGACCTTTCAGTTAGCAGCCGAGCACTTTAACCAGTGTGCCATCAGGGCTCCTGCATTAGTAGAGCAGTGGTTTTCAAAATTATGCGTAACAGTCACCTGGGGATTCTTCCTGTCACACTACAGACTGTGGACCATTGGGTCTGTGGAGTTACTTCTGCACAGGTGCTCTTCCTCCCCTTGGGTACCACAAGCACCTCCCACAGGACTCTGTACACAGTGGGGACTCAACACAAGCTACTGAGATATGGGGCTGAGCCCAGGGGAGGGACGGGAAGGTGGAGAGCAGAGCTCACCCTGGCGAGGTCTAGGTCTGCCTGCTTCCGGTGTCTCCAGAAGGTGACAGAGGAGCGAGAGTGTGGTCGGATCACCGGCTCCCCGTGGACCAGCAGCTTCACAAAGACACTCAGAACAATCACGCCATTGACCAGCCATAAGAGGAGCGTTGGCATCATCCAGTCAAACCAGCCTGCAGAACCTGAAGGGGAACACCTTGGCTGAGCCTGTGAGGAAGGGCTTCCTGAGACGCCCTGGGAGACTGCAGGGTAGCTGGCTGACCCCAGAATTGTGACACGAAAGAGCCTCATTTTTAGAAGAAAGGGTAGGATCACATGATTGCTTCAGTTCGTAACGTGCTTGAGACAGGAGTAATACATACACTTTAATCCACACACCAGGCACATTTGAGACAATTTTACAGCTTATGTAGGAACCCTGATGCCTTTGCCTTTACGGAGCAGAGTGCCACAAAAATCTTTTGTTAGTCAAAGGTCGTTAGGATGCTGGCTTCACAACTCAGGTAAAAAACCCCACATCCTTCCTCAAACAGGCCCCTCCCGCCCATCCCGGGGTAATTATAGCAGCACAGGCTCCTGATTTGTTTTGCTCTTTCTGACCAAACTTGGGTTGCCCCACTTCCCAAACGCAACCTATCAGCCCTACCAGAAGCAGGCAGGCGGGGCCCACTACAAAAGCCCTTGGGATCTGGGGGACAAGCCAGGGCCCTGCACACAGGGGGTCCCCTGCCACAGCAGTCCAACACACATGGTACCACCAGGGCCTCCACTCACCTGACTCAAGGGATAAGACGCTGCGGCCGGAGCCTGTGTATGGGTGCTGGTCCGAGTCGCGGTTCCCTCCCCACTGCAGCAGGGACGTCAGAGGGTTAAAGGAGAGGCAGAGGAAGGTGAGGAAGCACAGAAGAATGCGTGAGCGGTCCACCATGCCCAGCGCCACCGGAGGAGAGTCCGGCTCGTCTTTGACCTGAAACCAGAACCGCAGTCCGAATGAGCACTGTGTGGGCTTCACGGCATGCTACTTTTACATATATTGGGAAACCGACTGTGAGGCTTCAATTTGAGGCCAGAAATCAGATGGGAATAAACAGGGGGACACATGGTCCGTGATTCAAGAACTGCTCAAACACTGGTGCGTCTGCCCTCTCGTTGACTAGGAAGACAGACAACGCTTCCTAAGACCTAAGGCAGGAGAGTTGCCTTTTAAAACAGAGTTCAAGCACAAAACCGAACACAGTGCATGACTGTTGCTATGAAATTCCAGCATGAGAAGATATAATTCAGCTGACACGAAGCACATCAGTGGTCACCTAAGGCCAGAGCGGGGTCTGTGAGCCCCCTGCTGAGATCACGAAGGAGCTTTCCGGGGTGACGGAAATGTCCCACATCTTGACTGTGGTGATAGCTCCAAGTGTTTACATTTGTCAACGCTCAGCATACTGTACCTTTGAAACAGGTGTATTTTACTGCAATAAATTATATCTCAGTAAAGCTGATTAAAGACATAATACTGCCCCCCGCCCCCATTTTAGGGAGGGCGAACTAAAGGCAGAGCCCTATCCACCCTCCCTCCTAGGCCGGGGGATCCCACAAGGAAAGAGGGATGAAGGCTGGAGCTGGGTCTCTCCTGAGTCCCAGCACATACCTACCCTGCCACTCGTCTTCAATAGTTTAAAACCATTTGGAAATTTCTTCCGACGACCCAGTTGTTGCTGCTCGTTGCCGTGGAGTCGGTTCCGACTCATTGCGACCCCTTATGCGCAGAGTAGAACTGCTCCATTGGGTTTTCAAGGCTCTGACCTTTTAGAAGCAGATGGCCAAGCCTGTCTTGAGGTACCTCTGGGTGGGTTCCAACATCAACCTTTCAGCTAGTAGACGAGCACTTAACCATTTGCGCCACTCAGGAATGCCAGAAGCCTAGCTAATTCTACTTACATATCATATGGCCTATTGTTATAAAACAGAATCACATTTATAAAATATTTCAAAAGGAGAGCTTCCTCAGTAAAATCAAGTACATGTCTACAATAAAAAATTGGCTTAAAAACATATACTACAAAGGGATTTTCTGCTTTTGGGGACAGAATTTGCCAACGTCAAAATACAGCAGAGAACCCGGCGGTCTCCACAGCTCCCCAGAAAATCACTAGGCTTTCAGCCTCCTTTAACTAACTCCATCAAACCACAATTGTCAGGGGCTTTCTTTGACTATAAAAGACATTTGGTTTGAATGTTATCTGTTAGACTGCAAACTGCAATCATTTCCAGAAAGAGGACCCAGAGGCAGCCTCGTCCTAAACCCGTGGATCAACCTCACAAAGTAGTCTTGCCAGGCCCATTACGGGCAGAGGGAAGTAATGAGGCGCCTCTGGCAACTCCCTGAGCCCACAGCTGCTGCGTGTCCCATTTTGGATTCGGCTCTTATTCCTCTCTGATGGGTCACTATTAATCAGAATCAACTCCACAGCAATGGGTTTTTGTTCTTTTTGGGCCTTTTCGGCAAGAACCAGTTAGGCCTGAGGGGCTGTTTCTCCCCAGGGTGGTTTTCTCCGTCTTCATTCTCCACGACCTGGCTCACTTCACAGAACCAACCCCTGCTCTGATCCAGCCCGGATCCTCTGAGCACCTGGCCGGCCCGGACTTGGCCTGGTCTGTGGCCTCTGCACTGTTTTCTCAGCTAGGGAGATGGAGAAATACCAGGGGCCAGAGATTTCAAAAGCTCATACCTTTGCATCATCCAACAAAGGACTTCCCGGCTCAGAGTCGATAGAGTATGGGGAGAAGCCAGCCTGGGACCCTGAGTCTGAGGCCGGGGGTGACATCAAGAGGACGTTCTGATTAAAGTCATCAATCTTCAGGTCCATGTCATTGTCCACCAGGCTGCCTAGGTCGATGCCCTTCAGGAGCTCTGCAAAGACACACCCCCTGGTAAACGGAGCCACACCTGGGCAGGGCTGGGCTGGGCCCGGGGTACGCAGCCCTGCTCTGGTTCACCCCGAGGGCCCCATATGTGTCTGTGGGCCTGCCACAGTGCCCAGCATGGGGCTCTCACATAACCGACAAGCTGGAACCCTTTCCTCAACGAGCTCACTCACTGTTTTTCTGGTTCGCCAGCTTCAGCACCATGTTCTCCTGGCGCAGTTTATGATTGACCTGCTGCAGGTATTTGATATAATCAATGGCTTTCCTCAGAACGCCAGACTTGTGCATCTGGGAAGGGAGACATGAAAACCACCGTAAGGCACTGCGCAGCGCACAGTCCACTGACCAGGAAGAGCTTGGGGTTGACAGCCTGGCTCTGGAGTGGGACACTGTGCTACCCAGGAGAAGTTACTTGATCTCTCTGAACCTCACCTCCTTCCCTATAAAGTGGGGAGGATGAGTGGGTGTGACTTGCAGGCCTGCAGTGAGGGCTGAATGAGACAATCTACACACAGCAACACTCGATAAACAAACACTGGCTATCATTCCCACTTCTTAGGATAACACGGTCTCCACAACAAACTTAAAGAAAACAAATGACTAGCAAAACATCAGAACATTTTTGGATGGTTATCTTAAGTAAAGGCATATCAGTACCTTTAAGATTTGTAGGTAACAAAGAAAATAATAAAATCCTTTTTCAAAATAGGGGTCAAAGTAAACAAATAAGAGGTAAAAATCTCCTAGATGCCCGGAGACACATGAACTAAAATATAAAAATATGTGGAAAATCAATTTCCTCTATTGCTATTGGTCAAAGACCCAATCTCCATTTTCTATCTCCCTTCCCTAAAAGGTACAAATATGCTAGCAATGCCATCAGCTGACTCCGAGGTATACACAGTCCTGCACCTGGTTCCCGGTGTATGGCAGCTCTCTCTCTCTGCCTGACACTTGGGTCCATAATGCCTGCAGAGCAGGGTCAAAAGTTGCAGTGCAGTGGGTTACTTAATATGGCCCTTCTTTTTTTTTTTTTTAGTCATAGTCTTGAACTGCCACCAATAACTGGGTGGGACTATGCAAATAAGGTACATGGCATCCTTGTCGGGGTGAGACCATACAAATAAGGTATATGGAACCCTAACAAGGGAATTGGTCAGTTTTGCCATCCTGCTAGGCTTAAAATGAGCCGTCCCAGAGGCAGACAGGGAAGATCTGACTACCACCAAGAAGAGTTGGGAGCGGAGCGTGTCCTTTGGACCTGGGATCCCTGTGCTGAGATCCTCCTAGACCCAGGAGACAGACAGAAAGAGCTGTAACACCACAGACAGCAAGACAGCAAGAAGCATTGGCAGAAGAAGCAGGAGACTGGCAAGAGATGGCACGGTGAGCTTCCTGGCTCAAAGAGCAAGAAAGCTAAGTGCCTTTGGGCAGACGGCTTGCTGGAGGAGTGGGGTGTCTTATGATGCGTGGTGGAGCTAGGCTCCCTGACCCACAGAGAGCTGAGTGCCTTCAGGCTGAGGCTTACTGGTGGGAAGGGGTGCCCCTGGGGCACTTACTGGCAGACCCAAAGAGTTCTGTAACTTGCCTGAGCAGGTGAGGGGCTGAGAGGCCAAGGGCCAGAGAGAGGCCTGCCTGCAGGTGTGGCTGAGAAGAGGCTGTCCTGATCAGAAAAACTGTATCCTGAATCGTAACCTGTTACTTTCCTAATAAACCTCATAACTGACAGTATGGTCTGTGAGTTCTGTGTGACCACTGCGATGAGTTACTGAACCCAGCAGAGAAGGAGAAAGTGCCACAGGAGGGATGGCTGGTGTCAGAATTGGTAAAAAGTTTGGAGGGTGGAGGTAAGTCTGACCTCTGCCTCGTAGCTATCAGCCTTGGGCTGTTGAAGGTGATACTGATTCTCTCTTCCCCTTGTAAAGTTAGCAGGAGGTCAGACGCCTCCACCACGCCATTTTTACAAAGGTCCAGGCGGACCAGTGCCCATTCACCCTCAACAGTTCCCTCACATTGGTTAATGGTTTATAATCTTGACAAGCACCCAGACGCTTTAATAAGAAAGCACCTCTAACTCCTTCTTGCATTCACTCAACCTGGGCCTGGAATGTGCTCGTCTTTCCTAACCCCCATGGCAAGGACAGGTAGAACGAAGAGGGTGGGGTGTGAGGCACCATTTTGCTTGGCACCTACCTTGGCATCTGTCCCCATGACTAGGTCTTTTAATTCGATGATTTTGTCATTGATGGAGGAGCGATACCGCTTCTCAATGATGTTGTGCGTTGTCCGCCTTTCTCCTTCTTTGGGGGGCTCCATCTGCTTAATCCCCCCAGGTACCTGCTTAATGGGCACCTTCTCCTGCCCCATCATCACAGGCATTGTGGTCAGAATGGTCCCATTGCTGCCCACCAGGGTCTAGAACAGGCACAGGGGCAGAATCACAGCTTCAGTGGTCTGCACAAAGCAATCTCAGACACAAACCTGCTCACCCCCAGCCACGTGGCATCACTTGGCAATGCTTCATGCAGCCTTCCAGGGTTAGTTAAGTCAGGCCCCAGGGAGCCTCGGGAGCCACCATGGAATCTCAGCCACTAGCTGTCTTCCAGAATGGTTGACAGTAAATTGCACCACAATACGGTTAATATCTAAGTGTGTCTTAACCTTTGATGGAGGGGTACCAGAAACAAGCCACATGACTTCTGCTTAGCTGTCAAACTGTTAACCACCTCTCGGCCATCCATACACTGTGCACCAGAGATACAGGACACTTTCTCCTGGTATCTGACACATTTTTCCTCTCAGGTGACAATTAAAGGAACTTATTATATTTCCTTATACAACTTGGCCAGCAAAAGCTCAGTTCAGACGCTCTCAATCAGAGCAATTTTATTAAATAAACCAACCAACTGCATAGGTTACCCCTTTTCTTCCCCTCAACCCTGCTTTCCTGTCTTTTTGTTTCAATTTTTAGCAATTTTTAGTTGTATTTTCTTCAATGAATGGCTTCAATATCCAAATGGCCAATAAATAAAAAGTTGCACATTATCACTAGTCCTCAGGAAATAATTTACACATAATAAAAATACACAAATCTGAAGGGTACAGCTTGACGAGTTTTTATGGAGGTATACACCTGTGTAACCACCCAGTGAAAGACAGAGATCATTTCTGTCCCCTCAGAACGTTCTCTCATGTCTTCCCAGCCAGTATCTGCCCTCTGCAGCCCCACTCTGTAAGCACTGCTCTGACCTGTTACTATAGCTTAGTTTCGCCTCTTTTGAACATCACAGAAATGGAATCATCAGCACAAAACTCTTGTGACGGGCTTCTATTGCTCAACATATGACTTCTGAGGTATGTCCATGTCCTTGGATGTATATGAATCGTTCTTTTACTTATTGCTGGGCATAATTTCATTGTATGACTATACCCTAATTTGTTTATCTGTTCTCTTGTTGATAGGCATTTGGGTTGTATCTAGATTTTGGCTTTTATGAATAAAGCTAGTGCTTCCAAATTTGAAACCCCCTTTTCTTCTATCTATATGGTTATTACGAGTCAGTATCAACTTGACTGCAATGGGTTTGGTTTTCTCTCTAATAGACTCTCTTGCCTCAGAAGGCTGAAGAGGCAAAGAGCCCACACCTCAAGGACAGGGTGCCTCCTGTGCCCCTCACTTGGAGCCCCTCCCTGCCTGGTGGCCCTAGTGTCCTTCAGAAGCCAAACCTCCATCAACAGGACCTAAGAGGCAGGTGGCCCTGGATGGAGCTGCTGTCCTCTGGTCTTCTCCCCTCCCTCTGCGTGGGTCCCAGTACTCCCATGTTATACACATTGGTGGTACTTCTTCAAAGAAAAAAATATAAGTTAAATGAGGGGTGGTGACATTTGCAATGTGACTGATAAATGCTTTAGCACTGCTGACACCCACTCAGCAACTAGACTCTGTGATCATCCCGGAGGCCTAGCACCTCCAGAAAGGATGCAAGAGGAAGGTAGGGAGCAGGCCGCTCTTACTGGTACTTGCAGGGCGGCTGTCTGGATGGGAGTGGTGAGGGCAGTGAGGGCTGGATTCTGGACCGCGGCCATGACAGGGCTGCCATCTGTCTTCAGTGTGGTCAAAACAAGGGAATCTGTCTTGATGATCTGAGGCTGTACGAGGACCTGGATGGGGAGGAAGAAAAGGGAAAGGAAGGTTGCATTATTTTTCTATTTTGTACCTGTTTCTTACTATGTAGACATTCCAAGAAAGAATAAGAAAAGATAATTTTCATGAAACTGAGACTCAAAAAAATAACAGGAAACCTCACAGAAGCCCATTTTCCAGAGCTGGCTATTTTGTACAGCTTGGATTCTGGGTGAGGAGAGGCAAAAGGTATAGCTGAAGAGGGCTTGGAGTTCTAGGCTGAAAGGCTCTGGGGAGAGTGACCAAGCAGGCCAAGCGGGACAGGCTGGGCAGAGGGGGCAGGGAAAGACATCTGATTTTGGACGGACACTCAGGAAAGCTAGGAACCTGGCTGAGATGCAAAGATGATATGCCTAGGGGGTGGTGGTGGTGGTGATTATTTTAAGATAAATGACTTTGGTAAGAAAATACAGTCCACTATAACACATGACTTCAATCTTTTTTAGATTACAAAAGTAATGCATGCTCAGAATCTACTGTAGAAAATATGGAAAAGGGAAAATTACAAACAAGAAAGTCAGTTGCAAGATAACATTTTCGTACATCTCTTTCCCGTTTTATTTGTAATGTACCATCTATGTGTTATACAGGATGTCTTCACCCGGTCTGTGTGTAAACAGTTGACGATCTTGCTCACCAAGCGCGTGTGAATACCCGTGTGGAGTGCCGATGTGACCTCAGCCAGGTCTCCAGACCCAGTGCTCACTGTGCACCCTCCAGCCTGATGAGCCACTCCTTGTACACTGTGGCTGGTCCTTCTTAGACATGGACCACATCTTCAACCAGGGACCTGCCAACAACCCCTCCTTGAAGCCCTGCCAAATACCTACCGGGACCTGCTGCACCTGGGGAGCGGCCACCGTCTGTACCGTGGCAGGGGCCAGGGTCTGCAGTGTGCCATTGGCCGTCTGCGTCAGTACCCGCTGGGCCTGGACCGTCTGCACCTGCTGCTGGATGGTAACTGGCTGCACCTGGGAGGACGTCACCAGGCTTTGGACTTGAGGCTGAAGGACTTGGGAGAAGAGGAGAAAAAGTCACGCAGTCGCTGCAGCAATAACCGAGGGTGGGGTGCCTCCTCAGGAGTCCAACCCCACCTGCTGCTGAGAAGATGCGCACCACCATTTACAAGCTGGTCTAGATAACAAGAACATCCCTGAAGGACTGTATCCATCTCTGAAGGAACGAGTACAAATGATTTCATTACTCTGGGAGCTGGAGAGGGGAGTGAGGGAAGCTACTCAGCAAATGACTGCTCCCAGCAGGAGGGGCCACAGATGTTCCCAGTCAACTCTGCCTGGGGCTTCACGGCCTCTATCCTTTCTGGGTACTAAGTGTACTCTGGGAAGGCTGCCCCACCCCACCACCACCACCCACCCCGCCCCTTAATCCTTGAAGTCCACTGAGGAGCTCCATCAGAATCTGAAATGCAGAGCAATACCAGTTCCACCCCGGGCTCCCACAGCTCAGAGGGAAACCTGGCAAAGAGGTGCTGGAATACAGCTCCACACAGACAGCGAGCCACCGTGAGCCACGCGCTCGCTCCGCACACGCTGAGGGCCGCTGGGAGGCCTGCTACTCAGACGGAGCACCCAGACTACAGGGCGCGTGCGTCTCCAGTGTGGGTGCTCAGGGGTCTATTGAACAAATGGTTCACAACTTATGGGTGCTGAGAATGGGCTGCTGCTTCAGCAAAAAGCTGGGCAAGTTTGGAGCCTCATTTTATTCGAGGCTCACCCTCCAGTTACCAGGATGATCCTCTGTCTGCTACGCTGGCGAGCATCTTTGACCAAATGTCATCAAGGCAGGGATGGGAAACGCTCCTGTACCACTGTTCTCACCCCTAGTTATCACACCCATTCAGACAGGGCCCAGGCAATGCCGTCTGTACCCCCAACAGGACAGGGCTATGTACAGTCTGCCTAGTAGCGTCTGAACGCCGGCACAGAGACATTTTGGCCGACCAGCCAGGCTCCCTCACACCTGACTTGGGAGTCACCTTGAAAGCTGGTAGCTGCATTCTGGTAGATCAGGGGCTGCTGGATGATCCTGGTCTGGGGGGCGGTGCTGAATGTGGGGGTGATCATCACCGTCTGTGGCTGCAGCTGAGCCTGGGGCTGAGGCTGGGGCTGGGGGCGGGGCTGAAGAACTGGAGTGGCCCTCGGCGGGTTGGGGACCGTGGTGGGGGGAACCTTGACCTGCAGGGCCGGAGCCTGTGGGGAGGCAGCCGAGGGAGAGAAGGAAGGCAAGGGGACCTGGCTGAATGACCTCTGCATTGAGGGGTCCACGGCTCCGCCGCTGCTGCCCCCGCCACTTCCTCCGCCACTGCCACCATTGGAACTTCCGCCACCGCTGCCGCCGCCGCCACCAGGGAAGGAGCTACACAGCTGCTCGGAAAACAAGTCCGGGAACTCTCCCACTTGATTGCTGACAAACTGCAGCATCTCTGCGAACAAAGGAAAAGGGGACTTTCATTGCCATCAAAAGTATCTACTAACTTCCACATTTGCCTAAGAAAACTGTGGCATGAAAGTCCAATAGCTTTCCCACGGCCATGCCAGAAACGGGTCAGGAAGCCCTTGCCGCCCTCTCGTGTGGGGGTCACCTGGGCCAAGAGCCACCAATCAAGGGCCCCGGGACAAAGGGACAGGATTTCCTCTGTTTGATGGTCTTTCCTCACCTCTCCCTCACCTCCGGGCTCTATCTATGCACTTTCCTGATTGATTTTATCGGTGATAATGACCGCTATTTCTATACCAGGTGGATATTGCTCGGTAGATGGTATCGCTGGCCCCATTTCCAGCTGGGGACACTGAGGCAGAGTGTGTGCAATCACTATCCCAGGGCCTTGGAGTTTAGCACCTTGGACTGTGAGGCCGCCTCCAATCTCAGCATTGCCTCCAGGGCAGACCTGCCTCCCCCAGCCCTAAGCAGTCTTTCCTCCTCACCCCCAGCAGCCCCTGGGTCTTCTCCACCAGAGGTGTTAAGCCCCACGGTTACAACCCCAGGCACCCTCAGTGCCTCAGGGACACTCAGGGACAATGAAGTCGCTGGCCCTTGAGTCATGGGTCTTTAGGGTGGAAGAAATGGACAGATCGTAGATCTTTCATATAAAGATCATATGATATCCAGAACTGGGAAATAACTTGGCCAAGGTCAGGATCAGCGCCAGTTCTCTGCTTCCAGCCTCCTGTTCTTCTTCTGCACCACATCACGTTGGTGGATGGGTAGGGCGGGGCAACTGGCCTGCCCTGGGCGCAGCACCCGGAAGGCCTGCTCTGGTCCTCCTCTGGCTGTGCGAGAAGTCTGTGCGGCCAAGGAAGTGTCTACCTGGAGGTCCTACTTCTAGTTCAGGCTCTGGATACCCAGAACCCCCGCCTTTCTGGCCTAAACGGCCCCTAAGCCAGGCTCCCTGTCTGCAAGAACCTCTTCCCTGGTCTATCCTCCCAGCAGTTTACCAAAGCCCAACTTAACCCACCACTAATAACTCATCTCTCACGACACCATCCTCCTCTTAGGGCTGGTCTCCGTTAGGAGTCTAGGTCCTCAACTTTGTCCCAGGTGTCTTCAGGTTTACAACTGTCAACCTCCCGCTTTCTCTGCAACACACTCCCAAGAAGCTACTATTCACTCCTGGACTGTGACACCCTCCCCTCTGAATGTGAAGACCACAGGAGGCTCTGAGCTGGATAACACACCAAAAAGAAAAGACCACTACCTCCATTAATTTCCCCAAACCTCCACCAACAAGTCCCTCCCCGGTTCCCAATGCTGTGTGTGTGTGTGTCTGTGTCTGTGTGTGTGTGTGAGAGAGAGAGAGAGACAGACAGAGAGCGAGAGAGGCAGGACTGAAGAATGTATGTCAGGCAAGCAGAAAGCTCCTGGGAGTTTCCAGCGTGACCTCCACATAGGATAAATAGAGCTTAGGATTTCAGCACCCTAAATTTTTGTCAGTCCAACCCGCTGGGCAAGATAGCATCTCACAGGCTTAAATGACTATATCGTGGTACTATTTTCTAACACCTTGACACTCAGCTGTCCTCACCGAGCCTGTTGTGTGTGGGAGGGAGAAACGGGCAGACTGCCTCAAATATCTGCACTGACCGATTCCAGCTCCTCATACATGATTAAGCTACAAAGTCTCCTCAAACTCTGCACAAAAGTTAAACAAAACGCAGTTCAATGCTGACACATTCCAACTACAACATAAGATTATAAGAAGCCTTAAGAAAATGATTCAGAGAAACCTAAGAATTGGTCAAGTCTTCCGGAATTCCCATAAGATCCCAAAGCTCTGGGAAAGCAACAGAAGTCTGCTTTGTGAACCAGAACTCACTCACTACCTAATTCCAGTTTTTTAATCCATGGAAAGCTAAGAAGGACAGAAGGCAAACGAGGCCAGGGTGGCCCGGTAGCCGGGCACAGGCTTTGGTGCCAGGTGGGCCTGGGTGTGTCTCGAGGCCACCTAACTAGCTGTGAGGAGAACGGGATCAGTTACGTCTCCCTAGGCCTTGGTTTCCTGACCACACAAGGCTGCCTGGAGAATACTGACTTGGCCTCTTTGTCATGAGGATTAATAAAATAATTTATGCCAAGTGCTTGCTGAGAGCAGGCCCTTATAAAGGTCCGTATTAGTGGCACTTCTCAAGCACCCACTATCCGGGCACTTTGCCCCACTTATATCTCATCTCGTCGAGTGCTCTTGAGAATCTTCTGTGGGAAGGACAGGGGCTCAGCGTGGTGAAGAAACCTGCAGAGGTCACAAAGCTTATCTCACAGAGCAGGCTTAGAGAGTGTAGGCAGATGGAATAGGAGTGCTTAAATTAAAAAAATAAAGATCCTCTTTAGCCCACGCACAAAAAGCTGCAATGGGAGGTATCTCCAGGCAGCCAGGTGCTGGGCTGAGGGGCACTGAGTGGCCATTAAGACAGATCATTTGAAGGAAGAGGTTATTTGAGCCTCTGTTCCACAGGGAGTGCGTGGTGGGACTGCTCCCTACGGTCCCCTCTCTGGGACCCCATCTGGTCTTCAGTGACAGCCTTGGAGAAGCCAGCCTTGGAGACCTGCCCAGGTGCAGCTGTGTGCTGTAACTGAGCTACGCCACGTGGGAGCGCCCTAGTGACTGTCTCCTTGCTGTGCCCCGCTCTGCAATTCCACAGAGAGCCACGAAACCCAGAAAGGGGAAGCCTGGGAGAAGGCACAGGTTTGATGGAGCCTTGAAAATGATGTCCCGGTCCCTGCAGGATAATGTGCAGCCCACGGAGTCAAAGCCACAGGCAGGCCTCCTGGGAGCCAGGCGGCCACTCCCAGGCCTGCCAACCCCAGCTGGCCTTGCAGGGGAGCTCCTGGCAGCCACCTTCCTGCACCAAGCCACGTTCCTGTTTTTAACTGCTTCTTAAACTAAGGCCTAAGCTATTTCATAGAGTGCGCTGAGCCTCAAGAAACAACACTTGAGTTTTGGTCTCTTTAAAATCAGGCAACAAAATCAGAGGCTCCGGCCAATGCAACCAGTCTTGAGCCCCCACCCAAGAGCCTCAAGTTCACATGTTCCTGGAGGCAACGCAATTCGCTCTGCCTGGTTCAGCCTTGCAGCATCTAACAGGGGTGAGGCAACTCGCCATCTGCTCAGATCGACTCTGGCTAGGAACGAAGAATCTGAAGCACCCAAATGGGACAACAGTGTTTCAAAGCTACAAGTTCCTCAGGCAGTCACCAGCCCTAGAGGGGGTATTTGTTACCTAGCCCAGCTAGGTGCTGGGAGAGCCATCTGACAAAGATCATTTATTCTTACATTTTGTATTTATTATCCACCTTGTGTTAGACAATGTTTCAAAAATAGCTTTCCTTTTAAAAATCATAAAAGTAACATATTTACTATAGAAAACTTTAGTATAGCAAGCAGTTCACTGAAAACAACAAGTAAAAACCACCCGGGCAGTCCCGCCACCCTGAGACATCCACGGGCAATGTGGTGATGAGCATCCCTGCGGACTCTTCCTACACGAGGCCTGCCTGTGCCCGCAAATGGATTTACACAATGGGATCAGGCCGAAGGTGTCGTTTTGCAGTCCGCTCCCTTCACTTCATAAACCATCAGGAGCCTTTACCGCCAAGCACGAGCACTGTAGTGTCGGCCTCTTCAGGGCCTCACAGTGTTGTCGTCTATCAGCGTATGTCAGTACACCAGAATCTGTTCAGCCACTCACTGATGATGGGTAGTTGCTTTTTACTTTTCAGAATTATTAAACTCTTACGTAAAAATCATACATGAAATCTTTTCCCACTTATCTGATTACATATCTGTATTTTTTTAAAATATCTTATGGAGTTTTTGGTGAACGTTTACATAGCAAGTTAGGTTCCCATTTGACAATTTCCACACAAATTGTTCAGTGACATTAGTTAAATTCTTCTCATGGTGTCAACATTCTCTTTAACGGTGTTCTGGTTGTTCCATTCCCAGTACTCTAGTTTCCCTGCCCCCTTATCTTCTCACCTTTGCTTGGGATTCAATGTTGACCTTCTGGACTCATACAGCTGGTTTTTGAGTAGACACCATTCTTAGGTGTAATGTCTTTTATTTTGTATGCCCCTCTGCTATTTCGCTAAAAGGTGATCTCTGGGGACAGTTTCGGTTGAAGGTTTAAAAAGTGCTCCAGGGCGATACGTCTCAGGGAGCCCTCTGGTCTCAACTAGTCCAGTTAGTCTGGCCTTTTTAAAGAGTTTGAGTTTTGTTTACATTTTTCTCCCATTCCATCTGAGACCATCTATTGTGACCCTGGTCAGAAGGGTCAGTGCTGGTAGCCAGGCACCATTAAATTTTTCTTGTTTCAGGGTAGATGAGGCCGTGGCTCATCTGATTATATTAAGCTAAATTCCTCACCTTTAGATGGCTGGGCCAAAGGATAGGCAAGTGTGCTTTGGAAATGCAGTGATTTCTGCTTCCACCCTCATTTCCCCACATCGAGCCCACACCTGTGTCTGTCAATCTGCTGGAGAAGGAAAACAACATGTAGTTGTTTCGTGACACACATGACAGTACTAACAAGGATGAATGTCTTTTTTTTTTCTTTCAATTTTATTAGGATTTGTATTTCTTGTATAAATGGCCTCCTCTTGATTTTTGTCCATTTTTCTATTGGGCTATTTGTCTCCCTTACTGATTTGAAAAACTTCCACAGATTATGGAATCTGCTCATTTGTACATGTCTGCCAGTGTTGCCTGACTTTGTTATTTCTCTTTCAGTTTGTTCAAGAGGAAGAATGGCGCAGTGATTAAGAGCAGCCACGAACCAGCCTTGGAACCTGGGGTAAGTTTTACCTCTCTGAGCTGGTTTTCTCACCTGTCACCTGTGGCTAACAGTTGTACCTAACCCATGGGGTTGTTGAGAGACAATTCCTATCACGTCTACAGCAGAGTGCCTGGCACTTAGTATCAGCTAGTTTGTATTATTCATGGTGTTTTTAACAGTTTTGCTTTACCTCTTGCTTTGAAAATGTAAATTTGTTCCAATGTTGTTGTTGTTAGGTGCTGTCGAGTCGGTTCCAACTCATAGCAACCCTATGCACAACAGAACGAAACACTGCCCAGTCCTGAGCCATCCTTACAATCGTTGCTATGCTTGAGCTCATTGTTGCAGCTACTGTGTCAATCCACCTTGTTGAAGGTCTTCCTCTTTTCCGCTGACCCTGTACTCCGCCAAGCATGATGTCCTTCTCCAGGGACTCATCCCTCCTGACAACATGTCCAAAGTATGTAAGATGCAGTCTCGCCATCCTTGCCTCTAAGGAACATTCTGGCCGCGCTTCTTCCAAGACAGATTTGTTTGTTCTTTTGGAAGTCCATGGTATATTCAATATTCTTCACCAACACCACAATTCAAGGGCGTCAACGCTTCTTTGGGCTTCCTTATTCCTTGTCCAGCTTTCACATGCATACGATGCGATTGAAAATACCATGGCTTGGGTCAGGTGCACCTTAGTCTTCAGGGTGACATCTTTGCTCTTCAACACTTTGAAGAGGTCCTTTGCAGCAGATTTACCCAGTGCAATGTGTCTTTTGATTTCTTGTTCCAATAGGATGGATATATTAGAGAACAATTTGAGCATAATATGAATTTCGTGTGGTGGCACAGTGGTTAATGTGCTTGGTTGCTAACCCGAAGGTCAGTGGTTCAGAACCCACCAGTGGCTCCATGGGAGAAAGATGTGGCAATCTGCTTCCATAAAGATTTACAGGCTTGCAAACACTATGGGGCAGTTCTACTCTGTCCTATAGGGTTGTTATGAGTCGGAATCTACTCGAAGGCAACAGATTTTGGCGACAGCAACCGTTATATAGATTTCCCATACAGACATGACATACATAAATAATCTCAAGAGTACAGGCAATAGTAAACGCGGTAAAATACTTAGGAAAAGTGAGTTTTGAATATTTATTACCTTGTGTGTAATATGCTAGGAGCCCTTGTGGCACAGTGGTTAAGGCACTCAGCTGCTAACCAACAGATCGGTAGTTCAAATCTACCAGCTGTTCTGCAGGAGAAAGATGTGGCAATCTGCTTCTGTAAAGATCACAACCTCGAAAACCCAATGGAGCAGTTCTACGCTGTCCTATACGGTCGCTAGGAATCAGAATCCACTCGATGACAAAAGATTTAAGAGAAAACACTAGATGATGCAGAAAACCACACCCAGTTGAATTGAGCCACATAGCGATACGCAGAACACACACGGGCACACACCTCAAACATCTCTCAGCTTGTGAGGTCACAGCCTCTGCTATGAACCACACGCAAACACATTTGGGATTACAACTTTCCGCCTGATTGCAGATAATGCTCTTTCCTCCGTTTCATGATAACACACAGCTGTAACCTTCCACCACCCACTTTACAAGCAAACCCAAGGCCTCTTTCAAGATGAGGTACTGTATTCATTGTGATATTTATATATTTCATAATCACTTAACAGCTATAAAACTCTGTTTTATTAAGTTCCCATTGGTTTTGAAAATGTCTTTTTATGTTTTTCCTATCTTTTTTTTTTTGGTTGCTACTTAAGTTTTTGAGTGTTGTTGTGACCCTAACCCCATCTCCCCATAAGCCCCATGGTTTTTATTGCGTGTTTTTGCATAGTGTGGTGATTTTTAGGAATGCGTATGTCATGTTATATTAGAACTGACCGCATAAAAGTTTCAACACTGCGTAGTCAAATTACATGGCTTGTGTTATACATAAAAAGGCCCTTATCCCCAAGATTATAGGTGAACATTAGGGATATTTGCCTAAACTTTCTTCATTTACTTTTTATCTTTCACATACACAAGAACACAGAGATAAGCATGGCATGATGTGCGCAGGCAGCTGGGAATGAGCTGGACCACACAAGGAAACCAGTGCGGCAGAGGGAGGTAAACACAGGATCCAATTTCTAGCAAGAATCCTTGTTGAGTATATAGAACTGTTTCAAGCTGGTAATCCTATTCCCCCCAACTGCAATGTTTTTTCTAATAATTAAAAGAATAAAAAAATCAGAAGAGGCAGGGCCAAGATGGTGGAGCAATCAGATGCTTCTGGTGATCCTTCTTACAACAAAGACCCCCCAAAACAAGTGAAACGATTATGTTTATGACAAGCTAGGAGCTCTGAATATCAAAGGCAAAGTTAGAAAACGGACTGAGCGGCAGGGGGAGGGAGACACGGTCCAGATGTAGAGAGGAGTTACCAGACCTGAATCACCAGGATCCCTCAGGACCATTCCCGGGAACAACTGCAGCAGGGCTGGCAGTAGCATTCCGGACGCTCTTTCCTTAGGGAGAGACAGCAAGCCACACAGCCTACTCACACTTCCGGAACCAGAGAAGAACAGCACTCTCAGCAAAAGCTAAGTACTTGCGTTTATTTTACCGTGCCCCCAGCCCGCAAGCCAGCTTCAGTGGCTGTTGATCTCCCTGGGCCTGAGATAGGCCCTGCTGTGTGCCCTGAGCCATTCTCCCAGCCTTGGAGAAGGAATAAATTCACAACTGGGGGAAAAGATAATCTGCTAGCTCCACTAAACTGGGGGGCTCAGGAAAGAAGCAGCTCCTGTCCAGGCATAAACGGCCCATGGACTTTGAATACCTTTCACCCCTGCATGGCCCTGTGTGGGCCCATTTCAGGAGAATAGGCCCTTGCTGGCAGACTGCAACTGTTTCAGCTGTGCGGTAGAGAGGTGGGTGTTTGCTGTTTGCCACTGCTTTGTCTATTAAACAGGGTCCTCACCTACCCACATCAGGGGCCTGAGGACTGGTGGCTCCACTCAGGTCACCCAGCCAACCATGACAGGGGTCCAAGGATAGCTGGTACCTCCCAGTCCTCACAGCCAAAAGCACTGGGTGCCCATGGTCCGTGTGCAGAGCCCACACACTTGTGCGCTCTAGGGAATAGGGATACGCTTTCCTCACAGACATTAGGAGGGATGGCTGTCAGCCCCTACCTTGTTCAGAGCGTGACCCCCTGCCACAACCAGATACCTGTACCTATACCGATCACCCCTGCCCTCCTAAGACTGTAGGACAGAGCCTGTACCACACAATTGATGAACAACTACCTGGATGACGGAGCTGAAACCACAGAAGAAAAGTGGATGGACTCATAAGCTCACATACCTGATAACAGCTCTAGCCATCTGGTGACAGGACGTTAGAGCTTCAAAGGCAAAAATAATCAAGCTAGCTCACTCGAGCAGCCTACTTGGATACATCAAAACAAAACAAAGCAAGAAGCTAGGATACAGTAAGCAAACATAAAAGAAACTAATAACTTATAGATGGCTCGGAGACAACAGTCAATATCAAATCACATAAAGAAGCAGACCATGATTGTTTCAACAAGCTCTCAAAACAAAGAATCGAGGGATCTTCTGGATGAAGGTACCTCCCTGGAACTACCAGATGCAGAACACAAAAGATAAATATACAGAACTCTTCAAGACATCAGGAATGAGATCAGGAAGGAGATCGGGCAATATGCAGAACAAGCCAAGGAACACACAGATAAAGCAGTTGAAGAAATTAAAAAGGTTATTCAAGAACATAATGAAAAAATTAATAAGCTGCAAGAATCCATAGAGAGACAGCAATCAGAAATTTAGAAGGTTAACAGTAAAATTACAGAATTAGACGACCCAATAGAAAGTCAGAGGAGCAGAATTGAGGAAGTGGGAGCCAGAATTAGTGAGATTGAAGACACAACACTTGGCACCAATATATTTGAAGAAAAATCAGATAAAAGAGTTTTAAAAAATGAAGAAACCCTAGGAATCATGTGGGACTTTATCAAGAGAAATAACCTACGAGTGATTGGAGTTCCAGAACAGGGAGGGAGAACAGAAAATACAGAGAGAATTGTTGAAGATTTATTTGCAGAAAACTTCCCTGATATCGTGAAAGATGAGAAGATATCTATCCAAGATGCTCACTGAACTCCATATAAGGTAGATCTAAAAGAAAGTCACCAAGGCATATTATAATCAAACTTGCCAAAATCAAAGATAAAGAGAGAATATTAAGAGTGGCTAGGGATAAACAAAAAGTCACCTATGAAGGAGAGTCAATAAGAGTAAGTTCGGACTACTTGGCAGAAACCACACAGGCAAGAAGGCAATGGGATTACTTATATAAAGTATTGAATCATATATCATATATGGTATCATATATAAAGTCAAGAATCATGTATCATATATGATATCATATATAAAGTCAAGAATCATATATCCAGCAAAACTCGCAAATATGAAGGCGAAATTAGGACATTTCCAAATAAACAGAAGTTTAGGGAATTTGTAAAAAGCAAACCAAAACTATAAGAAATACTAAAGGGAGTTCTCTGGTTAGGAGAAAAAAAAAAAAGCAAGCCATTATCAAACCTGTTATGGATTGAGTTGTGTCCCCCTCAAAACGTGTCAACTTGGCTAGGCCATGATTCCCAGTACTGTGTGATTGTCCATCATTTTGTTATCTGATATGATTTTCTGGGTTATAAATCCTACCTCTATGATATCAATGAGGCAGGATTAGGGACAGTTATGTTAAAGACACAGGACTCAGTTTACAAGATTAGGTTGTATCTTGAGTCAATCTATCTAGAGAGAAGAGAGCAGAGAGAAAGGGGATCCTTATACCATCAATAAAGGAATGCCAGGAGCAAAGCACATCCTTTGGACTGAGGGTCCCTGTGCTGAGAAGCTCCTAGACTGGGGAAGATTGATGACAAGGACCTTCCCCCAGAGCTGACAGAGAAAGCCTTCCCCTGGAGCTGGCACCCTGAATTTGGACTTCTAGCTTCCTAAACCATGAGAGAATAAATTTCTCTTTGTTAAAGCCATCCACTTGTGGTATTTGTTATAGAACACTCAATAACTAAAACGAAACCTGGGGATCGACTGCAAGATAGCTTTCCATTTTGTTTCTGTGATCATCGGTGCTTTCTCCAAGACCCAAAACATCAGTTACTCTCACTCAAGTCACCCAAAGAAGTGAAGGAGCCGGGCTCTGTCAACAATACCCTTGAATGTAGAAGCCCTGCAACACAAGAAAAAGGTAGGGGACACAGTGAGAGTTTAGCAGGCAAACTGGTGTCTAAAACCACTCGGCTCAAGCATGTTCATTTCTAAGGAGCTTGGATCACAGGACAGTGCCCTTCAAAGGGACTCAGGGTCACCTTCTGGGAAAAGGGAGCCTGGAGGAGGTGCTGAGTGACACCAGATAGCAAACTGGCGATTCAGGCATCCTATATCTTAAACAAGGGATGTGTGAAATCTATCTACTGGCAAAGAAGCCACAGAAGGAAAATGGGTGCGGAGGCGGCAGATTCTCAAATTCTTGTGTTTCATGATATACATACGTGTGGTGTATATTCCTTTGTGTGTATCAAACATTACATAATAAAACAAAACATTTAAAACTCAGGAGAAAAAGAAGGTACAAAGAGAACCCGAAGTGATTCTCAATGGTCTTCACTCTGCTCTCTGGCTCCCCTCACCCCCATGTCCTCAGGCTGGGTACTGGAGCACCTCCAGAGGGCTATGCTTGGCCACAAAGCCCTGGCTTTCCTGGTCTACCCAGGACCTGAGCCAACCCTCATGGCTTCAACCAGGAGAGTGACCTTCAGCACCACCTTGAGTGCTCTTTGGTCTTCCCTCCACGGTAAGTTCACCATGAATTCCTGCCAAATCTCCATCCACACAGAGTATCACAGATTGAACTCTTCGCACCACTTCATACCTGCCTTGATTTCCACTGCAGCCTCCAACCAGGTGATAGTCACCTTCTTGGAGTATCTTGGTGGTCCAACAGCCTTTGAAATCAAATCACATTTTCTTAAACATGAGCTTCAAAGCTTCCTACCACAGGACTTCCGGCCAACGTGGTGCCACAGACAGAAGCACCACACCGTCCCTCCACAGCAAAGATCCAAAAAACTAAGTAAACCAGAGACAAACATCATTCCTGGAACCTGAAGTACCAAATGAAGAGAGAACTCAGCCAAGCACCGAATGGAATAAGAAACCGACAGAGGATGGAGAGCAAGGAAAGATACCCTGCGGGAGGCCTGATTGACTAATGCAGCACGGATCCACCGTCTTGGGCTCCAGTCCAGGATCGGCAGGCAGGGAGCACAGGAAAGCAGCTTCGCAGAACTCCCAGCAGGAGACAGAACACCAGGTAACCAGTGATACATGCTTTCCCACCTCCCACTCTCTCCCCGCTGTTCTACCTCCGAGCTTCCTGGCTGGCTGCGGTGGCTCGGGTGGCCGGGAAGTACAGCATCCGTGCTGCTTGGATTTGCTGCACCCATGTCAGAGATTGGTGGACAGGGAGTATGGGAGAGCAGCTTCATTAAGTTCCCAGCAGGAGACAGAGTACCCGGTAATGAGCGATGTATACTTTCCTAGCCCCCTTTCTTCCCCCCACTTTGGCCTCCTCTGCTTCCTGCTGCCATAGTCTCTTGGCCAGGAGGCAACTGCTTTGGCCTCAGGCTGCTTGGACTCACCCTGCCCACACTGGCCTGGCCCCTGAGCTGGTGTGGGTTCTTTCCATCTCTTTTGGTTTCTTCTGTGCCTCCTACCACCTTCCCCTCCTTTCTCTGGAACACCTGGCTCCGTGTGCCATCTTTGCTTCTTCATGAAAGGCTGTGAAGCCACGCTCAACTGGGGAACCACTCCCCCGGCCCGTGACACCACGCTACTGGGATCCCTGGGGCTTTCTTTCCCCCTTGTTTTGCTTTGTTTGTTTTCTTTTTCTTTTTGCAGCTTGGGAGCCCCTTCTAGCTGGCTGCACTGCACGGCTTAGGAGCCACTCCTCCGATCTGCGCAGCCATGTAGTGGGATCCCTGGGGGAAATTCTTTTTTTCTTCTTTCTCTTTTTTTTCTTTTCTCTCTCTTTTTCCCTTTCTGTCTGTATTCACTTCTCAGTTCTCGTCTCTCAACACTTATCTTCTTTTCCTGTCTCCTGAATACTTGGTGCTGTGTGACATCTATACCCCCTCTAGCCACGCTATACTGTGTAGCCTGGGAGCCATTTCCCCAGTCTTAGCAGCCCCACCGGTGGGACTCTGGGACTCCTGGGGGCTTTTCTTTTCCAAATTTTTACCTAGTTTTTTTTTTCTTTCTTTTTCCCTTTTTCTTTTCTCCATTTCACAGTTTCTCATCTCTCTACTCCAATGGCAAGCTCCCTTAGCATGCTTTTTTTTTCTTTTTCTTTGTTTGATTGTTTGTTTTTAGATCCTGTTTTTCTGTTCTCTCTCTCCTCTTTCTCACACCCCTATTAGTTCCACACATTACAACCTCCCCCCTTTCCTGCCTACCTGCATTGTACACTGAATATCACACCCCCGAGCAGCACAGGCACGGCCTACTGGAACCTGCCCAGCACTGATTCCTGGTCCGCCATGTCGGACTTAGTATGTGCCACAAACAACCCATGCCAGGACCTCCCCTTCAGCTGGACCTGGCATGCTGCACCATAGCTGAGTGACTGGCCCTACCCATTGGACAAGGAGGTAAAAAGTATCGTGACTACAACCAAACAACAAAGAATGCACAGTCCACCTGCTCAGACATAGCCAAATAAAACAAAAAAGCAGGACAAAACTAACAAAATCTATACTCCAGAAACAAAGAAAATAACTACTAAATGTCCTGAAGACAACAGACAATAGCAAAACATATAAAAAAACAGGATAGGATGGGTCCAGTAAGCGTCCAAAATACACCACCAGATGACTTTCCAGTAGAAGAAAAGGCACTAGAACTACCTGACAGGGAATTCAAAACTCTAATATTCAGAGCAATCCAAGAGTTGAAGCAAAAAGCAGACAAAAATTAGGAAAAACAAGACGAATTTTTGGCAAAGACAGACAAATTGATGGAAAATACAGACAAAAAAATGGAACAATTCAGGAAAGTAATACCAGAACAAAATGCCAAAATAAATTCACAACTAGAAATCATACAAAAACAACAATTAGAGTTCCAAAGGATACACGACAAGATTTCAGAAATGGACAGTATCATAGAAGGCTGAGCAGCAGGTCTGAAATGATGGAAGACAGAATCAGCAAAACTGAAGACAAACACTTGGATACAATTCTGTTTGAGGAAAAAGAATGAAGAAAACTGAAGAAACTCTGAGAATTATGTGGGATACAATCAAAAGCAAAAATTTGTGAATGATCGGAGTTCCAGAACAGGAAGAGAAAATGGAAAACACAGAGAGGATCATTGAAGAATTGCTGACGGGAAACTTCCCTAATATGATGAGTGATGAAAAGCTGACCAGCCAAGAAGCTCAACAAACCCCATATAGGATAGACCCCAAAAGAAAATCACTGAGGCATGTCATAATCACACTCGTTAAAACCAAAGACAAAGGAAAAATCCTGCGAGCAGCTTGGAAAAAAAAAGTCACCTAAAGGAGAAACAATAAGACTAAGCTCTGATTATTCAGCAGAAACTACGCAGGCAAGAAGGCAATGGGACGACATATATAAAACCTTGAAAGAAAAAAACTGTCAACCAAGAATGGTATATCCTGCAAAACTTTCATTCAAACATGATGGTAAAATTAGGACATTTCCAGATAAACAGAAATTAAGGAAATATGTAAAAACCAAACCAAGCTTACAAGAATTATTAAAGGGAGTCCTTTGGTCTGAGAACAAACAACATCAGACCACAGCCTGAATCTAGGATGCAAGATTGTACCAGCCAGATACCAACCTAGGAAATGAACTCTCAAGGACTATCCAAAACCAAAGCAACTGCAACAGGGAACCAGAGAGGTTAATCTGTAAATGACAACAACATCAGAACAATAAAAGAGGGAAGAAACAGTATAGGTATAGAACTCTCTAATGGAGAGGAAGGCAAGGCAATACCAAGTCATAATAGACTTGCTCAACCTTAGGAAGATAAGGGTAAATTTCAAGGTAACCACAAAGAAAGTTAACAAACCTACTCATCAAAATAAAGAAGAAAAACATAAAGTCTCAATAAAACCAAAAGAAATGAAAAAGAAATCCACAAACAAAGGGAACTCAGCCAGGACATTATGCTGAATGAAATAAGACAATCACAAAAGGACAAATATTGTATGAGACCACTGTTGTAAAAACACATGAAAAGGTTTACATACAAAAAGAAACAATATTTGATGGTTACGAGGGAGGGGAGGGATGGGGATGGGAAAACACTTAATAGACAAAAGATAAGCAGTAACTTTGGTGAAGGGTGAGACAGTACACAATACTGGGGAAGCCAGAACAACCTGTACAAGGCAGGGCCACAGTAGCTCTATAGACACATCCAAACTCCCTGAGAGACCAAATTGCTGGGCTGAGGGCTGTGGGGACCATGGTCTCAGGGAACATCTAACTCAACTGGCATAACAGAGTTTATAAAGAAAACGTTCTACATTCTGCTTCGGTGAGTAGCGTCTGGGGTCTTAAAAGCCTATGAATGGCCATCGAGGATGTTCTACTGGTCTCACGCTTCAGGAGCAAGGAAGAATGAAGAAAACTAAACACACGAGGGAAAGATCAGTCCAAAGGACTAATGGACCACCATCTACCACAGCATCCACCAGACTGAGTCCAGTACAATGAGACAGTGCCCGGCTACCATCACTGACTGCTCTGACAGGGATCACAATAGAGGGTCCCAGACAGAGCTAGAGAAAAATGTAGAACAAAATTCTAACTCAAAAAGAAAGACCAGACTTGCTGGCCTGACAGACTGGAGAAACCCTGAGAATATGGCTCCTGGACACCCTTTCAGCTCAGTAATGAGGCCACTCCTGAGGTTCACCCTTCAACCAAAGACTCAATAGGCCCATGGAACAAAACAAGACTAAAGAGGCACTCCAGCCCTGGGGCAGGGACTGGAAGGCAGGAGGGAAGAGGAAAGCTGGTAATAGGGAGCCCAGGGTTGAGAAGGGAGAGTAATGACATGTTGTGCATTTGGTAACCAAAGTCATACGACAATGTGTGTACTAACTGTTTGATGAGAAACTAGTTTGTTCTGTAAACCTTCATCTAAAGTTCAGTAAAAAAAAGGGGGGGGGGACCTTCCTATCGCAAAAGAGATTTCACTTCTCCTCACCTTCATTCCTCCCCACTCTAAAAAAATCCCCACTCCTTTTCGTGCACACTCACCTCTGTGGTGGGGACAGCCTCTCCCTGCCTGTAACTGCCATGCCTCATCTTATGTGCTCCTTACTGTCCTCTCCCTCTCTCCCAGTCCTGAGTCCACAATTCTGCTTCAAAACGACTTACGATTACTTTTTACCAAAGACTCTTCTCCACCTGAGATCCAGCCATTTTTTAAGCTCTTCAACCCAAATATGATTTATTTGTTAAAAAAAAGAAATTAACCAAAACTTGGAAATTAAAAACAAAAAAATAACAGAGAGAGAGCACTGTCTAACCCGCCTGATGCTCTAGGGAAACGGAACTGTCTGATTTTCTATTTACTACTGATTAGGGCCCAGATTCCACAAAGTTAGATGTTAACTTATAGAAAACTGCTAGGTTGTAAATGGTTTTTGTCTGGTAGAAAAGATAACTGCAAAGCAGTTGGTTTTATTACTGCAGGGCAATAACCAGTTTTGTACAGAAATCTGCATTTACTCCAAAAAAAAAAACCAAAAAACCAAACCCAGCGCTGTTGGGTCAATTCCGACTCATAGTGACCCTATAGGACAGAGTAAAACTGCCCCACAGAGCTTCCAAGGAGCACCTGGCGGATTCAAACTGCCAACCCTTTGGTTAGCAACCGTAGCACTTAACCACTATGCCACCAGGGTTTCCCCATTTATTTCAGCATTCTTTTTCTTCCTTTGTAAATAACCAGTTTATTACATTCTCCTTTGAGCTAGCTTTGGCAACTTGCTGGTTTCCTGATTAATAATGTCAAGGAAGTCTTGGATATGTCTGGTATACGCTCATGATGTATAAGAGTATGTTTTAAACTTTTGGAAATTTTATTTTGCCACATTATATACCAAACATATCCACTGCAGTCGACCGAGTGACCGTACAGACAGCGCAGAACCACCCAGTGGGTTTGCAAGGCTGTAATCTACAACAGCAGACTGCCGTATCTCCCGCGGAGTGGCTGGTAGGCTGAAACCACCACCATCTTGGTTAGCAGCTGAGCGCCTTAACCACTGCACCACCAGGGCTCCTTCACATTATATACAGTAAGTTACACTTTTAAATGTTTATATTTTGTGCTCCACAAGTGTCACTAGCTGCCGTCAAGTCAGTCCCTGACTTATGGTGACCCTGTAACCAAATAAGGGTTCTTATCCTGTCTTATTAAAAAAAAAAAAAAAATTTTTTTTTTTTTTTTTAAATTAGCTGATGGAAATAAGATGGACACCACACCACCAGTTGCAGGGGAAACAGAAAGTGGAAATTTATTCTTTGCACAAACAAGGAGCAATGTGGGGCCTCGTAGCTGAAAGACCACGCACTCCCCGCCCCAGGGGAGCTTGGAGCTTTTATACCCTTTAGTCCCCAGGGGGTGGGATTGGCACCCAAAATCTGACACCCCGTCCCTCCCATGTCCATATTTGGAATCTAGGTGTTGTGTCATTTGCAAAGCAAGGGAACTTTGCTTTGCAAATGGCCTGGGGTGCAGCTGTGTGCCAGAGAACATCTTCCTCCCCTGACAAGTTCAGGTCCAGGGTCAAGTTCGGGGCCACGGCTCTTCCGGTCCTGGTTTGCACGTGTGCGGGATCACAGCGCCAAATTTAAACCATCGTTAGGGTGCACTGCGAGGTCCCACCAAGCGGAAGTTAGAAACTGCTGCTTGGCAGGGGTGGGGTGGGGGAAACTTCCGCACAGTGGGGGAAGCCCTGGCGGCGACTTCAACCCTACACACAAACTCTGTCCTATAGGGTGGCTATGAGTTGGAACCGACTGGACAGCAGTGGGTTTTTTATGCACAAGGGAGTGAAATGTTACCCGGTCCTATGCCATTCCTACGATCAGTTGCAAATCGAACCGTTGTGATCCACTAGGTTTTCACTGGCTGATTTTTGGAAGTAGATTGCCAGGCCTTTCTTAGTCTGTCCTAGTCTGGAAGCTCTGCTGAAACCTGTTCAGCATCACAGAATGCAAACCTCTTCTGACAGAGGGTGGTGGCTCAGCACGAAGTACACTGGCCAGGCACTGAACCTGGGTCTCCCGCGTGGAAAGGGGGAATTCTACCACTGAACCATCAACTGTCCCCACCCCATGGGTACATGGTCCAAATCTGCCACTCTCCTGTACCTCTCCAAGCACCAAGCACCCTGGTACTTTAAAAAACTGGCATTTCATAGAAGAAAAGTTTACTAGTGGTTACCAGGGGCTAGGGAGAGGAGACAATGAGAAGTTATTTCTTAAGGGGTGCTGAGTTTCTGTTCAAGGGCGTTAAAAACATTTGAAAATGGACAGTGACAATGGTGACACGACATGCTGCTGTCGTTGGGTGCCGTCCAGTCGGTTCCCACTCACAGTGACCCCCGCACAACGGAACGGAACACTGCCCGGTCATGCATCATCCTCGCAATCTGCTGCAAAAGACCTCTTTAGAGTGTTAAAAAGCAAAGATGTCACTTTAAGGACTGAGGCGTGCCTGACCCAAGCCAAGGTATTTTCAACTGCCTCATATGCATTCGAAAGCTGGACGATGAATAAGGAAGACTGAAGAAGAACTGATGCATTTGAATTATGCTGTTGGAGAAGAATATCGAATATACCATGGACAGCCAGGAGAACAAACAAATCTGTCTTGGAGGAAGTACAGCCAGAGTCCTCCTTGTAAGCAAGGATGGCGAGACTTCATCTCATGTACTTTGGACATGCCATCAGGAGCGACCAGTCCCTGGAGAAGGACAACATGCTTGATAAAGTAGAAGGTCAGAAAAAAAGAGGAAGACCCTCAACGAGATGGACTGAGAGAGTGGCAATAACAACGAGGAATCTGCTGAATACGTAACTGAAACAGCTTATTTTTTTTTTTTACAGCGATTTACCTCATCTTTGTGTATATTTATATACACCAACTATATAAAGTTTAAACGTGACTGTGTGCTGGCAAAGAACTTTATTAGCACTCCCAGTTGGTTTTGCATTTAACCCCTGGATAGGCACTTTCTCACGTGCTCTTAGATAATCTTCAAAGTCGCTCAGTGAGGTAGATGGTTCAAGTGTCCTTCTGGATGAGTCAATGTGCAAAGCACCTGGAGAGTGGTGTTGGTGGTGCATGTTACACACGAGGAACAAGTCGGGAGAGGCGGTGACTTGCTCTGGTCTCAGGGGTGGGTAAGGGAGCCGGAGGCAAGGTGGGAACCTCCTTCTCCCTCTTCCAAACCCCGTGCTCTTTTCACAGCCACCCCGTTCCAGAAGTGGGGGGCTCCCTCTCAGGGTCTCTCACTGCGGCTGTCCTTCTTCCCTGTGTCAGGGTCAACAACCAACTATACCAGGAGTCCCCACTCAAGCAAGGGCCCTACCTTCTGCCCAGCCAGGGAACCCAGGCCTCCAATCCTTACCTCACCCCAAATTAGAGGCATCAGATTCTCGGCACCCCACATTTGAAAGGCTGTCCACCTTATTCCATTTATTGGTTTGAAATGCTTACTTTTAGAAAGAGGCACAGCCTAGTTTCTGAGAACAATAAGTAAGAGGAAAAAGCCAGTTAATAGTGGTAGTCATAATAGAAACAGTAAACTGTTAGCATTTACTGAGCCTTACTATGTTTTTTACTATGTGCCGGTAATTGTGCAAGCACTTTACAGAGACTTCCTCATTTAATTTCCACAACACTCTGAGGCAGGTGCCCTTATCATCTCCATTCTACAGATGAGGAAATGAGGCACAGAGAAGTTAAGCAACTGGTCCAAGGTGACCCAAACAGCAAGTGCTAGGATTTACAGCTGTCTGGTTCCTGTGCTGAGCTCACAGCCACCCCAAGTACCTGTGGTACTATTACCACAGGGATGTCTCCAAATAGAGGCTGGTACAGAGCAGGTGCTCAACAAAGGCTTCATTGACGAATGTGCCACGTTGATGAATGTGCCACGTTGATGAATGTGCCATGTTGATGAATGTGCCACGTTGATGAATGTGCCACGTGAACGCCCCAGGTCTTGCCTGTACTTCCCGGCTTCCTACCTGCCCCCACCCTTGTACCATACTGTCCTCTCTGCTGCTCTCCTGAAACAGGAGATGGAAAAGTTGAGCAAGACTTGGAGAGCAAGGCTCCAGATCCTGTTTGATCCTGTTCTGCAGGAGGAGGGCCTTCAGTTTCATAATGACAGGTAGGCACAAGCTGCTTCACTGAAACTGTCCCCGTCCTGGGGCAGAGTCTACGCAGCAGCAGCTCTTACCCTTTTCCAGCCCTTCAGCCATTCGGAATACCAGAAAGATGTTCACCTGTGTTTTACTGACCACCCAAAGGCATTCGACTGCGTGGATCATAATTATGGATAACACTGCAAAGAATGGGAACTCCAGAACACTTAATTGCGCTTATGAGGAACCGGTACATAAATCAAGGGGCAGCGGTTCGAACGGTATCCTGCGTGGTTTAAAGTCAGGAAAGGTGTGCGTCAGGCTTAAGTCCTTTTACCATGCCTATTCAATCTGTATGCTGAGCAAATAATCTGAGAAGCTGACTATATGAAGAAGAACAGGGCATCAGAATTGGTGAAAGACTCATTAACAACCTGCGTTATGCAGATGACACAACTTTGCTTACTGAAAGTGAAGAGGACTTGAAGCAGTTACTGATGAAGATCAAAGACCACAGCCTTCAGTATGGATTACACCTCAACATAAAGAAAACAAAAATCCTCATAACTGGACCAACAAGCAATATCATGATAAACAAAGAAAAGACTGAAGTTGTCAAGGATTTCATTTTACTTGGACCCACAATCAACACCCATGGAAGCAGCAGTCAAGAAATCAAGAGATGCATTGCATTGGGCAAATCTGTTGCAAAAGACCTCTTTAGTGTTGAAAAGCAAAGATGTCACCTTGAAGACTAAGGTACGTCTGTCCCAAGCCATGGCGTTTTCAATCGCCTCCTATGCATGTGAAAGCTGGATGATGAATAAGGAAAACCAAAGAAGAATCGATGCCTTTGAATTGTGGTATTGGGGAATAATGTTGAATACACCACGGACTGCCAGAAGAATGAACAACTCTGTCTTGGAAGAAGTACAACCAGAATGCTCCTTAGAAGCAAGGATGGTGAGGCTACATCTCACATACTTTGGTCATGTTGTCAGGAGGGGTCAGTCCCTGGAGAAGGGCAGCACGCTTGGTAGAGTGTCAGTGAAAAAGAGGAAGACCCTCAATGAGATGGACTGACACAGTGGCCTGAACCATGGGCTTAAGCATAACAAGGACTGTGAGGATAGCGTAGGACCTCACAGTGTTTTGTTCTATTGTACATGGTTGTTATGAGCCAGAACCGACTCAAGGGCACCTAACAACAACAACAAAGCCATTCAGGCAAAAATAAAAGACCTCAACTCGACAGCCCACCATTCTCCCCTTCTGCTCAATACCACACCCCCAAATGTCCCTAAGAATACCCCTAAATATCCCTAAGACTAAGGAGAGTAGATGACTAAACCATACTTCAAATGTGCACTCCACACTTGCATACGCTGTGTGCCCTGTGCTGGGAACTGAAGGATCCGGAGGCGCCTTGGGGGGACCCAGCACAGAGCTCCTTCCTGCCTCCCAGCCTCAGAGAAGACAGAGAAACCCAAACACCTCCATACACAGTGGCCAGGGCAACAATAGACAGGTGCCTCACAAAGAAGGGCTGGCTGAGAGCAGAAGGACAGCTCCTTTCAGCAGGCAGTGAAGGCAGCGCCTACAAGGAGGAAAGGGTTTTTGAGTCAGAGAGAGGGCAGGGCCTCCCAGACAGTGTCCTGCAGGCAGCTGAGTGGAGTGTCGTGGAGCAGATGGCAGGAGATGGGGAAGGCCTAGTGCCATGAGGCATGAGACCTGCCTTTCAAAGGCAAGAAGAAGAACAGAAAGCGTAGTAGCCATTTGCCATGTGGTTTTGCTTCCCATTATCTGACCCCCACCCACCCCTACTAGTGCCTGACCTTCCTTTTGGAGATTCCCCAGTGGGTAGCAGTTTTACTGAGAGGCAGTTTCCTGCTGGTCAGCTCTGAGATGGGACTCTTGAGGGATTGACACAGGAAAGCAGCGACAGTTAAGAGATCACCATGGCGGTGGTGTCCTATCCAGGCTGCTCCCGGCTCATCCTCAGCTCGGTCTGCCCTGCCAAGCCTCCCTTGGTTCCAGCACCTTCTCCAAATCCCGCTCTCCAGCTTTTCTGGCCAGTCAGTACACAATCTTCCCATAAACTCCTTTTCTGTTCCAGCTAGGCAGAGAGGGTTCTACTGTTTATCATCAAGACTCCTGATTGATAGAGAACTCACTGAAGCAGGGCAGGGGCCTGATCAAAACTGTCTGAGAAAAGTAACTTTTTTTTTTTTAAAGTACTGTAATATTTTACTGTGCCTTAGGTGAAAGTTTACACAGCAAATTAGATTCCCCTTTAACAATTTTTATACAAATGGTTTCATGACATTGTTTACAATTTTCACAATAGTAATTTTCAGTATTCTCATTAATTCCATTCTGTTTGTTCTGTTTCCATTGGTCTAGTTTTGCTTCCCCTCTTTGCCTTCTCACCTGTACTTTTGGGTAAATGTCGACCGTTTGGTCTCATATAGTTGATTGTTTAAGGGAATACATTACTCACAGGTGATGTTGTTTATTTTATAAGCTAATCTATTATTTGGCTAAAAGACAATCTGTAGAAATAGCTTCAATTCCAAGTTCAAAGGGTATTTTTGGGTAAACTAAAAAACTAAAAATTTTTTTTTTAGTTTTTTAGTCTTGGGGGTTCCTCTAGTCTCTTTCAGTCCAGTAGATCTGGCCTCTTTTAGGAACTTGAGTTTTGTTCTACGTTCTTCTCCCACTCTACCCAGGACCTTCTACTGTGCCCTTGGTCAGAACCGTTGGTAGTGGTAGCTGGGCACCATCTGGTTCTTTTGGTCTCAGGTTAGAAGAGGCTGTGTTTCGTGTGGGCTATTAGTTCTGGGGACTAGTTTCTTCTTTGAGTCTTGGATGTCCTTTATTCTCTTTTGCTCTGGATGAGCAGAGAGCGATAGTTGTATCTTAGATGGCCGCTCCCAAGTTTTTAAGATCCCAGACACTACTCACCAAACTAGGATGTAGAACATTATCTTTGTGAACTATGTGATGTCAAATAATTAGCTTGTGCCCCAGGCTATGGTCCCAAGCCTTCTGACCCAGGAAACCAATCCCAGGAGTTGTTTGGAAAAAGATATCACTCTTCATAACAGAAAGATAACTGTTATCAAGAGTGTAGTCTGCAAAACGCCTGAATACTAGAGGACCACTGGAGGTCAAGGCCTTCAAAATGGCTATCCACTCAGCCTGGAACCAGCTCCTCTCTCTCCTTTCATCCCTTTATCCCTGAGACCTCCACTTACCAGTTACCTCCCTGACTGACCCCCACTAGTTCGATGCCCCCCTGTACGCCACCCCAGACCCTCGAAATTCAGATCTCTGAGGGTGTGTCCTGGTGGGGTTCTCAGGCACACTCAAGCTTGAGAACCTCTGTCCTATTCCGTACACTGACCCCACTGAATCACATGTGCGGTGCATGAATAGCTCTTATATGGCCTTTCTCACCATGGTCTTGTGACTCCTACAAAATGATTGGGTAGGACTATGCAAATAAGGTATTTGTGGTCCATTAAGGGATTAGATAGCTTACTAATAATGCAAATAAGGTACATGGCATCCTTGTGGGGTGGGACCTTGCAAATAAGGTGTATGGAATCCTAATGAGGTGACTGGTCAGTTTCTTAAAATGAGCCATTCTAGAGGCAAAAAGAGAGGACTTCACTACCACCAATAAGAAAAGCTGGGAGTGGAATGTGTCCTTTGCACCCAGGGGCCCTGCACTGAGAACCTCTTAGACCCAGGAGACAGAGAGAGAGAAAGAGAGTTGTAACACTGGAGATGGCGCAAGACGGTGAGAAGCAGCGGCAGAAAGATGGCAGCAGTAGGATCAGGAAACGGGCAGGAGATGGTGTGGTGAGCTTCCCTGCCCACAGAGGAAGGTGGTTACAGTGGGTGTGCCAACTCATGGAGAGAGAGAGCTGAGTGCCTTCAGGCAGGAGGGCTCCTGGCAGAGTGGGGTGCCTCTGGGAACTTATCGGCAGAACTAAAGAGCTTTGTAATGCTTGCCGGAGCAGAGCAGAGGCTGGCCTGAGCGGACCAGGGGCTGAGGGAGAGGCCTCCCTGCTGGCATGGCTGAGGAGCTGTCCTGACTGAGCTGACTGAGTAACTGTATCCTGAGTCATTCCTGATCCTGAATTGTAACCTGTTACTTCCCTGATAAACCCCATAATCATGACTATGGTCTGTGAGTTCTGTGTGGCCACTGCAACAAATTATTGAACCCAGCAGAGAAGTAGAGAGTGCCGTGGGAGGGACAGTTGGCATCAGAACTGGCAAAAAGACTGGAAGGTAGAGGTATGTTTGACCTCCACCTCATGGAGATCAGCTTGGGCTGATGTTGATCTTGACTTTCCTCTCTTCCCCTGAAGTCAGAGGACCTCTGACGCCACCACACCATTTTTACAACATGTTTCTAGAATGTGCCAAATTATTCCCAACTTCGGTCCCATTTCATTAAATGAAAACCCTGCCTCTTCCTTTACCTACGAAAATTCTGCTCACCCTTTACAGTTCAGCCCAAATGCCAAAGTCCTGGCGAAGATTTTCCCCTTCCTCAGTGTTCCACAAATCTGGTGCTTGTTCCTCAGTTAAGGCCCCTACTGCATTTTGCTTTGTATTCTCACTGGCTGTGTACCTGTCACCTCCCTGAAAGCAGAGACAGGTCTATGCGTCTCTAACGTCCTGCAGAGTCTAGCACTGTGCTGGGAATACAGTGGACATCCATTCATGGTGAACTGGACTGAATCAATGATTAAAAAGCATAACAACAATGAACATGAACTTCTGACCAGAGCAGGGGCTCCTAGACAGACCGGCTTCCTTAGTCAGCACGTCTGCCACCCCATCCTCCCGGGCCAGTAAAATGTATGGAATCCTACCTCAGAAGCCTTAAGTTCAACTCCTAACTTCACTTCATCGGCACGGGAGACACATTGAGCAAATCATTTTAACCACGTCTCAGTGTCTTCAACTGCAAGACAGACACAAAAAATAAGCCTCTACCTCCCAGCACTCACTGTTAAACCCGTTGCCGCCGAACCAATTCCAGCTCATAGCAACCCTAAAGGACAGAGCAGAACTGCCCCATACGGTTTCCAAGGCTGTAATCTTTACGGAAGCAGACTGCCACATCTTTCTCCCACAGAGCCGCTGGTGGCTTTGAACCGCTGACCTTTAGGTTAGCAGCCGAGCACTTAACCACTGTGTCACCAGGGCTCCTTCACTCACTGTTAGGAGGAGCTAATGTATTAGGAGAATGTTTGCAGTGTGTGAGGCCTCAGAGAAACATCAGTTCTTCCCTCTGCAGCTGTGGGAGAGGGAGGACCACGAAGGTGGCTCCGTATCTGGCTCAGCAGCTCCCAATTTCATCAGCGTTCCTCACCAGGCCTAGAACCCAAAAGACCAGATGCAAGAGCCAGATGCAAGAGCCAGATTGGAAGGCATGCTTAGACGCCATATTCATTAGCAATTCCAAAGGGCTGGGAGATGCAGAAAGAGCTAGGTTTTCCAGTTTCTGAGCCCTTCAGTGGTTTAGGATTCATTTCTAAACAGGTTCCCCAGGGAGCCCTACCTTTGAGGCCCAGGCTCTGGGGTTCTGCCACTCTTTAAAAAATTCCATCATGTCAACAAAGTTGACCTCTGGAGTCTTGTGGTCTAGAAATGGAACATTCTACCCCACGCTGACTGCTCCTCTGTGTCCCGCCCACCACACCTACAGAAGCTCTCTCTAAAGCTCTAAAGGAAAAAATAAACATTACAAAACTGTATTCTAAAAAAAGGCTCCTTGGTTCTGCCACAGTCAACTTGCAAAGTGAAGTTCCTCATTCATTTTCAGATAGAGCCCGGGGAAAATGCTAGTTCCTGACCCTTCCCTTTATTCACTTTAGCTAACTTAATTTTTGCACCATTGTCATCACATGGATATGACCAAACAGTGCCTGGTCATGAATGAGTGAACACCATGGGCTCAGAAAGGGAAGAATGGAGATAGTGCCATCCTCACTTCACAGAGGAAACCAAGGCTCTGAGGAGGGCTGCAGGGCCCAGCCCAGGGCAGTCATCTCTTGATAAGCACTTGGCTACTGAAGGCAACTGAGCAGAGGGTCTCTCTAGCCTCCAATCCCACCCACCACACCACCTTGTGTTCTTCACTTAGGAGCCCGCTTACATCAGACGGTGGTAAAGTACACAGGTTTTGGAGTTGGACATGTCTTGCTTTAGGTCACCATCCCACCACTTTCTAGTTGTGGCATCTGGGCCTCAGTTTCTTCACCTACAGTACACTACGGAATTACAGCAACGATTAACAGCAAAAATGCATTAAGATCATGGACTCCAGACTTCCTGGAGCCACGGGGGCTGGAGGAACCCCTGAAACTATCGTGCTGAGATAATATAATCTTTAAGACGTAAACTAAAAATATCCCCTGAAGTCTTCTTAAAACTAAAAAATAGTTTAGCTTAACTAGTAAAAAAATTGCTGGCTTGAGCGTTATTTTTTTTAAGAACTATTTATATGGGATCAAAGTACAACAGCAACTTGAAAGACTACACAGTGTCTTAGTTACCTAGAGCTGCAATAACAGAAATACCACAAGGTGGCTTTAACAAACTGAAATTTATTTTCTCACAGTTTAGGAGACTAGAAGTCCAAATTCGCGGTGCTGGCTCTAGGGGAAGGCTTTCTCTTTCTGCTGGCTCTGGAGGAAGATTCTTGGCTCTTCTGAGCTTCTGTTCCTGGGTGATCTTCATATGGCTTGGCATTTCTCTTCCCCCATCTCTCCTTCTTTTGCTTTGTTTAATCTCCTTTATATCTCAAAACAGGTTGACTCAAAACACACCCTATACTAAACTGGCCTCATTCACGTAACAAAGACAACCCATTCCCAAGTGGGATGATAACAACAGGTATAGAGGTTAGGATTAAGAACACATATTTTTGGGGGACACGATTCAATCCCTAACAGATAGGAAACTCAGGGGGCTGTGAGTTTATGTTAATGGGGGAGGAACAACTCAGAAAAGGAGGGTGAGAATGGTTGTACAACTTGAAAAATGTAATCAATGTCACTGAATTGTACATGTAGAAATGGTTGAATTGGTGTAGTTTTGCTGTATATATTCTCAACAACATTAAAAAAAATTGCATTAAGACATAATATAGGTAAAGGGCATGGAATGATGCCTGGCACCCAGGGCATCACACTCTGTGAGGGCGGGCATCTCATCTACCTCGACAGCACTGTACCCGCTGCCCAGCACAAAACAGGCCCCATGTACATGCCAGAAAGAATGAAATGATTCACGAACTATCACTGCACGTTTAACCAGACACAGTGGTTGGCATGTAGCAGGTGCTGTCTACATAACTCAAAGCCTGAGGGGGGGATCGAAAAGTAGAGACTGTCAACAACCAATAAAGGGACCCAGTTAAGTCCACTCAGAGAACACCAAAGCATGTCAGGGCAAATGACAACATGACTGGGTAGGATCAAGACGAAATGGTCCAGTATTCATTATCAAATATATGCACGTAGAGAAGAACTAAATAATGGAAAACAGTGATCACATGTCGAGGCCCAGCCCTAGCCCAAGAAACAAACAGCCCACCCAACTAGCTCAGAGAAACAATCAAGATTGATTTAAAAAAAAAATTTAAAGGAAAGTATTGTGAGAAATGAGGCTGTTTATAACAAAAGGGCACTTCCTAAAATATCCACAGATTTTGATGAAAGCTGGTCTTAAGAGAATTACAGTGAAAGGATGCAATTTCTAGAACACCATTTATCGTGATGGAAAGCCCCAAGGAATTTTTATACGAAGCTGCACTGAATTTCCAGCCCATGAAACTACATATAACTGCACAAAACTGCACGTAAAACAAGAAGCCATCTTCCAAGTCCCCCAAAGCAGAGGGCCGAAAGTAAGGAGCTGGTGTGCATAACAGAGGAGCCCTGGCGGTACAGCAGTTAAGAGCTCAGGCTGCTAACCAGAAAGTGGATAGTTCAAATCCACCAGCCGCTCCTTGGAAACCCTCTGGAACAGTTCCACTCCATCCTATACAGTCACTATGACTCAAAAGCAATGGGTTTGGCTTTTTGGTTTTGGTACCTAAAGATCAAAGACCACAGCCTTCAGTATGAATTACACCTCAACATAAAGAAAACAAAACCCCTCACAACTGAACCAATAAGCAACATCACAACAAAACAAGGTAAAGACTGACGTTGTCAAGGATTTCATTTTTCTAGGATCAACAATCAACACCCATGGAAGCAGCTGTCAAAAAATCAAAAGATGCACTGCATTGGGCAAATCTGCTGCAAAAGACCTCTTCAAAGTGTTGAAAACCAAAGATGTCACCTTGAAGACTGAGGTGCACCTGACCCAAGCCATGATGTTTTCAATCGCCTCCTCTGCACGTGAAAGCTGGATGATGAATAAAGAAGACTGAAGAATTGACGCCTCTGAATTGTGGTGTTGGAGAAGAATACACCATAGACTGCCAAAACAACAAACAACTCTGTCTTGGAAGAAGTACATCCAGAATGCTCCTTAGAAACAAGGATGGCAGGACTTTTTTTACATACTTTGATCATGTTGTCGGGGGGATCAGTCCCTAGAGGAGGACATCATGCTTGGTAAAGAAGAAGGTCAGCGACAAAGAATAAGTAATAAGAATAAGGACAACGAATAAGGAAGACCGAAGAAGAACTGACGCCTTTGAATTGTGGTGTTGGCGAAGAATACTGAATATACCATGGACTGCCAAAAGAACGAACAAATCTGTCTTAGAGTAAGTACAACCAGAATGCTCCTTAGAAGCAAGGATGGCGAGACTGTGCCTTACATATTTTGGACTTGTTGTCAGGAGGGATCAGTCCCTGGAGGAGGACATCATGCTTGGCAGAGTACAGAGTCAGCAGAAAAGAGGAAGACCCTCAACGAGGTGGACTGACACAGTGGCTCCAACAATGAGCTCAAGCATAGCAACGATGTTAAGGATGGCACAGGACTGGGCAGTGTTTCATTCTGTTGTATACAGGGTTGCTATGAGTTGGAACTGACTTGATGGCACCTAACAACGGCCTTAATGAGGAGCTCTGGTGGCGCAGTGGTTAAGAGCTCAGGCTGCTAACCAAAAGGTCAGCAGTTGGAATTCACCAGCCAGTCCTTGGAAACCCTACGGGACAGTTCTACTCTGTCCTATAAGGTCCCCATAAGTCAGAATCAACTTGATGGCAATGGTACCTTGATGAGCAATTTTTAAAGTGAAGGGAGCCGGCAAACTGGATCAAACTGGACTCCGGGGGTGAGGCTGTGGGGAAGGAAACAGATACTCTCCTACACACTGGGGGAAGGGGTGGCTGGTGGTGGCAGAAGAATCGGCACATCCACCAGGGAGGGCAGTAAGGCAAGAGCTGTCATACTACCAAGGCACACAGAAGGGAACGTTAGTGTCTGCCCCTTTCCCCATGCGTGTTTTACCTCACTGAATCCTGGCAATACCTCTGACATTGCCAGGCCCATGTGGATCCCGCTGTCCCACTCCTGCACCCATACCTGCACAGGTGTGAAATGATGACTTTACAAAGCTATTCACTGCAGCAGTGTTTTTAATGGATAAGACCGGAAGCAACCTCAAATGTCCATCAACGAGGGACTGGTAAAAAAGTTACACTGCATCCATGAAATGGAAAACCACGTGGCAGTGAAAAAGGCTAGGAAGATTTCTAACAAACATTGTTAAGGCGGGGGTGGGGGGAAGGCAAGGTACCGGAAAACAGCATTTATTGGATGCTACCTTTCTACACAAAAATAAAAAAAGCAGCAAAAAATTAAAGTCCACCTTTGTTATTTGCTTGTTGTGTATTAAGTGAGTTTTGAAGCGGGTGAAAATGTCAACGACTTGTGAGGAGGTAGGGTGGTGGGACCTAGGCAGATGGTGGGCAGGGTTGGGAAGAAGCCCTTTCATGGGACCCTTCTGTATTTTGGAAAGGAGCCCTGGTGGCACAGTAGTTAAGTGCTCGGCTGCTAACTAAGACGTCAGCGGTTCGAATCCACCAGCTGCTCTGTAGGAGAAAATGTGGCTGTCTGCTTTCATAAAGATTATAGGCTTGGAAACCTACGGGGCAGCTCTACTCTGTCCTACAGGGTTGCTGTGAGTTGGAATAGGCTTGAGAGCATCAGGTTGTTGTTTTTTTTTTTTTGTATTTTGAATCATTTGGGTGAAGAAAAAAAATTCCCAAGTCGTAGTCCCCAATCACCATAGTCATGTGAAGTACTGGAGAAGTTTTAAAGATGCAAGGCTACCAGCTGGCAGAGGGAAAGAGCAGCAACACAGCCCTGAACGTGACGATTCCTCAGCGACACAGCCCCGAACGTGACGATTCCTCAGCGACACAGCCCCGAACGTGACGATTCCTCAGCGACACAGCCCCCAACGTGACGATTCCTCAGCGACACAGCCCCGAACGTGACGATTCCTCAGCGACACAGCCCCGAACGTGACGATTCCTCTTTTGAATTAATGCCAATGTGACTTGGTTTTAACTGTCTGGAGCAACACGGCTCACCTTAATGAAAAACCGCAAATGGCTCAAATGTTCAACAGGGCCGTGAACAGCGAGTGTCTGCCTATGCAGACAGGTCACCGCACACTGGATCCCGTGACTATGACAAACGACACCTTGACTGCTGCACCACAGAGGAACCTAGATGTGAAAAGGTATGTGCACATCAATGAAGTTCACCTAAGAATCCAGAAGAACAGAAAAAAGGTGATATTTGGGAAGTTCTATTTGAATAAAGTTGCTTCAGAGCTTTCTTTTTAATTACCAGATTGAAGGGAACAAAAGGTCTCGTCAATATAGACGCAAAAATATGCTTTTCTAACGTACCAAGCCATGAGCTGAGCAGGAGAACAACAGAGAAGACTGTTGAGAGAGGCAGGCCCTGTGCAGGGACACGAGGCCAAGGGCCTGGGTGTGAATGTGGAGACTGTTTGTCAAGGGTGAGGCCAGAAAGGGCGGAGGAAGGAGGAGAAAGCACAGGGGACTCAGATTTGGTGGTCTGAGCAACCCCAGAAAACCTCCAGGAAAAATGGGCTAAAAAAAGGAGCTAAAACCGGGTGGAAAATAAATACTGTGGGCAACAACACCTCTTTCAACACAAACGTTAGTGAGTTGGGTGCAAGCAGATTCTGACTTGTAGCAAAGACAGAGTAGAACTGCCTCATAGGATTTCCAAGAAGTGTCTGGTGGATTTGAACTACTGACCTTTTAGTTAGCAGCCAAGCTCTGAACCACCGTGCCACCAGGAGTCAAAAGGTGATCTGTGCCCCACCTCACCAAGCCATTTTTCCCACGTATGACTCACTGGCGAAACGGGAAGTCCTTCCTTTAGTCATTGTCTACCTTCTCCTCACCTCTGCCTCCTGCTGTGTGCTGGCCACACCCTTCCCACCACTCAGCCTGGCTCCCAGGGCTCACCACCCCAGCCTTCTCAGTGACTTCAACACACAGGCTGAGGAGCCATCTACCAGCCTGAGCTTGAAGTGCCTCCTTCTCAGCATTAGACAGACCTTAGTTGTCATTGATTCTGACTCACAGCAACCCCACGTGTGCAGAGTAGAACTGCTCCACAGTTTTCAAGGCTGTGACCTTTCAGAAGCAGATCACCAGGCCTGTCTTCCAAGGCACCTCTGGGTGGATCTGAACTGTCAACCTTTCGGTTAGTAGTTGAACACTTAACTGTTTGTGCCACTCAAGGACTAGGCACCTATTCCTTGCCAGGCCCCGTTGGGGTATTCTACCCTGGGGACACCCACAGCAACTATCACTGGGGGACATGAGTTAATTTTAGCTGGTAAAGGTTTTGACAATTTTAAACCCGTTGCCGTCGAGTTGATTCTGACTCATAGCGACCCTACAGGATGGAGTAGAACTGCGCCATAGGGTTTCCAAGGAGTGGCTGATGGATTTGAACTGCTGACCTTTTGGTTAACAGCTGAGCTCTTAACCACTGCACCACCAGGGCTCTAAAAGAACTTGTTTCTGCTTATCTTACCAGTTATGAATTCATTTTAATTTATATTAGAAGGCTACATAACTAGACCGTCAAATCGGTGACTTCACAAATATAAATACTTAACCAAAAAAACAAACCCATTGCCGTCGAGTCGATTCCGACTCATAGTGACCCTACAGGACAGAGTAGAACTGCCTCATAGAGTTTCCAAGGAGCGCCTGATGGATTTGAACTGCTGACCCTTTGGTTAGCAGCAATAGCGCTTAACCACTACGCCACCAGGGTTTTAGGACAGCCTAAGTTTTTTTTTTTTTTTTTTTAGTTTTTTAAGTTTACTTCAGCAAAAAAAGTGAGTTGATATAAAAAGATAGGCCAAGTTATACACGCGGCATCGAATATACATGGTTATCTTTGCTTCCTTCTGAAACCCCGTTACAAACTACAGTAAAGAACATTTTTAAATGTATAAATTCACAAAGACAAAGAAAACGGGAAGGCAGATGAAAAACATCACCAAAGGTCAGGAGATGGAAGGCACAGACAAGCAGTAACTGATTCAGCAGACCAAAGGTGAAACTGACTGCAGGGAGAAGCCAACAGAGCCCCAGGACAGTGCCACAGGCTGGCTCAGGACCTGGCAGATCCTCTGCGGGCTGCGGCTCACAGTGCCAGGACAGGATGGAAGCAGGTATCAGGCGCAGTCGGCCCTCCAGAGCCTCACCAACTGGGGACAAGGAACGGTAGCCCAGCTGTCTCAAGGCACATCACCACGGACTTCAGAACATCAAGGGCAAAGAGAAGATCCTAAAAGCCTCCAAAAGAGAACGCAGGTCACACACACAGGATCAGGAATCACAACAGCACTGGATTTCTCAACCAGTAGAAGCTAGAAGACAATTAGGTAATGCCCTCAAGATTCTAACATAAAATCATGTCCAACCTATAATCCTAAACTCAGTCAAAATTCAAATTGGAGTGAAGTAAGAACAGACATTTACAGACATGCAAGGCCTCAAAAAATTGACCACTCTTTCTCAGGAAGCTATGGGGGATATGCTCCATCGAGGGTGTAAAACAAGAAAAAGGAAACAGGGCTTTCAATACTGACAGGGCCTCCCCCTCCCCCCCCCCCCCCCCCCCCCGCTCAGGATGATCGTTAAGGGTAGTCCCAAGCCTAGTCCACAACCATCAGATGGGGCAAAAAGGGAGAGGGCTCCAGGAGACACATCACCAAGGGGATAAAAGGAACTGACCATCATATTGACAGTTTCTGCCATAAAATTCAAGGCTGAATTAGTTATGGGAACATAGAAACTAAGCACATGAGTGAAACTATTATAAACCCTAGGAAAACAGAAAAAAAAAAAAAAAAAAAGAACATGGAGGATCTACTCAAGAGAAATAAAAATGTATGTCCACACAAAAACTTGTAAGTACATGTTCACAGCAGCTTCGCTCATAGTAGCCAGAAAATGGAAACCACCCAAATGTCCATCAGTTGATGAACAGATAAACAAAACATGGTCTAGCCATCCAGTGGAACACTGTACTACAACATGAATGAACCTCAAAAAACTATGGTACTTGAAAAAAGTCAGTCACAAAAGGCCACATATTGTTTGATTCCATTTATATGAAACATCTAAAATAGGCAAATCCATACAGACAGAAAATAGAAGATTTTGTTGAAAAATTTCTTCCACCTTCTCCAGTGAGAATAGCTGCCTCTACTTGCCCATCACCCACTTACTTCTGACTCCTTCCTGGTTGATCTGGCCTTTACCCCGCCTGATTGCTCTGCTAAAGGTCAGCCTCCTAACTGTCACATCCCTCAACTCTCTCATGGCCTTGTCATCTTCACTGTTCTCTGCAGCACTGTCTGAATCACCCATTAACCCTTCCTTGAAAAGCTCAGGGCCCCTTGATAAAGGTCCTCTCCAGGTGACCTCCTGGTTCTATCTTCTCTCATTTCTCCTCCAACTTATCTACAGTGACTACTCCTCAGTCTCTATTCCCAGTTTTGACCACCTCTCATTTCCTACTAGATGACCCCCACCCCCCCAGCAAGCACCTCAATTTCAGCCCATTTAAAATGGAAATTTCCATCATCTCCCCAAACTAGCTCTTCCTGCTGGCTTTTAAACTCCCCCAAAGCCTGAGGCTCAAAGCCTAGATGACATCTTGGAATTCCACCTCTGCTCTGCCTCAGGGGCCAAGCCTTCTCTGAGGTCATGTCCTTTCAGGTGCAGCGTCTCGCACAACGATAACATCCTATGCAACTTCACGATAACATCCTATGCAACTCCCCTATCGCCCTCCCGGTGCAACCTTTATCATCACCTCACACTGGATGGCTGCGGTTCCCCCCAGTGTGTCTCCCTGCCTCCAATCTTCCTTGCTCATCACTACAGCTGAATTTTCTTAAAACCCAGGATTAATGTGCCATGTCCCCACTGGAAAATCTTCAGCAATCCCCTCCCTACATTCCACAAAACATCTGTGTCCGGTATGAAGATCCTCCACAATTTGGCTCCAATGCACCTTTCAGACCTTGTCTTACTGTTGCGTTACACACCGTGTATGCCAAGAAATCTCTAGTAGTCATTCATTTCTAAGGCAGCTTGGTCCTTCTGCTTCCTTGTGCTTGCTCATGCTGTTCCTGCCACCCATCCTTTTGGGCCTAGTGAAACGACCACCTCCGTGACTGGGCCTTTCCTGAACCCAGCAGAAGAGGCGTCCTCCTCTCTGTCCTTCCAGAAGACCTGGCTTAAGGCCCTTTCTCATAACACAGGTATCTACCACCACCACAACCACTACCACCAAAGGAAGTGCTCCAGCTAGCCTATCACAAGAGACCTGGGGGCCTGGGACAAAGGGGCATTCTGCAGTGGGACAAGGCCTGGCAATTAGGTAGCCAGCGCACACGCTTTATTGGGCATACAGCGTGTTTCTAAAAACAAAACAAAACAAAACAAAGCCAACATTTAAAAATCTGGAGATCTCATATAAAAATTCAGATTTGGGCATCTCTTAGAAAACAGACACTGACATCTCTTCCTGAGAGGCTTTCCATGACTACCTCCTCAGGTAGGCTACCCTAGTCACTATATTATGACCCCATTTTATTATCTTCATAGCACCCTGCTAAAACTCTTCATTTATTTTGTCTAGCCTGAGTTTTCTCCCTCGAGGATTCACCCTCTCTGAGAAAGAGACCCTGTCTGTCTTGTTCAAAGCTATCCTCAGCACTGTGCCTACCAGGGGGTACTCAGAAGCCACTCAAGAGATGTGCTGAGTGACTAGAATGCATGTGCCCCCAAAGGGCACCAATGGACTGGTGCAGGGCAGACTCTGCCCAGCGAAGGATTCCTGACCACCTGTGTGCCAGGAGGAAGTGAGCAGGCGCTGTCCAGGCTGCAAGTGCCTGTTGCCCTCCCATTCCCCCCACACACATATGAAGGAAGCACTTGTACTCACAGCCACAGGGGCTTTCCTCTTCTTCACCTGACTGACCATGGAAGCACCTGGGCTGGTGACCCTGGTCTATTCCAACTCCAAGGACTGTGTTTAGTACAACTTGGTATCCTGCCCAGCCCAAGGTCATTGTATTCAGTCAGCATTTCGCAAATTATCAGTGAGCACTCCGTGCCAGGCACTGTTCTAGGTGCAAGAAACACAGCGCTGTACAAAGTGAAGACCCCTGCCCTCATGAAGCTGTTGCTCTGGAGGGGGAAATGGTGGGTGAGTATTGAGAACTGCTTGTATCTGCAAACCACAGGCCTTCAGCTGGCCCAATCCTTCCTGTCCTTCAAAGCCTAAGTCAAGGACCACCTCCTCGGGGCAAGCTTGCTGGTAAGACAGTCTTTAGTGAACTCCCTCACTGCTGATGTTCACCTACTGCCCTGTACATCACATTATAAGCTATTCTGTACTCGGCACTACGGCTTTATTGTCACTGTCTCAAGCTCCACGAGGCCACAAAATTCTCTCCTGTCTCTCCTTTTCCCTACAGCTCAAGAACCACAGGCAGACCTGACTACTTGGTGACCAACTAAAAACAGGGAATCACTTCTCCCAAACCTGGTATGGATGGGGACCTGGGAAGCCAGTGAATCACTGTGGCAGTTTCCACAACGGACATTTTACTAAGAAATCTATGCGGATACAGCTACTTTACCAGAAGGTAATTGAACACGTTACAAATTAAGACAAATAAGAATTCCTTTGGATTAGGAATGCAAAAAGCACACGAACTTCCTTTTGCCTGCTTGCTGAGAGACAGCTTTGGACACATTTCTTACCGGTTGTGTAACCTTGGGCAAGTTAATGACCCACCAGGGCCTCAGTTTTAGGATCTGTGAGAAGGGAATGACAGTAGTGGAATGGCAGGCACTAACTGATAGGACTGTTGTGAAGATCAAGACGACCAATGTGTACGTTCGCTGAACACAGTGCCTGGCACAGAACTGCTCCAAACATGTTAGCTGTCCTTGTTATATTCCCAAAAACCCCCTCCCCCATTTGTTAACACATCTCTGTATTCAGGAGCACCTGCAGTTAAGACACCGGGCTTCAACGAAGGGTCTCACCACATGGCCCAGATGACTAAACACAGAAAGCAAGGGCAGGCCTAGGAGAGGTGCTGCGGAAGCAAAATGGGAAAGGCATCCTTTTCGGTTAGTCAGTCGCTGCCACTTTCTCTTCCCACAGAGAAGAATCTTCTGTTACCCGTTTCTTCCTGTACACAATCTGGACAGAACCATCATACTTGCCTTCAAGGCTGTCACGAGATCCTACCCGCCAAAGCACTTGGTAAGCTCAAGCGCACAGTGCACCTCAGAGTTACTGTCTAAAAGCCTGGGTCTGGGTTCTCTAAGGAGAGTGACCTTACACAGGTTAACCTCTCCTGGCCTCATATTGCTGCAGAATGGGGCAATAAAAACATCTCATAGGACTGTTGTGATCAATAAATGAAACAGAGTACTTTGGGTCTGAAACACCAGAAGGGCGCAACTACTGGGTTATTATTAAGACTCCTAACCTGTTCACTAGACTCCTCACCCCCAAGGGTCGGGGGGAAGCCTGATACAGTGAAACCAACACTGGTCGCGGAGCTGGGAGACCTGGGCTCTGGCTCCATAACGAGCTGAGAGACCTTGGGCAAGTCGCTGACCATCTCCAAACTCCAGTTCCCATGGCTACACGAAGAGAACATTGCAAGAGAAAATCCCTGGGCTTCTACCAGCCCTTCCACTCTGCTGTGAAGGCCTCCAGAACAAAGGGCACCCGCTACCGAGCCTGCCCACGAAGGGCCACAACCCAAAACTCCTGCTGGTCAACTCCCTTCGCAGGCACGGTCAGGTCTCCGTCCCGGAGAGATGCGTCCACGCTCGGACACCACTGCTCGCTTCATCAGCAACTTGCTTCTGCAGCCGCTGCCCAAAGTTTTCCCAGCGCCCGGCAACCCGGTGGGCCGTCACTCCCGGGAAGACCAGAAGTGGGGGCAGGCGCCGGGAGCCCTGCCCCGGAGATCCCAGGGCCTCCCCGCAGCCCGGCCGGGAGTGACAGGTGCGACGCAGGCCGGGACAGCAGGAGAGCGCGGAGCTCACGTGGGCGCGAGGGAGGCGGCGGCGCGCGCTCGCTCAGACCGCCCCCGCGCCCCCACGACTCACACCCTACTTCCGGACACGCGGCGCCGCGGACCCCACGGCCCCGGAGCAGAGCGGCGGCCGAGGCTCCAGCCCACAGCGCCCGGAAGACTGGGGACCGCCGGGCGAGCGCGCGGGGCTCTTCCCGCGCGAGCCGAACTGCCGCGGGGTGGGCGCACGCGCACCCGCGCGCGCCGCCGTAACCCCTTCCTCCCCGCGCGCCCCCGCACTCCCACCCACCCATCCACCGCTCACCGTCGATGTCCCCTAGGGTCAGTTCGTCGCCCAGCTCCGTGAGCGTCTCCATGGTCTCCAGCCCGCCCAGCTCGCCGCTCCCGTCCATCGCCCGGCTCGGCGCAGAGCCCACCTGCCGTCCCGCTCAGGAAGACGCAGGGGCGGTACCGCCGCCACCGCCCATGACACCCGAGATCCCCCGCCCGGTACCGCCTCACCGACCCGCGCCAGTCGCCGCCATGTTTGCGCTGCGCCCGGCGCCGCGCGGGAGGGGCGGGGCGGGATTCCCCCGCCCCCGCCCGCGCCCTCCGCGGCCCCGCCCCTAGGGCGCGCTCCCCCTTGTTTATTGTCAATGGGACCAGGCTGGCGGCGGCCAATCGGCGCTCGAAGCGGCGCGTGGGGTGATGGTGCGTCAACGATCAGCAGCTCTGATTTGCATACTTAGGCCCCGCCCCCCGCAGCCTTGTAGCCAATGAGAAGACAAGCCGGCCGATCCTCAGTCCAACCTCCCTCCCGGAGTTTAAAAGAACCGTTCCCTTTTCTGTGAGACGCGCTCCGCAAGCAACTCCCGCCACCTGACAGAGATTAAAGGGTTAACGCATAACCCTCTGCCTCCGCCTGCAGGACACCCCTGCTGGCCAGGAGCGCATTACGTCATCTTCCCAGCTGCCCACCCCGCCCCGACCGCCTAGAGAAGCGCGTAGAATCCAACCTGGCCGCCAACACTTGGAGACGAGGGGAACCTGGAGATCGTCCAGGTCACGTTCCTGCCAATCCCCTTACAAAGGCGGAAAAGAAGGCTCTGCGTGGGCAGCGAATTGCCTAAATGCAGTCGGCGTTTTATGGCTTTGCGCCTTGGCACCTGCCATGACCACGCACAGTACTTCGGAGCCCCTTGAAGACCTTAAAGCAACGCCGGTGCCCACTGGCCTCCCGAGGTGGCCCAGGCATGGTTATTTTGAAAAACTACTGCGGGGATTTTGACGCGCAGCCTTGGCGAAGACAACTACCCGTTGGCTTTGCCCACCCACGGTGTTCTCTAAGCATCTCAGGTTGCAGCTGGTCACCTTGTAAAAAATTTAAATGTGCAAACTTCTAGGAAAATTACCTTACTGCAGAACCAAGAACTGTAATTGTTGAGTATTTCTGCCTTGTTTTGTGTGAGACTTTATAAACGTATATATATATATGTATACATATATATAGCCTTGGTGGCCCAGTGGTTAAAGTGCTCTGCTGCTAATGGAAAGGTCATGGTTTGAACCCACCAATGGCTCCAAGGAAGAAAGATGTGGCAGTCTGCTTTCATAAAGATTACAGCATAGAAAACACTATGGGGCAGTTCTACTCTGTCCTGTAGGGTCCCTATGAGTTCGAGTACACTCTACAGCAATGGGATTTAGGTATACACGTAGCAAATATCTTTGTTTTCTTCCCTTCTTTTTATGATGGTTAAGATTGTGTGTCAACTTGGCTGGGCCATGATTCTCAGTGGTTTGGCAGTTATGTAATGATGTAGTTTGGCAATTATGTACTGATGTAATCATCCTTCATTGTATGATCTGATGTAGTCATTCCCCATCTTATGATCTGACAGGAGCAGCCCTGCAGTTGACAAGGAAGTGCATTGGGGGTGTAGGCTGCATCAAATACATATATGCATGTTCTGGTAAACCTTGCTGCCGTGCTCTGGATTTTGCATTTGACTCTTCATCCTCTGATCTCTGGTTCTTGGGAGGTGAGCCAGCAGCCTTCCACCTGACCTGCCAATTTTGGGTTCACCAGCCCCTGCAACCATGTAAGTCAGACGAAGCCTCCGCCTGACGTCTCACTCAAGGATTTGGGGCTTGGCAGCCTCCACAATTGAGTGAGCAATTTCCTTGCGATAAGTCTCTCTATATACGTGTATTTATATATATGTGCTTTGCTGGTTTTGCTTCTCTAGAGAACCAACTTAAGATGTGTAGAGAGTGGTTCTAGAGAAGCAAAATTTTAAGGATGAGTTTTCTAAATTGGTTCTCAAATCTGTCTAATATTAAAGGCACTGATGACTCTGCTGTTGGGAGTAAATGGGGCACTGCTAATCCATAAGGTGATGTGGAAATAAAATATGCAAAATGTCACCACCAATGGATCAACTATTTGTGAGACAAAGTTCTGGGTGATTGCATATTTGCTACTTTTCAAGCAATTTTGTCAGAATGAGAAGTATAAGGAAGCTGGTTGGTTGGTCCTACTTTCACAAGACAAAGTGGTGAAAAAAATGAGCTCAGGGCTTCAGAGTCACAGCTCAAGTACTGCACAAAACACATCAAACCTGCTACTTGTGCCATGAAAGAAAACCTTATTCCTTGTAGTAACACAACTGATACCGCCACAAACCAAACCCAAAGTCTTATCATAACAGTGGCTGAATCACAATGCCAATTGAATTCGCAACCTCAAGTAGTGTCTGAAGTTAAAGTGAGGGCATTGATTGGCAAGAAATGGAATCCCGAAACTTGAGATGGGGACATATGGGCAGATAATCCGGAAGCAGAGGACATCAAGCCCCTAAATTCAGTTGAATCACTCCTGTCACTATACCTGCTCTCTTGCTCCCATCTGAAGAGATTACTGCTTCTTTGACTGCTAAGGCACCTTCCCCAGTAAAACCATTATCCCCACCATCCCCATCTGATGAGATTAATCCAGCTGTGCCTTAAGAGTCTGTCTGAGATATTACCTAGGGTGGCACCTGGGGTGTTGCCTGGGAAAACACTTGAGGCAGATGCCTTATAAGACGCTGCTGAATGTCCCCAGGACCCACCCGCACCACCACATGTAACTAGACTTAAAGCACTGAAGGCATTGGTGAAAAGCAAGGCTCTAAGAATTGATGCAATACCAATTAAAATGTATTGACAAATGGATGCAATACTAGAAGCATTCACTCATCTATGCTAAGAAATTTGGAAGACAGTTACCTGGCCAACTGACTGGAAGAAATCCATATTCATGCCCATTCCAATGAAAGCTGATCTAACGGAATGCAGAAATTATTGAACAATATTAATATCACATGCAGGTAAAATTATGCTGAAGATCATTAAAAAATGTTTGCAGCAGTACATTATTGACTATGCAAAGGCATTCAACTGTGTGGATAATAACAAATTATGGATAACATTGTGAAGAGTGGGAATTCTAGAATACTTAGTTGTGCTCCTAAGGAACCTGTACATAGACCAAGAAGCAGTTGTTCGAACAGAACAAGGAGATACTGTGTGGTTTAAAAGCAAGAAATTGCCTCAGGGTTGTATTCTTTCACCATACTTATTCAGTCTGTATGGTGAGCAAATAATCCGAGAAGCTGGACTATATGAAGAAGAAAAGAGCCTCAGGATTGGAGGAAGACTCATTAACAACCTGTGATATGCAGATGACACAACCTGGATTGCTGAAAGTGAAGAGGACTTGAAACACTAATGAAGATCAAAGGCTACAGTCCTCAGTATGGATTACACATTAACATAAAGAAATAAAAAATCCTCACAACTGGAACAACAAGCAACATCATGATAAATGGAGAAAAGACTGAAGTTGTCAAGGATTTCATTTTACTTGGATCCATAATCAACACCCATGGAAGCAGCAGTCAAGAAATCAAACAATGTATTGTATTGGACAAATTTGTTGCAAAAGACCTCTTTAAAGTGTTAAAAAGCAAAGATGTTACCTTGAGGACTCAGGGACACCTGACCCAAGCCATAGTATTTTCAGTCATCTCATATGCATGTGAAATCTGGACAATGAATAAGGAAAACCAAAGAAGAATTGATGCCTTTTAATTATGGTGTTGGCAAAGAATATTGATGATACGATAGACTGCCAGAAGAAGGAACAAATCTGTTTTGGAAGAAGTACAACCAGACTGCTCCTTAGAAGCAAGCATAGTGAGACTTCATCTTACTTACTTTGAACATGTTATTAGAAGGGACCAGTCCCTGGAGAGGGACATCATCCTTGGTAAAGTAGGGGGTCAGGGAAGAAGAGGAAGACCCTTAATGAAATGGATTGATGAGTGGCTGCAACAATGGGCTCGAACATAGCAACGATCCTGACGATGGTACAGGACTGGGCAGTGTTGTGTTCTGTTGTGTATGGGGTTGCTATGAGTTGGAACTGACTCAATGGCACCTGACAACAAGTCCAAGCGAGCCCCAAGAGGTGAAGAAAGTGCGACCCAGGAGGAGGTATGCTACACTCCAAAAGAACTGCTTGATTTTTCTAATATATATAAACAGAAACCTGGGTAATATGTGTGGGAGTGGCTGTTAAGGATGTGGGATAATGGTGTGAGGGACATAAAGTTGGATCACTCATTGATGTGGGCCCACTAAGCACAGATTCTTCATTCAGTGTTTCAGCTTGAAAGGTTAGAAAAAGATCTGATAGTTTATTTGGTTGGTTCACTGAAGCATGGATTAAGCACTGGCCTATACTAAACCAAGTTGAAATGCCAGACCTGCCTTGGTATACTGTAGAAAAAGATATCCAAAGGCTTAGGGAAATAGGCATGTTAGAGTGGATTTATCAGGTTGGATCAACAGACCCACTCACGGAATGCCCAGAGGACACACCTTTCACCACAAGAGTGAGGAAAAAATTTGTGAAGGGAACCCCAGTATCCTTGAAGACTGCTGTGATTGCTATTTATGTAAGTCAGATTTGACAGTGGGAACTACCCTAACTGAACTAAGACAACTAACTACAATGGGGCTGACTGGACCTTGGGGTGGTAGGGGCCAAGTGATGGCACTCAGTGGACAAAGACAAGGTGTGTGTGATTACTGTAATAGAGGGCAGAGTCAAAGCTGTTTAGTCATGGTGTCCCTAGGAGTGAAATAGATGGAAAATCTACTAAATATTTTCTTGATGTATACAAGTGAAAGAATTCTAGGTCAAGTGAATGGCAGTCTAACCTGAATCACTGGACTAGAAAGTCACGGCCCCTACAATCAACTCCCAGACTTAAGCCAGTTTACAGACCCACAACCCCTTGAGGAAGGGTAGGCTGGGTCCCTTTGAGGAAGGACCTCAGTGCAGTACAAACAATTCATTCTGTTAGTCTTTCTCCTAGGCTTCTCCAAAGGGATCTATGACCTTTCACAAGAGCAACTGTTCATTGGGGAAAAGGAAATAATAGAATTTTAGGGGATTATTGGACTTGGCTCAAACTGACACTAATTCCAGGAGATCCAAATGTCACTGTAGCCCATCAATCAGAGTAGGGGGCATATTGAAGTCAGGGTATTAATGTAGTCTTAGCTCACGTCCATCTCACAGTGGGTCCGCTGGGTCCCTGAACTCATCTTCTAGTGATTTCCACAGCTCCAGAACGCATAATTGGAGTAATATACTCAGCAACAGGCAGAAGCCCCACATTGGAACCCTGACATGTGGAGTAAGGGCTTTTATGGTAGGAAAACAAGTGGAAGCCATTATATCTGTCCCTACCTAGGAAAACAGTAAACCAAATGCAATACTGCATTCCTGAAGGGACTCCAGAGATTAATGCCACCGTCAGGGACTTGAAGGGTGCAGGGGTGGTGATTGCCACCACATCCACATTCAACTCTCTCATTTGGCCTGTGAAAAAGCAGAGAGATATTGGGAAATAACAGTGGATTATCAAAAACTTAACCAGGTTGTGACTTCAATTGCAGCTGCTGTTCCAGATGGGGTTTCATTGCTTCAGCAAATTAACGCATCTCTGGTACCTGGTAAACCTTGGAAACCCTATGGGGCAGTTCTGCTCTGTCCTACAGGGTCACTATGAGTTGGAATTGACTCGACAGCACTGGATTTTGGGCTGGTACCTGGTATGCAGCTATTGATCTGGCCAATGTCTTATTCTCGATCCCGATTTTGATGGAACACCAGAAGTTTGCCTTCAGTGTCCTATCTCAGGGTTATATCAATTCTCCAGCCCTATGACATAATTTAGTCCATAGGGACTTTGATCACCTTTTCCTTCCACAAGACATCACACCGATCCATTACATTGATGACATTATGCTGATTGGACCTAGTAAGGAAGAAATATCAATGATTCTAGACTTATTGGTAAGACATTTGCATGCTAAAAAAAAAAACCCAAACCCATTGCCACCAAGTCAATTCCTACTCATAGAGACCCTATTGGACAGAGTAGAACGGTCCCATAGGGTTTCCAAGGAGCACCTGGAGGATTCGAACTGCCAATTTCTCCTATTTTTTTTAATTTCTTGTGCTTTAAGTGAAAGTTTACAAATCAAGTCAGGCTCTCATACAAAAAGTTATACACACCTTGCTATGTACTCCTAGCTGCTTTCCCCGTGATGAGACAGCACACTTCTCCTCTCCACCCTGTATTCTCTATGTCCATTCAACCAGCTCCTGTTCCCCTCTGCCTTCTCATCTTGCCTCCAGATAGGAGCTGCCCACATAGTCTCATGTGTCTGCTTGAGCCAAGAAGCTCACTCCTCATCAGTATCATTTTCTGTCTTACAGTCCAGTCCAATCCCTGTCTGAAGAGTTGGCTTCAGGAATGGTTCCAGTCTTCGGCTAACAGAAGGTACAGAGACATGACCTCCAGGGCTCCTCTAGTCTCAGACCATTAAGTCTGGTCTTTTTACGAGAATTTGAGGTCTGCATCCCACTGTTCTCTTGCTCCATCAGGGTTTCTCTGTTGTGTTCCTTGTCAGGGCAGTCATCGGTTGTAGCCGGGCACCATCTAGTTCTTGCGGTCTCAGGCTGATGGAGTCTCTGGTTTATGTGGCCCTTTCTGTCTTTTGAGTTCACATTTACCTTTTTTCTTTGGTGTTCTTCATTTTCCTTTACTCCAGGTAGGTTGAGACCAACTGATACATTTTAGATGGCTGCCTGCTAGCGTTTAAGACCCCAGACACCACTCACCAAAGTGAGACACAGAATTTTTTTTTAACACACTTTGTTATGCCAGTTGACCCAGATGTCCCCTGAAACTGTGGTTCCCAGACCCCCATCCCTGCTAGTCTGGCCTTCGAAGCTTTCAGTTGTATTCAGGAAACTTCTTTGCTTTTGGTTTAGTCCAGTTGTGCTGACCTCTCCTGTATTGTGTGTTGTCTTTCCCTTCTCCTAAAGTAGTTCTTGTCTACTACCTATTTAGTGAATACCTCTCCCTCCCCCCCTTGTAACCATCAAAGAATATTTTCTTCTGCGTTTAAACTACTTCTTGAGTTCTTACAACAGTGGTCTCATATGATATTTGTCCTTTTGCAACTGACTAATTTCACTCAGCATAATGCCTCCCAGACACCTCCATGTATGAAATGTTTCACAGATTCATCATTGGTCTTAATTGTTACATAGTATTCCATTATGTGAATATACCATAATTTATCCATTCGTCTCTTGATGGGCACCTTTGTTGCTTCCATCTTTTCACTATTGTAAACAGTGTTGCAATGAACATGGGTGTGCATATATCTGTTCATGCAAAGTCTCTTATTTTTCTAGGATGTATTCCAAAGAGTGGGATTGTTGGATTATATGGTAGTTCTATTTCTAGCATTTTAAGGAAGTGCCAAATCGATTTTCAAAGTGGTTGTACCATTCTACATTCCCACCAGCAGTGTATAAGTGTTCCAGTCTCTCCAAAACCTCTCCAATACTTATTTTGTGTTTTTTGGATTAATGCCAGCCTTGTTGGAGTGAGATGGAATCTCATTGTAGTTTGATTTGCATTTCTGTAATGGTTAATGATCGTGAGCATTTCCTCATGTATCTGTTAGTGACTTGAATGTCTTCTTTGGTAAACTGCCCATCAAACTGCCCACTTCTTGATTAGCAGCCATAGTTCTTAACCACTACACCACCAGGGTTTCCACAATTTGCATGCTAGAGGGTGGGATAAAAAAAAAAAAAAGAGGGTGGGATATTAACCTGAAAAAAAATTCAGGTGCCTTCCACCTCAGTGAAATTTCTAGGGGTCCAATGGTGTGGGTCATGTCGAGATGTTCCTTTTAAAGTGAAGGATAAGTTGTTGCATCCGGCCCCTCCTACAACTAAAAAGGAGGCACAACACCTGGTGGGCCTCTTTGGATTTTGGAGGCAACATATTCCTCATTCAAGTGTGCTACTTCGGCCTATTTATCAAGTGACTTAAGAAGCTGCTAATTTTGAGTGAGACCCAGAAGAAGACAAGGCTCTGTAAACAGGTTCAGGCTGCTACGCAAGCTGCTGTGCCATGTGGGCCGTATGATCCAGCTGATCCAATAGTGCTTGAAGTGTCAGTGGCAGATAGAGATGCTGTTTGGAGTCTTTGAGAAGCTCCTATTGGTGAATCACAGCACAGACACTTAGGATTTTCGTCAGAGCCCTGCCATGCTCTGCAGATAACGACTCTCCTTTTGAGAAACAGCTTTTGGCTTATTACTGGGCCTTAGTAGAGGCCAAAGTTTTTACCATGGGCTACCAAGTGACCACGCAGCCTGAGCTGCCTGTTATGAACTGGGAGTCGTTTGACCCACAGTCATAAAGTTGCATGTGCACAGCAGCACTCCATCACTAAATGGAAGAGGTATATACGAGATTGGACTTTAGCAGGACCTGAAGGCACAAGTAAGTTACATGAGGAAGTGGCCCAAACACCCATGGTCCCCACTCCTGTCACATTACCTTCGCTCCTCCAGTCTGCACCTACGGCCTCATGGGGAGTTCCTTGTGATCAGTTGACTGAGGAAGAGAAAACTTGTGCCTGGTTTACAGATGGTTCTGCGTGATATGAAGGCACCACTCAAAAGTGGACAAAGGTAGCATTGCAGCCCCTTTCTGGGACCTCCCTGAAGAGAAATCCTCCCAATGGGCAGAACATTTAGCAGTGCATCTGGTTGTTCACTTTGCTTGGGAAAAGAAATGACCAGATATGCAATTGTATACTGATTCAAGGGCTGTGGCCAATGGTTTCGCTGCATGGCCAGGGACCTGGAAGGAGCATGATTGGAAAACTGGTGACAAGGAGGCATGGGGAAGAGGTATGTGGATAGACCTGTCTGAATGTGCCAAAGAAGTAAAGATATTTGAGTCTCATTTGAATGCTTACCAAAGGGTGACTTCAGCAGAGGGGGATTTTAACAATCAAGTGGATAGATCATGTGTTCTTTGGAAGCCAGTTATCCTCTTTCCCCAGATACTCCTGTCATTGCCCATTTGGCTCATGAACAAAGAGGCCATGGTGGCAGGGATGGAGGTTATACATGGGTTCAGCAATACAGACTTGGCTACAGCCACTGCTGAGTGCCCAGTCTGCCAGCAGCAGAGACCAACACAGAATCCCTGATACGGTGTCATTCTTAGGAGCGATCAACCAGCAACCTGGTGGCAGGTTGATTACATTGGGCCACTTCCATCGTGGAAAGGGCAGCGTTTTGTTCTTACTGGTATAGACACTCTGGGTATGGATGTGGATTCCCTGCATGCAGTGCTTCTGCTGAAACTACCATCCACAGACTTACAGAATGCCTTATTCACCATCATGGTACCCCACACAACATTGCCTAACATCGAGGGACTCACTTCATAGCAAATGAAGTGCAGCAATGGGCCCATGCTCATGGAATTCACTGGTCTTACCGTGTTCCCCATCACTCTGAAGTAGCTGGGTTGATAGAACGATGGAATGGCCTTCTAAAGACATAATTACAGCATCAACTAGGTGGCAGTACCTTGCAGGGTTGGGGCAATGTTCTCCAGGAGGCTATATATGCTCTCAACCAGTATCCAATATATGGTGCTGTTTCTCCAATAGCCAGGATTCATGGTGGAATCAGGGGGCGGAAATGGGATTGACATCACTCATTATTACCCTTAATGACCCACTCGCAAAATTTTTGCTTCCTGTCTCTGCAGGTCTAGAGGTCTTGGTTCCAAAGGGAGGAATGCTCCCACCAGAAGACACAACACTGATTCCATTGAACTGGAAGGAAAGAATGCCACCCAGCCACTTTGGGCTCCTCACAACTCTGGATCAACAGGCAAAGAAGTGAGTTACCGTACTGGCTGATGTAATCAATCCTGATTACAGATAGAAAATCAGATTCATATTACATCGTGGAGGTAAAGAAGAGTATGTCTGGAATACTGGACATCTCTTAGGACGTCTCTTAGTACCACCGTGCCCTATGATTAAAGTCAATGGAAAACTATAGCAACTCAATTCCAACGTGACTTCTAATGGTCAAGACCTTTCAGGAATGCAGGTTGGGGTCACCCCACCAAGGCAAAGAACCACAACCAGCTGAGTGCTTGCTGTGGCCAAAGGGGATACAGAATAGGTTTTGGAAGAAGGTAATTTTAAATACCAGCTCCAGTTACGTGAATAGTTGCAGAAACTAGGACTGTAATTGCTTTTAGTGTTTCTTCTTTGTTTTGTTATACGTTTGTATGTGTGTGTGTCTACATATGTATACACATGGGGACCTGGTGGCACAGTGATTAAGAGCTCAGCTGCTAAGCAAAGGTTGGCCTTTCAAATCTCCTAGGAAACCCTATGGGGCAATTCTACTGTGTCCAGTAGGGTCACCATGAGTTGAAATTGACTCAATGGCATGGGTGTGTGTATACATATATATGTAGATATATATGGCAAATATCTTTTTTTTCTTCCATCCCTTATTCTATTACTTAGTATAAAATATAAGACATAAACGTGTCTAGAGCATTAGTGCGCTTCCAGTTGTACACATTGGTTGTATCCTGTTAGGTGCAAGTGTGACTTTATAATTGTCTTTAGAGATCATATATAAGATGTCTATAAGTGCCAAGCTGACAAAGAGTGGGCTGTAATGGTTAAGGTTGTGTGTCAACTTGCCTGGGCCGTGATTCTCAGTGGTTTGTCAGTTATGTAATAATGTAATCATCCTCCATTTTGTGATCTGATGTGATCAGCCTATCAGTTGAAAGGAGTTTCCTTGGGGCTGTGGCCTACCTCCAATATATAAATGGACATTCTGGCAAAGCTCCTTCTCGACCCTGCACTCCTCCTGTTGCCTGACCTCTGGTTACCTAAGGAGTAAAAGCACAAGTGCTCAGAGAAGTGTATACACATTCACGTTTAGAAGCGCAAGTTACAAGGTCCTCTGTCACTAAGGAAAACCGAGAAGCCCAATGAGAGACTGGATATATTTACATCAACATTATAGAATACCATGGCATCATTAAAAATTACATACGCAAATGTGTATTTACTGACAAGAAAAGGCTTTCATAATGTAGTGTTGAAAAGGAAGTTTCCTATGAGTCTGTGAGAGGCAGCCTCGCCTGGTGGTCCTGACTTCAGAGCGCACAGGCTGTGTGGAGCCAGGCATATAGATTCACTAGCTCAACCAGACCGTGGGCTGGTTAACAAAATGCTCTAAGCCTCAGTTTTATCACTTATAAAATGGAGATAAAAGAGTACCCCTTCACAGTTGTGAAGATTCAATGAGATCATTCACACATTTGTTTGACAATTTTTATTGAACATCTCCGGGAGGCAAACAGAAACAGTTCCTGCCCTCTGAGAGCTTCCAGTCTAGCATGAGAAACAGACATCAAGCAAATAAACAGAGACATAAAAAATAACTGATGGTGGTACAAGCGATTACAGGGTAGTGGTGTGATGAACTAGAACAAGGGACCTGACTTGGGGAAAGGACTCTGAAGAAGTGGCATTTAAGATGAAACCCCAAGTTCTAAGAAGGCGAGAACTGTATGTGGGGTAGCCAGGAGAGTAAAAAACCTGACAGGAAGGCGCTGCCCCTGCCAGCATTTGGCCTCAGGTCTGCCGTATACAGGGTAGCTATTGTAACTGAAAAAAATATGGATCTACATGCTCACAGGAAGGGCCAAATGGGTAGAGACCAACAGTCACGGTTATGGTAGTGTGGTGGGATTTGGGTGACTTACTTTCTTCTTGATATCTCCATATTGCTTAGATTCATTTTTATAATGAACATATATAACCAAGAAACAAAGCTTATTTGGGGGGAAAAAAAGACAAGATCTCCTCTTCCCTGTTTAGACTCAGAAGAGCTGGCGTAGACTACCCCAGCATCACTCTGAAAGAAAAAGAAACCCGCGCTCTGCCTCCCTGCTCTGGCCCCAGCGCTGAGCTGGATGCTGCCACCTTCAACTGTGCCTCTCGGGGCTCCTTACTGCCCCTGCTGCCCTGCTCTGCATTGGCACTGAGCTGGACCCTGCCACCTTCAACTGTGCCTCTCAGTGGCTCTCATGGGGGTCCTCACTGGGTGACAGTCTGCTGGCCTGGCAGGATGTGGCAATGGTTCCATATTGAGTCACTTTGGTCATGCGCCCTCCTACCCCAGAGCCTCATAATCCACTTGCAGAGGGCTGCCGGGAGCCCTGGAAGGTAAGATTAGTAGGCACAGCACCTCCACATGGTAACTGTTCCCCTGGCTTCCAGCTGGGCATACCAAGTGGTCTGAGGGGGCACCGTGAAGGCACAGTGAAAATGGTGTTAGAAGGGAGGCCGCACTGGACCCGGCCTCAGCAGAAAGCAGGCCTTCCATGGCACTCCCTCTCTGGCCCTGGGTCCCACCTACCTGACCATCTCTGTCAGCTGGCCCCTTGTCCTAGTGGGGAGGAGACAGACTCTGAGGCTGGCTCTGAGGGGCAGAAAAGACTTCCACAAGTCAGTCCTCAGGACCTGGTGCTTCCTCTGAAAATGGAGGGATTGGGCTAGGTGACCACAGGTCTTGCCACAGACCGTGGCCTGGGTGCCCACTGCGGGTCATGGAAGAGAACTTTGTGTATGTTTTTTCATGTAAGACCCCTCCCCTTTTAGGCCTTTGCTTGCAGTGCCTGTCCTCCTCCCTACCCACCCAATCCCCCAAATCCTTTGGGATTCAGTTCCGGTGTCACCTCCTCCAGGAAGCCTTTCCACTGGGTTAAGCAAGAGCATATACCCCACTGTTTAACACAGAGGTGGGATGGGAGTAGAAAACAGCAAGTTTGGTTTGGAACAGCTGAAATGTAAGGACCAAAGGTCATCAGGGTGTGACAGGGTGGGTGCCATCAGCTATGTGGTCTTAGAAAATGAGGCTCCCTAAGCAGAGGAGAAACTAAGGCAGGAAAGCCTTCACTGAGGGGCAGGTGATGCCAGAGGAACCAGGGAAAGCTAGAGCAGGCTCAGACCGAGCACAGAGAACCAGGACGATGGGTGGCCCAGAGCTGGGAGGGTCACCTCAAGGAGAAGGAGCCATCACCAGCACGTCTGAGGATGGAGATGGGGAGACAGAGGAAGGGGCAGGCTGGGATGAGGGGACGGTGACACAGCAAGGTGAGCCCACTTCTCCTACAGCACAGCAAACAGCCCCAGCTAATTAAAGCATAAAAGGAATTTCTACAGCAATGGTTCTTTCTCACTGGAGGCGATTTCACTCCCCAGGGGACATCTGACAAAGTCTGGAGACATTTTTGGTTGTCATAACTGGGGCATTGCTACTGGCATCTAGTGGGTAGAGGCCAGGGATATTGTTGAATATCCTACAATCACAGGGCACCCCTCCCACCCATACAACAAAGAATTATCCAGCCCCAAGTATCAATAGTGCCACTGTTGAGAAACCGTCTTAAGGGATCCTGGGGAGCCCCACTCTCCAGGGGCGCCAGGGACAAGGCCTAGAGGTTGACTGAGAGGAGCAATGTCCTAGGCCACGATGACAATACCACTGTTGCCACCTCTGAGGACCCAACATGGGTCGCTGGACCAGTCACTAGAACCACCCCGCAGAGCGTTCCCTGGTCCCTGCTATCACCACCACGACTCCTCTCAGGCTGGGGCATCTGGGGAGTTTCAGACACATGGCTGGATCCTAGCTGCACGGGGGGCTGCACAGACACGTGTCGTGGTGCCCGCGGCTCCTGGGCAGGAGAGGGGTGGGCTCCGCAGCAGGAGCCCTCAGGGGGGGGACTCTGGGACAAACAACAAGCAATGGAAGGGAGAAGGGAGAAGAAGAGGGGAGGAGAGGGGCGAGCAGAGTGGTTCTGCTCCTTTTAGGGTGTCATATGGGGAAACATGGCCCATCTGAGAGGAGGTGGAAGAAATCAACCCAGGAGGGAGGCTGGAGTTGGAAAGGGAAGAGCCCGGGAGGAGGGAAGTACCACAGGGGCTAAGCGAGAAGCTGGGCCCCCGTCTTGGGCTCTGCATACAGTGGGTGCGAAACAAATTTATGGAACCAACAGAGAACCGTCAGAGTGGACCCGAATCCCAGGTTCCGCTGCCTGTTGCTGTTGTTGGGTGCCATCAAGTCAATTCCAACTCAGTAACCCCATGTGACAGAGTACAACTGTCCCATAGGGGTTTCTAAGCTGTAATCTTTACGGTAGCAGATCCCCAAGTCTTTCTCCCGGGGAGCCACTGTGTGGGTTTGAACTGCCAACCTTTCAGTTAGCAGCTGAGTGCTTAACCACTGCGCCACCAGGGCCTTTCACACAGGCTCTTATTGTACTTCCTGACCAGCTAGCAGGGGGTGTCCCAATCCCACTCTGAGATGGGGACACCGAGGGTCTAAGAGAGGCGCCTGGTTCTGATGACAACAGCCAGGAAGCGACAGCCTCTGCTAGTCCCAAGCTGCACAGGTTTTCCTCCCAGCTCTGCTTCACATGACTGGAATCCTGCCAGTGACAGAGCTCCAAGGAGTCACTCAGGAGGACCCCAGCCAAAGCTGGAACGACCTCCCCGCTGTCCCGAGGCGTCCTTTCAGCCTCTACTCAGAGTCCTCCAGTCCCTGGGGTCACCATCTACCTTCCAGAAAGCGAGGTCCACTGCCACGCAGGCCTGGTTCTTAGGAAGCTCTTCCTGCAGTTAAGGGGGAGGCTTAGCACTCGCCCAGCAAGGTCAGCAAACACAACCACTCTCGGGCATGATGAGGACGGTGACTGGCCAAGCCCCTCTCCAGGGAAGAGCCTGGTCCTGGCCCCAGCTCCACCTGCGGGCACCAGGTGATCCCATGTGTTACAGAGTACAACTGCTCCATGGGGTTTTCTTGGCAGTAGTCTTAATGCAAGCAGATCGCCAGGACTTTTCTTGCACAGTAGGTTAGTGGTCGAGTGCAAACAGTCCTCTAGGGTTCCTAAAATCTGGCATTGTCATCTCACGTAATTGTCACAGAAACATGGCTGGGGTCACACAGCTGGGGGAGGGGGCGAAGGGCAAAGGTGAATGGAGCCCAGGTATCTGAGGTCAGTCCTACAACCAGACCCCACCTCCGCTGCCCAGCAAGAGGGACCAGGTGGTTGCCAGGCAGTTGTGAAGGGAAAACTTGTCCAGTCCTCCTCCCAGCCTCCAACACCCCTCTCTCTTCCAGCTGCTTCCTGCTCCTAACTCCTCCTGACTGATGGGGTGGGGGATGTTCTGGGCCCTTCCATGAAGCCTCCCGGAGGCCTGGCTTCCCTTCACCGCCCTGAGATGAGTACTCTGGGAGAACTCCCAGGACGGAAGCTGGCCAGGCTCCAGCCTCAGAGCCAGGTCAGGGCTAGGCAGAGGCTCTGCCATCGGCAGATCATTCTGCCAGTGAAGCTCCGATACAGGGAGGCTGAGGCCAGGCCCAGGTCTGGCCTGCACTGTCAGTGGGAGTGGGGAGGTCTGGGGATGTTCATCTCTCCGCTTTTTACAGGCAGGGCCCGGCCTGGCCAGGCCAAAGGGGTCGAGGGAGAATTCCTATAGGGCCTCCCACCCCCGCCTCTGCTTGGAAGGGGCAGAAAGCATAAGGCTGCTCTGCCCTGCAGCCACAGGTCTCTGGTTCACGTCTCCTGGGGCTACGAGCTCACCATCCCACCGAGTCGGGGCAGTGAGATGCACAGCCCCTGCGGAGCTGCAGCCGGCCCCCACCTACATGCCTAGGGTCTCAGAGCATGCTGTCTGAGAGGACAAGCTGAGCCTTCCCTGGCTCTGCTCAATGACTGCTCCTCAGGCTTCTGAGGACAGAGGCCATGTTGCTCCAAGGTCTCCTTGGGCTGAACACCCTCCCAGGACACTTTTGGGTCCCTTCCCAACACTGATCTTCGCCAAGTGCAGTGCTGACGAGGGACCATGAGGGCCCGGGCTCCTCCCGATGAGACCGGCCTCCTCCTTGCTGCTTTCTATGTCCCTGGGGCCCCTCACTCCCACCCACTGGAGGGCTTGCAGAGGCCTAGGCCCAAACCAGCCTCAGTCATCGGATTTGCTGGCTTTTATTGTCTCTGCAGAGGGGCTGGGACCTGTGCCAGGGGGGCTCACTGACAGTGGGTAGGGCCAGCAGTAGGCGTGGCAACTTTATGCCCCAGAGCCTTGTTCTGTTGCCCTCACAAAGGGCTCCACCAGCCAGGAGGGCCCAGTAGGGTCCTCCCCTCTCCGCCAGTAGTCTCCACGAGGTCACAACCGCAGCACAGCAGCCTCTGAAGGCCCCTGCGGCGTCCCTCCAGGGAGGCCCTGGAAGGAATCCAGGCCGTTCAGTTAGGCTCAGATCTGGCTCCCCAGGCGACAAGCAGATGTGGCCTCCCCATTACACGGGGCGGCTCTCACCATACAGTTGCTGCTGCTGCACCTCGGCTGCACTGCTGCTGCCTCTTCCTCCCACGTGGCCTCCTCCTGGCCCCTCGGACCCTGAGCTGCTCCGGGGCTATAACTCGGACTGGGATCTCGAGATCCGTGGGCCTTTTCGGATCTCTTTCCGCTTCTCCTCTTTCTTCCGGCGTTTCTCCTCTTCTCTCAGAGCCTTCTGGAAAGGGTCGGTGCTGGGAATGAACTGAGGGAAGAACATAGCAGCTTGGTTTAGTCTCCTGGGAGCCACACTGTGACAGGCTTGCTCTAGGCCAGGTTCCCTGTGGGGTGTGGGGACAGAAAGGCTGCCTGGACACAGGCCCTGCCCTCAGGGAGCCCCCAGACACGTCAACCACTCAAGGCGCTTGGGGAAAACTGCTGAGTGGGTCTTAGAAAAGATAAGCAGGGGTTGGCCAAGCAAATAGTGGGAGGAAAGAGAAGGGCATTCCAGGTAGAGGGCCAGATGCTGAGGTGTGAACCTGCAAGGGCATCAGAAAGAAAAGAAACAAACTCCTCCTCCCAGGGTGGGGGGAGCCCTGCCGGCCACGCCTGAGGGAGGAGGGAAGGAGACTAGCAGCAGGCAGACCCTGACAAAGGGATGGGAGTGAGGAAGAGAGGATGGTGCCCAGGCTTGCAGCTTCCACAGCGGGTGGGAACACAGGGCCAGCAAGGGTGGGAGGAGGTGAGCACTTTGGTAGGGGCTCTCTAAGATGGGAACCCCCAGGCCCTTCTCTTCTCACTCTGTGCTCTCTCCGGACTGTCTCACCTATACCATGGCTTCTGTTCCACCTATACGGTCAATTATCCTTCAACTGGCATTTCCATATCTAACGGCCTGTCCCATATGTCCACTACGATGTCCCAAATATGCACCATAATTCAGCATGGCTTGACCTCCCTAAAACCCAGTCCTCTCCCAGCGTCCCATGCTGATGAACACCTAGCCTAGATGAGAATGGCAGAAAACAAGGAGCACCACCATGCCCGCTGTACCCTTTCCATAGCGAGTCCATGGCCAAGGCCTGGTTCATTTTACTTCCCAAACCCATCTACTCTCTGTCTCTCTATTGCTAGCCCCACCGTCACCTCCACTTGGGCTTAGCCACCACCAACTCTCTCCTGAGTCTCCCAAGGTCTCCCCACACCCACTTTGGTCCTTCCTTAGCTTGGCCTTCAAGGTCCCTGGCCCCAGCCCACCTCGCTCCTCCTGCCCTCCAGCAAATCCTGCTCTGCAGTCCTGCAGGTGACCTTGCCCACCAACCTCAAGCATTTCACTCTGGCCATCCCCTCCTCTTCCCTAACACCTTCACCTGCCAGGACCTACCACCTGTCGTTCCTGTCCCTTTTCACTGTCCATCGTCTGCTGTGCAGTACAGCAGGTAAGTGCCTGCTTGCTAACCAAAATGCTGGCAGTTCGAACCCACCAAGTGGCTCTGCAGGATAAAGACCCGGCAATCTGCTCCTGTAAAGATTCCATTAACCCATTGCTGTTGAGTCCATTCCTCCTCATAGCCACCCTATAGGACAGAGTAGAACTGCCCTGCTGGGTTTCCAAGGCTGTAATCTTTACAGAAGCAGACCGCACATCTTTCTCCTGGGGAGCTGCTGGTGGGTTCAAACTGCTGACCTTTTGGTTAACAGCTGAGGGCTTAACCACTGCACCACCAGGGCTCCTTCTGTAAAGATCATAGCCTAGGAAACCCTATGGGCAGTTCTACTCTGTCACATGGGGTTGCTCTGAATTAGAATTGACACAATGGCACCCAACAACAATCTCTAATGGGTCCATGTGCTGCCTGGTAACCCAGGACATTTCCCTGGTCCACTCACCCTCCACCCTCTGACACACCTTCTCCTCCAGCACCTCTCCTCACTCAGAACACAACCTTGCTTCCTATTTCACAGGGAACGGAAGCACTCTAGACAATTTCTAGAAGCCCTGGCCACTGCTCCCACCACCACACCCACCAACTCATTTGGTTCTGTGCCTACATACTCTGCCGGCCCTCCCAGTCAAGGTTAAGGCTCCTCCCCGCAAGGCCAACCCCTCCTGTGGGCGACAGATCCCGCCCCTCCTCAGTTCCTGAGGGAAAAGGCTCCAGCAACTTTCCCCTTCCCTCTCCTTCAGCATCAGTTCTTCCCTCCCCAATGGATCATTCTTGACAATGTACAAACAGGCTGTAGTTTCTCCCATCAGACCACAAAGCTCCCTTGAACCCACACCCCCACACCTCCCTCTAGCTCTGCTCCCATGTCTGTTCCTCCTTGCTGCAACAGTTCTTCAAAAGGTTCGTCTCTACTTGCCGTGTCCCCTTCTTTTCCTCTCATTCTCCCAATCTGATCGCGTTTTTGTTCCCCTCCTCCACCAAAGCAGCTCTTATCAAGACCTCTGACAACTTCCACATCACCAAATCCAGTGGTCAAGTCTGTCCTCATTTCCTTGTCCTCCCAGCAGCGTTTGACCACTCGTTCCTTCCTGTAATACTTTCTTCACTTGGCCTCTGGGAAACGGCTCTCTCAGGTTTGCTGCTATCATGCCGACTGCTCCTTCTCGGTGCTCTTTGTTACCTCCCCCTTACTCCCCCAAATTCTGATTGCAGCTGCGCCCCAGGCCTTGGTCCTTGGGTTACGTCTCCACCTGCCCTGGCACTTCTGGTTGACTGGTCCAGTCCCCTGGCTTTCGATACCTTCTCCATAGCTAGGACTCTCACATCTCATGTTGAAGCTCCACTTCAACCTCTCCTGAAATTAAGAGTCATATGCCCAGCTGCTACCTTGACATCATTCATGCTCTCCTGGTCCAGGAACAAACTCCTGATACCGTCCCAATCCTCAGCCTGTTCCTACCACAGTCTTCCCGTCTGAGGCAATGGCGCAGCCCCACTTGCAGATACTCAGGCCCAAAATCTTCCTTAACGCCTGTGAGGTACAGAAAGTAACCTGGCCCTTTGTTCTAGGTTCCTGAGTGCCACACCACCTGGGGGCTAGATAGTGAGTAAACCTCATGAGATGTGACCATGGCTACTTGGTAAGGCCCCCGGTGAGGCTTGGCTGCGAGCCCAGTACTGACTAAGCCTCAGCAGGCATGATGTAATCTATCACGGCCATGTGGTGAGGCCGATATAAAGGCTCAGTGAAAGTAAGTGCATCCCCTGGGGACATGGTAGTTCTGCCCTGGGACCCCTCCTAGACTTAGCCCTATGTGTCTCTTCCTTTATATCCTTCCTGGTTATAATAAATAGGTCACTGTAAGTATAGATACTCTATGTGGATTCTATCAGTCTTTGCCAGCAGGTCAGAAGTTAGGGGCCTGGGGACCCCTGAACTTGTGACTGGTATCCTGAGAGATTAGAGGAAAACCCCAAATTGGGGGCCGCTGGTCTGAAGTGGAAGGAGTCACGTGGACCCCTGTGTTTGTAGCTGGTACCCTCTGACCTAGCCCAAATGGCTGGGGATGAGAGGGAGCACTGCTGCGTGCACCTGACAATGAGGATGGAGAAGTGGGAAGGTGAGGACTGGATCCACTTCCAGGTGGGAATTAGACTCATGCTGATCCTGGCCACGCAGTTAGCTATGAAGGTGGGATCTGCCCACTGTGCCCTCTGCTCAGGGCAATGCCCCCGTCTCACCACATCTGTTTCATCAGGAAATCCTGTTGGATCTACCTTCAAAATATAAGCAGAATCTGACCATTTGTCATCATCTTCACTGGGGCACCCCCCCTGCCCCACTTCAAGTCACCATCAACTCCCAAATGGTCAAGTATAGTAGCCACCTCACCTGTGTCCCTGGATCCACCTTGACCACTGACTATTCTCCACACAGCAGCCACGGTGATCCTTCTAGAGGGTAAGTCAGAGCCCATCACCCGGCTCTCCATGTCTCGAGTAAACGCCAAGGCCGCCTGAAGACCTCTGAGGCTCTCTGTGATCTGGCCTACCACTCTGACCTTGTACTCCTCATACCAACAAACAAAACAAAAAAAAACCCTGCTGCAGTCAAATTGATTCCAACTCATAGCAACCCTACAGGATAGAGTAGAACTGCCCCATAGGGTTTCTAAGGCTGTGATCTTTACGGAGGAGATCCATATTTATGCCTATTCCCAAGAAAGGTGATCCAACCGAATGCAAAAATTACTGAACAATATCATTAATGTCACACGCAAGTAAAATTTTGCTGAAGATCACTCAAAAGCGGCTGTAGCAGTATATCAACAGGTAACTGCTAGAAATTCAAGTTGGATTCTGAAGAGGTCACGGAACAAGGGATATCATTGCTGATGTCAGATGCATGCTGGCTGAAAGCAGAGAATACCAGAAGGATGTTTATCTGCATTTCATTGACTATGCAAAAGCATTCGACTGTGTGGGGCATAATAAATTATGGATAACACCGCAGAGAATAGGAGTTCCAGAACACTTAGTTGTGCTCATGAGGAACCTGTACATAGATCAAGAAGCAGCTGTTTGAACAGAACAGGGGGATACTGCGTAGTTCAAAATCAGGAAAGATGTGTGTCAGGGATCTATTCTTTCACTATACCTATTCAATCTCTATGAAGAGCGGGGCATCAGGGTTGGAGGAAGACTCATTAACAACCTGCATTATGCAGGTGACGCAACCTTGCTTGCTGAAAAGTGAAAAGGACTTGAAGCACTTACTGATGAAAATCAAAGACTACAGCCTTCACTATGGATTACACCTCAACATAAAGAAAAAATCCTCACAACTGAACCAATAAGCAACATCATGATAAGTAGAGAAAAGACTGAAGTTGTCAAGGATTTCATTTTACTTGGATCCATAATCAACACCGACGGAAGCAGCAGTCAAGAGATCAAAAGATGCATTGCATCGGGCAAATCTGCTGCAAAACACCTCTTTAAAGTGTTGAAAAGCAAGGATGTCAACTTGAAGACTAAGGCGCGCCTGACCCACGCCATGGTATTTTCAATTGCCTCATACGCATGCGAAAGCTGTACGATGAATAAGGAAGACCGAAGAACTGATGCCTCTGAATTGTGGTGTTGGCGAAGAATATTGGATATCCATGGACTGCTAAAAGAACGAACAAATCTGTCTTAGAAGAAGTACAACCAGAATGCTCCTTAGAAGCAAGGATGGCAAGACTATGTCTCACATACTTTGGACATGTTGTCAGGAGGGATCAGTTCTTGGTAAAGTACAGGGTCAGCGGAAAAGAGGAAGACCCTCAATGAGGTGGATTGACACAGTGGCTGCAACAATGGGCTCAAGCATAACAACGATTGTGAGGATGGTGCAGGACCAGGCAGTGTTTCGTTCTGCTGTACGTAGGGTCGCTATGAGTCGGAACCGACTCAATGGCACCTAACAACAACAATCTTTACAGAAGCAGACTGCCACATCTTTCTCCCGTAGAATGGCTGGCAGATTTGAATGGCCAACCTTTTGGTTAGCACCTGAGTGCTTTCCACTGTGCCACTAGAGTTCCCATCTGCTCACAGTCGCCCCCAAATACACTCCCAACTTGGGGCCTTTGTCCTTGTGGCGGTTCAGCCTGGAATGTTCTTCCCTAGTTACATGACTGGCTCCCTCACTTCTTCGAGGTCGTCTCAGTGAGGCTCCGTCCAACCATCTGAAACAGCAACTTTGGCCCAGCCTTACCCGTGGCATTCCTTAACCACCTTGCCCTGCTTTTTTCTCCACAGCTTTCGTCATCACCTATCATTTATCATCTGTATTTTAGCTACTGCATACCTCTCCCAACTAGAATGTAAGTCCCACGAGAGCAGGACCTTGTTTTCTTCAGTCTGCTTCTCCAGTAGCTGGGATTCAGTAGGTGCTCACTAAATATCTGATGACTGAATGAACCGTGCTCTGCCTCGGAGCCTTTGTACAAGCTCGCATCTCTGCCTGGAAGATTTTCCCAGCTTGTCCACTGAGCAACTCTTACGCATCCTTCAAACCTTAGCCCCAAGTCTGCATTCTCTGTGGAAACTTCTCTTGGAGCCCCTTCCATAGCCTCCACCAACCGGCAGACCTGGGTCAGCCTCCCCCGTGGGGGTCCCACAGCCCCTTATGCTTCCCTCCTCCATTGGTACTGCGCTGGGACTGGGTTTCCCTGCTGCCTTCTCCATCAGACTGTAAGCTCTCCCTGACAGCAGGGACAGGGGGCCGTGGCCAGTGATGTGTCCATGAGTAGGACCCCCACAAGCAAGAAGGAAGTATGTGAGGAGGGCCGGGGGTGCTACTGGTGGACACGTCCCTCTGGGTATCAAGAAGTGAATAAAATCACACTGTCCCTGGCCAACAAGAGGCAAGGAGAATAGGGTGCTGCTCTGGTGATGTCCTAGCAGAGCCCATTATGACGACGCTGGCTCTGCTGAGCTTGGTGTTGATTCTCTCTATGGTCCATGCTCTTGCCCTCCCCCTCTGAGAGAGGTGCCCACGGCCTGCCGGGGATGGAGGGTCAGCATCACAGCAATGAAGCCATCTCTGCACGTGCCCTGTCTGCTGCGACCTTGAGTGTCCCGGCATGCCCTGGGATGTGCCAAGAATGTGAGGCCCTGGCTGCTCTTTAGGCCATTTCTTAGGATCAAGGACGAAGCAAGCAACCCTGGGGGATGTGTCATTTCGGTTTTGTGTGAAGGGGTGTGTCATGGACTGATTTATGTCCCCTCAAAAATGTGTGTATCACTTTCGTTGTGCCATGATTCCCAGTATCGTGTGGCTGTCCTCCATTTTGTGATTGTAATTTTATGTTAGAGAGGATTAGACTGGGATTGTAACAGCCTTACCAAGGTCATATCCCTGATCCAATGTATAGGGGGTTTCCCTGGGGTGTGGCCTCCACCACCTTTTATATTACAAGAGATAAAAGGAAACGGAAGCAAGCAGAGAGTGGGGGATCTCACACCACCAAGGAAGGAGCACATCCTTCGGACCCAGGGTTCCTGTGCTGAGAAGTTCCTAGTCCAGGGGAAGACTGATGACAAGGCCCTCCCTCCTGAGCCAACAGAGACAAAGCCTTCCCCTGGAGCTGACACCCTGAAAATTTGGACTTCTTGCTTACTGGACCGTGAAGACATAAATTCCTCCTTGTTAAAGCCATCGACTTATGGTATTTCTGTTACAGCAGCACTGGGTGACTAAGACAGGGTGGCAGCTGCATCAGTCAGGAAAGCTGTATCCCCAACCCTGCTGCTGGAACAAATCCACTGGCTCCCCTTGGGGGGTCCCACAGCCCCTTACACTTCATAGGGGTTCTCCGAAATGCTTAGGCCTGGTCCACTCCTGGTTCAGCCACGTTAGAAGCGTATGGTGCTATGCAGAAAACCTTAACGCAGCAGGTCCAGCTGCTGTATTTTGAAGGGCCTGGTTACAAGGTAGGCCCTTGGCTGGTGTTTGAGAACTCGAATTTTGGGAGTGTTTTCACCACCCTAACTGATAAGAGTGGCTCACTGTGCCTAAACTGTTCGTACAAAAACAATTTAGTTTACGCTGAAACCTGCGTTCCTCCTGGAAGTTCGGCATTTCTTTATATACTAGGTAGAGGGTGCCTACGTGACAAAGCCAAACCCAGTGCCGTCGAGTTGATTCTGACTCATGGTGATCCTACGTGTTACAGGGTGGAACTGCTCCACAGGGTTTTCTTGTTGTAATCTTTACAGAAGCAGATTGCCAGGCATTTCTTGTGTGGTGCCGCTGGGTGGGTTCGAAGTCCAACCTTCAGGTTAGTTGTTGAGTGCAAACCATCTGCGCCACCCAGGGCCTCTCTGGCCCCTGATAAAACCCCTGGGCACTGAGTCTCCAGTGACCTTGCCTGGTAAAAAATACTTTGCCCATGTTGTCACTACTCATTGCTGGGGGAACCAAGTGCATCCTGTGACTGCACTGGGAGATAACACTTGGAAGCTTGTGCTTTGTTCCCCTGGGACTTCGCCCAGGTGCCTTTTCCCTTTGCTGGCTTTGCTTTATATCCATTTGCTGGAATAATTAACAGCTGCAAGTAAAACGATGTGCTAAGACCTGGCTCTTCCCAGGGAATCACTGAACCTCAGGTGGTCTCGGGGATCCTTGATACAGTTGTTTATGGGCAGCAGTAGCCACCTAGTCCTAATAATGCTCCCTGTAATTACTGGCAATGATGCCAAAGCTTAACAGGTCAGCCTAAACTCTCTTGGGTGGGTCATAATGGATAATAGATTGGCTTTAGATTATATCCTGATTGTTTAAAATAGTCTCTGATACTGCAAATGGTTAAAGCACTCACTGTCAACCAAAAGGTTGGAGGTTAGACTGCACCCACAGGTGCCTTGGAAGGCCTGGCGATCTAATTCTAAAATATAAGCTGCTCAAAACCCCATGGAGCACAGTTCTACTCTGACATACATAGGGTTGTCACGACCTGATAGCAACTGGTTTGGTTTTTTGGGGGATTTAAAATAAGATCTAGGGGTCCCGCAGAAGTTCGGGGCCCAGGAGGACATGGTTGAAGTTGACACTATAGGCTGGACTCACCCTGCTTTTTGGAATCCTGTGGTAGTAGCCTTAATTAAACACAGTATGAGGTCAATTGGACAGATTCGGTCCTAGCCTCTACCAGTCAGACTCATCAGGCTGAAAAGAATACTCAAATGCAAATGTGAGTTAAGTGGAGCACTGAGAGGTGGGCTGTTGGAGGAGGCAATCTGTCAGGGGCCTGAGTGTCCCTGCTGGGTGGGCCAAGACTGCAAGGCCCTGACCACCCTTCACCTGGGTCATTTCTAGGACTGTGTTTGCAGAGAACAGCCTGGAAGGATGAGGTAGTATCTCCCCCAGGACAGAGAGCGGGCATGCTTACTGCTTACTATGTTGCTGTTGTTAGCTGCCATCAAGTCAGCCCAGACTCATGGTGGCCCTGCACACAACGGAACAGAACGCTGCCTGGTCCTGCGCCACCCACGTGGTTGGCTGCAGATCTGGGTCTCCTATGGTCTGTTGTGATCCATTGGGTTTTCACTGGCTGATACTTGGAAGCAGGTCACCCGGCCTTTCTTCCTAATCTATCTTAGTCTGAAGCTCTACTGACATCTGTTCATTATCACAGCAACATGCAACCTCCACTAACAGATGGGAGGTGGCTGCACGTGGGTGCACTGGCTGGGAATCAAGCCAGGTCTCCCGCATGGAAGGCGAGAATTCTACCACTGAACTACCACTGCCCTCACACTGCTCACTACAGGAGCAGTGACTTTCCCAGGCTCAGGGACCCTCAGCTGTGATGCAAACCTACTGTGTGTATAGAATCCACCTGGGTCCCTCTGCGTCAGTCCAGGGGGACTTGGATGACGAGAGGAACCAACACCACTGTGCTGACACTCTGGTTACTGCTTGTACAGTAATAAAGTCACGTCTCATCGTCTTCTGCCAGCATCCATGACATAGTAACAGGCTAGCTTGTTAACTTGTAAGGAGGGTAAAGTCCTAGCCCCCTCACAGGCCCTGCCACCCCTCCCTACGCCAGGGGTGAGCCAGTCTAGTCCTCCAGTCATCCACGGAGCCCTTCCCGCCCTGCCACCTCTGATCCCTCCCCTCTCTATTGTATGCATCCCCATCTGTTGTCCCAACCTGCAGCCACCAGGGCTCAGAGCCCATTTCAGCCCCTGCACCAAGGGCATGTCCAGGAACGAGGACGGAGCCAGGCAGGGGCTCAGAGGCTCAAGGGCAGGGAAGAGGGTGACCTGAGCTCCCCAGCAGCCGACGCTCACCCAACACGAGGTGCCTGTTGTTCACTTGGGTGGTGTGTTCACAGTCTCAGGACTGCCCTCCAAAGCTGACACCACACCCCACAGACAGACAGGGCTAAGCTAAGGTCGAAGGACCCAGTGCATGCTAGGTCTGACCCAGGCCCATCCTGCTCCAAATGCATAGCCCTAGTGCTGCCCCTCAGGCACCCCAGCAGAGACAGAGCAGACATGGCCGGGTCCCACCACTCACCTCTGTGCGGTCTACTTTAAACGGGTTCTGGAAGTCGGAGTCTTTCTCACTGATCCCCAGCTCCTGTGCCATCTGTGGATGAAGAAAAGCTGGTCACATCTGTGTCCTCCTGCATCCTGCTCACCTGTGGGTCACTTCCTTCACACGAGGACCCCGCCCAAGGCTTGGGCAGATTCAGGCCAGGTGACGACCCCTAGGGACCCAGGTCAGCACAGCCCCTTGAGATGCGGGCTCTGTGATCGGGGCGCCCTGAGGCCCACCACAGAGAAGCAGCCAAGCATCAATATTCAGGCCGCACTGGAGGCGATGCCAGGCTCCCAGTCCACCCCTAGACAGAGGGCTCCCCAGCTCCTCCACCCGGGTGCTCACCAGGCCGAGGATGGGTGAGTGGGGCCCCTGGTCGAAGACACCTGTCTGGTTGCAGAAGCTGATGCCCCAGCGGATGAGCAGGTTCCAGTTGGAGTTGTGGTCGAAGTAGTGGTGCACGATCCTGGGGAAGCGCAGCACCACGTCGCCGAAGAAGGCCGTGTTCTCCACCACGTGCGAGAAGGCTGGGTGAGAGGGGAGGAGTGGCCAGGGCTGCTGCTCCTACTGCCCGTCTGCCTGCCCCCGGGCAGCCTCCAGACACTATTCAGAGACGGGAACGGTGTTCCCTGACCACAAGAGCGGCGCATGCTAAAGGCTTTCTGTCCACCAGCTCATGGAGCCTGCAGAACCACCTGTAGAGGGGAATGTGGCTGCTGTTCCCATTTTACAGATGGAAAACTGAGGCTCAGGCAACTAGCGAGGGACAAATCTGGGCTGCAAACCCAGGTCTGTCTGACTCCCAGCCCCGAGCTCTTTCCCCTGTGTCTCTCTGCTTAGAGGACGGAGCAGGGTGAGGCCCAGAGGGATGGGTGTCACTTTGCATGTGGAGGCTGATGCAACCCATGACAGGCTCACTGGGCTCGGCTCCCCCAACGTGGCGTCCAAATGTCCAGAGCCAGACACTGGTGTTAACACAATTACAGTGTCTGTGGGGTCAGTTCTGTTAGAATGTTAGGGAACGGATCTTGTTTTTTTAACATTGTTCCAATTTTATTTTAAAAATGTTTCTTGTTATTTTGGTGGGCCCTGGTGGCACAGTGGGTAAGCGTTTGGCTGCTAACCAAAAGGTCGTCAGTTTGAATCCACCAGCTGCTCCTTAGAAACCCTATGGGGCAGTTGTACCGTCCTATAGGGTCGCTATGAGTTGGAATTAACTTAACGGCAATGGGTTTTGTTATTTTGAAATGATTTTAGAACTTACGTAAAAGCTGCAAAAATCCTACACAGAACTTCTATATACCCTTCACCCGGATTCCTCTAATATTGTCATCTTATGTAACCATTGTATGATGATCTGAAACAGGAAATTAACGTGGATACGATATTAATAACTTATCTACAGATCTTATTTGAATTCACCACCTGTCCACTAATGTCCCTTCTCTGATCAAAAGGTGTGTTTAGACTGAGGTTAGTTAGCATGTCTATCATGGTTACGGGTCCCCCAGACCCAGGTTACCATGAAGAATGACTACATACTGGCCATGGAGGCAGCCCCCATTCCAGCCACCCTCACACACAGGGCCCAGGCAGTTCTCATCAGCACTGGTCAGCGATGCCCTGAGAAATAACAGGCTGGCTCCAAAGAAATCCCAGGTGGGTGGTCAGACCAGTGGGGCAGGGACCCCTTGGTGTCAGAATAGTCTTGAACTTCAAAGGACTCGGGAGTTAGCCTGGTTCAGAGTAAGAGCCAGGACTCTGGAGTTGTGGGCTCAATCACCAGGCAAACCACTTGTTCTTTTTCATCTGGAAACAAGGTACTGCCTTCCTCACAGAGTTATAGTGGAGCTTAGAGAGGATACTTATAAAGTGCCCCCGTTCAATACATAAAGGCTACTTCCATCCACTCCCAGGCCCGGTAGCCTAAGAAATTTATTTTTAAAATGTAACCGGTAGATGGGGGGAAATGACCACCGGGGAGGAATCCTTGGAAGACGGAATAGAGGAACGCTGAACACTGATTCTTTTATCTTATTTATCTGTGTTTGCCCCACCTTATCTCAAAAAGAATTTAAGGGGGGTGGGCTTTTAAGGGAGTCCCTGGGTGGCACAAACAGTTAAGCGCTCGACTACTAGCCAAAAGGCTGGCAGTTTGAACCCACCAAGGGCACTTCGGAAGAAAGACCTGGTGATTTAGCTTCCAAAAAGTCAGCCTTGAAAACCGTATGGAGCACAGTTCTACTCCGCACACATGTGATTGCCATGAGTTGGAAGTGCTTTTAGTTTTATGGGAGCTTTCAGGACAAAAGCAAAGGGTGCTGATTAACTGCCACCACTGGATCAACCACTTTCACAGGCCTCAGTCTTCTTTCCTTTAAATGGGAACACCCCTTCCCTACCACAGGAGCAGGGTAGGGGTGCCCCCCACCTCTTCCAATGGCCCGCTGACCCTGCCCTGGCCCCTGGAGTGGCACTGGGCAGAGGCTCCTCCCTAGCTCCCCTGCCCCATGCACAGGGTGGCACAAGGAACACATCTGTGTCAAGAGGACAGAAACTGGCTCTGAAGCGGTGCTTCCAGGCAGGAAGAAGTGACAAGAACAGGAGAGGAAGAGCAGCTGGAGAAGATGGCAGTGGTCAGGGACAGGTTGGGCTGGGAAGACCTACCATCCTTCAGCTTCTCGTCCTGGGGGAAGGGCCCATCTGGGAGCACATCAGCAGCAATGAGCACCGTCCTGGAGTCCTCCAGCACCTGGAGGAACCCGCCTGGGCTGAGCATTCTGCAGGGCCCCGCATGGCCTGGTCCACCCGACTGACTTCAGACCCACTGCAACTCCTCTGTGCAGGCAGGTCGCCCCTCACTGCACACCACCCCGCAAGGGAGCTCCTACTCATCCCTCAGTGCCCACATCAAAGGCCGCTGGTACCACCCACACTGAAAGACCAGGCCGGCACCCTGAGCTACTCCTGGCCTGCACGCACCTTAAAGAGCCCCTTGAGCATGACATCGAGGATCTTGTACTGCTGGTGGATGTCATCCAGCTGTGCCAGGTTCTTCAGCGCCAGGAGCTGCTCCCGGCGCTTCACCTCAAACATCTTCTTGTCTGGGCAGGAGTAAGTTAAGGGGCTGCCACCAAGACTCCTGCCTGGGCAGGTCCAGTGGTCTCGATCCCCACCAGCAAGAATGCCCAGGGGCCATGGATACTTGCCACTGGGGCGCCACGGAAGGACCTAACTGTCCGAGGAGTGTCTGTATCCTGGAATGTGTTATTCATCCAGCTGACGAGGGACTCCATACCCAATAGCTGGAGCCCAAGCCTCCAGGACCTGGCTCCTGCCTCCTCTTCCCTGGGGTCTTCCCGCCATCTCCCACCACCGCTCTACACCTCTGCTCACGGTGTCCTCTGCCTGGATGCCCCACCCTTTCCTGTGCCCCACCAAGACACTGGTCAAAGAGCGCAAGGCTGATTTATACGGACACTTCCTCCTCCAGGCCTGTGAACTCCTCAAAGCCAGGGGCTGGTCCTGACTCATCTCTGTGTCCCCTAAGCCTGGCCCAGAGGAAGTGGCCCAGCACACCAGGGTCAAGACGGGCGAGAAATCCAGAGTATTACAGAATTCCTGAGTTCCCACCCAGGGTCTGATACACAGGTGCTGGGCACCTGTACCAACCTCACTGAGCCCTCCTGGTTCAGAGATGTGAGCTGTCTTCTCCATTTGATATATGGGGAAACTGAGGCTCAGAAGGTAACTGACTTGCTCAAGGTCTGGCTAAAGCATCTTACCTTTCTCCCCTGTACCTGCTGGCTGGGACTGCTCCATCCCTGGAATCCCCCAAGGGGTTATGGGTATAGCGACCTCACCTCCAGGCCCCTCAGTCACCCACTCTCAACTCTGAAGGATACAGATTTCCAGGCTTGGGTGCAGGGAAGTCCTCAGGGTCCCTGTGGCTCCCATCCCAGACAGTTCCAGGGCAAATAGGAAGGCCAGGAACTGAAGAAGGTCCATATCCAAAACCCTGGAGGCAGAGGAGTAACCCAGAGAAAGTAGGTGAGGGCCAGAGCTTGGGGTTATGCAAAACAAAGAATGCAGGGGAATAGTGACGTCCTCAGGAGGGACCCCAGCTCTGACTCAGCACAGCCTCCAAACACCAGAACTCTGCCCTGGGGAGGCCTGAAGCCCCAGCCCTGAGCCTTGTGACCAGCAGGCACACAGTAAAGAGAGTGAGATGGCAGGAGGGAGGAGGGAAGATAAATGTCAGGAATGTAGGAAAGCGCAAAGCACAGGGATTGACGTCAGAGAGCCCTGGGCTAGAGCCCTGGTCTGCCTGACTGTAGGACCTTGGGCAAGTTGCTTGGCCTCTCTGAACCTCAGCTTCCTCATCTGTAAAATGGGGATAAGCAGGCCACCTGCCTGCTGCAGGGAGGGAGGACTGGGCAAGGCACTGTGCCTGGGGACACAGGAGTTGGTCAGTATTATTCTCTCTCAGCTCCCATCCTGGCGTCCTAGGAATGTGTCTGGGCAAGGAGTCAGTCCCTGGCCAGTCGGAGGGAATGTGGAATTTCTGGGTTTTCCCTCTGTCTTAGTCATCTGGTGCTGCTATAACAAAAATACCACAAGCGGATGGCTTCAACAAACAGAAGTTTATTCTTTCACAGTCTACTATGCTAGAAGTCCAAATTCAGGGTGCTAGCTCCATGGAAAGGCTTTCTCCCTCTGTCAGCTCTGGAGGAAGGTCCTTGTCATCAATCTTCCCCAAGCTTCTTGGCGCAGGGACCCTGGATCCAAAGGAAGCATGCTTCTCCTAGAACTACTTTCTTGATGGTATGAGGTCCCCCTGTCTCTCTGCTCGCTTTTTTTTTTTTATATCTCAAAAGAGATTAGCTTTAGACAAAACCTAATCTTTCAAGAAATAACATGATCAGGAACCTATGGTACCAAAGGAAGAAATCCAAACTGCACTGAGGGCATTGGCGAAAAACAAGGCTCCAAGAATTGATGGAATACCAATTGAAATGTTTCAACAAACGGATGCAGCACTGGAGGTGCTCACTCGTCTATGCCAAGAAATTTGGAAGACAGTTACCTGGCCAACCGACTGGAAGAGATCCATATTTAAACCTATTCCCAGGAAAGGTGATCCAACCAAATGCGGAAATTATGGAACAATATCATTAACATCACATGCAAGGAAATTTTGCTGAAGATCATTCTGGCTATAGCAGTATATAGGCAGGGAACTGCCAGAAGTTCAAGCTGGATTTAGAAGAGGAGGTGGAACCAGGGATATCATAGCTGCTGTCAGATGGATCGTGGCTGAAAGCAGAAAATACCAGAAAGATGTTTACCTGTGTTTTACTGACTATGCGGAGGCATTTAACCGTGTGGATCATAACAGATTATGGACAACACTGCGGAGAATGGGAATTCCCGAACACTTAATTGTGCTCATGAGGAATCTATACGTGGATCAAGAGGCAGTTGTTCGGACAGAACGAGGGGCTACTGCATGGTTTAAAGCCAGGAGAGGTGTGCATCAGGGTTGTATCTTTTCACCATACCTATTCAGTCTGTATGCTGACCAAACAATTCATGAAGCTGGACTATGTGAAGAACAGGCCATCAGGATTGGAGGAAGACTCATTAACAACCTGGGTTATGCAGATGACACACCTTTGCTTGCTGAAAGTGAAGAGGATTTGAGGCACTTACTGATGAAGATTAAAGACCACAGTCTTCAGTATGGATTACACCTCAACATAAAAAGAAAACAAAAATCTGAGGAGTGAGCTTCTTGCCTTAAGGAGACAGAAGAGTCTATGTGGGCAGCTCCTGCCTGTAGGCGAGATGAGAAGGCAGAGCGGGGCAGGAGCTGGTTGAACGGACACGTGGAATACAGGGTGGAGGAGTGTGCTGTCACATTAGGGGGAGAGCAGCTAGGGTTACATGGCAAGGTGTGTATAAGTTTTTGTATGAGAGGCTGACTTTTATTGTAAACTTTCAGTTAAAACACAATTAAAAAAAAAAAAAAAAAAGTCCTCACAAGTGGACCAATAAGCAGCATCATGATAAACAAAGAAAAGATTGAGGTTGTCAAGGACTTCATTTTATTTGGATCCACAATCAACACCTATGGAAGCAGCAGTCAAGAAATCAAAAAACGCATTGCACTGGGCAAATCTGCTGCAAAAAGGGCCTCTTTAAAGTGCTAAAAAGCAAAGATGTTATATTGAGGGGAAACCCTGGTGGCATAGTAGTTAAGCGCTACGGCTGCTAACCAAGAGGTCTGCAGTTCAAATCCGCCAGGCGCTCCTTGGAAACTCTATGGGGCAGTTCTACTCTGTCCTGTAGGGTCGCTATGAGTCGGAATTGACTCGACGGCAGTGGGTTTGGTTTTTGTTTTTTTGCTCACCTTGAGGATTAAGGTGTGCCTGACCCAAGCCATGGTGTTTTCAATCGCCTCATATGCATGCAAAAGCTGGACAATAAGGAAGACCAAAGAAGAAGCTATGTCTTTGAATTGCAGTGTTGGCGAAGAATATTGAAATATGCCATGGACTGCCAAAAGAATGACCAAATCTGTCTTAGAAAAAGTACAACCAGAGTCCTCCTTAGACGCAAGGATGGTGAAACTATGTCTCACATACTTTGGACATGTTGTCAGGAGGGATCAGCCCCTGGAGAAGAACACCATGCTTGGTAAAGTATAGGGTCAGCGAAAAAGAGGAAGACCCTCAATGAGATGGATGGACACCGCGAGTACAACAATGGGGTCAAGCACAGCAATCATTGTGAGGAGGATGCAGGAACAGACAGTATTTCGTTCTGTTGTGCACAGGGTCGCTATGCGTGGGAACTGACTCAATGGCACCTAACAACAATCTCATAGATTGAGTCCTGTGTTATTAACATAACTTCCGCCTAGCCTATCCCACCTCATAACATCATAGAGGTAGGATTTACAACACAGAAGAAAATCACATTAGGTAACAAAATGGTGCACAATCACATAAGACTGGGAATCACGGCCTAGCCGAGTTGACACACATTTTTGGGGGACACAATTCAATCTACGTCACCCTCCTTCCTTGACTTGTCATCAGAAAGGAAGAAGGGCCACAGGGGTGGGAAGGGGGCAGAGCAGTCTTAGGCAAAAGGACAGCCACTCACTGTGGAACCACAGACACCATGTGCAGCACCTGCTCCTGCCAGACAACATTCCACAAACAGTTACTGAGCACCGGCTACGTCCCAGGCACTGCCACAGGGACACAACCAACAAATCCCCTTGCACTAACAGCACTTATGTTCCTTCCAGCGGGGGTAAGAAACAATCAATAAACTTGTAAAAAAGGACGGAATGATGAGAAGGAGTTGGTAGGCTGCGATATTATGTACAGTGGTCAGGAGAGGCCTCACACCCAAGTGACAGCTGCCCAATTTTACCAATATGGAAACCAAGGTCTAAAGGAAGTGAGGTGACGATCCTAAAGTCAAGCAGCTAGTCACAGTTGACCCAGAGTCTATTAGACGCTAATCCCAGTGCTCAGTCTCCTGTCTCTTTCTAAATGGGCACAGGCTGCCCCAGAGCTGACCACTCTTCTACCAAGACCCGCGCCCCAGGCAGGAGAGGCTGTTTTACACAGTGTAAAAATGGCATGGCGGCGGTGCCAGACCTCCTCGTCTAACTTCACAAGGGGAAAGGAGAATCAAGATCGACAACCCAAAGCTGATTACTAAGAGGCAGAGGCCAGACATACGTTCTCTCTCCAACCTTTTTACCAATTCTGACAGCAGCTGTCCCTCCCGTTGCACTTTCTGCTCCTCTGCTGGGATCGATAATTCGTTGCGATGATCACACAGAATTCACAGGCCATACTCATGAATATGGGGTTTATTAGGGAAATAACAGGTTACAATCCAGGATCAAGAACAACTCAGGACACAGTTCTTCAGTCAGGACAGCTTCTTGGCTGTGTCCATGGGTAGGCTTTTCCCTAGCCCTGGGCCCCTTGGGCCGGCATAGACTCTGCCCTGCTTGGGCAAGTGGTACAGAGCTCTTTAGCTCCACTAAGTGCCCAGAGGCACTGTACACCGCCAGCAAGCCTCCTCCATGAAGGTGCTCGGCTTTCTTGTTCAGTGGGTCAGTAAGCCTAGCTCTGCCCAGTGCCTGGAGGCACCCTACTCTGCCAGGAAGCCTCCTGCCAGAAGGCTCTCAGCTTTCTTGCTCCCTGGGCTGGGAAGCCCAACCAACGTGCAGTCTCCTGCCAGCCTCCAAGTTCTGCTGCTGCAGCTTCTCACCATCTTGCACTGTCTCTGGTATTACAGCTGTCTCCTAGGTCTAGGAGGTTCTCAGTTCAGGGATCCCGGGTCCAAAGGATAGACTCAGCTCCCAACTTTTTCTTAGTGGTAGTTTAAGGTCCCTTTTTCTGCTTCTGGGATGGCTCGTTTTAAGCCCAGCGGATGGCAAAACTAACCAATCCCCTCGTTACGGTTCCAGGCACCTAATTTACACTACTGGCAAGCTGTCCAATCCCCTTGGTGGAGCACAAGCACCTTATTTGCATAATCCCGCCCAATCATTTGGTTGGGCTTACCAGATAGATTATGGCTAGAAAGGCCATATAAAAATGACCCGTCACCCAACAGACCGTGAGAGCCAAAGGGGCACAGAGGTCATCGCTTCCCAAAAGACAACAGAAAGGGCAGGAATCGTCCAAAATCACGCAGGGCCCTCCACCTTCCACTTCACGCGCCAGACCCAAGGGACCCAGACTACGGCTAGGGTAGACCTGGAGTTAGGGAGTATCAGCCAGCCAGCAATGGCTGAAGCAGGAAAGAAGTGGGGAAGCAAAACCGAAAAGAGGGGGCGGACGCTGCCTGCTGCGCCCGCTTCTCGGCCACTCGGCCCCAGAGCGCTCTGAGACTACTTTGCACGGAGGATACTGAGCGGTGACGCGATCTTGGCGGGCCCTGAGCTCGCGGACCTGGGCTGCTGCCCCAGTCTTCGGGCTCCCGGACGAGGACAGTCCTTCCAATGGGTACAGGAGCCCGTGGCCGCAAGTCCACTCCCGCCCCCTGCAGTGGGTCCGGGTCCCCGGTCTCCGACCCCCACCCCTGGGCGCCCCACCACCACCTACCGGCCCGGGCGTGCAGGAAGGGGATGCAGGCAGGCCCCCGCGCGCGCGGCACGAGGGTCGCCAGGAACCCGGCAAAGACGAACCTGGAACACCGGGCGAGCGCTGCCGAGAGCCCCGCCCCGCCCACCGCGCCTCCCCGGCCAATGAGCGCCGGCCGCGACTGTCCCGCTCCCTGACCTCACTTCCGGCCCCGCCCCGCCGTCCGGGCTCCGGCCTTGGTTCGCTTCCCGCCCGCCCCGCGCCCCGGGCTCCTGCCGACCGGGTTAGCGTCGGGCTGGGTGCCGTCGCCTGCATGTGGGGTCTGTGCCCTCACGGGCGCGTCAGCAAACGGGGGCCTGGCGCTGCCGGCGGGCGGCCGCCCTCGCGCCCTCCCGGACCTGCGCCGTCGCCTGGGACCGTTTTGAAACTGCAGTTCCCAGACCGAGTCAGTGGGTCGTGACCAGCACGTTTGTTTTTAATCTTTTTCGAGGAACTGGCAGAGACCGGGTGCAGAGTCGGGGCGCCCGCGCTCGCCCCTCCAGCCCATCGACTGTGTCCGGGGGCTTGTGTCTTCGCGATAGGGCGGGGTGCAGCCCTCCTAGTGCGGGGTCGCTGCAGCCGCCCCCCAGGAGGGAGGACGGCCTCGCCCTCTGGGGTCTCGCTGGCCGGGGGGGGCGGGAGGCCGGGCCGAGCTTGGAACCCGTGGGTCGCGGAGCGGAGACACTGCCTAGGCAACGGCACACACGGGTAGGGAAATGTCAGCGCAGGAGGGCTGTGAGGGGCGGGAACTGGGAGAAGACAGGGACCTCCGTTAGCCAGGGAAGAGCTGAAGCCTGGACGGTTTCGCGGAGCTAGAAGACTGAGAAGGGTTTAACCTGGCTCAGCTTCTTGCCTGGAAATTGTCAAGTGCCTCTCGGAGAACTTGGGTCACACGGTCCCCATCCCCAAGGACCTCTCCCTGCCCGCCCAGCCAGGGATGAGGACGGCTTGGCCGCTGCTCTCTGGGCACAAGGGAAGCGCTCAGCTGGTGCTCCTCCTGTTAGAACATAACCCTACCCGCTTTCCCCTGAGGAGGCCATCCAGCACTCCTTGCTGAAGCGTTGGCTGTCCGACTGGCTGGGGAACCAACTCAACGGAGACCAGACTAGAGTGAAATGTTTTGGAGAGCCCATGCAGGCATGTGAGGGTATTTCTATTTCCTGATGCCATTTCAACAGTGCAACAGTGGAACAATTCAACAACTGAATGGCTGTACTTGTCATCCATTTCTTCAACAACTGTGCCCTGCCATTGTCTCCAGGCTTCAGTTCTCTCTATTTCTGGGCCTTCAAGTCCTGGGGGTCAGTCTCTGATGTGGGACAGGGATATGGCCACCCCTCCCAGGCAGCTGGCAGCAAAGCATGAAAGGAGAACAACAGAGATGTGGGGCCAACCATGGGGGAACACATTTCCAGAACCAAAAAGGGCAAGAAAGGTCAGACAAGAACAGAGGCTCCTAAGAATAGTGGGACGGATTCTAAAATTGGACCTTAGCACCCGGGCACAGGAAGCTGTTCCGTGGGAGGGGAAGGACAAGAGCCAGGAGGCAGCGGTGGGGGCAAGGAAACACCCCTTTCTCCTCCCACTCCCCAGACCGCAGTGTCTCTGGAGCACCACAGTGACCGCCCCAGAGGGGACTTTCTCAGGGACAGGCCAGCCTCCCCATGTGTGGGCTGAGGGAAGCACCAGTGCTAACTGGGCATGGGTGGTTCTCTCCGAAGCCTGTGGGGAAGGCCAAGCTCCTTCCCGAGTGTGCTGAGGTGGCTTTGGAGAGAGAAATCTGGGGTCAAATCCTGACGCTAACCACTTACTAGTTGTGTGATCCTGGGCACCTCAGTTACCATACAGCACTCACATGGGCCAGGTGCTGTTGTAAGCACTTTACACATACTAACTCACGTAGTCCTTGAAACAAGCCTAGGAGGTAGGCATTACACCTACATTACCACTACCTGGCTGCCATGACCCGCAGGAGGAACTTCATTCACAGAACAAGTTACTGCTGTTGCTACCCTGTTAATTCTCACTGACTCCTTGCTTTAGAGGACAGGGATGTAGACAGTACACCTCTCTCCCAGGGCTGGGGTTTGTGCCCCTCATGATGCTGTAGCTTTTGGTGGCCTCAGTGACTTTGCCCAGGCCAAGGCTCTCTGGTGCAAGAAAGGATACAGCATGTCCTGCAGGTGTGGCTGGGCTGAGGAAGCCTGGGTAGAAAGGCCTTCCAAGGATGCCTGCAGGGTCTGGGCTGTGCTGGGCTCGGCCAGGAGGCCCATGCTCCGGACCTGAGGGATGAGAGGGTGGGAGCCAGGCCTGCTCTGCATCCACCCCACACAAGCCCATGGACTGCTCCTCCCCGCAGGTGCCAACATCAACTCCCTGCTTCCTGCACTCCCAACCCCCCATTGACTGCTACGACCAGAGTGCTTACTCTGCACCGAGGGCTGGCTTCCCACGGGCTCCACGGCACCCCCTCCTCACCCACCTGCAGGAAGAAGCCGTGCAAAGCCCGGAGTGTGGTGCTTGAGAGCGCAGACAGGTCTGCCAAAGCCACGCCTTGTAGAACATGACCCACTTCTTCATGAGACAGGATGTTGCTGCTCTGGAAGCGCACAAACTGGCCCAGGGAGAAAACCCCACACCCAGTGATCCAGCATCACTCTCATCCACAGACATGTCCTGTACCCCTGCCATGACAGCACTGGGCTGGGAACACAGATTTGAAGGCCAGAAAGGCCCCAGCCTTCAAAGAGCTCACAGTGGGGAGGGTAGGCAGGGCTGGCTCCTGATGGCCCCTTGGGCTTTGCCCCCCACTTGCCCACCAGCACCTTGCACCTCACACGCATGGCCAAAATGAAGTATATTTGGGCCCCTAACACACCGCTACGTGCTCTTGTCCCTGCTGTTCTCACAACCTACCGACTTTGCCTCCTCTCTGCCTTTTTGTCCTTTAAGTCTCAGCTAAAATGTTACCTTCACTGCTGAATGTTCTTTGGTTTTATTAAAAAAAAAAAAAAAAAAACAGGCATTTATTGAGTGCCTACTACATTCTTACATCTCCGTCCTGGCCTGGGGAAAGTAATGACCCTTTCTCTGTGTCCACGTTCATCCACTGACCTGTTCACTATTTTTTTATAATAATTTTTATTGAGCTTTAAGTGAACGTTTACAAATCAAGTCAGTCTGTCACATATAAGCTTATATACACCTTACTCCGTACTCCCACTTAGTCTCCCCCTAACGAGTCAGCCCTTCCAGTCTCTCCTTTCATGACAATTTTGCCAGTTTCTAACCCTCTCTACCCTCCTATCTCCCCTCCAGACAGGAGATGCCAACACAGTCTCAAGTGTCCACCTGATACAAGTAGCTCACTCCTCATCAGCATCTCTCTCCTACCCATTGTCCAGTCCCTTCCATGTCTGATGAGTAGTCTTCGGGAATGGTTCCTGTCCTGGGCCAACAGAAGGTTTGGGGACCATGACCGCCGGGATTCTTCTAGTCTCAGTCAGACCACTAAGTCTGGTCTTTTTATGAGAATTTGGGGTCTGCATCCACTCATCTCCTGCTCCCTCAGGGGTTCTCTGTTGAGCTCCCTGTCAGGGCAGTCATCGGTTGTGGCCGGGCACCATCTAGTTCTTCTGGTCTCAGGATGATGTAAGTCTCTAGTTCATGTGGCCCTTTCTGTCTCTTGGGCTCATAGTTATCGTGTGACCTTGGTGTTCTTCATTCTCCTTTGATCCAGGTGGGTTGAGACCAATTGATGCATCTTAGATGGCCACTTGTTAGCATTTAAGACCCCAGACGCCACATTTCAAAGTGGGATGCAGAATGTTTTCATAATAGAATTATTTTGCCAGTTGACTTAGATGTCCCCTTAAGCCATAGTCCCCAAACCCCTGCCCTTGCTCCGCTGACCTTTGAAGCATTCATTTTATCCAGGAAACTTCTTTGCTTTTGGTCCAGTCCAGTTGAGCTGACCTTCCGTGTATTGAGTATTGTCCTTCCCTTCACCTAAAGTAGTTCTTATCTACTAACTAATCAGTAAAAAGCCCTCTCCCACCCTCCCTCCCTCCCCTCCTCATAACCACAAAAGTATGTGTTCTTCTCAGTTTATACTATTTCTCAAGATCTTATAAGTGGTCTTATACCATATTTGTCCTTTTGCCTCTAATTTCGCTCAGCATAATGCCTTCCAGATTCCTCCATGTCATGAGATGTTTCATCAATTCGTCACTGTTGTTTATCGATGTGTAGTATTCCATTGTGTGAATGTACCACAATTTATTAAACCATTCATCCGTTGATGGGCACCTTGGTTGCTTCCAGCTTTTTGCTATTGTAAACAGAGCTGCAATAAACATGAGTGTGCATATATCTGTTCGTGTGAAGGCTCTTATTTCTCTAGGGTATATTCCGAGGAGTGGGATTTTTGGGTTGTATGGTAGTTCTATTTCTAACTTTTTAAGAAAAGGCCAGATAGATTTCCAAAGTGGTTGTACCATTTTACATTCCCACCAGCAGTGTATAAGAGTTCCAATCTCTCCGCAGCCTCTCCAACATTTATTATTTTGTGTTTTTTGGATTAATGCCAGCCTTGTTGGAGTGAGATGGAATCTCATCGTAGTTTTAATTTGCATTTCTCTAATGGCTAATGATCGAGAGCATTTTCTCATGTATCTGTTAGCTGCCCGAATATCTTCTTTAGTGAAGTGCATGTTCATATCCTTTGCCCACTTCTTGATTGGGTTGTTTGTCTTGTTGTGGTTGAGTTTTAACAGAATCATATAGATTTAGAGATCAGGCGCTGGTTGGAGATGTCATAGCTGAAAATTCTTTCCCAATCTGTAGGTTGACCTGTTCACTGTTATTCACAGGTTCGTGGCTTTGTTGTTTATTCACTGGGCACTTCCTGCAGGCCAGGCACTTGTGTATCCTCTACTCTACCACTGACAACACTGTATTTTAATTTGATTTTTAAATTTTTATCGTGCTTTAAGTGAAAGTTTACCAGCCAAGTCAGTCTCTCATACAAAAACTTAAATACACCTTGCTATATACTCCTAGTTGCTCTCCCTCTAATGAGACAGCACACTCCTTCTCTCCGCTCTGTTTTCGTGTCCATTTGGCCAGCTTCTCACCCCCTCTGCCTTCTCATCTCCCCTCCAGACAGGAGCTTCCCACAATAGTCCCCTGTATCTACTTGATCCAAGATGCTCACTCCTCACCAGTATCATTTTCTATCCCATAGTCCAATCTCTATCTGAAGAGCTGACTTTGGGAATGGTTCCTATCTTGGGGTAACAGAAGGTCTGGGGACCATGACCTCTGGGGTCCTTCTAGTCTCAGTCAGACCATTAAGTCTGGTCTTTTTACAAGAATTTGGGGTCTGCATCCCACTAACACTGTAATTTGAATATCAGCTTATTTGCTGTCTGTCTCCTTCTCCAGGCTGAGTGTGTTTGGTTCCTCGCATAGGGCCTGGCACGTGGCAAGCAGGCCCTGGTCAACGCTTCATGAGTAAGTGAACAAGAGGATGGGTTTCTGGGTCTCTTGGGGTCCTACAGATGTGGGCATTTAGGGGAGCTCTCTGAACAGGCCTCTTGCAGGGTGGGGCCTGCCTGGCTCATCTACCTTCTCTGAGGGTTAGGATCACCCAAGGTTAAGGTGTGCCTGGCCTCCTCAGGACCACCCAGCTCATGACATTCTTCAGACCACAAGACCATCCCTTCTGCACTTACCAGGGCCATGAGCCTCAAGACCTCAGGTCTGAGGAAGGAATTCTCTCCAGCATCCAAGAGGGTAAACAGCAAAAATCGATTCCAGGGCTGGGAGGCCACATGGAGTGCTGCGGGAAGCACCAGGCCCATGGGGGGTTAACACTGTGTTTCCAAAGGCCTTGGAACGCTGCTAAAGAGGACTTTCTCCTCCTGGCTCGAAGAGGAGGGTTGCTCAGCCAGAGGCAGAGCGGGGGACACACTGACCCCAGGAGGCTTCCACCTGCCTAGCCTGTTATCCACCTCTGCTGCCTGGCTCAGTCAGACTGCCCCACTATTGTCTGAGGCAGTACAGGAATGGCTCAGCCACCTGAGAGCTCTGAAACCTTGGTCAGGCATGTCCCATGACCTCACTCAACCTCAGCATCCTCAGCTGTAAAATGAGCACCACAGCATCCCAGCAATGTTGTTAAAAGGATGAAAGCAAATGGGATTCTGGGGATAGGCAGGGGCTGGCTCCCCCAACTCCCGCTATGGGAACAGCAGAGAATAGGGAGGATGTCTACCGACTTCTGGGCTCCGGGCATGCAGGTAATCAAGCAAGGCTTCCAGGCAGCCAACACAGGACTGGGACAGCAGAGGGTCCTTCTGCAAAACACAGAAGTTCATGTCAGGTTTTGCAGCCAATGGGTCATGGTGCCAACTAAGAAAAAATATTCGGTTGTCAGGGCTATTTGGATTTCAAAATTTCAGATTTGAAATTTTGGACTTATAGGTAATCAATTTTTTTGATTGTTTGTTTTATCTCTCACCCACACACAGAGCACCTGCACTTGAGTGGCTGTTTGTTTCTGAAAAGGAGACCCTGTGTGGCCACAGATTCACAGAGTACTGACCCTGGAAGAGCTTGAGAGTTTATCTAAGCCAGTGGGTTCCAGTGTTTTTCTTCTTTTTAAAGCAGTAGATTCTTTCATCAAAATCTGATATGCTAATTAGCAAATAAAAAGATCTCAATATTATTAGTCATTAGGTAAATACAAATTAAAACCACCATGAGATACTACTACATAACCACACGTTGGGTGTCACTGAGTTGATTTTGACTCATAGTGACCGCGTGTGACAGAGTAGAGCTGTTCCACAGGGTTTTTTAGGCTTTGATCTTTACAAATGGCCAGATTTTTCTCCCACAGAGCTGCTGGGTGGGTTTGAACTGCCAGTCTTTCAGTTAGCAGCCAAGTGCTTAACCATTGCACCACCAGAGCTACTTACACAACCACTAGAAAAGCCAAGATTAAAAAGACTGACAATAAATACCAAGGGTTGGTGAGGACGTGAGGCAACTGCAGCTCCCACACACGGCAGGGGGAGGTAAAATGGTGCAGCTGCTTTGATAAGCACTTTGATGGCTTCTTACAGAGTTAACCACACATCACCATATGTGGTGGGCAGAACTTTAAGATGGCTGCATGACCTGTGCCTCCTGGTGTGAGCCCTGTGTTTATGTTATGGTATGCCAAAAAAGGAGATTGTCTGAGAGGGTCTAATCTAACCACACAAGCCCTTTAAAAACAGAGACTTCTCCAGTCAGTGGTAGAAGAAATCAGACTGAAAGTGTGAGAAGGACCTGGCATGCCATGTTGGTTTGACAGTGGAAAGGGCCAAATGAGAAGGAATGTGAGAGAAATTAAAGAGCGGATCCCCAGCTGACAGCCAGCAAGGGAACCAGAACCTCAGTCCTACCACTGCAAGGAGTGCATTCTTCCCCCAGAGCCTCCAGAAAAGAGCCAAGCCTGGGTGACACCTTGGTTTCAGCCTTGAGAGACCTTAAGCAGAGAACCTAGCTGAGCCCACCCAGACTTCTGACCTACGGAGCTGTGAGATAATAAATGCGTGTTGTTTTAAGCTGCTAAACTTGTGGTACTTTGTTACACAGCAACAGAATACTAACACATGATTGGCCTGCAGTCCCACTCCTAGATACACAGCAAGAGAAATGAAAACGCAAAGACTAGTACTTGAATATTAAGGATAACTTTATTCATAATAGCCTCAAATCTGGAAATCCCACATATCTATCAACAGGTGAACGGATAAATAAACTATGGTGTAGCCATACGATGGTATACTAACCAGCAATAAAAGTAAATGAATTACTTTTGCCACAAAAAAAGAATTACGGGTAAAACAATATGAATAAGTCTCAGAAGGGTATGCTAAGTGAAAGAAGTTAGACACGCAAGACCAAATACCATATGCTTTCATTAGAAAAAATTCTAGAAGAGGCAAACCTACAGTGACAGAAAGTAGATCAGTGGTTGCCAAGGGGGCGGGGACAGAGAGGGGACTGAGGACAAAGGAGCACAGGGAACTTTATGGGGTGATGGAAATATTCTATATCATGATTGTGGCCATATTTACACAACTGTACATATTTGTCAAAACTCATCCAATCATGCTTAAAATTGGTGAATTTTATTGTACGTAAACTATATCTCAATAAAACAGATTTTTTAAAATGTAAACACTAACAAAAAATCCTACACTCCTCATGGTATTCTTTGGAAGGCAGTGCAGCCTGTGGTTAAATGTATGAGGCAAACTTGGTCACTTACCAGCTGTGTGACCCTGGGGAAATTACTTAACCTTGCTGAGTCTGTTTTGTCATCTGTGACTATGAACAAAAGAGTACCTGGGTTGCTGAGAGGCTTAGATGAGAAGATGGATATGGAGTGTTTAACCAGTGCCTGGCACAGAATAAATACTCAATAAATGGTGATACCTTAGCGACAGGCACAAGAGTGGAAACAGTCTCCCCCTTTAGCAGCCCCTGAGTCTTCTCCACAGAACCCTAGGGCCTGCAAGGAACACAGCTTGAAATGGTTGATCTAACTCACCCACCTCATTTTACGGATAAGAAAAAGGAGGCCAGAAAGGGAACACTTGATCTGTGGACACCTGGGTAGTCGGTGGCAAGTCTGGAACCAAAACCTAGGCCATCTAATTCCCAGTGCCACTCTATGACTCTGTGCCCGTATTACCCCACACAACCCACGAGGGCCCCTGGCTGGTGGCTGAGAAGCTGGGCAGCAGTGCACCAGGACAGCCGGGACTACACTAGGTAACAACGGCTCTGTTCACAAGATGCTCTGCCTGTTTCCCTGGCACTTCGTGGAACACTGAGAAAACACGGGCTTTCGAGCCAGAATGACTTAGGTTTGAATCCTGACCTAAATCTTGGGCAAGTGACTTAACACTCTGGGACTCTGTTTCCTTGTCTATAAAACTGAGATAATTTCTACCTTATAGAAGAGTATTGAGGAGCTCTGGTGGTGCAGTGGTTAAGTGCTCAGTTGCTAACTGAAAGGCTGGTGGTTCGAACCCACCAGCTGCTCCATGGGAAAAAGACGTGGCAGTCTGCTTACATAAAAGTGATAACCTTGGAAACCCTATGGGGCAGTTCTACTCTGTCCTATAGGATTGCTATGAGTCAGAATCGACTTGATGGCAACAGGTTTGGGCTTTTGGGGGCTTTTTTTGTTTCAGAAGAGTGGTGGTGAATAAATAATATATGCCAAGTGCCCAGCCCACAGCCTTGCGCAGAGAAGGCACTCAGTGCATGTTGCTCTCTCTCCCCTTCTTTCTCATCTCTGACTCTCAAAGAACCTTGGCCCTGACGTCTGAATGATCCTTGATATCAAAGCCTCAAGGTTAATAAAACTAATTAGCTCCCTAATTTCCAATCTGATCACACAGTCCCCTCTCTCCCTAATCAGCAAGCCAAGCCTGAGCACCCAGGATATCTGTCTCTTTCCTGCTCAAGTCCAATTTTCTCCCTCCCTGGAGGCTCCCCAGGGGTATAGCCTGAAAGACCATCTGACCCTGGTTGGCAAACCCTGGAAAGCAAAACCAACCAGCCCAGAGAACTGCTATGTAGCCTCGGTCTGAACCTCCAGGCGCAGGACTGGACAAAGACAAGGGCTGCTCTAAGCATTTGCTAAAGGCACACAGAGAGGTCTGGCTGAGAGCTGGCTTTGCAGGGGAGGAGGGAGAGAAGGCAGCAGGAAAGCATCCCATCTCCCCTCACTCTCAGCCAGTCCAAACCCTGCACCCCACCCCCTCCAAGACGGGGCGGGGACCATCTGCTAGCACTGCAGGGCACCCCCTGGCCTCACGTCTCCATGATGGGCAAAAAAAAAAAACATTTAGGTTTTTTTCCATTTTGGGCCACTATCAATGACGCCGCTGTAAACATTCATATACAAGTTTCTGTGTGGACACACGTTTTCACTTCTCTCGGGTGTATGCCTAGGAGTGGGAGTGCAGGGCCATGTGGTGACTCTGTGTTGGACAATTTGAGGAGATGCCGAACCGGTTTCCAAGGTGGTTCACTATTTTACTTTCCCAGCAGGAAAGAACAAGGGTTCCCTTTTCTCCACACCCACACTCGGGACACTTGTTATTGCCTTTTTGATTTTATCCTTCCCAGGGGGTATGAAGTGGCCTCGCTGTTATTTTCTGGGATCATTGTTATCACCTCTTCCTCACCAGTTCCCAGGCTTTTCCCTCCCATGCATCCTCTCTACCACGGCTATACAAACTGACCTAAGCCCTCTCCTGCCTCCCCACAGCGCTCCTTAGCCCGGCACAGAAGACATTCCCAGTTTGGCCCCTGCCTCGCTGTTCTGCTGCTTCTCTCCACCCCACCCTCTAAGCCCTTTCCTGCCTCCCCACAGTGCTCCTTAGCCCGACACAGAGACATTGCTCAGTACGGCCCCTGCCTCGCTGTTTTGCTGCTTCTCTCTGCCCCACCCACTACACTTTTTCATGTTTTGTGCTTTTGTTCCTGCTGCTCTCCTGCCTGGAATGCCTCTCCCTCTGCGTCTGCCTGAACAAAGTCCACACGCCCTTCGAAAAAAAAAACTGAGCTCAAATGCCCCCTTCTCTGTGAAGCCTTCTCTGGCCATCCCAGGCATGGGAAGTTTTTGACTAAAAGAAGTTCACAGTTTTATGAGAGAAGACAGAAATGCAAGCTACTCATCATATATAATAAAAAGTGATGAGTGAAAAAGCCATTCTGGAAATTCACGGGAGAGAGACTTCCTTTATCCTTGGATTTTGTGAAATAAATTTTTGTTAAATGTCTGAAGGGACAAATAGCTTTTTTTATACAATAAAGCAGGGGCAGGGTATGAGGGAGGCTTCTCTAAGCCTAAGAAAAGGACAGAGAAACAGGGGGACTCTCCCATATATGCCCTCGGGTCCTGGGCAGTGACAGAAGGGTCACTGTGGCAAACACAGAATGTCAGGAACTTCTAGGGTATGTGGCGGTGAGAAAAAGAAGGAAAGGGCTGCCTGGCCTTTGCTCCTTGGGTCTTTTATTTTTATATTTTTATTGTGCTTTAAGTGAAAGTTTACAAATCAAGCCAGTCTCTCATACAAAACCTTATATACACCTTGCTATAACTCCTCTCCCTCTAATGAGAGCACATTCCTTCTCTCCACTCTGTGTTTACATGTCCATTCAGTCAGCTTCTGTCCCCTCAGCTTTCACATCTCCCCTCCAGACAGGAGCTGCACACATAGTCTCATGTGTCTACCTGATCTAAGAAGCCCACTCCTCATCAGTATCATTTTCTATCTTATAAAAAAAACCCAATCATAGGCCAGTCCAATTCCTGTCTGAAGAGTTGGCTTTGGGAATGGTTCCTATCTTGGGTTAACAGAAGGTCCGGGGACCAAGACCTCCGGAGTCCCTCTAGTCTCAGGTGGACAATTAAGTCTGGTCTTTTTACAAGTATTTGGGGTCTGCATCCTACTGCTCTCCTGTCCTGGGGTATTTCTGATAAATCAGCTGCCTCCTATTCATCAGACAGTAACAGAGACAGTGGCTGTGAGGTGGTCAGGCTTCTCACCAACATTCTCCTACACTCTACCAGTGTAGGCCCGGTAGCTTCTATATGGGGGAATTCAGGAGTTATTCTAGCTGGCTTCCCCTTCCCACGAACTGCTGAGGATGAAAACTGCCAAAGGCAGACGTGAGTGTGACAGGCCTGGGAAACATTCAGCTCCTAGGCAGGGAGGCGAATGGTGACGGTGCTACAGTAGGTCACTTCCCCTGCCCTGTCCCTGGCGCTTAGGCCAGTGGTTTAAAGAAAGCTTTCTCATTGTTCAAGAGCTTGTCTGAATGCTACCTCCCCTGTGAATCCTTCCTTGATTCAACTAATAGGTCACTTTGGCATTAATTATTATCATTTTTGTTCATATATGTCTCCCTTAGATCTGTGAGTGCCTGAATAGCTAGCTACGTTGTCTCACTCGCTCATTCTACAACGCTGAACACCAATTTTGTGCCTGGCTTTCTGCTGGATACTGGATATAGGGGAATTGTTTTCCCTTTTCCTATGTTCTGAATGCGGAAACAGGAATGTTAGCCCATTCTCAGAAATGTTATTGAGAAAGTATTTCCCTTCCTCCCGCCTCTTACAGCTCCTCCTCATCCGAGGAAGGATTTATCTCACTAGTGATCTACTAGTTTAACGCCCACTGTGCCATCCTGGCAGGGCTAAGGTATAAAAGGTCATGATCCCTTAAACTCAAACACTTGAGAGATCTTGGCTGGCTAGCAAAGCAACTGTAATGCAGACACAGCTTCCCCACCTGTGGGTCTCAGGTCTGGCCTTGGGGAGTGTTATGGATTGAACTGTGTCCCCCCAAAATATGTGCTGTAAATCTTAACTCGTAAACCTGTGATTATAATCCTATTTGGCAGTGAGTTTTCTTCGTTACAATAATTAGACAGTATTAGTGTGTGGTTAAAGCCTGTACATAAATCAGGAGGCAGTCGTCCAAGCAGAACAAAGGGACACTGCATGGTTTAAGTCACGAAAATCACGCGTCAAGGCTCTATCCTTTCACCGTACTTATTCAGTCTGTATGCTGAGCAAATAATCTGAGAAGCTGGACTATATAAAGAACAGGGCATCAGGATTGGAGGAAGACTCATTAACAACCGGTGTTATCCACATGACACAACCGTGCCAGCTGAAAGTAAAGAGGACTTGAAGTACTTACTGATGAAGATTAAAGACTACAATCTTCAGTATGGATTGCACCTCAACAAAAGAAAACAAAGATCTTCACAATTGGACCAATAAGCAACATCATGATAAATGGAGAAAACACTGAAGGTGCCAAGGATTTCATTTTACTTGGATCCACAATCAATACCATCAATACCCACGGAAGCAGCATTCAAGAAATCAAACGACACACCTGACCCCAGAACCTACTATACAGCTATGGTAGTCACAACAGCCTGGTACTGGTATAACAACAGACACACTGACCAATGGAACAGGATGGAGAACCCAGATGTAAATCCATTCATCTACAGTCACCTGATCTTCGACAAAGGCCCAAAGCCCATTAAATGGGGAAAAGACAGTCTTTTTAACAAATGGTGCTGGAAAAACTGGATGCCCATCTTTAAAACAGTGAAACAGGACCCGCACCTCACACCATACACAAAAACCAATTCAAAATGGATCAAAGACCTAAATATAAAACCAAAATCTACAAAGATCATAGAAGAAGAAATAGAGTCAACGCTAGAGGCCCTAATACATGGCATAAATAGGATACAAACCATAACTAACAATACACAAACACCAGAAGATAAGCTAGATAATTGGGATCGTCTAAAAATTAAACACTTATGCTCACCAAAAGACTTCACCAAAAGAGTAAAAAGAGAGCCTATAGACTGAGAAACAATTTTTGGCTATGACAAATCCGACAAAGGTCTAATCTCTAAAATCTGTAGGAAAATCCAACACCTCTACAACAAAAAGACAAACAATCCAATTTAAAAATGGGCAAAGGATATGAACAGACACCTCACCAAAGAAGACATTCAAGTGGCTAACAGACACATGAGGAAATGCTCACAGTCACTAGCCGTTAGAGAAATGCAAATCAAAACTACGATGACATACCATCTCACCCTAACATTACTGGGATGAATCAAAAGAACAGAAAATAACGAATGTTGGAGAAGCTGCAGGGAACCTGGAACTATTACGCGCTGCTGGTGGGAATGTAAAATGGTACAACCACTTTGGAAAACAATATGGTGCTTCCTTAAAAAGCTAGAAATAGAAATAGCATATGATCCAGCAATCCCACTGGTAGGAATATATCCTAGAGAGTTAAGAGTGGTCACACAAATAGACATATGCACGCCCACGTTCACTGTAGCATGATTCACCATAGCAAAAAGACGGAAACAACCTGAGTGCCTCTCAACAGATGAACGGGGAAACAAACTATGGGATACTACACAACGATAAAGAACAATGATGAATCTGTGAAACACCTCACAACATGGATGAATCTGGAGGGCATTATGCTCAGTGAAATAAGTCAATCACAAAAGTACAAATACTGTATGAGACCACTGTTATGAAAAATCATAAACAGGTTTACACACAGAAAGAAACAATCTTTCATGGTTGCGAGGGAGGGGAGGGGTGGGGAGGAAAATACACTAAATAGACAATAGGTAAGTGGTAACTTTGGTAAAGGGTAGGACAGTACACAATACTGGGGAAGTCAGCACAACTGGACCAAGGCAAGGTCATGGAAGCTTCACAGATACATCCGAACTCCCTGAGTGACTGAATTACTGGGCTAAGGGCTAGGGACCATTGTCTCAGGGGATAAGAAGCTCAATTAGCATAACATAGTTTATAAAGAAAATGTTCTATATCCTACTTTGGTGAGTAGTGTCTGAAGTCTTAAAAGCTTGTGAGCGACCATCTAAGATATTCCACTGGTCTCATCCTGTCTGGATCAAGGGAGAATGAAGAAAACCAAAGGCACAAGGGAAAGATTAGTCCAAAGGACTAATGGACCACAACTACCACAGCTTCCACCAGACTGAATCCAGCACAACTAGATGGTGCCAGCCTACCACCACCACCTCCTCTAAGGGTCACAATAGAGGCTCCTGGACAGAGCTGGGAAAACATGTAGAACAAAAGTCTAACTCACAAAAAAAGACCAGACTTATGGTCTAATAGAGACTAGAGAAACCCCGAGAGTATGGCCCCTAGACATCCTTTTAACTCAATACTGATGTCATTCCTGAGGTTCACCCTTCACCCAAAGATTAGACAGGCCCATTAAAAAAAAAAGAGAGAGAGAGACTAAATGGGCATACCAGCCCAAGGGCAAGGATGAGAAGGGAGGAGGGGACAGGAAAGCTGGTAATGGAGAACCCAAGGTTGAGAAGGGGAAAGTGTTGACATGTCATGGGGTTGGCAACCAATGTCACAAAACAATATGTGTATTAATTGTTTAAAGAGAAACTAATTTGCTTTTTCATCTAAAGCACAATAAAAAAATTGAAAAAAATAAAGTATGAGGCTGGACTAGCAAAAAGAAATCAAATGACACACTGCATTGGGCAAATCTGCTGCAAAAGACCTCTTTAAAGTGTTAAAAAGCAAATATGTCACTTTAAGGAGTAAGATGTGCCTGACTAAGCCATGGTGTTATCGATCACCTCATATGCATGTGAAAGCTGGACAATGAATAGGGAAGATCAAAGAAGAATTGACACCTCTGAATTACCACATTGATGAAGAATAACAAATATATCATGGACTGCCAGAAGAACGAACAAATCTGTCTTGGAAGAAGTATAACCAAAATGCTCCTTAGAAGCAAGAATGGCAAGACTTTTTTTTCGCATACTTTGGACATGTTATCAGGAGGGATCAGTCCCTAGAGAAGGACATCAAGCTTGGTAAAGCAGAGGGTCAAAGAAAAAGAGGAGGACCCTCCATGAGATTGGATTGACACAGTGGTTGCACCAATAGGCTCAAGCATAATGAAGATCATGAGGATGGCACAGAACTGGACAGTGTTTTGTTCTGTTGTACACTGAGTCGCTATGAGTCAAAACTGACTCAGTGGTACCTTACAACAACAAGTACAGGGTGTGTTTTAAGTCAATCTCTCTTGAGATATAAAAGAGCAGATTAGGCATAGAGAAGGAAGCAGAGATGGGGGAAAGCAGATGCCATGCCACATGAAGATCACCAAGGAACAGAAGCTGAAAAGAGACAAGGACATTCACTCAGAACCGACAGAGAGAGGGAGAGCCTTCCCCTAGAGCTGGCGACCTGAATTCAGATTTCCAGCCTCCTAAACTGTGAAAAAATAAATTTCTATGTGTTAAAGCCATCCACTTGTGGTACTTCTGTTATAGCGGCACTAGATAACTAAGATGGGGAGGATGGTTTAAAAGCTCCTTTTGGGCAGATGTGAGAAAGTGAGTAAAGTGTTAATGGTGGAATCTAGGCGGTGTGTGAATGTTTACTGTAAGATCTTTCATCTTAGCTGTATGTCTGAAAATTTTCAGGAATAAAAAATGTTGAGAGAGAAAAAAAAAAAAAGCCCATTCTGGCCTTAAGTCCCAGCTATGTTCTACCATGGACTTTATCAACAAGAAAGCTAAGGTTTGGGTTCCCATCTGACTCCTAACTTCTCAACTGGTTCTGAACCCACAAGGAGAAGGAGACACAGAGCTTCACCAGACACAGTCTTTGCCCTTGAGGAGCACACAGGCTGATGAGGAAGACTGATAGGAAAACGAAACCTTACAACAGAGAGCGATAAGAGCTATAATGTGATAGAGGTTTGGTCCACAAAGAACACAGAGCCTTGTCATGGATGTGCTGGCAGGACAAGACTCAGCAGCCACGAGCCCAGCACAGGGCCGACTCCTAGGGCATTTTCTGTCTCTTTACATTTCCCAACATCCCCCAACCTGTGTGCAGGCTCAGAGGGGATCAGTCCTTGAACATAATTCCTCTACAAACAGCCGTATCATACATGCGCACCAAGTGGAGTCTACTCAAATCAAGCCCCCTGTGCCCTCCTTGAGCTTACTTGCTGGCCTCTAATGCCCTGCCATCAGATCAAACCATGAGGATCTGTGGCTGTCTTGGACAAGCTCCTAAAAAGCCGGGGAGTCCATATCTAGCTCAAACAACATAAGTATCTGGAGCCTAGGTCACCCTGCAGTGTCCAAGCCTTATTTGAAAATAATAGTCAATAAGCTCTTGGAAAGAGAACCAAGTCCTAGGAATCAAGGGTGGGGAACAGGCCACAGAGCCAGGGAGAGGAAATGAGCCCATATCAGAGAACAAAATGGTGCCACAGTCAAGATCAAGCCCATCTCTGATGCCTCCTGGCGTTGGGGACTGAGGACAAGTCACTTGATCCTTCTAGCCCAGCTCAAGCACCTCCCCCAGGAAGCCTTCTCAGATAGCTAGCCTCACACTCACCATACACTCAGACTATTGAGTATGTCCTATGTGCCCACGGAGCCCTGATGGCACAGTGGTTAAGAGCTACAGCTGCTAATCAAAAAGTTGGCAGTTCAAATCTACCAGCTGCTCCTTGGAATCCCTATGGGGCAGTTCTACTCTGTCCTATAGGGTCACTGTTAGTAGGAATTGACTCAAAAGCAATGGGTTTGGTTTTGTTTTGGATGTGCCCATATCCCATTCCCTCCTTTTATAGTAAATATTCTGTTATATGGATTTTTTTTCCCAGGGGCATCTGGCCTGTGAAAGGCTAGATTATTAATGAATATAACCAATCTCTAATCACGTGACGTCAAGTCGATTCCAACTCACAGTGATTCTACCTGTGTTAGAGTAAAACCGTGTTCCATAGGGTTTTCAACGGATGATTTTTTTGGAAGTTAGGTCACTGGCCTTTCTTTGGAGGCACCTCCGGGTGGACTCCAACCTCCAACCTTTTGGTCAGTAGCTGAATGCGTTAACCGTTTGCACTACCCACAGACAAGGGCTTCTCTTTAGCACAGCACTGATCACGTTGTGTCACCACGTCCTATCTACATGCTGCATCCCCTACCAGGCCGTTAACTCCTAGAGGCAGGCACCTGACCTACAGCCTCAGCACTCTTCGTAGGCCCTGACATGGAGCTAAGGCTCAGTATGTGATGGCTAGATGAACAATGATCTCCAAGATTTCTCCAAGCTGTAAAACACAACCCCTCTGGGGTGGGCATCTATTGTTCTTCCCATCCGGCATCCATTCCTTCTTCTTCTGGTAGCACTCTTCCTTTGGGGGATCATCCCTCTCTCACTCTCAGTCCATGTAGGTTATGGAGAGATGACCATACACCCCAGGTCCCAGGAGGGCACTGAGCCAGGCCTGGCCAATCAGAGAGTTCTGTGCCTCTGGCCATTGGCACATTACCCAAGCCAAGCTAATGAGCCAATTCTGGGTACTCTTGGGAGAGAGAAATTTTCTTTCTGCTAGAAGGATATAGGCTGGGGCTGCTGTTGGTTGTCTCACCACCCCACGGGGGAAACCCTGCCTGAGGAGAAAGCTGACAGGAAAGCAGAGCCAAGAGATGGTGATAGGGTTCTGGTGACACTGAGCCTCTGGGATTTAGCCGTGCCTGAAGCCAGTACTGACCACTGCCCTTCTCAGTTGTGAGCCAATCTGAGTTGCATTTCTGTCGTGATAACTTCAAAGGTCCCAATCGATCCAGCCTCCAGGCCCAGTGGGAACACAGGCTCTTGACAGGGGTACAGCTACCCTTCCCTCTGTTGTCCTGGAGATGCAGCCCCACTGCCAGGGTCCCACTCAGCAAGGGCCTTACCTGCACCAGGAGGTTCTGCAGTCCGATGACCAGGGACAGCACTTGTGATGTTCCCAATGGAGCGAGCATGGTGTCCTCAGGCGCTGGTGGTGGCCGGGCTCCTGAGGGTACCAGGGCCACCAGGGCAGAGGAGAAGCCCTGTTGTAGGGCTGTCCGCAGGAAGCGTACAATGGCAGCTGAAAGCAAGGGGCTCCTTACACCTACTCCCTGCCTCCTTCCCCACCTCCCACCCAGCTCTGCCAAAGGAAGGGGACAATGGAGATCATTATGGGGTGACCACTGGCTGGTCTGGGTAGGGGGGGTTCCCACCTCAGAATGGAGGGCAAAAGCTTTCCTCCTCCTGCCGGAGGTCCCTGGGCCCACACCTGAGAGCAGCACAGCCTGTTTCTTGGGGAAGCTGAGGACATTCAGTACTTGGTCCAGCTCCACGGACAGTGTCTGGTGAACCTGGCAGGACAGGGGGTCAAAGGCTGAAAACAGCCTACCCCAATAGCTCCTCTACTCTCACCCACACACACCTGCTGTACCCAAGAGGGACTCAGGAGGCCACACAAACTCTTTGGATCCCCTCAGACCTGGCTTCAGGAGTGTGAGGAGGGGAATCAAGCCTGCACCAGGGGAACCCTCTTGCTCCCAAATCTCCTTATCATCCAGGGCCTTCCCCACCTCATCTGGGGTTAGACTACCAGCCACCTAACTCAGAGGATCTGGAGTCAGGCTGGACTCAAAATCCTGGCTCTGCCACTTCCAGCTGTGGGGCCTCGGGCAGGTCACTGAGCCTCGCTCAGCCTGCCTCGCTGTTTTCATCTACAAAACACGGACAATGCCACCTGCTTCCACTCCTCGGAGAGGCGAGGATCAGCATCGGTGAGCGAGCCCCTTGCTATCACAGCAGTGCCCAGACACAGCAGTCAGCTGCAGCAGAACCGGGAATTCGCTCCTCCACCAGCATACAAGCTACCTGAGTTTCTACCTGCTTGAGCCCCTCACAGGGTTTAACACAAAGCAGTTCCTTAAAACTCCACTCCAGGTTGACTGGTGAAAGTAGTAGGTTCTAGATAGAAGAACTAATGTGTAAAAAGGTTTGGAGACGAGAAAGAGCACAGCTGACTGGGAGAAGAGCAAATGCTTGGCCAGAGGACAGGGCAGGAGGGTGGAAATGGCAAAAAGGAAGGCTACAGAGGGGCCAGGCAGACAGGGCCTCTGTTGCCAGGTGGAGGGCCAGGACCAGGCAGAGGAGAAGTGCCAGCAGACAGTGGCTGCAGTGATGGGAGATACAGAGTAGGGTAGAGGCTGAGGCCAGGGGACCTGTGAGCAGGCCACACTGTGAGGACGACTATAAGACCTGTGCTGGCGCAATGGAGAGGGCCTGGGGTCAAGGTACTTAGGAGTAGGTAATTGTCTAGGTATGAGGGGAGGACCAGGGCAGAGCAAGGATGAGGTGCAGGCATCCACCCCAGCAGATGACTGCAGAAGTACAACGGGTCCTGGCGGCCTCACGCAAAAAAGCAGTGAAGGTTCCTAGCCCAAATCAGCCCCATGGGCAACAACCTGCAGGACCTGCCACTACTGTCAATCTGCCACAGCTGTTGATCTGTCACAGTTCACTGCCATCCTAGAGGTCAAAGTTTAGAACTGACTTCACTTCCACACAAATGATTGTGTGCCTGGCACTAGACTGGCACAGCGCTGGGATCAGGGTGGGATGCCACGGAAGCCTGGGAGACAATTCTGTCCTGAGGAGCAGCCAGCCTTAGGGAAGGAGATATTCAGAATGTGAAGCTGCCCACAGCAGCATCTGATGCGTGGCCCTCCTTCTGGGGAGCAGGGGAGGGGCTGAGAGGAAACGGAGGTGCTCTGTGGCTATGCAACCCCCTGCTGTTTTGCGTCATCTTCTTGAGCATAGCTGACTCCCTGCACGTGTGCAGCCCTTCATGATTCCAGGCTGGCTCCCCACTCCTGTCCAGTCTGGCCCACTCCCCTTCACTGGCTATATTCTAGCCTCAGAGAGCTCCCTCACTCCCCAAATCTGTGCACCATTTCCTGCATCTATGCAGCTTTGAGCCTTTGCTCATGTTGTTCTCTGTACCTGGGATGCCTGCCCCACCTTCTCTGCGTGGCACAATCATACGTACCTTTCAAGGCTTTTCTTAAATACTACAAGCTCTCTACAGGCAGCAGGTGCTGTGTTCATTTTTATTCCTCTGTGCCTAGAACAGAGCCTGTCATATAGTAGGTGATCCATGCATGCCAAATGAAGTAATTTGAACCAACCTGGCAACAATCCTGAGATGTTTTTCCCCCTTTTATAAGGTAAGGAAACTGAAGCTCAGAGAGGGTTAAACACCTTACCAAGGTCACACAGCTAATAAGCCACAGAGCTGGGACCAGAACTCAGGACCTTCATCACTCTTTTGAGTGCCATCCCCTCCCCCAAACCCGCAGGGGTTAGAGACTCACCTGCAAACCACTACTGTGCTGCTGGGCGGAGAGAGAGGCGGTGAGCAGCCAGGCAGAGCAGAGGAGCGCGGTTCCCGGAGAGCCTGTCTCGGCCCAGGTGAGCGCCAGCAGCTTCTCCAGAAGCTCCATCAGAGCTGTGCTACTCAGGAGCACAGCAGCGGCTGTGGGGGTGGGGCAAGGTGTGGACCACAGAGTTACACAGTTACACAGGGGGGCCTCCGTGTGGTTCTCAGCCTGTGGGGGCTTCACACACATGTGCTGAGAGAACAAAAAGGTTAGCTTGAGGTGTTAATGGCCCCAGGTCATTGCAGGACTATGGCTGTCAGCCACTCCTCTCCATTTATTTTTTTAAGAGGAGGAACTGAGGGCAGAGAGGGACCAAGAGCTCACTCAACAGCATGCTGGGCCCTCAGAATCAGTAAAGTCAGGAGGTAGAGCTGCATGACTCATGAGAGCCCCAAGCTCTGGCTTTCTGGGGGTGCTAACGACCCTGAAAAAAAGGCTCTGTCCTTTTCAGATCACTTTCACATCAAATGCCCTACTTGGTCTTTAGATCAGTCCTAGGAGATAGGTATTGCTATTCCCCTTTCTCAGATGAGGACAAGTAGGTTCAGAGAAGAGGAGTGACATGGGCGAGGTCTGGCAGCTGACAAGGAGGAGAGGACAGGACCAGATCCACGCCCCTGACTCCTGGGCTGCTCAGTACACCAGGCCGGGGCCTGCGCAGACACTGACTGGCCCTCTCCCTCTTCACTAACCCACCCAGGCCTAGCACCTCTTTGCCGACTGCTGGGTGTAGTCTGATGAAGGCTCCAGTACAGGAAGTTGAAGGAGGGCTGTAGGATATCCATGTCCGTGGGGCTGCATTTCCCGCACAGCTTGGTCACTGCAAGAGACAGAGTCCCCCGGCACCCTATCACACAGCCCTCTGTGCCTTTAATACACACCAGCACTCACGCTTCTCACAGATAACGGCTGCAAATGGCTAATTTCAGATGTCAGTCTCTGGACCAAGCACAAACTAAGTGTCTCTGACATTACAGCCAATGGGAATAAATGCAGTCCGTCTGGACAAACATGAGGTAAGCCATCCACAGCTGCTTATACGCAGCAGCCAAAATGGACTGAACAAGTGCAGGTGTCCAAAGTCATCAGATCACAGTGCTCTGTCCTGGTGGGATCCGGGGCAAAGGTCTGTAGAGGTCATCTGAGTCAACCTGCACCCTTTGCAGGAGTCCCTGCTACTCCCTGAGATGATCCATTCTCTGCATTGTTCCAGCAATGGCCACTCGCTACTTTCCAAGGGGCACTAACGATCAGTGGGTGGTTCCCTGGCTTGCTGTGTTCCCTCTCACGTCACCCCCGCCTGGCTGACTCCTTAACTCCTATTCAGCAACCAGGATTCAGCCCAAAGTTCACCTCCTCCACAAAGTCTTCTTAACCTCTCAAGGCAAGATTAGACGGCACTCCTGCTCCTCAGCCCTCATCCGAGCAGTGATCACACTATAGAGCGGACATCTACAGAACCGTCTGCCCAATATTCCTTTCTTCCTGGGAACTGTCCCTCTCCCGTGACCCCCTGACCTACTGCCCAGGTCTCCAATCACCCCTTTGGCAGCCACAGCACACTCTGATCCCTAATTGGCTACAGTCTATCAGAACAGGCAGGGCTTTTCCCCCATCCTTACTCACTCAACATAAGTACTGAAGGGTTACGTGGAGATGCCAAGCACGTTCGAGTTCTGGTTTCAGCCTGTTATTTCTCCCTGTTGGAGGCCCTTCTGAAGGCTGCCTTTGCCACATACAGCCCCAGGCCTCCCGCCAGCCTGGCATCACTCTCAATCTGACGGACAGGCTTAGGCAGAGCTGATAGCCAGTCCCCAGAGGCTCTTCCTGAGACAAACACTGATCTTCTTGTGAGCAGTGAGGGAAAGAAATTCTGTGTCCTCACCCCGTGGCCAGTGGACCTGAGAGAGACTTAGCACATGCCATTTTCCTATTAACATCTACCTTCCCTCAACATGTCTTCCTGAGGCTGCTGCCCATTAAGTGGGGATACATTTGAAAGGAATGAAAGGTCCTGCTGAGGTTTGGGCAGGGGTGGAAAGGGGCCCACTGTGCGATGAGGTGGAGAACTGAACTTATTTCAGGACAAATGCATCCATGAGGACAGCTGCCACTGAAAGCCTGCTGTGTGCCAGGCACTGGGCCCTCCATGCTCCACCTCCTGGTTCAGTTGTTCCTCAGGCCAGCCCCATCAGGTAAGTGCTGTGATTTCTAAGAAGCCTAAGGCTCATAGGGATGCCACTAGTGACTAAGCAGAGATTCAAGCCCAGGCCCTCCTGACTCCAAAGCTTGTGCTTGTCACATACTGCTATTTTTGTTTCTCAATTACTTCTAGAGAACAAGTAGGGCAAACCCTGGGAGGTCCCTTAGGAAGAGGCCCACCGGGCAGATTGACCCCCTAAGCTTCTTCCAAAGGGGTGGAAGGATGCAAGAGAGGAGCACCCACAGCTCTGCTGTGTGAGTGCACCCTGTACGCTGGCCCTGGACCTCAGGCGTCGTCCCAAGTGGCTGACACACCCTGGTGAAGGAGCTTCATGGCCATGCTGTCCAGTTCCTGCTCTGACTCGCTTCTAAGCTGCACCAAGGAGAGAAGGCTCAACAGCAAGGGGAGATTCATCGAGGCTGTGAAGAACAAGGAGAGTTACTCAGGGACCCAGACACCCCGATCAGCCGGACACCCTGCCCAGCTCTACATGGCCCTTAGTAAGGGGCACCTGAGTCTTATTTTTCCCAAGTTAGGTGACTTGATGGGATTTACCCCTATTTCCTGACTTACTTCTTCTTCACTGGGTTCAGGGGCAACTGACATACTGAGTACCAACTCTGGATTAGATACTAGGAATTCATGATTTCACCTAATTCCTTTAACAACCACGTGAAGCAGGGATTGCCATTCCTAGTTTGGAGTTAAGAAAATTGAGGTGCAGAGAGGCTGAGTGACTGTCCAAGGTCCCACAGCCAGTAAGTGGTAGGGTAAGGACTTGAACCCAAGTCTGAATCCAAAACCCATGGCCTTTCCACTATGAGCTTCCACTAAACCTCATGGTTGTTAGATGGTATTCTCTGTGAAGCATATCATGTCCTTCCCTGGAAAGGAAGGACCAGCTCCTCCAAACACTCTTAAATCTGCCTCCAGACCCCAGGCCTCACTCAGGCAGAGCGAAGGGAACCTTGGCTCGCCTCCCACTTTCTCCTAGTTGCTACAAAATTTCATTTAAAAATTCAGCCTCCTTAAAAACAGGAAAAGAAAAACCAATTGCAACTTTCAGTCTCTTCGTACTACTCTAAACTTCAAGCTTCCTTGACCCCAGGGAGTCCCACCCAGATTTGGAAACTATCCTCCTGGTTCTCGCTGGGAGCTTCCAACACATCACAGGGCTTCCCTGCTGGCTGCTGTGCCTCCCCTGCCTCCCCCATATTTCCCGCTTTCTTCTTCCCAACTGGGGGCTGCCACTCTTGTGGCAAACAGCTCTGAGCACACGCTGTGCAAGGTGGGGACATGAAACCACCCACCCTTGTTAAATACATAGACATTAAACATAAGTAAACAGACTCATACACCACACACACACTCCCCAAGCTTGTTGGGTACCCACTCTTCCAATGACAGAAAGGAGGTGATGTCTGGCTTGATGTCTCACTGGCCTGACTCTTCTTCTGCAGAGGAAAGTCCTAATTCTCTCCTCTGGAGTAGAACTAACCAAGGCAACGATGCCCACTCATGAATGCCCAGCCAGACCAGGACCTTCTTGTCAAAACATGTTCCCAGGACCTGCAGACTGACCTCCTGAGGCAGAAGGGCCATACTCCACCAGCAGATGCTGTAGGATCAGCAAGAAGTGACCTCGGATGAGACCACCCACTTGGACATCTTCATTCCTCCTCAGAAAGGTCCTTAGGGCTATCAATACTTTATAGGCTGTGTCTACGGAGCTGGAATAGATGAGGTCCTGAGCAGGAAAGAAGGAAAAAAGAGCTCAGAGGGCACGGTAGTCAGGGGACAGGTGGACAGTGAAGAGGAAAGAGGCAGCGGAAGGGCACAGGATGAGTGTCCCAGAACCTGGGGAAGGAAGCTCTCACTGACTGAGCACCGATTATGTACCAAAGGCTCTGCTGGTACACTGACTCCTCAAAACCACCCTGGAGAATAGGCAGAAATTAAGTCCATCCTAAATAGGAGGAAATGGAGGCTCAGCAAGATTATGTCATTTGCCAAAGGTCACACTGGCTAGTAAGTGACACAGATAGGATTTGAACCCAGGTCTCCTAACTCCAAGCCCAAAGATCTTTCTACTTTCCAGGCTGCCTCCTTCTTGCAAATGGAAGTAGTAGGGTCAAGAAGAGATTGTTTTCAGGATGGGGGATCTAAGTGTGCCGTAAGGAAGAAGAGAAGGAGAGGTGGATGCAAATGTGACAGGAGAGGAAGAGGATGGGCAAGGACAGATTCAGGGCACAGGAAGGGAAGGAAAGACCAGGTCGGGCCCTTCTCTACCACAGCATCTGGCTAGCTCTACCTCAAGCTGTGAAGGCCATGGGTTTGGAAGACGGAGAAGGACATTGCTTTTTATCTTGCTTTCAGAGTTATTTCAATGAGTGTATGTTAAAGGCAAAGCCCGTTATAAGCCATACCATAGGTCATTCTACTGATAGCTCCTGGCATCTACCAGCTCAAACAAGCTGATTGTTTCAGACAGGCTAATGTGCTAGGCCAGTCAGGGCTGGGTGCTATGAATCCAAGGTCACACACAGACTCCCTGACCAGGGAATACAGCTACTACCACACACAGAGACATGGTTAACAGTGTACACAGCCAGACACATCCAGATGTGCTGCTGACTGAGTGGATGGGTGGGTAGGGCACAAGGACCATCTTTGCTTGGCTCATTACAAACCTACACAGCTGCCAGAGAAGCAACTGTAATATTAGTAACAATCTCCTGGTTAGGGCCTAATGATGTTAGGTATTGTACCGCGTTTATATAGTAGCTGTATGTTAACATGCTTGGCTGCTAACTGAAAGTTCGAGTCCACTCAGAGGTGCTTTGGAAAAAAGACCTGGTGATTTAGTTTCAAAAAACCAGCGACTGAAAACCTTAAGAGTACAGTTCTACTCTGACACACATGGGGTTGTCATCTTCATGACAACTGGTTTGGTTTTGGTTTTTTGGTATGTTTGTTTATATGCTATCTAGACCTTCATAGTAACTCTTCCAGGTAGGTTTGCATTTTTCAAATGAGGAAACTGAGGCAAGATGTTGCCTATCAAGAAAGTAGGGGAGTTGTAAATTCCACTAGACTGTGAATTAATCAGGAGCCCTGGCTGCACAAACACTGGTTAAGAGCTCGGATACTCACCAGAAGGTTGGCGGTTTGAATCCATCGGTTGCTCCTCGGGAACCCTATGGGGCAGTTCTACTCTGTCGTACTACCTGTTACCCTTTCTGGGGTAAGAATCAGGTTTGTTTCATTTTTGTCACCTTGTAGGGACTGAGAAAACATCTCTGGAAGGAGATCATACAATGGAAGCACCTGAATCTCCAACAACTTTATAGATTATGAGGCTGAAGCTTAGAGAGGTGATGTGATTCGCCCAGGCTCACAGGGCTAACTGGTTTCCCCATCCAGTTTCTTCACCAGGCCCACTGCCAGAGAGTTGGTCCCTCAAAACTTGAGTATATCTGTTGTTGTGGTTGTTAGGTAGCGATGAGCCAGTTCCAACTCATAGGGACCCTATGAACAACAGAACGAAACACTGCCTGGTCCTGAGCCATCCTTAAAATCGTTGCTATACTTGAGCTCATTGTTGCAGCTACTGTGTCAATCCACCTAACTGAGGGTCTTCCTCTTTTCCGCTGACCCTGTACTCTGCCAAGCATGATGTCCTTCTTCAGGGACTACTGATCCCTCCTGGCAACATGTCCAAAGTATGGAAGACGCAGTCTCACCATCCTTTCTTCTGAGGAGCATTCTGGCTGTACTCCTTCCAAGGCAGATTTGTTCGTTCTTTTGTCAGTCCATGGTATATTCAATATTCTTCGCCAACACCAAAATTCAAAGGTGTCAATTCTTCTTCTGTCTTCCTTATTCATTGTCCAGCTTTCACATGCATATGATGTGATTGAAAATACCATGGCTCGGGTCAGGTGCATTTTAGTCTTTGAGGTGACACCTTTGCTCTTCAACACTTTAAAGAGGTCCTTTGTGGCAGATTTACCCAATGCAATGCATCTTTTGATTTCTTGACTGCTGCTTCCGTGGCTGTTGATTGTGAACCCAAGAAAAATGAAATCCTTGACAACTTCAATCTTTTCTCCATTTATCATGGTGTTGGTCACTGGTCCAGTTGGAAGGATTTTTGTTTCTTTATGTTGAGGTGCAATCCATACCGAAGGCTGTGGTCTTTGATCTTCATTAGTAAGTGCTTCAAGTCCTCTTCACTTTCAGCAAGCAAGATTGTGTCATCTGCATAATGCAGTTGTTAATGAGTCTTCCTCCAATCCTGATGCCCCATTCTTCTTCATATAGTCCAGCTTCTCAGATTATTTGCCCAGCATACAGACTGAGTAGGTATGGTGAAAGAATACAACCCTGACGCACACCTTTCCTGACTTTAAACCAATCAGTATCCCCTTGTTCTGTCCGAACAACTGCCTCTTGATCTACGTAAAGGTTCCTCATGAGTACAATTAAGTGTTCTGGAATTCCCATTCTGAGCAGATCTGAGTTAGTGAATATTAAAGGTTCAAAGGGAAGGGGGCTGTGATGGTCAGTTTTATGTGTCAGTTGGGCTAGGCTATAAAATAAAAAAAAAAAAAAAAAAAACTAGTGCGGCTATAAAATAGTCCCCAGTTATTCAAGCAAACACTAATCTAGGTGTTTCTATGAAGGCATTTTGTAGATGTGGTTAACATCTACAATCAGTTGATCTGAAGTAAAGGAGATTATCTTTGATAATGTGGGTAGGCCTCATCCAATCAGCTAGAAGTCCTTGAGAGCAAAACTGAGGTTGCCCAGAGAAGAAGAAATTCTGCCTCAAGACTGCTCCTGGCCAAGCTTCCAGCCTGCCTGACAAATTTCAGACTTGCCAGCCCCCACAATTGTGTAAGGCAATTCTCTGTGTGTGTATGTAAAAGATTCGTACACACACACACACACACTTATATGTATATATCTCCTACTGACTGACATAAGAGCTAAGATGGCCTTTGGTGGCTGTGACGAATGCTTGGGGAAGGTATGCACCCCATTGCGTGGGTCAGTAGGAAGGCTCTGGGTGGAGCCAAGTCTGGACCCACTCTGCAGTCTCTGCTGCCCAATACTGTGCAGAACTCTCTGGGACTGGATTGAGCAGGTTGACTTGGCCAAGGAACAAAATAGCTTCTGTGACATCACTGTTTCTGACATCTCAGCAACCCACAGAAAGACCACCCATTGATAAGAGTGGCAATTAACAGCTTTGTTTTTAGCTGTTAATTACCCATATCAGAACCAGAAATTGGTACCAACACATATTTTTAGACTCTTTTCCCCTCCTGTGGCTAGAAGCTGGGGAGAAATGGCAGGAATTATATATCTGAAGAGACAAGGAAGTTGTTCCTTGCTGTTGTTTTTTAGCATTGATGTTCTTAGGATTTAATTTAGTGTAAGACTCATTAATTTGGGTTCTAGTCATAGTCACGACCCTTATTAGCTTATGACCTTGGGCAATCCAATTAGCCTCTCTGAGATGAACTTTCTCTGGTTCAGCGTCAGAGGCAATGAATGCTGGGTTACTCTAAAGAATACCAAGAGTGTTCCTACAAACTATCTCATTTATTCTCACCTTATCCCCATTTTACAGGTGAGGAAATACGCTCAAAGAAGCCTTGTCTTCCTGGACCTCTGTGCAGTGTCCAGCCTTGAGGGCAGCTCATTCCTGTTGAGCTCCAGGCTTGGCAAAGCACAAGGCTCCTCTCCGCCTGCCCCTATCTCCTCCAGGAAGGAGAGGTGATAGGGATGGGGCATATTCAAGGACAAGGGCTGTACAGACTGTGCAGATTTGGTCTCCTGAGATTCACTTTCTCTTTGGCTTGTTGCTTTTGAGGACTTATGTCCTTTGAAACTAGTAGCCTAGGACAGACTTCAGCTCTGGAGGGACCTCCACCCTAGAAATACTCAGACTGAGAAGGGGAATTTGGGAGAGGAAGATAATGAGCTCAGTTTTTGACATGCTGAGTTTAAGAAAGTTATAGGACATATTAAACGATGAAGGAAGCATCAAAAGAAGATGGAAGGAATACACAGAGTCACTATACCAAAAAGAATTAGTCAATGTTCAATCCTTTCAAGAGGTGGCATATGACCAGGAACCAATGGTACTGAAGGAAGAAGTCCAAGCTGCTCTGAAGGCACTGGCGAAAAACAAGGTTCCAGGAATTGAAGGAATATCAACTAAGATGTTTCAACAAATGGATGCAGCGCTGGAGGTGCTCACTTGTCTGTGCCAAGAAATACGGAAGACAGCTTCCTGGCCAACTGACTGGAAGAGATCCATATTTATGCCTATTCCCAAGAAAGGTGATCCAACTGAATGTGGAAATTATAGAAAAATATCATTAATATCATGTACAAGCAAAATTTTGCTGAAGATCATTCAAAAGTGGTTGCAGCAGTATATCGACAGGGAACTTCCAGAAATTCAGGCTGGTTTCAGAAAAGGACGTGGAACCAGGGATATCATTGCTGATGTCAGATGGATCCTGGCTGAAAGCAGAGAATACCAGAAGGATGTTTACCTGTGTTTTACTGACTATGCAAAGGCATTCGACTGTGTAGATTGTAACAAATTATGGATAACATTGTGAAGAATGGGAATTCCAGAACACTTTATTGTGCTCATGAGAACCTTTACGTAGATCAACAGGCAGTTCAGACAGAACAAGGGGATACTGATTGGTTTAAAGTCAGGAAAGGTGTGCATCAGGGTTGTATTCTTTCACCATACCTATTCAATCTGTATGCTGAGTAAATAATCTGAGAAGCTGGACTATATGAAGAAGAATGGGGCATCAGGATTGGAGGAAGACTCATTAACAACCTGCGTTATGCAGATGACACAATCTTGCTTGCTGAAAGTGAAGAGGACTTGAAGCACTTACTAATGAAGATCAAAGACCACAGCCTTCGGTATGGATTGCACCTCAACATAAAGAAAACAAAAATCCTCACAACTGAACCAATAAGCAACACCATGATAAATGGAGAAAAGATTGAAGTTGTCAAGGATTTCATTTTACTTGGGTTCACAATCAACAGCCACGGAAGCAGCAGTCAAGAAGTCAAAAGATGCATTGCATTGGGTAAATCTGCCGCAAAGGACCTCTTTAAAGTGTTGAAAGACAAAGATGTCTCCTTGAAGACTAAGGTGCACTTGACCCAAGCCATGGTATTTTCAGTCGCATCATATGCATGTGAAAGCTGGACAATGAATAAGGAAGACCGAAGAAGAACAGATGCCTTTGAATTGTGGTGTTGGCGAAGAATATTGAATATACCATGGACTGCCAAAAGAACAAACAAATCTGTCTTGGAAAAAGTGCAGCCAGAATGCTCCATAGAGGCAAGGATGGTGAGACTGCATCTTACATACTTTGACATGTTGTCAGGAGGGATCAGTCCCTGAAGAAGGACGTCATGCTTTGCAAAGCAGAGAGTCAGCAGAACAGAGGAGACCCTTAACAAGGTGGATTGATAGTGGCTGCAACGATGAGCTCAAGAGTAACAACGATTTCAAGGATGGCGCAGGACCGGGCAGTGTTTCATTTTGTTGTGCGTAGGGTCGCTATGAGTCAGAACTGACTCGATGGCACCTAACAACAACAACATAGGACATCTAGGCAGAAATGTCAAATAGATGGTTGACTTTCTGGGCCTGGGCTCAGGAGGAAGGTCATGGATGGGGGCAGAGATTTGAAAATCATTAGCATACAGACAGGAGGCAATCAAAGCCTTGGGACTAAATGAGACAACCGAGGGAGAACACACTGAGCGAGAATAGAGTCTGGGACTAAACTTCAAGGAAAATCAATTTTCAAGAGCTAGCCAGAGGAAGGGGAAACTATAAGAGAGACTGGGAAGGAGCCTAAGAGAGGTAGGAGGTGTGGAGAAATAGGACCCCTCACCCATTACTGATGGGAATGCAAAATGATAGTCATTATGGAAAACTGTTTGGCGGTTTCTCAAAAAGCTAAACATAGAACTACCACATGACCCAGCAATCCCACTCCTAGGCATATGCCCCAAAAGAATTGAAGGCAGGAACGTAAACAGAAACCTGTACACCAATGTTCATTGCAGCAGCAGTTACAATAGCAAAAGGTGGAAACAACCTAAATGTCCATCAACAGATGAATGGATAAACGAAATACAGTATATTCATACAAGGGAATGTTATTCAGCCTTAAAGAAAAATGAAGTCCTGATACATGCTAGAACATGGATGAACCTTGGAAATCTTATGCTGAGCAAAATAAGTCAGTCCAAAAGGACAAATATTGTATGATCCCATGTCTTAGTTATCTAGTGCTGCTGTAACAGAAATACCACAAGTTTGTGGTTTTAACAGAAATTTATTTTGTCACTGTTTGGGAGACTAGAAGTCTGAATTCAGGGTGCCGGCTCCAGGAGAAGCCTTTCTCCCTCTGTCAGCTTTGGAGGAAGGTCTTTGTCTCTTCTGAGCTTTTGCTCCTGGGCAGTCTTCATGTGACTTGGCAGGTGTCTTCCCCCAGCTGTTTTCTTAATCTGCTCCTTTTATGTTTTGTAAGAGATTGACTCAAAATGCACCCTAAACTAATCCTGTCTCATTAACATAACAAAGACAACCCATTCCCAAATGGGATTATAACCACTGGCATCACTGTTGCTGTTGTTAAGTGCCCTGGACTCATAGCAACCCTATGTAAAAAAGAGCAAAACACTGCCGGTCCTGCGCCATTCTCACAATTGTTGCTATTTTTGATCCCACTGCTGCACTCACTGTGTCAATCCATCTTGTTGAGGGTCTTCCTCTTTTTCGCCGATCCTCTACTTTACCAAGCATGATGTCCTTCTTCGTGGACTAGTCCCTCCTGATGACATGTCCAAAGTACAGGAGACAAAGTCTCACCATCCTCTCCTCTAAGGAGCATCCTGGCTATACTTCTTCCAAGACAGATGTGTTCATTCTTCTGGAAGTCCTTTGTATATTCAATATTCTTTGCTAACGTCATAATTCAAAGGCATCAATTCTTCTTCGGTCTTCCTTATTCATTGTCCAGCTTTCACATGCATATGAGGCAAATGAAAATACCATGGCTTGGGTCAGGTGCACCTTAGTCCTCAAAGTGACATCTTTGCTTTTTTAACACTTTAAAGAAGTTTTTTGCAGTAGATCTGTCCAGTGCAACGCATCTTTTGATTTCTTGACTGCTGCTTCCATGGGTGTTGATTGTGGATCCAAGTAAAATGGAATCCCACAGGCATAAGGTTAAGATTTATGACATATATTTTTTGGGGACACAATTCAATCCACATCATCCCACTTATATGAAACAGGCCAATGCAGAAAGACCAAAACTTACTGGTAGTTGCCAGCGTAGGAGAGAGGAGGAGAGTGGGTCATTGCTTAGGGTGCACTGAGTCTCTGCTAACGGCAGTAGAGTGTTTGTGAAAAGACAGTGGTGACGGTTATACAACAGGGTGAACATAATCAACATCACGGAATTATGCACGTAAAAGCTGCTGAATTGGCAAATGCTTTGTTACATATATTTTTACTGCAGTAAATAAATAAAAAGGCGGGTAGAATTAGGAGAGTTGATATTACTAAAACCAATAGTGTTCCAATAAAAAAGAAGTGGATGACCATCAAATATTAACAGGTCACACAAGATGAGAACCAAAAGTTCCTGGTAATCAGCCCCAAGGACATCATTGCTGATCCTGGGGAGCGCAATTTCAAGTAGTGATGGGGGAACACCAGTGCGCACAGGAGTGACTGGGAGGTGAAGACCTTAAGAGTAGAAAAGCACTTCTAGGAGTCTGGCTGTGAAGTGGAAGGAAATGAGAGTAGACAGGTTTAGGAGGGCAGGGACCAGTGTGAGTCTGGGTTAGGTGAGAGAACCAATCTAGGTGGGCTTACCCCTTCCTTCTACCATCCCATAGCTAGGTTTGATGATCTGAGATTCTTTTCCAACCTCACTATTCTATGATTCTCTCCCTCCAGTGATGCTTTCTAAGCTCCTATAAGGTGACAGAGATAAAACAACTGTCTATGATTTCCTAAAGGGAAAGAACTGAATATATATGAATTATCTTTGTAATCCTCACCTCAATGCCTGTTGTTGCTATGCGCTGTCGAGCCAATTCTGACTCATAGTGACTATACAGCAACCCTATATGACAGAGTGGAGCTGCTCCATAGCGTTTCCTGGGCTGTAATCTTTATAGCAGCAGATCACCAGATCTTCTGTGGAGCACCTGTGTTCAAATTGCTGACCTTTCAGTTAGCAGCTGAGTGTTGAACTATTGTGCCACCAGGGCTCTTTTCCTCAATGCCTAGTGCCTCATAAGTACCAAATCAATGCATGCTGAATGAAAAAGTGAACGACTGGATGAATCAAGGCTGAAAGCCTGCTCCCCCTATCTTTCTCCAGCCTCACCGCTGGTGATATACTCCAAGCTTCACAACGACACAAGAACACTCACTGTCGTACAGAAAGCACTTCCGTGCTGCTATATCGGCCTGGAATGATCCTCCTCCCCACCTTTGCGCTTGTCAAATTCTTTCAGGATCAGCATATGTCACCTTTCCTTTGTCTCCTGTGATTAAGGTTGTCAGCTTTGCTGGGCCATGATTCTCAGTGGTTTGGCAGTTGTGTAATGATGTAGTTTGGCAGTTATTTAATGATGCAGTTATCCTCCATGATGTGATCTCATGTGATCAGCCAATCAGTTGTAAGGGGAGTTTCCTCAGGAGTGTGGCCCATATCCAATACACATATATATAGATGTTCTGGCAAAGCTCGCTGGCTTGCTCTAGATCCTCCATCTGGCTCATCATCATCTGACCTCCAGTTCTTGGAACCTGAACCAGCTGCCAGGAGTACTGCCTGCCAATCTTGGGATTCATCAGTCTCCGCAGCCTGTGAGCCAGCGGCCTGCTATCTTATCCACCAATCTTGGATTCATCAGCATCTGCTGCCCATGAGCTATCAGCCTGCCATCTGACCTGCAGATCTTGGGTTCCTCGGCCCCTGCAGCTACATGAGTCAGGAGATGCCCGCAGCCTAACATCTGGCCCACGGACTTGGGAGTTGCCAGCCTCTGCAACTATGTGAGCCATTTCCTTGAGATAAATCTCTCTGTGTATACACATACACATGTTTCACTGGTTTTGTTTCTCTAGAGAACACAGCCTAAGATACAACCAAGTGGAATTAATCTCTCCGCCATCGGTGGACCTAAGCACTCTGCCCAAATTTTACTGCCACACTGGTTAGCATAGTTGCTAGTGGTTCATTGTATCTGACTCCCTCGCTGCCTGTGGGGCAGGGACTGGTTCCAATCCATCTCTGTATCCCCAGTGCGTAGTACACGGCCTGGCACAAACTGTAGGCTCAGAAAAAAAAAAAAAAGAGACCTTTCAAACAAACAAAGCAAGCAAACATACAAACTCTCCCAGCAGAAGGAACACCCAATCAGGGGTGGGTTTCCTCGTGTTGTGAGAGTCAGTTCCATTTACTGGAAAGAATGAACATTAGACAGGGAGTCAAAATCTGGGTTGTGACCTTTGGAGCCCTGGTGGCACAGCGGTTAAGAGTTCAGCTGCTAACCAAGAGTTTGGTAGTTTGAACCCACCAGTCACTCCTTGGAAGCCCTATGGGACAATTCTACTCTGTCCTATAGGGTTGCTATGAGTCGCGATCAACTAGATGGCATTGGGCTCTCGTGACCTTGGGCAAATCTCTCAATCTATTTCTTTATGTGTTTAAAAAGCAAAAAAGTAAGATACTGCCATAATATCTCTCTCAAAAAATCTGAATTCATTGTTTCTGAGACACTTAGATCTTTCCAGACCCCTAATTCACCTGGTCAGCAAATATTTGTGGGTACCTACAATGTGCGAGGAACTGGTCCTGAGTACTTCATCTGGCAAGTAAACTTAGTATCTCAACTCTGCCCACTGGTTAGGACCAGAGCACTAACCTCCCAGTGGAGCCCCTGGGTGGTGCAAATGCTGCTAAGCAAAAGGTTGGAAGTTGGAGTCCACCGAGAGGCACCCTGCAAGAAAGGCCTGGTGAAATAAATACTTCAGAAAAATCAGCCACTGAAAATCCTGTGGAGCACAGTTCCACTCTGAGACACATGAGGTTACCATGAGCTGGAACTGACTCTGCTGCAACTGGTTTATCTTCCAGCGGAGCAGCCCAGAGGCTGCGGGAGAAAGATAAAGACATTTGTGAGGGAGGAGGGGCAGGTGCTCAGGAGGACACAGAAGTTGGGAGATGCTGAAGCCAGCTTAAAAGAGAGAATGAGGAGGGCCCCAGTGAAGAGGGAGAACAAGAAACCAAGAGGAAGCATGGCTAAAGTAATCAGTCAGTTGAGTTTATCAAGCCTTTCATGGTATCAGTGGGGACTCCAAGGGAGAATTAGGGAGGCTCAACCTCACAGGCCTGAGGCAATGTGCACCTGGGCAGTCTTGCTGCTTTGGAGGTCAAGGTGCAAGGTGTTTTTGGAAAGTACCACCACAAGACAAAGGAATTACCATGCTTCTCTGACTGGCTCTGTCGTTCCCCCTGGGCTTATTATTGTGTGCTGTTAAGTTGATCCTGACTCATAGTGACCCTATATAACAGAGTAGAACTGTCCCATAGGATTTTCTAGGCTATAATTTTTATGGTGAAGATCAAAGACCACACAGCCTTCAGTATGGATTACATCTCAACATAAAGACAACAAAAATCCTCACAACTGGACCAATGAGCAACATCATGATAAACGGAGAAAAGATTGAGGTTGTCAAGGATTTCATTTTACTTGGATCCACAATCAACAGCCATGGAAGCAGCAGTCAAGAAATCAAAAGACGCATTGCATTGGGTAAATCTGCTGCAAAGGACCTCTTCAAAGTGTTGAAGAGTAAAGATGTCACCCTGAAGACTAAGGTGCGCCTGACCCAAGACATGGTGTTTTCAATCGCATCATATGCATGTGAAAGCTGGACAATGAATAAGGACGACCGAAGAAGAGCTGGTGCCTTTGAATTGTGGTGTTGGCAAAGAATATTGAATATACCAGGGACTGCCAAAAGAACGAACAAATCTGTCTTAGAAGAAGTACAACCAGAATGCTCCTTAGAAGCAAGGATGGCGAGACTGCATCTTACATACTTTGGACATGTTGTCAGGAGGGATCAGTCCCTGGAGAAGGACGTCATGCTTGGCAGAGTACAGGGTCAGCGGAAAAGAGGAAGACCCTCAATGAGGTGGATTGACACAGTGGCTGCAACAATGAGCTCTAGCATAACAACAATTGTAAGGATGGTGCAGGACCGGGCAGTGTTTCGTTCTGTTGTGCATAGGGTCGCTATGAGTCAGAACCGACTCGATGGCACCTAACAACAACAACAACAACAATTTTTACGGAAGCGGATCTCCAGGTCTTGTCTCCCAAGGAGCCACTGGCCATCAAGTTCAAACAGCTGAGTACTTAACCATTATGCCACCAGGTCTCCTTCCTGGGCTAGGGAGGGGCTGAGTGGGTGAGCTGGCATTGAAGGCAGTGGTTCTCCATCAGCTGTCTCCTATACTAACAGGCTAGAATCAGTGTGGGATCTACTGCTAGTAATCTGTCACTATATATAAGGTGTCAGATGTGCAAATCATCTTCAAAAATATCTGTAAATCACAGCAGCTACCTGTATAATATTGTCACTCTCACCTTGTTTTCCAATGTGCTTTCTAGAGTGGAATAAAAAAAGTAGAGCTAAAGCCAATGTGTTAGAAATTACGAACAATAGGTAACTGATCTTATCTAACTGATGTTCCAGTTAGATAAGGGCGTGAGGTTTTACTTCATAAAAAATTGTTGGGGTTTCTGAAAAATTCTGGGCCTGCGTGCAGGAGTGTTGTGCTTTGTATGTTGCTATGGTGGTATAGTGATTAATTGATATGGCTGCTAACCAAACGGTTGGCAGTTCAAATCCACCAGCCGCCCCTTGGTGGGCAGTTCTGCTCTGTCCTCTAGGGTCACTATAGGCTTAGAATCAACTCGAAGGCGATGGGTTTGGTTTTTTTGCCAAGTTCCTCTGAGTCAGACATCTCCATCTACATGCAGGAAGCTCTCCTTTGACAGTAAACCCTTGTTCACAAAATCTACTTGAGAGGAAAAGGCAGGGAGGTGAGAGGAATGGTAACTGAGGTCAGCATTTTAAAGACTTACATCCCCTGGAAGTAGAGAGGCTCTATTAGACTTAGGAAAGGGTACGAATTTACAGGAACCAGGCAGTCACCAGCACAAATGGCCCCACTCACATGGAGACAACTCGGGCAGAAGCAGCTGCAGTGCCTCCTGACCTGAGTAAACCTGGTCCCAGAGAGAGGGGACCTGCCACCTCCAACTGCAGAAGTGAGCGCGTGGTCACCTACCAGCAAGATGAGCAGGGTGCTGGGGCTGCTTCTGAGGATGAGGAACAGGGCTGCCAAGTTGGCAGGAAGGGTGGACTGCCCAGCGGAGGGGACGTCGTCCAGTTCCTCGTAGCTTATCTCTTCCCAGGAGAACCAAAGTTCCAGGACACGGTGCCCAAACCTACTCATCAGCTCTGGATACAGCAGGAAGAACCTGAGCAGGGAGGGGTGGTGGGTGTAGACTAGGTGCAGGTCCCAGATGTCCTCTAGGAATTTTCTGATGGCACTGACCGCAGCCTGGAAACAACGGAAAAAAGTTGCAAAATATACCTTACAGAGGACCCAAAAGACCCCTTCAGGACACCTTCATTGGCTATCTCAGGATACTCCAGGGAGAAGAAAAGTCCACTGTGCTTACCTTGTACCAATGGTTCTCAACTGGGAGTGGTTATGCCCTCCAGGGGACATTTGGCAATGTCTAGAGACTGGGGAAGTGCTATTGGCACATAGTAGGGCGAGGTCAGGGATGCTACTAAATATCCTACAGTGCACAGGACAGTCCCCCAAGATAAGAATTATCTGGTCCAAAATGTTAATTGCGCCTAGGTTGAGAAATTCAGCTCTACGACACTTCTCACAGTGTGTTGTAATTGCTATGTTATGTGTCTACCTTCCACACTAGACAGAAAGATCCTTGAGGGCAGGGACCATGGAAGATTCATTTGTATATCTATCATAGGGTCTGGCACAGAAGGGGTAAAGGTGAGGTGTGCTGAATCATTTATTAACCCTCAAAAACCTATTTCTTCCCATTGCACCATCAAACCAAACCTGCTGCCATCAAGTCAATTCTGAGTCTTGGTGACCCCATGTGTTACAGAGTAGAACTGCTCCATAGGGTTTCCTTGGCTATAATCTTTACGGAAGATTTCCAGGCCTTTCTTCTGCAGACTTAAGTCTATCTTTCGGGCTCCTCTTCACTCTATCTCCCACGTGACTTAGCCAAGACACCCTAAAAAAAGCTTCCTTCCTTGAATGGATGGACTGGAAACTTCCCACTATTATATCTTAAATCAGGCTGACCCTCAACCTGAAAGTTCTCCTTTCACCACCTCCATCTCCTCCACAAAACCTTTCCTGGTGCCATAGTCAGATATAATCTCTCTTCCCATGGTGGTCTCCTAGCTCTTGATCAGGTCTCCAGCTCCATGAGAGCACTCATTGCTGTTGTTACCTGCCTTGTAGGGGGTCTTTTTGTCTCTCCTGCGAAACTGGTGCTCCCTAAGGGCAGGGAACTTGTTTAACTCATCCCAATAGAGCCTTGCATGGCATCTGGTAAATCTCAAGTGGTTAAGTCATACTGGTTGAAGTACTAAAATGTTAAGGAACAAATAAAAAGTCATGTGCACTGGGTAATGCTCAAGGGTTCAGGAAACGCTGATCAAACTGAAGTAAAGTCATTGAAAAGGAGGAGCTTCCATGCACAGGTGGAGACTGACACTGAAATGTTCAACCCCTAGGGACGCGCACACTCTGACTATTGGGGGTACACACACACATACACCAGCCCACTTCTCTGCCACTTCCCACAGAGTCAGAAGGAATTTCAGGCCTACCCCCTTAGCTTTTGAATGGTGTAGGCAAGGCCCAGAGGGGGAGGGAGACTTCCCCAGGGATACCCAGCCCATTAGTGACAGGATCAGAATGTGGACCCTGACAGATACCCTGCTTTTCATGGGTAGTGAATGTTTACAAGGTCACCCTACTTCCACATAAAAGGTATTCACAAGTAGACGGCTTCAAGTCAGCCTTCTCACAGAAGATACTGCAAATATTCTTTGAATATTCCTTTCCCCTTGTTGCTTTGATTCTCTTCCCCAAACCTGTTTTGCCTGTAACCCTCTCAAATGGAGGCTATTTTCTCTCCCACATCCCTAGTTCCAAAACCTTACCTTCTAAATTCTGACTTCCTACTTTCTAACGATCTTGTCCTCCACCTGCCTCACCCATGCGTGCCCATGGTCATATCCCTAGACCTATTTATTACCAGGAACTGCACCCTCCCTAGTAATCCCAGTTTCAAGCAGCCCAGCCTCCCCTTTCCCATCACCATCTCCGGTCTCTCCAGCTCACTCCCTCTAGTATTTCAATCCAGCATTTCTTTGACCCCATCAGAACCAAGGACCCATCAATCCTATACCTTTTTGCTGTCTTACCTCATCGCGTCCTCACTTCCCCCGTGGGCTGCCTATGCACCACCCCCGATCACTGTACTTACTCTTTCCCATGTCCTTTCAGTGCCCTTTGTCCTCTTTGGTTTTGTCACACTCTGGCTAAACCTCTTCCACCACGGTTAAATCTAACTCTGCCTACACTCTGCTCACAGCCATGCAGCTGACACAAAAGGGTGGCATGAAGCAACTCTGTCCTCATCGTACTTCTCAGCAACATCTGTCGCAAGTGATTACTCTCCTCTTTGAAAAGGTTTTCTTCACTGGGTTTCCAGGACATGGTCCCTGGGTTTTCCTCCTACTTTATTGGCTGTTCCTTCCCAGTCTGCACTGCTGGTTCCTCTTCTTTCCCCCAGCTTCTCAATACTGACAGCCCCAGGCTCAGTGCTTGGTTCTTTTTTCCTTCTTGACATACATCCACCATACCCACTCTTGGAGATCATACCCAGTCTCCAGTCTCATGGTTTCAAATGCTGTTCATACACTGATGACTTCCAAATCTGTAACTCCAGCCCAGAACGCGCCTCTGAACTTCATATTCAAATATTCAGTGACCTAGCCAATACAGCCACTCAGATATCTGAAAGAAAACTCAAATTTAATGTGCCTGAAACTGAGCTCCTGAAAGTTGCCCCTAAACCTGTTACTCCAGCAATCTTCTCCATCTCGCTTGATGGCTACTTCATCTTGCCCATTGCTCAGGCCAAAATCCTTGGACACACCCTTTTATTCTCTCTTATTCCCACATCTGATCCATCGAGAAATCCTAATGGTTCCACCTTGAAAATATATCCAGAATCTGACCCTTTTTACCACTTCCTGTACTATCTCTTGCCTACATTATTACTGTAGCTTCCTAACTGCTCTCTCTGCTTCTGCCCTTGCACACCTTTGGTCTATTCTCCTAGCAGTCAGCGTGCCCTTGTTTAACTCGGGTCATGTCACTCCAGCCATAAAACTGTACGATATCATCAAGGCAGTAGGTTTAGATAGAAAATAAAAGTGGTCAGATGCTGAGCCCTAGAGCACTACAATGCTCTGGTGTCAGGGAGATAAAGAACCAGCCAAGGACTGAAACAGAACTGCTAGAGAGGTAGGAAGAAAACCAGGCACGTGGGATTCTAGTTGCCATGTAAACACAATGTTTCAAAGAAAAGAGATGCTGTTGATAGGTCAAGTAATGTGATGACTAAATATTGACTACTGGCTTTAGTCACATGTTGGTTATCGGTGACTTTGATGAGTACATTTTCAGACTTGATAAGGGTGAAAGACTAACTGGGGTAGCTTCAAGAGGGAATAGGGAAACCAGAAATGTATTAGGACGGGCCTAAAATATCTTGTCACACTAGAAAGCATAAAAACTGTCAAAGACTACCAAGGTTGTATTAGAAGGACTCAGGGGCCACCTGAACATGTTCCCACTGGCCAAAGACGGGAGCCCTGCTGGCACAGTGGTTAAGAGCTCGGCTGCTAACCAAAAGGTCAGCAGTTCAAATCCACCAGTTGCACCTTGGAAACCCTATGTGGGCAGTCCTATTGTTGCACCTTGGAAACCCTATGTGGGCAGTCCTATTATAGGATCACTCACTATAAGTCGGAATTTACTCAATGGCAACAGGTTTGGTTTTTATGTTTTTGGCCAAAGATAGGACAAGTTGAGCCTCAAAAGGATAACAATTACAGTTAAATATTTTAAATCATAAGCTTGTAGTGGTACAAAAAAAAAAAAAAAAACGCCTTGGTCACCCTTCGAGGATACTAGGCAACTAACTCATTTTTTCTTTTTTTGAAAACTGATAACTAAAGGGAAAGAATCGAGCACTTCATTTATGCTTTCTACACAATCAGAGTAACGAGGGGAAGTATCTTTTTGTAAGAATATTCCAGTTAATAAGCAATGACAGAATTAGAATATTATCATTTTGCAATGTGTTGGTGGATCTAGGCAATGATCACCAACGGCTGCTAACATCACAAAGAGACAATGGGACTTTGTGCCCAGGTCTGTCTTACTTGAGGGCCCATGCATTTCATTACACCTTCCTACTTCCATTCAAATTAAACCAGCTTTGCTCAAATCATGTATGCCCCCAAAGAAATCAGTAAGAGGCATAATTACAACTCTTCAGACAAAGATTAGACAGGACTGTAGGACATAAAATGATACTCATGAAGAGTGTGCTTCTTAGCTCAAGTAGATACATGAGACTAAATGGGCAGCTCCTGTCCAGAGGTGAGATGAAAGGGCAGAGAGGAACAGGAGCTGGTTGAATGGACACGGGAAATCCGGGGTAGAAAAGTAGAGTGTGCTGTCACATTACAGGGAGAACAACTAGGGTCACATAACAATGTATGTATAAACTTTTGTATGAGAAACTGACTTGAACTGTAAGCTTTCACTTAAAGCACCATAAAAAAAAAAAAAATAGGGGACATAATTAATAGTCAGTGAAGGAAAAGTATCCTTAGGTTGAGGCTGAAGGATCAGCAGCAAAGGAGCAAGCAGATTCTTCTATGAAAGAGGTGTGAGATTCAGTGATAAATTAGATATGGTCCTTGATCACCTGGAGTTATAAGGAGCTGGAAAGAGAAAACTTGCACAACCCATCCACCATCAAGGACCCAGGATCAGCCTGATTAACAATGAACTGGGCCCAGCGACCCACCTTGTTTGATAAACTATTACCAGAGGACAAACAATACCCCCGCACCTCTCTCCTGCACGCACCAGTGGTAACAAGCAAACAGCCTCAGGAGTTGGTCAAGTCTGAGTTGGAGTCCTAGCTCCCCTATCAACCGACTGTGTGATCTAGAGACACTTATTTTAACCTGAGCCTTGAATTTCTCATCTATGGAAACAAGACTCTCTGCCTCCCAGAGCTGTTAGGAGAATTAGCTAAGTTACATAGGCTCTGAAGGAGCCCTGGTGGCACAGTGGATAAGCACTTGGCTGCTAACCAAAAGGTTAGCGGTCTGGAGCCACCAAGCTGCTCCATGGAAGAAAGATGTGACAGTCTGTTTCTGTAAAACTGACAGCCTTGGAAACCCTATGGGGCAGATATACTCTGTCCTATAGGGTCACTTTGATTTGGAATTGGCTTGATAGCAATGGGTTTATTTATTTATTTATTTTTTGGTTTTTGGACAGAGGCTCTGTATGTGTCAGCACCCTCCCCTCTCACTCTGCCCGCTCTCTTCCTCTCCAATGCCACCTCCTTCTCTACACATGTATCACCATGGTCTCCTAGGCACATTAACATAAAGATGTACAGGAGGAGGGGACCCTGGGCGTTTGTTCCATACCTTATCTACAGTATCATCTTTGTCCTGGCAGACTGCAAGCAGATAGATGGAGGCTCTGAAGACCACTGGTGGGGGGGACTCACCCTGGTCCCGCAGAGACAGAAGGAAGCTTTGCACGGCCACAAATAACTCTGCCTCCAAGACAAACCTGTCAACCAAGGAGAGCCTGAGTGAGAATGGCAGAGATGCCAGGCCAGTTAGCTCTTGTGTCTTGCCTTGCTGTATCCTCCCACAGCATCATCGTCCCTCTGTCCCAGCATGTCCACGACCTAATGACACCCTGCACAAATAACGTGCTATTACTTGCAAAGCCTTGTCTCACACATGCATCACATAGTTCTAAGCTTTGTGGAAGGCTGTCAGGGGCCAGAGGCTCTTCATTTGCATTGGGAAGTGAGGCCTCTGCCTGCCACATTAGGACCGTTAAGGGGGTTCAGGAGACCAGTCCACCCATCTCTCCTTGCATCTCTTATCTATAAGCATTGCTGTGCTCAATGGGCTACTTTCTATGTGAGGGGGCATCAATACTTGTACATGTAAGGGAAGTGGTGGTGAGAAGGAGGCTGACTTTCCATTATATACCCTTATATACCTTTTAAATTTTGTACCATGGGCATGTCTTACTTAACAGATCAAGTACCTAAAAAAGTAAACATTTAAAAATGGATAATACTAAATGCAATGTGGCATCCTGGATTTTGTCTGAGAACAGAAAAAAGACAGTAGAGCAAAAATAGATGAAACCTGAATAGAGTTTAGTTAAATGTACCAATGTTGGTTTCCTGGCGTTGGGGGAATGATTTGCTTCTATGCCTCCCATCCAGGCTACCTAAGTAAAGTCCTTGGGCCTAGAACATTCTCTGATAAGGAGGCTGGGCATTGGGAATCGACTCGACGGCGGTGGGTTTCTTTTCTTTTTTTTGGTCTCTCTCATAGTTCCTTCTCTTTATCAGAGAAGCCTTACTCCTGTTCTGGACACAAGTAACTTTCTCTGTCTCTTATACCTGCTTAGGCACCATATGGCACCTGGCCAACCTCACTTCTGTATCTGTTCCCGGTGGGGAAGTCTCTAGTACTGCAGCACAAGAGGGGTGAACACCATAGAACATCTGGCCTGCATCAGCCACATACAGGATGAGCCAGTGGCCACGGAGACTGGCACCCACCAGTGAAGCTGATCTTGCTGTGTCTTGTCTTTATGTGAGTAAAGTGTTTCCCACGCACTGACAGACTGTGTGTACCGTCTTTTGCTGGCGATTGTGGACGCTGTGTCGACACTTAGTTTTGAGAAATGTATCTTGGTTATGTTAACATTTAGAGGAAAATAGGTGAGGGGTATATGGGAACGCCCTGTATTACCTCTGCAACTTTTCTATAAATCTAAAATCAGCCCCCCAAAAAAAAAACTTTATTAAAAATAAAATAAAGTGGATAATAGCCATAGTGTAGACTGTTATGAAGTTAACAAAAGAATAAGATAGGTTTATTAATACGTGTACTAGCATGGAAAGTTTTCAGGATATATTGTTAAGTTAAAAAGAAAAGTTGAATACCTTATATAATATCCTACTGTGTAAATCTTTTTATAAAAGCACACATATGCTTATATATGCAAAGACAAGTTTACACAGGATACCTAACAACAGTTAACTCTGGCAGATATATGCAGTGGTATCGTTACTTTAACTTTATACCCAAGCATTTTACTTAAATTTTTACAATAAGCATGATTTTAAGAAAAAACTTTTTAAAATCACACCGGTAAAGTGATTTTTGACAAGTGTGCCAAGATAATTATATGCGTGAAAATTAATCTTTTAAACAAATAGTAGCTGGACAACTGAATATTCATATGCAAAAGAATAAAGCTTGACCCCCTACCTCACACCATACACAAAAATTAATTAAAAGTGGATCATAAACCTAAATGAAAGAGTTAAAACTGTAATAGAAAAGAACTGTAGAAAAAAATATAGGAGTAAATCCTCATAAAGTTGGGTTAGGAAACGGTTTTCTAGATCCAACACCAAAGCACAAACAACAAAAGAAAAGATAAACTGGACTTCTCAAAATTCATAAACTGCTGTGCTTAAAAGGATACCTACCCATCAAGAAAACAAAAAGCTTACAGAATGGGAGAGGATGTTTTCAAATCATATACCTAATAAAGGTCTAGTATCCAGAATATAGATAGAAATCTTAAAATCTGACAACAAAAAGTGACTCGATTTAAAAATGGCAATGATCTGAAGAGACATTTCTCCAAAGAAAATATAAAAATGGACAGTAAGTACATGATAAGATTTTCCATTTATCGTTGTTGCTGCGTGCCATCGAGTAGATTCTGAGTCATAGCAACCCTACAGGGCAGAGTAGAGCTGCCTCATACGGGTTCCTAGGCTGAAATCTGTATGGGACCAGATTGCCAGGCCTTTTCTCCCACAGAGCAGCTGGTGGGTTCAAATCACCAACCTTTCAGTTAGCATCCCAGCCCTTAACCATAGCTCCACCAGGGCTTCTTCATTAATCTTTACCTGTTGCCATCGAGTCGATTCCGACTCATAGTGACCCTACAGGACACAGTAGAACTGCCCCATAGGGTTTTTAAGGAGCGGCTGGTAGATTTGAACTGCTGACCTTTTGGTTAACTGCCAAACGCTTAACCACTGTGCCACCAAAATAAGCCAAACCAAACCCATTGCCATCAAGTTGATTCCAACTCATAGTGAGCCTATAGAACAGAGTAGAACTGCCCCATAGAGATTCCAAGAAGCATCTGGTGGATTTGAACTGCAGACTTTTGATCAGCAGCCATAGCTTGTAACCACTACACCACCAGGGTTTCCACTGTGCTACCAACGTTCCACGAATCTTAGGGAGATGCAAATCAAAACCACAATGAGATACCACTTCACACCCACTAAGACTGCTACAATCAAAAAGACATGCGTTGGTGACGATATGGAGAAACTGGAACCCTTGCACATTGCTAATGAGAATGTCTAGTTACCTAGTGCTGCTATAACAGAAATACCAAAAGAGCACGGCTTTAACAAAGAGAAATTTATTCTTTCACAGTCTAGGAGGCTAGAAGTCTGAACTCAGGGTACCTGCTCCAGATGAAGGCCTTCTCTCTCTGTTGGCTCTGCAGGAAGGTCCTTGTCATCAATCTTCCCCTAGTCTAGAAACTTTTCAGGCACAGAGAACTGGTCCAATGGACCCGCTCTGCTCCTGGCGCTGCTTTCTTGGTGGCGTGAGGTCCCCATGTCTCTCTGCTCATTTCTCTCTTTTATATCTCAAAAGAGATTGGCTCAAAACACAATCCAATCTTATAGATTGAGTCCTGCCTCATTAACATATAACTGCTGCTAATCCCATCTCATCAACATCATAGAAATATGATTTACAACACATAGGAAAATCACATCAGATGACAAAATGGTGGATGATAACACAATACTGGGAATCGTGGCCTAACCAAATTGACACACATATTTTTGGGGTACACAATTCAATCCATGACAACATATGATCCTGCAATTTTATGCATGGGTATATACTCCAAAGAGTTGAAAACAGGTACTCAAACAGATACAGGTACATGTGTAGTCATAGCAGTGCTACTCACAATAGCCAAAAGTAGAAACAACACAAATATCCATCAATAGAGGAATGGGTAAACAAATTGTTCTTTGGAAGAAAGTGCTGACACGTGCTAAAACGTGGATGGCCTCGAAAACAGAAGGACAAATACTGTATGATTCCACTGATATGAAATATTCAGAATAGGTAAATCCACAGAGACAGTATGGGTGGTTACCCCGGGGGGCGGGGGTGGGGAAATGGTGAGGGGCCAGAGGAGTATGGGGAATAACTGCTTAATGGGTACAGGGTTTCTTTTTGGGGTGATTAAAATGTTTTGGAACTAGACAGAGGTGGTGGTTACACAACAATACGAATGTATTATATGCCACTAAATTGCTCATTTTAAGATGGTTTGTTTATTTATTTATTTTAAGGATCTGTAGTGAGGGATATCATTGTTGATGTCAGATGGATCTTGGCTGAAAGCAGAGAATACCAAAAAGATGTTTATGTGTCTTTTACTGACTATGCAAAGGCATTTGACTCTGTGCAGCATAACAAATTATGGATAACATTGCAAAGAATGGGAAATCCAGAACACTTCATGTGCTCCTGAGGAACCTGTACACAGACCAAGAGCAGTCATTCGAACAGAACAAGGGAATACCGCATGGTGCAAAATCAGGAGAGGTGTGCGCCAGGGTTGTATCCTTTCACTATACTTATTCAATTTGTATGCTGAGCAAATAATCTGAAAAGCTGAACTATATGACGAAGAATGGGTCATTCGGATTGGAGAAGAGTCATTAACAACCTGTGATATGCAGATGACACAACCTTGCTTGCTGAAAGTGAAGAGGACTTGAAGCACTTACTAATGAAGATCAAAGACTACAGCATTCAGTATGGATCAACATAAAGAAAACAAAAATCCTCACAAATGGACCAGTAAGCAACATCACGATAAATGTAGAAGATAGTTATCAAGGTTTTTTTTTTTTTAAATTTTTTATTGTGCTTTAAATGGAAGTTTACAAATCAAGTAAGTCTCTCACATGGAAATTTATATACACCTTGCTATACACTCCTTGGAAACCCTGGTGTTGTAGTGGTTAACTGCTATGGTTGCTGACCAAAAAGGTCATCAGTTCAAATCCACCAGGCGCTCCTTGGAAACTCTATGGGGCAGGTCTACTCTTTCCTACAGGGTCGCTAAGAGTCGGAATCGACTCAATGGCAGTGGGTTTGGTTTTTTTGGTATGTGCTCCTAGTTGATCTCCCCCTAATGAGACAGCACACTCCTTCTCTCCACCCTGTATTTCCGTGTCCATTCAGTCAGCTTTTGTCCCCCTCCTCCTTCTCATCTTGCCTCCAGGCAAGAGCTGCCCACACAGTCTCATATGTCTACTTGATCCAAGCTCACTCCTCACCAGTATCAGTCCAATTCCTGTCTGAAGAGTTGGCTTTGGGAATGGTGCCTGTCTTGGGATAACAGAAGGTCTGGTCTTTTTAAGGTCAGCATTCCACTGCTCTCCTGCTCTCTCAGGGGTTCTCTGTTACGTTCCCTGTCAGGGCAGTCATTGGTTGTAGCCAGGCACCATCTAGTTCTTCTGGTCTCAGGTTGATGTAATCTCTGATTTATGTGCCTCTTTCTGTCTCTCGGGCTCATATTTTCCTTGTGTCTTTAGTGCTCTTCATTCTCCTTTGCTCCAGGTGGGTTGAGACCAATTGACGCACCTTAGATGGCTGCTTGCTAGACACCACTCTCCAAAATGGGTTGCAGGATGTTTTCTTAATAGATATTATTATGCCAATTGACTTAGATGTCCCCTGAAACCATGGTCTCCAAACCCCTGCCCCTGCTACACTGGCCTTCAAAGCATTCAGTTTAGTCCAGAAACTTCTTTGCTTTTGGTTTAGTCCAATTGTGCTGACCTCTCCTGTACTGTGTGTTGTCTTTCCCTTCACCTAAAATAGTTCTTGTCTACTATCTAATTAGTGAATACCCCTCTCCCTTCCTCCCTCTCCACTCTCGTAACCAGCAAAGAATATTTTCTTCTGTGCTTAAATTATTTCTTGAGTTCTTGTAATAGTGGTCTCATACAATATTTGTCCTTTCGCAACTGACTAATTTCACTCAGCATAATTTCTTCCAGAGACTTCCATGTATGAAATGTTTCACAGATTCATCATTGTTCTTTATTGATGTGTAGTATTCCACTGTGTGAATATACCATAATTTATTTATCCATTCATTCGTTGATAGGCACCTTGGTTGCCTCCATCTTTTTGCTATTGTAAACAGTGCTGCAGTGAACATGGGTGTGCATATATCTGTTCGTGTAAAGTCTCTTATTTGTCTAGGATATATTCCAAGGAGTGGGATTGCTGGACCATATGGTAGTTCTATTTCTAGCTTTTTAAGGAAGTACCAAATCATTTTCCAAAGTGGTTGTATCATTTTACATTCCCACCAGCAGTGTATAAGTGTTCCAGTCTCTCTACAGAAGTTGTCAAGGATTTGAAAAACATTTCAAGGTGTCAAGGATTTCATTTTACTTGGATCCACAATCAATACCCACAGAAGCAGCAGTCAAGAAATCAAACAACTGCCCAGCTATCACCAATGACTCCCCTGACAGGGAACAAAACAGAGAATCCCTGATGGAGCAGGAAAAAAGTGGAATGCAGACCTCAAATTCTAGCAAAAAGACCAGACTTAATGGTCTGACTGAGACTGGAGGGACCCGAGAGGTCACAGCCCCCCAGACTCTCTGTTAGCCCAAAACTAAAACCATTCTTGAAGCCAACTCTTCAGACAAAGATTAGACTGGACCATAAGACATGAAATGATACTGGTGAGGAGTGTGCTTCTTAGCTCAAGCAGACACATGAGACTATGTGGGCAGCTCCTGTCTGGAGGTGAGATGAGAAGGCAGAGGGGGACAGGAGCTTGTTGAATGGACATGGGAAATACAGGGTGGAGAAAAGGAGTGTGCTGTCACATTGTAGGGAGAGCAAGTAAAGTCACATAACAATGTGTATATAAGTTTTTGCACGAGAAATTGAATTATAAACTTTCACTTAAAGCACAATAAAAAAAATACATATACATATATATAATAATAATACACACTGCACTTGACCCAGAAGGGGCCTTTCAGTTCTCACACTGCCAACTGCCTGTTAGATACCTAGTCGCTATTGTTAACAAGAAATTAAAATGCATAATAATTGTACACTTACTGTAAAAAAAGAAAAATCAAACAACGCATTGCATTGGGCAAATCAGCTGCAAAAGACCTCTTTAAGGTGTTAAAAAGCAAAGATGTCACCTTGAGGGCTAAGGTGCACCTGACCAAAGCCATGGTATTTTCAGTTGCCTCATACGCATGCAAAAGCTAGATAATGAACAAGGAAGACCAAAGAAAAATTGATGCCTTTGAACTGTGGTTTTGGCAAAGAATATTGAATATACTGTGGAGTGCCAGAAGAATGAACAAATCTGTCTTAGAAGAAGTACAGCCAGTATGCTCCTTAGAAGCAAGGGTGGTGAGACTTGGTCTCACGTACTTTGGACATGTTATAAGGAGAGACCAGTCCCTGGAGAAGGACATCATGTTTGGTAGGGTAGAGGGTCAGCAATAAAGAGGAAGACCTCAACAAGATGGACTGACACAGTGAGTGCAACAATGGACACAAACATAGCAATGCTTGCAAGGATGGTACAGGACTGGGAAGTGTTTCGTTCTGTTGTACATAGGGTTGATATGAGTCAGAACTGACTTAGATGGCACCTAAGAACAACAACAATTTTACGTATGTGAATTTCACCGCAATTAAAAAAAGAAAAAATAGATAAATAAGAAATGTTGGTAAAGATGTGGAGAAAGCGGAACCCTCAAGCATTGTTGGTGGGAATACAAAACGGTGTAGCCACTGTGGAAAACAGGCTGGTAGTTCCTCAAAAGTTTAAAAATAGAGTTACCGTGTGACCCAGCAATTCCACTTAGTTTGGTGGACCAATATTGAGCCTACTGCCTCAACTCTAAAAATGGCAGCCCCTCCATCTTCTCTGCAACGTCAATCCCTTGCCTTTTGACACTTAAATGAGTAATTTCGTTTATAAAGATCAGCACAAAGCTGGCTCCCGTGATGCAGAGATTAAAAATGTCCCAAATATCTAACTTTTCCAAGCTGCTGTACCACTCCATCATCTCTACCATCTACTACTCCCTCTTGCCTCAGTACTCTCCCTCCTGTGTTTGGGTTTCCTAATTTCTTGCAACATCTCACAAAACTCAAGGACCATATAAAGGAAATGGCTCATAAGGTTTTGCTGGCTGGCAAGTCCCAAACTTGTGGGTCAGGCGTAGACTTCTCTCTGGCCCTCAGTCTCTGCTGAAAGGCACTCAGCTTTCTCTCTCTGTGGGCTGGGAAGCTCACTCGCTGCCTCCTGCTGGTCTCTATTGCTGGTTTCTGCTGTGGGTATCTCCTTCTTTGGTGGTGGTGGTCTCTCCTCTTTTCTCTGGAATTGGCTCTCTTTTAAGGCAAAACTGACCAATCCCCATGGTAGGCCAAAATTACCCTAGCACACAATCACCTGGGTAGGAATCATAAGACCATGGCTATAAATGCCACACACAAAAGTAATTAATCCACTACACACTGCACCCCACCTGGTTCATCTCTACCTTTCCAACTGCTACTTTCCAGGTTCTTCTGAGTATCTTCCACCTCAACACAGGGTTAAGGGATGGTCTTCCCCAGGATTCTCTCTTTGACCCACCCCTTTCCTCAGCTTTTAGAGTACAGCTTGAAGATGCTCAGATCTCTGCCTTCATCTCAAATTTCTCTACCTTCATCTCAAATCTTGCTTCTGAGCTCCAGAGCCAACTGCCAAATAGACATCTTCAGTAACTCACCTAGCCTAGTAATTACCCATATATATTTTTAGATCTTGAAATTTACTTAAGTACTAGAGAAGGTATGTCAACTAGTTAAGTTCTTAAAAGCGAAATTGAATATACTGAATTTATAAATGCAATTAAAAATTTTGAAAATATTTAATCAAGTAAGTTTAAAAATGGGATCAAGTACTAAAGGTATCTTGTTGTTGTTGCTAAGGTGCCATCAAGTCAGTTCCGACTCATAGCGACCCTATGCATAACAGAACGAAACACTGCCTGGTCCTGCGCCATCCTTACAATTGTTATGCTTGAGCTTATTGTTGCAGCCACTGTGTCAATCGACCTTGCTGAGGGTCTTCCTATTTTCCACTAACCTTGTACTCTGCCAAGCATGATGTACTTCTCCAGGGGCTCATCCCTCCTGACAACATGTCCAAAGTATGTAAGACACAGTCTCGTCATCCTTGCCTCTAAGGATCATTCTGGCCGCACTTCTTCCAAGACAGATTTGTTCATTCTTTTGGCAGTTCATGGTATATTTAATATTCTTTGCCAACACCACAATTCAAAGGCATCAATGCTTCTTCGGTCTTTCTTATTCATTGTCCAGCTTTCAAATGCATATGATGTGATTGAAAATACCGTGTCTTGGGTCAGGCGCACCTTAGTCTTCAGGGTGACATCTTTACTCTTCAACACTTTGAAGAGGTCCTTTGCAGCAGATTTACCCAATGCAATGCGTCTTTTGATTTCTTGACTGCTGCTTCCATGGCTGTTGATTGTGGATCCAAGTAAAATGAAATCCTTGACAACTTCAATCTTTTCTCCGTTTATCATGATGTTGCTCATTGATCCAGTTGTGAGGATTTTTCTTGTCTTTATGTTGAGGTGTAATCCATACTGAAGGCTGTGGTCTTTGATCTTCATTAGTAAGTGCTTCAAGTCCTCTTCACTTTCAGCAAGCAAGATTGTACCATCTGCATAATCCTCCTCCAATCCTGATGCCCCATTCTTCTTCATATAGTCCAGCTTCTCAGATTATTTGCTCAGCATACAGGTTGGATAGGTATGGTGAAAGAATACAACCCTGACGCACACCTTTCCTGACTTTAAACCAATCAGTATCCCCTTGTTTGGTCCGAACAACTGCCTCTTGATCTATGTACAGGTTCCTCACGAGCACAATTAAGTGTTCTGGAATTCCCATTCTTCGCAATGTTATCCATACTTTGTTACAATCCACACAGTCGAATGCCTTTGCATAGTCCATACAACACAAGTAAACATCCTTCTGGTATTCTCTGCTTTCAGCCAGGATCCATCTGCCATCAGCAATGATATCCCTGGTTCCACATCCTTTTCTGAAACCAGCCTGAATTTTTGGCAGTTCCCTGTCGATAAACTGCTGCAGCCGTTTTTGAGTGATCTTCAGCAAAATTTTGCTTGTGTGTGATGTTAATGATATTGTTCTATTATTTCCACATTTGGTTGGATCGCCTTTCTTGGGAATAGGCATAAATATGGGTCTTTTCCAATCAGTTGGCCGGGAAACTGTCTTCCATATTTCTTGGCATAGATGAGTGGGCACCTCCAGCGCTGCATCTGTTTGTTGAAACATCTCAATTGATATTCCATCAGTTCCTGGAGCCTTGTTTTTCGTCAATGCCTTCAGAGCAGCTTGGACTTCTTCAATACCATCAGTTTCTGATCATATGCCACCTCTTGAACTGGCTGAATATTGACTAATTCTTTTTGGTATAATGACTCTATGTATTCCTTCCATCTTCTTTTGATGCTTCCTGCGTCATTTAATATTTTCCCCATGGAATCCTTCACTACTGCAACTCGAGGCTTGAATTTTTTCTTCAGTACTTTCAGCTTGAGAAATGCCGAGCGTATTCTTCCCTTTTGGTTTTCCATCTCCAGCTCTTTGCACATGTCATTATAATACTTTATTTTGTCTTCTCGAGAGGCCCTTTGAAATCTTCTGTTCAGTTCTTTTACTTCATCAATTCTTTCTTTTGCTTTAGCTGTTTGACGCTCAAGAGCAAGTTTCAGAGTCTCCTCTGACATCCATCTTGGTCTTTTATTTCTTTCCCGTCTTTTCAGTGACCTCTTGCGTTCTTCGTGTATGATGTCCTTGGTGTCATTCCACAACTCGTCTGGTCTGCGGTCACTAGTGTTCAATGTGTCAAATCTATTCTTCAGATAGTCTCTAAATTCAGGTGGGATAACTCAAGGTCATATTTTGGGTCTCGTGGACTTGCTCTGATTTTCTTCAGTTTCAGCTTGAACTTGCATATGAGCAATTGATGGTCTGTTCCACAGTCGGCCCCTGGCCTTGTTCTGACTGATGATATTGAGCTTTTCCTTTGCCTCTTTCCACAGATGTAGTCAATTTGATTTCTGTGTGTTCCATCTGGTGAGGTCCATGTGTATAGTCGCCATTCATGTTGGTGAAAAAAGGTATTTGCAATGAAGAAGTCGTGGGTCTTGCAAAATTCTATCATTCGATCTCTGGCACTGTTTCTATCACCAAGGCCATATTTTCCAACTACTGATCCTTCTTCTTAGTTTCCAACTTTCGCATTCCAATCACCAGTAATTATCAATGCATCTTGATTGCATGTTTGATCGATTTCAGACTGCAGCCGCTGATTGAAATCTTCTATTTCTTCACCTTTGGCCCTAGTGGTTGGTGCGTAAATTTGAATAATAGTCGTATTAACTGGTCTTCCTTGTAGGCATATGGATATTATCCTATCACTGACAGCGTTGTACTTCAGAATAGATCTTGAATAATTTATAATTTGTAAGTCACTTAAAAGCTTAAGAAAAAGCAGTCCTTTGATTTCAAAATTTTAATAAACTGTATATATTATAACAAAATAAAACCTTTTGCCACTGAGTCAATTCCAACTCAGAGTGACTCTAGAGGACAGAGTAGAACTGCCCCATCAGGCTTCCAAGTCTGCGATCATTACAGAAGCAGGCTGTTACATCTTTCTCCCACAGAACAGTTAGTAGGTTGGAACTTCCGATCTTTCAATTAGCAGTTGAGTGCTTAATCACTTCACCACCAGGGCTCCTTATAAATTGTATGTTGTTGTTCGGTGCCATCAAGTCCGTTCTGACTCATAGCGACTCTATGTACAACAGAACAAAACGCTGCCTGATCCTGCACCATCCTCAGAATCGTTGCTATGCTTCAGCCCATTGTTGAGCCACTGTGTCAATCCATCTCCTTGAGGGTCTTCCTCTTTTTTGCTGACCCTCTACCTTACCAAGCATGATGTCCTTCTCCAGGGACTGGTCCCTCCTGAAATATGTCCAAAGTATGTGAGATATAGTCTTGCCACCCTTGCTTCTAAGGAGCGTTCTGATTGTACTTAATCCAATACAGATTTGTTCGTTCTTTTAGCAGTCCAATATTCTTTGCCAACACCACAATTCAAAGGCATCAATTCTTCTTTGGTCTTCTTTATTCACTGTCCAGCATACGTTGTGCATATGAGGTGACTGAAAACACCATGGCTTGGGTCAGGTGCACCTTAGTGTTCAAGGTGACATCTTTGCTTTATAACACTTTAAAGAGGCCTTTTGAAGCAGATTTGCCCAATGCAATGCGTCGTTTGATTTCTTGACTGCTGCTTCCATGGGTGTTGATTGTGGACCCAAGTAAAATGAAATCCTTCACAACTTTTCTCCTTTAATCGTGACGTTGCTTACTGGTCCAGTTGTGAGGATTTTTGTTTTCTTTATGTTGAGGTGTAATCCATACTGAAGGCTGTGGTCTTTGATCTTCATCAGTAAGTGCTTCAAGTCCTTTTCATTTTCAGCAAGCAAGGTTGTGTCATCCGCATATCTCTGGTTATTAGTGAGTCTTCCTCCAATCCTGATGCCCCGTTCTTCATTTAGGTCAGCTTCTTGGATTATTTGCTCAGCATACAGATTGAATAGGTATGGTGAGGGTATACAACCCTGACGCACACCTTTCCTGACTTTAAACCAATCAGCATCCCCTTGTTCTGTTTGGACGACTACCTTTTGATCTATGTACAGGTTCCTCATGAGCACAGTTAAGTGTTCTGGAATTCCCATTCTTTGCAATGTTATCCATAATTTGTTATGATCCACACAGTCAAATGCCTTTGCATAGTCAATAAAACACAGGTACACATCTTTCTGGTATTCTCTGCTTTCAGCAGGATCCATCTGACATCAGCTATGATACCCCTGGTTCCACATTCTCTTCTGAATCTGGCTTGAATTTCTGGCAGTTCCCTGTTGATATATTGCTGCAGTCGCTTGTGAATGATCTTCAGCAAAATTTTACTTGCATGTGATATTAATATTGTTTGATAATTTCGACATTCGGTTGGATCACCTTTCTTGGGAATAGGCATAAATAAGGATGTCTTCCAGTCTGTTAGCCAGGTAGCTGTCTTCCAGATTTTTTAGCAGAGACAAGTGAGCACTTCTAGTGCTGCATTCATTTGTTGAAACATCTCAACTGGTATTCCATCAATTCCTGAAGCCTTGTTTTCGACAACGCCTTCAGTGCAGCTTGGACTTCTCCCTTCAGTACCATCAGTTCCTGGTCATACGCTACCTCCTGAAATGGTTGAACATTGACCAATTCTTTCTGGTACAGTGACTCTGTGTATTCCTTCCATCTTCTTTTGATGCTTCCTGTGTCGTTTAATATTTTCCTCATAGAATCCCTCAATATCGCAACTCAAGACTTGAATTTTTTCTTCAGTTCTTTCGGTTTGAGAAATGCCAAGAGTGTTCTTCTGTTTTGGTTTTCTAACTCTTTGCACATGTCATTACGATACTTTACTTTGTCTTCTCGAGCCTCCCTTTGAAATCTTCTGTTCAGCTCTTTTACATCATTTCTTCATTTCGTTTTAACTATCAACATTCAGTAGCAAGAGTCTCTTTTGACATCCATTCTGGCCTTTTCTTTCTTTCCTGTCTTTTTAATGACCTCTTGCTTTCTTCATGTATGATGTCCTTGATATCAATCCACAACTCGTCTAGTCTTCGGTCATTAGTGTTCAACGTGTCAAATCTACTCTTGAGATGGTCTCTAAATTCAGGTTGGATACACTCTAGGTTGTACTTTGGCTCTCGTGGACTTGTTCTAATTTTCTTCAGTTTCAGCTTGAACTTGCATATGAGCAACTGATGGTCTGTTCCACAGCTGGCCCCTGGCCTTGTTCAGACTGATGATATTGAGCTTTTCCATCATCTCTTTCCACAGATGTAGTCAATGTGATTCCTTTGTATTCCATTTGTCTGGGTCCATGTGTATAGTTACTGTTTACGTTGTTTAAAAAAGGTATTTGCAATGAAGAAGTCATTGGTCTTTCAAAATTCTATCTGTGATCTCTGGCATCATTTCTATCACCAAGGCCATATTTTCCAACAACCAATCCTTCTTCATTTCCAACTTCTGCATTCAATTACCAGTAATTATCAATGCATCTTGATTGCACGTTCAATCAATTTCAGACTGCAGAATTTGGTAAAAATCTTCAATTTCTTCATCTTCATCCTTAGTGGTTGGTGCATAAATTTGAATAATAGTCATATTAACTGATCTTCTTATGGGTATAGGGATATTATCCTATCTCTCACAGCGTTGTACTTCAGGATAGATCTTGAAATGTTCTATTTGACAATGAATGTCATACCACTCCTCTTCAATTTGTCATTCCTGGCATAGTAGACCATACGATTTACCAATTCAGAATGATCAAAACCAGTTCATTTCAGCTCACTAATACCTAGGATGTTTATGTGTTCCATTTCATTTTTGACAATTTCCAATTTTCCTAGATTTTTACTTTGTACATTCCACATTCCGATTATTAAGAGACGTCTTTGCCTGTTTCTTCTCATTTTGTGTTATGTTACATCAGCAAATGAAGGTCCTGAAAGCTTGACTTCATCCAGGTCATTAAAGTCAACTCTACTTTGAAGAGGCAGCTCTTCCCCAGTTGTATTTTAAGTGCCTTCCAACCTGAGGGGCTCATCTTCCGGCACTATGTCAGACAATGTTCTGCTCCTATTCATAAGATTTTCACTGGGTAATTCTTTTCAGAAGTAGACTGCCAGGTCCTTTTTCCTAGTGTGTCAGTCTAGAACATCAGCTGAAACCTGTCCTCCATGGGTGACCCTACTGGAATTTGAATACTGGTGGCATAGCTTCCAGCATCACAGCAACATGCAAGCCCCCACAGTACTACCAACTGACAGACACGTAAATAGTATGGTAACTATCAAAACCAAGGTAAAGCACTTAAGTCTTTTTTATGTGTGCAAACACTACTCTCAAGTATATCAAAGAGCTCTCACTAGCATTCTGGGCTTCTGTCTCTCTCAGCACTGTGTCTACGTACCATCTCACCTCCCCTTCAAAGATATGAGCCCCTGTGGGATACAACCCAGCGCCCAGCACCAGGCTTGAAGAGTGTGGCTCTGCAAATATTTATTGAACTGAACTGGGCTGCAGACACAGGCCCAGCACCCACCGCCAAGCACCAGCCCTGAGCACTGACCTGTCCTCATGGATGTAGGCCAGGTAGAAGAGAATCAGGATGCAATACTGTCTCTTTCGATCAGGTCCCTCCACATACTGGCAATCGGACAGGAAGGCAAGGCTTTCGGGGCCCCTGCTGTTTATCTGGGGCAGCCCATGCTGCAGAAGCTCAGATGCTGCAGAGAGTTCTGGGGAGGGAACAAGCAGGGAAAGTCAAAAAGAGAACATTGGAGAGCAGGTAATAAGCACACGAGTACCTACTACAGGCAGAGTACTGCACAGGGCAGAGAGGCTACATGTAGGACAGAAGGAAATCTGGGCCCTTTTCCTTTTGCAGCTTTCAGCCTACCAGGACACACTATAGTTAACACATGGAAGGACATGGAATTGCCTCAAAAAAGCTTCATTCATTTGACAAACTTTCACTAAGTAGCTGCTCTAGGCCAGGCTGTGAGACCCAGGTCCTACCTCCAGGAGCTGGCAGCTGGTGGGAAGAGACAGACATTTGCTATGCATGTGATGATTATGGCTTTCAAAGTAAGGGGGAAGGGATGACTAATGCTGCCTGGGGTGGGGTAGGCAAGCTTCACAGAGGAGGAATCTGTAGAAAGTGAACCAAAAGCAAGCAGAGAAATTCTACCTCCTAAAAAAATATCAGGCTTGCTGGTCTGACAGAGGCTGGAGAAACCCTGAGAGTATGGCCCCCAGATACCCTTGGAACTCAGTACTGAGGTCACTCTTGAGGTTCACCCTTCAGCCAAAGATTAGACAGGCCCATAAAATAAAACAAGATTAAATGGGCATACCAGCTCAGGAGCAAGGAAGAGAAGGCAGGAGGGGACAGGAAAGCTGGTAATTGGGAACCCAAGGTCTAGAGGAAGTATTGACATGTCATGGGGTTGGCAACCAATGTCACAAAACATGTATTAATCATTTAATGAGAGACTAATTTGCTCTGTAAACCTTCATCTAAAATACAGTAAAGTGTGACAAGGTACAAAAAAATAAGTTAAACATAAAAAAATAAAAAACAGGCAGAGAAGGGAGGGAAGAGAATCCTAGGGACATGGGACAAGGAGTTCAGAGGCCCAGAGGCAAGTTGTTCAGTGTGACTGGACCATCAGTGAAGAGATGTGGAGTGTCAGGAGTCGAGGAACTGTGTGATGTAATTTGTAGCTAGAATGTGAAAGACCTAGAATGCCGCTGAAAGAATTTGGATCTTACACTGAAGGGCAGAGATTCTTACATTTCCTATGAAACCTCTGTTTCATAAAAGAAAAACCAAAACCAAACCCACTGCCGTCAAGTTGATTTCAACTCATAGTGACCGTTCAGGACAGAGTAGAACTGCCCTATAGGGTTTCCAAGGCTGTAAATTTTTATGGACGCAGATTGCCACATCTTTCTCCCACGGAGCAACCGGTGGGTTTGAACAGCTGACCTTTCATTTAGCAGCCAAGCACTTTAACCACTGTGCAATAGATCTTTTTTTTTTTAATAACATTTTACTGTGTTTTAGGGGAAAGTTTACATAGCAAATTAGGTTCCCATTTAACAATTTTTATATAAATTGTTCCATAACATTGGTTACATTTTTCACAATGTATCAACATTCTCATTATTTCCATTCTGTTTGCTCTGTTTCCATTAATCTAGCTTTCCCGCCCCTCCTTAGCTTCTCATCTTTGTTTTCCCATAATGGTCACCGTTTGGTCTCATATATTTGATTACTTAAGGTAGCATAATATTGATGGGTGATATTGTTTATTTAATAAGCCAATCTATTATTTGGATGAAAAGTAACCACCAGGAGTAGCTTCAATTCCAAGTTCAAAGAGTATCTTAGGGCAATAGTCTTGGGGGTTCCTCTAGTCTCTATCGGTCCAGTAAGTCTGGCTTTTTTTAGGAATATGAATTTTGTTCTACATTCTTCTCCCTGTCCCTTTCCATTTGTGTCCCTGGTCAAAATGGTTGGAAGTGGTATCTAATTCTTCTGGTCTCAGGCTAGATGAGGCTGTGGTTCATGTGGGCTATTAGTCCTGTGGACTAGTGTCTTGAGTCTTTGGTTTCCTTCATTCTCTTTTATTACAGACCAGTAGAGACCAATAGTTATATCTTAGATGGCTGGCTCCATGGCACCTAACAACAACGGCTAATGATCGCAAGCATCTTTTCATGTATTTGTTGGTTGCCTGAATATCCTCTGGTGAAATGTCTATTCATGTCCTTTGCCCATTTTTTTGATTAAATTGTTAATGTTTTTGTTCAGTTGTTGAAATTTTCTATATATTTTAGAGATTAGACCCTTATCAGATATTTCGTTGCCAAAGATTCTTTCCCAGTCTGTAGGTTCTCTTTTTACTTTCTTGGTAAAGTCTTTTGATGAGCATAAGTATTTAATTTTTAGGAGATTCCAGTTATCTAATTTATCTTCTGTTGTTCATATATTTTTAGTTTTGCTTGATAGACTATGCTGAAAATTAGGTCCCCTAGTTTTGACTGTATGTTATCTTCTAGGAACTTATAGTTTTAGCTTTAACATTCAGGTCCTTTAACCACTTTGAGTTAGGTATCATGCATGGTGTGATGTATGGATCCTGATTCATTTCTGCAGATGGATACCCAGTGTTGCCAGTACCATTTGTTAAAGAGACTATTTCTTCCCCATTGAATGGACTTTGACCCTTTGTCAAAGATCAGCTGCCACTGATGCATAGATTTACTTCTGGGTTCTCAATTCTATTCCATTGGTCTATGTGTCTGTCATTGAACCAGTACCAGGCTGTACTGATTACCATGACTGTCTAGTAAGTTTTCAGATCAGGAAGTGTGAGGCCTCCTACTTCGTTCATCTTCACTATTGCTTTGGCTATTCAGGGTCTCCCTTCCATATAAACTTGAAGATAAGTTTTTCCATTTCATTAAAGAATGTTGTTGGGGTTTGGATTGGGATGGCATTATATCTATAGATGGCTTCTGGTAGCAGTGACATTTTCACAACGTTAAGTCTTCCAACCCATGAGCCAACAGGGCTCCTTTTGTAAAAGAAAGGGTATGTTAATATCAAAAGCATAAAATTTGAATAAAGTCAACTTTATGGAAAATTCACTATACCACCCTTATTTTCCACATTATACCATGAACCAGAGGAAACTCCATTACTATCTGACACTGTTCCACAGGCTGATGCTGGGAACCACAGCTAACAGCCAGGGGATTTTAGATGTTCAAGACTTGGGTTCCAGATAGATTATTACAGCAGTGGGTGGAGATGGCTAGAAGATGGGAGACTGAAAGCAGGGCACCAAGTTGCAGGTCCACTGGAAGGTCCCACTATGTCAAGGCAGTGGATTCAGGGCCAAGGCCATGGGCAAATACAGGGTGAAGATGGAGAATGTCCCATAGAAATGTGGTAGCAGAGCCAGGTGAGGTCTCATAATTCCAAGTTTAGTGCTTTCTCTACCAAACTACACCATTATCATTGTGACTATTGGCACTAATAACCTGGAGCCTCGCACATCTGCTTGTCCTTTGCTCCTGACGTATCAGACAAAGAAATGGTCAGGATGTAAGTTCTGCTGCTCTTTCTGGTGCTCTGAGTTGTGTCAAGGTCTTAGGGCCTAATGGGGCAGATGTGTTGGGCTTCTCTTATTCTGACAAGACAGGCGCCACTAGCTGCAGTGGAGCAGAAATGGTAAACACAAGAGGCTGCTGTGATGAGGCTGCCAACGTGTGTCCCTACTTCACCACCAGCACCTGGAATAGTCTCTGACACATAGTGGATGCTCAAGAACTATTTTCTGAATGAACAAAGAAATGGAACAGACTTCTCAAGAGAGAGTGAGCACTGGTCTCTGGAGGTGAGCAAGCAGAAGGCAGGAGGCCTGATGATGGTGATGACACTGAGAGATTGTGGGGGGCTGGGGATCGGACTTGATGATCTTTAGGATCCTTCCCAGTCCTGAGGTTCTAAGATGCCAGGAGCCTTGAATTCCATCATTTTCTGATTCTATTATTTCACCACCCTAGGAATTAGCCTATAACTCCATCATTCCATGATTCCTCTGGGCAGCTCCAAGCAAAAGGCTCTTATTACTTCTCGTAGTTATCTAGTGCTGCTATAACAGAAATACCACAAGTGGGTGGCTTTAACAAACAGAAATGTATTTTCTCACTGTTTAGGAGGCTAGAAGTCCGAATTCAGGGTGCCAGCTCTAAGGGAAGGCTTTCTTTCTCTGTTGGCTCTGGAGAAAGGTCCTTGTCTCTTCTGAGCTTCTGCTCCTGAGTGATCTTCATGTGGCTTGGCATCTCTCTTCCCCTATCTCTGCTTGCCTGTTTGTCCTAATCTCTTTTATATCTCAAGAGGGATTAACTCAAATATTATATAACATCACTTACATAAAAAGACAGGAAAAGGCAAATGTATAGTATAGAGGCATAAGTTTCTTAATGGTTACCAAGGGCGAGAAGAAAGGGAAAAGGGGGGTTAATGGTGACGAAAAAATTCCCATTAGATTAAGGATAGGGTTGCATAGCTGATTATATTAACTGTTGTCAATAAGTTGTACACCTATAAAAAGTTGAACTGGGCAAAAGTTGTGTGACAGATATACTTATATCAAAGACAAAAAAAAAAAAAAAAAGAGTAGCTGCTGAGGCTGCTTATGTACAACCAAACACCTTAGAGGATTTGGATACTTGGTTTGGAGGTCTAGAATCATAGTTTTACGGGACATCCCAGTTAATTGCCCTAATGACATGTTTAGTGCTTCTGTTCTACCTCCTAGTGCCTGGGCTCTTAAAAGCTTGCAAGCGGCCATCCAAGGTACAACAGTTGGTTTCTACTCACCTGGAGCATCAGAAGAAGGAGAAGCAGGATAGGAGGAGGAAATGGAATGCGTGGCTAATTGCCTCCATGAACAACTGCTTCCTTTGCCACGAGACCAGAACTGGATGGTGCCTGGCTACCACTACTGAACATTTTGATCAAAGATTCCATAGAAGAATCCCAACCAAAAAGGGAAATGCAGAACCGAATTTAAAATTTTCATGGACTCCAGACTTCCTGAACGAACCCCTGAAACTACTGCCCAGAGATAATCTCTGAACCTTAAACCAAAAATATCCCCTGAAGTCTTCTTAAAACCAAACAATAGTTTAACTTAACTAGTAAAAAAGGTCTGCCTTGAGCACTGTGCTCTTTTAAGAACTATCTATATGGGATCAAATTGACAACAGCAACTCAAAAGATTAGACAGGAGCCTTAGGAGACAGGGAGTTTATGTTAATGGGAGAGGAACAACTCAAAAAGGAGGGTGAAAATGGTTGCACAACTCGAAGAATGTAATCAATGTCACTAAATTGTACACACAAAAACTATTGAATTGGTATATGTTTTGCTGTGTATATTCTCAACAACACAAAATAAATAAAGTTAAAAAAAATAAGAGCTTGATTTACTAATCCTGCCTCACTAACATAACAAAGACAACCCAGTTCCAAATGGGATTATAACCACAAGCATAAAGGTTAGAATTTACAACACATATCTTTGGGGACACAATTCAATCCGTAACATTACTATACTGACAAACTACCCAGCTAGTCAATAAGGTACCCAGATCACTGGAAGGCCAAGCTTGCAGGTTCTGACCACCATGGAACTCATGAGTGGTCGAACTACAAAAACTTACCTTCTTGGGAAGGTGGTCTTGTCTTCTCTGGAGCAGAGAGGAGGTTGAGACACATGTAGTAAAGGAAACTGGAACACACCTGGTTTAGGGCTGAGTGACTGAGAGGGAGAAAAGGAAGAGAGAAGAAGAGAGAAGACGTTTCTACTTTGGCTCAGACAGCATTATGCCTGCCATGTGCCTGGGCACCACTGTTCTGTGCCAGAGCCCAGTGAATTCTGAGCACCACAGGCAGTTCCTTTGCCCTGAGAGAGGAGGTCCTGCGATGGCTGTGAAAAGTAAACATGGAACATGCTGCCCCAAGCTGCAAGTTAGGCACTTGGTCCTCACTAAAAATTCACTGAAAAAACAAATCAAGGAGGGTTGCTAATATAACAAGATAGACAAATAAAAAACTGTTCCTGGGTCTAGAAAGGGAGGGGGGAGTACAAGAAAAACAGGAAGTTGCTGAACCCAAGACAGGTAGTCAGTGAGTACTACCAACATCCAAACTTTTGACTTTGAACCTGCAATCCAGATGGATCCCTGTATTCTCTCCTGAACACTGGGTGTTCTGTTCAGAGATAGGGGAGGAGAGCTGGTCACCACTCTGTAGTCACCTGTGGACTGTGGGTGAGAACAAATGGTCTCTGCCAAGTAAATGCAGAAGCAGGGGGCAGATCAGACACAGGACATTGCAGAGGCTGCTCCAGAAACCTAACAAGACAGAGACAGAGGCAGCAACCTCTCTACTGTGCACAAGAAAGCTTCTCCTCAGGAACTGCTGGGCTGGCAGCAACTAGAACATAACCCTCTCGTGAAGGACACGGCATCTTGGGAGCTGGTATAGTAGGAGACAAACGGAAGACAGCCTGGTACATGGAAAGAGCACCTGAGTGGGAGCAAAAAGACCTGTATTGAAATCCGATCTGCTAACCACAAGGCCTTGGGCTTGTCCCTTCTCCATCTGAGGGGCTCAGTTTTCCCACTTGTAAAATGAGGGATTAGACAAATGAGCCCCTAAGAGCCCTCCCAGTTTGGATGTGACAGAGTGCCCATCCAAGTGTCACATGGAATAAGAGACTTAACTGAGCCAGATTAAATACAACCTACAGAAGCACATCCAGCTCATAGCTCCAGTTGCTATGTCAATCCCCTCATAGTCCTGTGACTACCATGTTTTTACACAAATAAAGCAGTGCGTATTATCCTATTTTTTTTTGCCAGCTGCACCCTCCCAGCTCCTTGTGGGGTATTTTAAGTGCGTTATGCTAATTTAATAGCAACATTTGAAAAAAATTAGCATAGCATGCTTACGAAAATACCTGGTAGGAGGCTGGTTCGCCAAAAAAAGTATAACATGTGCGCATCATTTGCATAAAAATACGGTAAATACAGCAGCCAGAAATTCCACTTGTCCAGTCAAGAAGAACACTGGCCCCTGGCCATTCATTTTTGCCTGAGACCATACATACATACCTCAGGCCACTGCAGAACCTGGCCTTCAGCTCCAGCGTCAGTTGTATGAAGGATGAGGCAGCTTGGGAGAAGTGGGAAGAAAGCAGAGAGCTATAAAGCAGGCTTGTTACAGAGATCCCCATGTTTGGGGGTATCAAAGAGCACTGGTCTTGGAGTCATACAGCCCTAGATTAAAATTTGGCTTCACTGCTACCTACTAGTGCGACTCTGGAAAAGTTATTTAACTGCCTCTACCACTCAGTTTTTTACGACTCAGTTTTGAAATCTGTAAAATGGATGTAGCACTAACAACCTCACAAGTTGCTGTAAAGTCAAGTAAGAGAAACATATACAGAACATCTAACAAGCACTTTATTCAGAAAGGGCTCGTTGTAGGCTCTGAGCTGGAACCTCCTGGGCATTCTCAGAGGACTTTCAATACACTTAACGACTTTTGATTGCTGCATGATATTTCTTTCCACTTAACACCGGGCAGTGTGGACATAGATTCTGAATGAGTAAGAAAACGTCCCATCCCACAGGTCATGCTCTGCGTACTCTGGGCAGCTGCCTAAGGTGCCTCCCTCCAGACCCAACCTCCACACCTGCCATCCCTACCAAGCTTTTTGGAGAACTTCTCCCTCATGTGGGGAACAATGACAAAGAGGTTGTGTAGCGTCGAGAAGAAAACTTCCATCAGGGCTGGGTGGGTGGCCTGCTCCAAGTGCCTCTGCAGAGAAACAGGAGGGAGAGCACAGTCCACCAGGACTGAAACCCTGAAGAAGAAAAAACTAGCAACCAATCTAACAACAGTAGAATAAATCCTTTCATTTGAAGGGTACAAGAAAAGGTAGGAATCTGAAGTCACAAACCTAAATCCAAGGCTTGGGTCTGCCACTTAAAGACTGTGCAAGATGCTTCACCTGTCTGGGCCTCTGTCCCCGAGTATAAAAACTGTAATAACAACAAGACCTACTTCCTGGAAACAAATGAGGCCTGATGCGTAAAAATGCTTTTTATGTTTTTATCACTATAATCATAACAATAGCATATAGCTCACGAAGTGCCCTCACGTTTATTATTTTATGTGATCCTTGAACATGGCCACGAGGTAGCTAGATGTAGTAGTCAGAGCTCTGGAATAAGAGGAGAAAAAATTAGGGTCTCATCCAAGCTCTGCACAAAGGCCTATGTGCTCTTGGGTCAGTCAGTCACTTTTCCTCTCTGTGTCTCATTTCCCTCATCTGTAAAGAGCCAGGGCCTCAGAGACATTCTCTTTATATATACCTTTGCTTTGGTTTTTAAAACCAAGTCAGGGTTTTTTTTGTTTGTTTAATTATAGAAGTAATACATGTTTCTTAAAGAAAAATTGTAAAATAGAGAGAAGTAGAAAACAGGATTCTATGAGCCCATCCAGCTCTAACACTCTATAAACCTGGGAGGAAGGCAAAGCAGAGAAGAAAACCACCGTGCATTACCCAGGTTGTGCTAGGACAGTGCCCGTGAGTCAGGGCTGCAGCCCTGGCTCCCCCCGCCACCCGAACTGCCTGCAGACCCTGTCTGTCGGGCTCAGTGGCTTCTTCAAGGAAAGGCAGCGTTCTCCCGCCAGAGCCAGAGCCCTGCTGCCACCTACTGTTCCCAGTGGGTGTTTAGGAGGTACCCTTCCCAATTAACAGGGACTCCACGGCATTTTTTTTTTTTCCACGGCATGTCCAACCCTAAAGCAGGAGAGGGCTTGCCCAAGGGCACCCGGGCAGCCAATGGCTCTGAACCCTGCTCTTCCTACCACCTCTATCCCAAGTCAGCTCAAAGCGAAGCTCTTCCCAACCAGGTCTTTCTTCATCTATCAGCTGGGGGAATTACAACAAATCTGACAGGGTTATCAGGAGGATTAAAGCAGGTAATGAATATGAGGCCCTTATCACTCCATAAACATTACCTATTTATTATTTGATTATTCCTGCTTTCCACTTTTTCTTGAGAGGCATTTATTAGTTGTATAATGAAAAACTACTTTATTTTAAAAACTAAAGGGAAAGCTCTTAGAAGGTCCAATTGCACAGTCGTTGGCCTGCGCCTCTCAGCCTGCCTTGCCCTCAGTCTTCTCTTCCCCAGGTTCACACTGTCCAGGGCACAGGGGAACTCACCATCACCATGGGGACACACAAGGAGTCACAGGCACTGAGGAGAAATTCTGAGAAGGCCTCCAAGGTGTCTTCTTTCTCGGCACCGGGAGCTGTGAACGGATTCTCCTGGGCCAAAGGCTCGCTCTGGAATTCCACAGCCAACCTGAGAAATCGATGTGCAGGTATGTCCACTACACTCACACAACATACAAGTACCCTCCTGCGGGTAGCTCAAGGCCCAGGGGAAGTATCCTCATCATCAGACCTGGAGAAAAGTCAGGGACCTCAACAAGGAGAGGACCTGACCCTCGGCCCTCCCCCCACACCTGCCCACACCATCATACTTGAGTCTTGAGCCCTACTTCGCATATTTCCCTGAACACACAAGCTGCTTGCCGCTTCATTTCTGCCTTTGCACATGCTGCTCCCTCTACCTGGAATGTCTTCCCTGGACTCTAGAAAACTGCCTCTTCCCAAAGAAACTGTGAGCTCCCTGTGGGCAGGAGCCATTCTTACTGATCTTTCTACCTCTGCTGTCGTGTACCAGGTTGCTCACAGCAGATACAACAAACATTTGTTAATTTGAATTGAATTAACTCAATAAGCATTCAATGAACACCTACCATGCTAGCTGAGGGGCTCAGGACTAAATGAGACACAGCCTCATTGCATAAGAGTGAGGACTTTGTTAGCTGCCATCAAATCAGCCCCCAACTCATGATGACCCCCGTACAATGGGACTGGACTATTGTGATTCATAGGGTTTTCCTTATCTGATTTTTGTAAGTAGATCTCTAGGCCTTTCTTCCTAGGCCATCTTAGAGTGGAAGCTCCATTGAAGAGCAACGTGTAGGCTTCCACTGACAGATGGGTGCTGGCTGTGCTTGAGGTGCGTTGGCCAGAATTGAACCTGGGTCTCCCCATGGGAGGTGAGAATTCTACCACTGAACCACCATGGTCCTCAGCAAAGCCTTTACCAGGAAGGAGTCTTTAGTAGAAATTTCAACCTGCTAATTACTGTCTGTCTGCAAACCTCCTCCACCCCGCCCCCACCCCCAGGTCTCACTCCGGTTTTCTAGCCAAGGTCCTCTCACTATGCAGACAGAGCAGCAGAAGTCAAGTGCTGCTCCCACAACTTCATCCATGGTCTGAGTCCCCTTCCACTCCCACCCTCCTGGCTACTGCCTCAGACCACACAGGGCCCCTCACCTGCAGGCACTCCGAAATCCCTCCAGAGTGCTCAGGAGGAACTTTCCCCTTCGCACAATGGCCTTCTCCAAATCTCTAGTGGAGGCGTGGCCCTGAGTGAAAAGGAGAGAAAGGAATGTGTTGGTCAAGGACTTGTTTCCCAGTCTGTGCTTGGATGACTACTGACCTCTTCCCAGACACCTAACACTTTCTAGGGGATCTTGGTTAGGCCCTTATAAATCTAGCCATTTAATAAAAAAAAAAATGGTAGAGATGGAAACTTTAACAATCTGTCTCCCAGTGAATGACAGGACTGATTGTTGGTCTCCTATATGGCTAATGACATTAGCCTTAAAAAAATAAAAAAACTGTTGCCGTCAAGTCGATTCCAACTCATAGCGATGCTACAGGACAGAGTAGAACTGCCCCACAGGGTTTCCAAGGAGTGGCTGGTGGGTTCGAACTGCCAACGTTTTTGGTTAGCAGCCGTAGCTCTTAACTGCTGTGCCACCAGAGCTCCGTTAGCCTCACTGGTTGTTAATGCCCATATTAGTTGCTCCAAAACACAAGAAAATCCCCATCCCATTAGGTGTGAAGAACTTAAGTTTCCAAAGTTCATCCTGAATGACACATCAGCATTAACACTGACTGTATCTCTTCTGATACCTTAAGTCCATAGACCGTTCAAAGCCAACCAATTACAATGTGCTGGACATGGTCAGGTTCTTCCTGTGGTTCTAGTGAACCCAGCTTTAAGTGATTTTGTGACCATGTCTCTCATACCTGTTTGGATGACATAAAAGACAAGGTGTGCAGGCTTGGAAACAAAAAACCTGGGATTTGACTATCCAGGCTCAGGTACTTGCTAGTTTTGGACCTTGGAGAAAAATTATTTTAACCCTTCTGGGCCTCAGTTTCCTCATCTATAAAAATGGGGATAATAATCCTTAAGTCTCACAGCTCCACATTCGGGAAAAGTAACACTGCATTATATGTGTGTATGCACATGAGAACAGGCTATAAAACAGCATATGAAGGCAAGGCAAAGTGCCAATTATCCTTCTCAAAACACATTACAGCATGATCCGGGGAAGAAGCAGGCTGCAGTGCACTGACCAGGGGTCTCCTGTTCAGCGGAGTCTGGGAAAGATCCGCACACCGGCTCAGCATGGCTTCGACCAGGGTCCGCAGTTCCCTGTACTGCACTGGTGGAGAGCTCTGGTGGTCCTTCCTGCACCCAGAGAGACAAGAGCAGGCTCAGGGCAAGGTAGGGGTCTTCCCAGGATACTATGGGGCAAGGAGAAGGGGAGGGTACAATGCAGTGTGGTGGATCAGAATATGGGTCCGGGTTCTGATCCAGTAAAAGTCCTAGCTCCACCACTCACCTAGCTACACGTCTTTGTGCACACTCCTATCCTCTCTAACTTTCGGTTTCCTCATCTATTAAACAAGGATTAACAGTATTCTCCTCACAGAATTATTCTGAGGACCAAATTAGATAATGTATACCAAGCACTTAGCACAATACTTAACACATAGTAAGTTCTCATAAATGGTAGCTATGACTATTACTGATGTTATTAAGGATACAGAGGGTTTTCTCAGTGAGAAGGGCCTCCCCATGAAAGAAGCGCTATTTAGAATCGAAGGTGCATCAAGAGATATCCATGACCACTGTTCTCAAATAAGCGGTAAGCTCTCCAGGAGAAGAGAGATCAAACTTGCTTTCAATTACCCCAATGAGGAAAACTAGGATCAATAGGTAAATATTAATAGAACCTGGATTTTATGTCAATATGAGTGTTATGGATTGAATTTTGTCTCCCCAGAATATGTACTGAAATCTTGCCCCTATACCTGTGGATACAATCCTGTTTAGAAACAGGGGTTTTCTTTTGTTATGTTAATGAGTAGTACCAGAGTAGAACGGGTCCTAAACCTAAAAACTTCTAAGTTACAGTTACCAAAAAACCCCATTCTCAACGAGTCAATTCCAACTCATAGTGACCCAATAGGGTAGAGTAGAACTACCCCATAGCGTTTCCAAGTAGTGGCTGGTGGATTTGAACTGCTGACTTTTTGGTTAGCAGCTGAGCTCTTAACTACTGTGTCACCAGGGTTCCAAGTTACAGTTAGGTATCTTTTAAAGGTGGTTCTGAAAATATCCTTTACAGATAGAGTATTCCCTTATTGTTCCATTTTTGTCTTTCTTGCTTGAATGCAAATGTGATGGCTGGAGCTGTAGCAGCCATCTTGGACCACTAGGTTGAAGCTGGGTATCAAAGATTGGGAAGCAACAAGCTAAAAGGTACATGGCTCTCTGATGATTGGAGAGTGTCATACTACTCTGGACAACCGAGCCAGACTCTCATGTGAAGAAAAATGAACTTCGGCCTTGCTTAATCTACTGCAAATTTAAACTGTGACTTGCAAACAAATCCTAAATATTACAGATGTGTGGCAGCAAACTTTTTTCTCATGGTACTCCTCCATTTTTATCCTTCCAATTAGCAGAAAATTATAAGGTTTACAGAAGCCAGTGTTGACAAATGTTCATATCATATCCCTTGAGTCTAAAATTACACTTTCAGAAATTTATCCTATAGAAATTCTCCTATAGGTAAAATGATACATACAAAAAAATTCTCTGCCATACTACTTATTATAGCAACACTATTAATAAGTATGGACAATATATGATACTGATCAAGTGATAGCAAAAAGAATAATAAAGGTTCGTAAATATATAAAAGAATTCTAGAAGAATATATGCTGAACTATTAACAGTGGTTACCTTTGGAGGTGAGATTATAGGGGTCTTTGACTTAAAATTTTAATTCTTTTACAAGCGTGTGTTACTTTTTCTTTTCTGAATTTTTCTTATCCATCATTTTTCTTAAGTCAGTACACAATTCCTCCCCATTCCTCCCAGGTTTTAATATGTTGTTGTTGTTTTGGGTACCATCGAGTTGATTCCGATTCACAGTGACCCCATATGACAGAGTAGAACTGCCCCATAGGATTTCCTAGGCTATAATCTTTATGGGAACGGATCACAAGGTATTTTCTCCCATGGAGCCACTGGTGGGTTTGAACTGCCAACCATTTGGTTAGCAACCAAGCACTTAACCACACTGTACAACCAGGGCTCCAAAAGCATATATTAGTTTTAAAATAAGAACAAACAGGAAATTTTTTAAGTGAAAGATAAACCTCTAGGCATCCAGCTCCAGATAGTAGGCTGGGCAAACTTTTCTTCCCTTCCACCCAACGCCCCAAATAAATCTCAGTGGGAATAAACCTTTACAGAAAATAGGAAGGAGATCATCAGTGGACCACAGACATCAACAAATTCTTGCAAGATTAAAAGGTAAAAAAAGTGTACTGGGTTGAACAGTAACCCCTCAAAATTCACATCCTCTGGAATCTCAGAATGTGACCTTATTTGAATATAAGGTCCCTGCAGATGCTATTAGTTAAAGTCATACTGGATTACCATGGGCCCTCAATCCAAGCACTGGTATTCTTATAAGAAGACCACGTGCAGAAACAGAGACACATGCGGAGAAGAATGGCATGTGACAATGGCAGGTAGAGACTGGAATGACGCAGCTGCAGGCGAAGGAACGCCACTGATTGCCAGCAACTGCCAGAAGCAAGGAAGAGGCAAGAAGGATTTCTCTCTAGAACCTTCAGAGGAGATATGCTCCTGCTGATGCATTGATTTTGGACTTTCAGCCTCCAGAACTGTTGCTGTTGTTAGGTTCCGCTGAGTCAGCTCTGACTCATAGTGACCCTGTGTACAACAGAACAACACACTGTGTGGTCCTGCACCATCCCCACAGTCGCTGATATGCTTGAGCCCACCACTGGAGCCACTGTGTCAATCCATCTAGATGAGGGTCTCCCTCTTTTTCACTGACCCTCTACCCTACCAAGCATGATGTCCTTCTCCAGGAACTGGTCCCTCCTGATAACATGTCCAAAATACACAAGATAGGGTCTTGCCATTCTCGCTTTCAAGGAGCACTCTGGCTGTACTTCTTCCAAGACAGATGTGTTCACCCTTCTGGCAGTCCACGGTACATTCAACATTCTTTGCCAACACCAGAATTCAAAGGCATCAATTCTTCTGCAGTCTTCCATATTCACTGTCCACCTTTTTTTTTTTTTTTTTGCATGCATAAGAGGCGACTGAAAATATCATGGCTTGGAACAGGCGCACCTTTACTCCTCAAAGTGACATCTTTGCCTTTCAACACTTTAAAGAGGTCTTTTGCAGGAGAGTTGTCCAATGCAATACGTCCTTTGATTTTTTGACTGCTGCATCCATGGGCGTCGATTGTGGATCCAAGTAAAATGAAACCCTTGGTAACTCTGATCTTTTCTCTAGTTATCATGATGTTGCTTATTGGTCCAGTTGTGAGGATTTTCATTTTCTTTATGTTAAGGTGTAATCCATACTGAAGGCTATGGTCTTTGATCTTCATCAGTAAGTGCTTCAAGTTCTTTTCACTTTCAGCAAGCAAGGTTGTGTCATCTGCATATCTCAGGTCATTAGTGAGTCCTCCTCCAGTCCTGATGTCCTGTTCTTCTTCATATAGTCCAGCTTCTTGGATTATTTGCTCAGCACACAGATTGAATAAGTATGGTGAAAGGATACAATCCTGACACACACCTTTCCTGATTTTAAACTGGGTGGTATCCTCTTATTCTATTCAAACGACTGCCTCTTGGTCTATGTACAGGTTCCTCATGAGCACAATTAAGTGTTCTAGAATTCCCATTCTTCACAATGTTACCCATAATTTGTTATAACAGACACAGTCAAGTGCCTTTGCATTGTCAATAAAACACAGGTACACATCCTTCTGGTATTCTCTGCTTTCAGCCAAAATCCATCTGACAACAGCAAGGATATCCCTCATTCCACATCCTCTTCTGAATTCAGTTTGAATTTCTGGCAGTTTCCTGTCAATATACTGCATACTGCTACAGCCACTTTCAAATTATCTTCAGCAAACTTTTATTTGCATGTGATATTAATGATATTGGTCAATAATTCCTGTGTTCTATTGGATCATCTTTCTTTGGAATGGACACAAATATGGTTCTCTTCTAGTTGGCTGGCCAGGTGGTTGTCTTCCAAATTTCTTGGCAAAGGCAAGTGAATATCTTCAGTACTGTGTCCATTTGTTGAAACATTTCAATTGATAGTCTGTTAATTCCTGGAGGCTTGTTTTTCACCATTCTCTTCAGTGCAGCTTGGACTTCTTCCTTCAGTACCATCAGTTCTTGATCATATGCTACCTCCTGAAATGGTTTACCGTCGACCAATTCTTTTTGGTAGAGTGACTCTCTGTATTCCTTCCATCTTCTTTTGATGCTTCCTGAATTGTTCAATTTTTTGCCTATAAAATCCTTCACTGTTGCAACTTGAGTCAATTTTTTCTTCAGTTCTTTCAGTTTGAGAAATGCTGAGCATGTTCTTCCCTTTTGGTTTTCTAACTCTAGGTCTTTCACATTTCATTATTAATACTTTACTTCGTCTTCTCGAGCCAGTCTTTGAAATCTTCTATTCAACTCTTCTACTTCATAATTTCGTCCATTCACTTTAGCTACTCCACATTCAAGAGCAAGTTTCAGAGTGTCATGTAACATTCATTTTGGTCTTTTCTTTCTTTCCTGTCTTTTTAATGACCTTTTGCTTTCTTCATGTCATCCCACATCTTCATGTCACGACATCTTCATGTCATCCCCCGTCTCATCTAGTATTTGGTCATTAGTATTCAATGTGTCAACTCTATTCTTGAGATGGTCTCTAAATTCAGGTAGGATATACTCAAGGTCGTACTTTGGCTCTCATGGATTTGTTTTAATTTTCTCAGATTCAACTTGAACTTGCATATGAGCAATTGATTGTCTGTTCCACAGTCGGCCACTGGCCTTGTTCTGACTCATAATATTAAGCTTTTCCATCATCTCTTTCCACAGTTGTAGTCAATATGATTTCTGTATTTTCCATCCAGTGAGGTCCACATGTATAGTCACGGTTTATATTGTTGAAAATGGGCATTTGCAATGAATAAGTCGTTTGTTTTGCAAAATTCTATCATATCATCTCTGGCATCATTTCTATTACCAAGGTCATATTTCCCAACTCCTGATCCTTCCTGTTTTCAACTTTTCCATTCCAATCATCAGTAATTATCACTGCATCTTGATTGCACGATCAGTTTCAGGCTGCAGAAGTTGGTAAAAATCTTCAATTTCCTCTTTGCATTAATGGTTGGTGCGTAAATTTGAATAATAGTCATATTAACTAGCCTTTCTTGTAGGTGTATGGATACTATCCTATCACTGACAGCATCGTGCTTCAGGATAGATCTCGAAATGCTCTTTTCGATGATTAACTAATGCCATTCTTATTCAATTTGTCATTCCTGTCATAGTAGAACATATGATTGCCCAATTCAAGATGGCCAATACCAGTCCATTTCAGCTCACTAATGCCTAGGATATCAATCTTTATGCAGTCCATTTCATTTTTGATGGCTTCCAATGTTCCTAGATTCATACTTCATACATTCCATGTTCCGATTATTAATGGATGTTTGCACCTGTTTCTTCTCATTTTTCTTTTTTTGTTGGAAGTTTTTTGATTACCGTTTCAATCTCTTTTTTTGTTATGGGTCTATTTAGTTGTTCTACTTCTGATTGTGTTAGTTTAGGTAGGTAGTGTTTTTCCAAGAATTCATCCATTTCTTCTAGGTTTGCAAATTTGTTAGAGTACAATTTTTCGTAGTAATCTGAAATGATTCTTTTAATTTCATTTGGTTCTGTTGTGATGTGGTCCTTCTCGTTTCTTATTCAGGTTATTTGTTTCCTTTCCTGTATTTCTTTAGTTAGTCTAGCCAATGGTTTATGAATTTTGTTAATTTTTTCGAAGAACCAGCTTTTGGCTTTGTTAATTCTTTCAATTGTTTTTCTGTTCTCTAATTCATTTAGTTCAGCTCTAATTTTTATTATTTGTTTTCTTCTGGTGCCTGATGGATTCTTTTGTTGCTCACTTTCTATTTGTTCAAGTTGTAGGGACAGTTCTCTGATTTTGGCTCTTTTTTCTTTTTGTATGTGTGCATTTATGGATATAAATTGGCCTCTGAGCACTGCTTTTGCTGTGTCCCAGAGGTTTTGATAGGAAGTATTTTCATTCTCGTTGCATTCTATGAATTTCCTTATTCCCTCCTTGATGTCTTCTATAACCCAGTCTTTTTTCAGGAGGGTATTGTTCATTTTCCAAGTATTTGATTTCTTTTCCCTAGTTTTTCTGTTATTGATTTCTAGTTTTATTGCCTTGTGGTCTGAGAAGATGCTTTGTAATATTTCGATGTTTTGGATTCTGCAAAGGTTTGTTTTATGACCTAATATGTGGTCTATTCTAGAGAATGTACCATGTGCGCTAGAGAAAAAAGTATACTTTGCAGCAGTTGGGTGGAGAGTTCTGTATAAGTCAATGAGGTCAAGTTGGTTGATTGTTGTAAGTAGGTCTTCCGTGTCTCTACTGAGCTTCTTACTGGATGCCCTGTCCTTCTCCGACAGTGATGTGTTGAGGTCTCCTACTATAATTGTGGAGGTGTCTATCTCACTTTTCAATTCTGTTAAAATTTGATTTATGTATCTTGTAGCCCTGTCACTGGGTGCATAAATATTTAATATGGTTATGTCTTCCTGATCAATTGTCCCTTTTATCATTATATAGTGTCCTTCTTTATCCTTTGTGGTGGATTTAAGTCTAAAGTCTATTTTGTCAGAAATTAATATTGCTACTCCTTTTTTGCTTATTGTTTGCTTGATATATTTTTTTCCATCCTTTGAGTTTTAGTTTGTTTGTGTCTCTAAGTCTAAGGTGTGTCTCTTGTAGGCAGCATATAGATGGATCGTGTTTCTTTATCCAGTCCGTGACTCTCTGTCTCTTTATTGGTGCATTTAGTCCATTTACATTCAGCGTAATTATAGATAAATAAGTTTTTAGTGTTGTCATTTTGATGCCTTTTCATGTGTGTTGTTGGCAATTTCATTTTTCCACATACTTTTTTGTGCTGAGACGTTTTTCTTAGTAAATTGTGAGATCCTCGTTTTCATAGTGTTTAACTTTATGTTAGTTGAGTCGTTACGTTTTTCTTGAGTTATGGAGTTGTTATACCTTTTTGTGGTTACCTTATTATTTACCCCTATTTTTCTAAGTAAAAACCTAACTTGTATCGTTCTATATCGCCTTGTATCACTCTCCATATGGCAGTTCAATGCCTCCTGTATTTAGTCCCTCTTTTTGATTATTGTGATCTTTTACCTATTGACTTCCATGATTCCCTGTTATGTGTATTGTTTTTTTTTTTTAATTAATCTTAATTTGTTTTTGTGATTTCCCTGTTTGAGTTGATATCAGGACATTCTATTTTGTGACCTTGTATTGTGCTGGTATCTGATATTATTGGTTTTCTGACCAAACAATATCCTTTAGTATTTCTTGTAGCTTTGGTTTGGTTTTTGCAAATTCTCTAAACTTGTGTTTATCTGTAAATATCTTAATTTCGCCTTCATATTTCAGAGAGAGTTTTGCTGGATATATGATCCTTGGTTGGCAGTTTTTCTCCTTCAGTGCTCTGTATATGTCGTCCCATTCCCTTCTTGCCTGCATGGTTTCTGCTGAGTAGTCTGAACTTATTCTTATTGATTCTCCCTTGAAGGAAACCTTTCTTTTATCCCTGGCTGCTTTTAAAATTTTCTGTTTATCTTTGGTTTTGGCGAGTTTGATGATAATATGTCTTGGTGTTTTTCTTTTTGGATCAATCTTAAATGGGGTTCGATGAGCATCTTGGATAGATATCCTTTCGTCTTTCATGATGTCAGGGAAGTTTTGTGTCAGGAGTTCTTCAACTATTTTCTCTGTGTTTTCTGTCCCCCCTCCCTGTTCTGGGACTCCAATCACCCGCAAGTTATCCTTCTTGATAGAGTCCCACATGATTCTTAGGGTTTCTTCATTTTTTTTAATTCTTTTATCTGATTTTTTTTCAGCTATGTTGGTGTTGATTCCCTGGTCCTCCAGATGTCCCAGTCTGCATTCTAATTGCTCGAGTCTGCTCCTCTGACTTCCTATTGCGTTGTCTAATTCTGTAATTTTATTGTTAATCTTTTAGATTTCTACATGCTGTCTATGGATTCTTGCAACTTATTAATTTTTCCACTATGTTCTTGAATAATCTTTTTGAGTTCTTCAACAGTTTTATCGGTGTGTTCCTTGGCTTTTTCTGCAGTTTGCCTTATTTCGTTTGTGATGCCTTGAAGCATTCTGTAAATTAGTTTTTTATATTCTGTATCTGATAATTCCAGGATTGTATCTTCATTTGGGAGAGATTTTGATTCTTTTGTTTGGGGGGTTGGAGAAGCTGTCATGGTCTGCTTCTTTATGTGGTTTGATATGGACTGCTGTCTCCGAGCCATCACTGGGAAACTAGTTTTTCCAGAAAATCCGCTAAAAAAAAAATGCAATCAGATCCCTATCAGAGTTCTCCCTCTGGCTCAGGCTATTCGGATGTTAATGAAGCCGCCTGGGGAGGGTGGGGGAGGGATCAGAGAGATAGGAGAGTAGCACCTCGGAATATAGCCGGAGTTGCTTGTCTTGCTTGGAATGACTATTATATCTGAGATTTCCGCGGGGCGCGTCGCCTATGTGTGCTGGCTGTGTGGAGATTGCCCCAGGGGGGTCTGGCCCGCTGGAGTCACGGTCAGATCCTCCGCTGCCAGCCTGGGACAGTGCACTCCCGACTCCAAAATCAGTCGCTGCCTCCCGAGAACTCCCCGTCCCACCTGCCGCGTCACTGCGCCGCCCCCGTGAACCGGCTGGGCTCCCCCCCACGGTCAGCTCAGGCGAGCGGAGCTGCTCCCCGCGCCTGCGCCGCTACCGCGTGTCCCGACTGCGACGCCACTCTCCCCGCTCCAAGACCCGTCACTGTCTCCCGGGGACTTCTCCCACCGGCTGCGTCGCCACGCCGCCCGCGCGAGCCGGCTGGGCCCCCTCCCGGGGTTAGTTCAGCGGGGTGGAGCAGCTCCCTGCGCCCGCGCCCCGCCAAAATCCCGGTGGGACAGCTCCCCGGCTGGGACGCTGCTCTCCCCACTCCAAGACCAGTCACTGCCTCCCAGGGACTTCTCCCACCGGCTGCGCCACCACGCCGCCCGCGCAAACTGTCTGGGCCCCCTCCCGGAATGAGTTCGGGGGCCAGGGCTGGGCCCCTTGTTTGTGCCATCTGCCCCCATGGGCTCTGCCCCAAATTGGGCGCCGAAGGTCACCTGACTGGTACGCTGGCTCCAGGCTCTGAAAACAATCGCTGCCTCCCCATATTTGTTCGTTCTCTGTCTCTAAATCTGTGTTTGTTGTTCAGGGTTCGTAGATTTTTATGTATGTGATCGATTCACTTGTTTTTCCGAGTCTTTGTTGCAAGAGGGATCCGCGGTAGCGTCCACCTAGTCCACCATCTTGGCCCCCTATCTGTTTCTTCTCATTTTGAGTCCGCCACATCCACAGATGAAGGTCCCAAAAGCTTGACTCCATCCATGTCACTAAGGTCGACTCTACTTTGAGGAGGCAGCTCTTCCTCAGTCGTATTTTGAGTGCCTTCCAACCTGAGGGGCTCATCTTTCCATATTACACTAGACAATATTTCACTGGCCAATTTTTTCAGAAGTAGACTGCCAGGTCATACTTCCTAGTCTGTCTTAGTCTGGAAACTCCGCTGAAACCTGTCCACCATTGGTGACCATGCTGGTATTGTAAATACTGGTGGCATAGCGTCCAGCATCACAGCAACATGCAAGCACCCACAGTACAACAAACTGAGAGAGGTGTGGTGGTCCAGAATTGTGAGGGAATAAATTTTAGTTGTTTGTAAGCCAGTTAATTTGTGGTAATTTGTTACAATAGCCCTAGGCAGCTAATATAAAAAGTGAGGAAATGGTACTCTAGAAAACGCAAAAAGGGTTTGGAACAGAGAAGGAGCCAATTCAGGCTCAGAGCTGACAGGTGCAAGAAAGGACAAGTAAAGTCCCTGGAAAAACAAACAGCTCTCTGATAAATCACAGCATAAACATAAAATGTGTAATAATTTTCAGCAATTGGTGAAATACAAGAAAAGATAAGCAGTTTGGCATGGAGCTAGTATCATGCTCCTTTGAGGGCACAAGAATAGTAACAGTAGATTTTAGGGAAAGATATATATCTAGCAATAAGGCCTGTCATTATAATGTAAATGCTAGTACTCGTCATTGTAATGTAGATGCTATTTTTTGTTTCAATTTTTGGAACAAATTTAGAGTCAAATCAAAAAGACTTAAATATAGTTACAGAAGAGACTATAAATATTAACACTTTTATCCTGGAAGACAACAGGGAATCCCTGATGGAGCAGGAGAACAGTGGGACATAGATCTCAAATTCTCATAAAAAGACCAGGCTTAATGGTCTGACTGAGACTAGAGGGACCCTGGAGGTCATAGTCCCCAGACCCTTTGTTAGCCTAAGATTGGAACCATTCCCGACGCCAACTCTCCAGACAGGGATTGGACTGGATTTCAAGACAGATAATGATACCGATGAGGAGTGAGCTTCCTGGCTCAAGTAGACACATGAGACTATGTGGGGAACTCCTGTCTGGGGGCGAGATGTGAAGGAAGAGGGGGACAGGAGCTGGTTGAATGGACACAGGGAATACAGGGTGGAGAGGAGGAATGTGCTGTCTCACTAGGGGGAGAGCAGCTAGGAGTACATAGCAAGGTGTGTATAACTTTTTGTATGACAGACTGACTTGACTTGTAAACTTTCACTTAAACCGCAATAAATAAATAAATTTAAAAAAGAGAGAGAGAGAGGGATTACAGCCTTGGAAACCCTATGGAAGCTGTTCTACTCTGTCCTACAGGGTCACTATGAGTTAGAATCGACTCAATGGCAATGGGTTAGAGTATCCTGATGGCCTACTTAAGATTGGTCAGTCAAGAAGACCTCCCTGAACTGGGACCAGAATGATGAGAAGTAGCCAGTCACGTAAAGATTTAAAGAGAGAATATTTTAGGCAGTGGGAACAATTGGTAGAAAGGCTCTATGGCAGGGAAAACCTTAGCGTATTCAAATGGAGCAAGAGGTGACTGAGTCCTAACTGTCGAGCCAGGAACAGATCTAATTCTTGAGATCCCAATTGAATGTTTTTCCTCATATGGTGGTAGCACAAACAGATTGAGTGAGGCACCAGGCAGTTGGGAGTGTGGTCTGGAGCTTCGAAGGCCACTGTGGTGAGCTGAATGGTGGCCCCAAAGATATCAGGTCTTATTCCCTGGAATGTATGGATATTGCTTTCCATGGCAAAGGTTTCACAGCTGCAATTAAATTAAGGATCTTGAGATGAGGAGATTATTCTGGATTATCTGGGTGGGTCCCAACTGCCATCACAGATGTCCTTATATCGGACAGGCAGCAGGAGATTAGACACAGACACAGAGGAGAAGGCAATGTGAAGACAAAGGCAGACACTGGTGTGATGAAGCCACAAGCCAAAGAGCGCCAGAAGCCAGCAGAAGTTAGAAATGAATTCTCCTCTGGAGCCCCCAGAGGGAGCACTGCCCTGCTGACCCCTTGGTTCCAGCCCAGTGATCCTGATTTTGGAATTCTGGTCTCCAGAACTGTAAGAGAATAATTTTCTGTTGTTTTAAGCCAGTAGGTTTGTGACAATTCATTACAGCAGCAATAGGAAATGAATCGAAATACTTTAGAACAACAGACTTGAACATCATCAGCATACAGCTAGTAGCTGAAGCTCTGTGAGCGGAGGGGAGCACTCAAGGAGAAACTATACCGAGAGACCCAGAGGTAGAACTCTGCAGATCACAGGTGTTGAGGAGCGGCCAGCTTCTGGTTAAAGATGATGGACTCGACAGGTGTATTTTCCTCTGCCACTCCTTATCAAGTGGGAGAAGGATGTGGCAGTCTGCTTCCATAAAGAGGTACAGCCTTGGAAACCCTATGGGACAGTTCTACTGTGTCCTATAGGGTTGCTGGGAGTCGGAACAGGCTCAATGGCAGCGGAGCTGGGCTTGGTTTTGGTACTCCTTATCAAATGAAAGCAAAAGGATTTCTAAAAAAGTTATAAATCCAAAAGGACAAAGAGAACACGGAAGAGATGATAACCTTCCGGAAGTAACAGATTTAGCAGATCTAAGAAAGCTGTCCCCTAAGCCAGCAGTGGGGAAAGCCAAGAAGTAACCTGATTTACATTTGGAACCCTTCAAAAGGAAGAGGGAATAGTGGCACCAAGTACCTCTGGAGGTGGGGGCACAGTCTGGACGGAAACAGAAAGGCTGGTCACAAATTTGTTTAAAAGCAGTGGGACCTCCAGCTCTCTCCCCACTTCGTACAGCCAAGCAATGATCCTCCGCCAGACCAAGACTGAAGTTTATTCTCTGAAGAAGGTAAAAGAGAGGAAGGTATTGTGAGAGAAGGTATTGTGCTGAAAACTGGGGGATAAAGTGAAGTTTACATAGTGAATGCTGAGGGCCTCATTTGGCTCCCAGAACTTGGACATCAGGCTTATTCCATTCACACAAGAGACCAAAGAGTGTCATCTGGTAATGTGTCAGGCTGAGAGGGCAGAGCTAGATACTGACATCAGGGTCTCCCCAAGAAAATGGCCCAGCCAGCTCCTCCTCAGTGAAACCCACGATCGAAAAGCCCCACTTGTATACACAGAACTTCCCATCAGCTTTTTAGTGCCCCATCCTTAAGTATGAGAAGACAGACAAAAATCACTAGACATTGGAAGAAAGCTTCCACAATGAAAGAGATACACAAAACAAAACAAAACAAAAACAACTTGAAAGATACTATGAAGGGAAATGAAGACTTCAAAAAAACTCTCCTTAGAGAGATGAGAAAAGTGGCAGATCCCAGGGATTTTATATCCATGAAATAAATATAGAATAAATGCAATTAAAAAAAGAAACATTCAGAGAACTGGACAGAGCTCCTCCAAATAAAAATATGAAAGCAGAAATATAACACTCTATACAAGAGTTGAAGGATAAAGTCAAGCAAATCTCCTAGAAGTTTATACATAAAGATAAAAAGATGGGAAATTGCCAGAAAAACAACGCAGGATATCCAACATCTGAACAGGAGTTCCAAAAGAGAGAACAGAATCAAGGCATTTGAGGAAAGAGAGAATTCAAGACAATTTCCCTAGCCAAAAAGCAAGTACCCCTGGAAGCTGTCCTGGCCTTGACAGGGCCTCAGGTACAGGCAGGTGTGGGAATACCAGCCTTGCTGAGTCTCTCACCTCAGAAACGCTGAAGCGGCCTTCACTGCCTCAGCTGCCACCTCCAGCACGGGGCTGCTCACTGCCTCCTGCAGGGCACGGCTTGCATCTCGGCACATGGCTGAGCTTGTGAACAGCTTGATCTCCTCTGGCTGCCTGAGAGATGGCAAATGAGGGACAAGTGAGTGAACTGCTCCTATCACTGGCCCCACCAGGGGTAAATCCTTCACTTTTTCCCTTCTCTGGGCTGGCCCCTTCACCCTGACTTCCCACAGCTTTGCTCACCGAGTCAGGATCTCAGCAAAGAGCAGCAGGCCCTGCTTGTGCAGCTCAGCGTTGTTCACCTTCAGGCTGCCCTGTAGGCTCCTCACCACCGACTCGATGCCTGCCTCGGGGATGACATGGCAGATCCCAGGGATTAGCACTCTCTCTGTAGCTCCTTCACTGCCCACCCAGGAAATGTGCCAGGTGCTGGGCAGCACATACTGGCTGGAGGCCCCTCGGGGAGGGGCCCTGACAAGACTGAGCTGACGGGCTAAATGTGAGATCTTTGAGAGCAGGCCCCCATCTGATGCATCACTACCTCTCCGGCACCCCCCACAAGCCATAGCACGGACCCTGGCACTGGAGGTATGATTCGCTAGTTGGCACACTCCCACTCCCCCTTGCAGAGTCAGGTCAGACCTCCACTCCTTCAGGAAGTCTTCCCTGACCACTCAGGCTGAGTGGGATCTCTGAACTCCCACAGCTCCTGGACTTCCCTCTAACAGACCTCCAATCAGCTAGTACTGAAATTGCCTGTTTACATCCCCGTCTCCCCTTCCTGAGCTCAAGCTCCATGAGGGCAGGGACCACATTATCTGTATCTCTAAATCTCCAGGTCTCAGCCTGGTACCTGGCATAGAATAGGGACAAAGAACATAAAATGAATCGCTGAACGTGTCTAGTCAAAAGCCTACAATAAAAAACCTGTATGATTTTAAAAGTCCCAGACAAGGAAGGAATCATCAAGAACGGAGAGTTTCAAGGAACTCTGAAAGAATGGCTCAGCAAAACTTAGGGACTAACTTGTAGATATCTGGGGCACAGCAAGAATTGAATCCAAGGCTGAGTAACACGTTTAAAGCTGTTCTTAAGGGCAGCAGGAATTCATTTAGTGGCTAATAGGAGTGTCCTTCTCTTGCTGAAAGGTCTACATGCAGATACTTCTGCTAATCAGTGAATGGGGTCCTGGGTGATATAGATCTAGTTAATGTTCTCAGCTGCTAACTGGAAGTTTGAAGGTTCAAGTCTACCCAGAGGTACCTTGGAAGGAAGGCCTGGTGATCTACTTCTGAGAAGTCAGGCATGGAAAACCCTATGGAGCACAGTTCTACTCTAACACAGATAAGGTCACCATGAGTCCAGAGGCAATTCTACTGCTATTAATCAGTGACCAGGAGAACCACTTGAATTCTGTAAGTTGTATATGGATATCAATGCTTACATGCGGAATCCGGTCATGAGTTTCGGCTGACGGAAATGACCAGACCTAAAACCCCTCCAAGGTGGGGGCTAGAGCCCTGTCACCAAAATGCTGTCTCCCCACCCCAGAGCTCCTACAGGACCCCACTACCAACCGTACACCGTGTGGCACTTGGAGAAGAAGAGCGGCTCTTCAGCCAGGAGTATCAAGCAGCTGTACACGGACCAGACAAGCACTTCGCTGGAAGAGGAGAGACGCTCAAAGAGGAACTCTGGCCAGGTAGACAGGAAGACAACAGTGAACGACAGCTATGTGATCACGACCCCTTAACTAACGCTGGTGCCCTGGATTTACTCAGCATCTCACTCCTGTTATTTCATCTCTTCACACACACTCTCCAAGAGACATGATCATCCATTCACAGACAAACCTGGAACTGCCCTCAGGATTATGAACTAACCTCTTCTTTTAACAGAGGGAGAAACTGAGGCCCAGAAAGAGGCACTGTTAATGGTAGGGGTGGGACTGGAATTCGGGTCTCCTAATTCTCAGAATGGGCAGCAGCATGATGCAGAGAAAAGAGCTTTTAGAGCCAGAGAGAGACTTGAGTTTATATGCCATCTCTGGCGAAGACTAGCCTTGTCGATTTGAGCCAGTTACTTCCCTTCTCTGAGCCTCACTTTTTTAGCCATAAAATGGCAAAGCTGAGGACCTAAGCATGGTAACATTTGCAGTGTACCACAGGGAATCTTTCCCAGCTCATAACAGGCCCTTGGGAAACATTGGTTCCCTTTGCCTGCCTGGTCCACGGTCCTTCCTGTGGTTTTTATTCCTACTGGTGAAATCAATGACAAAGATCAGGAACAAATTGTTCAAGGTTATACAAGAGTTCCATGGCAAGAGAATTCAGACTGCACGAAGCCTACTTCCTAGAGTCTGTCATGTACCTGTCACCAGCCCACCCCTCCAGTCTGGTTATCAAAGGACCACCAACAAAGCTGTTGCTGGTGCCCCTGCTGTGACCCACAGGTCTCCAGTCAAAGCTCTGGGGTCCTCGGAGAAGGTTAGAAGGCCCCCTACCTGGGATGTCAGCATGGATAAAGGCTGGGGCGTGCTTCGCTGGGGAGTGGACCAGCACCGCAGTTATACAGTGGGCACTGGCCACCTGCAGAGTCTCATCTCTAGACAGGAGAAGCTGAAGAAACAGGAACAAAGGGCCCCAGTCACAGCACTGGCAGGACCAGAGGGAACTGACCTGAGCACCTGGGGCAGGAGCCTAATTCATCTCTGGCTCCTTCAGGCACTGCTCAGCACTAGGCAAGGGTGGTGCTTAGGAAGAGTAGTCATCATCTATGGAAGTTTCTCTGAGCAGCAGCAGGTGAGAAGTAGAACAAAAGGCCACAATGTAAAATCCACCAATGGCACTCAAAGAACAGTAAGACCATCACCAAGAAGTGCTCAGGCCTTCCTTGACCAAAGTACTTTCTTAGCCCTCATCTGTTTTTGATGTTTGCAACAACCCTGTGGCACACCAAGGGAAGGCTCTGCTATGATCCTCACTTACAGAGTGCACAGAAAGAGTTAACGTAGCAGGTCTCAGACTGCTATGCTTACAAAGGCCTGCTTGCAAGGTTGCTCCTTGGGAACTTGGTGTCTTAGGCTGGTTCTCTGGAGGATCAAAACCAGTGAAGCATATATATAAATATAGAGAGAGAGATTTATTTCAAGGAAATGGCTCAGGCAGTTGTGAAGGCTGGCGAGTCCCAAATCCTTGGGTCAGGTGTCCGTCTGGAAGCTTCTTATGACTCAGACGGTTGCAGGGGCTGATGAGCTCAAAATCTGCAAGTTAGGCAGTAGGCTGCTGGCTCACATCCCATGAACCAGGGCTCAGAGGATGACAAGTTGGATGCAAGATCGAGAGAGGGCAAGCTTTGTCAGAACATCCATATATATTGGATGCAGGCCACATCCCCAAGGAAAGTTCTCATCCAACTAATTGGCTGATCACATCAAATCACAAAATGGAAATGATTACATAATATAAGCCAAACCACTGAGAATCATGGCCTAGCCAAGTTGACACATACCCTTAACCATCACAGTTCACCCCTTGTCAACGTGGCACCTGTACACATCTCCTTAAATCATACACAATCTCTAAGTAAAGACAATTATAAAGTCATACTTGTACCTAATGGGATACAACTAACATGTGTACAACCGAAAATGTACTAGTCCCCTTCGTTCCTGTTGTTGGCTGCTGTCGAGTCAGTTCCAACTAACAGCAACCCTATGTGTACAACAGAACAAAATGCTGCCCAGTTTACATCTTTTATTTTACGATAAGTAATGGAATAAGGGAGGGAAGAAAACAAAGATATTTGAATATATTTATCTACACATATATACGTATATATATAGATATATATATACACACAACACGCACATACCTATAACAAAAAATAAGGAAGAAATATTTGTAACAATTACAGTCTCTGTTTCTGCAACTTGTCACACGGTCGCAGCTGGTATTTAGAACTACCTTTTTTTTTTTCCACTACTCATTCCATCCTCTCTTCGCCTTCAGTTGGTCGTGATTCTTTAGCTGGTGCGGTGACCCAAACGTGCATTCCTGAAGGGTCTGGATCATTAGTAATCAGGTCAGAATTAAGGTGCTGTAGCTTTCCATTGACTTTAATCACAGGGCATGGTAGTATTAAGAGACATCCTGGGGGATCTCCTGTATTCCATACCCTTCTTTATCTCCTTATGTAATATCAATCTCATTTCCCCTTGGTAATCAGGATCTATCACGCCAGCCACTATGCTAACTCCCTTCTTTGCCTGTTGATCCAGAGGCGTGAGGAGCCCAAAGTGGCCAGGTAGCATTCTTAACCACCAGTTCAATGGAATGAGTGTTGTGTCTCCTGGTGAGAGCATTCCTCCCTTTGGAACGAAGACCTCTAGACCTACAGAGCATAGAGTTGCAGGGACAGGAAACAAAAACTTTGCAAGTAAGAGACCAGTGAAGTTCATGAGCATGGTCCCATCGCCACACTTCATTTACTGTGAAATGACTTCCTTGATCTGAGGCAATGTTGTGTGGGATACCACGATAGTGGAAAAAGCATTCTGTAAGTCCACAGATGGCAATTTTGGCAGAAGCATTGCTTGCAGGGAAAGCAAATCCATATCCAGAGTAAGTGTCTACCCCAATAACAATAAAACGCTACCCTTTCCATGACAGTAATCAACTGCCACCAATGTAATCAACGGCCACCAGGTTGCTGGTTGATTGTCCCTCGGGATGGTGCCATATTGGGGACTCAATGGATCGGGCACTCAGCAGTGGCTAAAGCCAAGTCAGCCTTGGTGAGTGGAAATCCGTGTTGCTGAGCCCATGCATAACCTCCATCCCTGCCACTATGGCCACTTTGTTGAGCTGACTGGCAATGACAGGAGTGGCTGTCATTGTATGATTTAAGGAGATGTGTACAGGCGCCACATGCCTGTTCCCCATACCTCCTTGTTACCAATTTTCCAATCATGTTACTTTCAAGTCTCTGACCATCCAGCCAAAACACTGGCCACAGTCCATGAAGCAGTATGCAGTCGCACATCTGGCCATCTCTCCTTCCAAGCAAAACAAACAACCAGGTGCACTGCTCCAAGTTCTGCCCACTGGGAGGATTTCCTTCGCCACTGTTCTTCAGGGAAATCCCAGGAAGAGGCTGCACTGCTGACACTGTCTACATGCAAATGGCGCCTGCACAATGCACAGAATCACCTATAAACCAGGCACGAGTTTTCTCTTCCTCAATCAACTGATCGTGAGGAACTCCCCGTGAGGCCGCAGGTGCAGACTAGGAGAAGGAAGGTAATGTGACAGGAGTGGGGACCGTGGGCATTTGGGCCACTTCCTCATGTAACTTACTTGTGCCTTCAGGTCCTGCTCAAGCCTGATCTCATATATACCACTTCCATATAATGATCAAGAGCTGCTAACGTTATGACTGTGAGTCAGACAACACCTAGTTCATGATGGGCAGCTCAGGCCACATGGTGACTTGGTGGCCCACGGTTAAGCGTTCAGTCTCTACCAAGGCCCAGCAACAAATGAAAAGCTGTTTCTCAAAAGGAGAGTATTTATTTGCAGAGGATGGCATGGCTTTCACCAAAATCCTAAGGGTCTACACTGTGATTCACCAAAAGGGGCCTTCCAAAGACTCCAAACAGCATCTCTATCTGCCACTGACACTTCAAGAACCACTGGATCACCTGGATTATATGGCCCAAGTGTCAGAGTAGAGCCTGTTGCAGAGCCTTCTCTTGTTCTGGGTCTCACTCAAAACTAGTAGCTTTTTGAGTCACTTGATAAATAGGCCAGAGTAACACACCCAAAAGAGGAATATGCTGCCTCCAAAATCCAAAGAGGCCCACCAGGTGTTGTGCCTCCTTTTTAGTTGTATGAAGGGTCAGATGCAACAACTTATCCTTGACTTTAGAAGGAATATCTCGACATCCCCCACATCACTGACCCCTAGAAATTTCACTGAGGTGGAAGGCGCCTGACTTTTTGACAGATTAATTGCCCATCCTCTAGCATGCAAATGTCATACCAGTTAAGTCTAGAGTCATTTATACTTCTTCCTTACTAGGTCCAATCAGCATAATGTCATCAATGTAATGGACCAGTGCAACATCTTGTGGAAGGGAAAGGTGATCAAGGTCCCTGTGGACTAAATTATGACATAGGGCTAGAGAGTTGATATACCTCTGAGGTAGGACAGTGAAGGTATAGTACTGGTCCTGCCAGCTGAAGCCAAACTGGTTCTGCTGATACTTTGAAACCAGGATCAAGAAAAGGCATTGGCTAGATGAACAGCTGTACACCAGGTACCAGGAGACGTGTCAATTTGCTCAAGCAAAGAAACCACATCTGGAACAGCAGCTGCAACTGGAAGTCACCACCTGGTTAAGTTTATGAGAACCCACTGTCATTCTCCAAGATCCATCTGTTTTTTGCACAGTTCAAATAGGTGAGTTGAATGGGATGTGGTGGGAATCACCATCCCTGCATCCTTCAAGTCCTTGATGGTGGCATTAATCTCAGCAATCCCTCCTAGGAATGCAGTATTGTTTTTGGTTTACTATTTTCCTAGGTAGGGGCAGCTCTAATAGCTTCCACTTGGCTTTTCCTACCATAATAACCCTTACTCCACATGTCAGGGATTCTGCATGTTGCTGAGTATGTCTATTTCAATTATATATTCTGGAACTGGGGAAACCACTACAGGACCACTAAGACGCCCCCTAAGAAAGAAAAAGTGCTACCGATTAAACTGATGACGAAATGACACACTATTCATGGTAAGATGTCTCCGAGTTTCATAGCTGTTAAAATGTGGGAGAAAAAAATACGCCTTAGAATCAATGAAATGTGGTATTTCCTCATTAATGATCAAAACAATGATTCTTGGTTTAACATGCATATGCCTTACCGTGTTGAGAAGGAAATACTCCAACTCTTTTTCTCTATTATAAAAAAATTAATTATGGAAATCTATCTTTAAAAGAGTCCGATTACTGACCATGACCTACCAAGGCTTGCATAACCTGTCCCTGATCACTCCACCTCATCTTGCATCATTTCCCCTCACCTCTCACCCACCCTCCCATTCCGCTGGTCTCCATCTGTTTCTAGACCATACCAAGCCCTTTCCTTCCCAGTCTTTACTTGCTACTCCCTCTGCCAAAATGCTTCTCAACCCATTTTTCTTAGTCATCTGGTACTACTATAACAGAAATACCACAAGTAGATGGCTTTAACAAAGAGAAATTTATTCTCTCACAGTTTAGGAGGCTAGAAGTTCAATATCAGGGTGCCAGCTCTAGGGGAAGACTTCCTCTCTCTGTGGGTTCTGGGGGAAGGTCCTTGTCATCAATCTTCACCTGGTCTAGGAGCTTCTCAGTGCAGAAACCCCGGGTCCAAAGACGCACTCTGCTCCCGGCACTGCTTTCTTGGTGGTATGAGGTCCCCCTATCTCTCTGCTCACTTCTCTCTTTTATATCTCAAAAGAGATTGACTCAAGATACAACCTAATCTTGGAGATTAATTCATGGCTCATTAACATAACTGCCTTTAGTCTTGCCTCGTTACATCATAAAACCCCAAAAAAACCCCGTTGCTGTTAAGTTAGTTCTGACTCATAGCGACCATAAAGGACAGAGTAGAACTGCCCCATAGGGTTTCCAAGAAGTAGCTGGTATATTCAAACTACCACCCTTTTTGTTTAGGAGCCAAACTCTTAACCACTGCACCACCAGTGCTCCCGTTAACATTATAGAGGTAGGATTTACAACACACAGGAAAATCACATCAGATGACAAAATGGGTGACAATCAAACAATACTGGGATTCATGGCCTAGGTAAGTTGACACATTTTTAGGGGACATGATTCTATCCATAACACCATTTCTCATGTTGTTGTTCAGTGTCATCAAGTCAGTTCCGACTCATAGTGACCCTATGTACAACAAAATGAAACACTGCCCAGTCCTGTGCCATCCTCACAATCGCTGCTATGCTTGAGCCCATTACAGCCACTCTTCATATCATTGGCTTATTTTCATCTTCAAGCATCAGCTCAAACCTCAGCCCTTCAGAGAGGCCTTGCCTGACCACTCAACCTGTAGATGGCTTCCTGCACTACTCTATCTTGGGTCCTTTGTTTCCTTCATAGTGCTTATCACAATCTATGATTATCTTGCTTGTTCATTTGTTGTTATTGTTGTTAGGTACCATTGAGTTGGTTCGTACTCATAGAGACCCTATGTACCACAGAACAAAACACTGCCCAGTCCTGTGCCATCCTTACAATCCTTGTTATGCTTGAGTCCACTGTTGGAGCCAGTGTCAATCCATCTCGTTGAGGGTTTTCCTCTTTTCCGCTGGCCCTGTACTTTACCAAGCACGATGCCCTTCTCCAGGGACTGATCCCTCCTGACAACATGTCCAAAGTATGTAAGACGCAGTCTCGCCATCCTTGCTTCTAAGGAGCATTCTGGTTGTACTTCTTCCAAGACAGATTTGTTTATTCTTTTGGCAGTCCATAGTATATGCTTCGCCAACACTGCAATTCAAAGGTGCCAATTCTTCTTCAGTCTTCCTTACTCATTGTCCAGCTTTCACATGCATATAATGGGATTGAAAATACCACGGCTTAGCTCAGGTGCACCTGAGTCTTCAAGGTGACATCTTTGCTTTTCAACACTTTAAAGAGGTCCTTTGCAACAGATTTGCTCAATGCAATGTGTCTTCTGATTTCCTGACTGCTGCTTCCATGGTTGTTGATCGTGGATCCAAGTAAAATGAAATCCTTGACAACTTCAATCTTTTCGCCATTTATCGTGATGTGGCTTATTGGTCCAGCTGTGAGGATTTTTGTTTCCTTTATGTTGAAGTGTAATCTATACTGAAGGCTTCGGTCTTTGATCTTCATCAGTAAGTGTTTCAAGTCCTCTTCACTTTCAGTTAGTAAAGTTGTGTCATCTGCATAATACAGGTTGTTAATGAGTCTTCCTCCAATCTCAATGCCCCATTCTTCATATAGTCCAGCTTCTTGGATTATTTGCTCAGCATACAGATTGAATAGGTATGATGAAAGGATACAGCCCTGACGTACACCTTTCCTTACTTTAAATTACTCAGTATCCCCTTGTTCTGTCCGAACAACTGCCTCTTTGGCTATGTAACAGGCTCCTCATGAGCACAATTAAGTGTTCTAGAATTCCCATTCTTCGCAATGTTATCCGTAATTTGTTAGGATCCACACAGTCAAATGCCTTTGCATAGTCAATAAAACAAAGGTAAACATCCTTCTGGTATTCTCTGCTTTCAGCCAGGATCTATCTGACATCAGCAATGATATCTCTGATTCCACATCCTCTTCTGAATCCGGCCGGAGTTTCTGGCAGTTCCCTGTCAATATACTGCTGCAGCCACTTTTGAATGATCTTCAGCAAAATTTTGCTTGCATGTGATATTAATGATATTGTTCAATAATTTCTGCATTCGTTTTGATCACCTTTCTTGGAATAGGCATAAATATGGATCTCTTCCAGTCAGTTGGCCAGATAGCTGTCTTCCAAATTTCTTGGCATAGATGAGTGAGCACTTCCAGTGCTGCATTCATTTGTTGAAACGTCTCAATTGACATTCCATCAATTCCTGGAGCCTTACTGTTCACCAACGGCTTCAGCGCAGTTTGCACTTCTTCTATCAGTGCCATCAGTTCCTGATCATATGCTACCTCTTGAAATGGTTGAACGTCGACTAATTCTTTTTGGTATAATGACTCTGTGTATCCAACTTCTTTTGATGCTTCCTGCATTGTTTAATATTTTTCCCATAGAATCCTTCACTATTGCAACGCGAGTCTTGAACTTTTTCTTCGGTTCTTTCAGCTTGAGAAATGCCGAGCATGTTCTTCCCCTTTGGTTTTCCATCCCCAACTCTTTGCACATGTCATTACAATACTTTACTTTGCCTTCTCAAGCCACCCTTTGAAATCGTCTGTTCAGTTCTTTTACTTCATCATTTCTTCCTTTTGCTTTAGCTGCTCAATGTTTGAGAGCAAGTTCATTTACTCATCTATTATCTCCCTTCCCCACTAGACTCTACGGGGAGCAAGGGCAAGAAACTTGTCTGTTCACATAGCACAGTATTCCTAGTGCCTAACACAGTGACTGACACATCATATTAGTGCTTGGTAGGTTCTTGACTAAAGGAATGAATCAATGTCGCAACAGCAGGAACACAAACATTGACAGCATGTTCCCATGGATCTGAATCTTTGGAGAGTAAGTTGATCACCAGCACAAAAAAGTAGCCTTACACTCCGGTAATCACAGAACGCCAGAATGGCAGTATAAGGAAACACGCCAGTCCTATCTTTTTTTTTAATTTTGATATTTTATCATGAATTATTTTTTTTAACTTTTATAGTGCTTTAAGTCAGGCTCTCATACAAAAATTTATAAACACCTTGCTATATGCTCCTAATTGCTCTCCCCCTAATGAGACAGCACACTCCCTCCCTCCCCTCTCTCTTTTCGTGTCCATTCGGCCAGCTTCCGACCCTCTCCATCCTCTCATCACCCCTTCAGACAGGAGATACCAACATAGTCTCATGTGTCTACTTGATCCAAGAAGCTCATTCTTCACCAGTATCATTTTCTATCCCATAGTCTAGTCCAATCCCTGTCCGAAGAGTTAGCTTTGGGAGTGATTCCTGACTTGGGCTAACAGAAGGTCTGGTGACCATGACCTCCGGGGTCATTCTAGTCTCAGTCAGACCATTAAGTCTGGTCTTTTTACAAGAATTTGGGGTCTGCATCCCACTGCTCTCCTGCTCCCTCAGGGGTTCTGTTGTGTTCCCTGTGTCTGGGTAGCCATCATTTGTACCTGGGCACCATCTAGTTCTTCTGGTCTCGGGCTGATGTAGTCCCTGGTTTATGTGGCCCTTTCTGTCTCTTAGGTTCATAATTACCCTGTGTCTTTGGTGTTCTTCATTCTCCTTTGCTCCAGGTAGGTTGAGACCAATTGATGCATCTTAGATGGCCACTTGCCCCAGATGCCACTTTCGAAAGTGGGATGCAGAATATTTTCTTAATAGATTTTACTATGCCAATTGACTTAGATGTCCCCTGAAACTATGGTCCCCAAATGCCCACCCTATCATGAATTTTTTGCATTATTTTTTAATATTGCAATTAAATATGATTTATCTTAAGTGCTGAGTTTTTTTAGCTCTCCTTTAAATTTTTTGCATCCAAGGTGAATGCTTCACTTGCCTCACCCTAATCCCAACCCTGCTAGTTGCTGTAATAAAATAAAATCATGATCAACCAAAATTACCAACAGAAGAACAGTCTCCACATATGGATGGAGACTGAGACCTGTAAACCCAGACTCATGTTCCCAAAAAGTTCTCTCCGCTTGGGAAACACTCCCTGACACTGCCACTACCATGCCTGGTAGCTCTCCTGTGAGGACACAAGATCCATTTTGCTGAGCCCAGGATGAAATGTTCTAACCAGATGCTACCACAAGCTCTAGGATGGCAGCACAGAAATGAACACAGATATAAGATTATCTGGTTCAGAGACTCAGGACTTGATCTCCGGAGTTCAGAGGTCCTGCATGGACCATTCTTGAGGTACCCCAGAGAACCAAAGGAAGAGCAGTTTGCTCTGGCTATCTTGTAATATCTACCTTATCTATCCCTGACTGTCCCTTTCCCATGGTGACCAGGGCTCCCTCCCTTCCTGAATAAGAGCCCCACAATCTGATCAATCACCCCAATATCACACGAGGATCTGTAGCTCCATCAGGCCCTGTTTTGAACACTGACTAGAGAGACGGCCAGACTCAGGTCCTGCCTTGAAGCTCCCAGTCGACCAATCACAATATGGTCAGGTCAGCACTGTGACAGAGGGACATAGTCTGCCTAAAAGACCTGGAGCGACAAGGGAGGCCTGCGGGCCTTAAAGGTTGAATCAGAGATCAACAGACAAAGAGGGGGAAAGGCTCACAGCAGAAGGGCAGAGCATCTGTACAGGGTCAGGGGTAGGATGACCTACATGTATAGGGCCAGAGAAAAGGTGTATACGGTTGGAGCACCAGGTTTTGGAGGGGACAGGTAAAGGAGGCTGAAGGGATAGGCAAGGTCCAGAAAAAGAGAGCTTTTGGTATCAAGTTGAGAAACTTGAGTTTTATACCTAAAACAACTGAGGTGGCTTTGTTTCTACTGCTGTATGCATTCTCCATTCTCAGGCATCCCAATGTGAAGGGGAAGATGCAAAGATAAGAACTTAATTATCGAAAAGAAACCTGCTCTGAGTCCTGTGACAGCATATCATCTTGGCCAATAAGGAAACTTTTGGAAATCCTAGATAGAAGGGATGGTGGACTATGACAAGGTCCAAGAGACATTTAGTTCCTCTTGTTATTGAACCTGGAGACCAGGCATCACAAGACAACTACCTTTTTGAGCACCAAAGGCAGTGAGGTCTCTCGTGGCAGCCCCTCGACACTCTCAGCACTTTCTGGCAGTGCAGATTTGTTCATGATCATGGTCACAAAGAGGTCATACTTCAGCAGCTGCCTCAGCAAACCTAGGAAGCAAACGGGTGGATACGTAAGGTGAGAGGAACACAGGCACCACAGTACATCTGAGGTAGCTCCGCAGACAACCCCAGAGACACTTCCTCACGCCTCCATAGACATGAAGAACAGTTAGAATCCTTAAACACCAATTTGCTTTCTGCAACCCAGCTCCCTTCCACAATGATCTAGTGAGAACCTACATGTGCCAGGGGTAAGGACGTAGAGATTCAATAGTGAACCAGACAAGCATAGCCCCTGGTTTCCCCACTAAACTGTAAGTTTCATGAGGGCAGGGATCATCCACCCATCATCTGGCGCAGTCCCTGTCATGAAAAATAAACTCGATAAATATTTTTTGACTGACAAATGGTGCATTTGTAGGGAAAACGGTCACAAAACAAAGTCACACAAATGATTCCTTATAATTGCAATTAAGGATATAAATGAGGAATATTCGGATACAAGAGGATCTAACCTATCGTAGAAGATCAGTAAAGCTTTCCACAAGCAGGTGTAGTTTAAGCCAAACCTTAAGGACACACACTTAGGTGAAGCAAGGTGAAGTTGGCAGAGCATTCCAGGCAGAGGGACAACACGCCAGTGACTGAAAGAAAGTCAGAGTGGCTGAAGAAAGAATACCATGTCAAGAAATGACGCTTGAGAAGTAGGCAGGAGTCATACTATCAAAGACCATATAAGCTACGTTAAGGATTCTAGTCTTTATGCTGGAAGTCATAGGAAGCCACTGAAGCATTCCAAATAATACATGATTTAGCTAACAAAGATCGCATGTCAGAATATTAAATATTAATATGAAATGTTGTGACAAGGAAAGCCCAAAGGTCTATGGGAAATCAGAGGAAGCATCAAATCTAGCCAGGGGCTCAGACAAGACTTCTAGAAAAAAGAAGATACTTGAGCCAAACCTTGAGGATGAGAAGTCAGATAGAGGGGCATCTTCTTCAGGGCAGAGAGAAGAGAGTGAACAAAGGCAGGAGGGTATGGTGTGTTCCTGGAGACTTATTTGGTTCAGTAAGGTTGTTTTGGCTACAGGGTGGCACACAAAGAGAAGTGAGAGATGAGGCTGGAGAGGTAAATAAGGGTTAGATCATAAAGAGCCTTGTAAGGATCTTGAGCTTTAGGCTAAATGGATAAGATGACACATAACAGAATATAAGACATACAGCACTTAAACGGTTCAACTCAAAGGGTGGATCACACATCTGGCTGGGGGGAGCAGGTGGTAAGGAAAGGCTTCATAAAAGAGGTGGCATTTAAAATGAGATTTCCAAGTATCATCAGCTGAGTTTTCCCTCTGCTATGCTCAGGCCAGCTCCTGTGATGGGCCAGGGCCTCGCCTTTGGGCACTTACTTGCCCCCTTCATGCTCTGACTCCACTTACTACCCTGTTCCAAGTTACCTACCTTGCTTCCTACCTTGTGCTTTTGCCCGTGTGGCTCCCTCCCTCCCTCCCCTGGCCTACGTCCACTCACACTGAGGACTCAGTCCCAGTATCCTTTCCTTTGGGGTACTTCTCCCACCCTGTTCTCCCACCCTCTCCTATGTAACTTCTGTGACAGCTCTTATAACGCTGGACTCTAAGTGTTTTCACATCTGTCTTCCACACTGGCCTGTGAGCTCCCCCAACATACAACTTTGGCCTGATTGATCTCTGTGACCCAGAGCCCAGCCCAGGCCTGGACCTGAATGAATGCTCACTACCTGTGGCTGGGCTGTTCCGCACAGGGGTCTCAGCCCACACTGTGGAAAAAAGTCGTTGTCACCCATAGACTCTGCTTTTCCCTGTAGCTCTTGCTCCAGAACAGGCCCTCAAACGTCACCAATCACAGTGCCCATCTGCTCTGTCCAAAATACAAAAGCTCCCTTCTCAGGGCATTTGATAGATCTTATGTACTTCTGTAACAACACATTGCATTAGGCAAATCTGCTGCAAAAGACCTCTTTAAAGTGTTAAAAAAAACAAAAAACAAAGACGCCACCTTCAAGGCTAAGGTGTGCCTGACCCAAGCCACGGTGTTTTCAATCACCTCATATGCATGTGAAAGCTGGATGATGAAAAAGGACCAAAGAAGAACTAATGCCTTTGGATTACGACATTGGTGAAGAATATTGAATATATTGAATATAACAGAAGAAGAAACATCCGTCTTGGAAGAAGTACACCCAGAATGCTCATGAAGTGAGGATGGTGAGACTTCATCTCACATACTTCGGACATGTTACCAGGAGGGACCAGTCCCTGGAGAAGGACATCATGCTTGGTAGAGGGTCAGCGAAAAAGTGGAAGACCCTCAACGAGATGGACTGACGCAGTGGCTACAACAATGGTGTCAAGCACAACAACAATAATTAGGATGGTGCAGGACCAGGCAGTGTTTTGTTCCGTTGTACATAGGGTCGCTATAAGTCAGAAGCTACTCGACGGCACCTAACAATGACAACATGTACTTATGTAAGAAAGCAGGAGGTGGGGCCAAGATGGCTGACGAGGCAGACGCTACCTCGGATCCCTCTTGCAACAAAGACTTGGAAAAACAAGTGAATCAATCACATACATGACAATCTATGAACCCTGACCAACAAACACAGATTTAAAGAGTTGACCTGAGTGACAGAGACTGAGGACGAACAACCATGGGGAAGCAGCGACTGTTTTCGGAGCCTGGAGCCAGCGTCCCAGTCAAGAAACCTTGGCACCGGGCTTTGGACTGGGCGCAGGGGAGCTGAGCACGGCATCCCCCTGAACTGACCTCGGGGGAAGCCCAGCCAGTGCACGCAGGCAGCGCAGCCACGCAGCTGACAGGAGGATAAGTCACCGGGAGGAAGCGACTGGTTTTGGAGCCGGGAGTGCGGAGTCCCCACTGGGGAACCGTGGCGCTGGGCTTTGGACTGGGAGCGGAGGAACTAACCGCGGCTTCTGAGACACCGCAAGCACGGGACGCGGGCCTGACCCTCGGGGGCAATCTCTACCCAGCCGGCGCACACAGTTGACAACGCGTCCCTCAGGAATCTCAGATAAAACAGTCATCCCAACCAAGATAAGTAACTTTGTCTATATTCCAGGGTGCTACTCTCTCCTATTTATCTGAACCCTCCCCTCCCCTTCCCAGGCGGCTTCATTAACATTGGAATTTCCTGAGCCAGAAAGTAAACTGCTCTTCGGTTTTTCTTTCTTGCATTTTGTTTTTGTCTTTTCCTAACCCATTCTCCTGGCCTGAGAAAAGCAACTACAAAAAACCCAGGGACCAAAAATCCTTCCCTAATTGGACTAAAAACACAGAACCAGCTCCAAACAAGCATATGTGATCCACAGTCTCGGGCTTTCATCCCTACAGGGAACAAGGTGGCTATTACAATGCAAAGGCATTTCTGATAGGGATCTGACTGCAATTGTTTTAGCAGATTTACTGGAAAGACAAGTTTCCCAGGTCTGATATCTCTGCGTATTCAACAGAGCCCTCACTGACCCACAACAGGGAACTGAGGGCTGAAGCTCCCCCTAGACCACCTAGCCTCCTGCCTTAGGGGTCTAAGGAGGGTAACACCTACCAATCTGTAGAGGTACTTGCATTGGGGGCCTAAGGTACAGCTGCAGAGCCCACCCACCAAGGTGCTTTAGGAATAGAGACACACCTACCTCACTGACACTTGCGGGAAGACTGTCAGCATCCTGCCCCCGCTGGAGCGTGAACCCCAGCTGCTACTAGAGTCTGGTGCACACAACTATCACCACTACTTCTCGAGGTGGATAGGTGACATTCTGCATCACACACTTGATGACTCAAAATCAGATTCTACTCAAGAACAGTGAATAGACTCAGGCTTATATATCTGGTAAGAGCCCAAACCAGCTGCTAATAGGTCATAAGTGAGTCAAGGGCTACAACACTCAAGACAGCGCAATCTAGTAGCCCATCTGCGTATATTGAAAGAAAACAAAACAAGATAAGACTCAGGGAGCAAATATAGAATAAATCACTACAATATCTTAGTGATGGCTCGGAGACAGCAGTCGATATCAAACTACATAAAGAAGCAGACCATGACTGCTTCTACAACTCCCCAAACTAAAGAATCAGAATCTTTCCCAAATGAAGATACAATCCTGGAATTGCCAGATACAGAACGTAAAAAACTAATTTACAGAATGCTTCAAGACATCAGGGATGACCTCAGAAATGAAATAGGACAATCTACAGAAAAAGCCAAGGAACACGCTGATAAAGCAGTTGAAGAACTCAAAAAGATTATTCAAGAACATAGTGGAAAAATTAATAAGTTGCAAGAATCCATAGAGAGACAGCATGTAGAAATCTAAAAGATTAACAATAAAATTACAGAATTAGACAATGCAATAGGAAGTCATAGGAGCAGACTAGAGCAATTAGAATGCAGAGTGGGAGATCTGGAGGACCAGGGAATTAACACCAATATAGCCGAAAAAAAAACAGATAAAAGAATGGAAAAAAATGAAGAAACCCTAAGAATCATGTGGGACTCTATCAAGAAGAATAACTTGCGAGTGATTGGAGTCCCAGAACAGGGAGGAACAACAGAAAACACTGAGAGAATAGTTGAACATCTCTTGGCAGAAAACTTCCCTGACATCATGAAAGACGAAAGGATAGCTATCCAAGATGCTCATCGAACACCATTTAAGATTGATTCAAAAAGAAAATCACCAAGACATATTATCATCAAACTTGCCAAAACCAAAGATAAAGAGAAAATTTTAAAAGCAGCCAGGGATAAAAGAAAGGTCTCCTACAATGGAGAATCGATAAGAATAAGTTCAGACTACTCAGCAGAAACCACGCAGGCAAGAAGGCAATGGGATGACATATACAGAGCACTGAAGGAGAAAAACTGCCAACCAAGGATCATATATCCAGCAAAACTCTCTCTGAAATATGAAGGCGAAATTAAGACATTTACAGATAAACACAAGCTTAGAGAATTTGCAAAACCCAAACCAAAGCTACAAGAAATACTAAAGGAAATTGGTCAGAAAACCAGTAATATCAGATACCAGCACAACACAAGCTCACAGAACAGAGCAACCTGATACCAACTCAAATAGGGAGATCACAAAACCAAATAAAGATTAATTAAAAAAAAAACGCTCAAAACAGGGAATCATTGAAGTCAATATGTAAAAGATCACAATAATCAAAAAGAGGGACTAAATATAGGTGGCATAGAACTGCCATATGGAGAGGGATACAAGGCGATATAGGACAATACAAGTTAGGTTTTTACTTAGAAAAATAGGGGTAAATATTAAGGTAACCACAAAGAGGTATAACAACTCCATAACTCAAAATAAAAACCAAGAAAAATGTAACGACTCAGCAAACATAAAGTCAAATACTATGAAAATGAGGAACACACAAGTTACAAAGAAAAACGTTTCAGCACAAAAAAGTAAGTGGAAAAATGAAGTTGGCAACAACACACATAAAAAGGCATCAAAATAACGGCACTAAACACATACTTATCTATAATTACGCTGAATGTAAACGGACTAAATGCACCAATAAACAGACAGAGAGTCACGGACTGGGTAAAGAAACACGACCCGTCTATACGCTGCCTACAAGAGACACACCTTAGACTCAGAGACACAAACAAACTAAAACTCAAAGGATGGAAAAAAATATATCAAGCAAACAATAAGCAAAAAAGAAGAGGAGTAGCAATATTAATTTCTGACAAAATAGACTCTAAAGTTAAATCCATCACAAAGGATAAAGAAGGACACTACATAATGATTAAAGGGACAATTGACCAGGAAGATATAACCATATTAAATATTTATGCACCCAATGACAGGGCTGCAAGATACATAAAACAAATTTTAACAGAACTGAAAAGTGAGATAGACACCTCCACAATTATAGTAGGAGACTTCAACACACCACTGTCGGAGAAGGACAAGACATCCAGTAAGAAGCTCAATAGAGACACGGAAGACCTAATTACTACAATCAACCAACTTGACCTCATTGACTTACACAGAACTCTCCACCCAACTGCTGCAAAGTATACTTTTTTTTCTAGTGCACATGGAACATTCTCTAGAATAGACGACATATTAGGTCATAAAACAAACCTTTGCAAAATCCAAAACATCGAAATATTACAAAGCATCTTCTCAGACCACAACTCCATAAAAGTGGAAATCAATAACAGAAAAATTAGGGAAAAGAAATCAAATACTTGGAAACTGAACAATACCCTCCTGAAAAAAGACTGGGTTATAGAAGACATTAAGCAGGGAATAAAGAAATTCATGGAATGCAACGAGAATGAAAATACTTCCTATCAAAACCTCTGGGACACAGCAAAAGCAGTGCTCAGAGGCCAATTTATATCGATAAACGCACACATACAAAAAGAAGAAAGAGCAAAAATCAGAGAACTGTCCCTACAACTTGAACAAATAGAAAGTGAGCAACAAAAGAATCCATCAGGCACCAGAAGAAAACAAATAATAAAAATTAGAGCTGAACTAAATGAATTAGAGAACAGAAAAACAATTGAAAGAATTAACAAAGCCAAAAGCTGGTTCTTTGAAAAAATCAACAAAACTGATAAACCATTGGCCAGACTGACTGAAGAAATACAGGAAAGGAAACAAATAACCCGAATAAGAAACGAGATGGGCCACATCACAACAGACCCAACTGAAATTAAAAGAATCATATCAGATTATTACGAAAAATTGTACTCTAACAAATTTGCAAACCTAGAAGAAATGGATGAATTCTTGGAAAAACACTACCTACCTAAACTAACACAATCAGAAGTAGAACAACTAAATAGACCCATAACAAAAAAAGAGATTGAAACGGTAATCAAAAAACTCCCAACAAAAAAAACCCCGGCCCGGATGGCTTTACTGCAGAGTTCTACCAAACTTTCAGAGAAGAGTTAACACCACTACTACTAAAGGTATTTCAAAGCATAGAAAATGACGGAATACTGCCTAACTCATTCTATGAAGCCACCATCTCCTTGATACCAAAACCAGGTAAAGATATCACAAAAAAAGAAAATTACAGACCTATATCCCTCATGAACAACATGAACATAGATGCAAAAATCCTCAACAAAATTCTAGCCAATAGAATTCAACAACATATCAAAAAAATAATCCACCATGACCAAGTGGGATTTATACCAGGGATGCAAGGCTGGTTTAATATTAGAAAAACCATTAATGTAATCCACCATATAAATAAAACAAAAGACAAAAACCACATGATCTTATCAATTGATGCAGAAAAGGCATTTGACAAAGTCCAACACCCATTTATGATAAAAACTCTCAGCAAAATAGGAATTGAAGGAAAATTCCTCAACATAATAAAGGGCATCTATACAAAGCCAACAGCCAACATCACTCTAAATGGAGAGAGCCTGAAAGCAATTCCCTTGAGAACGGAAACCAGACAAGGATGCCCTTTATCACCGCTCTTATTCAACATTGTGCTAGAGGTCCTAGCCAGAGCAATTAGGCTAGACAAAGAAATAAAGGGTATCCGGATTGGCAAGGAGGTAGTAAAACTATCTCTATTTGCAGATGACATGATCTTATACACAGAAAACTCTAAGGAATCCTCCAGAAAACTACTGAAACTAATAGAAGAGTTTGGCAGAGTCTCAGGTTACAAGATAAACATACAAAAATCACTTAGATTCCTCTACATCAACAAAAAGAACGACGAAGAGGAAATAACCAAATCAATACCATTCACAGTAGCCCCCAAGAAGATAAAATACTTAGGAATAATTCTTACCGAAGATGAAAAGACCTATATAAAGAAAACTACAAAGTACTACTACAAGAAACTAAAAAGGAACTATTTAAGTGGAAAAACATACCTTGCTCATGGATAGGAAGATTTAACATAGTAAAAATGTCTATTCTACCAAAAGCCATCTATACATACAATGCACTTCCGATCCAAATTCCAATGACATTTTTTAATGTGATGGAGAAACAAATCACCAACTTCATATGGAAGGGAAAGAAGCCTCGGATAAGTAAAAAAAAAAAGTAAAGCATTACTGAAAAAGAAGAAGGAAGTGGGAGGCCTCACTCTACCTGATTTTAGAACCTATTATACAGCCACAGTAGTCAAAACAGCCTGGTACTGGTACAACAACAGGCACATAGACCAGTGGAACAGAATTGAGAATCCAGAGATAAATCCACCCATATATGAGCAGCTGATATTTGACAAAGGCCCAGTGCCAGTTAACTGGGGAAAAGATAGTCTTTTTAACAAATGGTGCTGGCATAACTGGATATCCATTTGCAAAAAAATGAAACAGGACCCATACCTCACACCATGCACAAAAACTAACTCCAAGTGGATCAAAGACCTAAACATAAAGACTAAAACGATAAAGATCATGGAAGAAAAAACAGGGACAACCTTAGGAGCCCTAATACAAGGCATGAACAGAATACAAAACATTACCAAAGATGATGAAGAGAAACCAGATAACTGGGAGCTCCTAAAAATCAAACACCTATGCTCATCTAAAGACTTCACCAAAAGAGTAAAAAGACCACCTACAGACTGGGAAAGAATTTTCAGCTATGACATCTCCGACCAGCGCCTGATCTCTAAATCTGTATGATTCTGTTAAAACTCAACCACAAAAAGACAAACAACCCAATCAAGAAGTGGGCAAAGGATATGAACATGCACTTCACTAAAGAAGATATTCGGGCAGCTAACAGATACATGAGAAAATGCTCTCGATCATTAGCCATTAGAGAAATGCAAATTAAAACTACGATGAGATTCCATCTCACTCCAACAAGGCTGGCATTGATCCAAAAAACACAAAATAATAAATGTTGGAGAGGCTGCGGAGAGATTAGAATTCTTATACACTGCTGGTGGGAACGTAAAATGGTACAACCACTTTGGAAATCTATCTGGCCTTTTCTTAAAAAGTTAGAAATAGAACTACCATACAACCCAAAAATCCCACTCCTCGGAATATACCCTAGAGAAGTAAGAGCCTTCACACAAACAGATATATGCACACTCATGTTTATTGCAGCTCTGTTTACAATAGCAAAAAGCTGGAAGCAACCAAGGTGTCCATCAATGGATAAATGGTTAAATAAATTGTGGTACATTCACACAATGGAATACTACGCATTGATAAAGAACAGTGACGAATCTGTGAAACATTTCATACCATGGAGGAACCTGGAAGGCATTATGCTGAGCGAAATTACTCAGAGGCAAAAGGACAAATATTGTATAAGACCATTATTATAAGATCTTGAGAAATAGTATAAATTGAGAAGAACACATACTTTTGTGGTTATGGGGGGGGGAGGGAGGGAGGGTGGGAGAGGGTTATTTACTGATTAGTTAGTAGATAAGAACTACTTTAGGTGAAGGGAAGGACAATACTCAATACACGGAAGGTCAGCTCAACTGGACTGGACCAAAAGCAAAGAAGTTTCCGGGATAAAATGAATGCTTCAAAGGTCAGCGGAGCAAGGGCAGGGGTTTGGGGACCATGGTTTAAGGGGACTTCTAAGTCAACTGGCAAAATAATTCTATTATGAAAACATTCTGCATCCCACTTTGAAATGTGGCGTCTGGGGTCTTAAATGCTAACAAGTGGCCATCTAAGATGCACCAATTGGTCTCAACTCACCTGGAGCCAAGGAAAATGAAGAACACCAAGGTCACACGATAACTAATAGCCCAAGAGACAGAAAGGGCCACATGAACTAGAGACTTACATCATCCTGAGACCAGAAGAACTAGATGGTGCCCGGCCACAACCGATGACTGCCCTGACAGGGAGCTCAACAGAGAACCCCTGAGGGAGCAGGAGATCAGTGGGATGCAGACCCCAAATTCTCATAAAAAGACCAGACTTAATGGTCTGACTGAGACTAGAAGAATCCTGGCGGTCATGGTCCTCAAACTTTCTGTTGGCCCAGGACAGGAACCATTCCCGAAGACTACTCATCAGACATGGAAGGGACTGGACAATGGGTAGGGAAGAGATGCTGATGAGGAGTGAGCTACTTGTATCAGGTGGACACTTGAGACTGTGTTGGCATCTCCTGTCTGGAGGGGAGATGGGAGGATAAAGAGGGTTAGAAACTGGCAAAATTGTCACGAAAGGAGAGACTGGAAGGGCTGACTCATTAGGGGAAGAGTAAGAGGGAGTATGGAGTAAGGTGTATATAAGCTTATATGTGACAGACTGACTTGATTTGTAAACGCTCACTTAAAGCTCAGTAAAAATTACTAAAAAAAAAAAAAAGAATGTTGTTGTTCACATTACAAGCGAGATCAGCACAACTGGACTAAAGTAAAAGCAAAGAAGTTTCCTGAATAAATTGACTGCTTCGAAGGCCAGCATAGCAGGGGCAGGGATTTGGGGACCATGGCATAATAAAATCTATTAAGAAAACATTCTGCATCCCACTTTGGAGAATGGCATCAGGGGTCTTAAACGTTAGCAAACAGCCATCTAAGATGCATCAATGGGTCTCAACTCACCTGGAGCGAAGGAAAATGAAGAACACCAAAGATGCAAGGTAATTATCAGCCCAAGAGACAGAAAGGACCACATAAACCAGAGGCTACATCAGCCTGAGACCAGAACAACTAGACGGTGCTTGGCTACAACCGATGACTGCCCTGACAGGAGAGCAATGGGACGCAGATCCCAAATTCTCGTAAAAAGACCCGACTTAATGGTCTGACTGAGACTTGAAGGACTCCAGAGGTCATGGTCCCAATTACCTTCTGTTAGCCCCAAAAATGAACCATTCCCAAAGCCAACTCTTCAGACAGGGACTGGACTGCACTATGGGAAAAAAATGATACTGGTGAAGAGTGAGCTTCTTGGATCAAGTAGACACATGAGACTATGTTGGCAGCTCCTGTCTGGAGGGGAGATGAGAGGGCAGAGGGAGTCAGAAGCTGGCCGAATGGACACGAAAATAGAGTGGAGGGAAGGAGTGTGCTCTCATTAGGGGGAGGGCAATTAGGAGTACAGAGCAAGGTGTATATAAATTTTTGTACGAGGCTGTGTCGATTTGTAAACTTCTACTTAAAGCACAATAAAAATAAAAAAAAAAAAGAAGGTAGCAGGAGAAGAGGCTGGAAGGTCATACCAACGCTCCTGAAGAGTCTCAAACAAGCATAAAAACCTGGACCTTTTCCTGGACCACAGAGGGAGCCATGGAAGATTTATGAATAGGAAAGTGACAGGTCGTGAACTGTGTGGCATGATGATTATCTTGGCAGCAAGTACAGAATGCACCAGGCAGACAGAGATCAGAGGCAGAAAATCTGGTGTGTAACTTGCCTCCCTCTTCTCCTTCCAACATCCTGAAAATGCCACACCAGCATCTTTCACACAGTCTGTGCATCTTATCTTCTAAGCTTGTGGTTTCTACACTTTGCAAAGCAGCAAATTTCTGCATAAGAGGAGCCGATACTCAAGTCCTAAAGCCACCACCAGTTGCCGTTGAATGGATTCCAATTGATGGCGACCCCATGTGTGTCAGAGTAGAACTGTGCTCCATAGGGTGTTCAATGGCTGTTTTTTTGGAACTAGATTGCCAGGCCTTTCTTCCAAGGCACCTCTGGGTGAACTCCAACTGCCAACCTTTTGGTTAACAGCCAAGCACTTAACTGTTTGTGCCACCTATGAATTCCGCATCCTAAAGCGAAATCCTCAAAAGTTTGTTCCCCTTCTTTTCTCCAGCCCCATGTCTTACCCAAGCAGTTGATCTGTAGCTCCTTTGTCTGGGCACTGTCCAGGGTAGAAAGGAAGAGGGGACACAGTTTCTCCCGGAAGTGGCTGGAAAGCATCTCGGCTGCCATTGGTGCAGCATACAGCTTCCCGTAGAGGTAACAGACAGAAGCTTGCACCCCCTCGTTGGGGTACACCAGACCTCTCAACAGATGCTCCATCAGGTTGCCTGTCCAGAAAACAACCCAAGGACCGAGTGAATCTCACAGCGTCAACTGCTACATGAAACCCCAAATTACTTATCCCAGTGGCATAGTACTGGTAATCCCTCATTTGTCTAGTCTTTGGATATTGGAAAGAACCTTCTTCTCCATTTTCAGTTGATCCTTACAAAACTTAGCCACAGTAAATGCTTTCTGGGCACTTAATCAAAAGGTAAAATCGAAGCTTAGAGAAGTTAAGTGACTTACCCTTGGGTAAATCCTGAGGTTTTTTTTTTTTTTTGCATTTCACTGACAGGAGAAAAATGCTTCTACATTCCAGAATTAATTCCTCCTCCCACCCAAAAGAAAGCTTCTTAATAGGTACATAATTAATATGGATTAAAAAATGGATGGAAATAGCACAAGATCAAGAATTAAGAAACTGACCTTTTTCATATTGACCAACAAAGAACATATTTGCAGATAAGGAAACTGAGGTCTAGAGAAAGCAAGAAATGGCATTCCCAGATTTACACAGTGAATGGGCTACCCAAATGAAAGAGTGATCAAATCAGGCAAAAGGGTCTTGGTAGCTCTTGGCCACAGTCACTCACCATGCTCCATTACAAGCATATCTGCCAGAGCAGGGATGGCATCCACCAACTTGCCAAGAAGGGTCAGGATGGCCAGGCTACCTCGCATGGAAGGCACGTTACACAGCTGCAGAAAGTGAACACACTCCACCCTGTAAATTAGGATCAGGACAGACCTCCCACCAAAATTTACCTCACCCACCCACGCCAACACCTGTATTGCGTACGCCTCTCACCACATCAACAATCAGCCTCTCTAGATGAGTAAATGGCCATCTCCCGACTTACTGACAACTCCCAGGGCACAGGGACTGAGTCTGATTCCTCTCAGAGCCTTCAATACCTAACTCAGTACATGTTTGTTTAACTGAATTATAATAGTGGTATTTTGCTTCCTACCGAAGCAGAAACTGGAGGGTGAAAGTTGGGAATGTCATAAAGACAGAAGGCTGGCTCAGTGCAAAAACTATCATTATTGTTACTACTACTTCTACTACCAAAGAAGAGTTGAAGCCTTTGAATTGTGGTGTTGGCAAAGAATGTTGAGTATACCGTGGACTGGATAAATCTGTCTTGGAAGAACGAATAAATCTGTCTTGCAGGAAGTACAACCAGAATGCTCCTTAGAGGCAAGGATGGCGAGACTGAGTCTTACATACTTTGGACATGTTGTCAGGAGGGATCAATCTCTGAAGAAGGGCATCATGCTTGGCAAAGTACAGGGTCAGTGGAAAAGAGGAAGACCCTCAACGAGGTGGATTGACACAGTGGCTGCAACAATTGGCTCAAGCATAACAACGATCGTAAGGATGGCGCAGGACCAGGCAGTGTTTTGTTCTGTTGTGCAGAGGGTCACTATGAGTCGGAGCCGACTCAACGGCACCTAACAACAACAACAGCTGCTACAAATACTGAATACCCTGTATGTGCCAGGCACTATGCTTGCTGCTTAGAGTCCATGGGTATGGTTTTATATCTCACCTTTTTCACTGACCAGCTGTAGCACTATGGGTAAGACTCCTTTGGTTGGAAATACAATAGTACCAATTTCACATGGTTGTTGGAAGGACTGAATGAGATACTGCATGTAAAGCACCTAACATAGCACCCAGCATACAGAAAGTGTTAGGTGATATCAGTTTCATAAGAAGTACTGATGTGTATGCAATTGTAAATTCAATCAGATATATCAATCATATGCATATTAATTACGGTATGCTAATTTTAATATAATTTATAACTAAATGTTGCTCTTGATGGTGTTAAGACAAACATTTGTCTTCCTTTTGAAACATAAAACGGATTGTGATATTATTCCTAAATCTTAAACGCAATCTAAAAGCTGTTTGTTTAATGGACATCTTTGACTACAATAAAAAGTCAGGTTGAACATACCCACTCGGTGCTTGCTTTAATGGTGATAAAGGCAAATGCCTTCAGTATAAAGTAACACATGAAATTAAAAAACAAATAAAAACACTAAACCAAGACATAGTGAACATATTTCCTTGATATATTCATCGAGGAAAATCAATATTGCATCTAGGAGAATACAGAAAATGGGCCACGGAATTATTGTGCCAGAAAGATGTATCTTCACAGTAGGGAGGTGGCATAAGGGAGACTGGAAGGGTGAGCAAGGGTGCGGGGCAGGACCCAAGGCCCAGCCACTAGCTTTGGTTCTGACATCTGCTTAAGAGACCCCAGGCAAGGGAGTGCCTTTTCCTCTCTGGGCTTCAGTTCCCCCACCTCCCTAAAGAAGGGGTTGGGCCAGCTCCGACAAATGGGAATTCTGAGGGGTGCCCAAGAACCCAGGTATTTACTGACCTCTCTGTGGCACTCATCCAGCAGGCAGTGGATGGTCTGCTCCAGCTTCAGCTGCATTATAAGCTGGATAAGGACTGAGCAGATACAATCGTATCACTGATCAGAAGACAGCACTGGCCCAGAATTTACCTTCCACAGCCCTTCTGCTCAAAGTCAGTGCGGGGAGTGATTTGCTGTATTAATTGCTGAGTCTTCCCCATCTTCCCCGTTAAGCTATGTGTGCACATCCACACCAGAGGATTCGGGGCTGCTTCTTGTTTTGTGTCGGTGGTTCTCGGCCCAGGCTGCACATTGGAATCCCCTGTTGTTGTTGTTAACTGCCACTGTGTTGATTCTGACTCAGGGCCACGCCGTGTGCGCAGAGCAGAACTGCTCCGTAGGGTTTTCAGGGCTGTGACCCTTCAGAAGCAGATCACCAGGCCTGTCTTCCGAGGTGCCTCTGGGTGGATTTGAACCACCAACTTTTCAGCTAGTAGTCGAGCATTTAACCACTGTGCCACCAGGGCTCCTGACTCACTTGGAGGCTTTTAAGAATAATCAAAAAAAAAATGCAGTGTCCAAATCCCACCTTAGACCAATCAAATCAGAACCTCTAGGGGAAAAGTCCAAGTATCTGTGTATATTTTTTTTAATTCCCCAGGTGAGTCTACTGTGAAACCAGGATTAAAAGCTACTATTTTATATTATCTGTACTTTTTTCCTCCCTTAGAGTTTGGTCCTTTAAATACCAGAAAACAGAAGTATAAGTGAGTTTCTGTGCCAATTATTAAGATATTATCTCTCAGCACCAAACCCACCCTTCTACACAATCATCTGCGATGGTTCCTCTGGTGTCTCTCTGAGGGGCAGGGAAGAAGACGTGGCTGGCTCTGCAGGTGCTGGGAAAGCTACACACTAGATTCAGCTGCTGCCGTGGGACGGCTCTGCCCTGCCACGTAAAGAGGCATTCTAGAACAGTCACAGAAGCAGGAAACAAGCCAGGAGCAAGCGCTTCTTCTCTCTCCAGCCTTGCAATCTCCCTCTAGTGCCTCACAACTTTCAGCTCTGCTGGTTTAAAGGCCTTGGTTTCCAAGGTTTTGTTGAATTAGAAGCTGAGACTACCATCTGGCCGTTTTGAGATCCTGATGCCACTGGGCCAATAGGCAAAGGAGGATTACTCTACCACCTGGAGCAATGATCCAGATAACCAGGGGAAACTAGGTTGCTTCGAAAAATAAGGGCAGGGAGAACTATGCCTGGAAACAGGAATTCTCTGGGGAACTGCTCAGTACTTCCATGTTCAATAGTAAAAGTCAATGGAAAATTACAGCAACCAAAAAAGGCAAGACCACTGAAGATTCAGACCGTTCAGGAATGAAGGTTTGGGTGGCCCCGACTAGGTTAAAATCCCAACCAGTTGAGATCCTTGCTGAGGGAAAAGGATACATGGAATGGGTAAAGGAAGAAGGAAATTATAAATATTAACTACAGCCTTGTGACCAGTTATGGAAATGAACATTGCCTGCATGTGTGTGTGTATAATCTGTATATATTTTCTTCTTGCTGCTTTTCCTTTTCCTTATTACCCGTACAAGTTTCACTAGAGGTTAACTTTATAATTCACTCTTTAGGTAACAGAATATTCAGATGGGACTGTGACTGAAATTTGAAAATTAACTATCGTGACCCAGAGATGGACAGTATGATTGTTTTTCCAAAATAAATACAATTGTTATTTCAACATTTCATTTCCTTATCTTGGAGAGAAATGGCTTTGTTCGTATGAAAGATATGTATAAAGTACAGCTGCATCTTGTTAGGCAAAACCAGCTATTTTTGTTGTTCTATAGAAGTTCAAGTACTTGTAGAAAGGTGTGTGAGGATGACAATTAGCCAAAGGAATGGACAGAGGCAGTTATTAAGCTATTGTCTCTCAGCTCAAAATCCATCCTTCTATACTTTGCTTTGGGATGCTGGAGCTGGAACTATGCAAGGCACATTTCTGCTTTTCTAGATGGCCCCTAGGTAGGCTCTCCCAATAATGAGCACCATAAAGAAATGGCAAGGCAGGGCCAAGATGCAGAGTAGTCAGACACTTCCTGTGGTCGCTCTTACAACAAAGACCCAAAAAAAAAAGCGAATCGGTTATATATGACAATCTAGGGGCCCTAAACATCAAAGACAAAGTTGATGAGTCAGACTGAGCGGCAGGGGGAAGGAGAGGCAGTTTAGAAGCAGCGAGGATATGTTCGCCAGGTCAGATGTGCTGGCAAAAAACCCTACAGGCTGGATCACTAGCGCACACAGGCTGAGGCAAGCAGTAATGCTCAGGGCATGTTTTACACACCAGAAGAAACACAGTGGCGGAGAGTCTGCGCAAGCCTGCAGAACCAGGGGAAAGCGGCACTGACTCTGCAAAAGTTAAGTGTGAGCATCTAACCTACTGCATGGAATCAAAAAAATCCCTTCCCCCTTCTGGAAAGAACCTCTCTCCCATTTACCTGCCCCCTCCCCACTCTGCTCTGGTCCAGTTCTGCTTCAGTGATTGCCACACCCCCTGGGCCAGAAGTAGGACCCGTCACACTCCCAAGCCATTCTCCCAGCTTTGGAGAGGGAACAAATTAACAAACACGAAAAAATAATCTGCCAGCACCCCTAAACTGGGAACTCAGAGCAGGCACAGCCTATTGCCTAGGCACAGGAGTAAGGGGTCCACAGACTCTGAATGCCTTTTATGCCTCTCTAGACCTGTGTGGGCCCATTTCAACAGCATAGGCCCATATCATAACAGTACGACAGGGTATATATCTGAAGCCTATTCTCAACTGCAACAGTTAAGTGGGATTGGCAGATTCGTGACATTTGACACCACCCGCCCATTAGGCAGGGTCCTTACCTACCCACATCAGGGACCTGAGGACTGGTGGCCCCACCCATGCCACCTAGCCATCCACGGAAGGGGGCTGAGAACAAGTGGTGCCTCCCAGTCCTTACAGCCAACAGCATTGGGTGCCCAATGTCTGGTTGCAAAATCCACCCACCTACACACTCGAGGGAAAAGGGACACGCCTTCCACCCAGGCACTCAGGGGCAGCCATCAACCCCCTACCTTGCTCAGCACATCACCCCCTACTGCAGCCACATACCTGTGCCTACCCCAATTATCCTGATGTAGCCCTGCCCATCTAGGTCTGTAGGTGAGAGCCTGCACCACACACTCAGTGACCAATGACCTGGACACCTGAGCTGAATCTACACAAGAAAAGCAAACAAACTCCTAGGCTCACATACCTAGTAACACCTCTAACCACCTGGTGACAGGACATGAGAGCTTCAGAGACACCAATAATCAAAGTAGCTCACATGTTCAGCCTATCCGGGAATATCAAAACAAAACAAAAAGCTAGGACATAGTAAGGAAACAAAATAAATATAATAACTTATTGATGGCTTAGACGTAACAGTCAATATCAAATCGCATAAAGATGCAGACCATGACGGCTTCAACAAATGACCAAAACAAGGAATCAAGAAACCTCCCAGAGGAAGAGAAAATCTTAGAATTACCAGAGGTAGAATTCAAAAGATTAATATACGGAGCTCTTCAAGACATCAGGAAGAAGATCAGGCAAAACGCAGACCAAGCCAAGGAACACACAGACAAAGCAACAGAGGAACTTAAGAAGGTTATACAAGAGCATAATGACAAATTTAATAGGATGCGTGAATCCATAGAGAGATAGCAAACAGAAATTCAAAAGATTAACAATAAAATTTCAGAATTAGACAACTAAATAGAAAGTCATAGGAGCAGAATTGAGGCAATGAAAGTCAGAATTAAGAGACTGAAGATACTTGATGCCAGTTTATTTGAGGAGAAATCTGATAAAAGAATTAAAAAAAAAAAAACCCTAAGAATTATGTGGTACTCTATCAAGAGGAGTAACCTACAAGCAACTGGAGTACCAGAACGGGGGGGATAACAGAAAATACAGAGAGAATTGTGGAAGCTTTGTTGGCAGAAAACTTCCCTGGTATCGTGAAAGACAAGAAGATACCTATCCAGGAAGCTCATCGAACCCCACACCTGGTAGATTCCAAAAGAAAGTCACCAAGACATATTACAATCAAACTTGCCAAAACCAAAGATAAAGAGAGAATTTTAAGAGCAGCTAGGGATAAACAAAAAGTCACCTACAAAGGAGAGTCAATAAGACAAAACTCTGACTACTCAGCAGAAACCATGCAGGCAAGACGGCAATGAGATGATATACAAAGCCCTGAAGAAAAAAAATTGCCAGTAAAGATTTATATATCTAGCAAAACTCTCTCTCAAACATGCTGGTGAAATTAGGGCGTTTCCAGATAAACAGAAGCTTAGGGAATTTGTAAAAAACCAAACCAAAATTACGAGAAATACTAAAGGGAGTCCTCTGGTTAGAAAATCAATAACATCAGACAACAACCCAAGACTAGAACACAGGACAGAACAACCAGATATCAACCCAGATAGGGAAGTACAAAAATAAATCAAAGCTAAAACACTGAAAATAGGGAAACAGAGACATCAATATGTAAAAGATGACAACATTAAAACAAAAAAGAGGGAGTAAATAATGTAGTCATAGAAATTTCATATGGAGAGGAAATCAAGGAAATATTAAGAAGTAAAAGGTTGGTTTAAACTCAGAAAAATGGAGGTATATATTGAGGTAACCACAAAGAACACTAACAATCCTACACATCAAAATAAAAAACAAGAAACTCATAAAGACTCAGCAAATACAAAGTCAACAACAATGAAAAGAAAATAAATGATTCAGCACAGAAAATTAAGTGGAACAAAGAAACTGCGAAAAACATACCAAAAAAAGACATCAAAATGACAGCACTAAACTCACACCTATCAATAATTACGCTGAATGTATATGGACTAAATGCACCAATAAAGAGACAGAGAGTGGCAGAATGGATTAAAAAAAAAAAGCATGATCCATCTATATGGTGCCTACAAGAGACATACCTTAGACTCAAAGACACAAACAAACTAAAACTCAAAGGATGGAACACAACAGAAAGTCCCTGATGGAGCAGGATAAAAGCGTGGTGCAGAACTCAAATTCATGTAAAAAGACCAGACTTAATGGTCTGAGACTAGAGGAACCCCAGAAGAAATGGCCCCCAGATCCTCTATTAACTCAGAACTAAAACCATTCCCGAAGCCAACTCTTCAGACAAAGATTAGACTGGAGTATAAAACGTAAAATAATACTCGTGTAGAGTGTCCTTCTCAATTCAAGTAGATACATGAGACTAAATGAGTAGCTACTGTCTGGAGGTGGGACGAGAATGCAGAAAGGGATAGGAGCTGGTTAAATGGACATGGGAAACGTGGGTAGAAAGGGAAGTGTGCTATCTATCACATTATAGGGATTGCAACTAGGGTCACATAACAATATGCACATAAATTTTTGTATGAGACATTAACTTGAGCTCTAAACTTTCACCTAAAGCACAATAATGATAATAATAATCATACATGGCAAGGCTGTGGGAAGAAGGGACTTGCTCCTTCTTGTTTGGGCTTCCTATTTGTTTCCTTCTACTTTCCATTCCTGTGAGTGTCACCCTAACACTTCTGCACTCTGGCAGTGGCAGTGCCCTCCCCTAAGGGCAGCTGAGTCCAGCTGGGAGTTTTGCAGATCCAGCCTCATTGCATTTCTCTAGAAGTACCAGCATCATCTATCTGGTTGTCACCCCTCCTCAGAGGTCTGGGTCCCAGCCAGTGGGGCCCCTCCTCCAAACTTGTAAGTTTTAATAATTCCGATCTCTTCCCTCTGTTTTCTCCAGCCCTAGGGGTGGAAGCTGCTTTCCGTGATCGCTATCTCCATGAAAACTCGGTGTTCTCTTTTTGCCTCTTCAGTTACCTAGTTAATAATTACTTTTTAAAAATATATATATACAACATAAATTTGCCACTGTAACCATTTTTAAGCATACGGTTCAGTGGTGTTAAATATATTCACAATGTTGTGCAACCATCACCACTATTTCTAAAACTTTTTCATCACCTTAAACTAAAAAACTCCATACTTTTCTTTTAATAATTTTTATTGTGCTTTAAGTGAAAGTTTACAAATCAAGTCAGTCTCTCACAAAAAAACCCATATACACCTTGCTACACACTCCCAATTACTCTCTCCCTAATGAGACAGTCTGCTCTGTCCCTCCACTCTCTCTTTTCGTGTCCATTTCCCCAGCTTCTAACCCCCTCCACCCTCTGATCTCTCCTCCAGGCAGGAGATGCCAACATAGTCTCAAGTGTCCACCTGATCCAAGAAGCTCACTCCTCACCAGCATCCCTCTCCAACCCATTGTCCAGTCCAATCCATGTCTGAAGAGTTGGCTTCGGGAATGGTTCCTGTCCTGGGGCAGCAGAAGGTCTGGGGCCATGACCACCGGGGCCCTTCCAGTCTCAGTCAGACCATTAAATCTCGTCTTATAAGAATTTGGGGTCTGCATCCCACTGCTCTCCTGCTCCGTCAGGGGTTCTCTGTTGTGTTCCCTGTCAGGGCAGTCATCCGCTGTAGCCGTGCACCATCTAGTTCTTCTGGTCTCAGGATGATGTAGTCGCTGGTTCATGTGGCCCTTTCTGTCTCCTGGGCTCGTAATCACCTTGTGTCCTTGGTGTTCTTCATTCTCCTTTGATCCAGGTGGGTTGAGACCAATTGATGCATCTCAGATGGCTCCTAGCTAGCATTTAAGACCCCAGAAGCCACTCTTCAAAGTGGGATGGAGAATGTTTTCTTAATAGGTTTTATTATGCCAATTGACTTAGATGTCCCCTGAAACCATTGTCCCCAGGCCCCTGCCCCTGCTACGCTGGCCTTCGAAGTATTCAGTTTATTCAGGAAACTTCTTTGCTTTTGGTTTAGTCCAACTGTGCTGACCTCCCCTGTATTGTGTGCTGTCTTTCCCTTCACCTAAAGTAGTTCTTACCTACTATCTAATTAGAGAATACCCTTCTCCCACCCTCCCTCCCTCCCCCTCCTCGTAACCACAAAAGAATGTTTTCTTCTCAGTTTAAACTATTTCTCAAGTTCTTATAATAGTAGTCTTATACAATATTTGTCCTTTTGCAACTGACTAATTTCACTCAGCATAATGCCTTCCAGGTTCCTCCATGTTATGAATTGTTTCACAGATTCCTCACTGTTCTTTACTGATGTGTAGTATTCCATTGTGTGAATATACCATAATTTATTTATCCATTCATCCATTGATGGGCACGTTGGTTGCTTCCATGTTTTTGCTATTGTAAACAGTGCTGCAATAAAAATGGGTGTGCATATACCTGTTTGTGTAAAAGCTCTTATTTCTCTAGGGTATATTCCAAGGAGTGGGATTGCTGGATCATATGGTAATTCTACTTCTAACTTTTTAAGGAAGCTCCAAAGCGGTTGTACCATTTGACATTCCCACCAGCAGTGTATAAGTGTTCCAATCTCTCCACAGCCTCTCCAATGTTTATTATTTTGTGTTTTTTGGATTAATGCCAACCTTGTTGGAGTGAGATGAAATCTCATTGCAGCTTTGATCTGCATTTCTCTAATGGGTAATGATCGTGAACATTTCCTCATACATCTGTTAGCTACCGGAATGTCTTCTTTAGTGAAGTGTCTATTCATATCTTTTGCCAATTTTTTAATTGGGTTATTTGTCTTTTTGCAGTTGAGTGTTTGCAGTATCATGTAGATTTTAGAGATCAGGCGCTGATCAGAAATGTTATAGCTGAAAACTTTTTCCCAGCCTATAGGTAGTCTTTTTACTCTTCTGGTGAAGTCTTTGGATGAGCGTAAGTGTTTGATTTTTAGGAGCTCCCAGTTATCTAGTTTTTCTTCTACGTTCTTTATAATGTTTTCTATACTGTTTATGCCATGGATTAGGGCTCCTAACATTGTCCCTATTTTTTCTTCCATGCTCTTTATTGTTTTAGATTTTATATTTAGGTCTTTGGTCCATTTTGAGTTAGTTTTTGTGCATGGAGTGAGGTACGGGTCTTGTTTCATTTTTTTGCAGATGGATAGCCAGTTATGCCAGAATCATTTGTTAAAAAGACTGTCTTTTCCCCGTTTAACTGTTTTGGGGCCTTTGTCAAATATCAACTGCTCATATGTGGATGGATCTATGTCTGGATTCTCAATTCTGCTCCATTGTTCCATGTATCTGTTGTTGTACCAGTACCAGGCAGTTTTGACTACTGTGGCAGTATAATACGTTCTAAAATCAGGTAAAGTAAGGCCTCCCACTTTGTTCTTCTTTTTCAGTAATGCCTTATTTATCCGGGGCCTCTTTCCCTTCCATATGAAATTGGTGATTTGTTTCTCCATCTCATTAAAGAATGTCCTTGGGATTTGGATTGGAATTGCATTAAACGTATAGATCGCTTTTGGTAGAATAGACATTTTTATAATGTTAAGTCTTCCTATCCATGAGCAAGGTATGTTCTTCCACTTTTGTAAGTCTCTTTTGGTTTCTTGCAGAAGTGTACTGTAGTTTTCTGTGTGTAAGTCTTTTACATCTCTAGTAAGATTTATTCCTAAGTATTTTATCTTCTTGGGGACTACTGTAAATAGCATTGATTTGGTGATTTCCTCTTCGATGTTCTTTTTGTTGGTGTAGAGGAATCCAACTGATTTTTGTATGCTTATCTTGTATCCCGATAGTCTGCTGAACTCTTCTATTAGTTTCAGTAGTTTTCTGGAGGATTCCTTAGGGTTTTCTGTGAAACTCCATACTTCTCAAGCAATAACTCTCTTCTCCCCTCTCCTTAGACCCTGGTGTCTCTATGAATTTGCTTATTCTAGATACATCACATAAGTGGGGTCATACAATATTTGTCCTTTTGTGTCTGGCTTATTTCACTTAGCATAGTGTTTTCAAGGTTCATCCTCGGGGATCATCATATCTCCCTTAATAACATAATATTCCATTGTATGTATGTACCACATTTTGTTTACCTAATCATCCATTGATGGATATTTGGGTTATTTCCACCTTTTAGCTATTGTGAATAATGCTGGTATGAACACTGGCATACAAGTATTTGAGTCCCTGTTTTCAATTCATTTGGGTATATGCCTAGGAATGGAATTGCTGGGTCATATGGTAATTCTGTGAGCCCTGGTGGCACAGTGGCCAAAGCCCTGGGCTGCTAACTGAAAGGTCAGTGGCTCGAACCCAGCAGTGACTCTGCAGGAGAAAGATGTTGCAATCTGCTTCTGTAAAGATTTACAGCTTTGGAAACTCTATGGGGGCAGTTCTACTCTGTACTATAGGGTCACTATGAGTCAGGATCGACTCAGTGGTAATGGGTATGGTAATTCCATGTAATAATTCTTTATATTAAATTTTTTTTTCTGTTCATATAACTGGTGTTGTTTCTGTTTCCTGGCTGGACCCTAGTTCTCACCTCTCTGCTGGAATCCTCCCGTCCCAGTTCTCTTGCCTTCTTTCTTTATAAGCCCTTCGCAGGTAAACTCATGCATTTCCACAGCTTTAACCACTACCTATGGGCAGGCAACTGCCAACCAACCAATATGAAATGTAATAAAAATTGTTTTGTACATGCCTTTGTAATGGCACCTACCAGCTCTATCTACTTACCAGACAATCTCTCCTCCAGGCTATAAATTCTTAGAAGGCAGGGACCCTGTCCTACTCATCTAAGTATCCTTAGTGCCTGATATAGGCACAGAGTAGGTACCCAATAAAGATATGTCAAATTAATGATTGACGACTAATTGAGTTCTCTTTCTCTGTCTCTAAGTGGGCCATTTCACCAAGGTCTCAGATAACCAGAGCTACAATTCAGGCTAATATCCTTAGCTTCAAATGCTAAGTATACAAGTTTCACCTTACCTTCAATACAGAGGTCTGTTGCACTCCCATCTTCTGTGCTGCGTAACAGTCCTTGGAGTAGAGAAGGAAAAATAAGGAGTAGTTACCAATTAAAAGAGAAACAAACCCACAAAGGCACACTGTGAATTCTAAAACTAACAGCAGCTTTAAGCAATCTCCCAGCTAAATTCTACCCTCAGCATCAAATATTTAGAATTTAAAGACCCACCCTGGCTTTAAAAAAGTAAGCACTGTCAGCATATATATAAAAAAAAAAATTCAAGCCAGTTGCCATCAAGTCGATTCCAAATCATAGCAACCCTGAAGGACAGAGTAAAACTGCTCCATAGAGTTTCTGTCTTCGTTATCTAGTGCTGCTATAACAGAAATACCACAAGTGGATGGCTTGAACAAAGAAAAATTTATTCTCTCACAGTCTAGGAGACTAGAAGTCCGAATTCAGAGTGCCAGATCCAGGGGAAGGCTTTCTCTCTCTGTCGGCTCAGGGGAAGGTCCTCGCCATCAATCTTCCCCTGGTCTAGGAGCTTTTCAGTGCAGAGACCCCGGGTCCAAAGGACCCATGCTCTTGCTCTTCTTTCTTGGTGGTATGAGGTCCCCATGTCTCTCTGCTCACGTCTCTCTTTTGTATCTCAAAAGAGATTGGCTCAAGGCACAATCCAATCTTGTAGATTGAGTCCTGCCTTATTAACATGACTGCTGCTAATCCCATCTCATCAACATCACACAGACAGAACTGACAACACATAGGAAAATCACATCAGATGACAAAATGTTGGACAATCACACAATACTGGGAATCGTGACCTAGCCAAATTCATATACATATTTCTGGGGGACGCAATGCAATTCATGACAGTTCCCAAGACTGTAAATCTGTACAGCAGCAGACTCCCATATTTTTCTCCCTCAGAGTGGCTGGTAGGTTCAAATCTTTTGGTTAGCAGGATTATGGATTGAATTATATCCCCCAAAAATGTGTGTCAACTTGGTTAAGCCATGATTTCCAGTATTATGTGGTTGTCCTCCATTTTGTGATCTTATATAATTACTTATATATTACAAATCCTAACTTATATGAGGCAGGATTAGAGACAGTTGTGTTAATGAGGTAGGACTCAATCTACAGGATTAAGTTGTATCTCAAGTCAATCTCTTCTGAGATATAAAAGAGAGAAGCGAGCAGAGAGGAGGGGGAACATCCTACCACCAAGAATGAAGAGTCAGGGGCAGAGCATGTCCTTTGGACCTGGGGTCTCTGTGCTAAGAAAATCCTAGACCCAGGAGAAGACTGATAACAAGGACCTTCCCCCAGAGCCAACAGAAAGAAAGAGCCTTCCCCTGGAGCTGGCGCCCTGAATTCAGAATTCTAGCCTTCTAAACTGTGAGAATAAATTTTCTTTGTAAAAGCCATCCACTTGTGGTATTCTGTTATAGCAGCACTAGATTAAGACAGCAGCCGAGTGCTTAACCACTGCACCACTAGGGCTCCTGTACTGTCGGTATAGCTCCGGAGGAAAACTGTATGATCTGAAATCTGTAACAGACCTGGGGTAAAATTCAGGTTCTGCCATGTGTTAGCTTAATCTCCCTGAGCCTTAGGGATCTCTCCCTTAAAGGGCCGTCTTGGCAATTAAAAGCATGAAAAGCCTCTAGCACAGAAAAACACCCAATATGACTTACCTCCTGTCTTAGTTATCCAGTGCTGCTATAACAGAAATATCACAAGCGGATGGCTCTAACAAACAGAAATTTATTTTCTCACAATTTAGGAGGCTAAAAGGCTGAATTCAGAGCGCTGGCTCTGGGGAAGGCTTTCCTTCTCTGTCGCTCTGGAGGAAGGTCTTTGCCTCCAGCTTCTGATTCCTGATTCCTTGGAGATCTCCATATGTCTTGGCAACTGTCTTATCCCATCTCACCTCTGCTTGCTTGTTTAATTTCTTTTATATCTCAAAAAAGATTGACTCAAAATATACCCCACACTAATCCTGCCTCATTAACATAACAAAGATAACCCATTCCCAAATGGGATTCTAGCCATAGGCATAAAAAAAAAAAAAAAAAAAAACCTGTGGCCATCAAGTCAAGTCGATTCTGACTCATAGCCACCCTACAGGAGAGAGTAGACCTGCCCCATAGGTTTTCCAAGGAGCGGTTGGTAGATTTGAGCTGCTAACCTTTTTTGGTTAGCAGCCAAGCACTTAACCACTGTGCCACCAGGGCTCCAAACCACAGGCACAGAGGTTAGGATTTACAACACATATTTTGGGGGGACATAATTCAATCCATAACATTTCCCGTCCTCCCAAAAATGCTCATTCCATAGGACACTATAATCATATTAAAAGAAAAGACGTGAGATAAAATTTAATACATCTCATTTTACAAATGAAGAAACAAAGGCACAGGAGGGGGGAGTGAGTGACTTATCAGGGTCACACCCAGATCGGCAGACTTCAGTCCAGACCTAAGCTGTACTAAGATCCAGTGCAAAGACCATACACACTTGTCTCTTTGAAGGCTCACTGATTTCCCATATTTATCTTCACACTTTTACTAACCTCTTAGCTCCAGTAAAACCAGTTACCATATAATGCGTATCTTAGAAAGGGGGACATATGTTCACCATTATTACAAAATAATTTGCTAATAAGTTAAATTATGAAAAATCTTACTTGTTTCTCCAAGACTCCAAAAACAGACCACTTTATACACACAAAACTCACGCCAAGCTTTCCTTTTCAAACTCACCAAAAAGTGTGCTTATGAAGTGGATGCAGACTCTCTGGTCCTGAGCCACCAGCTGCGTGATGAGGGAGGTGTGCCTCATGAGGGCATCTCGGAAACAGGACAACACATGTTTCTTGCGTACCAACTTGGGGAAGAAGGAGAAAAATATTCTTCAATAGCAACCAGCTCTCAACCATGCTGAACCCGATCAATTGCGATTTCCAAATATAATTACAAGATGGCACTGGAGGAATCATCTCGACTATGGTAAGATCCATACTCACTGAAGGTCCTTTGGAAAAGAGCATAATTCACACACAGGAATCCACCTATTCATAGAGCATTATACATGGGCTGAGGGTCCTAACATCCTATTTTGCATAGCACTTTTACTGTTCACAAATCACTCTTTTCTCCACTAGCTCATGTAAGCCTAACAAGTTAGTGAAGCAAAAACAGACATCATCACCATTTTGGAGATGAGAAAACTGAGGCTTGGAGACTTTCCCAAGGACTCAAATCTAAGTCCAGGTCTTGCCCAAGGTCAGTGTTCTTTCCACTTCAACAGTCTGGGGGAGCTGCACTGGTGGAATCATCTAACTTATAACTTACAGCACAAGAGCCTCAGAGAGGTAGGTAAAGAAAACGCACCGTTCCATTCAAGATAGGCATAAACCCTCATGCTCAAATCACCTCCCCTGCAGGGAACTGGGGAGTGCAGTGCAAAGTGCTCAAGGCAGTAGCAAACGGTAGTTCAAGAAATGAGTGAGCACTGAGGATAGGACAGGAACACAGGTACAGCTGATTACATCACCCGCTCCAGGAGGTGCACTCAAGAAAAGTGCATTCAGTCAAATGTAAAGTTGCATATCTTATTGCCTCTTATTGCAATCACTGCAAGTCTCCAGTTTCCCTTCAATTCATCCTACATAAAAGTTTAAGCTAATACTCTAAATAAGCTACTCAAAAAATCTCAGTGAGTCTCCTTTACCTGATTAAGGCCAAGCTCCTTAGCTTGGATTCAAACACTTCAGTCAACTGTTCCCAGCCTGGCTCTCTAATCTTACCTCCCACAACTTCCCTTCAAACACTCTGATTATCCCCTAAACTCATCCCTGCTAATAGCTGCCTACTGAAATCAGCAGCCCCATCCCCTCTAGGCCAAATCTCACCCATCTTCTCAAGACTGATTCAAATCCTTCCTCCTCTAAGAAGTCTTTCCTAATTTCCCTCCTAAACTGTTCGGTCCTTGACCACAAACAACATGTCCATGTTCTAAACGTCCAGTAATGTGCTCATATTTTCTCTTTCTGCACTGTTTTATTCATCTCTATATCCCTGTCTTACAATCCAAGAATAGTAGCCTCAAAACCTCTGGCCTTACAGAAACTTCAGAGATTATTAACTAGCCCAGCATTTCTCAGGGCGTAGTATAGGGATCCTTGGGGATCCCCAGACCTTTTCAGGGGTCCACAGGGTCAAAATCATTTCCATAATAAAACATTATTTGCCTTTTCCACAAGCGTACAGCAGAATTTCCCAGAGACTACCTGACGTGATATCACAACACATTGAGTACAGAAACAGATGAGAATCCAGCTGTCTTCTATAGTCAGACATTAAACAGACTTGCAAAAATGCAAAACAATGCCACTCTTTTCACTATCCTTTTTGTTTTAGAAAACATAGTTATTTTATTTTAAAAATTACTAATGCTATTAACTAATGGATTTACTATTATTTTTAACGAATTAATAGCTATTTTAAAATTTTGTTTTGATTTCTATTACAATAAATATCAATGGGTAAAACCCACATAAAGAAAAGCTCTTCGGGGTCCTCAGTAACTTTTAAAATTGTAAGGCATCCTGAGATCAAAACGTTTGGGAACCACTGATCTAGTCCAACACCCCCCCCCCCCGCAAGACATAAATTCCCCTCAGTAATGGGAAAAGTGATCTCCCAAACTCTTCTTGGATGAAAAGATGGATGGGGTTGAGGGAACAGGCAGCCCATGTTTGAGCCAGCTCTGCCTGTCAGAAAGGTCTTCTTCCCGTTCACCCTCTTCTGCCTGCTCTAACGTCCACCCCTTGATCCTGCCATCACAGGGGCCAAGACAGCCCCCTCCTTCACATGGACACTCGCAGGTATCTATCTGAAAGGAATGAGAAGCCCCCACTGCGTTTGTGCCTGGCCGCCGAGTGGGGCCTGAAGAGGAGCGAGTTCGAGCTAAGGCTAAATCCTGGAGAAATGGCTCGGCAGGTGCCAGGGAGGCTTGGTGGGGGAGTGTGGGGGGGGATCCCAATCTGGAGCGACAGCTTGGAAAGGGGATGCCTTGGTCCAGAGTAGGGCCCCAGCAGGGTAGACTAGGGGCTGGGAGGTTTAGCAAGGAAGGGTCAGTCGGGTGAGGGGGACAAGCCTGGCTTAGTTAGGGGCAGAGTGAACAAGGCGGCTAGGCCCAGTTTAGTTTCGGGGGTGGTGAGCCCAGGTTAAGGGGACAGATATGGCGCGTGGCGGCCCTGTCTGGTGACGGGAGTGCCTGGGCAGGGTTCGTCAGAGGACGGAGCCGCGCGCACCGACACGCCGGGCTCCGGCAGCAGCTCCAGCGCGCAGGCCAGGCAGAGGCGCGGGGGCACCGGCAGCAGCCAGCGCGGGTCGTGCCGGTAATGGGCCCTCTCGAAGAGCAGCGCCGCCTCCTCGTCCCTCTCGGGCCCTGGGAGAGCCGCCGCCTTCTCCCTCACAGCCATGTCGGGATCGCACTCCGCCGCCGCGGGACGCTTTCCCGCGCAGATTGTGCGCAAGCGCACTTGGAAGAGAAGGCTACGACTGCCTATGTAATGCGCCTGCGCGGACCGAACGTACGCACTCTAAGAGCGAACGGCGGCCCCGGGGGGCTGGTGTGGGGCGCCGGGACCCTGGAGCGTGTTCAGCTGCGCCCAAAGCGGTGTGCTTTTAGAACCCGCGGGGATTCGTCTTCACCACACCGAAAGTTGAAAACCGTTTAAAATGAAGCTGTCATTATTGGCCTTGAAGAAAGAAAGGAAAGGGAACAACCTATTTCTACTATAAAACTTTTTTAAATAAATGAATTCAGGAATTACCATTATTTTAAGTTTACGTGACACCTTTCTTGCAGAGTCTAAAACACTCCCCTTAAAATGTCATCTCACGGAGGGCTGCATAGTACCTGGGACTTTGTGAGTGCAGAAGGAATACTGAAGAGAAAATGCTTTACCAAAAACAACAAAAAAAAGTACATCAGTCTATATGTACTTATTTAGCACTACGCACCCAACCATGGAGGTTCAAGAGGTGTTTTCTACATTCAGAGAGACTATGGCTTAGTGGGAAAAAAAGTGCTTTCCATAGCAGAATAGTTTGGAAAGGAATGGTTTATTATTCAATGGAGTATTATTATAAAGTGATGTTTCTGAGAAAAGCAGGTATTAACGTGGAAAAATGTACATGGGTCACCATGAGTCAGGGACGACCCTATGCAGCTGACAACAAGAAGACATATGTATTAGCTACCGATTGCTGCATTAAAAAAAAAAAAAAATCACTCCTTGTAGTAAGCTGAATGTTGGCCCTCAAAGAGATATGTTCACATCCTAATTCCCGGAATCTGTGAATATTATCTTATTTGGAAAAGGGATCTTTGCAGATGATTTAAGGATCCTGAGACAAGACTATCGGGGAGTGTATAGGTGAACACTAAATCCAATGGCAAATGTCCTTATAAGAAACACAGGAAAGACATACAGAGAAGAGAAAGAGACAATGTGATCACATAGGCAGAGACTGGAGTGATGGATCCACAAGCCGAGAAATGCCTGGAGCACCAGAAGCTGGAAGAGGCAAGGAACTGATCTCCCTGGTAGAGCCTTTGGGGGGAGCACAGCCCTGTAAACACCTTAACTTTGGACTTCTGACCTCCATAACTGTGAGTAAATGAGTTTCTATTGTTTTAAGCCACCAAGTTCATGGTAATTTCTCACAGCAGCCATAGGAAACTAATATACTCCCAAAATATAGCAGCTTAAAACAACAAATGTTATCTCCTAGTTTCTGTGGGTCAGGAATCCAGGCATGGCTTAGCTGGGAGCCTCTGGCTCAAGGACTGTCATGAGGTTGCAGTCAAGCTGTCAGCTGAGGCTACAGTCATCCGAGGTTCATTGGGGCTAAAGGACCTGCTTCCAAGGTCACTTACATGATTGGTGGCAGAATTCAGTTCCTTGCAGATTGTCAGACTGAGGCCTCCCTCGGTTGCTTGCCACATGTGCCTTTCCATAGGGTAACTCACAACATGAAGTCTGGCATCTCTCTGTGAGTAAACAAGAGAGCAAGAGAGGGTGCCCAAGAAGGAAGCCACAATCTTTTTGTAACCTATTCCATTTGTTAGAAGTGAGTCACTGGGTCCAATCCATACTCGAAAGGAGGGGATTACACACAGATATGAACACCAGGAGGTAGGTGTCACTGATAGCCATTTTAGAGGTTGCCTATCACAGTGTAAGTGCTATAAAAAACCGATTGCCATCAAGTCGATCCCGACTCACAGCGACCCTATAGGACAGAGTAGAAGTGCCCCCATAGGGTTCCCAAGGCTGTAATCTTTACAGAAGCCAACTGCCACAACTTTCTCCTGAGGAGCAGCTGGTAGGTTTGAACCACCAACCTTTCGGTTAGCAGCTGAGCGCTTTATCACTATGCCACCAGGGCTCCTGTAAGTGCTATTATAGAGGTAGGCATAAATTTATAGGCAGTAATGGCACGGTGGTTAAGCACTTGGCTGCTAACTGAAAGGTTAGCTGTACAAACCCACCAGCCACTCTGCTGAAGAAAGATGTGGCAGCCTGCTTCCGTAATGATTAACAGCCTTGGAAACCCTTTGGGGCAGTTCTGCTGTCCCATAGGGTTGCTATGAGTCACAATGGACTTAACAGCAGTGGGTTTTTAATGCATGGAAATAGAAACAGGAAGAAGACACATCCAAATGTGGACTGGGTGGTGGGATTATGGATTATTTTCTTTTGTGAGTTTTCTAAACTCTCTAATGATCATGTATGACTTTTACAATTAATTTTAAAAAAAAAGTGAGAAGGGAAAAAGGGAAGGCAGAAGAAGGAAAAGAGAGAGCTTTAATTAAATTCCCAGATCCAGACTGATTTATCCCCCGTAAGCTTCATTTTCCACCTGCTGAAGCTGTCAACAGAAGTATCACAAGACACAATGCTAGTTGGCTCAGAAGTTTCAGACTTGTTTAGAGCAAGTGATTGGCCTCAGGATTCCCACAGGTGGGCCAGGCACAGCAACAGGTAATTATGGCTATAGTACTTGGAATGGAAGAAGTGGGGATGTTGTGTCCATGAAGTCTGTTCACGAGCAGCAGAAACGCAGGGTCAGAGGCAGGACGGGGGCAGATGCTGTCTTAGTCATCTAGTGCTGCTATAACAGAAGTACCACAAGTGGATGGCTTTAACAAAGAAAAATTTATTTTCTCACAGCCTGGTAGGTTACAAGTCCAAATTCAGGGTGTCGGCTCCAGGGGAAGGCTTTCTCTGTTGGCTCTGGAGGAAGGTCCTTGTCCTCAATATTCCCCTGGTCAAGGAGCTTCTCAGGCGCAGGGACCCCGTGTCCAAGGGATGCGCTCTGCTCCCAGTGCTGCATTCTTGGTGGTATGAGGTCTCCAACTCTCTGCTTGCTTCCCTTTCCTTTTATCTCTTGAGAGAGAAAAGGTAGTGCAGGCCACACCCCAGGGAAACTCCCTTTAGCTTGAATCAGGGAGGTGACCTGAGTAAGGGTGGTGTTACAATCCTCTCAACATAAACTTACAATCACAAAATGGAGGACAACTACACATGGCTTAACCAAGTTAATGCACAGATTTTTGGGGGGACATAATTCAATCCATGATAGATGCCCAGGGATCAGCTCCCTTCCTTGTACCAAGAGACCCTGAATAAATAGCTGAACACCAGCCCACCGCAAAGCAGCTGAGGTTGAGTGTTGTGCACCAGTCAGGATTAACTCAGGACAGGACCATAATAGAAACCCTGGTGGGCCCTGCTGTGAGGAGCTGGGGAGGAGGGGTGTTTAGGAGATGGCATTGGACTGACTCGCATAGCCCAAACCTTCAGAACCATGGGGTAAAAGTGGCCTTTACCTACACAGTATCCCCAACTGCAAAAGGGGGCACTCAGAGAACGTGTGTCAAAGAACTCAGAACCCCCATGGTCCAAATAACCAATTTTATTAGAGGCTTTGCAAGGGAGCTGGCAACTCTTATGCCTTCTCTGCCATGTCCTGAGGATTCTGGGCCCACAGGCTACTTTCTAAAGCCAAGCTGGTGCAGAAAAGACCTCAAATGCTTCATAAAAACAAACTTTTGGGGGGCTGGTGGACTCCATGGGGCCCCATTTGGGTTCCCAAGTGCCCCCTGACCCTGGGGGCTCTCTGTCTTGGGCAGAGAGGCCCCAGCACTGCAGTGACCTGGTGACTGAAGGTCCCTTTCTAAAGAAGAAGTGCAAACTTTACTGTTGCCTTCCCCTGTATGTGGGTCCCCTGCTTGGGGAAGCAGGGAAGGATCAGGATCCTGCAGGCTCAGGTGGGGGACAGTGTGCTGCGACTTGGCCAGCGGTGGGGACCGGGACATCTTGTTCAGAAGTGTCTTGCTCAGCCTCACTGCAGCTGATTGGAGACCACCTTTGGAGCTGGAGGGGTCTGCAGAACAGGAGGGAGGCTGCTGCCCAGCCCCTCCGCCCCTCACAGGCTCCAGACTTCCTCTTCTCCAGTATGTGGGCTGTTGAAGTTTGCGTCTGGGGGGCTTAGGGACCTCCCACAAGGGGCGCTCCTCCCTCCAGTGGTTGTGACCGGCCCTGGAGCATGGGGTCCTCCCTCTGCTGGGAGCCCTCTCTGCCGTCTGGGAGACCTCTGGCCTGACCATTTTCCTGCTACTGCTGGTCTCACTGGAAGACTCTCCAGCTTTCTCTTGGCCACGCCAGCTCCCAGACTCTGCTTCAGGCCTGGGGTTCCTGGGAGCAGGGAATGGGGACCTAGGAAGAGCCTCTTCCAGGATAGCCTGTGGGTCTCTGGCGCCACCTGGTGGCATGGCTCTCCTGGGCTTTTCAGGGTGGATGGGCGTGCCCTGTGGCTCTGACCAGTGCAGTCCACACTTCTCGAGGGCTTTAGTCTGTGTAGGAAGTTCTGGCCTCTTTTTTCCTGGGGGCTGAACCCTCTGGGGCTTTTCTGGGGGCTTAGGGCCTGGCCTGGAGCCCTGGGCTTCACAAAGACTTTTCTTCTGCCCGTGGAACTCATGACCTGTGTATAATCCGGGAGGCCTCACCTCAGCAACGGGCAATGGGCAAGGTCCTAAGACGTTAAGGAGCAAATAGGACTGCAGGATGCGCTGGGGGAGGCCCCACTTCAGGTGTGCTATCTTCCGCCGCATGAGGGAATCCAGGAGCTGTTGTTTGCTCTTCTTGAGGACTGGCCCCTTGGGCAGGACAGCGAGGGCAGTGGGAGTGCCCCCAAAAGCTGCGGCAGCTTGGGGGTCTGGGCCACATTGGAGAGAGGGGCAAGCAGAGGGCAGGCCCAGGGTGGCCACAGACTGAGGGTTCCAGGGCTGCCAAGTCAGGCTGGAGGCCTTCCCTGGAGCCACATCTTTGTTCTTTCGTCGGCCTCTCTGGGATTCAAGTTGGGGCCCCTGGACAGGGGCTGTGCTCTGGCTGGCCAGGTTCTCTTCCTCCCCACTGGCCAGCAGGAGGACCTCATTTCGGTGGGGCAGGTGCTTCATCTCCGGACCGGGAGCAGAGGCTAAAGTGTTCACAGCCTTGGCCTGTCCCTGTTCCATGGCCCCACATCCAGAGCCAGTGAGGGCTGAGGGCCGTGCCAAGCTGTGTTTCCTGCACATGGGTACCTCACCCCCAGCACAGTCAACTTGGAGGTTTGCCTTAGCAGCATCCTTTCCTCTGACCTGGTTCTTCTTTCTATCCCTTGGTACTTGAGGCCCTCCGGCATCTTCAGCTCCACACTTTCTGTGGCTCCCTACTTCCCGGATCTCAGTAGCATCTTCACTGCCAGCTGTGTTCTGGTTCCCTCGCCCTTGTGTCTGGATCTCTGTGTTAATTTCACTCCCTAACTCTCCCTGGTAATCCCCCCCAGGTGCCTGGATCTCTGAGCCATCATCACCTTCAGTCCCTTTCAGGTTTCTCTTCTTTTGTATTTGAGTTTCTGTATCATTCTCACCTCCAATCTGCTCGTGGTTCTTCCACTCTGATGAGTAGGTCTTTCCATTAATGTTACTTGTTGATGGTTTCTGGTTCTCCCCCGCAAGCCTCTGGAACTTTGTACCATTCTCCCTTCCAACCTCTCTCTGGTTTCTCTTCTCTGATGCCTGATTTTCTGCACCGTTTTCACCCCCAGGCTGCTCCCAGTTCCTCCTCCTTGGTGAAGAGCTCTCTCCATCAATTTCTTTATCTAACTGTCCCTGGTTCTCTCTCTCAGGTCTCTGGGTCTCTACACCATCCTCACCTCCAGCTTCTCTTTGATTTCTCGTCTCTGGAGCTTGAATTTCTGTTCCATTTTTACCTCCCATCTGTTCCTGATTCTTCCACTCTGATAAATGGGCATCTCTATCACTACCACTTCTTAACTGACCCTGGTTTTCTTCCCCAGGTGCCAAGGTCTCTGTACCATCCTCACCTCCAGCTTCTCTCTGGTTTCTCTTCTCTAGAGCTTGACTTTCTGCCCTGTTCTCACTCTCGATCTGTTCCTCTTTCTTCCACCCAACTGTATGGGCTTCTGCATTAATTTTAGTTGTTAATTTTCCCCAGTATGCCTGAGTATTTGTACCATCCTTGCTTCTGATAAGTTCCTGGTTCTTCCATTTTGGTGGGTGAATCTTTCCACTAATTTCATTTCTTAACTGGCCCTGGTTTTCTTCACCAAGTGCCTGTGTCTCTTTGCCAACCTCACCTTTAACCCTTCTCAGGCGTTTCTTCCCTGGTGCCTGCATGTCTGCACCATTCTTATCTCCAAACTGCTCCAGGTTCCTTCTCCCTGGTGGATGGGTCTCTACGTCAGCTTCACCTCTTAATTGTCTCTGGTTATCTGCCTCAGGTGCCCAGGTTTCTGTATCATCCTTGCCTCCACCTTCTCTCTGCTCTCTCTTCTCTGGTCCCCAAATGTCTGCTCTATGTTCACGTCCAATCTGGCCCTGATTCCCCCAACATGGTATCTCAAACTCTCTGTCAATTTCATCTGCTACCACTCTCTGGCTTCCCCACCATGGTGCCTGGATTATCAGCCAGTCCTCCTCTCTGATCTCTTTGAGTTTTTTCCTTTGAGACATCTGAGTTTCCCCAGCATCCTCGCCTTTTCTCAGATTTTGGTTTCCCCTCCCCACTGAAATATCAAGTCTTAATTTTATCTCATTCTCTCCACTAGCTTTCTTACTTCCACCCTGATCCTGGTTCTCCCACCCTGGTGTCTGGATCTCTGGAACATTCTCACTTCCAGCCCATTCCTGTTTTCCCCACTCCAGTGCCTGGGTCTTTACACCATCTTCTTCTTTGACCTCTCCCACGTTCTCCCTCCCAGGTGTCTGGAAATGCACAGCATCCTCAACTCCAACCCAGTCCTTGTTTCCCCTCTCTTCTGCCTGAATTTTTGCACCATCATCACCTCCATGCTGGGCTTGTTTTCCCCACCCTGGCATCTGGGTCTCCTCACCATTCTCACCTCCAGTCTGGCCCTGCTTCCCCAGTCCTTGGGCCTGGATCTCTCCATCACCCTTCCCTCCAGCCTTTTTCTTGGTCTTCCTTTCAAATGCTTGGATCTCTACAGCATCCTCACCTCCATTCCCATCCTGGTCCCCGCCCTCTGGTGTCTGGGCCTCGGGATCAATTTTACATCTTAATTGTTCCTGGTTCTCTGCCCTGTGCACCTGGGTTTCAGGAGGATTCTCACCTCCAGCCTCCCTCTGGTTTCTCTTCCCTAGTTCCTGAATTTTGGTTCTATTCTCACTTCCCATCTGGTCCTGGTTCTCACTCCCTGGTGTCAAGATATCTCCATCAGTTTCACTTATTACTAATCTCTGGTTTCCCCACCCCAGGATCTCAGCCTCTGCATCATCCCCCATTTCAAGGTCTGGTAGGAGTTGCCTTCCAGATGCCCAGGGTTCCCCAGCATTCCCTTCTCTGCTCTCTCTCTGGTTTCCCCACCTTGGAGCTTGGTGCTCACCACCATCCTCTCCTCTATCTGCTGTCTGGTTTTCCCTCTTTGGTGCCCAGGCCTCTTGTGGGCAGCCCTGGGGCTTCCATGTGGGCATTCCCAGTTGCTGGTTGGAAGGAACAGGCAGGAACTCTCTGGAGCAGAACTGCGGCCCCTGAGCTGAAGGGAGGTTTGGGACAGAGGTAGCTAAGGACATGGAGGTGGGGTGGAACCTCATGCTGACGACACGTTCCAGAGGTGTGAACTCTTCTGGGGAGTGGACCAGCAACTGCTCCATCCTTTGACACATCTCCAGGGCCGGAGGCGGTGGCTTGCAAATCAGATGAGTGTGACCATCACTGAGACACCAGGGTACCTGCCATGCTTCCCAGGAACTGTCCTGAGGGAGCGGGCAGGTGTTCGAAACAGAGTTGGTACAAAAGATGGGTTCCAGGGGGGTGTGGGCACACCAAGGTGGGCCCTGGCACCGGCGCTGCCAGGAGAGCAAGGATTGGGCCCATGATTTCTGGAGGCTCCTCCGGTATCCCCATCTTTGCTTTCGTGTCCATGGTTGCTCATGAACATCCAGGCGTCTGAGCTTGTGGGGACTGTTGAATTCAGGGGCTAGCCCCAAAACGGTAGCATATGTCATGGAGGGCACTGCCCACTCCTGTGGTGGCACCTGTAGGTGACAGAAGCAAAGCCCTTGAATACAAGTTAGCTCATCTAATCCTCACAGATCAGAGTTACAACCCCCAGTATCCAGATGAAGATTCTGGAACTCAGCAAGGGGGAGTCACTTCCCTTAGGGCAAACAGTATTCATTCACTCAAGGCGTACTTATTGAGCGCTTACTCCAGGCCAGGCACTGTCAGGTGCGGGGGATACTGACACGAACAAGACAAAATCCCTGCTGGGAGCTCTGTTCTAGGCTGGGAGACAGATAGTAACCAAGTATGTAACAGAATGCTCGGTCCTGAAAAGTGTTCTGATGAAAAGCAAAGCCGAGTCGGGCATGGGACCAGCTCCTTGACCCAGAGCGCTCAGGTCAACAGAGGCCTCTCGGCGGAGGTGATGTTTGACTAGAGACCTGAATGCAAAACCAAACCAAACCCGTTGCCGTCACGTCAGTTTTGACTCCTGGCGGCCCCATGTGGTACAGGACAGAACCGCTCCACAAGGTTTTCTTGGCTGTTATCTTTACAGAAGCAGGTTGCCAGGCCTTTCTTCTGTGGCACCGCTGAGTGGGTTTGAACCTCCAACCTTTAGGGTAGAAGCCGAGCACAAACCATTTATGTCACCCAAGGACATGGACCTGAATGCAGTGAGGGGTAAGTCAAGTGGCATCCGAGGAAAGAGCATTATAGGCAGAGGAAACATTCAGCATGAAGGCCCTAAGGACAGGACCAGGTCATGTGTACAGGAACAGCAAGGAGGCTCGTGTGGCCAGAGTGAAGAGAGCAATGAGGAGAGCCCCAGGGATGAGATCAGCAGAGAATCAGGGCCGGGCCATGCCAGGCCTCGGAGTCGAGACTGGCAGCTTGAATTGTATTCCGAGTGTGGCTTTGAGCAGGGGAGTGCACTGATCTGGTTTTGTTCTTCGTTTTGTCATGGTGACTATACATAACAAAACACAGGCCTTCTCAGCAATCTGTACGTGTACAATTCAGTGACGCTGATTACATTCTTCACATTGTGACACCTTCCTCACCAACCTTTTCCAAATCCTTCGACCACCATTAGTATAAACTCAGTGCCCCCTAAGCAAAAACACCCCGTCTTCCCAACTGCTACCCTTGGTAACCATTCATAAGCATTGGTTTCTGTGTATTTGCTCGTTTCATCTAAGTGGGATCATACAGTATTTGTCCTTTGGTGACTTATTTGGCTCAGCATGACGTTTTCGAGGTTCAGCCGTGCTGTGACGTGCATCAGGACGGCCAGTTTCTAAATGTTCGTTCTGCCTCACAAGCATGATGGTGAGCTTAAGGCCAGCGCAGGAGACCCATGCGATTCCATACGCAGGTCATGTCATCTCATCATGTATAGTGGGATCCGTAGGGTTCCATACAGGCAGAACCAGTCTCAGCTGTTAGAGGTCAGCACAGGCGTGGCTGCAAGACACTCAAGGGGGTCCTGAGCTGCAGGTTGTGTTCAGTTTCTTAATCTGGCTGCTGTACATGGATATCTTCAGCTTGTGAAAATGCATTGATCTGTACACTGATGCTGGTGTATGTATTTTATTCTTTGATTAAAGGAAAAAGGTGGCTCGCTGCTTCATAGAGAACTGGCAATGGCTGGCGAGCGAGGCAGCAGGGACTAGGCTGTTGCTACAGTCCAGGTGAGATGGGACGGTGGCTCTGCCCAGGTGGGATGGTGACGTTGGGAGAAGTGATGAGATTTGGGATATGGTTTGCAAGTTGAGCCGATAGGACTTGCTGATGGGTTGAATGTGTGGAATGAGGGGAAAGGGGGAATCCAGGGTGGCTCCTGGGTTTGGGCCTGGGCAACGCTCTCCCTGACCAGTCTGAGTTTGTCCAATGTGATTCATCCCCGGGACTCTGGTCATTGAACAGGGGTTTGTTTGTTTTGCATAGAGAAAAGTTTATTAGTGCTTACTAAGGGCTAGGGTGATGAGGGGAGCTCTGGTGACGCAGTGGTTAAGCACTTGGCTGCTAACCGAAAGATCAGCAGTTCAAACCCAACAGCTGCTCCATAGGAGAAAGATGTGGCAATCTGCTTCCATAAAGATTACAGCCTTGGCAATCCTATGAGGCAGTTCTGTTTTGTTCTGTAGGGTTGCTGTGAGTCGGAATCAACTCGACAGCAACAAATTTAGGGGGAGGAAGGAAGGGGAGTTATTGCTAAAGGCGTACTGAGTTGCTATTCAGGGTGATATCAAACTTCTGGAAATTAATAGGGGTAATGGTTGAACAACATGATGGAAGTCATTAATGTCACCGAACCACACACCTAAAAATTATCAAAATGGCTTTTTGCTATATATGTTTTACCACAATAATAATTTTTTAAAAAGGCACTATGAGAGTACGTACTCCTCTCAGGACGATAAGTTGGGCTTAGACAACTTAAATATAGCTTGTGTTATGATAGGTGTTGCCAAGGTTGTAGTTCTCAGAGAACAAATCAAGTTAAGCAATTCTCTAGGGAGGAAACATTTCGTTCTCAGGGTATGCAGTTTTGGCAGTAGTCAGCCAAAAGACACATGCACAGGATACAGGTTTTTTTCACTGCCTTGAATTCTGCAGATTCCTGGATTCGCTGTGCATCAAAGGCACTTGCATTTCATTTTTCTGTAACTGACTTTTTTTGAGCTGTGGTTTCCTTCCCTTTCACTAAGCATATCACTTTATACGTAGAGCTCCTTCTAGTGGTAAAAGGAGTCATTGCAGACTATGTTGTTAGGTGCTAGCGAGCTGGTTCCCAACTCTTAGTGACCCTATGTACAACAGAAAGAAACACTGCCCAGTCCTGTGCCATCCTTGCAATTGTTGCTATGTTTGAGTCCATTGTTGCAGTCACTGTGTCAACCCATTTCACTGTGGGTCTTCCTCTTTTTTGATGACCCTCTTTTCCAAGCATGATGTCCTTCTCCATGGACTGGTCCCTCCTGATAACATGTCCAAAGTATAAGGGGGTTGTAAAAAATTATCCTTTTGAGGGATAGTACAGGGTCTTGGAGCCCTAGTGGTGCGGTGATTAAGATCTTGGCTGCTAACCAAAAGGTTGGCAGCTTGAATCCATCGGCCACTCCTTGGAAACCCTATGGGGCAATTCTACCCTGTCTTATAGGGTCACTATGAGTCGGAATCGGCTAGAGGGCAACGAGTTTGGTTTTTTGTTTACAGGATCTTGAGGGAGCCCTGGTATGCACTGGTTAAGTGCTTGGCTGCTAACAGAAAGGCACAGGGCACAGAACCAGCTGCTTTGTGGGAGAGAGATGTGGCAGTCCGCTTCCATAGAGATTACAGCCTTGGAAACCCTATGGGGCAGTTCTACTCTGTTCTATAGGGTTGACTCAATTGCAGTGGGTTTGGTTTTGACAGGGTCTTGGTAATGAGTGGCTGAGACAAACACAGTGCTGAGGGAAGTAGGAAGGCGGTATTGGGGCCCCCTCACCTTGATGGCCTTCCTTAGGCTGCGGCGGGTCTTGTTGACCTGGTGCCAATAGTGCTGGGCCTGCCAGATCAGAAAGAGGCAAAGCACAAGTAGGTTGCCGAGGCACCGAGGGTCCCTGCAGCTGCCATTTTGGGAGAGCAGGCTCCGCACTGGCTCCCACTCCGGACCCTGGAATGGTCCCACCAGGGCACAGGCGCCCAGCAGTGGCAGCAACATGGCAAAGCATTGGCCAGGCAGGTGGTGTTGGGGAGTTGAAGGGCAGGACCTGTCTGGCTGACCCAGACAGGTTGGGGTGGAGTAGCCTCCGCCTCATAGCACCCTTGTCACTGAGGCCACCTCACAAAGGAGCATGGTGCCCCCGCCTCAGCTCCAGCCACTGGGCGTGGGTGCAGGTGAGAACAGTGTTGGCACACTGACCAAAAGGGGTTAAGGGGAAGACAAACTTGTTGTAAAGATCCCTGTCCTCTGGAGTGAAGAGATTAAGTTTCTACCATGTATGATGGGGTGATGTACCCTGTGGTCTGCTTGATTTCTTTCTTCCTGTGAGTGCTTTTCATCCATTTGTCCATCTGCTTCTCCATTATCAAAAATTTAACCAACACTGTATTGAACAGGGAGTCCTGGCGGCTCAATGGCTAAGCACTTGGCTGTTAACTGAGAGGTTGGAACCGTGGAAGAAAGACCTGGGGATCTACTTTCATAAAGATTACAGCCGAGAAAACCCTATGGGGCAGTTCCACACTGTCACATGGAGTTGCTCTGAGTCGGAAATCAGCTCCACGGCACCCAACAACAACGTTCTTGTTTGACCACCCAGCATCCCTTCCTACCGTATCCTGATTTCCTGTTGAGGAATTACTTTTCCCATCTCAGGAAGAGTGTTGGTGAGAGAGTACATGTTATCCTGATGACTGTCTTCCACCAAAAAGTTATATTTAAAATGCTGGGTAACTGAGCAGGCTGAGGCATCGACCGATAAGAATGGGCCAGGCCTTAATCCTTCAGTTGTTGGATGGTGAGTGGTCCCTGGGGCCCCGGGGCAGGGGCATCAGCTATTTACCAACTGTAGGACTGATTCAGCTCTCACAGTCAGCTCCCCTTGAACCTCTGAGATCCATTACAGAGTCTTCATCAAAATCTCTTTTTGGTTGCTTGCCCCCAAAGATCCCTAAGTGAAACAAGTCCCTCCTTTGTGAGAGGCATGCTGCCAGGACAGTTATCTAAAGTGCCCATGGTAGCTGCAGGCCCTGCTTTCATTGAGCTCTCAGTGTGCGTGGGAAGGCAGGACTGAATCAAGACAAGGCAAGTGAGTGCTACAAAGGACAAGTACTGGGGCTTGTAGGAACATCCAGCAGGGGCATTTAGCCCAGTCTAGGTAATCAGGAGGCTCCACTGGAGGGATAGCCACTAGGAGTTAGCCAAGCCAGGACAGTGGAGCAAATCACTCCCAGCAGAGGGTGACAGGTCAGTTTGGAGAGAATGGAATGGGGTGGGTTTGCAGTAGCAAAAGAAGATGGGTGGGGCTGTAATATGGGAGTAGGGTGGGAGAGTACTGGTGGAGAGGGCACTGGTAAACCATGGCAATTTAGAATTCAAGAATAAAAAAACAAACAAACAAAAAAAACAGTTGCTGTTGAGTCAATTCCAATTCATGGCAACTCCACGTGTGTCAGAGTAGAGCTATGCTCCACAGGGTTTTCAATAGCTGATTTTTTTGGAAGTAGGTCACTACGCCTTTCTTTCAAGGTGCCTCTGAAAAAAAACTCAAATTGCCAACCTTTTGGTCAGCAGCTGAGCACATTAACCATTTAACCACTTGGATAGTAACAAAAGGTTAGTGGTTCTACTGCTCCCAGAGGCATCTTGGAAGAAAGGCATGGCAATCCACTTTCAAAAAACTCAGCCATTTGAAAACTCTCTGGGGCCTAGTTCTACTCTGACACACATGGGGTCACCATGTGTTGGGATCAACTCAAAGACAACTGGTTTGGTTTTGGTTTTCTATGGTAATAGACAAACTCAAAGACAACTGGTTTGGTTTTCTACGGTAATAGACAAATTTCTAAAACAAATTGATCCTGAACATATGTCATCATATATTAACTTAATAGGCAAGGGACTTACCAAGAAACAAAAAGATGGACTGGTTCTGAGAGAACATGGAAGTTGAATTATTATACAGGTGGGAAACAAAATTCATCAGGTGCTTAGGTAAAGTGTACTGTGTCATCACTTACGATCATAAAAACATCTTTCCATATCAGTTGTTACCGAGATCTGGGATATGATGGTCCAAGAGGCCAGGTAGGCAAAATTAACAATGAGAAATTGTTATAAAAAGACATCTAAGAAGCAAATGTTAAGGACACATCTACGGCTGTAAATTAGAATGTCTCCTTCCCCAACAGTGGTGGCTGCTAAGTCCGGTTGACATGGAAACATGAAACAGGATCCAACAGAGCTGCGGAGCAGGGTCCAAGTCACAGGTTCTATCCTTAAACAGGAGCTATCAATGGGCATTTCTTAATTTGCAAACAATGTTTTCACAAGTCATCTCAGATTTACATGAGGTGAAGTTTGATGGGGACTCTTTAATGGAAAAAATGTTTGGTTGTGGAGCCAGTTCAAACCCTTCCTGTTGTCCCATCCCGTAATATGATAAAGCAGAGCAAACAGATATGATGGAAGTAACCGAAGCCAGGAGCCAAAAACGCCAAGGTCCAGTTCTGGCTCTACCACGACCTCACTCTGTGGCCATGGACAAGCAGATTCCCCACTTTGAGCCTCAGTTTCCCCATCTGTAAAATGAAAGGTTTGCATTGCATGATTCCCAAGGGTCCTGCCCGGTTTCAACTTTTCAGTTTTCAAAGGCATTAACGGGAACTAGCCCAAAATGTCCTAGTTTTGGCTTCAACCAAATAGTAGAGGTATGAGAAAGGCCAGAAGGATCAGAGAGAACCTCTTGGATGTAGTGAGGCATGAGTTTAACCCAACATAATGGAGATTCGGAGCAGCAAAGAGAAAAGGGCGAGATGCTAACCATGAGAAAGAGAGGTCATAAGACATCTCCAAACTCAGCCTGACACAAGCTGAACCCCCATCCTCCAAACCTGCTCTTCCTCTTGAATTCCCTGCTCAGTGGATCCCAACTCCACTCCCCACCAGAAACTTTTACAAAACATAGCTTTAAATGAAGGGAAACATTTAGGATTACTCATAATTATGTCAATACACTTCCCTCGCTGGTGTATTTAGAACGATGATTTTGAAAGCACAACAAAAATGTGTTTATATAAAAAAAAAAAGCCAGCAACGGAGTGATGACACCATTGAAACCCTTTGTTTTAGTGCATTTTTTTCTTCTAATGTTTAACTCATTGTTTCTTCCTTTAAGTAGAATGATAATGCTAGTCGCCATGGAGTCAGCTCCCACGCATGGTGACCCCAAATACACAGAAGGAGACGTTGCCTCGTCCTGTGCCATTCCCATGATCACATTCGTAGGGTTTTCATTAGCTAATTTTTGTCTGTGACCACCAGGCCTTTCTTCCTAGTCTGTCTTAAGCTGGAAGCTCTGCTGAAACCTGTACACATGGGTGATCCTGCTGGTATTTGAAAAACCAGTGGGATAGCTTGCAGCATCCTAGCAACAAGCAAGCCAGGGGCACCACAAACTGACAGGTGGTAGAGAATTGTAACAGCTGAAAGCCGCTCCCGACTCGGAACTGACGCCGTTTCTGCGCCCACGTCCCCCGACGGGCTGCGATGTCCGCCACGCCACTGTGACGTTACTTCCGCTTCCTGGTTTGCGCGGCCATTTCTGCTCCTCCGTGCAGCTTTCCGGCGGAGGCGAGCGCTTCTGCTCAGGCTTTGGCCGCGTTGCTCCAGGAGTGACGAGACCGCGGAACCGCAGCCATGGTGAGTGCGTTCGCTGGGCCGGGAATCGAGAGACTCGGGGTCGGTTTACTCGCTGGCCTGTCGGGGGCCTAAAACGTGCGCCCCGTCGCCCTCCCGGCCCGCGGTTGGGGCTCCGGCAGCCCAGGCTTAGAACGTGCGCCGTCTCGTCCGCCCGGCCCGGGGTTAGACTTCATGCAGCCGCGTGATCCCAGCCGCCCGGCCCGGGGTGAGAACTGGGGAAGCCCTAAGTGCCTAAGCATTAGTCGGGGGCATACCTGGGCTTCGGGGAAGGAGACCAGACCACGTGGGGGAGGGTAGAAAGGCTGACGGAAGAAGCCGGTTCCACCCTTTTTCCTTTTTTTGGTATCTTTTTTCTAAAAGATGGCGTGGAGCCCTGGGGTTCTGTCAGACACCCGCTCCCATGGCTGGGGTTCCCGAGAGGGAGATGTTCGTGGTTGCCCCTGTCCCTACCGCGAGTGACACGTGCTGGGGAGTAAAGGGGCGTCTGAAGCGGGGGAAGACTGGAGTGACTTGGATTCTGGGCATGGGGAGCAGGAAAGTCCCTTGCGAGGCGGCGGCTCAGAAATGAGGCCCTGGTGGGACCACGTGCGGCTCCATTAAACTCTTGTAATTAGTCGTCGAGGGAGAGTTGGAAACCGGGTATCCTGGTTGTTAGTTTTGGTTGGCACTTGGAAGGGAAGGAAGTGTTTGCAAAACACTTCATGATGAGGTTTAATCCGCTTAACGGGGCTCCGGAGCCCGGCGAGACTGCCCCCGGTCTCGCGCTCCCCCCTCCGCAAGTTAAAAGCTTGTACTTGGCCGAGCTTAGAGCTTGAAGTTTACAAACCAGCGCTCATCGTGCTGTCAGCTCTGTGAAAAGTTCTGAAATCAGACGGTCTCAGGTCGAACTTCGCAGCAGTTTTCCTCAACTGTAAAATCGTGTTAACAGTGCCTGAGAATGTTGTGAGGATTAACTGAGATAGCTAATGCATGTTAAACATCTGCTCCTGATTTCATGGTCTGGTGTTAGATTAGAACCTTGCAGGGCTGGGCTGTCTGGTGTCCAGGGAGACCAAACTAACCAAGCTTAACTGAGTTAGGGGTATGATTTCATTCGTTCATTTAATTCTGCTCCTAACTAACACATGAGAGAATTAAAAGGTGAATGACTACACTAAGCAAGTTTCACTTAGTATTTACAAGCTAGGCAGTTTGGTTTTAAAGTTGAGCCTGACTTTATTTTTTTAAGTGAATTAATATGGAAACAATAAGGTGAGTCCTCTTTAGTGGTTGTCCTGGCTCCGGAAGTGTACCCGTTTTTGCAGTTACTGTTGAGAATTGAGCATTCTCCTTTCCAGAGATGAATTGTTGGAAGCCACGCTAGAAATAAGTGGCTTTTTTTTTTTTTTGAAGTGTGCGTGTATAAATAAAAAAACCAAAAACCAAACCCACTGCTGTTGAGTCAATTCCAACTCATAGCGACCTTATAGGACAGAGTAGAACTGCCCTACAGGGTTTCCAGGGAGCGCCTGGTGAATTCAAACTGCCGACTGTCTGGTTAGGAGCCGTAGCTCTTAACCACTACGCCACCAGGGTTTCCGTGTGTGTATGTATATACATATATATGTATATATATATGAGGAGTGTGTGGAGTTAAAGTGTTGTTGGGTTCTTTATGGTTTGGGAGGAGGTATTCAATTTTGATCAGTTTAAGGATGCGTTGTGATTTCTCAGGTAGCTACCAAAAGAACAAACATACCAAACCAGTAGAGGGGGAAATATTAAAAAAAATAACTCCAAAGGAAGGAAAGAAAGAAAAAGAAACAAGTGGGACAAATAGGAAGCACAAAAGGGAAGATTTGAACCCAGTATATCAGTACTTAAATACAGAGTCTAAATGCTTAAGATAAAAGACAGGTTGTCAGTTTAAATTAAAAAAGAAAAGCCCAATTATATGCAGTTTACAAGAGATCCGTCTAATACGTAAGGATACAGAAAGGTTGCAAATGACAAGAATGAAAATAGATGCTAATTAAAAATAAGGTGTAGTGTAGCCTATATGGAAACTCTTGGTGGTGTAGTGGTTAAGAGCTATGGCTGCTAACCAGAAGGTCGGCAGTTTGAATCCACCAGGCGCTCCTTGGAAACCCTATGGGGAAGTTCTACTCTGTCCTGTTGGGTCGCTATGAGTCGGAATCGACTCAGTGGCAATGGGTTTGGGTTTTTGGGGTTTTTTTTGTAGCCTATAAAAAAAAAATTTTTTTTTTTATATAAGTATCAGAGAGAGAGAGAGATTTTAAGGCAAAAGGCATCAGTAAAAATGGAGGGTGGCTACAAAATATGGTACAAATAAGTGAAACTGACAAGTACAAGAAGGACAAATACACAATTGCAGAGATTTTTTTAAATTGTGTGATTGATACATCATGCAGACAAAACGTGAAATAGGGGATTTGAACAATGCTGTGAATAAACTTGATCTAGTGGACATAGGGGATGTAGTAAATGAACGCTGCAGGCAACAACTATAGAAGACGCTTTTCATGCAAGGAACGTTATGAAAACTGGCCACCTAGTAGGTCATGCAGGAGCCCTGGTGGTGCAGTGGTTAGGCGCTTGACTGCTAACTGAAGGGTTGGTGCTTTAAACCCATCAGCCACTCCGAGGGAGAAAGATGGGGCAGTTTGCTTCCATGAGGATTTACAGCCTGGGGAGCCCTGTGGGGCGGTTCTACTCTGTTGCTATGAGTCAGACTCGACTTGATGGTAGTAGGTTTACAGGCTATGAAGCAAGTTGCAATACATTTTAAAAGACTGATAATAATACAGACCATGTTCTCAACCAAAATGCAAATAAGTTAGAAATAAGAAGTTAGGGTTTGGAGATGAAGGTATTAAATAACTCATGGATGAAATAAATTATAATGGAAATTGGAAAACAGAACTGAACAATAATGAAATTATCACATACCAGAGCATGTAGGATACAGCTGAAGCATTACTTGGGCCTTTAAATGCTTGTGTTAGGAAGAAAGGACTAAGAAACTAGGGGGAAAAAACAACCCCAAAGAAAGAAAAAGGAAAGGAAAAATCAGAAGTAGAAATTACTGAACTAGGAAATAAACTCTTTTGTTATAGAATGGACAAAATCTGATCATGCTTTGATAAATTCTCTCCAGTGAGACTGAGCAAGAAAACATACAAACAGGCAGTAACAGACATGAAGACAAAGAAGAGGGTATTGTGAACAATCTTTATGCCTACAATAGAACTTAGATAAAATTAACAGCTGCATGAAAAAATAGCATACCAAAACCGATTCAAGAGACAAACTGAATAATAAAGAAAATTAAGTCAAAAATTTTCTAGAGATAAATGATAAGAACCCTAGGTCTAGCTTTTTTTTTCCCCCTAAGTTTTATTGGGGTAGTTTACATGTCATAAAGTTTACCCACTTAAAGTATACAATTTATATATATATATATATATTTTTTTTTTTTTTTTTTTTTACAGAATTGTGCAACCATATTTACAATCTAATTTTAGAATATTTTGTTACCCCCCAAAAGAAACTTTGGCGCTCCTTGGAAACTCTACAGGGCAGTTCTACTCTGTCCTGTAGGGTCACTATGAATCAGAATCGACTCAGTGGCACTGGGTTTTGGGTTTAAAAGAAACTTTATACCCCTTAGCTACGGGATCCAGCAAAATGAAATTAAAAAAAGAAAATTTGACCTTTTATTGGAAAGGGGGGTTGACCTTGAGAAGCTGATTCTAAAGCTATATAACTAGAAAACCAAAGGCATTGCTATCAAGGCAATTCCGACTCATGGCGACCATATAGGACAGAGTAGAACTGGCCCATATGATTTCCAGGGAGCAGCTGGTGGATTCAAATGGCTGACCTTTTGGTTAGCAGCCATTGCTCTTAACCACTACGCCACCAGGGCTCCAAAAAGCTAAGCAGAAGAGCAAAGAACTTAAAACATGGAGGATTTTCTTTCCTACTCCAGTGAGGTGCTTCTTCAGGGAACTCCAGCCCTCACTTAGTTCTTTGCCAGCATCCAGGGACTGTAACAGGTTCACCCAGTGCCATGTGTTGGAGAGGAGACCAGGTGTGTTGTGCAATCTGGCCCTGTGATGGCACATCTTCTGGCATCACTCCTACGTCATTTCCGCCTACCTGAGGTGGGCATATATGCGTCCTTACAGTATTGGGACACCACCAAGCAGATATGATGGTGAGTGTTCCCACTGGACAGTCACCTGCGAATCATCTCCGAGAACTACAGTGCCTTGTGCCTTAGTCCGGGGTCCCATCCCAGGGTTATACAGGATCACCACAGGCTAACCGCTTACACACGCAATGGCCATATGGAGGCTGCACCTAGAATGTTTGTATGCATGTGTGCGTGGCTGCACTTATTTTAAAAAAAAAAAAAAAACACTGCCGTCGAGTTGCTTCCATCTCATATCAACCCTATAGGACAGAGTAGGACTGCCCCTTAGGGTTTCCAAGGAGCAGCTGGTGGGTTGGAACTGCCGACCTTTTGGTTAGCAGCGGATCTCTTAACCACTGTGCCACCAGGGTGTTCTCCATATATACATATGTATATATTTTTGTAACAAACACATGAAGGATGAGAAATGAAAATGGTCATCTGGAGAAGTGGGAGTGAGGTGGAAGGAATGAAACAGGCTGCCCACCCAGTTCACTTCCAGTGTGGATTATTTGGGAGCAAATCCAAATGGCATGTCATTTGATCCATAAATATTTCAGTACGTATCTCTAAAAACAGAATTGTTAATATAACCACATGCCCTATAACACCCCAAAGTTTAAAAATTCCTCAACATCAAATAGCTAGTATTAGAATACTTGGTATGTCTCCATTGATAGGCCCCCCCCCCTTTTTTTTTAGACAAACTATTTGCTGAAGAAACATGGTCCTTCGTCCTATAGAGTTTAGCGCAGTTTTAATTTGAGTTATCAGGTTTGGAGTGTTGGTTAACATGTTCTTTTGTCTTCTGTGTTTCCACTAGGCTGAAAGTTGAATATAAAGGCTTGACCAGATTCTTTTAAGACTACTCGATCCTAGGTGTGTGTTCTTCACGGACTGTGATCATGTGGTGTCTGCTTGTCTTTTGTGGTGTTAGTAGCTGTTAATCAGTGTCTGGATCCATCAGCCGATTAGGTCCCAAAATGGTGATATTTAATTGAACCATTCCTGTGGAAACTTTGGTGGCGTAGTGGTTAAGTGCTACGGGTGCTAACCAAAAGGTTGGCAGTTCGAATCCACCAGGCGCTGTTTGGAAACTATGGGCCAGTTCTGCTCTGTCCTATAGGGTCGCTATGAGTCGGAATCGACTTCATGGCAGTGGGTTTGGCTTTTGGTTTTTTTATTTATTAGGCGAAATAATGGTCAAGAGAAACAATTCATCTGTTTACCTAGTGACACAGTCTGTATAAGAAAGGCAGGATAAATGCTTGTTTAATTTTAGCAGTTTTCAAAACAGTTGATTTACTAGCATAGTTTTGACTTTTAAACTGTAGGTGTTTTATACATTTGAGGCTACATGCTGTATGATTCTAACTAAAGTATTATTTAAAAAAAAAACTAATAGAAAAGTGAAAATAAGAGAAACTCTAGGTTAACACACCCAACTGCTAACTGAAAGGAAAGGTTGGTGGTTCGAGTCCACCCGGAGGCGACTCGAAGAAAGTCCTCATGATCCGCTTCCCAAAGGTCAGCCTTTGGAAAGCACGGCTCTGCTGTCATTCACATGGGGTCACCATGAGTCAGAATCAACTTGATGGCAACTGGGTTTTTTTTAATTCTTCATCAAATCGATAACCACAAGGAAAAGTTAATTTGAATAACTTTGAACATAGTACTCTATGTGACTTTAATAAGAAAAAGAAATTTGACCTTGGTGAGTTTGTTCGTGGTAGTAGTATTGGTAAAACAATTCTGAATTCTGAAACCATTTTGTGGTTCAGAAAATATATTTATGTGTTGGGAACAGGTTCTCACTGAGAGCAGAGGGAGATATGAATATGGAGCGGAGAATGGAGAGAGAGAATTTGGTGCTACATTTTCTGTACCTTATACTTCAACTATGACTCCGTAACATTGGAAATCCAAATTTAAAGATTACCCCGTGTGACTCACACGGATGCTGACTGTGAGAACCCTGTTTAGAATCCATCTGCTGTAGTGTTGCCAGGCATTAGGCTAAGAGAGACAAATAAAAGGACATATAAGCTTTGGTATACATTATTGGACTAAATAATTGCTAACTTAGGTTTGCTGGGTTTTTGTTTGTTTTTTGTTTTTATTTTAAGATCCTAATACTAAATGGAAACCCTGGTGGCATAGTTGTTAAGAGCCGTGGCTGCTAACCAGACGGTCAGCAGTTTGAATCCACCAGGTGCTCCTTGGAAACTCTATGGGGCAGTTCTGCTCTGTCCTGTAGAGTCACTGTAACTCGGAATCGACTCGACGGGTTCCATTTTGGTAATACTAAATATTTCATTTTTCTAAGTGGGGGAGTGGGCAGGCTGGTGTTCAGTGTGTACGTTGGCAGGGAAGCTGGCCACTGTGTCTCACTTGTTGGTTAAGAGTATTTTGTAACTTGTCTGGAACAACTTCTGGTTCATCTTGATTAATGCTTTGATTTTTCCCCTAGACGGAGGCCGATGTAAATCCGAAAGCCTACCCCCTCGCAGATGCCCACCTCACCAAGAAGCTATTAGACCTCGTTCAGCAGTCCTGTAACTACAAGCAGCTTCGTAAAGGAGCCAATGAGGGTAAGGCACCAAAGGGCCCGTGGGAGTGTTAGTGGGATTTTTTAAGATCCACCAATTGTTAACATTTTGCCACATTTACTTCTTTTTCTTTGTTTTTGTTTTCCTTTTGCTTTTTTGCTAAACCATGAAAATCGTTGTAGAGATTTTGTATATTAGCTTTGTGATTTCCCTAGGACCATAGAAGGAAAAAGGTAATAATGTTTTTGAGTGTCTCTGATACACTGGGAACTTTACATTCATGAATCTTATTTAGTTATCAGAAATATCCCCCTTTGGTGTTTTTCAAACAGTAGTTTTTTTTTTTTTAGTAAACTGTAGTAGTACTTCTGCTCAGAGATTATACAGAGTGTTCTTACCCTAACAGATGACAAGTGGTTTGCTGTGGTGGTGGTTGTTAGATGCCGTTAAGTCGGTTCTGACTCATAGCAACTGTATGTACAACAGAACGGAACGAAACATGTCCAGTCCTGCACCATCCTCACAGTCATTGCTGTGTTTGAGCCCATCGTTGCAGCCACCGTGTCCATCCATCTCGTTAACGGCCTTCCTCTCTTTAGCCGGCCCTCTACTTTACCAAGCATGATGTCCTTCTCCGGGCACTGGTCTCTCCTGATAACGTGTCCAAAGTATGTGAGACTAAGTCTCGCCATCCTCGCTTCTAAGAGCGTTCTGGCTGTACTTTTTCTAAGACAGATTTGTTCATTCTTTTGGCAATCCATGGTATATTCAGTATTCTTTGCCAACACCAGGGTTCAAGGCCTCAGTTCTTCAGTCTTCCTTATTCATTGTCCAGCTTTCGCATGTGTACGAGGTGATTGAAAATACCGAGGCTTGGGTCAGGCACGCCTTTTTCCTCAGAGTGACTAAGGTTAAGGGGGTGGAAATGACTGTGCTGATCTTTTCAAATGGAGTATTCAGGGAAGGTCTTTCTAAGAAGGTGCAGTTTGGGCAGAGAACTGAATACATGAGGGTGTTGGGCATTATAGGCTGAGTGCAAAGGGATGCTTGACTTGCTTGAGGAATAGTAGAGAGGCTGGTGTCACTGGAGCAGGTGAGGGAATGAGAGGTAACTAGGAGCCAGGTCACGTGAGACCTCGGAGGCCATCGTTAGTAATTTACACTATTCTCTAAGTGGAGTGGGAAACTACTGGAAGGATTTCAAGCGGGAAGACTGATACGATATGACTTACCCTTATGAAAGAATCACTCCATTTGGAGAATAAACTGTAGTGATAGTAACAAAACTAAGGTATACTTTGCACTTACTGTACGCCAGGCATTATTCTCAGTGTTTATCCTTTCAGGAATCCTAGTAGGTAGAAGTATCATCTCCACGTTACAGATGATGCCACTGGGGGAGGTTAAACATCTCGCCCAAGGTCACATATCTGATGAGAGTGGGAGCCAGCATTTGAACTTGGGCAGTCAGGCTCTGGAGTCTGCTCTTAACCACCACTCCAGCCCTGTGCAGAGTGTGGTCCATGAACCAGTACTTTGGCTGTTGGTATTTTTTTGTTTGTTTGTTTTTTAGAAAACTCTAATATTTATTAAATGTTTAGATTTTCTGAGCAAGGAGTGAGAAGCAATCAGGAGTAAGCAGGTGAGACAGTGCTGTGGGGTATTATTGAACTTGGTCGTAGTGAATCGCCCATGGTGTGGGCTTTACAGAAGTATTGCTACACCGCAGATTGGGAGGGTAAACCCTGATCCTTGGCCACAGCTAGTTTGAGAAGTGCTGACTGCACTGCCAGGTGCCTCTGGGGCCCACGTGGAAGCTGGTGCCGTCGGCCGGGCGAGGGACAGTGGTGACTTGGACACATGAGGCAGCAGAGGAGAGGAAAGAAACAGTCAGATTCAGGGTATGATTTGAAAACAGAGCTTATGGGTTTGGTGTAGGATTTGAGTGACTTAATTGGTGTTTGAATCCCTTACTGCTTTCTAGGGCAACTCCAGAACATAGAATTGCTTGTGCTAGGGGTTCTGCCCAGTTTTCTTGAACTGGTTTTTCTTATCCCTGGAAATTGCTTCATTGCGGCTATCCTGCTTGCTATCCCAAGCCCTACAGTGCCTATTGGACTTATCTCCTGTTCTCTCCACAGCCACCAAAACCCTCAACAGAGGCATCTCCGAGTTCATCGTGATGGCTGCAGACGCCGAGCCGCTGGAGATCATCCTGCACCTCCCGCTGCTGTGTGAAGACAAGAACGTGCCCTATGTGTTTGTGCGCTCCAAGCAGGCCCTGGGGCGGGCCTGTGGCGTGTCCAGGCCTGTCATCGCCTGCTCCGTCACCATCAAGGAGGGCTCACAGCTGAAGCAGCAGATCCAGTCCATTCAGCAGTCCATCGAGAGGCTCCTGGTCTAAGCCCACTGCCTCTGCCGCTCTCCCCACTGACTCCTCCCCAGGGCTGTGTGTCATAGGTTGTGTTAGCTTGTAGTGTTTTCAGCTACTTCATAATTGTTAGATTTTGTAGTCCTGGATGGTTTCTGGATTTTTGTATTTGTTTTGTTTTATAGGCTTTTTTTTTCCCCCCTTCTCTCGTCTGCCATTTTATACCCCCTTTTGACAATGAACTAGTACCCAGTGGAGGAAGCAGCAGTGTGGCAGCCATGTTCAAAGCAGGGAAGGGCCAGGAGAAACCTGATGGAGTCAAGGCAGAGCTGTGCTTCCAGTTTCCGTCTGCTAACTTCCGGTTACCTCCTGTGTGCAGGCTGACAACAGGCGTGACCGAAGTAGACACTGTCCACTTTGCATCCCTTGTTCCTGGCACACAGGACCATTCCTTACGTGTTAAGTGATCAGGGGCTTTCCTTTGCCCTAGGGGAGTGTGGGTCATTTGGGGAGGAAGCTTATGTTTGGTGAGGTTGTTAGGCTCATTTCCAAGCGTCAGTTACTAGTGCACCCCTGCTGTTGGCTTTGGTGATGTGATACTGAGTTCACCCCCGGAGGATGGCAGGGCAGCAGCAAACCAGAGGGAGGTGCTACAGGGTTCAGAGGCAGCCGGTCGAGGGAGCCGTGGGACAGCTGACCTAGGCCCTGAAGGAGTCAAGAGCGGCCAGGGAAGAGGGTCAGCTGGTGCTGGAATGAAGGATTTGGGGAGTGGCTGGGGCCTGCAGCAGAGATGATGGAATCCAAGGAAACTTCCTGTCTTTGGCAACTGAGGATTTCTTCAGTGGACACTTGGTGTCAGCTCTGAGGGCCCTCACCCCTGCTTCCTGCCACAGTGGGGGTCAGATATAGCCTCTCACATGAGAGGGACAGTGCTAATGTGTCATTCATTCTTGTGAACATTCTAATAAAGAAATACATTCATATTCCGGTTTAAAGAACGAGTGTGGCGGCGCCTGATTCTTGGTAGGTATCCTGCTGATAGTACAACTAGAGTGGTTCTAGCGTCTCAGGGCTTTCTCGCTAAGACTGGAAAAGCCAGCAGGTCCCACCAGGGGGTTTCCAGTGTGGCGGCTCAGAATGTCCTGTTCTATAGAGACCTAATCATTGCAGTGTTGCATTCCATTCCAGGCTACATTTGTTGTTTCATATGTTTTCTATCAGGTAAAGCTGGCAACACGGGAAGGGCTGTTAACCTAGAACAGGGTTTCTCAACGTCAGCAGTCTGGGCTGGATAATTCTTTGTTGTGAGGGACTGTCCTGTGCATTGTAGAATGTTTAGCAGCATCCCTGGCTTCTGTCTGCTAGATGCCAGTAGCATTCGCCACCCAGCTCTGACAACCAGAATGTCTCCAGACGTTACCAGATGTTCCCTAGGAGGTAAATTCACCGTAAATTAAGACCTGCTGCTATAGAATTATGGCTCCTAGTAACCCTGGGCACATTCTCGAAGGTGGGGAGACTTGGGAGGGGGCAGTAGTGACCAAAACCACCTGACTCTGTTTTACTTTTTATCTGAGGGTAAGTACAATGAAACATACCTGGGGGACCTCGGAAAGCACCCTGACCTGCTAAGTAAGGCTTGTTCTCTGTCTGCTAGGCTAGTCATTTGTTCAGCTGACTCCAGTGTCATTCCCCTCCCTCCCCAGGTTTCAGGTAGTGCTTATTTTCCTTGTCCATTCTTTTGTATATGTATCTTTATCATTATAATCCAAAAGACTGAAACAGTTGGTGGTGGGTGTCTAAATAGAAAGTAGGGCCATCCACTAGAGCCCTAAGAAGTGGGGTGATGCAGGGGCTCCTGGCATCTCCAGCCTGAGTGTCCAGCCTTCCTTTCCTGTTGCCACAGCTACACTGTTAGCTTTTAAAGGGCAGGGCACCAATTTGTGAGCACCTAATGCCCTCCGCAGCCTGACCTTTGTCTGCCTCTCCAACGTGATGTGTTTTTGCTCAGTGTTCCATATTTTGTTCTGGAATACTCCAAACCCCTTCAGATCCTTTGTACTTGGTATTCCCTCAGTTCTCTCTGCACTGGTGGCTTTCTCCTCATTCTAGCCTTAATTCATGTTATCACTTCCTTAGGGCCTTTCCTTCCTCCTTCCCCTAGCATGTACATTCCACTTTTACATTTTCTGCGTTGTACTTAGTGTCTGAGATTGCTTTCTGACTTGTCTTCCTTAGACAGCAGAACTTGTGGTGCCCTAGCTCCTGCACCAGAACCTGGCATGTGCATGGAGAATGAGTAATTCCAAAAGCCTAGACCAGCAAGCAAGGAGAGAGAGCTACTACTGTCCAGCCGCCTGTGAAGCTGATTGCAAAACTCTGTGGATGAACATTTTATTCTGGAGAGAGAATCCATGGCTTTCAACAGGTCTTAAGGGGTCCTCTGACCCCAAAGAAACACTGGTTAGGAACTACTGTTTTAGAGCAAGTTTCCTGAAATTCTTCCCAAAAGGACCTGTGGTTGAGGAGTATTTTTACATTTACAATGAAATGACCTAATTGAAGAGATTATTCATTTGTAGTATTGTTAAGCACGGAACAATGAATTTCCATAATCTTTAATCCCAAAGTGATGTGGGGAAGGGAGAGACAGGAGCTTGCTCCAAGAACTAAGTACCCCCCGTTCCTTATTAATGTTGAACTAATAAGCTACATTTTGAAAAATCAGGTATGTGCCTCTTAATTCTGAAGAAATAATCTTATAGGAGCAAAATTAAAAGTAATAAGTCAATGTTCTCCATGATGCCCTGTGGTAGCCAGCCTTCAAGATGGCCTCCAGTGGTCTTCACCTCTTGGTATTCGTGCCCCTGTGTAGTCTACACTGCTTCAGACCTGGCTGTGTGACCCATAGGGTACAGGAGAAGTAACATGTGACTTCCAAAGATTCCTAAAAGACATTGCAGCCCTGCCTTCACTGCTCCCTGGCTATGCGCAAAGAAGTCCGCTGCCAAGTTATGAAGGCCTGTGGAGGGGACCTAAGTCCTCCAACCAACAGCTAGCGCCAACTTGCCAGCCGTGGGCATGAGCCTCCCAGCACATGGACCCACCAGCCTCAGTCCAGCCGTCTGGTTACCACAGCACTGGTCAACATCGGGAATGCAACCTCATGACACTTCAGAACCACCCAGCCACTCCCCTCCCAAATACCTCACCCACGGGAATGGTGAGAGATAATGTTTTACACCAATGGTTTTTAGGGTAGTTTGTTAACACAGTAGTAGATAACTAAAGTGTGTGTACAGGAGGTAAAAGGGTAAGGATGTCTTGCCAAAACAGCAATAAATATGGTCAAGTCAAAAAACTGCAGGACAATGAAGAACCCCACGTGCTGGCAGGGCCCACCAGCTGATCTGACATGCTGACAGCTGCCTGTGAGAGCAAAGGAGTAAATCCCACGTAGGACTGGCTCTCATGCACAATGTAGTCAAAGTTGTAATAATATATTCAAGGACACTTTGGGCTCAAACTAAAAGGCTGAAAAGTCCTTGTGGCTCCTCAAGTATTTGTTGTTAGTTGCTGTCAAGTTGGTTCTGACTCCCGACAACCTTGCATGTGTAGAGTGGAATCGCTCCACAGGATTGTCAAGGGTGTGCCCTTTCGCAAGCAGATTGCCAGGCCTGTCTTCCCAGGTGCCTCGGGGTGGGTCAAGACTCGAGTTGTAATATTGAGGGATTCTATGGGCAAAATGGAGCCCTGGTGGTGCAATGGTTAAGAGCTTGGCTGCTAACTGAAAAGTCACCAGTTCAAATCCACCAGGCACTCCTAGGAAACCCTATGAGGCAGATCTACTCTGTCCTAGAGGGTCGCTATGAGTCAGAACCAACAGCAAAGAGTTCTTGGATGGGCATACTGAATGACGCAGGACCCATCAAAAGAAGACGGAAGGGATACACAGTCTGTACCAAAAAGATTAGTGGACGTTCAGCCATTTCAGGAGGTACCAAATGGTAAAGAACCAATTGAAATAAAGGAAGAAGTCCAAGCTGCACTGAAGGCACTGACGGAAAAACAAGGCTCCGGGATATCGAGTGCCAATTGAGATGTTATAACAAATGGATGCAATGCTGGCAGTGCTCACCTGTCTATGTGAAGAAATTTGGAAGACAGCTACCTGGCGAACTTGACTGGAAGAGATCAATATTTGTGCCCATTCCAAAAAAAAGGTAATCCAGCAGAATGTGGAAATTATCAAACAGTATCAATACCACATGCAAGTAAAATTTTGGTGAAGATAAAAACAGGTGCAGCAGTATACCGACAGAGAACTACCAGAAATTCAAGCCGGACTCAAAAGAGGATGTGGAACGAAGGATGTAATTGCTGATGTGAGATGGAGCTTGGCTGAAGGCAAAGAATACTAGAAAGATGTCTGTTGTTGTTAGGTGCCATTGATTTGGTTCCAATTCATAGCAAGCCTATGTACAACAGAACAAAACACTGCCCAGTCCTGTACCATCCTCTCAATCATTATGCTTCAGACCATTGTTGCAGCCACTATGTCAATCCATCTTGCTGAGGGTCATCTTTTTCACTGACCCTCTACCAAGCATGATGTCCTTCTCCAGGGACTGGTCCCTCCTGATAACACGTCCAAAGTATGTGAGATGAAGATGTTTACCTGTGTTTTATTGACTATGCATACACATTAAACTGTGGATCATAACAAATTATGGATAACATTGTGAAGAGTGGAAACTCCAGAACATTTAATTGTGCTCATGCGGAACCTGTACATAGAATGAGGCAATCGTTCAAACAGAACAAGGGGATACTGAGTGGTTTAAAATCAGAAAAGGTGTGTGTCAGGGCTGTATCCTTTGACCATACTCAATCTGTATGCTCCACAAATAATCCAGAAACTCGGACTGTATGAAGAATGTCGCATCAGGAGTGGAGAAGACTCGTTAACAACCTGCAGTATGAAATGACACAACCTTGCTTGCTGAGAGCAAGGAAGACTTGAAGCACTTGCTGATGAAGATCAAAGAATATATCCTTCAGTATGGATTACACCTCAGCATAAAACAAAAATCCTCATAACTGCACCAATAAGCACCATCACGATAAACGGAGAAGAGATTGAAGTTGTCAAGGATTTCATTTTACTTGAATCCACAATCAATGCCCATTGAAGCAGCAGTCAAGAAATCAAACAATGTGTTGCACTGGACAAATCTGCAAAAGACCCCTTTTAAGTGTTAAAAAGCAAAGATGTCACTTTGAGGACTAAAGTGTGCGTAACCCAAGCCATGGTATTTTCAATCACCTCACATGCATGCAAAAGCAGCAGGGAAGTAATGGAGGGTAGGGGAGTGAGGGGACAAAGAACCCAAGGAAAAGACCCTCCACTTCTCTTCCCTTTCAGTACTAGCTAGGGTCATTCCTCATCTTGAACTTCCTATAGCCCCCCTGATAGATAAGAGAAATCATCTTTCATTTCTCTTTGTAAAAATGTTGTGACGGAGGCATCTAACTTCCTTTAACTTCACAAGGGGGAAGGAGAATCAAGAAAAAAAGCCCAAGGCCAATTCCTATGAAGCTAAGATCAGATGTACTCTCTCCACCATTTTTACCAATTCTGACACCATCTGTCCCTCCCGTGGCACACTCCATTTCTCTGCTGAGTTTGGTAATTCATTACAGTGGCCACACAGAACTCACAGATAATACAATTACGGGGTTTATTAGGAAAGTAAGTGGTTACAATTCAGGCTCAGGAACGCTCAGGATACGGGTTTTCCATCAGGACAGCCTCTTCTCACCTGTGCCCCCAGGTACACCTCTCTCTGGCCCCTCGACCTCTTGCCCTGCTTGGGCAAGTGTTACAAAGCTCTTTTAGCTCTGCTGATGGATCCCCCAAGGCACCCCACTCTGCTGGTAAGCCCTCTGTCTGAAGGTGCTCAGCTGTCTCACTCCGTGGGCTGGGAAGCGTAACGCCCCATCTGACAGTCTCCTACCTCTCCTGCCACCATTTCTTGCCATCTTTGGTGTTACAGCTCTCTCAGTCTCCTGGTTCCGGGAGCTTCTCAGCACAGGGATCTGGGGTCCAAAGGATGCACACCACTCCTGGCTCTTCTTTCTTGGTGGTGGTAGAGATCCTCTCCTCCTCCCTCTGGGATAACTCATTTTGAGCCTAGTGGGATGGCAAAACTGACTGATCCCTTCATTGGGGTTCCATATACCTTATTTGCATGGTCCAGCTCAATCATTGTGTGTGAGTCACAAAGGCTATGGCTAGAAGGGCCATGTTAAGTAATTCATTATACCACACTCTTATATTGGAACTCAAATTATCAAGGCAATAGAAAATGTATTTAAGTACATCTTCATATACTTGAATGTCACATAAGAGGAATGCAAGATGGGGTGGGGGGGCTGCTGTTTATTCATGAAGCAAATGGCACCAGAATTAGAAGGCTGCATTTGTACCGCTTCTGAAATTTGATTTTTAGACCTTAACATGACACATTTAGAAGCAAACAGGTAGGAGGACAGAGGGTCGGGAGAAGATAATCTTGAAGTATGTTCACCTGTCCTTGACTGTCACGCACGCCTACCCGTTTATATTTGTTTCCATTGTGATAATATGTGTGTCCTCAAGGGAAGAGAATATCAGGCTAAGAGCCAACGGCAAATGATCTTTGGATGCAAGGCAAACAAATCTTTCTCTTTCACATTAAACAACAGCATATAGTACAAAGGAAAGGCTCTTTATTCAGACAGCAGAGTAAGACACAGCAAGCTAGAGGGCTACACTGTCTCCACAGCAACAGAAAGCCCCATAAACCAAGACCCTGGGCTTCTGTCAGGCAGATTCTTCCTGGCTCAGGAGAAACATGTTTCCACGGATGAGAACACACCAGGCTGCCCGGCTACACTGTGGAAGGGGGCTGGGGGTGCAGCCTGGTCAGCCCTCCTGGAAGTGCCTGGTGAGTGCATCCAGCAGCTCCTGCTTCTTCACCCCGCCCTGCAGCCCGCACATCCTACAGGCTTCCTTCAGCACGGGCACAGTGAGCTTACCCAGCGTGCCCTTGGTGATGTGGGCCTTCAGCTCCTCTTCAGATACCTCCACCTTGGGCCTTTTGTTTCTAGAACCTTCATCATCTGGGGGAAAAGTGCAGGAGGAGTGACTGTAATGCTACCAGAGGCACTGCAGCTGCCCTGCATGGGGCACCCATATGACCTGGGCTGCAGCTGACCGTTGCCACAGAGCTATGGCATGTGCCTAGAACATCATGGGGAAGAGAGGTGTGTTGATAAGGCAACATCATTTAAGTGTAAAACCACAGGAGGGACTTAGGACTAGTATGAATGCCATCAGTTTACCCAAAACTTTGCTTGCTCTGGGTAAGCAAGTCGTTCGTTCCTTCCTTCTTTTCTGACCCCTTCCTCCCTTCACACAGAACACCTGTGTATGTACCTGGGCACTGTGCTAGGCAACAGGAACATGCAGGCTGAGTGAGCTACACTAGTAAATCACTGAGTCGTGTACAGCGTGTGAAGAGCTATGCCGGCAGTACACACAGGGCACTACGAGAGTCACTTCTGATGCAAAAGGAGGACAGCACCATGATCGCCAAGCTAACCTCTTACAGCTACATTTCCTCATAGATCTGTTAGGCAAGCAAGGCTCAAATGTGGCTATTTTTGACCAAAGAGAGCCAAAAAGATGACACCCTAAGCCAGAACTTGCATTCCAAAATGAGGAGGAACACACGTGCTTTCCTGAGAAGAATAACAGTCACAATAAGAAAAAGAACACTTCAGTAGAAAAAAATAGATAAACGCCATTAACGGGAAGTTCACAGAAGAAAAATATGTCATTCTCAGTAACAGCAAATGCATTATAAAATATATACACATACAAACGTCAAAATTACATCTTGTAATTGGAAAATCGCAAATCAAGATGTAATTTTCCCTCTATCATTTTTGTGAAAAAATGTAAACGTATACAAAGTCCAGGACTGGTGAGGGAGGAGGGAAGCGCAGTCATCCTTTCTGAAAGGCTAGGGTGTCAACAGTATCGCTTTCTCGGAGGCAACCTGGCAATTCTTAGCAGAAGAACTTTAGGTGTCTACCCCTTGACCCAGCAATCCCCCCCGCCGCCCTCCTCGGAATCCACCCTAAGGGTCTCCTGACACACACTCAGAGTGTTCCCTGCAGCACAGCCATCAATCAGTACAGGCCACACCCACTCAACAAAGCCCTACAGCCTTATTTTTAATGAGGTCAATGGGCAAGTGCAGAGATAAAAACCGTTCAACAAGTGCAACTGAGTAACAAAAGAGCAAGCTAGGCAATGACATGAACACTATGCCGTTTGTGCTGAAATATGTGTGTGTGTGAGCACGCAGAGTAATTTATGAAAGGAAATTATCCTCTGTGATAAGACCACAAAGGCAACTTCTTAAACGAACCCACTCAGCATCCACACCCAGCTCCTCACCTTGTTTTCGTCTGATAGTTTTTCCCTGGGGATTATAATCTGGTGGGTAGACCAGCTCCTTAAACTCATCCACCAGGGAGCCCAGTCTTTTATCCATTGCTTCAACCTTCGGCACTAGAAAATCAAAGTACACGAAGAGCGACCTGGTGAGTTGTAAGCCCCGACTTCCTGTCCAATTCCAACTTTACAGGAAGCAGAGAAGACAGCACCTAACTGCTGGGTGGGGCGAGGACGGGGGAAGGGCCGGCGAGGAGGCAGCTGGTCTGGCCAGCAGAACATTCAATAAAGTCTGACTCATTTACTGAGCCCCTTCTAACGACCACATTTACTGACCACTTACCACAGCCAGGCACTACTCCAAATGCCTTAAACTGATTATTTTGTTTAAATCCCCCTAACAACCCTATGGGGTAGTAAACTCTTCTCCCTGTTTTGCAGGGAAGGAAAGCAGTGGGGTTGAATGACTAGCCCAAGGTCGAGCAGCAGGTAAGTGGTGGAGCTGGGTTGTAGATTCCGGCCTAGGCTCTGGACATTCAATTAAGAGTTAAGGCCGAATCTGTGCCCTCAGGGGGCTTACAGTCTAGGCGGGTAAAAGCATAAACACAAGAACAGAGCGGGTCAGCGCTGTGAGAGAGGGGGCGCACAGAACACGTGAGCAGGGGACGGGCATGAAGGACTTCTGCAGCAGAGCCTGGGCAGATGCTGCTCCAAGCAGGAGAAGGCCAGGATTCAAATCGACATCGGACAACAGCGTCTGGCTGGATTCAAGTCATCCCAAAGCCTGAGTCCTTAACCACCGTGCTAGGCACAAAATAAGAAACAGCAGGAGACATGCAGCTTGAGGTTCTGCTTGTGAGGAGGGCAGGACCAGCAAAGAGGCTGGAAGGCTGGTGGGGTGAGGTCAGGGAAGCCCTGAACACCTGCTGAGGACTAGATCTTATCCTCAGAGCAATGGGGACACTTTCTTTTTTTTATTGCCGTAAATATACACGTAACAAAACATTTTCCAATTCAATAATTTTTACATGTGCAATCAGTGACCTTGATTACAATCTTCTTATTGTTCGACCATTGTCACTATCCTTTTCTGACTTATTCTACCACCATTAACATAACCTCAAAAAAAAAAAAAAACACCAAAATACTGGGGAAGCCAGCACAACTTAAACAAGGCAAGGTCATGGAAGCTCCATGGACAAATCCAAAGTCCCTGAGGGACCAAATTGCTGGGCTGAGGGCTGTGGGGACCATGTTACTTCAATTAGCATAACATAGTTTATAAAAAAACGTTCTACATTCCCTTTTGGTGAGTAGCATCTGGGGTCTTAAAAGCTTGTGAGCAGCCATCTAAGATACTCCACTGGTCTCATCCCATTGGGAGCAAGGGAGAATGAATAAAACTAAAGACACAAGGGAAAGATTATTCCAAAGGACTAATGGACCACAACTACCACAGCCTCTACCAGACTGAGTCTAGTACAAGTAGATGGTGCCCGGCTACCACCACTGACTGCTCTTACAGGGATCACAATACAGGGTCCTGGAGAGAGCTGGAGAAAAATGTGGAACAAAATTCTAACTCATAAAAAAAAGACCAGACTTACTGGCCTGAAAGTGAATGGAGAAATCCCGAGAGTATGGCCCCCGGACACAGTTTTAGCTCAGTAATGAAGTCACTCCTGAGGTTCACCCTTCAGCCAAAGATTAGACAGGCCCATAAAAAGAGACTAAAGGGGCACACCGGCCCAGGGGCAAAGACTAGAAGGCAAGAGGGGACAGGAAAGCTGGTAATAGGGAACCCAAGGTCGAGAAGGGAGAGTGTTGACATGTCATACAGTTGGTAATCAATGTCACAAAACAATACGTGTACTGTTTAATAAGAAGCTAATTTGTTCTGTAAACCTTCACCTAAAGTACAATTAAAAAAAAAAAAAAAAAAACAAACCTGTTGCCGTCGAGTCGATTGCAACTCACAGCAACCCTATACGACAAACTAGAACTGCCTCATAGCACTTCCAAGGAGTGGATAGTAGATCCTAACTGCTGACCTTCTGGTAGGTAGCCAAACTCTTAACCACTGCACCACCACGGCTCCAGCATAACCTCCAAAACCAAACCCACTGCTGTCAAGTTGATTCCAACTCATAGCGACTCTGTAGGACAAAGTAGAACTGCCCCGTGGGGTTTCCAAGGAGCACCTTGTGGATTCAAACTGCTGACCTTTTGATTGACAGCCAAACCCTTAACCACTATGCCACCAGGGTTTCCAACATAACCTCTGTGCCCCCTAAACAGTAACTAGTGGGGAAGCTTTTAAGTGCTATAAGCAATGGAGCAACATGCTCAGATTGGCATTTTAGGAAGATCACCTGGATAGCTGTGTGCAGTACCAATTGAAAGACTCTAAGACATAAGGCAGGAGCAGTAGAAAGGGTAAGTTTTCATCAATGTTCTTTCCAGTTTTACTAATCATCACTTGGGTGGTATGTACCGTCAAGTCGATTCCAACTCATAGCGACCCCGCAGAAGAGAGAACTGCCCCATAGGGTTTTCTAGGCTGTAATTTTTATGGGAGCAGATGTCCAGGTCTTTTCTCCCACGGGCAGCTGGTGGGTTCAAACCACTGACCTTTTGGTTAGCAGCCAAGCACTTTAACCACTGTGCCACCAGGGAGCCTGAGTTGTCACTTTAGAGTTTGAGATTTAAGAACTATGTTGAATGAATGAATGCTTCAAGTAGGAATGAGGAGAAACATCTGAGAAGGCCAGGTTAACTGTCTCATCTTTTTACCTGTCGAGAGCCTTCATAAAATCCAATCTCTTTCCCAGTGGAAACTTACATCACTGAACTTCATGCATCCTCCTATGAAATACATGAGAATCGCAACCAGGAAGGGGACTTGAGCAGGTCAGAGAACCACAGCCTTGGAAGCCAGGCAAGTCTCCCTGATGCTGGGTAATGAGGTGGGTTTTCTCAGGGCTAGGCACACAGAGTCTGAAGAAGGAGCGGTAAGCATCGTGGTTCAGAGCAAGGGCTGGACCCAGTGGATTGATTCCTAACTGACACCCACCACTTACTGGCTGAGTACCTTGGGCTAATCACTGCATTCTCTGTACCCCGTTATTCTGTAAAAGAGGGGTAAGATCAGCCCCCACCTCAGAGCTATGAGGGTTAATGAGTCAACACACGAGCCAACAGCGTCTGGCAGTGAGCACTCAGTAAATGTTACATTCACCAACACGTCCTCATGGGCTGGCCTAGTTTAAAGGCAGACTTCAGAAGCCTAACACTCACTCCTCCTCTCACTGCAGACCCACAGACAAAGCCTTTCCCAGGTAGCCTAAACTGGCCTAGAGAGTCTCTCCAACAGAAGATGGTCTGGAGGATTAGGGTGCATCTTTGGAGAGTGCTACGTCATATATCCCCGTTACCAGTCCAGGGTAGAATCAATACGGCCTCCCTGAAAAGAACTCCTCTCAACTCAGTCAAAACCTTCTTACACGTCAAATCTACTGCTTGTTCGGGCTCCATCAAATCCAAAGCTAAGGCCTCCAGGTTCCTGAAGTGTTGCTGCAGCACTGGGTTCTCAAAGCTGTCACTCCTGTTAAAAAAGCAATCAACCAATGAGTCCTGCACATGAATGCTTATAGCAGTGCTATTTATAATTGCCAAAAATTGGAAGCAACCAAGATGTCCTTTAATAGGTGAATGGATAAACAAACTGTCATTATCCAGTAATACAAAATAAACAAAAATCACATTGGTAAAGGGCAAGAATGCAGAGCCAATTACTGCATTGCTGTCAATAAGTTGTATACCTGTAAAAAGCTGAATTGGCAAAAGGACCAAAAAAAAAAACCATTGCCGTCCAGTCGATTCCAACTCACAGCAACCCTATAGGACAGAGTATGGTTCCCAAGGAGTGCATAGTGGATCCCAACTCCAACCTTTTGGCTAGCAGCCGTAGCTCTTCACTACTACACCACCAGGGTTTCCTATGTACAACCAAACACTTCATGGGATTTGGTTCCTTGGTTTGGAGGGTTAGGGTCATGCTTCATGGAACATCGCAGTAATTAATAGGCCTAATAACATCTTGAGTCCTTCTGTTCTACCTCCTAGTTCACTGAGTAGTGCCTGGGGTCTTAATAGCTTGCAAGCAGCCATCCAAGACACAACAATTAGTCTCTATTCTACTGGAGCAAAGGAGGAAGAAGAGTCAGGAATAGGAGGAGGAAATGGAATGTGTGGCTAATTGCCTCCATGAACAACTGTGTCCTCTGCCGTGAGACCAGAAGAACTGGATGGTCCCTGGGTACATTACTGAACATTTTGATCAAAGATTCCACAGAAGAATCCTGATCAAAAGGGGGTAAAATGCTGAACATAATCTCAAATTCTCATGGAATCCAGATTTTCTGGAGCCATGGAGGTTAGATGAACCCCCTAAACTATTATCCTGAGATAATCTTTAAACCTTAAACCAAAAATACCTCCTGAAGTCTTCTTAAAACCAAAGAGTAGTTCAGCTTAACTAGCAAAGAATGTCTGCCTTAAGCATTATGCTCTTTTAAGATCTATCTATATAGGATCAAGTTGACAACCCCAACTCAAAAGATTAGACAGGAACCTTTGGGGGCAGTAAGGTTATATCAACGGGCGAGGAGTAACTCAGAAAATAATGGTTACACAAGTCAAAGAATGTAATCAATGTCACTGAATGGTGCATTGTTTTCCTGTGTGTATTCTCAACAACAAAAATCTAAAAAAAGAAATGAGCTTTCAAGCCACGAAAAGAGACACAGAGGAACCTTAAATGCATACTGCTAAATGAAAGAAGCCGATCTGAAAAAGCTACGTACTGTGTGATTCCAACTATATGCCATTCTGGGAAAGGCAACTATAGAGACAGTACACAGATCAGTGGTTGTGGGGAGGAGGGCGAACTGGTGGAACACAGAGGATCTTCCAGGCAATGAAACCATTCTGTATGATACTGTAATAGTGGGCACATGACATTATGTATTTATCAAAACCTACGGGACTGTACAACACAAAAAGTGAACTATAATTAATAATAACGTGGCAATACTGGTTCATCAATTGTAGCAAATGTACCTCATAAATGCAAGACTAACAAACTGTCTTGGAAGTACAGCCAGAAGGCTCCTTAGAAGTGAGGATGGCGAGACTTCGTCTCACATACTTTGGACATGTTATCAGGAGGGATCAGTCCGTGGAGAAGGAGATCACACCTGGTAAAGCAGATTTGAGGAAGACCCTCAACAAGATAGATTGACACAGTGGCTGCAACAATGGGCTCAAGCATAATAATGATTGTAAGGATGGTGCAGGGCCTGGCAGTGTTTCGTTCTGTTGTACATAGGGTGGCTATGAGTTGGAAGTGACAAGACGACACTTAGCAACAACAATGTTAAGATGTCAATAGGAAAAACAGTGTGCAGAGGGGAGAGGAGGAACATGGGAGCTCTCTGTGCTTCCTGCATGATTTTTCTATTAACCTAAAACTGTTCAAAAAATCAGTCTATTAAAAAAATAACAACAGTAAATAAAAATGTAAACATTTTAAAAATTAAATAAGCCCAACTGAAGTAACACAGATCCAAGGTCACCTGAGAAAAATACCCAGAGTAAAACAGTTGGGAATCTTGTCTTTCCAATTTTCAATTTATTGCCTGATGCTAGAGATCTAAAAGTTGATTTAAAAGCAAAACAATACCTGCACACCTGTCACTGGAAGTTATGGGAAGAGATAGAAATGGAGGAGTTAGGGCCATATAAGTGCAGGGAAGGTCTAGACAGAGGAGGGGTGGGGGGAGTGGGGAGGATACTGGGCCTGAGTACTCTTTCTTCACATACCCAGCGGCAGCATGGGAGTAAAAAGAGTATGAGCCTAGAGTCAGGCAGACCTAGATTTGAATACTGGCTCAATCTCTTTCCAGCTGGGTGAGTCTGCATAAGCTGCCTCACTCCTTGAAGCTTCAGTTTCCTCATCTGTAAAATGGGTTCTTACGAAGAATAAATGACATAATGTTGGCACTGTACCTAGAACAGTGTCTGGCACATGGTAAAACTCTCAACGATGCTGTATCTTTCATTCCTCAACACAGGGACCCAGGAGGCTACATTTTGGTGGGGGAAGGTGTCCCGTTACCCAGAGGTATAGAAAAATAGCCTAAGACAAATGCTGGAAGGTGAAAAACAAACGATGTTTGGAATCACATCTTACAGGATCTGAGAGGGAATGATTTTTGTCATATAATCATTCTTCTAAGCCTGTAACAATTTACATTGCATTTATTTACTTTCCCTCACTCTGTGACAACAACATAACCAGGGAGAAGGCAGACTAAGTTGCCCCTTTACTGCTACTTTCCTGAACATTCTCAACTCACAAATCTAGATTTCTAAGCCCAGCACAACAGGTCGATGAGCTGTCAGCATGTGGCACAATCCTAGAGTCTTCAATATAACAAGGGCTTCCACCTTCCATATCTATCAGCGTAATAATCCATCAGTTAGCTGAAAGGAATAAAATTGCATTCTGCTGCTCTATGCCTAACTTGACTTTTCAATAACACTTTCCAGTTAGGAGGCACTTCAGAAGAAAGCCTCAGATTGACCCGGTACTCACCTGTAACTGAAGCGGAGCTTCTGAACAATAGCCTTCATCTTGTCTACCTGCTCTGGGTTTGCCAAGATTTTTTCAGTAAAGGGCACCTTCCGTTTATCATCAGCATAGGGTAGGAACATAAGCTGGAAGCCTGAAGTAGAAAGATATGGTCTCCTAAGATTCAATTTAACGAAGTGTGTCACTTATTAAGCTGTCATTTCTCTCTCAGATCCAAATTCACCCATCTATGCCCTGTGGTGCTGGAGCTGTGGTCCGTACGAACTCCATTCCTCCTTTACTAGCTGCCTCCCGTTAGCTTCTGCCGAACAGACTCCCTCCGAAATCTCCAGAGGAGGCTGGAAGGCAGGGGGAGGAAAGAAGGGACATACTCCATCCTGTATGGTGACTGTTCCTGTCAGTAATGCTCCACCACGGGCCTTTCGTTTTGCAACGGCAGTGGCTTCCAGTCCCCAGCTTTTTTGATCCATCCTGAGCTGGGTGATGTCCCTGACCCTTCCTCAGGGAGTCAGCCCCAGTCCAGGAGCCCTCCTCTGAGCTTAAGGGTCTGGTAAGTCCAGCCCGTCTCCTTTTTCCCAGATCCTCCACCACAAATTCAAAGTCAAGAGTAAAGTATTATCTTGTTCCAGTTACTGAAACAAGAGGTACTGAAACACCTGAAGACTGGAACCCACAATACTGACAGGAGCGGTAGGCAAACACGTAGGGGCAAGCCCCTATCCCTCCTCTGCCCTATAGGGTCCCTCTAGCACCCCCTACTGACAGAGCCTAATGGCTAGCAAAGGCAAAACTGGGACTCTGGTCCCCGCCCCAGCAGCACAGAGCACGGCAGGGTGAATTTGGAACCAAATAACTAACTTAATAACTCAATAACTAACTGAATACCTGATATACAAACCTACCCCTGAGTACTCTGATAACCAGAAATGGTCATTTTTTTCAATATATTATACTGAAAGAGTTACTTTATCAAGTTTTATTAGCATGGCTAAAGAAGAAAGAAAGGTGCCATCTGTTGACTACTTGTGCTAGGCACTTGTACATTTATTTCAAATGCAAAACAATCTGAGAGAAAGGTGTCCCAGTATTCCTGTTTTTGCAGATAAGGGATGTAAACAGAAGGATTAAATGACTTGCCCAAGCTGGCAAGCTAATAAGTGGCAGGGATGGGCCTGAAACAAAAGAAAGCTTTCAGATACATTGCATAAAACAAAGTCAACTCTGACCTCAAAACCCAGTCTCTCCACTGCCTTGGCATATACAGAAGATAAACCAAACATTAAACACCTCAAGGATGCCAAACAATGGTTTTTGGAAAGAAGGTGTTGGCAGTGAGGCCCCAAGAACTTGTGCCACTAACCTGCAAACAGTCCCTAAAGAGTCAATGCTCAACCCTGGCTGCAGTACTGACTCGTACAGTTGTGCATGTTGTCTACTGCACAACCATATCTGGTGGCCTTACCTGGCTATGCATCAAATTCACCTGTGAAACCTTAAAAATATCCACTTTCCAGGCACCGCTCAATAGGTCTGAGTGATTCCAAAGCTTGGACAAAGCTTAGAACCCCTGAACATCCACATACCTGGGGGAGTCACCTGAATTTTCTGGTCATCCAGTTCCTCGTCCTGGGGCACCAACATCACAAAATAAGGTGGGCTGTTGTGGCGGGGTATGTATCTGCAGACTGCCATCACCTCCTTCTCCAGACATTTCGTGAGCAGAGCACTGAACAGGGCTGTGCTCCCTGGAAAACAAAGGTCCCAGTGGTCTATGTCCTAAAGATGTCACTGCCTTTCTTCCCTCTTAACCCATGTTATAAGCCTACAATTTCTTTTCCATTTTCTTAAAAGAGCTTACAACAGACAAGGGGTGATGGCCCCAGAGCTGAGGGGAAAGTGGGGGAGAATCCTAGAGAAGAAGACAAAGGAAAGGAATAAGAGCTTTGGAAGCCTCAAACATTCCATGAAGGAGAACGAATTATTAGTGTCTGTTCACTTTCTACTGACATTAGGCTAATGACATGGGCCTGGACTGCTTGTGAAAACCACTCAGGTCAGATCCAAGGCATTCATTAGCTGTGGCACAGAGGAAAACAGGTCTGGGCAGCACAAATAAGCACAGAGGCGGAGTTCACATCATCTTTAAATGCCATCTCTGGGGAAGAAGCCCGTCGTGTGTGTACGTATATTTACTTTCTATCTGATGCCTCAAAGAAAGAATTCCACAGGAAATACCTTTGGAGATACACAAATTAAAGGTCGTCAAGAAACCTCTTCAACTTTGGTTAGTCCAGTTTTTCCAGAATTTATTTGAGCATGAAACATTTCCAAATACCCCATCAACATCTCCTGTAACAGTTTCCAAGCAGCACCTTGGGAAACACTGCTCCACAGACTGCATTTTGGGTCAGAGCCACTCGTTCAGCCCTCATCTAGGCACCTACCGTTCACCAGGGACTCCTCGGGGTACACAAACAGGGAGGGCTTCAGGTAATGGTGCTTCTTCAGCATGATCAAGGGCTTGAAACCGATGAGAGTCAAACCTGGTTCATCAAACCGTTTTAGCTGCTCTGTTTCTTCTTTCTCTAGTACAATCTGACGACTCCCATAGCTCTTTAAATAAAATAAAGATAGTTACCATCATGCTGACTCCGACTCATGATGACCCCATGTGTGTCAGAGTAGGAATGTGCTCAATAGGGTTTTCAATGGCTGATCTTTTGAAAGGAGATTGCCAGGCCTTTCTTCCAAGGCATCTGTGGGTGGACTTGAACTTACAATCCTTCAGTTAGCAGCCAAGCACTTAACTGTTTGTGTTACCTAGGGGCTCCCCATAGCTCTAAAATAGGGAAAAACTAGGGGCCACAAAGAGAGGCTACATGGAGACAACAAATGGCTGCCACACGACACACCAAGTTAGAGTCAGCTCTCTTCTAAGGAGCGGGAAGACGGCCGACTAAAGGTTTCTCCTCCAACAGGAATGGGCATTTACCTAGTACCTGCAGGTACTTTATACCTGTCCCTAGTTTACCTTCTGGAACAACCCTATAAAGTAGACCTTAAAAACCCTGTTTTAGAGATGAATGAGCGGAGGCTCAATGGTTGGGTAACTTGCTCCAGGTTATGTAACTGAACTGGGCCTTAAACCCAGACCTGTCCGGTGCCAAAGGCCATGTTCTTCAACTATTTATTCTTTTCCTCACCGCTGAACAGGCACTGAGCTCCCAGCCCCGAGGCCATATTTAACACAAGATGCTCAAAACCAAACACCAAACTCGCTGCCATCAAGTTGATTCCAATTCAAAGTGACCCAGTAGGACAGAGCAGAACTGCCCACAGGATTTCCAAGCCTAGAAATCTTTACAGAAGTAGACTTCCACATCTTTCTCCTGCTGAGCGGCTGGCCAAACTTCTGGTTAGGAGCTGAGTACTTTAACTACCACGCCACCTGGACTCCATTAATATGCTCAAACCTGCCTATCTGTTGAATGAGAGGGCCTACTTCAGACGCTGTGCTAGTCCCAGTTAGTGCGGGAAGCAGACACAGACACACATAAATATTACTTCTAAGCTTTAATGTTTGCCTTTTGACCCTGGATACACAACTAGCAACAGCACCAGAGTCAGATCTGGGTTTCCATAATAACGTAAGACGCCTTTAGGTTTTTTCGGGCACATTGCATGAATAAACAAACTCAGAATTCTTAGAACAAGCAGGGGCAATGCTGTCAGGCCTGGCTTTCAACAGTGGGATATCTAATATATCAACAAAAACACAAACAGCAAAAGACAAAATAAATAAATGAGACCTCATAAAAATTAAAAACTTTTGTTCAAAGACTTTACCAGAAGTGTGAAAAGACAAGCTACCAACTGGGAAAATATCTTCAGAAACCACATATTCAACAAGAATCTAATGACCAAAAATCTAATGACCAAAATGTATATAAAACTTCAACAACAACAAAAAGACAACCCAATCATAAAGTGGGCAAAGGTTTTTAAGACATTTCACCAAAGAGGACATTCAAATGGGCACCGCACACATGAAAAGATGCTCAGCAGAAAGATGCAAATCACAACCACAATGAGATACCATCTCACTCCCACTAGGATGGCTAAGATAAAAAAAACCCGAACATAAACATTAGCAAGGATGTGGGGAAACTGGAACTCTCATCCATTGCTGGTAGGAATGAAAAATGGCACAGCCTTTGTGGACAACAGTGCGGCGGTTCCTCAAAAAACTAAAAATAGAACTACCATTAAAAAAAATAATAGACCTGTTGCCGTCAAGTCGATTCCGACTCATAATGACCCTACAGGACAGAGTAGGACTGCCCCATAGGGTTTTCAAGGAGCAACTGGTGGATGCGAACTGCTGACCTTTTGGTTAGCAGCCGCATGCTTAACCACTGCGCCACCAGGGCCCCAGAACGACCATATGACCCAGCAATTCCACCCCTAGGTATACCCAAAAGAAAAAAGACTCAAAAAGAGCCTCGTACACCGATGTTCACTGCAGCACTATTCACAATAGCCAAAAGGTGGAAACAACCTAAATGCCCATCAACAGATAAATGGATAAACAACATGCGCTACACACATACAATGGAATACTACTCAGCCAGTAGGAGAAATGAAGTCTTGATATATGCCACAGAATGGATGGAGCTTGAAGACATTATGCTGAGCAAAATAAGCCCAGCACAAAAGGACAAATATTGTATGATCTCACTTTTATGAAGAGACAAGAAAAGGCAAATTTATAGAGACCAAAGTTTATTAGTGGTTACCAGGGTTGGGAAGGATGGGGAAAAGAGTGGCTAATGGTAATGGAAAAATCACATTGATTAAGGGTAGGGTTGCACAGCTTATTATTGTAATTTCCGTCAGTAAGTTGTACAGCTGTGAAAAGTTGAATTGGCAAAAGTTGTACGACAGATACATTTACAACAAGGACAAAAAAAAAAAAGAGTGGCTCCTGAGCCGGCTTATGTACAATGAAACAACTCATCGGATTTGGTACCTTGGTTTGGAGGTTTAGGGTCATCGTTTCTCGGGACATCCTAGTTAACCGGCCGAATACCATTTTTTCTTTTTATTGTGCTTTAAGTGAAAGTTTACAGCTCAAGTTAATTTCTCATACAAAAATTTATACACATGTTGTTATGTGACCCTAATTGCAATCTCTATAATGTGACCACACATTTCCTCCTTTCCACCCCGGTTTCCCGTGTCCATTCAACCAGCTCCTATCCCTTTCTGCCTTCTTAACCCACCTCCAGACAGGAGCTGCCCGTGTAGTCTCATGCGTCTACCTGAACAAAGATGCACACTCTTTTTAAGTGTTATTTTATGTTTTGGCCTAATAACATGTTTAGTGCTTTTGTTCTACCTCCTAGTTTGTTGGGTAGTACCTGGGGTCTTAAAAGCTTGCAAGCGGCCATCCAGGGCACAACAATTAGTCTCTATTCACCTGGATCAACAGAGGAAGAAGGAGAGTCAGAACAGGAGGATATGGAACGTGTGGCTAATTGCCTCCATAAACAACTGCGTCCTCTGCCGGGAGACCAGAAGCAAATGGTGCCCTTCTACCATTACTGAACATTTTGAGGGAAGATTCCATAGAAGAATCCTAATCAAAAGGTGAAAAATGCAGAACAGGATTTCAAATTCTCATGGACTCTAGACTTTCTAGAGCTATGGAGGATAGATGAGCTCCTCAAACTATGGTCCTAAGATAATCTTGAAACCTTAAACCAAAAATATCCCCTCAAGTCTTCTTAAAACCAAACAACAGTTTAGCTTAACTAGTAAAAAAGGTCCGCCTTGAGCATTATGCTATTTTAAGAACTATCTATATGGGATCAAATTGATGACAACAATTCAAAAGATTAGACAGGAACCTTACGGGGCAATGAGTTTATGTTACTGAGGAATGAACAACTCTTAAAAGGTGGGTGGGAATGGTTGCATAACTTGAAGAATGTAATCAATGTCACTAAATTATACATGAAGAAATTGTTGAATTGATTAAAAGAAAAAAAATTTTTTTTTTTTTTTTAGATGGATTGAATTGTGTCCCCCTAAAACATTTGTCAACTTGGCTAGGTCATGATTCCCACTATTGCATGACTGTCTACCATTTTATCATCTAATGTGATTTCTCCCACGTGTTGCAAATCCTATTTCTATATGGTTGATGAGATGGAACTAGTGGCAGTTATATAAACTCAATCTACAAGATTCATCCATAATTTAAGCCAATCACTTTTGAGATATGGAAGAGAGAAGCAAACAGAGAGACAAAGGGACCCCATACAAGAAACAGGAGCTAGGACAATAGCGTATCCTTTGGACCTGGGGTCCCTGTGCTGAGAAGCTCTTCGACCAGGGAAGACTGATGACAAGGACCTTCTTTCAGAGCCAACAGAGAGAGAAAGCCTTCCCCCCCCGGAGCTGACACCCTGAGTTTGGACTTGCAGTCTACTAGACTGTGAGGGAACAAAAATTTTCTTTGTTAAAGCCATCCACTTGTAATATTTCTGTCATAGCAGCACTAGATAACTAAGACAGATGTTTCATTGTGTATACTCTCAACAATGACAAAATAAATAAAATTTAGAAGGAAAAAAAAAAAAAACTCAGTGATCAGAAGAGCTACTGCCTATGAATGTTCCAATACAGAAAACTAGCCACTTCCAAAATGGAAGAGGGAATTTCTTATTCTCTCCTCCTTCATAAAGCAGGGCAAACCATGAGGCTTGACATTTGTGTTTTAAAAACCATCCCATGGGTCAAATCAAATCAATATTTAATTTTAGTCACTTAGCTCATCCCTCTACGTCCTGAATTTAGGCAAAACTAATCGTCTCTCACATTTTGCTTAATTAAAAAAAAGATGACACATTCGATTTTAACTTTAGGTGTCAAATCCTTCTACCGAGAGAGCACAGCTGAAAGGATGAGGAGACAGTGTTCTGCACTGTAAGTCTGTGTTTCCGGTTAAGAAAGGCATATGTGTGTCATTTTAAACCACAGGAAAAACGTGGTTTGGCAAAAAAAAAATTTCTACCTGAACAAAACAGGTTTACCTCAGACCTAACAAACCTTCTCTAGGTCCTCATCTCCCTAGTTATCTATAAAGCATTTTCTGCAACTGTACCTGAGTGAGGTATTAGACTGTTTATACCTTACAGCTGTAGGTTCTGGGACAAGGCCTGAAGTTTTCACTGACATCTCTTTCAAACACTGGCCTTATATAACTTTCTAGCTCTCAAGAGACCACTGAAAACCAACATATCTTATTCAGAAAAATAATTTATAATTAAATGTTATAGTAAGGTTTCCTTTTTTCTTATTTGGCTGATAATTCTATTTTTTCGTGCTAAATAAATACACTTGTATTTTTATCTTCTATGAAGACAAGAACTAAATCAGAATGAGGCACTTTCTGGACACTGGATTAATAAAATTTAATAATTTTTAGTTCTTATTTCATTGTACTTATGCCACTCTGTCTCAGTATAATATATAGGGCACATATGGGCTTATATTATTTTACCTTTAAAATGCTAAAATTTAGGAAGAAACTAGTCTACAGGACAAATAGTCTACACAAACCATGGCCTCATATACCCTGAGACAGAAGAACCAGACGGTGCCCAACTACCAGTACCAACAGTTCTAATAAGGGTGACAATAGATGGACCCTCATAAAATGGGAGAACATGTGGAACAGAACCTCATATGCCTAAAAAAAAAAAAAAAAGACTTACTGGACTGGTTGACACTGAAGGACTCCCTGAGACTACTGTCCTGAGATACTCTTCAAACCTTGAGCCAAAACTAATCTGAGGTTACGTTGTAGCCAAATAACAGATGGGCTCAAAAAATAATGAATATTACCCATAAGTACTGTGCTCCTTTAAAAAATCACCTATATGTGGCCAGTAATTACTTTAAAACCAGATGAGAACGTAAGGGGGCAAGGAAACTAGATTAACGTAAACAGAACAACCAGAACAGAAATGAGAATGTATATGCATTGTAAAGTATGTAACCAATGACAATGAACAACTTGTATAGAAATTGTTGAATGGAAACCTAAACTGCTGTGTAAACCTTGCCTGAAAACACATTTAAATATTATTTTCAAAAAATGCTCACTTAAAGCACAATAAAGATAATTTTAAAAAATTTTTTAAATGCTAGAATTTAGGCTCCATAATACATCTTCCTAAATTTGTAGTAACTAAAAACAAAATAATTGAGGGGAAAAAAAAAAGACCACTGGTCTAGATGCCATAGTTCATAGACTAATGTCTTTGTTTCAACAGCTTGGCTAGAAAGATGTACACATAAAAGTTATTTAACTGGTGAGGCTGATCAGAAAACTGCTCCCTGTTAACCGGTCAACGGGACAAAAATTCAGTAAAGGCATATCTACCTGGGACCTCTTGGTGTCGCTGGGCAGAAGCAAACTGCCGTTGTTTACATTAAATGTCCGGGTCTTGGTTTTCACAGGCTCATTTGTTTCCCGATAAAGCCTGATTGGGGGAGGCCTGAAAGCCTTCTGGACCAAATTATAAATGCCGACAGTGAGGGCTATGTCTTTGCTGAGCTTAAACTTCAACCTGAACGAAAGAAAAATGAAAAAGCATGGACTATAAGAGTGTACTTTCCCATCTAAAATTCCTTCATGGCACCCAAGCCTTAATTTGTTTTATTCTCTCCAATAATCCTAAACAAGCTCTTAGAATAAATGTATAACGTACTGGAGTTTGCCATAATACCATCTCAGGGTCTATGACACAAAAAGTAATTTCAGAATATGTTAATGGCTTAAAATAACGATAAAGAATATACCATAATAAAACTGAGTTTCTATTAAGCGCCAACTATGTGCCCAGCACGACATCAATTACTTTACAGCTATTTTCTCACTTACGCTTTATAATAACCCTGTAAGTATTGAATTAATCGTCTGTCATTTCTGCTTGTCTGGCATTCCTTTCCCCGTCTTCTAATAACGAAACCCCATTTTTCCTTTGGCAATTACCTTTCCCCCACTTCAGCTCTGAGGAACAGTTAATCAAGGTGTGCTAATAAAAACTACTACACAAATTCAAGTATATCGGATTCAAAGCTTATGTACTTTTGTGTTGGGACCTACTTCTCCAAGTATTTATACCAACACCTGAAGCAGCAATCAGAACCTCTTGAAAATGTTTTATAGTAATGACACTATGCAAAAATGTTTACAATATTGTAGAAAATAAGCAGAAAACAAAAACTACCTACATTATATATTCTTTTCAAGTACACACGGGATATTCTCCAGGACAGACCACATGCTGGGCCATAACACAAGTCTTGATACATTTAAAAAGACTGAAATCATATAAAGCATGTTGCTTGACCACAGCCGAAACTAGAAATCCACAACAGAGAGAAATCTGGGAAAACCCTAAATATTTGGAAGTTAAATAACCCTAAATATTTGGAAATTAACCCACAGGTCAAAGAAAAAATCACAACTTAAAAAAAAAAAAAATCTTTTAAATTGAATGAAAAGAAAAACACAACATATAGATGGGTGTTACTAAAAACACCAGCATTTGGTGGTTTCTTACTTCAATTATTTGGGCTTACTAACTGTTATACTTGGTTGTGTAAAGGCTGCTGAGAGAGAGCTGACAATAAACATAACCAAATAAAAAACTGTATAATCTTCAAAAGTGATTTTGAAAAATTATTGTATCCTCTAAATTTTAGTGTTCTGGGACAAAGCACTGGCCAGCTTGGTCCACTGTGGCCTCAGGCTTTAAGTGACCTTGGTTCCTTGGTTCTATTTTTTTTTTTTTATGGTGATTTAGGTGAAGGTTTACAGTGCAAATCAGTTTCTCCTTAAACAATTAATCCACATATTGTTTTGTGACATTGGTTGCCAACCCCGAGACATAGCAACACTTCCCCCTTCTCAACCTTGGGTTCTCCATTTCCATTCATCCATATGTCCTGTTCCCTCCTGCCTTCTCTTCCTTGACCCCTGGCTAGTGTGCCCATTTAATCTCATATACATGGTTCAGCTACATGTATTTTAAGTGTTTGTTTTATGGGCCTGTCTAATCTTTGACTGAAGGGTAAACTTCAGAAGTGGCCTCGGTCCTGAGTTAAAAGGGTATCCGGGGGCCATATTCTTAGAGTTTCTCCAGTCTCTGTCAGACCAGTAAGTCTGGTCTTTTTTGGTGAGTTAAAATTTTATTCTACATTTTTCTCCAGCTCTGTCCGGGACTCTCTATTGTGATCCCTGTCAGAGCAGTCAGTGCTAGTAGCCGGGCACCATCTAATTGGCTGGATTCAGTCTGTGGTGGTTGTGGCCCATTAGTCCTTTGGACTAATCTTTCCCTTGTATCTTCAGGTTTTTTCATTCTCCCTTACTCCAGATGGGTTGGGACCAGTGGAGTATATGACATGGAGGCTCACAAGCTTTTAAGATCCCAGATGCTACTCACCAAAGTAGGATGTAGAACATTTTCTTTAAAAACTGTTATGCCAATTGAACTAGATGTCCCCAAGGACCTTGGTTCTACTTCTAACCCAAAATAGCAAATCCATTACTCCCTCCACCCCATCTAAATTTTCACCTTTATAAACTGAGGTATCTTTCAACCCTGAACATGTCATAACTCCAAATTACAAAACAATTACAGTATAACATCATATGCTTTATCTCATATGTTGAGAAGGAAAATGTGGAAGACTGGACCATGGTGCAGAAGAAGTTACTTAATAGGTTTAATTTCATCTGAAATGTTTTTAGGTTAATAAATGCCACTAGTGGATAGGTTTCAACCTATCTCAAAGGGCTGTCATAAAGATTAAATAAGTTAACGTGTCAACAAAGAATTTAGGACTGTGCCTGGCACACAATAACCACACAATTATTTATTTGATTATACTAAGAATATGCTTAATAATTTTCTAGGCCTTAGATCTAAAGCACTACTACTTTTCAAACATCTCCAACCTATTATTATTTGTATCAGGTACCCTTATAATCACTCTTCCATAAAATAATAAAAATAGCTAACATTTATAAATAATTACTATGTCCCAAGCACAATGCCTAGTGTCATGGATTGAACCGTGTCCCCAAAAAATATATGTATCAATTTGGATAGGTCATAATTCCCAGTACTGTGTAATTGTCCCCCATTTTGTCATTTGATGTGAAATTTTCCTATGTGTTGTAAATCCTATCACTGTGATGTTAATGAGATGAATTATTGGAAGTTATATTGACGAGATCTACAAGATTAGATTGTATCTTAAGCCAATCTCTTTTGAGATATAAAACAGTGAAGCAAGCAGAGAGACAGAGGGACCTCATACCGCCAAGGGAGCAGAGCACATCCTTCAGACCTGGGGTTCCTGTGCAGAGAAGCTCCTAGTCCAGGGGAAGACTGATGGCAAGGACCTTCCTCCAGAGCCAACAGAGAAAGCCTTCCCCTGGAACTGATGCCCTGAATTTGGACTTGTAGCCTACTAAACTGTGAGAAAATAAACTTCTCTTTGTTAAAGCCATCCACTTGTGGTATTTCTGTTATAGCAGCACTAGATGACTAAGAAACTTAGATCATCCCATTTGATCTTCACTTCAATCCTATCGAGAGGAACCATTTGGTCCCATTTTACTGAGGCTCAGAGAAGTTCCTGACTTGGCCCCAGGTCACAGAGTAGAGGGACCAGAATTAGAATCCAGCATTAAGACTCCAGTAACTATATTTACCCACTACTTTATCCTCTCTGCCAACCCCACCCCAGTTTGTGGTAGATTTCCAAATTGTACTAGGAATAACAGTCTGTCGTTACAGGGAGAATGAAGGTGTGACAGAGCATTTGTTTGAGCAAAAAGAAATAGTTCCCAGGGGGAAATGAATGTAATGACAAAATGACAAGTGGAGCAAAGAGTGGGGCCGTGCTTTCCTGAAGATCACTTCATGGGGTTTCTAGAACTGCCACTTAATTCTTAAAAACAGCTCAAAAATTACCAAGGGTCATGACCCTCATATTGAGGAAACCACTCTAAAATGAACACTTAATTGTGCTCATAAGGAACCTATACACGGATCAAGAGGCAGTTGTTCGGACAGAACAAGGGGATACTGCGTGGTTTAAAGTCAGGAAAGGTTGTGCCCCTTCACCATGCTTATTCAACCTGTATGCTGAGCAAATAATCAGAGAAGCTGGACTATATGAAGAAGAACGGGGCATCAGGATTGGAGGAAGACTCATTTGCAACCTGCGTTATGCAGATCATACAACCTTGCTTGCTGAAAGTGAAGAGGACTTGAAGCACTTACTGATGAAGATCAAAGCCCAAAGCCTTCAGTATGGTTTATGCCTCAACATAAAGAAAACAAAAATCCTTACAACTGGACCAATGAGCAACATCACGATAAACGGAGAAAAGACTGAAGTTGTCAGGATTTCATTTTACTTGGATTCACAATCAACACCCATGGAAGCGGCAGTCAAAAAATCAAAAGATGTATTGTATTGGGCAAATCTGCCGCAAAGGACCTTTTTAAAGTCTTGAAAAGCAAAGATGTCACCTTGAAGACTAAAGATGTACCTGACCCAAGGCATGGTATTTTCAATCACATCATATGCACGTGAAAGCTGGACTGTGAATAAGGAAGACAGAAGATGAATTGACGCCTTTGAATTGTAGTGTTGGCGAAGAACACTGAATATACCACGGACTGCCAAAAGAAGGAACAAATCTGTCTTAGAAGAAGTACAACTAGAATGCTCCTTAGAAACAAGGATGGCAAGACTGCATCTTACATACTTTGGACATGTTGCAGGAAGGATCAGTCCCTAGGGAAGGACATCATGTTTGGTAAAGCAGAGGGACAGCAGAAGAGAGGAAAACCCTCAGTGAGGTGGATTGACATGGTGGCTACAACAACGGGCTCAAGCATAACAACTGTAAGCATGGCGCAGGACCGGGCAGTGTTTCGTTCTGTGGTACACAGGGTCGCTATGAGTCGGAACCGACTCTACAGCACCTGACAACAACAACAACAGTCTAAAATAAAAAACTAATGCTCTTTAGAAAAAGACACTGAGGAGCACTTAAAATTCTAAGTTCTTTCAAAGAACATAATCTAACAAACTGGTTCCTATTAATGGCAAATGATAAGAAATCAGAATAACATGATTATAATATGCCTAAAAGGAAGATCAGTTAATACAACTATTATTCAAATTTATGCCCCAGACACTAACGCCAAAGATGTAGAAATTGAAGAATTTTACCAACTTCTGCAGTCTGAAATTGATCAGACATGCAATCAAGATGTAGTGATATTACTGGTGAGTAGAATGAGAAAGGTAGAAATAAAGAGGAATCAGTACTTGGAAAATACAGCCTTGGTGACAGAAAGGATGCTAGAGATTCCATGACAGAATTCTGCAAGACCAACAACTTATTCATCTCAAGTACCTTTTTTCAACAATATAAATGGTGATTATACATGTGGACCTCACCAGATAGAATACACAGGAATCAAAGTGCTACATATGTGGAAAGAGATGATGGAGAAGCTCAATATCGTCGGTCAGAGCAAGGCCAGGGGCCGCCACGTAACAAACCATCAATTGCCCGTGTGCCAGTTCAAGGCGAAGCTGAAGAAAATTAAAACAAGTCCACAAGAGCTAAACATGACCTTAAGTATATCCCACCTGAATTTAGAGACTATCTCAAGAACACATCTGACGAACTGACCATTAATGACTGAAGATCAGACAAGTTGTGGGATAATATCAAGAACATCATACGTGAAAAAAGAGGTCATTAAAAAGAAAGAAGAGACCATGAAACTTGCTCTTGAACATCGAGTAGCTAAGGGGAAAGAAAAAAATAATGAACTCAAAGAGTTGAACAGAAGATCTCAAAGTGCAGATGGAGAAGACAAAGTATTATAATGACATGTGCAAAGACCTGGAGATAGAAAACCAAAAGCGAAGAATACACTCAACATTTCTCAAGCTAAAACAACTGAAGAAAAAAATTCAAGCCTCGAGTTACAATACTGAATGATTCTATCGCAAAAAAACTGAATGACACAGGAAGCATCAAAAGAAGATGGAAGGAATACACAGAGCCACTGTACCAAAAGAACTGGTCGACGTTCAGCCATTTCAGGACGTAGCAAATAATCAAGAACTGATGGTATTGAAGGAAGAAGCCCAAGGCTCCAGGACTTGACAGAATACCAACTGAAATGTTACAAAAAACAAATACAACGCTGGAAGTGCTCACTCATCTATGCCAAGAAATTTGGAAGACAGCTTCCTGGCCAATCGACTGAAAGAGATCCATATTTGTGCCCATTCCAAAGAAAGGTGATCCAACAGAATGTGGAAATTATTGAATACCACATGCAAGTAAAATTATGCTGAAAATAATTCAAAAACAGCTGCAGCACTATACTGACAGGGAACTGCCAGAAATTCACGCTGGATTCAGAAAAAGACGTGGAACGAGGGATATCATTGCCGATTTCAGACGGATCTTGGCTGAAAGCAGAGAATACCAGAAAGGTTTTTATCTGTTTTTATTGACAATACAAATGCATTTGACTGTGTGGATCATAACAAATTATGGGTAACATTATGAAGAATGAGAATTCTAGAACACTTAATTGTGCTCATGCAGAACCTGTACGTAGGCCAGAGGCAGCTGTTCGAACAAAACAAGGGGATACTGCATGGTTTAAAATCAGGAAAGGTACGTGTCAGGGTTATATACCTTCACCACACTTATTCAATCTATATGCTGAGCAAATAATCCACAAAGTTGGACTATATGAAGAACTCAGCATTAAGACTGAAGGACGACTCAATAACAACCCACGTTATGCAGATGACAACACTGCTTGCTAAAAGTGAAGAGGACTCAAAGCGCTTACTGATGAAGATCAAAGACTACAGCCTTCAGTAGGGATCAACATAAAGAAAACAAAAATTCTCACAATTGGACCAATAAGCAACATTATGATAATCAGAGAAAATACTGAAGTCAAAGATTTCATTTTACTTGCATCTGCAATCAACAACTACGGAAACAGCAGTAAAGAAATAAAATGACACACTGCACTGGGCAAACTTACTGCAAAAGAACTCTTTAAAGTGTTAAATAGCAAAGACGTCACTTTCAGAACTAAGGTGCTCCTCACCCAAGCCACGGTATTTTCAATCACCTCATACGCATGCAAAAGCTGGACAATGAATAAGGAGACTGAAGAAGAATTGATGCCTTTCAGCTACGGTGTAGGCGAAGAATACAGCATATATCATGGGCTGCCAAAAGAACGAACAAATCTGTCTTGGAAGAAGCTCAGGCAGAACTTCTTAGAAAAGAGGATAGTGAGACTTTGATTCGCTTACTTTGGACATGTTATCAAAAGGGACCAGCTCCAAAAGAAGAACATCATGCTTGTAAAGAAGAAGTAAACGAAAACGAGGAAGACCCTCAAGAGATGGACTGACACAGTGGCTGCAACAACAGACTCAAACATAATAACAATTTTGAGGATGGTGCAGGCTGGGCAGTGTTTCTTTCTGTTGTGCGTGAGGTCACTGTGAGTCAGAACAAACTCGACAGCACCTAACAACATTTACTGAATTTTTGCTACTTTCCAGGCTCTGCTTTAAAAGTCCTTTTTATCTAATCCTCACTACAACCTAATGACTCAGTGGACTCGAACATACCAACGATCACGAGGATGACGCAGGACCAGGCAACATTTTGTTCTGTTATACATTAAGGTCACCATGAATCAGAGCCAACTAGATGGCACTCTAACAACCATCTAATCAGGCAGGTACTACTGTTATCCTCGATTTACAGAAATGAAAGCAGATAAATGTACAACTAAGGATACCATTAAACTACAACTATTTACCCCAAGGAAATGGAGGGTTGTGTTATTTTAGAGAAACACCATGCCAGCTCTTTCCAGAGACAGAGAAGCAAATGGCTTGTGCCATGCTGAAATAATGCAAGATTTTTAGAGAATGCAGTGAGGCAGAAACACAGTCCAGAGTTAAGGAGCCAGGGAACTGAAAGCAATGCATTGCTTCTGAACTGTTAGAGGACTTGTGGGTGGTTAACCCAGGCTCAGAGCACACCTGCCAAGCGTGCGCTTCCTGTTCTCCTTGGCTCGAATCTTCCTCAACAGGTCTTCCAGTTTGCTCGATTCCTCAAAGTGAACCCCTGTGTCTTCATCCTCTGCTAAGCTGATGATATCTCTGTAGAACAAGGATATATCAAAGCCGCCATGCTTCTTTAGGTGCATCAAGTCAAGAAAGATACCTGGTGCCAGGATAGACAAAAGTGCAGAAAAAAATCAATTTTCATATCTTAATTAGTAAAGTATGTTTGCTTTGAGCACTGTGCTCTTTTAAAGAATTACCTATGTGAGATCAAACTGACATCAACTCCAAAGGCTGGATGGGAAGTTTAGGGATCAGTGAGGTTAAGACAATGATGGTGGAACACTTGGGAAAGGGATGATGAGAACAGTAGCACAACTTGAAGGCTGTAATCAACATCACTGAGTCGTACATGTAGAAATTGTTGAAATGGTCTATCTTCGGCTGTATATACTTTCACCAAAAGAAAAAAAAATATGCAGTGAAGAATCTGAATAAAATTGTCTCAAAAAAAAAAAAAAAAATCAATGTTCAGCAAGTGAGAATTTTTTTTCAGTTAAGCTCAAATATGCCTTTGAAAAACTCCCAAAGAACTAGATTGATTATGAACAATTACAAGACTTAGAAAAAGTAGCTAAGGAAATCAAAGGCTATTATGACTTCTGACAACATATTCCAATAACTCACATTTAGGGTGGCATTACAGCTACAACAAGCCCCCTCTGGTAGAGCCCTTCACAGCTAATGGCATGGCCATGTTCAGTGTCAATGCTACCTGGATGTCTCCCCCTGGCTTCACTTTATTCTTTCATTTGGCTGTGAATGGGGGAAAGCAAATGCTTGACATTAGCTATAAAGAAGCAGTCAAACGAAAATAGAGTGGAGGGAAGAAGTGTGCTGTCTCATTGTGGGGAGAGCAAGTAGGAGTATATAGCAAGGTGTATATAAATTTTTGTATGACAGACTGAGTTGATTTGTAAACTTTCTCTTGAAGCACAATAAAAATCTTTTTTTTAAATGTTAAAAAAAAAAAGCAGTCAAATGAAGTGCCAATTTAAAAGGGCTGGGAGAATGCTCACCTGTGTCACGGAGATCAGCAGCTTTGGTCCTGGCCCGACTGGCTTTAGCACTGTCATTGCCATGGGGGTCGTCTTCATTGGTGAACAGCATGACCCTCTTATGGCTCAGCTTGAACTGGACATCACTAAAGAGGTTGGCACAGACCCACAGTGCTTCATTTAGCGAATAGTCAGATCCATGGCCAATTAGGTCCTGGAAATGCTTCCTTCCCTGCTGGCCCTTAAACTGGTCAAGCTCTAGCACTCGTTTGGCACCTGATCGGAGGCAGGGGGTCAAATGGACAGAAAAATGAGAATGGTGTCAGTGCCACCTTTACCACAAAACTAACCGAGAAGAGCCTCAGGTTCCCTTCTCACCTCAGGGCTGTTTAACCCATACAGTGAAGTCTACATCCCAGTAAGAACCCCCTTCTGCAGGAAAGCATAATCCCAGGCAAGATGGAACTGCTTCTTTCTTCACCTCCTTCTTCGTTCAGGGTAGTAACATGCTCATGTAAGGAAAAAACTGATCTTAAAATATTACTTACCTGGATTGTCCAACTCTTGTAAGACGTAAATATTTTTGAAATTCACTGAATTTTTGTCTTTCTCGGTACCGCAGAACACCACTGCCAAGAGATCCCGATCACTGCTTATGATCTTGTTGGTGTACACACTCAGGATGCACTAAAAATAGGAAAATAAAAATTCAGTTACTTACTTATCACTAAACATAAGCCTTATAAGTGCCCGGCATATAGTAGGTGCTCAATAATCCCTACTTCGAGGAAAACTTACAAATCAGTGAGAGTGGCAGGCATGTACACCAAGATGTAACAAAAAGCAGTGTTGTAAGTATATAATAGACGTACAGGCAATCCCTACTGGATGGCACAAATGGTTAAGCACTCAACTACTAGCCAAAAGGTTGGCAGTTCAAACCCACCAACAGGTGCTTTGGAAGACAGTCCTGGCGATCTGCTTCTAACAGGTAACAGCACTGAAAACTCTATGGAGCAGTTGTATTCTGTACACATGGAATTGCCATGAGTTGGAATCGTCTCGACGGTAATTAACAACAACTCTAAGAAATCAGAGACTTAAAGACATGTATCTTTTCAGGGAGGGAACTGTGCTACAGAAGAACAAGGGGAAAAAAGCCCTGCTATTTATATGGAATCAAACTGACAACAGCAACTCTAAATATCAGATAGGAAACTTAGGGGGCAGTGAGTTCACGTTAACAGCGGAGGAATAACTCAGACAAGGAGGGTGAGTTCAACCAAAAGCCTCGTGGGATTTGGTTCCTTGGTTTGGAGGTTTAGGGTCATGGTTTCGTGGCACATCCCAGTTAACTGGCCTAATAATGTGTTTAGTGCCTCCTCATTCGATGCATAGTACCTGGGTCTTAAAAGCTTGCAAGCAGCCACCAAAGGCACTATTGCTCTCTGTATGCCTGGAACAACAGAGGAAAAAGAAAGAAGGAGAGTCAGCAATAGAAGAACAATGTGGAAAGTGTGGCTAATTGCCTCTATAAACAACTGCCTCCTTTGCAATGAGACCAGAAGAACTGGATGGTACCCAGTTTAGCTACCATTACCGAACATTCTGATCAAAGATTCCACAGAAAAATTCTTATCAAAAGGGGGAAAATGCAGAACACAACCAAAATTCTCATGGAATGTACACTTTCTTAAGCCATGGGGGGTGGATGAACCCCTGAAACTACTGTCCTGAGATAATCTTTAAACCTTAAGCCAAAAATACCCCATGAAGTCACCTTAAAACCAAATAATAGTTTTGCTTAACCAGTAAAAACTGTCTGCCGTGAGCACTGTGCTCTTTTAAGAGTTATCTGTATGGGATCAAACTGACAACAGCAACCAGAAGGATTAGACAGAACCTTAGGGAGCAGTGTTAATGGTGGGAGAAAACTCAGAAAAGGAGGTTGAAAGTGGTTACACAACTCCGAGAATGTAATCAATGTCAGTAAATGGTATGCCAATTCAGTATAAATAAAAAAAATAAAATAAAATAATTTTTTTTTTTTTATGCTGAATTGGTGTATTTTTTTTTTTTTTTTTTTTTTTTTGCTGTGTATATTCTCGACAACAACAAAAAGCACTGCAGTGGAATCAGAAAATCTTAATGTGAGTCCCACCAATGCCACTTACTTAGCTGGCTGAGTTTGGACAGATCACTAAATGTCTCCTTGAGTACCCTGATACCAGGAAAACAGATTTACATATATAATTTAAAAATTACATTTATGATAAGTATATGTAACCCCAAAATTAATCTATACCAACTAACATCATCCTTTTAAATAAAATTTGCTTAATTACCCAATTAAAGACATCAGTATTCTAGTCACGGGAACGATCTATCCACTCGTATAAACTAATGTCAGCATCTTATAAATCAGTGTTTCATAAGTGCCGCCCAGTCTCTTGGGGGCCTGTTCAATCCTGGGTGCAACGACGAAATGAAGTTTCCGGTTCTCCAAAGCTGAGGAATAAATGTATCTGGTAACCCCCTACCCTATGTCTTGCCTGAGCCTCTAACCTGCCTCTTTCCACAGCCATTCTCTCCCTAAATGCAGAACCTACATTCTGTTTGGTCATGGACAATCATCTGCACGGCAAGTACTCATTTCTGAAACCATCTTAATCTGCTTTTTGAGCAGCCTACATACAAATGTTTCCAAAATTTGGTGAAGGCTTCTTCTAGATTCTAAGAGTTAAAAACACAAAAACAAAACTAAAACTAAAATAGATTTTTAGAAAATGTTCCTCCATTGTTTTTTTATCAAACGCATACTACTCACCTAGGAATTTCTCATTTATTTGGCACACAATACTACAGTTTTTCCAGGGTCTTTAGGCTTCAAGGGTTCCATGAACCCTTTGAAATTACACGTGTAACTGTGAGTGTATCTTTTTGCGAAGAGGGTCAATAGCCTTCATCACATTCTCAAAGGGGTCCATGATCCAGAAAAAGGTTAAAGCAGTGGTCCTCACAGTGTTGTCTCCCAACTGGCAGCAACAGCATCGCCTGGGAACTTGCTGGAAATGCAAATTCTTGGGCCCTACTCCAGACCCACAGAATCAGAAATCCTGATTCTAGGGTGAGGCCTAGGAATCTGTTTTAACAAGTCCTCCGGAGGATTCTGATGTAAGCTAAAGTCTGAGAACCACTACTTTAAAGTAAGGGATTTCTTTTTTATTCTTTTTTTAGATGTAAGATTCTCTGATTTGCCAGCCACAGGAACTGCTGGTGTGCAAACAAATTAAACATGAACAGTTCCTGTTTGGTTCCAATCTCTAAAAACATGAGATAAGAGATATACAATAAAACATTCAAAATTCTTCTCTATGAAACACATAAAAGACATAGTAATCTTTTTTAACCATTAAAAATATCACTTACAAGAGGACTCATCTCCACACTGTAATTGCCAGAACGTCCCTTCTGCCTTTACACTCCCATCTCTGCAGAAGGAGGAGCCCTAAAACTACACCTAGGGCTCTGCAGAAGGTGGGGGCAATGGAGTCCTAGAGTCCTAAATTCAACCCCCTGCCAAAAAAGGACTTGTTCTCCAGTATTGTTACTCTTTTTCAGCCACATGTGTAGACAGCCATCCTGGGAGGCCAATCACTATTTATCGTTCACAAATAAACTTTCCAAACAGCCTAAAATTTTTAAAGTGGTTTGTCTTAGTTATCTAGTGCTGCTATCACAGAAATACAAGTGGACGGCTTTAACAAACAAATTTCTTTTCTCACACTTTAGGAGGGAAGAAGTCCAGGTTCAGAGTGCCGGATCTAGGCTCACGGCTCTCACTGTTGGCTCTGGGGGAAGGTCCTTGTCACTTCAGCTTCTATTCCTTGGCTCCTTGGGGGTCTTCATGTGGCATGGCATCTACCATCCTCTATCTCTTTTTGTTCCTTGTAAGAAACTGACTCAAGACACACACTACACTAATCCTGCCTCATTAATATAACAGACAACTCATTCCCAAATGGGACTATAGCCACAGGCATAGAGGTTAGGATTTATCACACACATTTTCTGGGGACACAATTCAGTCCATAACATGGTTTTAATACATTTAGGGGAGGAGGTTGTTTGTTTAGTAAATAAAAAAGGCAGTGGTACCTGGATGCTCATGTCAAAGGGAGTCAATTCATCTTCATCACCTTCACCCTGAATTTCAAACATGGCCTTGGAGGCGTCAACCAAGAAAATCAAACTATCTCTTCCTGAATATTTATACTCTCCTGTGGGGGGAAAAAATGAAAGGCTATATTTGTCCTTGTGTTCATATTTATCACACTTATCACTCACATAAAACAGAGGAAGCTACAAAGACAAAACTACAGCCTAATGAATGATTATAAGGTGAACGCCCTTAAAACCACTCCCCACGTCAGGAAACTGAACCATGCCAGTCACACCAGAAGCCCCCCACATATTCCCCCTCCCAGGAAAAGCCCCTGCCCCTCAAGAGTAACCACTATCCTGGCTTTTGGTAATCGTTTCCTTACTTTTCTTTTTAGTTTTATCATCCAAGTATATATCCCTAAACACTAGTTTTGCTCGTTTTTTAAAACATCTTTGAAGCCTCTTAATCTATAGATACTCCCTCCCTTTCAACTTCATTTGTTGATAAAACAGAACATTTGTCATGTAGTTTCCCACACTGTGGATTCTGATGATTGCATCCAGTGTAGATTAACATATTCCTCTCTCCTCTCATTTCCTACAAAGGACCTACATACAGGCTTAATCAGATTCGAGTTTTTGTTTTGTTTTTTGCATGACTATACCAAAAGGTCAGCAGTTCGAATCCACCAGGTGTTCCTTGGAAACTTTATGGGGCAGTTCTACTCTGTCCTATAGGGTCCCTATGAGTCGAAATCGACGCTACAGTAATGGGTTTGGGTTTTTTTTTTTTTTTACATATACCTTTTTTTTTTTTTTTTTATACCATAGCAGATATTGTATTTTTCAAAAAAAAAAAAAGGCATATAATGTCTGGTTGTCTCTCTTTTTGACACTGCTGCTTCTTAACACAATAAATTTAATTATCCGCCTTCTGGGAAACAATATGGCTATACATATCAAAAACCTAAAAGACGTGATTTCCAACTTCGGCCAAACCTAACTATTTTTCAGCAATCTGTTCTAGGAAAATAAAATATGGAAAAGCCTTTACGCAAAATTTATCTTGACGTTGTTTATTAATGAAATGAAAATAAAATGTCGAATAGAAGGCAGAGTAAATGAACAAATTACCATACATTTAAAATAACCTAGAAAGACTAAAAGACTGGATCTACGCAGTTGCATGGACAGAGATTATACTCTGAAACCATAATAAGGGAAAAATAGCACAAAATTATGTACATATGTTTAAAATTCTTTTCTGAACAAGACCGGTGTAATTTTTCAAGGAAAAAATTGTATATGTATTACGATTACAACCGTAACGAAAAATCTGATTCAAACAAAAACAGATACTTTAATTATATACCCAAAATTAAAAAAATCTATAGAAGGAAATACGCAAAATGATGGTATGCTGGTAGTGGTTGTGTCGCTGCTCCTGTTAAGCGCCATCGAGTCGGTTTCAACTCACAGTGACCCTATTATGTACAACATAATGAAACACTGCCTGGTGCTGCACCATCCTCACAATCATTGCCATGCTTAAGCCCACTGTTGCAGCCACTGTGTCAATTTATCTCACTGAGGGTCATCTTCTTTTTACTGATCCCCTAGTTGACCAAGCATGATATCCTTTTCCAGGGATTGGTCCCTCGTAACATGTCCAAAGTATGTAAGACAAAGTCTCATCATCTTGGCTGCCAACAACCATTCTGACCATACTTTTTCCAAGACAGATGTGTTCATTTTTTCAGGCAGTCCATGGTATATTCAGTATTCTTCACCAACACCACAATTCAAAGGCATCAATTCTTCTTTGGTTTTCCTTACCCACTGACCAGTTTTCAAAGGGATATGAGGCGATTGAAAATATCATGACTTGGGTCAGGCACACCTTAGTCCTCAGAGTGATATCTTTGCTTCTCAGCACTTTAATGGGGTCTTGTGCAGCACATCAACCCGATGCAATACATCATTTGATTTCGTGACTTCTGCTTCTATGTGCGTTGATTGTGGATCCAAGTAAAATACTCGTTGTGTTAGGGTGGTAGATTATACTAACTTTTCCCTTTTCTTTATTTTTTATATTCCCTATATTTTTCTCACTTTGAATAAAAGCAATATTTAAAATTTTCAACCCAAGAGTTAAATTAACCAGTACGTAGGTTACATGTGGTCTATTTGATTCACGCATATTCTATCCAGCGAGGACCACCAGTATAGTTACCGCTTATGCTGTTGAAAAAAGGTATTTGCAATGAAGAAGTCATTAGTCTTGCAAAATTCTATCATCCGATCTCCAGCACTGTTTCTATCACCAAAGCCACATTTTCCAAGTACTGATCCTTCTTCTTCGTTTCCAACTCTCGTATTCCAATCACCAGTAATTGTCAATGCATCTTGATTGCATGTTCGATCAATTTCAGACTGCAGAAGTTGGTAAAAATCTTCAATTTTCTCATCTTTGGCATTAGTGGCTGCTGCATAAATCTGAATAGCCATATTAACTGGTCTGTCTGGTAGGCACTGGATCGTATCCTATCACTGATAGTGCGGTACTTCAGGAGAGATCTTGAAACGTACTTTTTGATGACGAATGTCATGCCACTCCTCTTCAATTTCTCATTTCCGGCATAGTAGACCATATGACTATCCAATTCAAAATGGCCAGTATCAGTCCATTTCAGCTCACTAATACCTAGGATATCAATCTTTATGCATCCCATTTCATTTTTGACAATTTCCGATTTTCCTAGATTCACACTTCATACATTCCATGTTCCAATTATTAATGGATGTTTGCAGCTGTTTCTTCTCATTTTAAGTTGTGCCACCTTAGCAGATGAAGGTCTTGAAAGCTTTACTCCATCCTCATCATTAAGACTGACTCTACTTTGAGGAGGCAGCTCTTCCCCAGTCATATTTTGAGTGCCTTCCAACCTCAGGGGCTCATCTTCTGGACCCAAAACAGACAATGTTCCGCTGCTACTCGTAAGGTTTTCACTGGCCAATTTTTTTCAGAGGTAGACTGCCAGGTCCCTCTTTCTACAGTCTCAGTCTGGAAGCTCTGCTAAAACCTGTCTACCATGGGTGACCCTACTGCTATTTGAAAGACCAGTAGCATAGCTTCCAGCATCACAGCAACACACAAACCACCAGAGTACGACAAATTGACAGATGCGTGGACTATACAATTGACCCTCACCAAATGGAATACAAAGGAATGAAATCACTACGTCTGTGGAAACAAATGATGGAGAAGCTCAACATCATGAGTCACAAAAAGGCCAGGGGCCAACTGTGGAACAGACCATCAATTGCTCATATACAAGTTCAAGTTGAAGCTGAAGAAAATTAGATCAAGTCCATGAGTGTCAAAATATGACCTTGGGTATATCCCACCTGAATTTAGAGACCATCTCAAGAATAGATTTGATGATACTGGTGAGGAGTGGGCTTCTTGGGTCAAGTAGACACATGAGACTATGTGTTCAGCTCCTGTCTGGAGGGGAGATGTGAAGTCCAAGGGGGACAGAGGCTAGCTGAATGGACACGGAAATACAGGGTGGAGAGAAGGAGTGTGCTGTCTCATTAGGGGGAGAGCAACTAGGAGTATGTACCAAGGTGTATATACGGTTTTATATGTGAGACTCACTTGATTTGCTTTCACTTAAAGCACATTAAAAATATTTTAAAAAAAAGAATAAAGACTAAAACGATAAAGATCATGGAAGAAAAAATAGGGACAACGTTAGGAGCCCTAATACAAGGCATAAACAGAATACAAAACATTACCAAAAATGACGAAGAGAAACCAGATAACTGGGAGCTCCTAAAAATCAAACACCTATGCTCATCTAAAGACTTCACCAAAAGAGTAAAAAGACCACCTAAAGACTGGGAAAGAATTTTCAGCTATGACATCTCCGACCAGCGCCTGATCTCTAAAATCTATATCATTCTGTCAAAACTCAACCACAAAAAGACAAACAACCCAATCAAGAAGTGGGCAAAGGATATGAACACACACTTCACTAAAGAAGATATTCAAGCAGCTAACAGATACATGAGAAAATGCTCTCGATCATTAGCCATTAGAGAAATGCAAATTAAAACTACGATGAGATTCCATCTCACTCCATCAAGGCTGGCATTAATCCAAAAAACATAAGATAATAAATGTTGGAGAGGCTGCGGAGAGATTGGAACTCTTATACACTGCTGGTGGGAATGTAAAATGGTACAACCACTTTGGAAATCTATCTGGCGTTATCTCAAACAGTTAGAAATAGAACTTCCATACAACCCAGAAATCCCACTCCTTGGAATATACCCTAGAGAAATAAGAGCCTTCACACAAACAGATATATACACACCCATGTTTATTGCAGCTCTGTTTACAATAGCAAAAAGCTGGAGGCAACCAAGGTGTCTATCAATGGATGAATGGTTAAATAAAATGGTGGTATATTCACACAATGGAATACTACGCATCCATAAAGAACAGTGACAAATCTGTGAAACATTTCATAACATGGAGGAAGCTGGAAGGCATTATGCTGAGCGAAATTAGTCAGAGGCAAAAGGACAAATATTGTATAAGACCACTATTATAAGATCTTGAGAAATAGTATAAACTGAGAAGAACACATACTTTTATGGTTACGAGGTGGGGAGGGAGGGAGGGGAGTGGGAGAGGGTTTTTTTACTGATCAATTAGTAGATAAGAACTGCTTTAGGTGAAGGGAAGGACAATACTCAATACATGGAAGGTCAGCTCAACTGGACTGGACCAAAAGCAAAGAAGTTTCCGGGATAAAATGAATGCTTCAAAGGTCAGCGGAGCAAGGGCAGGGGTTTGGGGACCATGGTTTAAGGGGACTTCTAAGTCAACTGGCAAAATAATTCTATTATGAAAACATTCTGCACCCCACTTTGAAATGTGGCGTCTGGGGTCTTAAATGCTAACAAGCGGCCATCTAAGATGCATCAATTGGTCTCAACCCACCTGGAGCAAAGGAGAATGAAGAACACCAAGGTCACACGACAACTAAGAGCCCAAGAGACAGAAAGGGCCACATGAAGCAGAGACTTACATCATCCTGAGACCAGAAGAACTAGATGGTGCCAGGCCACAACCGATGACTGCCCTGACAGGGAGCACAACAGAGAACCCCTGAGGGAGCAGGAGATCAGTGGGATGCAGACCCCAAATTCTCATAAAAAGACCATACTTAACGGTCTGACTGAGACTAGAGGAATCCCAGCGGTCATGGTCCCCAAACCTTCTGTTGGCACAGGACAGGAACCATCCCCGAAGACAACTCATCAGACATGAAAGGAACTGGACAGTGGGTAGGTGAGAGATGCTGATGAAGGGTGAGCTAATTATATCAAGTGGTCACTTGAGACTGTGTTGGCATCTCCTGTCTAGAGGGGGGATGGGAGGATAGAGAGTTGGAAGCTGGCAAAATTGTCACGAAAGGAGAGACTGGGAGGGCTGACTCACTAGGGGGAGAGGAAGTGGGAGTACGGAGTAAGGTATATATAAACTTATATGTGACAGCCTGACTTGATTTGTAAACATTCACTTGAAGCTCAATAAAAGTTAAAAAAAAAAAAAAAATAGATTTGACGCATTAAACTCTAATGACCAAAGACCAGACAAGTTGTGGAATGACATCAAGGACATCATAATAAAGAAAGCAAAAGGTCATTAAAAAGAAAGAAAAGGCCACAGTGGATGTCAGAAGAGACTCTGAAACTTGCTCTTGAGTGTAGAGTAGCTAAAGAGAAAAGAAGAAATTATCAAGTAAAAGGGCTGAACAGAAGATTTCAAAGGGCAGCTTGAAAAAACAAAGTAAAGTATTATAATGACGTGCAAACACCTGGAGCCTGAAAATCAAAAGAGAAGAACACGCTGAGCATTTGTCAAACTGAACCCATAAAACCCATTGCCTTTAAGTCGATTCCGACTCATAGTGACCCTATAACTGAAAGAACTGAGAAAAAAATTCAAGACTCGAGTTGCAATGCGGAAGGATTTTACAGGGAAAATACCGAATAATAAACAGGAAGCATCAAAAGATGAAATGAATACAAAGTCACTGTACCAAAAAGAATTGGCCAACATTCTGCCATTTTAAGAACTGACGGTACTGAGTGAAGAAGTCCAAGCTGCACTGAAGGGACTGGCGAAAAACAAGGCTCCAGGAATTGATGGGCTACCAACTGACATGTTTCAACGAATAGATGCAACACTGGAGGTGCTCACTCGTCTATGCCAAGAAATTTGGAAGACAGTTTCCTGGTCAACCCACTGGAAGAGATCCATATTTGTGCCCATTCCAAAGAAAGGTGACCCAACAGAATTTGGAAATTATCAAAGAATATCATTAATGTCACACACAAGTAAAATTTTGCTGAAAAGCGGTCATGACAGTACAGCGACGGCAACTGCCTGAAATTCAAGCTGGATTCAGAAGAGGACATGAAACAAGGGATATCACTGTTGATGTCAGATGTACCATGGCTGAAAACAGAGAATACCAGAAAGATGTTTACCTGTTTTATTGACTATGCAAAGGCATGCAACTGTGTGGATCATAATGAACTATGGGTAACATTACGAAGAACAGGAATTCCAGAACACTTAATTGTGCTGATGAGGAACCTATACGTAGACAAACAGTCATTCAAACAAGACAAGGGGATACTTCGTGGTTTAAAATCAGGAAAGTTGTGCGTGAAGGATGCATCCTTTCACCACACTTATTCAATCTATATGCTGAGCAAATAACCCGAGAAGCTGGACTACATGAAGAAGAATGCACCATCACAACTGGAAGACTCATTAACAACCTGTGATATGCAGATGGCACACAACCTTGCTTACTGAAAGTGAAAAGGACTAAAGCATTTACTGATGAAGATCAAAGACTATAGCCTTCAGTATGGATTGCACCTCAATATAAAGAAAATAAAAATCCTCAGAACTGGACCCGTAAGCAACATCATGTTAAATGGAGAAAAGATTGAGGCTATCAAGGATTTCATTTTACTTGGATCCACAATCAACACCCACGGAAGCAGCAGTCAAGAAATTCAAAGATGCATTGCATTGAGCAAATCAGCTGCAGAAGACCTCTTTAGAGTCCTGAAATGCAAAGATTTCATCCTGAGGACTAAGATGCACCTGACCCAAGCCATGGTGTTTTCAACTGCCTCACATGCATGCGAAAGATGGACAATGAGTAAGGACCAAAGAATTGATGCCTTTGAATTGTGGTGTTGGAGAAAAATACTGACTACACCATGCACTGCCAAAAGAAGGAACAAATCTGTCTTGGAAGAAGTACAACCAGAATGCTCCTTAGAAGCAAGGATGTTGAGACTATGTCTCACATATTTTGGGCATGTTATCAGGAAGGTTCAGTCCCTGGAGAAGGACATCGTGCTTGCTAAAGTAGAGGGTCAGAGGAAAAGAGGAAGACCCTCAACAAGATGGACTGACACAGTGGCTACAACAATGGACTCAAGCATAACAATTGTGAGGATGGTGCAGTGTTTCGTTCTGTTGTGCATAGGGTTGCTATGAGTCGGAACCAACTCGTCAGCACCTAACAACAACAACCTTTACAGAAGCAGACTGCCATATCTTTCTACCACAGAGTGTCTGGTGGATTTGAACTGCCAACTTTTCCATTAGCAGTCAGGTGCTTAATCACTGGGCTACAAGGGCTCCTAATGTGGAGCCTAAGAGGAGGGAATGACACTCCTGTAATCACTGGCTGAGTAATGTTTACTCTGGGGTTGCTGTGGTTATTGTAGGTTGAAGACATTTTTACACTGAGGTCCTGGAATGAGTAAAACTACTTTCCTAGATGAGTAAGGTTCTTCCCTGAGCCACCTAACATGGCAGAGGATATCCATGGTCAGGTTCATTTACTGACGCTCAACAGGTGTCAATTTACCAGTGTCCACCAAAAGTTTCAGGCTAGGGATGTCCCATAGACTAGAGCTGGAAATTAAAAGAATCCAGGGAGCTCAGCAAAGTTCAAAGAAAGAAATGGGTTTGGGATTATCTGGGGAGAGAAGGGAAACCCTGGTGGCGTAGCGGTTAAAAGCTACAGCTGCTAACCAAAAGGTCAGCAGTTCAAATACAACAGACACCTCTTGGAAACTCTATAAGGCAGTTCTACTCTGTCCTATAGGGTTGCTATGAGTCAGAGCCAACTCGTTAGCAGTGGATTTGTTTTTTTTTTTTGGTTTTGGGGAGAGAAGAGTGGTCCATTAGAGAGCAAAAGTCATTCAGGAGAAATAGGCAGGGAGGTCTTCCACACAGAACAGTACTACACATTTAAGTCTCTTACCACCTGCTTCAGGGCCCTCATCCTCTTCTTCTTCTTCTTCATCTCCCTCGTTTTTGTAATAAGTCTCCCACCTTGACATGGTAATTACTGCTCACTACAGGAAAGAAGGGTAAGGTCAGTGACAAGAAAATTTAAATCAAAAAAAAAAACAAAAACCCGACTCCTAGGCTCCTTTGAGATCTGCCCTAAGGACTCGGGGTTAGTCATGAGGAATATGGATGCTGGATCGTGCTGCCTCGACAGCTCCCGGTAGTTGGTGCAGGGTTAAGCGGGTATGAGGATCTTTCCAGCAGCAGCCTCACCTTAACTATTCCTTACAGACGCTTCAGGGCCGGTGGTGGCCCGAGGTGGCCGCTTTGGTATATATGTGGGTTCAGCGCAACCCTGGGATTCCCGTCCCACTCACGGCGCCATCTGGACTGTGAAGGATTCCCGCTCTGGGATACTCAGTCCTCGAGCGGACCCGACGATCCTCATCTCACCCAAACCCTCAACGCCTGGCCAGTCACGCCCGGTGGGGTCACCGCAGGAGGCCTCAAAGGCCAGCTACCACCACCCCGGGAAGAGGGAGCGAGGACCGGAGTCTCTCTACCCTTCATGTTTGAGCACTTCAGGCCGACGAAAGGCTGGCGGGGTGCGTGAGACTGAGCGGGTGAAGCCTGACGAGGCCAGCCCTGGCCAAGGAGCAACTTCCACGGACCACAGCCCTCCCTTGCTTACCTTCGGCGCAGAACGCAGCAACTTTGACCCGAACTGCGGCGTCGCGCAAGCGCAGACTCCACTTCTCGCTCCCAATCAACGCCTTAACGTCATCACGCATCCCGCGCGCTTCTCCCGTCGAACTGACACGCCCACTACTCCAAAGAGCTTGGGACACGCGTCCCGAACTAACACCGGCCCCTTGCGCTAAAGCCCCGCCCCCGCCCGCGAAGCCCCGCCCCCTGCCCGGCAGGACGGTGTGCACATGCGCGTGAGTGCGTCCCCGCCCCCTCCCCCTCTTCCGCGCAGACCCTCCCGGTCCCGGCTCTGTCACCTCACAGTTGTCGTTGCCGGTGGCGGGTGTGGGGGCGCGACCAGCGCAGGGCCGCCTTTCCCCCGCCCCTCAGGCCCGGTCCGGGCCCGCTCCCCCCGCTCCCTCCGCTCCCCACCCCGTCGGGTACGGGAAGGTCGGTCCGAGCCGCTGCCGGGTGCCAAAGGGACGTCGTGGCCGCCGCCGCCACGGGTCCCGATGGAGCCGCCGAATCTCTATCCGGTGAAGCTCTACGTGTACGACCTGTCTAAGGGCCTGGCCCGGCGGCTCAGCCCCATCATGCTGGGTGAGGGGGCTGGGGGCGGGCGGGAAGCAGGGCTGGAGCCGGGCGAGGGGGTGCCGGGCCAAGGGGCGAGGCCTCGACCCCCGCTCGGGGGGGCACGCCGGGCCCCGAGGACCCTCCGCCGCCCAAAAATGGAGGAAAAGCCTGAACGGAAAAGGGACGGGCCCAGGGTTTGGGTCCCCTGAGCCCTACTTCCCAGTCTGCACGTTTAAATCCAGGAAGAAGGGATGGAGGAGTCACGCCCTCTCCAAGCCGGGGCTCGGGCAGACACACTTCTGGAGCCCTTGTAGCTGGGGGTCGGGGTGGCGGAAGCCGGCGCCGGTCCCGGCGGGTTCCCGCTCTGTACCCCTCCTTCGTGGCGCCGCGTGGGGCGGGGGAGGATGCCGGCCGCGCGGTGCCCCTCGTGGTGACAGGGACAGTGCGGAGGAGATTCGCCGGTGGCCCTTGGAGAGCCTGTCCTCTGTTCCAAAAGGAAACTCCCTCTCTGCAGTCCCTGGGGTGGGCAAGAAGGGAGCGCCGGAGCTGCACGGCCGTCCTCGCCCCAGGTAGAGGGAAAGTCAGGTCGCCAGGAGCCCCACCTCCAGAGTTCACCAAGTTCGGCCTCCCGGGGTGCCTTCTCCCAACAGTTTCTAAGCTGATTGCTTTGTCCCAGACAGTAAGAAAGCAATTCCAGGGGGAGGGTTGGATGCCATTGTGTCAGGAGGATTAATAAAGGGAAATATTTCGGCTGTGCTATTAAACTGCTTAACTGCCAAGAGAGAAAACCAGCTCTAGTTCAGTGTAGATCGAATGCCATTACAACCCAAATACCTAAATGTCTTGTGTAACATAGGAATTGTCAGGTGTGTGATTTCAGATGATGTTAGGTGGGACTAGATTCCAAGAGTTGAAAATGAAACACCTTTGGCAACACCCATTTGAATGGCCAGTTTTTCCTGGTTTCTAAGGAGACGTTGGAAAATGTTCTTCTTAGTGAGACAAGGGGTCAAAGAGGTCAAATAAGCAAGTCAAATATGAGGGCATCTTTTCAGTGTCCTGAGTTTCTAATGTGTCATCTTGAGTTGAACGTAAATCTCTTAACCCTGATCCAGTGAATAGTTCCTATATTTGGCATCACATCAGAATTACCTAAAATGCTTGTTAAAAATACAAGTGCCTCCATTTCCAACGTATATGGTTAAGTGAGAAAAACCGAGGTTAGAACAGTTCTTTAACTATGCAAGTGTGTGCTTAAAGCAAAAGATACATACGCATTTGCTTAAGTAGTTATCTGGAAGAATACACACAAAATTGTTAACAGTGGTAACTTATGAAAAGGGGAAGTTGATACCTCAGGGACAGCAGTGGAAGTGGAAATTTGCTGTAAACTTTTTCACGCCTTTTGAGTTGTGTACTACTTGTGTATATTACCTATTCAAAATAAGCAAACTTTAAAGTATATGGATTTAAATATTTTTTTTTAAATATATGTATTCCAGGGCATCGCTTCACAAATGCTAAATCAAAGTCCCCTACAGTATGATCCAAAAATCTGTATTTTTAATAAGCTCCTCAGATAACTGTCATGTCACCAGCCCATTATTCGACAGAAGTTTGGGCCTAGATTGATGGTGGCTAAAATGAGTAAGGCAGATGTGAAAGGAAAAACTACAAAGTCACTGTTTGAGGAAGGTGTTAATCATTAATAGATTACATCAGTTGAGTTGTAACTAAACTTCTGGAAACAGAGCTATTTGGTTTGATCATGGTTTGGTCACAGTGAAGAGGCATTTCTAGACCCATAAGAAAGTAAAAACCACCCCCTTTATACTGGTATTAATGCTTACATAAATAACTCACACCTATAATGTGAGGAAGTGATGAAATTAAGCAATACAGTTCTGGCATAATGCAAGAGTTATTGTTGTAGGCTGAAGGAGGCCTTAGAGGTCATGACTTTGTTCAACAGACATTCGTTGATTGCCTGCTATGTGCTAGTCAATGTGCTAAGTTCAACTGAGGATGCCATAAAGAGCAGAGACATGTTCTTTGCCATCATGGAGCTATCTAGTAAAGGAGACATTAGAAAAAAACAAAGAAGTAAATAAAATAATTACAAACTGTGCAAAGTGCCGGACTGTGCAGGAAGCACACCAGGCACTGAGGTAGGAGTGAGACCTACTTTAAGGAGAGACCTACTTTAAATAAGGTAGTATGAATAGTGACTTCAGCTGGGAGTTTAAGGATGAGGAAGTAGCAACAAGGGGAATGGGAAAAACAGAGGGATTAACCCGCAAAGTCCCTGAGGCAGGAAAGAGCCTGACCCTGTCCTGGAACAGAAAGAAGTCCCTTATGGAGTCTAGTGGGTGAAGGGAAAGGGGCCATAACTGGAAGTGGAGTGATAGCCCTGCACCACCCCCGCCTCCCTTTTTTTTCTTTTTTAATTGTGAAATCCTAGAAAGCCTCAGCCAAAAATAGGAACTTCACCAATTTGGCACACCTGATCACAATGGTATTTCTGAGGACATCACCTTGCCTGTAAATCTGATTTTCTCTATCGCTTTTATCCCATATTGCTTTATGCATTTCACAAAAGTAATGTCTTGAAGATGTGAAGAAAGGGTTAGCAAAGCTAACAGTCATACTTTCTAATAGTCGTAAGTCCTCAACTTACGGAAAACGGAGCATTCCCTTTCTACACCCCGCACAGACACCGCTAACCTTAAAGTTGGGCGTGTCCCAGTTCTGTGAGTAGCTGTATATTGATCTCTCATTCCTAAATGTATTTGAATCTTTAAAAAATCAATTTCTTTCTTGATGTTTGCAATGAATTCTACAAGTATATTAATAGCTATAAAAAAAAATTTTTTTTTTTTTTTTTAGCTAGCTAGCTTACCATGTGCCATGCCCCCTCCCTTTTTTTTTTTAGTGTTTTACATGGGTTATAATTCTCACCACAACTCTGTGAGATAAGTCCTATTATCACCTCCATTTTTCAGTTGAGGAACTTGAGACCTGGGAGTTAAGAATTTGCCCCAGATCACGGAGCTGGGAAGTGGCAGGGCCAGGCTATGAATACCAGCAGTCTGGCTTTCAGAGCTCATGTTCTCCGTCATTTTGCTACACCATCTCTCTTGTGTACTGTATTCTCTTTTAATTGATGTAATATAGGTACCTTATTCAAGTTTATAAAGGCATCCTGAGCCAAGTGCTTCAAGTTTGGATGAGAAGAAAAATCTGGATTCAATGTGTATGTGCCGTTCCTAATCTTACAGATTTATGATCATCCCTCTTAGCCTTCGTTTTTCCAAACTAAAGAAATCTTGTCTTTTTATGTGACCTCATTAGCTGGGCCACACTCATTAGCATTTAGTGTGACTCTCATTCCCCAGTGTGTCAGTTCCCTGTTATAAGACCTCCTCTTGCTCTGTTACAGTTCACAGTTGGACTACATAACACCCAGTGTAATTCCCCTGCCCCCCGAAACCACGTAGATGCCACAGTTTTACCCTGGCCAGGTTTCAGTCTCTCAGGATTGCCTCCCGTGAAGGCATTCCTTTTCCACAGTCCTTCACTTGCCATGAAATTAGTCCCAGAATTATCCGTGGTGTTCTAATTGAGCAGACAGCCTGATTACACCTTTTTTTTTTTTTCCATAGTCACCATTTGCTAACATAATTAGCTATTATAATTGTCCTCCAGTTCCTCCTTTTAATAATTTTGGCTGCTCTTTAAATTTCTTGACCTCTTTCTGTGCTAAAGTACCTACAGATAAATACAGTTTTCTGTTTCTAAAAATTGTGGTAAGAGGTACTTCGTATTTGTTGACTATTTTCTGGTTTGAAGTATTGTATGCACACATGTATCCCAAGCTTACTTTTTTTTTTTACAAGCCTATCTCAGAATTGTTCCAAGGTGTAAAGACTGACTTGGGAAAAATAGAGTATATATTTCTTGGCAGAATGCAAGCTCATGAGTATTTGAGATTTTACTCTATGATCAGTTCTTTGCTTCATTTCGTAATTGTTGTTGCTAGGTGCCATCAAGTTGATTTTGATTCATAGCGACCCTGTGTGACAGAGTAGAACTGCCTCACGGTGTTTTCTAGGATCTAATCTTTATGGTAACAGATCGTTGGGTGGGTTCGAACTGCCAACCTTTTGGTTAGCAGCTGAGTGCTTAACCGTTGCACCACCAGGGCTCCTTCATCCTGTAGTACAAATAGTAAAGCAATAAAATACATGGACTCTGTCCTCCAGGGGTTCATTTATCTAAAAATAATGTATATGCACAGGTAGCATTAGGTAACAGTATAGAAGAGATTATGATTAGATGCCAAACTGAGGGAGTGGGCAGTGACTGTTTGAGGCCTAGAAAGACAGGAGAGGCCAAGGGGGCTGGACGGGTCAGAAAAGGCTGCAGCAAGAACCACGAATTCCTGCAGGCAGAGACTGTTTCATTCCTCACTGTGTCTCCAGTGGCAGTACAGAACACTCATTCAATAAACATTGAGTGCTTAAGTGCTCAGCTGGTAACCCAAAGGTCAGTGGTTTGAACCCACCGGCCGCTCCACGGGAGAAAGATGTGGCAGTCTGTTTCCCTAAAGATTACAGCCTTGGAAACCCTATGGGCCGGTTCTACTCTGTTTTATAGAGTCACTATGAGTCAGAATCAACTTGATGGCGTCGGGCTTAGTTTTTTGGTTTATAGGAATGATCAAGCCTTGAAGATTAAGACTTTATTTGAATCTGAGGGTTTTTCTTCATTGTTTTTGCGCCATCTGTTGCGCTTTTGTTTGAAATTTGTATTGTTCATTGTGTGAACATTTTATATCCATCAAGCAATTTCTTTATAGCAAAATGAAAACTAATGTGGCTTACAAAGCCATTCATGATTCTGGTCCTTCTTACCTCTCCGACCTCTCCTGCCTCCACCTCCTGCTTGACACACTAGACGCCAGCCTTTCTCAGCAGGTTCCACAGGACAATTATGCTCTGTGGACGATGTTTCAAGTGACTTATTTTCTCACTTCTCCCAATGGTGGTATCTCCTAGTACCATCCTAGAGTGTAGGAGAGAAGTGAATTCATATATGCAATGGATACCTTAGGACTTTAGGGCTTAATCTTGCAGAATCCCTGCTCTACACCCTCAGGGGACTGAACAACCCCCCGGGATTATTTTTCCCTCCAGGCTTTTTGCAGGCTGTGCCCCTCCCCCAGGAATACTTTCTCTCCCATCTCTTGGCCTGGCTAACTTGTACTCATCCTTGAGGTCTCAACTAAAATGTCACTTCCTCCAGGCAACTTTCCCTGGCCCCTACCCTCCCACCACAAATTCCGTTTATGCTCCCTGTTATGTGCAATTATTTTATAATTGTTAGTCCTCTCATCCTTGTCCCCATCCCTCCCCCCAGCTAAACTGGAAGTCCCGTGGAGGTAAGAATGCTGAATTGTATCCCCGGGGTCTGGCACCATGCTTGGCATTCCGTAAACGCTAGCTGGGTGAAGGTTAGGCGTTGCCCACCTACCTGAAAGCATTGCTACAAGGCCTGACTGATAAAACGAGCCGCGGTTAATATGGACCCCTCTCCACACTGAGGAAAAGGACGAACTCACAAGTCGATGATTTTTGTGCTGGGAAGGAATCCTGCACAGGCTCTAAGGAATCCCAGCGCTGAGTGTTAGGTGTGTAGCTTTAGGCCCACCTCTGTTTGAAGATTAAAGATACCGTCTGTTGTGAGCAGCAGTTTCACATCTTGATTTCATGACAACCTTTCTCTGCCCAAGGAGAGGGCCAAGCCCTTCACCAATAGACATATTTTACAATATCGACTACAGAGGCCCACTTAGGTTATACAAATGTTTCCTTTTACCTTTTCCCATCTAGATTGAATGTTTATCCAGTGGGCCCAGGGAAGAAGCAGCTGGTTAAAGTTAGCCCTGAATTCCTCTCACATTACTGAAAATTTGGCAAATGACAGAGTCAACCAGCAGTCTCCAGTTAAAAGCACCTTCTCTCGCAGAGGGCAGGAATCTGTGAGGCGAGCTGGGTCTACGTTCTATTTACACCGATGAGTTAATGTATTTCCCTGCCATCTGGGCCAAAGTACTGCCTGCACAGGGGCTCCTACCCCTGGAGCCCCCTCACCATCATCCACTTTGTGCTTACTAATAGATGTTTATTTAGCACCAACGGTGTACCAGGTGTTGCTCTTAAGCATGTACCGTGACCAGCATGTATGTCTATATGTACAAACTCCATCCGTCGTAATTAGCGAGGAGGGGAATAGAATGTTCTCTCCCTGGCTTTATATCATCGCTTTACTCTTACAGTCAGAGGGAGGCTGCCTCGTGCAGACCACCCTCCACATTCTTTGTTATCCATGATGAGAAGCAGAACCGACGTCCATGTCTTCCATTTGTTTTCCGTACACATAATTCACAGGCTTCAAAATGAACGCACTGGCTTTGTCGACAAGCTTGGAGACGTGCTGCCATCTGACCCATCTGCTCTCCAGCTTGCTGAATAAATCCTAGTGGGAAAATAATCTTCTGTAGTGTGCTTATGTCACATTGAGCCTAATTCACGTCCCGAAATGGCCTTGTGCCCTAATTCAATCTTAGACCACTGCCCCCAACTCACCGACTCCCACCCCAGTCTAGCCAAAAAAAAATTTAAACCAACTCAGTCCCCTCTTTCTACTGCCTGTCACCCTGTCAAGGGGGCCATGGCCCTCACCCTGTGCCTTCCAGAGTAGGTCACAGAGCAGCTGCCCTGACATGTCTACCCAAACTTCTCCAACACGTTCATCTTCCTGTCTTGCTTTGTCTTGTTTTTATGCTGAATAAACCATGCATCCTCATTTCCCCACTTGTAAAATGACATTAATAAATACTTGCCCTGTCCTACCACTCACAGACATCGTGAGAATAAGGATAACTATGAGCGCTTAAACCCTGGGGGTGTAGTGATTATAAGTGCTACGGCTGCTAACCAAGAGGTCGTCAGTTCAAATCCGCCAGGCGCTTCTTGGAAACTGTATGGGGCAGTTCTGCTCTGTCTTATAGGGTCGCTATGAGTCGGAATCGACTCGTCGGCAGTGGGTTTGGTTTGGTTTTTGGTATGAGCACTTTAAGAAAGGATGTAAATCCACTCAATCCATGTTAAATGTTGTTGGCACTAAATGTTTGATAAATGGATGAGTAAATGAAAGAATGAATAAATGAGAGAACTTTTTTTTTCTGTTGTCCCTGTCACCGCTGTAGGGATGAATGAGATCCTACATGTGCCTTGATGGAACAGAATAGGGTGGAAGTGTCCGGCTTATAGGAAAACTTAGTGATTGATACAGACAATATAAAAAGGCTAAAATAGGGTTTATGTCCTGCAACTTTTGAGTTTTTTAGGTGTCAAATAGCTGGCAAGATGATCTCTTGAGGCCCCTTTCCAAAAAAAATGCATTATTTTAGTAGGGCAGGGTTTGAGCTGATATACCTGTACCTGCCAGCTGTCCTCTTGGGTCACTGAGTGTGGGCATCTGAGAGGACAGTAGTAGACCAGGCATACAGTATGCCAGGGTTGCAAAGTTATTTGAATAACAAGCCAAGCAGCCAAGATTGGGGTTAGGAACTTTGGCCTCAATAGCACTATGTGTCAGCCAGCTAAACAGAATAGTGCACCAGGTGCTGGAGTTACAGAGATGTATGAGAAACTGTCCTTGCCTTTGAGGCAGTGGTAGTCTAATGAGGGAGATAGATACAGAAATAGATAGGAGCCCTCATGGCGCAGTGCTTAAGCAGTGCTAGCTGAAAGGTCGGTGGTTTGGACCCACCAGCCATTCTGCAAGAGAAAGATGTGACAGTCTGCTTCCACAAAGATTTACAGCCTTGAAACCCTAAGGGACAGTTCTACTCTAAGGGTCACTACGAGTTGGAATCGACTCGATGGAAGTGGATTTTTGGTCAATAACAAGGTTCCCTGGATGGCACAAATGATTAAGTACTCAATTACAAGCCAAGAAAGGTTGATGATTTGAACCCATCCAGAGGCACCTTGGAAGACAGGCCTGGCAATCTGCTTCTGAAAAGTCACAGCCTTGAAAACTCTATGGAGCAGTTCTACTCTGCACACACAAGGTCACCATGAGTTGAAATCTACTCAATAGCAGCTAACAACAACATAAGGGCAGCCATCAAACTTTCAAATTATAAAGCCTAAAAAAAAAAGATAACCTTTATTGGGTATGTATTATGTGCCAGGTACTACGTAGACACATTTTACGTGTTGCCTCTCTCATTCCTGTTTATGTTATGAGGTAGACACGATTAATATACAGAATCGGGAACTAAGGTTAAGCAGTATTGTCCAGTAAACCTTTCTTTGATAATAGAAGTGTTCTAGATGGGCACTGTCAATACGTAACCGCTTGCCACATGTGGCTATTGAGCACTTGAAATGTGGCTACTACAACTGAGGAACTGAATTTTTTTTTTTTTAATTTTAATTTAAATAGCCACATGTGGTCAGTGGTTACTATATTGGACAGCTCTGGCTTAGACAAGTTCTCAGCCTCTGCGAGTTCCTGTATGTTCTGTCCTCCCATTACCTTAGCTCATCTCCTACTTCTCACCCCTCACTCACCGACAGTAGCCTCCTTATAGTCCTATAGATACACCTGGTGTGTGCCGCCTCAGCATGGCTCTCTCCCTTGCCTTTTCCAAGTCTCTGCTCAAATGTCACCTTCGCAGAGATGCCCACACTGATCACTCAAACTCCCAATACCCTTATTCTGCTCTTATTCTTTCTATATCCCTCATACTGTACTGTATTAATTCACTGCTTTGTTATGTATATTTATTAACCATCTCCTTCCCCTACCCTATAAGTGCCACAAAGGAGATTCTTTTGTCTCTTTTGCTTACCGACGTATCTCTAGTGCCTAGAATTTTGATGTTGTTGTGTGCCATTGAGTTGCTTCCGACTCACAGCTACCCTATATGACAGAGTAGAACTGCCCCGTAGGGTTTCCTAGGCTGTGATCTTTACAGAAGCAGACCGTCAAGTTTTTTCTCCCATGGGCAGCTGGTGGGTTCGAACTGTCAACCTTCAGGTTAGCAGCCAAGTGCTTAACCTAGGGTCTAGAATAGTTCCTAGAATATAATAGTCACTCAATAAACATTAGTTCGCGAATTGAATTAATTGGATTCAGACCCGGCCTATCTACGCCAGCACCTCTGTTGTTATTCATTACACCACACTTCCTCTCTTATGAGTATGATGCTACTCCCGAAGTGAATGAGAGAGACTTCATTTGAAAGGAATACATCAGAGAAAGCCAGTATTATCCCTAATCTGTCCCGTTTCACTGCATCATTACAGGATTTCAAGGAAGTAGAGTGCTGCCATTTAGACAGCCAGCCGTTTTCTAAATGACAGTCCAGAAGAGCACATCGGCTCTATTTAAAATGCAATGTTAGTTACTGAACATTTTGATCAAAGATTCTATACAAAAATCCTGATCAAAGCAGAGAAATGCCAAACAGAATTTCAAATTCTTATAGAATCCAATCGCCAGTAACTATCAACGCATCCAGGTCGCATGTTTGATCAATTTCAGACCGCAGCAGCTGATAAAAATCTTCAGTTTCTTCATCTTCAGCCTCAGTGGTTGGCGCCTAAATTTGAATAATAGTCTTATCAACTGGTCTTCCTTGTTGGTGTATAGATATTATCCTGTCACTGACAGCGTTATACTTCAGGACAGACCTTGAAATGTTCTTTTTGACAATGAATGCAACACCATTCCTGTTCATGTTGTCATTCTCGGCATAGTAGACTATATGATTGTCTGATTCAAAATGGCCAATACCAGCCCATTTCCATTCACTCATGCCTAGGATATCGATGTTTATGCATTCCATTTCATTTTTGATGATTTCCAATTTTCCTAGATTCATACATCGTGCATTCCAGGTTCTCATTATTAATGGATACTTGCAGCTGTTTCTTCTCATTTTGAGTCGTGCCACATCAGCAAATGAAGGCCCCGAAAGCTTTACTCCATCCATGCCATTAAGGTCAACTCTACTTTGAGGAGGCAGCTCTTCCCCAGTCATCTTTTGAGTGCCTTCCAACCTGGGAGGCTCATCTTCTGGCACTATATCAGACAGTGTTCCGCTGCCATTCATAAGGTTTTCACTGGCGGATTCTTTTCAGAAGTAGACTGCCGGGTCCTTCTTCCTAGTCTGTCTTAGTCTGGAAGCTCAGCTTAAACCTGTCCGCCATGGGTGACCCTGCTGGTATCTGATTACCTGTGGCCTAGCTTCCAGCATCACAGCAATATGCAAACCCCCACAGTACGACAAACTGACAGACACATGGATAGTTGGAAAATATGGCCTTCATGATAGAAACAATGCTGGAGATCAAATAATTAGAATTTTGCAAGACCAACGACTTCTTCATTGCAAATACCTTTTTTCACCAACATAAACAGCTCTATATACATGAACCTCACCAGATGGAATGCAAAGGAATCAAATCGACTACATCTGTGGAAAGAGGCAATGGAAAAGATCAATATCATCAGTCAGAACAAGGCCAAGGGCCAACTGTGGAACAGACCATCAATTGCTCATATGCAAGTTCAAACCGAAGCTGAAGAAAATCAGCAAGTTCACGAGAGCCAAAGTACAACCTTGAGTATATCCCACCTGAATTTAGAGATCATCTCAAGAACAGATTTCATGCATTGAACACTAATGACCAAAGACAAGACGAGTTGTGAAATGACATCAAAGAAACAATACGTGAAGAAAGCAATAGGTCATTGAAAAGACAGGAAAGAAAAGACCAAGGTGGATGTCAGAAGAGACTCTGAAACTTGCTCTCGAACGTTGAGCAGCTAAAGCAAAAGGAAGAAATGATAAAGTAAAAGAATTGAACAGAAGATTTCAAAGGGCGGCTTGAGAAGACAAACTGAAGTATTATAATGTCATTTGCAAAGAGCTGGCTATAGAAAACCAAAAGGGAAGAATACACTCGGCATTTCTCAAACTGAAAGAACTGAAGAAAGAATTCAAGCCTGGAATTGCAGTAGTGAAGGTTTCTATGGGGAAAATACTAAACGACACAGGAAGCATCAAAAGAAGTTGGAAGGAATACACAGAGTTATTGTACCAAAAAGAGTTAGTCGACGTTCAACCATTTCAAGAGGTAGCATATGATCCTGAACCGATGGTACTGAAGGAAGAAGGCCAAGCTGCTCTGAAGGCATTGGTAAAAAACAAGCCTCCAGGAATTGGCAGAATATCAATTGAGTTGTTTCAATAAATGGATGCAGCACTGGAAGTGCTCACTCATCTATGCCAAGAAATATGGAAGACACCTTCCTGACCAACTGACTGGAAGAGATCCATGTTTATTCCTATTCCCAAGAAAGGTGATCCAACCAAACGCAGAAATTGTAGAACAATATCATTAATATCACACACAAGCAAAATTTTGTTGAAGATCATTCAAAAACGGCTGCAGCAGTATATCGACAGGGTACTGCCATAAATTCAGGCTGGATTCAGAAGAGGATGTGGAACCAGGGATATGATTGCTGATGTCAGATGGATCCTGACTGAAACCAGAGAATATCAGAAGGATGTTTACCTGTGTTTTATTGACTATACAGAGGCATTCAACGGTGTGGATCCTAACAAATTATGGGTAACATTGCAAAGAATGGGAATTCCCGAACACTTAATTGTGCTCATGAGGAGCCTGTACATAGACCAAGAGGCAGTTGTTCAGACAGAACAAGGGGATACTGAGTGGTTTAAAGTCAGGAAAGGTGTGTGTCAGGGTTGTATCCTTTCACCATACCTATTCAATCTGTATGCTGAACAAATAAACCGAAAAACTAGACTGTGTGAAGAACGGGGCATCAGGATTGGAGGAAGACTCATTAACAACCTGCATTATGCAGTTGACACAACCTTGCTTACTGAAAGTGAAGAGGACTTGAAGCACTTGCTGATGAAGATCAGAGGTCACAGCCTTCAGTATGGATTAGACCTCAACTAAAAAAAAAAAAGCAAAACAAAAATCCTCACAACTAGACCAATAAGCCACATCATGATAAACAGAGAAAAGATTGAAGTTGTCAAGGATTTCATTTTACTTGGATCCACAATCAACACCCATGGAAGCAGCAGTCAAGAAATCAAAAGACACACTGTATTGGCCAAATCTGCTGCAAAACACCTTTTTATAGTCTTGAAAAGCAAAGATTCCACGTTGAAGACTAAGGTGCGCCTGACCCAAGCAATGGTATTTTCAATCGCATCGTATGCATGTGAAAGCTGGACAGTGAATAAGAAGACGGAAGAAGAATTGATGCCTTTGAATTGTGGTGTGGGTGAAACATATTGAATATACCAGGGACTGCCAAAAGAATGAACAAATCTGTCTTAGAAGAAGTACAACCAGAACGCTCCTTAGAAGCAAGGATGTCAAGACTGCCTCTTACATACTTTGGACATGTTGCCAGGAGGGATCGGTCCCTGGAGACGGACATCATGCTTGGTAAAGTACAGGGTCAGCGGAAAAGAGGAAAACCTTCAACAAGGTCGATTGACACAGTGGCTGCAACAGTGAGCTCGAGCATAACAACTGTAAGGATGGCGCAGAACCGGCCAGTGTTTCGTTCTGTTGTCCATAGGTTGTTATGAGTCAGAACTGACTCGACAGCACCTAACAACAACAACGACATGGAATCCAAAATTTCTGGACCTATGGAGGTTTGGTGGACCTCCCTCCCCGATAAACTATCGCCCCGAGATAATCTTTAAACCTTAAACCAAAAATATCCCTGAAGCCTTCTTAAAACTAAATAATAGTTTAACTAGTAAAGAATGCCTGATTTGGTCATTGCTCTTTTATCTGTCTGTATGGGATCAAACAACCTGTGTTATACAGATGACGCAACCTTGCTTGCTGAAAGTGAAGAGGACTTGAAGCACTTACTAATGAAGATCAAAGACCACAGCCTTCAGTATGGATTACACCTCAACATAAAGAAAACAAAAATCCTCACAACTGGACCAATGCACAACATCATGATAAAAGGAGAAAAGTTTGAAGTTGTCAAGGATTTTATTTTACTTGGATCCACAATTAACAGCCAGGTAAGCAGCAGTCAAGAAGTCAAAAGACGCATTGCATTGGGCAAATCTGCTGCAAAGGACCTCTTTAAAGTGTTGGAGAGCAAAGATGTCACCTTGAAGACTAAGGTGCGCCTGACCCAAGCCATGGTATTTTCAATCACATCATATGCATATGAAAGCTGGACAAAGAATAAGGAAGACCGAAGAAGAGTTGACACCTTTGAATTGTAGTGTTGGCGAAGAATATTGAATATACCATGGACTGCCAAAAGAATGAACAAATCTGCCTTAGAAGAAGTACAACCAGAATGCTCCTTAGAGGCAAGGATGGCGAGACTGTGTCTTACATACTTTGGACATGTTGTCAGGAGGGATCAGTCCCTGGAGAAGGACATCATGCTTGGCAAAGTACAGGGTCCGCGGAAAAGAGGAAGACACTAGTCGAGGTGTATTGACACAGTGGCTGCAACAGTGAGTTCAAGGATAACAACCATTGTAAGGATGGCTCAGGACCGGGCAGCGTTTCATTCTGTTGTGCATAGGGTCCCTGAGAGTCGAACCGACTGGATGGCATCTAACAAAAACAGCAACAGCAACATGGGATCAAACTGATAACACTAACTGGAAAGATTAGAAAAGAAGCTTGGGGCAGTGAGTTTATGTTAATGGAGGAGTGACAACTCAGAGGAGGGGGAGAATGGTGGCACAACTCAAAGATGCAGTCAGTGTCACTGAATTGTACATGGAGAAACTTGAAATTTTGTTATGTATCTTCTCAACAACAAAAGTAATAAAAAAAAAAATTTTTTAAATGCAATGTTAAGTCTCCCCATTTTACACACAGTAAACAGAAGAGACTTAGTACGGTCACTTAGAGTCAGCTGGGAGAGCTGAGTCCAAGCCAGTTTATCCTTAGAGCCCAGTGGAAACCAGCATTTGGGGGTGCATGTCCTAAATGGGGAAAGAAACCCTGGTGGTATAGTAGGGAAGAGCTATGGCTGCTAACCAAATGTCGGCAGTTTGAATCCACGGGGCGCTCCTTGGAAACCCTATGCGGCAGTTCTACTCTGTCCTATAGGGTTGCTATGAGTCAGAATCGACTCGAAGGCAACGGGTTTTTTTGGGTCCTAAATGGATTACCACCCCGCTTTGGCATCCAGTCAGGTTCCCATCCCCCTCTGTGGAATGTCAGCTTGGTTTGGGTAAGTACAGAGCCCACCCCATGGTCTGTACGGGCCTACCCAGAAACCCTAGATGCAAATCCCTCTGTTCGTGTTCTCTCTCATCTTGTTGGCCAGAGCAGATCCCTCTGGGAAAAGCAGACTGGTCTCCGGAATGGGAGGAGAGAAAGAAGAGCTCTGCTCATTTCATTTTCCCTTCTCTTTTCAGTTCAGCACCAAGGGCAGAAAAGGTCTCTACGTAAAAAGGATACAGGTTTCACATTAACGTGCTGGGTGCTGAAATCTGTTCTTAACTCTTACACCCACCTCCCTCAAATCTGAAGTAGAATTTTTTTTATCTTTTGGAAGAATTTACTCCTTTGCCCCAACTAGCCGTTTTACCTAATAATAATAATAAAAAAAAATAGCTTCTATTTACCAACTTTTATGCATGTCATACTGGGATGCTTTATATACGTTATCATTGCTGCTCACGACAACTCTGTATTGAAGAAACCGAAGCTCAAGGAGGTTAGGTAAACTGGCCCAAGATCTACCATAGCAAGTGGAAACCAAAAAAACCCAGTGCTGTTGAGTCGATTTCGACTCTCATAGCGACCCTATAGGACGGAGTAGAACTGCCCCCATAGAGTTTCCAAGGAGTGCCTGGTGGATTCGAACTGCCAACCATTTGGTTAGCAGCAGTAGCACTTAATCACTACGCCACCAGAGTTTCTGGCAAGTGGAAAAGCCACCTCTAATAACACCATGCTGAGCTATCAATATAGGAGTCCTAGGTGGTGCAAACAGCTAAGCGCTTGACTACTAACCAAAAGGTTTATGGTTCAAACTCACCCAGAGGCACCTTGGAAGAAAGTCCTGGCCGTCTGCTTTAAAAGGTCACAGTCTTGAAAATCTTATGGAGCGCAGTTGTACTCTATGGGGTTGCAGTGAGTCAGAATTGACACAGTAACAACTGGTTTGGTTTTTTGGTTTGAGCCATCAGTTTGAGTACCATAGAGGAGCCATGGTTTATTTTGTCTTTGCTAAAGAAGAAAATGAGGCTGATGTTATCAATTAAAAAAGCCTTCTTAAAGGGGCAAGGTATTTATTTGACCTTTCGTAATTTACCTGGGAAAGGAAATAACGGACCTCACATGCAAGGGAGAAGCACAAGCTTCCTTCCACGCAGTGCTTAGTTCCACCCTTTAGAAAGTCACAGGGCAAAACACAGAGAGCAACAGTGGCCAGTCAGCAAACAATCCATGTGGAATTATAAAACCAAAGGTAAATAGGTGATGTCTGATGTTCTCACATCGTTCACTGCCCTTCTGTTCATCCCTAGGCGTAAAACACAGAAACTAAACCCATTGCCCTGGAGTCAGTTCCAACTCAGCGACCCTACAGGACAGAGTAAAACTGGCTCATAGGGTTTCCAAGGGTATAATCTTTACAGAAGCAGACTGCAACAACTTTCTCCTGCAGAGCAGTTGGTGGGTTTTAACTGCCTACCTTTTGGTTAGCAGTCAAGTGCTTAACCACTGTGCCACCAAGACTCCTTCATCCCTAGTACTGTCATTTAATATTTCCCATGGACCATTGAGATGGCCTTCTCCCTCTAGTCTACTCTCTCAACTCTCTTCCCTCTGATTCATCTTCTGTACTGGGACTAATTGTTATCTTCTCAAAATACGGACCTGATAGAGACCCTCTACTGTCTAACAACCTTCGGTTCCCCGGCCCCACTCCCCGGCAGTGTCCCAGTATAGGACAGCTTTCAGTCCCAGTCCAAACTGCTTCTCGATAGCCTGCCAGCCAGTTTTCCTCTTCCCACAGTCACTGCATCATCTGATCTACCCTCAGGAGCTCAGTCTTCCTCAGCCCATACACCTGCACCTACTACGCCCTCTGCCAGAAACGTCCGCCGCACCCCTACTCCTCCACTGGCTGAACTGCCATTCGGGAAGGCAGCTCTTTATCGTGTACAGTACCTGATGTTATTTTGACTACTATTATAGAGCTTATCAACATTGTGTTTTAGTTAATTATCTATTTGGGTCTCTTTCCATTTGCCTTTGAGCGTTTCCTCACCTAGCAGAGTTTCTGGCACTTAGTAGGTACAGAATAAATGTGCACTAACTATTCAAGTGGACGGCATTTTCAGAGTTTTGCTTTGTCATTCTCTGAACGATTTCACCTCACATATGCTCAATGAAAAAAATGGGTATAGCTTTTCTATACTATTGTTTTACTATGGAAACCCTGGTGGCGTAGTGGTTAAGTACTATGACTGCTAACCAAAAGGTCGGCAGTTCAAATCCACCAGGGGCTCCTTGGAAACTCTATCGGGTAGTTCTACTCTGTCCTATAAGGTCGCTATGAGTCACAATCAACTCGACGGGAATGTGTTTGGTTTTGGTTTTTTGGTTTTACTATAGTTTTACTATAGATGAGACCTAGAGAAATGAAAATGGTAAAGTTGAATCAACCCCAAAAGAAAAAGAAGAGCAGGCACAAAGTTGGGGTACATCTATACCAGTGTGTTTACCCTGGGTTCTGATAAAGGACACTGATCACTTTTCAACTCACTTAGCACAACATCCTGTATCACTACCTAAGGGCTCTGATCTGTGGTGTGTATCTCACTCATGCCTTTGTTCGATGAGTTTTATAAGGCTCTTCACCACACTCATATCCTTGGGCACGTTATTCTCAGTGCAACGTGGTATTTGCTTACTGGAAGAGAGTTGTATTCCTAGAAAACCCTCCAAGAGGTTTATAATGGGTTACTCTGGATTTGAGTGGTATTCTGAATTTAATCAGGCTGGGAGGCCAGTTAGTCCAGCCCAAAATGGCTAAATCTCTTCTTTTCTCCACAGGGAAACAGCTGGAAGGCATCTGGTAAGTTGGGTGGACTCCTTAAGTTGACTGGTTTGTGAGCAAAGCAGCACCCCATGCATTTCTTGTTCTAGTCTGACTTTCAACTTGACATCTTGCTCTCCACATCTTAAATCGTCAAGCCCTAAAGCGATAGTTCTGCTCCAGGGGCCAATTTGCCCCCCAGGGGAAATTTGGCAGTGTCTAGAGACATTTTTGTTGGGTGGGTAGAGACCAAGGTGTTGCTTAACATCCCACAATGCCCAGGACAGTCCCCTGCAACAAAGAACTATATAGCCCAAAATGTCAGTAGGTGCCAATGTCGAGAAACCCTGCCCTGTCCACCCCTGGCCAAGCTTTCTAAGCACAGAAGTCTTGAGGGCCCCACATTTCTGTCTTAATACCAGCTCCTTCTTTGTCTGTCAGTACTAGACCCTCTCCTGTGAGACTCCAACGTGGTGACTGAGCTCTCAGTCCCATTTATTAAGAAACCCTAAGTCAGCAGGTATTCCATCTGGATTCCTAGAGCCTGCTGACATTTGGGTTGACCAGAATGACCCTCTGCTTTGGTTGACTGGACCAAAGAAGTAATATGAGCACTTTAACTTGAAATAGATCCACACCTAACATCATCTGGTCTGTTCCACAGCATGGCCCAGGTTAACTGCTCACATCAGCTTTAGAAGCCTAGAAACACATCTTGGTCTGCAGAGCTTTGTTTCAGTCACTAATGTGTCCATATCAGGGTAAATATCCAGGGACCCACCCCTGCTTACAGTCTACACCAGGGGTTCTCAATCAGGGGCAATTCTGCCCCCCGCACCCCCAGGAGACACTTGACAACATGTGGAGACATTTTTGGATGTCACAACTGGAGGGGCAGGTGCTACTGGCATCTAGTGAGTAGAGGCCAGGCATGCTGTTGAACATTCTAGAATGCACAGGATAGCCCCCCACAACAGAATTTTCCAGCCCAAAAAGTCAGTAGTGCCGAGGTTGAAAAACTCTGATCTGTGGTATGTATCTTACTCGTGCCTTTGTTTGCTGTGCTGTATAAGGGTGTTTACTACAGTCATATCCTTGGGCAGAATTATTCTAGGTACAGCGTGGTATTTGCTTTTTTCCTGACCAGTTGTAAGTTTTATGGCTCATTCTGTCCCTTCTCTGTGTGGCAGGCATACCTCCATAGTTGTACACAAGGATGAATTCTTCTTCGGCAGTGGCGGTATCTCCAGCTGTCCCCCGGTGAGTGCCCTCCCCCATACTCTGAGCAGCAGTCTCAGGTTCCTGGGGGGTTCCCGTAGACCAGGAACTCTGCTTCACTGTCTCGCTTCTGGCTCCTAGCCCTGCGTTTGGAGCCCTGTAGCATAGTTCCTCATAACGTTCTTAAGGCTCAGCTCAAAGAAACCTTCCGCAGGCCCCCAGCCAATTGTTCTCTGCCCCCACACACCTGTGGGGCCCTCTGCCTCATACTGAGCACATCTGAGTGAAATGGACTGTTTCTGCCACAGCAGGCCACTCTGTAAGCTCCTCGCGGGCTGGGCAGTGTCTTATATCCTCATCACCAGCGCAGCGACCAGCTCATAGTATGAACTCAGCCAGCGTTAAGCTGCATGATGCAGGCTCTGAGAGGTAAAATGGGTTGCCCCAAATTATACAGCCAGTAAGTGGCACCAGTACAAGAACTTAGGTTTCTCTAAAACCCATGCCCTTTTCCGAAAAAATTGTCAGAGCTATCCAAGGGCTGTCACACAAAGTGCGCGAGCAAAGACCCAGCAACCGTCCGTTTGATGCTCACAGATGGGAAGTCATCCGAAAGCAAACACTTCTTCAAGCCCAGTCGGCTCTACCTTGTAAACGAATCTTAAATCCATCTGTCTGTCCATCTGTTCCCACTTCACCAGAGCTTTGACCTTAATCCAGGCCGCCCTCACGACTTGCCTGGGCCACTGAACTAACCTCCGGGTCTCCTTGCAGCCCCTCTTCCTCAGCAGTCAGTCCTCTCCGCTCGGGAGGCCAGGTGACCTTTTCAAAGGAAAATCTGGTCATGGCACTCCTCCGCTTATTCCCATTGCTTTTGGAATAAAACCCAGAAAGTTCAGCATAGCCTTTAAGACCTTACCTGATCTAGTCTCTGTCTCCCTCTCTGGCCTCTTGTTGGGTTGTGGCCTCCCCCACCTCCAGCCTCTTCTCATTCTTCACACACACCTTGGACATTTAAACCTGTATCGGACATCAGCATACTTCACTTCTCCTCCACCTGGTTAATGTCTCCTCACCCTTCAGGTTTGAACTCAGTGTCACTGACCCCTCAGACTGGCTAGGTCCTCTATCACATATACTCATGGCATTCTCTGCTTTTAGCAAGACCCTTACTGCAACTTATAATTGTACATTGGTTTATGGGATTTTTTTTTTTTTATCTGCCTTCCCCACTAAACTGTAAGCTCCATGAGGGCAAAAATCTCATCTGTTTAGTCCACATCATACCCCCAGTTCCTAGCATAGGGCCTGCCACATAGTAAGTTCTTAATATATTTGATATATGAGTGAATAATGGGGTCAAATAGTGACCTCTTAATCTCTTCCAACTCTTGAGATAATTATTCTCTGACTATGATAAGTACCGATCCTGTTCACAGTGGTGTCCTTAGTCAAGCATATTATAGGTGGGCAATAACCATTTAAGTGTGATTAATGATCTTTCCAGGGGCTCTGTTCGGGAACGTTCTTTATTCCTCAACCCCTTTCCAGTGATCCTGTTGGTTCCCCATTGGCTGGTTTCCCCAGTGGTGGCTGTCTGTTAACCCTATGGCTAAAGGTTTCTGTTTTCCTTTAAAAAAAAAATTAGGGGCCATTAACTCCCTTGCTTGGGAACCCCATTACCACCATTGGATTAGCCTCACAAATCAAAAGAGAACTGAATTATAGAAATATTTGCCAGCCTGCCAGATTTCTCTCAGTCCTTCACATTTTCCCATTGTCATAAGGGATATCAAGTGTGTGACAAAGAGAAATTGGCTGGATGGAGAGATGGCCTATTGAGTGTAAGCTATTTCTTGTTGTCCTGTTCTGCCCTCATGACCAGGCATGTTGGGGACAAAAGGAGACCAGATTCTGGGCTTCTTTTTATCAAGGGAATGTTTGGACAGTGTAAGGGATCAGTCCTTCAAGAGACTCAGCTTCCCTGGGCTCTGCCAGAAACAAGAAGCTCTGACTTCTTAGCCATGCTGCCAGCACGGGGCACATGGCACATGGCAATAGAAAGTCACCAGAATGCCCTAAGCCATTGTAGCCTCGATACAAACAGGAAATAATACACTTCATCTGCCCAGGATACTCAAAGTTAACAATGAAGATGGAACACAGCGCGTTTGTGGCATTCCGCGAAAAGGCACATTTAAAAATTCGATGGAAATAGTGACTTAATGACTTCCTTTGGGTTGGCTCTTTTAGGGAGGGACATTGCTTGGGCCCCCAGACTCTGTGGTTGATGTGGGGAGCACAGAAGTCACAGAAGAAATCTTTCTGGAGTACCTGTCTTCCCTGGGGGAGTCTCTGTTCCGGTGAGTGGAGCCAGGGGTGGTGGTCAGTTGTGTCTGTCTTCCCCATTAGATAAGTGACCCCCAGCGGGTGGCCACCATGTCATATTTCCGGGAGCACTCAGCACAAGGCCTGGCCCGGCATCTGCTGAATGGATATGAAGAGAAGGCAGCTCTCATGCCACGAAAAGAGCCCAGAGTCGCTCTGAGCAGATATTCCAACCCCGTCCGTCCGAGGAGGGGCTGTTTGTTCCTTCTGACTAAAACTGGCCACTGTTGTTCCAGCAATGCTGTTCTCAACCTGTATTGGCCAAGTGCTTCATCAGGAAAATCAAAAGCAGGGTTTGTAGACGGGGCCGGGTGAAATACAAACCCTGGTGGCATAATGGTTAAGAGCTTGGCTGCTAACCAAAAGGGCGGCATTTTGAATCCAGCAGGCGCTCCTTGGAAACTCTATGGGGCAGTACTACTCTGTCCTAAAGGGTCACTATGAGTTGAAATCAACTCGATGGCAGTGAGTTTGGTTTGGTTTTTTGGTTTCTCTTAAAGAACCTTTAGTTGACTCCAAGGAGTTATGCTCTAACCCCAGAGCTCTGCTTTCGTGATTATAAAGATTCTCCTGAAACTGTATAAGAGCCACTCATTTTCATTTCATACATCCCTTAAAAATCTATTTGTAAAGGGCCAGATTGGCTGTATTTCTCTGACATCTCAAACCTAACAGTCCTTTTGGAGTATAAGAAAGAAGGGAAATCGCAATTCTCAAATGCAGCTGTGCTAACCATTCCATTACCAGGTTTGACTTACTCCATGTAGATGTTTGCTTGCTTGTTTATATCTGTTCTCCAAACCTTTCTCACAATGTGCAGAGGTGAGGCCTACAACCTCTTTGAACACAACTGTAACACCTTCAGCAACGAAGTGGCCCAGTTCCTGACCGGGCGGAAGATCCCTTCTTACATCACTGACCTTCCCTCTGAAGTTCTTTCCACGTAAGTGTGGCCTCTGTCTCTGTCCCTGGCTTGCCCAAACTCTAAGATGCCCACTAACAATCACTGCCCCTCCTCTGGCCCATATCTGCCCTCCCCTAATCTCAGCAGAAGCCACCCAAGCCAGGTAGAACCTGTCAGGGGGACAGTTGTTAACACACAAGGGCACCACTCTCTCCACTCACCAGTGCTTTCCTGTATTACCTTCACCCTTGCTGGAGCTGGACCAGGTCTACCCGGCCAAAGTATAACTGCAGAATTTAGAAACCCACCTGACACCAGCTCTAATCTTGTACAGGGTTCTGATATCTGTCTTTCCCACTGTGCGTGAGCATGGCACTTCCTGGAAGTGCCCAGTTTTAGATAGACGAGCTAAGAGTAGGTCAGAGACTGAGCAGGGGCTGGTTTTGTCACGGGTTGTTTGTTAGTCTTCTCCACGGCACCACGAGCTCCTTGAAGGAGCACGCAGTCAGCCCTCAGTGATGTTTTCTTCAAGAACATTCTGTAGCCCCCCCTGCCGTGATGTGGTCCAAGCCTTGGAGGGCCTTGTGGGCCTTGCTCCCGGCAGTGTTCCCTGAAAGGACACACACACACTTGGAGCCATCCCCTCCTCCCTCCGTCTGCCATTTGTTGCATTCAGGCAGCCTAACCCCACTCCAGGACCACATCCATCTGCTGACCCTGACTTGGTTTCTTCTGACTAGGGCCCTGTCCAACAGGGATCCCAGCATGTTTGGCAGGCTCAGCAGGGTGGGGAAACAAGGCTGTGTGGTCTCAGGCTGGTGAGGAGCCCCAGTCTCCCAAGCCCCGCCCTGCCTTCCCAGCCCTTGGTGGGTGTACTAAAGCCCACAGCCTTCCTGAAGGATCTAGCTTACCCGGCCCTGAGCAAACTCAAGTAGCTGGAATGTTCTTGTGGGTATTACTTGATGGGTGGAGTTCTGGGTTTGTCTGAGTAAGGGTTGATAGTTCTTTGTTTCATCTCTTTATGCTTTGGAGTACTTCATTCCCTCTGAACTTGGGGATGCTTTTTAAAACTAGCAGTATCCGCTGAAGAAAAAGGCAGCCAGTGACTGAGGTGTGGGTCACCTGATTTAAGGCCGCAGGAATCTTGGGAAGCCAGCAAACTCCAGTTTCTGCAGTGTGTTTTTAGTTAAGCACCTATGAAAGCAAAGCAGGGGCCCTTCAGAAAGTGGCATTAACATCTTCTGGCAACCTGGCATTTATGGTTTTTCCTGAAGATCCCCTGTACTCCCTGAAAGGCCTCAGTTCCTGAAAGCATCCAATTGGATGCCAGCCTCACTCCTGATTTTCTGTTCTTTTTCATATCCTTTTTCTTCTGCATCGATCAAACTTTATTTTTATTTTCTCATGCCAAAAAAATGAGAGGTACAAGTACGGAAAGCACCGAAAGCTCTGGCTCCCTGTCTATAGCCAGCCTGTTCAGCCACAGGCTGAGGAGGAGCTAGAGGTGAAGGCTGTGAGACAGTAGCACCCACCGAGGAAGGGACTCCAAGGGGGAAAGAGCAAAACAGGCTGTTTCAGAGCTGTCCTCTAAGAAAGCTGATGTATGAGGCAGGCGAGAAAAGTAAATGAAGTGATGGTGCCTTCTTCTCTGTGTGCCAGTGCCCATACTGCCAGCACCCGCCCCCCCACCCCCGACTCGACCTCTGGGGCTGAGCTGCCACCGTCTGCATCTGAGAGCCCACCCCAGCTCCCTCCTCTGTCTCCTCTGCAGACCCTTTGGACAGGCACTGCGGCCCCTCCTGGACTCCATCCAGATCCAGCCTCCCGGAGGGAACGCCATCGGCAGACCCAACGGCCAGAGCTAACAGGACTGCATGGGACCGCCCTGCCTCGCCGGGGCTTTTCCTTTTTAAACAAAACAAACCCTACCAGATTTCTATTTTATAATTTTACATCAGAGCTAATAACCAGGGGACGGCTTTTTAAATTTCCCAGGGAAGGAGATCGTCAGGCCTCGTGTAGGGCAATGCTGCTAAGAAACAGAACAAAATGCCATCCCTTCTAATGGTATTATACTAATTTATTAAGGCTGTTTTGTCTGTGAGTTCACTTTTGACGCTGTTTCTTAAGCGTCCTCCACATGGAGAAAGGGAGGGGGTTTGCTTAAGCAGAAAGCAAGAGACAGTTTAGGGAGCCCCATCCTAGAACCTCTTTCCAGAAAACGCCCACACTCCACCCAAGTTGCCATCCCCCATGGGACCCAGGTGAGTTTGACAACACCCATGGCCCTGAAGCCATGGGTGATAAATGAACCAAAGGTTTTGGTGCACATGGGACCATTTTCAGGATGACTGACCCAATCTAAGTGAACTCCATAGCCACCTCTCTCACCTCCCCTCCCCACTCTTGGGAGACCAAGCAAGGG